>NC_133027.1:46015000-48601250 GCF_048771995.1 Taeniopygia guttata | reverse complement strand
TCATTGTGTTTCTTCCCATTAGATCTAAATCCTATCTTGAGAGCTTGAAATATTGGGTGTTTTTTCATCATAAATGTAGCATAAATTAAACACTGTCTTTATGCTAGAAGGCAAAGAGAGGAGGATATTAAAAGTGTTCTAACTGTGATCAGAGAAATTCTTAGCTGTCCCAAAGTGACTTAGGCTTATGAGTCTGATTAATTTTTTACAGTAGTTATGCTCCAGAACCACTTAGTGTTTTTGGAAATCCATCCATCTTATTTCCATGTACTCCCAAATGCAAGTACATGGAAATAAGAACTCTGCCCAAATCACTGCAGTAAATTAAAATCAGATGTCAGAAGACAGGCTCTAGCTATGTGCCTTGCCTGTCTCATAGATGATATTGCCCACAATCTCTTGTAAAGGAGCATTTGAATTGCCCCAGTGATTTCTGCAACACAATAAGATAAATGGAAATCAGAGCTGGTTTACCTTACATGACCAGCTGAAAACAGGAGGTGACTTGTAAGCAGCTTAGATGATGCTGTCCTTGACAATGCCAGGGTGGGGTGGGCAGCTCAGGGAGTGAACAGCTCAGCTATGCAACTTTAAAATGCCACCACAAGTTTATCAGGAGCTCTAGTTGAAAGAGTTTTAGCCATACAACAATAACCATTCATAGAGAAAATCACCATCTTAGCAGGAGACTCAGTCTTGATCTCTTGCTCCTTGCTGGAATTTTGCCCAAACAAGGATACCATGGTTGTATCTGAGGAAGAGGACATATAAAAAGTTTAATATGATTTTAGAAGGGCAGAAGGCTTCCTTTGTCGACAGCTTTTGAACTTGAGTCTCATGTAAAGCAAAAAGGTAAACTAAAACAATGAGCACAGATGATATAATGTACTGACCCCAACTTGATAAAGTGGTTGATATTAAGAGGATCTTAAAATTACCTTCAGCTACCCAAATTCTATTCCCTTCCCAATACGAGAGATCCTGAAAATCTCTGTGGCCAATCAGTAGGTCTGTCCAGAATGACAGAGCCATAGGAAGACAAGACCCATAGTATGCCTGTTTTGAGAGTTGCCTCATGGAAGCATCAAGCTCTGGGATCACCAGCTTGTGCCTCTGTGAACTGACACAAAATCTAAGGCTGACTGTGACAGCCTACGTTTAGACAGAAGTGTGCAGGTAAGAGAACACTCACTCTCCCTGCTCTGACAGTGACCCTTGTCCTCTGCCAAGCACAGGGGCCAAAAACACTGACTCCAGAGACTAGGTTTCCACAAGATTAAAGGAGAGAAAGAAAGAAAATCTCCAAATTTTATATATTTTTCTTCTTCCTTTGAAGGAAGAAGGAGCATTGGAAAGGAGGGAGAGGAAGGTAGGAAAGCATGTTATTAGAATTTAATTACTAGTGAAGATAGATTTTCTAGGGAGGCTGTTGAATAAGCTTCAACAACCTATATCTAAACACCAAAAGGCACAAAAATTGTATCAGGGCTAAGAAAACTGTAAGCTAAAAACAATTAGAAAATACAGTTTTAAACATAAAACCATTTGCAGTTTTAATGCAGTTCTGTAATGGTACTGACAGTCACTCTGTTCCTGTTCTTCTAGCTTTGTTGGATAGCAAGATGACTTTTGAAAAATCTTTATCCTTTGAGGTGGTATCACTTTTGACACTTAACACTATATTTGGGCTAAACATCTGAAATAAAGATGAGAAAAAAGTCTCAGGGAATTCTGAAGTCAGAAACAGTTGCAGACATTTTTCCTCTTCCTAGTGTGAGGGACCATCAGCTAGGAAAAAAAGGTTTAGCTTTCTCAATCAGCCTAGAACCTGGAATCAGTCCAACCAACCTCTAGAGCCAGATTTAGAACTGACTTCTAAGTCTGAAAGGCTCTGAAAGACTGAAATGAAACACAAGGTTTAAAATAAAAAGGTGGAAACACAGTGCTTTCATTGCTCTTTGTTAACATGATTTTCACATAATTAAAGCTGCAGGTGTACTTTTGATTATGCAGGTATTCTGGTGTGTGCTTCTGCGTAAATAATATGTTTGCAGTGCCTGCTGGCAGATTATTTAATATGAACTCATTTATTTGGGTTCCTTAGTTCAAATGGGAAAACAGAAGCCAAATTCTGGCTTGATTTTCCTTGTCTTGTATGAAACCTGCACAGAGGGACAAAGGAGGTGTTTTTTCTGGAAGAGGACAATTTCCCTGCTTTCCTTCCAATATGTCAGAGAATTCATCTTTTCCAGCTAAGTGATACTTGAGAACTGTAGGCACAGAGTTTGTGGTAATTGGGAATGGGGCCATGGCCGAGCCTCATCCCCAATGGGTACAGCTGTGAAAAGCAGGTGAGCAGCATTGAAGGCAATGAGACAAGGAGTGCTGAGGTGCACTGACCAATCACCAAAGAATAGAGGGCACACAGGTGCAATGCATCAACATGAGGGGTATAAAAGTTTGGCCTAAAGGACAAGGAAAGGAGATGCTTGTAGCCTTCTAAAGTGATGTGATTCTGCACAGGCAGACACCTGAAGTCTTCTGCTGTGGTATGGTGTTACTCTGTTTACACTGAAGCCTTCTGAGTTTGTATGAGGGTATTCTGTGTATTGTGGCTGTCTCAACTGTCATGCATGCTGGGACAGAGAACCATTAAAGAGAGATGTGGACTTGCACACCTTAAGTTCTCTATTTCCTGAAACTCAAGAAAGTGGCTCTGTTAGAGCTACACAGCTAGGTTTTTCCTGTATGGTAGGTCTGGTCACTTATGTAAATCCTGAATAATTGCAAAGTCTGTGAATTTGATCTGAGATGGAAGTTGGCCCTTTCAGTTTTCTTCCCCTTGATCAAAGATACCTCAATACTTCAGTTGTAAGCAGTGTGGAGAAAAGGAGATAGTTTTAGGAGTGCAGTGCCTGGTTAATCAGAATTATATACATGTTCCTGCAAAGCTTCTACCTTGTCCTGTATCAGTAACTTAATCCCAGCCTCTAAATGTACATGTGCTTGAAAGCCTCATCATATATCTTGTACCAGGAGATGCTCTTTTACATAGAAACCAGCACATGTTGGTTAGTCCTCTGACCTCTAATAAGATAAACTGTAGCAGTTCATAATTTCAGTGATCTGGATTCAAATATTGAAGCTATGGCTTAAAATTTCAAGGCTCCATATAACGTATTTAATTTCAGCAGGAGTATATTTTTGCTGTCTACATCCTTCCTTTCTCTCTCCATCCCAAAAAGGCATATTTAAAACAATGTGAACAACACTAGCATCTCTATTATCTAGATTCAAATATTTTGACTGCTATTAGTCTACCTCAAAGGAGACCCCTTTCAACATAATTTTTTAAATCCAGTTTTGAACTAACACACTATTCTGCTTCTGAAACACTGCTAAGAAATGACCCAAATAAAGATCTGGATATCAAGACTGACTGCAAACCATCTTTTCGAATGCACTGATGAAATGACTTTTCCATTGTCATTAGATACTTCTGACAACCAGTTAATCACGCAAATAATCTTTTAAATGTGCGTTAAACCATAGCTATGCCTAATCATCCCATTAAACATCATCAGGTCATTCTTTGCAAAGATAAATAGCTTAAAGAGCATTCTTCCTTTGATCATGTTATCTCCCGATGCTTTTGATAGGAGGGCAAATGCATCCTCCAGATTTCATCAGTCCAAATCTTCAGTGAGCTGCTGCATTGTGCCTGAAGTTTCCTCAAGTGAGTGAGGCATGCAGCTCTTCACCATCACAGACAGACGTGCATGTGAATTTTAATGTATGACAGCTTGTACTAATAGATGTCCAAATGTGGATTGTTGATCAGTGTGAAGGAGATATTGGAGCGCAGGAGTGGGAAAGATGTCCTGCTATGGCAATAGGCATGGGGCTTATGCATTTCAGCCACTGCGTAAACAAAACCGACATTTTCCTCAGAAGTGTGTTAGGTTGAATCAAATTGGACCTTCAGTGCCCAAGGAGCTGCTTGACTTCTTGCTCTATAGGGTGATCTGCAGTGACCAATCTATTTCCTTCGAAGCAAGGGAGTTTAGTCCTTCTTGGTCAGCCAACATAGCAAAAATGAGGCACTCAAACTGGTTTGGGCCAGTTGTCTACTTAAGTACCAAGGTGTATAAATTAGGTGGTGGAAAAGCATTCACTTACCCTTTCTTCCATTATTCTGGTGTAGTGAGAGTTCAGGGAATGCTGTGCCTTGTAAATTGAAGAGTTTATAGAATCATACAATAAAATCATGAAATGGCCTGGGTTGGAAGGTACCTTAAAGATCATCTGGTTCCAAGCCCCCTGCTGTGGGCAGGGGCACCTTTCACCAGAACAGGCTGATCACAGCTGCATCATCTTAAGACTTTTTCTTTGAGATCCATGCTGTCTCAAGGTCTGGACTGGGAGAAAGATTCAGCAAAGTGCTGCTTTCTGTGAGATTGTTATGCAAAGCTGGGGGTTTGTTTGCCAACTGCTTTTTTATTAGAAGACAATCCTACTCTGGGCTGTGAAGAGAAATGGGGAAAATTTCATCTTTGATTGGCATAGAAACAGATATAAATGTAAATCCCACTGCCTACCTCAGTGTGAGGAATGTAAGCATGCATTCTTTATTGATAAGGTACAGAAGAGTGCGTGTGCCTGCTCTAAGACTGTGAGGAAGAACGAAAAACAGAGCCAACACGATGACAGAAGTTATTGCAACTTTGATAGCCCCACTTAGACTGTACACTGTAAATGCAGGCACTTCCATATACTGATGTTGAAAGGATTATTGCTGGCCACTGAAAGCCTGTCTTTACTTCTGTCATATATTTCTAGAATACTCCTGGCAGTGTACTGTGATACAGTGTCAGCACACTATCAGAAGCAAAGCTCCACGTGAAAGGTGAAGTCCACTCTGTCACACAAGCACCAGTTGCATATTGCTCAATGATGGATGCCAAGCACTTTGGCAGACAGGTAAGTCAGTGTGTCAAGTGACTGTAATTGCAGTATTTTTGTGACTTCAGAACTGGCAGTACACCTGCTATGCACCTGCTTTGCTTTGCAGCTATTTCATTGATTTGTCTACTTGAAATCAAAGATGCTTGCATCTTTTTACATTATATTTATTATTTTACAGCCCAACTTGGCAGATTGGAAGAGTAGGTGGAAGTAAGGTCATTTGGCTCCTTACTTCAGCAGCATTTTGAAATAAGAGAATTTCCTTCAGTGTATCCCAAAGCATTAAATGTCAGTGGGGCATAAGGAGAGCTGGAACTGGATCTTTAGGAATGCTTAATTAACACTATGCGGGACAAAGTAACCTTTTTCATTAGCTAATAGTTTTCCATTACTGTTCATTTAAACTTTTCAAGCACTGGGTTAAAAGGTGCTTGTCTGAATAATTTGAGTGATAAAATGTCAAGTGTGCTTTCAGCTAATGTGCATTAGGAGAAGCATGCCTCATGGCTAGCTGGGACAATAAAGTCTAACCAGATGAGCTGTTCTTGTCTGAGTTCATCTGGCTATGTTCTTTGGAGAATACATATGACACAGCCTGTTATCTTGTAGCATTGTGTTGTGCAGGAAGATGACACTCTGCCTTTCAAAAAGCAGCTGTTTCCCTCTTTGTTCCTGCAGCAGGAAGCCTTGCCTTTATGTCTGCCTTTTCAATACTGCTGTATGATGACATGATTAGAAAGGTGCAGGTTCTCTACCTCTTAGCATAGGGAAAAAGCCACTTTGCTTGTATTTTCCTGTTTTTCTGCTAAAACTTTTTCAACCACCGTTACATAGAGGTTACTGCTTAAAAGATGACCCTTTACTTCCAGACTTGGCTGTGCATTTCTGCAAGCATAGTTGCAGCAATGCTAATGAACATGTGGCTGGGCCATGATCTGGGTCAAGGAACTGACCCCAGCAGAAATTAACCTATTTTAAAAAAAAGGAAGTGTTTTTGAAGCAGCAGCCTCAGGAGCTATGAATTGACACCTCTCACCTTACTGGATTCAGGAATGTGCAATTTCACAGTAAGGATGATTGCTTTTTCCTTTTCACTGTTAGGCATTTATTAAATTCCAGGTATGCAAAGTGATACTAGCAGCGGTTTAATTAAAAAGTATGCTGGGAGTGCCTCCAGGATAGGGATGGACCCTCTTTCTGTGAGATGAAATACATCAGGGTCTGAGGAGAAAGAAAGATCATTTCATCAGTAGTGAATGAGAAGGTGCAGTAGGTAGAGTCACTGACTACAGTACTGTATCAACTTAGGAAATACAAATATTATTGCAAATCATGCTAAAGTTCTATCTGGTTCCATACCCTCATGATTGTCTTTAAGGTAAACTCAGAGAAATAATTTAGCAATATATAATTATATATAGATTATTTATTGCATCCCATACCTCATGACATTCTCCTGTCATCCTCTGCTCCATGTTTTGGGCTTCCTGATTAGTAAATAGCATTGAATCTTCAAGTAAAATTGCTTTTCCATTAATTTACTTAATAGCATTCAATGCTTGTCTTAGCTTACTGGCATCTAAACACACCATAGCAACAGGTTCTGTTATGTAAGCTTCTCATATGTAAAAATAAAAGGCTTTTGCTTGTTCAAACTTGCTATCCAATTTCCCTGTGTTTCTTGTGGTTCATATGTTATGAAAAATTGTGAGTGGTCAATGCTGAATTTATTTTCACTAAGCTATTTACCTGCATGGAGCTCTGACAGTTCTGCCCTCAATCATCTCTTGGCAAAGCTGAGGCTTTCGAGCCCGTGTAACTTTTCCTCAGACAGAAGCCACATGCCACTTCTGTGTCCTGTTTTCACACTGACAGTTTTCCTACGTGACCTACATTGAACAGAGTCTGCCAGAGTTGCCATTCCGACTTCTGCCTGCCACCTGAGTGATGTTGTGAAGAGCTTTCAGTGGGGCCTTCTGGATCTCATTCCCCAGCAGGGACAGTGAGCATGGATGTGGGTGCTGTGTCCAGGCAGTGTGCTTTTGTCCCCTGCCGGTCACTGTGCATCTGCAAACGCTGAATTTCCTTTGCTGTCTCTCTGCCTTGTCACGCAGCAGCTCTGTATCACAGCTGTGCAGTGGTGAGGTACAGCTACAAAAATGCAGTTTTATTTTTAATGCCACAGATAACATTATCATTAATGAGCTTTTCCACATCTGCTCTCACCATTTCCACATAGTTTATGAACTACATGAACATATGTGAACACAGATTCCAATGCAGTCCCTGTGTGCAGTCCGCATCCCTGGCAGACCCCATCTGCTATGAAACCCCCCACCTTTTATTATCCCTGCTTCCCTTTCTCAGTGAGTTATCTTCATCTCATGATTTTTTTTAAATCCTGTGATATAGGAAGCTATAACGGGGCTCCTTTAGGGAAACTTTAGCAGAGTTGCCCAGGCCCTGAGAGCACCCCTGGGACTTGTTGTCCCTGCCTGGCTCCTGGGGCTGTCCATTCCATGTAGTCCCAGGGCCCCTTGTCAGCTGTTGGGAACTCAGCCCCTGCTCCACTGATGCCAAAGTGGGCCGGATGTCCAGGACCCACAGCCCTGCTATGGACCGTGCCCATCCTGGCCACACACAAGGCTGTGTCCAGGCCTGGCCCCAGCTGGTCCATGTCCCCCAGGCAATGCCTGGTTCCCCAGCTCTGGTGCGGCCCCAGCCTCTCCATTTTCCATGCTCCTGGCTGAAGTAGTGGGATAGACCCCTGCCCCATGGGCTCCCTCACACTGCTCTGCCCTGACAATACCACTTGTCACTTCTCAAAACTGCTCTGTATAACTTCCTTTTCCAAAGGCTGGATTGACTGCTTTTACTGTATTATGTAATTATCTACAAATGCTATTCTTATTGTAAATGACCAATTTAGCTGGTATGGAAATCAGTCTAATTTGTCAGGTTTTCTTCTCTAAAATCTCATTCAATCCTGAAACAAAACTCCTAAATCTCTTAAAACAAACCTCTTAAGCTTTAGGACCAAGTTGAGTGACAAAGCTCACTGCAGTTAATAGCTAGGGTATTCACAGCTGGGATTGTTTTAGGACAGCTGTGACAATGTTATCTGTGATTACTTTTTCTTAATTTTTTTTTTCCTAAAGCTGTTGATATTTTAAACACCTCCACAAACTTCCCTCTAGCAGAACCCTTGCAAAGAGTTCAGTGTCAAATACTGATGCAAATCAATAATTTAACTTTTGTTATCCAATTCCACAGAGTGCCCTTGTACTTCAAATCTGAGTGCTGATGACTCTGTTGTTACCTGGTTGGTGTTTTCAGAAAATATGCAGCTTCTATGTGACGAACAAGCTTTTTCTCAGAATAATTTTTGACACTGTTACACATTTATCTTTACAGACTTTTTATTCTTCACAGTTTTCTGTTTCTTTCACAGAGTTCTATTTTTGAAGATGTCATGATACCTTTCATAGTTTCTTGTACTCTCCTTCTTAACTATGCTAACTTTTCTTGAGGTTTTTAAAGTCTTTTGATTGTGGTATGCATTTCTTCTGAACATCTCATTTTTATTTTATAAACTGTCTCCAAGGCAACTGTGTAAGCATTTTTATCTTTTTAACTGTTTCTTTTAATTTAACAAGCTTCCTAATTTTTAGTGAGCTTTTTTTTTTTTTTTTCCTACTACAATCACAGGGTTGGAAGTCAGTGGACTTTTTGTGGTTTATGTGGGTTTTTTTGGGTTATTTTGGGGGGTTGTTTCATTTGGGTTTTTTGTGTTCTAGCACAAATGCTGAGTCTGAACAGAGTGAATTGTTGTACAGAACTGAGCCTGGATACAATTCACCACTAAAATATGGGTATTTTCTTTTTTTATGACTTCACCAGCTAGTTACTTCAATAAGCATTTGGTTACAGAATCCAAGTATTTTATTTCTGTATCACATCCTGTCATAAGATCTGAAGACTACCTCTGTTATCTCCCATTCTGCTCAGTCACTGGCATAACTCTGATGTATATATTTCAATGTCAATACAGAGCTCTAATATATAGGTATTCCTTATAGTTCTCAATGCATTGAATTTATTGGCTTTCATCGCTTACAACGCTCTGGGCAACTGCACATTATTTTATCATTTGTGTACACTGTTATCATTATTATCAGTGTTGCACAGGTTGTCTTGCTTTCATTTGATTTCTGAATGCCTATTACATGGAAACAGATGTTTGAGTTTATTTTACTTTGCATTCGCTTAAAAGCACTCACCTAGTGTTTTTTTCAGCTTCTGCTTATAATCAGTTAACTTCATGCTTGAATAATGCTGCTGTCTTATCACCTTTGCTTCTGTAGCTTAAAACCCACCCTGAACATTTCACGTTTCTGGGAATTCTCTTTGGATATTGTTTTGCAGTCATTTTATATTTAAATATGTGTTAAGATACCTTCCCATTTGTAGGACCTCACCCTTGCCCACAGCTTTAGCCCTGTTTAGGTGAAGAGTTTGTGCAAATTATCAGCAGAAATTTCCAAATCATTTGGCCATGGAAGAATTGTTCAGTGAAGACAGATTGCACTTAATAGCCACCTCAGCTCTTGTAATAGTGCTAAGCCTCTCTCTGCCTGTTGATGACAGCTTCAGCGTAATTGCTGGCTACGTTTTCTATGCACTGCTATTAAAAAGGCACTGGTTTCTCTGCAGTTGCCTAGCATGTCAAATGATTTCTTTACAACAGAGCTTATCATTGTGATGTCTATACAGACCCACTGATGTTTCCCAAAAGTCCCTTTAGTGCATGTGCAGACCTAAGTCCGTTCCCTGATATGCTGGGTGCAGTAATTGTTGGAGATGAGGGAAGACTTGCTGTGCCCCATCTGCCTAGCACACTCTGACAGCCATATCTGACAGCTGGGTCATGGTATACATAACTGAGGGAGGGTGGTTTCTGTGTGTTTTTTTTATTTCATATTTGTGGTGGGGCATTAGAAATGGTTGAAGAAGTGACAAGGTGTCACTGTTTTCACTGCCTCAGCTGCTTCTGGGGGCTTATGCAGCTGCACAGCTGGATGTCCAGGGGATGAAATGGAAGCTGTACTCTTGGCTTCTTTCCAACTGGCTCCAAATGTACTTGAGAAACTTCCATGCGATAGTTAATGTAGTACCTGCTCTACAAACAAAACCCCTTTCCCCTCCTCTGTTATACTGTACATCTGTTATTTTGCTGACATGGAAACTAGAGTAAGAGTTAGATTCATTACTTGCCCTCTAAGCTGATTCCAGCTAAGCTGAAAAGACCTTAGTGTGTTTTCTCAGTGATTGTTTAGGCTCCAGCACAAATTAAGTAGTTCTCCCTCCAATGAGACTTGTTCTACACTGCAATTGCTCTTGCATGTGTATGTTCGTGCTCGAGGTAAGACTGAGAGGCAGCATTTTCTCCTGGCCAAATATAGACTCCAGCTCTCAGTAGAGGCATGTTTACTTTTGGAGTTCTGGGCCCAGGTCTAATTAGAGATCAGAGAGACTAAATATGCAAATGCCTGAAGATGGGCACAACCTTACCTGTCCTTTGTACCTTCTCTGTTGGGACTTACTGGGACATTCCAAGTTACCGAGCAGTTTCAGACAGCTGCTATTAACAAAATAATCTGGCAGAGAATGTTTCCTTTTTCTCCACAAACTTGGAATTTCTCCCTTCAGAAAATCCCACTATGTCAAGGTCAGGACAGAACAATCATTCTTGAAGGAGTGACAAGGTTAAAGTCCAAGTTCTCTCCCACTCCTCAGATCCCCCACAGCTGTTATTTACTACTGCTGTGTGACTTTTAATAACCTGCACTCCAAAGACTTGCATTCTGTAGGGTCACTCACGTGCTAAAGACAAATACATGCCTAAAACTGGAAGCTAGGTGGTTAATTACTGGAAACTCTATCTTTCTGACTTTGCTTTAAGTAATTTCATATTTTTGTTGTATGTTTTAGACTTTCTGCAACTCAGACCACTACTTAGCTTTGGAATTAATGGGGATTAGATAATACTCTGAAGCATAAATCTAAAGCATGTTGCAGTTTGTGAGGTTTTGCTTCCCAGTATAAACACTGTGTTCTGCATGGTTCCCTAAAAGATACATTGTTCTGAAGTTGCTATTTTGCAGCAAACAAGTATAGCATGGTGGGAAAGATGCAATGTGCAAGCAGTTTGCCTTTATTTTACTCTTTTGCATGATTTGATTTATCTTAGTACTAAATTACCATTTTATTCTGTACCCTCATCAGGAAACCATCCCAGAGATACTTTCAGAATGTAAACATTACATGTTCAAGTTTTTTGATACATCAAAGAAAAAGAAATTTCTGAAGACTCTTGGGGCTCTAGAAATTAATAGAATACCTTAATCTCACTTACACCAAAATGAGAGCTCCTCGGTAAGCGTAAAAATTTTCTTTTTGGAAACTTTGAATAATACAGAAAGGGACTGAGCGAGAACAGTTCTGTACTTTACAATAAATTTTCACTCAGTTTTTCCTTCTTGCCTGTTTTTGGCACGGCTGCCCTGAACCAAAAGCAGTCGTGAGACTTTTCTTACTGCTCAGAAAATTGTCCCCATGGAACCACTCACCTAGGATGTAAGAAAGTCTTAGTGTAGTCCTAACAGCTAGCAAACAAAGAATGTGACTGATTCCCTGCAAGCCTTCATGTGTAATGAACCAGCTCCAATTCATTTTGCATTCACTTTTGTTAGAAATCCTGAGCCCTGGTTATTTATGAAATTTGAGCACCCTATTTTGACATTTAAATTATTTTGGCTCTTTGAAAGGCAGGAATTCACTTAGAGTGAAGGCAATTTTTTTTTTATTGTGCTTTTGTTAGAGAAGTTATGGCATGACCACAGTGGCTCTGTTTCAAGAAGGATTCTGTGTTGTTCCCGGCCATGCAATGAAAATGCAGCAGGTGAAAAAGAGGACACTATTTGGGGACAAGGAGCCCCAAAGGGAACCTGTCCAGGCTCCTTGTGAGCAGCTGCTGAGGAAAGATACAGTGCTCACCATCAGCTCAAGCAGACACTAGGGAATTATGCAGCCCTGTTTAATCTTCAGGGCATCAGTCCAACCCCAGTGGGACAGAGAAAAATCTTTGCAAGTGCTTTAGTTAGATCTCAGCACAAACCTGCAACTTAGTGACTCTTGCTAATTAGGATTCTGTGCTACTGTGTGGTTTTATACCCTCCCTACCAATAATGTCAATCTATGCTAAAAGCGGAATTTGTTCCACAAAAAATTTCCTTTTGAAATCAGGATGGTTGAAGAGGCACCCTTGCCATTTGTTCATGCTGCTTACACAATGGTGTCCCACTAAGATGGAAACATTATTTTTCTTCCTATTGCTACTTTTTGCTACCAAGTGTAATAGCAGAGCACGAGCCATCTATCTTTTAGCAAGAACTTGGTTTATTTTTTAGGATATGGGGCTTAGTTATTCAAAAGAAAGCAAGATACAGCTTTGCATAACAATTGAGGTTCTTTTCAGAGGTTAATTTGTTACGTCACATAGATTATCTGCTCAAATACTGTACATTCCCTTACCCTAAGGCAAAGAGGTTCATTAAATGAGCTATGCAGTGAAAGAACCAGACTTTTTCTAATACAGTTTCTAAGCCTCCTGGCAGTTTTGTGCAAAATATCCTTCCCATGCTCTCAGTTATGCAGTCTTCCAAAAGAGACCCACTGTGCATCTGTCATAAGCATTTTCCAGTGTCACTAGTAATAAGGATTAACCTCTCTATGCCTAGCTCCTGAGAGTCGGCTTTTTATGGAGACGTAAAGAGTGTCTAAGGAAGAAAGCAAGGCTATACTGGTGCAGGGTCCTTGGCTTCAGCATCCACATTCCCAGGTGACTGGACAGACCCTGAATTAGTTGACCTTCAAGGTACTGTGAAGTGCCAGTCTATTTGCTCAGCCTTGTGCCTAAGGGAGGTAATTGTAGGAATTGGAAACATATTAAATAACAATGCTCAAGGATGAGACCCTATCTAAGCCATCTTTGTCAATTAACTATGCAAATTGTCTGAAATTTTTTCATGAGTAGAGGAGCTGTGTGGGGTGGATTATGCAACTCCCAAACAAACAAATAAATCAAGCTTTATGCCCCAATGACAAAGTTAGTGAACTCCTGCTGAATTGTTAGGAAACCACTGGAGCATAATCATTTGTTCATAGATAGCCCATAAAACTGCACTACTGAAGTTACATTATCCTTGCCTACCCCACAATATTTGTAGTGGGCCAAGTTCATCCTCCTGGCATAGGAAGTGGTACAAAAAGCTATCAGAAACTGGTGTTTCTGATGCTTCAGCACTTACTCTCCCAGCCTGAGCTATGACCCTTCTCAAACCAACAGACTACTCTTTTTTTCCCAAATGTGCCAAGAAAGTTACTCCTGCACTGGGGAAGGGACCCCGAAGATGCCAGAGGGTGAAGTCAACTCCTTGGTGAGTCTCACTCAGTAACCATCAGGGCTTGAAGCCAGTATTTGTGACATGAATGAACTTGGTCAGTTTGTGCACAATGTTTTTGTTTCTTTGCTCTCCACTCACTTTTGTTTTTGCCATTCTTTTCATATAGTCCAGAGTGGGGAGAAGTTAGCAACTTCTCTGAACCTCTGTTCATGAGAGCTGGGCATGGTTGCAAACATTTTGCTTATGGACTTTCTCTCCCCTGTTTCTACGGTCCTCAGTTGCTCCAGAAGTTTCCTCTTTGCCATTCAGTCACACAGGACAAAGCAAGGTCAATGCTTCATCCCCAGAGTAGTTAAGGGTGCCAGGGCCAGTGAGTAATGCTGTAGGCATTTGCCTGGTCATCTTTTCTGGTTTGTAATTCATCCTCTAGGGACAATCTGCTTGTTAGAGTTCAACTTTTCTTTTTAAAAATTCTTTTGGTTGAATCTCTGGAACAAATATTCTTTAAGAAATGGACTACTTTGCTTTCTTGAAAATATCTGTTATACAAGCAGGAATAACTAGTAACTGTGGCAGCAGAACTGCTTTGCACAAACGTGACCTAAATTTCTTTAACCTGAGGCTTTAGTTGGTTTCAATGCATGAACCTGAAGGCAAAATTAAACTACAATATTTCTTGTCATTTCATGAGGTATTTCCACCTCTTTAAAATCCCATCAGAAAAATCAGGCCTAATGTATGAATCTACAGATTCATACCCATGATAAGCTAAAGTATCACAAAGGAAGATATATATAAATACCCTGTTACCAGTATATAACTTCCATATGAAACCTCTGATGGTATCCTTACTTCTGATTAAGGCGTGGCTGGACTAATCACAAATATTCAGGGATTTGTAGTTTGATTCAATTAAGCAGCATGTTATAAATTATGTTAATATTTTTCTGTTTTTCTGGAGGACCTATATAAATATAGCAGTGTTACTAGCTGTTGTACTCCTCACTGGCAGCTCATCTCTTATTCAAATGGATGAGTAACAGTGGGTGGAATTCTCAATTCTTTATTCTTTCCAAGTTCACTGAATTATTCTTTGCCTCTTTTTTTATTAAAATGCTCTCATTATATATATTCAGTGATATGCATTCATAGCAAGACATCCTCTGTGTTTTGATAAAGTTACTAAAATGAAAGCTAATTATTGACCCTGCCGAATAGCAGCTGTATGTAGATCACAAGTGAGATAGATTAATGCATCTTGCCTTTTTTTAAAGAAACACATACCTTCCAGATCAGACTCCACTGTCTGGGAGTTAATGCATACAGAAACCTTCAGTTCTTAGCACTACTGTGTCTGAGTAAATACACGTTCAGCCACCACTATGTTAATAGACTCAAGCACTCCTAATGATTTTGGAATTGGTTTATATACTGAGATACCTGAACTGCTTTATTTACTGGAGTGGCTAGCAAGCAGGGTTTGTTAAGCCTAAAGGCTGTGGGCTTTTGTGTATATGCGTGCTAGACATCCATGGCAGATTCTCAAATTGCATTGACTTTGTTGCCAAGATGGCAGGCAGCTGTCAATGTGGACACTAGCAAACACAGATGGAGCATTCAGGAAGGGATGTGATATTTGACAATTCAGCCTTCCAAGGGGCTTAGCAGGTCAGCAGCTACCACAGCCCCATGTTGTCTTATTCTCGGATCAGCATAACGAATCATGCCTGGGAGACCAAGTTAATCCCTTTCAGGTTCCCTGGACTGTAGATCTTTCTGAATTTTCCTTTCTTTAGCT
Source organism: Taeniopygia guttata (assembly GCF_048771995.1). NCBI lineage: Eukaryota > Metazoa > Chordata > Aves > Passeriformes > Estrildidae > Taeniopygia > Taeniopygia guttata. The sequence continues at coordinate 48,586,022 of NC_133027.1, read as the reverse complement.
CTTTGTTTTCCTCCTGCTTTGTACTGAAAGTTAGCTACAAGAGCAAGAATGTATTAGGCTGCTTGGAATACTGTCTTCAATTCATCCTGTCCTGCTGGCACATGGCAAAAGCTGCACAATGAAGAAACTCCTGCCTCACTTCTGGAATGAGTCAACAAGAGGGTTTATAAAATGCGACATCTACGTGTGCACACATGCACACAAACATGCATGCATAGGCTGGAGTTGCTGTTGTCTTGGTTTGAGAGTAAATGTAAATCTAGTTTATGAAGCCACCATTTGCTAAAAGGCTGCAAAATCTGCCCCTGTCAATTCAAGGACTTATTAACTACTTCCAAAGTACTTCCACATCTCCCAGCGTATGGCATGCAGGTGGCCTTCTCCAGCTGGTTAGATGCACCATTCATCACTTCAAAAGCAGTTACAATGCCCTCTTCTGCACTCAGTCAGAAGAAGGAGCCTATGCCATTCCTGGACAACTCAGCTTGGGGCGGGCACTCTTCTCCTTGTATGAGCAACTCCCATTGTGTCATACAGCAAGGAGGTATGAGATGTTTGAAGATTAATCCTCTCCTCACTTAGACACATCTGTTGTCCATTAGATTAGAGAAGGGGGCCTCAAATACTCTCTGCACCTCAGGCTTTTGCCTGTCAATGTACCTCTATCCTGCCTTGATTCTGCAGGGATTTTTCCCAAGCATGCGAATATTAAGTAGATGTTGGGTAGCAAAATACATTGTATATCCCCTGCTATGATTAAGCAGTGTCTGGGTAAATTTGGATGGCTGGACAAAATATTGGCTTTATTACACCTTGGCTGTGGTGGTATAAGCCATCAGTTGCAGAGAATGGTTCCATGATAAGTAGGCTTGAATATCTCATCTTTAAAATAAAGAAATATAAAATTCCTAAATTAAAACCAGATTTGGATTACCCCATAAAGATTAAAGGTAATTTCAAGCCTTTTATGCTTCTTCAGCATAACTTCACCATTTTCAATAGGACTAGAATTCTCCAAAACCTCTCTCTTTTGTATTAAATTAAACTGTTCTCATTTACCCTGTGTTGGAACCTGACACAGAATATTCAATAGCCACAAAGCTCCTGTTTTTCCTACTCAAATAGTTGGAGAGTGTGTAGTCTGCTTTACGAACTATGTTCAGAAATGTTGCTATCTACTTTTGAAGTGGTTATTCTAAAACTCTGCCCTCATAAGACCATGCTAACTATAAAATCATATCAGCTTTAGAGTAATGCCAACTATAAGGTTAAAAGTTGATAGTCTCTGAGATTCTGATAATAGTGATAGTGCTCCATTGCTTTGGGAACCCCTTCTTTGCTAGAAAGAGACAACAAAATCTTTGTAGCTGAAACTAGGCCAACATGATTTTATTGGTTTAGCAATAGAATTTATAAATAACAATAAAAGTAGAATAGATCAAAGGGAATTGAAAAAAATTATTTGACAAAGCAAAACACCCAAAAATGTCACTTTGCGTTTCATGGGCTGTTCTATTCCACTTGAAATGAAATACTTAATTTTTTTCAGGAATATGAAAAATATTGAGCAAAGAAGGATGCATTACTGTTACAAAATGTTCAGAAATAATTGCCCAGCTTCACTTAGATGGCTAGATGAAATACATCACTAGTAAAAGTGAAAAGCTGAGAATAAATGGCCAAATGACCTCTGAGAAAGGAGATTGGAGCAGCATTTAACACTAATAAACTTGGGCCCATCATTCTTTAATACATAACCAAGCATAAGAATGGGTCTTAATATGATGGAAAGTGTCTCCATGATGGTGTAAATCTCAACAAACAAACAAACACAAATAATACTGCTTAACACCTAGTTTTCCTATGTTGTGTTCAGTAAGACTTTCCTATCTCCAATTAGTTAGCAGACAAAGCAGGCATTTTCATTGTGGTTGTACTTGGGCTTCTCAAAGGATTTGCACATTAAAAATAGAAAAATTCTCATGTTTGAATCATCAAAAGAGTCAGGCTTAGTATCAATCTGAAGCCACATCTATTTTCAGAGGGACACTGTCTTTATGAGCCTCATAATGGAAATTTGGGCAAAGCTTGAATAAAGATTTTGTGCTTGTTAAAGGACATTGCATCACTGCAAGTTGAGAGGAAGGGAATTGTAAGCCACATCATGATTATATATGAACGACCATACTCACAAAGTTACTCTCCTGCTATTTCTTGTTTAACAACTTGTCTTAAAAGAGGAGGACTTCAGGTCTGTTTGATGTTGATCACTGCTTAAATTTTATTTAGGTTTAAAATACAGAACCAGAGGGTAAAAAGAGTCTTCAAGAAATCCCCCAGTGAACTCTATTGGCCCCAAACAGCCCATGTTTCTGAGACAATCAGTCTGTGGTGTGAGCAACAACAGAGGCTTTGATACTACTTTTTTTTCAGGGTTATTTGCTATGCTCATTTAGCTGTTTGACTCGTTCCACCTCTTTTCCTCTTTTGTCATTAGTTGCCATGTTAGAGAGATTGTTGTTTGTTTGTTTGTTTTCCTTCATTGATTCTGTGCTGATTTTACCCTGCTCACTTGGACTGTGGGAATCTGCCTCGGATAAATAAGATTATTGCCCTGTGAGTATTCTTGCCAGTATTAGGCCAGATTCACTATTAGATATTTGCAGGGGAACAGCTAAACTATGCATGAGTATAATCTATAGACAAAATACACGCTGGCATCACAGGTTCCAGTTATTCAGTCCACTTGTAAAAGAGTGTATTTTAAAGTTTGGGATGATGTCAAAGTGGACAGGCTAAGGCTCAGTGTACCTGAAATTACTGATTGGATTGGCTACAGTAGTTAGCAAAGTTATTATACCTGAAATCATTAATTAATGTATTCCAATATTTCTTCCATGACTCAGGCCTGACTTTTGGTAGAAGAAGTAAATTAGGGAATGTAGTCAGAAAAAACATGCTGGATAGAGTAAGTTAAAAAAATTGTCATGTTTCATACAAAAAACTTTTCAGATATGGAGATACGGTGCAAAAGGATTACTAAAATGAATGGCTTAAAGTGCCAGCAGAATGAAGGGAAATAGTTCTGCATTCATTCTCATCAGCCTTTGTCCTTTCTTAATGTTATAAGAATGTCAAGAATGTCAGAAATTGTAGTTTTATCAGTTTGTCTGTTACATAATTTATTTCTTCTTCTTTAGAAAAAGGAAGATGAATGTATCAAATTGACAGCAGAATCATTGTACTCTACCACTGTGTTAGACTTTGAGAACTTTATTTCCAAATGTGAGAGGAGTTAGCTACTGCTTCTAATCTACTTTCAATCCCACTTCCTGTGGGTCTTGAAAGAGCTTTGTCCTCTTTCCATATTGTCTTAGTAAATGTTATTTATCAAGGTATTTACTTGTTGGGACTGATTGCTTGTGGAGTTTCCCTTCATACATCTTGCAGAAATCTTATCCTCACATATTCTTAATTATGCTATATGTCAATCTTGTAATACAAGACTGATTTAAAAGTGAAAGGCAACTACTATTTAATAAAATTTTGCAATGTGTTGTATGGAAATACACAGAATTTTTGATGGTAGGAGGGATCTTTTTAGACCACTTAGTCCACCCTCCCTGCTGAAGAAATATCCCCTAGAATAGGTTGCCCAAGTTTTGCATATGCCCAAGAACAGAAACTTCACAATGTCTCTTTGGCAGGTTGTTCCAGTGTTTGAGCTCTCCACAGTGAAAAAAAGTGCTGCGTTGAGAAGGATTTTGTGTGTTTACTTTTGTGTGAGAAGGGTCTCCCTTCTCTTCATACACAGTGTGCTAACTAAAGGTAGTATTCATCTCAGCTAAACCAAAGGTCCAAAAGACAGGGATATAACCTATTTCTCTCAGTGTGTGATCTCGTCCTAGAACAGGGTTCTAGGCAATATAATAATAGACATTTGTATATTGGTTTCTTAAACTGATTAGCAAGGGAGTCTATGACAGGAAATGTAGACAAAAGGAGTTGAAGTTACTATATTTCCTCTCTCTCTTTGTGTTTGCTTTTGTTTTGCGTGATGATTACCCCGTATATATATGTGTATGTATGTACATATATATATGTAGCATATATGTAGCATATGTAGTATGCTACATATAAATATGTAGAATATTTGCAATTATTTGCTATCTTCAGTAGATTGGTTATTGGTTATAACTAACTAAGAGTTGGTTATTCTTCCTTCATGCTACAGTGGTTAGCTATGATTCAGCAAGTTAAATATGTGCACTGTTGCACTTTGGTACTCCCTGAATGACAGTGTATAGCAATTTCAGCACAAATAATTGAATATTTAAAGTAAAATGAAAAATCTTGTGAGTATTAAAACTATCCTTCTGGAAACAGGATGAAAGGTAGCCAGCTATAATCTGTATCAATCTTTTCATTCAAGATAATAATTCACTTATCATTTACAGGTGAAAATATATGGCTTGCATTTATTTGAATGGTGGCTTCCATCTACATGTAGCTCTAACATGAAATATGTAGATCATCTAATGGAGTTTTCTGGTTCTTACAGGGCATTTTTTTCAAGAAAGGGTGAGTGCTACTTTGCTGAAATATAATCAGCTCATGAGAAGGGTTATGAAGATCTGCAGAGCTTAGTAGAAAAGATGAATAATGGCTATCTTTTCACATGGGCTTGAATGAATGGGCTTCAATGAATAGTTTCAAGGCCTACAGTTACCAGTACATAACCTGTATAAAGATAAAATCAAGCTGTGAGCAGAATGTTACATGAGCCAAAAATAGGTCACATTTGAATATTTTCTAAGGACCTTATCAAAGTTACTAATTTCCAAGGATGTTGAAAAATTATTTATAATATGTGCAGCTTGCTGTAGTCAAACGATGTGGATTTCCAGCAGGGTGTAACAGATGACATTGTAAACATTGTAACAGATGACACTGTATACTCAGTAGAATTCTAAAATGTTGTTAAAAACTCCATTTATATGGTGTTGAACACTTCAAGGCTTTTTGGGAAATGTCTGTGAGGAAAGAGTAGTTGCTGAAAGCTGGTTGTGCAGCTCCCCAAGTACTGACAGACAAAGGAAACATGCTGCAGAAGGTGTTAGGTGGATTTTCCATTTAGTCACCTTTTTTAGCCAAAATTCCCCTGAGGGACAGCACAAGCTTCCTCCCTGTGCACTTTCTCTCTCTGGACAGCAATGACAGATTATAATTATGTTGCATGTGCCATTTACCAGTTATCATTGTCAGATGGAGGTGACAAAAGACCACACAGTGTCACTGGGACTGCTTTCTGTCAGTGGTATTTTTCCTGAAGATTAATATAGACTGCTGCATGGCTCTAAGAAAGAAGAGCAAGCATTTTGGAAAGCCTGAAACCCTTGGGGCTTGTGCTGAACCCAACTAAGATCCAACTTCTGTGTTAGAGAAGAGGTGGCACACAATCCGCATGGTCCTGCAGATGTGTGCAGTGCTGCAGACCTCTTGTTCTTCACCCAGAGCTCTTTCCTGGTGGTTTCTGAGAGATTCTTATTTTGCCCAGTGATACTGCAGTAAATGGGCCATATTAGTTTGAAAGACCTTAATCAATCAGCACTCACAGATACAAAATCTATTTCCTGTATTTGCAAAATTCATTGCAACTCATTCATTTGAATAATACATTTGCTGATCAGGTATTCTCCAAGATGAATAACCATGACACAGAGCTGCTGTTCCTAGGCTGTGATTAGCTTTATTTCACTCAGAAACAGTGTCTTTCTTCATTACCTAATCCTTCTGATTTTTCATCTGTGACAACAGAAAGGTATGGATCATCCTCCACAGTAAATGGCCTGGGTCTTATTTTCTATTTCTGTTTTTAAGGAGCCATCTTCCAGCACACCTTTTTGCCTGGCTCTCAGCTTTCTCTGGCGGACTGGCCCCCTTGGATGCAACAGCCTAGTATTTAGATACACATTTTTCTACTAAACTGACAAAATTTTCTAATTGCTGTTTTAAGACTTACTTCACCCAGTAAAACAAAAGTTAATTTACATCAGTACCTGATTATTTGGGAGAATATTCTGCTTTAGGTACACTGGGTGGGGTATTAACAGTGCTTAGAGCTTTTACCTTGGATTTGTAACCTTGTCTCATGTTGACCTTTGAGATACAAGCAACTCTTTCTTCAAAGCCTACTTTGGAGAGCTGTAAATGATTAATTCAGCAATCATATCTAAATGTTTTCTGCAGAGAACACACCTGAATGAATACACAACATATTGACTGAATGAAAAGTAGATGGAAATTTGCAATGCTGTTGAATGATGTAGGACCGTAGTTTTCACCACATAAAATCATAGAATCTTTAGAATTGGAAAAGACCTCCAAGATCATTGAGTACTACCTTTGACCAAACACCACTATGCCAAACAAACCACACCACTAAGTGCCATATCCAGTTATTTTCAATGCTTAACCCTCCTTTAATTGAAAAATTGCTTCCTGATGTCCAACTTGATCTTCTCCTGGCATAGCTTAAGGCCATTTCGTCCTCTCATGAGTCACCTGGAAGAAGAGGCTGCCCCCCACCTTGATACAATCGCCTTTCAGGTAGCTCTGGAGAGTGATAAAGTCTCCCCTGAGTCTTCTTTTCTCCAGGCTAAAAACACAAATGTCAGAAAACCTGATGAGAAACAAATTTAAAGCACAAATTTAGCTCCTAACATTAGATTTTGAACAAAAAATACATAACCTTTCAGATAAGGATCCTGACTGTGGCTCTAACTCATAACGTGAATTCTGATAGAGATGGCAAGTAAGGTTAGTATGAATTAGGCTCTACAGGGATTTTGTTCATAAGCCTTGAGAAAACAAGAGTGAGAGCAGTAGCTCTATCACACTTTGATATGTTTCTGGGCTGATTTAGATTTGCTGTCTGAGGTGGTGGTGAGGAAGGACACTTTCTTGCAATTGCTTCTAAACAGGGCAGTTTATGGTCCCTTGGGATTTTCACTTCCTCTCCTGCAGTGAAAAAGAGACAAACTATGTCTCTCTGCTTTTTCAAAAAAATTCTATCCGAGGCTGAGACATTTGGCCATCCATAGAAGGGTACCACTGCTTACAGCATGCTTACTGTCTGAATTTTGATAGGAAAGCTACTTTGGGATGTGAGTTTTTCTTCTAACACTTTCCAGAAAGCAGTTTAAGGTATGAATGTACTTTCTTTTGTCTTTCACTTCCAAAAGCATTCAGACTATCCTGGGAAGATTATCAACTGCCAAAACTAAAATTACAACAAGAGAATCAGAAAAATCTTTTCCATAATTAAATGTAGGTAGCAGTCAGCAAATCACATATATCAGAATGAGTCATTAAAGTTCAAAGCCTGGAGAAAGCACAGCTAAGGCCTGGTGAACAGTAGCGTGCTTACAGTGGTGTTACGTAGAGCAAATAATTTACAAGCTTTAAATACATCCAGACTAGGAACTTAGCTGAACAGGGATGAGGCTGAAAGTTGTATGGTTGGGCGAGAGGCAGCAGTCCAACTCTAGCAGCTGGATTAAAAGACCAACATGTTTTGCTCTTCGGTCATCCAAAGTTCATCTTGCAATTCACTGATGCAGCCGCTGCTATGAGGGATTTCTTCGACAGGAGCTGCTAGAGGGGGCTTTCTGATGGGGTGGGCTCCCAGGGACAGTTGAGGGCCAGCCACCTGCTCTTCAGGAACATGCTCTGCCCTTGGAGTGTGAGGAAATCCATTAATACGAGTTTCTTCTGCATAATATAATGCAAGTGTGTGGAGAAATAGCAATTTAATTAAAGTCCGCAGATGATATTATTCACTCTGCTAACAAGCACAGGTCATTTTACTTGTGAGGAGATAATTTCTCTAAATCAAACATCCTGTATGTCCCCTAAGTGTTTTCATCATTTCATAATTGGATCTCAAACTGTTTTGAAGCACCTCTCATAACCAAACCCTTGTGCCAGCTGGATGTTCCCCTGCGGGGGATGGAGTGCTTGCACTGGAAATCCTGCTCCAGTCATCACAAAAATGTGGAGACTGGTTTCGACTGTAACACATGTGAGTCAAACTCCTCTCCCTGTCAGAAAGCAGAGCTGGATTAGGTGAGTAAATCCCCACCTCCACTTTCATCTCCTTGTGGACATTTAAATAACTCAACTCCAGTAATTACCCAATATAAACCACAGTTCGTAGCTGCCAAAAATTCCTGAGGACAAGAAGTGAATGTGCAGAGCAAGCATATGGTGCTGAACAGAGTAACACTCCAAGCAGGGAGAAGAACCTGTGTGTATGAGGCTGTGGTTTAAAGCAGACACAACTACAGACTGTAGTTAAAAGGAATGATTTTTCACATCTCTTCCTCCCTCTTGGCTTCCCAAGGCCCTAGACTTAGGTGTGTGCCATATCCTTTGTCTTGCCACTTTTACTTGTGAGGACATCCAGACTGGTGGATGTGAGGAAAAGGATTCAGCTGAGGAAAGAAAAAAAAATAGGTTCATTTTGACACATTAACTTTTAGGTCTCTAAATGAGGCAATTTTTAATTGTCAAGTGAGAGAGAAATAAATCAATGTTCTAAATTTCAAACTAAAATTCATCCGGAATGTTTTTCCCTTTCTTATGGGCTTCTAGCTACAGTACCCTGGTTTCTAGCGCAATGCAGTGCTGCAATGCAATGTCCTGTTTCATCTTAAACAGTGCTCAACTTAAAATAAATGTACCTAATGGCTAAATAAAAGGGCAGTGCAAGTGCCAAAAAAAAAAAATCTAATACCTTTTGTCTTTTCCTAAAATTCTTGTCTTTTGAACTATGGTATCAGTTCTGAAGGAAGGAAACAAACCAGCCCTGCATCCTCTCTTCTCTGAGGAGTGAATCCTGGCATAATGCCACTTTTGCAGTTCATAGGTGTGTCTTAATCAAAAGACTACAAGCACAATGCATCTTCCCACAAAGGGCAAAATTAAATAGAGACCTGCAATGCTTAAGGTGCACAGTCTTAGTTCTTTATGACACTGCCAAAGGCGTTTGATAAACCCATCCTCAGTTACTGAGCTCTATCTGATCATAACTCTGTAGACATACCACTGTACTTGCAAAACCTGTACTGTGGCTCAACAGCTCTCAGGAAGCCTACAAAGCTAATAATTCTGAGAGAAAATTTAAATAACTCCAACAATATCTTTGCTGGCAACTCACACCACTTACAAGAGCTGTTAGCTGCCAACAACATAGAAAAATATTTCAGGCACAGAAGAGTGGTTTCTGTTATCCTAGTTTCTCAAATTTGTCTTCCCTTTGAGGAACAGCTGGACTTTCTAGTACTTCATGTTTATTCTATTCTATTCTATTCTATTCTATTCTATTCTATTCTATTCTATTCTATTCTATTCTATTCTATTCTATTCTATTCTATTCTATTCTATTCATTGAGTTAATGAAGTGGTACTTTGCTTTCAATTTTTTACTGAATTAGATTCTGAGACATGACATTAAGAAAAGGGATCTGCACTGAGCATTTTGGTGCTGGGAAAAAAGTCACAATGTATTTGGTATTGGTATTTGGGCAACTACAGAGGTAATGTTGCCATTCTCTGGTGAGAACATTTAAAGCTACAGTACGAAATTAAATTTATCAAACCTAAAAATGAAACTCACATTTTGGTAGTGAAAATTATTAAATCTCAATAATTTGCAGATATTTTCCCAGTAATTTTAAGGATTCTTTATCACTTAGGTTTCAAAATCTACAGCTCAAATAAATGCTTATTGCAAGAATTGCAAAGTGCCATTCTGTGTCCTGTGTCACCTATGACTATGATGACTGCTGTCCCTTATTGTTTTCATAACTAGGAGTCAGTACTGTTCCAGGCAAAGGAAGACCTGCACTTCCTGTATTTTTGTGGCTATTTGGATTAATTTCAAATTTTTCTAGGAAGAAGGGGAGAGCAAGCAATGGTACTTACTCCCCATACTTACACAGACCATTCAGTGTGTATGAATGCATGTTCTTCCTCCTACAGCTACCCTGGCTCTCCTGGACTCCTCTCCCATACTCATGTGTCCCCTACAGCACAAAATGGTATTGAGTTGGACCTGTGCTAAGCAAGCCATCAGTGGCCAGGGACTTTCTGAAAGCTATAAAAGTGATGAATAAACAATGAATTTGAACAGTGTTGTGAAGCAAGCAAATTTGGGAAGTGAATCTAAGTGGGAAGTGTATAGGTGTGTACAGAAATATGGAAAACTGTTCTAATGTAAGATAGGTAATTGCCTGAAAAGAAGTCAGGAAAAAAAGAAGGAAATCATGCAGCTCACAAGGTATAGAAAAGAGAGCAGTTTAAAATTTTTTTTTAACTAGATGGAAAATTCCAGAAAAAAATTTTAAACGGTAACTTTTTAAACTCCTGAAACAGATGAGTTATACTCCACCAGCATTTCAGTCACTCTTAAATCTTATAATCCTTTCTCTCTGACAAAATCTCAGAAAGTGTCTCTACTTAGTGGATTTAAAAGTGCTGGTGTTAAGTCGAGTGCTGTACATTTGCATAGAAATGCAGTTACAAAACAAATGCAAATTATTTCAGAGCTTTACAAAGTTTAGTATCAGGCCCCTCTCAGTGTCTGACACAACCCAAAAGTTGTGGGAAGATAATAGATTGCTGCCCTGATCAAGAAAAACACCTTTCCAATAAAAATAGAACTGGTCTTTTCTTTCTGTAAATAATACCTTAAGTATACAGCTTTCTTTAACCGTGGTGTTATTAAATCTGGGATTGATGTCATAAACACTTGGTAGGACTGTTAATTTTATGAGGTACCTTTAAACTATTTCAGACTAGAATTTTAAGATCTAATTTTAAGGATCTCTTTTTATGTATTGGCCTAACACTGAAATATTAAGGCACATGTTTGTATTATACTGATTGTTTCCTTTGGTAATTTTTGATGTGCAGTATATTTCTCACACAGTTTTTTATATAGAAAAGGTCATACCTCCTGAAGGTGCAGGGCAAATGAGTGGAACAATTCTAGTCCCCCTTCCTGGCACAGGCTTGCGGTGGGAAGAAAAGATGTAGATAATTTTTAAACGGTTTAAATGATTTTATAATGGTTCTAGACTTTGTGGCTGGTCTGTTCTGAAGCTGTTCACAGAGTGCAGCAATGATAGACATGAATGCTCTAATTAAGGGATGAGCTCTAATGCGTTCTTAAAGTTCTTGGGTGGCAAATGTGGATACTGGAAACTTTAATGACAGGTCAACTTCCTTTGGGAAATTTTATATAATTTTAAATCCTAAGAAATCAAACTAATATGGTACTTACATACTTGTCTATGTAGTTTAAAATTTGATCACTCTTTAAGAGGTAATTGTATTAATTTTTTTTTAATATAATGGCAGCGCCGTCTCAATTCACTGTAGGATTTCAACCTTATTTAGATAGGAACAAAATGCATGGAAACTTTTTCTCTGATTTCTCCCATTTATCTACACAACTGATTTTTAGTCCACTCCCAAGGAAAAAAAAAGTTTCTGAAAATGTTATAATCTAATTTTAAAAACCCTAAAATAATCTATTAAAAACCAATTGTGTTGAAATAAGAGTGATTGAAATCAGTGGATTAAAAAAAAAACAACTTGAAAAACAAAGAATTATTAGAGCTTGTGCTGGGTTTTAGGGTCCTTGATTTTGTTCTGGATATAAAGTTCATTTACAAGAGTCAATTAAACCCCTTCTTGGATATGTGATGGTGGTGACATCTGCCATTCATTACACACCTGACCAAGTAATTCCTGAGTTATTTGTTATATGTCTGTTTCCCAAACTTTGGTAAGACATTAAATTTGGAGATAGGCACTAGTGAGCCAAAATTTTGGGAAATGTTTGAGACAGCAATCCCTTACTTCAACATGTAATGTAGTATTCTGTAAAGTGATCTTTTTTTAAGTGCAAATGAATCCCCTAGTTTTACAATCAAGTTATATAAGTCATAGGTAGGTTTGCATTTGAGAAGTGTCAAGAAGACAGACTTTTACATCGCCTAGTTGCCTTCTCAGAATATAAATCTTTAAATCATCTTTACATACACTGGCTATGCGCCAGTGTCAGATTTGTCCTCTGCATGTGTATGAAATTTTCAGTCCTTCCTTTCTGTGAGTTTAAGAAGCTTATATGCTTCTTCCATGACAGCTAAATGAAGTTTTGGTGTCAAGCACCTTATATAAAGTTTGCTTCTATTCTGAATTTGACCTCATATGAATCCTCAGCAATATTGAAAATTGTAATGTAGCAAAAAGTTTGAAAGCAAAGCAAAGCAAAAAAAAAAAAAAAAAAGGAGATTTCCTATTTTGTTGTTTCTCTCCTCTAAAAATTCCAGTGACTATAGGAACTCCTTGAATGAGGAAAAATGGCTTTGGTAAACATTTAACTTTTTAAAGTATTTAAATTAACAACTAATCACCCTAATTGAATATGCACAATTAAAGCAATTATACCATCATATATAGCTCCCTTTATTTTGTCTGCTTAAATCATCAGGTAGTACAGTGTACAGCAGTAATTTTTTTTCAGAAATAGTTTAAAATGTCTTCATTATAAAAAAAAACCAACTTAGCTGATATTCATCCTATTCTCTTTTCAGTTCCCTATAACCTTCTCCAGTAGTAGCCACAATAATTTTCTGGATATTCACTTGTCACCAATGGTTTAAATGGAAAAATGTTCAACCTTTAAGGTACACTATTTATAAGATCATGCAAAAAGTTGCAAAGTCAAATATAGCATTTTTTGTTGTCAAACCTTTCCTTTTTTCACATTTGTTAAAAGAAGGGGATTTTAATTGATGACAATACACAGTCTCTCTCTGCCGCTCCTTGCTCAGCACCCCTGCACGGGACCTGACCTGTCTCAGCTGATCATCTTCTGTCCAGGAGCAAGGTGCTAAAGATACTGTGCTGTGCACCTGATTGCCACTGATCTGCACACTTAGCTGTCTCATACATAACATAAATAACACCTTTCCCAAAGTAGTTCTTAATTGGAAAATAATTTTTATACTCAAATTCTGTAACACATTTAATTACCAGCACTGTAAGCAGCTCAGGAACATTAGCAATTGCAGGCGTGCCAGACAACAAAGCTAATACTTTAAAAAGTACAGGAAATTCAAGAAAACCAGACCAATGTATACTAAATTAGGCTTTACCTTTTGTGGATTTTATTGTTCATATACCTGATAGATTCAGAGGTGAAGTGATAACATATGAGCTCAGGCAAACACACAGATGTACACAAAACTATGTACTTGAGGAAAACACATTAAAAGGATTTGGTTCCATTTTCACAGCTGTAATTTGTAGACTACCCAGAGCATTCTTAATGCTTGTATAAGATGTCACCAGGCTGCTTTATGTGGCTGAATTCAGATCTCAGTTCCACCAGAAGAGCTATTGCCCAAAGCTTTCTGGTTTTCATTCTCCTTGGTCTCCAGAACATGGGAATTAAAGGTACAGTGGCAATCCTTATCAATACAGCCAAAATGCTGAAAAATTGGAATGACTGGAGAAAGATGAGGGGAACTATTTTTCACTTCACTTCATGTCCGCATTCTCAACTTTTCAAGCTGACTCGTCTGTAGCCCAATCTCTACTAAAGAATTCTTTGGGTCAGGTTTCCACATTTTACAGCAAGTGGGTAACCTAAGTGGAATCCAGCAATCATGGCAATTTCCCTTTTGAGTTTCAAATGCCCATTTAACTGTTAGGTAAAGACAGTCAAATGGGACCCTGTTTGAATTAACTCCCAAATGGAGAGCTCTTCAAGCTCTAGGTGTTATTCATTGCATTTTGTTCCCTAAAAGGACTTAGAAAGTACAGAGACATTATGAATCTCTGTCACAGAGCATGCAGAGACCTCAAAATGAGCATTTCATTTAAAGCATTTCAGACATGACCTTAAACAAACAAACAAACCTGCTCCCCTTGTTCACCTCAGCATTTCATGACTTGGCTTAGTGATGTCCAGACAGCATCCCCAAGGCAAAAATCAAGGGCCTACCCCCACCACTGCCTTTTCCATATGGAAAGTCTCCAGGCTGCACAATGTGCATTGCTGGACCGCCAGGAGACAATCCCAGGGAAATGCTGCAACCTAGCTATGTCACTAACTGGATAGGAAGTTAAAGATATATGGGTTCCTGTAATGATGGTGATAATAATTAAGCTATGTTATTTTGGTACCAATTTTTCCACAAGGAGAGCTGTTAATTAGGCTACAGTTTTCTCATGTCTCCAGACCTTTATTTTTCTCCCCAGGCGAGAAATCTCATTGTCATCACTGACCCTGAACTTTTTCTTCCACCAGCATCTCCCTCAGGTTTATTACTATGGCTGGACTCTTGCCAGAATTTGCCCTCACCCCGACCTTGTCTTTGATGAAATACTTGTTTATACCTTACTCAGTTCTCCACTCAGCTAATGCAATCCTCTTCTTTAAATTCCCTCCTGAATGGTCTCCTTGAGTTGTCTGGATTTAATTCAGTGTTGCCAGGAGAGCACAAGATACATACTCTGGTTGTAATAAGCTTATTTGGTACGGGATAAAGAGTGGCAAGCTGAGGATATAGGATTATAATACCTTTTCATTTTCTTTTATTTTCTTTTTTTTTTTTTTTTTTTTTTCTCCTCTAACGTGCTCTCTTGTTTCTGCTGTCAGAGCCTTCTTTGGACAGATTGTTATTGATTGTGCCTGGGGTGGCAGGGACTCAGCCAGACACAGGAGCTGGAGCTTGCCTGCTGCTGCAGGAGGAGGAAGGCAGGTGGGCAGGCTGGCTGAGCAACAGCAGCCTGCAAATAAAAGGGCAGGAGGTGCTGGTGGCTGCTGGGACAGAGTGGCTGTCAGCTTGCACAGCCAGTTCAGAGACCTTCAAGCTCAATGCTGGATGCTCTTTGGAGGGGAGAAGGGATCTGCAAGAGGAACCTGTCCTGGGGGAATTTTTGGCTGAGGAGTCATAGTAAGAGAGAGAAACAGGTGAAGTGAGAGGATCTGGAAGAGCTGGGTATTTACATAGAAAGCTTTCTGGGAGATGGTATGTTACTCATAGCAGTATGCTTTTGAGGATGTTAAGTCTTACATTTAATTTAAAAGAATTGCAGTCACTTTTAAGTTTAACTAGCTTCCATGAAAAAGTCCAGCTCTGGAGTGAAAGAGAAAGAGGCAGGGAGTTATTGAGGGGAAGGAGAAGGACTAAGTGGGAATGAGTTTGATAAAATGAGAGGCGGTCTGAAGACATGAGCAATATGTAAAGAGTGATTCTGGGAAAATGTCTGTGGAATTGGGTAACTGTGAGACCTAGGAAGGAAGAGTCAGTGAAATGAAAACCTTTTTTCAGAAGGGAAATAGAAGAAAGCCAAAGGCATGAGGGCTTCTGCCCTAGAAAAGACTGCTTCTCTGAAGCAGTAAAAATTTTTCATTGGAGAAGTGTCTAATCTGTGTTCCACCCACAATAAGGTTGGATGTCCCTGTAAAATAATTTGTTTGTTCTTAGTTACAATGAGAGACTGACAGTGAAAAGGGTCTTACAATATGAATAAATTCACTTGGTGCTTTCTCAATCCCAATTTCTATGACAAGACCATTTCAAGGACCAAGCCAAAATTAAAATATTCCTTGTAGTGCTAAAAGCCAGAGAGTGCATCTCTCCAATTACTCTGCTGTACTATTTACTCCACTGTGCTCTGCACAGCCCACTCTTTGATTCTTCTATCAGGACCTAATTTCTGATTTAATCCAGTCTACTACTCCTGGAGAAAAACTTTTCCAGAAGGAGACTAGACAAGATCAATGTCTAAACACATTGCCTTTTTTAAGAGTTCAACAAAAATCTTAATTCAAACAGTTGCATTTTATAGAATTAGATCACAGTTCCTAAGCATCTGTGATCTTGGGCTATATTTAGAGCTATTGTCCTTGATGCTTTAGTACCAGAGAGGTGTTTGCTCAGATACTTTTCTTATTTCAGTTAACAGTGAAAATTATGAGCAACAGTTTTGGACAATCTAAAGTTTCTTTAGAATGACCCCAGTGCCTACAATGAGACAGGAAGACTACTGTTGTAAAAACATGTATCAGAGATGCCCCAGATTACTAATAATTGGGATATCTGGTTAATGTTCTTTTCTTCCATAATAAATTTTAAGTTCCAATTATATTTATAATGTACAATTATCTAAACAATTAAAGACACGAGGAAGCTATTATTAATTACTGCTCTTAACTTTTGGCATAAATTAGAAGATTCTTGCTATGTTTCTTCTGTTACTTAATGGCATAGTTTCCATGAGCTGTCAGTAATAGTCTTCTTAGAAAAAAATAAGTCATAAATGAAGTTTTCCTCCTGTAACATCAAAGTAATTGAAGAAGCCTTTAAAATTTATAGGTGAATTTTAATGTTTTGATTCTTTGTGCTTCAAATCCAAGCTATATCTCAGAACACCTGGGCACTAATTCAATTTAGTCCACAAAAGTAAAAATAATATGGCTTCCTCCAACTGAATAGAGAGATGCTCTTAGAAATAATAACAACCTAGAGTAGGCAATCAGCATCATCCATGCATAAGCCATTCTAGGAATGGAGAATCTTGTTGCCCAGTGTCAAATTCTGTCCAGGACTTGTACAGTGATCATCATTGCATTACATTACTTTTATGTGCCTGTTTCTTCATTGTAAAAACACATATGCTGTAAACTATTTTGGAGTCTAAGGCCATGAACTTCACACATTACGTACAAGTATTCTTATTAGAACAAAGTTTTTTACTGTGAGGGAGTTATACTGAGTGAATTATTCTCACTGATAAATGGTGAAAATTATCCCCAAATGTTGGAATTCAATTCTCTGATATGTGGACATTGGAATACCTGAAAAAAATTAGAGCTACTAATTAAAGCTGTAAAACTCCACACGCAAAACTAAGTTCAGAACACAGTTTAATGTGTTTCTATAATGTTACTGTGATCAAATCTCAGATAGTTGCTAAAACTTCATCAGGGATGTAGAAAAAAATATGTTTGGATATATGAAAATTGCCGTTTATAATGCATGGATACTATATCCAGTTAATACCTTAACCTCATTTCATTTTTGCCCGCTGAAATAATAACCCAATTTAACAGCTTTGATCTAACTTTTTAGTCTTTTGAAAAATTATAATCTTTTTGTGGATTTGACACTTGAAATCCAGAACAATTTTGTTTTGACTTTAAATGTAGACCAAATGAAATAATTTACTACTTCAAATTGCATTCAAAGAGTGCCCTGTTGCCACCTATTTTTTTGAATTCATCCCTTCCTATCTAATGCTTAAGGAACCACCTATTGCAATCCTGCACTGAGAATAAAGGGGAAAGTATGTGAGCATTCATTTAATGAAGTCCTCTCCAGCTCCTGGGGGACTCTTTTCCCCTACCTTGTAAGCCTTCTGTCTTTTACCTTGGTTTAAATATTGTACAAACATCATTTGACCTTTCTAACACCATCTCATGGAAGCTTGTCTGAAAATGTATTTACATGGTGCTGGGTGTATACATCCAGGGGAATTTTGGCTAGCAAGATTTTTAAGTTTAAAAATATTTAAAAATAAAGCAGAAAATGCATTTTAAAAGCATTGAAATGTGCTAAATGGGCATATAAATGCATGGCATTTTAGATCTTCCACTCTCCAACTCAGCTTCTACTGAATTATAGGAACATCCAGTAAAACCAATATTTTTTTCTAGAGCAGCTCCTTGAAAAGTTAAAGTTTTGTGCCACAGAGTGCCCAGAATCACTTTAGGTTATCAAAATCAAATTTTTCAACTCAGTGCCTTCCTCAGCCCAAGCTTATCTGGTACCTTGAATGTCATTAGTGATGCTCAAAACTCAGCTGGACAAGGCATAAAGAACATGATCCCATTTTGAAGTTGGTTCTCTTCTGAAAAAGGGGGTGGACCCTTAGGTCTCCAGAGGTGTCCTCCAAACTAAATCTTTCTATGATTTTATAACTGCTGGCTTGCATTAAATCTATAATTGTTCATTCCACACCCAAATTTTACTCAGTGACAATGGACATATTCCTGATTGATTAGCACTTAGAAAGAGACTGAGCAGTCTGACTCATGACATCTACTTATAGGTATGAATTTTGGCCTGTCCAGTGTGTGAATTAAGCTAAAACTGGTATGGGACACTCAAAGGCTGTACAGAAAAGGAGTTTCTGTTCAGGATGACAACTGATTTCAGTCCCCAAGCCAAGACATAGGTCACAGCTGAGCTGGCAAATGGATAAAGTCATGTAGGATTCATTCAATTCAGCCCTAGTTCCTCCCAGGGGAGACTTGCTTAGTCTCCCCTAGGCATTGCCAGGGCTAGAAACATGTTAAATCAACCAAGTTGTCTGAAGCATTAACATTTTCTCCCATGAACTTGTCAATTTGTGGTATTAATCAGCAACATATGCACAAACTCTAAATTCTACTGTTCCCTCTTCAATTTATTACGCATGACTTTACAGAGTAAAGCACAAAACTAGGAGTTAATGAGATGGCCTAAAAGGACATTTTCAGTATCCAGTTATAGGAATATACATAGGACATCATCCTGCTTTTTCTGATTCTCTAGTGGATCTACAAAATCCACTGAGTAGATCATAGAATCAGAATTATTTGGGTTGGAAGGAACCTTAAGCATTGTCTAGTTCCAACCCCTCTGCTATGGGCAGGGACATTTTCCACTAGATCACATTGCTCAAAGACCCATCCAGCCTGGCCTTGAGCACTGCCTGGCTTCGGGAATCCACAACTTCTCTGGGCAGCCTGTTCCAGTCCCTCATTACCTTCAGGGTAAAGAATTTCTTCCTTATATCCACCTTAAATTTCCTCTCTTTCAGTCTGAACTTTTTACTCTTTGTCTTATTGCTACAATTCCTGAAAAAAGTCCCTCTTTTCTTCCCTGTGGGCCCCCTTCAGATACTGGAAATTTGCTATGAGGTCTCCACAAAATATTCTCTTCTCCAGGCTGAAGAGTCCCAACTTCCTCAGCCTGTCTCCACAGTGGAGATGCTCCAGTCCCCTTAGAAAATTTGTGGCCACCTTTGAATTTGCTCCATGTTCTTTTTATACTGGGGGCACCAGAGCTGGAATCAGTACTCCAGGTAGGGCCTCGAAAGAGCAGAGTAGATGGGCAGAATCAATCTGTAAATTGACTCAGTGCAGGAGATAGGAAAGAAAATGAGAGTTCAAGGTCCTCATTTCCTCTTTTCCTGACCAAGGTTGTTTCTTCACATGCAAGACCTGGAGAATAAAAACTCTCAAAGTGCCATTCTGCTGGTAATTCAAAGAGCAGCCATGGGGAATTATAAAGAGTTATTTGAGGCAGTCCCCTGTATTACTGTACTTTTCCAGATTAGTTGTCTAAACATCCTTGAAAAGGGTAGGTTTATTTATTCCTTCCATCCAAGGAACACTTTCAGGATGTAGACCAACCCATAGGGTTGCAATGTCTAATTTCAAAGTGTATCTTAGTGGGGGGTCATACAGTTGGGAACACTCTCTTAAGTACCATATAAAATCCACCTAGGAATATGTCTTTACCTGTCTTCAGAGTATCTATTTCCAAAGAAGTGATAATGA
The DNA here is from genome assembly GCF_048771995.1 of Taeniopygia guttata. Lineage (NCBI taxonomy): Eukaryota > Metazoa > Chordata > Aves > Passeriformes > Estrildidae > Taeniopygia > Taeniopygia guttata. The sequence goes on along the minus strand of NC_133027.1, from coordinate 48,566,332 downwards.
GAAAGTACTTCAAGAAAATATTTTATTGGAAAGGTCCTCTGTATAATTCTGCAAATTTCTCCAAATTGCCCCAAATTATAGATATATGGAAGAAAGGCTGTAAAAACTAACCCTTGCAAAAAGTAAAAAAAAAAAAATTAAAATAATTCCAGACCCCTAACCCAAAACCAAACAAAAAACCCAAACCAAACCAACCAAGGAAAAACCCCCAATCAACCAAACAAAAAATCCCCCCAAGAAACCAAACAAAAAACAAACAAACAAACAAAAAGCCCCTAGAAAACCCATTCCTATAAACTTTCCACAAAATCTGTGCTGAAAAAACCCTCTGTCATCAAATTTATTGTATCACTTCCCCTAACACTGAAATCTTAATGTGATGTCTTTCCCACCTTTAGTATCTACACATTCTTGTGCACACGATATTAAAGACATGGGGCCATGATACTGTCAGAAGTTTTTCTGATTTGTTAATATAAAGTTCAAGTCTTTCAAGTCCTACACCCTGCAGATGTCAAATCAGTCTCAGATGGTTTAATATGCTCTACTACTAATTTTGTATGTTTGCAAAGGCTCAGTGAACAGGCTACTACTTATGCCTGGTTTAAATGCTTGGTAAAAAAATCTGTGATCTGAGCAGTTTTTGATATATTTGCAGCCAGTGTTTAGGAAGTCCTTCAGCAGGAAGACTGATTTACTTTTTGACATTATAAGAGGGATTTTGCATTTTGTTTTGTTTTGTTTTTACAACTCTACTTTTGGTTCTTTTAGGCCCTGGGGGTTGGTAGTCTAGTTGTTTACTTAGCTCTGGTCATTCCGAATGCCTACTCTTCCATTCCTCCTCTTATCTCTCAAGAAGGGTATCCTCCCCATCTGTTACAGCAAGCACTAACAATTTTCAGCCTTATCTTTAAAGACCATCTTCAGAAGCAGTTTTGCAATTGTTTTCTGAAAAGGACTTGGCACTTAGAAAGTCCAGATGCAAAACCATTTAACTGAGATTTCAGGGGAGAGCATAAAGAAATGAACAAAAGTATACTGTTGCTATTTTCTTTTTCTTGTGTAGAGATCTTCTTGGTATTTTAACTGAGCTTTATTCCCCTCCACCCATAAATAGGCAACATATATTTATATTTGCTCCAAGTAAAGTTCTCATCTGAATTTATTCCACCAATATCAACGTAAACAGAACACTATTAAAGGAGGAATAAGTGACCTTTAATATGAGTATCTTTGCAAGCAGCAGATGTAATTTATAATAAATATATAATAAAGATGAATGAGCATAGTTCTTCTTTCCCATTTTCAAATGGGAAATTCTGAAACTGAATTAACTCCTGTGGGATGGACTATTTATTTGGTTTTCTGAATATATTTTCTAGCAGGCTTAGCCCACCAATATGATGTAGGTTTGTACTGTAAAGCTATTAATAGACTGTAATTAACATGCAGCGTAATCAATCATCTGTCTTATTGCTGGGTGTCTAACATACTTTGACTCGTCTGAAGGAAGGAGATTGTAACAGTAAAGGACACCGTTATCCAGATCACCATCTTTCCAGTGATGGGCGCCATAAATTATAGAAAACGGGAGAAACAAGAGCTGCTCAAAACTCCTCTAAATCTTAGGAGAATGATGGCATTTCCAAGTATGTCTATATCCTGAATTGGTAAGAAGAAAATCTAAAATTGCCCTGTAAAGGAATTATATGTCAGTTTAGATAAATGTCTAAAACACTAGCTCACCAAAATCCCATAAAGAAATGGCAATGGGAAAACAGGGAGGATTAAAATGGTTAAATAAAGGAAATTCAGAATATAAATATATGTTTGATTTTAAGTGGAATGAGATCACCACTGAAGTTCCACAGAGATCTCTGCTTAGACCTGTGTTGTTCAAGACAGAAATAAATTATTAGAAAAAGGGGGTTTATGCTTGTGGGAAGAAAATCCTGCTCTGTTGCAAACTGTCTCTTAACTGATTATTACTAAAGAATTAAATCTTAGGCCAAAATAGGAAACATCATAAGAACATCAGCTCAAGACCTGATCCTGGTAAAAAAGCCAAATTGAACATTTCAAGCTGCTTGTAAAAGTGAGGGAAGCAGAAGAACCACTACGCTGCTGCTTGACTTAATCCGGGGCTCTGAATGGGACAGCAAGAAAGAAGGCAGCAGCTGACTACAAGGACTCCCACACCCTCCTGGCCACATGACATTCTTCAGAAATGTAATTTATCTTCAGCCATTGACATTTGTAAACAGCTAATGACATTCTAGAGAACCATCACAAGAGTTAAAATCTCGGCTTTCCTCATTCACCCAAATGAGTGAAGATCCATACTGATTGGGGAAAAGCCATACTGAGAAGTAAACAAGCAAACAAGGACAGAGGGGCCCTGCAGAGAGACCTTGACAAGTCAGGGCAGTCAGCAGCTGTATGAAGTTTAACAAGGGCAAATGTCAGATTCTGCATCTGGGACAGGGCATAGAACAGTGTTTAGGGCAATAATTCAGGTAGGAGAAAACCTGAATATGGAAGGACAAACTGGGGATTCAGCTTAGAGTGTGCAGTGGAGACTTCATACAGAAGGTTAAGCTAGTGTGCACCTCAGTTGTGCAGTCTGGTTTTGGGCCTGGACTGATATTTAAATTTTGCTGTTTTGAACTGTGGAGATACCAGTCACAGATGTTTTCAGAGTGTGTCCTGTTGCTGTTTTTGTAGTGAATTTGAACTCCAGTCTAAAGATCGAGTCCTCTGTGTTGATTGTAGTACAGTCAGGTCTGTCATGGTCCTGTCATTAAATTCTTTCAACTGATCTCCAGTTCTATCATCAGCTGAGTGTTTCCACCTCAAGTACTGAAGCTCATCTGACTCCATGTTGCGCTGAGTTTGTGAAGAAAATGGAAAAGCACTGGAGTGAGTAGAAAAGTTAAATGGTGGGGCTCTTTAATTTTTTTTTAATTTAATCTATTTTAACATTCTGAATTCATAATGTTTTCCCTGGCAAACAACTTGCCTTCATAATGGAGGAAAAAGAAAAAGTAGGTAATGGAGAAAATAACTGTGGAGTAGGAGTATAACAGCTCTGGTTTAGATGGATTTACATTGCCAGAGAGCTACAGCCTTTACCTCTTAATGGCTCAGGATGTGCTCAGGGTAACACAGTAGTTCGGATTACAATTTCCTTTACCTTTCACCCATGTACTGTGCTTTGGTTTGCATGGCAAAGAAGTCTTCATGCCCAAACCATATTCTGGTTAGATGAAATTGCACTCCCAGGGCACTGCAACCGTGGAAGGACAGTCAGCTGACATAAGTGACTAAACAAAACCAGAAAGTCCCTCCCATCTGCATGCCATGGGCACCAGTTCTTCAGCACCCACTCTTTGGCTGTGCAGATCTGCTCCTCTGGTGCTGTGTCATGGAATAACAGCTTCAGCCCTTGGACAGCTTAGAGTGGACTGGGAGATTTTTATTTCTGGTTTTATTCAGCAGCCTTCTGAAGGGGGACAGTGCTCTGAGGAAGAACTATCCTGTATAAATAGCTAGTAATTTCATTATCCCAGGAAGTTATTACTACATGGCCCACAAAATATTCAGCAAAATCATGAGCCAGGCCAACCTATACAGTAAAGCTTCAACAATGATACAGATTGTAAGATGAAGGCCTTTTTTATTTTGATTTTGACTCTCTTTGATATATGTTAAACTAAAAACAAAAACAAACCAACAGCTAAGAGAAAAGAAAAAAATATATAGAATACCTTTATTCCTGTGTTTCTAGTACCTATTTTTCAAATTATTAGTTTATGACTAAAATCATATTTGTGGTTTATGACAAAATCTCAAGATCTGGCAGTGCTGTTTTAAAAGAAAGTCAGGTTTCTAGAGCAATAAATAAAAATGCTCATAGATATAACTTTGTAAAAAATTGCATAATAGTCAGAATTCATGGTAGTTACAGTGATTAATCATTTTCCCCCATTCCACCACTAGCACTAAAATAGCACTGAAATAGCACTGAAATCAATGGTTGCTCGCTCTGAAAAATAAACCTTGATTATTCAAAATACTTTTTTCTGAATGTGCACACACATAATAAGAAAACAGGACTAACTCCTGCCTTCCAATAGCAAATATGTACTAACTTCTGTATTTACCTTAAAAGTGTCTTCCTTACTCTCCAGCCTAGTAATGTAAGATTGCAGTCACATGCACAGCACCTGAGTTTAATGAGTTTACTGGGTACCAACCAGAGGAAGAGTAATGCAAAGCAGATGTTAACTGACACTGATTATATTGTTCTAACAGTGCAATGTGAAAAGGCCCCTGATTATTTCAGATGTATTATCCATATACTTAGATGTGTTCTTAGATGTTTAGAGTCTGTAGTATTCTGAAAACATGCCTTAAGTCAAACAGAGACTTTTAAAAAAAGTAAAAAAGCACATTACTTCTTTATGTTGTAAGGGAGCACCATTTAACTGATATAATCTTTGTATCTGCTGTTCTTCCTCTCTCCTGGGAAAAGAAACAAATTTTTATTCCTACCCCATGGTTTGTTTCAGTTGCCTGTATTGTCAGCAAGGATTTGCTTTGCCTGCAAACACACTGTACTTTAGTCTCAGCCAGTTTTTACGTTGTTTTTCCAACATAAACACTTTGGTCATGACTCTTGCACTCTGTGTTTTGTTTATTGAAATATGTTCTTGGAGAGACTTCTATTTTGCTATATTAGTTCAAAACTGTTCCCAGTAATTTTAATTTAAGTGAGTAGTTTAATTGTGCAGTAGTTATTATTAAATATGTGTTCAAAGACAGGTATTGAGAATTTTATTTTTGTTGATGTAAGTTCACTGAGTAAATTAGTACAAGTCACAGAGCTTTCTGGGACCTTTTTTTTCTGTTTAAACATTTCTTAGAGTGTATATATAAATGATTTTGATCTCCTCATCTGGATGATCCCATATAAGTGTGAATTGTTATAAAAGGTTGATGGGGTTAAGACGTGTAGAACTGATTTGGAAAAGAGAAGAGTTTGGACAACTCATCAAAAGATTTGATATTTCTGTCGCTTCCTTACACAAGCTCTTCATCCTGCCTAATTGTTCAGAGGAGAGCTGCCTGATTTTCTCAGAAGTAAATTATTAGGCAAGACATTAGGCAGCTGCCCAGAGGTAATGTCTGTAAGCCTGTCTGCAGGAAAAGATCTTTAAAAACAAGACTATTTATTGTTGAGAAATATTTCTGAGAGGCTGCTTGTTTTTCTGAAGTTTTGCGTTTCAACATGAATCACTGGAGACCAGTCAGAAGAGAGTTTTTTCATCTCTAGACAACTCTTCAAAGGGCTGGATGGGCATTTGATCACATGATGGGTTCTACTGAAGGAAGGTGTACAATTAAATCTATGTATTATTTAACCAGTGGTTTTTGAAATTTGCCAGTCTGTGAAGTTGTAAACATTTTCTGTTGTAGATGTGGTCTTTTCAGAAATTTCATTGACATTGGTAGTTCCATGCATATATGAAGGGGTTTTTCATCAACAACTTACCCATTTGCTTTAGAGATTGTAAGTAAGCCACTTTAGCCATCTACAGGCCATTCTCCAGAGGAGTTTAATGAACATATTCTCTGTATCATAATTCTGTGAAGCTTGCAAACATGAAAGCAAAAAAATTAAAAAATATCTTGCTCATTTAGCCCTAGTTGTCAGTTTCCTGCAGCACTAAGCAAGTATGAGTTTATAAGTGAGGCAGAATTTTTTTTCTGTATTACTAAAGAATTGTGAAGGAAGAGACTCTGTAGGGCCTCAACCAAAATATACTGAAACACCTGTGATATGTTTTGTCAAGAAAAACTTTCTTGGTACTCCTGCTGAATAAAAATTTAAAAAAGAATAAAATACTTCCCCCATTAAAAACATGGTCTGTCCTCTAGCTACAGATTCTACCAGTATAATAACTGTACCCTCTGTTCTCATAATGACAATTAGACTTCATGAAAATCTTTCATGAGGTCTTCTCACCAGAAGAAGAGAACTTTAATGTTTACTCAGGACCGCTGAGGAATTTTTCTTCTTGAATGACTCCCTTAGGCAGCTTTCCTGGTTAATCAGCACTTGAGGTGTCTTAACTCATTGTGTCTTCCTAGCAAAGAAGGGTTTTCAGAGCTACTTGTTCTACCACAGAATGATGCACACCTGTCTGTTGCATCTTACATCTTCTTCTATGCCTGTAAGGGCTGGTACAGCACAGGGCTGAATTGATTCTGTGTTTGGCAAAATGCACTGGGAGTCTTCTGCATGAAAGTTGTTCTCCCACAGCAGCCCCAGCTACTGTACATAATTTTCTCTACTTACTCTCATTAGAATAACTTATCTAGTTGGAAGTATAGAGAGAATGAATTTTGGTCACTCAGAATGCCTGGGCTGGCATTTGGCCAGGACATGAGAGTTAACAACAAGGAACTTGAAAAATACATTTGTGATGTTCCTTAATTTCCTTTCATTGTTATAAAGAAATTGCTGTTTCAGTAGTGACTGCTGCAGGTGACTGCACATCTGACATTTCCCTTATGATGCAATATAACCTTGTCTGTATTTCTACATTGCTAGGGAGGAGATGGGTCACTGGGGTTTTTTAATCACTGGTTGAAGATGTTTAAAATGCGGATGGGCTACAGTTAAATGTAAGAAAGGAGAGCTTACCGAAATAAGAGCTGCAGCTGTGATGAAGAAAAGAACTGTCAAATGAAGTATAGCTGCTTCATGTATGAATGGGCTTGGTCTGGGATGACAGGGCTTAGCCATCTTTCTGCACATAGCTTAAGTGTAACATGAATTTAGGGGTGAAGTCAGTCAGTACCACTGCATGCTACCATGCTCCCTTTGAAAAAGGGAACACTGAAAACTTGGGTATTAGGGTGTTTTTAGAGGTTAAGACTTGGAAGACCTAAATTCTCTCTTGCACCAGAAGTTCCCCATGTGATTGTAGTCAAAGCACATTAAAATTTGAAGATGTGGATTTTGGACAGGAACCAGACACCTAAAAATGATTTGCTGTGCCATGGAGCTATTGCAGTGCTCAAGCACACTTTGTAGACTTGAAAATCAATCTCTCTGCTCTTTAGTGTCTGCTCCTTGCAAACTTTAAGTAGTCCCTCCCCACCAAGGAAGTGTAGTGAGAGCAAATGCCACAGGTCGGAGCTACCCCTGGCACCTGTATAAATACCGTGCTTGAGAGAAGTGGATAAAGACAATGATTCAAAAAGAAAATCTGTTTAGTGTTGTGGACATTCCTTAATAACAAATATGTTTTGTACTTTCTGGTAGCTGATCCATATACAGGATGGAAACCTAGTCCTGCTTCCAGAAAACAGGATGACATCTATCTTGTTTGACTCAGCTGACAATGCAAGTTGTCCTTTCTAAACTGCAGATTCTGTGTGTAGTAAGAGAAGGGGGCAAGCTCCTTCAGGAGTCACCTCATACCATCTTATAATGGTTGTTTAAGCAAGAGGGGACTGAGGACAAGCCCTTTTAAGGAGTCTGTCTCTTTTCACAAGCTAAAGAGGAGGATTTCTGGATATCTACCTGTTTGATGGCTACAATGTTAAATGAATCACACTGTGAACTCCCTCCAGATGACAGAAAATTCTTGAAGAAGTTCAAGTGTTTAATCTTTCCTCCTGATTCATAGGCTATAATGATAATAAAAATCCAATTCCATAGTAACATTCCTTTTTATAAAACGTTCTTACTATGTAATCTGTGATAAATATTTCCTCCTCAGTTCTTGGAATTGTTTCTTTACATGTCATAAATAAAATTAAATTGGTTAAAATCCCAGTCAGTAGGAAAAAGAGGCTAACATGGCTGAACTTTCTTCATGTCCATGGACAGTGACAAATCATATCCCTCCTGTGTCAGCTAAATAATTAGAGTTTGATTGAAATGCTACCTGAAATGAGTAATCTGTGGTAAAGAGAGGAAACATCCGCAACAAGAAGGTAATGCATGTAATTTGAAACTTTTGCCTAAGCCAAAAAAAAATTCTATGAGGCTTCTGTAATGCAAACCACTCTCCAGTTCCAGAGCCGTGCATATGGCCTCACATTGTCATTTCTGCCAATACCCGAAGCCAGAAAGACTCATGTTGATGCTGGACTCCTCAGGAACACAAGGCTTGATCATTTGTCTCAATTTTCACTCTATAGCAAATCTTCCACTCTGGGAAACCAAAAAAGGTTTTCCCAAAGCAAAAATCTCGAACTCTATGTCACAGCTTGAATGGCCTGAAGAACACTTTTGTGCAGACTATAATTTGAATAGTTCATGAAGGCCTATTGGCTGTTACTGGTATGAAACTTATCCAATGCTGCAATTCCAGCTGTGGGAGAAATACTGCACTTGCAGTGCCTGCTGTGACAGAAAGACTGGCACATATTTTATACACATTGTTACTCTTCCTTATATTTTGTAATGTTTTCATATCTCCAGTGAAAATATATGTAAAATAAGCATCTCATATTTAATGATAATCTAATGAATTACTTTAATATCACACCAAAACTTATCATGGACAAGGGCAACTGTAGGTCATTCAGAAAACTGAATAAAGTTCCTCACCTTTTCAGTCCTTCTCTTCTGTATTCTCTATTATTACTTAAATCAATGAATATATGTGTCTAATGTGGGGACATCTTGATCCCTTTAAATGCAGAATGTGTGAAGTTTTAATGTATATTCCTTAAAGGGAAAAAAAAAAAAAAGGGGGAAGAGGGAAGTGATGCAGATGGATCAGTATAAACATTTATGACAGTAGCTTGGAGCTGCATGCAGTAGCCTAAGTAAACAGAGTGACAGGATGGCTTTTCAAAACAAGCTTGTCATGTTTATGCTTGTTATCAGCTTTCCTGACAACGATTTTCCCATCAGCTAACTACAGACTTAATTAGGGCATTAACACAGTCCTGCCCCATACCTCCTGCCTTTCTCCAGCTAAGCACTGGGTCATTACTGGGAGGAGAGAACATAAGCAAGGAAATGGGAAAGAAAGAAAGGAAGGAAGAGAGAGAGAGAGGAGAGAAATAGGGAATAAATTGAAATAAATAGGGAATGGAGAAACAAAAAACAAAGCATAATCTTAAATACATTGCACATGGTGCAAGGAAAACCAGTGCTGCTTTTCCATGTTGTTTTACCAGGTCTTGCAAGAGGGCTCATGGGAACATGCAGGCCAGGCTACTCTGCTGAGAGAAATGAGACTAATTTCGGTGATTTCCACTTGTAAGTGCTTGCAAATGCAACAAATGTGAACTCTTCCACGGTCTGTTAAAATACATCCCTCACCCTCATTGAGAGCTTTTACTCTGTGTAATACAGATTCTTCCTATGCAGAAGACGATACATTGCAAGTTGTAAGATGCTTTTGGCAAGCTGTGCTTTTGGGGAATAGAGATGCTAATTGCTCACATGGAGCTTGCACAATGACTTCACAGCAATTAAAAGAATGTGGTGCATTTTGCAGTATCCAGGCTCTGTGGGTAATTTACATGCCTGATAACCAAGCAGAGCTCTGTGGCAGACACCAATAGTGACTGGAGTGACCTTGAGCATTTCCATCACAGTGCCATTTTTCATGAAGACAGATTGTCGAATAATACTACATTTAAACATCTGTGATTTTGCAACTAGCAAAAAAACCTGAATTTCCTGTTTTTCTTTATTATTTCAACAATTTCCTGTCATTTATCATCTCCAGTATATGTGCTAGGTCATGTCTTGGCAGCAGGAAATTTTGTCTTGCTAGTCTTTTCTCGCATTTGCTGACATGAGATGTTTCCAATTAAGTCCAATTAATTGTAGCTTATTGCTTCTGACCTGTCGGAATTACCTGGTCACTGGAAGCACTCATCAATTCAGACCTCTTCTTCAGTTGTACTACTGAAATGCATGGCTGAAAGTCAGTGATATGGCAGCCTATTGAATGCCGTGTCAAGACGAGCCCAGAGAGGGTGGTACCCAAATCCAAGACTGAACTGCAGCACAGATATCTCTGCTCATAACCAAATATTGTATCCACTGGGTGGCTTCCAGGCAAATGAATACAATGGTTTCCATTTGACTAACCAGAAGGTGTTGAACAGTAGCTATTAGAAACCCAGAACTTTTTAAATCCTCATGCCCGGGTATTTCTTTTTTTTCCTAGAGGAGCTCTTGTAACAGTTGTTCATATTTGGTGTGATTTTGGAAAAGGCCTAGGAACCTTCTGAGGAAGTAATGCAAAAGTCTTTAAAAAACCCTAAATCTATGCTGCTCTAGATGTTTGTCAGTCTAGGGCAGAAAAATTAAATAGACAGTTCCAATCAACATTAAGAAGGAGGTAATGGAGAATAACTAAACCAGTACCAACAGACACATGGAATATGGAAAATAAAACTTATTATTTCTGCTCAGGCTAGTTCATTTGAAATGAATAATAACATCAATGTAATAGATATTTGTAAAATGCTGGACTGATGGTGCACTGCTTTTTGATTTCAAACCTAAATAAATCAGCATCACAGAAACTAAAATTTGAGGCATATTGAATCCCAAAATATAACTATAAACAGGGAACCATCAATGAGCAACTTCACAGTTCTGAAGAGATCACTGTTTTTCCTACAATATTTAAAGTTTTTTATAAAGAAACTTTATAAAGTTTCTTTATAAAGTTTATTTTCTAAGTGCAAAAACAATTACTGACTGAGTTTATAAAAGCACAAAGATCAAGGGAAGGATGATAAAGTAAAAAAAGGATCAGTCACCGTTACAGAAAAAAACAAGCCAGTATGTGATTTAGGTAGGTCAAACAGGAAAAAATATGGTAGGAAGAAAGCAGATACATTACATCTATAAGAAGAACCTGAAACTAACAAAAAGGTTATGATGAGCAGAATTATATTTTTGGTTTTGCTAGTATTATGATTATAACTTTTGTTTAATATAGTGCCTAGGAGCACACTATGTAATGCTGCAGAGGTACCGAAAAAAATGCAACTTCTTCTTACAAAAGGTGCCAGTAAAATTTTTCATCCAAAATGTGTGTGCCAATTCTGTATTTATAAAAGGGGTGTTTTTTGATTTGGAGTGGGGAAGCACCCAAACTGCATGCTAAAGTGACAGAGAGATGTATGGAAGTGCCATAGAAGAAGCCATAGATGTGATTAAAGGACTAGAGAAATTGTTGCTATGAGTTGCTCATGGTTTTTAACCCAAGCAGGATATCCAAAAGAGTCTATGATTATCTTCCTCATGCTTTGCAAATTTTGAATGGTTAAAAAGCGGAGAGTAGAAGGCTTTTTTAGTCTTTAAAACTAATTAAATATAGTTAGACCTGATAAAAGCTCCTCTTTTTAACAGCACTGATATAACTCACAATGTGTAAGCGGTGAATCAAGGCAAGTTGTTTTTGTAAGTATATACTCTAGCTAAAAAAAACTTAATTCAGAGAAATCATTTGGTTTATGTTGCTTAGGATGTCAGGCCACATCATTTTTGGCTTTATTTATCTATGAATCTAGGAAATCAGTTATGATCTTCTTTAATCTCTTCCTCATTCTCTTTGCCAGAAGACCCAAAGAAGAAGAATAACAACATGAAGCTCCTGTTATATTTAAGGAATTGAAATTTTAATGGGCTTTGATCTAAGCATCTTACCTCTTAGGGTAAATTATATTCTCACCATGACAAAAGAGGTGATAACATCCTGCTGTGTTTGCTCTTATTGGTTGCATATATATAAGATAAAAATGTGATGTAATTCAGTGACATTCTTCCCACAGTGTATCTCAGAACTACTCTGGGTACCAGATATTTTTGACTGCTGTCATTGGCTTTCACAGTACTCTCCCAGCTGAGAAGGCCTCAGTGAAACTATATGTTCCTTTAAGATGGGTCACTTAGCTAAAAGAAGGCTGAAAATACCACATGGAGTTTCAGCTGCATAATTTCCAGTGATTATTGTGGGACCCTGTGTTCCTGAGCCTTGGGCAATGCTTTGAAAATGAAGGGCTATTGCCCAATCTTTATATCTCTGAAAGGAGATAAAATTAGAGCAGTTTATAAAGTAAGCCCTGCAGGTTTACTGAGCAGCTGCCTTCAAAGGAAATTTCCTTGTGTCGATAAACAAGAAAACAGAAGCGCCTGGACCTGAACACATCAGCATTATTTTTGGGAATACTACCTTTTGAAATTCAGATAGCTGAAAATAAAAAGTATTATCATCAGTGAGAAAATACTATTTATCTGTATGTGCTTTGTCCTATAGTGATATTAAGTAGTTTTGCTTATATAATTCCATTAGCCCAGAGTAAAAGCATCAAAATTTTTTTGAGTAGCTGAGTTGCTTCGGAGAAAGCATCTTAGTGTACAGTTCCACTTTGACTCTGAATGTTCCAAAGACATTGAGTTCTCAGAAAATGACTTTATTTTTTTTTAAGTACTCTGAAAATTTTTTTAGTAATTGGGATAAATTGTGCTGTAATCGTAAATTATATACAATCCACTTGAAAATTTAACATAGGTTGATTTTGTTAAAATATAGTGTAGGTAGTGCCTACCACTCAATAGAGACTATTACAGGGGAAATGTGTCTTTTTCAGGAGTAATTAAATTGCAGACGATGTAGACTAATCTAACGCAGTATGGTATATCAGCTGAGTCAAGATGAAAGCGCATTTTTTTTGCTTGTTGATTCACTTTTCTGTCACTCCAAAATTCCTTTTAGTATGCATTGTGTTTCTGAATGAAGGTCTTGATTTTATCTACTGCCAATCAACCCAAGGAGGCCAGGTTTATATCTGGATAGGAATTCAAGTAAGGAAATGAAACAGTTCCTTTCAAAAATTTTTTCCCTGGGAGTGGTTTGACAAATGTCAATTATGGTATGAAAGATCAGGTCCTTTTGTGGACAGACCTTCTCTGTGCAGAACAATGGTCAATTTGTAATTATTCTAATAGTGTAAGTCAGCACCCCTAAGTGTTCTTTGCTGGTCAAGGTGATGATGCTTGTCCAGTCTGAAGCCACAAACAAGTTAGGCAAATTGCTCATTTGCTCATTAGTTGCAATACACGAACTTGAATATAACATAACGAGCTTTCTGATTAATGAATAATTCTTCTTTCTGATTTTATTTAAGGTGTACTTACTGCCAGGAGCCTAGTGGGAATAGAGGGAATTAGGATAGAAGACTGTAGTGAGATTTCAATACATACATAAAAAGAAAGTGTTCATGAGCATCTCTAAAGTCTAAGTCAGAAGAAATGAGCCAAGCGTTTTGTCATGAAGGCTGATACTTAAAGTCTGCAATATTCACATGACATTTGCTTTCTCTCCTTTCAGCTGTGATTTAGTAGCTACACAGCTACATAGTTTTTACACTAAAGTCTTCTGAACTATCAAATGATATGTCTAACAGCTGACATGATTGGAAAAATTTGCTCTATCCATATGCAAGCAGTCTTAGAAAACATCAGAGACTTTTACTTCTGATGTGGTCACCTAGAAAATACTAAACTGAGCAGCAAGAAAGTCTTTTAAAAAGGCATAAGTATTTCAGTACTCCAAACAGGAAACTGTTGTTCAATAGGATCCTCACTGTGTTATCAGTGTAACAGAATGATGCTGATTTGTATCATCTGAAAAATATCTGGAGGGACTGAGATATGTCATCTCGCCAACACTATCGCTCCAAAAAAGAAGAGTGATAACATCTCAGTACAATTTCTGTGAATGCTGGTTTTTTGCCTTCTTTGTGGAAAGAGCAAGCACGAGGAGCCAAAGCAAGCCAATGGCCACAGAGAAATCATGCCAAAAACTAACACCAGCTGACAATTATCTTTCTCCTCTATATCACACTTCTTGGCTGGCAGTGAGTTTTCATGTATCACCGTCTTTAACCTCAAATATTGCAAACTGGCCTGGGAATCATGATTGCTAGTCTGCTAATTCAGTGTAACTTTGCATAAACCACTGAGATAAAACTTCAAAAGTGTCATGTATGTCTGGGGCTGCCTTAGCAATTGCAGATCCCTCTGGCCTTATGCTGAAGGCACCTAGTCTCAGGGATGGACAAGGAATCTTAACAGCATCTCCTAATAAAGAATTTGTGGGTGCTGCTCCTCTCTGATGAAAGTGAATCCTCTCCTTCTTTCTCCATGTGGGTCAGGGGAATGAAGGGGAAGAGAAATCCTGCCCTCTGCCCTTCTTCCTTCGCTGGCCCTAACAGCCTCATTAAAAGTTTTATGTCTGTAAAAGACTATTCTCAGAGACTGACCCTAGGTGCTTGATCCAAACAGTGGTACCCAGTGTGTCTCTAAGTCTCTAGACTGGAGTTAGTTGTCATGTTCCACACCAGCACAATATTATTGTGATTTCATCTCAGAACATAGGGATAAAAATGACAATGAATATAGAAATTATGACCACAATAAAATTGAAATAATAATAATAACAACAATAATAGTAACCATAGTGATAAAATAGTAATAGTAGTGTGTCAGAGTCACACAGTGAATGATTTTACCATATTTAAATGAACAGAAAATTAATCATCTCCACTATGTTAGTCAAACACACTGTAACTGTGTGTTTGACTGCCATCCCTTGTAACTTCCCTTTTCTTCTGCTGCTCCACTCTGAACACCCACTTTCTCTGAGCTGTTGTCCAGCATTTGCTGCCTCCTTTCCCACTTCTTCCAATGTTCCTGACCACCTCAGTCCAGTTACTTCAAGTGGGATGAACAGCCCACCACCACATTGCCCAAGCCCACAGTAAGCAGCCTGCACCTAAGCAGCCCCTGTGTTGGCAGTGGGAGTTCAGTGGGGCTTTGGGGAGATTGTCCCTTTGGGGGCCAAAGGAAAATGAACACCACTCTGATTATTTAGGAAAGCTTATTTCCTGTGCAGAGGCAAGATATGTGTGAGTTCTAAAAGGGGGCTAACTCAACAACATCTTTAGAAATTCAGGCTGCCTTAACACTGAGTGTGTGAGGGCCTAAGCAGTGAGTGATGTTTGATCCTGTCTACGAGTAACAAGTGGGCAGTGCCAAGATTGTCCTAATGTCTCCCTGTAAGTTTTTTTTCTGCAATAATTTGACAGTGATTTCAAATTGCAGACAAATCACAGTGCAAAAGACTCTACCTCCATAAAAGTTGTTTCTTAAATTCCAAAGAGCTCCTATTTTGGGAGGTCTTTTCCAAATTACTTCAGAGCTAATTTATTTTTCCTTGGAGGTTGAATGGCTGAATTAACCCTGCAGTGCTTGGTACCCAGATGCGTTCAGCGCAGGGGTAAGTAAACACTGTTTTATCAAGAGGTCTGTCTTGCAAATGATTTAACTGAGCAAATGCTACAATGAGTCATAACATCGTATTCTATCAAAACCTCCTCCTGTCTTTATTCGAGTAACTTAATTCCTTTGATCAATGCTGTGGATAAGTAAAAAGAAAATAAAATTGCAAAAGAAAGTCTTATATTTAGGAATGTGCAACTCCAAAAGAGCTATGGTCTTATACTGGATTGGGCTAATCTCTAGTTTAGAAATGATTACGCTTGCAAATAATAACATTATGTGCTGATGATAAGTCATCTAAATTTTGACCTCTCAACAGAAGGAATGTTGTTAACAGTTATTTAACTTAAGAGCAGAAACAATCTGCCCCCTCCACCCCCATTAGCAAAAATTAATTAACCCTTAATTTTTCAAAGTATTAACTAAGTATTAACTAAAAGTGTTAACTTTTCTTTCTCAGGGGGACCTCACTTTTCTAAGTGTCTGGGGAAAACAATTTTGGCCTTGTCTTTCTTTTGCATCTACCCCTTTGCATAACTGGTTATTTGGTTCTTTGAAGGTTAGTTTATGGCTGCAAGCCAAACTAACAGCTTGCTGCTGCCACAGAAGAAGGTCTCACTCTCCCCTCCTCCCCACTCTGAGCCTTCCTTTCTTGCCCCACCCTCTCAGAGCCCTGTCCCCACTATTTTGGCTTACCCTTTGCCTCTTTTCTTAAGTCAATTCAACTAGTTAATTCAGAGAATTATCCACTTTCTGGTAATTTTCTTCCAGGTCAGGAAGGTCAGTTGACTGACAGTGGCATCTGAAGACTGCTGTGGTCAGCAGTGAGTAGAGTGACAGTATCAAACAAGCAGGAACATACATGGAACACAAATGTGGGAGGAAGTGGGAACTACACTTTCATTGGCAATGATCTATTAGATCCATCTACTACATCTTGTAGAAGTGAACCATGGGTTGTTTGCTGCCAGTGAAAAGTATGTGATTATACAAAAATGTGGAAAAGTGCCAAAAAGTTATTGTAGTGATGCTTTACTCTTTTCCATTTGGATTCCCTCTACACAAGCAGTGGAAAGTCATACCAACTCTTCTAGACAGTTAACTCCATTTGAGAATCTTAGGTGGTGCTTGAAGGGGTAAGTAATTTCAGAAGGGGACTAAAAGTGATAAATATATGAGCAATTATTATTTTCCAAGGTCTGGGGTATTTTAAAATTTGGTTATACTCACACACATCAAAAAACTGTAATCCATCATCACTGGAAGAGATAAAAACCTCAAACAAATGTGTCAAAGATGTTTACCATATATGAGTCTCTACAAATTAATCTTGTATATGTTTTACACCAGAGGATCTGGTCAGAAATTGAGATTCACTCTTAAGTTCTGTTCTGTTTGTTTCAGCTAACAGGAACTAAAACTCTACTTCCCACTCTCCCTGATTTGCTAGGCTTTCTTGTTTCACTGTAAAACAAATTAATGAACAACATGTAATTAAAAAAAATGGTCCTCTTATCTTCATTTTGCATTTATTAATGAATAAGAATGATGTGAAATATATCAAAACCATGAATGATTTTGCTTACGCAGTTCCTAAAAACTGTTGTGTCATGACTTATGAACATTTTTGAACAAAATATGACAAAGAATACCGGTTGCACTCTCTAATAGGAGCAGTAAGGTTGTGTTATAGAAATTGTATTATCTTTGACAAGGTGTGGAATCTATATATCTGCAGTGCTAAAGTTTGATTTTACCCTTTGTTGCTGTGCAAAGACCCTGTGTCCCTGTTTATCGTAGCATTTGCTTGTGTTCCACAAGGGAGATTTCCTCAAAGTGACCATATTCAGCTGTTGGCTGACTGCTGAAGGAGAGAGCAAAGTAGCTTCCCTGTGAGCACCTTCTGATATAACACAGCGTCCTGTGCCGAGATGTAATTGTGACTAAAAGCCTGTGTTGGGGTCACTCAGCATACCATCTTTGTCCTTGATTATGTTATGTTATGGTATCTGCTTTATCAGAATGGTAAAATGGCTATAAAGAAGTACAAAGAGCAGGGCAAGTCAAAGAAAGACTGAGTAAACATAACATAAGTTGTGGATGTGATATTAAAAAGAGCCAATGTATGATATTCATTGAAAATTTTTCCACATGAATGGAAAAATATCTGTTATGTGTTATTCAATACATTTTCTACATTCTTTTTACTATGACATCTTCTGTTCCTGCTTCCCTGTTAAGGTTTTCTTTCATATTGTTGTTCAGTTTTGAGTTCTTTTCAGTATGTTTTCAAGCACAGAGAGAGCAGAGTATCCTTCTTGAGCTCTCTTGTGTTATTATAGGAAAATTTTCCTCTGAGCATGGACCCCAATTTCCTGTTAAATGTCAGTGGGTCTGTAAAGGCCTTTTGAAAATAGTTTGTATTGTATTTGAAGAGGGAATTGGGGAAGTAAGATCTCTGATTGTGAGCTACTCTCTTTGGTGCCTCTCAGTCTGACATGGATTGAAATCACCAAGAAAGCCTTTACTGTCCCAACATTTGAAGACAGAAATAAGCTTGAAAAGGAAAGACTGGATTTGGCTCTGAGGAACTCAAAATTATATTCTATGTACAGTTTATTGTTATAGCGCTTATTTTAAGAATGCTTTTGAACTCAATTCTGTTAACGTAAAGTCTATAGATTTAAGTCCATGCATAAAGTGTAGTAGAAGAAAAAAATCAAGGTTCTCAATATGTATCTTGTTCTGTAATTTTCACATATTTTTGCAATGTTCCTTGACCAGAGGGCATGTGTGGGAATTAAAGGATTATTCTCACTGTTTTCCTTACTATTTTTTATTTTCTCACTGTTAAGTCATTGAGAAAAAAAAAATGCAGTTTTATAATTTCTTTTAGAAGAAATAAGAAGATGGTTTGTAAATATCATACATAACTGAATTGTGTATCAGCCATTGTTGATTCCTAAAATAGACTGTAATATCTTCATGAAAGGAGTTAAAAACACTACTAACAAATTTAAATTTAGCAATCCTAGCCATACTACTTCTGAAGCTAAGCAAATGTCTACTTATGTATTTTATAATTACCTTATTTGGAAGGTAATTATGGCTGATATTACGTCTCTTATGAAAATCTCCAAGATACCTGTTTTTGTCTCAAGTGAAAAAGACTGTTTCTTCCTAAGATTAAAATTTCTTTATGTCGGTGTTATTAAAGCCTGTTCAAACTGCTGCTCAACCATAAACCTGCTGCTTTGAAAAAACATCTAAGGACACTTTCTTTCTCCCAGAACAGGTGTCCTGAAAAGCTGCTTAATTCTATCATAGACCAATGTCCAGGCATTCCTCGCAAAAACCCATTCAATCTGGAGGAAGGCTGGAAAAGAGTGCATAATGGGTGAAAACATACAGAATGTGTCGTTGTCTTTGAAACCATGAGTTCAAATCCATCCTCCTCAGTATTTTTCATTCTACTTAGTATGCACGTATTCAAATTCAAACTCAAGAGAGATTGAAGAGACATTTTTTTTCCCCAGAAAATTAAAAGTCATTATGTATGATGGAAACCCGTTTCTACTCTTCTCCAGGACAGAACTATGCCCTTCTTTGCTTCCTTATGTTATAGTCTTATGTTTGGTTTGCCAGATCTGGAAAGTCTGGTTGTAAAATGAAATCCACTCTTGGCAGTACAATGGAATTACCCACAAGGAAGAGTGCATAAAACTCTTGGCTATATCACCAGCCCATGCAACTGGGAAGAGGGAAGGCCTTTCAACACCAAGCACTGCTTTCTTTTTTTTTGAGGAAATATTTGCCAGCCTCATCAGTCCGGCAAAAAGTCATGCCCAACCTAGAAACTCATGTCCCCATATCAAAGAGATGGTTAATCTCAGCTTCTCTCTGGAGCCATAGTGTCATCATGGTTTTTGGGCACACGTCTTCACTCAAGGGGGTGTCCTGGCTGGCACAGGGATCTCTGTTGATGTTGCTTTGCTGAGTTGGCTGCTGAAACCTTTGTTTTCCTGGAAGAATCTTCAAGGCCTGGCAAAAATAGAAGGAAAAATGAGATCCTGGACCTGTTTTTTGTCTTTAATGTAATGACCATACAAAGCTCAATGGAACAGAATGAACTGACTTCCTGATTCATGAAGCATAATTACCCATGGGTAATGCTCTGCTTGTCTTACCACAGACTGGGTGATGCACAGCACATACCATTTTACCCAATTCTATTTTAAAGCTGTGCCAGGGTTTTTCAAAGACCTACTCACCTTCTCTGCCAAAGTTGAAGTTTTAGTATATTCTTAGGAAAGGATTAATGTATGGTTTTAATAATCAGTTTTTTCTTTTTATTCAGTGGTTTTCCTCACAAGTAGTTCTTGCAAGTAGAATAGAGTTGACCTTATTCTCTGCAGATGAAATATTGAAATATACACTGTAGAAAAGTACAGGGGGTTTCACTAGAAACTGCAAAATTACAATTTCTAGTGTATGACAGCACTACAAATTTTGTCAAGTGCTACTTATTTTGCCGAGGAAATAATACAGGGAAAGGTCAAAATGTTTCTTGGCACTGTCACAAAAATGTCCTGTGAATTTCTCTTTCTTGAATTTTCCACCTCTTGCATTCTGTGCGTTCTTCTGGATAGTTAGGTCTGAAAGCTGATGGTCTTTGTCACCCTTACTATTTAGTATTCGGCCCTCTCACAAATGCTTTCATGCTCAGGCTATTAGATCAACTGAAGCTGGTTCTAAGAATTCTCTGTCCACCCTACAATGAGCAGTTTGTTTCCATTCAAACTAGTAGAAATAAGTATCCGAGGACATGGGAAGATTTTTCACTGGACAAAGTTTTAATTAACTGTTGCATACATATGGACAGGATTTGGGAGAAAAATACACTAAGCCAAGAGGAGATATATTTAAAAGAAAAAGAAACAGATTTTGGCTAGATGATATTGCCTAACTATCTGTAATACAGAAATTAAAGGCAGCCACATTTGCGAGGAGTTTGTTAAGAATTTTAGGTATCCCTGCTACTTTTGACAGGATTCTGTTCTCTTAGTGGTGGTAAATTGTCTGCCAGCCTTTTCTTCTACTTTATTGTCAAAAACGCACCAGAAAACTCTCTTGTGAAATAAACTAAAATTAAAAATACAGTTTTGAGGGTTTCTTTTCCTGTAAATAGGAGTGTTTAACTACCTCCATGCTAGTGTACAAACCAGTTAGGCACTGTCCAGTTTCAAAGTCAATTGTCTTGACACATTTCAAATCACAATAGATATTCACTCCCAGCTTCCCAAAACAGGGTGATTGCATTCAAACTGCCTATTGGGAATGGTCCTGGCCCATATTATCTCCTGCTTCTCTACAAAGAATGACCTGAGAGTTTTGTGGTTGACTGTGATCAAAACTGTGCTCAAGGATTGTACTAGTGATGAAAAAGCTTCTGTAGTAGTGGTGAACCTGTGTCCTGACCATGCTTGGTTAGCTAGCAGAAATACAGCCCAGGGTTTTTGTTTCCTCAGTCATATATAGTCAAATGTATCCTCCGACTCAGAGCCAGAATTACCCTGACTTTCAGCACAGCTTGAATGCAAGCAGAAAAATTTTCATTTTGTGGCCATTGTCTTATAGAGTTTGTTTAACTGTTGATGCTCTGGTTGATAAGAGGCATGAGCACACATGTTATACACAATCTGCCTGAACAAAACTCTTTTTTCATGGTAAATATAACTAAGGACCATCTTAAACTGTTATAAAATACTCAAAACTTTTTTAAAGGATGCAAAAATTTTTATGACTGCTCCAAGTATCCATATTAAATATTTTTAAGGAAATAAAAAGAGATTCTGCAAGAAAGTGCTAATACTTGCAATTATTTTCTTTAAAAAAACCTAACTGGAAGCCAAGTAATGCTTCTGTGAAGGCACTCCTCTACTTCTGTTTTGGACTGTAATTGTTGCTTGGATAGTGAGAAGCACCTTTTGATTATCCATAAAATAAATTCACACAAAAAAGCCCCACGTGTGCAAAGAAGCATCTTTGTAATGGGAGTTTTGTGAAATTCAGCTGTAAGTGGTTGTAGATTAAAATACTTTCCAGAAGGGTTGTCTGCCTCTGTAGGCTGAGGTGTAGGGGGCAAGAGGGGGTCATAGGTGTTTCCCCCAACCCATTTTCAACCTGTCACCCTCTCCCAGGTGACAGAGAGACACAGTCAGCTCCTGGGCCTGGACTGCACATAAAGGGTGTGACAGCTAAGTGTTGGAAGGTCTTTCTTTCATTTGATCCCATTAATATCCAATACTAAAGTAAAATAGCCCAAACAACAGCAGAATTTGACAATAGTAATCAGTTTCTTATTGTTTTCCTCTTATCTCTCATTGACTTTTGTCCATGATGTAATCTTATTGACTGGTGAAATAATGAGAATGTGAGCCAAGTCAACTTTGTAGCTAATTATAACTTTTCTTTAGAAACATTCTTAGGGGGAAAAAAATTGGTTTTTTTCACCATAGTCTGAATTTTCTTCACATTATCATTTCTAAAAGTTTGCTTTTCTTCATTAAAAAAGCGTGAAGAATTTCCTCTAATTAGTTTCTAACAGCAAACAGCATCTTGACCTCATTTGTCAGAAAATGCAGAGCTGAACTGTATCATTTAACAAGGGAATACCACATATTTATGATTAATGTATGGCACTTTCCATGACCCTATTTGACTCCCTTTGTGAATATTTAATGTATTTATCATTGTGTTTTCAATCTCAGATGACAAAAAAAGTCAAGAGCTCATAGCACACTGTGATTTATCTTATCAAATAATAAATGAAAAACAGAGCTTTGAGTTATTTTTATAATAATTACAAAAAATAAAATGCAATCAAAAGCTACATAAAAGATCTATATTGCATTTCTTTCTGCTCCTTTTAAATGTAAACAGAAATACCCTGAGGCAAAGGGAAGGTGGGGATACAGAGAGATATGCATGTAAAAAAGCTGACAGCGTATCCAGACTGGAAGCTAAGGGAAACACACCAAAATTCCACCAGCTAGCAGACTGGGATGCCCTATTACACCAGCAGTAATAGAAAGCTCAATGTCATTTATCTTCTCAAATCTATTACTAATTTTTCTTCATATAGAGGTTGGGAGCAGCCTCTCTACAGCACAAATCCTGTTGGTGTAAAAGATGGTTGCTGTAAAATCTAAATCTATTCCCTTTTGTATTCTACAGAACACACCATTCTGCAGAAGGGTGATATCACTTCATAGTCTTCACCTTTGTGCTCCCCGTCCTTCATGAAACAATGCTGTGTGCACCAGTCAGACAAAACTCCCATTGAAAGCCCGGGAATTTTGCTTGAGTCTAACATTAAGAAGCAGCTCTTGTTTTGTATTAAGGACAAAAGGATTCCCACTGTTTTTTATTTATCTTGGGGCCACATTATAATGTTTAGAACTATCCATGTCCTTCTCTATGCAGCAGGAAGACTATGCAGTCTGTGCATAATTTTGGGGTTCACTCTTCCCTCACTCTGAGCTAGTGTTATAAATGGCATGCACACCTTTATAAACAAATAATTAATAATAAGGCTGATGTAGATTTTGTGTGAGCAAAGAGGTGTTCATATTGTAACTTCAGATTTGCTTTGGAATTGTCTTATTCTGATCCTTTTATTTGCTTGGGTGGGTTACAACTTCATACAGTATGATTTTCTTCTATCTTTATTCATCATGGTTCAATATGTGAGCTCAAAATACTCAAATTCAGGTATGGCTGAATTGTAGTATGCTACTGTGTCGGTGTAATCTGCTGATAATCAGCAATTTATGGCTGCAGCAGTATAACTTGTCAGTTTGTATTCATATAAATTGGCCCAAAGTTAGTAGTTAACAACATGTATACACTGTACTTAATAAAAATTAGTAAATACAGTGTTTTTCTTGTTTTTATTGTCTATTTTTGGTGAATACCATGTTAGAAGCAAACACAATATTAGGAAGAGAAATTGTGGTTTTGTAAGCATCAATGACAAAATTCTTAGCTTTTATAATAAGAACAATTTTTTTCTTTAGATATAAATTTAATAAGAATATCTGTTTGTGACAATAATGTTGTTTGTCTACAGCTGTGTCTACTTTATATTTTTCTTTTTATCGTTTCTCATCCCATCAGATACTGCTCATTTTCAGGCTAAGTATCTTCCCAAAATGCAGGTTTATTTAAATTAAATAGACTAGAAACTCATGGATCAGAAAAAAACCAATCAGCTAAAATAAATCTAATGGTTTGAGAAGGCCACATAATAGCTGTAGATTAAACTAATGGACACTTTAACAATGTGTTATGCTCCTGGCATACCATGTCCTTAATCACAGAGAAGAAAAACTAGCTGCATGCGGACACAGAGAAATGTGAAAGTGCTATTGCAGACTCATTTTCAGCAGCAGTTTGTTACGTTTCCACACTTGATTTTGCATGAGTTGTGTTCTGTGTTCTGAGGTGTGAAATGTGGACTACAGATGCACTGAGAGACTGAACGATCTATGAGCAAGCCCTGTGCAACTGGATCCCCATGGCCTTCTGCTGGATTTAGGGGACAGAGCCTCTGGAAGGTAGTGTGGAAAAGTGGGATCAGGTTACATAACAACTTTTACTACGAAATATGTTTTTGGGGGGCCATGATGGCCTATAGACCCTTGTTTTGGGCAGATATAATAACTTTTTGTTGAAAAATATGTGACAAAACCTTTTTTTTTTTTTTTTAAGAAACAGGCACAGTAGGCTTTGAGGTGATATTGCCAGCTATGTTTTTTAAACCAGCTGTTAAAGTCATGCTTTTCACTCTATCTGCACTTGTCATTCAGAGCTATTCACAAAAGTTATTCTTAATCCTGTACAGTGTCTTACAGCTGTTTACAGGCAGCAATATTGCTGCCTCAGAGTTTGCATTGTAATGTAGTTTGTGTAATATGCTGAATGGCAAAACATTAATTGAGTGTAAAGCAACTGTTCCCATGTAGGCCCAACATTTAACTGAGATCGCCTTAACAGTTAAATGTTTTTCCTATTTTTCACAGCTCGTTAGATCCACTTGAGTTTAAATGGTTATAAATCAGTTTTGTATTACACTGCAGGAGGAATAATTACACAGGCACCTTCTTCTGAAATAATATTTTTTATCTTAGGATAATGCTAGCTGATAATTTTTATTATAGACGTCAAGAAAAAAATACTAGGTCAATCTTCATTTCAGGCCAAGTCTTTCTGGATAATTAATAGACACTGAAATTATAGTTACACTGGAATGGTACCAGTGAAGACCCAGAGTGACAACAGTGTATAGTTAAAGACACATTACTCCAGATTATTACATGACTAACACTTGACATAATATTTATTCACTTGTCATTTATCATTCTGAAAAAGTTTCAAGGAATATCTTGTTATTCAAGCATCTTGAAAGATTTTTAAGAGTTTTCTCTCTGAAAGTGAATAATACCTGTTCATGTCTTTGTTTCCAGCTCTCTGAAGGCCACTGCATGGGCTACACATGACTTCTTTGAGAATGTAAAGAGCTTCATGTAGCCTTTCTGCTCCTGGGATCCCATTAGCTCTCACAGGAATGTTCTTAAAGGCAGCCTCCATAGACAATAATTTTTGAGCTACGTGTCACTCCACATCATTTAATATGGCATTGTCTTCGTAACACTAGTATTAAAGCAACGGAGAATTTCTTGAGGCAAATAGATTTTTGGATTATTGCTTTGAGGTAGAGCCAGAGGCACTAATAAAAAAGTTTCTTGTGCTGTTACTCTGTCTACATAATGAGGCCTTGGTCATACTGCTGTTTACAATGTATTTTTCTGTACACATACATCAGTAAAATAGTACAGAATTATTAGTCCTTCTTTTATCATTTTTGTTTCCCTTAAAGATGCTGCTGACAACCTCGAGGCTTTAAGCTTTTTCTGAGGGCTGTTGTGCAAGGGTAACTTGCTGTGAATGTGAGTTTCAGGGTTTAACCTGTCTTATATCCAGATGGTCTCTTTTAGGTAACCAGCACTCATTTGGATTGATCTGATCACAGGACATGGCTGTCTGCCATTAGCTATAAAAACAGCTATAAAGCTAATTTTCTAGTTTTCTTTTACTGTTTTTTAATATTATTGTTGTTATTATCATCATATACTAACACATCTGTCATTTTAAATTACCAAGACTCTCTAAATACTCATGTAAAACCACATTACTATAGTACAGTAGTGCCAACAACAGAAAGCTGGTTCTGGAATGGAGAAGCAGATGTGAGAGTGAAAATTAGATAACAAAATGCACACAGAATGATCTTCCTGAAAAAGTGGCCCAGACATTCACATCCCTTGGCTTTTTAGCATGCTATGAGACTTGACTCAGCTTTGGATTTTGTGTTCCTTGACAGCGTTATCATGAAACTGCATTGTTTGATACCACTAAGACACCAAAAAAGGGGTTTGGAAGAAGACAAAATAAGGACTTGCTTCAATTGTCATGTCTCACCATATAGACTCAAGAGAATAGCATCAGCTGTGCTGGGATTCCTTAGTGGGTTCCCCTAGCATAACTGTGATGGACTATAGCATTGGTATTGTAACACTGTGCATAAAACCATTTAGGATTTAGGATACGTGCCATGAATAAAATAATCTGATTGTTTGAAGTTTATGCATAGCATGAAAGGAAAACATTTTCTCAGAATTATGGTGTTTGTTAATATATTAACCATTATAGGATTTTCAAGTAGAAAATGTGTTAAGATAGTTAACAGCCACTTCCATTTCATTTTAAAGAAATGAATATTTGGAAGAAAATAATTAAGTCTGAACACAGACAGATAGTTTCGTGAAGAATTGTTGATTTTGTCAATCCATATTTTAGGAAAAAAATTTATTTGAATGCAATTGTGTGAGTTCTTACCCTTTCTTAATCGTACTTTCAATTTCATATAAAAGTAAGGTCAGGATCTCCAGGCCAAATAGCATTTTTGTTTAATTTAATTTAATTTACATAGAATTCATTAATTAGAACTTTTCATGTTTTTGCTAAGGAACTTCAGTGTGATTTTGGATTTGGAACCAAACTGGAAGTCAAGTGAATTCATTTGTGTATTTAATGAGAGTATGTTCAAGCCTCTTTACAAATTCATGTTCTGGTGTTCACATACATAATGTAATATCTTAACATGATGCAATACCAGCTGCATATTGTCATCTTTTGGATCAAATGTAATATAAACACTATTATGTAAATGTAATAGAAACACTGAATACTAGAAATAAGAAAAATACCTCAGGGCACTTTTTAAATTGTAGCAGAATTGTTGCCCTGTTTTGACTCTAATAGTTAAACACATTGCACTTTTTCAGTCTTTTCCTTCAAAAGGTAAAATTGATGGCGGAACTAGACCCCACTGGTGGAGCTGTATTTGCACTGAAAGCACACGTCTCTGCTTCTCCAGCTGCAGGCCATCACAGCATGCTGCTTCTTGGCACACACTCCCACAGTCCTGTAAGACACATTCAGGTGGTGCCTTCAGGGTATTCCCACAGCCCAGCTCCACTCCATCTTCTGGGCTGCCTTTTATACTCCTTTCCCCTTTATTTCACAGACAGTTGAACATACATAAAAGTAGTTACAGCGAAAGATCTGCTCTTATGTTGTCTTCCTGTTGGGCAGTGGGCCATTCCTGTTTCTTGGGGAATGCATGTGGGTGTTTTCGCCACCTTTTTCCCCCAAAAGAATTTCAATAGATTCTCACATTTACTCCTAAACAGGATGGCAGATTTACCCACTGTTGTCAACATTTATTAAGTCAAAACACAGCAGTATTAAGGGACTTTCTTAAGGCACTGATCTAACAGTTCTTAGATGAGTAACTCTTCCAAAATATCTGTCTGACTCATTAGTTTCTTCCCACATAAACTCCCTTCTAGTTTCATTTGGCTTAGTGGCATTTTTCACTTCCTGTCCTAAACTAATCAGACAGTGTTTCTGTGAACTGTAAACAGTGGCAGGGTTTCCACCTAAGAAACTTCTGCAGTGGGTGATGTGTAGAGACAGTTTAGGCAAAATGTGCTGGAAGGCTTTGCAGTGTCAGAGGTAGAATCCAGGTAGGGGGTCAACTTAACTTCAAAATTCTGCAAGGTCATTTTTACAGGAAACATTAAAACAGGCTTGTCACCCACCACAGACAGATGGTCATCCCGCTTAAGAAGCATATTTCCCTGTTATTTATATAATACAGTCAAGGCAGATTTTTCATTCCCTTATGCGTTTGATTGCAGCCACTCTTTCTGTCCCTTTGTGCTTCGTTGCCTGGAGAGCAGCCCTCTCCCCGCTCCACTGTCACAGGCCACTAGTCTGTGACAAAGCTCAGTCTCAATCTCCCACAAAACTGAAAAAGGAAAAGACACAAAAGAGTCCTTTTTTCTTCCTTTTGGGTTTTGCCTTTTTCCTCACCCTGGCTGCAACAGGGGCTGCACACAGCATGGAGATATCTTGCAGCAGATGAGAGAGGGAGGCATGTCAGAGGTAGGAGCTGGCAGCAAAGCCCCTGCTCATGATGCACATGTGGAGCATCTCACATCAGAGATACTGCTACTGTCTCTGTCTTTGCCATTTGTCACTTTTGCCTGCATTGCTGACAGGTCTTTTCCTCCTTCACACTTTTGAGAACTGTTCTTTCGCAAAACTCTCATGTAAGCAAGGCTCAGCTATTTTGGGACAAAAATTCAAATGGAAATAGCATTCTTGTTCTTTTAATGGAAATATATAGATGAACTCAAATTGAATATAATAATTATATTTATATCTAAATATAAATATAAATAAACTGAAATGTTTACAGGAGTAATTAACTGACTATTATAAATTTTATACAGCTATTTTTTACAGACTGATAGTTCAAAGGTGTGCTTATGTTGCCATCAGAGCTTAAAGCTGACTAAAGATAAATAATTACTACTAATGACATAATCTGAACTTCACAGGACAATGCGATAAAGTAGAAAATCTGCTGGAGAGTCTCATGCTGGGGTTGTAGCTCACACTGATTTTCAAGTTCCTTAGAAAGTCTTGCTTAGTCACTGATAGTTTCACTAAGCATATTTAGATTGCCTAATGTACAGATTTTCACTGCAGTGGGGACACAGTGTAGACTAAGTCAGTTCTGTGACCATAAGAATCAGAATCCTCCTTTAATTTTTCCTACAAAATGTCCACTGAGGTTCTTCAATAACAGGTAGGTGGGATTGAGTATTTGATGTTGACACCAATGTGAATGAGAATGCCTCAAAGTTTAGGCATCTCTATAATTTTGTTCTGCAAGTTGAATTACTGAGAACTGCCTCTCCCCTAGGGTGTCTGATTTGTGACACCTGTCTCTTCTTTCTATCCTTCCACAGTCTCCTGCTGAGCTTTGCCTTGGAGATTTTTTTGGCAAACATTCACAGAAACCATCCTCTAAAAGGGCAGAGATGATCACAAGCTTCAAATTATGTTTTCACATTCGTATGCCTTTTCTTAATTCAATAGTATATTGTAGTTAGAGCACACAACAAGGAAGTGGGAAACTGAGGTAAGCTTCCTTCTCTGTTTGAAGGTCATAGTATTGACACAAATGCAAATTATAGGATACCTTCTTCAGTTTGGTACCACTGTTTTTCTCTGACTTCCATAATCTTCCTGACAGTCAGGAGACTTCTGGACTAGGAGACATCAATGGATTTAGAGGGCTCAGTGTTGAAAATATTCAAACTGATATCACCTTCCTGCATGTGCATATCCTTGTAATCAGAATTATAGAAATGCTTTATTGCCACACTCAATGAAGGAGAAGGCAGAAGGGGGAAAAGACGAATTTTATTCCATTTTATCAATTGGACAAATAATTATTTGTCTGCAGAAAACTTGACTCATTCCCATTAATGTATTGGGTTGGTGAAAGTTAGAGTCTGGAGTTCTAGTTCATACATCAGCAATTTTCTTCAGTGATTGTTTCATTCAAACATCAAGGACAGCCAGAGACAGACATTATGTACATCTACCTTTAATCAAGGATTGATTTTTATTTTACTAGTTTGATTATTACCAATGTAATTTCCTTATAAGGCAGCACTAAACTCTAAATAAGATAGCTCTCCGTATGATCCTTGATTTAGAAGTTAGACTATGTTAAGGAACTTCATGTATGAAGTTGTCTCACTGTTGCTTTTGTGCATTCACTTCTTGTACTACAGTTGTGTATGGGAAAATGTGATCCAGATACACTACAACCTTTACCTAACCAAAACAATATGATTTTTCTGGTTAAGTTCTGTTATCACTCCATTTCACATAGCAGAAAATACATCTTTGCTAAACTGTTTTTTTCTTTGTAGTTTTACAGGATGCGCTGAAGTCAGTCCTGGAATAACTCCAGTAAATTTAATTTCATTTTTCTAGTGAAAGATGTCTCTGCCTTCAGCACAGGAACTAGATGAACTTTAAGGTCCCTTCCAACCCAAATCATTGTATGATTAAATTAACTTTAGCATTGGTTTGGTCCAGTGTATTTCTATTCTGAAGTGATAAAGTCTCCATAAGTAACATAGTCTTTTACTTTGCATGTGTTTAATTTCACAAGAATGGCAACTATCATTTCTGAGGCTAAACATCCTACGAAGTAACTCTGTGAATCATGCTGAGAATGAAAAATATCATGTATACATAGCATCAAAGGCACCAACATAAAACTATAGTTTAAAAAGTCAGCATTCCTGTGGTATTGAAAGGAATTAATCTGAGGAAAGGGCAGAAATCATTCCTCTAAGAGGAGCAACACTGAGAAAATGTATGTGTGCTAAAAATGTGTAAGTGCTTTACTGTTGTCTAAAATTGAATTAAATTCCAAGTGAATGAAGGGAAAACAAGATTGTTTGGAAAAGAGCAGTCAGTCATACTAGTTGATTTAAGCTCAAAGAGGGAACGTGACAAATTGTGGCCCTCCTTCAACCAAAAATAAGAGGGCACTGTGTTCAAATAAAGTCATCAAAGAAATCTTCAGAGTAACATCCAAGGCATTTTCACATGTATAAGTCATAGAATCCTAAGAATCAAAGAATACTCAAGTTAGAAGAGTTTATACAAATAATTGAGTCCAATTCCGGATCCTCACAGGACCACCTACAACTAAACCATATGACCAAGAGCATTGTCCAGACACTCCTTGAGCTCAGACAGGCTTAGAGGTGTGCCTACTTCCCTGGGGATCCTGTTCCAATGACTGACAGCCCTAATTCACATCTTGACCATAGAGATGTGCAAATACATCTTTGACAGGGAATTATCTTTGCTACTTGTGAGGAGAGTGACACGAGTTACCTCATTTCACACTGATGCCTCACAAAGTTTTCTTAGCAGAATGGGAAATTTTGTTTGGAAATCAGGTCATACAATAAGATTCCTTAAGCCCAGATTCAGTTCAGAATTCAAATGCTTTAGGGAGTGCTTCTATTTACTGAATGAGTCATGAATTACATGTCTGTTTTCAACACTATCTCAAATCAAGAAAGTAAGGCAGGGAGCTATAAGCCCCTATCTATCACAATACAGGTCCTAGAACTTAGGTACTGTGATAAACTCATCTTGTAATTACCCTGCTCCTGCGATAGCATTCTTCCACTTTGTAAAATTCTTCAAAATCCAAGCAATAAAGTAGCAAATATAAAAGTAATAGCTGGCTAGTTTATTTTCTGATGTAACTCATGGGTTTCTGCTATCCAAAATGAACTTATTGAAAGTGGAAAATTAAGAGAAAGACCAATAAATATTCTACAGCTTAATAGCCAAGAGTCTTTCCTAAGAGAAAAGTTAATGAATAAGACCTAGATGACGTAAATTTGTTTTTGTTTTTGTTTTTTACTGAAATGTGGAGTACTATCTTGCTTACTTGGAAAGGTAAATAAAACATGTATTACAGAAACAAATTTTTTTCTTTATTCTTTTCAAATGGCATTATTCCCTCTTTCAATTTTCCTAAGATCAATGAGTTTAAAATCTCTTTTTTGCAAATTCCCATTGCTCATAAAATCATTTCATCACAAAATAATTTAGGTAATAATTGAACGCTGGGGACCATCTAGACTAATATCTTGCACGAAGCAGGACTAACTTCAAAGTTATCTCAAGGAGGTGAGATCTTATACCATGCCACTATATCTACTCAAGTTTTTAAAATCTCTAAGAAGAAAATTCTACCTTAATTGTTAGAAAAGACTATTAACTCCTGTTTTCTTTATCCACATATTTTAGGTTTATACCTGATAAAACGCTGTAGTGAAAAGACAATCTGACTTAAATGTTAGTCATCAAGGATAATTTTCTCTTGAAAAGGCTTGGTTCTCTAGACAATGAAGGAATGAGATGTATTTTATATTTTGTATTTCAGGATAGCAAGTTTCATCAGTTTCTCTAAGTCATTCCCTGAAGGAGGATCCCTCTGAACACCTGAAGGGCTTTCTTATTTTGGATTATGCTTTGATTTTCTATATTTGTCAACTGTTCTTCAAAACAAGCTTGCAAGCAAAAAATCCTGTTTGATTATTCTGAGGTGTTTTGATTGTATTTATTATTGTACAGGTGTGCTTGTATGACTTCACCACATCAGCTCCTTTTATGCTTAATATGTAAATTAAGACTCGTTTTGATTTTGAGCCAGGCAAGTTGCTGTTTATTTGTGTATCACCATATATTCATATGTGCTTCCAGAATTTACATTGTAATCAGTTCCACTGTTTATTTTGAAGTTCATTCTTCCTTCATTTGTTGCATCACTAAGAAAACATAAAAACAAATTTGAATTAATTTTACAGACTCCTGTGAATATTTGCAAGAGATAAATAGATAGTGGCTTGTCTCTGCCTTACAATCAGAGCTTTATTCCTCAGTTTGTGTTCTTGGACAGATTGTGATTTTAATCTCTGTTATTTTTGCAGAAGATCATATGGACTCCGCAAGACATTTGCTTTCTTTATAAGACATGATACCTCACAGCCTGATGCCCTTGAGTTGTGACTGCCCTCACATTTATTGTGTTTGCTGTTGCTGTCTCTACAGTTTATTTATCCTTGCATTCAGTCTTTCTGACCTTGCAACCACTTTGTATCAATATATCTCAGTCCTTTGACTGTTTGCAAGCACAGACATTTCTAGTTCCATTTCACTGAAAATATGGGCTCATCATTTAAAAAAAATCAGGTAAATTTCTGTTGGTGACATTTCCTTCAACACTGCTGCTCTCACAGAACTTCTGTCTGTAATTAAGCTCTTTGTTAACCATTTAACATAACTGCTTAGTTCAGTTGGTTAGATTTGCAACATAATCACCAACACTAGCAGCTTCCTGGTTTTGCTTTTAGCAAAGCTGTGTCTTTCATTTTTGATTTTGTATTTCTGCCCTTTCTCATTACAGGGAACCCTAGACATGAATTATCTCTCACAATTTGCTGTTACCTTTTCTGGCCAAGGGGATATTTCTTCAATCTTCTTGTAGCTCCTGGTTGCAGCAATTGGGTTATGCTTCACATTATTTCTTCATTTGCTCTTGAGTCATTCAAGAGGACTAAATTGCATGTATAATTTTTCTAGAGATTCCCATTTGGTGTCTGTCATTTTAACTCAAGAGACCCACCCTAAAGACACTGAGACTTTCAGCTATGCTTTATGTTTGATTTCTCACAGACTTCATGTAAATTTTTTTAGGCTATCTAACATGCTATTTAAGTTCTTTGTGTTGCCATAATACTTTGCTTTTAAGTGTATTAATTTTATTCAATTTTATTCTTATTTTGTGTATTTCTCTTTTAATCTCTAAGCAGCTCTCAAGTTTACATAGAATAATATACTTTTACTGTCTCAAATTTTCTATGCCTTGGTCTTTCTTAGAGTATGGCTCCTAACAACAAAATCTAGAACTTCTTTTTACCTTCTCTTGACAGTCTGTGCCATCTGTTTCTAGTTTGTTACTTGATTAATGGATTTAATTCATTAAATAAGTTAAACAACCATACTTTTTCCAGTTAGTATTCCTTCATCTTAATGTTTTGAATTGACTTGCTGAATTACGAGATAAGTATTGGATTCAGGGAAAAAGAGGAGATATAAACCAGTGACAAATTCATTAGTCTGCCTCTGTAATGCTGGGGAATTATTGGAAGATGGATCAAATGTACTTACAAAACCAAACATTTCTTAGCTTTTTTAAGTTAGGCACTCTCCCTATCAAAATGTAACAAGCTTTCCAGATCTTTCCTGTCCCTTAATTTCTTGCTTCAAAAATTTGTTGTGTAATCTAAGATTTCTTGATAATCCCAGTCATAATATATTGATACCTATGATAATGATGAACATTTCATAGGTCTTCAAATTCCATATAAACCTGTGCATTTGATTTTATACACATTTTCCAAAATCTGTATTTCTTGATACTTCTTAACACAGTGCTAGTGAACTTTGTTAAATCAGCAGATTATCAAAGATCAGCTTTTGTAAGTTAGCATCATTTGTTATCTGACAATCCTCTTCTCCTTGGAACTTTTCCAAATCTCTTTTTCCTCCTGTGATTTAATTTCTCAAGTCTTTGTGTTAGGTTATTCCTTACTTCCTTTCCATGCATTAATATCCAAGAGGAACCTTAACAGTTCTTGATATGATGTTCTTGGCCATTTTGACTATAGTCCATGTACTATCATTGTCTGAGTCTTTCACAGATAAAACCTCTCTCTGAAGATTGACTGTGCTTTCATTTGTTTAGTTTTATCCTTGTCTAACTCATTATATTACCCATAATTATAATCTAAAAAACAAAAAGCTTTATTTTTTATCTTTTCTTACTGTCAATCTGATACCTTTTTTCCCCATATAGCTGTCTTTCACAAAGCATTTTCAATTATTAAACCTTTTATCTCGTCTACCATGACATATAAATACTGTCTTTTTTTTCTAAGAATCTTTTGTCTCTTTTTTAGTTTAGTTTGCTTTCAGTTTAGGGTTTTTTTTTGGTGTGGTTTTTTTTTTGTTTGTTTGTTTTTGTTTGTCTTTGTTTTACCAAGTCTCTCACCAGAAAACTGACTTAAATTCTTAAGACATCTGGTTTCTGATGCATGTTCACTCTGGATCATTTTCCTACCCTATTGATCGCATCACATTGTGAATGATATTTATTGTCTCTTCGTCAGCTATCCTTATCTTATCTCTGGGAGTTGTCTCTCTGGTTTTAATACTATCTTTTAAAGTTTCAAGCTTGTTAATCTGCTACCAGCCTTTATTTTGGCTATCTTTGATATCCTATATTATAATTGACTCATGCCTCTTTTGTGTGGTTCTTTCATGCTGCAATACTTGCTTTCTTGCACTTTCTTATTTGCTTTTATGAAAGAGTGGCTAAAGTCACTGCTGGCTTTTGGCAGTCAGATGTTAGTCCTGTCTCTTGAATCAATAAATACACAGGTCTGATTGTAGTGCTTTCATTCTTTTTCAGTGACTTTGTTCAGCACTTTCAGATCTTCAGTGAGCTTATTGACTCCAGCTTCTGATCAATAAAATATGTTTCCAGGAAATTCTGGAAGTGTTACAGACAACTCTATCACTCTCCACCACATTCCTCCCTCATAAAAATGTCAGATTTTTTGCTATGATTGTTCTCTTTAGTTATTTAATTTTCTTAGGCACCACAGCTATGGTGAAAAGGACTATTGCTAGGAGACTGTTCTGTGTTTCTTGGCCATGCTAACCTGACATGTGCCAATAAGATTACCAAATGTCATATTCCCTCATCATATGACCAGAGCCAGCATCCACTTGAAACAAATGCCTACTAGCTGAATGTAGCTCTTGGCAGCATTTGATTTTATAAGTGGAAAACCATTTCTTTTTCTCTTTTTATTTATTGTAGTAGCATAGAAGATGAAGAGTTGTGGTTTTTTTTTTTGGTTTTTTTTTTGGCATCCACTGAAGTTTTATGGAAGCCATTGCAATTTAGAATTAATTAATATTTGCATATAGCAAAGTGTTGACAATGACTTTCCAAAATTGTAAATTTGACATTTAGTAGCATCATTTAAGAGAGCGAGAGCTTTCCAAACTACAGTTGAAATTAAATTAACTGTGATATAAATGTTTATAGCTTTAGTCACTTACTGAGTGGCTAAGGAAGTTTGTGTTACAACTGGAGACTTCCACATGGATGTTATGAGATACTTCCTCCCCAGTTACCTTGCCAGACATTATGTTTCACCTCAGGTATTTCTATTTTAAATGCTCATTATTTTTTCTTGCACAATTCAAACTAAAATTCTGTGTGCCAGGACCAGTTTCCTTTGGTGATTTCTTATTTCAAATGTTTTAGCAACAGACTACTGCTTTAATTCACAGGCTGTGAAGTGTTCCAAAGCAAGATGCTTGAGGAAATCATACTCAAGTAACAGCTATCTGCTGCCATCAGACCTTGTTCTCATTTGCTATGTCAAAATGATTCAGTTGTCCTACCCATAATTTACATATTTACCCAGCAAACAAATTAGTTTTTAATGTACTCAGAGAGAGCCCTCTAGACTAGTTCCTGAAGAAACCCTTGAAATGGCTTTTGCCTGAGCTGTGAAGAGTTCTAAAGTTCCTCCAAATCGTTCCTTTTTTAGAAAAGGGATTTAATCCTTTCTACTGACTGAGGGGCTTGTCTTTCCCTATCAAATTCCAGGGCGAGAAGTGTGCATCAGATGTTTGGCTTTTTACACCCACATTAGTATTTGAAGAGGTATGAGGCAATAGTTGCTCTGTTAAGGCATTCCCTGATGTCAGTAAACAAGAGTCCACAGTTACACTAAGCAATTAAGTGGGAAGCTGCCAACACTTGTTTGATGAAATTCATAAGGCCATTGTTGAGGCAGTATATGTTGTACAGATGAGCATGAATTTCAATCTGGAAAGTATTGATGTATGTGCTTGCATCCATCACAGAGGGACTAATTAAAAATGTAGTAAAATTTACCTCTTTGTTATTTCATTCCGGGCAACAAGGGTGAAGGAATGCTTTATTTGCTAAATGATCAGGACATGAACTCTTGAGTTTTCTTGTGCATTACAAATGTTAGATGTTTATTTTTCTTCCATTTAAGAAGACCACATATATGATATTGCTCTGATGATGATCTTTTAGCATACAAGATGTGTTTCATCAGTACCTGAGCACTGCCAGAAGTGTTATCAATAGACATTTATGCAAGACTAACTTGTATTTTGTATAAGTAAAGTTTGAGAAAACCCTTTGCCACAGGTAATTATTTAGCCAGCTAGATAATTCCTTCCTTCCTTCCTTCCTTCCTTCCTTCCTTCCTTCCTTCCTTCCTTCCTTCCTTCCTTCCTTCCTTCCTTCCTTCCTTCCTTCCTTCCTTCCTTCCTTCCTTCCTTCCTTCCTTCCTTCCTTCCTTCCTTCCTTCCTTCCTTCCTTCCTTCCTTCCTTCCTTCCTTCCTTCCTTCCTTCCTTCCTTCCTTCCTTCCTTCCTTCCTTCCTTCCTTCCTTCCTTCCTTCCTTCCTTCCTTCCTTCCTTCCTTCCTTCCTTCCTTCCTTCCTTCCTTCCTTCCTTCCTTCCTTCCTTCCTTCCTTCCTTCCTTCCTTCCTTCCTTCCTTCCTTCCTTCCTTCCTTCCTTCCTTCCTTCCTTCCTTCCTTCCTTCCTTCCTTCCTTCCCTCGCCACATTTTCCAAAATACAAAGGAAAGAAAAAGCAGTTAAAAGGGTAATTTTTATCAGATAGCCTTTTCTGCAGCTGTCTGTCAGTCAACACCCACTCCGCCCTGCCCAGAGAAGGGATCCTGACAAAAAGTGTGTCAGGTACTTCAGATCCTTCAATACCTGGCAGAGTTAATTAGCTCTTTTCTGTGAATTGCTTGTTTGTCCAGGTGTAGGAAAACGACCCCTTATCGACAACTCATGGCCCTTTAACAGCGGAATGTGCAGACCGACTGCAACAGGGGATTTATCTGGCAGTGCTACCTCTGTGGAATGTTTCTTTTCTGCCTGTAAAGCAGATCCTCCCTCCCCACACCCTGCCATCCCTCCACTCAGTACATGTCTCTGTGGTCCCCTGAGTCTGTGATTTACTACCTTTTCTGGAAACAGGAAGACTAAATCTATTTACAAGTATAAAATTATATTCATGTCAGAATTAAGAAATGAACTTTTTTTTCCCTAGATCCTTCTTTTTGTTGTTGTTGCTTTGTTTTCCTCTGGTTTATGTGCAGATTTTTGTAGACTTGTGTTGTAGGAAAGATACCTTAAGAACATATACAATCAAAATCAAATTGCAAATTTTATGATGGGTTATACAATTCTAGTATCAAAATCAGAATCCTCTTGCTTCATGTCTGTCCAGGTAAGTCTCCAAGCCTGCCTGGTCTCTCTGCCTATCATTCTGTAGCTAACAATTAAGGTATCAGTGGCATGAAAAGAATTTTATCAGCACAATAGCAGATCTCTATATTGCTAGGGATATCTCTAAAAGAGTCTGTTCTGGTGGTCATTACGTGTAAACCTTATATGCAGAATGTTTCACCAGTGATGAATTTGACTGTCCTCTTTGCATGGAGTGGTATTTGTTTGCTTTGCAGAGACAATGACTGATAGACAAATATTTCTGTCTCTTGTCTGGATCAGATGAGTTATCAGAACTATTCAAGTATCATTGAATAATCAAGGATAAGAATGCTGAAGGATTAAAGACAAGTTTCTGTGGAAATTAGAGAAGAAATGAACTGTATGTGATGGAATGAGTCAAGGCTTTTTTAATGTATAGAGTCTTTATTCCTGCTGAGAAGGGAATCTGTCCGTGACTATCAAGAGAGAGGACCATCCTTGAACCTCTCTTGACATATTTTTCTCTTTTTCTTTTGCTTTCTGCTACTCTCCCCTTTAAGGACTGTATAATATTGCTCGTGTATAATACGTACCTCTACCTCCAGTATTTGCAAGCAATTTATGTATGCTGCTGCTCAGTAGAATGTGCAGTTGCCCAGTGCTCTTGCATCATGTTAGCAGTTCTGTAGGAGGAAATGAGCGATTTCACTTTACTTACAAACTGACATTTGACATATGGTCTGTATGTGTTTCATCTTGGTTTTTCAGATATCTGTAGAGGTGTGCACAGAAGCCATTCTCATGGCATGTCTGACAGCCTGCAAATGCACACTGTCTGTGCTGATTGGTTCCTCTCCCCATGTCCCTGGGGGGGTTTCTCACACTGGGGGGCCAGGCAGCTCACTTTGGCTACCAGCTTCTTGTCAGATACCGTTCAAAGCATTGACCATTAGCTGTATACCTTCCTCCTGTATAGAAACTGAAGTACCACCCCCAATAAAAATACACATTTTTATTTTTTTCAGGAAAAACTTAATTGATTTTAACTGTTTGGTTAATTGAATAAGCACTAGTGCCTCCTCTGTCTTTGGATGCTGACCTTGTCATGGATTACTACTGGCCTAATTTTTAAATTATTCCAAACACACTTCTAATATCAGTCATCCATGTTAAAATGTGGGATTTGGAAGGCAGGAACTTCATTGTCATACATGATTTATGTAGTTGTACGATGTTTCTGAAACTCCGAGTTATTGTTGTCCTTTGTCCTTCCTCTGCCCTCACACTCACTGGAAATGGGCAAAATCTCATGACATAGTATGAGAGATGTGACCTGAATAAAACAAATTATATTGAGAGATATTTGTCCAGTGTTGTTGTCTCAAGCAGAAATGTCTAAATTCTTGTGGTTGTGAGAAGGAAAATTCATCTGTCCAATACTGTCCCAAATCCAAATAGAAAAGGCTCATATTTCATCATTCCATTAACATTTCTACCTAGTGTTACTATTTGCTTATTCCAGGTTTTTACACAAAAACAGACAAAACGTGACATGTGAGAGTGACTTGGGATTCAGTGTGCCAGATCTTTGGTGTATATAAGAACTATATACTTTTGGGGAGCTTCAGATCCACCATGTGCTTGCTGTGGAGTCAGTCACTGCACACTCAGTACACTGCACACACACACATCTGGTGTGGAGCTTTAGGCTTCTTCTGTATGCACTGAAAGCTGATGCATCATTGTGCAGGTGATGTATCCAGAATCTCTTCTGTATAACTTAGAATCCCAGGCAATATAGGAAACTCTGCTTGGCAGTTCTAAAAATAAGAAAGAAAAAGGCAGAAAAAATGGTGACATAATAGCTCTCATACTCCAAAGAGCTGCCAACCTCATCTCATAATGAATCTCCATTATGGGTCATTTTTCATCCTTCCGTGGGCAAGGACCATGTGTGTATATAAATCTAAACTCTGAGCCTGTATAGTTCCATCAGTAACGGGCTGGTTTATTTCTGGTCCTGATATGGCCCCATTCTCTGGATTTTTATTAACTGATTGTTGGTTGTTGGGGTTTGTTTGTTTGTTGGGTTTTTTTTTTTTCCTTTTATTGTTTTTTAACAGTCACAGAATAGTAAGTGATAATAATAGACTGCTGCATGGATGGGTGTATCAGCATATGTCTGTAGGGGGATGTGACAGACTGAACTGTGGGACGACCTCCCTGACATTCTCCAAAGCCTTTTTTCTTTTCCCAAGCTTTTTGGGAGGGTGTTTGTCTGAGGGGGGGAATTAATTAGGTGTGCTGGAGAAGAGATTTCTTATGTTTGCTTGCAGATCTTTATAGCTTTCATGGAGTGGGATGCACAGTTCCCATAAATATGTGATAATGATCATTTGGAGTGTGAATGTTAATTTGTGTAATGGGTTCCCAAAATATGGGCCATGTGCCTGCTGAGTATGTCTTATTTTAAAATAAATGTGCATACATAATACACACACAGACACATGCTGCCTGCAAATGCATCCATAATTTAAAATCTAAAATTATAATTTGTTTCTGAAGGAGACAAAGCAACAGCTCCCCCACCCAGCACACCCGTAGCCGCTGAGCAGGAGCCCAGCCGTCAGGATGGTTTTGCGAGCCCTGCCGGAGATCACAGTCCCACACGGACAGCTGCAGCTACAAAGCACCCCAGTGACCTAGATTCAGCTCTAGATTACTGTGTGCTTTGGCCTCTGCCTCCCATCACTGCACCAGGACTCTGATTTTGTTGCACAAGCTAACTTGCTTACTGCTCTGACCCATTTTACCATAGCAACCTGGTTTGCTGTACCAGAGGCTAGAAAAAGCACACAGGCGACTTTTTCAGGATTCCAAGATTAAATTCACTCTCTGCTCTTTTTTTTTTTCTTCAATGCCCTCCTTCCCCCCCAAGATTGTGCTTAGCAGACATGACGAACTAATGCTTTCCAACAACACTGGAAGCCAAGAAAAGATTTAGGCGAGGTATTACTTATGTACATCTAATACATTGCTTATCCTGATGAATGTTTTTGACTTATTTTGCTTTCTTTGGCAGAATTAACCAGATGTTTCCCTTGTCCCAACTGTTCTGTTCTTGATTTTCCCTCATTCATCCCCAACCCTTTCTCCCAATATCCTGCCATTTTTGGATTCATAAATATATTTCATTTTGTCCTATTATTTTGATTTTTTGCTAACACAAGAATAAGTGCAATCAGACGTACAGGACTAAAGCTGCTCCCACTGCAATATCCTAGCTGTTGTCCATGCATTTGTATGTTTACAAGGGTAAAGAAACAGGTAAGAAACAGGAGG
Organism: Taeniopygia guttata; assembly: GCF_048771995.1. Taxonomy (NCBI): domain Eukaryota; kingdom Metazoa; phylum Chordata; class Aves; order Passeriformes; family Estrildidae; genus Taeniopygia; species Taeniopygia guttata. The sequence goes on along the minus strand of NC_133027.1, from coordinate 48,525,224 downwards.
AGGTGATTTAAAGGCAGCTCTTCTCAGACATTAATTTAGTCTTCTACAGATGTGATAATCTGGGATGCATCAGGCACAGCATCACCAGCTGGTCAGGGAAAGGGATTGTCCTGCTCTGCTCTGCACTATGGTGGCCTCACCTGAAGTCCTGTGTGCAGATTTGGGTGCCATAATACAAAAAAGATATAAAGCTATTAGAGAATGTCCAAAGCAGGGCTACAAAGATGGTGAAGGGCCTTGAGGTGAAGCCATATGAAGAGCAGCTGAGGTCACTTGGTGTGCTCAGGCTGGAGAAGGGGGGACTGAGGGGAAGTTTCATTACAGTCTGCAACTTCCTCGTGAGAGGAAGAGGAGTGACGGACACTGATCTCTTCTCTGTCATGACCAATGACAGGACCTGAAGTCATGTCAGGGAGGTTTAGATTGGATATTAGAAAAAGGTTCTTCACCCAGAGGGTGGTTTGGCACTTGAGCAGGCTCCCCAGGGACATAGTGCCAGCACCAGCCTAACACAATTCGAGAAGCATTTGGTCAACATTTTCAGGCACATGGTGGATGTCCTGTGTTGGACTTGATGATCCTTGTGAGTCTCTTTCAAATCAGAATTGATTCTGATTATGACTAAGAAAAAACAAAAATAACCCAAAACACTCTGTATAACAATAGTAAGATTTGAGATAATCAGATGATGATGATTTTTAAACATTTTGTCCTTTCTTTAATGTTGTTGAGGTAACACCTTATGTTTGCTAAGCTTGGAGATGTGCACATAGATATAAGAATTGCAAAAAAAAGATGTAAAATCAAAAGGAGACAAGTGTTATGAAAGAAATTAACTTTCCCCTCCACGTGTCACGTATTTCTGAAATGCTCTTGAAATACCTGAGGGTTTTGGCTAGCCAGCCAAAGGAACTTTGCTCAACACCTCCCAAGCCTGTCTGTGACTATTCCTGCCCTCATGGGTGCAGGGAATGGTTCAGCCAGTCTTCCAGGCTGACAGGCACCAGAAATACATTTCATTTTGCAAAATAATTTGGGAATCTGTTTTGCAAATCACACAGAGTCCCAGATATTCACAAATCACAAAATTATGGAGTCTGCTTTTGGCAGTGCTGCTCTGGGTGAGCCTTTGATTTAGATTTCTTTCTGCTGTAGACACATAACTCCTGGTTGTGTTGTCTCATTTATTTTTAAGCTTAAAAATCTGTGAAGTGTCTTCATCTTTTGCTAATCAGCACCAGTATTGTAAAAGGCTCAAGCTCCATATCTCTCCCAGCTGACTAGTAAAAAAAGGCATGAAAGTGGTACTATGTAAGGCTCTCAAAAAACAGTGCAAGGTGCCAAAGTGGTTCTGATGAAATTGAAAAGTACACCTCTCAGCATTCCTCCTTCAGAAGAATTGCCCTTATCTCCAGGTACATAGATATTTGAGCTTTTGAGCTGAGCACTCTTTCAAGCATTTTGGTTTTCATACAGGTGGGAACTTTCTGAGACAGCTGATGGCCAATGGCTTGAACTGTGTCTAGCAAGAAGCTGGTAACCAGTGATCCTTCTAACTCTACATGTAAGAAATACCTTCAAAGACACGGTCAGAAGAGCAAATCAGTACAGACGAAGGGATATTTTGTGTTTGGGAGGCCTGCCCATATAGCTCTCCTTGCCAGCGTGTTGTAACACCATAGCTGGGCTTACCTCAGAGTTGTGCATTGTACCAGATCCTCAGTGGGGGACAGAATTGTGTTCTGTGTACATGCATTTCCAAACAGGTTTCAGATTGTAATTGTAAGCTTGTACATGAACCGTGGAGAGGGGAGAGGGGCAAAGAGCACCACATCAATGTCTGTTACACTCAGAAAGTTTCAGACTCGTTATCAAAAGACATCTAATAAATCACACCACTGGTGTCTTTTAACCCTGCAAAAACCTCCAAGAACCTCAGACCTTCTACTTAATTGACAACCCCTCCCCAAAGAAAACAAAAATTTAGTTGAAAAAAAACCTTAAGAGCTGCTACTCACTCACCTCAGCATCTGGGTATTTGACAGGATTTCCACTCACTTGGACTAAAAGTCATCTGCTGGTCCTTATGAAGGTTGTAGATCTGACAGGTCTGACAGGTGCCAGAAGACTGCTCTTGGTGGGCAACACTTATGCCTAGACTAGCTGTACACTTTCCTCCTCTCCCATGTTCTTTGACAGACCTAACTGTGACTAGCCTTGCCACGATAGTATGGCAAGAGTTCTTGTAATTGCCATTATTGTAATACTTGCTTTCAGGTGAGTAAATATCTCTCTTTCTTTTATTAGTGGAAAAAAAGCTGAAATTCTCCAAACCTAGTCTTAATTAAGTAAAATTAATGAAGTCAAATTGCAGCAGGGTTTCAATATAAATAGAAAAGATGCTCTGTTGACAGTCATTGTTGTGCTCATGGCACAGTAATTCTAAGTTTGTCCTCCAGGCTGGCCTAACCTGCATGGTGAACATGGAAGTAAACAAGGAAGTAATTACAATGCACAAGACATGACAAATTCAAAGATAAAATTACCCTTCCTCAAAGGTTTCAGAGACCCAAAAAAACATAGTTTTCCTGATAAATTCTATCTTCTAAACACTGTTACTGAGCACAATTTTCTGGACTTCCTGAAGAATTTAAAAAGTTTTATGTGTAGAGAGGTAGAGAGTCACCCTCATATATCCACTGCTATATGCCCTTCAGTTATTTCGTAGACTGCATGGGAGTCATTAACTTGTCTTGTGGATGGACTCACCTTAGTGAACTGATCATTTCTTATTGCTTCCTGAGGCTCTAATGTTCCTAATCATGGGGATTATTAGACTGCTTGCAAGATGAAAAACCATCAGAAGAGCAATTTGCCAAATGTGGGGTTTAAAATGAGAAACGGTATGTAGTCTGAGCAAACTTACAATGGTCCTTGGCACTGTAGGCTTTGTCACTGTGCAGAACCTTGAAAACCACCCAAAAATTAGATTTTTACAGGCCTAAGTATTGTCTTTTCTGTTATTTCTCGTGTAAAACCATTACCAACTGAACAAGGGATATTCCAGATCCTATGACCTCATGGTCCATATATCAAGTAGAGGGAAAAAGGAGGAGTGGAATATTTGAAGTGATAGTATTTGTCATCCCAAGTCATTGTTACATGTGATGGTGCCCTGATTTCCAGGAGGTGGCTGAAAACCTGCCCCTGGGAAGCAGTGAATTAATTACTTGGTTTGCTCTGCTTATGTATTCAACTTTTGCTTTCCCTATTAAATTGCCTTCATTTTAACCCATGAGTTCTCTACCTTTTTGCCCTTCTGATTCCATCCCCAGTCCTGCTGGTGGGAGCATGAGTAAGCACCTGTGTGGAGCTTGCCTGTTGACTGGAATGAAACCATGACAATCACAAAGTGCAGATGCTTTTTTACAGATCCTAATTTTAGTGTTCTCACAGACCACAGAAAAAACAGCAATCTGCATTCTCCAGTACACATCACCTTTGATCTGGCACAGTCTTTTAATCAATGTATGCTTCTATATTCCTACTCATCATTCCAACTCATCTTTAGATTTCCAACTCATTGTGTTTAACCTACTATTTTGCATGCTCCCAAAGCACCTAGAGGTTAAAGAATGTACAAATGAAGTTTTCCATTTCTCTGTCATATATTGGTGAAAGATAGGCAGTGCTTTTTTTATTTTTTTCTGAATGCACAGCTACAGATAAGTAAATGGTAGCTAGAGACAGAATGGAAACAGTTTATTTAGTTAGAAAAAACCAGAAAGTACTAGAGAGCTATGGAAAGATGGAAGCATGTAAAGCAGAAGTAATGAAGCTGGCACACGAGAACTTGCAAGAGAGTTGGGAGGGGATGGAAATATAGGTCTCAAGGGCATGGGTAGGAAGTTCCTCAGCTGGGAATAGTGAAGCCAGATTTGGAAGACAGTGCTAGTGTCCAGTGTTTATGAAGACATGCAGCTGCTTCTACTTTGGATGAAACCTTTTTGCAGCTGCTGGCTCCGCTTAGGAATGTCCTCTGCCTTTGGGGCCATATGATACACATCAGTGTTGGAAGGAGATAGAGCACTAGCAAGCCTTTAATTCCATCCTAAACTGTGCTGTCACACAGGATAAAGAGAAATATTTTGTGTTTGAATAATAATTTAAACAATGTATTTTTATAATTCCTTAAGTAATTAAAGATTCCTCAGGGTTTTTTTGGTTTTGTACTCACTCACTTTTCCAAAAATATTTTCATGGTAGGTAGGACTGTAGAGAGGTTCATTTAAAATCACATAGAAAGAAGAGTTTCCTTGATTAACATTAATGCAGCAGGAACTAAAATAAAAGAAGAAAAAGAAGAATTAGGGTACTTTTCAAAGCCAGTGCTTTTGGATAAGTGATAAAATATCACTCTAATTTTATGTCAGATAGTGATGTTTGGGACCTGGATGGTCTGACCAAAAGAAAATTATGTGGTGGGAGAAGGAGTCTGCAAGACTGAGACTTGAAGTGCTGGGTTTGCTTTAGGTGCCTCCCCTGAGAGGATGTGAGAGATGGAGATTGTGGCATGCTCTGCTTTTCCCCCTCCTCTGAGTTCTGATGGCAGTAAGATTGATTCTGCTTTGCTTAGGAGACAGAAGTTCACGTCTCTTTCAAGCAGGTTTTGATCTATGCAGACACTCCAGTAATGTTTGGATTAAATCTCAGTGGCACTCTTCTGAGTATCTCTGTTCTTGGTGTAATAGGTGTGTAACAACAAGAAGAGTACTCTGAATGATGCATCACATTGATTAAAAGAAGAATGGAGTTAAAGGCAAGAGACAGAGGATACAGAAGGCAACTGAAGTGAAAAGAAATGGCAGAACTGAACCAGGATACGTGCTCCACAAAGGAAGCAAGGATTTTGTTTTTGTTCGAGTCAGGTTTGCGTTGATGGAGGAAATGCAACTGAATTTGAGTTCAAGAATGTCTGCTCACTGATTAGCCTTTTGTGGTATGCATACCTTTCCAGATTCAACACCACTGAGTGTAGTGCTAAATACTGAATGCCTGTGAAAAATGAGTCTTGACATCTGATTAGGAAAAAGATTCCCATTTTCACAGTGTTGTGCCATATTATTCATAGGATTGTGAACTAGCAGCATAATGGGCTTTAAAGTTTACTTTTTGTGTTCTGATTTTACAGGTGAATGATATTATGCCATTTAAAGCTTTTCAGATATTGTGATATGAACCTTGTATGTAAATTCTTATAGATAAAAACAAAAATAAAAATTTTAATTTTTAATAGTTCTGTACATGTAGCATAATAAGTCTAGTAAAATAAGACCATATTGAAGGTATTAGACTCCTGTAAAGGAGATGAAGCTGTGCTACCTGAAAAGTGAAAAATTTTTAGTGTCATAGTTATAGTGTCCAGTGCTTTCTAGGAGGAGAAATATTTTCAAGAAAAAAAAAAAAATGTAACAGAGATACAAGAACATCAGCATGCAAATTATATTCATATGCCTACAGTCAAAGGTTCCAAAATTTTGTGATAATATTATTTAACTGTTTGGATTGTTTTTCCCCATCATGCCATCTTTAGAGTTTTCAAATTCAAGCAGATATATAATTGTGGTGTTTAAAAGTGCATGAACTTGCTCACAATAAGTAGATATTTCATTTTTATTAAAGCTTATGTGCACATTAGCAAGTGTGCAGGCCTGTCCAAATGGGTACATGAAATGAACAGAGACCTGAACGCCAGGCATCTGTGCTACACATTTTTGCAGTGGGAGTTACTTAGAATTAGCTGTGTCTAATCGTGTGGTTCAATTTTCATTGTAATTTACAAAACAAGAGAGGAAATCCTGAAGGAAACCTTTTGTCTCAGCTTCATCCAACCCCAAATTTAGTTCAGGTACTCTGAGTCTGCTGTGATACAAACAAAACTATTCATTGCAGCTCAGCTATGCCTTTAAAAAATGCACTGACATGCTCATATAGATTGATCTTATTTACTGAGCATTAGAAAATTTGTTTCACATGACACAAGAGTCAAAGAAGTTTAATTTCTGTCAGCTAAATTCTTAAAGCTCAGATAAGAAAATTCCATCCCACTGTAGGTATAACAAAGCTGTCATGCATACATGACAAGTTCCAGATAATATTATTGATGGCTGCAGTCCCAGGAAAGCTAGGCATGCTTTCTAAAGGTGAAGATGTGCTGTGCTCTGAATAATCTGGTCTCATTTACAGTGTTCTGGTTTGTTCTTCGTGGTGATTATGGTGAGGCTAGAGGTCTGGTCTCTAGGGATGACTGCAGTTTAATGATGTTTGGTTGCCAGTTAGTTATCTTCAAAACTCTACTTAGCACAGAAAAGAATATAAAAAGATTATTTTTTTCCCACTTTGTGGGAAAGAAATCATAGAATAATTTATGCTTGAATGTATCTCAGGAAGTAATCTGGACTAGACCTTGTTCAAAGCGGGGCTAACTTCAACTGTCTTCAATGAGAACTGGCACATGCAGCTTCTTCTAGTAAATTAAAGAAGTATTTTCCTTGTCTTGCTGCTTGTCTTTATTGCGCACTCTATCACAGATGCCCACCCTCATATCCACTTGTTGACCTTGCCTCTCATCCCAGCTCATGAGTTTGCCCTCTGTCCCTCAGCCATTCCAGTTTTGCCTTTTCAAATAACTTCTCTGTTCATGTTTCCTGATTTTCCCTGTGTGATCTTACATTTCTTATGAAACATTTTGTCTCTTACTACTGCAGGCACAGTTAATGATAGCAAAAAGAAAAGAGCTTCTGGCTGTGTACTATAGATGCACATAAGCCAAATCATTACCCTTTTTCCTGCTATGCTCAGAGAGTAAAAAACAGGAGAGACATTGAAATTCTCAGCAAAGAAGAAAAAAAATCAGAAAACACAGAATCTTAGTGTATATGTAATTAGAATGCAAAGTAATTTTCCATTTTTTGCCAGAAAGTAAAGCTTGTTTGTTGCTGTATACTTGTGGAATTATTCGAAGTAGTGTGAAAGGAATGAAACAAAGATATAAAATATGGCTTCAATAGAGGAAAAGGGATTTAATAAAGTTTAGGGAATAAGATTATGCATTTTGGGTGCGTCTCTAAAGATAATTCCAGGGAGATTTATATATATATATATATATATATATATGGAATATCTAAATTTATATATTAGTAAACAGCTGTTCATCAGAACAGTTCTGTCAGAAAAGTGTGACTTTTTAAAAAAATTTTTCCTTATTCCAAATTTTCAGCACCATTGCCTGGGTAGACATTAAGGAAGAGGGTGCAATTGTATTCTTACATGCATTCTGTATATACATGACAGTATCATATATCCTCAAAACAAGTTACAGGGGTGTGGGGAATCATTCTAGTTTTCTTATTAAAAATCCTGATCTTGCTGAAGTTAGTAGAATTCAAGGAATCAGAAAATCACTCATTTACACGATGATGCAGTTAGGTGTTTATATAATGTTGCCTTATCAGTTTTTGGAGATTCTTATAAACACGCATCATGAGTGGTCTTTCAAAACAAAGTTTCTGTTTTATATCAAAGCCCTGAGATTTAAAAAAATTATTTTCTTTACATCTTTTGTGCTGAAGTAAACACTGTAGCAGCAGAAATTGTTTTGTAGCTCCATTAACTGGAGTAGGATTTCTCCAGCATATTGCCTTCATGAATGGGGCTAAGCTTCATTGTTGAAATGGCTATATGGAAAAATGTGTCTTTTTCCAAGGGCATCTCATCCCCAATAACAAATATATCTTCCATTTATAGCAAATTAGCAGTTCTGTAATAAAATGAAGTTTGTATACCAAGGACTATGTGTTTATTCTCCAGTTTTCAGTAGTTCTTCACATCTGTTTTGAAGCCAGACTCTGGGAATGAGACACTGAAATCTTCAAGTCAAACACATGCTAAAACAGGACAGCCTGCATAACAAATTAGACATGAAAAATACGTGGCTATCCCTTTCCTTAAGAGGCAATTAAAACCACTTTCGTGGATAAATAGCCTGTACTTGTTATGGCAGTCAGGAAGAAGATCCAGTAAGGAGTTTATGTAGCTAAAAATGAAACAGGAATCAAGTAATCTCTAAGGAGAAAGACGGGAGGAGAGCTAAAGACAACTTCTGCCTCAGCGACCATTTCCCTTCCAGACATTTTTTCCTTTTACATGAGAATTGAAAAGTGTTCATGGCTTTAGCAACAGGCTTTTGGTTGTTTTGAGTGTGTGTGTGTGTGTGTGTGTGTGTGTGTGTGTGTCTTTTCATATGATAATGGAGAGATTCTATGGCAACCATTGAAAATGAAGGCCTGGAAACAAAAGCTGAAGCAGCAGAGGATCAGTACATATTCAGTGTCTGCAGGAATAGCGTTAGGCAGAGACTCCCTCTTCAGAAAGGTATCTGATGGCAGCCTCTAAAAGGGACGGCTTTGTTTTAACTCAGCACAGTTAACTCACGGGACAGTTACTGACAGGATTCCATTACTCCCAAGTTTCACTATAGGTTGTTTTTGGTTTTTTTGGTTTTTTTTTTTCCCACACCAAACCATATCTATGGTAGATGTGCAGTTAATAAGTGGTTAATGCTGGTCTCATCATACTTCAGGGGCGAGCAACAGAAATGAGAGACAGAAGAGGTTTAACAGCCAAACGCTGCTAACTTCCTCATGATTGGTTACAGTCTCAAAAAGAATTCACATATAAATAGTATATACTGGATTAAGTCTATATAGGACTGATATAATGTGAAATCAATGCTTAATTGTTGGTTATGAGTAATTACTTATATGTTGGTCCAAAAAAGGGTTTGTCATCTGAGCAAATTGAGATATGAAATATCAAGCCCAGTTGTTTGCAGAACAGCAAATTACTGTTTTGGTGATTGTGCTTTCCCACAAAGATGAAGGATCAATCTATGTTGTGTCATGTAAACTGATAGTACAGACATGAAATAGCCTGTAGGACAAGTTGCTATAAGTGTTCTTATTATTGACTGCAGGAAGACTATAAGTTAATTCAAGCCTGCTTTGGAATAAAGCAAAGCAGAAATATTTAAAGTGAGAACTGGTGAAAAGTAAAAAATAAGTTTAAGGATAAATGCAAAAAACAACCCTTCTATTTGCTCTGTAATGTCACTATTTTTGTGCTACTTAGATTAGAAACCATCACAATGCAGAGATACACCGAACTGATATTTACAGGTGATCTTGCTATTCTTGTTTCAAACATTTTCTTTTTCCTTAACCATATCACATTTTTTATTAAATTATTCTACTTAAAAATTCAAATAAAAATTTAAAAATATTATAACCAGGAAAAAATTTGCTAATAAGCATGATGATGCATTCTCTGCTTAAAGTGATACTGTGACTGCATTAGCATGAGTTTCCAACAGAATGCTGTATTACCAGAATAGTGCTACAAATTGAACACCCAGTTCATAATTTTTGCCCCCAGATGACAGTCATACTATCTCATATGAGATTTAGAATGATATGCCAGCTGTTGAAAAGTTTTGGTGTAGATAATTTTCCTGTCACTGGTTTTTCAAAATTACTGTATTTACAAATAAATTAATAAACTCCCAGTGAATGAGTTCCAGACTTCCAAATCAAAGACAGAGTAGGATTAGTTTCAGATTAATTGATAAATTCTTTTGGAAGCTTCAGGCCAATTTACAGGTGAAAAGGAAGAGTTGAAAAGGAAGGATGAAATTATAAGGAACTGAAAGTTCCTTATATAAGTTCTGAAAAGAACAACCTTCCTTATGAAGGAAGGATAGTTCACATTGCAGATTTATTTCTCAAATCTTACCAGTTTATCTAAATATTTATTTTCCTCATACTGATATGCTCTTAGACTTTCATATGAGTCCTGCAAATAGGTACAACATACACTCTTTTGCTCTTGTTTGTGTGACTGTCTTTTTTGTTCTGGATGCGAGTTCCCTCCAGTCTGTTACCCTTTCATGGAAAGTTGATCACATGGCACTCTAAAAGCACAAGGACTCCAGAAATCCAGGTTTCCTTGTATGCCTCAATACCCTGAGCTCACACTCCAAATAGCTCCTTTCCACTCAAGATGTGTTTTGTTTTGCAAAGTAGTGGAAACAAGCAAACAAACATGTATGTTTTATAAAGTTTCCAGAATAGCTTTTAATTCTATTTTTAACATAAAAAAATGTGTAGACTTAGTCAAGCCATAAAACTTCCCATATTTTCCTGAGTAATTTTTCTGCTCACTCTCAATTTTTCTTTGAATTTAGGGAAAGTCTCTAGCTGTTCAATCTTCTTCTTCCCACACTGGCCTTCTTCAGACACTGAATTCTCTCCCTCTTCTTGACCTTTCCTGATGACACGGGATCAGAAGATGTTGAAGAATTCAATATTAAAGAATTGCACCAGATAGAAACTGAAGGAGCAAAAACCCATTGAGACTGATGACTAGCTGTAAAATATTGTATGTTTTTTCCTTCAAAGAAGTCTTTAATAGCAGCTTGTGGAAATTCCACTATTTCTCTCTTCCTTTTCTCATGTCAGATACTGGATTTCCCCAAATAACTTTCTGAAATACAAAAGCAGAAGTGATGAGTGAGGGCTTGTGAAGAATTCTGAATATGAAAAAAATATTGTTGCTCCTTTATTAACAAAGAGTATATTGTGTGTCCTCTGCCTGTGATTCCCCAGCAGATTCAGACTTAAAATGCTTAGTTAAACCACTAAGTTAAAATAGAATGTCCAAAATACTTAATTGCAATTTACTAGAAGACTACTGCTCCTCCACCAGTAACAGCAGATGTGGACACAGTCATGTCACAAAACATTTTAATTCCAGACTTTCTCTTTATTCAATGGGAGTTGATTATATGTCTGCTGAGTTAAATGAACCTTATGAAACACTGTGGAGTTGATATAATTTTCATGTAACTATGATGAATATGGTAAAAGCAGTCATGCCATGTCTGGTCTGTGGTAACTGGATGTGACCATAAAAGTCACAACTCAAGTCCCTGAACAAAGAAAGGTGCTTACTGTCACTGGGGATGCTCAAGGATACATGGAATTATATTCTTCTTCAGTTCTATTTCTTGGCCCAAAAGCATATGTTTTCTTTGCCAGTCTACAACTTCTGGCAATCCACATTGGAAATGGCATAGTGTGTCTCAGAGACAACTAGATGCCTTACTTTTCAGTAACTTATATTGAAACGATCAAAAACTATCAGAGAACATTCCTGGTAACTGCAACTCAGTCCTCTGTAGTGCTAAAATCTTGCCACAGCAAAAGGCATGTTTTGGGCTCACACATGTTAATATACCCAAAAAAAACTTGGGCATAATTTTGCAATTAGTAGCAGCCAAAAGCAGTTCCAATAAGTGTTTGGACATCATCACTTTATTTTGGAAGGTAATAGGGTTTAATTCAATTTGAAAAGGAATTTTGCTGGGCTAAATTCCCTAAATTCCTGGGAAGAGACAATATGTGAAGCAGCTTATTGAGTCTTGTTTTGGGCCCCTCATTGCCAGGAAGATATTGAGGTGTTGGAGTGTGTCTAGAGAAGGGCAACAGAGCTGGGGAAGAAATGGGAGCACAAGTCTCATGTGAAGCATATGTAGTGCTGGATTTGAATGTCTGGAGAAAAAGAGGCTCAGGGGAACTTTATAGCTCTCTCCCAAGCACCTGAGTAAAAGCTGTAGTGAGATGGGGATCAGTGCCTTTTCCCATTAACAAGAGATACGACAAGAAGAAACAGACTCAGGTTGTGACAGAGAAGGTTTACATAGGACATTAGGGGAAATTTCTTTATGAAGAAGGTTGAGGGTTGTCAAGCACTGAAACGGTTCCCAGAGAAGTGGTGGAATCATCATCATCCCTGTAAGAATTTAAAAGATGCATATCTGTGGCTCTGGGGAACATGGGGCACTTGTCAGTGCTGGGTTAATTGTTGAACTCAATGTTCTTAAAGGTCTTCCAACCTCAATGATTCTATGATTCTATGAAGAGGAGAGAGAAGGGAAAATCCAATAAACAGGGGAATAACAAAGCTAAGAATCATTTCTATTTAGCAAAAAGTGAAAAAATAATATGAAGAGAAAAGGAGAAGTAAAACTACCCTATTCAAGTGTTATTATGGTTAGTCTGCTTACTTTATGTCAGATATTGCCATCAGGCATTCTGTCATGTGGGGGAAGATAAGATACTAACATTAAAGAAAAAGGACCTGATACTCTTTTAGAGAGCAGCATCCCTGTTCATAAGAGAAAATCCATTATGCTCACATAAGAAGTTTAGAGGCCAAGAGTTGATTCAAAGGCATTCATGATGATAAAAATCATTAAAATAATATTATGATGATACATAAAAGTAATTTTTTTAATGAAAGACAGTGTAAACAATATAAACCAACCACCATAAAAACAATGAAAAAATGCCGAAAACAACACCCCTAGTACATAAATGTGGCATATTATAACATGCTTTATACTTTCTTTTAAAACAGCAAAACAATGCCTCTTGGACCAGATGAAAGATAAGGAATGAAAGAGGCACTCGTGGTGCTCTGGCATGATTTTTAAAGGTTGAAAACATTTTGGCATTGACCCTTTCTGTGTGATTCATTTGATACCCTCTGTATCACTGTACCTCAGATATCAGGGTAAAGAGGCAGAAGGTCATAAAAATGCATTGTGACCTTTTTTACAGGCAATGTGGTTGGAAACTCAATCCCTGATCCATTACTGAATGAAAGCTTTCTAGCCAAAACCTGTCTATTAACCTAGAAATGTTAGTCTGAAAGACTTAAAAAAAAAACCCTGTTAGATAATTATATCTTCTGACTAATAGAAATTAAAAAAAAAAAAAAGAATCACTTTTCCCCCTTAAGCTGTGTGTTTTTATTTAATGTATTAAATGTACCATGTTTATAGGCATCTTGGACTAGTATTCAAAATTCCCATAAATTAAAGCATCAGCTTTGGGAGGATTTATTGCTCAGGTAAATTAACCTGTTGAGTTTTGGTTTTTTCCCCCAGCATTAAGAGGGATATACAGGCTGAAATAAAAGTACGATGTGTGTATACCTAACTTTCATTGGCATTGTATTCTGTGAAACCATAGTCTATTAGAAAAAGGGAAAAAAAAAAAAAAAGATTTAAAAAAAGGCTAAATGGCAAAAAACTTGTGCCCAAAGATACAGACTCAGATTTATGTTTTCACAGAACTGGATATTGTCTTCATATGATACATAATTTAATAAAAATGTGTGCATGAGCTTAACTTCAGGAATGAAAGTATTTCTCTTCAGGTAGGAATTTTCAGTCATTCAATGTTAAGTATGTGTTTAAATGCTCCACTGCATGAGGTCCATCAGGATGTTTTCTTGAAAGCAGTTTTTGACACAGATTTAATTACAGACACCTTATTCTAGAAGAGGAATGGGGAAATTTTCTGCTACTGTCAAATGGCACTGACTTTCCCATGATGAATCCCTGTCCTTTTGAAAATTGCAGCTGATTCTATAATCTTAGATGCTTCAGTTTTTCACTTCACATTTCAAGGACTGAATAGGTGAAAAGGCAAAGTAGAGGAAATAGAAATCTTACAGCTCTGCCTTAGCCCATTTCTCTGTGTCTGTGTATCCAAGTTAATTATATAATGGAAAGAAATAGAAATTTCATGATGAATATTTGCAAGGTGTAAGCATGTTTCACTCTTTCACCAGATTTTCACTGGCTTCTCATCAGTCAGTAAAAACAATTGTCAAGTCCTCTGATGTGCCCTCTTGACAAAAATCACATTACATTAACATCAGTATGAGAAGATGTTTGTGGAAAGGTGTACAGAACATTTTGTTACTTTGCACACTGGTGCTGGTATCATCAGCAAGTGCTGCAGTTAGAGGTAATAACAGTAAATATCAGAAAAAAACAAAAAACAAAAAAGAAAAAAAAAAGTGGGTTCAGTGTCAGGTCCCTGACTGAATTTGTGGTGCTGGTGTATAAAAAATTCTTTGCCAGCAAACATGGTATGGCTGTTGCTAAGAATAAAATGTGGATCTATGAAAGTAGCTCTGACTCCTCACTGCAATATTGTAACACTGACACTGTCCACAGAGCATGTGAGAGAAAACTTGTTTCCTGTCAATGCTCATGCTAGCAAAGTGTTTGGAAAAAGAGACATGAGCATAAAAAAAGCCAATTAGTTTTTTAAATTCAAGTTAATACTTTGCAGATCCTTTTCCTCCTAGAATTTTCACAGCTCCAAATAACTGTTCCAATAACAAGGTTTCACATTTTTATGCTCTTGTAATTGATCACTCCAGTACACATGCTATCTCAGAAAAGTTCCCTGTCGATTACTTTTTATCTTTTATATCTATTTCTGGAACATAAAAAACACCCCCCCAGCCATTACATACCTTTTTTAGAAATGAAAGCTTTGAATTTCGTCACCACCTTTTAATGATCAGCCCTTTGGAGAAGAGGTTTTTGAAGATGGCTATTATAAAATAGAGTACAAATACAATTCTAGCTTGTTGTATAGATTGGAATGGGGGCATTCTGTTAGAAGAAACATGTTGGCAGTCTTTACTGATACACAGTTGTGTAATAGGCAATTGTATGTAATTGCCATATCCAGTTAGGTTGACTCTGTGTCTAGAAGACAGAAAGGGACCAGACTGCCAGGAGTAGAAGCAAAACTTGAACTGCAAAGCACTTGCAGAAGTTTATTGAAAGTTTGCTTCGATAGAACAGGAGATTTTTGTCAGGTTCCACTTTACCGGCATGACAAACAAGTATAGAAAGCTATTACTCAATGTGGACAAATCCTAATTTTGTTCTGAATAATGTAATGAATAGCATTTAATGCTGAGTATGTCCTTAAGGGATTTGCCTATCTTAAATTAAAATGCTTACATTACCAGATATTTCTAATATTCAGGAAAGTTATTCCTTGATAAGAAAGTATTGATTGCTGTGTTTTTTGTTACCTGAGTCTTCCCTAAAATGCAAAGTAATAGTGAGCAGAAAATGTAAACATAGTACTGGCTCTGTTTTAACAAGATGCATCTTTGGCCTGTTTAGCTGTCATGAATTGGAAGGCAGGTCTTTAGGGAATACATTGTAAATTACTCTTTGAAACTTTTCCAAAATATTCTGTCTTATCTAGGAGTAAGTCTATTTTGTTGGTTTATCTGGGCATAAAGGATTGCTGTTATCTACTAATTATAATCCATTGATTGCAACATAGAGTTTTGTGTTAAATTTTATGTTGTCATTAGTAATTTCCCAGGTACTATGAAATAATTTTATATTGATAATGAGGATATACAGAAAAACAATTTCAGTTTTCAGAAGGATTTTTATTATTAATGTTTTTTAATGGAAGGTGTCAGATTAGGGAATTTTATTGACAGGATTCAGTCAGCTAGTATTAGCCTAATTAATGTTTACTGGTGTATGTCTGAGCATGCACATGTGCTTCAGCAAACATTTGCACATCCAGGGAAGTTCCCACGAAGTCTAGACATGCTCACATCCCTCCAAAAGAGAGAAGTTTGGCAAAGAAGCCCTCATAGCTGTGTTTTCAGCCCTTTCTGGTCCCAGTGTTAACCTTCATGGGCAGCTTATATGAACACCATAAAAGGGGGAACTGAGATGACCATTTGCTCCTATCTCTCACAGGTGTAGTAACTCATAGGTGCTGTTTCAGCACTCTTCCTTCTGACCATGAGAAACACTGGACCTGACAGAAGTGTAATATGTCTTGACATTTGTTCTTTAACTTACCTTAGCCTCACAGGAGCCTGACATGGGGCTTGCTGTGGTAAAGACCACATTTCCTTCAAACACTTTCGTTTCTGCAATCCTGGGTGTGTGATGTGCTGCCCTGAAGGAAGCTTACTGCTGTTGCCTTACTTCCAATTGAGTTGCCATGGCAAAACACCTTCCACCAGAGAGGGTTCAGGGAGGGTTAAGTAATAGGCCTGGGTTAGTGAAAGAGCCACGTTTTAAAGGATGTGCAATTAGGCAATTCAGATGCTGCTTCAAAGTTGGGGAACTTTCTCAATAATGGGGAGATGGAATATCATGCAGGAAAATTTGGGTGACCTGGATAACAAGTAAGACAGAAATTTGCATTATGGTAGACAGGGTCATGCACTGAAGGATTACTAAGGCTCTGTGTGTC
The DNA here is from genome assembly GCF_048771995.1 of Taeniopygia guttata. Lineage (NCBI taxonomy): Eukaryota > Metazoa > Chordata > Aves > Passeriformes > Estrildidae > Taeniopygia > Taeniopygia guttata. Next base: position 48,509,001 of record NC_133027.1, on the reverse strand, counting down.
AACAGTGGCAAATAAGGGAAGAAGAGAAAATGGGTGTATTAGTCAGCTGCAGGGTGGCTATAAAACAGCCTTAGAAAGAGTTAGTGGCAATTCTAGAATTAGAACTGGAAAAGTTTTTCTCAGTTGAGGAAAGAAAGCATGACTGCACTGCACAGGACCCTGAGGAAGTTATAATCTAAGTATTCTACATGGTTTTAGTCAGCCAAACTCCAGGAGAATAAATTGAAATGGGAATGTGTGTAAAGAGGAAATAATGTATCAGGCAAGTGGAATACCCATGTTGCAGTCAAAGTCCAAAGTAACATAGTTTCACTAAGTGAATTCTTCCCGTCAGAAGGTCAAAGTGAGTGAAACGTAGGGAAGAAAGAACAATTTAAGGTAAATGACAATGCGGGCACAAGACCAAGTAAGCATAAATGTTTAAAAATCACATAAACATAAACATGAGTGTGCATTGTGGTGGAGAAGCAGCTGACTGACCCCAGCAGTACTGCACACCAAGTGAGCTCAAACCAAACAACTTGAGCATTTCTGCACAACACATCAACAAGGGTCTGTGGGAGTCCTTCCCATATTCTGCTCAAAAAACAGTTTTCATGAGCTCAAGAATCAATCAAATTAATACACGGGAGAAAAAAATCCCAGTGAGGTCTATTAAACAGCTTTCAGCTGAGGAGCTCCACAAGTTGGGAACAAGTTAGGAAGTGCTTGAGCTAAGAAGATATGAAAGTCTCAGGGGGTTGTTGCCACATGCTTATCCCATTGTTATTTTCTTCCATGGACACTCATTATTGATTGCACTTTTCAGTGTGTTTTCAGTAGTTTCTCATAAAGCAGAAAACTAATCAAAGAAAGAAACAATGGACTTAACACCAGCCCTCTGTCAATCCCCCCCCCCCCCCCAGTAAAAAAAAAACACCAAAAAATCCATACTCCCTTAGGCTATTTTCTTTCTAATAAACATAAATGCATGGGATTTTTGGCATGATCTTTCCTGCCTGTAGCCTGGAGAAAACAGACGTATCCATCAACATAGTAAACAGTGACTTCAATGTGAAAGGACAGACTGTTTTAAAACGTGATAAGAAGAGCAGAAAGCAGTAGGCTTTATCATTTGAGAAAGCATAGTTCAGAGGGCCTCTGAGATGCAGTGGAATAGGACAAGATGAAGCAGTATCATGAAAGTGCCACTTTTCGAGGACTGAAATTTGAAAGCTATAGCAGAAATTATTTTGGTGCCTTTGCTGCAGAAGTGACTGCTGCAACACCCCAATTGAGTGTGTTCATGGATGAGATTTGTGCATGTGAAAGGGTAGCTGGGAGTCAGTCCAGTAACATGAGCAGGTGATCATTCTCTGTAACAAATCCTCCTTGTCTCCTCCCCTAGGGGATACCTATCCATTTCTGTATAACCTGTAGTTCTTGTTCAAGAATAGAGTACAGAATTGAATCTTTCAGGAGTTTTTAGGATGGGTTTGGTTTTTTCTCCCCATCTCTATTTTTTTTTTTTTTTTTTTTCTCTAGTAAGACAGGGGTAATTACTTCTGTACTATGTCAAAGTGGGACACTCATATTTCTGTCTCCCAAGTACTCTGCTCCAGCAGTGATTGGCTAATACTATCTGCACCCCAAAAAGGTAAAGAGAAAAGTAGTTTTACATTAATAGTTGGAGAACAGCCTGCTTCCAGAAAAAGGGTCCTCTTTTCTCTCTGTGATTGGAAAAATCTTTTCTGCAATTTATATCATACTGTTCACTACTGTATTTTTAGATATTCTAGTTATTTATGCAATAAATATTTTTTCTTATTGGAAAATATTTGCATTAACATTAACAGAGAAAATATCTTCACTGCCTGTTGTCAAACCCAAGTCCATTTTAATGAAACAATTTAAGCTTGAGGCAGGAGATGTGTAATTTTGCCCACAGCTGAACTGTAAGAACAGAGAGCATGCTGGCTGCATCCTGACTTCATGCCAGGATCCCTGTCCTCCCTAAAAAGGAAACCTGGAAGGCATGGGCCCAGATCTAAGGCTGGGAGGAAAGGGCACCTCGGGGAGTACACAACTCTTCCCAGCCTCTAAGGTGTTCAAGGAGCACAAAAGGATTGAGCCCTTGCATCAGGTTCCTTCTTCCCTTATGCTGATGGATAAAACCTGCCTGCACTCCAACTGCATCTAGAATGCTCCTATTCAGAGGACATTGCAAGACTGAGGGCAAGAATCCAATGGATTGCAAAGGCTTGCAGCAGAATTTCTGGTCTTTACTGTGGGATGTCATTTATTACTTGTTCTTCATGTTGTTATCACAGGAATCATAAGATATGTCTGAAAACATACATTAACAATTTTGTTACATGTCTTTGATTTTGATAATTAACTCCTTTTAACTTTGCTAGTTCCATTCCATTCACTTTTCTTTGGAGATTTTTTTCATCAGTAAACTTTCTGTAATGGAAGTTCTTCAGATAGCATTTTTTTTATCAAGTTACTATGGTCACTGACTATTCTGATAAAGACTTAATATCCTGAGTGTGAAAACATATTATTATTCAAAAAATTTCAAAAAAACCATATTTTTTCTTAATTATAATGCATATATATTTATTTATGAACAATTGCTTAAAATGTTTATGTTTCTAAATTATGATACAATATTGTTCTCTTAATAAATAACTTTAATAAACACATCCAGATTTCAGTAAACATTGGAACTTCCATTTAAAGATATTCTCTGCTCCTGGTTCTTTATTAAAAAAAAAATTTCTTTTTTTTTATATGACAGCTTTACTTACAATTAATTTTGAAAACAATATAATGCAGGCAGGTCCCATGCTGCCTCACCCATATTTGTTTCTGCAAATCACAAAGTGGAAGGGCTTATGGGTTTAATTTTTCTTCTTTGTTTTTCAACATTTATTGATTTCCAGTCAGAGAAAATCATGTGTTCTCTCCAGAGTACAATACAAGATGGTGTCTTTTATACATCGTTTACAATATCATCCATTATTAGACTCATATTCAGTTAAGATTTGCTTTACTTATGCAGGAATTATGTATATTAAGTAATTATGCGTGATGTTCATAAATAGCAAAATGTTACAAAAAGTCACATTTTTTTCTCTAAATTTATTTCATCTGTGAAAAACTGATCTCAGACTCCGATGTTTCTTTTCCCTTTGTTTGCTTTGTATCTATTAATGTCTTCCTCCTCCTTTTATTTTCCTAGCAACATTGGTTCAAGAATGACTACTGAAATTGAATATAAATATGAAAAACACACCTATTAGATTTAAACATAAATTACCTCATTCTATCCCTGGCCTGTGATTCCTTTTCCTTTAGCCTGCTCTGTTTCTCTGAATGTATTCATTTTTGGAACAGTTAATTACCATACCAGATTCTCATTTAGAATGTAAGAGCTTTCGAAAAAAATAACTTCCATACTCAGACATTAGCAAAAAAGTGCCTCTGGATGGCACAGCCAAATGAGAGATGTGTAGCAGCACAAGTCCAGACCATAGTTTTTAGAGAAAAATTAATTTATTCTTCTGTCCTGTCTCCAATCTGAGCATGGCAGCTGTATTTTCCCTTGCACTGCGGATGTGTGACACAGTGCAAAGGTTGACACAATGCTGGGAAAGCAGAAGAAAAGTGAATGGGACTGTAAAACTCCCTCTTTTTGGCTCAGCAGGGAGTCTTCAGAGTTTACTTCAGCTGGGAGGAACTAATTTTGAGTTTTCCTTAAACAAAACAGAACAGTAAGAGGAGCAAAACTGCCTCCTCTCTCTTTGTGTGCATCTGTTTCTACTTTAATCACTCTTAGCAGGAATATTGTATGGTTTCTCATCCCTTGAATATAAACAAATCTGGTACTCTCCTTTCTTCCTGGAGGATTTCAAGCCGCTCTCCAATATTTTTCTATTAATGTCTACACGTGTCAATCCATGATTCAACTGGTCCCCCAAACCACACGTGCACACAGGCACGCATACACTTCAGCAGATAATCACAGGAGTGATTAAAAGCTACCAGAAACTCAAGTTACCCTGTCCAAATAGCTATAAACATTTTCCTAATTTGCATTTACACCCTTTTATGCCAATGATATTTTATTGCACCATCACATCTCTAGTATCTATGGCCCTAAGTTGCCCTTCTACTAATCTGCAGTCCCCGTTATCACAGATGAAAGATCTTTTGTGTCTTGAGAAACATATATAGCAGTCAGTCTCAAAAGATACCTATTATTTCAATAGGACTTTTCATTAGTGTGCTTTTTTGTTAGTTTTGTTCATGTTCTAAAGCATCATGAGCAGTTATAAAACTAATCTCTCATCTCTGAAGAAAATAGGTTTAACTTGGAAATATATACTGAAAACAGTATATGAGTGTTCCTGCATGTACTTTTCCAGTGCAAGTAGATACATATAACTTTTAGAATTCCTAGTCCAGTTTACTGAGTCTTGTTGGATTAGCCAAGTGAAAGAACCATGTTGTCACTACAGAAGGTGTCAATTTGTTGATACATTCAGCCAGGATCCTAGCCCTAAAAGCGTGGTGAGAAGTAGATTAGGGCCCGCAAAGCCTTAAGCTGCTGCCCTCAGTAAGCAAGGAGGTCACTACATGTCTGCCACAGATCATTATAAGCCCTCAAACATGACTTCATTAGCTCTCTACAGTGTGACTGCTATGTTCACCACAAGTTGGAACTCACTCAAAGAGCAATGATGCTAACAGGAATGAACTAAATTATAATCACCAGTTAATGTGACAGTGGTCTACAGTGATTATTTTGCTGTTAAAAAAAAAAAATCCCAAAAAGTTAGCTAGCAAACAACCAAAAAACACCCAAAAAACCCACCCCCCAAGGAAAAACAAACAAACAAACAAACAAACAAACAAAAAACCCAGAAACCACCACATTGAGAAATCAAATGCATGCATCAGGTATCTCTCAGGACTCCTCATGCCCAATTACCCACATACTCAAGCACTTGAGTGTCTCAGTGCTAACAGTGACAAATATTGCTACTGAAGTATACTGCTGAAAGATTTAGGGTAAAACAAGAACCTCTTTGACAATGTTTGCTGTCAATGCAATATTTCTTCTCACCAAAATATTGCTCAGATTATTTCTCTTTGTCTCTGAATTACAACAGTTGTGAACTTTGTGAGGGCACAAATCACGTAAAGATACAGGGCTAAGAAAAGGGTTTGATTGTCTGTGCTGTTTAATTACTCCCCTTCAGTTTTGATCTGCATCAAGTAGCACTCCACAGGCAGTGCTCAGGCATGAACAGGAAATAAATCAAGGGATGTTTCAATGGTCAGTGTGATGCAGGTGTGTCCTGGCACCAACCCTATGGGCCAGGAAACAGTCCCTCAATCTCTCTGCTTGGTAGTATATTTGCAGAAAAAGCATACTCTAAGAGTGTAGATTTCAGCATGAGCTAACCATCAGGTCCATTAAAGATATTACCTTTTGTCCATCAAAGCAGCTGGGACACAGTGAAGCTGAAAGCCTTGGAATGGATCTGAGTCTACTGCTGCCCTTGGTGCCCTGCTCCCCACCTGCCCAGGCTCCCTGTCACTCTCAGCTCCTCTTCTTCTCTCTGCAACTGGGCAGGAGACTCATTTGGCTCAAACTGGAGAGGCACAGATGGTACCAGGGTACTGTCTCCAAACATACCAGCTGCTGTAAACCTCGGAGTTTTTGTCAGCATCCCCAAAATGTCTCTGTTAATAGTCTGTGCAATGGAAAGAGAAAGAGAGGTGAGAGACACTGATTTCTCAAGTTCTTAGTATTAAGTCAGTGAAACTTTTTCACCTTAGTATTTAAAAAACAGGGAGTCAGTAGATTCCCAAGGTCCCTGCAGTTTTCCTCTGAGCTACAGCAGCACATTAAAAAGAGCTTTCTGAAAGGTAACCTTAGAACAAAAGAGGAACTGGCATTTTCTTGGTGTCAAAATGGGCAGAATGATTCATCAGGAAAGAGAATATGTGGCAAAAAGTGAGGCCTTTCTAAGACATCTGGTGTTTGTAAACAATGATATATAATCAGAAAGCAAAGCTTTTCCCAGTTTTGAAAGCTCATTTATTCCACCAAGTATGGTTACTCCTCCCTCCTCTATTCCTTGTATCCTCTGTGTCTGAGGAACAATAGTTTATATAACATTCAGAGTTCAGCCTGAGAGAATAAAAAAATTGATTTTGTACAAAATTAATACTGACTTTAGAAGAAAGCAAAACAAAATTATTTTAATTTTGACTCAATGAAGTAAGAGCTTTTTAAATTCTTGCCATTACCTCTCGTATATTAAATGTAAAATAAAAGATCAGATAGGGATTGTAGTTGTCGTAGGGCACACAAGACTTATTTTTTCTCATACTGTCCATGACTTTGCTCTTGTCTACATTCCTGAGATATATTATGGGTCATATATCCAAAAGTTGTTTATACTGTCATTATAAGTAGATTACAAAACCTCATATAAAAAGTAAAGAATGTATGATATGCATAGTTTACTTCTACTACATATGCATCTAATCAGCTAAGCATATATTTTTATATTTCCTGGTATATACAATTAAAATGTAACTTTATTGTAACAGAAAAAAAAAAAAAAAACCAAACAGTAAAACTCATTCTCCACACTGGTTATAAGAATACTTTATTTCTGTGAAAATATAAACAATATCAAAAGGTAGTATTTTAATATCTCATTTTTGTCATACTTAAATGGCAGAAATATTGCTTTCCCTTTCCCTACTAATGATGAATCAGCCACTCATTTCATAAGTATTCAAAATCACAACAAATTCAGTATTTTCTTTGTAATAATTAATTTGCCAGTCCTTTTAAATATAAACTACTTTATCTGTCTCTCCATGCATGCATCCATCCATCTTTTTGCTATGTTTTGTTTCTTAGTTCTATATTTTGTGTAGTTTCCAAAAACACGGAAGACCCAAAAGAATAATTTTGTTTATAAATTGTCTCCACGAAAGCTTTCTACTAGAATTTCATATCAAGTGCCAGTAAGAATCTATAAAACTCAGTCAGAAGTTCACAGGCATTAGAATACTTTTTATTGATGGGTCTTGGGGTCAGATTCAGCTAATGCTAAGGGATCCTTCTCCTGGGAATGACTTTCTTCAATTATTTGGCCTTCTTCCCCAGCTAACAGTTTCATGAGCAAATGTTGCAATATCTATCTCTGAAATTACACCCTGACCATGTTGAAATGATATAATGATCTCAGGCCCTGTAAAGCCCTGTACTAACCTGCTACACTCACTGATTAGCCTGGGACTGCTGCAGGATATAAATAAAGCTGGCAGTTGGATTAAAAGGCAACTGGTAGGGCCTGAGCAGACTGAGAAATTTTGGCCTTGGTTATTTGTTTTCTTGCCAACCTTCAACAAGCATGATGCTGCCACTCTGTCCCAGAAACTTTGCTTTATCCTAGTGTGAGAACAGTCAAGCAACTTTTTAGCCTTCTTTGAGGAGAACTGGAAGAATGGATAAAGTGTATGGAAAAACAGTGCTCAGACACTTTCAGAGAATAACAGGCTGTTAAAAATGCCTGTTTCCTGGAACCAATATCTTTTGTTTTGTAGATGCTCCAACACAGCAGTATAAATACTCACATTTTCCTTTGGTTAGATACCATCAGGAAAATAAAATTCAATGACCTGTAGAAGTTTTTATTTATTCCATAGAAGCTGGAAGCACAGGACATTCCACTAGAATCTCTTTTTAAGAGATTTCTAGTATGGTTTTCCAAATCCATGAAGTATGGCTAAAATTCTACACACCAGAGGGTTTTTCTGTCTTGTGTTTTACATGACTAGGTATTCTAACAGTCTGTGACAGATACACACACTAACCACAATGATGAGTCATACAGAGGAAATTAATTCATCATTAATGAATATTAATTCACTTGAGAGACATCTTAGCAATTGAGGTGGGTTAAAATGTGTCAGTGTTGCCAACAAGGAAATACACGAGAAGCAGGCATGGGAATATTGCCCATATTTTGCTGGCTCTAGAAATTTTTACCAAAGACCTACACTTCTGTGTTAAACACGTCAGATGCAGCCAGCTGGGAATGACAATAACACTTCAAACCTTTCCTCACAATTGAAAGGTAAAATCCAAACAGAATTAGTATCTGTAAATCCCCAAGCTTTTTAACAGCGCTTTCTGTCTTTGATTTGAAATGCATTTTGTGCAGTTGCTATAGAATGAAGGGGCCAAGATAGATAGACTGTAAAAGCATCTATTAGTTACCCATGAAGATGGAGTTCAGGATTAGTCTCTAGCATTAAGCTGCACCATCCTTTGGGATTTTTGCTCACATAGATATGAGGTATACATTTCTGATTATGTCCTGTAACATTTTAAACTGCCTTCCCTGAAGCATTACAGTATACAAATCTTCCTTTATAGAAAGCAAAACCCTTCATACCTCCACCCTCAACAAGAGATAATAATTTTGGCAGTAAAACTGAAATGTTTGTTGTAAGGAAAAAGAAAAAAAAAAACAAACTAAATTATTTGGCCATGCTGACATGAACAATTTTAAGCTAAGCAAAACACGGTACTGTTCCCAAATGACTTTAGATTGGTCTGTTAATTGCCGCTCAGTTTTGGTAAATGTGAATGAAGATGACAGATTGTGGTGGAGAATAGGAAGTGAAGTTGGAGAGGATGTTATGATCACCAGTTGGGAAAGGGCCAACTGGGTCCACAATTCTGGTGACTGTAAAAACTCCTTTTTTTTGCCTTTAACCTAATTTTCAGTTTAGCTTTTTAGACCTACTTCGACTTGGGTCAACTTCGTCTCTTAGTTTAAAATATTTATTTCTAGGCCAGCTATTTTTTCCCATCTTACATGTAACACATGAAAAAATTCCACTAATCTGAATAAGGCTTACCATTATATGACAGTAGATAAACCTTGCTACCTTTTCCATTTCCCATAAAAAAGGTTTTTCCCTCAGCTGATAGCCCAGATCTACATCTGTTCCACTCAAACACAGATGGACAGGAGCAGCAAAATCTTTTTCTTCCTTTATATCCCAATGTTTTTTTCCACCATGCAAGGTTGTTGTGCTTCACCCAGAGGAGACATTTTGCACCATTTAATGGCATATTTTATTACTTGTTGATGCTCCTTAAAATTGGTGCAGGCCCTGAGCTGAACTCAGTGTATCAGTGCAAATTCAAACTGGTCTCAAAGACTGGGGCTTGGAGCCACAGCTGAGTTGTAAGTGCACAGTCCTCCACAAGGCTATGGTTGACCAACAGAAATTATGCACTCAGCTTTATATGTCCTGGCAAGCATACAAAAATAATAACCCATTTGGCCTTTTCATTGTCTAATAGTTAACATTTTTTAGCCAATTTTGTTGAGTCAACACTCAGACTGGAGTGACAACCAGTTGTCAAACAGTTACTTTAAACACTTAAAAAATTACTTTGTTATGGCTTCCTGGTGTGTGGGTTCACAATAGAGTGAATTTTATGTGTGCAAGTGTAACCTAAATTTGGTGGTTAACCAGAGGATACTGGGCTTCTTGTTCCTGTGTTTAGATATCCTCTGGTGCCCAAGCTGGCCTGCAGCCTCTGAAGTAATTTCTCTGATCATGGTGTTGTCATGTCCAGCACTGTAAGGTCAAGAAGGGCTTGGGACAACTTAAACAGAAAAGAGAGATCAGTCCATTCCAACTGTCTGCTTCTCAGTAGTTTTACCTACCAAATCGCATTGTGCTCTACACCCTAAAAACTTTTAAACTGCCTTGTTTTGAAATATGAATGTTATTAAGTATGTGAAAGTCAGACTTTGCAGCATGAATTTGGGTGCCTTGTCAGTGCTTCTGTTACCAGGTGAAGAATACATATAAGAAATGAGCTATGGCTCAAGATCTGAGCAAGTCTGTGTCTTGGTCATCCTCTGCACAGTGAAATGTGAAAAACCACTGTTTTGGAAAAAAGGCTGTACTTCTGCTTGCAGGCAGTGGCTTTTCAGGTAGTTGACTATTTCAGATTCACAGAAAGTAACTGGATTTGTCTGGGTGGTGAGATGCAATTTCAACAGAGAAATTTATAGAGAAAGACTTTTTATTTTTTTAATTCAGAGGAGGTGCACTTAGAATTTTATGTAATGCCTCTGATGCCCCCACACACAGGGGACAATTAAGGTGATCCTGGTAGGAAATATAACAAGAGAGAAGTTGCACTACAACAATTCTTCGCCTCTTCTTTGCCCAGAGACTGCTACATTAAAGTCCAAAACATATCTGGGTTTTTATGTACAATAGAGAGCTCTTCACAGAAAAAGCTGTTCACAATTAAGTCTGATGTGGAGGGAATAGCAGTTTGAGATTCACTTATTTCAGAATACTCCAAAAGAATGTTTTATATTGATTTGTCACCAAAACAAAGACATAGCACTTCAAGGATTGTGGAAAAAGAAATTTATTATTTCCTATATAATTTTATTGTTGTCTCATGAGAATTTCTATGGCCAAATCCTATATGGAAGGTTAGTACAGACTGCTAGTCCAGAGTTTATTGGACTAATAATGTGTATAACAAATTGATAATTCTCCCCTAGCTGCCAATACCCGAATACATGCAGGAAAGGTAGCCAAACTACCTTCTTCATAAAATTCATGAAACTAATAACAAATCATAATTGGAAAAAAACACCTTAATTAAAAATAATAAAATAAAGTCTACAAAAAAGAAAATTTATTTAATTTTAATGAAGAAACACTCTTAAATATTTTCTCCTCCAATAAGATTGAAGAATGCAGGTGTATAAGCAGAGATTGCAGAGTAACATTAATTCTGTCAGTATTTTGTAGCAATATCTTTATTTGATCTTTCCATGATGAGAAAACTGCCTTGAAGACCTTCAGATAAGTTGCCTGTGAAAAGACATCTACTGAGATTTTTGTAGCCACAGAGTCTAATCTCCTAGGGCAAGCAGTTCTTCTGGCAATTGTGTAGCTGCTCTGGGAGTATGCTGAGGGATATCTTGTACCACCTCTTTTCTGAAGGACAATGTGGAAGAGATGATTTGGGGAAAGGCTGGCTTGATCTATCCCCGCTTTGCTGTGATTTGCAGAGCCAGCATGCAAGGACAAATGAATGAGGGAAGAAGTGAAAATAAAAGTTCCATAAAACAAGGGAAGGAGTGTGTAATACAGTCTTTATAATGGGCCAGCACAGCTTAATAACAAGCAGGGATGTAATGCTAAACACACCACACAGCACATATTTCTTTCCTTCTTTTTACCCAAGCATTTGAAAAGAAATAGAAAAAATTTTCAGGCTTTAACAGGGATCTCTGAAAACACCTTGCTTCTCATGAGAGTCCATCACAGCCCTCCCACACCCTTTGCTGTCCAAATAAACATTGCAAGGGAATGTTCTTTACATTCCCTGTTGAGCATGTATAGAAAAGATTGCTCTGGCACAGCCTGCTCTCTGTTGACAACAATGTTTCCTGTTATTGTGAAGGTCTCACAGGCCTGCCTCCAGTCCAGATCTGGGGAGCGGTGGTGTCACAGATGTTTTTTCAGGTGTAAAATTCCTGTTGGCCACACAGGCCGTTCACACAGGATAAAATGGGTGTCTTCAGCTTGGCTCAGTGTGTCTGTTTGCTCAGTACTGTGCTGAACCAGCTACTCTTTGCGGCAGCGATGAAACTAGGGAATGTGGAAGGGAGTTTAAAACCTTTCCTGTTGCATATAGGAAATGTTCTGAAAACCTGAGATTTCACTTTTTGTGCTTTTTGTGGGTCAGCTAGGGCAGTGGGGGGAGAAGAACAGGGAATTGTGAGTTCAAGGACTGCATGATAGGAAAGACTTTCTTTTCGCTGGAAGGATGTGGTTGAACTTTCTCCCTGAAGAAGATTTATCCTGTTGTGATTTCAAGGACCCTTAAAAAAAGCCAGCCTTAGAGAGCCACCCACGCAAGACAGCAGCATAGCAGCTGCATAACAACACTATCATGGTTAATGACTGCAAATACAGTGTGGTATTATGAAAAGGTCACTGTGAGAGGGTATCCTGCTGTGCTAGAGCTTATGCAGGTGCTGTGGGTGTATCCATAATAGTATCATATCACTGGTGGCTGGGAATTTTTAGATACCAGCCTGTATTAACCTGGAGAGAACTCTGCATTCCATAAACTTATTTAACCCCGACATGAGTGGCTTTATAGTACAGTAGCTACTTCACTGAGTAGAAAACTCATTTCACTGTCACTTTGATGTACTGTCAAAATATGCTTTTTTTCCTTTCCAATACAAAATCATTCTTACTTTATAAACACTTTGTTTGTATTAGATATGTAAGAATATTCCTCCTTAAAATGATTGTTTTGATGAAATGTAGACTTGCCTGATATTACTTTTCCAGTAAAATGTGGAAAGGAAAACTGTAGTCTTCTGTAAAAGTGAAAAACCATTGCTGAACTCCGTTTGTTTAAAAAGAAAGTTGCAAGGCCTGGGACCTGCTATTGCAATGAGGGCAATCTAAGAGTTCAGATGACCCATTTCTTCATTCTTTCACTCAATTGTTTCTTCACAATGGTTCTTCAGTTTGTTGGAGACAATCCTGAAGCTGACAAAACAGCCAATACTTTGTATTAAAAATCAGTTGTTGAATATTTCACATGGGAAAATAAATGGTTATTTGGCATGTATCTAAAACATGATCAACTCTTCTTTGCTATTGAACATATTTGCATCATTTTTTGGTGAATTCATACGAGCAGAGGCCTAAGATCAGTGAGAAAACCCAGAAAAAATATGCAGCAGTGCTGAAGATAATCATAATATTTTCAAAATATTCCCCATGTTTATGTCTCATTTTGAAATTTCAGCATATTCTGAGTGATACTATAGCTGTGGAAAAGAGGTAATGGTGACCATGTAGTTGCACTTTTACCTTCCTTTTTTTTCACCCCAGAGAACAACACAGAAGGAGAAAAATCCTTCGTTCTTTATCTGATGTATCAGGACAGCCACCATTGTAGTCAGATAAAATATTTCTTAGCTCACATCAATGCATATATAGATACACACATAAGTGTGTGTGTACACTTATTTATGAACAACCATCACTAATAGGGGGCTTTTGTCTACTTCAGTGATAACAAATGAAAAGACTACATCTGATTGAGTTGGTCTCAGACAATGAAACACTTTATTTTTATGCACCACCTTTCATGCAAGCATATCATGAAATTCTTCAAAGCCGGTTTATCTACACATTCCTGAATGGTGCAACTAAAACGCTCAGCTTTACAGGAAGCATCTGTACATTTTGCAGGGCAGGGGTGAAGATGGAAACAATGGCCAAGTTTCAGGAGAATGATTGAGTGCTAGTAAACTGGGAAGTTCATGCAGTGGGATGAACACTTTTTTTTAGGCAGCTGGAGAGGCTCTGCCCACTGAGCAGATGACTCCTGGAAGGAATTTGAAGAAAATGAGTGGGAATGGCTATTTCAGATGGCAGAAGGAATCAAAATAGAAAGCCAGTTCCTTAGGCCTGGACTGTCTCCTTTCAAGTCTGAAACATATTTCCTTTCTGTCTTGAATCTTTTGTATCCAAGAGCTCTTTATCCTGCTCTGGTAATAACAACCCAAAAGGAAGGCTCCAGGGGAAAGAAACTGGGGTGAGCTCTGCTTATGACCCTTTCATCACTTCAGGCTGATGTGGATAGGACTTGCAAACTTTCTGCCTACTGTGGATTCATAATGTTTGGATATTTCCTCAGCACACCCCAATTTAGCTCCCAAACTCCCTGCCTGCTTTCTGGCAGCAGTATTTAACCTGGTACAGGATCCTCCAGCTTGTAAACAGGCCCTGGCCGAGTACTGGCTATTAATAACAAAAGGAACATGTAACAAATCTAAGATGATAGATTTTAGAAGTAGATTGGAGTGGAACTTGGACAAGCTGATATTATTTCAATTTTGGGCACAAGAAGACTCATATTCACCCAATGAATATCAGAAAAATTGGCTTGATTTGACAAAATCCTTATGTGAAACAGAATAAATTTAAATTATGGAAGTTTGTACTTCAATTCTTTTCCTTATTAGGTCTCTTGCTATTAATAGGCAAAACTACATACACTGTGTATGTTCAATAAATGTGATTTTAAGAAATCATGAAAATCTCCAGTTTCCACTTGAAAATGATAGGTACAGCAAGAGTCTGAGCTACAGATCTTAATAATGCTCTGACAAGTTTAATCATTACATATAAAATGCAATTTTGAATTACATGGTGGAAATCCCTTTGGTTTCACTCAGGCAAAGTTCTTATACTGATCTTGCTATTTCCTAATTTTCTTCTCTCTTTTGGGCTGTGATGCCCCTTTTTTTCTCTCATCTCTTTTGTAGAGTTTGCTTCAGCTTCAGCTTATTTTCTAATACATTATTGTTAGTAATTCTTTTGGGAAAATAGGGCATGGCTGTTCCATTTGTAGTAAAAAACACCCCAACACATCAGTATTTGTGTAAAAAGGGGAATTGTCTGTTTACAGAAGTTACGATACTAATAAGATTTCAGCATCAATAAAAATCAATGTCTGTAATTAAGAACATAAACAGAGAAACAGATTTCAGGTTGGGTCATCAGTGGTCTTCACATCTTGCCGTGGGTCAAAAAGTCAAAGAAAAACAAAGTTGAGTGAAGTTGGTATAAGGATCTTTGGTCTGCTGCGCTTGTGCGCTGGGTCAGGTGTTCAGGAATACAGGTGGCAGCTGAGACATTCTTTCAGTCTCAGAGGCTGTGCTTAGCTACAGGCAAAAAACAAGGGACGTTACTGTATGTAGCTTTATGATCTTAGAACAGGCAAGTAATGACTTACTGGGCTTATTGGGTCAAGGAACTTGGGGCATGATAAATTGAATTTCCAGTTATCTATTCAAAAACAGACGGTCACATTTCAAAACACTTTGTTGCCAGCATGCTAACTTGAAAGGTCACCCAGTGCTCTCAGCTGAGTTTTTCTATTGTTTGAGGTTTCTGCTTGCAGGCTGAGAGAAATACCCTGCACATTTTTTTAGCCTGTGATGATACTACTCACTGTAATCTGACATAAGTATGGCCTGCCACCCCCAACTGGATGTTCTCTTTACTCTTTAGGGTAGGCATGAGATTTGTGCAGCTGCTTGGTGATCTGACTCACGCTACAAATGCTAGTTCTGGTAGAGTTGATGATGGTGGGAATAGGCAAGATGGGAGAATATGAGACCATCCCTTCTGTCATCAGGCAACAGCTACATCAGTCCACAATATCTGATAGAAAGTGTTGAAGTAAAATCATCTTCAGCTTCATGGATGAATTTGAAATATTCTGTAGCTTGGGTGCAACTCCCATGCATTTGTTGTATTGCTGCCAAGTATAATGAAATCGTTAGAAGAAATCTCACATCATGAAATGCTAAATCAGACAAATGAAACTGTGTCATCCCTAACAAAACTATACCTGAGTCTCATGGCAAAGGCTCTTCACACTGGCAAATAATTACATGCTGAATGCAAGAATTTGGAGAAGCTTCAAGTTTATTGTTCTCTTAGGTTTGTCTGCCAAGGCAGCAATGAAAGTAATTAACTGTTCAGTAACATCTAAACCCAAGTAGCAGGGAAGAAAAGGTAATAGAGGGTAATAAATCTGTTTCTATGTCCTGTCTGATTGTAACCTACCACATATCTAATATCTTAAAATATTTATATCATAACACAGAAGATAGAGATACAGAGACTCTTTTGCAGTCATCTGTTTCAACCACCATTTCTCATAGTTCATTTATACTCCATCACATCAGTTTTTTACCTTTTCATATTCATCTAGATATTTCTTTTTCCCTTTTTTTTTTTTTTTTTTTTTTTTTAAATATAACCACGCTATCATTCTTTACCACATGATTTTTCTAGTTCTGTCCAAAAGGCTTAGGTTTGCACCACTGGCCAGCTTTTAATGGCTGCTTCTCAGTCTTTTCAGTTAATGAAGGGCCAGGCATGCAAAAGGGAAGAGACCCTGGTGACACTAAGCTACAGTTTCTGAGTTTGTCTTATATCAGCCACTTTGTCTCCAAGGGATATGCACACACAGATTGTAAAGGAAAAGGTGTTTAAACTGTAACCTCCAAAGAATTAACTGTGAGACTGTGATCTAAAAGAATTAGCTAATTTCAATAAAAGGGCATTTTTGTTGCATGATCAGTGACACCACTTTTCCTCTTTCTCACATAAACTTGCTAGATCCTTTTTAGTAGGCACTGTTACATATACCCAAGTGAGTGAATAATACAAGAAACATCTGGCTCCCAATACAGGTGTTTTTGGGTGTTGTTGCTGGTGGTGGTGCAGTTAGTTATTTTTGTTGTGGTGGTGGTTTTTTGTTTGTTTGGAGTTTTGTTTTTTCTGGGTTTTGTTTGTTTGTTTGGTTTGGTTTGGTTTGGTTTTTTTAAACTACTTCTTCCAATAGCAAACATAATATTGACTTCTCCTATTTGAGGCAGTATTGCCTATAATCAGTGGTTCTAGGAGTAACTGTTCAGCCATACTGAGCACTGCAAGCCTACCGCAAGTAGGCTTGCACCTTCATACCACCACATACAAGCCTGCTCAGGCTCTGCAGCACTATCCAGCACAGGGTGTCTGCTCCATTCTGTGCTCTGTGGCAGCACAGATGAAGCTGGTCTGGTTTTTATGCAGCTAATGGACCTTCTTCAGGTGTCTGTCCAAAGCAGATTTGTATCTGTGCACACATGTATGTGATACAGCTGGAACCTACAGATGACATCTAAGAAGCTGCTGAAGAGAGTGACGAAACCACTCTTTTTTCCTCACATCAAACCTCAGAATCTTTGGAATGAACTCACAAAGAAATAAGCTAGATCTCAGAAATTAATTATTCTCTTTATTCTCCACAAGATGATTTGGGATGAGCACAGTAAAACAATTAAGTCCACTGAGATACTTCTAACATCTTCCCCATTACTTCAGGGAACACTTCTGTTGTCTGATGATCCCCATATTTTTCCTGGGAAACCTATGCCTCATAGATGTTGCTTTTTCCTTGCCTATCTATTTCATTGCAATTATTTTTTAAATGTCTTGAACAAATTACTGAAAGTACAAATATGTGTTTCAGATTCCTTTAGAACTCAAATCATGTCATTATTTTCCTTGCAATACACCTTGAATTCTTTTCCTGAACAACATACTTGAAACCATCTTGTCTGCAAGGTTAAAAGATAGAAGTAGTTTTGCTCTCTTGAAGAGCTGTCTTTTTGCATAAATTCTATGGCATTATCTTCTTTTTCTACAATGACTTTTTGTGCTGTTTAAACAAACAAGCTACAATTTGGAAGACTTTTTTTTTTTTCAGATGTCTACTCATTAATCAGTGGTTAAGAAATACCTCTCAAGGCTGATGTTTGAAGACAGCTGTAGTCAAATAAGGATTTTGATTAACTTACTTTGTTTTTTTGGTTTTTTTTTAGTTTGAACAATGCATTCTTTTATCCCATTCTAGTCCTGCAATTCCTGGAGTTTAAAACTACTATTGAATGTGCTATTATTATTTTAGAAAACACCAGGAGAATGATCACTTCTTGTGTGTATAACATATGAAAAATTGAATTTTAATGTAAAGGAGTAGAGAATTATGGTATATAATTGAAGTATTTTCCATGCTGCCCAGTTTTCACAATTATGATTTCCCAAGGTGCAAAGGAACGTAAAATTGTGCTCTTGATTAGGAATTTTTTGCCTTTTCAAAAGAAGTTTCAACTGGCAATTTCTTTTTGTTTCAATTGCAGTATTCTCTAGTTGATGCAATTTTGTGTAGCCTGGCCCGAGTCAGAAGCGCTAGCAAATCTTTGTCCTTGGAATTACAGTTATCAGCTTGTACACTTGGGCAGTTATTTCCTGCAAGTTTTCTTGCTTTACTCTGCAGCAAGTAGACAGTACATATGAAAAACTGAATGTTATGGAAATGCATGATCAAACTGCATGCTGATTACAGATTTTGGGAAGGGAATCCTTTTGTGTACTTTGATTTACAGATGCTGTCTCTGAGTAACGCATTTTTGTCTTCACATTTATTTGTGTCAGTATTTTCTACTTTTATGTGAAGACATTCAGTGGTAGAGATGTTGTGCTTGCTTAGAACTAGCAGTATTCTCAGCATTGTACAATACTCAACAACAGACAATCACTGCCCTGGAGAGCTTAAAGTCTAAAAATACCTCAGCTAGTGCTTCAGCTTTTTTCAGCCTTTTAATGTTCTCAAGATTTCCTTACTGTTTTGTTTCATCCTAATAAAACTCAATTTTAAACTGTCAACCTAAGCAAATCAGCTTGGTTTCTCTTTGAAAATAATCTGGTAAAAGGTAAATTATTAATTTTTAGATATGAAAATAGTGTGGGTTCAATCCAACATTCACTGCAAAGCATGACCCCATTGTTATGGACCCCTCTAGCTAACCTTAATCTTGCCTACCTGCTCCCAGTAGTGCCAGCAAAGCTCTATTTGCAAGACCTCTGGGTGTATTACCTGTCTTCTCTCTGGTTGTAGAGAGCTGTTAAATTGTAGCAAACTGCTGGAGCTCTGATTGCAAATGAGGTGACCTGGGTAAGACATCCTGATGCTTTCATGAATATATGTGAATATTGTGAAGCAGTGAGAGGTATGTTTCTCTAGTGAGTCTCATTTCAAAGCTGTGCTGTGGGGTTTTTTTTCCCATCAGGACTGTTGGAAGCAAGGTGAAGATGAGTTTGATCTGCTAGTTTAATACTAGGCAAGGGAAAGATGGCATGAGATGACATCATGTGCTAATGGAAAAGGACTAAAGATGAATGAGGAAAAAATCTTCAGCAGAAAGCCTTTGCAGTCTGTTGGATACTGTCTCTTTTTGCTGTGGATATTTTTGTAAGTGTTCCTGTCTCTGTGGTTTCTCCTTTCTAAGAACAACATCAGTCAGCACTGAATTGTGGTAGCTCAGATTCTTTCTAGGGATTAAGCTGCAGGTTTAATTCTTGGGCTGGCATAAGGACCATCTGTTCAATGTAGTTTGCAGGCAGAGTGGAGATATGTGTGTTGTGAACATACAGAACACACTGTAAGAAGAGAAGGCAGAGAACAGACTTTAACATCTTGTTATTTTCAGTTTTATTGTTAATTCTGTTATGCTGGAAAGAGAGTGCTTCTAATGAATGAAACTATCAGGTCCTGTTCTATACATGGTGAGTTAAGGGAGGACAGTTTCAGGCTCCTCATCAGAGGGGCTGAGCTGCGTGATGCTTACAGAGTTGGTAAGGGATGGAGACATTCTCTGTCCCAAATATACAACTATATTGTGGTGTCTACAGTAGCTTAATGGTTTTGAGAAAGGGAGCATTTTACTCTGTATTCATACCTTTAGATTTCCCATCTCCTCAGCACATACCTTGCACTGACTTCCTCTTCAGCTCCATTCTCATCCCATTAAATCATTGTATATAAAAATTTATCTTTGCTGTCCCTTCTGGCATGAAAATTATGCCACAAATCACTGCAGGAGCCCTGCACACTTTTGTGTTTTTCAGATTAAGCCCTAGACCCATATTGCGCCCACCTGTCTGGGGCTATTTCTGTTTCGTAAATCAAAGCCAGTTTTCAGCCTTGACTTGACTTGACTTGACTCAGCCTGGATTACTGAACTAGTTCGCACTAGTTCTCGTGCCTTCTCCTACAATTCAGCCTCCATCTCGTCCATCATACATAGGGATGGTCCTCACCTTAATTTATTTTCTTACTCCTTTCAAAGATGTAAAGTTGCCACTTTGATGTAGAAAGAGTATATTGTGTCTCTTTGCAGGAAGAGAGAAAGTACAATAGGAAGGCTCAAGAGAAGTTTGAAGAGTTAGAAGGACAAAAGAAGGAAGCATAGAAAGGATCACTAGCTACTCTGTCATATAGAGTTGGCCTCTCTTCCCATTCAAGTTCCATCTGATGTTATTGCCAAAGATAGGATACTGGAGATTCATAAGAGAGATTCTTCAGAAGTTCACTACTGACCTTAAGGTATACTTCATATTCCTTAGCTACTGCCCTTACTGATCTCCTGTCTGCAGTCCTTCACTCTTCATTGGGAGCCCTATTCCTTATCTCTGTAAAAGGGTTAATAAATGCTAGGAGCTAGATGAATGTTTAAGGCTTGAAACACAATGGAATTCATTGAGAAAAAAAAATATAGAAGTTTGTAAACAACTGTGATCTATTTTCAACATCCATTTGGTATGTTTAGGAGGAGGACATGTGATGGAAATCCTTACCAGTAACAGCTATGCATTGGAATCACTAAGAGTCCTGTTCCATAACCACAAGAAGGCTAGAATGAGACAACTATAAAATGTATCTCTTTGTCATATACTACTTGCATGGACCTTCTTCTGACTGCAGATCTAGATGAGCTGATCTTGTGGTATTCCCTCAGTCAGGAATAATAAACATTCTTCTGTGTGCTGCTGCTGATCATAAGCACCTGAGCCGTCCTTGTGGGGAGGAGGACACACATGGGAAAGGAGAAGCTGATAAATGGGCATGGGAAGACTTCACAATGATCCCAAGCCGTGACTGTAACCCATAAATCAGAATCTTGCCTCTAGTGAGCACATCAAAATACAAAGATGCAGATGGATTTTTAGAGCAGTTCAGGTACAGAGAAATGAGAAACATCTTGGTACCATCAGCTTTTTCTCTCTGCTCCTCACAGCTCTGGCCCTGTCAGGTCTGCTGCCCCATGAGCAGGCTATAGTGTCTTTCAGTCAAATTAACCTGATGAACAATCTGTGTTCTTCAATACATTTCACCAGATTGCGCAGGTTTAATCCAGATCAGGCATGAATGCATGATCCCAATCCTGCAAAGTTAACTGTAAAGTATGATGTACATGCTGACTTTATTCCTTTAGGCAGGTTTGCACCAGCTTCAGGACAGCAGACCATTTCTAACCCAATATGAAGATAGAACAGCACATACAGACAGTACTGGAGATAACATGAGGTCTGCTTGAACAAAATTATCTATCTAGCATTGTCTGAACCAAGATGAAGTGGCAGAGTGTTTGTACTGGTGTAATGTTCTGTGCTATGCAGCCACAGAGTTTTTAGCTTGTTGCTAGTTTTCAGATAATTTAAAAACCACTGCATGCTTTCGCACTTGATTTATCATGTCATGGTGCTACAGCATTCAAAAGCATTGAATGCAGGTATTTGCTAGTACTGTTCTTTTTTGCTGATGCAGTGTAAAAGAATTCCTTTCTGGCAATCAGCATAACTGCATTTGCCTATTAAAAGTCAGCCTACAAGAAAAGTGGTCCAATACTCCTGGATATGTCTATTTTTTTCCTGAAAAATGCAATTGAGCCTAAGCAAATGCTACATAAGCATGAAAGATGCTATTTCTTTACATTTGTTTAGTAAAGTTTCAGGTATTCTATGGATGTCTTCTACTAGTAGTTGTAAGACACAAACTGCAGGATTTTTTTCAAATGTAATTATTAATTTACAGAAAGGATGACAGAATGAGAAACAAGGGACTGTAATAATGTTCCATCTCTATTTTTTGGAAAATTTTATTTGACACAGTCCTATTTTCCTCCAAACTTTTAATTTTTGATGGGTGATAATCAGGTTATAGCCCAAACATAACAACATTAGTACTTTCCATGCCTTCTCTGTACTGCTTTTGCATGAAAGGAAGGAACTGGCATTTCAGAATGACCACTTCTCAATGAATTGCATATACAAACTTCTTATTCAAGATAATTCATTATAAACATATTGCAGCATCAAGATGCATTTTTGGAGAAATACCCTTTGCTTCTTAATTTTGCCATTGAAATACAAGCATTCTGTTATAATGTGTTTTCATATTCATCCACCTTCTAATGTATTTCTCAGCTATACTATAATTTGTTGAATGCAAGAAGTCTCCAGGGTGAATATGGAACAACCCACAGGCAAAAAAATGTCTTGTTCATAAAATTTAGGCACCTGAATAAAGGCAAACAATACAGATTTTATGGAATAAGCCACCTGGTCTGTAGAAAAAGCTTTTCATGTTCCTTGAGAACAATTACTCTCTTACAAAAAGTAGAGTTGCATTGTCTGGACTAACCATCTAGGACCTTATCCTCTGTCCTTGGGGCACCTAGACCTGGACTTACATTTCTACTGCTGAACAAAGATGAAATACTATTTGTACAAGTTATCACTCAGCCCTGTACTTCATGTGGCCCTTATAAACCCAAAGTGTCTCACATTTGAGTTTATTTTATCTGAAATAAAATATGTGGTCTTGCATCCCAGGAAAATTATGTTTTTGTAGCAAGAAACTGCTGTTCATCTACTCCCTGTCATGTGGGAGGATATCTTGGATATGTGGGAGTACTGGGGAAAATAAGCAGGTGAAAAGTCCATTTGGTTAGGATTGCAGGAGAGCAGGATATATGGCATGCTATACTGGTTCATTCTACAGAATTTCTGTCACCGGCATTTTACCTGGCCACTATCTGGAAGACCTGTAGCTCGTCCCTGTGTCATACTACTCTCTCAGTTTGACAGTAAAACAGCATTTGGGGCTAGTGGTCAAGAATGTGTCAAGCCAGCAGGACTGGACAAGCCTTGCTTAATTTTCCAAAGTGGAGATTATCTGAATGCCTAATCATAAATAACAAACTTTGTGTCTCATCAAGTGAGATGGATGTTAGATGAAGCAGGGTCTGGTGCCAGATTTAAGAATAGCACTTACATGCTTCCTTAACGTTTACATCAATGCTCATGTATCTGAAAGACTTTGAGACTCACTTCCCCCAAATTTCTCTCTGGGTGGCTAATGCATCACAGTACTCAGCATACACTCTGCATAATAGAAATCACATTTTTTGATATAATTTTGTTTCTAAAAAATTCCTTAGTAGTATGACTTTGGTTCATGAAAGCACTTTAATATAGGATGTGAACACCAGCAAATTATAGTCTATCTTAGAAAGCTTAGGTAGGTTGTCCTAGATTACTCTTCAACCTTATCTCTCAGTTTTGCAAAGAGTGTTTTTAGGAATGTTTTTCTTCTGATGTTTCCATTCACAGCAATTAGAAGCATTTCATGCTCTTTAAAGTCATGTTGCGACTGTCTTTTGTAGATGTGTGAATGGAAGAAGAGACAGTCTCAGAAATCTGAAGCTAGCAATACCCACTAAATTATTGAATTTTTCTGATATATAGCCTGCAGAAAATTTGAATAGCTTTTAATCCAATCTGGTCACCCCATCATATGGAGATTTTATATTTCAGTGATATTGAAGGAGCATAACTCCCAATTTTTAACTTAATCCTCCATGACAGTTCAGCAAGGGACAGAGGTGGGACTAGCAATCCACAGCCACTCCATCCATTTGTACCCAGAGAGAAACGGGATGATTCTGCTGTTTCATCCAGAGGGGCTTTGCAAAACCTTCTTTCCCCTAACAAGCCTTTCCATTTGACAACTTCTCACCTATACACTAATGCTTTTGGGAGCTAGGTGTGAAACCAAGAGGAGAAATACACCTGTTTGCACAGAAATTTTTTTCTAAAGTTAATAGTGGGAAGTATTATGTAACATGGCTTTTGCAAACAACTGGAAGTTTAGCTTGGCAAATGGCAGGCAGCCTCTGCACAATATTGTTCCCTACATGTGGAAATTCCCAGCATGACTGATTCGAAAGTTTAACATAACTGTCACCTTGCTGGAAAAAAAGTATCTCAGGCAAACCGAAATGAAGTCTTTAAAGCACTAGGTGCTTGGACATTAACAATGCTGAGGAATTTAAGTTGCTCATTTCAAAAAGTGGAGAATAAAAGAGAAGAAAACTTTCATTTTTGTGTTCCTAGCATCTTCATTTCAGGAGAGTGCTGCAGTGGTGGGTTTAGCTCCTTTATACATCAAAGGGTAGCTGTAACCCATTCTGGAAGTAGGTTAACATGTGATAATTAAGTGACTTTAAATATTCATTGTCCTATTTAAAAGTAATATTGGCAAAGAAAGACATCTCTAATAAGAGATAAAATTACATTATAAACATTCCATTAAAAATGGGGTTATTCAAGTGTTTCTTTGAAGCCAAATGAGAACCGATCCAGTGTCTGAGTACATTCCCAGGGTGCTATGGGGAAGCCGAATTCTTTTCATAATTGTTTGGCAAGCCTATTCCAAAACACACAGCACACAGACTTAAAAATGTATTTTTCCTGTTGTGTGTCTGTGTTTATGGGTGAATACTGCATGGACTTTGGTCTGAGCTTTGTTCATCTGAAAAACTCAGTGAGAAGACCCCATGTTTCAATTAACTGTTTCCCATTAAGCAGACAAAATCTGTTCATCTAAAGGAACCAAAAATGACAAAGTTATTTTAAGGTAACAAGACATTTTGTTTCCTCAGGGCGTGGAGTAATTTTGGTTTTGTTATTCACATTTGGCTAAAAAGGACAGATTGGGTATCATTACTGTTAACTTCAGCTTTTCTCAGGGAAATAAAGACAGGATTTGAATAGGAAGTATTTATATAATTTGAAGGCTAAGCTGACCCTGAAGGCAGTGATCAACCTAAAGATTTGTCCTATAGTAGCATATAGATGTGAATGTTGAAATGAGGTGAATGTGCTTGATTGACACAAGGTCAGGCAGGGCTGTGCTCTGAGAAGGGATTCTCAAAACTGGTAAAATGGATAGAAAGTTATTATAATATTGCTCTCTTTTACAGCTTAATTTACCAGTGATTAAGGAAAAAATGGAAACATTTATGTAAATTGTATTGCATGCATATGACTCTGTACCATGTTCTATCTCATGCAGAGCAGTGACTGCAAACTTTCCCATAGGAAACAGACATTAGTAAAAATACATTGTTTGGTTAATATAGGAAATGAGTGAATTCTGCTATTGAGTTTTTTTCAGGTCTTTTTTTTTTTTTCTGGAAATGTTGCTTAAGGCCCAATTCTGCTGTTCTTGTGCCAAAAGACATTTAACCAAATGAATGTTGAATTTAGTTCTCTGTCCTTATTCAATTGTTTTTTGAGTTAAATATTCATTGACTTCAACAAGAGATTTTTGCTAAGAGCTGAATTAAACTAAGTAGAAACATCAGGACCTAGCTAAGATACTGACATCTCCCACGTCCTTAGAGCTCAGCATACTGGAATTCATTAACTCCCATAAAATGCAATGCTAAAAGTTGTTGTGTTATTGAGTAATGGTAAATGGAGAGTAACATACATGCATTAGATTACTTGTTTCCAATTCTACAATGCATAGTAGGAGGCTGTTTCCCCATGTAGTTTTTGGAAATGACTTATGAGTGCAAAACTGTGATGGTTAAAAACTATTGGCATGGAATTTGTAAAACTCTCAGTGCTCTGAGTGTCTTGATCTTGGAAGGTGGTGAAAGAACATGAAACTTGTCGATCAATATGATTCTCAATTGTGCCTTTTATCTTGATGCAACTTGTAATTCAGTGATTAAGTATGAGGAAGGAAACCAGGAAAGGTTAGAGAAAGTTGTGATTTAAATTCAATAGGGAGTGAATGAAATGGAGGAGAAATTCCATTGCTAAAATTACAGACCCATTTCTATACTGAGATGGACTTACCATAAGACAAGTAGTGAAAGACATGAAAAGCAGAATCTGAGTGTCAGACTCCTTCAAAGTTTAAAGTAAGGCAATTTCAAGAATATTCTCCTCTATTGTACATGCCCGTGTTTCCAGCTGACCAAATGGCCACTGACAGCAATGAATTCTGCTGTACTACCTACCAAGCTGACTTGTACAAGTGTCAGGGCAGAAATAAAAACATTGACAGCAAGATTTTACATCAAGAAAAGTCTCCTAACATAGGGAAATTCTTCACTGGCTTGCAGAATTAGTTCTATACATTTCAATTAAGGGTAACGTGAAATCTGAGTTTCCTAAAGAGAACAGTATTAGAAGATATTGGGCCTCTTTGCCAAATTTTCTGCTGGTCTATTTGTTGATCCCTGTATAGACTATTTATCTCAACAGAAAAATGTTTTCTCTTCACAATGAAAAAGAAATTTGAATTGCTCTCTAGTCCAATTGCAAAACTCTCAGAGATTTTGGTCTCTTTCTAAAAACAAATTGTTAAGGCTACATAATTTGCATGAATATTTGATTTTTTTCCATGAGTGGATTCTAATAATTAAATAAGATTTATGTTCTTTGTGCTTTTTTCATGGGTTTGTGTATCTTTTCTGCTTGTTTTGCTTGAGCACATAGAGACCATAAAAATAAGATTGTATATTGACCTAAGCAGATTCACTCCTAAACAAACTATTCCTCAAAGATTTCCAGAAGGCACCAGCAGCTCTTTAAGAAGTAACAGCCTACAACAATGTTATTTTTCACAGTTAAGCAGACTTTGGTCTAAAGCTGTGCAAACAAGCCTCTGAATCCTTGTCGCTTCCAGGGACTGGTTTTGGGTGTGTGCTCTCCTATAAATCAAAAGGATTTGAAACAATGCAAGAGAAAATGTTTAAAGAAAACAAATACAAAACGAAACATTTTTCTCTTCTCCCTCCTGCAGATCAGGGTACCTTCCAAAGAAGTCAAAGGCATTACAGGGATGCAAAATTTGAGTATGAAAGAGGAAACTCAAAAGTTCCTGGTCCAAATCCCACTGAGCCAATGCCAAACTTGTCCTTGACCAGAGTGAGTTTTTGTTGAGATCCCATGCTCTGCTTTTGGCAGTCAGGATGGCTACCAAATCACAGTCCGCTTCAGTTTGAAGCAGGCAAGACCCAAACTGGAGCAAAGAAAGTTAAAAATAAAAGAAGGCACCAGATCAATGTGGACCCTCCCGGGCTCCCTTATAGAGTTCGTGACTCCTTGTGAGACCATATGTAACACTGGCATTGTATAAAAAGCCCAAATGGCTTAAAGGCTTTGGAGTAGCATTGATGTGAAAGGCCCTGAAGCAAGAGGACACTTATTAATGCCCTGCCAGTACTGCAAGATAATACTTCCAAGATGTTCTAAACCAGGCAGCTTACATTGGTTCTTACTCTGCTGCTGGTGTCAGTGGCAAAACCCCTGGAGACCTCAATGGTGAGACAACCCAGGCACTGGTGATGAAGGAAATTTATTTGATATGATGGGAGCAAAGCTAACTCTGAACAGCCTCATTTCCTAATGCTGATGTCCTCCTGTTGTCAAAATCCATGCTTGTGTTCCTGATATCCAAATGCAGTAATAAAAGTTCTGCATGCCCAAGCAATGTAAACACTAGAGTGCAGCTGGAGGTGAAATCTGTCTATGAGAATACACGTAACAAACAAAAATTTTTTTTCCTACCAGGAGCTACTTAGATGGAAAGATAAATAAATGGCAAATTTGCTCTCAATGTTCTTTTTAAATAGAATGAAGGTGATTATTTTAGAAAGAAAACAAAAGAAAACTAATAACCAAAGCCCAGAAGTAATTTAAGCAACTTTAATTTTATTTGGTTTAAGAAAAAATAAGGCTGGATCAGGTGGTGTTAATTGCTGATTCTAGGTGGGGTTTTTAGTGTTTTTCCCCCTCCATGCATGTACTGACACTCATAGTGTTATCTAAAAGGAATATAAAAAGCATCTTAGTCCATTGTCAGCATTAATCATTGAATAGCCTGTCTATTTCTAAAAGAAAAATTGGTGCAAGCTTATCCTTTGCATTCAAGTCAATGACAGTGTTGTTCACTGAAAAGCTATCCCAGTGCAGCCATCCAGTATCCCTGAGATCTGTGAGGGAACAGATTTTGTCCCTAAGGCTTTCCTTTGTAACTTTTTGGTTAGCCTGCAAGAGCATAAATAGCACATAGCTTTGATGAGCATTAAAAAGTCCAGCCAGTATCAGGGCATCAGCAAATGTGTGTGTGTGTGTGTGTGTGTGTGTGTGTGTGTGTGTGTGTGTGTGTGTGTGGTGTGTGTGTGTGTGTGTGTGCCCATTACTGCCAGGCGGTGGTTGGGTCTGCAGTTTGTTTACTGGTCCTGATCGCTGCCTGCCTGTACTGCAGAAATCTTACTCTTGAGCTCCCATTTAGAGTCAATCAGCTGCATCACTTTTGAAACAAACTGCAGGTGCAGCTCTGGGGGAATCCCACTCCTGGGACCACTACAAATAAGCACTGTGGCTAAGGCTGCACAGTCCTGCATTTGTAATCTTCCAGGAAACTTTACACTCAGTCATGTCCAGTGCATGCAGGGCATGCAGGACTCAACAGCATAAAATCATAATGCTGATATGCTCCATCACAGTCCTCAAAGTGTTTCAGAACCTTTGAACTGAATAAAATACACAGAAAATCATAACTGTAATGGCCTGAGGATACTAAAGAGGGCCCAGGAGAGACCCAGGACCAAGTGCTGTGGAACGTGAATGCAGCCAAAGGCCTTCCCCTTTGGGTGAAAGAGTATATAGCAGGGTAAATATTTACTTATTCCAAGTGTATGTCAGGCACAGCTAAAAGGAATTTGTGCATAAAGAGTATAATTAACATGATCAAATCTTCAGTATATTTTTCAGGGCTACTGATTATAACAACTGATGCAAACAGTCAGAAGAGTAACAATCTGTGAGGTTCAGCAGACCTCAATCTTTTGGAAATTTAATATGGTAATTTCCTATTTACTAAGAACAAGGTGCCAGGTCACTGCAAGTTTAGACTGGGATATTAAGTATGACATACTATCACCATTTCAAAAACTGCATCTCTTTGACAGTTTCTATTTTCATCTCCAAGTTATAAGTGTGACACTGTGGATGCTGAAAACATAGGAAAGACATTTACTTTGGTTTCCGTGTAAGAGAAAAAGAGGCCTTTTGGAATTATATTTTGCAGTCAAAGAAACAGAATGTTTTGTCCATCAGATCTCCTCAGAGGCTTCTTCTCCTGTAATATATTTATCTTGCTTGGTGGTTTTTTTTTTGGGGGGGGAGGGATGGGTTTATTTTTGAGCCATATTTCAGTATGATATAATTTTTAAAGCAGGCCAGGGAAAGACAGAAATGTCTTGGTTCATTGGATAATTTCCATAGGGAGATGTCTGTAGTCCTGTCAAAATAAGACACTCTCATAAGTCCCATTCTGCAAGCAAGAACAAGTACTTACCGTATTCTAAACTGTGAAGATGATACTCATTTGCTAGTGTTTGCTAATCTTACATCATTGCATTGCAATTCTAATAAATGTTCCCTCATCTTTCTCTCACATCTTATTGCTTACATCCTGAGATGCAGGAGAGTGTGTATTTTTTTTCACTGGACTGCAGACATACCCCTATAGATATGCCTCTACATAATGATTGCACTAGATGATCTTGAAGGTTTTTTCCACCTGAAACAATTCTTTGATTCCAACAGCTGCAGAGAAACTGTATATGAGATATTTTCTCAAATCATTGATAAGCACAAAGAACCCTGATTTCCAGAAGTACTGCTGTGAGACTGAAAACCTGATTCCACAAAGCAAGGAAACCATCTCAGTCCCTTAATGTGATGGTGGATTTTCCTTGGAAACTTTTAGGAGCCCCTGAGGGTCTCTTCCACCACATTAATGATGCAGTTCAGCTGCACCTGCAACCTATTAAGATTGTTCTTTCTAATCCTGACGGCAGGCCACCAAGGGTAAATCTGATCAAGGTTCCTTACCCCCACACAGCTCAATACATTTTAGAGACTGAACAGAGCTCATTTTTCCATGGTGTATGATGAAAAGCTAAAAAACTAGCTGTGGAGGGTGTTCATTAGCCAGGCATATTCTTAAAAAAATTAAATGCTGATAAATTCTTTTTCTGGATTTCAGTATGTCATTTCATAACACACTTTCCCTGGTTTTTATATTTGCATAATGAAAATCTGAAGCAATCAAAAAGTTTTAGGCTGAAAAATGTACATCTTTTTCAGAGAAGAAAAGCAAACCCAGTGTCTTCTTCAGCTGTTAAAACTAAATCTTGTATCTTCAGAAGTTGTTTACGTGCTTCATATCTGAAAGCCAGAGAGCATAACCCACAAAGCTGGACTTGTCCCCATGACCCACTGACTTTTTGACATCTTGAGGTCATGCATCCAAAGCATGCACAAGCAGGAAACGCAAGGCTTCTTCCAACCACATCCTGGTGCGTCTGTAGTGTAAATTAGAGCTGTGAGAGCTCTGGGAAAATTCATCTGGCAAGCATGCTATGTTTCTTTTCCTTTTTCTTATAAATTGTGCTAAAGGGTTTGAGCTTAGTCTGAGTCTAATTAAAATTAATGAGAATTAAATGTAAGGGAAAAAAAGAGATCACCCATAAATAATTTGTGGTAGGGATGGAAAACCTGTATATTGAGCAGCAGGAACCTCCTGTACCTCAGGATTGATGTGAGTGATAAGATGCAAGAGAAAGATGAGGGAACATTTATTATAATTGCAGCGCAGTGATGTAAGAGAAACACATACTAGCAAATCAGCTGATCATCTAAATCCCTCAGGATAAGATGTGCACACATTTCTGCTTGTGGAATGGGACTTATGAGACTGTCTGTTTGGTGGGGGTGTTTTTTGACAGAGCTCCAGACTTTTCAATTTCCAGTCCAAATAGAGACCATCTTCTCTTCTTTTACTTATCTAATAATTTACTTATCTAGCAACTGCTTTAATTCTCTGCCAGTCGCATCTCTGTCGTGTCAGCCAAAGCTGGAAGGAATTACTCAGATGTCACTGATCCCTGCTGAGAACCTACTATTGAAGTGTCTCAGATTGCTCTTAAAAATAATAATCTTTTATGAGGCCTATGTGAATAAGAAGCAAACAAGAAAAATGAGATGTAAAGGAAAAAGCAGAAAATGCAAAGGGATTCTGTCAGCATTTGGCTTCAGGATAGAGTCAGCTGAGATTCAAAGAAATTAAATTAGCTTATCCTATATGATTCTTATCCCTGGTCCAGTTTAAAAATTAATAATATGAAGTTTCAAATTGATTTGAAGATGAGCCTCCTGAACACGGTGCCACATGGCTGAGTGTCAAATAAATAGCATGGAAGAACAGGGGCAATATGATATCTAAAGAAAGGGGGATTGCTGAAATTCTTTCCCACATAAATGAAACAAAATCAGATAGGACCATATTTCCTGCACTGGCATAATTTCTGAATGGCACAAAAGAGTTGTTGATACAATTGAGATAACAATGAAATAGATTGGGAAAAGAATTATCCTACCTACATCAAACAGGAAAGAAATACACAGAGGCTGTAAATTCAAAACATTTCCCCAAGAAATAGCTTGGGAAGAAGGACTTATGCAACAGCATTTTTAGTTTTGTTTACAAAGCAAGAGCAGGTGCAAGTCCAGCTTGACAAATACAATAAAAATTCTGCATGTTTGCAAATTCTAAGTACTGCAGTACCAAAGCACCCAACTGTTCAGGCCTTGAAGATTTCAGCTGGATAGATCGTCACATTTATGATCTATTGATATGGAATGAAGGTTGTCAGCAATACAGAAGACTAATACTAACATTCAATGAAGCATGAAATGTCCAACTGACAAGAGCAAGATGTCAAACTGGACAGAAGGAAGTGAAGCTAAGAGAATACAAGTTCGGTAATAATTAATAAGGATGATTCATGCAATTAGAAAAATAAAGATGATGGCAGCCTTGGTATATCCCATAACAGCCAACCTATTATTTTGACCACTCAGTAGCACAGCAAATGTTGCTGGAATCTATTTACCTCTTTCTAACTATTCAGAATGAGGGACTTGCACTAATAACAAAATGTAGCAAGCTCACATTCTGAGTTCATTGTCTGATTTGATGTAATACAGAAAAGTTCCATCAGCTGCAAATTAGCAAAGCCGTAAGTAGCCCAAGATGTTGCTTTATGATTCAGCTTTATTTTATTTTTCAAAAGATTGATGAAAGAGGTCTGACTGATGTAATTCATGACATGCTGCAAATACTGAAATTTTAATATTAAAATTCTATAATGCAGCTCTGCCCAGATGTAATTTATTAAAAATAGACTTGTTTTCTTCATTTATATATTTTTTATTTGGCAGCTCTTATAATCTTTCTTGTAAATAGAAAGTAAAAATTCCATGCCTTTAAATCATAGAAGTCTGGAATACCTGCACTCAGTGCAGTGCAGAGGGTTTACACAGTGCATGAAAGGGTGCCTGTAAATGTGAGCTGAGTGAGAAGCCCTCCATGCACAATCTCCCCAGAGCAAGACAGCAAGTGTGTCATTGACAGTACAGAAAAAACTTTCTATAACTGTATCTGAAGCTCTCACAAGTCTAACATAACAGAACCTGCAGATTACTCAAGAAATTTGAAGGCAATAAAGAGGTCATGAAAATGGAAAGATATTTAAAGACTTCTGAATAAGATTTCTGTTTCTCCTTAACAGATTAATTAAACCAACTTTATAGCAAGGCAGTAAGGCTTTGCCTGCAAGAAAGTTTTTCATGTAACAAATGAATGAATAATGAGAAAAGCTTTGTTAGGTGATTTGTTTAATCTATAGGGGTTATAAAGGGTATATCAAGCTAATAATTCAAATTCCATGTGATCACTGGTTTTACTTCTGTCTTTGTATTAGAGAATAAGTCAGGAACCTGCTTCTCCCATAGGACATTTGAACTGCTATCAGTCACTCCTTGACTGGCCTGTGTATTTCAGAAAAAGCAGTACTATGAAGTGCATTTTTTCCTAATCACTGTAAGCAGCTGAACCTGAGACTTTTTAAAATTACATTGAAGAGACATAAGCATCAAGCATGGTACTGCAGAATGCCAGGAAACACGAATTGAAGACCAACTGCCTATAAAACCTAAACAAATGCTTCCATCAGTAAAATGGATAAACACTTTCAGAAACATGATGCAATTAACAGTTGCTTATGAATGAGCAATGGTTTACCACAATTCTTCTCAAATCAGTACTTAGAATTTTCTTGCAGTTTTGGGAGTCAGGTCACATATCTTCTTGGCAGATAGTGTGTGGGTATCTTAGCAATGATTGCATTTCCTGGAGCGTACCATGCACTCACTGCAACATAGCACAAGTGTGAAAGAGGGTTATTATCATGCTTAAATCAGTAACTCCCGTGGGTGGAACCATTATAAAATGAGCCATTTAACACTTTGCAACATTACTACACATCCAGCTTCACTGTGCAGTCAGTTTCTCTACTACAATGCACCATTATTGCTGGTTTGGGCAAAAGCTGTACTTCTAGCTGTTGAACATTTATGGTTATGTGTACATTTCTGCCTTCCATAGCATGTTGCAAAATGCTTAGCCCTTCATCTATTACAACTGTTTGCAGAGCTGCCTTATCAGCCAGGTAGGAAATAATCCTCCATTCCAAATGATTATTGATTTCAGGCCAAAGCAAAATATATTAAAACTCCCTAACATAACTGTTTTACTCCTTTTTTGTTGCATCAGCTGATTTTCTTTAATACTTTATTTCCAATTGGGTTGAACACTTACAGTTGGTGCCACAGTTTCTGGCTAAAGTGTGTTTCAAAAAAAAAAAAAAAAGGATTTCTATTTCTGTGTATTCCCACAATTCATTTAGCTTGCATTTTTCTTCCCTTGCCTTTCCCTTTTCCTTTGAAAGTATAGCTTTTTGTACTCCTGTACTGGCATTCGCTCCAGGACCCTCATTCTCAGATTTAATGCCAAAAGTGTATGTGATGTGTTTAAGGACATATACACCCCATTCTTCCTTTCACTCGTGACAATCCTTGTAGTTGATGCCCACAGGAGTAGTGCTTACCAGTCTGTACCCTTGGGCATGCCAGTCTTCCTCCAGCAGCTCAACCCAAATAGTGGCATGAGAAGGTTCAGCAGAATTGGTCTTACTGCTGGTAAACCTGCTCACTTTGCTGAAAAACATGTTGTTCTCCAAAGGGAGTGTTGAGGTCCTTAATTTGTTTTGATCCTCCTATGTCATGCCAAAGGTAAGGTAACAGAGAAAAAGTCTGACAAAAGGGCCAGTTGAGACCTGTATCAACTACCTACAAAGAAAATTATGGTGTTTAAGCCCCTGTTTTCATCTAGGGATGCATCACTGTGAAAAGAGAATATCTATGGAAAAATAGCAGAGCTGTTTTTCTCCTCTTTATTAAGGACATGAAGGAAAAGGATAGGAGACCTACTTCACAGCAGGTCAACTAGCACAGCTGAGGATTTTCATCAGGAGACAAACCTTGCAGAAGGCATCAGGACCAAGAAGAACTAGGTCTGTTTTATTTTATTAAGTTAAAACAGATTTGTAGAATCCTGACTCCTGGATCCATGTGATTACAGATGCCTCAGGAAAGGCTGAGGGACCCGGGCCTGTTCACCCTTGAGAAGAGGTGACTGAGAGGGGACCTCATCAATGTCTATCAGTATCTGAAGGGGAATGTCAAGAGAATGGAGCCAGGCTCTCCTTGGTGCTGTCAAGCAACAGGACAAGAGGCAATGGGCAGAAAATCATGCACAGGAAGTTTCACCTGAACATGAGTCAGAACTTCTTTACTGCACAGATGACCAAGCACTGGAACAGGCTGCCCGAAGTGGTTGTGAAATCTCTCTCAGTGGACATATCCAAGAACTACCTGGACATAATCCTGTGCTGTGTGCTCTGGGATCACCCTGCTTGAGCAGGGGGGTTGGATCAGATGGTCTCTTCCTGCCCGGCCCATCCTGTGATTCTCTTGCCAGTGAAATTTCTGTGCCAGTGAATCACAAGAACAAGTTTATCTCTCCCACTTCATGCCCCCTCAGACACACTTCTAGTGAC
This sequence comes from Taeniopygia guttata, assembly GCF_048771995.1. NCBI lineage: Eukaryota > Metazoa > Chordata > Aves > Passeriformes > Estrildidae > Taeniopygia > Taeniopygia guttata. The sequence continues at coordinate 48,474,103 of NC_133027.1, read as the reverse complement.
ACAGAGATATGCCTCTTGAAGATTAATGTGCTCCTTCACAATGCAGGAAAGGTGGCTTCAGCCACAGTACACCACAGCTGTTCAAGATTTGCACTTCAACAGGAAAAGATAATGGCCCAGCAGAGAAGTGTGAGGAACAGTGAAGTGTCCTAGTGGGAGAAGATTCCTGGGCTGTGTACCTGCACTCAGAAATGTGCCAGAGTCACAGTGGGACTATTCCTGAGTTCAGAATTTCAACCTACATTAGAAACAAAGCATTTCAATTTTTCTTTAGGCAAATCCTACCCTTAATGAGTATGGATATAGCCCTTTTATGGAGAAAAAGATTTTTGTTGAGCTGAGCTTTCAAAGTGATTCAACTGAATTGTTTTTTCTAAAAATAAAAAAAAAAAAGCAAAACCAAAAAAGCTAAAATTTTGAAAGCAGATAAGATTCTGCTTTTGGAAATTAAAATGGTTCATAAATATATTTACAGACATTAGAAAAGAATGACAAATAGATGGAAGAGTCTTCTTCAAGCTAAAGCTAATTTTTTTTTTTTTTTTAACTTGGTTAATATTTTCTCTAAGTGAATATTCTTTGGGGCCAAAACAAAATGTTACCAAATTCAGACCCATAATCAAAAAGTAGTTATTTATACTCTTACATTATTGCTTTCTCAAGTCTGACTGGCATGATATTTTGAGTGGAAAAATATTGCAGCAATACATATTACCTCTCAGATAATTCCTTCATTTTCTAGTATCCCCTCTTCCCCCATGACCCTAGTGCTCTTTCTTAGCTCCTCCCAAAATAATTCTCTTCTGTTTTCTTTTTTGCTGACAGTTTCCATTTAAAAGACCTTGGTTTCTGCCCCTTTGTATTCATTACAGAATATAAATCAGAAGATCTCTGATTAGCTTACTTCCTTGTTTTTTTTAGTCAGGATGATGTCAGTACAGCTGAGGGAATGAAGATTATTGGTTACATTGTGGGCTCTCTGCTAGCCAAGTCAAGAGAAGCTCACTGTTCAAAAGAGTGGAAACTTGATGTAAACAACTATAATTTATATTGCTTGGAATCATGGAGAAAAAAAAATTTGCATGCTAGATGTGAATGTGCTTTGTGATCACGCATGGGTCTAGCCCAAGGAAGAAGTAAAACTTAGTTAAAATGTCACAGCTCCCCTTTTGTTCTGCTGGAACCAACCTCCCGTGTACTTAGTGACTCATATGTTGAAAGGTGTGTTTGGCAATACTCTCAGAACTATTACTTAAAACATTGACATGGAAAAGGTTCAGTCTCTTTCCTGATAAAACAACTTATTTAAGATTCACAAGACTCACAAACCCTCACAAGGATTTAATGTTGCCATGAAGACTGGCTCTTCAGTGGAGTGCTTGGTGGCATTCAGGTTCCTACAAAAGATAGCTTGAGAGTATTCTCAATGCTTTTTCTTATCCATCTTTTATGGTTTGTTTTATGCAGCAGATATATTTAACATTAGCCGAAAGAGTGATAGTATTTAACAGCAAGGCTAACCTTTATCATCTGACAAGTCCAATTTGCTGTTTAGAGTTAAAATCTCATTCCATTAGGAAAAGTCACATCAAATCATATCCCCACTGCTCTGTTTATTTATTAAGAAAGCATGTTCTCACCTTATTTCTCAAACCATTCTGATCTGTTTATTTTAAAATGAAGTACTCTTACAATGAAGAAACATTTTCCCAAACATTAAATACTATTTCTTTCCTCTTAGAGCAGCACCAACTGTAGGCACTCCAAACCAGATTTAAATCGGTGAGTCTTAGCCTTGGTTGTATCATTTCAGTGTCTTGAGAAAGAGAGTTTCTTTTTGTATTTCCCCCAAATCTTGGTGCCAGCCCCTTACACTGAGGGAGGTGTGGGTTTTGCAGAGCTGGGGGCCAGATGGTCATGGTGCCTGAGACATGCCTCTGTTCAACACACCAGATGTGGGCCTCTGTGCCATAGTGGGGTTTCCTCTATTGTCCAGCCACAGTGGGCTGAGGGAACAGCTGTGAGCAGCTTTCTCTCCCTAGAAATGTTACTGTGGCCTGCATACCCATTTCCTGGTAAAAAAAATAGCAGTCTGCTCAGATGGGCAAATAAACCAAAACAAACCTGTGACACTGAGTTACAGCAAACCTTCTGACATGAGGCAGTTTATTTAATTCACCTAGAAGTGATGAGGTGTTGCAGTGAGTTTTCACACCTGCATTCTGAAAGCATCTGATGCCCCTCTGGTCAGGGCTGTGCTCATGTGCTCTGTCAGAGGTTTTACACTAAATATGTTAGGGTCTGAAGAGTACTTTCTCTGGCTGCAGGTCTTCAAAGCTGCATTTAATCTCTAAATGTCTGAGATTTTGTAAAATTTTAGCAAAGAGGTAACAATAAAATAATATTCACTGGCCTTTTGTTTTGTGGGTAGTTATTAGAACTCTTGTTATTTGGAATCACAATGAAAGGGATATTATGCTAGTTTGAATAAGGACAAATTGAAAGCAATCATTCCACTTTGAGACCTAAATCTGAACATTTCTGAAAATGGCCTATTTTTCTCAGCCGCCTCTATAGATGGAGTTTAATGTAGCTGATGTCTGACTGAGGTTCTTGAAAGTTTAGAAGATACTTTGGGGCTATAGGAATCTCTGCATGGTTCAGCACAGAGAGCATCAAGTATTTTCTCTTAGTTTAAGAGTACAAGAAATTAGAAGACTACTTTAACCAGAACTAATTGCATAATCTGCACTGACTGGCTTTTCATTTTTGTGTCTCAAGTGGGCAGAATTTGTTTTGTAGAATCCCACAATTTTTGTCTGGCTTTTATTAATAAAAGCACATTTAGAGTAATTGATCCATTTAATAAAGTAGAAATATTTTTTCATTATCTGTAGACAAAACTAATGTTGAGGATACTATTATATGAATAATAGGTAGCAAAAGATTAAATTTAGAGATGCATGGTTATTCACAGATGTGCATTATTTGGAAATAAAGAGTCAAACATTGTTTTTTGTTCTCCAGTCTTACACATATTACCAAAATGCCACAAGCCTTTAATTCTTAGCACAGAGAAGAAAGGACACAGGGCATGAGCTAAATCCCAATTTACAGTGAGGATTGTGTAATAATTTCCTATCAGGCAAACAAGAAAGTTATCACAGAAGCAATCAGACAAAAAGAAAGAGAAACCATCTCTTACTCCAGTTCTGAATTTTAAAGCAAATCTGTATACATATTCAAGGCCCAATTGCATGAGGCTTTGAGCAAGCTGGTCTAGTGTAAGATGGCAGGGGGCTGGAGCTAGATGATGTGTAAGGTCCTTTCCAATTCAAACCATTCTATGGTGTTATAATAATCACTCAAAAAAACCCCAAAAAAACCATAGAATCATTAGAAAATCTCAAGTCATTGGGCCCAGCCATTAGTCTAGCAGATTCTGTGACACATTCTGTGTGCTTATTCCTGACTACAGTGCATAACTGGGCAGGAAAATTTCACTTTTTTGTACAAGCTTTCATACAAACTCCTCAACAGATGAATGCAACTGAGAATTGTGGATGTGAAGGATTGAGGACTTTCCCAATTGAAGGATGCCAGCTTCTCTAGGCTACCATTTTGGAAAGGCCTTAGCTTGGTATGGAAATGAAAAAATTGCTAACATTCTGCTCAAAACCAATCATCTGTGGGAATACTTACACGAATCTGACAGGGTGGGCAGTCTGAATTGCAGCAAGGGAACCGATCAATCCCTGCAGAGCAAGGACAAGGCATGCAGGTAGGCCGGGGGAAGATGAGCATGCTCTGCCTCTGCCTCTGATGGAAACCAGTTTTGTAACCTTTGCCTTCCTCTGGCACCAGGCTGACACACAGACTTGCATAGCAAGAACTGCGTGGTTCTGGACATAAAGTTCTGGACAAGGGCTCTTATGCCCCACCATTTATAGGTTAGCCTGTTAAAAACATGTTTATTGGAGATTAAAGGCTTAACTACCTATGTTGCCAAGAAAACTATCATGAATTTTCCAAATTAAACATAAACATTTGCCTCGCTGTAAATGCTGTAGTCAATTATGTTAAATCCTGCACATAGCTTTTCCGTAAACAAGTATTTTGTTAGCAAAATTAGAGGTCATCACTGCTGATGCATAGAGATAGATCATTAGTTCTGATAAAATCAAAACGTAGCTATAAGCTTCATTCTCTCTTATTAAATTTTAAAATCAGTTCTTGTGCAAACTGAAGCAACTCCTCTTTAGTAATATCTGTGTTTTCTCAGTCACTAAGATTTCTACAAATTTCAATGTACCAGGACAAATAAGTTAACCTAAGGAATGAGAAGACAATTAAAAGAAGGAGAACATGATGCCATATCAATAAATTAAAAACACACTATGAAAAACACATAAACTGTTTCTTTCCTTTTCCATCTATAGTTCCTTCCAAAAAAGAAATAGACAAATGGTGGCTGAAAAATGCAATTATAATATTTTTGTGCCTCATCATACCAGCTGCAAAGTCTTACCAACACTTTGGTTTTTTGCCCCAGAGATCTTAAACATACAGTGAAACTCACTAAATTCTATCTAGCACAGCATTGGTCAAAATACTAAATTAAGCTTTGATTTTTAGCTAAATGTTGGAAAACTTTTAAAAATGTTTAACAGGAGGCTTAATTTCTCTGGTAACTGTGCAGTTTAGAGAAATTATCAAGCCACTGGATCTTAAATGAAAGGCTCAAATTTCTGCGTAGAATTTCTCAGACTGGCACTTAAGGATACATCTTTCTTATTGATCTAACCACCCACTCATCAAATCCATCTCTCTCCAATGTGTAGAGAAGGATGCTGTGGACAACTATGTCAAAGGCTTTACAGGAGTCCAGACAAATGACACCTGTAACTCTTATCTGCTGCTGGAGTCCCTCCAGAAAGCCTCTACGCTGGTCAGGCAGGTCTTGCCCTTGGTGAAACCGTGATGGTTGTCCCAAATCTCTTCCCTGCCCTTCACGTGCCTTAAAACAGCTGTTAGGAGAATCTGTTCCATGATCTATCCAGACAGAGGGGAGGCAGGCTGACAGGTTGGTAGTTCCCTCTTTCTATGAATACAATATTTCCCCTTTTCCAGTCACCTGGGTTTTCTCCTGACTGCCATGACTTATCACGGAGAGTGACTTGGCAACTAGATAAGCCAATTCTCTCAGGACTCTGGGATGCATCTCATCAGGCCTCATAGACCTATGCACTGAAGCATTTTAATATTGCAGTTGATTCTAAGTGATTTAGGAGTTCCCCAAAAATACCTTTGAGAGCTAGGCCTTTTTGCTAATAGGTGCCAAAACCTGGAGCCTAATTTGTGCACACTTCAGTCTGTCTACTTATATGAAATTCTGAAGTGAAAGCTTTCTGCCACCTTCTTTCTGCCAGTCCTGGTTTTATCTTTTTTACATGCTTGTGCCATTGCCATTTGCTACACTCCATGTTTCCACCTTTGCTCAACCCCCTGCATGCACAGTGTCTGCTGAAGAAAGGATTAGCATTCCAATCTAGTCCAAAGAGTTAGAGTAAACAAAAAAAAATAGTTAGCATTGTCACTAGCTTCTTGATGATCTTTTGACATGCTTGGAATAGTTTACTTAGGCCATGTAGATAAGTAAATAACCTACCAGGTAGTGCATGATGTTTGACTGTGTAATAAAAATAAATAATCGATTGTACTTCTGATTAAAGGCAATGAGACAATATCACTGAGAAAGGAGAGTGAGATTTAAGAGAGTAATTTCATGTGAAAAAAGATGGGGCGTGCATTCCAGAACAACTTTATATTTTGGATGCAAAAACATTAAATTTGCTTTGTATACTTACTAGACATTGCCTATGTCTTGTTGTCATTGCTAAACCAAACAACTTAGCAATACAACATCTTTGTCATGCTGGAGGAGGAAGTAGGAGATTCATTTATAAGAAATAAATTGCATGAAGCTATAAGAGAAATCGTAGGGCTTCCAACATGTAACACGCTGGAGAGAGATTGTTTTATGTAGCTTTTAGTGTGCATATGAGTGCACATAACGTGTTTTCCTAAGGAGCTCATAATGCATTTTATTTGGTTTTCTCATTAATTGAAAAACAGGTCTCTGGTGCTAAGTATTGCAATCTTTCTCTTTGGAGTTTATTAGTTTGGTTTTTGTTTGTTTTTTTTTTTCTAATAATCTTTCAACAGAAAAATCCCTGCTCTTATATGATATACAAACCTGTGCCTTCTCAATGCTAATTGTTAATTATGGCTTTATGGGTTGTGTGCAATTTTCTGTGTAAAGATTTCTTGTAACATCCCAGTGAGCCACTTCACATAAATTAAAACAAACATGTTAGAGGTGGATATGATATGATTCCAGTTTCCATTTGAAAATGTGTACCTTCAGTAGAATTTGTGCTGGGCTTTGAATGGAAGAGTCCACTCTCATGAATTTGAGAAACATGGCAGGAGTTAAAAGGAGACTGACAGACATGTAGACTGTGACCTGAACTACAGTTTAAGGACTTTTTTGATGTAATGTAAGCTGCATAGCCCAAGAGCCATCTGTATTCTGAGCTCAGTGAAAGTTTCTTTCACCATTTTTTAATTTTTTTTTTTTTTTTGGATCAAGAGGCAGATTTAGTGAAATCAAAACATTTCAAAAGCATGTTTTGCCAAATCTTTCCTTGACAAATGTAAACATTCCAAAAATTCCCTATGACTTACTTTGACACATTTTTAAAATTATATGTTGCCAGTTGAGAACTGGAATGGTTTCACATTTTAGAAAAACACTTAATTTTATTTATGGTCATTTGAGAAAAAGTACAGCCTCAAACTCAAACCAAGACACTGTGATTTTTTTTACTCCATGGGATTTCACAAGAACTTTTTCTATTTGTTTAATGAAAAAAAAAAAAAAGATCCAAACAATCAACATTTAAGCTTTTCTATGTGCGAACATCTAGTAAGCCAAAGGAATAATGTTTTCATCCTTCTTGACAACCAATTAACGGTTTCACTTCCCTTTCCTCCATGGGTAGGCATGATATGTAGGTGTCAGACCAGAGGAGTTCCTTCAGAGCTCTCTGCAACATGTCCATGGGATAATTGACCTTGAAAGCAAGAGCCTTTGACTAAGCAGTGACATAGCTGTGGAAATCTCAAGCTGGTGAGACAATTGCATGCCAGGATGAGCAGATGTAGAAACAGTTCCTTTTTTTTTTTTGTTTTGTTTTGTTTTTTGTTTTGTTTTTCTGGGACGCCCTTTAATAATGTGATAATTGAAAATAGAAATGTTGTATTTTTTCTTCCTTTTGTGTTCTGTAACTGCTGCTTCTCCCCTCCTCCCCTACCAAAAAAAAAAAAAAAATAAAACCAACCAACCAAAAAAAAACCAACCAAAAAACCAAAAAACCAAAAAACCCCAAAAACACACCAAAAAAAGAGAGAGGGTTAAAGTTATGCTAGGATTTTGTGCCATGGATAAAATTCAGGCCCCTCCTCTGCAACTTCAAAGGAGTCATTTGCAGTGGAATGAGTGTCATTTGGTGGTGGAAGCAGGAAGCTATTTGAGCAAGAGGCACGATATGAATGAGACAAGAGGTGGGGGAGCAGGACTGGTGTAGAAGGATTTCCACCTACGAGATCACACAGGTTGTTTCAGCTGCTGGGATACAGGAGGCAATTGCAGGACACTTGCTGCCATCCTGGAAAGGGAGTTCACTTCTCTTGGCTCTGTGCCCTCTTTTCCTGCAACCCCCTTAAGTGCTAGCCTGGGCACAAGGGCTGATGTTCCGGTTCAGTCATAAGCAGAGGGTCATCCCATTGAAACTAGGAGTGTCCCAAAGTTCCCTTTCTCTTGGGAAAATCTGACTTCACCTCCTGCCCTAGCTTACAATTCTGAAATAAACCACAGACCCTCACTTGTGCTCTATATAGTTTAATGAGCCGAAAAGAAAAATGCCTTTCCTTCCCCTCGAGAAGTGGACCTTTACTTTCAGAAAGACAGAGGGACTTAGTCTTATCGCATTCATTGCTGCATACAAAAAACTTCACTATACAACCCTTTTCCATCCTCACTCTTTTGTTTGTGTGCAGGTTTTTTTGGGTGTAATTTATCAAAGTTCTGCTTGCCTTATATTGCTGCAGGCCTCATTTGGATACAATGCATACATGCCTTACTTCAGTTCCTGTAGACAGTGATGTATTTGATCTGCTGGCCTGAGATATGCGTTTCTTTCAGAAACCCTAATGTAAACACTGGAAGTAGTTTATGGCTGTGAATCAGCATCCAATGACCATGATGATTTAAGGCTATAAAGAAGTGACATAAAAAAACTCCTGCACTCCAACTCAGAGTCTTAAGGTGGTTCTCTGTTGCATTCTTGAAGCTATAACTAGAAATACTATTAAAAAAGCTTCTGGATTTCTTTTATTTTTCTTCTCTTTTGCTTTTGTTTTCTTTTTTTTTTCAGTTTAATCAAGCTCAGAGAAGTATTTTTCTGCTGTGTTGACTTTTTTTTCTGTGCAGCATACTTGGAGCTGAAACAGTCTTGTTGACAGGATTTAATATGAGGAAGTTTTGCAATATGCTTTACAGCTGGTGTAAAACTTCTTGGTGAATGTCAGAAGGTGACTGCTGTGATAAACTAGTTAGGTATTGTTGAGCATATTATTTGAACAAGATGCTTTCTCCTCAAACAAACACTTTATTTGGTACAGGGCTCTTTCAAGACATCCAATCGAATTGTTAAAATCTACCATTTAACCAGCAAAATAAATTTATGTGCACTTTAAAGAAGTGGCAGAGACAATCCTTGAGAATTTCATTCTGTTTCCAGTGTTCATCTGCAAATAAAAGGTAATCAATTGCTTCTTTTTGTTTTTCAAATGAATTTGTCCTAAAAATCTGAACAGGTTAAGAGTGACACCAAGCAACTAAAAGAAAAAGGTGTTGTGTTTTGCTTTGTTTTCAAAAGGATTTGAAAAGTGAAACCTGCTTTTGTACATCATCTTGTTAGCACATTTCACTGTAGTTGGCAGTTTGTCAAGGATGAAAAAATATGTTTGTTTTAGCTGGCAAAGCTGCTTAGTGTATTGGCCTGAGCAGAGTTCTGAGCATCTGGATACCTGGAGTTTATTCCCAGCTGTTCCACTGCTTTGTTGAGCGACTCTAAGCAAGCACCTCTTTGCCTCCCATGTAGTTTCTTGTGTCTAGTCAGCTGGTGAATGCTTGGAGCAAACACCTTCAAGAGATTCTTATCTGTACAGCACCTAGAACAGCTGACTCCTATCTCACCTGGGATCTGCAGGTGCTTCAGTCATGCAAGCAGTAGCAGCAAAATTAATAAGGTCTAATAAAGTGTTGTTTCACTGTGTTTATGAGAAGAGAATGAAGTAAAAGATAAATGAAGCTATTTCCTTTGATTCTCTTTTTCTTTCCCTTTTTTTTTTTTTTTTTTTTTTTTTTTTTTGTGTGTGTGTGTGTGTGTGTGTGTGTGTATGTTCTTAAGAATCTTTCAAAGACTGGGAAAGACAAATCTCTGATTAGCTACTGTGTAGCCAGGGAGCACCATGCCCTATCCTGGGCCTCTCACTGTGTGCCCTTGCAGTCACCAGAGTCAAAACAGAATTATTGTTTTTTCACCCTTCTGGACAGAAGAGGAGTTGAGCAAAACCAGGGACACAGCTGAAGAATAATCAGTAATAAACAGTAAATAGCTACTGATTGTTTCAGTTTCTCTGTAGTTCTTGGAACTCCTATAGCTGCTTCTGGGTGTACACAACTAAGCAGTTCCTTGTGCACCTGAGCTAAATCCTGAAAACTTGGAGGATTATTTCCTCAATTCATCCTGAGGATGTGTTTTTCTGAGCTGCAAATTTAATTCAGATACCAAAATAAACAATTATTGCTTCAAAAGTGTTATGTTGTCAATGATTCCAACAGGATCAGCTGGTTCACTATTTCAAATTAAGCAATAAGGTCTTGAAAAGCTACATGTAGGCAATTATTCCAGAAAATTTTGGACAATATCCTGTAACAATATTAATTATTCAGAATTAACAATCAACTATTCAGGTGCAAATTTGTATGATGTGTAGTTAACAAGATGTGAGATTATGCACAAAATTAATATCCAAGGATAGTATTTGTAAAAATATTCTTAAATGTTCTTAAATCTGTATAACAGAAGCAAATTAAAACTGCACAGCTAATGTTTTCTTATGTTTTCTCTGCTTTATTCTGAAGTTTTAGTGTAGGCTAATATTTCAGTGTAGACTTTTTCGAATAAAATGTACATTGGCTCTTTGTTATACTGCATTATTATTTAAATGTGGAATTATAAAGTATATTTAGGAAAAAAAAGTTAAAACTAAAATTCAGTAATCAACCAACTGTAGCTTTCTGTGACCTGTTAACCTTGCTTTTACATGCTCCGTCACTTGCAGTCTATTTTACTAATTCAAAGAATTTACAACATGTCTCTCAGCCATTTCCAGGAATTTGAAAGAGCTTTTTTGTTTATTCTCACTTCCAACAGGCTTCTTCACAAAATTCTTCAAAATATACCAAGACTTTTTCTCCTCTGAAACAAAAGTTTAGGCACTTAAAAATAACAATCCTTTTTAATGGGCTAATTAGTGCATCAAATTATTGCTCAGGCCCTTTATCTGAGACTTTGGGTAAAATCCAAATGGAAATGAGCTTGGCCGGTGCATTTTAACCTACATTTGTCCGCCTCACAAAGTCACCATGCGATTTAGCCCAGTTGGCAGCTCTGGTGCAGAGACAAGCAGGGCTGGCATAGCTGAGATGCTTCAAGAGGGGAGGACTGCAGCACTCTGACAGGACTGTGGATGCACTCTCACTGCGTTTCCTCCTCTGTGCGTGCTTCTAGTCCCTGCTCCCACTTCCACCCTGGAAGCAGCATCCGCTGGGCTTTGGTTATTTGAGACGTGCAATAAAAGTGATTGTTAGGAAAACAGTAAAAGCATCCTAAACATGGACATGCTGCAAAATGAGTAACAGCCCACTTCCAAAGCAGAGGAAGGATTCTCGGCTTGGTCTCGTTATTTACAGCTCGTACCAAGCCAAGCAGTGCTCAAAATCCTCTCTTGGCAGTGTGGCCACCCCGGCAGGCCATTCCCAGGACACGCAGTGACAGTGTGGCAGTGGTGTGAGCACGGTGACAGATGTGTCCTGTTTGAGCTCCTGGTCTGTGCAGCGCGCAGGCTCTCTCTCGCTCTGGAGTAAGGGTAGTGATAGTTTGACTGCTTTGGCTGCTTCCCAGGACAGCCCTGATGAGGAGATACAGTATCTCAAGGAACCATCCTGTTACAAAACCATAAAATAAATAAGCAAACAAACCAGGATATTTTATGTTCTCAGATATTGCATTGCAAAAATGGCTGGAGAGAAGGTTGTCTCTTGAGCCAGCCCTGAAAGAGGGGAGTTATATGCACAAAAAAACCTTAAAATTCTGACCAAAGCCACAATTGCATAACCTCTATGAGGTATCAGAGACATTGGAGAAATTTGTCTTTCAGTTACAAATCATTGTATTTTGTTCACTTTTTTTCTGACACCTGATTGCAAGATCCTGTGATGTGTATCTCACTGACAGCACAGTCTTGGATAAGTTTCATAACTTATAACACAATAAAATCAGCAGGCAAAAAAAAAAAAACTGTCAATCTATCAGGGCCAGGATGAACATCCCTAAATTTACTTTTACAGAGCTTTGAAAGCAGCTTATATTTTTAAGGGACAGAAGTGAATAAAATCAAAGCCTAAAAGCATTAATAAATTATATCTCATTACTCAAGGGAAGAAAACAGGGCTTGTGCAACTATATTTTCTCAGGAAAAAAAAAAACTACAGATAAGCATTATCTATTTTATGACTTGTAAAATATTTGGTAGAAAAAAAATTGCCTCATGTTTTTATTTGTCACTGAAGGGTCATAAATATATTAGCATACTTTTATTTAGTCAAAAAGTATACTAATATATTTATTAGTATACCCTGTAGATTTTTGTCATGCCCCTAAAAATGTCTTGCAAAATGTCCATGGAATATGCAGAAACATTTTCATTGACAAAAATTGAGTCAATCTTTCTTATTTATTTTTAATGGATCCATTTTTCTTTCCACTCTAGAAATGTACTTCAGGAGGGACACTTAGTCTTATACAAGATAGTGAGAATCTATTCCCAAAAGCAAAATAAAGAGAGAAATAATTTCATTTACTTTAACTTTATTTTCATATAAAACTACTAGTGAGAATATTTCCAAAGTTGCTTCTGTTTTCCATTAAAATCCCTCTAAAGAAGTAAATGTTATGTTTTTATATGACAGAAATTGTCCTTTTATATCTAGGCCAGAATATTTGGATAACAAATTTCTGTTGAATTAAAAAAGAGTACTGACCTCTGTATTCCTTTTAATAGCTACCAGCATTCTTCAGGTTTTACAGATTTGACATACACATGGGAGATGAAAAACAGAAAATTTAAAAAAATACTATTTTAAAAGAACAGCCACATTGATACCTTTATTTCAATTCAATGAGGGCAAAAGAAAACTAATTTTTGAAGGAAGCATTTTCATTATTGTTTCAATTTTTTATTAAATTATATTTCAAAAAGCACCTGGAAAAACACATTTCTAGTTCAGCAAATTACATCTTCTGTTTAGAAGATGTGCATTTGGAGAAAAACATATTTATCTCTCACTTATACCCAGTACTCTTTTTCTCTCATGCAACACAGCCAAGACAGTTCATATTGATATCCTTGTTCATTTTTCAGCTTCATTAAAAATGTTAGTGCAGGCAATGCAGGGTTTACTTAGCTAACACCTCCCTCCCAGGACCAGCTACCTTTAAAAATCTTTGTCAGCCTACCTTGTCACTAGGGTGCTTGAAAAACTTGGATTAAGACAAAGTAGATGTCACAGCAGAGGTGGTCAGGGAGCTGCTACATAAAACCAGGCATAATTTTCCAGATCCTTGATTTTTTCCAGTATTCCTCATTGCTCACTCCTTGCATTTTCTTTGCAGTCAGGATCATGGAGCAGTGCAGAAGGTTATCCCGAAGTGAGGGATGCTTTACTGGAGGCACAATGGGCTCTTTAGGATAATAGTCCTCTCTCAGTGAAAAAAGTACCATGAAGCTTTCATGTGACACCCCTTACAGCCCTATTTTCTGACATTCTGGGACTGTCTTATTAGTATTGTGAATGTCTACAAGCAATCATGTGTATCCAGCACAATTTTGCCTAGAGTGAGAGAATTGTTAAGGAAGCTGGGACAAGTTATAGTCTAGGTGTGTATGAGCAGGTTACACATCCAGAACTGAGAAAGCAGGCAAAGGTCTGCACCAGACTGAAGAAATGCAAATCTCACTTAAGTGTGAGATACCTCTCTTTTTATATCTAGGTGGCTGACTAGTGCCAACTCTTTAAACTGAAAGAAGACCTCTTGGTACATCTAGCCAGAAAAAGCACACCAACTATTCATGCAGCCCCATGTGTTCTATGGAAATCCAGTATTTCCAGCACTGTGAAATGATTTTGTGCAATCTGATGAATTATGGATGATGGCAGTTACCTGGATACTGGGAAAAGTTTCAAAACTAGCTTACAGAAATCCCATTAAGATAAAACCTGGAAGAAAGGAAGAAGAAAGACATAAGACTAATTTAATTGTTTTCATTGTGTCAGTCTCTAGGAATAAGCTTCAAGCAACAGGAAATTCTTTAAAAGACAAACATTTAGATGAGACAACATAAGAACTAAACAAATAAGAAATTACTGATCTCCTGGTAATAGTGGCAAGTTTTGTGAACAGGTTTGCTAAGGTTTAAAGATTTATTTTCTATTATTTCAAGAACCAGACTTAAGGCAGAATGTTCCCAAAACATTTGTGCTTTAGAGGTTATAGGACCATTCATAATATTGCAAAGAACAAAACATTGGTACTGTGGCTGTGACTGTCATTGTACAAAACATGCTACATTATTATTGTTCTTTTTATAATCCACAGAATTTTACCAAAATTTCTGCCCTGTTATACTGGTTGTTTGCCAGCAGGGACAGTAAATTATTTAAACATCTAAGTATTTTATTAAATATTGTTTTGCTTCTTTAATAGATGCTTTCTGAAATGACACCTGTAATCAAGGAGATTTGTCTGGACCTTCACTCTGATAAAATGAGCACTAATGAGATTCTCGAAAAAAGGATGTGGTGCCCTTGCACCAGAGGAAGCTGGACCAGTTGATGCCACTGTATATCACACAGAATCACAGAATTAGGTTGGAAAAGACTTGAGAAATCACCAGGTCCACCTATGACCAAACACCACCCTGACAACTAGACCATGCCACTAAGTGCCACATCAAGTCTTTCCGTAAACACCTCCTGGGATGGTCACTCCATCAGCTTCCTGGTTAGCCCATTCCTATGTGTAACCACCCTTTCTGTGAAGAAATTCCTCCTGATGTCCAAACTAAACCTTTCATGATGTAGCTTGAACAGGCTCTTTCACCCCATCACTTGTTGTCTGGGAGAAAAGGCTGAACCCCAATGTCATTCAACCTCCTTTCGAGTAGTTGCAGAGCATAATGATACAACATGGCCTCATTTTCTCCAGGCTCCCTCAGCCTGGAGAACTCACAGCCCCAATACCCTCAGCAGCTTCTCATAGGGCTTGTCCTCTAGTCCCTTCATCAGATTTGTCATATATGGTGCTTTGTGGTCTGTGTCTGTGGTACAGTCTTTGCAAAGGTGCCAGCTGATGCAGAGAAGAGATGTTAATTGCAGAAGGTTACACATGGAGTCAATAGTAGTGCCAGAAATTGAAGGCTTCACATGGTCAAGTACTTAGCAAATAGTTGTACAGAAAATTTCAAAGCTTATTTGAAGTTGTAGTAAATCTCCACTTTTCATGTCAGACTCACAGTATCTTGCCTATCAGACTACTCTTGGTCTGGTCAGCAAAAAGACTGCAATGTAACCAGCAAATCCTATTTCAAAGGATGCACTGACAAAAAACCAACAAACACCTCTTCTCTGCAAAATTTACATATCATCATTTGTCATTTATGCTTTAAGAAAAATCAAAACTGATACCAAACCAGAAAGTTATGGCTCCTTATCACGATCTCAGTTTTCTCAGTGCTTCAAGTCAGTTGTGTTTTAGCCACTTAAATAGTCTTCAATAATCATATTATTTTAATAAGCTGGTGTCTTTTGTTCTCCTACTGCAAATCCTAATAGAATAGTTTAGCTGGGTTTATTCAAAAATGAATTTGTGACAATGCAAACAAATCTACTTCACATACTTCCTTATTATCATCATAAATTCTGTATCATATGATTTGTACTCCCTAGGAGACAGATTCTCAGGTGATCTACATGGGCAAATTGTTTACTTGAATACGATTTCAGCGACTGATATCAACAGAGAATCTTACCTATATATTAAGTTGCATTTTCTTTTATTGGTTGCTTACTTAAGTCATACTTCCAAGGCAAGGAAACAGTAACATGGGGTTGAGTTAATTATGCAGCCAGAACAAATAAGCTGTAAGAATGTTGGTTTAGATTTGACATAAGGTAGAAGTTCTTCACTGTGTGGGTGGCGAGACACTGGAACAGATTGCCCAGAACCACTATGGATGCCCCATCCCTGTCAGTGTTCAAGGCCAGGTTAAATGGGGGTTTGAACAGCCTGGTCTAGAGGTAGGTGTCCCTGCCCAAGGCAAAGAGATTGAACTAAATGATGTTAACTGGCCCTTTCCAACTTAAAACTTTCTCTGATTATATATGGTTTAAGCTGTAAAATCTGCCTTTTGGAGAAGAGCTGCTCACAAAGAGTGCAGCAATGAAGAACATTTCTCTTGGCAAAGTTCCTTTAGTAAGTGCTGGATTCAAGTCAGAAATTGCTTTTTGGAGGAGGTCCTGTGGTGTCTATTAAGCAGGATACATGACCAAAATGGTCCCTTGTGCCCTCCAAGTCTATTCAATTGTTGTCTGAATTAATGATAATTGTGAATAATTTATGCAGAAGTATTCTTGCAAGAAGGCAAAAGCAGTTAGGAATAACTTTTGCAAAACTAAGCTGTAAACAAGGGTAATGTACACTCAGCTTGCCTGCTCTTTGTCAAAATTGATGTGAGGGATGAAAATTTTCACCTTTTTGCAGGTGTCTTTATGAGGCAGTGCCCTGTTAGGATCAGCACTGCAATTAAAAGACCCTGCCATATCCAGCTTCAAGATTATTTTTGGTTTTGGTTTCCAGTAGCACTCTTAAGATATTGAGTTAAACTCAGTTGGAGAAATCAAAATTCATAGTGCCTTTATGACTTTCTCTGTATGTTCAGGTATTATCTTTGACTTTTTGAGTGGTATGGATTTGGAGGATTTTTTTTCTCCCCCAGAGTATCTGCTACTTGGCTTTGTTGGAATATGTGGGAGGTTTAGAGGGAAAGAGAATTTTCCAATGTTTGCTTCCCCTGAAGTGTTAATGAATGTTAGAAAATTTGCTATATTATGTAAGTTTCATGTCTCTCACCCCCACTGAAATATAGCACAGAGGCCTTGATGATATCACTAATGATGAATTTGGTCTCAGATCGTTATCTAAATGCATTATTCTGCTGCTTTCCAGCCTTACTTGAATAGTAAGTAAGCTGGTTTCCCAAGCCACCCAACCCTTTCTAGGTGACTTAAGAGAAAACAATCTTGCTGAGTTTGCTGCATTGCTTCAGGGAGGGTAAATTTTATAGACCAAATTATATTCTTTTGGCCTAGACAAATCCAGTCTGCAGTATGCAAAAGAGAAAAAACCCAAGCAAACAAGGATGTCTAAAAGGCTGTGCAGGCACCTTTAACCATTTATTAACCTATTCTAGCTATATATTAATCTGGTTTTGGATCAAGATCTATTAATTTAAAAATACAACTTTATACTTCTAAAAACAATCTGGCTCCCATCAATTTGGCATTTGATCTTATTAGCAAGAAAAGAGAAGGAAAACTGAAGCTTGTTGGATATCACACAATTAAGTTATTTCATTTTATTAAGAATGAAGTTACTTACATATCACATGTCAATATTTTTGTGATGGAAAGCATGGATTTTGGGGGACTGCAACATACAGTTCTAGTCAGTTCCCTAGAAGCAGGAACTGAAACATTTAAGAAAAAGTGGAAGAATATCAGAAACTCGCGAGCTGTTCTGTGTCATGAAGGCCATATCCTGGTTCCTCAAAACGCGTGAAGCCCTTTGGAAGACCGGGATCCCCTCAGGCTCACACTTCCAGTGAATCCAAACAGCGGGGATTGAAAAGGAAGGTGTTTGCAGCACTGTGAGGAGGCGCAGCCTTCTTCCTCTGCTGTGGGAAGGAAGATCATTGGGGAGATAGCACAGAGAATGAAGCAGTTCGTGGGGAGATGCGGATTCAGTGCATACCTCAGCAAGCTCTTTCAACAGGAAATGAAAGCTACCCAGATAAGGTGTTGATTGCCTCACTGACACTGCCCTGGGCTGCAGTTACTGCAGCTCAGGCTACGTGCAGACTTGAAGGGAACTTTAAAAAAATTAGCTGGGAAAAAATCCCACCACACATGAAAATCAATCCCTTTTGTACCGTTCTTGCCGCAACTTGAATCTAGAGTTCACTGATTAACCTTAAAATGTTGATAGCATCGCAAACAATCCCAACAACTTCAGGAATTCAGCAACTCCATACCTCTAACCAGGGAACAGTTGTGGCAAAGACATGCAGATAACTAGCATCAACTAGGTCCACACAAAAAAAAACCAGCTTAATTGCTCTGTTTTGAAGGTGGGGGTTGATTTATTTATTTTTTTTTTAACTTTTTATATATGCATCTTGTAAGGCAACACTACACTGCATTCACAAGCAACACTTAAATACTTCAGAACTTTTGGAATTATGGCCCTAAGGAAAACTAAAGAAAAGAAAATCTGAATTTTACCAGCCTCATAACATGATACAGAGAGAAGTAAACCTCAAATAAGAAATCAAAATGATGAAAAATAATCCGAGACAAAATGTAAGTAAAAAGTTACAAAATATAAGTAAAAAGTTAGGAAGTAAAACACTGATTGAAAGACAGCTGAGTTCGCACTGTCATATTAAACAGTGTTGAGTGATAGGTGATAAAAGATCAAGTTCATGTCCTTTTTATTGCTGCAAGCAGATAACTTAAGATGATGAATCTGACCAAAATCATCAAAGAGTGCAAAAAATCACAGGATAGTTTGAGTGATTTGGACAGTGATCTTCAAATGCTTCTCCCATATTCCCCTTGAGAAAGCCAATTAATAAAAAACAAATGATTTTGTGGAGGAATATAAAATATGGAAGATTCTATGCAGGCTCAACAAAATAAAGACAAAATATAGAGAGATAGGAGATAGATTTGTTAGTAGGACATAGATTTATTACTATTAAACTCCTCAAGAGTATAAGTCCAAGCTGGGAAAAGAATTTTTTTAGAATCACTATGAATATTAGTTTCTGTTATTGCAATGCTGTGAAACTACTCTGAGTCTTGACTCTATATTCTTCTGAGTATAGTTAGAAACTAAGATCAATAGGCACATCTCTACTAGTATTATTACTTCAGAGAACATATGAACCTTAGAAGAGCGTGTTCTCTGTGTCCTCACCTATTGCACTTAAGCTCTCACCATGGAACTGCCTTGGAGAAAGCAAAATGGGTTCCTCTGTGGTGAAGTGAAATCAAAAGATGTGCTCCTCTAAAGTCTTTTACTTCTCATCTGAAGTCCCTGAAAATCCCTGAAACACCTTTAGCACAGATGTTGAACCTTCAGCAACAAGTGTTTTGCTCTAGAGATGTACAACTTGTTGCTGTAGGACCCAATGGAGTGTAGCTCTTTTCACCTAAATTTATATATATTGATGCTGGCAACTCAAAGGAAATAATGACTGCAAATGTATGATTTATCAACTGGAAATATAGAGACTCTACTCAGATGAATCGTATTCTAAAAACTACCGTTTTCTCTGCACAAATAATGAGAAGAGTCTAAATAATGAGGTTCTGGGTAGAGGTTCACCCAGTTAACCATGGTCAGTTTGAAATTATAATATTGGGCAGAGAATAGGAAATAGATTCACAGTTAAATGGCTTGACTGTTCTGGGACCCACTCAACTGACCTGTGCTAGAGATGGTGCTTGAGCTCATATTTTTCAACTCCTTGTCAAATATTCTCTCTTTATCCACAGTAATTATTTAATTGTCTGCTTAGTACGGTAACTTAATCTTTATTTATGTTATACTAAAAGGGTTTTTTTTCTTTGAATTGCAGGCCAGAACTGACATATCTCTTTATTTTGTATCCATTAAGAGGAATGTTTCAATTTTTTCCAGCATTGAAAATACTTGCTCTTTTGCATTCTTTTCATCACAGAACTTATTATGAACATGTTATTAATTGAATTGCACAATCTGTACTCTATGATATCAGTTTTTATTTGTCAAGCAGTATTTAGTGAAGTCTTTTAGGAACAAAAAACAATCAAGTGACCTGGATGCAGTAAATATAAATACAAACCTGAACTAGGAAAATAAAACTGTACCTGAGTTTAGTTTTGAAAATTGTTGCTTTTCAGTTAATTAGAAAAATATCAACGATACAGTTAATTACTTGTTTTCTGTATGTGTCAGAAATACTATTAAAAAGTGGTATAAAAATATTAATCTTGTATCATGCTAAGTGTGTTTTTTCCAAACTATCTGGAAACAATAACAGTAACACTTAGAGGTATATATTTATTTGTTTGTTTTTTATGTGCAATGAGTCACTGACTGAGGAATCTTATTTGCATTTGACAGTTTGGCAGTAGGTACAGTGACTAAGTAAAACTGAAAAAACAAGGTTTTCATGCAGAGAGTTTAAAAAAGTGCACTGGGAAATATAGTTGCCTAAGATTTGACTCTTCAGTTAAAGACTATTTTAGTAAACCATTTTATTAATATGCACCCCAATGCCTGGGCAACCTCTCTGTGGTGCTGCAGAGGCAGAACATAATTTTAACAAATGCAGCCAATTTTTGGGGAGGAGAATACCTGCAAAGAAATGGGGCATAGTTGGAAGGATTCTGTTTCAGGTTCTAAGCTGAAGAAAGCTAAGAAAACCCACAGCAGATGGCTAATGAGTGTAATCATATTTAGCATTTCTCACTTCACAAATTCAATAGCCATTTTGTGCCAGGGAACCTGGATGTCCTTTTAATCCTGCTCATCTTTCTCTTTCTCTTTCTCTTTCTCTTTCTCTTTCTCTTTCTCTTTCTCTTTCTCTTTCTCTTTCTCTTTCTCTTTCTCTTTCTCTTTCTCTTTCTCTTTCTCTTTCTCTTTCTCTTTCTCTTTCTCTTTCTCTTTCTCTTTCTCTTTCTCTTTCTCTTTCTCTTTCTCTTTCTCTTTCTCTTTCTCTTTCTCTTTCTCTTTCTCTTTCTCTTTCTCTTTCTCTCTCTTTCTCTTTCTCACTCTTCCAGTGATTGCCAGCCTGATTGAAAGAAACAGTGTTGTGAAACTACAGCCCCAAACAGACTGATGCTCTTTCTGACTATTCCACTGCATAGAAATTGGAGAGACCTGTTTCTTCTGCCACGTCTGTTTCTATGCCACCTAATGTACTTCCCAAGATCTATTTTAAATGTAGAGCTTCATAAAAAAAATGAGTCTTAAAAGCTTTCTTAGTGATGAAAAATTGAGAAAAGAAAAAATGTTCACTGATGAGTCTTTAAAAAAAATGTCTATTCTGAGATCCAGGAATTATTTTGAACTGGAACTCAAGCTAACACTTCCATGTCACCTAAAGAAACGAGTCCAGCTTAACGTATTTTCCACTTCAAGAATAATTTCATGATTGGCAGCACCATTTTTGTGCACTTTGCAAAGGTGTAGGATCTTGCAATGAGAAAGTAAATTCTTACTTTTAGGACCATGAAACATAAATAATTTTGAATATAACTCATTGGAGCAGGCAACCTGAGGGGAAACAGCTGAGAAAAGCAATTTTTATGACTGATTCAAAGTCTGTTTTAAAGGGCATTTTTTGAAAGAGGTGTCTTTGAAAAGGTGTGCAAAGAATTCACACCTTCAAGGTGCAATGTATTCTAAAAGTATGAGCTGCCAAATGCAAGTCCAGATGGTGAAAGCAGTACTATAAATGGCGATTAAATGGGGATGTTTGAGCAGTATAAAGACAGCATACACAGAAAAAAAAAAATAAAATTATGTTCTAAGAAAAAGGAAGAAAGAAAGACTTTCTCTTTTCTTCCACTAAAGCATGAGGCAGCATCCCTAGAACACCAAAATGTGGTCAACATGGGACATGACCCACGGAATATGGTTCTGTAATGCAAGGTGAAATTCTCTGGCTCTATCTGCTGTTTACTAAATTCCATGCAGAAAATAAAATAAATAAATAAAATAAAATTGATACTAAATCAAATGCATTATATAAACTCTAAAGTAATATTTGTGTGTCTCCAGCTGAGGAACTCAATCTCCACTCTTTCCCCTGAAGCCAACTGTATTTGATTCTGGTTTATTTGCTCTTCAGTCAGAAACACTCAATAGTGCAGCTTTCTACCTGTGTCAGACCTGTGTAGGAGTGTTCTAGGACTCAGAGTCTTTTCTTCCTGATGTCTTTCAGCACTGCAGATGCATAGTAGTATCTAAAGCAATCTCTTCACCTGTGCAATAAGAGAGCTGATTCTACAAGCTTTTTAAGTACTTTAATCTGTAAGAACATTAGCTTCAAAGTGAGCACCTTGGCGCTTGGATTTGGAGATACACTTCAGAAGATTGCTAAATTTACTCAAAACACTCAATCTGAATGAAAGAAATGTCTTGGTCTTGAAGTGCACCTTATCCTGGGAGTGCTGACATTTGCTTTAACACACAGCCTACCCTTGGGACTGTGGATTGCTGGTTAGATGTCACGTAACATCTAATATCAGCTTTCTTTACTGAACATATTTGAGAAGGACTTGAGGATTTGTCTTCTCTTCTGCCTCAAAAATGTCTTTAACTGCTGTTCCTGTGTGCAATGTCCCAGAAGTAAGCCAGAAACAGAGCAAGGTGACAAGTATCTTGCAATATTAATAGTAGCAGCTGACTTTGGTCTGATCGGTAAATAATTTTCCCTTAGCTTGTGTGGCCTTTTTGCTCATGGGATGTCTGAGAATGCTACTCTTGTCAATACATAAGGTGTAATAAAAATTAAATATTTAAGATGTCATTTTACTGTTGGTATCCAGAGAAACTGTAATATTTGAAGACTTCACTGTTGCATAAAATATTGATCTTTATATAAACACTATAGAAAAGAAGCACTTTAAAAAAATGTTTTGTGAAAGATTGACATTTTTAGTGATAACCTTGTTCAAGAGAAAAAAACCAACTATATCAGCATTTGAATTGCTTGGTTAAATGCTCCAGGAACAAAATGCATTTATAGCAGACAGTAAAATAATCTTTATTTAAATACTGCAGTCATATATAGCAAAATGTGATGTCTGTGTGTCAAAATTTCTCAGCAAAATAAGCGGATTTCCTCACAAAAGTTTAGAAAATTATTTACTAACTCAGTGAAATATAAGACATCTTTCTTTCGTCTGTGTTTCTTTTATATCGGAATTAAGTTTATTTCCTTTATTTTTAGCAAGACAACCTTCAAATTAATTAAGAATCAAAACAAAAAAATCATTTTAGTTTTTAGATAATAGAGACCAGTTTCTTGGTTAATTTAATGTGTTTGCAGGGCGTATTGTTAAATATGGTTCAGCAAAATAAAATATAAATTACCTCAAGATTATATTTTTTTCATATTTCAGATTACATCTCTTTTGCACAAGTTTTGACACAAATTTCTGATACATAAACAGTGCATTTTGTCTCTGTGGAGTTACATTTATTATTTAGATTTAAGGGCTTAAAATCTTCATTTGTATTACATCCTGATACTACTCCTTACTTTGCACAGCAAACAGAGCATGGACCAAAGTTACCTTGGTTGTGTATGTCAAGACTGAAAATTATATAGCTTAAATTGACCAGAAGTTTACAATTAGTATGAGAAAAAAATTCTCAGTTGCATCTGGACATTTTTTACATATCTCTAAAACCTGACCACTACTGACAAGTCGAAACACATCGAAACTAAAATATTAGCTTTGTGTATAGTGATTTTACAGAGTGAAGCCATAAATCTCTCCTCTCCTCTCCTCTCCTCTCCTCTCCTCTCCTCTCCTCTCCTCTCCTCTCCTCTCCTCTCCTCTCCTCTCCTCTCCTCTCCTCTCCTCTCCTCTCCTCTCCTCTCCTCTCCTCTCCTCTCCTCTCCTCTCCTCTCCTCTCCTCTCCTCTCCTCTCCTCTCCTCTCCTCTCCTCTCCTCTCCTCTCCTCTCCTCTCCTCTCCTCTCCTCTCCTCTCCTCTCCTCTCCTCTCCTCTCCTCTCCTCTCCTCTCCTCTCCTCTCCTCTCCTCTCCTCTCCTCTCCTCTCCTCTCCTCTCCTCTCCTCTCCTCTCCTCTCCTCTCCTCTCCTCTCCTCTCCTCTCCTCTCCTCTCCTCTCCTCTCCTCTCCTCTCCTCTCCTCTCCTCTCCTCTCCTCTCCTCTCCTCTCCTCTCCTCTCCTCTCCTCTCCTCTCCTCTCCTCTCCTCTCCTCTCCTCTCCTCTCCTCTCCTCTCCTCTCCTCTCCTCTCCTCTCCTCTCCTCTCCTCTCCTCTCCTCTCCTCTCCTCTCCTCTCCTCTCCTCTCCTCTCCTCTCCTCTCCTCTCCTCTCCTCTCCTCTCCTCTCCTCTCCTCTCCTCTCCTCTCCTCTCCTCTCCTCTCCTCTCCTCTCCATCCAGCTGTTTCACAGATTCCTTACAGCCTTCTCCTGGATCCCAGCCTTCAAATTCTACTACTTCCCTACTTCAGCTTTGTTCCCAGCTCTTGCACTGTTGTCATTGGTTGCTGTCAAGTCACTTGCAATAAAAAAAATTTACCAATAAAAATCCCTTCCATACTTCCGGGAACAAGCTTCAGGATATGAGTCCCAGTGAGAATTGAATCAAATTGAATTCCCCTTGAGGCTTTTCACCGAGAATAAGGATTGCAGGCATCTCAAACCTGTCTACAATAGAAGGAAGTGAAAGGTGAAAGAACATCCCATTTGTTATTTAAATTATTTTAAAAAACTGCTTCCAAGTGATATTCAGAAAACTTTGAGCCGTATTTGTACTATGGAATGCTTGTGAAAGCAGTACTGCACTCGACAAGTCAGCGTCAGCTTGCTCTGGTGACCCCCTTTCCCAGCTGCAGTCAGGCAGGATGTGCTGAATGCCCACACAGAGATGCCCCTGCCTGGGTGACCCAGGGCCCAGCCCAGACAGCATCTGCATTCCTATTTGAGGGGCCTTTGCTTCTCACTCTGAATAAAAAATCTGGCACATCTGTAAAGTTTTTGTCAACACAGATCTTTGTGCTGCTTCCAGGAACCCAAAATACCCAAGACTGGCACTGCATATCTCATGTGTTGTGTCAGCCAGTTTTGACTATCAAGGGATTGCAAAACAAGCATGAAAATTAAACCCGAAACTGCTTCAGTAGGCAACTTGGAGAGACATTCCTCTACTGTTCCCTTTTTCATTTCTTTGCTTTGAACAGTTGTTCCAGTTGATGGTAAATTCCCAACCCCCCAGCCTCTCTACCAGATATTTAATATTGGGTCTTTTTTCTTAAAACAAAAAAGCCTTTATGCTTGTAAAGTTCTGTATCCAGAGTGCTAAACACAAGACTGATCACTCTACTATATTCTCATATTTAATAGCATGACTTCTGTCCTTTAACAATTTCTTTCTGAAATATATTACTTATGTACCATTTCCTTGTTTCTCTTATTTATTTCACTTTTTTTTTTTTTTCCCTTTTAATTTCTTCTTCCTGATGAGAATAAGGGGAGGGCAGGATATTCTGATCCACCATTTCAGATTCCACTGTGGGACAGAACCTGTCTGTGAACTGAATCTCCACCATCCTCTTTCCCATGCAGTGAAAAAGTTGTCGTCTGGTGCTTGGGTCTAGTCCTGTCTGTGGGGAAACCTTTACATTCTTTTCCCTGAACCACAGTCCATTGTGAAAGAGTTCAGAGAATGAAACAAAGGCACAGAAATATTTTTATTTTGTTATCTGAAATAACTCTAAAATAAACCCTGTCCTAAATCACCAAAAGCATACCCTAGATCTGGAAAGAAAAAAAAAATAGATTCTAAAATAACAATTTATTGCAAATAAAATTTTATAATTCTTAAGAATTAAAGTATAGTGCCTTTCCATTATTCCAACATTCCATTTGATTAAAAAGTGAAACTTTATATCTAAAAGAAACATTTGGTGAAAAAAATTTCTGAAACTGAAGCTTGTGATGAAAATAAGTGAACAACATTAGACTTTCTGGTGTGCAAACTGAATTTCAACTAGCATTTTAGCAGAAGTTCATTCATTAATTAACCTTGTTTCTGAGAGAACAGCAACCTGCAGCAGTCAGGTTACCTCTGTGAATGATGAGCATGTAGCCTATCCAGAAGTTATCTGAGTTAATTGAGATTAATTTCTTGTGAGCAGAGCTTAGGTCCCCTGGGGTCTCATCAGAATGATGGTACTTCTGATTTATACCCTTGTAGCAGTGTTATTTATAGAAGGAAGTTCCTCAAAACAAAATCAGAATATTCCTTACTTCCCCTGCATGACAGTTGTTCTACTCAGCAATACGTATGTAGTTTCTCTCTTTCTCAGAACCTTAAAATCCTTTACTTTATATGAATCCAGAATTATTAAATGTAATGGATCATCAAAGGATAGCTATCAGCAGATGATATAGAAAAATGGTGTTGAATTCTCTGTGTTAAAATATGAGATGTGGATTGTTTGACTTTTTAAAAATTATTTCCCATTTGTTACAGAATCACAGAACTATTTAGGTTGGAAAAGATCTCTGAGATCATCGAGTCCAACCTATGACCAAACACCACCATGTCAACCAGACCATGGCGCTACGTGTCACATCCTCTCTTTCCTTAAACACCTCCAGGCATGGTGACTTCACCATCTCCATGAGCATTTAATTCCAATATCTAGTCATCCTTTCTGTGAAGAAATCCTTCCTAATGTCCAACATAAACTTCCCCTGGTGCAAGTTAAGACTCTGTCCTCTTGCCCTGTCACTTGTCTGGGAGAAGAGGTTGACTCCCACCTGGCTGCAGCCTCCTTACAGGTGGTTGCAGAGAGTGATAAGGTCACTCTTGAGCCTCCTTTTCTCCAGGCTAAACACCCTCCAGCTGCTCCTTATCAGGCATGTGCCCCAGACCCTTCAGCAGCTTCCCTGCCCTTTTCTGTACTTGCCTCAGAACATTTTCATGCCCTTCTTGAAGTGAGGGGGTCACAACACAGGACACGATGAATGTGGCAAATGAAATATTGTGTTATGTAGTTTGACTCAAATGGGAAAATCTGGCCAAAAAGCCAGAGCAAAGCAAAGCAAAGATTCCTAAAGCAGTCGTCAACACATATTCTGTGCAGGTCCCAAATGTAGACCTTTGCATCTGTTTTCTTCCACCTTTATCCTCCACCTTTCCCTCCACCTGGAGCTATCCAGACAGCTCTCTCTTTTATCTTTGCAATGTTTCAGAGAGTTTGTGGAAGGTCACTGGCCTAGTGCATTTGTCCTCCTGCCTGTGAACAGAACTGTACAGAATTGCTACTCTACTCCTGAATGTTTCAAGGCATGACCTCAACTTGTTTTATGTCAGGTATCTTGAAGCTTTTAGATTTAGGAGAAAAAAGTCCTGTGGGAAAGCTATCCAAACCTCTTTTGCAACAGGATGCATCTTCTGTCTCTGTCTCTTCTTACTACTGGGAATTTAAAACATAATGTGGAGAATCTTGGAAGTGTGAAGGTTTATCTTGAATCAAGAGACACCAGGCATTTATAGAAATAGTAATAAACAGAGAAGAATGTGAATCTGGAGAAAAACAACAGAATCTGGTAGATGCCCTTTCTCAGAGATGTGAATTGCTGGGACTCATGACTCTGGGACAAAAGATGAAAAGAGGGCATATCATTAAAACATGTCATGCTAAGAAGTGGATAATGTCTCCACAGAGACTGAGTTTGTGTGTGTGTACACCCACCATTCCTTGCCTCTGTACTTTTTAATCTCCCAAAGGAGTATAAATACCTTGAAAACTTGGAAATTTTTTATAGCATGACACATCAAGAGGAAGAAACTTTGAAAAAATTAGTTCTTCTCATAGAGACATTGAATGATATATAGATGAATCTTTATTTTTAGCTGATCTAACCTCACAAGAGAAGAAATGCAGAAGAGAACTAACTCCTCTTATATTTAATGTAATTTAAGAAATTTTTTGGCATCACTACAAAGGAGTAATCCTTGGTATGCAAGTGTATGCTGGAGTTTTTTACTGGTATTTAAATCTGGAACAGGAATCTGAAAGAAGTTGCAATCTTCCCTCTATTGAAATCAAACCCTTCCCCCAAGTCTATTCACCCGTTCCAAGGTCTTCTGGAGCATGGGTGTGGGGAAGTTTTCAATTTCCTCAACTCTTTTCTAAAGCAATCTGTGCCACTGCCTACAAAAGAAGCACATGGAAATCACATGCAGACAGAGGAGAAGTTCTACTAAATGTCAGGGACCTGGTGCCTGCACCAGACTTAATACCATTACTTGCTGTTCTTCCGCTAAAAGGGAAGAGTTCCTTATTGCTGGCAGTTTGCAGTATTCTTGCTTTTTTATTAAAATATCTTTATGAAAGAGACCTTAGGCTTCAATACCTGTGCACAATCTGAGCATCAAGGCTTTGCAGAGAGAGACAGCAGTCCTAATTTGGATCTTCCTCCCTACCACTTGCATTTGAAAGTAGCATTTCCTTCATTCCAGGACTATAAACTAGCATCCCAGGCATCACTCTGGCACCAGAAAAATCTGCATACTCTGTACAAGGCTCCAAAGGGGCTTACCTGTACCAAAAGACAGTGAGATATTCACCTCTTATATTGAAAGGCTTCCTAAGGAAATTACTATTTCAAACATATTAGATGAAGAATTGCTCCAACTTGAACAGGTATTTTCTAGATCCATGTGACCAGAAGTCAAGCCAGTTCTCAGATAGAATTTGCACAGACTGATTCTACTTTAAATGTTTGATCTGTTTGTTTTTTTTTTTTTTTCAGGAAAGGCACAAGGCTTGAGTGAATGCAGTCTATCAGCCTTTTTAAGGTCTAAAAGGAACTCCTCTGAGTTTCAAAGCTTTACTTTGATTTTTTTGTATATAATATTTACCTATCTTCTTGTATCTTGGAGCTACCAATGAGACCTCTTGCAGTTGCCATAATTTCAAAATTTGGAGGGGTATTCATGTAGTGGTGGCACAATTCATCAGAGCTTCAAGGGAAATCAGTAGCTGAAAATCCAATATGTAGAAGACTTTTTCTAGGAATAAGTAAAAGACAGTGGAAAGGTCTCACACATATCTCTACTGTTTGGATTTGGAAATGTCGGAAACTGGACATTTCCCCTGTATCTAAGATTTCAAGTGATGCTCTAAACTAAATTAAAAGTCTGATATTTTTCAGTCTATCATGATTATCTCTTGTATCCTTTATTTTTATTAATGGAAATGAGTTACATTTATCCAAATAAATGGATACCATTCTTTGTCACCATTATGATAAAGCTGGCTAAATATCTATTCATATGAGTGAGGATGAGACATAGTTTTCCCACAGTGGTAAGATAATATTTGTCTTTTGGAGTACAGTGAGGTACCCACTGACATGCATCACAAAATGTCCCAGCTGCTTTTGCAAAAGAGAGAAAAAAATTGCTAGACCTCCAAGTACGGGATAAATAAGCAGTATAAATATGGGAAGAAATAAGAAACAATTACCAGGCCCTCAGTCTTAATATGTGCTGTCTCCACAAAGTCCCATTTGTGGCCTTAGAAATTATTTCATCTATTTTAGTTTGTTTTTAAAATACAAGCCACAGAGAAAGGAGCTTTCCAGCACTCAAATTAATGTATAGAATACTTCAGTGGTAAAAGAAACTATGCTAGCAATGTGTATGTAAATTTATTTCTGTCTTTGAACTCTGCTTATACATTACTCTTGAACTCAGCTGTTAATATTTAGCACCAATATAGTTCTTGCTTACAACATTTCACTGCCAAGGAAAAAAAAAATAAAGGATTTCCTTTTCTTTGCAAGGGCTTTCAATAAGAGAGGGAGAAAAGGGACTGCTTTTTTTGAACTTACCTCATACATAACTTTTTTCATTAGCTGTAAAATGTCCACATCTGCAGTTAGAAACAAAACTGATAGATTTCAGTGATCCGAGGTGATGCTATTATAAGGGAAATATCAGCAATTCTGTGGTTCAACATGTACTTTTCTTGTAAAGGAAAGCCAAAATAAAAATATTTCTGCATCTGAGTTCAATAAAAATCTCCTAATTTTCAAAGACATATTCTCTTGAACTTGTCAAGAGAAGTAGTACAAAACTGCCTTGCTCAAATATCACTGCTTTTTGGAGAACAGAAAATTTTTCTAACATGCAGATCAATGTAGTGTAGGGCCTTAATCAATTCATACTGAAATACTTTGAAGTTCTTACACAAAAGCCAGCTGGTGGAAGTGTGCAGTAAAAAGAACTTGCTGAATTATTCATTGTGAATAATCTGTGTTACGAATTTACCCTCCCACTGCCCCACCTCCTTTTCAGGGGTTGTCGGCAATGCAGTCCTCATCTCTGTGAGTATTTGGCAAGTGGTTTATATTAATGTATTTTTATATGTTCCAAGAGTTGCTGGATCCCTTGAACATTATTATTTACATTTCTATATTTTGTGACTTACAGCGTGTGAATGCAACATCATATAGAAAATAATTTTATTGTAGTATTTCAGTACACTGATGGGTTGATTGATATATCTAAACCTAGAGATTCATAAAAAACAGAAGCTGTCTTTGTAAAATGAATTGATATATGATTACATTTTCTGGCCTGTACTTATCCCTTAAAACTTTAGGCAGTAAACTAAGGTGGATGAGATGCATAGGCATCATATATAGACCCTTTCTTCAACTGAGGGTGAACAGCTGGCACTCAGAGAGGCTGAGGTAGGTCTTCTGTGTGATTATTGCTCTTTGGAAGTGCCTATGTATTCATTATATTGGGAGCATAAAAAGTCTGTGGGATAACATCATGTCGAAATGATGGAATTCCCTTGTTTGAACTCATCCTTATGTAAAAGAGACAGAAGATTATCCAATGCAGCTAACAACAGATTACTTCTCTCTAAGGTTACCTTTACTGTCAGTAAGGATGCATAAGTCCTTCAAGGGAGCAAACCATCTCTTCCTGAGTAGATTTATGAAACAGCTGGATGGCTTATACCCTAAGGGCCTTATTTCTCATGGGGGCCTGTGATGGGAACTTAAATAACCAGCCCATATCTATGTATCTATACCAAGAACATCTACATCCATTCAAATCAATTTCTTATACAGATTTTGCTCACTCAGATTAGCACTGATAAATATTAGTATCACCAGCCCTTTTTCTGCTGCTGGAGAAGAATTCCTATGGATAACACAGAGTTTTCAGTGTCATTGGTATTTACAAAGCATGCTGAAGTATTCAGCGTCTCTTATTTCATTTTTCAGAGTTATCAACACAAAAAGCATAATGAAGATATATAATGCTATCTACTTACTCAACAGGTAAATTGCTACATCAGGCACCTACTTACATATTTCTTAAATAATCCTCAAAAAGTCATCTTTATCCTTCTAAGAAAATTCAGGCTAAGTGAATGCTTCACAGCTTAATAGATGCAACAGAAGGGTGATGAAATATCTGAGTGATAAAATTTTTGTCCACTGAGTCACAAATAGTTCAGCATAAGCTTCCTGTTAATGAATTTAATTGTAAATGAAAATAGATCTAGCCATCAAAGTACTAAACAACCTTTGAAACAGTCTTCCAAGAGATTACCAGTGATAAAAATGATGGAGTTTGATAGGTTTATAAACAAGACTACATAACATTTTGTCTGTTTTAAGAAGAGGCTGGACTTTAGAATCCCATTCTAATCATGTGTCCCTGGTAAAATCATTATTAATTCTTAGAATCATTGCTTGTCAGAAGTTTGAACAGATTAACGTAGTACTTTAACTATATGCAAACTCATGTTAATTCTATTTGTCTATTTACCTTCAAGAGTGAGCTAGCTAGATAAAAGTGTCCAACTGATTGTCATGCAAAAGAGCCACTTTTCCTCTGAACACCTATCTGAGTCACTTCTGTGCAACTATGCTATTTGCTACACATGCTCATTCCAGTTTTTCAGGAATTCATGTCTTGCTTTGGCTTATCAGCATCAACCTGTTCATTCCTTTTACTATGCATATATTCAGAGAGGCACGAAAATGCTCAGTAGTCTACATGCATTTCAGAAAGCGATATATATATAAAGGTATCACTATATGTACAGAGGCAAGTGATAAGAACTATTTGTCATATGAAGAACAAACAAAAAATAATTCTATTAGTTAAAAAATTGTAGGTCATAGATATAGGTTCCAGGAAAAAGATCATACATTGTTTGGAGACAAGATCTAAGTATGACCTTAAATGACTTCAGGTAATCTTTTTGTCTTTGAATTCAAACTCTATTTACTTAGCATATAGTCCAGTACAGCAGTGATTGAAGGAAAAGAGAGGAAGAGAAAATGTTATTTTATTTTTATCTTCACTTTTCTATTCTGTGTTTGGCTGGTATATGACCTTGCATTTTCATTTACAAAGTGCAACAATTCCAAGAGTAAAAGTCATTAGCCCGAGATAATGAAAATCTGGAATCACTCTGGCACAAAAGGCCTTCTAAGAAGCTGGAATGGTGAACACAGATTTTGCTGGCTTGTGATATGTTGAACCTTTGCCATCAGGTGAATTTAATAGAGTTCAACACTACTTTTGAGAGATTTGTGTTGGCTTTTCCTACGGAAAGTAGTCACTATGAGGATTATGTCCTCCAATACATGGTGTCTTATCCAGAGTGAAGAATGTGTTCTACCTTTGGCTATGCCTTTTGTTTAAACTTGTCCCTTGACTTTCTCAAAATAAATGGAGGATATGAAAATTCACTGCGGGTGTCTTGCTAAACTTTGTGGCCAGCTAAGACCTGCCAAAACTTAACTTTAAATTGGGGGTTCTTAGCTACTAGGACAGTAGTGTTGCTAGGACTGAAAGAGTGTTAAAAGGTACAAAATGTTTCTGCCCACAGGATGCTGGAGAAAATACAAAATCAGGAGTTTTCCTAATATTTCTATCTCTATCTCTCTGACTTTCAATAATGTTTAACAGATTCATTCTTCCATCAGTCTTTACTGACACTAAAGTCAAATTAATGTGTGTTATGTGTGGAATGCATCAGAATCAAAACAATTTAATTTATGTCCACCTGATACTAATAAAGAGGAAATTATATTCAGCTTATGGTTTGATGAGCTATTCTTTAAAGATTTGGACTATGTTTTTCTTTTGGGGATTTCCTAAAGAAACACTTTCTACTATATTGATCCTTTGGTAAATTTAAGATATAAAAATAAAAAAGGAAAACCTTACAGTTTAGACAAGGCTGTTTTCAGAAATAAATATTTCAGCATCATTATTTACAGCTGGATTGAAATAATGGGATTTGAGGGTCAGAATTGTCCTTGGGGAGGGTTTGCTTCTCACAGAAATGCTGCAGCAGAAATGTGACCCCACCTTGCACAGGGGCTTTCTGAGATCTGCTTTAATTGATGAGGAGAGTATTTTTAACAGTCCAGTGGTAAACACATTCTCACTAGCCTGGAAAATTTTGCTGCTGTAACAGCCCGAAGCAAACTTGTTACTGTCTGGTGACTTGAGCTCTTCCTGGCAGCTTGTCTCCACCAAGGAAGACTTATTAATGTATTACCCTGCACTGAAGTCACAGCTGATATGTACAAGGCAATGACTTTCATATATCTGCTTTATGAAATAAATCCCTTTCACTTTCTAAGTACATATTTTCTGTAGCTGATATGACAGCTTTAACCATAGTTATTCTCGTTTTTCCTTTAGAGACGTGGGAATGTGTACACAAATACTGCTACAGTACACTTGATACACATTCATAAAGCATCACAGAGAAAAGATGATTCAACAGGGCTGGAACAGAGAGAAAGTTACAAGTGACTCTGTGAAAAAAACTTGTAGAGACTAAGGCAGCTTTAAGGCATAAAAAGTTATTTTCTTTATCTAAGATCATTATTTATCTTAGACAGAAAAGCAGAGTCCAAAAGAAATCCAACGATATTTTATTGCTGTGAACTCTTCCCTGTTTCATCAGGATGAAAACTGAGGAGATGAGGACACTTCAGATATTGCATGTGCACTGTGGGCTCTACAGCACAAAGCTCTCAGTAGGACTGCATTGTGCTCAGAACAGAAGGCCCTCCAATCAGAAAGCTCTTATAATACAGCTAAGATTCTGTGCAGAGAATCTGAATCCACAGAACCTTTTATATATTCCCCACTGGTAATTTGTATTCTACATTTTACGCAGACAGCATAGCCAAAGCCACAGGTTCTAAAATAATTTTGAAAAAGCCCACAAGATTGCAGTAAAAGCCATAAGATTCAATTAGGAAACTTTAATACATTTGCTTTTGAAGCATTTAAGATATAAATATTTTTCTTTTCTTTTTAAGAGATTTTTCAGGTGGTCAAGGAAGATCATGTTTAAGAAAAATGTTAATTATCATGGGATGGGTAACAAATGAATTTGTCATAACCACTGAAAATAAAATAGATCTGAGGAGGATAAGTGATATGAACACAAAATTTATTAGCTGTTCAAATAAACAACCTGACTATTGACACTCTGCTTCCAAAAGTCTCCAGCTGCAAACTAGCCAATTAAAAGGTATTTCTATTTTGCTAGATAGATTACAGAATGTCTGCTGGTACCTTTGTTAATTTATCTTTTTTTTAATTACATTTCTGTGGTGGTTTCCTTGCTATATTTTCTCTTTCATTAAGAACTACTTTTTCCTCCACTTTTTTGTTCCACCTATAGTTTCTTGCACAAGTTTATCAGTTTGCTTTTCTGTTGTATTTTCTGCTGGATATTTTATAGCACTCAGTTTTAACATTTAAAAATAACATTTTTTACATATAAAAAACCTTGGGTTAAATCTATCAATCCTTCAAGGAGAATGGGAAAATCAGAAATTCTCACTGATCTAGTTTAATATCATCTGCTGATAGTCCTGTTCTTAACAAAACATGCTTTATTTAATTTAGGGTGTGAAACAAACAAACCCAAAACCTCAGCACCATGAGCTACTTTTTTTTTCAGATATGTGAGGCACAAATACATAAAAAGCAAGACTATTCATGACCTTATTTGCATTCCACTTCTTTATTTTAGTTTGAAGATATTAAAATTAGATACTAGATGTCTATATTATGCCTGTATTATTCAGTAGTTTCTTTGCACTGATTTATATTACAAATGTGTTTGTGAAAAGATTTAACAAAAGAATAAGTATTAGACTTTAATTTGAGCAGAGCACTTGAGGAATCATTAGGAAATGAGATAAAGATAACAGAAAAGAGAAGAGAATTACTTGGCATTAGGCTGGCCCAGTAAAAGATGCAATTTCATTGATGGGCCTACAGGGTACTATGAACAAAAAAACAAATTTAGCTAAAACTCTCCCTGTATAGCCATATATATACCATTTCATCTCTTAGCGATATTGAACTGCATTATACTATCTGCCTTCCATCTTCTCTTTAATTTTAGTGAGAATATGGAGCACATCATGTCTCATAATAGTGATAATGACAGATAGAGCTCTGAAAGTAATTGCATCCTTGAGATGAGATACCCAAAGGTAGAATCTGAAGAAGTGGTAAGAGCCTGAAAGAAACCTAATACTGTGTCTTTTAAACTGTTCTCTCATGGCCTCAGATCTTGTTAATACAACAGGAAATATCTCACCATATGGTGGAAGCTAAACCTCTACTGCTGTGTTTAGTCCTTAATTTTCTTTCAACATGAATTGTAAGACAACTGTGCTGTCTCTATGGACATGCTGTAGTGAATAGTGTAAGCATGAGTGTAAGGCTGGGGTCTACAACTGTGAGTCCTACTCTAGATGCACCTCCAGGGCACTGCAGTCAGCATCCTTCTCTCTTTTAAGACCCTCAGCAGTACTATACAGGGATTTCTTTGCAGAGAGGGCATCTGCAGCATTTCTAGACTTTCTAACCTGCACAGGACAAGGTTTGTTTCCAGCATCATCTGTGCTTCTTTGAGACGATTAAATGCCAAAGGAATTATAACCTCATCTGGAAGATAGGATCCAGATCACTGAGATAGTACTTGAAATATTTAACACTCAACTTCATTTGCACTCATCAAAAATGGGGAATAAGTCACAATCAGGGCTTTCCAGAGTAGATGCACATGGGTTAGCAGGGTATTGCACAAACTGGAGCACGTGGGTTAGTAGGGTATTGCACATCTCTCCCTGGCACTGTGGTTTAAGCTCTCAGTAGGGAAAAGGAGAAATTAAACGACAAAAATCTGAACTAACTGGAATGGGTACTGGAAACTAAGCTAAAGCAAGGCCGCTCTGGCAGCCCATATGTATGTTAAGAGAGGGATTGCAGGAGTATTTTCCTTTGTTTCCTTTCCAATAAATTGGACCAGGCACTCTACACGTGGTCCCACACAGCAACCAAGGCAAGAAAGTGGAAGCAGGCTCTGTGCTATTGCATGAGGTGAGGTAAGAGCACAACACCATCCTACACAACTGAGCAAACCCAGCTCCTGGACACTCCAGCCTGCCTCTCATCTCCCATAGCCAAGCTGGCCCTGAGAACCAAAGTCTCCTGGCTCACAGCCTGAGCTACCTGCCTGCTGCTGGATCCTCCCGAACACGCAGTGGGAGCAGGCAAGGGTGCCTTTACCAGACTGCAATAGGTGTCAGACAGCAGTGCTTTTAGTTCTTGTCTCTGCTCTGGCCAGGAGAAACTGAGTTTCCTTCCCTTAGCAGCATCTTCAGGCACTTAGCTGGGCCTGTCTTCATCAGCAGAGTGAGCCTAATGAATTTTCATGGTTTGGCAGCTCCTTAGCTAGGGCTCTCTGCCTTGGGCACTGCCTAGAACAGGAGGGTGTGAGTTACCCTTTTATTCTGTCATGGTTCAAACCAGCAACTTTCATTCAATAGGAGAGTAAATAAAGAAATAATGCAAATAAATAAGTCAATTACTTGTGTCACTTGAAGTAATTTCTGAAGGAGAAGATGGAGTTATTTCATTATCTGGCTTTTGCCACATTGAAGATGGTTTAAATTTCAGGAAATGAGGTTCGGGAGACGTGCTTGTTCTAAGTGCAGTTATATTTGTGACACTCCCGCTGAAATATATTATTACATTATTAATCCAGATACTTTATGCTGATCTGTTGCTCTTTTTTCTTCAGTTGTGCACATTTTGTGAGCTGACTACCCAAAAAGGGTAAAACAGATGGAAATTCTATTGACAATATGAAGAGTTCTTAGTTAAACCTTATGTTGCAGCAAACATAATTTTTGAAAATCATACTGTATAATAGAATCGCAGAGATGAAGAAAAAAAATGTCAGAATAATGGTACAAAAAATTAAATATGTATGTCCACTTAACTCATTAAAAGGAAACACTAATACTCTCAAGACAAAAAAACCTTTTAAATCTTTCACATAAACCAAAGATATTTGTAGTCCCCTCTAGTTCAGTTAAAGGCTAATCTCTTTTAAATCTTCACTCTTGTCCATTTTTTACTGAGGCAGTAAAATCTGGTTATTAACAAAGGTGATGGAGTGCTTTGGCAACCAGCTGCTGTAGCTCTGTGTCAAGCAGAAAAGGAACTGGCTGAAAAGGCTCTGAGGAATACAAGGAGAAACCCATGCTAGCATGAACACCTGACAATATTCAAAGTACTTCTCAAAAAGACAGATGGTTAAGGGAAAAACTCCACCATAGTCATGTAACAACAAAGAGGAGACCTAATAAGAAAACGTCTGAAGTCATCCATATGGGTGGAGAAAATGAACTGCATTCAAATGGAAATATAGGGAGTAAGAAATTTTCCAACAAAAAACCTAGCTGGAGCTAATGCAGCTGGAGTCAGCTGAACTCTCCTGAGGAGAGAGGAGAATGAGTCCCCTTGGTGGTGGGGTAAAACCAAAGAGTTCAAGTG
Organism: Taeniopygia guttata; assembly: GCF_048771995.1. NCBI lineage: Eukaryota > Metazoa > Chordata > Aves > Passeriformes > Estrildidae > Taeniopygia > Taeniopygia guttata. The sequence continues at coordinate 48,436,667 of NC_133027.1, read as the reverse complement.
AAGGTTATGGAAACTCCTGGACACAGCATCTCAGGATGCAGCCTGTGTTTGAGAAGTATGCAGCTCAGCATGGGACACAGAGAGGCAAGAGATTCTGCCCTGCACTTCTTTGGTCTTCATCTGACAGAGTGAACTCACCCTGTCTTTCATCATATGGAGCCCTCTGAGATTGGATCCCGCAGGCCCTTATTGGCTCTGGGTAAGCCGAAAGCTGACAAAGGCTTTATCTACAAGCTACACTGACACCTCCCGATGGTGCCTTTGGGCTTGCCTCCTATTCCTCCACCACAGTGGTCCTCTTCCTCTTGAGCCCAAGAGGATGACAGCGGCAGAAAGGAAATCAAGGACATGTTAGACACCTGATGACAGTCTCAACCCCACAGCATGAGGGGAGGGAGGAAAACAAGCTGTGAGATGATCCCCCTAGGGTGAGCCACATCAGAAACAAGAACCTCCAACAGAGGATACTGCATGCTTGTTTCTCTGGTGGGGTAACTTGCAGGTATTGCAAATGACAAGACTCCTTCACTCCAAAATGAGGTTTTGATTCCCACTCTACAAGATCCAGACTGATGAGCTTGAAGGAGAGGATAAAATTTCCTCTAACTCACTGATCCACTGAGAGTTCTCCCTGCCAAGGAATGAGAAAATCCAGTTATTCTTTCATAGGAATCTGCACCATTATGCTGTTTTGATATGAAACAGGTTGTAAGTATGCAAAGCTGCCAAATTTACTACAGAAATACTCTTGATTTCTCTCAATGGAGACCACTTTCCTAAATGAGAACCTTGCAATTACTGCGATATGAGCAAAAACAATCAAATTCTGCTTTGGTTACACATCACAAAATGTCGCTGCAGTGGTAAAAATTGCAATGTAAGTAATTCTTAATATTCATCATTGCATTGGCTGAAATATTTTATATGTTACATTACATTTGCAAAAATATTGCTGGAATATTAGATTTCAGTCTTAACATCAGAGGACTATTTTCTTTGTGTCTGTAATTTTTGGAGCACAGAGGTTGTTAATTCACACTCTTGTGCATCTCTTTTTATAGCAGAGAGGCTCATTCATGTCACTGTCTTGTCTTGAATTTAGATTGCTTATATGTGTTCATATTTTCAATTTATATTATTAGATCCACTCTTGCTCTATTCTTTGCTCATTAGGGACCTCTGAACACCAGCTTGAGGAAGTTCTGCTAAATGAATCTCATGTCCTTTGCAAGAGCTCTGTGAATGACATGTGTAATTATTGACAATTAACAAGATGCTAATTATACCTTCAAATTATAATCCTACTGAGCAAAATAAAAATCCTTTATGGAAGAAAAAAAATGTTAAAGGCAAAACATTATATTAAACCAAATGACAAAAAGTTTGGCAACTTCTAACGGTATAAATCAAACAAACTGCTGAACACATTGTGCAGCTTGCCAGAATGGCTCTCTGCCAATTAGCTTTTCCTTGCATATTCAATAAGCTGGGGGAGGGGAGTGGGCAGAAAAGTGAAGCAGGAAGAGAATTTCACTGGTGTGTCTCTGCTCAGTCAGTAAAAAGAAGTCCGAAAAGCTGTAACTATTTAAACATTGCAGTGTGTGTTGTCTTACAGTTCCATCAAATTGACAGAAGGGGTTTTTCTGGAGGGTTTGAAGCTACAAATTCTTTAGCAAATCCTATGTTTGCAAGAAAAGCAGCAAGAAAATGCTTCCCTGTGAACATATCTTGGGTCCAGTCTTGTAAATGCACACAATGCAGTTGTTTTTTTCAGGAGTTGGCATAGGCAGTTTTGGGTCTTTATCTGCACTCAAAGAGGGAAATTTTTGCAAAAGGAATGCAGCTAGAATTAAAAATCTAAGTTCACATGCTCTCAATTTTCATTAGTTATGTTACCTCTGGTACAATTTAGCCTAAGTATCTTGTTTTCCAGTTATCTTGGATCAAGGTAGTCCTAGAGGACTTGTTCAGTTCTGTTATCAGACTAAAGTGCTCGCAAAATAATAAAAAAAATATGTCCAATCTCTTGAAAACTCAAAAAAAAAACCAAACCCCAAAAAAACCCAACAAAAAACAAACCCCAGAGCAAGCAATGAAAATACCACCTACCTGCCCCCCCCCCCAAAAAAAAACCCAACCAAACAAAAAAAAAATCAAAAAAACAACATTGGTTTTCTCTAAAAAAAAAAAAAAAAATAGTATCCCTACCACAGGCTAAACCAGAGATTTCAGGTACAGTGACAATTCTCTAACATGCTTGGATAATTTTCTGGTAAAAGATGTGATGTAACTTAAGGAAAAAAAAATTAATTTACAGAATTTTCCCAATAGGGTAGAAATATCAATAGTCTGCCCTGCAAGCATGTCTGCAATTTTGGGCAATAAATGTCAGAGAGGGAGAGGACAGATTTTGCTGTCTATATCATTGTTCTTCTGCAAACACACAGTGGGGCACAGTTTGGGTTTTGTGGATTTTTTTGTTTTCCTTTGTTTTCCTTTGTTTGGAAAATTTCCAAAAAGCAGGAATTGTTTTCAATCACTCGCTGAGGTGTATTAGGTGATCTGGTTGGCCAAAGTAGGGGCTGGGATAAGTGCCATGTGGCTTCTGGAACTGTTTTCAGGTAATGAAGAGTGATCTGCAAAAACTCCAAGTGAACCCTTTGCAAGCATCTGACAGGCTGGAATTCACACACAGCTGATTTGCCAGCCTCCACAAAAGGCTCATTAAAAAGTAGATTTGTTTCCAACAAGTTCCCTATCCAACTGAAATTTTGAAATTCAGAAATCCATGGAAGTTTTTAACTCTATTCTTTGTTTTACTAAGAAGAGTTTCCAACACAATGACTATTTTTTTAGCTATTTAAAAAAATATTGCTTCCTTTTCTACTGCATAAAAAGTTACAGCAATTTTTTTTTCCTTAAGTGAAAGTAGAAACTACTCAGAAATTACTTCAGAAGACATGCCATCAGGAAAGCAATGGGAAATTGGATGACAGCATTTGTCATATTCCATCTGTACTTAACTTTTCATAACCTATCTTATCTAAACATGGGAAGGGAAGACATTGTTTAATTTAGGCCTCATACTACAACCATTTAATAGTCATTAATTACTTTCTTCTCTAAGAGAACACAGGGAAAAGCAGACTCATAATTAATCTAGATTTAAATATCCAAGAAAAAAGACATCCTGATCTGCCAGGGCTGCATGCAGCACAGTAAAAAAGAATCCTATTTCCTTGCAGTCCTCTGCTGGAAACCAAAGGGGCTGATCACTGATGGTTGGCAACCAGATTCTTTTCTGTACCTCCCACACAGGAACTTCTCTAAGACATCTTTAGTGTCTATTCTTTTTAAATCACTGTATATATCAATGGAATTTTCCAAAACATGCTAAACTCTTCTGCTTTACTATTCCTTGTTTGTTTGTTGCTAGATTATCAGTCTATTCTTATGTGGATTGATAATGTAGGACACTGTGTTACTACCGCTTTACAGACCTGTAAGAGAAAGAAGTATCCTATCTTGATTTATGAGACTGTGCCTCTAAATATTCAAGAAAGAGCAAATGGTCCTGCATCCGCTTGGTAGAAAGAGAATGATTTTGACTTCTAGACAGAACTGGTCAGTGTATGAAGATGCTGAGCTCTTTTTGCAAAGAAAAAATACTTTCCAGAAAGTCATGTGTTCCCAGATGGCCTACTGCAACCAAGTGCTATGAGCTCCTTAATCTCTTCTTCAAGAATTACCCGAGGAAGACCTGTCAAAACCAGGACATTTAAAGTAATGCATTCCATACACAGAAAGTCTGAAAGTTTTAAATAACCTTTTCAAAAGAAGAAGAGGAGGCATAGGAAAGTAAAATGCATGAATGAGTTCAAATGTCAACAGAAAAACTACTAACATGAATTTGTAAACAGTTACTCAACTGAAAATAAATAAGTTTCTTCATAAATTCTATTTGCGGAAAAAGGAAGTGTACATTTTTCCCCAAAAAAAGGAAATAAAACTGATGTAAGAACATAATTTAAGGAACTTTAGAAGAACAAGAAGGAAGAATGAAAATATAGTTACATATAATATATTAATTGGGCAAGACATAAATCAAATTAAAATATTAAGCAGAAAATTAAAGAAAAAATATTACACATCATCTGCTAAACAGCAACAACAAAAAAAAAGCCCACTTCAACTCCATCTACTAGAACAATAAAAAGTGTATTACCAGAAAGATTCATAGAAATAACATGACGTAATAGCATGAACCAACACAGCTTTAGTTATATTACATAAAATGACAGGATACAACGCAACAAAGAACTAAAACATGTGTTGTGCAGTTTCCTATGATGACGTGTGGTGAGTTGGAAACACTTTTCTCCTTAACTTCTTGTTTTCTTATTAACTTCCACTTTTAAGTTACCAGTAGATTTTTCTCATAGCTTCATTACTGGTCCGACTATGGATATACCCCTTTTCTGAAATGTTTGTGTATTTAACCACCTAATGAAGAATGAATAGGGAAATTTAAGGATTTTTTTTCCTGGAAGGAAGTATACTAAAGCAAGCCACCCTGGTCAGGCTCATGTATAAACGTAAGGATGAGTATATAACTTTTTAATGAGTATCTGCCTAAAATGACATAGCAGTAAAGGAACTGTGTCAGATTCCCATCTGGAAAGCATCTTTGCAGAAAAGGTGTGGGGGTTCTGCCAGTCCCTGAGGTAGTGCAGCCTCATGGCAAACAGCCTCCTGGGCTGTGCTTGGTGCAGTTGCCAGCAGGCGAGGAAGGTAACCTTCCCTTCTGCTCAGCACTGGTGAGACACACCCGGAGTACTCGGCCCAGTTCTGGGCTTCCCAGTACAAGAGAGGCATGGACATAGAGGAGAGAGCAAAGGGCCACTACACTCCTGGAAGGATTGAAGCAGCTCTCTTTGGAAAGCCTGAGAAAACAGGGACTACTTATCGTGGAGAAGAGACAGCTCATGAGGTTGTGATGGTGGGAAGTAAAGAACAAAGAACCAGACTCCTCTTAGTGGTACCCATTGATGGATCAAGAGGCAATACATAAAAACTGAAGTACAGGAGTATTTATACTCTTTTTAACTGAAAGCTTGGTCAAATACTGGAAGAGGTTGCCAAAAAGATATTCTGGAGCCTTCATCCTAGGACATATGAAAAGTATGTCTGGACATGGCTGGCTATGAGCAACTTGCTCTAGGTGACCTTGCTTGAAGAGAGGGATTAGATGACCTCCACAGGTGCCTTCCTACATCAGCCATGCTGTGATTCTGTGATCATGAGTTGAAAATAAGAGACTTAAAGAGGACAAAGTCCTACAAAGTGAGTTCATTTTTGCATGTGTATGTAGGTAAATTTACCTAAAGAGTAATCAACTGTAAAGGACTTTAACAAGTTTCTTGCTTTTGTAGAGCCTTTGCATTTACAGAACTGTGAGCTAACAGACTAGAAATAAATTCAGCCAGTTTTCATAAGCCTGAAAAACCAGATACCTGCTTGTGGTGGGTTGGATAGATTGAATTTCTTTTCAGATATTTTAATAACAAACGGCCATGAAAACTAATAGCATGCTATTGTTAATCTTGAAAAGGAAGAAGCAGCAGGAGAAAAAAAAAAAAAGAAACTAGAAAACAGACTCATGATGAATCCAAAAGTGTAGCTGAGTGATAGAAAAAATCATACTGCTCTTTTTGGCTCAGAATAACCTTTTAAATTCACTTGAAAAAGGCTGCAGAAAAGGTAGGTTTGTGATACCTCAAAGTCCATACAGGTGACTAATCCACCTATATACCTTATCAAGACAGAAAAACAGGCGTACCCTCTTTAATACCAGCTTGCAAGCATTGTACGCAGACAAGGAAAGATTCTTTTTATGAAAGGGCAATATAGTCGTAGTTTAAGATAGCCAGGTCTAATTCAGTAATTTTAGAAGCAATCTTTCTAACCTTTCTTCATCACTGTCAGAACCTACCTTCAAAACAGTTATTTTACTGCATCTTATTAAGTGCCCAGTGAACATTTTTCACCAGCAGGAAAAGGACAAGGACATTTGGTTTTATCTTCAGCATGGCTGACGTCAGACTGTTTGGTAAACCAGACTCACCAGACTCTATTCCATTTTCATCTATGTCGTATTTAGTAGGATATTTATTTAATCTGTTCTGTTTCTCACCATAAAAGTGGTATATTTGCAAAAATTTTTAGTAATTAATGACTGCCTTTTCCTTGTCTGTGGAAACTCATTTCTTCCTACTTAACAGTAACTCATGAGGCTACATACTAGGAGCACTGGTTGGCAGCTTATGCAAAGTAAGTTGTCTGGCATCCCACTTTTTATTTGCAGCAGACAGCTTCTCCTTCTCTGGTTTGATCTGGATTTTGGGGAATGCTTGGGTGGAATTTGCTCCAGTTCCTCCCTGCAATCTTGCAGCAGGATTAAGTATGTCATTCTCTTAGGCTCATTTCTGTAAACACTTAGGCATCTGTTTAACACTTGAGAGCAGTTCCACTGAGACCCACAAGAAAAGTCCAAGTAACAGAGGATCAGGGTGTGATTTACAAGGGAGTGTATAGAATGGCTGTTTAGATCCCCCTCTAATCTAGCAAGGGTAGGTGTCGATTTATGCTTCTTCTGAATGACCTTATGAATTTTCCTCTCCCAGTGCTTTAGGTGGTATTTTAAATACAGAATATTTTCCTCTTTTACACTGAACTACTAACTTTTCTATATAGGGAAGTAGCTGGTAAATTCAAAATAGAAGGAGAGAAATCCTGATTTTCTAGCTTTTGAATGAATATTTCAACTTCAGACAAAGGAATGGTTTAGTGAAAAATAGCCAGACTACTTACTCAGTCATATGAACTTCTGCAGTGACTGCTGAGTAATCTAGTGCTGGCTGAACCAGGAAAAAGTGTTGACCACTAAGAATCAGATATCAATTATCTCTGTATGCAAACACCACATGTAATATTCCTCTGTCTCGTTGTCTTTTCCTCTCCCTTTGCAAACAGTGTTTCTCCTGACTGCTCACTCATTTCCGCATGCACACACGTACCCTGTGTATGCACACCACTAGCCAGACTTCCTTGGACTTCTAGTTCAGCACTGCCATCTTCATCTCACAGAACTCCCTGTGAAGCCTTCACCAGTGGACTATTCTGGCATGATATTTAACTAGCACAGAATCAAGAGAAAGTCCTGAAAGGAATGCCAGGTCAAGTAATACAAAAAAGAAATATTATCTTCAGACATAAAAGAAATTCTGAATCTTCTGGTGCCTGAAAAGCTAAATTCAGTAAAAAAGAAGTAGAGAAAAATTGGGAAAAAATAAATACACAGTGATTTTCTAAAAAATAACAAGGAAGATTAAAGAAAATACTTTGAAAATATGAAAATACATAAATAAGATAGGTAAGGGTAACATATTTCTTAGCATATGAGCACTATTATACAGCACCAAAGCTACTGGCATAATTTAAATTATTTCTGAAATGTCCAAGGTGACCAAGGAAGCTTAATATACTGGAATACTGAAAAAATAGAAGCAGACTGTTAAATAAACTTTGCAATGTACATATACACTCGCAGACTCATCTGTTCTACTTAAAAACATCCTTTCATCTCTAACAAGAAATACCTATGCATTTCCTCAGATTTCTCAAAATGCTGTTCAAAAACACCCACTTTGAAGTTTGCCCTAGCCGAGTGAAGACAGCTAATAACTTAGCCACCAGAAAGATAAACATGAGGTCAGAACAAAGAGTGTACATTTTTTGAAAGGAAATGGATATGAGGCTTGCACAAGATTGTATGCTGAAATTAAAGGCTTTTTATTATTAAGTTGAGGGAGCTGAAAATAGTTATGGGTACTGTAATGTTTAGGTGGTAAGATGTGTAAACTGAGGTTGGTTAATTCTGGCTCCACAAGTGGTTTGCTTGATTTGAAATTACTGCGCTGATGGGAAGTGCACTTGAGCAACTTAACTGTAAATGCAGAATTTTGGGAGATTTAGGGGTTTCTTAAGGTTATTTTGCTTTCTTTAAAGTTTAGAGAAAATATTTCTTGTGTATCAAATTTTTTAAGCTCCTGATTTCCACGTGAAGCCTTCCTGTACACCCACTGTGTTCCTTCCCCTTCTACTTGAAGTTATATCCCTTTCCTCTCTGCCTTGAGCAGTTTCCTTTCCTCATAAAATACTCTCTGACACCATCCTTCCCTATTGTCATGCTTCATCTTTCTCTGTATAACTCCTATCCACTAAAAATATGCAGAGCTCCACATGGTCTTTCCTTGCTGTCTCTATTCCACCACTGTAGATGTCACAAAATGCAGAATTACAGGTAGAATTTGAGTGTTAGAGAACCATGGGCAGACAGAGAAAGAAGCCTGAAAAGGGAGTAGTGGTGTGAAAAGTGAAAGGTGGTAATGGGAGCAGATCTTTAGCCTGTAGGAAACTGTCAGGTTGTAGAAAGGTTTCTTCTGTGTGCAAAATACTCCTGCCACAACCCACTTATCAAAAATATTTTTTTTTTAAATAGGAAAAAAATTATTCCTGAACACTTAATTCCTCTACCACACCATTCACTCGAGGGCATGATCTAGGATGAAGAAAGATTAGGCAGCCTTTTATTAGAACATTGACCACAAACCACCCTTTCCAGCTTTCAAACCTTCAAAGAGTTCTAATATTTTACTCATCAAAGTGATTTCCAGGCTATACTTTACTGCACTTATTTCAATTACAGTCAATCCTAGTAACCTCAGCCTGCCAAAGATTAATACTCAATTACTTACATATTGTTTACATTGATAACATGCCTGTTACTGTATTTCCTCAATAAACAGAAGAAAAAATGGGTTTTGGGATGTTGCCTTAGTCTGTCAAGTCAATATAAATGTGGGATATTTTAAGGCTGTTTATACTTGATATCATCTTTGCTATAAGAGATCTGTTTTCGTTCTATTTTTAAGTGAGGCTTATACTATAATTCTAAGTACATTAAAAACATGCTACTGGAAGTTATCTGGCAGCTTGTACAACATCATCTGTTATTAAACCATAATATAATTTACTGTTCAGAGTCACTTACTTTCTTAACAAAAATGTCTCAAGAATACTTATTCTCATTATTTCAAACATATACAAAAATGTTGTTATTAACAAGTTCTTGTTCAGTCAAATGTTTCTGGAAAGGAGACTATATCCTGCAAACACATCCATGTTTAAGTGGTGTACCAGCAGGTACCTTCATAATTAAATCTCTTAATTCTTTATTAACAGTACTGCTGTCAATCTCTGGAAGCTCTTCTGTAATCATAAAAAATAGAAAAATACGCAAATGTTTAAAGATAATTTTTATTGAAATGCAAAATAGGACTATGATAAACTTGGTTTAAAGTTGAAGGTTACCAGCCTCATGGATTGAGTGGTAGGGAAGTCTACAATGCATTATTTTAGCTTTAGCACAGAAAAATTTACAGAAATAGGTCAATATGATAAACAAGATTCTGTGATCCTCCCAGAGATACAGTCCCCTCTGAAATATAAAAGAAAAAATAAGAAAGTACTACCTTTGTGCTCTATACACACACCCCCTGTTTATAGGCCAGAGCATTCTGTCTGAACTCTAGACATGAGCATTACAGCTGTCCTGAATATTTATCTTTTTTTGTCTTTCTATAAGGAGAATGTCTACTAGCCTCAGTGCTTCCATAACACCTCTGATCAAAAATTTATACATGCACAGAGAGCAAGAATATTAGAATTACTTCTGTTTGAGACTTTGGGAATATTGGACTGGACAGGACATTTACATTCCAAACCAAATACACCCAAACACAGGTCAAGTTAGATGTAATTTGAATTCCAAAAGCCACAAAACAGCCTGTTCAGCAATAAGTGGGGGGAAAAAAGAGAGTGTCTCTGATGTAATCTGATATTGTTACTAAATACAACCCCCCACTCTCTGCTTAAGCAGTGTTGATATTGTGACATGAGCTGACAAAAGCCAGAAAATTCAGCAATACACTGACACCTCATCCTTTGCTCATGGCTTTGTGAAGAGAAGGAGAAACAGATACCAAAGCATGAGCTGAAGACGGTATCAATCAGCCCTAGTTTTCTGGCCTTATTCAGTTTGCATCAAAAATTTAATGTTATTTAAACACAAGCTTCACTGTAGTGTAACTTGAGGGAAAGAAGATATTATGAAACAAACATGCTCACATTGCCTGGAGGACTGAAATAATTTTAAAATATGTTTTCTCAAACAGAAAATCAAGTCATTTAAAAAGAATATTAATTTTCCAGTTCCACCCCCCCCTCCCCTCTCCCCGAGTAAATTCACTTATTATACAAATACTAAAATACTACTTGCTAGGTTTGCTTCTTATGTTCCCTTATTGTATAAAAGGCAATTATACATTTTGGTTCAGGGTCAAAGCTTTCTGTATTTACAGTATTTGTCAATTTATAATGGTTTCTGTGCACACGGTATGGCTTATTAGTAAAAATATTAGTTCTTGAATTAATTGACTATTGAATACAATCTATTTTACTAATCCAGATTTCCCATGTGTGTATTAAGCCATAGAGAAGATGTGTATCATTAAAAATAAACTAACTTGCTCATTCCCATTCTGTTCCTCAACTAGCCTCCCCCATCAAATTCCTAGACATGCTTCTCTAAGCTAAAAATGAAATATTTGTAGTAAGCTTGCACTTTATTTAGCTGTATGGGAAAAATTCATATTTCACATAATCCAAATGATATTTTAACACATCCCATCTTAAAAAAAAAACAACCAACCAAACAAACAAAAAAACCCTCATAGAAATTACTTCCCCCTTTTTATTAGTATTATCTAGAAAGTCACCTACTTTCTAAGCTAAATACACTCCACACAAATTTAAGAGCCAAGAGTATTGTCTAATTTGGCTTAATGACAGAAAGGTGCAATCCAGTTTTTAGCTTATATATGATCCATTCATACAGTATTCTCTTTGCCTCAAACGCCACACATGAAGAGGTAGGAAAGTATCATGGATAATTTTTTCTGTTATCTCATTGCAGAATTTATAGACTCTAATCTTTCTGATTCCATGAGTCTACATATTTGAAAAAATAGGTAAATTAGATTATATAGCTTGTGTAATATAATGATGGAGAAAATCCCCTCAGGAAGGCACTTGGGGAAACCATCTGGCTCAAGGCAAGCTAACTTTGAAGCCACATCTTTCTCCTCAGGACACTGCTAGGATGCTGCTAGAATTATTTATGGATTAAAAAATAAAGTATTTTTATTCTATTTGAAAATGCCCAGACAAACTTCACTGCCAAAGAGTAAATATTACATCATGAATCCTTTTACATCAGGATAGACTAATTGCTTCAATGTATGTGCCAAAACCTTTAAGTTAAGAAGAGAGGTACAAAACCACCCAGCTGATAGCAGGGCTCATAGAAGAGCCAGAAAAGCCCTTTGGGCCTGAATTCCCTTAATATAAAAATGTTCTCTCTCAGTTTTCCAAAAAAGCACTTTACCTCAAGATAAAAAAATCACAATAGGGGAGAAATATCTGAGGGAATCATGTGAGATGTGTTCCTTCTCACAGGAAGGACAAGGTACTCTGAGGGAGAATACTTGTGGGAACTGCTCTTGGCTGATACTTTAAATGTGAAATTATCCCTCAAACTGTCTGATGCTATTAAAATTCCAACAGGACACTGATGTAAAATATAAATGATATAAAATGAAATGTAAAATCAGTTTTCCTCAAAATCAAATACATTTTCCTGCAGGAAAATATGTATTTGAATGAGAGATATGAATTTTGTTTTAAAAAGGTATTTTTCTCCTAAGAAAAAAAATTATTTTCCAACCACAAAAGTGTTGAATACAGTGGAAAGAATGTTTACCTAGTGTAGGTTCTCACTATAATTCCTGAGACCTTTTATTTACAGAAACAGGAGCCAAGAAATTAATGAAATTCATGAAAAGCCAGTTATACACAGATCATAAAATTAGACAGATGTGAGAAATGTTTAAATCACAATTTTCAAAGTGGAATGACAGCAATACATGTGAAGATGCAGGGCACTGTAGATGTTGCTAAATGCTATTACATTCAAAAGTATGTCTTTTTACTTTCTTATGCTGCCTCCAGCACTCTCACGGTAGAATATTTCACATGCTTTTGTTTTTTTATTTCCCACTTTGTCTCAGAAGAAACAACTTGATTGGTATGTAGTCTGGGTATCTGTTGTTTCCTGTGAACACTTTATTGTTGAGCAATAAGGTTGAAGAAACTAGCTCTTAATTTGAATCAGAAAGAAGATTTGCAACCACTTGTAGCTTGCAGAACAAGAGATTTCAAAGCCTATGAAAGGCCTATGGAGATTTCACTGGCATCACAAAAATGTTCCAAATAATTCAGTGTGTGTGTATGTGTGTGAATCTGTCTGCCTGTGTACAAGTTGGGGCAAGAAACATCTTCCTGGAGCCAAAAATATTGAGGCAACCAGTTGTGAATATGCAGCATTCTTAGAGGCTTTTGCTATGTGGCTGAAACAATATTAGGGTGATGGGTTCTTGTGTGATGCTGCTGTTCTGCTTTTTTTCCCACAGGGCTATTCCAAAGGTAGAACCAAAATAAAACAAAAATACAGATGCTGAGAATCAGTTTAACAGTCTGAGGGCAATGAGCCTTCATTGCAGAGGACCTGAAGAAGAGTTTGTACCAGTTACCCAGCTACTCTTCATCCAGCTGCTGATCTGGTTAAGTAAGATAGGACTGACTTCATATTTAGAGTAGAATTATGTAACACAAAGTAGCTTCTCTAGAGCTGGCTATCATCATGCTGACATTGGCCAAACACTCAGGGAGGCCAAAATGGGCCATATTTGATAGCCCTTGGGTGTTGCACAACAGGAATTGGAACCAGATGAAATACCTGCATTGCAGAATCAGTCCAGGAAGAATGCTTTCCTGGCCATTCCAGAACTTACATAAGGAATAACAGTGATTAAGACTCCTGCCTTTTCTAGGAAATTAATTATGAAAAATGAATGTGATCATTTTATCAAACTCATGAGATAGATCCTTGATTGTTGATGTGTTAAATTAATACAGGACAAAGCTTTTACTTTATAAATATTTCACTGAGTAAATGCAAAACAATCCCAGATGTTTCAAGGAACTTTCTAATGTTTCAATAATTTTCTTGATGATCTCACTGCTTTTATTTATTTGTCATAATACCATATAATTTATGGTTATGTTTGATTATATTTGGCAGCTATTTTCAGTGAAATTACATATTTTCTGATAATTAACAGATATGTTGATCTGCACACCTAGGGGATATAAATAAAAGCAATCAATTAATCCTAACAGTCTTTAGACAATTGAAAGTGAAAAGTTTAATCACTTGAGGCACAAAGAATCTTTCAACAGTCAGTGAAGTTTTTCCCATTTCTAGACTTGGTCAGACAGACTCGTCATAGTATATTTACAGAGGCCACAAAATCATTAAACCTATTAAATGATGGAAGAATTAGACTCAGTCTACTAATGAGACAGCTCCCATGTAAAATTCTGCTGTCTAGGAACATTTCTTTCCTTTCGTCTCTGCAGAAAAGGAAGTAGATGAAAGGAGAAGGAGGGGTTTGAACTGAATGGTCCTTAGAGCTATCCACTTTTACCATGTAATGGAATTTTCTAGTGTTATGCTCAAAAGGTCTTCATCGTTCTAGGGATTTCAAATAAAACTTCAACTGCCATTTAAACTAATGTATTGAACTGACTTAAACACCACCTTTCTCTGCAACAAAATGGATGGAAAGCAAAAGTAGTCTATAAATTATGATTCTGAGAAAAATCTCCTCCCAGACTCAGAATAAAGATATAATACATGGTGCCCTGCTTTTCAAATTTCACACTATTTATCTGGTGCTTTCTGGAAACATTTCAGACAGACACAAAACATACCAAGATGATTGCTACAAAATAGAATATTCTTTATTCCTATCTAAAAAAAAAAAAAATGATGGCAGCTCTTTCTTTGGAGTAAAATTAATGTTCACCAGCACACCACATGCAAAAAGATCAAGTCATACTCAAATTACAAAGTGAGTGCAAACATAATGGGAGTTTGCATGAGGGGGGAAAAGGAGGATGGAGGTGATATTTGGCCAACATTTATATGAGCTTCACCATCAGTGTTAGATCTATATAATTACTGTATAAGTACTTGCATATATAATTTTTCACCTTTTTATCTATTTTAATTGTCAAGGAAATTTTGGGATTACTTCTGGAAATGCTGAGCAAGAAGCATGACATAGGGCAGAAAAGAGAAACTTTAATGCATTATTAGTGTACTAGTTCCTTTATCATATTTGATTCTCATTTTTGTGTATTAAAAATCAATACATAAATGATGGAAATAATTTGGCTAAAACATTAACAACTGTGCCTACTTAGGACACAATCAAATAAATAGGCGTAATTGCAGCTATTGATATCAAATACTTCATGCACGTAGGCGTAGGAAGAACCCTGTTATTACTAACTGCAATCATCGTGCAGTTCATTTTGGGAGGAATTCAGAAGCTATCCAGCCTGTGGACAAACAGTAAATGGGAAAAAAGTTGTAAAAGTTCTGCAAACACTTTCCCCTTATATGCAGTGGTTTTATTTCTTTGTATAAGACATATATTGTAATTTTATCTTAAGTTATTTCTAACATGGGACAAGAATAATAATTCTGTTCTTTAAAAAAATCAAGCTGTTGTGTTTAACTCTTGTAAATAAGAAGTGAAAAGATGGTGCAGATTTTTCCCTGAGTTTAACTCAGGTGCGTAAGTGAAGGCCCTTGGTATCCTTAAGCCTTTTATGTTGTCAATGGAAAAAGAGAGAAGCTCCCACCAGGGAGTGCTTCAGAGCAAGGATTAATTTTAGTGTTCTGAATTACTCCCTGGGAAAGACCCTTAGAAAAATACAGAGAAGGTCACCAAGGGTGAGCAATGCTTTCTCAACAGGGAATGAGTAAATAAGCTCTTCAACGTAGAGAGAACTAGCTAGGGCACGGATACAACACTGGCCTATGGAAACATGAAGGACACTGAAAGGGTGAATGGGGATCAATTTTTATTTGTCCTCTCTGCTTTATAAGTTGGTGTTCATCACATAGCAGCTGGCAAGTTCAAAGTACAGATGAAAAGGCAATTCCTTATCCTGTAGTTGCAATGGAACTCATTGCCATGAGGCATCAATTCTGTGAAAATATTATATATATCAAAAAGCAGGGTGAACAAGATGATGATAGCGAATTACAGTGCAATTTGTGAGACGCTGCTATTCCTATCTCAGGAAGTCCATAAATCAATCTACTAGAGAATAACTCCAAACTTCAGCAGCCAGAATTTATCACAGTAAGAATAACAGTAAATAAAACATTTCACATATTTAGATTTAAAAGTAGATAGAGGATGAAATTTTAAAAAGTGAGTTTACATATTTTTTATTTCCTGAAAGGATAATGATAACATATTTTATTTCTCCTGAGGCACTTAATTGGTAAAATAATCTCTGATGGTTACTTTCTCTTTAGCAAATAGGTCACCAGTTTGAGGCAGCCAGCAAGGCTGGATCATGTCTTGAACTCTAATTGCTTTGGCACAGCTTTGACTAGTTAAGAGTCCATTGTGATTAATTTGAACTTAGGCACCTGTTTTCACAGATAACTACTGAGATCCATCTCCTGCTGTGGTAGAAGTTTGAGCTGATTACAACTAAAAAAATATTTCTCCTAATTTTTGGAGAAATGGCAGCAATGAGGAGTTCTTGTTTTGTCAATCGTGATCTTGTAGACTACAAATTAGCACAATAGGCAATTTTTTCCATCTCAAAATTTAGGAATATATGATAATTGTAAGTTTGGAGGTTTATTTTGAGGCAAATGAGTCCTATAGTCAGAGGACGAAAAACTTACCAGCAAAATTATGGAAAACCAGAAATTCTGTTGGGTGAAATTTGGAAAAAAATTATTTCCAAGAAATTACAAAGTAGTTCTTTCTATAAGCAAATATAATCAAATCCTATGTTTCAAAAAGATAAAATCTGGCACTAAAGAGACATTTACCAAATAGTTTATATTAATTTAAAATAGATGTCTAAGGTAGTTGAGATGATCTATTCCAGGAGTGTTTGTATTTTTGTACTGACTATGGATGGAGCATTATTAATTTAAATTAGATATAAAACTTTTGGGTGGCTGACATCAGGGGAATTCCATTTCAATTTTCCTGTTGCATAGTTTCTTTTTTGGACTTCTTCAGCTAGCTGTGCATATCAGCAAAAGTGTCCCAAGGATTTCTTGATCTCAGGGCTAAAGAAAAAGACACTGGATGCTTCCATGGACTTTTAGGCAAAAGCAAGTGAGTGGAAGATTCTGAGGGCAGGGATAAGCAAGAATGGGCTTCTTGACAGTAAGAAAACACAGTAGTATAACATGCTGGAGCACTATGACACTGTTTCCATAGGTAGCTGAGGGCAGACAGTCCATCAAGGATGTTTAATTACCAAAAATTTATTTTATCTCTTGGAGTAGCAGGGACTGAGGAAGCTCTTTCTGCTGTAGAGTGTGTTTGGTTCTGCATCTCTGGAAAATGTTAGGCTTTCCTTGACACAGTCCCTAGAAGGGAATGGTCACCTGCACCCATTAATGTGTAAATCCACAACTGTATTACTCTTAATTCACAATAAATTTTTAGTGAATACCATGGGCATAGGGCCACAAGCCAGTTAACACCACATGTGAATGGTATGTGGGGATGACAATGGAATTATATGACATGTCACGTATCATCTAACTGGGACAAAATTCTACTGATTTCAACCAAGGTGGACAGGCCATCTATACTTATCCTGGAAAAGGAACATAAATAAATTAATGGGTTCTATAAATAACCCGTCAGGTAGGATGTGTAACCACATCATTTAATGTGCGAACCTTGTTAAAATAAAAAGATTATTTGCTCCACCTTCCATTTTACTGGAGATTTAAAGAACAGTTTGAAAAATGTTGATGTCAAGAAACAAGCTGAGAAGCTGAGAGAAAGCAATGCATGTATGTCTGTGTGCTACATATACATATACATGTAGCATATGTATATCTATATAATGACACATATTTGTTTCATGTTTTTCTGCATTAAGGGAAAGTGTTAGTGGCACTGGTATACAATATAAGCTCTTTCTGGGACTCTCAGTACTTACAAAAAATTAAATCCTATAAAATCTTTGCTTGGCCTAGTTCATTAATTGCCAGAATGATGAACTTCAAGAAACAATTTAAGCTTCTTTTTAATTACACAAGGTAAAAATGAAGTGGTTCTAACTCTGAGCTAGCCATGAATGTGGTTAATGTATGGCAAGTAATAATGTGAAGAAGGAACCAACAGTAGTACCACGTGGACTTTCTCCATGTAGCTTACTCATTGGAAGCCATAAAATCTGGTTGGTATAACAGAAGTGTTTGTAATTAGAGTTAATGGAGTTAGTTGAGACCACAGGAGGGGGAAAGTAGCTTTGATCCCAGGTGGCCTCATAGCAAGAAGGCTCACAGCAAGGGAGCACTCTGAATTGGAAAATATCAGAGGCATTTGCTGCAAAACCAAGAAGTCACTGCTGGAAAATGCCTAAGAATTTACAAGTAGAACTAATTTAGGTCCCCATCTCTATAACTTCAACTTTTTCTCCACTCACAACATTTAAAATAAGGATAAGTTTTCTCCTGTGATCTGTTCTTTACTACAAATGCTAATTGATTCTTACAGTTTATACTCTCTTGGCCACATTGTCTTGATCCGGAAAGAAAAAGGTAGGATGAAAAAAATCTACAAAATCATTCCAGAAAAGGAAGCAACATATTAACTTTTATTAGTCATGTCAAAGTACAACTTCATAATAGCTTAATTATTCATTGTCAGAGCTTTTGGTGTTTCCTATTGTCACTGTTACTGAGTGCCACTTTTGGAAAGCCTGTGACATAATACTGTATTTCATGAAAACCATAGTGAGATTCCAACTGACTAAAAAATAACATTTAGAGACTCTATAGTGTGAAAATTCGTTTGGAACAGAGTTGAGAACATTACTTAAGAGATTCAAAATTATTCATTACTTAAAGCCATTTGTGACTTACACCAATGAACTAAACAATCACTTCAGATTAAGCAGATAAATTATTTTCAGAATATATTTTTTCATCAAAAATATCCTTTGAACCGGACTTACACTTACCTTTGTTTTCATCCTTCCATGCTCAATAAATAAATTAATTTAACAATCTATCCTAAATGTCTTGAGTAAAACCAAAAATAATCAAAACAAAGTACAAATGAAGGAAAAACATGAGAGAAAGTGGGGAAGGACTTTGTCTCTTGCTGGTAACTAAGGCTGGAATGGGAACTGCTGAGAGGGAGCGCCATGCTGTTATTTCAAATAACAGAATCTATGAAGACAATCTGTTTATCAGTTCCAGCAGTTTGCTGCCATCATTACTTGAATAGTAAAGAAAGAAAATTATGTTGAGATTTTTCAGGGTGCCTCAGGCTCATAGGAGTTTTTTAAAACGGGAAGGTGACTTTAAGTCTGATATGAGGATATATGGGAGAAGAGCAGTAGCTATGATTTAGTCTCACATCCCTGCATTTATAATAAGGGAATGTATGGATCTGGGCTTTGATAAACTCTCTGAGCTTTTAAGGAAGGGATCCACAACAGTCTTGCAAAGGAGACAAAACGCATGTACAAGTGTTTTAGCAGATCAAGGCTGATGTACTGTGGCTGAAGAAAGGCATAAGAATAGTAAAACACCTCTTAGGATCTGGAGGTTTCAGATGAAACCATGTGCATAGACATTTACTAGTGAAAACCACCTTAGGTTTTATGCTAACCAAGAACAATAATATGAATGGCAAAGGCACTTTTGATAGCAATTCAGCAGCACAAATGATGGCAGAATGGAGAGTCAATTTGCTGCATCAGCAGCTGCAGAATACATGATCTCTGAACACACAGCAAAAAATGATTATGCTGTGCCAAGAAAGGGCTTAATATACTTAGTAGAAACAGAAGTCAATTTTTCATTTAATCTAAAACACTGGTAAAAACTCCTAGTAAACAGACAAACCTTAGAATGCAGTAATATTGATAATTTTCTGAGAACATTTAAGCAGAATTTGAGCCTTGGAGGTGTTCAGCATTTGAAGGGTGCCTTATGTTCAGACAAATAAAATGTTAGCTTTGGGAAGTAGAATGAAGGCAAAGGGAATCTCAGTGCAATTAAATATAGAATCTTGAAGAAGCTTGTAAAATTTTTTATACAGCCTGTTGACAGTGTTCTCATGTTGATGACCTCAATATCCTGCATTAACAACACTCATTTAAGTATAAATATTTCAGCTTTACATTGAGTGTCAGAAAGACAGAAGGAAAAAGACAACAAACAGGCTGACCTCAGATCTCTGCTAAATTCTCAAAGCTCTCCACTGACATTTCATTACTTCTGTCACAGACATCCAAAGAGATTTATGTGTCCATCTAGTCCTGTAACTGGATTTATTAAAGATGGTATTTCCGGCTTAATGGAAGTGACTGCCAGCTCCATCCATTCCCACACTAGAGCAGCATTTGGCAAAGATAAAAAGGAATTTATCTGTAAACTTTTTGTTTTGGTTTTCTGTGCACCTTTCACTCCCCCATCCCTTATTTTTTCACCAAATATCAATGCTGTCTATGGAAAACAGCCACTTCCTTTCTGTCTGATTAACATCAGCAGTGAAGGAAGGGGAGGAGGGGGATGGAAGGGAATAAAAAAAGAACCACCCAGGACACTGGGAAAAACCTGAGAGTAATCAATTAATCTGTTTTCAATCTATGAGCTGTGCTGTCTTGAACTCCATTATCTTTTACTTATATAAATAAAATTTTAGAAATTGGATCTGATTGAATATGCTGGTAAAAAAGGGTGAGTCAAAAAAACAGTAGAAGTTTATCAATGACAAAAAATCTTCAGACCCATTAGACAAATTCCTGGGAAATCTGACATTTTATAAACAGTTTTTTTGCCTGGTGTTCTAATTCCAGCGTGTTCCATGTACTATGGCTTTGATTACAGATGAGCCATCTTTTCCTTTAGCCATGGCAAGTGCATTACCAGTATTTAAAAGGAAGGGTTTTTACATGACAAAATCATCTGTGATTTATTGCCTCGTGGGCTCATCTGGATTTAGTTTTGGAGTCTGGCACCAATTCCTTAATTGCTTTGGTCAGTTCATTCCATTTCTCCGTTCTAAAGTTCCTCATCTGCAAAACCAGAGGAATGATAAACACTGAAAGCCCTGCGAGTGACTTACTGGAGCCCCTGTGAAAATAGTAGGGACTTTAGCCATGGTCTGAGGGAGCAATGGTGTTACCCTGCAGGATCTTGCCAAATTCCCATCCTTTCCACGCCAAGTCATGGAATGTCATCAGGGAGGTAATGAGTGGGCTCTGACACACTGAGGTGGAAACAATTTGCAGGTTCTTGCTTCTTTTGACTTTTTTCTAGAGCACAGAAAAGGGAATTCTACCACGTCACTACCAGTCTGTGATCTCCTGTTGAATAGTGCGCCTGGCTTCGCATAATTACTTTCTACTTGCTGACAATGCATATTTGCAGTGCCTGGGATTGAGTGGAGATGAGTCATAATGGTAAGAATAACTATTATTTTCCTAATATTTTAAGAAAGTTTCATAGGTGACTATAAGCTGGCCTGTAATTTAAAATAAATGCTGTTTACTTTTTCTCATTTGATGTTCATTGCAAGTAAGCAGAGAAAAGGAAAAGAAGCACAAACAGGGACTGACTTTCTTCTGTGGCTCACCAATAACCAAAAAAGTATTTCTCCAGGTGAAGGCCAACTGATATTAATTTGCTATCCAACAAAGATGTTTCAGGCAGTGAATAAGGCAGGACTTTCCTTGCAGGAAATAATTTATTAATATGTGCTTGGCCAGAGCAGGAGCAGGCTTACACTTTTACTAGATGTCCTTCTGGATTTCCTGGCTTTGGTCTCTCCCAGTCTCAACCATTCTGTGAAGACATGAAAATTGTAGCAGAAATGAAAGTAGATTTCTTGTATCAGCTGAGAAAAGGCACTAGAATTTCTTCCCTTTTGTCATCCCCTTTTTATTTAAGATTTTTGTCAATATTTCCAATAGTCAGTACAAAAGCACATGGAAGATTTTCCCACTGGCTTGGAAAATAGAAGAATGTGATGGAAACCTTATCAGGAAAAAAAAAAATCAACAGTACAGGCCCCAGAACTGTAAAACAGTGACACTAGCTTAGAGATAACATAGCCTAAGCACAGATGGCTGATAGAAATGTATGTCTGATAGAAACAGAACTTGGGTAAGAATTTCTCTTACCCATGAAGCAGTGTTTATCCTTGAGTAACATTTCCTGTGATCACACTTTCAAGTATAAATATTATTTTGTATGCTGATAGTGGGCAGAACGAAAAAAATTCTTTTATTCTGAAAGATAAGAAAACAAGCAAGTATAACTGGAGGAACTTTTGTCCTGGATTCAAAAAAATGTAGCAGATGCTTTCTCTCAGTTGCTCTTTATCAGAGAGAATATTACATACAGATGTATTTTGGAAAGTTTATTTTTCTTTAAATTAAAAATGAAAAAGCTTCATGGGATAGAGAACACCTCTTTCAAAGCTTGACATGCCAATATTTTAGTAGTCTTTGGGGAATTTTAACATATAAATTCTTTGCTAGGAAAGAAAAAATGGAACTTATATATTCTTTGTCTGAAAATGTGCAGAAAATTTCAGAAGTTATTTTCATAACTTTAAACATAGTGAGAATTTCTGTTGACACCATGTGCATGATTTCCAGACTGCTTGCTTCTACCCATCTTGGTTTCTTCCTGCTGATGCAAGATGCCATTATTCTCTCTGATGTATTCCTCTAAGGTTATTTCCATAATCAGAGTTTCCCCAGCCACGTCCCCCCCGTCCATTACAGAACGTTGCCTGGATGGCATTTGTTGTTCCCAAATATTTGGTAGCAGATGGTCAGCAGAAGATGCCTGTAAGTGGGAAAAGCCATATGCATTCAGTCAGTCCTGCTGCCAGTGTGGGAGCAAGGAACAGGGCTCCTCAAGAGGAGCAGGGAAAGGATCAGATGTGCCCTTGTTGACTGCACAGCACACACATAAGATGCCAGTGCTTCTGCAAAGCACCACAGGCGTTGTTCCCTTCTTATCTCAGTCCTGCACGGGCATGTCAGGTTTGCTGTACACATGCAATGGATGTGTGCACATTCATTTCTGGCGTGCCTGAGGTGCCAAGGCAATGCATCTCAATTAAAAGTGACTGAGCAGCAGGCACATTAACAGGTACATCAAAATACTGAATGAAATGCCTGACAGAGGCATCTGTAGGTTGTCCTCAATGTCTCATCTGCAATGTATCACTCCTCTACTGCAGTAGTCCCTCACCTCAGTCCTGTGGTTCTTGTGCCCTCTGTACTGGCAGCACGGATATGTCGTGTGCACCCTTTGTTTCACGTGCTGTTGCACACTTCTAATACACAGATATTTGGTGACTGGTTCTATTAATGTTTAAAAACCACAGATTTATATCAGATTTTATTTAAAGATGCTCTCCAGAGCCACAGTAAAGAATTGACCCTTTTTTTTACTTTCTGCATGAATGAAAGGAACTACATTTGCAATTATAACAAGGAAATTACAATTTTTTAATACAACATGAAAAAGAAAAATATTTTCCTTTGAAAACCATTTTAAAATGCACACTTCCTACCCAGGGTGTCCTCTTGGTCTCCTTCATATGCGAAAACATCTGAATATAATAAATTAGTGTTCTTCTTTAGGGAGTAGCTGCACCATCTATCTCAAGGAAATAAATTATTTTAAACATGCTCCAAAGACAGAAATATCATTGTTAAATATGCATTCTGTATGACTTAAAAGAACAAATATATACTAAAATTATGTTTCAATTTGTCTGAAATATTATCTTTTTACTGAAAAGTAATCTAGTATTTTAATACAAGAAGCTAGTGCTCAGTATTCCTTCTCAGTATGCCTTTTTTACTTCAAGGAGGTAAAACTGAATGTACTTATGACTAGTTCACCTCCCCCCTCATCCCCCAAAACATTCACAATACAATTCATTCAGTGCAAAGCCTTGAACTTACTTTCTTTTTTTTTTTTTTTCACACAAGGAAAGCAGAAAAAGCAAAGCATTGAATTCTCATCTCTCATCGCACACTAGGAGGTAAATCCTGCCTCAGTGTTGGCCAGCCTGCCCTGAACTTTGGTAGATAATTCTGGTAGAGGCACTCTGCACAGCCTCCTTTCCCTGCACAGAAAAATAAAGCTGCTGCTTTTTATGCAGCTTGGCAAACTTTATTGAGACGGCACCAGGGGAGAACAAACCACAGTTTTTATTAGTTCCCACCTTACAGCAGCCCAGGCCCATTCAGAGCTCAGCTAAGTCAACTAGAGGTCTTTTGATACCAAAGAGCTTTGAATCCAAGTGCCTGGAGAGAAATTATATGTTGAATAAGAAATAAATGGGGAGGGAGGATGGAAATAATTACTCCGTAAAAATGTGCTGCCTTGTTCTATGACATTTTCAAGTGACTTTCTACAGAGGGAGAAGTGAGCAGCTTGATTTGTGGTCATTGTTTTGGTCACTCAAGGCTCTTGAACTAAGAAACTGCAGGAACAAAATTTCAGGGCACTGTGAACATTATAATTTTATTAATTGCTTTTACATGCGTTTCTTTTACATGTCTGTAAGCAAATGCAATTGAAAGTTGTGGTTTCTGTGGCATTCCTGAAAACAAATAGTACTCACACTGATGACAAAACCTTAACAGAATATAGTGGGGAGGAGCAGCAGTTATACAAACAATAATTCTTTTAGAGTGATTTACACCTTTCTGAAAATGTTAAAAAAATTATTATTACAAGTAGACTTTGAATTAAATGTGTTTGTTGGATGGATATAACACCCTTTAAAATATATGCTATAAATGTTTTGATGTTGTGGAGAAAGTTAATAGACAGGAAATCACAGAGTTCTATATAAAAAGTAATTTAAAATCTACAGAGAAACATGTTTCCCATTGACTTTCATCTATGTCTTGCAGGCAGAAGATTTCTCAAAATACAACAAAGAAAATAACAAAACAGGAATTACTAGTGAATGTTATGCCTAGAAAATATATGTCTTGGTCATTAAAGATATCTCATGTTTATCATGTATGGACATTTTATGAAAACATATTTGAATTGCTCTCTCATCCTCTCTCAGTTGTTTTCTCTGATTTTATGAGCCTGTCTGTATTTTTTCATAGAAAACAATTAAGGAAAACATCTTTCTTTTCTGATCTGTTCTCTAGTGAGAATTGTGGGTTAGTGAGGAGATACATGTTTCAGAAACAAAGCAGAAGATTGCCTAACAACAGCATGCTTTCTTTAGAAAAATCTGTGCTTCCTGATTTGTCTGCATCACACATCAGAACGGTTGCAAAATATAAGCCTTTTTTCCTGATTCTACAGTGTTTCTGCTTTCTAACTACTGCATCATGGTCACTTCCCCAGACAGGGTGTCGACAACACACATTTTAGAGAGTTATATTAATACATTAATACCTTTAATATTTGTGCAAAGCAACTTCTTCACAGAGAATTAAAAGTAAGTCTGAATAAATATTCAAGCAAGACTTGAGATATTAATAGAAGACTAGAAGTGTCACTGACTTAACACTCAGTAGGCATATGAATAAATTGTAACACACAGAGACAGATGAAATTACAGAAGAATTCCTTATGAACGGAGACTGTCTTGTTTGTATAGCAGTCAGAATAGTTGAATATCATTTTTACTGGGAGTTTTAAGTGTTTCAGCCACATTGGGGAGAATAATAAAAAGAATAACAAGAAGTATAATGTGGGCATACTAAATCCAACAGTACCATGCAGTGATATTCATCAGTGTTCATTCTTCTTTCAAACGACAGTGCTTAGTAAATAAGGAAGCAAACTCTTCCTTTCTACTGCAAACAGGAGAAATAAACTCTTCAAGTAGCTGAGAACATGAATGTTATTATATCTTGGGACACTTTAGCAAGTAAATAATGAAAACATTCCTTATATGCAGAGAGTGGTTATTCAGTAAAAGAGAGTATTTTAACAGCAGACTGCTGTTTGTATCCAGTAAGGCAACTGCTGTCAGAGGGCATTGCCAGGCATTGCAGTCTCCCCCTCCAGCCCCCTGCCTTGGTGGAGGGCAGGCACACAGCCAGTGTATCCCAAATTTTGGTCTGCCTGTCTTAATCTAACACAAACACAGCATGGCTAGAAAGCTTCTCTAACTGTATCTGCAAAAGGGAAACACTTAGCAGTTCTTCATGTGGGGTCCCTCTTCACAAACAGTGTGCATCCTTTCAGAGTGTATGGATTCTTCTATTTAGCCCCAGTGAAGACTTCACTATTGAGCCTTTTTCATTAAGAGTAACAAAACAAGTCAGAGGCCCTATTTTACATAACTGTGAGCAGTTCCTTATTCTGCTTTTCAGAGTGGAAATTTACTTGTACTCTTCCAAGAGGTACCCACCCTGCCTCCCTCCATTCTGCTGCTTCTCCATTCCTTCTCCTCTGCCTCCCTGACATTGAGATGAACCATTTTCTAGGGTTAAACCTAACTGAGCTAAGAAAAAAAGAAGAAAAGGGGTGGGATCATTTTCTGCTGACTGTGCTTCATGGAACAGCTCACCGTGAGGCCAGCTGGGAGCAGAGCTGGTGTGAGGGAAGGGCAGGCACACAGCCAAGGGCCTTGGTTTGGAGAGAATGCTGGTTTGGACGTACAACCTGTCAAATCATCTGTAAAGTGAAACCTCACCTTGGCTTGAATGAAGCTACTTGGTAAATTGTGCAGCAGTGTGATGAGAGGAGGCAGAACTCAACTTTCAGAAACAAAGAGATTCGCCTTTAAGGAAATTTCAAATACCTGCTATTTGGCACAGGAGAAATACAGAACTCCTGTAATTCTGAATTTTTCCAGGACTAAGGTTCAGTGACCGGTTTTGGTCTCAAGAGTTTTTTGTACTCTAGAAAAGAAGTGTCACTCACTATTGCGGAGGCAGCTTTAGTGTTGTCTTTCTTCCATTAAGTGATATCACTCTTTGAAAAAAAAAAAACCAGATCTCGACAGTTCATAAATGCAATAAATTAAATTTTAAAAGCCACACTAATATTGCAGCATTTTCTAGACATTTCAAAGCAGTAATAGAGAGCAATGCTTGATATTCTACATTGCAAATGAACAAGGGTAAAGAGTTATCCCTACTTGGATAACATTCACAAGACATGCTCTTCTTCTTCATTTGTCCATATTCCTTACCTTGGCTTTTGCACCTTTTCTTCCTTTTGGGAACTGCTACTAATTAGGATGTACAAGAGATTTAGTTGTTTAGAAGGAACCTTGCTTTGCATGAATGAAAATGCAAATAACTTCTAACGCATATCAATACAAAGACACAGACTTTTTCTGCACTATCCCCAAGGTTACTATTGATGCCCTGAAATGTGATTGAGCAATAAGGCAAATAGTACCTTTAAATGAAGGTTGAAAGGAGTCAAAACATCTCTTTATATTTTAGCAGGAATATAACTGACAAGTGTAGTATGTAGATATACCACCTTTTAAGAATAATTTCTTCTGTTTTAGTCCACGTGAAACTTTTAGGACAGGAAATCACTATCTTGTCCCAAACTCTGTGTTTTAATCTTTTGATCTTAGTTATGAACTTTAGAACAAAATCAGAAGTAAAGCTTTATGTGCTTCCAAACTCAACAATTCAAAATCTGGGTTTGCAATCCCGTTTTTCAGTGTGATTACTTAGATTCAAGCCATCTATTAAAGAAAATTTCAAACAGGCCAGCATGAGCCAAACCCTTAATCCTGTGCTTAGATTCCTGTTTTTTGAGTTTAAACTTGGTAATATATTGGTATTATTATTTTTGAGTTTATACTTTTGCCTCTTTTCTCCCTGTATATATCATAAAGGATGAAATAATTTGATTTCTGCAAATGAGGATTCATGCATTGCTAGTTCCCTTGTGCCTGTGCCTGTGCAACACACAATATTTCAAAGCAGCTTCGTACCTGTAACTTAAGCTGAACTGGAGGTAATTTAGCTTACAGCTTTGAGAAAATGGGGGTGCACTTAACATAATATGTTAACAGCAGACTTAATTTTGTTGGGTTTTTTTTGTTTGGGGTTTTTTTTTGTTGGGTTTTTTTTTATTATTTTTTTTATTATTTTTTTTAATTTTTTTTTTATCATTGCATAGCCCCAAGAAGAACATTTCTTAAACTCTGGACAAATGACACTAGAAAAAAAAATACCTTCCAAAAGCTATAATATTTTATATTTTGGTATAATGAAAAATAATATACTTATGCAGTTACTAAATATAATTCTATTGTGCAGGATCACGGTAGAATGAAAAAAAAAACCTCAGCTCCACCTGAATTTAAACACTGCCAAACTGTACATCACAACTAATTTATCCTGTGCTTCACTCACAACCAGTTAGCATCTCCTTGGTGCCTCATCACAGCACATGCCTCCTTTGTATTTCCATCCACTTCACTGAGAAAGGCACATCTCACAGTTTGAGAAACAACACTATGAAATAAGTGCACTCTTTAAATACACTTAGCTTAACTGTTTCCATTCTTCTTGGCCATATCAGAGTTCTCTGGCTTAGATTAATTTCCCCAGTTACATACAGTATCTTGCAATCTAGTGTTTTAACTTTCTTTGGCCTGAGAGTGAAATGAAAAAATGACCTATATCCCCATTCCAAATGTATGGGTGGTGCAGGAAAAAATATCTTTATTTTCACTGGGACATGTTTTGCTTGCCCCAGACCCCTTCCTCATCAACTTGTAAATGACAGATCTGCACATGCAGCTGTGGTATGTTCACTAAGCAAAGGCATGTTAGAAGCTGGCCCGGTGAGAGATACAATGACCTGATTGAGTGGTCTAAAAGTGGTCTGAGCAAAATGTTTCTACTTCCTTATTTATAGTAATCTTCCTCTGTAAGGAAGAAACTTTTTACATTGGTAACCCTGCAAAACTGTGGAGAAACTAAACCCAAAAAAGGACTAGGGTGTTGAGGGACAGTATTAAAAGAAAATTTTAGCTGAAGAAAGCTGGTGTTGCCCTGTAGCCCACATAAGCAGATAGATTTCTTGTGGGAGGAGCACTGACATCAATGTCTTGGTGTGGAATGCTGTGGGGGAACATGTCTCCAGCTATTGGTCACAGAGACTCAGAAAACTATCTTCACTATCCTTTGGAAGTTGCTTTGAATTAATAACGCAATAAGCCAAGTTCGGTTACTTTTTCAGGTGTGTCTGAATGGTGACTGAGCCATGCAAGAGTGTGCTGGTTTCCTGTACTGTATTTGGGAGTGTGCTGTGTGAACTGGGATAAATGGCAGAGAGCCAGCTCCTCTAAAAAATACTTGCTATCTGTAGTAACTTCCTTTTATAAAGGAGTGGAAGTTCTGATAGGAGTATCCTATAAACCAGGTTTTGCTTCAAAATACTTTATGTAGCTCATATTAAAGAGCCCTTAGGACACCTCAACTTGGCTTCAATGGAGATGGGAGATGAGATTTTTCTTTCTTCCAAGCAAGTTTTTCTAATTACCCAAGTAGGATTTTCTGCTTCAACTTGTGCTCTTTAGTCCTGCCCTAATTACTTCAGAATTATTTTCTATGCAGTGTAGGAACTGGCAAATATCTTTATGTTCTGGTATCAAGCCAGAGTATATACTAATAGCTTGCACATCACATGGAATATAAAAGATGCAAAATCTCAAATGCAGAGAGAATTTAACATGGATTTTTCAAATCCATGGGAAAATAACCTGACCACTAGATTCCTATGTAAGCTTATCAAGAAGCAGTACTGTGAATTGTTTCTTTCTGTCCTGGTTTAAAAAGAAAGTGCCATCACAGGAACATTTGTTCAGGATCCTGTTCCTACAGATTCACATTTAATATGTATTGACAGTATGTTCTGACTGTGAAAAGGATTTCAACAATTGAATGAAGAATGACTCTGCTTTGACAGTTAATGGAATCAAGAATTTATCTAAGAAATGTGCTGATCTGGGATAACTGGATTAAAACCATAATGAATTTTTGGAAAGCATCCTTGTATAATGCATTTTGGAAGGCCAAAGGAAAATGAAGATTGTCTAGAGACTTTCAATTCTCACTAAGTAGCTAAATTAAATCACATAAGCATTCCTCCTTAAGACCCCTAATGAATTGTTACAAATTAGAGGTCATTTCACCTTTGAGATTGGCTGTGATTAAAAAACTGAAAACACAACACTTAACCAATTTACACATCCAGGGACTGTAGCTAAATATTCTTGGATATTTGTGCAATTTAGCTTATGCATTATTCAAAATGCATTACTTGGGGATTTGACTAGAAGAAAAAGAAAACTAGAAATAAAGATGGGTTATGGAGAAAAATTCTAGATTAACTGGACAACTATTAAGTGGCTAAACAATAATATTGGTTTTACATTAGGAGTGAAAGTAAAAATAAAATCTACACAATAGCCAGTCTTGGTCTCACTGGAATACAGTGTCTCTGTGAGCTGTTACCATATGTCTGTGCTGCCCTTGACACGTCTCTTTATTAGCACAAAAAAACCCCAATCTGGGAAGAAAAATAGGACTGTGTAATTAATTTGTAGATGAACAGAACATAACATAAATGCTGGAACTCATTTCCTGGACCTGAACACATACACAGCATATGCAAATGCTACAGAAACCTAGCAGCTGTATTTGCAATTAGGACTCAAGAGTACACTGAGGCACAACCTTGCCACCTTTCTCCCTTGCTTTCAGAAGTGGCAGTAACATTGACTAAAGTGACATTTTTCCCTTCATCTTGTTGAGTAAGAACTCTGAGAAGCATAAATGAGATCTTTTTCTCTGTTTTTAATCCTATCCATACTGTCTTTGGAAACTTTATTTTTTCAATTTAAAGACAATAGTTTGAAACCCCAGAAATAGATAGGAACAGTCTGAAGAAATGGGATCAGAGAACCACTGGCATCTCCACACAAACACACACACACACACACACACACACACACACACACACACACAATCTGTTTGCTTACTTGCTGCTGTTTTAAAAGGGGAACCCCAGTAATAGCAGGTGTATTTTATATGTATCTTATGGGATGTTTTGTCTAGATGTGGCAGCCTGTGAGACATCCACATTTTAAAAGAAGAATGGAGCATACAGTTAAAACCATCTTAGAGATGTGGAGAAATCACAGGTACAGATATCTGCCTGGCCTGTGTTTGTATGTCCATTGGAAAAAGAACCATAACACATCTCCTCATAACTGTGAACAAGCTGCAATGCTGTTGGTAAGAATAAAATTAAAGAAAACTTCTGCCTGCAGGTGGGTAGAGAATGGAGGTAAGGTAAATTCAATACATAAGAAGTCAAATGCATTCTGTAAAGAACATGGGAAAAACAAATCACAAAAGGAAAAACTTAAATTGTAAGGGAAGGCTAAATTGCTGAAGTGGCTCTTCAGAACCCTTTCACCACTTACTCTGAGCAAGCAGGGGCAGCCTCAGTCAGTTTATGTCAGGTAGAGAACAGGACAGGACATGATAGTGACTGTGTGGATACTGCTGAAATGGAGAAATCTTCAACTCAGAGAAGCAGACATATGCTTATGGTATGAAGGCACATATGGACAGTCTCTTGAAAGAAACTGAAGCATTTCTTAGCAGACAGGATCCCTGATGCATCCAGTCTGGCATCTTGCCTCTGGCAATAAATCATACTCAGCATTTCAGAAACAGCTTCCAAAATCCTATAGTATATCTGCCCATTTATGTAATGTGAAATATAAGTAAGCAAGAGGAAAATTCCTTTGTGGTCTTTTTGTCAATCATTCACTATGGATCATTAGGTTTATTATTGCTCTATCTTAGCATGAATAATCACTAATGTTGTTATTGCCAATAAAATTATTCCACAGTTAAAAAAAATCAAGTTATTGTAGTTAAGGCTGACCAAGTGATGCCTACAGTCCAATATTTCTTTTTATTGACTCTATTTGTATCTAATATAAAAGAAACTTGCTTGTATAATTTAAAAAAAAATGACAGCTAGGGAAAAGTCACTTTAAAAAATTGCTTTTATCTCAGGTTATAGCTCAGTTAATGTGAGCCCAAATGTTGTATGCTGCAGCTTTAGAGGCAAAAAGTAACATTTGATCAAACATCACTTATTTTCATCTGTATAATGATGCAGGTAAAAAAAACCCATGCCGGATCAACTTTTTACAGCACTCATAATTATCATACAGTAATCCTTTTGAGTTAAGAGTTTTTGCTGATACACTGTTATACAAAGCCGAAAAACTACAGGGAAGGTAACAAATTCCAAGGCCAAAATAAAGCCCAAAATTGTTCTGGAAGAGCCTCTTTTTAACTCTCAGACAAACAAAAACTCCTACTGCAAATAAATATATTATCTGTAAATAAAATATGCAATAATTACCACTCTGTAGTAACAAAGTTCCTATTTTATGTTGTTGTTCCTGAGAGAAAATTTCTGATTTGTTTTCCTACATCTGATGTAAAAGCCAGACAGCACTCTTTCTAATTTAGTTACATTTCCAGGGGGAAAAGAGGCCATTCACTAATTCTATTGCACCAGTATGGTACATATGTAACATCTATATCACAGACACAATAATCCACATAGCAAACCAAGTCAATACAGCCGAAGTGTCTTCAGAAATTCATGGAACTACTGAAAAGACATTGTATTATGGAAAACACTATATAATGCACTGTACTGTGTATTTATTTTGTGCAGTTAAGGTGGGTAACTAGAAATTCCCGAGTCAAATAGAAAATTCAAGTTCTCAAGAAAAATACCTGAGGAATTTAGTGTAAGGCAACAACAAGAACTTTGGTTTTTGCCCTTTTTCTTGTCCCACTCCTACGTAGTGTAGGCTGATTTTAAATGAAAATGAAAGTTACTTCAAAACCTGTACTTGTTAAATTGTATATAGAAAATAAGAGTGTCAGCATTTTCTAACTTAAACTCTTTGTTACCCTGTCAAGTTTCAACACAGTTAATGACCTTATTTTCTTTTTCCCTTACTGCTAAAATTAACTATTAATTTGTCTTTCAAATATTATTCCAATATAAAATTTTATTTTCAATTATACATATTGCCTAATCTTGCAAATAAAACACTGTGCTTCAAGTCAGTTTTTCCTACATATAAAACAGGAAATTTCTTGCAACAAAAATTACATAGTTATACTTTAAGGTGCACACATTTTGTTTTATTTGTTACTGACTACCTGGAAAAAATACTTAAATACAGAATATTGGAATTTGTGTGAGTGAAGTTGAGAAAAAGGATGTTACTGCACCAGATCAAAGAGACACAAGTCTTTAAAAGCATTCAATTGATTTACTGGTAGATGGATCAAATCCTTTTACAGATTAATCCCATTTTGCATTTTTTGAAAAGAAGTTATCTTCTGTCTTTACACGTATTTATAACCCTTGTTTGGTACACCTCTGTCAGCAATATTTTATGTTGGCAAGGTGGCAGAAGGATGTGACAGATGATGATACAAGCAAGACAAGCAAAAGCAAAAATTTGTAAAAGTCCATATTGCCTTTATCTATATATTTAAAGTGATTTGGAATATGGATCTGAACTGCTCACGCATATTTTGTGATCTCGAAATATTAAGAAACCCTGAATAAATAGGAATGTTTTATTAGCAGGGACTTATTAATATTTTAATTTTGATAACTGGGATGAAATAAAATTCCTTGTCCAGAATAACCAATTTGTGGGAGTTGATTCTGCAGACTCTAGAATATCCACCCTGTCTATCAACCAGACATTTTGTATCTGTATTCTGTTCCAATTCTACAGCAACAGGGATGGCCAGTTTATGGCAGGACAAGAGGGAATATGAAGTTTGACAACAAACTTCTAGAAGACTAAAAGGTAAAGGAGAGTACACAGAAACTGAAAATTATTTTGTTGATTTAATATTGAAGAGCAACATGCAATCAGAACATGTTGTTCAAATTCAGCATTAGGGTGAGGCATTTTACATTCTTTGAAAAGGGTCTGGGGAGGAGGAACTTTTTTCAGAATAAAAGTATGACAGTTAACTATTCTCTCTGCTAGACTTCTTCTGCTTCAAAAAAATTATATCCTGGAGATTTTAGTTTGGGAGGATTTTCCATATGATTTAGGAGCTGAAGAACTCAATACAAGTTGTGGTGAATTGGATTCTTCAATCTGTAAATGCCACTATCTGTGACCATGCAGCACTCCCTTAGTTCTCAGTGCAGTGGACTATGATATTTTGTTGCATACTTAATTTCATAACCTGAAATGTGCATTTGTACTTCATGCATCCAGCAAATTGCCCTGCACAGCATGGAGCATGTGTCCTGATCTCTCATACTGCAAGATTGCCTAGCAAGGTAAGTGAAAAATGAACAGTTTGGGAAAAACTAGGTAGTGTCACTTCACTGCCCTGATCATAATAGGGAAAAAGGTTTGTAATTTACTACCCTTTTTTTCCAGTCTCTGAACACGTACCTCTATGTTCGGCAGTCCCCAAAGTTCACTGAAGCAGCAGTGCTTGTGCTGATTTAATTTCATTCCTTCTGCAAGATTACCTTAGAACATCTGGTAAAAATTAGACAAACAGATTAGTTACAGTTCTGTTTTCAGTTAATTATTTGAAGCCTCTGCCCTCACTTGTCTATTGCAGAGGAAAGGAATAAATTTCTGACAGGAATAGAGGGTCTAGCTAGGGATTGTGCAGCCAGTGTCAAACCTAATAAGAATTCAAGAACTCCAGGTCCATAATTTAGGATGATGGTAGTGCTGCTGCTGCACCTCAGTTGAGAGCACTGCTTGTCCAATAAAGAGAAGCTCTCTAATCCAAAGAAATGTGTAACACAATTGCAGTTTTAATGGAAATGGAATTAGCCTGACCAGAACTACATTTCCTCTGTATTATACGATACAAAACTATTTAGTGGTCTACAAAGACAGCAGTGGACTACTTAAAATGCTCAGGCATGAATAGCTTCCTGGTTTTTAACTCATCAGTGCTGAAATTTTTCCTCTGATAGCTACAGTAGGGTTGCTTTAGCAGAGCAAATAGAAAAGTAAACATGCTTTTTTCTTTGACACCTGGCAGCCATCAGGCTGTACCCAATAAGGTTGTGCAGAAACATAAGAAACATGAGGCAAAAATCTGTGCCCAGGGCTGCCACCTACATGCTCCTTTCACACTTCTGAGGCTGTGCTGCACCTGAATTCATGTAAGGAAAGGACACCATTGCTTTTTGGCGGTTAATAAAAATTAGTATCAAGAGTGGCAAGAAAAGCTTTAAACATCCAGCCTGCCTGGAAGTCAGATGTTTTGAATGAGGATACAACATGGATGGTGAGTGAAATGTTACCTCGAGCCAAGCCTTTTGTCACTCCCTTTGTTGCAGACTTTAAGGTAGGAGCTGTCAGGAGTTCTTGGTGCACACGGAGGGCAGCCTGTCTTTCAGGAGAGACTGCTCCCTCAGAGTACTGTGGGCAGCACTTTCTGCCCCAATAACTTTTAGGTTTCACTTAATTCCATCGTCCTTGTCACTTGGGACTTCAGCTGACTGCAGTCAGACTCCCTTTCTGACATTCAACTGCTAGGCTAAATGTATGCATGCATATTTATATATTTTCACACATACATACACATATAAATATATGACAGTTATGTTCAATAGCCCTATATTTAAGGCGTAGTTTCTGAGGATATGTATACAAACAACAAGGATATATTAGATCTTACAGTTGTTTTCCTTGATTTTCACTTAGTAAAGAAAGTTTTGTTTATGCTTTCAGCTATAAACTGTCTATTACCAAAACTGCAATGTCCTGCCTGTGTTTGCAGAGAGCCTGAAATCAGAAGTGAGTTCTGGTCACCTCCTCCAGATGTCCTTCACCTCTGAATGTACCCTGAGAAAGAGAAAAGTGCAGTCATAACAGAAAAAAAAAAAAAAAATCATTATTTTCTTTGTATTCAAGCTGAGGGGAAAAAAAGAAAAATTAAAAACCTGAGTCCAGGATGTTAAGTACTAAGGCTGGGGAGGGTGCAGTTGACATGATTTGAGGCTGGGGTTTCAATTTCAAAACATTAGCAACTGAGAGCTTAAATGAAGATGATGAAGAGCTGTCAGGAAAGGGCTAGTTCCCTTCAGAAAGAAATTATAGCAGCTTCTAAGCCTACAGTGTTACCTGACTTTCAAAGCAGAAAATTTGACATGCAGTCATGACTCGCAGATATGAGTGGGAATCTAGTAAAAAACAAAGGTAAGAATTCTTAAATCCTCCATACATCTTCCTGTTCCTAGGAGATTTATTTATAAAAAGTATTACAATGCGAAGTACTCATATTTCTGTTTACCTATTCCATGTAAGTAAAACAAATGAGGCACATAATGGATGCTGAGCTTTCACTCATATTTTTTTCCACTTGAACCTTTTTATACTTGCATGAATACTTTCTCTATACAGTGATTGTACAATTATATAACACACACACACACACACACACACACACACACACACACACACACACATATATATATATATGCATGACTAGATGGGTGTTGACTTAAACATGCTTAGGATTTTTGCTGCTGCATTTTCCTGTTTCATTTCAGAATGAGTTGCATTTCAGAATATCCTGATAATGCATACTGGCAAAGCATGAAAGCAACTGCACTGCAAGATAATTATAATCATTACTAGTTCCCAGTTCTCTTAGATGGCTAATATTTTTTTCTGATTTTAGAAAATATTCTGATTTATAAGGGGACCTCTTAGCACTCTTTGGGGGTCAGATAGAAATGAATACAGACATTTAATTAACTATTATTTTTTAACAAATAACAAAGATTTTATACTTCTCTGTTACAGTGGAATTTCGTTCTCTTAAAATGTGTCATGCCATTTAATCAGATACTGGTTGGAAGACATCCAACCTACAGCTGTCAGGAATATTTTGATACTGAACTACTTTGCAGCCTCAAACTGTAGACTACTAAAGAAATTATCTCCATTACAAGAACTTTGATGAACTTTTTATATCTGTTTGATCATTTCTGTTCCTGTGTCAAAGCTGATCATGATGTTGCCATCTGAAGGTCATATGGCTGTGTTTGAATTAAATAAACTGCTTCTCTTTTTTTTTTTTTTTTTTTGTTTTTTCCCTTAACATAAGCATCTCATGCACACCAAGATGAATGTTGTAGTGTCTGTCCTGGGTGTGCTATGGCTATGGCTCAGCTGATCCGCCTCCATTCGTGGACAGGAAATGAGAACAAGGAGAGAGAAAGTAACAAACATTTATTCACCTCCCTGTAGGTTTGTTGACTCAAAATAAATAACATTTGATCTTTCTCTGAGACAACATGGAATTTAAGTCACATGATGATCTTTCTTGTGCCTTCCCCTTGAGATGTTCACAACCGCTTTTCACAGCACACTTTGACTCGCTTTTCTCTGCATAAAAATCATAAACCTTTGATCCCAGCTCATGTGGTAGTTAACATAAATGTCTAACTAATTAGGTTCTTTTCTTTCTCATTTCGTCCTCTTTTTCTTGGGACAGTGGAGAGTTGAGCCTTTTACAGGAGGGAGCAGAGATATCTGGGGGAGATGACTTCTGTGCTCTGAGCATGTGCAAAGGCACTGAGA
Organism: Taeniopygia guttata; assembly: GCF_048771995.1. NCBI lineage: Eukaryota > Metazoa > Chordata > Aves > Passeriformes > Estrildidae > Taeniopygia > Taeniopygia guttata. Next base: position 48,399,660 of record NC_133027.1, on the reverse strand, counting down.
AGGAAGGAGCAGCTTCCCTGTCTGCCTGCTCATCCCTCGGCTCTGCCTGAGCACTCAGCATCACTCTGTGCCAGGCTCTGGCAAGTCAGAACAAATGCAGCTCATGCCAAGAAGGCAGCTCTGTCTGCACTAGCATGGAACTAAAACATTGGATTTTGAGGCTACACCATCAGGCTCGCAGATAGTGCACTGATAACATGTATAGTGTGCAGCCTTTTTGTGATTGTACAGTGACTTTTTTCCTGGATCCTGTCTAGATGAGATTTACATCAGGTCTTGAAAAAAAAAATGCAGATTTAAGTCCTTCTGCAGGCAACTACTCAGCTGTATCAGGCTGTACATGCTGAAAAGCTGGGAAATTCTGAGTATTAGACTGTACCAATTCAGTCTGTTGACAGCTGAGGAAAGGATCTTCCCATTTTACAAAAAGACTGGTAATTAAAGCAGAGCAGTAAGGGAGCAAAGGGAGGATGTATTCCAAGTGACACTGTACTGGAGATGTTACAATTTGAAAAATTTAAACTGCCTTGGAGGAAAAAAAAATACTAGAAAACTGACAGATAATAGTCTGAGGGGAAAAAAAAATCTGCTTTGGAGAATAAGAGCCAGAGAGTCTTCTAAAACAGAAAAGATAAGATTTTAAGACAAACAGCCCTACTTCCTTTTCACTCTACTTATTCATCTTGTTGGATGACTTGCTATCTTCCTCACCTGTCCACTGTTTCATATGCTGACCACTGACTCACAAATACATGGTGTTGGTTTGTTTGCATGTAGTGCCTTGTTTTCTTCTCAAGCTCTTGATGTAAATCTGGTAATTCCTCATTGATGGGGAAGATAAGGTTAACAAGGAAGACAGATTCCTGCTGCTATGAGCTGATGTTTCTTCACAGCAAGTCCGGTGTTTACTGGATGTAGGCACTAACAAATCATACTGTTCTGGTGTCCTTTTCCCCAGCAGATACCACTGAGGCAGCTTGTGTGGCATTTGTAATTCTAATTCAGTGCAGGTCCACCACAGAGGAGTTTGACCAATTGTGTGTATATTCATTCAAAGAATGACATTCCCTAAAACTATGGAAAATATTTTAATCACCCTAGCAACTTAATACTACTGGAAATTTATTTAAAGAAAGGAAATACCACGTACAAAATATATTGAGTGAAGTTTTCTGGCTTGTATCTTTCAGGAAGTAAATTCTAGCCCTTAAAGTCGATGACTCCATGAAGATTGAATGATTCTCTTTCATGACAGCACACATTCTTAAAATCATCATAAATGCCTGGCTTTTATATTTACAATTTCCTGAGAACTTGCTGTTCAGTAGTGGAATCTTTGCAGATAACCTCTAAGTGAACACAACTCAATTTTACTTTAGAGCTTATCAGATAGTTTTTTAAGGAGCTTTCTACTTCTCTCATGCACAGCTTCCACTCATGGGATCTCACATGCCTCAAAACAGAGCTTTGGAATTTTTAAAAGAAAGATAAAAAAATCAAACAGTCGCAACAAATCCCAACATTTCATTCTTAATGACATATGCCTATAATTCTAAAACGGTGATACTTCTGTCTCCATAACAGAAAACTGAACTTCTTGATCATCTTTATTTTTGGAATAAAGGTTCTGACCCTGTGAGGTGCTGAAGTTTGCAAGGGACAAAAAGTTCTATCTATCTCACTCTGTAGAAACTGAGAGTAGTTGCTAAATTTCAGAAAGTATTTTGCAGGATGAAATATTGAGTTCATGTCTTCCACAAAAATTATGGAGACAAGATGGTAGAATAGTTTTCTTATATGTTGAGTTTGTTTAGAAGTTGATTTTGACATGGTTCACTTTATATTTCATATATGTGTTTGATCACTCAGTTATCTAGTAAATTACAGCATTCTTGCTACCTGTCTTCTTTGAACTGACATCCTCTCCAGCCCACTATTAAAAATTTCAAATTAAGCAAGAAACCACTTTTTCTTGTTTTGTAGAGGTGTCAAAGAAACTTTCCTGTCTGACCATCTAGGAGCAACTCTGGCAGTCACCTGAGATAGGACCAAAGGCCCTTTGCAGCAGGCAGCTCCAGGGAGCCTACACCGGCCCTAACTTCACTATATCACACAGTCAGACAAGTTACTGGTTTAACCCTTGGTTTCCCATAGCAGAGTCTTGTAATTTCATCATCATGCAACATTACAACAGCTCAAGCTGGGTGCATGAAAGTTTTGAGTCTTGTACCTGGCCAACTGGAGAGCCATCATAGACATACGAGAGCTAGGTCACTGGGAACATCTTCAGCCTTTGGGATGCATAGACACCTCTACCAAAATGTTACGACACTCCTAAACACTGAAACGCTATTTGAAATTCTGCTGTTCATTTTTTGCTGAGAATTTCTCCTGTGCTGATGTTAACCAGATTTTTTTTTCTGAAGAAAATAGCAAGTTGGTTATTACACATTTCACTCTTGTGTAGGATATCACATGTTCCAGCACTTCTACTCAGGTTATTTTTTATTCCTCTTTTCTACACAAAAGAAAGAGTGGGAGTTTCCCATATTATATGAAAAAGTTCAAGACAGTCCCTTGGTGGCGGTGGATTTCTCAATCTCCTCCTTCTATCCAGTCACAATAAGAATGAAATGTCTGGATAGATGGCAGAACATGAATCATAAAAAGTTCTGGGGAGGCAGAGCAGGTTTTCTTTCCTATGCTACTGCAAACCATTGAAGAACAAGCTGAATCCCTGTTCCCTCTATTCATCTACCTGGAGAATGCATATCTTTTCAAGTCAATTGCATAAAGGGTATCAGCTCTGAAACTAGGCAATAAAATATTTTAAACATCAAGTATATTAATATGGTCAGGGAGGTAATATATTTTGCTGAAGTCCTCTTTTCCTGTCTCCTCATGCTCTATTAACATCCAATGCTCTTCCCTTCCAAATCCTTTAGTTTTCTGGAAACTGTCCAGCCTGGGACAAATCTGTTTAAAACCAAAATCTTTATTGCAAATTTCATCATTTTTATGGCTAGATGGGTGCTTGCTGATGAAAATGCTGAAATTTCACACTGGAAATTCACTCTGAATTCTGGCAAATGTAAGATTTTTGTCAGTTAGCATTGACAAAGTTGAATATGGCAGTCTTGCAGAGTTCCAACTCAACATGTGAGCATATTCTGGTGTGTATGGAGGCAAGAGACTGAATCCTTGCAGGCTAAATTTCCTGTTTCAAATGTGGGAAGAGGGAGGGGAAGGGAAGGGAAGGGAAGGGAAGGGAAGGGAAGGGAAGGGAAGGGAAGGGAAGGGAAGGGAAGGGAAGGGAAGGGAAGGGAAGGGAAGGGAAGGGAAGGGAAGGGAAGGGAAGGGAAGGGAAGGGAAGGGAAGGGAAGGGAAGGGAAGGGAAGGGAAGGGAAGGGAAGGGAAGGGAAGGGAAGGGAAGGGAAGGGAAGGGAAGGGAAGGGAAGGGAAGGGAAGGGAAGGGAAGGGAAGGGAAGGGAAGGGAAGGGAAGGGAAGGGAAGGGAAGGGAAGGGAAGGGAAGGGAAGGGAAGGGAAGGGAAGGGAAGGGAAGGGAAGGGAAGGGAAGGGAAGGGAAGGGAAGGGAAGGGAAGGGAAGGGAAGGGAAGGGAAGGGAAGGGAAGGGAAGGGAAGGGAAGGGAAGGGAAGGGAAGGGAAGGGAAGGGAAGGGAAGGTTCATTTACATTCACATGGCGTAGAATTTGCCATAATACCTATAACAGTGCTCCTTTGGCAGTAGATAATCAAAGGATGAGTGTCCTGAAATGAAACATTGATATGAAATACCAGCACAGAGAACACAAGAATTTGGACAAATTTGCTTGTTGAATATGCATCTATTGGCTGTTCATCAAAATTATGTGTCTGGGAACAATAAAGCATACTTGAGATTCAAGTGCTTCCAGAATCATTGAGGGAAGCTCTGTGTGTGAGGCTGACTGGAAGGAAAGTGACCTGGGTGGCTGCTGTGTTGTAAATACCACACAGCACACTGGGTTTAGGCTGCTTCTGGAGCAGCTGTTTCTGTGGTCTGGCCTCTGTCCTTCCCTCTCTATAAAATTAAGAGTATGCTGTACCTAACACCTTCTACATATTAGCAGGTAATATTGGACAAGGAGCAAATGCCAGAGGATTGTGCTGTAATTTTGTGGTCAAAAGCCAGACATCTATAATAGAGTGAAGCTAAATCAGAAATGCATGTAATGTTTTCTAATACTCTGTTTCCCTTGATCTTGTTTGTCACATCTCACCATATCTAAATATAACTATGTGTTTTCACCTTTTTCACAGAATCTTGTTTATTAAAGGATGAAGTGAAATGTTTTTAACAACAGAAGAGCTTAAGAAATCTCCACCAGAGTTGATCTGCATGTCTCTAGCACAATGCTGTCTCCAGCAACGTTGTTGAGCATTCAATAAGAGCCTGGTTGCTCCCTGCAATCTGTTGCCTGACCCTCCCTCATCATCCGTGTCTGCTGCATTAAGGAATTATTCCCCTGCCTCATCTCTTTAATGTCTGTGTTTTAAGGCCCATTTGAATGTATTTGTCCTGCCTGTCTCCACCCACCTGTGGCATATCTCACTCCCAGAGGTTCCCTGCCCACAGCTGGAAGAGGGACAGCTCTTGCTTCTCTCAGCTCCCTTGAGCTGTGAAAGAACCTACTAGGTCTTACTTTGTGAGACTTATCAACCACCTTCACAGTTTTGAAACATGTGTCATATCCTTCCTCATCTGTCTCTTCTCCAAAGTTGAAAAATCCCTGTTTATTCTCAGAAAAAAAAAACAAAACCCATGCAAAATAAAAAATAATAACCCTAAGCCCAACCCAAGCTCCCCAACAAAATGCAGAAACAATAGTCTTTTACTCCTGTTCTAAGTGACACTTATCTCACAGTGGTTTTAGAAATGTGCAATTTCCTTGATTTCATATAGCAACAGCTGGTTTTTGTCTTGTCTAAAAGATACAATTTCAGAGCTATTTTTTTAACCAAGATAATTAACTAAATAGTTATATATGTAATTCAGCAGCAATTTTAATATCTTTTAGAAACACACAGTATCTCTTCGGGCATTCTCTTCATTTCATCCTAACAAGTTAATAGTGCCATGTTACATTAGGAAAAATATGGTGCAATTTTTGACAAAGACTTCATAAGAGAGGATGATAACAAGAATACCTGGGGGAAATTTCCCTTTCTCTAAGGGCAGAAACATAAGACAATAAAATCAATGTCATATTCATTGGAATAAAATAGAAGAATTTGTTGCAGCAGAATCTGATTCTCATCAGAGTCTTCTTTCCTTTGTTTAAGTTGGAAGACTGCTTAGAGGAAAAGCTGGATAAGATACTGGCTCTGGCCAGAATGTGTGTAAAAAAACCAAAAAACTTCTAATCAGCTACAGATTTTCTGTTTCATTCTCTGGAGCTGAGTGGGGTTTATAGATTAGACCTGTTGTGTCCTTATGGTTTCATGAAGAATCTTTCCCCTTAGTATAGCTTTCCAGTACAGATATGTATGAGTTATGCATGGGAGGGGTGGAAGTACAAATGCTTTTGCAGCTCTTAACAAATGTTTGAAGGAGAGTTTCCATTTGGATTGATTCAGCATTTAATGTCTTCACAGTTAAGTAATCCTCAGGAAAACTGGTGAGGGAGGGAGTTAAGTTTTGCAATACTGACTTTACAGATGGAGAAGCTCAGGACACAGGTAATCAAGGAAATTAATGCAGAATAAACTTGGCTTTAAATTACCCCATGCCCTACTACTTGATCATTTCTGGATATCAGGCAAAAACTTTGAAGATACTTAGCTGCACATTCATTTCAGTCTCACTGTAGCAAATGTCTGGTGTTGTTTTACAGGCACTTTCCAATTTGTAACTTCAGTAAGAGCTAGGTAGTCAATTATTTCAAAAATTTTAACACATCTTGCTAGTGCATGATATTACAGGTTTCTCCTCTGCATATTTGGCAGTAAAATTCCTTCACATCTACTGTATTTCTTGTTAGGGGACTGAGAAATCTGTGGCAGAGGTAGGAGCAGATTGGAGTATTTAGTTTCTAGTCCATCCTTCATGCAGTCACCTACTGCATGTATTGGACACATGTTCAGTAGTATTAGTATTATTAATCACAAATTTAAAATTCAATAGGTGAAGGAAATTGTAATTAATGTTTGTGGCTCATGACTTTCTCTCTTGCAGAACAGTAGGGCAGTCATATTTCTCATTCCATTCTCTGTGTTACCCAGTAATTGAACAGACCACTAAATAAGAATTCTGGAACATTAATGGGTTCAATGTAAACTGCCTTTTCCAGAACTCAAGTGTACTCCTGCTCTTTTTTTCCTGGCTTTTGCACATGTAAAAGCTATTTTTCTTAGCAACTATTCAGTCAAGGAAGTTTCATCTTGCATTTTTCAGAAATTTACTCCTTTAAAAATTACCCTTTTAAGTGGACTCCTGTCCAGTGGCCCATTTGGAACCATTTGAGACAATTGATTATTTGCTGCTTTTGATTAATGTTTGTGTTTGTTTCCCCCAACCCTTTTCCCAACAGATTCTCAAGGCAGTAGCTAAATAGCTATTAACTATTCATGAGTTACTTGTGTGACCTACTTTTAATCTTTATATCTTATCTCAAGCACAGCTTCAACGTCGAGAGGCAAGGGGCTGTAGTGAGCAGTCCAGCTCCGTTGCTAATTACAGTGCTGCTTGTAGCTGATTTCATGTTTTTATTTCAAGCCTGCCTTCCTCTCTCACCTAATTGAAAGAGACTTGTGTTAGGCCACATGCTTCAAAGATGGACATTAAATGCAGGAGAACTCAAAATGATTAATTAACAGTTCAAAGGAAAAGGGAAACAGGAGAGAAAAGGTCCTGTTAACAGAGTCTGGAGCTCTTAAAGTAATGACAACATTGTTGTGAAATTATATTTATCTGATGGAATTATTTGCTCTCCAATTTGGAATATATGCTGGGAAATATCAATCTTCAGTTCACTCATTTTTCCTTTGAAATCTGCCATTCATTCTGTGTAAGGATGGATTAGAAATAATAAAAACAAGAACAAGGTCTGAACTTCTGACCTTTTGATGGCTGCATGTCAGTCAGGTTGGCAACATTTTTTTTTTCATTTGTCTTAAAAAAAAAAAAAAAATTCACCAGTCTTTCAACAGAAGACTTTGCAGAAGAAAAATGTTGCCATAATGGCATTTTAAAAATACCACTGTCAATTGCTGATATGACAGTACTTCTTTTCCTTCTCCTTCCCAGATGGGCAAAAACTTGCCACCTTTTTTGCCTAAAAGTTTCCTACCACATGATGCTGACTCACATCACTTTTTTCTTTTTTGCTAAGAACATGATTAATCTATTATTTCTAACCCCTTTCTTATTCTGAAATTAAAATAAAAAACAACAAAAAAAAAACAAACAAAAAAAAAAAAAGAAAAAAAGAAAGGGGAAAAAAGCTCCAAATTACAATCTGCAGTTTTTGCTCCTTCTATAGCATACTGCTTGCTCTTATTTTCCCATTGCACAAGTTTAAGGCCAAGAATGCTGGCACTGTCTTAGTAAATGCCCCTGCATCTGTTACAATGCTGATTATCCCTCCCAAAATACTCCAAGTCACCATGCCAACTTCTTTGGTGGAAAAAAAAAAAATGTTTCAAATGCTCTGAGGTGAGAAAGAAAGTGGAAAAAGATAATTCATTTTTCACTACAAGTGAACCAATAACTAGGTCTATTCAGTCTGGCACCACAGGAGAGTTTTCAGTGCCACGGGCCTTCCCAAAGGATAATTCACCTAATTATTTGTCTGCTTAATACCTGTGAGGAGGAAATAATTCAGATGCAGTCCTGCCTAAGGTTTCCTACTGGCACCCTTAGCATATAGGCTTTCATATATACAAATTTTCTCCAGCTTTCCAGAAAATCTACAGGCTTTAAGGCACTGTAATGAAGTCAGGTACTTTACTTTTATCCACTGTAATTAACTTTAGCTAGTATAACTAGCTAAGCACTGCAGAGTTTTTTTCATGTGGTTTGGGTTCCTAAATGTTATCACAACAAAACTCGTGTATGTACTTAGACAGCTAAATTTTGTTTCATTTTTAATGATGCTGTAAACATTCTGCATTATAAAATACCAGACTTTTGCAAGACTGTATTTTCTGTTATTTGGGCTCCTTTAAAATGGGGGTCCTGAATTAAATCCTAAAATTAGACAATAATTAGTTAATTTTGAAGACCGAAGCAACAAAATTCAGGCATTTATTTGGTGTATATTTTGATAAAATATTTGTCTGGTGGATTTGGTAAAATAGTTGTCTGGTGGATTCACTGTTACTATAATAATCACAAATGTGTTAGGTATGGTGTGAGATAACTTCTGTGTCCCCCAATGGGCAATCTGTCTGGATGGAGTGGCAAAGACTAAGGGGGCAGGTCAAAGGAGAAAAGTAGCACTCAATAGATACTGAATAGAGAAATGACTAATTTGTCAACGATAATTTGATAAGATACACTTTCCAGAAAAGTTAAATTCTTCTATTGATCTGTTCAAAGTGCCCTGGTATTTCCTCAGAGAGTTCTGTTTGGTCTGTATTTCTTTCATGCTAAGCTTCTTCACTTCCCACCATCTAAAAGCTGTGATGGTTTATTAGCCTTAGATATACAGAAATATTTCTGATATATGTCAGATATTTAATGGGCATAACATTTGACACAGGAATCCTGAAAACAGAACAAAACTGAATCTATTTATACAAGTTTCATTCTCAAAGGTCAAGGATCAGAGAAGAGGCATTATCATGTGTTTATCCTGCTACTAATTTTAAAGTTTACATTGCTACAAACAACAACAATACAGTTTTGTTAAACAAACAGATGAAAAAAATCAATTGAGATAAGTTTAATTAAGTCTACAATTTAAATAGTGCTTTCATAAAATGTATGAAGTTAGCTTGTTTGCTAGACTTGCCACAAAAACTGGGCAAAAAAAACCCCAAAACAACCTATGTGGATGAATGTGAAGCAAATGTGTTAAAACAACTGGAACAGCTCTCTGTGGAAAATGCGTTGCTCAGCAATAAGGACAATTTATGAATATTTCCAAGCTAGGAAGATTTGGAGAAGAACCCACTTGGAAGGAAACCAAGTTAGAATACACCCAATTACTGGGCCTTAAATGCTTCCAAGATTTTTTAGAAGGTTGTTCTGGTTCATGTCGACAAGTGTTTCCTTTTGGCATCCCAGCCCTTTCCTGGGCATACCAGCAACGCATATGCAACAACCTAACTTCATCAGCCCAGGGCACCAGTCCAGCCTTCTCCTGGCATCTATGCTTCCCAATCATCTTCACTATTTATTACTCAACCAAACAAAAGCTCACAGAGAGGAATTGATAGAGTTCATGCAGCTATTTGAAGTGACTCTGAAATAAAGTTGTCTGGTACAATACAGGGAAAAGAGAGATTAAGGACAATGAAATCATACTATTTCATAAACACATTGTCATTACCTTTAACTTAGAGCACTAAATTGCAGCAATATGTCATTGTGAGGCATTTCTTTCCTATTACAGCACGTACAGCATGTAGTAGAAATCTGATATCCAAACCAGAAATGTGAAAGTTGGCTTGAAACAACTCTGTCTTAAAATGTATAGCAGCATTGTTTGTAGACTGAGATGAATCTAACCCTAACGTGAGCAGTAGTGCCACGGAAAAACAACAGCTCTGACTGGCAAACATGAACCTGCTTTTATCACCAGATATTTGCACAGAGAGATTAGAGTCAGAGCACCATCAATACTGTAAATATTTTAGGCCTAATTTCTCAAACAATGCTGTAACAGATGAACCAATTTCCCTTTACTGACAATATGGCAATTCACTCACTCAGCCTGCACTTGGTTTATATCTATGTAAGCTACTTCCATCCAGGTCAGTGATGTGAATGTAGAATCAAGTCCCTTTCTGGACTTTGATGTATTTGAGTTTTTCATCATTCTATCCCTTCTATCAAAATAGACATGGTCTCTGAGATCACCTATTTGACAAGGTCCTTTAAGTGGCCAACAATTTTATGCAGGCTTTATTTATTGCCATCGTTTCAAGTATTTCTTTAAAGCTGTTAAAACCAAAACTACCTTTTCCCTTGTTATTCTCTCACTTTCAAATCAAAGAAATCTTTCTCACAGTGATATTTACAGTGGACACCTTGCTGCCACCACATATTTCATATATCACATATTTAACTTATCATCTCAAGCCTCCTAATCCTTCCTTCTTTTCTTTCCCTTTATCATTAATAATTTTTCAAGATGTGAAAAGTCAGTGTTCTCTGTCATCTCTTTTTGAACACTGCATTTAAACACAAGATGTCTCTAACACAAGCCTCTTCAGACCATAAAAACTCTTTTGTCATTTTAATGCAATGGAAAATATATTGATTTGCACTTCAATTCAGACAAGCATACAACTATAAACAAATAACTTCTACAAACTGCAATCCTAAATCAAAGTTTCCATCTGAATGTACACTCTTATTTAAGACAAATTTTAGAAAGACAGAGTTGTTAGCATGATAAAGATTAAATTTATGATACAGTGTGGATGAGTATTCATGGAAAAGTTGCCAGGCTCCATCTAGAATAACACAGAACAGAGTTAAACTTCTGACAAACATTTCCCCATACACTACATGCAGACTATTAAGACCATTCATCGATTGCTACCTCCACTGCTGATGTGCACAGAATAATTTTAGGAGAGAGCTGATAAGCTGGAGAGGGTTTGGAAATGAAAATGTAATAAGTTGAGTATTAGAAGTCTAGTTCAAAATGGATGTATAGACTAAATCTATGTATCAGAATAAACAGCAAGGCTATGACCTTATTGTGATTTCAAGCATGTTCGTAAAGGAAATATCTTGAGATAAACAATCATTAAAGGAGCAGGAATTACTACATTGCCTGGAAATTGGATATTGCCACAGTTTCAGAATTCTATTCCTAAATATTAGGTTGATATTTTGATCTTAAGTGGAAAGATCTGAAGTCCGCCCTAAAAAAAAATTTGAGAATGTTGAAAAAATAAATTAATACATTATTCTACACATTCAAATTAGATATAGTTATTGATGCAATATTTGTTTCCTACTATCAGGAATTTGCTTTACTCAAAAGTGTTTACTCATTGTCTTAGTTTCATTTCTTATCCTGGGAGGCCATGTTCCCCTTTTCTTTCTTTCTTTCTGTCAGAGGAAGTAAGTACACTGCAAGGTCAGACCACATTTTATTCTGACTTGTAATAACCCCGGCAAAGGAGCTGCAATCGGACAGACCCAAAGCCATAATCAGTTTGGAGATGACATCCATGAACAAGGAAATTCCTCTTTGGAAGCATGGTTTCACAGGTGATGAGTTCTAGCCATGTAGGAAATTTAAGCAGTGTAAGTCTCTCCAATATGTCTCCTAAGCAGCAAAGGCTGCAATTAACATCAAAGGTCTCTCATCCTTTGATTTCTCAAGAGTGTCAAGTACAGTCCAAAATCCCGGGTACTGTTCCACAGAGGTGTATAGATTCCTAATGGTCTTTCATTTCAGTAAGGCAAAAGCAACAAAATATTATGGGCAGTCAAACCCCAACCCTTGTAAAGATAATGAATGGCTAATGTTCTGAGGGCATTATATAAAGATTAGGTGTTTAGCAGTCCTGCAAACTTCCTGTAGAGTTAATGGGGATAGATCAATACCACTGTAAGCTGCTTCATCCCAACTCTAAGATTATTGTCTCAAATAGGGTGTACCACTTGCCCTCTGCAAGGCCTTCATTCTCTGTAAAAGGAGCTTGGACAATAGTTTGGATCAAACCTTAAACCACTGTGAAAGAGCAAGTGAAAAAGTGGTTTAAGAGCAAGATCGAGCAATGATTTATTCTTACAGAGAAATTCTCTTTAATAACAGGTTTAACCTTTGGGGAGTGTAACACATCCCCAAAATTGGTTGCAAAATTTGTATGGGCTTTTGGCAGGAAGTAAGCAAGCACTACAGTACCTTCATTTTTTGCACTAGGGGCAAGGAACATTTCTCCAGTACCTGTCACATAGGAAACAGCCAGACATGCAAGTGAAAAAAAAACCCACCAAACCATGTATACATGTATGTATACATGTACCCATATATGTGTGTGTGTGTTTTTCCATAAAGCATTCGAGCCCAATGATCACACATTGTATGACTGGATAATCCATAGATATTAGGTGATACATGTGAACTAAAATCCACAGTGAATCAAATTTTAATATATCTGTTAAGATCTCATTTCAGAGAAAACTTTTCTCCATTCAGCTTTCAAGTTTTCCTACATCTGTAGGAAAGGACTGAAATGGTCACAAGCTCTTAAAAGAACTCAAGACCATTTTCACAATACTGGAGGATGATTCATCCATTTCTAACAAAGTCAGGCAAAATGTAGCAGTTTCAGATGGAGTCCTGCTCTGAGAATTTGAAGCAAAATGTGAGGATTAGCTGTAAGCAAAGTGTCACTATATTCTCCTTCAATCAAGACTGAAGGTTCTAAGCAGCTCTGTCACTGGTGATGAAAGGAATTCCACCTCCTGTAAGACAGTTATTTTGCACTTGTGAACCGCTGACAGCAATTACAATCTCACATTGGCTAGCTTTAGTACCTAGAGTAACAAAATTTTAGAAGTGTTCATGGAAACTAGAAGGAATAGCAGCAATATTATTACTACTTTCATAAACTCTGACAGTGAATCTCTACTTGTTTAAATTGTATTGAATAAGAGCAGCTAGACATTTTTTAGGATGTACAATAAATATATCTTGGAAATATTTACAAACCAACAATTTTATTGAAGAATAGTATATTTGTTAAGCTCTTGAGCTATATAAGTTATGAAAGTTGTTTCTGGAGCTGATATATTTGATGAAAAGCAGCAACAACAATAAAACCTTGAACGCGTTTCATAACATCAGACCGAAGAAAAACAATGAAATTCAGCTCTTTTGTGCTGATGAAGAGCTTGGTCCTTCCTTCCTCTCAGCTAAAGAGTGGATTTCAGTAAATAGAACCAGAAAGTCTTATTTCAATCCTAAACTATCATGATCTGTAAGCAAAAGAGGTAAACTACATGTTATGTGTAATTTTTCTATTATTCTGTATAAGATAAAGTTGAATATAAGTGGGAGTAAACCTAATGCTCTAATGAACAGGAATAAAACTCACATCCTCCAGTGTCATATTTGCAGATGAGAATGTGATCCAGCTGCTCCTGTATTCATAGATTTTACTAATTAGAGAAAAAAAAAAAAAAAAAGAGACAGTATAAATTTCCAGTCTTTGCTAACTGTCCCATGAACTTCTGTAGTTTATTGTTTACCTTGATATTCATATGGTATATTACATATAAGAACAAAAAATGTCACTGCTACTTTTCCAATCTAAGAGGAGAGGTATGATGAAGACATTTTGAATTCATAAAGGTCAATGGAAGAAATGGCTGCATTGAAAATATGTTTACAAATATGCTGGATAAAACTCACATATATATATATGGATACGTGCAGATAAACAAATACGTATTTATGAGGCAAGACTGTCATGCTAAGTCAATTATTTACTTTGGCCATTAGTATGGTTATTCATGAGTTAATGTGACATATTCTGGCATGAGACATACTGTTTATACCACACTACCTACTGTACCTCCTAATTAGCTAATGTCCTATAATAACCAATTTGCACAATGCCTAAAATCAATAAAAATTATGTTCTATCTAAAATTAATTAAGGTAAGTGCTAGTGAAGGAAAACATGAGTCTGTGACTTCTCTTTAGCAAAACTGGAAACATTAAAACAAATTTTCATGTACACATCAGTGTAACACCTGTACAGTTTTAGCAGACTTGCTGAGTCCCAAGACATGTATTCACACATGCAGGGCATTGGCACATTACCACCCCACACTTGTGTAAATGTGTACCTTGAACCCACTGAATGGCTGCACACAGTGGCATTCATTGAATAGTTTCAAGTTTCCTATCAAGGCTTTGTTTCCTTCCATGCTATCCAAGTCTTCAGATTTCTGGAAGAGTTTCTTTGATATGTGCTCATAAACACGGAGGGATTTCCCCTCCCTTCTCTTTCCCTTCAATTCCCTCTTTGTGCTTGGAATGGCAATTCAACAACTATCCTTTGTCTGTGGCTAATTTATTTATTTATTTGTTTGTTTGTTTTGGCTTGGGGGGATGAGATCTGTACAGAAGTGTTTTTGGAATCCTTGCAGTAGAGGAGAGAAACCCCTCCAATGGAGGATATTTTTCAGTCATTTTTACTGCTTCCCAGCAGCTGAAGCATCAGGATAGAGCTATTTTCAATTTGCCAGTGTGCCTTTACATGTGAGGCTATAGCATTTATTGTAAAAAGGAGCCTTCCTTTTTATTTTGTTAGCACTCATTCCCAGTCAGTTAAAAATTACTTCCTCACTCCATATGTGTAAAATTTTCTCTAGCAGTAGAAAACCTCTCTCATCTCTTGTTGAAAACTCTTATAAGGGATACAACAAAATCACCTCTTTCCTCCTAAAAATACAGAGTCCGCTCTTCTCCTCCACCAAAATTTTAGCAGAAGAACTTCATAGATCTCACATTCCACCTTATTTCTCATCCACTGTAAGAGATAAAAGGAGGATTTGTGAGACTTGGTATGTACTTTCTCTTGAGGGAAGCACAGTGATATTTTTTGCTGTTTTTTTTTTTTTTAATAATGAAACTTTGAACTGCAAACTTTCTTGTGTGGTTTCACTCCTTAAGCACACAATACTCCAGCTGTCATGAAATTTATAGGTTTTTTTAAAACTAAAGCACTTTTGGTGTCTGCTGTTAAAAACGTTTGCAAATCTGAAGTGATTGCAATCCCACATCGTCTCCTACTCCATGAAATAGCTATGGCTATTGACATGGTGGACTGAATTGATGCTCTTTAATGAGATCTACCATGTCTTCTTCTCTCTGCTGAAGAATTTACGTCTGTGAGAGATGGTGGTGAGTTCTAACCTAATATAAAAGAAAAATCTCCACAACAAAGAACATAATTAACAGTAGGCACTATTCCCAGGCCTTACGTTACTGTTTTATTTAAGAATGGCATGTCATCAGAGTGATGCATGCTGACTTGATTACCATACAATTGTTTCTCATGCTGTTTTTACACTGTTATGTTGTCAGGTTTATATCGAAGTCAAAAATATTTAAGAGGCTCAAGGTTATGGTCTTTTGCGTAAAGCAAAACCAAAAAATATTTAATTGAGAATGTGTCCTGATCCCTTGCTGCTATCATTCTCCATATAAACTAAAAAAGTAATGTCACTGGAATAAATTATGCAAAAATTTCAGATTATGGATGCCAAATTCACTATTTAGAGTTTTAAGTCTTTCTATTTTCCCTGTCAAACTTCCACATTGAAAAGAAAGAAATCATAAACAATGTGATATCCAATGCTAATTAGGACTCAGGTCAGAGTTTACATAAAGAAATCTATTTTTCCAATGTGGAATGTTATAGACTTCTTGGTGCCAGAAATAGACATTGCACACTGTTCTCCTGATATTTCATTATGTTTGGATCAAAAAGACAAGTTTGAGGGGTATTTTTTACTTACTAGGATACTCATAGGTTTTCTTCTCTCTTAGCATCTTCCATCCCAGGGGCAGTTGACTTCTGTTGCTTTGGGATCATTCCCATCTCTGCTTCATGCTGTTCTTCTGGAAAAGCAATGGCTTAAGAACTCTTTTTCTTTTACTTTTCTCTTTGGAAAATACTTTTGAAGGAAATGGGGTCCATCAATATTGGTCACTTTTAAAACACTGCCTAGCAAGAGCAGATGAGCAGCCAGGCAAAGGGAGGGGATTGTTCTGCTCTGCTCTGCAGTGGAGTGGCCTCACCTTCCATCCCAGGGGCAGTTTTGGGCATCACAATATAAGAAAGATATAAAGCTATAAGAAAGCGTCCAAATGAAGGCAGCAGAGATGGTGAAGAGCCATGAGAGGATGCTGTATGTGGCTGAGGTAATTTGGTCTGTTTAGCCTGGAGGAGACTGAGGGGAGACCTCATTTAGGTCTACAACTTCCTCATGAGGAGAAGAGGAGGGTAAATGCTGATCTCTTCACTCTTGTGACCAGTGACAGGTTCCAAGGGAATGGCCTGAAGTTGTGTCAGGGGAGAGTTAGGTTGGATATCAGGAAAAGGCTCTTCACCCAGAGGATGACTGGGTGCTGGCACAGGCTCTCCAGGGAAGTGATGATAGCACCAAGCCTGACAGGGTTTCAGAAATGCTTAAACAATGCTCTCAAGCATGTGGTGCTGTTCTTGGGGTGGTCCTGTGCAGGACCAGGGCTTGAATTTCAATGACCCTTGTGGGTCACTTCCAAGCAGAATATCCTTTCTGTTATTTTGTGTTTCTTTTCTCGCATGTTTATTTTCCTTTTCTTTATCTCTGTACTTGATTTGATTTCTTCCTCATTTTCCCCTATTTGGTGAATATTTTTAAGCAGACAACAAGTGGTACATATAGTCTTGTACATGGAAAAAAAATTCCTGAATTAAAAAAATTATTATATGCAGAATTTGCTACTCATAAAGAACATTACTTGTCCCTGGAAGGAAAACACCCTTATTCTTTTGAGGGGATATCAAAAGCAAATAATGTTTAAATATAAAAAAGAGGTCATCTTAGCAACTTAAAAGATACTGTGACCTCTGTGTTCAGGTGTAATCTACCTTGTGAATTCACCAGTTTGTTAGAAAAAAAGTTGGTTGCCATTTCTCTAAAATGATCTGCCGTGACAGGGTGCTACCTAACCTACCTGAGGTATGTCTGACTTTGCACTGCTTGCCTTTGCAAGTGGCTGTAACAGTGTACACTGAAACTAAAGAGGGGTCTGGCATCACATTTGCACCTAAAAGCTGAGACAATGAAATGAGGTCTATCCAAGTGTATTACATGCCTGCCATTGTCTGCCACTCAGCCAGTCAGCTGTGGGCTCTAGTTTTTATTACTACCAACACTGCTACTATTATTATTATCATCATTACTAATATTACATCCTGTTTTCCTTCACATATTCTATCATGAATATGTTTTTCCATGGCTAGTGCATGGACACCAAAGTATGAGTACAAGGATGTACAAGCATGGGAGCACTTAGCAGGGCAAACTGGAGCCAAAGAGAGGGAGCCTGCTTTCTGTTTAGTTTCCTGAGACAGACTGAGCTTGTAGCTCTGGAAATGACACAAATTGCTAATGCCCACCACAAACACTGAAAGGCATGTGGCCCTCCTCTGACTGCCTCCTGCTCCCATCGCCAGAGGGGGCTCTGGGAGCTAAAGGTCAGGGGGATAATCCTGCACCTGCAGCCTACAGAGGGCTGGGCACATAGTTCCCCACCAGTCCTGCCGTAATTGATGCTAATTGTTATGGAGCCAAGGCGCCCTTCCACGGAGGAGCAGGTGGGAGCCTTTGTTGTGCTTGGGACCATTATACTAATAACAAGCTTACAATCCCCTGCACAGGCTTAGGAGTACAAAGGCACAGGCAATACTTTGGAGAGCCTCTTAAAAGGTTTACTGGGCATCTCCTGACACAATGGAGTAAAAGTCCCTGAGAGTGAAAGGACAAAACAAACTGAATAATAAGAAGGGCAGTACCTGCTGGTTGATGAAGCACTGAGCAAAACTGGGAGATGTGGATTTGGGAATTTTAAAGTACACCTAACAGCTTCTGTGGAGACAGAGATTTTGCACCCTGTTTTTTGTGGGAAGAGTCAGGTGGAAGCAGCTACTTCTGGGACCAAGAGAGGTCCCAGGGAAATTTTCTCAGGAGCTGCCCATCTGTTTGCAAGTTTCAATGTGAAAGGATAGGCTCAGCAAGGGGACTGAAAAATGAGAGGGAAAATAAAAAAGAAAAGAAAAGAAAAGAAAAGAAAAGAAAAGAAAAGAAAAGAAAAGAAAAGAAAAGAAAAGAAAAGAAAAGAAAAGAAAAGAAAAGAAAAGAAAAGAAAAGAAAAGAAAAGAAAAGAAAAGAAAAGAAAAGAAAAGAAAAGAAAAGAAAAGAAAATCCAGCTGATAATATAATATTGGATTATGGTCAGACAAAAAGCTAGTGACTGCTTATACTAAAATGATGTGGCTTATTTCTTTTTCCATTCATCTATTTTTCAGGGTTTGTTCCCTCCACCTCCTGCGTACCATCAGCAGGAAGAAAGAGGTTTCACTCCCTTGAGTTTGAGGGAGTGAAAGTAGTATATGCTGAAAGATACATCCCAGAGTTTTGCAATCCTATTTATGGCACTTCAGTAAATATCAAACATTATGGACAAAATAAGAACTAAACAGTGAAAGCACCATAAATTAAAATAACACCTTAAAATGGGAAAAAAACACACTAAAATTGATATATTTCTGTGTATGGTGTGTGCACCCTCTGTGGTGTGCAAAAGGACTGCAGAAATAATAAAATACTTATCAAAAGCCCACTCTTTTATTCAGGCAAACAGACAAAATGAGGTAAAATGAAGAAAAAACAAAGTGTAGCTAATTTTAACAGGCTCATAAATAAGCCTGGAAAAACCATGCAAAATGGCCAGTGAATTTCTCAGAAACCAATTAGAGATTCCTTTAAAAAATTCTGGAGTAGATGACCTTTTGGATAGGCTTTTCTCATCCCTGATACACAAATCTGTGATTTATAATGCAATCAGTGGATTGCATTAAAAAGTTAATGCATGCTTCTTGAGGATGTCACATCCTGCATTGAGTGGTATAGATTATATTGACCATTTTATGTAATTTACTGTTCTTTTTTTCAGAGCCTGACACTGAGGTGTAGTTAAGCTCTTAATTTAATCATGTGCCTCTTAGCTTTATGGGATCACTGTGCCTGGGGAAACTGACATGATGATTCACTAAAAAGCTTGTTACATCTCTAAATATTAAAAAAAAAAAAATAGAAAGGAGATGTTTTTCCAGGAAATAAACTAGAAACAGAAACAGGAGAAACAATTTATGGAAAAAACACAAACCAATTCAGACACCACAAGGAGACACTTTCAGATGCAGATGTCAGGTAACCCACGAGTCAATGGTTACCTGCTCCTCCAAATCTGTTCTAACAATCTTGGATGTGTGAGCAACTTTTGGAATTCCGGAAACAGAACCCAAAACCTTGAATTTGGTCTGCAGAAATCACGAATTTGTTTTAAGAATAATGACAATGAAATGCAAGCAAACAACATGACCAAAGACACAAGCTGGACTTCCTTTTATTTCTCTCTTCTGCCTCTTGAACAATAGAGGCTTGGCTTTCTCAGTAACCCAAGTGTTTGTAATCCATTTTGTTTCTTGATAAAAATGCTTTTAAAAATTTTTTGAAGGATTGCAGAGTTTCAGGAAGTGGAAAAATTGAGATCCCATAGTGTTCTTTGCAATACAGCAGAATTAGCTTCAGCATCAACTGAAGCCAAGCACACCTGGAAAATTCAGAACCAAGATTTAAATCACTGAGGCATTTAAAGGGAAAAAAAAGACCTCCAATAACAAGTATTCTGCCTGAATTATTAAGTTGGCATCTCTGTACCTCATCACACTAATTAATTAGCAAATTTGCTAGGAAATGAATACGCAGAAAGTATATGCTTCCTGTTTTTTGCATCTTGTCAGCTGTGAAGCAATGAAGTGATGTTGAGTGGCCTGGTCTGGCCAACCAAACATAGAGAACCACATTTTTCTTGTCTTTTTTTTTTTTTTTTTTGTATTGTTTTTTCCCCAGCATCATTTATGCCCCTAAGTCTGTTGGAGTGGAGTGGTGAAGTTTAAGGCATGTTCTTGGGGAGAAAGAATGGTTTGCTAAGGATCTCTGCAAGCTGTCTACTGGTGAAAGGACAGAATAGACTCTTGCCCTGCTGTAGGTATGTGAGCAGCTGCAGATGAGAGGAGGCTGCTCTCTCCAGGGACTTCAGCTGCAGCTTGATGTTGCAGAATTTCCCCATTTAGTGCCTCAAGTTAAAGGAAAACCTTCTGGGTGGATACTGTGCAAGGCTGCCAGCCTGGACCTGGCTTGTGGGTGGCAGATATGGTCCAAGCTGGAAAAATAAGTGTAAAAAAACCCAACGGAATATTCTCAAAACTCTGAAAAAAAGTTTTAACAGGTCTGTACATGTCTCTGTACCTAGGGACCAGGTGCATGATCATGTTTAGTCCATGAAGCACACATCTGTAGACCATTCCCCACCACCCAGAGCTGGGAAAATTGTATCAGACACTCTGGAGGGCAAAATTATACCTGGGATGTCCAGGATGATGCCTTTGAGCAAATGCAGAGTTGAGTTATGCTTGTAAAGGTAATGGAGGTAGAAGGGTTAGCCAGAGAGTAAGGAGGGAATATACTTCTCTCCTTGAAAGCATCCCTGAGACACAATTATCTAGAATATACAGTTCCTCCCTTAGCACTAGAATAGGAGTTACAAAACTTATCATTTAGTGACCTTGTTGGCTGCCCTTCAGTACAAATTCAGGCAGGACATAATAGAAACAGCCAAGATAATTAGAATAGTGGTACCATCAGAGTGCAGTGCACTAGTATGATTGCCTGGAAATTATAATATTTTGCAAAGAGCTAGTATTTGTATTCATTCTAAGTACTGAGGACCAATTTTCTGATGCGAATGGTAGCAATTGGGATGTTATTTGTCAGACATTCCTTCAGGACTCTGTTTAGAATAAGAGACTATACAAATTATAGGAGATGGCAACTTGTCTGTGTTTGGTTTTGTATTTTTTGGTGATGATTCTTGAGTATTTAAGAAGAAATTTACTGATTTTCAGGGCAACCTTGACGTCAGGACTTTCATATTCTTATCCTACATTGATAGAGGGTGCAGCACTTACTCTAGAAGAGAAGGTAAACTTCACATACATACATTATATCTATCAGAATTTACCAACATACTGTACAATGTCTGTTTAATGAACAGCAATGGATCAGGAATAGCTTTACTTTAGTCCAGAATTTTGCATAGATATTTTGAAAATTGTCATGAACTCTCCTGCTTTGCTTTGGAGGTAGACAATAGTCATAATTTGCACACACTATACAGAATGCTCACCTGCAATCTTCCACCCCCTTACTTACTAATATGTAATTGTGAAGAAAATTCTTGCTCTTTGTTAAAACTCACGGAAATATATTTGAGACAGACTTGCCATGCAAACAAGAAGTTGGCATGTTGCTTTCAATTTTCACGGATTCTCATGTGCTGGCAGGCAATTTTCACAGGGATAAAAGGTCTTTGAACTTAGTGAATGACTTCCTTCTATTTTCAATAATGCAATAAGCCATTTTATTTTCTGCCAAAGGTATTTCTATAGAAATGTTTTGGTCATATTGCTTTCATAAAAAATACTAGGAATTAGTCAAGAAGTCACATTGGTCAAAGGTCAGAAAGATCAAATGGCTTTAATTTAACAAAAAGACTAATGAGTAACATGGGGAGAGGATTACAATATGTTTTTAACAAAAGAATGTGGCAAAGAGCATTTTATTGACTTTTCGATTGGTTGTGAAACTGGAATTCACCTTTATTCCAATTTGGAAATAGCTCAACAATCTGCAGTTAAAATTCAAATAATTTTGACAGTTTCCGTGTAAATGTATCTGTTCTGCAGCAATCTCAATTACTTTTACACTGAGAAAATTATTCAAAACTGTCTTTAAGTTTTAAAGCAAGCTTTAAGGCAAGCTTTCACATCTTAGCTACCAACCCCCACCATCTTAGAATTCCCTAGCAATACTATTGCAAAGTAATTTATTGGTGAGAAGAGTAATTTTCTATACCATCAATCGCATATTAAATTCAGTGTCCTGGCAGAGTTTTGTTTCAGACAGTCAGTAACTTGAAGGAAGAATCTGATCAACTTATTTCTTCTTGGTACAATTTAATTCAACTATGATTTTCCTTGAACAGCTACAGCAAAAGCCATGAATGTTACAACACTGATTGTTTCTTTTCCGCCTTTTCATTCCACAGAATCTGTTAACTTGCTTCAAGCACTGTGAGAAGCAGCTTAAGCAATTTTGGGACTGCTTTGACGGCCAGTAGTTGCAAGTTATTAAATGCACATTATTAATAATGGATCAGACTGAGTAGCGTAGTAGGCATTATTCCCATTGAAGATAACAGTTCTTTGCCAATTGAGTTTGCAGTAATTATGTCAATTGTGAAATCTACTGAGCATAAACTGGAAAAAATAGGAATGGCTCTTCAATATAGTCAGTAATTATTCTCCTAACTACATTTTAAAAGTGCATCTGGACACTGGACAAAGTCCTCAGAATCTAAATGAGCCAAAGACAAGCTCTCCTCACAGCACAACAGGGGAATTCAACCAAATGCATTTATTATACTCTGAAATCACAGCTGACTTCTAGGAGTGCCAAAAAAAGAGAGGTTTACACAAACTGCTCATAATTTTTTAAGCACTGATTACAGCTGAAGTGCTATTTTTGTGTGAACAAAATTTGTTATCAAGTGCCTTTTAATAGAATATAAATCTTGAAAAGTCCAGACTCACATGTTAATACAAATTAAGTCATAGAAGGGAAAAAGAAAAGAAGAAAAAGGAAAAAAAAGGGGTTTATTAAGCCTTAGAAAAAGTCAGGGGAGGTGGGAGGAAACATGTACTCATTAGCTAACTTATCTTTGCAGAATTGAAACTTTTAAAGAACAGGAGACAAAAGTTTTCCTTTAGAAAACTACTGCCAGTCCAGGCAAAGTATCTGATTTCCTTGGTTTATTTTGTTCTTCCAGAGTTCACAAATCAAACGTATCCAACACGAAAAAATGAATACCCTGGCCAGAAGTCATAAGTGCAATAAAGTTCAGTTTTTCTGAACACTGAAGAAGGGAAAGACAGAATATCATTACAAAAATGTCCTCTTACATTTTCAGGAAGCCTCACATGTATAACTGCTTGCGGATCAGACTAAGATAAGAAATATAAATTTGCTGTTATTTAAATGCTAAAGGTGATAAAAGCTGAACTGACGCCCTGAAAGAATAAGTGAGAAGTTTATAAATCAACCTCCCTTAGGAAAAATCACCCAACATGTTTACACAGATAAGGAATATCTTTCAAAATGTTTTGCAGTGGTTTGGTCATGTATCTTTCAATGGGATTATTTAATGAATGATTTTCTATGGCATCAATTATGTCATAGCCTCCTGAGGCTGGCTTCTTTTTCCCTATCAGCCACTACCACCTCACAAATTAAATACGTCGCACAAAGCTTGGCCAAGTGTTAAGACTTGTATTCCTTGAATCTGGATGTCTACCACAAGGGCAAGCCCTCAAAAATCTGTGATTTTCCACTCACAGCTTCTATGAACTTCACTCTCCAGGATGTATTTTGCCTCCATTGCTTTCACAGTTTTAGTCTTTCATTGGGTGATAGAAGTAGAGAGTATAAAATAAATGTTTCCTTCCTAAAGCACACTTCTTCTAAACACCTGGAGTACTTGTGACCAGCTCTGGGGCTCTCTCAAAGTAAGAGGACCTGTTGGAGTGAGTCCAGAGGAGGGCCTCAAAGATGACCTGGAGCACCTGTCCTATGAAGACAGTCAGAGAACTGGAATTTTTCAGGCTGCAGAAGAGAAGGCTCCATGGAGATATTTTTATCATCTTCTAGTATCTAAAGGGGGCCTACAAGAGGCTGGAGAGGGACTTTTTTCAGAGGCATGTAGTAATAAGACAAAGAGAGATGGCTTTACACTGAAAAGGGTAGACTGAGAATACAAGTTAGAAAGAAATTATAAAATAGAAATTTTAAATTATAAATATATATATAAATTTATAATTTTTATATACATTTATAAATTATAAATTTTAGTGCCTTGCCACCCTCACCCTTTGCTGTGAGAGTGGCAAGGCACTAAAAAAAGTTACACAGTGATGTGGTTATCCCACACTTGGGAGTGTTCAAGGACAGATGGGCTTTGAGCAACTTGGTCTAGGCCAAGGTGTCCCTGCCCATGGTAAGGGATTGAAATGAGATGATCTATTAGGTCATTTCAATTTAAGTCATTTCCAATCCAAACCATTCTATGATTCCATTCCATTCTAGATTCTGTTCTATGCCATTCTATGACTGAAAATAATATTTTTCATGTTTGCTCAAGAAGTTCATTTTTAAGAAATCAGGCTTAAACCAGAGTTGCATTAGTATGAATAAGTAAATAGACACAGATTGTTCTAAGAATTTCCTGTCACTTCGCTCTTATATTTGATTACAACTTATGATTACAAGCAAGAAGAATTTTGGGGTTTTCAGCTTATAAAATTTTGTTTAATTTCTTTTCAGTCCTGTATTTACATAAAGAGAAGATATTCCTCAACAAAATTTCATGTTCATTATGATGTTCCTTGATGTTCACCGCTTTGTTGACACACCTTTGCTTCAGAGATTGTATGGAAGACAGCCACACACAAGACTCTGATGATACCCCAGTACTCAAAAAACTCCAGGACACAATGGCTTACTAAAGCATTACTTTATCTCTCAATATTTTTAGAAATTCCTGGCATAACAAAGAATAGATCAGATGCTATGTTCCGGGCTCAGACTGGAACTCAGGAGATCTTAACAAGAAGATTAAGGAGGCAGTTGGCAGCAATTCCAAAATCACTAGTTTATCCCTGAAAAAATAAGACCCTGGAACAAAGATTGTGAACTCTGAACTTGAAAGGCTTGGACCAAAACATTCATGTCCTAAGGGGAAAGTCTGAGCAGTGTCTTGGACTCTAAAATAATGATCACACTTTGAGTTTGCCAGTTTGAATGGCAAATATGTCAAATGGCAAGGACGCCAAATAACAGTATTAGTCTGGGAAAACACCTCTACAGTCATGGAGGAAACATTGTGGACCAAGTCTGACAGAGTCCAAGAATTATTTGGACAACATTCTCCAGCACAAGGTGTGACTCTTGCAGTGGCCTGTGTAGAGCCAGGAGTTAGACTCAATGATCCTGATGGGTTCCTTCCAACCTAGCATATTCTGTGACCCTGTGATTCCATGTCTTCCACTTTTAGAAAGTTTGACTTAGCATCTCACCCTGAAGGCCAACGCAGGCCACTCTGTGATCATTTTTCCCCTTTATTTTCTTTCAGTTGTTTTGGCCATCTTTTTCCCATTTACCTTGGTTTAATTTTCAGAGGCAAAAATTTGTAATACACTTAATAACACTTTCTTTCTTGGATGTTTGCAGTCTCTTCCCATCTTTGGAGAGTTTTTTGGCTGCATAGCTCCCAAGCCAAGAAGGTAGATATTCTCCTGCTTTGTCCCTCAACTCAAAGCAAAAAAACAAGTAAAAACAAACAAACAAAAAACCCACAAAACAAACAAGCAAGTAAAAAAAAAAAGCTTTCACAAATATTTTTCATACATATTAATTATGGGTGTGAGTAAATATTTAACATGATATACATTACAGCATGATATACATGCTGAGAGAAATGATGTGCTGCTAACACATTGCATGAGTGGGAGAACAAAATTACGGGGACAAGTGTTCTTTAGTGATTTAGTGTTTGTTATTAAAGTGGCAATGAAGAGACTCAGCCTGAGATCCAGTTTTGTAAGGTCTGCCAAAATGTTGGACTAGTAGAGATTTGTTCTTTCAAGAGGGAATTGATAGCTGGGATGCCACCTGTGCTGCTTGGGGTGTTTGATCATTGCAAAATTACCTCTACTTCAATTAGGGGTACAATTAGCAATCACAGGCAGTGAGTTTTGTAGAAAGTCTCTCTAGCTGGGCTGGCCCTGGGCGGGTCAATCCAGAAAGAGGGGTGGCTGACACATGTCCTCTGTTGTTCCTGCTCAGCATCCCTGGTGCAGAGGGTGCTGCTTTTCATCCTAAGTCATGCACACATTCAGCAGCACAGCTAGAAGCCCAGCAATTGCAAATCAGAGCACTGGGCTCATCCCAGGGGTGAGAAGTCCATCCACAAAAGGCTACTGCTTCTGGGTACTATATTAAGAAGGGAGAACAGGTACCTCTGTGCTGTACCACCAAAGAACCACCTCCATTAACACTGACTATGTGCCTCAACAAGATCAAGGTTCAAGCCTTTCTTAGATCAGTCTCTGAAGTGCTCAGATTAGAACCCAAATGTCTGAAAACACTTTAGCTCTGGCTATCATGAACATTCCCATTCCCAATTTGTAAACTATTCTAGTTTAAGCCTATTTGCCAGTTTTGAGGAAACTTATTAGTACATGGACAATGGATGTAGTTAAAATGTGACCACAGACTGTTCTGCAGCTTAGCTATCTTTTCCAGGGTTTAGAAGCTCATGAAAAAACTCCTTTGATTTGAGAAGCCAGAGTATAGTGTTCTCAGCTGAGACAAAAATGCATTGAATCCTTCAAATCTTATGAAGCCACTCAACTTTGGTGTTATTTCTGGCTGCTAGGTTTGATTTCTACTGGAGTGTAAATGGCTGACTAATGTAATGAATCACTGGTGCTCCACTAACCTAAATGGAACTGGAATGATTCTATTTCCAGTCAGTAAAAAAAAAAAAAAAAATTGGTTGGTGTTTTCAGGCTTTCAAACTCAGTAGGTTCCTAAGCAAAATACATGTTTGTGGCCTCACTCAAAGGATTTTCTTTACTTTTCATTACTTTTTTAAAAATTAAACCTCCATTCAAGGGCAAGTCTGTTATGATTAAGACAAATAATATGCTTCAGCTATAAAACCTCCCTGCATTGTGAAAGGACAAGGTTTAGGGGTGTGCTCCAGTTCCTCTGTGAGGTCAGTCAGAGGCAACAGGATTACTAAAGGGTTGTTGGGCTACAGCCCCACAGCTTCTCACATCTGCAGTCAATCTGGAGTTGTCTCCAATAGTGATGTTAGCAACTTAATGTTTCTAGTATTCAGCATCATAACTCTGGCCCTGACTTCAGGGTCTTTATCTAGGTGCAGTCCTTTCCTTGAAGCCATCAAACCTGTCTGCAGACCCCTGTGTAGCACCCTGGTCTGCTCACTCCTTGATGCAGCTGCAGCTATTGTGCAGGGAGCCGAGCTCATGTTTGATAGTTCAGAATTTTCCAGCAATTCTGTGGATCTATTGTCTACTCATTGTCTCCTAGGTTTTATGCCCCATAAATTGCTATTTAGTCTGCAGCTTTAATTTGCACACCCCTGGACAGCTATTAAATACTCATCTTTCACTTTAAACATAACTCCTTTATTCCCATTTCAAGAGTAAAATATGAGCAGGCCTTGACATTTCTGTATTCACTCAAGAGTGATACCAGCTATGGGTAGGAAAACACATTATTCCTGCTTGCCTTCAATGCAGAGTTACAGTGATTACAAAATTACAGATGTCAAATTACTTGAAATTGTGTATGCTGGTTTTGGATCTGCAAATCATTGGACAATTTTTAGAAAAAACAAAGCAAAAAAGATTGCACAAAGAATAAAATTAGTAGAAAAAGGGGCTTAGCATTCTTAAGACTATACAAATGCTGTGGTTATAGAGCAATAAAACCAAGGGATTTTTTTTCAATAATGTAGTGTCTATTTTATTCTGTTTTACTTACATATCACCTTTACTATAATAATATTTTAGAACATTCCAGTAATAAGTACAGTGACAACACTGACATCAAACACCTATGTTCTGTGCTTACTAAACTTACGTTTCAGTATCCAAAACAAAAACAATATGCCAAGTGTGGGATTTGAAGGGGCTGTAGAAAGGATTTTGGCAGATTTTCCAAGACTCAAGTCTAATAGTTTTTACTAATCTCCAAGGTTTTAATATAAATATGAAATTATGACCCTAGTTCATGGCTTGGAATAATTCCAGTAATCACAGTGGAGTTCCACTGGGGATGTATTTATCTTTGAGAGTTTTTTTCATACATCCACTTATCTGGATCCTAATCTTCAGTGTATTATTTTGTATTCTTTGAGGAAAGAGACAGAAATGCAAAGAAAAGTCATGTAACTGAGATCTCCCTCCTCATATCCATAGACATATACACATCACACATCTTTTTTACAAACCCAGATCCAATTTTGTGACTATTTTACCAGTTTTCTAGACACAGCTGTAGTTTTTATTTGCTTGTTTGCCTCCAGGTTTTACTCTTGTGCCACAGCCCAGTTGGAGTACTTCTCCCAGGGCTATAGTCTCTTCCTTATCCCATATTTTGGCACAACTACCTTGTCTGCAAAGATTGCAAATGTAACAACCAAGCTTGAAGGCTTCAGGCAGAAGCAACTGCCACAGAGCAGTGCACCAGACTGGAATTTTGAGTGGCATCATCACCTGCTGCGCCTTTTTACCATTGCTTTTTATGCTATTTTCCCAGACTCAGTGCCAAAATTTAGTAGACATTGCAATAACTCTGTCTGTAAAACTGAGCCTTCTTGAAGTTTTGGATGTGCCAGAGTCTGAGAGAATGGATATATTTCTGAAGTATTCAGTGCAACAATTCCCTTGTCTTAGTCTTGTGCTATATGCTTCTCTCAGTAGTTGCTGTTTTAAAAGATTTTTATTAAATTGGCTGTAGAATACCATGGATGTTTCTGTGAGATGGCAGATAGAAAATGGGAACCATTACATAAATATTAAGAATCAAGTTCTTGATCTTAGATTACACAGAGTTTGGGTAAATTAGTAAGAACAAATCTGTAGAAGAAATAATATAACAAAGCACTTAAAATCCTTATCAAATAATCATATATGAATTTGTCTTATATATTTGTATGAACAGTTATACATGTCTATGTCTTACTCTCTTGCTATTACAAACTTTCACACATTTCCAAGCAGTCCCTGTATACATTCAAATTCAAAATATCATAACAATCTAATCAAATAAATAGTATTGCAGACCAAAGTTGAAACAAGATTAATATTAAGAGATATATCACAAGCTTTACAGTTGGCAGAATATATTTATTATTTTAAAGTTATGGTTTGTTTGTGCTTGCTTGTTTGTTTGTTTTCAGTGGAGGTGACAAAGAATCATTTTATCAGAATAGCTATTGTCTCCCTGCAGTTTTGCAGTTCACCTGCACAGGCATGGGTCAATGCCCCATTAAAAAAGAACACTTAGCGTATTACAAAACTCATATTTTGTTTCCAGAAAATGAGAAATGTTTTATTAATAGGAATGTTTTTATTGTGGGTTTTTGCCCTTGTGATTAATGCAGACACACAGGATAAGGGAGGCAGATAGAGATTTCAATGGCAGGTGGGAACAGCTGGTTTAATGTAGCAACAGCAGCAGTTTATTGTTCTGAGAGCATGGAAATCAGCTCATGTAATGAAAACTTTGCTTCTCTCTGCAAGTACTCCCTTGCTTAATACAGCAACAGGGTCCAGAAGAGAATTTATGTAACATTAACATCACAACAAGCTTTCTCAGCTAAATGTTTCTTGGCTTAGAAATACAGTTCAGTTTAGTCTCAAACATGAAATAAGGTGTTGAAGTAGGTTACTGAAAGTTCTTTAGGCCACCATTTCTGGTGAAAAACAATTTCTCTTTTAATTTTGTACTTCTTTAATCTGCATTCAACCCTTGTCACAAGCTATGATGGTTCCTAAATGTTACTATCAACCAAAGAGTATTAATTTTTAAATCCAACATCATAAAATGTCAATGCTGAACTCAATAGAAAAACTTCTTACAGTTACTGCTCTTCATCTTTCAGAAATCGAGGCATCATTAACTAGCAATCAGTAACAGACTTTATGGTGCAGCCACAGGAAGGTAATGAAAATCACAATGAATAAGAGACTTAAAAGATCTGCCTTTATTTTTTAAGGTAAATCACAAGGGAGAAAATAGGTTTTCATCCCATTCAGCTCTTAATGGGAAGGCAACACCTTCCTCTTTCCATTAGTAAAATTCTGTTTGTTTGCACTCCCCACAGCTGCTGAATCTCAATCCACAGATGACGACAGTGTACGTGCATGTCTAGCTCATGGTCTACAAGCACAAAACTTCTAGGGAGAATCTGATCTACTGCCCAAGCCAAGACTGACTATGTAATCCCAATACAACGAATCTGATTCTGTTCCAAAGAGTGGGATTTAGAGTGTGTGCTCATGCCAAGTTGGTTCTATGTGCCAGGAAAGCCTTAGAATTACAATGAATGAGTTGAAAATAGTTGCGATCTCTACAAGCAGTAAACATCTCAATTTCTAGAGCTGTACAGCCCATGAAGGATGGCCCTGCAATTAAACAAAGTAAATAGATAGTGGGCAGCAATAGTAGAAATTTCCCTCATGAACAGATCTGTGATAGGAAAGGAAGTTCTTGATAGCAAGATAAAGAAAAATAGATAGGAATATAAGAATGGATAGAAGACAGAAAAAAATGCTATGGAAGGGCACATTTTGCCCCTAAAATTTCTTTATTCTATCAAAATAGCTCAGTCCTGTGAGTTTGACAAAGTTCTTGCCATATGAGAAAGGGATTAACATACATTTAAATAAAAAAAAAATCAAAATCATAGCTAAGATTTGGGGCTTTTTACTTGTTTATTTATTTCCTTTATATTTAAAAAAAATCAGAAAAGCAAATTTTCATTTTAAAAACCAATACTTTTTCAAGGTTGAGGTTTTAGTGGCATTTTGGGAAATTCCCTCAGAAAAAATATATCAGAGTGGAAATATTTGCACCTTCTTCCAAACTTTCTGTAGTAAACAAATTATGTTTTTCTTAACCTGCTGTAGCCATCATTTTAAAAATTCTTAAACTATATTTACTCTAGAAGCTGTTGTTATGCCCTGTTCTCTAGCTGTAAACCAATCTCGCATTCTAAAAAATGGGATGTTTTGAAATACTGCAAATACTGCTTAAATTTCAGTCATTATTGCACAAGTTTTTATCCCACATTCCTTTTGCAGCACCTTTGGGAAAAGGCATTACATTTTTCTGCTTATGACCCAGGCTCATGCCTACTGCTTCATTTAACCACCTTTGGGATTAGTATTTCTACTCCATTGTCATGGGCACTCCCAACAACTATTATTCCCAAAGGAACTATTGCAGTCATCTTGCTCATAAGGCTTCAATTAAAAGTCCTGAGGGAGGACATTGAAAGAGGTATTTTCTTTTAAAAGCCTTTAAACACTGCACCACTGCTGCATTCTGAAGAGCTGCCTGCCATTCCCCCCTCAGTTTTTTCTGTCTTATAGTCATGTCAGTCATTAATTCTGGGATGCTCTGGCAAACTTCTTTTTATTGCAGTTCATGTGTGCAATCATTTTGGTGGAGTACATTCTGTGAGGCATTTGTGCTACTAACATTAGGTACCTAACCTCCATGACAAGATCAGGGTCTCATCTGAGTAATATATTTCTGCAGGCAATGAGAAAAAAAAAAAAATAGGATAATCTAGTGGGGAAAGCAGGGCAGAATGATCTCAGTTCTGTGATTTGTACTCCGGACGGGATTTTCATATTCATTGAGGGTAGCAGAGAGACGTCCAGCTCTTGGGTCATCAAGCAGCCAGTCCATGACCAGCTAGCAGGGCAATGCTGGTTATGTTAAATTCCTATCTCAGGGGACAGGCAGACAGTACAGGCAATGCACAGAAATGGTTTCTTGTCCTTTTCCACTCACAAACTGTTCATAGTCTCTTTTTACCTCTGAAAAACCGTACTGCATGTACATCATGGTTCTAAGCCACGGGAATGTTTTGGTATTATTCCTCCTAGACCCAAAATATGTCACCTGTCCTGATTTCAGCTAGGGTAGAGTTAATTTCTTTTCAGTAGCTGTTAGAGTGCTGAGTTTTAGATTTGGAATGAGAATGATGTAAGACTAACACGCAGATGTTTTGGTTTTTTGCTGTCATATTTATCCTAAGTCTTCTAAGTTCCTAAGAACTTCTTTATTCTTGTCCCATGCTCTGCCAGTGAGGAGGTGCACAAAAAACCAAACTGGGAGGGACTGTATCTGGGACTGGTGACTGGAGATAACCAAAGGATTATCACTTCAGTCCTCTTCCCCATTCTATCAGAGTGAGGGAAAGAGAAATGGAGCTGAGTAGCAGCTGTGGAGTGTTTAATTTCCAGCTTGCATTAACAGCAAAACAGTCCTTAAAACCACAACCATCACCCTTGCTGGTAAAGGACTCTGGAGCTACCAGCATCCAAATTTAAGTTTTTCATTACCTAAATTTGGTCTGTTAATATTATCTTTACATATTGAACAGTTCCATTCATACTTTACTGGGAATGATGTGAAGAATTTTTGAAACTGATTTCTAGTGTACCAGCCTTATTTCATTTCTTTGTTATGATTTCTGCTTTGCCAGACATCAGCAGAAGCTAACCAAGCATTGCCATACCTACAAAATATAGGTCTAAGGAATCATCTGCCATGACAATCATAGATATCAGAACTCTGTGTTGAATGGAGACATCAGTTGAAGTTGAATGCAGAAACTGACAATTTTATGAGGGTCTGAAAGTTCACATTTTATTGTTTATTAAAGAATGTGGGTGTACCAAGCAACAGAGAGGAAGAAGCTTTAGCATGGCAGGAAAGCAGGTCCAGTCATATACAAAAAATTGATCAAACTGCTCTTGGATGGAATGAGAATGCTGAATAAAAGGCTGTCTTGCTTACTGATGCTCCTAGATATAATAGTCTCAGCCATATTTCAAGAGGCAGATTTATGTCAAATGCAAAATGGTTGGGAGCAATCACAAGATGTCATGTGTTGCTAAAAAAAAAAGAAAAAAGTAAGTAAAATCTACATTTTTTACATTTTAAAATAACATTACTATTTTCTAGGGTATTTTAACAAACAACATTCCATTAGCATTATGTCAATATGGTCATATTACTCATCTCAATTCACATGTGTTTTATTTATGATTCATGACAAGAATTATCCCTATCCAAACTTATTTTAATTGAATTACAAAACAAAAGGAGCCTTTTCGAACTTTCTAACCTTCCTAACAAACCAGAATAGGGTCAAAGATATTTGAAGAGTCATGGAAGACCATGTTTTAATTTACTTCAGATAGATTCAGGGGAACTTTGTTCCAGATGGTAACCTTAACCTTTTACAACAAACTCTCAATCTGTGGTAGTCCCTCATTACAATAGGATCCATATTGGGCTGATATTTTGGTGTTCAGGAATTTCCTGGTGTCATACCACCTATGATTATATATTTGGCATTATTTATTGTGAATAGATGTAATAACAGAGGAAAAGGTTTTAATTCCAGTTTCATATGACTGTGAAGATTTTTTGAATTATACTCGGTGAAAAGACTTCAGAACATAGGAAAAAACCCTCATGCATAAGTTCTCTTTTAGCAATTTTTTTATTAACACAACCGCTTTATTTCTACTTTTATTTGCAACTTTTGACCATAATGAATATTTAGAGCAGTTTTATGCCAACAGTCAGTTTTAGATCTTAAAGCCACTTGTGCGTGAATGAAGTATGTGCACAAAAAAGCACCAAAGTATTTGTGAGACATTAATTGTGTTTGCTATTACCTGTATTTCCATTTAGTTTGACACAATAAAAGCAAAAGAAATGCGGTTTATGCAAATCTTGAACACAAGGAGTTTTTTTTTTCTAACAGCACAAAAATTAAAATATTTACTATATTTAGGCTATGTAATGATTATCTATTTGTTTTTCACAGAACACATAATATTGTAGGAATCACAGCTTTTCACTGCTTATTACAGATCACACAACTCCCTGTATGGATGTCTTATCTAGATCATTACCCCAACCTATATTTCTACATGATACACATACAATTGACACATGTTCACACTTTAATTGTGGTATTGTACAGGCTTTCTCCATTTAGAATGTAAAATATAATTTTTTAAACATTGAGAGAAATTACCTCCTTCACCATCACACCTTCTAAACTAAATCAACTTACCTTGAATATTGAACAGCAATTTTTAGGCTGGGATCCATGGATACCTTGACGTTTGTGGTCTATTTCCAAGAGATTTGTGTAAGGTAACTAAGGAAAGTAAGAGGAGCATCAATAAGCTTAAATTCTCTCCAGCAGGTTTAGACTATCTGCTGGAAAATTTTACATGCTCGTCAAATTAGAAGAAAAGTTGAAGATTGCCTTATGGATGTATATGATGAATTACAGAAAGGCATTAACACTTCTGAAGTCTTGCTGCAAATTGTATTACCAAGCTTTTCCTCTCATAGAAATATTCAATTTCAGGCACATTTCAAGAACTGTTTTTACTTTCTTTTTACTTACATTCAGATATTATTTTTCTGCAAATATTTCTGCACACAGTATTTACAACTGCATGCTTAAGGTGCTTCCATTTCTCCCACTTGACTTAATTATTTTGTGAATTTGGTGACTTTTTATTCCCCATAAAAAATTACACCAGTGGCTGTGCACATAATTCTAATTCAAGGATTACATAATTTGCTTAGAATTTATATGCTACACAAAAAGTTTCTCATCAATTTTAGGCTGTTCTTTAGCTTACCCATGGTTTGCAGTGTCAAACATTCAATCTCGGCATGTTATACAAACTTCTCAATTTTTCAGGCACTTACATTTTCCTCGAGATCTTCTTTTGACAAGCTACTCTTTGACTGGAATAAACAAAATGCATTTTGACTGAAAATTCTGTGGTGATGGTAAAAGCTCTTAGAAAATATAGGCCTTAAATCGCACAAGCAAAAAAATCTCATTATGCCACCCTTCCACTCCCCCACCCCCATATTTTGCCACCATAATGAACACTTGCTCTTTCCTATTTTCGGTTATCAGGCTTAAGACCCTCTTCAGACTAATTTATTCATTTTTTTAGCTAGTTTGGCTTTATGGAATTACTTGCACCACTGCTGGAATACCACCTGGATGTATAATTTTCTTTGTGCTGCTCTGTCAGGCAGAAAGAGCACATAGGGGTTTTTTTTATACATAATTCTTGCCAAATTATTGTTTTCCCCTGCAAATCTGAGGAACTCTTTTACTTTAAAGTATGAAGTACTTTAAAATCATCCTCCTATCTCTCTCTTGTATTCTCTTGAAAAAAGTTTTGGAAGCACAATGAACACACATACGTATATGTGTGGGCACCAAGTGGAAAAACAAGCAGTGCTTCTGTCTAATACAGAGACAGTCAGTCTGGGAAGGTGCATCCCTGATCATGGGACACTGCTTCATCTTTCTTTGGTGATATCTGTAAGGCTATGCCTTCTCATTCCAAAACATCCCACTTCAGAGACTGCTGGAACAGATGAACACATTCATTACACTGTGGCTGCTTAGAGTGTGGTGTGGGAGGAAGGATTGCACAGCCCTCAATGCTTCCCTGTTACAGTCAATGGACAGAGATAATCTATCTGATCTAATTAAAAAATTTACTTGAGAATGAATTGAATTAGGCCCTAAATTTTACTTTCTTTCTTAACTATTTCTCCAATTATTTTATAATGATTTTCTAATACTGTGGTTACCTGGAAGTCTGAGGCCTAAGGTTGGCTTATCTACCTACTTAGTACTCCTCCAATAGCCTGTAAGAGATTATAGGATATGCTCAGGTATGCATATAAACTTCTGAAGAGACTGTGTCTCCAGAAAGAGTTGAAGCTTTACTAATTCGGTACAATTTAAAAGCTCTGAACATCTTGGTCATAGGCTTGAGTAAAGCACCTCTAATTCCAGGTTCAAAATTTTGACTGGAAATTTCAAACTGGACCCACCTTTACATAGATCTTAACATGGAGCCAGAAAGAATATTAGTTTTGGACTTAAAAGCCTAGACCTAAAATTGTTTGCTGGAGTTGTTTCAAGTGAACCATCTCCTGATGATTTTCATATTCTATACAGGTATTCAAGGTATAGAAATTCAGGTGGAAATTCAGTTGAAGAAATACAGATGTGTGCAGTGACAAAAAAAAAAAAAAATGGTTTGACTCCATGTAGGTATATAGCTCCATTAACTTCAGTGAACTGAAGTGACAGAAACCAGCCAAAGATCTGTGCCATCCGTTTGTCAGTAGTTTTATCTGATTTATATCAGGGTGTAATGGGAATAGGATTAATTTTATCCCTAGTATGACTCCAAAGATTTCAAAGAGGTTTTGTGAAATATCCAGGAGAAAATGAGATACTCATAAGCATGCATTCCTCTCAGAAATTCTCTGGTTTATGCTTGAAAAACACTATACAGCTTTAAATGTCTTTTTGATGGTGCTGTCCTACAACAAAATATGCCTGATTAAGTGCCCTAAGGAACATTATCATTAAGGTTCTATGTCTGGTGAATATCACTATCAAAGCTTCTCTTTCCCTGATTTTGATGAAGGGACATAATGGTCAGTTTGTGCTGAGTTCTAACTGGATTTGATTTATTGTTGAATTGCTGCATTTAATATGAGCATTAAGTCACATTCTATCCTGTTATGTATTTTCTAGCAAGAAAAAAATAGTAAGGCTTCTTGATTTTGTTGGATCTTATACCAAAGAAAAAATACAGGATATCTGCACCATCTCACACTTTCTAAATGAAAAGGCTGTTAAAAAAAATGAAGTTGTAGTATTTCTTGCACACCAATTTTCTTAGGCAACTAACAGGACAGAAAAAAAAAAGTTTAATTCATTATTGTAGCTCTTGAAAATATCTTTATGCTGGCATCATAAGATGCATATAAACTCCTGAGAGAGGGAGAAATATGCTGCCACATACACTAGCTACATCCTGGATAGATGTTGAACAAGGGCCAAAAATTGTCAGCTTCCCATTTCCATCTATGTTGGTTTACACTGAAAAGAGAATTAGTCATGCCAGTGGGAAGGGAACAACAGCCTGTGTCACAAACCCAGGTGGCCTCATCAGACTGATCAGCAAAACTTGGTTTGCCACAAAGCACTCTGCTGCTGAACATGATTAAAAGTAGTCCCAGACCTTGAATACCTGTATAGAATATGAAAATCATCAGGAGATGGTTCACTAGAAACA
The DNA here is from genome assembly GCF_048771995.1 of Taeniopygia guttata. Taxonomy (NCBI): domain Eukaryota; kingdom Metazoa; phylum Chordata; class Aves; order Passeriformes; family Estrildidae; genus Taeniopygia; species Taeniopygia guttata. The sequence continues at coordinate 48,362,543 of NC_133027.1, read as the reverse complement.
ACTCCAGTAAACAATTTTAGGTCTAGGCTTTTAAGTGCAAAACTAATATTCTTTCTGTCTCCATGTTAAGATCTATGTAGAGGTATTCTTCACAAAACCTCTTTGAAATCTTTGGAGTCATACTAGGGATAAAATTAATCCTATTCCCATTGCACCCTGATATAAATCAGACAAAACTACTGACAAACTGATGGCACAGATCTTTGGCTGGTTTCTGTCACTTCAGTTCACTGAAGTTAATGGAGCTATATACCTACACGGAGTCAAACCATTTTTTTTTTTTTATCACTTCACACATATGTATTTCTTCAACTGAATTTCCACTTAGCTATATATGTGCTATTTGTCCTGCATCATCCAACATACTGCATAAACTTTCTGTCCTTAATAATGGCTAAAGGCCTGTGGTAACAATGAGATTATTCTTAAGGAAGAGCTAATAGATTCTGAAAACATCTCTTTGAGTAATTTTCACTGTTGGATCTTTTATAACAAATACGTCTTTATCATTCTAAACCGTGTTTTGCACAATAATTGCTTTCTAGAATACATGTGACTTATTGTAGAGCTCCCGCTCGCCTCCAAGTACACATTAATAATATACAAGACCAAAGGTCATATGGCCTAATACTTCTTCTGTAAGAGGTAACTCTTCAGCTTCCAAAAGTGAATGCTTTAAGAATATAAAAAACAGGGAAAGGGCTCATCCCCAAGACTCTCCTCTTTTCAGCATCAAATAAAGCCCTGCAACAGCAGCAGCAAATCCAAATGAACACTAAAAGCTGACTGAGATTTCTGTGAAGGACATGCTGGTCTGGTATATCAGTTGTTTTCCTCTCTTTCCTAGTACTTGTTGAGAACCCAAATTCTAAGCCTTTCAGCAGCAAAATAAGTTAAACTAGTCCAAAGGCCAGGGTGACTTGGTCTAGAAACATCACCCTGCCCCTGATCCCTCACATTCCCTCTAGACACAAGGGTACAGGCCTGATACAGTCATTCAAAGTTCATTGCAGCCCGTACTATCATGTCATTGACTGCCATGAGATGAACTAAGTGAGTTTATAAATAGGTGCAGGTTAGTGTAATCGCTCAGTTTGGTTTTATCAAGTTTGACAGCTCTTTGTTATGAAACTAAGCAGAGAAAGATGATGGGATATATTGTGTCCTGCACAGTAAAAATGTGATGCAGAAGAAAGTGCAAGTATGCATTTTGCTAGTCACCAGGGTATTCCAAAAGTGACTCATATTGACTTTAAGGCTAAAATATCCATTCATTTTAGATGAGAAAAAAATAACAGAAAAGCACACATATTTTCATCTTGCCATGCTTGCTGCTGCTTAGAGAGTTTCATTGTATAAGAAATGCAACATCTTTGATGGATGGCAATAACTATTTCAGGAAAAGAGAAATATACAGAATTTATTTATTAACTTGTTTTTCAACTCTTATTCTGAACATATGTGCAGGGTGTGAAGAAACAATAACATAGAAGAAAGATCAAAAGAGGAGAAAAAAGATCAGAAGGAAGAGGAAAAGAAGCTCCTCACCCAGCCTGTCATCTCCAAGACACCAATTTTTTTTCTGGGAGGATTGTATATCCCTTTGTTTTATTAACTTTATAGTGCAACAGCCTGTGAGACAGCATAGTCAAACTCCTTCATGTCAGTCCTTGCACAAGGGGGAAGAGGGCAATTTAAAGCAACTCTCTTGGGCTGGGTTAGCTTCTGCCTCACCACCTGTGCCAGGTCACTGCCCATCTGCACTGCCACTCCACCTTTTTTTTCTGACCCTTCTGTTCCTTGGCGGCTGCTGCCACCTGGGCATGGCTTGCAGGCTGCTGGGAGGAAGGAAGAGTGAAGCCTGGCAGCAAAATACACATAAAGAGCAGAAGAAATGAAACAGCTGAGAGGAACAACAGCAAGGACTATAGTTGCTTGAAGTCCTGGAACAAATCCTGGCAGTCCTGGATACCTTGATGCTCCCTTCATGGAGAGCGGATTTACTATAAAGCTATTCATTAAGCAGGCAGCTACTCACTCCTGTATTGTTTGCTTCTGATAGCATTGGGAGGCTGTAAAATGTGATGTATTCAGTGTGTTAGGATGGAGCAACAATTGTACTGTGCTTAACATTCCTCTTGTCAAACCAGACCATGCCAAATGTGAAGCTTGCCCTAAAACACAAACTGCTGTCATTTGATATTGTAGATGCTAGGTTTTTAAAGTCGCTGTTCAAGAATGAAAATATATAAGTCTTGAGATAAATGTGTAAATATTTCTCTTTTTCTCTGGTAATAGTGCTTGGAAACAGAAGCAAAGATGTAGTGAAAAATATTGAAAATCCGGTGGACAGCATGTTCAACTTGTTTTGTCATTTCTATGCCTTATATTATCAATATTTGCTGTAAAAAAGAGGACATTTGGAAGGTGTCCTTTGGCTGTTCAGTGCTTGGTTCCAAAGGGCTGGCAGTCAGGGCTTCAGTTTGCTCTGTGCAGCCAGCAGTGTTAAAGCTGGGGAAGCAAAAAGAACGTGTCTGTCTCCTTAGATTTCCCCATCCTTCCATAAATGCATCTTTACTGTAACTTGATAACATTTTTAACTAAACCAGGCACCCAAAAGCCTATTTAACACTGGTACAGCTTGATGCCCTATACTCCAAGTATATTGTTGCTCTATACTCCATGTGCATTTCAGTGGCCAAGTAAATAAAGTGTTGCTTATACAGGGTATCATTACTCTTTTTGTTTTATTAATGAAAAATTTGGTCTTATCCAGGCACTAAAATACAAGATCCCTTTGCTGAAATGTCTTACTATAAACCTCTCTTCAAAAATAAATGCCCTAAGGATGAGAAATAGGATTTTTATTTGTTTTCCCTTTAGGCTTCTAACTCAAATGGGTGAAAACTTGTTTTTAATTAAATGCAGAGAATAAAATGTTTTAAAATAAGATCTTTAAAACAATATTGTTTAAGTCAAAGCAAGGATACTCCCTGTGACAAGTTTCATATTCAGATGAAGTTTCTTTATATTTTGCAATATCAGCAAAATCCACATTCTAATGAGTAATAGCTTGTTAGATTATTTCATGACTTTCAAGTATCAAAATGAAGTTTTGCAGTATTTAGGAAAAAAAAAAAGAAGCTCTTAATATCTTTTTGATCTAAAAGAAAATGTACTTTTAAAATTTTCCATTATTTTTTAGTTGAAAGTCAGGAGAAAACACTATGCCACTCTCTAAAACACTAAATCAAAACTTGTACATTATTTCCAAATGTACAGATTTTAAACTAAAATATATTTCAAAATAATAATAAATAATTCAAAATAATACAAAATAATTATAATGCCTTTCAATTTTCTAATCAGGAATGGAATATTGACTTTCTAAGAATGGAGTAAAGCTTAAAATAAGACTAGACCAGGTTGTTAATATCAGAAAAGTAACATTTTTGCAGTCTCTTAGAGCCCGGAAAAGAAGAGTCATTTCTATGTGCAGTTCTGGTTTAGTAGTGATCTTTGGGTGTCTGTGCTGCAATAGCAACACCCTGAAATGTACTGTATTCACAGGATGAATTTCAATGCATGAGCTTGTTGTAAGTCATTGACAAAAAATACAAAAATAAAGCAGTTCAAAAATCCTGTTTTTTTTAAAGGGAAGGGTACATTCATAGTATGGTATCATGTGTTTTCATTTACTTAGTGAGTAATAGATATTATTCAGGACTAGTCCATACAATAAATAACTGATGCAAAATGTGATGAAAAAGAAGCATTACAGAAAAAGTTCTTAGTTATTCAATAAGCCAGAGGACAATATTGTCTTTCTGTCCTTAGAAAAGACTAAGTGAGAGGAAGAGAATACTCCAAGTTGTGAGGACTGCAATCTTAACCTGAGTAGGTAATTAAAAATGGTTAAGTAAGCCCTAGGGCCAGGGACTCTCTTTTCATTATAGCCTTGTACAGGGTGTGCCACAGCAGTGTTCCTCCTTCCTGTTGGGAACTCAGGGTGATGCAAGGAGTAAAACCAAAACTAATAATAGTAGGGAGAAAAAGCAGTAAGACAATACAACATAAACAGTCCATATGCAGAGTCCCTTTCTTTATTTCTTTGATCCTAAATACACTGTGGATTATAGAAAAAAGCTCAGCCACAAAAGAGCAGAAATATAATATTCGATGGGTTTGAACAGTGAGGCAGGAATCTGTTGCTGCTTTGGACTCCATAGACCCATTTGCCTCAACCAGGTGGAAAATCCTTCCTTTAGTAGAGGGTCACTCCTGGAATCTCTTAGTGTTTGCTTCCATCGCATCAAGAAATTACATACAGAATGATGTATTTTGGATGAAAGATTGCTTTATAGCTGGAAATTCTAAGGAATAAGCTAAGGAAAACCCCATTTCTGCAATAAGCTTAAACAGAGATCTACAAAGTACATTACTATGCTTGTAAATGATTAAAGAAACAGAAGTATCAAAGAAAAGGAAAAAAATAAAAAGAGGAGAAAAATGTCTAAAGAGATAGGGAGAGGAAAAGAGCTGGAGGAGATATTTTATAAAGTTTTTCCTGTATGATATGTCTAGGGTCAGGTTTAATGTGGAACAGGCACTGTATTCAGGACAGTTAAATTCCAGCAGCACTGAAAAACAGGTTCAAAATTTGCATGTATATGAAGGACCCTTAGATTCTGACTCAGAATGAGAAAATAAGAAAATTTTCCATCATGGAAAGACATAGTCTTCTCTGAGTTTCTTTAGTCGCCGTCTGTAAATATTGTTCAGCGTGGGTGAATCACAAGGTAGGAGTGTGAAAAGTCTATCCAAGACTTCACAAAATTACTGTCCCCAGATTCTGCTCAGGAAGCAGGTGTAAATTCCTAAAGCCAGAGCAAATATTTTTTCTGCATGAGTTTGTAACCAATAGAGTCAACAGTGATTACAAGACTTACCAATATAATCCTTACTATTTTGCACATGAAAAGCTGTAACACCTGAGAGTCTGGATAGAACATGGGAACTTAATGATGAAAATGGTACACTGATGTATTTCTTGAATATGCCCTCAATGAAATCTTTAATAAAAATCCTTTGGAATTCTCTGATACAACATGGGTTGACACCTTATCCTACAGGAGACACAATCCCTGCCCCTTTAAATAGCAGACTCAGATACAGAAGAGTTGAAAAGCCTGCTTCCTTTGTCCCAAACAGCACAGTGATCTGAACTAGATAAACATCCCTTAGTTAATTTTTACACAGCCTAATTCCTGCCTGCACAATTTTGATAATTTATACCAAACTATAATAATTTGTTTAATTTATTTTTTTCCCTCAGTCTCACTTGCAAGACATTCTTGTCAAAACTTTTTCTTTACAAGTAATAGAACAACATACCTTTCTTTTTCTTATTTATTTTTCTTAATTTCTCATTCTTATATTTTTCTTTAGTTTTAATTTTTTTTTCCTGCTTGTCTTGTTTATATTAATTGCAAAAGAAATTTTGAAAACCTTCTGTCTCTGAGATCTATGACTGTTGCTCACAAATATCCAGTATCAGATTTGGGTATACAGGAAATAAGTTTATATATGAACTAAACATTCTTCTGAATTGTATTAAATGAGGTAGTAAGCCTCATTTAATCTGAATCTGAAACAATCTCAAAATAAATTGTTACTTTCTTCTCGAGTAGTTAAAATTGGCTAACTTTTGGTGATTTTGCTGAGGATCTGTGTTTGAATAGCAGATGTAAACAGCATTGTGTAGATCCCTGTGTCTCCAGATGACAGCAGTAGCATTGTGCTCAGAGAAACCAGATCTGTGCTTACAGTGATCCACAGGGCATGTGTATTTTCATTGGCTTATAGTGGTGGGGGTGCAGTTACTTTGGATCTTATTCCCCAGAGATCTTATGCACTGCCACTGAAATAAACAGAAACTTTGTCCTGGATCTCAGAAAAACCCAAGAATGTTCTTGCATTTTGTCTTTTAGAATTTGATCTTTGCAGTAGAGTCTGTGTCCCTGAAATACCATTATGAGGGCTTCCTGTACAACACCCAGGGGTATTATACACCCTTTAACAAGATGTTTAACAGCCAGTATGCCGAGTGTGGAGCTACACAAGGGCACCTGCAAGAAAATGCACACTGGGGAGAGGCCATAAACAGATAGCCCTTTCCCTACATCAGATCCCTAACCCCTGTGCTGTAAGGCTAACCAGACACCTGAGGCAGACACTGATAGAAAAACATCAGCTTTCCACTTAAAAAAAATTGGCTAACTGCCACCAGCTTTCACTCAGGATATTTTTACTTAGTGGACTCCCAGCAATTACGAGAACAAGCTTCTCAGATAAGTCTGGCAGTGAAATTACTTTTTTGTACATACAAAGTAGTAGTTAAACATGAGCTAGCCATTGGTGCACTCACCACTGAGCTGCTAAGGATCTGCAGAACCTGTGTTCTTGAGTGATTAAAGTGTTAAATACTGATGGCATGTGTTGATCTTAGGCATCTGGAACATAAGTGTCAGGGAGGGATAAAGACATCATGATTTTTAAACTAAACTCCCTCAATTCTACTAGTGTGACCCTAAGATCCCAAAGTTGTTCCTCAGTTTGTAGTTTTGTCCTTTGTTTAAGTGGAAATCCATAAACACGGAACATTCAGTATCCTTTGAATCAGTTCACATAACTTTGTCTATGCCAAGCCCTTTTATTTACACAGGAATACTTGCATTATGCTGAGTGTGAGGTGAGTCATCATGAGAAGCTTTCAGATTAGATATTAATCAGCAAGCTCTATGGGCACTAATTACTAGGTACCTGTGAAGATGATGCTGCATGGATGATGAAGGAGATAGCTGCACATCTTTCTCACCTATTCCAGTGAACACAGCCTGGGAATAGCAAAGTAAACAAGCTAACTATTTTACTTACAATTGAAAGCTAATATTGAGGTACCCAAGCTTCTGCATCCCAAAGGAAAAGCTTTTTTTAGCTTGGAGACATGTCATCACAACTCAGGTGAAGACAAGGTTAGCAGAGGTTTCACTGAGAAAGAGTGTGTTCAGCAATGAATTTTTGACATGCAGATGTCTCAGTAGCCTGTTGAACAATGACTGTTTCTCCCCATGGGAATAATTCAATGTAATACACTAACCTGCTCTGGCTCCTTTTGACTGTCTCTTTTTTATGATACAGTCAAAGAGAAATAATTTAGCATCCTTTGTTGTCTGAATGTCTAAAGTAATTACAAATAGGCACTAAAGCTGTATTTCCTGACTTGGCTTCTGTTGACTCAGCTTGTTCAGTGTATAATGAACTGCTTTAAAATAAGAGTACTTAGAGATGGTTTTGAATACAGAATATATCTGATGTAACTGTGGAGTTGTTATTAACTAGTTGGTTCTCCTCTCCTTATACATGATTTAGAAAACAAAGGAGAAACTATCAGCCTTATCAGTAGCCATGCCCCCGGGAATCATCTGTAATTTCTACAACAGGATTTCAATTTCAATGGCCATATTCTGTACAGAGGCATAGTCACAGCTGGCACAAAATCCAAAAGGTTAAATCATCTGTATAGAAATTGGGATCTTTATTGGCATTATTATTTACATATTCAACCTTAAAAATTAATTTTTTTTATTCCTCAGGGATGGAGTTCTCACCAAATGTAATGCAGAGGGTTATGAACTCAGAGGTGAGCCTAGATTATTCCTGTCCCGATCTGCAACCCAGAGGACATCAGCTGTGAAGTTAGAAGGAGCTCTTCAAGAAATAATGTTGGTATGTGAATGTCTCATTAGAGATTTCTCTCATGAGAGGATTCCTTCTTCTAACCCTCTTTTTTGCTGCTGAAGACTCTCACAGCTTATGTAAGTACAGCTTGTGTATATCGTGATGGAGCTAACAGTTGTTATATTTCTTTTCTTCTCATACTAAAAATGATACTTCTGGATGACTCAGTAGACAATGTTTGCAATTATCAGAAAGATTCTGATATTAAAAATCCTTGGGTGTAATATCCAGGGAACACTTTGTAAAGTGCTTGACAAAGTAAAGAGAGAGGGAGTTTTAAAGAAAGCAATATTCATAATTACTCTATCTTTGCCTCACTCAGCTTCTGGAAATGGCTGTGTTTTACTTGCAAAGCAGATGTCTAGGAATGCCAGGGCCTCTTTCCCTTCCTTTTTTCCTCCCTTCCTTCTGTCTTTCCATCCTTTCAACCTTTTCTTCTTTCTTCCTTCATCTCTTCCATGTCTCCTGCTCCTCCTGCCCTAAGCTGGATGGGGAAAACAATAGGAAGCCCTCCTCTTGGAGCAAGAGGAGAGGTCCCGCACAGAGATGACTAAGTGCCTTCCAACCAGGCATCAGCATTCCCTGAGCCAAGGGAAGAATGCTGTAGTTTTCTGCTGGCTTCATACATAGAAAAATCTAATTTATTTTTTTTCCCCAATTCAGATAAGAGAAGCTAAGAAGCTGGCTCTGCTTTTATATTTTCTCCATAGTGTCCCTTCCCTTTAGGTTCTTGGCTTCTAGGGCTACATAGGCAGCTCCTCCCCAGAACTTGTAACAAGGCCACAACCAAGTCCATTAAAAATATACTGGCTTGCCAAATACATGCATTTTTGCTTCAAACAGAGTTATCTGGGTTATAAAGGGTTCCTTAAAAAAGCAGAGTTCCAGATCTTGAGGTGAATGTATTTTATTAGAAAATATATGAGAAGTTTAAAATGAATTTTACAATAAGAAATATGCAAGTCATTATAAATGCGGTGATACTAGGTGGTGTCATTGTAGTGTCACACTTTCTTATTCTTATGTGGTAGCCACAACATGACATAATTTATATGGGGGATTTATAGCATGCAGAAAAGAAATTGAAGGCACACTGAAAACAAATCACAAACTCTTATTCTCCACTTAATCTATTCTGTACTTTCTGTAGCTCATTTAATTACCAAGAATTATTGTCAGTCTCAGTTTTCACATCCTGAAAAGGGCAAGTACAGTTTGAGAAAACAAATTAGGTGCTCCTAACATATTTAATTCTCCTAGAAGCCTTTAAGTGTTATCTTTGAAGGAATTTTTTCTAGAGTGAAGACTTAGAGAAGGTACATAATTGTGGGACTAATATTATGTGGCTTTCTGGAGACAATAGTTTGCTCAGACATTTACAATTCTGTGACTTTCTTATTATTATTGTACAAGAAGTACTATTTAGAAATATCTGCTTCAATAGCATCATAAAATGAAGCGACAATCCACTTTGCTATAACAGCCTGAACACTTCCTCTGTACACACACATATAATTTCATTTAAGAGTAACATAATTTCCATAAACATGTCTAAGTGTGAAGACTCAGAAAACAAATGTCTTTGTGTGGTTTTGCAGGGTTTAATAATGACAACTTATTCTGTGTATTAATTTGAGTCCTAATATAACAAGGTACTGTTACAGAAAGTGGTGAAAAACCTTTTCAAGAGAAAAATGTTCACTGTCATTCATACCAATCCTAAAAATACGAATACAGATTATGAAATACATTGGTGCAAGACATTCAGTATGTTACCAATTCAACCACTTACTTTGAGTATATTCTATTATACTTAGTTTGACCATTTGCATGAACTTTCTTATCATGTCAAAATTATATTGTTTGTAAAGATTGAATGAGGCACTTGAATAGATTTTCCCATTATTCATCCATTTTTCATGGCAGTTTCAGAAAGGCATTCCTGGATCTGTCTTGACACAAATTATTTTGTAATCTGACTGTCCAGCTGGGACATGAGGTCTCATTGTTGAATCTATGCCTCAACATTTTAAAAGGTTGGGAAATGTGTGTCAGAAATCCCTTAGTCACAGAATGAGACTTGGAAACACGCTTGTGGATTGTATTTTCTCATAAATCTGCGGGGCAACACTTCCCCCATGGTTGCTTTTAAAAGAAAAAGAAAAATTCCTTTTGTTCTGTCCTCTTTTCATTTTCTGCTTTCCTATACCCTGTGCTGTTTTTTTTCTTAAATTTAATGTTCAGATATTCTCCTTCAGGAGAGGACATAAGACTGCTTTGTGGACTAAGGCTCACACCCCACAGCGGGGAGCAGGGTTCAGGTCCTGCCTATACCCAGAATCTTTTATCAGCCAAGCCACCGTGTGCTGATGGAGCTCCTCCTCAGACATGCCCAGGTGTAAGGAGGTAAGTCACCTTATTGGCTGTCCCAGTGCACAGCACTGTAGCACTGAAGCTTCTTTCAGCATCTCAGTTCACCATCTGTCAATGGGCAATTATTGCCTAGTTGTAGCTGCAAGTACCACAGCAATAAAGGCAAGATGGAAGAGTATTAGTTTGACAGAGATTATAATGAAGACAGCAAGGAAAAAAATCAAAATAATAATAATGTGAGAGACTCCTGAATGAGGACAAATAATAATTCTTCTCTACTCATGCTTAATCATAAGTGCATTGATCCCAGGATAAATAAACCTCAACATTTTCTTGAGAAAACAGAATCCAATTGATGCAAAAGGAGCTGTTTGGTTTGCTTTATGATCTTGAAGGTCAGCCATTTACATTCTACTTGCTGATTTTCTAGGGTTTTCCTAGTGTACCTGTGATCATACAAAGGTCTCTGTCTGAAAAAATGGTAGAATATCAAAAAGGAAAAAACAGTTTCCTCTCTCCTTATATGTGCACCAAAGCATAGATGTCTGGGGGAAGTAAAAGAATGTTTGTGAGAAACTGTGAACGCTGCTTGGCAAAAAAAGAAAAGAAAGGATTTGTCTAATTGCTGCTTTCAAAGTAATCAGCTTGTGTTCTACTTGTCAGATACTCAGTTGTGACTTTTGTTCAGGGTTGTAATTGAGCTGGCTTAGCATAGAGAAGTGGATGTGAAACCTGCTTTGATTTCTAAGACCCAACAGCACTGTGGCCCAAGGTTTTGGGAGAGAAAAAAAAAGACACACTCCAGCTTTATCAAGTGGAACTTCAGACTCTTGAAATATTAAGTTTGCAAAGTGAAAAGATTTTATTTAATTTGTTTCTGTTTATGTTTTTTTCTTTGTTGGTCTATAGGCCTGCAATTATAATCATTCAAGCCACAGAATCTTTATTACAGGCAAATAAGCCATGTAAAATACTTGGTTTGGGCTTGAAGATTTTTGTAAGATTAATTTTAATGTTAAAAAAGGAAAAACATAGCCCATCTTGATAAAAGATCATTTCCAAAGCAGAGGGCCACAAAGACATAACAAGCAAACAGACAAGCAAGACGTATATATATATATATATATATATATATATATGTATATGTGTGAATATTATACATACACATATACATAAATATAGTATGCCAGCATATAAGATGGGGAAGAAGAAGGAATAGATGGATATTCAGAGTGATGCCATTTGTTTTCCCAAGACACTGCTGTGCACAATTGATCTTTGCTTTCCTAGGAATGACTGAACTCCTGCCTGTCCATAGGAAGTGGTGGAATCACACCTTCAAAAAATTATCTGTGCCTGTGACGTATGTGCTGAAATGCTACACCTTAAACCCAAACTTCTCAATTCGACAACAATCTGTTGAAAACCTCTGCAGCCAAAATTTGCTAATTTTCATCAATCATAATCATATTTAGTGGTAAAACATTAATCATTCAGCTTCCAACCCCTTCCAAACTTTCCAACAGATGTGTTAATTAAATATAGTGGTTTTATAAATTTAAATGACTGTCATTCATACAATGCCCACAAAGCCACATAAATAAAGTAACATTAATTTACTTTGATTCTGGTTCAGAAGCAAAATAATGACTTGTGGGACATCATGCATGTCATAATTACAAGACCCATCAGCTTAAAATTCTTTTTAAAAAGTATCATCACTCTGAGTATAACATTTCTGTGAACAAACCCCAGTGATGAGGTAGTTCTCACTGTGGGCCATGAAAGCTAAGCCAGAAGTCTGTTCTTCACAGAAAGAGCATCGGTCTCAATGTTTGATGAAAAAAGAAGAGGCTGTTAGAAAGAAATAAAAAAAGATCTGAAGTCAGGAGTCACTTAAAGAGTATCTGTGTTGTGAGTGATGTGGAAAGGGAAGCTGAGTAGCCAGAAATTAACTTTGGTTTTGTATGTTATGAGCTTTAACAAGCAACAGTAGAAGAGATTTGAGTGGATAATCAGGGACACAGGGGGAAAATCTAATGAAATTAATTTATACACTTATTTTTTCTTTCTTCAGTCACTTAATTCACTATAAAATTTAGTGTAGAATTTTTTTTTTGCTGTGGTTCTGAAACACACCAGCTTTGCTTCTTGAGAAGGAAGACCTGGGAGAGCTGTCAAAGCTCTATCTGACTTGGTTGGCCTGGTTGTGCAGACCTATTTCTGAGGTTACTGATGGCCATCTCATAAAGGGTGACAGACACAGAGACCCAATGACAGATACATGAACTTAAGTGCCAGAACTCATCCCAAAAGTATTCAGGTCTTCCAGTGCTAATGCTGTTTCAGCTGTTAGCATGAAAATGCAAAAGAGAAAAAAATAATAAGAAATAATAAGATTTCATTTAAAATCCATCCACAAAAATCAGCATTTCTTTTTCCCAAATACTTTTTAATTGCACAAACTCTGCCAATCAATAGAAATTTTAGTGGGGGGAGAAGACTAAAGGGAACAAGATGGGACCTTGCACTTTTAGCTAAATAAATAGGACTTTTCTTCATGCAGGGTGCCTTGTGGTACCCCCATTGACTTAGAAATTCACAGGTTAGCATGTGTGTTGTTGAAGAGACAAACATCCCACCCAGGTTCAGCCTGTCTGTCTGCTGTTAGCAGACCCCCTGCCTGGAGTAGGTTGAGAACAGCTGTCCTCTTCCAGGCTCAGTTTTGCTGAGAGGTTTCCACTCCTGCTACTTGTCACCATGCATCCCCTGAGGCTACCAGTGCCCTGCACAGTCCTGGATGACTACATGAGCTCTCCAACCCATGCTGAGGGCACAACAGGTTAACTTCAAAAGTTTAAATAGGAAACAATTACTACTTTTACTTCAGCATATTAAGCTATTATCCCACAAGGAGTTCAGTAGGTATAGTGGAAAAAAATTTTCTCAGCAGGTGACAAGAGAAAAGTTTTAGATGATGGTTGGTTTTTTTTTTTTCTGACATAACAGCTTAAGGCATAATTTTGTTTACTACATCAGAATCAAAACCAAACATTAATGAAAGCAAGAAATACATGCATACATGTGAATTTCATTTGCATGACCAGATTTTGGTAGTGGAGGGTGGCTATAGGGGTGACTTCTGTGAGAAGTTGCTTGAAGTTTCCTCAGTGTTCAGCAGAACCAATCCCTGGAAGCTCCAAGACAGGTGTGCCAAGGTTGTGCCACTTTGAAATAGTGGTGACACTTTTGTGATAGGTGTCATACCTATACATATTTAAGAAGGTAAAAAAAAAGTTATTGCACAGTTTCAATTGCAGCCATGGAAGAGTGTAGTGCAAATATGTGAGAGGAATTACTCCACAGACCAAGGTCAATGGAGAAGGAGTGGGAGGATGTGCTTTGAGCACCAGAGCTGAGGTTCCCCACATCCCATGGTGCAGCCCATGGCGAAGCAGGTATGTCCCTGCAGTCTATGGAGAACCACAGGGCTGCAAAAACCCATCCTCAACCCCTGGAGGAGACCCACACTGGAGCGGGTGGATGCCTGAGAGGAGGCTGTGACCTCATGGGATGTCCAAGTTAAAACAAAGTCCTAGCAGAGATCTGCAGAGCCATGGAGAGAGGAGTCCATGCTGGAACAGGTTTCCTTGTAGGACTTGTGAACTTATGGGGGACCCACACTGAAGTAGCCTGTCCTTGAAGGACTGCACCCCATGAAAGAGTGACCCACAGTGCAGCAGTTTGTGGAGAAATACTGGATGTAGGATGGGCTCATGTTGGAACAGTTCATGGGAGGCTGACTCCTGTAGTAGAGACCCCACACCGGAGTAGGGGAAGGACTCTTTTCCCTGAGTGGCAGCAGGAACAACTTGTGGTGAACGGACCATAGCCTCTCTTCCCTGTCTTCTTGTGCTGCTGGAGCAAAAGATGCAGAGCTGTGAAAGGGTTGAGGAGGGGGGGAGGTGTTTGTTAAGACTTCTCATTAACCTCCTCAGTTAATGTTAGTAATAAATTCAGTTAATATCCTCGAGTCTGTTTTGTCCGTGGTGGTAATTGGTGAGTGATCTCTGCTGGTCCTCATCTCAACTCATGAAGTCTTCGCTATATTTTTTCTCTTCTGCCCATGTGTGGAGGGGAGTCATAAAATGGCTTTTGTGGGTACCTCAGCATCCAGCTGAGGTCAATTCCCACTTGAGCTAAGTGATCCCAGCACGCCCATCTAGAATCTCAAAATCTTGCTAGAAGAACCCAGGCCACAGGTTGGCTGATATTCCTACCATGCCATAAGGTTTTCACTTAACCGAAGTGACTGAAAGTATGTTTCACACACCCTCATTGAGAGAATTATAGTAGGCTACATGATAAAAAAATAAAACAATTTTTGGAGAGTTAGCAAGAGATCCTCCTTGTGCCCTTTGTGTATTGCTTCAGCCTTATAAAATATTGGTTTGTTGAACTTCATGCAATTTTTAGAAAGGCCAGTTTTTGTTTGGCTTTTGGAAGACACAGATTTCAACATGTGTCAAGAACTTTTAAACAAAATTTATCAGAAAGGATAACCTTAGACCTCCATTCAATAGCTTAGCATGCAGAGACCCTTGATTCAAGTGATACCACTGTGAAGTTGTATTTTGTATAATTTCCAGGAGTAAAGTATAAATATTTCAAGCAAAGCATTCTTAATGTAAGTTTTGTTTTCTAAGCGTGTTTCTTCCTCTCTGTATCTTGTTCCTGTTGTAGGAAATCTTTATTGTTTTAATGGAAAAAACAAAATGGATGGATTCCACAGATTTTCATTTCACCCACTCTACAAACTCACAAAACCATAATATAAGGCATTTGTGACAAAGCGTGAGGAATAATGTCTGAGAACCCTTTGCTACAATATCATCCCAGAATACTATTTCTGTCACTTCCTGTTTCTTACCAAGCTGAAAAGAATTGTAAACATGACATTTCTCCTACTATTTGTGCACTTTTAAATTCTGATCTCAGCAAGAGCCAGGAAAAGCAGAAGTTGACAAACCTAACTGCTGCACTCTAAGGGAAAATGAGATTCACCACAAATGACCATTTCATTGATTTAGATTTATATTTCTATACAAAATCTTGTTATTCAAGGCTTAAAAGGAATTTTCAGAACATGTGGCCTATTTCTGAAATGTGTTTTACAATAGGGTGAAATAAATTCTAAGTGTGTTTATTTCTTTCCACTGAGTAAAAAGTTGTGACCAGCTCTGCTGTACATGTTTTCATGTCAGATGTATTTGTTTGGTCAGTTAATCCCTTTTCCTTTGCTTACGTACAGGCAGATACATCAGTCATTTTATTTATTTTTGCCTTTATACATCTTGTAATGAATATATCGCATCGATTGAAAAAGATACCTCTATTTTATGTATCAAATATTTTTCAAATACTGGAGAAGTTACTACACCCTGCTTACTCAACAGCTAAGTAAAGCATCTAACCTCTACTAAGCAATCTTCATCCTGCAAACCAATCCATATATTAACTTTGTTATCTTTTTTCTGTTCCACAGTCACAGTAAGAGAATCATATGATTTTTTCATTTGGAAAATACCTCTAATTAGGATCTAATTAGGATCATTGAGTCCAACAATTTACCTAGTGCTGAAAATCCACCAATAAACCTTATCCCTAAGCATCCTATCTACACGTCTTTCAAATGCCTCCAGGGATGGTGGTTTCGCCACTTCCCTGAGCAACTCATTCCAATGATTCACCACATTTCTAGGGGAGAAATTTTTCCTAATACCCCATATAAATCTCCACAGGCACAATGTAAGGCCATTTAATCTCGTCCTATACCTTCTTACCTGGGACAAGGAATTGCCACAATCACCTTGCCACAATCTCCTTTCAGGTAGTTGGAGAGAGAAGTAAGATTCCCTCTGAACCTCTTTTTCTTCAGGTTCAAGCTCAGCTCCCTTAGACGTGCCTTATAAGACTTGGAGTCCAGACCCTTCACCAGCTTCATTGCCCTCCGCTGGACTCGTTCCAGTGCCTCAATCTAGTTAGGGACCCAGAAATGAACACATGATTCAAGGTGTGACCTCACCAGTGCTGAGTACAGATGGATGATCACTACCATAGCTTTGCTGGACACACTACTGCTGATAATAGCTATGCTTCTTTTTGTAATTGTTATCTCTTTAGACATAAAGACATATGTTTATCATCCAGGATTCTTTCTCTTTTACCTGGCTTCAATTCCAGATTCAATTCCATGTTGGGAAGAAGTCTTAAATATATTTGACATGCTGTATAGTATAATCTCTAAATGAAAGAGAGTCTTCTCTCACTCATTTTAGTGAAGTCAGAGAAATGACCCAAAAAAGAAAAGATCAGTTTATGACTGACGTAACAAAGCTGAAAAAAATTACCCCTTGTTGCAAAAGGTGTTAGGAATGGTCACACAGTGTTTGCTCAGTCATATGGGTCTAATTCTGCAGCTCCTAATAATGAAAGAAAAAAATTTCTACAAAGCAGGGTTTCTCCATGAGGAAGAACATTCCTCTGCAAAGCCTATCTACTGTAAGAGTTTCCCTGTGCTTAATTTGTAGCAACTTGTGAAAGCAATTGTGTGATAAAGTTTTCAGAAGATAAAATCTGGGTAAAATGATCTTAAAAATCTTCATTGCTACTGAATGATTTATGCATAAAAATAAATGGCTGTATGCTATATTAAATAATAAAATATTGGCTAATTAGGAAAGGACTCTGGTATTCTTGGGAAGATTTGAATGTCATCTAAAGCCAATACGTTACTGACTGTTGGCAACTTAATTCCAAAGCACATTTCCGTAGTTGATCAGAAATAGAATGCTTGAATTTGTACAAGTTAATTCATGTTTGAATTTACAGTATGCTAGGACAGATGCTTCCTCCTGTTTTTGAAGCACAAGTAAAATCCTGAGCTGGAAAACAGATAAAAACAAGAAGTGCTTATCTCCACGCTTTTTAATTTTTTTGTTTGTTTAAAGGTAATGGAAATTTCTTTAGAACATACTTAATAAATAAGTAAAGCAATCATTCTGCAATGAAAAAGGACCAAGCTGCCTTGGTAATTTTAGTCCAGGTGATATTATGATCACCAAATTAGTAGAGAAAACTGTGATGGCATTTCTTAAACATGTGGAGGGAAGTCACATGCAGTTGGAATGTCTCTGCAATCTGTGTTTGCATTCAATCATTTGACTTCAGCTATAAATTTTCCACTAATAAAAGTTCAAATGATTCAGATTGGCTTCTGTTGCAAAGAATGTACTTAAATCTTGACTGTGATGACATTCATGGGCATGGAAATATGCTTTATATTAACTTAAATTTCTAGGAAGTGAAAACACACAGAAACCTTTTCTGCCTACTGAATTTTTAAAATGTTACTTGGGTTTTTTTGTTAAAAGTGCCTGGATATCTTAAATATATTGAAGTAATAGAAGATATACATTTTGGATATAACATTTTAACTTGAACTGTGATGTTGATATAAAATAGTGATTATCATAAGAAAATTAGGACAAATTTTGCTGATGTGAAAGTATCAGAGTATTTGTTCTTGAGTGATTTGTGATTTTGCAGCCTCGGTATTGGAATACCCCTTTTAATACATATAAGAAGTCTAACTGTGAAGAAAGTCACTTAACAGTTTTTAGTATTTTCAAAACATAGTGTAAATTTATGTGGAAGTTATCCACTTAAATAGTGGAAACTAAGACTAAAATTAATCTTTCTTAAAAATTATACATTCAGCTTTTCAAATTTTCCTCTCTTTACAAATTTCAGGGAATACTGAAATTTTTAATAGATGAAGTTGATGACTTTGAAGTGACGAAGAAATCAATCTGAATGGGCTCTACAATGTCCCAGCTCATGGTTTCTCTGATCAGTCCTCTTGTTTTTATAGAATGCTTACGATAGTTCTCAGTTTTTGAGGTATGCCTTTAAGTACAACATGACTACAAAGAGTATAAGATACAAGACAGAAACATATTTAAATACAGTATTAAAAAGGGTGAGTCATACTCATCTTAAATATAAATCAAATCAAACCAAACCAAACCAAAAAAATCCAACCAATCAACCCTTCCCCAGAAACTGCTCCTGAAAGTAATGAAAAACAACAAAATCCAGAAAAAACATGCAAACAAACTCTAAAACCAACCCCAAAAAGCTCATTTAAATTTCTTCATGTTTTCCTGATAACAATCTGAAGATCTGGTCAAGTAAAGGTCTTAATTATGTGTTGAATTGATAAATTCAATGAGATTATGCATGTGATTAACTGCTTTAATCTATCAAAGACTTAAACCTTTATGGTTAATTTTTAGTGTGGTGCGTTTGTAGTAAGGCCAAAAGTAGTTTAACTGTTTTATTTAATTTTGATATGCAATCTGTAAACATAGTGATTGCATTAAGAATCCTAATAAAATTTATATAATTATTATCAAAACCTATGGAATATTTTCAAGTAAGTTTTTGAGCTGTGAATACAGAAGTATATAGGGCTACTCTAAACCTATTACTGAGCATTTATTAATTGTTTTGTAAAATAAAAAAGACCAAATACAAGAAACAGATTAAATATATATATATATAATAACAGTTTTCCTCTGTCTATTTAAAAAGCTATTTTCCTTAGGTAACCAAGCATTGTTTAACTTGCTTGAACTGATTGCTTAAATCACGACTTTATTGTTTAATTATGTTTTTACCTTCATTACATCAAAAAGGGTCTGGTACAAATTTTACAAAAGGTTAATTGTGTTCTAACTCTAGAGAAGTATAACTTCTAACAGAAAGAAATCCAACGTGAAGCAATACAGAATAGTTAAAGATAAAATCAAAGATCAGAAGTGAAAATCTGACTTACAAAGTGAAAATGCAACTTTCAGGTAAGCTAACAAAATCAACCCTGTTCCCACAGATGCCCAAAAATCCTTCCATATCTATCATAAACTGTTGTTCAGTCATTGACCCAGTCCATTTCTCATTGTTGTAAAGCTATCTGGATTTTTATTGTTTTATTCTGTGGGTCCCTTCAGCATATTCTGTGATTCTCTTTCCCTGATATTCTTGTAGTCTCCAATTCTTCAACACTTTTGAATTTTGTATTATATGTTTGATACTTGAAAGTTGAAAAGAAAACACAAATTGCAACCCAGTAGACTGCAGTTCTCACATTTTCCTGGCACATGATTGTGATTTCATAAGAATTGCATGTGTATGTGAACATTGTATATCTTCACAGTACTAATTTAAGGGTTAAATCCCAAAATATTGGTATGAGAAATAATCTGAAGGTCGACATAGTGATCAAAAGAAGCAATGATGATCACCAAAAACTGAGTCTCACTGGGATTTGTTACATATCAAGAAATGCCATCAGTGTGTTGCAGTTTCAATATGTTACTGAATTCATGGTGAATTTCCATACAGTATCAATTTGCAAAAAAAAAACAGACAACACAGAAGATTACAAAGTCCCAGAGCTGTTAGCAAATACATAGGGAACAACATTAGTAAAGTATAAGCTGAGAGAGGTAAAGACATAATTCAAAGACCTGAACAACTGCAGAAGAAAAATTTGAAAACAGGAATGCTAAAAGAAGTTCTGAGATTATACTAGACAGCAAACAAATTATAGTAAGACTTTGCATCATGATATGGAGGAAAATCACCAATGCAATTTTAAAATGTCTCTGTAGAGGAATCATGCCATGGAAGAGGAATATAATACCTATTTACCTTATCCTGCAAGATATATACTTTGGATAGTTAGTTAAAATTTGAAACTGTGTTATCAATAAAAAAAAAAAAATTGTAACTGGGCTATTTACAGAAATTTAAAAAACAAACAAACAAGCAAAAGGCAGTTAGGAAAAAAGCTAACCGATTAACTTGAAAGGCACAGTAAATAACATTTAATACAATGATACTATTAACTCACTTTGAAAATTCTTATATTTATTTCATTAATATAACTCCTATATTCATTTCTAGATGTGCATAAAATTTTGTGGTGGAGATTTTATTTTCTAGAAACATTTTCAATAGAGAATGATAGCATTTTTGAGAAATATACGAAAAATGAAAAATTTGACTTATCATGATGTGTTTGTAGTGAGAGAAATATGACACAGAAATAAGAGTGTTCAAATAAATAAACCAATATTTATAAATTAGTCTTTTTTAGTTGCTATTTTTATTTTCTCTGTGTCTGTCCTCTGAACAAAAAAAATTAATTTGAATGCTTGGTACCTTGAAGCAGAAAGTCCTGAGAGACTCCCATAAACTTACTTTATTGAGGCAATAATCCATTGCTCTGATGGGAATAGACATGATAACGTACTGGAAATAAAATACTGGATGCATCAACATCCAAAACTGAGATTATGCTGATTAAACAAGAAAGTTAGGATTTGGATTAAAGAGCAGATAAGAAAACAGGGAAATTAGGTCAGAAAATTAGGGGAAAATTGGCAGAAAAAAACAGTTTGTTGTTTAATAGTGTCTGAAGGTGTAATGACTCAGATCAAGTGTCTATATATAAAGGCTAGCACACTACAGGAAAATGTGGATATAGTAATAAAAAAAAACTGTTTTCAAGAAAACTCCCTTGGGAACATTTAAAATTAAATTGTCTGCAACACTGGTGTCTTTGTGGTGAATGGCAGTTCTTGCTCTGGATAGAGAATGAACAAGTATTCCTTCTTCATTAGAGATATGTGAGTTTGTGTGAAGAAAAATTCCTTTTAAAACTTGAGCTTTCTCAAGAATGTGGTGTCTGCTGTCAGTATTACAAGGAGATTGTTTCCCTTCCTGACTTAGTGTTCAGCCAGCGTAGTAAATAATCTAAATGTTTGTGTGATTGATGCAAGACTGCGTAGTAGATGCAGCCATAGATGGTTCTGCTGCAGAAAACAGGATGGGAAAAACACAAGTGGAAACCAAATATCATGTCTGGTTTACGTTGTAGATACACATGGTAGTTTGTATTTCTGAGCTGATGAGAAGGGGGAGAAATTCAGCCAGTGAGGGCAAATTCCTCAAATAAACAGGAAAAGGTTGTGGTTTTACCTGAGGGGGAAGGGAGTACATTGGATTCCCCAGACTAAAATATGTAATTCCTCACTGCCTAGCATGCTCTGTGAGCATTGCTGAAGAAACTTTAGGGGCAAAACGCATTACTGACAGCATTACAGTGTCATGTCCTTTGACTCTCCCTCTGTCCTTGGCACTGGTGATGCCACACCTCAAATCCTGTGTTTGGTTCTGGGTCCCATATAAGAAGGACAATGAGGCACTGGAATAAGTCTGGAGGACAATGAAGCTGGTGAAGGGTCTGGAGCACAAGTCCTGTGAGGAGCAGCTGCGGGAGCTGGGGTTGTTTTAGCCTGGAGAAAAGGAGGCTCGGGGGACACCTTGTTGCTTGAAAGGAAGCTGTAGTGAGGAAGGAAACCTTCTCTACTCCCAGTTAATAAGTGACAGGATGACTGGAAAGGGTTTCAAGTTGTGCCAGTGGAGGCTTAGCTTGGATATGAGGAAAATTTTCTTCCCCAAAAGGATGGTCATACATGAAAGTGAGCAGCTGAGAGGAGAGCTACTCATGAGCCTTGTCCTGGCTGCTGCTGGAAGGGGCAGGGTCAACATCCAGGAGGGGTGTAAGATACTCTGAGAACAAAGAACAGGCTCATAGCTGAGCCTTACTCATAACAAGGAAGTTAGACACTTGCAAAATAGAAGGAAAGGAAAGGACTTACCTTAAAAAGACACTGTTATAACATAAGAGACAGTGTTTCTTCAATAATTTAATTTATTTCTCTGGAAGCACAGAATTTTCTGCATTTTTATGTATTTCTGTATCCTGTATTTTCTGCTTAAATTTAGTAGTTTTTGAAACCTAAGCAATTTTTAAAAATTAAGTGCATTTTCATCAAATTAATCAAGGTAGATTTTTGAGCCCATCTCCAGGTATGTAGACTTGAGGTACTTGACGTCAGTTTGAGAGGTCAGTTTTTATTGACCACCAGTGATGATAAAATGCAGTGGTTCTTATTCTTGAATTGCCTTTCCATCCACTGAATAGTACAAAGTCATATAATGAAATACTCTGACTGGTATTGCTTAGCAAACGCAGGAAAATTTAACACAATTATCTCTCAGCACGCTCTGCACTTCACCTGTCAGCTTTCTTGGAAGAGGTAGCAGAAGGCAGCTTGTTCTGCTTTCAGTTTGTGCAAAATTAGTCTTCATGTTCATAATTATTCTGCTGCATAATTTCACAGGCAGCAAAGAAACTTCTCCACAAGTTCTTTGATAGTGACTATGCGTGAAAATCCTTCATTCTTTGTTCATGGTGCTTGATCAATCTCCTGGCTCCAATAGCAGTGTTTGCATAGCTCTTTTTTTTTTAAACCATAACTATTAATACATGTGAATGACTATTATTTTAGCAAGTTGTTTGCTTGAAAAATGAGCATTCATTCCCAAAATGCTCAAAATAAACTTCCTTATAGAAGTACTCATGAAGAGTGAATAAGAAGGACACGTGCAGTGAAATTGCTGGTGGATCAAAATTTGCCTCATGTTGTTCAGAAAAATCAAGTAGTCCTAGCAGATTTACAGGTAGAAATAAGTACTCTTGATCCTCAGAGAGCAGCAGCTCCAGTGAAACACAGCAGTAGGTGTACACATATATATAAATATTCAAAGCCTGAATCTCATTGAAGATAATGAGGAACACATGGCCAAATCCCTGTTTGCAACATGGAACATTTATCCTAGTAGCTCTACGTAGCATGAAAAAAATGTTAAATGATGAAGCATTGCAGCTTTTAAAGACTTTTTAAATGCAAAACGCATCTTAGTCAAGTTACTAAAAAATTGAAAAAACACCATGAACATCTTGGCTGTGCTTAAAGAAATTGTAACAAACATCAATCACTGTAATTTAGAGAGATAATCTCCATTTCATGTTAATGAACTAAACAAAGGATTCTTTACTGTCTACTAGCAATACACACTGCTTGAGTCTTCCAGAAAAGATACAATATAAGTAGGGATTCTTTGAGAAATTTTGCCTTTTGCAGAACCTGCAGTTACAAGAGGATGAAAAAAAATGTGCGATCAAGACATGAATTCAGCAATGATACCTACGTAGCAACCATTTACCCCCAAAATTACAAAGCAGTTATAAACTGAATGCTTAAATCACTAATGACATGCATGTTTTTTAAGGCTGGCATAGGCACAGACACCAGATGCAAGAGAAAATACTGTAAGTGAAAAAGGTTCGTTATGTAAATGGAAGTCCAAGGTGAAAACTCACCCTTTTGGAGTGATGAAGATTTTTAAGAAGTGAAATGACTAAAAGTGAGAAATTTTTTTTCTCTTTGTGTGGTGTATACCATTCTACCTTTTAAGTGTCATTTTTTCAAGACTTTGGAAAAGACAGAATCCAGAAAACTTTTTCTTTTTGTTTTGCTTTTATTGTAGTGTGAGGAGAAACCGACATTTTGCAGGGCAAAATGGTAGATTATTTGCAACTTGGAACAAGATAAGTAAAAACATGGAGGAGAGGAGTACATCTGTGTATGTCAATCAACAGATAGCCTTTAGAATGAGTCAAATGACAGAATATACAGAAAGTGAGAAAAGCCCCACAGCTCTGGATAAAATTTCCCTTGTGCTCATTTCTATTACAGTCCAAAACTGACAGATTCTTCAGCAGGGTTCATGATATATCAACTCATCTGAATTAAAGCATGAGTTTTCCAGCATTCAGACGGGAATTTGTAAGAGTTTCTCAAAGAGAAAGTTATTCCCAGCAGTTTTGATCCTTAACCAGGCAATGCCTGTAGATTGTGATTTCTTTTAATTTCATCAGGGAGATCAGCTCATGCTTAAACAGAAAGACACGTGTGCTGTGCAAATGATGTAGAACCAAAACCATTTTAAAATGAGCAAGGTTTTAGGGCTTTTCCTAAAGAATTTTATGAGACATATAAGGAGTTTCATTTATAAACTGACCCCTGGATTGACTTTCTTTTCCTCTGCATGCACTAAGAGCATCTATGTTCAGATAATTATTTTAATTTTAAATCCATCTAATCCCTGATATGTAGGCATGCAATCAGTTTAGGGATGGAATTTCACTTTTATATATATATATATATATACACATATATATATATATGTATATGTATATATATATATAAGTATATATATACATACACTGTACACTTGAGCCACAAGGAAGTTCAAGGACAAGGAAAATTGACAGTCATGGCCTTTCTTCCTGCACTGCAATGCTGTTACAGTTTTCCTGGGTGGTGCAAATTTTAGCCAGGATTCACTCTGATGAGTGATATATTGATTAGCTAACTAATTTCTCTGAACATATTAAAAAGTTACAACAAATAGAAAGCTCTATTCATGCATATAAAAATGTTCTGCTTATTGTACAATTTTTATTGGGGCATAGGTTTAATTATATAAGCTATAAGCAATTCACTAGTTGTCTGACACCCTTTGTTTTTTAGGTAATAATTTTCATGCATCTGGTTCTACTCTTCTGTTGCTTTCCATTTATAAAAGAGAAACATTTTGTCTCCGCCTACAATGCAAATTTTTTTTTCTTTTTAATTTAACGCTTTTTCCTTTAGCCGATGAGTTCATCATGCTCAAAAAGAAAGTGTTTGAAGTGTGTTGAGCTGAAGTTGTGAACTGTTTGAATGCATGTTTGTGGATTTGGTGGAAAACCTACCATTTTGCTTAGTCAGATGAACTATGATTTTTCCACTTTGCTTTGGCAGATGCCTCACACCACAGTGCATGTATGCTCTTCCATAATTACTTACTACCAGTGGTAAAGCATTGGTCTTTATTTTGAAGTTAGGTTTCCATAATGCAAGTAATATAAGATGTAAAATTACAGAGTACTGAAACTGATGTAAGAGTACATTTAATCTTTGACCTATACAAGAAACTGTTGCTTTGAGACTATAAAAATTCATTTAGGCCCTAAGTTATTATTGGGGAGACATGTCAGACAAATAAACAAGCAAAATAAATATTTTATGCTGAATGTTTATATGATGACTAGATATTAGCTTTGTCTCATGGAAGTATGTAGAATCTTCCTCACTGCCTTAGCTTCTTCCAAACATAAGATTTTAAAAATCTCAGTCACTGAAACAGAAATATGCACATGATTTCATACCACACTGACAAGGTTTTGATTCCTTTCCATTAATAGAATTTAAAGCTGTCAACGTCTTTTCTCTTGAAAAGTATCTCCAGTTAGAACATTACTGTCATGTTTTACAAAATCTCCTTTTCCATTATATTCTTATTTTTCTAGGCATTCAGAAATCAATATCTCCCTTTGGTAATTGGGTAGAACAGAAAAAGCCATTGGATGAGCAAGATGAGGAAGATGGTTTACTAGACTTAAAATAGGAGAAGTCTACTTAAACCATGAGAGAAACTCATCCTATAGATATCAACTAAGTGGGAATAAGCCCTTGTACATGTGTCAAGGCATGCACATTGCACATGCACATGTATTTAGTGTCTTTGGCCATGCCCTAAGTTTTATGAATCCTAAAATATCATGCCCTAGCCTGATTATCCTGGGTTATCCAGGCAGCTATCTCAGTCCTTAGTATTATCTAACTCAGTGATATCTAACTGAGTAACTGTCATTTGCTATCTTGTTTCTTTGAATGTATTTGACTAGGTTTTTAAGGCCACCAGGCAACTCTGTGGTCTAATATTAACTTCAGCAAAATATGGACGCAAAAAAAAAAAAAAAAAGAAGTATTACTGTCTTGATCTTCTATAAACTGAAATATGAAAGCTGGGAAAAGTTTATAGATTACAGATGGGAAAAAAATTGGCTATTTCAGAGAAGATTTTGCAGTATGTATGCAAAGTACATACAGCCCCAGATCCAACCAATACCAGGAGATATATTTATGCAGTGTTACATGGTTACTTAGTGATAAGACTCTCTGAACACATCTCCAGTGTCTTTATGAGATTTCTTGCAACTTTTATTTCTCCTGTTTTTCCTCTTTCTTTTTTGCTGTTTGGTTTTTTTGTTTTTTGTTAGATTTTTTTTCCTAATAAATAAATATAGGCATTATTATCTGTGGTGATCTGTATTTTGGGATTGTTCTACATCACACTGAAATGAGATAAAGGACTTCCACTAAATTCTTCAAGTACCTCATTAGGCTCTGTTTCTCTTCATTATATCATATCTGTTAATGCCTTTTACTACTCTGGACCACCTTTTAATGCAGGTTTATCATAGTTTCTCATAAAAGTAGTATTTTCAAGCACCCCACTTGCTTGACTACCATTGCAATTCTAAATCTATCTATCTATCTATCTATCTATCTATCTATCTATCTATCTATCTATCTATCTATCTATCGATTACACCCATGGCAAATGTACTCACAACTTGGCATACAAATCTAGACAGATGGTAGTCCTACTATCATTTGTGTGAACAACATCTCTGAATATTTGAAAATATACAGAGGACTCTGTAAGGATACTTGGAGGACTGTTTTAGCAGCTTAGAACAAGGTAAATCATCTTCTAAAGACATTTAGCAGGAGTAGGCACAACACAGCCGATGGGGGATCCATAGACTCATAGAATGTTAAGGGATTGGAGGAGACCTTAAAGATCATCTGGTCCCAGGGTTTGAAGACTGCCAATGATGAGGTGCCCACAGTCTCTTTGGGCAACCTGTTCCTATGTTTCACTACCTTCACAGAAAGAATTTCTTCTGTATATCTAACTTAAATTTCCCCACTTTCAATTTTTACCTGTTACTCTTTGTCCTGTCACTGAAATTTACCTGTTACACCTTTTCCTATCACTATAATTTCTAACGAAGAGTCTGTCTCTGGCTTCCTCTTCAGATACTGGAAGGTTGTTATGAAGACCACACAACATTCTCTTCTCCAGCTCCAACATCCTCAGCCTGTCTTCCTAGAGGAGGTGCTCCAGTCCTCTTATCAACTCCTCTGGACTTGCTCCAACAGTTCCATGTCCTTCTTAGCTTAGTGGCTCCAGAACTGGATGCAGTGCTCCAGGTGGAGTGTTCCAAGAGCAGATCAGAGGGGCAGAATGCCCTCCCTCACCGTGCTGGCCATGCTGCTTTGGATGCAGGCCAGGATTCTATGCCAGGCTATAACCACATTCACACTATTGTGGCTCCCCTATTTCATTCAGTATATCTGGGAAGAAAATGACACTCTGCAGCTCTGAGAGTCTAACACCTTTGGGATGCACTGGACTTCTTTTGTGTGAAGTGCATATTGAGCATAGCATTAATCACTTGCACTTTGTGTATGTCTGGCTTATTCTAACCACAAGGAGAGGGCTCACGTGCTCTGAGCATGCCCTGAGGCTGTTTGGCTGGGACCCATGGATGATCAGCAGCACAGAGCAGGTTGTCCTGCTGGGGGCTGCTAGTAAGAGGCTCTCACACATCTTGACTCTGTCAGTAAATCCATACCAGATTATCCCAAAGATGTTATACACATGCAAAGATCCCATCCAGAAAATAAGCAGGGGAGTCAACATACTTAAAGCAGAAAGCTCTGTTTTTAATTGTTTACCTCTTGTTATAGTCTTCCCACATATCTTTCCAAGTTCAGGTTTTGCAGTCTCACAATCCAAAAAGTGACTTGCTTTATCTTTTGGTGGGATTCTAGCTGAATTTGCAATCACCTGCATTCATCTGGATACTGTAAAAGGAACACACAAAAATGTTGCACTAAACTCCTTCATTATTTAAACGGTAGTGAACAGTAGCAGATTTTTTTCTAAGGGGGAACCTGCAGGACTTGGTATATTTTACAAACATGGTTTAATTTCACACATTGAGTTAATTCAGTTTAGTTTTCCAGTGTCTCCTGGGAGACAAGTATTCTAACTACACGCTGTTTCAGTAGAGACCATAATTCTGTTTGCAGAATGTTTAGTTTAGTGCAATTCAGATCCCCACAGTGCCTCTAGGACTACTGGATTACAAATGCTAAGTAAAAATATGACAATAACATAGTAGCTAGATGCATTAAATGTCACAACAGCATTTTTTCTGATTTTCAAGAGGTTATGAAAAGTCAAGATTAAGCTCCTAGTCTGTAATAGATATCTGTTGCATGCAGCAATTGTTTTGAAACAGGATCAATTGCCTGCAGGCTGTCCAAGAGGTTCTCTGCAATTTCTTCTAGATATTCACACAAATATGAGTTAGAGCATTGCAGACACTTCTACTGATGAAGCTAGTGTGAGAAAAGCATTATACATGAAAAAGCCTAACTTCTTACC
Source organism: Taeniopygia guttata (assembly GCF_048771995.1). Taxonomy (NCBI): domain Eukaryota; kingdom Metazoa; phylum Chordata; class Aves; order Passeriformes; family Estrildidae; genus Taeniopygia; species Taeniopygia guttata. The sequence goes on along the minus strand of NC_133027.1, from coordinate 48,333,983 downwards.
ATTAAACAATGAGAAACATTGGCTTCCAGTGAACAAAGAACAACTATTTTATAGAGATCTTAAATTTAATTATTTTTGTCTGTTTTCTAATGCTTTTTTACTTCACATAAGAAACTGCTAAGACACTAGGATGTAGCAGCAGCTTAAAGGCTCAGTGTTGTGTACAAGCATTCATGCTACTCAGTTGACACATTTCCTTGCAGATTAAGCAATGGCAGATTTGCTTATAATTCACTGATAGAAAAAATCCAACCACACTTTTCACAAACAATGAAATGATCCTTCAAGTTGTAAGAGTTAAATGAAGTTTATTTTTCTTAAACATCAACTAGAGACAGTTTCTAATTCCCTGGTGGCAAGTAAGGCGCAACTTCAAGATTGGAATGCTGAAAATTCCCTTTAGTCTTTTGGCGGACAAAGGAGCTGTGGAAATGTAATCTCCCACTCCCTGGAAAAGGACTTTAACTGCTTTTATGAATCAGAAGATGGCTATTGCCATTTTAGTATGAAATAATACCTTGTAGGCACATGAAATAAGTGACTCAAGTTCTAAATTTCAACTTCATAGTGGTATGTCAGAATAGTCCTGAGGCAAATACCTGTAGAACCTATTCTTCAAACTTCTGTTTTTCTGCATTAAGACTGCCTTTAGCTGACTATTCTAAATACTAGTGGTGCCTTATTTGCTTATATTGCTTATTTGCCTCAGATATAGGACATGTCATTGATTCACACATCTGATTTAAGACTCAGAAACTCACTTGAGGACCGTGTCCATTTTACTATCAGTATTTCTGTGGAGCAGATCATCACCTAAGTCCTTTAACTCTGGAATTAAATATTCCTCTGTGTCTTTTTCAAGTCTCTCCTGTGAGATCTCTCTCACTCTACCTGCAACAGATGCCATGAACTCTCTCTATATGAACCCCCACTTATTTGCAAACAGTGGAATAGTCTTTGATTTCTATTTACATTCCATTAGGCAGAAGATCTGTAGACTAAAGGTGCACTCAGCTCTGAGTTCTGCTCAGCTTTGGGCGGCTCCAGTGAAGTAGTTCACTGAGAGTTCAACAAAAAAATGTTCAACCAGATGTACAACACAAGAAATATTTAGTGTTTTTAATTTCAGGAGTAAAATACAGAGATGCACAGAAGTGAAATATGAAGAGACACATACATCTACAAGTTCTGCTTCAAGGGTAGTTTTGTGGGATCTAAACAGTGGTATGAGAATGTTTCCCTTTTATCTTTATTTCATCTGTCTTTAGGGAATAAATCAGAAAAAGTAGTACCTGATTAACATGTAGAGGCCATTTATGTCAAAGTATTAACCCGAGGAATAGGCTTGAAAACGAGTAAGATCGCATATGCTTACTGATTTCTACATGTAAGTTGCATGTCATCAAATGCATGATTGGTGTGCCTAATTCAGCAAGAAGTGGAATGTATTTCAAGTTTTACCCAACACCTGTCTTTCTTATAACACTGTCTTATAACTTCAAACTTCTTGGTGAAATGGAGAATAGGTGTTTTGATCTGAATAGTCCTACCAAAAAAAAAAGAGAGAAATAACAGTCAGTGTTGACTTAGGAGTCATCCTCAGCAGTAATCAGAGATAAGAAAATGGACATGTTTGGCCTATAGGGAAGCCTGCAGGAAAAAATAAAAAGAAAAGGAACAAAATGGTTTAACTCAATCTTTGGAAGCATGCAGATCTGGATCTGGAAACTACTTTTCTAATGCAATCCATGACTGAAGCAAAAGACTTGTTTCTATTGAAATTGTGAATTTTAAGCACAAACCCTCTATCCTTGAAATGGATACAGTTCATGCTTGCAGTATTATATGAATAAAATGCAATGATAATCTGATATCAAACTCATGGTGTCTTTGTAGTAACAGTGACTGACTACCAGCAAAGCCTTAGCAGAAATAAGAAGCTTTCCCTTTTTGCCCTGCACTTTACTTGGAAATATTTTTCCTTTCTTCATAAGAAGTGAATCATAGATAAAGGAGAAATATCTGTTTGCATTTGAATTTCTTAGCTTAATTAAAGACATAATGTAACAAGTTCAGTAGATTTCAAGGACAGGCTATATTAGATATACATTATTAGTAAGCTAATAGTGATAGAAGTAATTTTGAAATAAGAATTTATCATATTTCCAATAAGATGTGGGATAATGCTCAGTACTGCACAAAAAATACCACCAAACTAAATGCACATTTGTAAATGCTTAAAAATGAAAGTGACAGTTATTGACTTAAAATAATGAGATACATATAAAAGGTTGGAAAAAAAGGAGATGCAGAGATGCAAGTTCCAATATTCATCTCCTTCACAGAGAGGAGAAAAACCCCAATTGACAGAGTCATTTTGTTATGTCTCATGAGACATCTAGGATGTTTCTTTCATGTGATATGACACAGATCAGATTTGACCGTGCACTTGGAAAAAAGCTAGGTCATACAAAAAGAAGAATCAGTATCTCACAATATTGAACAACAGAACTATGTATTTCTAGTACAATTAATGTGAATTTCTAACTATTTTTCTGCAGATTGCCTACCATGATGAAAGCAATGATATAGTCAGAATTTACAGTGAAGATAAGTGGAGCCACATTCTAAATTAATCTTGGACCAACTCACCTTTAAACTTTAAAAGACACTATGTGGAGCCATGGAGAAATTTTCTCATTTTTTTTCAATCTCCTGAAGGATTGTTTTCCCTGTTTTTTAGCACTATGCAGGGATTTAAGATTTATCATCACTATTTTGTAAAACATGAAGGCATTAAAATCTCTACTATTACACTAAGCCTAGGATCAGAAAAGAACAAAATAATGCACATCTGAGTACCCTTTCAATAATGCAAACAAACAAAAATATTTTTGCTTGTGGCAAGTGTTAGTAATTTTGAAAATGATACTTTTCATTTACATGTGTTAGTTATCATTTTAAAATTTTGAAAAGGAATCTCAAGAGGCAGTTCTGCAACACTGAAAATATCTGGTTTTGTCTGATTGTACAATGCAAAGACATATCTCCTGTTTGACCTTTCTGTAGTCCGTGCCAAGAATTCATCAGCAAAAATAAGGTTCGACATAAGAATTAAGTTGCAAACAGCATTATCTTCATGTACATAATTGATCTTTTATAAAGAGACAGTTTCTTTTTCTTAAGACTTAGAGAGATTAAGGTCACATCACAGTATGTTAAAATACACAAACCTTGATAATCTTTGGCAGATTTATTACCTACCACAGACTCACAGATCCCTGTAAATCTTTGCAGTTCTTAACACAAACAGCTGCAGAAGTAAATAACCAAACATAAACAGCTTGCTGGAAAGAGAAAGATACCTACTTATACTCCCAGCGAGGTTCTTCATTGGAAAGCTAATCAAATAATCATTCAGAAGAAAATCTAAAAACAATGTTCAGTTTGTTTTTGCAGATGTTCAAACTTTTTAAACATTAATTTATCATGCAAATATTTCAGTAAAACAACAAATACTAGGGGTTAAGCTTGATGGAATTTATCAAGAACTTCCAGTTCATATTTTTAAACCTATTTGATTTAGTAAAGTTTTCTATATGCAAATACTTAAAAGTCAGCTACTTGCATAGGAGAAAGTATTTAGCACATTATGAAGTCAAAGAAAGAAGAGGTAATTTTCAGCCAAGTATTAAGTAGCATGAGCTAAATATGTGAATTTTAGGGGGGTTTTTTTGTTTGTTTATATACTTGCTGTATTTATGGAAGGCTTCTGTAGGAAGCTTGCTCATAAAGTCGTATAAGAAAGTCTTTGGTAGTTTTTTTTTCATGCTTTCTAGAGCTGGGTTGCTGACATCATGTCAGACAAAGACATCATGTCTTTGTCTGTAAGTCTTTAAACCTTGTTTATCCACAACAATTGTGCACATTTATATATTGTATTCCCAGCATGGTGCAGGGAACACATATTCTTCATAGACTAAACTCATGGCAGCCTGGTAGTGCCTGTAGAGAGGAACTGAACTGTATTTCCGATTTTCATAATTTTGTTCTTAGCACAGGACAGATTGCAGCCAGGCCCACTGAAGTTGTGGGCTTTGGAGGCAGACAGTGAGCAAGTGAAGGAAGCTGGATTCCAGACGCTTGGTCTCAACAGTCATGTTTTGCCTTCTTTCAGATCTTCAGAGGGGAGTATGTGAAGTTCTGCAGAAGGAATATGTAGCCACATTATAGCTTCTTTTGGTAAAAAAAATACATGTATTTTGTAGTGCTTTTTATATTCAGCAAACTTTGTTTATGCAACTAATACTGCTTAGCATCTGCAGTTTTATAAATTCTTACTTCATTTCCAGATTTCTTAAAAGCGAGACAGATCTGAGAATGAAGCTGTGCCACTATGCTAAGGAGTACAGAATGCAACATGCATTTCTCAAGACTCAGAAGGACGCAGTCAGTCGCATCCTCTCTTGTTTTTATTGGCTTCAAAGAAGGTACTGAATCAAGTTCAAAGAGCACACTGCTGTCTTTTAAGCATTCAAGAGGTCCAAGGCATACTAAAATTCACTAAAATTAGAAGATGTAGATTTTTACTCTTTTGAAAGAGCAAAAGCCATCATAAAATACACTTTTCCAAGGCAAAAAAATTTCTCAGAGACTAGAATATACTCCATGGGGAACATAAGGCTTTTAAAAACTGCTTTCAATAGCCTCTTTCTCCCTCTAACCTCTCTGCTACAAACTCACATCCCAAAACTAAAATAACCTTATCTGTCCTTTTTCCCTTGGGAAGACAAGATAAATTACAGGTATGGCTGTCATATAGAGCAGCTGGATGGTTTCAAGTATTAAGGTAATAATCACAGAACAAGATGGAGCTGAACAGAATATAATAGCATAGCAACCCCTTCCACAGGGAATGGTATATTTTTGGCTCACCTAAAAGGTTTGGGGAAAGAACAGTTAGACATCTCACTACAGCTCTGCATACTTGAAATTAAACTTCATTCTGCACTCATGTCCAAGATCATTCTCAACCTAAATAGCTGTAAATGAATAGTTAATCAGTAGTCTAGAGTTTAAGACTCTTGACTATGCTGGCTGATTGCCTAGACACCTTGCCTGGGGAAGTTATATAACTGAGTCGGTCAATGAATCACCCAAATACAGATGGACATCTAAGCCTGAGCCTCAGACCACAGCTCTGGTGTCAGTCCCTGTGTTACTTTTACATTATCCAAGCCAGAGAGTTAACTAAAATTAACAAAAAGCACTCTTTTTCATTTGCTGAGACTCTGACACACTTCTTTCTGCCTTATCACCTCTCACTAAGGTCCAGGAGTCCATTTTCAGAAGCATATCTGCATCATAAATAGCAATATGGGATTATGAAATTGTAGCCCATGAGGAGGGAAATTAGACTAACATGAAAGGCATTTCCATACTAATGTCTAAGATGTCTAAGAATTCATCAGACAAAACATAGCATATCAGAAAATGTCCATATAAGTTTTTTTGTCCCATGAGATCTCAGAGTGGAGATGCAGATAAACGTCTTTGGATATTGAATGATTTGAAATCTTTTTTCAACAATCTTTAAAGGCAAAAATCACTGGTCTGTTGCAAGGGAATATGAGAGAAAATATACATCTAGATTATTCAGCTTTTAGCCCTGGATATGAGGATATTTAATCATCTGTACTGTTACTTTTCAGAGCAGATCAAAAAATGGCTGATACTTCTTGATTTTAGTCAATTCAGCTGCTTGAGTGTAGTTGCCTGAGTGAATAACTGGACTACTGCAGAGTGAAATTGAAATGTTAACCTAGGGCTTACACAAGCAAGGGCTTGTTCAACTGGGCTGAAGCACGACTCGGTGCCCCAGTATCTCAGTAACACTGAATCACAATATCTTTGGCTCTCAGATTTTGAAGTTCAGGTCTTGTTCAGGTCTCTGCTTAGTCCCAAAGTCTGTCCTTATGAGAGTAAAGTAATTAAAATAAACCTAGAGGTTCCTTCACTCAACCCTTTTACCATGCAATTTGCTTTTGACTAAATTCTTTGGCTTGTATTCTGTCATGCCATCTCCTCCCATGTATGTGTCTCAGCTTTGTACAGTTCCCTGAGTACAGAAAGACTTGCATGCTAATTATTAGCTATTTCCTCTTACCTTAGGAATAGGAATGGAAGAAAGAAAAAGTCTGGCATCTGAACTTGTTTCACTTACTTCCTGCAAGATTTCATTGTTCAGTTCCAGTGTGGAAGTGTCTTTCTCTTCACACCAAGAACATCCTATGCTGAGTCTTTTTGTTCCTCTCCCAAACAGGCTTTTAAACCACATACTTGTGTTCATTCCAATAGCATCATTTTAAGCTTTCCTTTCTTCTCTCTTTCCATTCTTCATCCTCTACTTGAGTTGCTGACTCCCTGGTCATTTTCTGTTGGCAACAATAAGAGTTATATGTGTGTATATATATATATATATATATATATATATATATATATATATAGTGCCAGAATGATTAATTCTTCATGACTGTTTCCTCTCATCATCATTTTCATTTTCCCAAGCATTTCCATATGTCCTTAAATATTTCATTTTAATAATTAAAATTTCCAATGTGGCCTATAATGCAAAAACCATCAGGATAGTATTTTTCTCTTTTTTTCCCCTCTTTCTTTCTTTCTTTCTTTCTTTCTTTCTTTCTTTCTTTCTTTCTTTCTTTCTTTCTTTCTTTCTTTCTTTCTTTCTTTCTTTCTTTCTTTCTTTCTTTCTTTCTTTCTTTCTTTCTTTCTTTCTTTCTTTCTTTCTTTCTTTCTTTCTTTCTTTCTTTCTTTCTTTCTTTCTTTCTTTCTTTCTTTCTTTTTTTCTTTCTTTCTTTCTTTCTTTCTTTCTTTCTTTCTTTCTTTCTTTCTTTCTTTCTTTCTTTCTCTCTTTCTTTCTCTCTTTCTTTCTCTCTTTCTTTCTCTCTTTCTTTCTCTCTTTCTTTCTCTCTTTCTTTCTCTCTTTCTTTCTCTCTTTCTTTCTTTCTTTCTTTCTTTCTTTCTTTCTTTCTTTCTTTCTTTCTTTCTTTCTTTCTTTCTTTCTTTCTTTCTTTCTTTCTTTCTTTCTTTCTTTCTTTCTTTCTTTCTTCCCTTGGCTTGGTGGGAGTCACTGTTTCTACAAAATCCTGCCACAGACACTGGGCTCTGTGCCTTTGGGAGAGTAAAACAATGTTGGGAGTCACTAAGAAGCTGTGTGTGCCAGGGAAATCCTCTATTTCAAATGTTCCTGCTCCACTGTTATTTTTTCCTCTCTAGATTCTTTTGATGGTTTCCAGGTCTCTCTCCTGGCATCTGACGGTTTTATTTGCTGTTACTACTAGGAAGTATCACCAAAATGGAGAAGGAACAGAATTTTCCAATCCTTTTGGTTCAGTTCAACTTGATTACGAATGAGAATGAGTAGCAAAGACATCTAGTAAGTGTGAAGTTTAATTATAACTAGACTGTGCTTAAATGGACATAACAATCCTCTAATTCTGAAAATAAAAGTTGTAGGGGGGTATTTTTCAAATTATAAAGAGCAATTTTTTAAATATAAAAGAGCAATTTTGATAATATATTGCCAACTAATGCAATTATGTGATTCTTGTCTTGCTTTCCCCCCGTTTATTCTTCCATTACTAAGCACGTTAGACTATGTGAATACACGAATGTTAAGATGACAAGCAAGACTATACGATAATTTTCAATACAGCCACTTTATTGTCCCATTCATTACAGTTTGATGCTTATATTTTTCTGTTTGTGTTGTTTTTACTTCAGGTGCTGTGTCTCATATAATTGTTACATTCCTAAGGTCAGAGGCCTTGGTGACAACTGCCCTACATATACCAGCACATGAGCAATATCAGGTTCCATCAGAATCTAAAAATAAATGTGCTGACAAGGAACAGAAACTAAGCCACCTTTTTCACTTAACTGAGATGTCAGAAATTGTTCTAGACAAAATAAATCAATACTGAATACATACAGTAAATAAAATCCTAAGATTTGATGCTAGGCAGGGGGACCAGGGCATTCAACACATTTAAGGATATTAATAATTTTTCTCAAGGAACCAGATTCTAGATGCAGTATTCTCATAGATCTCCATGTTTTCTCCAAGTGATAGGATAATTCTAGTTTCATCCAACTTTGATGTCCAGGCTGAACAGTTTAACTGATATCCTCAGAAAGGTGCATTTAGACTGAAGAAGTCTCACAGCATTTATACAAAAAAGGTCTGTTCTGGAGAACATAATATTTAATCATTTAATAGGTGCTGACCACCTACTAGCCACAGCTTGCTTTAAAGGTTTAGATTAATTCAGTTATTTAAATTCCTCTGCCAGTGAAAATGTCAATGATTAGGGTTAGTCTGCTGTGATCTTGCCACTCTTCGTCCTCCCTCAAACATATTTGTATGCAGAGCCAATTCACATTTAAAATTAGGAAACTCCTCTCACCTACAGGTAAGCTGCCGTCTAACACGTTTTCCTGTGTTTAAGGAGCATTTTCTTTTCCCAGGAGTTAGTTATAGGAAATGCTTATGAAAGGCATAAGACAGATCCTCCACAATTACTATTTCACATCCATGTGAACCCATGCCCTTTCTTTGATATTTCTGTTCTTGTATCATCTGTGAACTTGTTCAGTGTCCCTTCCAGCCCTGCATCCAGGTAATTTATGAAGAGGTTGAAGAGCACAGGATGGAGCCCTGTGGAATCCCTCTAGTGATGAGTCACCAGCCTTATGTCACCTCTTTCACCACAACCTTTTTCCACTAGATCATGCTTGGGTACCTGGATGCTGTTGTGCACTATCAGGATGCAACACAATGGAAGTTCTCCAGGGTAATGACATCCTGCTGCATTTACTTCCCTCCTCTCATAACAGTTCTAAATGTGATCAAACATGTCCTGGTGCAAAAAGTGCCTCTAGGATTAGGGTTGCCACTCTTTTGACTGTCCTGATCACTCTAATTTAATCAAATTTTTCCCTTCTCCTTCTCCTTCTCCTTCTCCTTCTCCTTCTCCTTCTCCTTCTCCTTCTCCTTCTCCTTCTCCTTCTCCTTCTCCTTCTCCTTCTCCTTCTCCTTCTCCTTCTCCTTCTCCTTCTCCTTCTTTCTCCTTCTCCTTCTCCTTCTCCTTCTCCTTCTCCTTCTCCTTCTCCTTCTCCTTCTCCTTCTCCTTCTCCTTCTCCTTCTCCTTCTCCTTCTCCTTCTCCTTCTCCTTCTCCTTCTCCTTTTCTTTTTTCTCTATCTCCTTTCTTTTCATGCTCCTCCTTCACATAAAGGACTTAGAATACCCAGAGGAAAAAAATCACAGTTACTTTGGTCACTATCATGATTCATTCTAGGATTTCTGACAATGAAAGCATGATCCACCTCAGATTCTTTCACTAAACCAGGATGCTCCTTGAATGAGGAAATCTTATCGTAAATTTTGAATCACAGACCTGCCTGGAGGTGAATTTTCAGTTTCAAGCTTTTATGTTTATGATTGATTTCAGTTGATTAACAAATGTGCTTCTTAAACTGAAATAACATTCCTTCTTAAACTGAAATAACATTCCATGTGAGTTATACACTGGCTGAAGTGCAACTTTCTCACTCAGACAAGTCTATGAATATACAATTGACAGTTGTAGCTTTACATCCTTTGAGGAACAGATACAGAAAGAAATTTTGGCATAACATACCCCAAACAAGGGGAAAAAAAGTTTTTTTTTTCATCAGTGTAATCATATATTTTTATTTCCTATGAATATTCACAGAACAGAACTAGAATGTTAGGGAATAGTGTTCATGGAAATTCTGATTAAAAAAAAAAGCATCAGATTTCCATGTTTCATTTCCAAAAGTGTGCAAGAATTTTTGCTTGGTGCTTTCTTCCCCATCTTCATCCCTGATGCAATCAACACTCTCACTGGAGTCACTGAGCTTCTGCCCTTCTGAACAAAGGCAGAGTCAGAAACACCCAACATTAAGTCTTGTGACAGAGTGCCTTGAATGCTGCCTTTGCAGTCTGACCTCCTCCCCTCCTGATTTCTCAAAACCAGACCATTCAGAGTGTCTGCTGGGTATCCATCACTCTTCACAACTGACCCTGCCTTCTTTCCTGTTGCACTCCAGCACGGTTTGTGTGACAGAACCAGAGCTGCTCCCCCAGAGCTTGCTTGCTTGCTTTGCACCCCCATGGCTGCAGAACTTAAAAAAAAAAAAAAACGGAAAAAAAAAAAAAAAAAAGAAAAAGAAAAAGAAAATGCCAGAAGTGCACACTGCTGCTGACTGGGCTGGGGATGAATTGTGTCATAGTTCAGAGCCCCGTTGTTCCTCTGGCACTGAGTCACCGCGCTCAGTCTCTGCCAAGACGGGTGTCAGCTGGTGAATTACAACATTGGCAGACAGGACAGAGATAAGCAAAAAAACACAATGACAGCTGCTACACAGAACTATTCTTTCTGGCCTGCTGAATACAGTAATACATTGTGTAAATAAAGACAGACAGCTTCATTATGCAATTGTCTGTTACTAGGTCTCCGCTGAAGAAGTACTATTGATTCAGGAAACTATACCCGAGCTCATCAGACTAATGTGTTCTTGCTTTTGGACTCCCAGTGTTGCAAGAAATATAGTAATGTAAGTCTCTAACAATACTTCTACAGAAATATGTGCTCAATAGGGAAAGAAGGTCCTGGTGATTAATCTAGTGATTTTGTTTCTGATAAATGTTTCTAACGTCTATTTGGGTGCAGAGCAAAATACAAAAACAGATACACTCACCTTGCAGGATAACTGTAAGACATAAAAGGAGTTAACAAATAATCTCTACATTGAGATATCACCTTATCATTCCACCAGTGCAAATCAGGAAGCTTTTTTTTTCTGTTGTGTTTTAACACAAGTGGCAAAGAGGCAACACATGGAAAATTATAATACACAAGCCACAGAAATAAGCTGTAGTTATCTTACTAAAGTGTGTTAATGAAAATGTTGTTTCTACTTTCTTTCACATAATTATCTTTGTAAACAATGCAGAAGGTCACTTTAGAATGTGAGATGCAAGAAGGCAGTGATTAAACAATCTTTCAAATGGACTCATTAACCTTTTGTTTTAACCTGGGAGCATTGAGCCCCTTAGCAGAACAAAATGAAGTGAGAAATGACTGCAAAAATGTTCTCATGGGTGAAAAGCAGATGAAACTATTCATTTTGAAAATAAAGGAAGGCAAAGTTAAATCAGAAACATATTGGGCTGAATATTGCAGGGCATCTGTCTTTGGGAGTGCTAGGGAGTAGAAGTCTCTTAAAAAAAAGTGGGAGTATAAATAGACTGTAAAGAAAGAGTAAGCAGTGTTATTCTCAGCAGGAATTAGTCAACTATCCAAAGCTCTTGAGAACTATTCCAGTTTGCAAGGGGCAATTGTGTCTGAACTGGCTCAGCTATACATTTGCTGGGATCCTGGAAGCAGTTGTGTGAACTGTGAACAGAATATCGAGAAGGCAGAAACTGTGAGGGAAGCTACTCCTGATTCCTAAACTGGCTTTTTTTTAAGTGGGAAGAAGATGTGAGCAAGGCCACAGCTTATTTTAAGCCCCTTTTAGGTTACCTTGCGCTTGCATAGAGGTTATCTGCCATGTGCAGTTGTTTTAAAGTGGCGATCCCTGAACAAGTCAAGTTAAATTGTTTTCATGGATATATTGTTAAACAAAGAGTAGCACAATGATTGGGAAAGGTCTTCCTGGGTCTTTTTGCAAGCTATCCTTGTGCATACACTCTGGTCTATGAACAAGCTCTTATCTAGCCATCTCACAGCCTATGTAGGAAGTATGCAGTCATCTGACTTCATCCAAACCCTAGGTGACCTCTGCTAGAAAAATATTACAGGTATTAACTGGCACAGACAATTCTGGAGCTGAAGCTTCTACATAGGAATTAAAGGGAAGGGGGAGACCTAGGCCAAAATTAGGTGACAATATTCAAAATGCTTGTAAAATCACATAATCTGCTCCATTTGGATTTGAACACCATCAGTTTGTGGCTCAGTTACTTTACTGCTTCAGTCATATGAGCAAATTCACACTACAAGTTATATTTTTGCTATGACTGTATCTGTGATTTTTTGTTGTAATCAATTTTGACCACATTGCAACCACTGATTTAGGGATTGAAAGTTTTTTTTAAAAAATGTAATCATTTTAAAAGCTGCAAAATTTATTACTGCTTTTCACTGAGATTTTTTTTTCTGGAATAAGGTATTCTAAATCTAGGACTACATAGAATATTATTAATATACCTGAGCCAATGGGTGAATTAATATACTTAAAGACTTATGAATCAGATAATTTAATTTTTCTTCCTATTTATCTTGTCAGTTTCTGTGGGCTGGGCTAAACTATTTTTAGGACATGATTGCTCTGAAAAATGGGCACCAGTTTTCAAACTTGTGAACTCAAAGAGAACAAGGTTATTGGTAATAACATTTAACCTAAATTTTCATCGTTTTTTTAAAAAACCACTCTGGGACCCAGAGAAAGGGAATATGATATGGCTGTGCTCTCCACCTTTACTTCTCATTGGTAATATAATACCAAAATTGAAAGGAAAAATAAGCACAGACTAAGCAAATAATATAGATAATATTTGCTCACAAGAAAACCTGGGTTTTCTAACCCAAGAAACAGGTTTAGAGGCTTACAAGGGCTAGACATGGCTGTAGGATCTTGTGAGAGGCAGAAGGTTTCCTCCTTTAATCTATTCTTTGCAACCAACAACACCTTTCTCCCACACCTGCTGCAATGTTGCTAGAGATGACGTTTAGAATCCAGAGGGTGAACTCTGCCCCACTCATCTCCTCCTGCAATGGGAGCTGGAGTCTCATTTACATGACCATGGGAAGGAAAAAAAGAGGATGCAGAGACTGATTACTATGGTAAAAAGTACCTTTGAATGTCTGCAGTCTTCTAGTACAGAGAGAAGCAATTTGATGTCTGTAGTAATTCTGTTATTCCCACCATCCTCTGCTCTGAGTAGGTAATGCTTTTTCTAGTCTAACTAACTCTAAAGAAACATTTTCCCTGTATCATCACGCTTTTCATCAGCATGACTATGCAAGCATAAATTGGACTTAGCAAAAGAACTATTTCAGGATGTAAATAACTTGGTTGAAAAATACATGAACAAAGACACAATAATGTTTCTGAAGAATATTGGTTTTGTCAGTAACAGCTGTCTATGTTTAGCTATTAAGACATGAAAGTGGGATAATGTCTTGCAGTGTTACAAAAATTGATGCCCATATAGCAACTATTAAGGCTAAACATGGTATTCTTTCAATACTGTTGTTCATATTTCTCCTGCATACTCCCTAGGTGTGGTATGCTTCCAATTAGTGTTGTACTGTAGTAATTTTGTACATGAACTCTAACCAGTTTTGTGGTATTCCTAGAGCTGTGAGTGTCTGAACCCTGATTACTTGGCTTGAATATCATAACATGAAATATATATATATTTTTTAATTATTTCTGCTAGCTGTACCTAGATGACGCTCTAAATACCATACCTTACCAATGCTATTTCTTTACTGTCACCCCATTGTGACTTTATATCTGCAGTTTGAAGAGGATGAAAATTGTGATATACTGTAAGCAAAGCTATTCACAGGCATTTTCAACATTTCCACAAGCTGGAAAATTCCAGAGATTTTTCTCTGAATGTTGTAAACCAAACTATTTGAAGAGCATTCTGCACCCTAAGACCCAAGACTGTGGCTTCACAATTAACTTTCCAAACTCTTTTCTGGATATTAGTTGGAAGAGCTTAGTGCAGCCTAAAACTTGGTTTCCCCTCCCCACACTGCCAATCTATGTGCCAAGCATCCATTGTACTAATCTAGTGCAAAATTTAATTGCATAAGCAAGCTGTTTAGTTTGCAGTACGGATAGTTCAAATTACAGGAGATGTTGAACACAACACAAATCTAACACAAAATAGCAAAACTGTTCAAAATCCAGGGAGGCAGCAGTTTGAGAGGCTGCCTGAGATGCTTTTCTCTTGTACGTGTTTTCTGAGTACACACATGTCCTTACCTCAGCTGTAACACAGCCAGATCTAGCCAGACAGTTCCTACAACCAAGGCAAAAACCTAATCAGACTCTAGTTTTCCCAATCCACTTGGGGTGGGATTGGGAAAACTAGGGGTGGGATACAAAAACATATTTTGTATGAGTTCAAGCCAGATATTTCCTTAAAGTGATCATGACCTCAAAACTGCTTATTGCAGCATAGTCGCAATGACTTCTGAGAAGTTTCTTCTCCTTTGCACTAGTATTCATGAAAAATAATGCAAACCCTTCCTTCTGCTCCCCCTCCCTTCCTTCCTTCCTTTATTCCTTCCAGGAGGTATGCATTATGAGCTAAAGGCAAACTGGAAAAAAAAATGCTGTCTTAGAAAGAAAATAATAGCAAAAGAAAAATCCTGATTCATATTTTGAGGGTCTCAGTAGTGTTTCAGGCCGTGTCTTGAATGTGCATAGACATTTTTTTCCCTCCAACAGGTGTTAGTATGAAATCCCTATATGTATGCTCCCAGAAAATTAATTATATTTTCTGTTCTTTTTCTTGTTTTTGTTCTTCACTCATTATTTACTAGCCAAGCAAAATTTTGGTTTTCTGCAAATAACTTACTAACCGAAATAATTAATTCATCATACTGCAACAATACAAAACAGAACATAAGAAAGGACATCAACTTCCTGACAGGCTTTTCTGAAAATAGATGCCTGTTTTCTAAAGCCTGAACACTTTGGGTAGTCATCTTAAGTATTCTATATAACTTTCAGTATGATGACTAAAAGATTGAAAGTTACTTCAAGCTTTCTTAGGAATTCTCAAAGTATTCTGAGGTACCCTGTCCACTGGAACAAATGCAATACATGTTAATGCACATACAATTAAAATACATCACATAAAAGAAAGTACACATGTAAAAGCTTCACCTCTCTATTTCTTCCCAGCTGCAGATCTCTAAATAAGAACTTTTCAAAGCATCCTAATCCTATTTTCTTCAATATAAAAACTATGTTTAAATATATAGGTAGTATTAAATATATTTGTAGAGTTTTTGGACTATACTAGTAGTCCATATAAAATATTATTATTGACTTGTGAAATAAATATAAGCATATATAACTTTATTATTGCTTGGATATTTAAAAGTCTATGCTAATAGCAAGTAATTGACCTTCAAAATATTCCAGTAAGCTACATAAATGTTAGTATTTCTGTTATATAAGGGAGGAAGGTGGTGCTTGCAGTTGCCATAATTTAAGCAAAGTCCTTTAAAATGTCAACAGCAAGGCTTTATTTGAAACCTTATGCACTTTTGAACTCCAGCTTTAAACAACTTTATGTCCCATAGAAAAAAACAGCATAAAAAACCTCCTTCTCTCTACCTCTTGCCATGGCTCTCCCTCCCCCAGTCTCCTACTTCTCCTGTGTGGGAATCCAGGGCTTCCCTCTGGCTGCCCTGGAGGGCCTGAGACCCTGGCAGGGGGTCAGGAACCCCCTGTACAGAGCCCTGAGAGACATTGTCTCTGATCTCTGTCCATGGAAAAGAGTTTTCAATCTTACAGGATGAATTACAAGCTCTGAGTGTTTGATATGAGTAATAATTAAGTGTGACATGGGTGCAAAAGTAAAATTTTAGGTTTCTAGATTAGGGGTTCAGAGGGGACAAGGTGGAGGAAGGAATTGGGTGTGTCTTGTCCTTTTCCTCCTTCTTCATGCCCTCCATGTTTCACTGTAGTGTTGGCATTTTTCTGTTGGTTTAGGCTGGGGACACACTGTTCAACGTAGATGATAGATACTGGCACATTATTGTAAATATAGCACACGTAGTTTCTGGTATATAATGTTTGTAACATCCCACTGAGGGGCAGAGCCCCACACGCTGCCCTGCAGGACAGACCTGCGGCAGGGCAGCAGAACATGTTAGAGATAAGCAAGAATAAACAACCTTGAAAACAGCACAGATAAATTATGGCTTCTTCTTTGGCAAAGGGCAGAAAGACAGAGACTTTCTACAATCTCGGAATCATCAATAGCCACAGATTCTGACACTCCTGTCCCTTTCTCTAGACACCTTTCTTTACATGCCCTCTCACAATTACTGTGAGATGCCTCACCACAGAAAACTGAAGCTATTTTGTCAGGGTATAATCTATTCTTCACTGAAACAATGTCTACACACAAGTGAGAGAAAGTTTGTTCCATTATAATTCTGCTTATTTTTGCAAGAGGAGAATCTTCCCCAGTGTGTTTTGTCTTCTTGCTTGTTTAACATATGGCAAGAAAATCACTATGGAGACTGTAATTTAGTAACTCTAAAAACATTTTCTTCCAACATCCTGAACTTCTTGGCTCTGTGCTAAATCTTTCAGTGCAAGAGGCTAAGATACACTCGGGATTAATTTGGCCAAATAATTTCTCATGTTTACTTGGAAAATCTTGACCAAGAAGAAATTTGATTAAAAAAAATGAAGAAAACATTTTTTGACAAAACATGGGTCTAAAATGTGTTTTCCATTTTCTGCTCATCTGTGAAATTTAGAAAAAAGAAAATTCCAGCTGCAAGCAGGAACAAAATCCATCTTGAGTCTAATTACTGAACTGATGAGATATCTGATGTGCTCTTATCTGCATTGGTTGTTCATGACTGGATCCTAAAGTGACTGCTGCCAGTGATGCACAGTCTCATTTGCTAAATAAGAAAGCAGACATGAATTCAACCTCAGGGCTACTTTCAGATTTAGGGATAAATGGTTGGGTACAGCACAAAATATTGATGCCAGGGAGCTGTGTTCTTGAGGCCTCTCTGAGCACACACAGGGTCAGAGGGATAGGGGGACAGAAGACTTACACTGAACTTCTCCAGTTCCACAGCCATTGGCTTGGTCTGTGAAGGAATCCTGCATGAGTGAGCCTTTGTCCAAGACTCATCTCTCATATTTCCATGGAGGAAACCTATAAGGAAATCCACTGCTGCAGTGTGACCCTTCTAAGTTGTGTCTGTTTTAGGGATGGGTTGCTATATGCTGTATGCTAGGTCTGTCCTAGCCTTCAGCTTCTCTCCTGAAGATACATAGACATGCTGCATCACTTTGCCTGAAATTCCTGCCAAATTTATGAAGAACCTGTCTAAAACAGATACACAACTTGGGACGTGAGCTGGCTGTGTTTGTCTAGACTTCTTCAAGGCCTTGATTTGACCTGAATGGTCACCAATGTAGCTTGGAATTTAAGTGACCTGAATTTGCTATTGGGAAGCTATGGATTTTACCTGTGTAGATACGTGGGGAAGTATAAGGGCTCACCATAACTTGGCCCAGCAAATTTCGGGGTAAAAAAAGAGTGCAAGATACTCACTTTGGAGGTTAAGGGTTTTGATTAGGTCTACATCTATTTCCATGATTTCTTTCCACCCCAGAGGTTGCCCTGAGGCAAGTAGTCCTTATTTCTGAGTCAAGTGCTCTTCCTTCAATGTTGACAGAAACATTACATATTTTCTTCCTACTGCCACTTGGCAGTGATTTTTAAAAACAAGCTGTAGGCACAAGCAGCAATGGTGCTAATTTATTCCAATCAACAGTGTGTTTGGAGAAGTGAAACTAAGCTGAACTTTCATCCATTTCCCAAATAATTAATAGCAATTATGCAGCCCCATCCAGTTCATTGTCTTTTGTAAAACTGGCCTAAAAAGCTGTATGACTGAGATGGGATTGAGTATTTCTCTGATGTCATTACATACATGGGTTTCTGTTGGTTTTGTAGTTTTTCAGACATACAGTGTTTCATGAGGCACCCTGTGCTTTAAACATCAGTCATTCTACTTAAAAAGCCTGTGAATGTGCATAGTTAGAGGCCATGGTGTCCCCCATCTCTGATAGCTTTTTGCTCTCTTCTGAAACTGGTTTGTGCTTCTCCCTGACATCCAACTGGTCTCCAGTGCCTCTCTTGCTGCTCTCTCCTTGCTGGGGAGCATCTCTTCTGAAACTGCATGAGGCCAGTGCTGTGGCCACTTTTCTGTCACCACACATCACTCCCTGTGATGCCACAGTGAGCTACACCAGCCCCTCAAGCTCACAGGTATCCTTTAGGCTTCACAGAAGTGACTTGGATCTAGTTTAAAGTGTCTGTAGGAATGCTGACTTGTCCAATGAGCAGTGCAGTGTGGTGGAGATCACAGCTACATCGTCTTTTAAAATTAGCAGAATTTGTTGCCAACCCAGCCAACAGTTTTGGAGGCTGAAGCAGACCCAGGGGAGTGAAAGATGATGGTCAATGTCCTGGACAAAATCTGTGAGGTAATGAGATACTCAAAAAGCAGAGACTATGTCAAATGCAGAGGGGTCTGTAACAGTCTTTTGCATTGAAATATGGAGATCTTCAGGACAACTGTAGCTGGAAAGTAGCTAAGTGTTATTAATTGCATTACTATCATAACCATTGGTTCAAATTTCCACAGTTTGCAATGCTGATAGCTGAAAAAAAAAGCATGGAGAATATTCATATATACTTTATCCAGAGAAAGTTTGGCATCTCTGACCAGAAGAATAGGATTTTGTAATTCTGTGTGAATGAGGATATGATGTAAAAGTGTTGCCCAAAAACCAGAGAAACAGCTTGTCTATTCTCCTTTTCTTGCAAATCAGTTATTTTTTTTTATAGTACCACATTTATTTCAAAAATACAAAAGCACCTACTTGAATGTGTTGTTTCTTCAGTTTCACACCCCTGATACATGCACTGGGATTGCATCCCTTCCTTCTTTGCTTTCTGGGGAGGTCCTGCAACAGAATCGTGATGTTTATGAGCAAGGAGAAAGAAGAAAAGTGAAAGCAAGAGGACAGTTGATTCCAGATATTACAAAGGGCAATACCCTTTGTGCAGGGTAGCAAATAATGTAAAATTTTAGAGAGGTGATCTGCAGTTTTGGATAGGCCCAGCCTACAGTTAATCCTCTCAGGATCTAAAATACTCCTCTGTTCTGTGTATGCTCAATGTAATTTAACCCATTGAACAGCTGTGTGTGCACCATTAAATTATGTATAAATTCTTTCAAAATTATTATAATGCCTTGATTTTTTTACCCCAAAACAAGTCCTTGCTTTGTGAGGTATTACACTGACTTGATCAGATCTGCAGCGTTATTTGATGACTGCTAAATATAATTACTATTATTACTATCATGTGAAAACCCACACTGTGTGTTTAGCTTGACAGAAGGAGGGAGATCTCGAGGTTTTTTTGTCTTTTTAAAAATATATAAGTGCAAGGTTAAGAGCATTGGGGTTAAAAGCAGTCAGAGACAGTGCATATTAAATTGGCATATTTGGCAGAAAACAGGGAAAGGACCTGGGATCACCAACACAATAAACAGAGCCGCAAAACTGTCAGCAAAATGTATTTCTGCAGTCAAACAGGAGAGTATCAGAAAGCGTGTGTAGGGAGACAGAAAATAAGACAGAGGAAATCATTCCAGACACATACATGTAGAATTACAGTCTAAAAAGTGGGACACTCATATCCAATTTTACACCCTATGTTACAGAGGTAATCACATATTACAAAAAACAGGCACAGAAACCTAGCAAAAGGAACGAGTACTGAAATAGTGGCTGTACTAGATTTGCAGTCTCTGGAGAGAAAGTGAGCTAAAGCAACATAAGATTCAGTTTGTTACCATTTTTAAAACTTGTGAATATAAGCACATCAGTATTGCATGGTCATAAGCATGGTCAGTATTTCATAGATTTTTTTAATGTATTTTTATATTTAGGGGACAAATTATGTGGTTTCTGTGTATGGCTGTATTTTGTAATCTATTTTAAGGCAGTACTGTATTTAGAATATTTTAAGTGTCATTCACCAACAAAATTTTGTGGCTGATGTTAATTCTTAGAGTAGATATTAACAGAAAAAAATTAAATGTTTTAAATAAATTGTATTTATTTAAATAACTAAAATGTTGAAAAATATTGTGGGGGTTTTTCCTCCTTAAAAGATTTAATATCTCTGTTACGTGTTGAAAGAGAGCAACACCCTATATACACTTATTTTTTGTGCTCTTTCACACTGATTCTTCCCCATCATGTCTATATTGTCAGAATAATATAATGCTGTCTCGCATCTAGAAAATTTAAATATGTGTACATCTAGAATTGTTTATAAATATGATCATCCTTTCTTTGTCCTGCTAAATAAAGAACAGACTTTGTGCTCTGATAATTTGCTTCAGATATTTTGTGTTCTCTTAGCACCCTCTTATATAAAAAAAGTTGTCCATTTTTTTTTTATTTGAGCAATAAAACTATAAAAGCTACCAAAAAGTAGCTACAAGTCACTGTATGGAGGGGTCTTGCTTCTCTCCAGTCCCAGATACTTTACAGGAGTTGTGCAGAATGATAAACCTGCACGTACATCACAGAAGCATTTTAAAAATTATAACTTTATTTACAGCTTTACCAATATGTATCTTCATTACCTATGTTATAAACAGAGTATATTCACTGAAGCTGCAGGACTTGTAGAAGAAACACCAGTCATCATATTCATTAGGTGTCATCTTTCATGTGGAAAGACTTTTATTGTTCCCTTGTGTCAATACACTGCTTTATGAAGCTATAGATCACTTTCATGGTCCTGAGTCATGTTTAGTCATTTCTTACAAATCAAGTTAGTAATAGCTATAAAACCCCATCATTTAGTGTCCATCTCACTTCACTCATTTCAGACTGCTACTGGCCTCTGAGTTAATTATGGAATGTGTTAAATCTTTATTGCCTCATTTATGCTGTAATGGGGAAGGTAAGGCTATGGGGAAATTTGCCTTTCTCCAGCTGAATTTAAAGCTCTAAGACTACAGCTGAATATGAATTCTCTAAGTGTGAACTTTTAGTGCATAGCTCCATCCCCCTGAGATCTCAGGGATTTTTAGTTCTGGACAAACTGCCTGTCCACTAGCCACATAGTCTCAGGATGCTTGTAAAGCTGTTGAGTTTCCTCATCAAACATCCCTGTGAGATGACCTTGTTCACTCCAGTTCCACCCTGTCATTTTCTGTTACTGGGCAATATTTTATCCCTTCTCTCTCTTCTTGTACTGATCCCATGCCACCATCCCCTGCAAAGTCTTACCTGTATGCTGGCACACAAAAGCCACAGTGGCTATGAAGAGGCTTTAGGTGTGACCTTAGGTCTGGCTTTACATGAGACACATGCTAGGTAATATAACTCCACCGACTGCATGCCTCTGTTTTCAACATATACAGGTATGCGTTCCCTCCCCTCATCCCACCAAAACACAGTGCCTTAATCACTGCTTGCAGAGAGCTATTATTAAACTTGTTTTATTTGAAGAGTAGAATTTAATTGCCATAGAACTCAGCTATTATTTATCTGCTAAAATAAAACTGTTAGAAATAAGCTATGCATAAAATTCAAAAGCAATTTATCAGAGAATGAGAAAAATGTTCTTCTAGTTTCTTGTTCAGCAACAAAATTTTTAAGGCTAAAAACTGGATACTGACTGTGATTTTAACTATGGTTATGTTGGTCAACCAAAATAAATTCCAATGTATATGGTAGGTAGGAAGTCAATATGGGACACAGCTTTTCCTCACATGTAGACCAAGAGCTTTCCTTTTGCTCTAAATTAACTAAAATTAGCATCTAATAAGTATTGTTCTTTGAATGTTTCAATTTCAAAGTAGGAGCTGCTTTAAATAAGATAGAACTGAACTTCAGAGACAGCCTTTGGGTAGCCAGCTGTCTGCTTATGTCAGCATTTGACTTTGCTGACACTCTGTCCAAATGCTTTTGTATACAAGCTTAGCTTTCTTTAAACACTTCGGTCAATTTAATCTTGGCTGAAAACACAACCACCAGCTCTAGGATGACTGTTTGAATTGGCTGCAGGGAAGAAGTCCATTTCTAGCTAGGTAGCATTGGCAGGAGGAAGATTACACTCCATGGGTGAGGGTGTTCCCTGTATATTTTAAGCATGATCATTTAAAATACATCATGCCTAAGTAATGATTACTAGTTAAGAATGTCCCAGCCATTTCCAAAGGGAAATGTGGATTTTGGAAGATGATCTTATTTTGATTGCATGGGTTTTGAATACGTGTCCTGACAGAAAAGTGGGAGCTCCTTGCTGCAGCTTAGAAAATGGTGAAATTAAACACCCAGTTATGGTTGGACTATAATTTTTTTTTCTGTAGTTTTGATAGATAAACTGATGTTTTATATATATCTTTATCATGGAAAAGGACTAGAAAATGTAGAGTCACAGGCAGAAGCTCCTGCTGCTCCTATGAGTCTGTTTTTGTCAGCAGCAAATCAAAAGTTTAGTAAGAAAGCAAAGCATCAACAGTACATATATTAAGCATTCCTGGCATGTAATTAGTTCTCCTGGGCAAATAGATCTAATTCAAAACAAGCTGAAAATGGAGATAGCTACAGGTTTGGGAAAAAAAAAAGAAAAAAGAAAAACTTTGTTGCAATCTTCATTTCACTGTTAAAAGAATTAATATTAATATTAACACTACTAATAATAAACACAACTGTTGAGGCAAGTTCTTAAGTTCAGTCTCTGGGTCATGCACAGCACATCCAAAGCACATCTATGATATCTTATAGTATAAAATTTGACATACTTAGCTAACCATGTCCAAATATTCTGTCTGCATTCTGTTGTCACATTTTCTCATATCAACAGATAGCCAGGAGCAGTATTGGTAGATTAGGTTACAAATGAATGCAGTAGATTGATATAGTTGCTTGTTTTGTCTCAGTTCTGAGCATTGTACCAATTTATTGCTCAATAAGGAGAACTTACAGTTCATACCAGGATTTTATAGAGTTTCTTCCAAGGTAATTCAATACTTTTCTCATGCTGGATTGGATTTTGTAAAGGCTATTGATCTTAAATGATTTTTTCTCTTCTAGATTCTCTTTACAGTGTTTTTACTTTCCAGCATTAGTAGATGTTTTTTTCATAAGTATCAAGGGACCTTACCACATCTTTTACAAGGAGGACACAAATTGGATTTCTTCCCTATTAAAAAAAGTAGAAAGCAAGTCTAAATTTTAAGAATAAAGGAGAAGAAAACAAATAAATAACCACCCCCCCAAAAACAAACAAACAAACAAACAAACCTCCAGAAACTATACAAACCTCTCACTCCTTATTTACTGTGTTTTCACTATTATGAGTAATTCTTTTGGAATCATCCAACTCAGCAGATGAGAGACTTTTGTTCACCCTTTTCTACCCCACCAAGATATGTAGCAGGTATTAATCTATGGGTGATGTGTCACCTAAAAGAAAGACAATTTAGAACACTTGTTCAGTAGAACGACTATATTCTCAGTTAAACATAGTGGAGTCTAAAAGTAAATAAATTGCTAGATGTTCAGATGTACACACCATCTAATGTTGCTATAAAAAGCTAGCAGTCCTGAAACTTTCTAATTTTTCTTTCAGAACTGTGTGGAAAATAAATATTACTTGTACAACTTTTTCAGAAATATTAAGTAGATTTTTTTTTCCTTAATTGAGAGAAAGGATGGGGGGTTGAGGGGAATAAGGGAGAGAAAGAGGATACCTGTCTTCCTACTCTTCTTATTTATCTTATTTCTCTTCTTCTCGAGAAAAAAAAAATTTCCTACTAATACCATCCAAACCAGTTATCTAGACATCAGTAACTAGAAGATAAACAAAATAACACAGAAAAATAAACCTGAACTATGAAGTCTCAGAAAAGCATTAATGGAAGTGATAAACAATGTTCAAAAGCAGTGGAATATTAGCGATAAGTCATGGTTTAATATTTCAATGTTATCACTAAGATTTTCTCTAGATTTGTTTCCTTTACGCCTATTTCAACAGTTGCATAACTATTCAACTGTCTGTGTAATATTGGAGTTTTCCTTTTCACCTTCCTGAGATCAAGTATGTATTCACATAATTCTTAAATATGTCAAGCACAGATTTATTTTGTACACAGCACTGTAGATTCTTTATCCAAAGACCCTCAAAGCTTTCATTAAAACAGCATACAGCTGAGCATTAGGTCTGAACACACTGTACTGAAATAGCATGTACTGAACACACCAGTCAATCTAAGGTAATAGATTAAGTCTTCCTTCTGAAAGACATCACTGAGTAAAAGTTAAGCCATAAGAAAGGTATTTAACACATGTAAAAAATGT
Organism: Taeniopygia guttata; assembly: GCF_048771995.1. NCBI lineage: Eukaryota > Metazoa > Chordata > Aves > Passeriformes > Estrildidae > Taeniopygia > Taeniopygia guttata. The sequence continues at coordinate 48,309,688 of NC_133027.1, read as the reverse complement.
TTATAAATGAGTCAAAACCTAATCTGGCATAACAAAAAAACATCCCAGGTGTAAAGAATGCAATCTCTCATATTGGGATGACACAAAAGAAGCTTTGGAAGAGCACAGCAAGTGACCATAGTTCTAAAATGAACAAAGACGGCACAGATAATGTTCACTGTCTGAAGCTCCATCCAAATTATTCAGTAGGTTCAATCTTTTAAACTTGCATCAGATCTCAAAGCCAAGATTGGCCTAATATACTTGAGTTTTTAATCCTTTGTGGAGCAAAGCTAATCTTGCTAAATTTCAAGAATGGTCTACTGGCATATTCAGCCAACACAACCTGAGGTAGCCTGGAGTATGGTAGGGAGAACATGGAAATGACTCCTTACCCTACTGAACTTCACATGTCCCATACAATTTCTACAGCGGTTCTTGTATTGCTTGTGAAATGAAATATTTAGATATTAAATTGCCTGAGGAAAAGTTTATTGCAAGTGCAAGCTGAAAGAGCTGTGTTTCATCTCTCATTAAGCTTTTTATAAGATAATAGGTTCCCAACTTTTATACTACAACTAATATTTCTCTAGTATAACAATAATTTTTAGAAATTATTTTCCCTGTAGCTAATCATACTTGAAACTGGTGAAGCCATGTCTAAAATACTGTACCCAGCTTTGGGTAAGGAATGTTAAGAAGCTGAGATTTCACTTATCAAAGAAAAACTAAAGGGCAATGTTTGACTTTTTGCAAATTCCTTTATTTGGACAAATATATATATATAGAGAGTGAGAGAGAGAGATGTGAAAACAATTTCAATCTACTTCTCAGGGAAATGCGAACAAGAAAGCAGTCTGTGGATACACAAGAGATGGGCAAAGTCTGAGGAAGATAATGAGAAACCTTGTTATATATGTCATCCTGTCTGCCATTGCAGAGCTATTACCTATTTCAATATTTTTTAGTTTCTCGATCAAGTTATGGCTCCCTGTAGAGATGAAGTATATCAGTAATAAACCTGTTTTCTTTAGCAGCATTTCACAGATCCCTGAGAAGAAATCCAGCAGTCCCAGGGAGATGCCTAACATAATGTCAGAATAAGTCTACGTGCTTGAAGACACATATGAGAAATTTAAATAAATAATGGAAGTGATAAACTTCCAAAAAATACAAAAAGGTATCCTAACTTCACATGACATCTGGAAAAATAATCAATTGATCCATGGTTATTTTCAAATGCCACTGCAATGAAAGTTAAGAAATTAAAATTACATTTAAATAATACTTGCGTTCATTATATAACTGTATAAAGACAGTTACAGATATTTGTAAAGACAATGGTGAGAAAATTAAATTCTTACATTCTATTTCTTGCCTATGAGATCTTAGGCCAAAGTATATATAGGTCTGTAAATGCAAGCATAAGACATTTTGTAACTGAGAGGGTTTAAGTTTGCAGATATTATTCTTATCATCATTATTATTATTAAGATTTAGAACTTATACATAAGAACTTTCTGGTTATTTTGATGCCTGTAGTGGAACACATATGGATGATATCTAGGGAAACTATTTTATTCAGTTTGTAAATATACCTTGATATCATCTAATAGAAAATTGCTGGAGAGATGGAGAGCAAAATATTTTTTCTCGAATCATTTATTGAAAGTAATGAAAGAAAGATAGAAGAAGAGCAAATAATAACAAAGAACTTGCCAAAACTTCATGAGAAATATGATAGATGAACAGTACTGAATTGCTTTAGCCAGACACAACCAGATAGAAACTTCAGTGTCTTTCTGTCTATGAGAAACAGATTCAAGACTAGCACAAATGGATTTCTTGAGTCAGAATGTTTGAGCCAGCTCAGCTATATAATGTGAAAGCAATTCATTTATACAGTAATCCTTGGAATAAAATGGAAAGGAACTGTTAATTCTTGTCAGTATCAATTATGTTGAAAATACCACTATTTTCTCTTTTTAACTATGGGAACATAATCCATTCTAAAGTATATGTTAGCTTAAGCTGAATGGGGAATTATTAGGCTTTATGTAAGTAGTCTATAAAATCAGCATTACTTTGTTAGTGGAAGATTATGCAGTCTGATTAATGGAAATGGCCCAACTTGACTAAACACTGTGTTTTATTGGCTCTTTAGTTAACAGTCTGCAGTGGACAGTCATGTGGACTACATTTGAAATACAGCTAAATGAAAACCCACAGGCTAAAAAGTAAATGTTGCAAAGCAGGGCACAGAGCAGTTCATGCACTCAGCACCCACTGACTGTTTTATAAATTAGTTAAATAATATCTGAAAAACAAAACAAACCAAAACTGTATTTTCTATTCCTCAGTCATGGAAATATTTGCTCCAATCTCTGTGCCCAGTTTTTCTTTTCAGTGATGAATACATCTGACATCTTCATCTGTGGGTACCTGTATGTTTTACTCCTACTCTACTTCCTCTAACAGATGAAAATCTCTCATACATTTTTCTAGAGGTCCAAAAATGGTCTGAAAATTTACTTAGCCTGCAACTCTGTTGGACCCAAAAAGACAGGATGAGAATATCATATGCAACATAAAAGAAGACTGTGACTCAGGCAGAAGGCAATAAACCTGTAATACATTTCATGTATTTACATGTTGTAGTGCAAGGTTTTTTGGTCAGCATGTATGTTAGATCTGCATTGCAACTTGCAAGAATGAGGGGCGTTTTGCTCTTTCTTTTTTTTTTTTTTTTCTTCTTTGTTCTTGCCACTTCTTTTAATCTGGGACATCCCTAGCCTGGCTGGCTCATTCTACCTGTAGATCTCCACATGGCTCAACACTATCCTAGCTCTCTGACTCATAATTTAGACATGAATGAGCTGAGATCCAGCCCAAGCACATCCACGTTGATTAGACCAGGCACCTCACTCGACTTCTGAGTACACTCCCAACTGTACACATCCCACCCTCCTTGTGCAGTCACACATGGAAAGTGGAACGGGCAGAACACAAGAGCTGAACCTGTGGACCCTGTGGTCAACAGCATCATGCTCCTGCTTTCCCTCACAAGAGATCCTCTATGTTTTTATGCCATTCAGAGCCCTTCTAAAAGCAGAACACTGTGTGGCTGGGCTCCTCCTTGCACAGCCTGAAACTTTTCATGCTTTTGCAGCCTGTTCACCAACAGCATTGTGCATGCAAGGCGAGTTGTACTGCATCTTCAAAACATGCAAGATTGTCTCGAATATTTTAGCAACCACACTTTCCTAGCAATAAAGATGTAAAAGTTTAACTTCAAAATTATCAGCTCTGTATGATATCAGGGTATTTTCTTTCAGGTCTGCTGGTTGCTTTTCTTTTATCCTTTCTAAAGTTTGTGCACATCCTTTAGCAATTTAGTATTTGCACAATCTTGACAAATGTTCATCTGTGGCAAAGAGCCTCTTAACATGACAGTAATGCTGACCTTGAACTAATTCCTCTCCAAGAATGCACATCAGAGAAATTCTCATGGAAGTGAAAGAAACAATTCAGTTTGACATTGTTTTCAATTGCCTCACACCTGCTGTTTGGTCTAGTAAAACAGATGAAAAGCACTGTAAGATACAGCAGGAGAGACCTTAGGTCAGAGCTGTGAAAACAACTGATATTTGCTTGTTTTGCATAAAAAGAAATTATCATTTCCTCCACTGAAGACGGCTGATAAGCATCCCAGGGGCTTTTGGTTGTATTCCAGGTAAAATTAATCTTTCTGCATGATGTCATATATAAAAAAAATCAGGGTCTCTCGTTGATTTGCATAGAAATGCTAATTGAATGTGTGTTGGATTTCTTTGCAACTTTCTTTTGTCAAGATAATTTATGGTAGAAAATATGGTAGAGTTTCCCTACATTTGGGCATACTCTTTCTAAAAATAACAGAATTGTTGATAAAAGGAATTAAGAAAAAAACAATGCAGATTTTCATCATATTAGAATTAAACAGAGGTAAGATATCATCGTGATATTTCTTTTCAAGTCTATTACAACCAAATATGAATACAAATGAAGGAACAAGTATCTTGTCAAGTATTCTGTGTTTTGTTGTCTTTGTAAGAATTGCTCTCCATACCTCCCTCAGAGGGTATGTGTGGAGGTCAGAAATGGAGAAATAGAAACATTTCTTTACTTTTTCTACACATATCAATTCACATTCCTAGTGATCATGTTGGTGGATTCTTCAGTTATCTTCTTTTAGAAGGACATAAAACATGAAAACCATAAAACAATGATTGCTTTAGGAAATATTCTCACAACATAAATAGCAAATATAGAAAATATTTTAGAGAAAAGACTTTGTCTTTGTGGCATATGCCACCTCTTCAAAGTTCCTCATAGAGTATGTTTAGCGTATACTGATGGGATTAAATATTAGAGTTTGAGAAAGTTAAAACCTCTCTTTCGATGGGACTCTAACATTATTTTACAAATTTGTTTACAAAGTCAGTTACATTATCAGGGAGTCATATAACTCTTTTTCAAATTCTTCCTTTAAGTCTCATGTAAATTTCCAACCATAATGATATCACAGTCTGCTGGGTACAAGTGTTCATACAAGCAATAATAAAATACTGGAATCTTGACAGTACGTTCAAGGGAAAATCTCTACCTCTCCTTGAAAGCAATCACTTTGATCAAAGACATCTAAAGGTCATTTGTGTTTTTAAAGGTAATGATGTGCATATTTAATTTTAGACATTTTAATAGAAAGCCCTATGTGGAAAAAACAGTAGAGCAAATAACTTATATGCCTCTTTGAAGATCATGTGCAAAGATGCCACTACAGTTACATATCACTAGCTGGAATTAATCTGCATCATGTCACAGTTCAAGGGTCTCAGCCAGAGTGATTCAACAATTTTAGGAAGCTTTGGGGTGATCATTTACAAGAAATTATAAACTGAACAATGCTACTGAGGTACAGGAAAATGATTTGTTTATAGTTTAAAAGTGGTACATGTAAAGATGATTAATTTGGTCTGCTCACACCTCTTAATGCAATTGACCTACAGCTTTTGGAGGAGATAGATGGGTTGGGAATTTCTTTTGGAAATTCCTGACTTGGATAGGGTTATACTATATAATTCTAGTAGTTGTTAGTTAAGCACATATTTTATTATTCCCCAGTGATTTGTTGCTTTGATTTTTTCATCCAATTTTTAATCTCAGAAAAGGCAATATTAATAACTTCTGACTTAACATCTTATTAACATAATGTCTGTGCACCTTGTTTAAGCATGTGAAATGGCATTTTTCTTGTCCTTTCAAAATAATGTAATCATGAAAAAAATTCTTTACTTAATATATGGGACAATATCATGACATAATTAAAGGATATAAAAGAACCAAAAGCCACAAGAACATAACAACTGAAGATGTGTTTTTAATCAGTAAATAATGTTGTCTTTCACTTCAACAGTAGTGAAAACTTTTAATTCATAAATAATTTAGCAGCTGTATGTACTGATAGACATTATAGCTATCATCACATCTACCAATATGTTAATAGCAAATTCAAAGGAACTCAACTGGTAGCAAGTCGTATTACTTTAATTTCTCTTCATGTTAGTTATAATTGCTACTTTGTCAGAAATAAACATCATGGTTTTTTCTGCAACAGTTTTAAATTTTTATACAACTCAAGCATTCCTCTGCTCTCTCCCTTTGAATAGTAATGTCTCAAAGCTAATGGACCATTTCCCCTTTACATGCTGTAGAGAATTTTCAACCTTACAGTCAATCCCTGAGCTGATATCCCATGGCTTTTTGTAAAAATCCTTGAGTTTGTGGGTTTTTGTGCTTTCTAAATTAGCTAAATAAGACTGGTAACCAACTGCAAAGACAGACATGGTTCAACATATGACAACTTCTTTGGCAAATACTTGAAGCACATCTGAACGAGTATTGTGCTGCCATTGTTACTAGGATACAATTAGTTTTGCAGTGATTACCTGTGTCTTATGTCTCAATGTTCAGAAATCTGAAGGAACGTGTTTGAAGGATATAAAATTTCTTTGTTTTATTTTTCCTTCTGTACTCCATAGTGGTATTTGGCATTAAATCCAGCTAAGAACTGCATGTCCAGCATAGTAGCACTTATATGCAGTATGTAAGGAAAATCACTTGCCTCAAAAGACCAAGCAAAATAGGAATGAAAATGGTATGAGTAAAAAGCATGCAAAAGTACAAAGAAGAATGCTTCCCTTCTCTCACCTCTTCAGAGTGTACTTATTCTAGAGACTGTGATGAGTTCTGAGTGCCCAAATCCCCTCCAGCAAAGAGGGAATCTGATTAGATATTTCCTGCATCCCAAATGCTCCAGTCAGGAGGCTATGGGGAAAAGGGGAACCATTATCATGGTGTTAAATATGTCTTGATTTGCCAGTTGAACTAGTCATGGAAAGAAAACTAAACAAGACAACTCTTGGTTTGTGTCTCTGTAAGTTCACTGTAGTGTAAATTAAAGCTGGAAACACTGTGAAAAAACAAAACAAAAAACACCCCAAATAGCAACTCAAATTTGAATTAAAAAGTGTTAGTTCATTCAAGTCAGAATGGCTGAATGAGACTGTTAAAAGTTCACCAAACTTTTTCTATCTCAGACAAGCTTATGAGCAAACCCTTCTGATCTCCAGACTGGTTGGGTGCTGGTCTGGGAACTTTTAAAACTTTAGGTCCCCAGCCCTAACACAGCATTGAAAGGGCTATCATTAGCTGCTTATATTAACAGTGACAGCTAAGTCAGGTCCTCTGTGCAGTTATCCAGGCTAAGGTTAATGTCCAAAGACATGAAAAAATTATGGAGAAGAGAGGGAGAAGGAGAGGGAGAGGGAGAGGGAGAGGGAGAGGGAGAGGGAGAGGGAGAGGGAGAGGGAGAGGGAGAGGGAGAGGGAGAGGGAGAGGGAGAGGGAGAGGGAGAGGGAAAAGAAAGAAAAGGAAAAGAAAAAAGAAAGAAAAGAAAAGAAAAGAAAAAAGAAAGAAAAGAAAAGAAAAGAAAAGAAAAGAAAAGAAAAGAAAAGAAAAGAAAAGAAAAGAAAAGAAAAGAAAAGAAAAGAAAAGAAAAGAAAAGAAAAGAAAAGAAAAGAAAAGAAAAGAAAAGAAAAGAAAAGAAAAGAAAAGAAAAGAAAAGAAAAGAAAAGAAAAGAAAAGAAAAGAAAAGAAAAGAAAAGAAAAGAAAAGAAAAGAAAAGAAAAGAAGAAAAGATGCCACTTTTCTTGGTGACCACCAGAAATTTCTGTGTAAATGGAGTGTCTTACTGACCCAATAAATATGCAATGTAGACATAGATTGCATTGTATTCTCTGAGAGTGAGATGAGTAAATGCCCATCAATCAGCCACTAGACTGGTAGAGCTTTAAAACTCCTTCTGTGCCAACATCAGTCATCCAACCTGGGCAGCTCCCTGGGCACAACTGACAGCATCACTCAACAGAAAATCAAGCTGGGAGCTTGGGCCTCTGTCCTTGCTCTGCAGCTAATTCTTTTTTTTTTTTTTTCACTGTGGAAATATCTTCCATTCTGCTCTTGAGTCTGGTTTACTGCCATCCTAAGAGGATGTATGGAAAATTCCTATGTATCCCCTCTGGAAATATATTACCAGTTTATTGCAGCATTTCCTCACACACATTTTATTTTCTTAGACCCTCAGGGGGAGAATTGCCTTACACTGTTCTCAGGAATTTAAAAACTCAGTTGGATCTGGTCATATTGTGTTCCAGCACTAAATTGATCATTCATTTGATTGTCATTTAGTTACCGGAAGTGATACACGGTGCCTGTTTCTCTGCTAAAACTCGATGAATAAAACCAATAAAAAGTAACATAATGATACTGACTGCAGGTTTTTGCAACCCTTGATGAAAAATGTCAGGCAATCTGGAAAGTTAAGAATAGTTAAATATGTACTGAAAGAGCCAAATCTGGACACTTTTCAAGGTAATGTTTTTAGGGCAAAGCAAAGCAGAAAAGTCAAAATAATTGAAACCTGTTAAGGTAAATTATAATATCCCTGTTTCCATCATGGGAAAATTATATCCATCTGACATTCCAAAGACTATTGAACAATGTAAGATCACTCTAAAGGACTATTCAGAAGTGTGGGCACAAAAAATTTTGGAGAAACAATTTCTGCAGGGCATATTTTACTGCATGTTGCTTTTCATGACAGTTTCCACACTGAGAGAAAATAAATCATAGAGTTCATAGGCAAGTAGTATCCTTCAACATCATGGGCCCTTATCTAGTCTGTGTGAACTACCAGTTTAAGAAGGCTTTTTAGCCAGACTTTTCTAAATACATGCAAAATGCACCGTGTTGTTCAGGATAGGAATTAATCCCAACAGTAAAGCCAGCTGGAAAAACTCAGCTCCCACTGGCCCAGAACATGTTACCAGAGATAATCTTGTAATTCTGATTCAGTTAAGTGCAGTGTGTCCAAATTTATAAGGGTTATATTTGGAGCACCAAGGAAAAAAAAGTAATTACATTGTTTGATTAATTTATCTGTATTTTGAGGCTCATCAAAAAATGAAAAATCATCAGGTTTTCACATCTGTGGTGGGCATCATCAGTTTCCATAGTTGATAGGCGAGGGATCAACAGCTGATACTCACTCTCTCAGTCTATATGTTGAACTCATAACTTGTATGCAGACAAGAAAATGTCTTCAACCAAATTTCTATTTTTTTTTTTTTCTGAAATGAAACAAAGAGCTTTATAAAGAAAATTGTCCAGCAACCTTAAGATCAAGCAGTGCTGATAGGCTGCCAATTCTAATATTTTCAGATGAGCAGGCTTTGTTAATTCCCAGTAGACTTCCTGAGAAGATGATTTCAGAGATTCATTACATTCTCGTATCTTTCCAAAGTGACACTAAAGGTTAATTAAATCTGCAAAAGAGGTTCATGGTTGTGTCATAGAGAATAAGAATAATTACCATACTAGTTTGTTTTTCTTGACTTGTATCAAATTAATAAAATCTGCAAAAAAAATTATAAGGAAGATTATTTTTCTGATGATATACTAAAATCATTTAATAGTATTTATGGAGAGGATTAATTTGGCTTAAAAAATGTGGGGAGCTTTGAGATGCCAGCTTTACAATGTTTCATGTGCTTGTTGATCCAGTGTCTTAGTATGAAATACATTTGATATCTGTGAAACCTTTTTCTCCAAATAATTTATGTGATGACTAAGAGTCACAGAATGGTGAACTAGGTTGCATATATTTGCATTTATCATGCTCTACTGTGCTCAGTGCACCTTGACTAAACTAATTACCATTACCAATTTTTCGCACAAAAGAAAACATCCTTATTATTCCTCTTTATTTCCTTTATTGAGCAAGAATTATCTGTTCTTCTACTAAAATATTGTTGGTTTCTAGAAGAAAAAAGAGGTTAAAAAAAAAAAAGGCAAAAAGAATAAAGAACACTGTGAAGTGGATGCCTTCTTTTCCCAATATAAAGATATAATCCAATGTCTACTGAAGACTGATTTTAAACCTAGATGTTTCTAAAATCTGTCCTTGGTCATACAGAAACAACAATGAGGACAAAACTAGCTATGCCAGACACCCAGGTGTTGTCTGTTCATTGTCATTTTACATCACTAAGGTAACAGCAAGGCTGCAAATCTGAAAAACACGTGGGTATGTGGATCCACCAATTTCAACAACTTCATAGTTAAATCAAAGTGGATTATGACTATCCAACCTGATAATTAATTTCAGAGAAACCTTTTCCACCTCTGAAGGGTGCTTTAAACCCAGTGTAATACCATCTGATGTCAGTGGAATTGAAGCACATGCTTTGGTGCTAGGCTGAACTGAGTGCTAACTCAGTGAATAGTCACAGACTTGTCCCTAGCCTGGGTCTTTGCAGACAGTCTCTGTCTCACAATTTCAACATTATTTGCATAACTGAGTTCCATTGTATTTTGAAGTTTGCATGGTTCAAGCTTCAAAATTGCCAGTGCTAAAAAAGGTCAGCTATAACCCAACCGCTTTTAAGACATGCAATTTGAAATAGTCCTAGCCTGAAATTTCATAGTTCTAGCCCGTTTTCCTCATTTACTTGTCTGACATCTAAAATATGAAGATGAGAAAAGGAGCAGCTAACTCTCAGACTTACAGTGCTAATTTGTATATGACAAGCTAAAACTAGCTGTAAAGTACCTAGTAGCTATCAAATCAAAGGGAAAGCCAGTGGCTACTTATATCTCAGAGGAAGTGGTATACTGTACTTTAAAGGAGTTTCCAGTTAATAATCATCATTAGGGAACATTGTTCTCTAAAATTGCAGTAGAGAGAGCATTGAAGAATGTAGGAATTAGTCTTATGCATTTTGTTCATGTACACTGTTACCTTATGCTGGACTTCTAAGGTTTAGATCTTTCTCTCAGGTACATTAATATCAATTGAAAAGTAATTCCTCTGTTTTCTGTAGTGTTTACACTGTAAATTACCTAATGTATTTTATCTTATACTTGGGATCTCAGCATCCACCTTTAAAAAATACAATTTCCAGAGCAGCCATTTCAAAATATTTGACAATTTATTTATTTAAATTGGTTTTTTAACAGACAGTGTTCTAGTACAGTAAGGTAAGACCATCCAGGTTTGTGTCATTTTCAGTTCCATGAGTGCTTTAGGAATCTTCCCTCACCAGTAGGCATATTTAGATTTTTCTAATGATGAATGGGACAAATGTTGAGTAGGGAGCCCTTTAATCATGAAAGAAATTGATTGTGCTCAGTAAGTCCATTAAGATATTTTTTGTGTTCCCAGATGGTGTCTTGGAATAACTGGTCTTAATTACAGCCTTTTTAGAAATAATGACTGTGTGTCACTTTTCCAAGTACCCTGGCAGATTAATATGAGCTCTTCTGGAGTATAGATAATTCACCTTTTGGAGAACAAAAATTTTTGCAGTATAAGTTTGAGAGTCCCACATCAACAGCCTAAAAACTGAAGTTTAGTCTGAAACAGAGTAGGCACTTATGAGTACAGTAGACTACAGGACCTCTTAGGGATAAGAGTTCATGTCTTCAGCAGTACAAGAGTTTGTAGGATGTGAGCTAGGAAATCTATTTTTTTCCTGTAATCTCACTGGTCTTTCAGACTGGCATCAATGTCCCAATTTTAAAGAAATTTACAATTGCTCTTCATTTTAGATAGACGAGCTCTACATATTCACTGAAAATATTTGTTTAACTGTCTGTTCTCTTTTAGTCTCAATAAAAGTTTTACCTTACTAACAGTATTCAGAAATCTGTCCTTCCTTGCACAATCTCTGTTCTTGGTGCTTCTCCAGCACAAGAGCTCCTTAGGAAGGAGCACAGGTTTCCTCAGAACACAGTGAACTTATTTATTTATGCATGTTTCTGTTAACACTGCTACGAACAAACACACTCTTCCTTTTTCATTGCCTTTAGTTAACCAGGATTTTAGTGTGCAGGATTTGCAGTGTTAGCTTGTAAAATTCACAGACAGAAGTCATCTGCCTCTTTCCTTTTCTTACAGTAAAAATCCACAATTGATTTGAAGCAATTTTGCTCTTTTAAGCATTTTTATGGCTGATTGTGGGACGAAAGAGGAAATATATGAATTGCCTACTTGTGGTATCTCCAGAGGAAGGTAGTTTCTCCTTTTGTTGTCCTGTTCTTGCACATCACTGACTGCTCCTAAGTGAGCTATAAAACGATGATACGATTATGCACAGCAGTAATAGAATCAAGATGAAATGTTTCTCAAGAGCCTCTATGTGGTAAAGGTAGGGCTCCCCACTGTTTGAAGCCCTGTGAATGATCTGCTCCACTTCGGGCAGTTATTGTTAGAGAAGTTAGCTGAGATTCTGCTCTGGCTGAAAAATGCTGCGTAGGCACATCCACTGTAGGAGTGTGAGCCTTGGCCTTCCTCTATAGTTGAAAACAGATTGGAAGAGGAAAGGAACATTTCTTCCTGTGGACCCACTCTGCCCTCCTGGCAGGAAGCTCTTTGCAGCTGCACTGCTGGCCACCTGTGACAGCAGCACTCAATAGCTGGATATCCTGTTGTATGGCTCGGCTGCTCAGTCATCCAGGACTCCTATGTGGAATGTAAATTGTGACTTTCCAGGGTTTTAAGCATGCCAGGATCAGGTATGAAAAAAAAGAGGATGCTGAAGCTTGCCAAGCACCGATTCTTTTTTGCACACTCCAAATAATGCATTTGATTTTCAAGACATGCTCATGTGTGTGGACGAGAGCATGTGTGTAACAGCGAGATACAAAGATATTTAATCTCGGCTGTAGTTCCAGATCCTCAGCCAGCTATTGAGCAGCTAACAGTCGGGGGAGAGCAACTGAAATGAGCAAACATCAAAACTAGCCACAAAGTTCCAACCTTCAGATGTAAAATCCAAACTGGTTCAAATAAGAATGTCAATGAAAGAACCTCAGTTTTGGCCCTAATCCACTCCTTTGTGAAAGTAAAATTGGAGCATGTGATTTCCTCTCCCAGAAACATGGGACAGAGGGAGAAGTGGATATTAAAACAAAGTTTGGAAAATCTACATATGAATCACAGATTTAGATTGCATTAGATTATTTTTAGTGACTTTATACAGGTGAACGTATTCTATGTATCCCAGGGTCTAAACAATTTGACTGAAAGGAAGATAAGGAAACAGATCTACTTTGTGATATTATACATTTGGGTATTTTATAATTATTATTTTTGTATCTCCAAATCTTGCCCTGCAATATACAGACTGTCTTGCTTGTTTCTGTTGTAGTCCTATATTTTTATATAAGTAAGTTAAATAAAACATAGGATTCCTGGGAGTTTAAAAGTTGAATGAATGGGCAGACTGTCACTCAGACTTAATTCCACCTGGTAACCAAACCAGCATGGACTAGGAAAACACCTCTGTACTAGAGATGCATTCACCTTTTCTACAGGAAGACCCTAGGCACTGAATTTTAGTGAATCTTGCTTACTCATTTGATGTTTCTGAAAGAATAGTGAAATTTGTTTAAATGAACATAAAATCTAAGTTTAGGAGAGAAACCTGTTAATATAATAACTTGCAATGCCTATGTTTTGGGAAGTTTGCTTTACAACTTTAAGCACAGAAATTTAACTTCCTTAAATGCACTTATTGTTGTGCACTGATGAAACTGCAGCAAACATATACATATGTTTTTTCCATGTTTCTGCCCATGTGAAATACTAATTATGAGGTTGGTTGGTACCTCTGAAGCTGACAAACTTCAAGAACTTAACATAAATTAAGAAAAAAATTTCAGAAATAATAGCTCCAATAACAGTGCCCACAACCCACAGTACAGTAATATATGAGCTATACCATTGTGTCAGACGTTTCCTTCAAGGCTGATGTAGCAGTTATGGGTGCCCAATTACTCATTAGTGTGTTTGCATGTGAGAGAGAAGGGTTCTATTTATTCAAGCAGAATGAAACAAAGCTCATGCATAGTAAATGTGTTCAGAGATAAAGGGAACCAATAAAAGTGTTGACTTGGTGTCCTCTGATAAGATTCAGAGACATGAGCACAGAAATTAGCTCTTTTTGGGGCCCACCTTTGTCAATATCTTAAGACTAGGCACATCTTTTCTAAATAATGAAAGGGCATTGAAGAAACCATACTCACTCTATCTAAAAGAAAAAAATCTTTGAGATTCACTAAACCAGACAAGTAGTTGAATCGACTTGAAAGAAGGAAAGGTGTATCTGAATAATTTGTGATCAAAACAAATCTTGAACCCAACTGTAATTCAGGAAATTTAACACTGAGTGGTCAGTCCTTTGTCTCGTCCCTCTTTAATAAATCCCAAATTAGTTAAAAGCAAAGCAGTCCATGCTAATGGAACACCTTATAAATTAACTGGACTTATGCCAGAGTTGCATTTGACCACACAAGTGACAGAAAAAACAAAAAGGCTAACTGATATCTCCAATGATTTTATTAAAAAATTCAGATGAACTTTCATGGAAAATGTTGTGTGCTGATTCCAGAGTCCCACTTGGCCTGTTTCACTTTCTGCAGTAAAGTAGAATTAAGTCTAGTTTTAAGTAACAACTGCCCTCTCCTATAACATGAAAAATATTAATTTTTTCTAATATATATTAAAAAATACTATTAATAAAAAAAATTGATGTCTAGATTTTTTCCAGATGAGCAAACATTGGACTGGGATTTCTCAAAATTGACAGTCTCTCTTTTAATTTCATTGAGAATGTCTTTGTTTTGTTTTCAGGAACTCATCTTTCTCCATATGAGTATGTAAAAGGTCATATGTTTCCATAGCATTTCTACAAAAACAGTAAAAAGAAAGGTTCTTTAGAATCACGTACACAAGCTCTGGTGGTTTAGAAGAATGCTTATTTTTTTGCTCCTTTTCTCTTTTCTTATTCACCGTTGAAGTAAAAATTATAATCTTAGTTCTGTTGAGTCATTTGTCCTTTTATTGACTGATTTTCTTCTTTGGAGAGCCCCAAATGTTAAATCCACCCTGGAATTATATGTGTAATCCCAGCTTTGCTGTGAACTTTACCTAGGTGTTAATACTGTTTATTTTACACATCTTACAGCTGAAAAGAATAATTGCTACCCTTATGTCTGATTACAGTGCAAAGAAGAAAACAGAACACCAGTCCATGATGGTGACAAAGTACTCAGAGACAACCACAGATTAGAGATACCATTCCTGTATGTGCACTGGTAACTGGGAGCTGCAAAGCAACCCCTGGAGAATATTATGGCATTTTACTGTTTATTAATTAATTTCTTACTATTATTATTTTGTGTTACTTAGCTAACTATATGTCAAAATGTCTCAGAAGTATCCTATTGGCTAAATTTAAGTCTTGTTCTTCATAGAAAGATAAACTAATGGTCCAGGTTATCTTTCAGTGCCACAGTAGTTCTCATTGTCCTTTTTTCCCCCAAAATCTGTTAGACGGCTGGAATATTTTCCCCCTACATATTAGAGTTTATGAGGTCCAGGTATAAGGCTGTTTCAGCTTCAAACTTGGTTTTTAACTGTCATAAAGCTTTCCTTCCAAGCTAAATGTTCTGAAAAAAAATTCACAGGTTGAGAAAAAATAGGCCAGAATTATTTCTTTGAGCCTGCATAAAATGCTGCAGTTGTAGCAGATACACACACAAAAAGATCAAATACATCTCATAAAAATAATGCTTTTTTTCAAAATCATTGCTAATGCATAAGAGCAGATTTCCCTTCTCAATAGTTACAGGTTCCAGCTATAAAAAATTGCTACATAGTATTCCTGCTAAGCAAAAGACCAGAGCATTGCTGCACAGTCTATTATGGCTCCCAAAACCCCACCCCATGAATTTCAGTCAAGAAAAAAATTGGAGACCTATAATATTATTGGATAGGCTACAAGAAAGCAAAACTGAGTGCATGCCTCTTGCAGCAGAGCAAATGCTAGCTTAAAATATTAATGCAAGACAAAACATGCTTATTTAATGAGCATGTGAGCAAAACTTGGCAACAGTAGATCCCATGAAGTGATTCAGTACACAGAGCAGGTCAGAAGAAGCCATCCCTTTGTGACAAAAGTGTGACTTTTTGTCCTGTTTTCATTAAGTGTTCTCCCTTAGTTCAAGTGTGCATCCTGAAGGAGAATTTTTTAAGGAGGCCTTTGGAATCCAAGTAGTGACTTTTTTCCTCATAGTCTGGCCTGAAAGTTTTCAAAGTAATAATAATAATATCAAATAGGATTTAAACTTTTCTCTCTTGAAATGCACATTAATTAAGAGAAAATACTTTTAAACAGTGTTATCCTTTTTTCATCTATACTGGGATTAGAACTTGCATAAATTCCTCTAGCATCATGAAATTCCTCCTTTCGGTTTTGTGTAGCTGTATCAATGTCCAGGAAAACATTTTAAACATATGTGTTTTCCCTCTCTCCTGATATCTTTTTTCAAAAATTGTTCACTCAGTCCATAAGCTTTTCATTACCTTTTCTCTAGAACCAATCTTGGGCCCCTATGACTTGGAAGAGACAGAAAATGTATGAAGAATAGAAAAATATATATGCAAAAATATCAGCTTGAATTAGAATGCAGTTTTCTAGACTTTTTTTGGTATTGATGTCCTTGTTAATAGGGAGAGATAGGTATAGGTTTCCCACAGAGACTAGAAGAAAAAAGGAGGCCAAAATCAAGGCATTCATTTCCTGAAAATTTTAAAGGTTTCAAAGTTCATTTTCATTCCTCAGTGGGATGACAAGGAGCTGTGCCCATATTTACAAAGGAAAAAAAAACAA
This sequence comes from Taeniopygia guttata, assembly GCF_048771995.1. Classification (NCBI taxonomy): domain Eukaryota; kingdom Metazoa; phylum Chordata; class Aves; order Passeriformes; family Estrildidae; genus Taeniopygia; species Taeniopygia guttata. The sequence goes on along the minus strand of NC_133027.1, from coordinate 48,293,375 downwards.
AAAAAAATACTCAATAAAAGGCAAGAAGCATCAAAGTGCTGATGAAGACATATCTGGTCCTGCTGTGACTGGAGCAATCATCTTAATTATCTGATTTCCAGGTATTAATTCCTCAAAATAAATTCTTCTCCTTCATAGGAATAGTCTATCATTTGTTTTCATATAGCACAGCACAACTCTAGTACCTGAACTGTCCCATTCTAAAAGACATAAATAAATAAAGTACTTTAGTAGATCTCATGAAAACATTTGTATTAGTAATATCAAGGGAATGAAATGGTCATACTGTACAGGAATATGTTGAATCTTAGGATGTCTGGTCCTTGAAGAGACTCTACTGGTGGTTTAGTTAAGAGAACATTGAACCCAAGAACTCTAGTCTTCTCTTGCTTCCACATTTTAATCTTTCTAGTTGAGCACTTTTTCCTTTAGGGCATGTCTGCACTGAAGCAGACATGCCACATCTCACTTAAAGATCCTTCTGAATGGATTTGGCTTAGACCAGCTCTCTGCCAGAAGACACACAACCATGTTTGTATGGCATGGTGAAGGTTCAAGCATCCCCACAAGCTTATGGCAGAGGGTTTCTTTTGTCCACGGCACCAACCTCTATGAACCTCTTAGGTGCAAAACCTGTTTTCATCAGTATTGCCATGTAGTGCCAGGAAATCACAGAAGGATACTGTTATATCAGCTTTCCTGGCTTCTCAGTTTACAAAGTATTCACCTACCCTTTCCACACATGATCAGGGAGTAAGATACAGAGTATTTTAGGCCAGATCTGCCATAACCAGACTGGAAACTCTCTTTGAGCTCAGAAGCTTAAGCAGTATTGCTCTGCAGCAAATAAGGGTTTGGGACAGAAAGGAAAATTGAAAAGCAAGAGTTTTCTTTTCCTGTTCTTGTAAAAAGGCTTGATGAAATATCGATTAATTTCCGGGCCCAAAAGTCTCTCTGATTTTAGATTTTATGGTTGCTTAATTTCAGAGAGAAAGGCCCCCAACTTCAACACTATGGGAGCTTCTCATCATTTTACAAACCAAATAATAGTAGTTAAACCCCAAAAATGAGCAACAAATTTTACTGAAACTGTCTGTCAAAATCTAAATATAACTGTTATGGGACTGCACATCTGCTGAGGAAAGCCAGCAGTGATAACTCTAGCCTATTTAATATCTCCAACCTGCAGTTCTAAGACTCACCCAATACAAATTCAATAATTTATACAAGAAATCCTGCATGTATCTCTCTTAACTACCAAATAATAGATGAAAACTGACAGATAAAAGCTCAACTTCAACAACATCTCAGAGGAAGATACTGTGTACATGCAGGGCATCAGTTAAATCTGTTCTGAATATGTACTATGTGATGATTGGAGCTGGAAATAAAGTACAGCTGAGAGAAAAAAAAAATACAATCTTTAGCTTTGGGTAGCAATAAATTGGCTTAGTTGTACTCCAGATAATGGACAAGAAAGCCACAGGACATTTAAGAGGTAGTCCTGATTATCTTTTTCAACTCCATTTAAGATCACACTGGAAACCTACACAGGATTTTACCAAAAAAAAAAAAAAAAAAAAAAAGAGTCTAGACCATTCTGCAATCAGAAATGTAAAATTCATGGGGACACAGAATGAGCTAGCAAAGTGAGCAAGAGCCTGTTTCTCACTCTCTAGTATGAAAGGCACTCTCTTGGGACTGTATCCTCATCCTTGTTCCCATGGATTTTTCATTAAGCAGTCTTTGAATAAAAAGCATAAGCCACACTCATAGCAGGGAAGACTAGATAACTTTTAAAATGTCCCTTTCAACTCAACTTTTTCCATATTCTGTGAAATAGGTGTTGAAATATGCAGTCAGAATGTGGGATGAAGCTGGAGTACAGGCACCTACCAGGTTCCCAAACCAGCCTGTACTAGCCTTGCCCCATGTGGCCCTTTAGGTCTTGCTTCGGGGAGTCATTCTTTTTAGATTCTGCAAATGGTGTGGTGTGGCTTTTTAATGACCCTGTTCAAACCCAGGCATCTGACCTGAAACTGAAGCTGTAAAATCAACAGTCTGTCTAGTCTGCTCTTAAAGGGCTCGAGTAGCCAGGCAAAGTTTTTAATGATTCCATTTCTTGGAATTAGAAATTCCCCCTAAAGTGAGATTTGTCCCAGTTCCTTAGGAGACCAGAAACCCACAGGCAATGGTCTTCCGTATGAATCAAAGGGAAATACAATGCATTTCAGAAACCTGTTTTACTTTACACTCTTCTATGGAACTTAAAGCCAAATTCCAAACTAAAAAGAAAAGTTCTCAAGTGCTTGAAGCATGTTATCTCATAAGACTTGTTCTCCACCTCTCCTCACTTTAATATTCTACTTAGATCATGTTTTCAGACAACTTATGTTTTTTTTTCAGAAGCTCATTTTTAGCAGACAAGGAAACAAACAATAATCTTCTCTGCCAGGGCACTCCTTGTTCTTTGCCTGCACTCACTGCAGAATTCCCCACATTATCCCACGTCCCTGTATTCTGACCTCTCCATTTCACTGTGTACAAAGCAAAACATGACCTTGGTCTGATGCATGGTCTTTTTGTCACAAATAATGAACACCAATTCACTATTTATGCTATTTTCTTAGAGGAGATAGGATTTTGATTTGTTCTTTTAATCAGATTACCTCTTTATATTTTACCTCTGCATAACCCTATTCTTCAGTCTTCTTTATTTCCCTTGAATTGATCTCGATTCCTTGGAACATGATCACCTAGAGCAATTGAAGAGAATGCTTGTACATCTTTTGAGCCTAGACCAGCCTTTATCAGGAAGAAGTGATGCTGATACTCATCTTGCATCTGGGTGAAGGCTGGAACCTCACAAAAGATGAGTGGGCTCTCTAGCACTTGATATTTGCCAGTAAGTGGGTATATTCCATGGCTACTTGTGATCATCTGCCTTGGAAATCATCAGTACCTTAGCTGAAATTTGACCTAGAGCACAGAGGAAGCCTGTTTACTTGGTATAGAGGTACTCTTTTCTTTCAATCTTGAAAATTCATAATGTACAAAAAAGTTCTGTGAAACCAGAGCCTGAATTCTACAGCTGTGGGCTATTGTCCTATAATTCACCAACATGTTTGTCAAGCACTGGAACATGTTGCCCAGGAAGTGGTGGAGTCATCATCCCTGTAGGTATTTCACAGACATGTAGATGTGGTTCTTAGGGACATGGCTTAGTGTTGGACTTAGTGGTGCTGGGTTGATGGTTAGACTCGATGGTCATTAAGGTGTTTTCTTAGTTTAGGGTGAATTTGGGGAGGAAATCTTTGAAGGGGTCCCTTCTAGAAACCAAATTCAAGCAGCCCCTCCCCCAGCTAGTTTGGGAAAAATTTCCTTCTAGAAAAGTGGAAAAAACTATTTATTTAACAAGCAAAGTATTCACAAACATGAGAAAATGAATAATATTAAACAATGGAACCTCTCACTGTTCTGAAGTGATGGCAAATTCAGAGAGAATCCTTTCAGTGGAGAGTGGTTTGGTTCATTCAGTCTCTTTTCAGTCCCTCCTATTGTGGAAATTGCCACGTCCCGGGCCCCGATGGGCCACAGGCATGAGGCCCTGGTGTTCTGGGTTTTTCATCCAGAGCAAGGCTGATCAGTTCCAAGAGGAAGAAAAGCCACAGTCTGGGGAACTTCTCTGCCTCAGCTAGCTAAAAAACTAACTAAAAGCAAAGGAAAGCTTTCTCCCACTGTCTGTCTATGCTGCAGACAACACAGTCCACGAGATGGAAAACTGAAGCTCTTATCTCTGTGTTTTTAAATACATCTGCCTCAGACATTCCACCACTTCTCCTTCTCCCCCTCCTTTGCTCTCAGATCTAGTTTTAAAAGCACAGATCTCAATATCCAACATAAGCAGAACAGATTATTGGGGATACAGGCATCATAAAATCACTCTAGGACAACTGTTTTCCAAATTATTTTATCCTATGATTCTAATAAGAACAAGCAGTTTACTACAACATACTAGAAAATGTAAGCAACTCCATTACGCCTATCAAAACTATACTACTTGTAGCAAAGTCTCTAATAATGAAATTCATGCATGCTGTGAGTGGCAACAAAATGTTGGAATCTGGTGTGAAGGTTGTATTTAATTTTCTCTTGATTTTCAGATCCTACTACTTGTACTGTTCAAGGCCTTTAAAATTAATCCAGACTTTTTTTTTTTTTTTTTTTTTGGTGAAAGCAGGACAATTTCTTCTTTATGAGGTTTTTGAGGCAAATGGAAAAAAATGGTTGTCATTAGCTTGATAAAAATCAAGCTAAACTGTTCACACAACTTCAGAAATAAATTCAGCCCATGATTTTTCAAATATAGGGAGAACCATGAGGAAACACGTTTTTATTTGCTTTTGTTTCAGAGAGGATGAACAACTGAACTGTGTTACCCTAGATGTAAAATATTAACAATATTTCCCAGTGGTTTACTGTGCTTGTGGACTTTAATTCAATTAGTTGACAATAAATTCAAGACGTCTGAAAGCTACACAAAGTATTCCATCTGTTGAATTACAGGTGATTTAAAACTGGTTGTATTAGGGCACCTAATCTTGAGAAAGAAAGCCCTTTTATGCTGTGAATTGAGTTTGAAATATATTTCAGTAAGTAATAATATTTTAAAGGTCTTAAACTGCTCCTGTTAGATTCACAGAGATATAGGTAAATTCAATTTAGCTAATATTTTTAAAACACCTCTTTTACCTGATGTCAGGTATTAATGCCAATACTGTTGTCAGAGACCTTTCTCCATGGCAGAGCTTGAGTAAGGTCTGTCCATACATTCCTCTTCTTTTCTCCCTCTTTTGTTTCCTATCATCATTTTTGCTTCTTTTTCAGCATAACCAACATAAATTCAGTGAAATTTTATGATCCAAAAATACTTTATTTTCCCTTTCAACTTAATTCTTACTATAGCACTATGGGAAATGAAATTGAGGAGTGGAGTCCTTAAGGCTGCATTGCCACTAAAATGGTTTAAATCGTGGGACCAAAGCTCAGAAGTGTAGTTCCATGTAGAATTTTATGTCACCAAACCCATCTGAAGAAGATATTGTACCCCTGAACTTCTAACATTTGCCGTAATGTTTTTATGCTGGAATAGTGTCTTCTCTCTCTCTCTTTTTTTTTTTTTGTTTTGTTTTGTTTTGTTATACTCCTCTTGAAATGTGTTATTGAAATAACAAAGAAGGTAGAATATTAGATGACAAGTAGTCTGAAAAATAACATGTAGTTGGACAGATAGGGGGTGTTTCACTCCATGCAGGTATTAAGAGCCTACAATTAAGAGCCACACCTCTCAGCCCTCTTGCCAGTTCCAGGACTTCGATGCTGATGGTGTCACCCAATTAATCACTGACCACAACAGAGAGAAATCCAAGAGTTTTCATGAATTCCCCATCTGTCCTGTCTACCCCATAGGAGTTTGGCCACAGATGTTGGAATCACACCTGAATCTTCAGTGGAGCATTTGCTCCATAACAGCCTGTGTACAACCAGCCTTTGGGTAATAAAGTTATTGACAAACTTTTATCATAATGTGTTATTTCTGTGAACTTGGATTTAGTTCACTCAAGCAATTTGCAAGCAGACTGTTGAAATTATTCATTATCCCAAAAAGATTACTCCACTTTTTAAACATGATTGTTTAAGCAAAGTCCTTCAAAGTGAAAGAAAAACAAACAAACAAAAAAAAAAAGGTGGTTGTAGATTAATTTTACAGGAACTAAGACCTCATATTCTTAATTTAAGCCAAATCTGTCAAAAAGAGTTTATCCACCAAATTACTTATGTACACCCATGTTTTTTTTTTTTTTAATTTAGATTGAATTTTTAAAAAAGCTTTTTTTTTTACCAGATATGAATACATCTGTACAATTTGCATTGCTTCTGAAGAATTTGTTTCTTCAAAGGACAAGAGATCACCTTTAATGAAGAACTGGGATGGAAAACTGGGGTGGAAAATTTGAGGGGATTTTTAATCCCATTATTTTATTGGGAAAAAGAATTGCTTTTCTGTCCAGCTAGGTCTTCTGTGATAACTTCTAATCATAATTCATTTTGTTGCATGTTGCTGCCTGAGAAAGTTTGACTTTCTAAACTTATATAAAAGATGAGAAATATAAAAAACATGTTATCAGTTAATACAGCCAATCACTCCCAAAGAAATAAAGACATCACACTGCCTTTAATAATTGGCTGTAAAAGTGGCACCTTCTAATTTAAGAGGTCTGTCCTTTACATATAATAAAACTGTGTATTAAAAATTGTATCTGGTTAAGATTATTAGCTGACAGAAACAAATTCACTGCCTTGTTAAAACCTTTTATCACAACAGAAAGAACTTAACAGAGCTGTAGCCTCTTCCATCTTGTATGGCAACAACTGGCTTGTTTACAAATTTTGAGCAATTACGTGTTGAGAAAGTCCAATTAAGAAAACCACATTTACTTTACTGTTGGAGAGATAAAGTGGTTTTTGTTTGGAGCTTTTTTCTTCCAATTCTAAGTGGATGATTAAGCACTAGAAACCATGAGTTCAACCTCACTTTCAAGTTCTCAAATCTGAGATAGCAGCACTAGCACTTTCTACATTAACTTGCAGTTTGTCCCTTTTGAGAGAAAATGGCCACAGACAGGTCCGCATTATAAAATGCTGCCAGTATAAATTTTTCACTTGCATTTGTGAACCAAATTACACTGCAAAACACTTTTTTAAAGAAAAAAATCATACTGCAAATACAGTTTGTTTCATAATATGACTTACTCAATTTAGGAAAATGCCTCAGCACTGCTATCACAAAACAAGCTCTTTGCAGTATTTTGCCAAGTATAACTGCAGAAAATCTACAGTGATATAGAGGAGACACAAGAACTTAACAAAGACAGGTCTTTCTTTCGTGGGTGGTTCATATAGCTTTGTGATACTATGCTGTGGTTTAACCCTAGCCAGCAACCAGCCTTCACACAGCCACTCACTCTCTTCTTCACCAGAAAGATCAAGGGGAGAATCAGAAGGGAAAACTTGTGGGTGAGATAAAGACACTTTATGGGGAAAGCAAAAGCTGCACAGAAAGCAAAGCAAAATAAGGAATTAATTCACTGTTTCCATAGGCAGGCAGGTGTTCAGGTATCTCCAAGGAGAGCAGGGTCCTATCACATGTAGTGGAGGCTTGAGAAGGCAAAACCCATGGCCCCAAGTATCTCTCACTTCCTCTTTCTTCTTCTCACTTTATACACTGAGCATGATAGCTCATGGTCTGGAATATCCCTGTGGCCAGTTAGGGTCACTTGTTCCAGATGTGTCTCCTCCCAACCTCCCATGCATCCCCAGCCTCCCTGCCAACACAGCAGTATGAGCAGCAGGAAAGACCTTGGCTCTGTGTAAGCCCTGCTCAGCAATAACAGAAACATCTCTATATTATCTATACTGTACACAACACAAATCCAAAACACAGCCCTGTGAAGAAGATTAACCCCACCCCAACCAAAAAACTTGCAGAAAATAATAAAAATGCAAACCTTTTTCTTTGTACAGTGAAAAAAATTTTGGTGGTGTGTCATATGCATCCCAAGTGGGTCAGTATGAAACTTACTCATAAGTCTGAAGACCTTGTAGGTGCAGACGATGAAAACAATGGTTCAAACCTTGTTCTTGTCAGAACTGGGGTACATATATTCCCCAGCTTCTTCCAGTCACTTTCAGTCTTTAAGTAACAAATGAAAAGCCACTGACTCTAATCAAACCAAAACATGGAGGTAATCCCAGCTTTCTCTGTGTGTTAACCTCTATCCATTGATAGACCCTTCCCTCCCATTTTGCAGCCAGAAAGGTTCCTTTCAATGTCTGCCAGTGAATAAACTCAGCACAGCTGTGCCAGGCATGCTCCAGCGCACGTCTTTGCAGTGAGGGCCAGGCAGCTGTGGCCTCTCCCCAGTGAAGGCTGGCCATTTGGCTACGAGCCTTGGAAGGACTCATATAGATCACATCAGGAAAAAAATGCCAGGCACATGTGATGGTTGGGAAAATCAGTCTGGAAAGAGAATTAAGAGTCCACAACCTAACAATGATTCCTTTAATATGCTGTGGATTGGTAATGTTTTTGAACAAAGTAGAAGAAAATAGGGTAGAATACCTGCAGAGGGGGAGGAGGAGGAGACAATGCCCTTATTGTCTTTTAACAAAAACAATTCTGAAATGTACCTTAGTAAAACTCATAGCTTGAAATCTTTTTTCTTTCCAGTTCAGGCCTGATGCACAGCATGTTTCCCTAGTTTTGCCCTGTCCTTAATTGCATGTAGACTGAAGACTTTTGTGCTGAGTGCAGTTTACTACTGAAAGGAGAAAAAAAATGTTGAATGTTTGAGAAGCTGATTGACAAGGAACTTTTTCCCCCCTGATCTTTTAAATGCTTTCAGCAGTGCTTCCTTATAATCCTAGACAATGCCACTGACCCTTTTACAAATCATTGTACACACTGAAGACTGAAATTTTATACACCGTTAAAGTCAAGATTTTTGGCCAGGTTTTGACAGCTGTTATTCTAAAACAATGTTTTGGCTCTGATCAAAAATATGACTTTATTTCCTTTTGGGTTTCTACCAGGAACCATATGACTGTTTGATAGATGTGGAGGAGGGGTGGGAGCAAGAGAGCAAGAAGCTCTTTCAGCTGCTCTCCCAGTAGAGCTCAGATTGCAATATGGAATGATGAAGGAATTTCATTTATCCAGGGCATTGACTGTGTGGTAGGTGGTCCCTGAACTACTGTTTGAAGGGAGGTGAAAGTCATATTTATGTTGCATATTTATTATCAAAGATCATGTCCTGAACTGCAAGATCAGGTCATGAGACAACACTTTGATTTTCTACTCTTTGAGGAAAAATTAAAAGGTACTCATGTGCAGGTTGGTATTTAGATTGCTTAAAGACTCAAAAGTTGAACTACCAGTAGATCCGTGAGCGCTCTGGGTGGAAATAAGGCAGGTGGGGGTAAAACATGCCCCTGCTGGCACATTGCAATTACTTGCTCAAGTACCTAACATTCCTTTGCAGGGCCTCAGCCTTTGACCACAGGTAATTGCTGTGGTTGCTTTTGCCAAAGCCTTTTCTGATTAAAGACCATATCAGTGTAAGAGGTGCTCAGAGCATATCCATGCTGGGCAGCCTGAGCTGTCACTGCCCCAGAGTCTGTAACCCAGCAGTGTCTGAAAGGTGACACAAACTGAGAAGGATTCTGACATCCTGCCAGGTTTCACTGGAAAACCATTCCTGTCTGCAGCAAGTAGTAACTTAGGAGCATAGAAATTATTTCTGTGGGAATTAAAATAGGGTGTTTAAGTACTACTGTTGGTTGGGATTTCCAGAAATGAAGTATAGTGCTTATTATAGTATTGCCTGAATGAAACCACACATGTTTGAAATTCCCTTTTAAAGATCACTTTTAAATATTGAGCAAAAAACTTTGTGGAAGTTTCAGATGAACTCTGATCTAACTCCACTGAGCTTTGTGCAAGTTGTCACACACTTTGTGCTAGTAACCAGCCTAGCTAGCTGAATTCTGTCCATCTCACCCAAATACTGCAGAGGGGAATATGGCCACAGCAGCATTAATTCAGGCATTCGCCACTGTTCTTTCAGCAAAATGTGTCTGTCCTGAAATTCTCCACACCCAGAATGAGCAAGTAAATTCTGGATGAAGGGACTGAAATGTATGTAAACACATATTCTTAGAAAATGGAAAAAGCAAATAAATCCTTTGTTTCTCTGTGGTAGGATGTCAGCAAGGAAAGGCAAAGTGTCTAGTAAATAAAATAATAGAAGACCATGACAGTGGTTGAAAAACATAACTCGAAAATGTGGAAAAAAGTGCTTAAATAATTGTTTTTCCTTTAACTTGGAAAAGCTATAGCTGAGGGTAAATGTCTGAAACTTAGGATGAGTTTGCTTTTCCTCTATTTATGCCACCAAGTCAGTTCTGATTATTTCATTCACTGTAAAAGTTTATTTCACTGACATTTTACAGAACAAAACCAAATATTGAGGCATTAAGTTGCAGATTCCTGCTGTAAGTTTTCATTCTGCTCTCACTTTTTGTGACTCTTAGGACACAGAAGACAAAATCTCTTCAATGACAAGAGCCCTTCAACCTTTTATAGAATCATAGACTGTTTTGGAAGGGACCTTAGAGGTCATCTAGTTCAAAAACCCCTGCTGTGGGCAGGGACACTTTTCATTTGTTCAGTCTGCCATATATGTATTCAGCATGTGGGAATCAGGATATTACTGTCACAGATTTATGACTTGTCTCTATTCTTAGTTTAGGGAACACTTTTTACCAGGGGAAAATGATAACAAACAAGTAAACACATATACAAAGGCAACAACAACAACAAAAAAAACCCACATTGACTGGGTTTTAATAATGTATTGCTTTCTTTATAAAGTTTGAAAGGAAAAACATGACTTAGAGATAAGATACAATTGTATTTTCTTGCCTAGTAAAGTTGTTTGATAACATTGCCTGTAAAGACACCTTAGGTGGACTCCAGGAAAATGTCTAGTGCTCCTGTACTGACAATTATTATTACAGCAACTGACAATTATGATATCATTCTTGACATTTATCAGATTTTCCTTATTTTTCATGTGGATGTACTCTCTCTGTACTGCATATCAGAATGTTAGCAAACTACATTGACAAGATATCTGAGTTCCAGTGGCTGGACTGGGCTCTTAAGGGCTCATAGGTCCATGGGCCAGAAATCATAGAGACTGGGCATTGAGGGTTAGTTGCTAAAGAGACATGTATTTTTTGTCTATGTGTTCCATTGTTGCAAGTTTCAGTCCTCTCCAGGAAGGAGAGAAGGAGCAGGATGGGACCATCTGAGCCTTTTACAGGCACTGGTACCAGCAGCATGCTCTGACTGCAGTGCATCCATGTGGACAGGCATGTTTGTACTCTGCATGTACGTGTGTGTGTGTGCACCTACCAGGAACACTCACCAGCCAGTTGGATGGCTGGGGTCAGGGAAGGGACTTGGAGCATCCTCACCTCTGTGGGGCCAGAGCAGGAGGGATTAGCTGGGACCTACACCCTGACAGGTTCAGCCATCTGAAACCAATGAAGGAGATGCAAGCTCTAGACAATCTCCTCCAGATCTTTAATGTCTCTGATCTTAGAGTGTTTTCTTGACATCTATCTTCAATTTAAGATTACTGTTTCCTGTCCAACAGCTATAGACACGAATACAGATAATTTCATCTCTACATTTTTCTTCTGCTAAAGAACATCAAGGGACAACAGACTACATTTGGAGACCAATGCAATTTAAGCAAGTAGACAAAGACTGCTGTGAAAAACTGGAAAAATGCATGGTTGTCTCCAGAGTGCTGCTGCCATCCTGGTGATATTTAATGTTTCCCAACACAGTTTCAGCTTCATAGTCTGTATATTTAATACACTTGGCCTTTGGTATATCACTTAATGCATTGAGCAGGCCTGGTCTGTGGCCCAAGGAAAACCTTAGTGAACTCCATCTGTTACATCCCTCCATCCTGGCAAAGAGTTTTTCCCAGATACTCTTTGGAAACACTTACCCAGCAGGATTGTATCCAGCAGGAGTTTCACCAAGACCATTGCTCACTGGCATGGCTGTGAGAATGACACCTGAGAGAGTATCAAAATCCCCATTAAAGTAAGGATGTATGATACTACTGCTTCTCTGCTGCTCTGTCCTGTTGTCCTGTCATGGAATAGAACTGGATTAGTTTGATGAAAGTTTGATGAAATCTGTTCTTGACAAATCCTTGTTGGCTGCTACACAACTCCTTTTGTTATGCTAAGAGCTGTTGCACTGAGGGGGACCCTCAGTCAGGGAGATATTTTGTAACCCGGTCATCCAAGCAGGGCTGGAAGGAAGCATTTGGTGATTCAACCTGCACCTTGACAAGCACTTTCAGGCACTTTGTCATAAACTCCCTGGCATAATATCCAATTCACTCTGTAATTGAAGCATTAGTAAAATATTTCACACATTTTGCAACTTCAGGACAATAGGACTTGGGTTAAGAGGAAGATATATCCTGTATGATAATGAAGATACATGGTACATTTGGATGGTTGCTAAATGAATCCAAAGAATCTCATTTAAGAGTATAACTGCCCAATAGCACCAGCAGCTATTGAAGATTAGTCTGTTAGATATATTTTTTTTAAATACTCTTCCTGGAAGCACCCTCATCAATTGTGGTTTTTAATTCAGTGTATTCCAGTTAAGATTTTTTATTGGAAGTTTTAATAGTACCTCCTAATTTCTCTTCTATTGTTATAATTTTAAATTCCTTCACAGTTAAATGTACATTGCAATTTTGTGAAATTATTCTAGCATGTAATTTGTTCAAAGCATGTAACATAAATTACAGTTCAACTGCATTGCTTTAGAAGAAGGAGGTTTCTGTAATTTATTTGCTGAATGAGACCTCAGAAATGGTTTATTTCTTCCTTCCAGTACCAACTTCCTCTTGTAATTAATGCAAATAAACTGGCAGGGCCTCATGATTTGCTATATTCAGAATCTTTCATGATAATGAAAGGTTGTACCCTTATACTTACCAAGATGTGATGGAGAAAAGACATCTCTGTTTGCAAAAATATTTTGTCTGGAGTAGACAGAGGTGTGTACTTCTGCAGAATTATGATTTTATTCACCCACCCTCTAATTTTCAACCGTTTCCCCTTCAGATTTGGAATTACTCTGGTTGTGACCTAATCCTATTTTTAGGTTCATAACAATTTCAGATTGTTTTTTTTTTTTAATAAAAATGTATTCTTTATGCAGATGGTTTTCTAGAAGGCTGTCAATCCAGATAACTCCAGAATGTTAACTTAAGCAGAGCTTCATTGACACCTTCCGCGTCTGCCCCAGGAGAAGTAGGGACTGCAGCTGGGTTAGCATAACTCTGTCTGTTGGAAAACAAATCAAACCACACCTAATTTATTGTTCCTTGCTTACTAGAAAGGGGACAGGCATGGAGATACATATACTTTTGGCCAGAATTACAGTAGCATATCCTCAAACTTCTGTGTTCATAAGATGAATGGTTGTGGCCTGATATGTTCCTGTATCTAAAGAAGGTACCACAAAAGACAGAGCCAAGGATGTGCTGATAGATGTCAATTTTTTTTTTCTCAAAAGAGCATACAAGAAGTTTGATTGACTGGCTCAATGTGAACTTGATTTTTGGGGGTGGTAACTTAATTTTTGTGAATGGTTTTGAGGTTTCTCAGGCTTGTTTGTCATTCATCTCCTTCTCCAGATTATTTCAGGAGGACTGTGGTATAGAAAAACCGCTGACAATGATTGTCCCAGATTCACCCAGCACAGAGGATGTACTGCAGAGTTGTTCCATTTGGCTCAAATTCAGAGACACATATACTGGCACCAAAATAAAGAAACCCACAGGCAAAATCATTCCTGCGACTTGATCACTATTAAATGTAAAAAGAAAAAATATGGAAGGGCTGTGAAAAACTGTTGTTTAAACCTCTCTCATAACAGGCCAGTAACAACTATATGTCTTAGCAGCCGCAGTATTGTGATATCTTTTTATGACTAAAACTATAGCTAGGAATAATAATGCTTTAAATGTTTAGCAACAACAACAGAAAAATCTGTGTCTAAATACTTTATCCATGAGAAACAGTTGAAGTATTTTAAAAAGAAATCCCAAAAGTCTAAGGTAATTACAAATTTTGAAATGTCACCATTTTCCATATTATTCTGGAAAACAGTACTAAATGAATGGGCATATTAGTGGTTGATTAAGTGATTACAGAGGATACTTACTAATAATTTATTTTTTGTTAATTTGTAAAAAAAAAAAGACTTTTTATTCATTTTTAGTGAAAAACATCTTTCACAAAGTTCAGATTTCACTGTGAAAGCAGAAATCTTCTCCCTGAGTAACTCGATTTTCTAACTATGAAGTTAATGTTTTCATAATTAAAATAATGGTATTAGAGCTGTGAGACATAGTGAAATAATAATGAAAAAGCTCTATGCTTGAATATGTTCAATGGATATACTGAAAATTTTACTTTTGCACAGGTTCATTGTAAAAAGTGTTGGCAAGATCTGAAAGCACTCAAGAGCTTGAAGAGTTGAAAGATGCAGAGGGACATAGGTTGTGAAGGATATACAGCCTGAAGAATTTTTCAGAGTACTACAAGGCTTAAATAAGTTTGAGAAAACTATAAATTGTCATTATCTGATTAACAGTCTATTGTGAAACTTTTGTACTTGATACACATTTCCAGATCTCATCATCTGCTAATACTTCAGCTATTTGTCTTTCTTCTTTTATTATTTGCCTCTCTAAGTCAACTCAACATGTTGTTTATAATTGCTGACAGTCTTTCTGTTAGACATGCTCTACATCCCTCCCAAATCTGCTTTTATCTTTTACACAAAACAAAGCTGCTCTTATTACAGCCAATAATGGCTGTTGGCCAATCTCAGAACCAGTACTTCTGCTGCATCTTCTTTGACCAGAAATCACCCTTGTGATTAATTTCTCTGCAACCTCACCACAAAACCAAATACAATTATTTTCTTACTGACTCCCAAACGTGTATTCTAGACTGATCTGCTTCTCTCTAGACCAAGAGTCACTCAAGCAGAAAGCTAAAGTAGTTTCATTGTCTCCCTCCCCACAACTTTGTTTGACAATATTTCCACTGCTTATTTTTTCTGATCCGTATCTTGCTAGTCCATGCTAACTCAGACTCTCCTGTAGATCTCTCTGCCTAGGCTTCGCCCAAATATTAGTCTCTATAAGAAAAATATGCTTAAGAACATTCCTGTCTAAACTGAATTACACTAAAGTGTGTGACTAAAGAATGAAACTCCTTAAAATTCAAACCATCTTGCATCTTTTATTCTTCTCCCTGCTGCATATTATGATGTCAGATCCATTCTGAATGCTGCAATAAAAGACATTTTCTGCAATGATCATGATACATATCTCTGTATATTCCGCTGTTGCTAGCCCTTCTTCCTTATCAAACTCAGTCTGCTTGTCTTCCTTTCAGAAGGTTCTATCTGCATCTTCACTGAAACCTTATTTTTCATTTAAGACTCTAGGTGCAGATTTTATCTCTCTCTAGTCCTTCCAAACAAGCGGTTGCTCGGAGACTGGCTGGGCATCAGTCTGCTAGTGGGAGGCATTGAATGCTTACCTTTGAATCACTTGGATTTTTTTTACTTAGTTTTTCTTTCATGTATTCAAGTGTCTTTATCTTGACCCATGCGTTTTTCTCACTTTTCCTATTCCAGTTTTCTCCTGCATCCTACTATGGGGGTGAGCAACTGACTTTGGTGCTCAGGCAACTCAACTGCTCAGTTGCTGGCCAGGGTCAACACATCACATGAGAAAAAAGTTTGACTTTTTCTCAAAAAATTCCCCTGATATGACACTCTTAGGAATCCTGCAACTTTCACCATTTGATGGCAATTGTGTAATTCCAGCTGTAGGAAAATCTGACATAATTTGAACTAGCTTGTAGTGAAAGCTTCTATATAGCAAACCAGGTCATGAAAAGCTTTTCTCATATCTACTTTCAAACTCTTAGATTACAGTTATACAGTTTGAAATTTCAATCCTTGCCAAGTAAGACTCTGAGAGTGAACCAGTACCCACTTTGGAGTGCACTAGTGGGGAGGGGATAGCCCTGTTTCATTGCTTTATTTTTTTGCCTTTTTTTCTTTTTTATTTTTTTTTTACCTTTTTGAGAATTTCTTTTGCTGGTAGAAATAATTATATAGAAAATAAATGCTGCAAACAATAGTATTCCTTTCCCATTCTCATCACATGAATGTTAATGCCATAGAAACACTAAAGAAAATATATCCAAAAGTATACACATTTGCAAAATTTTAAAGATTTTTTAAAAGTATCTTGCTGTTTAAGCAAGTTCAAGCATATTCAATTTCATCATGTATGACTGTTCATCCTTCATTCCTATTTTTCAAGGTCAAGAGATCTGTCTGCCATTAAAAGCAGGAAAAAATATAGAAATAAGAGAATAAGGAAATAACTGGCAGAGTGTTACTCTCTGGACTATCAAGCTGGTTAACCCCCTGAAGGGTTTAACTTACTTTTCTGTACACTGTTATCAAGACAAAAATCAGAGTGAAAATGAGCTGGCCTCGACTTAATCAGTAAGATAATGTTTCACCACTTGCATAGCAAATGATTCCTCGAAGGTGGCAGGTACTAGCTAACCAGTATTAAACTTTTTGGCAAACTGAGATTTTGAAGTGATTTCCAGACTCGGATGCCTGGGGTAGATCTTCAAGAAACAAAGCACACCAAAATAAAAATTAAATAGCAAAAATAAAAAACAGTACCCCCCAAAAAACCCAAAAACCCAACAAAACAAAATGTTTGCTTTATTGAACAATTATCACCAGCAACTTAGAGCAAAAAGAGTGTCCAAAAGACACTTTTTGCTCAAAGTAGGATACTATTTGAGCAGTAGTATCCTCAGCATTACCACATCTTCTTGTATGTGTACAGCACAAGCAAGTCCTTTCAAATGCTATTGTGCTTCTCCAGATAATGCAAAACACAACAATTTCTAATCAGCTTGTGAGTGAATTGGTATGATAAAAGTAAATTTATGCAATACATTAGAATTGTTAATGTTTTATTTAATTTTACACAACATTAATTATCATGTTGTCATATCTAAAACTACTGAAGCCATACAAATATAAGCCTAATACTTTGAATGGTGTGTATAAGTAAGTGTTTTGGTATTTTATTTTAAAAAAATTAAGACGTTACTTATGTGCTGATATATGTCATAACTTGGCAAAATAAAATCTTAAGTGTTTTGCTTAGAATTTATAATCATAAAAGTCTTGTCCTTGAGACTGCACATAAGTTCTCAAAACTTCGTCTTTTTTATTGCTGATAATTGTAGTATTTTCACTGAAGACATTTCCAGAAAAGAAGCTGTGAACTTTGTGCTTTGAACTTAAAGACAATTCCTGGACCAATTTTTCAATCGGGGCTTGTCTGCATATATGATTGATTCATGTTGTAAATGCTGACTTTAGGAAGAGAAGCTGATACAAATATGGAATTAGAAACAAAAGCACCTTGATCAGTTTTGAAATAAAAAAGTGCTCTGACTTATGTGCTTTCCTAATAGCATTGGGGGAAATGTTACAAAGGTAAGAAATGAATGTTTTTTCTATCACCAAGGAAAAAACAAGTTCTAACTAGTCCGAGATGTTTTACCAACTATTTCGCTATGCAGACAAAATAGAAAATACCAAGAAAAATCTTTGCACAGTCTCCACAGAGTGGTAAGGACAAAACAATTGGATTGTACCAGAGTCATGGTCCATGCTCTTTACTTTAGGAGATGTTTATATTTTTGGAATTAAAAAGTCTTTGGCAAAGACTGCATTGACAGGAGGAACTGAATCCAGGATTTGTCATTCCAGGAGTGTGCTCATTTCCAGAACCCAAATGCAAGACTTTTTGCTCTCCATTAGGCCTTAAAATCTGTCTATTCTTTAGAAGGAGGAATAGAAAGAAAATGCAACTCAGTGATGCAATTCACTGTGCATCTACTTCTGGGAGGTATTATTGCCCAGAAAAGTAGGACCAAAGACCACAGCCAACACTTTCTATCACCAGGCTGTGATCATAATCATGAGGCTTTTCTCCAGGCTCTTAAACACATAAAGGAATTTCTGTCTATCAATTCCAGCTCTAAAGAGTGACAAAGCCCCAAGCTGGTGCTTTAGTCTGAGGAAGCAACCCAAAACTTGCTTCTTGGCTGGCTTTGGCTTACCTCTATTCATATGCTGGGCACCAGGCGGCCCATGGAGAAGTTCTATTCACGTAGCTGCCTTGCTCTGCTCTGTGAATTACAGACACAGTCTGAGGTGTCTCATTGTACTGACTGACACATTGAGCAT
The DNA here is from genome assembly GCF_048771995.1 of Taeniopygia guttata. Lineage (NCBI taxonomy): Eukaryota > Metazoa > Chordata > Aves > Passeriformes > Estrildidae > Taeniopygia > Taeniopygia guttata. The sequence goes on along the minus strand of NC_133027.1, from coordinate 48,275,332 downwards.
CTGAACAAATGCATCCCTTTGTGAATTCTACAGGACCAAGCACAAAATCTAAGTTACAAGGGGGATATATATATATATATATATATATATTTCTGTCTCTACACATTTGAAAAACTTTCAGTCTAAGCCAAAATTTTGTTGGCAAGTAGGACTAGGTTTTGAAAACCATTGTGAGGGATTTTTAGAGATTATAAGGATGAGAAGCCTGACTCAGCAGGTCTGTATTATGCAAGGTGTCACACAACCAGAGCACCACTTGGTATCTGCACTAAGAACCTGTTACAGGAGCAAATGGCGACTAATAGTGCTGTCTGTCATGTCAAGCCATATCATGTGAGACCTATTCTTCTTTGGAAAAGCATATTTATTTCAAATGCAACCTTATGTTTACAGTGGTTTCTTTTCTTTGTGTTTAATGTCTTTCCATCCTCTACAACTCAAGGATTTCTGAGGCAAAATCGGTTTTCAGTTATTCTTTTTTTTTTTTTAATTTATATTTTTAAAACATGGACAAGTGACCAGGAGTTCAAGAGAGCCATTACAAAGCAAAACAAAACTAAAACTGATTGAAAGAAAAAGACAATATATTGTCAGGTATATTTAAGGATCTGGAAGTCATTTGACTTTTTCTGAATACATGGATAGATGTTTCTAAAGTTGTACTGATATTGCCTAACTTTCAGTATTTATTCTTACACATTTCTGATTGTTTGACTGTGTGAGTAGGTGTTAGTTTCATTGCTAGCTAAAGCTCAATTTAACATAGGACCTAAGTGTTCAGTTAGCAGTAAGCACTGGGGTAGAGCCATTCATGGTATTAAAAGTAGTGTATAAATCTTTAAAACTTAAATTGTTTTCTGCTTTGCTTTGCTGAATGGTTCCAAATTTTCCATGATCAAGCTTCAATTCAGCAGAATCATAGAAGAATTTGGCCATTGTAAAATTTGAAGAATTTGGCCAAAATAGGTTTCGATGGTACATCTGAAAGTAGTTTTTAGAAATTATTTTCTTAAAAGCTTATGGACTTCTTTATTTGCATTCTGGACTGGTTTAAATCTCCATTATACTGACCAGCCTTAGGGAAAAGCACAAAATATTTTCAGATTTAAATATTGGAGTTGTGCATTGAGTTTATGCAACACAGATGTCAGAATCAAAATCTGTTGAAGCACTACTGAGAACAGAAAATCTATTTACTGACAAGGAATCATGAATTCTCAGCATTTTCAAAATCAGTACACTTGGAATGTGTTAGAATCCAGCCATATCAGTGGAAAGTTTCCCTGTTGCCAGTTAAGAGGATGAACATTCACTTAAAAAGATTTACATTTTTTGTCACCTCTTGTACAACCATGTTTATTTCTATCGATCTTCTGTGCCATTGACTGCTCAAGACAGTCTATGAGTCTATAGAATCATGGAATTTTTTGGTTGGAGGGGACCTTAAAGATCATCTATCTCCCACTTCCCTGACACTGGGAAAAACACCTTCCCCTAGACCACAGAGCTCAAATTGCAGAATCATAGACTCATAGAATATTCTGAGTTTGAAGGGACCCATCAGGATCATTGAGTTCAACTCCTGGCCCTGCACAGGACACTCCCAGAATCACACCTTGTGCCTGAGAGTATTGTCCAAATGATGAATCCAGTCTGGCCTTGAACACTTCCAGTGATGGATCATACACAACTTCTCTGGACAACTTGTTCCAGCCCCTCACCACCCTCACAGTAAAGAATTTCTTCCCACCATCTAATCTAAATCCACTCTCTTTCAGTTTAAAGAAAGTCTTTTTTATCCTATCATTACAGACCCTTGTAAAAAGTCCCTCTCCAGATTTCTTGCACTCCACCTTTAGGTACTGGAAGGTGCTGTAGGGTCTCCCAGGAGCCTTTTCATGTCCAGGCTGAACAACCCCAACTTTCAGCCCAATATTCACAAGAGAGGTGCTCCAGCCCTCTGATTATCTTTGTGACCTGCTCTGGACTCGTATAGTACCACATATTTTTTGCTAACACATAGTGCTGCTTTTATCCTTTCAGAAAACTTGGCGTAGTTTTATTTATTCTACATAAATTATCTCTGAAACTGAATTGAGCAGACTAGGAAATATTTCCACCAGATTTAATCATGTTTCTTTCTTTCTTTTTTTTTTTTTTTCTTTTTTTTTTCTTTTTTTTTCTTTTTTTTTTTTTTTTTTTTTATTCTTTGTTTTTAACCTCTGGAGGAATTAATTTATACTTTTGTATTTTGTAACATTAAGAAGAGTTAAAAAACATGCCAAATTGGTGTCAGACTTAGATATTAAATGAGTCAGAAGGGAGACTTCATCCCAAACACCAAATTGCTGGGGTTTTTTTTCATATTCTGATAGAATAGATTATTTCAATATTGCAACACTAGATGTCATCACATCATGGTCCAGCTTGGTGAGACTATATTTAAGCTTTTACCAGGATACAGATGAGTGAATAATTCAAAATTAATAATTCATGTACTGGATTTTGCTGCCTTTTATTTCTTTTTTTTTTTTTTTCTGCATGAAATATTCAAAAGCAGCTTACAAGGTTCTCTTAAGTATTCCTTACCAGAATTTATTTGCAAGTTGTATCCATTTTGCATCCTAACAAATTTTAACTGCTCATTTTGAACTTTAAATTCACAATTAGTAATTTGTTAGAATGTTACTTCTGTTCACAATTTATTGAACAGCAGTGTAAAGTGACAAGCTGAAAAAACAAATGAAAATCAGAACTAACAAAAATTCAGATCTCTTGCTAAATCAATATCTCCAGTAAAATAACAGTTAATATTTTAAATTTATATAAAAATATGCAAATAAAATTAAATATTAAAAATATGTTTATTTATGGTAATTGCTAATCTTTCTGTAAAATGCTCTTTAAAAAACAAAGTGTTTTCCTTGAAATCATCTTCAAACAGTGTAGTAACAAGCATACATTTTGACCAATGAATGGTGAGTTTTTAAAAATTATTACTGCCCAATTATGCACTTCTCAATACAATTGGATTCCACAATTAATGCTTTCCTGCATAGATATTTGTGGAACTTATTTAGAAATTACCTTGTTTATACTGGGCTTTTTACTGGGCTGCTGTAAATTCAGATCTTTTCCTTGTAGTTTAATTGTTGATAATGTGAGAAGCTGAATGTACTTTATAAATTATTTCTTGTTACAATCTCAGGTTATATCAGGGATGGTCTCTCTGAAACAGCTGCCATTAGATCTAGCAGCTCCCTTCTTTAGCAGCGTTATTCATGTCATTCTTTTAGATTCAGAATACAGGACATTTGGTCTGTTTAATAATAGTAAAATTGTTATTTCTTTCCAACCCTCTGCCACTCAGTGCCATAGTTTTCTGTACTCCAAAAGCACAGGGAATCTCCAGGGACTTTCAGCTACCTCCCACCTCTTTACAGTCTTCCTCCCTTTTCTCCTCTCTTGTGTTCTTGCATATTACACCAAAAGGAAAAACCCCATATCTCCATAAATTTAGTCAAATGCAAACATAAAAACTGTTGATGTCAATAAAACAAAAAGCAGAAGGAAAACATACGGGATTTCAGCAACATCTACTTTTAAAGCAGCTAAAAGTTCTTGGTTATTCCAGTAACTGGGACTTCTGAAATGAATTTGTAAATGCAGAAAGGGCCGTTGAATACATTACCTTATCTGATGAGTCTTTAACACAAAATGTAATGCCAGTGTGAGTAAAGGAAACTGAACCTTTTATTAATACCCCTCAGACCATAGAGCAAGGCTTACTTATGTTTTTCTACTGATAACCCAATTAGCATCAAATTTTGTTCTGCAAAACAAAAGGTTGAGAAATAATCCCTGTCTAGACTAGACCATGAGGACTCAGCTGCTCTCCAGTCAGGCCCTACATTTTTGGATGACTGGTCTATCAACTTCTAAAAACTAATTAAACTTTTTTCATGAGAACAGGACGAAAAAGTTCAGATCACAAACCTCAGTTTCACTGCTAATGCCACAGCAGCAAAATCAAGGCATCATGCTCTTGTTAGGCTTTCCGTTTCATTCTCATGTATTCCAACACTAAAGTGCAGTACCACTTTTAAGATACTTAGAGAAGGATTCATGGAAACAATACAGCACTCTATGGATGTTTTTCTGTTATTTAGTGTGCTCACCTCATGCATTTTCCTTACTAGGCTGGAATTTTCTTCTTGCTCTCTGGCATTAGCAATTTTTTTTTTTGTTTGTATTGTTGATGACCAATATCCATTTAAACTTGAGCCATATCTCAGATTAGTCTCAATGGTTTAGTTAGTCATTATTTTAACCATTCACACTTATTGTTGTTACCAACATCATTATCTTTGATTGAAAATAGATAGATGCTATTGAGAGGTTTTGATTTTTTAAAAATTGTATTATGTGGATCTCTTTGCATATATTACATTTTTTCCTTGGCACCATCATTTCTTAGTCCCTAGTCTGGCGTTTTTTTGGTCTTGCACTTACTCCTAGAGCGCAACCTGATTTCTTTTGATGGAACCACAGATGCAGGGAGCTATTCCCCAGGGCTCTTAGCTCTCAAGGCCTGTTTGCATTAACTTATGATCTTGTTACCAGCCACTTCTTGGGCTAAAATCAGTGCAAGAGCAAGTTAGTGCTCATTGCTTGTGACTGCTTTCTCTGCTGTGCTGATTCCTTAATGGCTATGTTCTGTGGGGGATGGCATGAGGAAGGCAGTGACCTTGGAAAACACTAAAAAGACAGAACCAGGGTTTATTGAAACAGATTTTTACATGTCTTTTTGCAGCCTAGGGAGGTGTAATAGAACAACTTACTGTGATTAGCTGAATAACCTAGAAAAGAATGCCGGAGAAAAGTAAGAAAAAGAGGCCTACTGTTATATTTCAAAGTATTGCAGCACTAAATACAACTTCCTGCTCTTTTAATGAAAAAAACTCTTCAGATTCAACTTTATAAATATCCAGAAGATCTTGCAACAGCAGCTAAGGTATGGTGTATATTTAATGATATTATTCCAATAATCGCAATTGAAGAATGGGACTTAGGACATGAAGTTCTCTGCCTCTTACTAACATTTCCTATCCATTTATAAAACAAAATGAGAAAGAACCTAGTTATTTATAGCAGTAGGTAATTATATTCCTTTATATTTTGGTAGCATTTCAGTATAAGAAGGGCATTTTTATTAATTGATTTGTTATTAGGAGGCAATTAATAAATACTTTATTCAAATATGAATAGAGAGTAAGTATGCTAGCTACCTAAAGCCTTGATGATCAAGGTCTAAAGCCTTGATCTGATTGCCTAAATCTGATTGATTTGTTACTATCCAGTAACTGATCATGCTTATAAATAATTAAATCATTAAAGCATTTCAGGGATGCAACATCATGTTATTTATTGAGCTTTCAGATATGAACATTTGATCCTAATCATCACATAGGAGCACAGTTTCCTATATGAAGATTGGGTGTAGAAACTAATGCTCTCACTGCTATTATAAAAAAGAGAGGGAGAGGAGAGGAGAGGAGAGGAGAGGAGAGGAGAGGAGAGGAGAGGAGAGGAGAGGAGAGGAGAGGAGAGGAGAGGAGAGGAGAGGAGAGGAGAGGAGAGGAGAGGAGAGGAGAGGAGAGGAGAGGAGAGGAGAGGAGAGGAGAGGAGAGGAGAGGAGAGGAGAGGAGAGGAGAGGAGAGGAGAGGAGAGGAGAGGAGAGGAGAGGAGAGGAGAGGAGAGGAGAGGAGAGGAGAGGAGAGGAGAGGAGAGGAGAGGAGAGGAGAGGAGAGGAGAGGAGAGGAGAGGAGAGGAGAGGAGAGGAGAGGAGAGGAGAGGAGAGGAGAGGAGAGGAGAGGAGAGGAGAGGAGAGGAGAGGAGAGGAGAGGAGAGGAGAGGAGAGGAGAGGAGAGGAGAGGAGAGGAGAGGAGAGGAGAGGAGAGGAGAGGAGAGGAGAGGAGAGGAGAGGAGAGGAGAGGAGAGGAGAGGAGAGGAGAGGAGAGGAGAGGAGAGGAGAGGAGAGGAGAGGAGGGAGGGGAGGGGAGGGGAGGGGAGGGGAGGGGAGGGGAGGGGAGGGGAGGGGAGGGGAGGGGAGGGGAGGGGAGGGGAGGGGAGGGGAGGGGAGGGGAGGGGAGGGGAGGGGAGGGGAGGGGAGGGGAGGGGAGGGGAGGGGAGGGGAGGGGAGGGGAGGGGAGGGGAGGGGAGGGGAGGGGAGGGGAGGGGAGGGGAGGGGAGGGGAGGGGAGGGGAGGGGAGGGGAGGGGAGGGGAGGGGAGGGGAGGGGAGGGGAGGGGAGGGGAGGGGAGGGGAGGGGAGGGGAGGGGAGGGGAGGGGAGGGGAGGGGAGGGGAGGGGAGGGGAGGGGAGGGGAGGGGAGGGGAGGGGAGGGGAGGGGAGGGGAGGGGAGGGGAGGGAAGGGAAGGGAAGGGAAGGGAAGGGAAGGGAAGGGAAGGGAAGGGAAGGGAAGGGAAGGGAAGGGAAGGGAAGGGAAGGGAAGGGAAGGGAAGGGAAGGGAAGGGAAGGGAAGGGAAGGGAAGGGAAGGGAAGGGAAGGGAAGGGAAGGGAAGGGAAGGGAAGGGAAGGGAAGGGAAGGGAAGGGAAGGGAAGGGAAGGGAAGGGAAGGGAAGGGAAGGGAAGGGAAGGGAAGGGAAGGGAAGGGAAGGGAAGGGAAGGGAAGGGAAGGGAAGGGAAGGGAAGGGAAGGGAAGGGAAGGGAAGGGAAGGGAAGGGAAGGGAAGGGAAGGGAAGGGAAGGGAAGGGAAGGGAAGGGAAGGGAAGGGAAGGGAAGGGAAGGGAAGGGAAGAGTTTCATCTGTTATTAAACTCTCCTGCCTTTGAGCTTTGACAGATTTCTGGAATGCTGGATGACAGTCATATGAACTCTTAAAATAGTAGCTGAAGAAAGAGAAAAAAAGTAGAACCCAATCCTGTCATGGAAACTGAGTGGGTGCAAGGATTGAGAAGCTATTACAAACTCCCTCTGTCTGCAAGAGGCATTGATGACACACACACTGACAGAAGGGAGAAAAGAATCAATTCATAGTGAAAAATTTTCACTTATGATAAAATTAAGAATGGCACTCAGATTTTATATGTATCTTATATATGAAATATCAAAAAAATCCCTCATCTTTATAAGTGCTCATGCTGGTGTTGTATATACAGATCTAACCCTCCAGGAGTTTTTAACCTGATCGCATTTCATGCAATGTTTCAGCTTTACAACCATTGTTCTAGCCAAGCATAAAAATCCTTGTATTGTGTATTTAGATATTTTCATATTGCAGGACTGAGATATCAAGTATTTTCAGAACAACTGTTCTGTCTTCCTCCTCTCAAGGAGTTTAGCAGATGACAAATTTAAGGAGGCAGTTGTGCTGACTTTACTACTATTGTTTAATTCATGTCTGTGATTTCAAATATTACTTGCAGGGCAGCTCCTATGTATTTCAGTACTGAATCAGGTCCCAAGTTAAAGAAACCATTTGGTTCAAAATCCACACTTAGTTTACTTAGAACTGGTCTATGATGAAAAGTATTTTGTAAAAATTATTTTTTGAGGAAAAAATATCGTCAGCCATTTTTAATCTTTTAGATCAATTTTAAATGCCTATAAAATGTGTCACCAATATTGTAAATATTTCCAGCTCACCCTGTGTGGATTGAGTTCCTCATTGACATACACCTATAAACTATTGTTTTCCTGCTTCCTTTTTAATGAATTAATTTTTCTCTTTACCTGAACAGAAAGGTGTGTAAACCTTTTGGGACTCCTTTGTTTGTATGAAACTTGCTCTCCAAGTCAAAAAGGGAAGTATTGATCATGCATCATTTATACACAAGTCAGGCAGACCTATGCAAAGTGAACAGTTATAACTGCATTAAATAAAGTAGCATAATTTTTGCCATGTATTTATATACCTACATTAATCCATCTTTTTCTAGGCAATAAATCAGTCACTTAATAAAATACAATGGAAAAAAGTGCATGATGCTATTTAAATGCCCAGATGTTAAGAACCACCTAGAATTCATCATCACACCACGCATGTGGGATCCATGGGGAGCACATCTCCCTTTTGACCTCCTCAGACATGACTGTAGTGGTTTTGAAGCATCCTGACAGAGCTCAAGCAGTGACCAGCCTTCACGTATCTATTCGCCTGAGTTCAAGACTTCTTATCCAGGTAGACAGAATGGAGCACACTGTTAGATTGGAGAAAATAAATGTCTAATCTATTGAGACTGGATATACATGGAGGTCTTGGAGACAACAGTTTTAGTACTTGCCTCAAAACATGTGTATGTCCTGGTTTAGTTCCCTATATCAATTTTTTTATCTGTTTCCAATGTTGTAATTTAGTCTAGTCCACCCTAATTATAAGAGTATCAATAAACATTCATCATTTTCCTCATTTCACTAAGATCTCTGGAAAACCTTTCATTACATCTTTGAGAGTTAGCATATAGCTCATTTAATTGATCAGATTTCTATTTATTTCTACCAATATGATGGGATGATATGCACTAGAAGACAGTATTTGCCCCTATCCATATATTTAAAACTGTTTGGTAGGGGTTTGCTTTTTATTTTCATTTTTGTGATTTTCTCACAGACCTTTCTCCACATGGAACTAGAAACAGAATTAAGATTTCTGCATCACTCACATCAGAAATGTGTGAGAATACACTGTAGCAGCGAAGAAATTAGCCTACTGCTGTGGCTGTACCCACGAGCCCTAGTGTGGACCAGAATGAGTAAGCAGGCTAAACACACAAAAAAATATTTTTGAGAAGAAAAACTTAAATACTGCTTTCTAAAAAGGACAAAATTATACGATTCACAATTTCTTATTATTTTTCCTATTCTCTATTTCCTTTCCCATTTCCTGATTTTGTTTTGAACTTTTTTTCCACTGTGAGGCTGGTGAAACACTTAAATGTGTTGAGATCCAGGATGGAAGTCCTAACAATATAACTAACAAACACTAACACTTTCCTTTAAGGGGACTATGTTTTATCTTTGCTTCCAGGAAAACAAACAAACAAACAAACAAAACAAACAAAAAAACCAACCCAAACAAAAAACAATTGTTCAAGCCTGCTCTTTCATGTCTAATCATGCTTGATACCGACAATATGTGTCAATTTACACCAAGAATAAATGAACTATAGAGAAGAAAAATGAGACTAGGTGTCTTGAAGAAAGAATGGCTCATCCTCCTTTGGACACTATTGCTCAAAAGCAAATTTATTTTTACTCTTGTATAATGGGTGTAAGATCTGATAGCACATTTTAGTACAATTTCATGTTCTGGAGCTCATTTTCTATTTCTCCCTTAGACATTTTCTTTCTGGGTCTGCATGTCATGTTTGGGATTGTTTTGTGGCCAGCAAAGTAGATTCAGTAGTGTCCAAGACTGGTCTGTCCATGCTGCACTTGTGCTGTAGCTCCATCTTTACAACTAGGCCAACTGTCTGATGAGGTAGCAATAATGCCATCACTTTACAATGAAATTTACTGCTACATTAATGAAACTAAAAAAAGATATCAGCTAACAGTGGTTTTGTCCTTCTGTTTGCCAAATAATAGTAAGGCACAGTTTATGAACTCTGTGGGAGCTTACACTACAAAGCAGCGCCTTGCACAGCTTATACAGAGACATGTTGTCTGTTGATGTAATCACCACGCCAGAACTAATTAAACTCAAAATGACATTTTCTGGATAAGGCTATTACAAAGTTCTATAAAGAGCAAACTGTATCTGATCAGGAAACCTCTTGCCCAAAATGTCTTCCTATGCATAAGGTCAGATCTGGCTCACTTTTCAGAAGCACAGTAAATGTACTTTTTCCTTTCAGCTATTAAAGAAAAAAATCAAAAAATTGCAATTTGTGTAAATTGAATAACAATATGAAGACAACTATAATTTAAGAATGTCATATTCTTAGCTTACCCTTTGTCCTGACATGATGGCAGATTATGGCAAGGGCATTTCAAATGCACAAGGCTGGTGGGAGATTTTAATATTTTAGGACATAAAATCATTAATTTTGCAGAAAGTCAAGGCAGAAGGGAAATTATCAGTTAAAAAAAACTTGTAGCAGTGTCTGTGTGAAAAAAACTACTGGGCATTTACTTTTCCACCCTGTCAGTTTGATTGTTCATCAATTGTCTGGGAAGCTTGTACTGGTGTAAGAAAGGGACTTTGTAAGACGCTACAAAAAGAATGTGAGTAAGCAATGCTTAGATTATAGACTGGGCTGGTAATGCATGGTAAAACAGAAAATGTGGTATTCATATATATTCATGTATATATTTGTGTTGATACAGAAGTAGGGGAAAAAACATCCTACTTACTTATGTTGTTCTCTAGTGGATATCATATGGTTTAAAGTCTTAAAAATTCCTTACAATTTTGATTGAAATAAATTTCAGAGAAGACAGTAGGGAATTCAAGGGTAGCATTATTTTTGAAGTGCTACCAGGCAAAAATCAGATCAATTTGTTTACTGCAACACTACCTTTAAGCTTAACTAGCATCCAAATATAGAAAACAAAAAAAATTTGGAACAGACTTAGTAATATATAAGACTACACAATTCTAAAATCAATTTATCAAACCCTCACCAGACAGTAAAAATGTTGATTTGAGTAAATGGATTCTGCCTCTCTGCTGAGCTGTATGAGGTACATACATGGCATTTGCAGATGGCATGAAAAATGAAGAGCAAGTTGGCAATGCTGAAATGAAATCTATCTTAGATATAATTATGCTATTGATATACACAAGTTCTGAAACAGATTATAAGGTCATACCTCACAAGATATTTACTCTGTAGCAATGCTTTGTTCTGAAAAATATCTTTTTAAGAGCTGATTCCACATATTTTATTTCCTAATACTTGTAAGTGTTTCACTACCCAGTCATGGACAGTCATTTTGACAGTAAATATTTTTAATTTTTTTTAAATGTAGAACAACAAACAAACCCATGGGAAATTCTATGTGTGTGACTTCCACAGATTATTGTTTGTATCATTATGTCCTGATTATTTCACAAAAATGCCTGTTTCCAAGGGTGTGCTTTGCAAAAAGAAATTGTACCTTTCACATGGTGGACAACAGTTACAATCAAAACATTTGATATTAGGTAACTAAAATGGGAAGCAGGGAAAGCATCTACCAGCAGTGGGGGGTTATTTTTTTTCTGGTGGAATGAGATGGATCCTTGAATCTTCCATGAGTCGTGGCAGAAATGTCAAAGAAAGACTAAAATATCTTTTTGGCCCTACCCCTCTCTTATAACTTATGCACAACATTAGCTTGAACTAGAAGAATCCTTTCAAGAACTTATATTCCAAAACCATACAGATTTCAGACATGTATTGGTCAGCATTTCATATCAGCTCTCAAAACATCCTTTTGTGGCACTTGGTTATTATTCAGAAATAATGACACTATAATTTACTGATTCATTTTTTTGCAAATATCTACTCAGAAAACCTCTAATTATTTTAGGTGTCAGACTATTCATGAACCAGTTCTATTGTTCTTATTCAATATCTTTATGGACAATATTCAGGCTAAGCATTCTTTTCTCAGTGTTGGATTTAACATGACAGAATCACAATGCTGGATAAATAAAGTTCATTGTGTTCTTTCTCACTTCATAGTTATGTGAGGGAAGAATTAAAAAACAGATACAGCAGTGATCTGTATTTAAAAATCTGTAATTAAAAAACAGATACAGCAACACCTTTAATAGGTGATGTGCCTGGCTGTAATTAGATGCTGAGTCTTCTGGATTGCAGATATTTTCCTGTTGGTGAGCTCTTACAAACAAGGGCTCCCAGCCTTTACTGACTGTAATATTTTATGGTCATTCTTTTTGTATCATTTTTCCAGATGCCATTTTTATACATTTCTGAGTTTGTATAAGCTTTTACTTCTATATAAATTACTAATAAACTGTGTGAACTACATGGAACTGAGGATTTACAAATGTTTCTGAAGTTATGTAAATGTTAATTAATTTAATAGCATATGTAATTATTTCTACCAATAACAACAATCTAAACTCTGTATTTCTCTGTAAAAATGATAACTAAGAATTATTTTGTTTACCTGTTCAGATACTGTAGTGTAAGTCCTTGTGAACCACTTTCTTAGACCTTCAAGAGGATATGTTGGTATCAAAAGAATTTGTATACTTTTGTAATACAAATTTATTGATTGTCATGAAAAGATATGTGGAGGACAGTTTTAAATATTATCAGTCAAGAGCTTTGCTCTTATTTTTGGGCCAGGGTCAAGTACAGAGTAGAACAGAAATAGAGGTTTTTAGTGAATTTTAGTCAAGAAAAGAGATTCCAAACAAGAAAAAGGCACCTGGTTGTGTCATCATCTCACCTAGATTGTTTAAATGTATTCAGGAGAACACTTTGACACAAAATTTGCTTTTTAATATAATGGTATTTTGCTTTCACCTTACCCAAACTGGCTTTCCTTCTGCAGCTGCTATGCTGCTGTTATCAAAATAAAAAATGCCTAAAATAATAGTAAAACCAGATATTATTTTGAAAGTGGCAATATAATTGATTACATCTGAAATAGTATATAGAGAAGTATCTCTATAAATACAAATAGATACAAGTCTTAAAAAGTATGATTCAGCTGTGTCATTTCTCTGTGTTTCTATTCTCCCCTAGAGAAAGAATTTTGGCTTTTCTCTCTGGAATACAGTGCTGGGAACACTCAGGACTATCTTCCATCCTGAAGTCCAACAAATCTGTAACCTCCATGAAGCACAGAAGCAATACTTCTAAAGAAAAGTCTGTACTCTGGTGGAAACCTATTTAATTATTTTTATTCAAACATCACACTCATGCAGCTCTCATGCCCCAGTCTGTTACACAGAGGCAAAGTTTTTGAGATTAAAATGTCTGACATAGTAAAGATCCCTGATTAAGGGCTTGTTTTAGATTTTTTAGTGTGCTGAGAATTAAAAGGTTATATTGGCTAAGAAGGCAGAGCTGTCACTCCCTCTCTTTGCAATATCAGACCATTCTTCAGGCCTTCCTGAGATCATATGTGGCTCTAACAACCTTACCTTATTCTAAAAACCTGACACCACAGAAAAAAAATTAGAGTCCAAGCTTAGATAAGGCAATACTTCCAAAGAGCAGTCAACTAGTACATTATATATTGTGTAAAGCTAAAGAAATAATAGTCAGAGGTCAAGGCTGGGAAAAAATGCATTAATGAATTTACAATTAGTACGATTGATAAAATTTTTTTAGAAGCATTACCTAAACAAACAAATAAAATGTCAACTGACCCTTTTTATTTGAATATGGATTTAATACTTCATAAGGTGTAAACTGATGCCAATATTTTGGTATTGTTTGGGCATAACTCAGTAAAGAGATTCTGGGTTTTCCATCTTCTAGAGCCAAAGATATCATGCTCTTGAGGAGTCTTGGCTGTCACAGCATTTCTACCAATTCATTGCATGTGTCGTTTCATTCTTCAAATATACAACATGAGAAAAAAGTGGGAGAAAATCAATAGGGATTCAAAGAATCTTAAGTTGTCCGTGAATAAAGTGGGAAATTGGTGAAATTCTCAAAAGAGAAGGGTAAAGGGTAAAGCTCTAAAGGGTTTTACAAAGACAGCAGTAAGAGAATATGATAACCAGTTTTAAAATGTAACTGCACAAACTGATGAATGAGGATGTTTTCTTAGGTGAGATCACTCTAGACAATCCTTTAATTATCTTAAGTAATAAAATTGCAAATAGTTTTTTTCCTCTTTGTTTCAAGTCTTATAAAATTAACTAGATGAAATGTCTACCCAGCAAACTTTTATGACTAAATAAAATGGACAGACATTTTTATATTGGACATTATTTCTTAGACAAAATGCAAATTAATGACCTGAATAGCAGCATGAAGAATATATTTTTGAATATATATTATAATTATTAGTAAATACATATTATATGCATTTATACATATATATATATACATACATACATACATACATATATATATATATATATATATATATTTGCATCTATAGGTGTAGTGTATATAGGCCTTATGTATTATCTATAGGAATTGTATATGAAGCATGAATTTATATATAGGGAGATGTAACTGAGCAGTACAGTTCAGGTAATACAAGAAGAAAAGTTACCTTACTGTAGAGTCTCCTTGCTCATGATATTTTCATATCTTTTGACAACCTCTCAGCCCCCCCATTCCCAATCTCTGGTGAGAGAGGTTAAGTGATAAGGCAGGCCATCCACTGCTTTTCTTCAGCTACTTGTATTTCTAAGGCAGTGTCAATAACTGGAGATGTGAGTTGTGCATATGTGAAGCACAAAGGAGAGAATTTTGTACATCGTTTTAGCTTCTTGCTGCTTTATTTTTATTTTATACTTTTGTGTGTGTTCATATAGGATCACTAAAGGGATTTTAGGCTATGACTGTCAAAGAAATTTCTATTTCTAGAGAGGATGCTAGATATAAGAAATAATTAGAATCTAAGAAAACTAAATCAAAACAGATTCATTTAAAAAGAAGCTACCTAAGCTGTCAAATGGCAACCTTCACAGAATCATCTGTGAAACATTCACTTTGAAGTTCAACAGAGAATGAAATAATAGTCTGTTAAGGGGATTGTTGCCCTGATGGTGGCTGACATCTGATAAGCAATGAAACTTCATTACACAAGTGTTGGGATATACTTTCAGTTTGATGAGGTCATCCCATAGCCAAGCCACTTCATATTTCTCTTCTCTGACACTCTCAGACTTAAAAGCTGCAAGATTTGTTCTTACTGTCTTAATCCTGGAAACTAAATTGTTCAGGAGGATGTGTAAATGTAACACACAAGAAAGAGTTTTAATTTCATGTAATTTCTTGACCTGTCTGTCCCGGCTTTTTGTCAGGGTGAGGAAAAATTATTTATGTGTTTATCAAAAACATTTTCATCCCTTGTGTAATAAAATGTTAATTTGATAAAATATTCCATGAACTTAGCAGAAGAATATACTTTTCAGTGAAAAAGTTAGTAACTTTAACCAAGATGTATGATGAGATGTCAAAAAGAATCTCTCTTTTAAAATAACATTGATTTAACTTGTCTGTTAAAGTTAGTTGAAAAAAATGTATAATTCAGAATAAAAAGGGATTCAGTCTATCAGTCAAAGGTTTAAAACCAAAATATGACCCAATTTTGGCTTTGTAATTAGGAAAACAAAATTAAATTGAGGGTTTGTTCCACACTCGGACCATGGCACCATAAGTCTCATGTCTAAAGATATCCAGAAAGCTTTCATCATGATCTCTTTAGGACAGCCCTACAGGACATTTACACAGTGCTTGTATCCTTGTAGAAATCTTTTATTCTTGTCTGAGGTGGTAAAAGTATCAAATATGTTATCATTAAAAGATATAAATACAAAAATGCAAGTGCTTAATGGAATATGAATTGCTACTATTGTAAGACATTCGAAACCAGGTCATGTCAAGCTGCAGAGAAAAGTTGACCTGTGGGTAGATCTGTCAAATGCTTTAGGTGTGTTCAATTCCTGAATATAGGGGTACTCTGGTATAGACAAAATCTTCATCAGACTCAACTTCAACCTCACCAGTTACCATTGTAAAGAAGACAATTCTCTCATTCTATGTTGTGTGCATAATAAAGCTGAAAGCTGCATTTCAGGAGTCAGTGAACACTTCCTGGGAGATAGGTTATCAAATAAGATGAGTTCTTGAACAATTTTGATGCTAAAATTTCTACAAATGTTAATTAGCTTAGGGTTTTCCATCTTCCACTTTTCTTCCTCTCAAACATATACTGTTGATATACTTTCTCTATGGAGAAATGCATGTTTATGATAAGTAAAAAACTAAACCACCTGGTATAAAAATAATTGTTGAAAGAGATGTCAATTTGCTTCACACTGCATTCTAGTGAGACAAAAGTAAAGCACAGATAAAATAACACTTCCTCCTGCAGAAATGAAAACAATTTCTAGCAACAGGTTCTGTTATAGAACAAAGATAAAATCTTTCATATTGTGGAAAGTAGGCCCCTTTTCTCTTTTGCTTTATTTGCTGTATCCTGTTTCCAGGCAAAAAGAAGCAAAGTTATGCTAAATAGACTGGCCTTGACTTAAAAAAAAAACCAAACAAACAACAAAAAAAAAAATCATTGGTTTCAAGTTTTGTCTTGGATGGGTGTTTTTGTTGGTTGATTGGTTGGTTTGGGGTTTTAATCACTGTGGGCATTTTACAACTTTTTAGAAACATTTATCCAGCTTGAATCCAGCTTGTCTAAGATTTTTTTCTTCAACTTTAAAACCTAGTCTGAAGACTCAAAATTGTATATTTTTGGTCTGAATTTTTCATCTTAGTACACAGATGATAATGTCATTAAAATTATGTGCTATTTGTGTCCATTTCACATGAAACATGTCATTTATAATTTAACATATTGATGAGACAAAGCTTGTTTGCAGGTCTAGTTCTGTTCCTGCTCTAGAAAATCTTCATAACAATAAATAAATTATATAGATAACAAATATAAATATTTAGTCATATCTGCTAAAATGGGCTTGAGTAATAAAATTATCCTAGGAAACAAACAAGTTCAATTTTAATAAACATGAGTAGTTAATCTGAACTTTCACAAATGGGAACAAATATATGAAAGTGGGTAGGGGTACAGTTCATGGCTAAGTAACATGGAAAGTGTCACAACTTCCATATCACTGGTCCTTCTTTTAAACCTAATTTCTTATTGCTGAACATTTGATGAAAAAAAAATTTCTGCAAGAATTAGCTCTTTTAAAAATTTAATGACCTTATAAACTTTATGAGAAATGATAAAAGTAAACAGCTTCTGTTACAGACAAACAAATATTTGCAAGGTGAGCAGTAAAACATTCCAGTACATAGCCTGTGTTCTCTTTTTTGGATTTTAGGCCGCTTTTTTCAAAACCTACATGTTCTACAATTATTAGATCAGTGGAAGAGCTGAACAAAACATTGATAATTATGTATCAACTTCACTTTTAAGGATGATATGAAAGTCTGGAGGACCACTGACCTTCCCTATGTCACTTTTTGAGTTATTTCACTTCCAAAAGATTCATTACAAACCTCACTATTGTGTTGGGATTTTCCACAAGCTGTTTAAGTAAGATATTCCCTTGGGGTTTAGATGTTATTCTAGTCACTCAGCACTCAACTACTTCATTTGTAGCAGGGAATTTTCAGGACAGAAAAGCATATTTTCAATTCCTCCTTTAAAGCAGACCTTTATTTTTAATAGTACCTTCTCTGTTTATGCTAGTATTTGTACTTCACATACTATTTGTATTTACTGCCCAGTTAAAGGGTACTAGGAGAGTTTACAAGCTTCTAAACAAATGCATTTATTTCATGCTCTGCAGAATACTAAAGCACCTACTCAATGCTAAGTAGCATTACCTACACGACCACATTTAAAGCCTCATAAAATTTGAATATGTCTATAACTGTCTTGTTGTATCAGCACCTTAATTCTGTTTGGAATATACATAACTACCTTCTATAGCAATGTGTAGTTGATGACATGTACAGAAAATTAGATCATCAAATTGAAACCTCTTCAGATGGTCCAGTCTGTCAAATGGCACCAGTGAAATCAGGAAGCTACATGACTGACATTGGCTGAGAATTTGGTCCAGGAAAAATAGACAATAAAACTACAAAATTATAGTTCATAACTAACTAATTCTACAAACTCAGGCCCATAACACTACTCATTGCTTTATGCACATCTGGGAATGAATAAGAAAGAAATAGCAAATCATCTGGAAACTTTTTTGTGGAAAGTGCTTACTAAGGAAAAATGAGATTTACAGTAAGTCAAGCAAAACATAAATACACATGAAAAAACACATGTGAGTAGGTAAACAGCCTATTTTTGTCGCCCTGATTCTTGAGTTTTCTTAAGCCTTCTGAATTTACATTCTATTAGGAAACTTTCCCACACAGTTTCTGTAAATAATGTATTGTTTTGCATTCCTCCATGGGGGTGGAGAGACTTGATGTACTAGTGCTTTGTCCAATGTCTTTGGAGAGGTGGCCCGTTCACTCTCCAATCCACTGTCACCTTTGGAGAAGTATAAAAGTTGGAGTCAGAAAATAAACGCGCTCTTTTTTGCCTTGCAAGGTAGCAATTGGCTCGCGTTTGCTTTCTCGTGTCCTATAGCGACATATTTTGGTTTTAGACTTTTTTAGAACCAGTCTGTGCAGTCCCTCTAAAGCCATTGATTATGAAAAAAATTAATTTTTTGATTCAGGTGTATTTTTTTCACTATTTCTTTATTGTGCTTTTACTTCTAACTTAAAAAAAGGGATATGTGCTATAAGTTGGAAGCATGTGCTGAAATACTTAAACCAAGTTATGAAAACTAGTTATCTTTGCAGCTTCTCAAGTTATAACCCCTTTTCCTCCATTTGTCCCATCACAAAATTCAAACCAGCTTTATGGGAGTGACCCTTTAGACTGAAGAGATAGCCAGTTATGACAGGGAGAAATCTGGGGAGGTGTACACAGATGTCCAATGGAATTTTAGGCATTTTAGGAAAGTCTGCCTGGGCTCTAGCTGCCATTTCAGAAGGAGATACCACTCCTCTAGGTCCTGTGCCATAGCTTCCAGCAGTGTGATATCTCAGACAACATCAAGAGCATATATATTAAGGCCTTGTTAGATAAGAGTTAAAAATTAATCTCAAAGTTCAAGACCTTCCTATAAAACTGCTCTAATGCTGACCATGCAAAGTGTCACTGAAAAAAAATTAGCATCTGGTTCAACATCTGAGGAAATACTTGCTGACTTCAAGCTATATAGGGATTTTATATTAAAATTAATACCTCAGCCCTTACTAATGTCAGTCAAGATTATATTTAATAAAGAAACACATCACTCCTACATGAAATGGACTGAAACCACTATAAAATTATCTACATTTGGATAGAGTAGCAGATAGCCCTAACTAAATGCGCATCTGAAACAAGAGATTACAATGCACAGATAAAAAGTATTAGTGCTCCTGAACATCCCATCAGTTCAGCCACCCATTACTTAAATATGTCAACTTGCTTTGCTCTGAGAGGCTGAATCAATTTATATCTATAACATTAGAAGTGGGATTAGTATAGTTTAGTCTTCTAATATAGCAGGATTATCACACTGTCTTCAAGTTCAGCAGTCTAAATTAATTCTATTTTCTTTTCTTTTTCTTTTGTCTCTTTCTTTTTGTCTTTGGAAGTACAAAACAAGATACACGATTTATCAGAGTGGAATTTGCTTTTTCTCAAAATATCCAAACATACCATCAACATATGGTACTACTAAAAGTGAGTTCAAAGGGCTAACTCTGATAATGAACTTGAAGAAAAAGTAATGTTAGCGACTAAGATAGGAAGGAAAAAAAATGCATCTTGGGGCAATTTTAAGGTAGGATTACCTACAATTTTTACAGAGGGGAATATACCTACAATGACCTTAATAAGCAATACTGAATAATTCATTATCTACGTCATTCACAGGTGATGATTTTTTTTTCTCTGGAGAGATTTATGCTTTTCAAACCATATAATTAAAACAACAAAAGCTTTGACCACAAAGCCCTAATTTGCTGATACTGTTTTTAATAGCAATATATTTAGAAATGTAAAAGAAATAAGGTATTTAAATTTTGTCTTTATATATATATATATGCAGATAATGAATGAACAATAGCAATTATAGTAACGTTAATAAAGATTTGCCTTGGAATATAAGGTATGGCTATGGTAATCATAAACATGAAATCTGACAGTCAAGTAATATGTAAAAAAAAAATTTAATAGCAACCTAAAGGATGCAGCAAGACTCTTAAAATCCCTAATCAGTTCAGGTTGCATAGTCTAATACTCCCATTTTAAGACATAGTAAACTTGTATTCCAGAAGCTTCAGATGCACGACTTGGAAATAGTCAATGTAAAATGTTAAGGAATTTGTGCCTAAATTTAAATTAGTGGGAAAATTAATAATTTTATCACTGTGTTTTGTAGCTACAGTATTGTTGTTTTTTTGGGGTTTTTTTCTGGATGGAACTGAACAAGCTATTCCACTGCAGGAAGACAATTAGAGCAATTTCCTGGGAAAAGGTTGAACTAACAGTTAAAATCACCCAGGCTTCATCTTTAATAGTGAAATGAGAGAAATACCTCCAAAGGACATTTATTTTTTATGTATCTCAAACATCTATCTTTATTTGTCTTTAATGTACTAAATGGCCATCTAGAAGTGTCTATCTCAGCAGTGACTTTACAGAGAGGCTGGCATAACCAGGTTGCTTCCTTGGAAATAGCCAAAGGGAAGAGAAGAGGAAATCTTACTTGGGAGTCTCATTTGGATGCCTTCAGATGCCTGAAACTAGTCCTGAGACTCAATCCAGCCTTCGCTCATAAGTTATTTTAATTCACCAAAACACAAAGGTACTATTTTTATAATGCTGTTTTATCCTGACACTGGTAGCTTAACATATTTATACATTAAAAAATTAACTTAGTTCACAGAACTGTAAATAGTTTTATTTTGTCTTACAGAATAATTAGGTGTGAGGCAAATTGAAATGACAAATTTCCCTCCGTGTTCAAACATTTATTTTATTGTCTCTAGGTAACTTTGCAAGTAAGCTGTGTAAAACTATAGTTTTTCCAACTTTCTCATGAACTCCAAAGGGTGTTGAATTTGCAAGATTCTCTGATGATAGCTGATGGGATTAATTCAATAATTTCTGCAGAATCTAAGATACTTGGATACATTTACACTGAATAAATATAGGATCAGCTATTAAAAGTAAGTTAAAGTAAAATGAAAATTAGGTCAACAATTTGTTATAGACTGAAATCTCTCACAGAAAAGGGATATATTTTGATATGGCAGGGTGTATAGATATTTATGTGTGTTTGTGTGTGTGTGTTTATATATATGAGGAAAAAAAATTGCTATTTAGCCAAATAAGAGCTACTTAGGTCAAAAAAAAAAAAAAAAAAAAAAAAAGAGAGAGAAGAGCTTTAATGTATTTCAGTAGTCAGATGGATCCATCCGATCCAGAATGGACCAGCATCCTTCCAGCAGTGGTACATAGTTATTTAAAAAGAAGATACTGTGAAATGAAGGACCAATTGAAGCTCATCTCTTTCAATTAACTTTCAAAAGGATCATAAAATCAACTATAATATGTGTTTATTTTTCTAATTTATAAACACAAACCAAGATGAGAAATATACCCAAGTAAAACTCACCATGTACTGACCTATTGCTTGTAGTTGTCAGAAAGGAATAACTCACATACTCATTAAAATTCAGTTCTAGGGATGAACATATAAATATGCAATAATCAGATAAGATGCTGTGAAGTGGTAGTAGCATTTTCATATGTGAGGACAGCAAATTCAAAGAGACAAATTATTGGCCACACGAGGACAAACATTAATTAGTTAAATGGGTTACTGCTCTGAGTAGTACTGAGTACTTACTAAAATTATGAGTCATCAAAATAATGCTTGGAAAAGCTGACAAGAATGTGAGATAGAGCAAACCTTTTTTTTTTGCCTCTTTCATGTAGACTACTGTGATTACCATATAAATTAATAATATACCTGGGTAATTTTAGTCCATGTCATGGACTATGCTTGGCTTGGCTTCCCTCCAAAAAGTCAGGAGAGCATGTACACTTCATGCCATACTCTATTTGCCCAAACACCATTAAGACGGCAAAAATACTTCAACCGAGGTGCTGTGAAAAAGCTAAATTTTTAAGGAGTTCATCCCTAACAGGAAGCTTCTTTCCTTCCAGCACTTCTGACTCCATACATTTGTGTGAGTACACAACCCTGAGAGCAACTAGAAATTGCCAGTGCAGATAAGGTAGTTCTGACAGTTCCCACTGTGTTTTTAAAATTCATAAGAATCTTAAGCCATGAGTCAGAAGAGCAGAAACTGTTCTCCTCAATCTCTGGAGTCATCTGATAAAGTAGTGAAAGCAAAAGGCTTGAATATCATGATCTTTCTGAGGAACATTGCAAGTACCAACTAGTAGCGTTGTTTACACATCCTCCTAATACTGCTATTTATTGGAATAATTTGTAAGCAAATATCCTCTTACAGGGCAGACTTTCTTTATAGTATTTCTGTTTAATGTCTCTTCATAGTTTGAATAGATAAAGCTTCCTCTCTTCTCTATCCCCTTCCTCTGCTTTCACACCAAGTCAGGTTTGAGTGGGATGGATCAGTATCACTAGACAGCATTTCACTCATGAGCATGCAGCCATGGCTCTCTGGAATTGCTTCACAATAAAAGGCTTTTTTTCCTAAACACTTCCAGCTATTGTTGCACTTCCAAAGATTATCAGAAATAACAGGAGGCCATCAAAAAACATGTCCGGCAAGCCTGAAAATTCAGTCAGTATTCATGTGAGATTATTCTCCGGTTCTTGGTCTTTGCAAAGTACCTCTCTCATCATTTCAAAATGCTCCTGAGTGTTTGAAGAAAAATAATTTACAAGAAAAGTGCCAAGTTGCTGTAAAAATCTTACAAGTTAGCTTCATGGCAAGCATGTATATCTCAGTCATCCTCAAAAAAGAAAATATGAGTCAGCATGTGTCAGCAATCATACATATTTTTCCGTCAAGCAGATAAATGTCTGAAATCTTTCTGTCACTCCTGACTCTGTCATTTTTCTTGGGCTCTGTTTATCTGCTGTGATGCTAAAATTCCTGCAGGCCAGTCTGGAAAATCACAGATCCTGCTGCTGCTTTAGGCTGACCTACATTCCCCAAAAGATTAGGCAGCCCAAAATACTGTCTTTAACTTTCTGGGACACTTCTGAACAATAAGCTTCGCAAGGAGGAAAACACATTAACACAGGCTCCAATTTGCATCAGTTTTCTCTCCTGGCAGATTCTCTGAAGTAGCAGTGTCACTGAGGGGCAGGCACCGCTCTCAGATCTTCTGCTGAGTGTGACTGGTGATCACTTGCCTTTTAACTGCTTTAGAAAACAGCAGCAAAGCAATCCTGTCAATGCTGTTTTATTTACCCCAAAAAGGGGCCACGTGGCCTCTTGGAAAAAAAAAACCCAAACAAAAATCCTAATTAGATAATGATCAAAGTCTAGAGGACACATCAGCTTCTTTGTGCAAAATAGATTCTGGGAAACAAAAGTTTCTTGTAGGCTCTGCTTGCTTCAGTTCACCAAACACTGCATTCATGTACATAATGTTCACTATCAATGCAATTAAAGAAATGCTGGATGGGAGTCCCTGCACTTCATTTGTGGGAATAAACTGTGTCCTTCCTAGGGAGTGCTTACTGAGGGTGTGGGCTGGGGATTCTGCTCCAGATTCATAGGTATGTACATTTTACATTAAGTGTATAAAATGCAGGTCTACCTGTGTTACTGAGTGTCAAAGGTCCTTGCCTGGTCATGGAGATCTACTCAATCTAGTGGGAGAAGCTAGTAAATCCACTGAGTTCTACCTCAGACACCTGCATTAAGCCAACTAAACAGCTCTCCATTCATCATATTGCCATATTTTACACTCTGAATTTTTGAAATAAATATGTTTTTTCAAACAAAAAGCTTTTGTTTAACGCAGCAAGTTTTGAGAAATTTTGGTGATGAGGTGCAGACATGGTGATACAGAAAAGGAAAAAGAACGAAAACTTGAAACGAAAATTTGAAAATTATTTCTCATGTGTGCAAGTTAAAGGGAACCAAATACAACATGTGTTAAGGAGACTGTTTCAGTACATGGTACCTTTTCAAGTCTGTTGTGTAAAACTTTGTGACTAAAAGCAGAAAAAGATTGTGTTAATATGATTCACAATAATACTTAAGTCATCAAGTTTGCAGGAGATCTTCCTTCACAATATCGTAGTATGATCATAACTGTGCAGAAATATAAATGAAAGTGGTACCAGTAGTGGAACATGGCATAGAAACACTTTATGGCTAAGGGACGAAAAACAGGAATTTGGAACCCTGTGACATCTGCCTCACCTGAAAGCGACTTTCTCTGTCTTCTTCATGAGCAACAGCAAGCCCCAAACAGGGAACCAAGCCAAGCACAACATCAGGTCCTAATCAGTGGCAAAGCCTGTAACAGGGTGCTAGCCACAAAACTAGTGTGAGGTGTAAATACCCAGAGATGATATTCATTCTTGCTTCAGTGGTGTCAGGTATTAATGCCTACTTACCTTCTGTCCCAGTTTTATGCTTTTCACTTGATTTATGAATCCCAATCCTAGCACCCTGTTGCTTCAGCACAAAACAATCTGAAGTGAAAAAGGAATTGTCAAAGAAACTCCAATGAAGCTAGGTAATCCTGCAATGCTTTAGTGACTTCAAGATACTCAGACCATAATAATCTGAGCAGATTTGAACAACTTTTAGGCTTTTTCTCCTATCATGAATGAAATGAGCCCTAAACAGTACTGTCGTAGTCTCCTAAACATTTTTCTTCAGGTACAGAGGTTAATCACAATGAAAGAAGAAATATTCAATTCTCACATTTTACCAAATCAAGAGAGAAGAGGCTTTTAATTTATTAAGTACATATATTCTACCAACCAGTAAACTATACATTCAAAATTCAATAGCAGTAACACAAGCAAACCTCAGTATTAGATGCTCAGAAAATGTTAATAAACAGCTACAAATTTCTAAAAACCTTTCTGCAGTTAACCCCCAGAGCTCTATACCCCCACCCACGCTTACAGAGGTACATGCCATCCAAACAAAATCACCCACACCACTGTGTGTCACACACATGTTCTCATTTTTAGGAACATAATGTTCTAAAAATTCTTTGAGAGATGTGGATTACTCTGATAGAATGTGTAAGCAGACAATGCAAAAGACTCTGCAGTATAGATGTTTCAGCAAAGACCCATCAGCATTTAAAGAGGGCTGACAGTAGGAGGCCTTATAAATTTGTTAGAGGAGATTGAATTGAACAGGGCCTGGAATTGTAATATTGGGATGGGGTACAGCAGTAAAGAGGACTTTAAATTGTCTAGAGGTGGGTGGGTTGGGATTTTTTTGCCTTTGAAATCAAACTTTTATTGCTATTAAAGAAGTTGCTTAAACACTCCTGTGTTAAATCAGAATGGTTCATAAAATTATTCCTTTAGGTAAAACACATTTCTTGCTACAAAACGCACTTTGATATTTATGTTCTACTGATTTCAAAAAAGTAAAAGTGATTTCTGGGTTTGTTTTTTTCATGCCACATTCTACTGGTACAGTTTCTCATACACAATGGCAATTTTCAGCCTGAAAAAACCTAACCTCATTGTCTAATGATGTCTAATATGTCTAATGGTGAATCCAGATAAAATTTTTTGTTTGTTGCCCAAGATTTTTAAACTGGCTGAGCTTTGCACTGTCTTGCTTTAAACCATATGTACTTTGCAAACATGTGTAAGGATCAACTGAAGAAAACAGAATGTAAATGACCTTGACAAATATAAAATACTGCTTTCATGCAAGTACTTTGTTATCACTAATGTCCAGTATAAAAATATTAGTCAAGGTTTCAGAAAAAGAGAAGGTGTGATAGACTTATAAAGATGGTGAATTACACTAATACTTCAATTTACTTTGTAGATCTTAAACTTATACAAAACTTGTATTCTCCTTCCATTCTGAAGATTATTTGAAATCATTTTAATTATTCAGTTCAGTGATAAGTATTGAACTGAAGTTGATGGCAAAAATTTCGGACTATTTAATGTCAGTCAAGGTAAAGTCATGCTTCAGGGCCTCACTACTAGAGATAAATCTGCCTGTAGAAGATGGACCATGAGGCACCATAGGAAAATCCTGTAACAAAAAGATAATTCATAAATGGCAGGGAAAATTTTCCAATTGTGTGTTTATTGTCTTATAATATTTATTGTCAACATAGAGAGGCAGAGCAACAACAAGGTAAGTAACAGCCATGGGGTAGATTATGTTCTTATAAAGCAAAGAAATCTTGTCTTACTGTGTTCTGAGCAGGCAATAAAGACTTGAAGTCTCATAAATGTTCTTTGATTGCTTTTCACTTTGTAAGGCTTTGCATTTTCTGCTGTCTTTAGGAAAAACACTCAAATATTATGAAAAGAAGGAGGGAAAATAAATAAAGATCAAAATGTATTCTGAAATAGACTGTGACTGTGGCATTTCTGTTCTGAGAAGCAAAATATCAAATAATAATAAAAAATAATCAAGAAGCTTTGCACCCTATGGAAATTTCAATTTCCAGATGAAAGAGGTCTACAGGTGGGTATGCAAATAAAACAAATCTTCTAAAGTTCACTAAGTGTGATGAATGAGTTCTTCTTATTAGATTGTATGAGTACCTATTTTTTATGTTATATAACTAATTTCACCACTGTGTTTGAAGTATGATACTTTGTTTGAACTTAGCCTCATAAGAAATGTGCTTTTTTTAGTGGAACTGCAGTTCACTAGGCAGCAGTGCAAATTCTGTAGAATCCTGTGTCCTGTAATAAATGTAATGAGGCAACTTCACATGGTTCTAGGCCAAGCAATCAGTAAACTCATGGATAAATTAAAAGCAAGACAGTTTCTGGAAAAAGAGCCTGAGGAAGAAATGTGGTTTTAAGTTCCTCATTTCTGGGCTCTTACTTGGCATTTTACTGCTCTTTGCATTCCAAAGGCTATAGGAAAACTCATGAGACCTCCTTGCTTCCTTGGAAAGGAAAGGAAAATATCACCTCCATAGAATAGCTGTGCCTAAAAACAGCTTCCATTGAAAGACATGTAATGAAATGTACAAAACATATCTCATATATATAGTTTATACTTCTGCTAAAAATCTTGAAATAATTCAGGTTTCCTGTGGGACAAAACTTGAAGTTTTTCTAAAATCTTTCAAAGTTTATGGAGTAATAAAGCCTCTTGCAAACTGGATCAAGAAACACATACAACACTGACCAAAATTTGTATTTTCCCAGGGTTTGTTTCTTACCTTGGTAAGCCCTTGTTAGAAATGGCTTTGCCCTTTATATAGCATCTTATAGGTTTGATGAGCTTTTTCAAAAAACCGGTAGCTCATTCTTGAAAACAGAATCAGTGTGCTAACTCAGCTGTCATAAATAAGGCTTTCCTCTAGCTTCCAAATGGGAACAATTTCTCTTGCTTGTTTTACAGCAAAATGCAGAATAATTAATGACATTTTGTTTAACAAATTAATTGCAAAACAATTCATAACACAAGCATTTACAAGTGGAATATTTAGGTTACAAAATATTTCACAGATAACGGTTACTTTATAATTAGAAATATTTAGCAGTTGCTAGTGACTTCTCATGTTGAATGCAGGTATTTGTGAGAAAAGACAACCTTTTGGATGCAAAGAACAAAATCCAACCCCAGCCAGACATGAAAAGCCAAGTTGCTGCCTGGATTGTCTATCTATTAATGTTCAGATTATCTGCATATGTCCTACTTATAACATTGCTAGGAGGGTTAAAATCTTAATTTAGAAGAATGTAGATGCAGTTACGAGTATAGGACTTCCTAGTAAAGTAAGAACACTTTTATGATTGTTTTTAATTCTGTCTTATAAATACTATTGTCTGAGCCACAGACTGGGAAACAAGCAACCATGTCAAGGAGTGAGTAAAGATTTACTCTTTACTTTGGAAACAATTTTGGAGTTCTAAAATGTTGGAACAACAAAACCAATGAGCCATGTTATAAACAATGGGCCATCTACATTGAAATTTCATTGCTTAGAATACCCAAAATAAATCAGGAGTAGTTTTTAGTGCACCTAAGATTGTGGACTCTACAAAATTATACTAAAAAGAGTTTTTGCTTAAATCTGAACCTAAATATCCCTGTTGCTCCTTAATCTACAATACAGATATTAAATAAAGCCATTAATGCCAGTTTGGATTAGTTTAGATTAGTTCCAATTTCTGTAAGGAATATATGAACTTTCACAACAAATTAGCATGAACTCACACACACATAAAGGCAAGGAAAGGTCTGAAAGAATAATTCTGATCTGGTCTCATCCTCTCTGCTAAGGCAGGGTACCCTAGAGCATGCTGGTGAGCATTGATGGCTTTTGAATATCTCCAGAGAAGGAGAACTTTACAACCACTCCGGGTGAGATGATCCACTCTTCTGTCACTTCTCTCACACTCTCACAGTAAAATTCTTCCTCATGTTCAGCTGGAACTTCCTGTGTTTCACTGTGGTCATTCAAAATGAGAAAAAAATCCCAAAACAAATCCCAGTTGTTGCCCAGGAGTTCTGAGCTCCTAAACCTGAATTTTTCAAGGGCACCTCCGACCACACTAGCTGACCTATTGCAGTCCTGGTGCTAGGCAGTCTGTAGTGACGCTCTTACTTCAAAAACCTCTTCAAACTTTATTCATTTAAAAGACACAGTTGGTATTTCTTCATTGCCCCACTGCTCATATTTAATATACTTCCATGTGGCATCTGACAGCAACAGTTACTGCTTGGCAGCTGTGGTCTCTTAACCATTTTACAGGGAAGGACAGATCTTTGGATCTATCTTTCCCTCTCACAAAATATTTTTTTATAAACTCTCCTTCCTCCCTTTATTTCTTCCATCTCCAAATAACCCTGGAGGTTAGAGGTTCACTTCCACATGACTTTTAGTCCCTATTGGCTTTTTCTAAGCAAGCACTCCTAGCTGTTACTTAGCTGCCATTCAAAGATGGCAATCATAACCAGTGATTTTCACATTCTCCTAAAGGCCCCATTGCAGCGCCTTTATATGCAGGCATCTTCAGGGGGCTGCTCAAAGGGCTGTTCCTCACTAGCACTTTGAGCCCCTTTCTATATTAGGGCTTCAAGTCTGTTCTTCCAGGACCAAATTCAGCTGGGAACGGCTGGATAAATATTAGTCCTCAAAGGCAAATCCTACTGTATCTCATATTACTGTCTCCAGAAAATGGAGTGGTTTTCAAGACATCCTGACTGAAAACGTGTGGGAAGCCATAATCATTCTAGTGTTTTATGTAGGGGGATGCTTATGTGTTTGAGCATATGTAGTTTGAAGGGTATGAAAATTAATCCATAGCTGGAGATACCCTACTTTCCTTACTGCTTTCTGAGGTTCTCTGGAGACAAACATTTACTTAGAGTTTTAAAAGTCAGCAACTGTATTATGGTAACTGCTCCTTGGATTTGCTGTCCTAAATATGTTTGTAATTTTAGTAATGGTTGATAAAAATAAACAAATAAAATTAAAATCCAAAGCCATTCTGTGCTATCTCACAAAGTAGTAACACCACATCACTTCTCTCATCCAATTCTTTCTAAAATAAACACACTTATACAATCAAAAACGGAGCAAAGTGTTCAGTGCAAACAAACAAAATCAATCAGCTGAAGCAGATAAGTTCTGCTTTGCACTCAGAGAAGGGCATGGAGCATTAGGTCATTTTACAAAGGAAAGATGAAAACAAATCACTAATCAGAAGAGAAAATATCACAATAAATGAGAAATACTGCTTCTACTGTAGCATTACTATAATTTAATAAGTGAAACAAAACAGTTTAATTTTCCTACAGCAAGAGTTTAGATTATTTGACATGAGGAGATGCCTATCTTTTTAGATATGACCAGACTCCTGCGAAACACAAAGACTGTAGGAAATTGCTCATGGAGAGCATCTGGGAGCCCAGGTGTTGTGTTGAGAGGGAATAAGGTGAGAGGAATGTGTTATAGTACATCAGCTGGAGGAGCTCATCCTCAAAATAGAGGACTCAAGTCTTGAACCAAGTATGGCATGCAGTGAAAGTAAACAGATAAAAATGCTGCTAAGAAGTAATTAGATTTTCCACCAATGTTAAGATTTGGTGTTTTATAACATGAGTTGATTTCCTTTGAAATATTTATTTGTACACTCATTATATTTGTATATGGCTGTGGAAGACACTGCTTTGATCCTGTTTGCTCTGCTTTGAGACTCATAGGTCTGTCTTGGTTCATAGTGGTATGCTTGAGTAAAGATAATAGGAAATATGAAACAAATAACCATCTTTCATGTAGTCCCAGTTGTAGGAGTATCTGAACAGCTCACTGTCTTAAATACATTTATCAAAGACCTTATCTATGACAGATCAAGCACTCCATCATGAATTTTCAAGGCCCTTGATAGAGCATTGTAGGTTATGCGGCCGATACACCATGCCAGCAAGAAACAGAGCAGATAAGACTGTCACACATGCCAAGGTAAAATAAATGCACTTTACAGAGAATAGACTTGTGGTGGATCACATGGAAATTCTCCTCAGACCTTGGAGTGGTGGGGCTGTCTATACTATTGTGTCAAGATGCAGAAGAGGGTCCTATAGAAAATAAATTATGAACAAGAAGTGGTTGCAAACTTAAAACCATAAAACCAGGTAATCTGAAAAGCATCTGGTTTTAGGCAGCAAAATCCCATCCATCAACCAGCAGAAGTTTTACTTAAGCTTTGTTTCAAAGGCAAATTCCAAAGAGTCAATGGCTAACAAAAAACCAGAAGCTCTTAGAAATATCACCTGCATAAGAAAGGAAGTTAAACAATATCCACAAACTCACTGTGGATCACTGGAACATTTCAGATTACTGAATAAAATTGTGGTTGCTAATAAATGATTGGCCATTGGTAGAAAAAAAAATGTGATAACCAGCCATGTTCTGTAAACATAATATATAAGCCAAAGCGTGATCTGAGCCCTGGAGCCATGACCATCTAGGAATGATATTTCTGATTAAAATGGGGATTTGTGGGTGAGTATACATACAGAAGCAATGGCAGCAGGTAATCCAAACAAAGAAAGAGAAAATTGTATCAAAACTGAAAAATGTCAAATTCAAAAATGCTTGATTTGTGTATCTGACGTCCCTACGTAAAGTAGAACCAAACAAATTCTTCCAATTTATATTTGAGTCTTTTGAGTTGCTCTAGAACTTCCTTGCCAAATTTGTATCTGTATAAATAGGTCATATTTGCATGAATAAGGTTTTGCTTGATCTCTGCCTAACTACAGTCTCATGCATGTATTCAGTCCCTGTCTTCATGCTGCTGAGGTGAGGGGGATGAGCTGGGCCCCAGGGAAGGCTGTGTTCTTTCCACTGGAGCAAGGCGAGGGAAACCATAGGCATAGCTGGGGATCCCAAGAAGGATGATAGACAAGCCTGGTCCCAAACAGGAATCTCAGGAAAGAATTAAAGGAGATTCCTGAAAGTAGGATTGGAGTCAAGGGTTCCCACATCAGGTCTAGGACCAACTCCAGCAGAGCAGCCAGTGAGTCCAGCCAGCAAACGCAGGATCAAGCACAAGTACCCTGAAACATATCTTGGGCAAGGCAGAGGTGCCCAGCCTGAACCAAAACAGAGACCCCCAGATCAATGTGCAGAATCCTGTAGGGATGTTCAGGCTGAGGCCAGCACCTACTGGTGTATTAAGAGCTGAGACAGTTTTGAGTTTTCCTATTCCTCCAGCATATTCCACTGTGACTAATTTTACAACAGCTGCAAAAAGAAATTATCCTGCAAATATAAAACTTGTTGATTGGAGTAAGGGGACCTGCTCAATCCATCTTGTCTGGACTCCCACAAGGGCACCATTTGCCCATGGTGCCAGAGCTCCATTTAGGCTCAAACCTGGGTACCTGGTGGGTTCAACACCTTGATCTTTCTTGGACACAGTGCCCCAGTCAAAGTAATCACTGTCCCTGCCCTGCTCAAGGAGTACCCACCTTTGCGGCTTACAGACACAAAATTACAGCAATCTGCAGCATGATGCATCTGACTGGGAGAGGCTGAGATGTCATAACTGAGAAATGTAAAAGTAGAGCTGATCTAGACCCCAGGATCTCAGCCAACAGGGGTTGTGGAGATTAGGGAGACTCATTATGCCAACATATAATTTACTTCTACAATAATTAGCCCAGGTAAAGTAGAGATCACACTAGTCATCAGTTCCAGAAAAGGCTCAAAATAAAAAGAAAATAAATTGATTGACTAGAAATTTCAATTATGTCCCAGAATTGTGTTTCTTTCTCTTTCCACTGCCTATAGAGAAAATCCAAGATAATTTCCACAGATGCAGTGATATGTAGTATATGTATACTGTAGTATGTTAAAAAGTAATATAGAAGAGTAGGAGAAGATTTGTGGAGTAAAGCACTTGATGCTGAGGAATTGATATGTCCTCTGTGTCTGGGGGATTTTACATGCCTTGGTCCTAGTCACTGTCAGGAATGTACATTGGCATGTCTATCATTAGCAGGTGTAGTACATTAGGTGCATTCTTGGAATAATGTTTTACTTTTGCTGAGGAAGTCCATTTTTGTGTTCTGGGGCTGCTCTGTGATATGAACGAATGTTCAGTAAATTCTGGACAACTGGGAGATTTGTTATAATTAAGACACCAGTATGGATGTTTCCATTGTCGTATAAGGTGGATGAGATTTATCCCCCTGTTACAGACATAGTGTCACATATTGTTTTCCTAGCTGATTGCAAAGTAGCCAAATTTCTGCTCTAGTGAAGTGTTACCTGCAGGTACAGGTAGATTAGATATCAGTGCCTTTACAAAACTCAGTTTTCTAAACAATTACATTTAGTTTAATACTGCAGTCTCTGTGCACCTGTATGATAGAGACCAAACGCTTACAAATAATAGTAACAAAAGCCCCCAGTCTCTTATTTCTTTCATACTATTACTTCAGAGCGAATGACCAAGATGACAAAGAAGAGGTGAGACTCTTATCTTTGGAAAATCAGTTCTAAAAACTGCTCTTCCAATATCCTTCAAATATACTTCCTTATTAATTGTCCTAGCTTTGTTTTCTTGTTTCCTGCATATTCAGGAATAATTTATTTTCACCATCACTCCCATGGTACATTAAAATGCCCTAATTGTATTATACCATATTATACTATTCTAATAATGCTTAATACAATTTCATCAAAGTCCCTGAGGTACCAAAAACATGCCAAAATAATCACAGAAACACATCTACATATATGCAGTAAAATAAAAACAATTTGTCCATACAGGAAAGGGACTGATATCACAACATCAGCTGCCTGTGCTGCCATGTGGGAGGAGTACTAATTCGCTTGATGTCTTTGAAGGCTTGTTCTTTTCTATTTGACTTTCTGTAATATAGAAACACCAATATTATCTGAAAAGGGAAATGCTGCAATGAAGTTACCTTTGATAACCTTCACAGTTGTCTTCATTTGAGAGTGGTTTTGATGGAATTAGTACTTGTTGGGGAACTCCCTGTTTGGCAGAAACCACCCTATAATGACAGGGAATAGCACAGCCAGGAAGAGGGGAAGGAAGTAATACTTTTTTGAACTAAGGAAAGTTCAGCTCTACCTTTTTATGTCACTCTCACATTACATTCTGCTCACACCTCAGATCCTTGAAGTTTTATTCTCTGGATTTGCATTTCTGGAACACAGGCCTTGAATATTGACATCCCAAACTTGAAACAATTCATATTATTTAGCCATTTTAAAATCAGTATTGTCTTATGCTACAAGTCTTTCCAGGAAACATGGGAAATAATGCTGGAGTTCTCTTCCAGAGTGATAGGAGTTTGTTTAACTAAATAATGAGAATGGATATGTAGGATTTTCGCAAAACAGCCAGATATCTACACTGTGGATTGGAATATTTAGTATTGCCATTGTAAGGTCAGATTTGACATTGAAATCCATGCAGACTAGAAAATGGCCCCTTTCAAAATTTTGGAACAGTGACATTTAGCTTATGTTGACTCTTTTGCACACAAATTACAGTCATAAATAGAACTTCAACTCAGAACAAGGTCCTTCATGTTTTTTCCTGCTTAGCTAATCTGTTATATAACAAAGAGATTTAAGATTTAAAAAAAAATTGCTTCCATGAAAAAAAATGAATTTGTTTTAATGCAGCATCCAGCTTAAGCAAAGCTAAGTCTTAAAAAATTGGAGATCCATTAATATCTTCTCAGTGATATTCTCTAGGATAGGAAATGTAAAAAAGAAAAAAAAAACCAAACAGAAAAAGGAAAATTCTAAAATTCTATGGGACAAGCAAATTTTGTGATATTAGCTGTCTCATTTTGTACTTTCCCCAAGTTAATTGTTTGAAGGAATCAAGAAACTTCTCACTGAGCCATCTAAGTCCAAGGAGGTATCTGTAACATTTTTAATTCTTTTAATTCATTTTAATTCTTATCATGCATATGTTCATAGTGAGATAACTAAAATTATCTCAAAAAAGACAAAAGTGTGCAAAAAGTCTTAATACCATAATTTATAAAGGAAATACTAGCTTCATAAGAGGCTTAATACAATATTGTTAAAAGATTAGTATTTCCTTTGAGATATGGTTGAGCACAGAATACCAGCCAAGTCCTGATCATCTTTACAGAGGAAACAAAGAGTTGGATTTGTCCTTGGATAGGCAAATGTTGAAGTAAGAATCATTTGGATACTTAGTCTGCAACTATCGCTATGTGAAGAGGTAGGAAGATTGCACAGCTGTGAAGATACATTCTCTCAGTTTCAGGCTGGGTGATTGATGGCTTCCTCTGACAGCCCAAACTACGGCTTTGGGAAGGCTTAGAAGTTGGAAGCTGGTCTGCATCTGACCCACCAACTCCTAGGAAGGGACCCAAGGAATATCCTGTTAAGAACAGATACATCAGGGCTTTTCTGATGTATCATAAACCACAGCAATGAGAACCAGATATCTTGGAGTTTTTTGGCTGTGATAGGTGATAGTGAAGCATGGTCTGTCCATGGCAGACTTACAGGTTAGATGATATTAATCACTTCTGTCTAAGTGGCTGGTTACAAGTACTTTGTACTGTAGCTTGTGGATCTCTGTAGTACTCAGAATGAGAAAAGTCATAGCAGAAGCTACGTCACAGATAAGTTGCAAAAAGGAAATTTGTAACTAGTTGGAAAATATCTATTTTAATGGAATTATGACATGATTAACTGGGAAGAAAGTTAAATATTTTTTTATAATCTTGTTTGTGCAATCTCTTTAACAAAAATAAATATACAATAAGACATCTTACTCTCAATCTGCTGGCATAAGTCAATAATATGTGTAAACACTCACATTTTCAGATATTTTGTAACGTTTTGCCTTTATCTTTTTGATATTTCTTTTAAAGATTAATTCCTTTCCTTTGCAGAGACAATATGAACTGTTTCAGCAAACAAACTGGTTGAGTTAACAACTGGAAAGAATGAAACACTACTAGCACCTAGAGAGAGATGTGTCTCCAGCAATCACCTTAATGAGGTGATTTCCCTTTGAAGTCTGCCTGACCCATGGGTAATAGTTTTATAACCACTGCAACACCAAGAGCAGCTTGCCAATATTCTTGTCCTTTAAGACTCAATGTAACAACCATGTTCAGTGCTGTAAATTAAATGAATGTTCTACAGATACACAGCTGCAATGATTCTCAAACAGAAGAAAATTCTTTCAATTGCTTTGACAATATAGACCTTTCCCTCTTTATTTGAACATAAGTCAGGGCCTCAGATGTGTCCTTAATAAAAGTTTGGATTGTGGGGCCAGTAAAAAATGAGTAGAAAAGTAGTGCACCAGAGGCAGTAGGAGTCTTTGTTCTGATTCATTTGTCCAATTATCCAATTGTCTGAAAAATAATAACAATTTATTTGAAGGTGTTTTCTTTCTCCTCTGACATGCCCATAGCTATTCTCTATCTCATTTCTTTATCTTGTATACATAACTTTTACTTCTCTGGCTAGATAAGTAGATAAGATATGACTTATAAAATCTGCAACACCAAGCCATTTACTACTGTGATGTCGAATGAAGTCTAACTCAAAGAAATATCTTTTTGTATGAGAAATGCATTTTTTTCATTTTGTAATTTTCATTTTTAACTGGTAAATATCTTAGTGAAACATTTCAAAACAAATCTGTACAGATAAAAAATACTGCAGTCAGGTATTTTGATTTAAACCTTGAATGAATATATAAATAAAAAAGTATTGGAAATTGTAGTAGGATAAAAATATTTGTTGGACTAAACCTTTGAGCAAGAAATTCCTTTAACTTTTATCCTTCTCTTTACTCTTTCATTCATGCTTATTCTACAAATTCAGAAAGGAGCTCTGCCCCCTGCAAATATTAGGGCCTAAGGCATGCCAGAGTCAGTGTCAATCTGAACTGAGCCGAACCAAGTATTCAGGAAGTTAAACATACATATGTGTGTGCTAGAGTGGGACCCTCTAAGAAATCTTACTGAGATAGAAATATAACCAATTTTTCTTTTCAAAAAGTGGCAAAAATTGCTTAGATGAGACTTAAACTTAGAAGTGATTAGCACATTTTTGAAAGTACTTTTCGGTATTTTTGAAAATGTGTCCCCTCAAAACGCCAATCACATCTCCTGAGCACTGAGTTTGCTTGACAGTTTCAGAATCCCTGCTGCTGGTAGGACTGCCTGGTGTGAGGCTGTGGCTGAACTTCTCACTGCTGCTTTGGCAGGCTTCAGGGACAAGAAAGGTGGTATCAGTTCTCTGTTGCTGTGCCACAGCAACAATCGACCCACCTGGAAAAGAAGGTGGGAAAAAGAAAAGATGAAGGGAGACCTTTTAGAACTCAGTTATTAAAGAGAATAAATAAAATGCCTTTCAAAGGTTTGCTTGAAAGCTTCTTATTAACAAATAAATTTGTTAAGGAAAAAAGAAAAACAAAGGGCTACACCTTCTGAAAAATAAATTTTAAATATTACTCATTGTTATTTTTTAGAATAATTCCAAAATCAATTTTGACTTGTTTTCTAACAACAAAATAATTACAGCTTCTTCTTTCTTGTTTTCCTTTTTGTTTGTTTTATATTTATTTATTTTTTGTTTTGTTGTGTTTCCCAGATGTTGCAGTAAATTATTTGTAAGAAAGGATAATTCTCTTTTTTAAAAATTACTGTCAGAAACTTAAATGATGCTGGACTTCATTTCAGTCATTAAGAGTAACTAAGATTTTCAAACATGTCTAAAGAAGATAGATGAGAAAATGCCTTTAAAACATATCTTTAGTACTCTGGCCAGTTTCTATGAATCTTAGATATGAAACTATATGTCATCAGGAAATATGATGCCAAGACAAAACAAAATTTCAGGGCTGCAGACACTTGTACAACAGAGCCAAAGTGACAATTAAAAAAACCCTTGATCCTTGTTGTAGAAGTCTAAATTTCCAAGTCAGCTTACTGCAAGAATGCATATGTGAATTATGACCATTTTTTTGTCTTCAGAAGCCTTCACTTTTTTTTTTTTTTAATACAAATACAATCAAATTAAATTTCCCAGGATTTAAAAGAAGTGCTGGAAAATCTTCAGACAATTTTTTTCATAGAAGACATTAGAAATATAATTTCTTTTTCTTCATTAGAGTTTGAAATTTTGTAACACCATTTCAACTAAATTTGTTGAAGAATATCTAAAACCAGTATCTATACTTTCTTTTTATTATTATTCATTTTGCTTACAATTTTCTTTTTATGCTTTCTTGAACCAGCACAGGACTAGCAGTCATATATGTGGTATCACATAGAAATAGCAATTGTTATTGTTCGTCAATCACAACATCAGCCTGTGTCTGTATCAACAACATCTGTACAAAGATCTGCCAGGCTCCTCAGTGACTCTCAATGAGAGAAATTTAGAGGTCCAGGGGACTTGTGCATTTCAGTACTTATAGTACCCATCCTCTCATCTCTTTGCAGAGTGGATATATTCAGAACATTTCAAGGACATATATATATTTAATTAGATGTTCAAAATCCCAGAAAAGTTTTGAGGAGACTTTTTATGAATACCTGCTTTGTCCAGGCTTGATGACTGTCAGTGAGCAGTAAAAATGTGACAGAATTCCACCAAGTCCTACTATGGTTCTGCTAAGGTAACTTAAAAGCATGGTCACAAACTGAATCCCACATTGTCTCAGTAAATGATGCAGGTCCTACATGGTTATTTACTTTGTTCCTCTGCCCCACATCTGCCATCGAAACAAAACATAGTTGTTTCTGAAAATCCATGTTAAACTAAAAGAAGGGTAAAGCCACATGATGAAACTTAAAAATAAACAAGGCGATTGTGCTTAAATTTCCTTAAAAAATAATTCACTCTTCAAAAGGTAGAGATGTTGAAACTTTTAGTGGGAAAGGTGAAAATTTTGGATAACTGCTTAGAAAGTGAAGAGATTGTAATAGCAAATGGTTTATATCATAAATGGTAAACTCTAGAAAGCTGCATAATCCCTACCTACATAAGTAATCTCATTTTTAAGGTGTAAATAATGAAAGCCATTTGATCTAATAAATATAATGGTCTGTTCATACTTAGTACATTATGATACTGTGGTTTTCTTAGAATAATTTATCAAGAAGGACAGCAGCTGAAAACGAGTCAGCCTAAAATTCATTTCAAGAAAAGAGGGGTTTGAAATAACAACTTTGCAATCTTTGCAAGAGAAAAATAACTGAGAGCAGAAAATGCAGAAGTCAAAGACAGTCTGACCTTTGAGTCAGAGAAGATGAAAAAATTTTTTCAGAAACGTACATTTTTTAAGAAAAAAGAAGAGAGAGAGGCATTGAGTGCAGAAAGCTGAAAGCAGAATCTTAAACAGTAAATGGGATTAAATGAGTAGACATGAGGAAAATGTCATGTTCATATTCCAATGTAGAAATCATGAACTAGAACAGCAAGAAGCATTTTCATATCATATCCTCAACCAAATCTTAAATACGTCATTGTTCTCTCTCTGAGTTTCTCTTCTAGGGGTATCCTTGTGATCATTTCAGATTACCTCTGAATTAGCCTTTGGGCTCAGTTGTGGAGATAATGATCGACCTGATGATTTTTATCAAATTAAAATGTGTTTAATTAATCAAATTTTGTGTATGACAAACCATGGTTATTTCAGACAATCTGTAGGTTGTGCAGGAGCCATCCTCCCCCAGTATAAGTCACCAGCTTCCAATCTCAATCATCATGGAAATATCCACTGCTTAGTCTAAGTACAGACTATCTCCACCTTCAGTACAGCTGGGGGTCCAGGCCCTCGGAGACGATCAAGTCAAACTCATTCTCTTGATCCATGCCATTCTCATACCTTAGTCACAGATTTTAAACAACCGTCTTTAAAACAATACTTTTTTCACTTTGGTGTTGTCATGTAAGTGAATTTAATTAAATCACACTAATTCTGGATGAAGAAGTAAAGGAAAAGGTCTGAAAGGGTAAGAAAGGGATTGATTCTTAGTCTGGATTTCACCATAGTTCCAGCAGCATGGACATTCATTAAGAAAGTCAGGATCAGTCAGAGATGATCAGTCAAAACCAGAAAACTGACAACTAGTTCATAGTGAAATCCCTGTGCGATGAAAAGCCAGTAAGAGTATTTCCTTGAGTCTCTAAAGTCACGTTTGAAGCCAGGATCTCTTCAGTGAGGAGGTCATGGCCTTTCCAGAGGGTTGTGAAGCATTGAAAATTTATTAGTTACAGTAAAAAAAAATCTTGCCTTTCCAGTCCCATTCTATCCTTCACCTTCAAGAACAAATGTCAATCTGTCATTAAGTTCACAAAACGTATGCACAGGTAATTCTTGCAGGCTTGTCACTCTTCCTCTGTGTATGTGTTTTCCTGCTGGCTTATAGGAAATTCAGGTTTCCTAGCATCCTGCTTTCTTTTTTTAATTTATGGAAGCTACACAGGCATTCTAATAATATGGATAACAGGGCACACAAAAATCTCTGGAGGCTCAAGACCACCAACAAGGCATGATTTCAGAAGTGAATAAACATAAAATAAAGAATCATAGAATATCCTGTGTTGGAAGAGACTCTACTCCTGGCTCTGCATGGGACAACCACCACAAGAATCACAGCATGTGCCTGAGAGCATTGTTCAAATGTTTCTTGAGCTCTGGCAGACTTGGTGCTGTGATCACTTCCTTGAGAATCCCGTTCCTGGGTCCAACCCACCTCTGAGTGAACACTGCTTCTTAATATCCAACCTAAACCTTCCCTGACACAAGTTCACACCATTACATGGTATGTTGGTATGTTGATATCAACTTGAAATACTGTGTGAAAGACTATGGCAAATAATATTCCAAGATGATCTGCAAGGTGACTTATTCAACCCAGATCATTCTATGATTCTGTAAAATAATGTAAGGTAGATATACAACTTCATGAAATCCCAGAGTAAAGCAGGATGCAAAAGTAGTTGCAGCCAACAAGAAATGGCAAACTGCCTGTTCTGAGTGTGCCTGAGGAAAGAAAAATGTGCCTTTCCAGATGATCAGCAAATCACCACCTCATCTTTGCAACTGGGTTTTGGTTGCTGCTGCCAAAGACAAGAGGGAGGACTGGAAAAAACATGAAAGATGTTTATTTCCTGACAACAACAGCTCTTCCTCTGAAACTCTCTTCTGGCTGTTTTCCCTGGCCTGGGCCTGAGATTCCCCCACACTGGGAGTTGGAGTCTTCCAGATACCTGCCAATTCTTAGGAACCTGAGAAGAGAATAGGGACACTTGAGTGTGAAACACTGGTGTTTAGTGGGGGCTATCACACCAAAGAGAAGAAACAAGAGTGGGAAACAGGAACTGTGATGGGAATGTGGACATTTTACTCCTGAGGATAAGATGAGGGGATTCCAGGAATGCAAGAGGAGGCATGGCCTCACTCAGATCTCCTGGAGCTTCTTGACCTCTTGGCATCTTTCTCCATTTCCTATTGTTTGCTATTACCTCATGCTTACTAATTTTAATGGCACCTGGGCAAAGCTGCAAACATATTTTCTGAGTTTATCTGTTCAGTCCCATTGGTATGGGGGTAAAAATTTGCTCACCCCAAGCCCATGAAATTCTATTCTTGATCTCATTGCCCCATGGACCAACACCTCCATTGGTTTCATTTAGATCTGTCTCACTTTCCCATGACTTATACCTATTTTTCTGAAGGGCAGTAATAGATCTTTGCCTCATGGAAAGGGAATCTTAGGGAAGTACTACCTATTTGCTAGAGTACAATAATTCTCAGTTTTCCTATTTGATTCTATTATCTGTCTTTTAATTTGTGCTTTCATCCAGTCAGTCACCCTGTTGCTTTGTTAGTACAAGGTAAGGCACCTTGATTTTTTATCATTTGCTGCAGTATACAATAGCTAATTGTCTCAGCAGAGAATGCCAGCTTTGTGTTACCTTGCAAAACACAAGATATCTCCAGATATCTTCTCAGAGTTTGGTATGCTCCAAACACCCACTCCAACAAAATAACAACAATTGGGAAACAGGCACAGCCGGATCACACCAATCTGAAATGTAAGCATCAAAGGAACCAACAAGGCAAGAACAGAGTTCAAATACAGCACTCTTGGTTTGACAATCAAATTCCAAATTATTGGGTAAAAGAGATCTTAAAGAGTCAGCATTAGACTGTTATCAGTCTTTGGGACTGAAATCAGAGGCATTTCTATTAGACGCAAAACCTCCATCTGGACATCTTAAAAAAAAAACAAACAAAAAAACAGTACAAGAGGTAATTTTTGAAAGGTGGAACCATCTGTGTCCTGAGCAGATAAAAGATGAATATTTGGGTCTTATGCACAACTCTGTGTCCATGTTCACACTTAAGCTGGGCTCTTCCGTGTTAGAATTCAAACTAAGATAATGTCGGAACTGCATCATACTTTACACCAATAATTAGCTATGACCACTTTCTTTTTTCTTTCAGCCTCAGCTTCCAATGCAAGTCACATCCATACTGAATTAGGTGAAAATATCACTTGGGACTTTAAGTGTTATATCATTGTAACTTACAGTATCATAAAAATAAGTCGCACTTTAAAACACTTGTTTTAGCGCATATCAGACAGCTACAGGTAGCAGGAAACATTCATGAGAAACTGTAGAGATGACTTCAAGGAAATATGTCCATTACATCTTAATTATAAAAACACTTTTTAGCAACAGTAATAGTTTCTTTAAACAATAAACACTGTCTGATTATAAAAGAACATGGAAGGTAAGATTCAGATCTTCAGTTGTTTCAGATAGCACTGAAAGCTAATGTGTGTTGGCTCTGACACCTTTCTTTCAATAAGATACATTTTTAAGGTTTTGAATCTTAATTTCAAAATTTAGAAGAAAGAAACCCACACAAGATGAGCTTCTCAAACACTGGAATTCATATTCAAATCATTGAAATATTGGTTGGTGATGCACAGAGTCTATGATTACAGTAATTAATATGGATTAATACAATATTAATTGAATTTCTAAAGCATTTGTTCTGGAAAAGAAGTTCCAGAAAATCTTACATTTATCAGTAAATTTGCCAAAAAAACAGACTAAATAAATGAAAAAATAATGTCTTTTCAGTTTGTATGACAAGATTAAGATGGCAGTACATATCTGCTTTTTATGAAAAATTAAGATTGACAATAAA
This sequence comes from Taeniopygia guttata, assembly GCF_048771995.1. NCBI lineage: Eukaryota > Metazoa > Chordata > Aves > Passeriformes > Estrildidae > Taeniopygia > Taeniopygia guttata. The sequence goes on along the minus strand of NC_133027.1, from coordinate 48,232,704 downwards.
TTAGGGTCAATCTCCTATGATGTAGCCAATGAAAGTACAATACAGATGTGAGAATGACCCACAGGTTCATAGATTTTTAAGGCCAGAAAAATAATTTGAATTATCTTCTATGACATCTGCTATAATATAGACCATAACCCGTCGTCCTGTTTCTTTCCTTCATGCTATTAACATACCTCACTTTAAAGTATTCCAATAAATGGTATAACATTTCTATAAAACTCTTCAACCTCCCTTTTAAAATATATATTTTTTTTTCATGAAGTATGCTGTTGTTAAACATTGGGCTGTGGGGAAACTTTGGGCTATTTATAACATTCACTGGAAGTGCTATAACTGTATCTCTGGTTCCAGACCTCACCTGCAGGTTTGATATAATTACGTGGGTCTTTTGGTCATTAAACCAAAGTGTTTGAAGTTGAAAAAGTATGCTTTATGATAGGTAATGAGACATCTTACCTGATTTCTTCATAAGAAAGGGTTATTTTTCTTCTTGACATTGCAAATGGCATTAGGATTTCAATATTAGGACCAAGATAACAATTTCCTTTGCAGTTTCACAAGACTTTAATATGAGGAAAAGACATTTCCTTTTTAGAGGAGACTATCACAACCTCTTTCACCAGCTGGACTACCATAGATGTGAAAAGCAAAGCTACAGATCCACTAATGCAATGTTTTCAAAAATCTCTGACTAAGAAAACCAAAACTGCATATTAAACTTGGGTGTTTAACACACAGTAATTTTCTGGAAATTTGTATTTGCTTTCTCAAAAATTTCGACAGCCAAATTTGACAGGTTGCATGGGTGAAATTTGTTTTTGAGTGGTGCTCTAAACAGATCTGTCTACCTGATCTAGAGAGCAAGCCAAGGTCCTGCTAGATCTAACTGTTCCTATACTTTCTACATCTGCTTTTACAGTGGATTTTAAGTCTAACGAGTGAGAACATCTTTTAAGATGCCTACATACGGTAATCCTAGTAACAGTGTCTGTTCAAAGATGCTCAGTGCTCCTCTGTTTCTGTGCTTTATGCAAATTGGAAAAAAATTATATCCTTCAATCATGTTATGATCTCGCTTTGTCTTCAGGAAATGCTCAGAGATCAAGAAGGCCAAATGCAAGGAAAGTAATTCAGGTATGCCTATGCTGACAACTTTTTTTTTCTCTTTTCAGAGAAAAAATTTTAATTGCTTAAAAAAATATTCTCACATTGAATAAGGAATTAGTTTATGAGGCACAACAGAAAAACAAATCTCTAAATCTAGAACACAAAGAACTTGTTCATACCAAAGTGGTAGCATAATCAATAATATGTTATTTCTCTCAGAGACTGTTGCTGGATGGATTTATCAGGAGCCTATCACAGCAGAATAGCTCTTGAAAGACCGTCACCTCTATAAAGTTGACACAAGGTGTAGATGGCCCTATCTGTAGCTGACACTACTGATAATAATGACCTTGAGATAGTCAAGATTAAAAGATCTCTTTAGATGAGTGCCCACACATTATACACTATGAATGCTACAGATTATACATGCTGATATTATTTTTATCACCATGAGAGGAGGATAGGTTTTTAGTGTTCTCAGAAGTCTCTAAACCTTTCACTCTTACCATAATTTTGATTTTTCTCCTTTTTTTATCCCACAGTCAAAAAACAGAAAGTTCATAATAGAACTTCTTATCCCTGTTAGCTTTTTTTGAAGCTTCTGTTACAAGGGCTCTCATAAGCAAAATTCTGTCTTAGTAAAAACTAAGCTTTCTGCAGACACTAATTTTAAGGAGCTATTAGTTATAGTTTTTGCATGAAGGGGCATTATCAGATACCTTCCTGATCCTGCCAATTCTATTTAGTACGTGTTAATTCTGTCATGGCTGCATTTCTCTTTGGAAATTCCAGCAAGAGGTATTGAAGTGCCTATTCTAGCAGTCACATCTATTCCTTCTGTGGGGGAACCCTTCTGAAATGTTGTCTGCCGTGTAGCAAGATGGATACAAAAACCTTCTGTCTTTTAGGCTAATGTGGAAACTAATGAGAACGTTCAAATATTTGAATCCAGCTGTCGCTACTCACTCGGGGTGACCTCACTGTGCTAAGGCAGAAGTTGATTAAGAGCTGCTCTGAGACAGCTCCAAATGAGATGATACATCTACATGTTACAAGTCAGGGTTCATAGAAAGAGAGAAAAGAATTCATTAGGGTAAGTGGAAAAAATAGATTCACTTTCAAGAAATCAAAAACTTTCTGTCAATAAAGTCATCATACTTCAAAGATAAATACAGAATGAAAAAGATCAGTCAAAAAAATTTTAAGTTCCACTCAGCTGTGGTCAAGAGTAATTTTTATTTTGCCTTTCTTAGGAGAATTGGTTGTCAGAGCTAGTTCATACATTGTATATGGCTCTTTGCAATGAAGCATCTGCTGCTTTTTCTGTCAATTACTGCTTCTATGTTATTCTATATCTTTAATAGATCTGATGGATAAACTCATCTGCAGTGACAGTGAAGGATTATTTCTCTCTCAGATCACTAGGAAGATTCTTTATGCTTATACTGTCTTTTTTGTCAGTTATAGCTATGTTTCTCGCTGTCATATTTTACAATTTTTTTTTAATTAACAGAAAAGCCAGTTCTCCACCAACTAGTGGGATCATTACTGCTGGGAATTCAGTATCATCTCCCCATTACTGCTGGGATCTTCAGGAAAAGGATATACCTGAGTCACCTGTTTATATTTTTTATTTTTATGAGCTCTTTCTCATAGAAAGAGAATTGTGTGGCTCCATCCACACAATTCATACTCTAATTTATTGATACACACATTGATAGCAATGTGACAAAAAGGACTGTGAATTTCTAGCCGTGTTTTTGTATTTCTTATCACAGCACTAAATTACTCAATATGATCTTTGCAACTTACTTATTAAAAATTTAAATGGCTTGGAAAAAATACTGTGTGTTGTTAGAGCTGCTTTGTAATGACAGACTGATGCAAACTGAAAAAATAAATTATGAATAAAGTGTGATTTTTTTTTTTTGGTGCAGCCCATCAATGTTACTGCTGTTAAGCCCCATGCAAAATACACCAGTATTCACATTTACATTTTCTGCTATTGAAAGATTTGGGTTATAGAACAAGCTTAGATGCCAGCCACCTGCCTGCATTTCAGCTAGTTATCTTACTTCATTATTTGCATTTAGCAATTGTTGATAGAGCAGCTGTTGAAAGTACTATTGAAAGTCTTCTACTAAGACACAACACTTTTTAAGATAAAACTGTTTGCGCGAGGCTAACAGACAATCATGACGTGAGATACTGCTAACATCTTTTGACAGGATTTCCCTGTTACCTGTGTGAGTTATGAAGGGTGCATGGACAACAAGATCAGATTTGACAAAGGTTATACTTCTATACTGCTTCTGAGTACTCAAACTAGCTAGATCAATTTGTGAGATCAATTTTCCATTTGCCTGCTTCTTATTAACATAGAACCTGATTTTGTAATGAGGGCAGCTCGAGGAAGCTTTTTATCACTGATAGATCATTTAAAGTATTATCAATGTAAGCCTTCATGAAAGGCCTTTTACAGTTTTACCAACTTGATTAATTTGTTTTAACTTTTTTTACAGCAGTAGGCACATATTAAAATTTGCAGATTTATATAATTTTTCATAAACTTCAGTACAAACTGTCTCCAACAGTGACACCTTCATTACTGTTAATGTAAGAGCACTAATAAGAGCCACTTTTCCCTCCTAAGCAACACCATGGAACAAACTGCTGGTTTAAAGCTGCCTATACAATAGCTTTCTATAGTTTAGTGATATTATGTCACCACTGGATGGAATTCTAAATTAAAACTGTTTAAGTGTTTTACCTTCTGGAAGCTGTATTATTTCCTCTCTTGTGTTGATCTAGGACCTGACTTACAAGAGTGGGAAAAGTAATGAGACTTTCATAATATAGCAAATGAAGAAGATAAACGCAAAATTGAGCTGACGAACTCTAAGGTGGTAATGTTCTTGTGTGCGCTGGTGACAGCTGGTTGGAAGATTTGTGCTGAAAAGAAGTGGTTCTCCAGCTAAAAGAGGAAAAAAATATCTGGGTTTGGCATTTACCTTTGAAAGTAATCCCATTCCCCAAGAGAATAAAAAAGATTTTTCTTTTAAATAAGAAGACATGCCTATGTTGCTAAAAGTATAGAGTAGGAAATTGTGTTGTGAAAGCTTACTTCATGGGTAAAGCATGTGAAACATGCCTTTATAACGAGGTAGAGAAAAACAATAAATTAACTACTTACTATCTACACTAAGATAGATAAAGATGACTCAAAAGGGGAAAAGTATCTGGAAGAAGGAACACCCGCAAAGGCTTCAGAATTCCAAGTACTTTCTAAAAAGATGATTGATATAGATTAATTGTGTATATTTTTAATAAACATGGTCACTCATCTCTATTTAGATTTTTAAATTTTACTCAGATCTTTTTAGTATCTAGTTAAATAATATGTCTGTCATATACATACACATAAAAACCCCAGCCATCTCTATATTTATGGCTGCTGCCCCTGGGATTTTGAGGGCCAGCTGTTGAAAAAGGAGAGCTAATCAGTGACTCATGAAAATGGAAGGGGTCAAAGCTTACCTTTTCCACTTCCATAAAGTCTGAAGATGTCAAAACATGAACAAATCAATAAAATGAAAGGCTGTGTGTTTTGTCAAGGCACATTTTACTCTACAATAAAGATGATCATACAAAAAAGGTTTTCAAGTCTTAAAAATTCTTTTAAATCCCCCACACATAAACAAAATCTAGCAAAAATACAAAACACACCACAAGATATCTGTGGTATATGTGTAAATATGAAGATTTTTATGAACAACTGTCAAACAACAGTTAAAATTACAGTTAAAATTATTCAATATGAAATTTGTGTTTTGCTTTAATTTAAATATGATTTTTTTTGACATCTCATGTGAATCTAATCTAACTTGAATATATGGAGATGCAATAACTTCTTTCAATTTAATTTTGTCACTGTACCCTTTAGTTAAAGTTACTGTCCAGTTAAAAAGGATTATCTGTCTGTCTAGTCCTCTACATCTTCACCAATCTATAGGTTTTTGCTGTAGAAAACCCCTAAAACTACTCATTCCTATGCTTTTATCCCATTGAAATATTCTGGAGAAAAATACCTTAGATTTGAGTGAATGTTGATACTGCAATTAAGCTACACATTTCTTATAAAGGTCTGTGCTCTCTGTAGACCATCACATTTTACAGGTGCATTAGAGGTCAACATACAGCATTGTCAAAGGGTAATTTCCTTCAAACAGCAGGAATTAACTTTGAAGTATCACAGAAATTATAACTATCTTTTCCAAAGAGAAAATGGTATTTTTCTTTCTACCCTGAAAATGTCAAAACAGCTTCTTTTTTTGTTGCCTTGGAGGAAGATGCTCTGTTCACACATTATACATTAAAATGATTGAAAAGGAAGAGGAAAAAGACAAGTTGATAAAATGATCAGATCTGTTATTGAGGACTATTTGTGGATGACACTTTTAACTATGTATTCAGAAAGAATCTATGAGAAGGCTGAACATAACCAGTTATCTCAGGTTATTTCTGAACTGTTACTTTTTTAATATTTTTGGAAGACAAGCCCCCTGGGGCAGACTATATTTCTCAACACATATGAATACTGTGGAAATCACAATATGCAACAAGCATGATAAGAAGCTTTAATTGACTAATAAGATTGGAGCGTCTAGAACAAGGTGAAGGAAAGCCAGAAAAGTTCCTATGAAACATTCAATTACCAAACAACATACAGTTAAGACACTAACATATAAATATCTTCTTTTAGAATGGAAAATCATATAAAAATTCTTAAACAACTGAGATATTTTATGTAAGTGTTGTTATGGGACTTAATTTTCATTCTCGTCAAGCACAGACAGAAACAGAATGTATTTGCATGTCCACTGTGTCTATTTTTACACATTCCGTTAGGCTGATGCTCACAATTATTTGGTATATTGAATTTCTTCAGGACATGCTTTATACTATTAGAATTTGCACTGAGCACAGAGATGAATTTTTTTTAGCAATGAAGTTTGTGAGCTAAACTACTGTACATCAGATCAAACATTCCTCCATTGTGATGGATGACTTCCCTTCAGCTCTACACTTCTGAAGCTGTTCTGTTTATTTCATTTCAAGCTCACTTTAATCCACAGTTGGAGGAGCCAAATCTATATACAACATTGAAACTGCTCTGTGTTCCTGTCAGATCTTTCCTTTTATTTTTCTACCAATGCTATTTAAAGATTCTCTGCTAGAAAGCTTAGACTATAAAAATGCATACATGTCAATTTTACATTTTCTGTGCAATCTCTATGATAAAATAGCAAGTGATTCAGTAACCTTTAACCACATACCATGCCTTATTTCTCCAGCTAAGGATTTCTTTTGCCTTTAGTAAATTGTTACATTGGGTCTTCAGTTTAGTTTAGCAAGAGAATCTTTTTTATTTGTTACTGTCCTGAAAATTAAAAAGAGAGAGGTTGTAGTTGTACTTACGTGTTTTATTTTTTCACCTCGAAATTCAAGACAATTGACCTCACATATCTGAAATGTCTGCAGAGTTTTCAACATTGATAGTAACTGGAAGCCTCTGGGTTTTAATGTAAATCCTTTGAATTTTCTGCCAAGATGATATTAGGCCAGAAGAAATACTCATTAACTGGCCATCCTATAACAAGCACAAAGTCTTGAAAACCAGCCAAAATGAAAATGTGTCCCTGTTGTGTTTACACTGGGTATCATTTGTGTAAGACACGATCATAAGATCACAAAATTCAGCTTTCACCATCTCACTGCTCCTGCCCGTAAGCTCATCAGGAGAAGCTGCTCAAAGGGATGTGCTCAGCAGCATGGTGCAGATCCTAGGCCACTGGCCCGGTGTTTTGGTCTCATAAGCATATTAGTCAGCTTTATGGGATTTGCATTTAACAGAACTCTAAGGAGATTAATTACAGCTCCTTAAACCACTGAAATATGATGTAAAATCAATTACTTTGTTATTGGCTAGGCCAGACCTCATGGTGGCAGGCAGGATGAAAGTCAAAAGAGCACAGCACTCTCACACTCCATTTCAGACTCCCATTAGCAAAGATTTTTCAGCTATGTGAAGATGATAATGAAATACGGGATAATATCAGCTAATTTTTAACAAGGCAATTTGGTTTTAATTCTGTGATGGCTATCCATAAGGCCTTTGTGGGACTACAATGGTCTTTTTTATTTTACTGAAGACTGCTGAAAAATTCTCCAGATAAAGAATAGAGGTCCAATATTTTCTTCCTGTAGATAAATGGATTTATCGTTTGATAATAGATGCATAGTTCAGTGGGAACAATTCCATTTATCTGCATTTAATACAGTCCTTACACTGTACTGAATTCATGAGATATTTTGAACAGTTCATGCAGAAGCAGATAAAATTTTATTTCTGGGGTTTTGAAAACAGGGTTAAAATAGCTGAAGAGTTTTGTTTAGGAATAGGATTGTAAACCAAATAAAAGTACAAACACTGTCCTTACTTAGGTATGTTTTTCTTTCAGGACATATGCCTGATGTCCTCCATCTTCTACAGCTTCTTTTGAACTTGGGATATTTTATAGTACTCCAATACACATTTAACAGAGTCTAAAGTCCTACTGGACAGAAGTGCATGCAACCAAAGCAGGAGCAGTCTGAGCTGAACTTTTCTCTCTTCCTTCTCCTTGGTTCAGGTAATATTCCACAGCAGAAGACCCAGTCTGCATGGTAAATCACACATAACTGCAATAGAGGATGGTGCAAATGTGTATGCATGGGACAGAGCCACACACTTCCAGCTAGTGCAAAGCAGTATAAAGTCTCATTAACTGTGAAGGAGGCAGAGAGCAGCTAAAGTGCTGTGAAAAAGCCAATTTTGTATGAATTGCTAGAGGGAAGATAATGGGGGGTAAACCTTATAAGCCCAAGACTGTTATTAGTATAATGGCTATTAAATTCTTTGCAGTTTTTCACGTTCAATAGTGACTCCAAATCCAAGTATTTTGTGACCCATCAGGGATCCTAATTCTTGGTGTAGAATGTATGTGCTAACTGGAAAGGAAATCCTTCTGGGCTTTGTTTCATTTCATTATGACACAAAATATGTATTTGGAAAATAGCACTTTCAAGTAATATTCTAACTGAGGTGAACTATGAACAATGTTAATCTAGGAACATTGCTACTACCATAAATGCTCAAAGATGGTTGAGTTGTGGTTGTACTTGGTTCTGATCAATGAAATATAATTCTCAAAGCTTGTCCAGACATAGGTGTTCTAACTCATTCCACACTGACTCGTTTTTTCTACAAGAGAGGAAGGACAACACTGAAAACTTTAAAAAATGCTGGGACTCAGTTTTATAAGATGAGCTTGAATTTTTCGGATGCAGTGGTGACACATGACGCTATTTTCTTGTACAACATATCATATAACTTCATAACAGTGCATGGATAAAGTGAGATAATTGTCAGCAATGGGAATGTAAAACATCTTCACAGCAGTGAAGTCATAATAGGATGTAAATATCCACTGGTAAAAGTCTAAATAAAAACAGTCTTTAGATTTAAAGATGTAAATATTAAGCAATTCTTTAACCTTATAGCTAAAGTGCACTGGGATGAATTCAGACTAAATTAAAAGAGAAATAAATGAACAACAAACCCAATGAAACTCATTGAACTAATTAATATAATTTTTAATGCTCAGGGCCATTAAATACAGATTCTTTCAGGAAATCCACACACCTCACTGTTGATGTCAAAATAATTTCGTCTTCTGGTTTGAAAAAAAAAATCTTATAAAACAGCACTGTCTGACCTCAAATCAGAAGACTTTTGGCAGGAAACACAATAACAGTAACCACAAAAGTAAATTTTAACAAGCAAAAATCTTGAAGGACAAACACTTACTGGGAAGTTCATTAAAAAAAAAAAATGAGACTGGTAGGTATCTGCTCTTGTACAAAGCAATAAATTTTAGCAGTTTAAAAAGGAGAGGAATTATTTGGTTCTGCTGCTTCCAAGTGGGTTAGAGAGTATATCCCTGCAGACTGTAGCTCTGTTGTGGATTAGAGAGTGATGGAGACTCTGTGAGAGCTCTCATTTGGATGCCTCAGCTGTTCTCTCATTTGGTCAGTGGAAAATAGATGGGTGTGAACAATTATGTAAGACATTCTGGAAAAATAAACAAAGCAGCTGGTGTTACCTTCTACATTCGCTCAGTCAAAATATTCAAAAAACAAGGCAGTGATTAGGAGGAGTCTACTTCTCCTGTCATAGGTCAGGAATGTGACTGTCTGCTTTTAAGATAAGGCTTGGCAAAATCATTTCTGGCCGAGCCTTGGCGCTTGGAGCTAGAGAGAAATCTAGTTGTGTCCTTTTTACAGATGGTTGTCAAATACTTATCTGATGAGTGAACTTGTTGAAATTTCCCACTCAAACCACTAAGTGTCATAACAGTCTGAATACCTAAAATGACTTATTGGATTAAATAAATCTCTTTTAGGGGGAAAAAGAAATTAAAAACGCTCTTAGGTTACTCAGGTTTTGGTCACCTTCTGACTAATTGCCTCCTGACTAATCCTCCATAAAGTTGAAGTCTCAGTGATTTCCTTTTACCCTCTTCCTGATTGGAAATTCACATTCTTTTAGAGAGGAAGCAGGAGCAATCTCATATGACATACACAATCATTAACAACACTTTGAAAAATGAGCAAAAACAAAAGCACAATCTGAGGTTACTGTACATTTTTTTCCCTGTAAATTATTCCCTCATTTCTAGCATATTTGTAAGAAGAACAACCCAGAAAGTGTTGAAAGAGATATATTGTGTCTGCTTAATTGAGAACATGCTGATAAGGAGTGGCACATGTCATGACAAGTATTTCTCCTTACCGCATTACCTCTCATTCTCCTCCGTTTCTCCTCTTCAGCAAAATGCTGAAATGTGACTAGAGCAAAAACAGTGATTAAAATGTCAGATTGCTCTATCTTTCACTTTTAATCTTATTTTTATCATCTACTCAGATAGGTACAGATAGCTGTAGAGGGAAATGGTAACTCAGTGACGCTGAAGTTGTTAGCCTTTCAAAAGGTGAACATCATGCTTTGCTGCTTACTCCATATGAAGGCCTGCAAGTGCAGAGAGAAAGAGATGAGAGGGTGTGTGTGTGTGTGTGGTTGTACGCAGAACAATCTTGGAAGCATCAGAAGGCTTATTTTTGGTGGTATGGTGGCACCACAAATTTGGCAGCACAGATTGCTTCCTTAGAAAGCTGCAATGCTAATATTAAGCAACATTAAGAACTGAATGATTCTGCCTATCTGTACTATAAAAAATTCATGAAAATTTCATAGATCCCTTTTTGCAGCAGGCATGCTAAGGTTCTGTACAACTGCATTATGGCTGCAGTTGCAATTTTACAGTTAAAAATATATTAGTACTTTAATTATTAATCCTAATACACAGGGCCTGATAGCATCTGATAAAAGTCTCCTGAACAGACGATGTTTCAATGAGAAAAGGAAGAATATATCTGGAATAGAAATCAACATGCTCTTCCTCTTTGTAGAATGCGAGTAATCTTCACTAAATTGAATTCATATGACATTTGTTCATTCTTTGGTTGGATACACTAGTTTGTGTATCCTGCCTGGAGAAGGACGCTACAAATTTCAACCATCCATAGGAGATGCCAAGAGAGGACTGGTCATCCTGTGCCTCACATAAGAGAGCTGCAGTCTGCTATACCTTGGGAACAGCAGAGTTCCTCTGTGTCTTTGCCATAGTGAGTGTTCTTGAGAAAGGATAGGATGCAGCATGCCGCAAATGAATGGTTTAGGTCCCCTAAAGGATTACTGACAAAAGCATGTTTACTACAAAAGTGAAAGCAAAGTTCATTGTCAAGTTCACATCTACTATGTACTGGATGACTAAAGCACACAGAGAAAAACCAGATTAAAAGCTACCAACCTAAAAGTAAAATCAACCTAAAATTATCTATTTGCAGGCTGAGGATGAAGAAAAGACAATGATGGGAACAGGTAAGGATAAAAATAAATCATTGTGGAACAGTATTCCAGCCTGAGTCTAATTAGATGCAACCACAGCACTGTGGAGTACTGAGATTTAGACTTTAACGTGCAGTGAAAATTTAGAGGTTTAGAAGAAGATCTGGTAAGCAAGTCAGAAGTCCTTATTGCCTCATTGTTAAGCTCTGCGTCTGTGTTTCAGGGCAGAAAAATGCCCCTACTGTGTGAAAGGCAAATCAAATCATCCTAATTATTTTTTCCAGAGATTCCGAAGTCTTACAGTCCCTGAATAGTTTGTTGTACTTATGTTACTGCTTTAACTTGTTACTTAGGCTGTGCCATATCTAGCAAGTCTATAATCACAGCTGTTTCTGATCACATTTCTATTGAAGGCAAGATAGACATATCTTTCTCCTTTTCTTAATTTCCCATAGAAAAAAATCCTTGATTCAAACTGAATGCCAGACAGATAACTTGTCATCTTCTTCTCTTTCTTATGGGTAGTTATAAAATTCTATTCTCAAAATAATACCCAATTTTATGAATTTCTTTGACCTCTTTAAATCATGGGAGGCTAACTTTTATGGATAATTCATAGGAGTGTGAAATTTGTGATCTTTATTCTATTTGAATCAGAAATCTCCGATTCTATGTTCACTTGTCTTGGGTGAAATTTTACCCCTGTGAATGGAAAAATGAAGAAGTTGCACAGCTCTTTATTCCCCAGCTGTATTCTAGATAATAAGAAATAGAAAATTTATTTCCAAGAGACACAACTTAAGGAACAATTAAAGCATAGGCAAACTTCGAGATATAGTCTCTTTCCTAACGAGAACTTGTAAACCAAGGTGGCGTTCTTTCCTTTTAAACACTCATCTTTGCTCAGACTGCATAAAGTGTTCTGACCAGTGCTAGGGGGTTCCAGTCAGAAGACTGCAGTGTTTTCTTACAGTTTTCTATTAATTTATTTGATTGGTTATAATGCCAAAGTCTAAAAGTTTTTATTAACAAGATAGGTAATCAGTCAAAAAAATTTTGGAGGTTCAATAATGCAAAGATTATACCTGTAAAATTTTACATTGTTAATTAGAACTGAAAGATGGTGGGGTTTTTCAAGTAAATTTTTAAATTTGTACAAAATTGTGATTCTCCATGGATCTCATGCCATTTTATTTATCCTATACATTTTAAAGTTCTTAATTTTACTAAGAGTTGTGAAAAAAGCAACAAGGCTGTATTCAGAAGTTTTTGTTAAAACTCATTCTGCCATGCACTTTTGTAGTCAGAAACACATGTTCTTCAAGTTCTTTTACAATCTTTCCATGAAGGAAAAGAAACCCTGTGATCTATCACCCAGTCAAAACTGAGTTGCACACCTAGCAAGAAGAATATTTATGAACTTTTCACTGTCTAGATCCTTATCCTGTACTGCATGCAGTGAAAACATACTGACTTACACTAGTCAAGAGTCTTTGCTTAACACAGGAAATCTTATCAAAGACATTTTATCAGCAAAAAAAAACCTAAATACAAATATTTCAATCTGAAATATTCAATTACCTCCATTAGCAATATACCTATAAATGCTGTAGTATCATGTCTATTTTAAGTCTTTTAGCACCACAATTTTCACCATTTCCTACTCAAAAGTAATATCATATAAAACAAAAACTCTGTTTCTGAAAGCAAATAAGACTGTACAATATGCTGAGGAAACTTGTTTTTAACTAATAAGCTCCAAAAATATTAAAAGTAGGGGTAAGAGTGAAAAATAATGTTCTTAGGAAATAAATAAATAAATATTTCTATTTATTTGGTTTTGAAAATGACATGGCTTAGGTCAGCTGGAATCTAGTGGTGATTTCCTCTGTTTATTGTCTAAATATTCAGATGTCAATATATTTTAACTAAATGAAATTGTTATAATTATACTTACTCAATTTTTAATCCATTCAACTTTAAATGGACATTCCATATTTCATTAGTTACTGCTCTGCATGTTGATAATCAAACTTGTAACATTTGAAATGGTGTCAAATCTAATACAAATTTCTGTTGGAAGCATGTTGTTTTCTTCAGTCCTGAAACACACCTTTAAAAATCAGAAGTTGAAAAATAGCAAGCACCAATCTATCTCACTTCAAAGGATATTGCTGAGCACAAAAAGCCCTTAGTAAAGAGCAAGGAACAGTTTGCAGCAAAATATATTTGCTTCTGAAGAACCAGACAAAAAAAAAAAAGTATAGGCCATTGTAGTCAAAACTCTGTAGCATTTGTCTAAATTGCATAGATTCCTATTTCTAAAAAGCCCAAGAGACAAGGGGGAAATTGAATGAAATTCTGCCTCTTTCAAAAGGGGAAATCATGCCTGACATATGTCAAAATTTCATCCCAAGAAATATAGTGGGATGGATTATAAGAGAAATGATATCTACACTTTTGCAGCCAATTGGTGTTGGCTCCAGCTCAGGTATGTGACAGGAGGTCACAAACTTGAATTGCCCTGCTTAAGTGCTGACTTGATAGAAAAATCTAAACTTTGCTTGCTTCCATAGTTTCCTCCAGGTAATAGCCATTTATCTATTTGCATGCTCTACACACCCTGTCTTCTGTAAAGCTCTGCACTTTTGTCAGTACTTCCATAAAACGCAGCCAAGGGACACTGGTTAGTGGATTGATTTATGTTGAAAGAGTAACCTCGTAAAGAATTGATATACTGCCTTCACAGTTTTACTCTTTCTAATCCATATTGCAACATGCTAACCATAATTCCTTGGAAAAAACTTTATTTACTTTATTTACAGTTGTTACTTGGGTATAAAAAATACACAGCACAAGACCTTTCCCTGCTCTTTTAAAAGTGTCTTGGGAGAGCAATATCTGACCATAAGTTAAATACAGCTTCTTTAAACAACCCAACTTGTGAGACTTTGCTTTCATAACTGATTAAGTAATGAACAGTCTGGGTTTTTTGTGGCTAAGAATGTACAATATTTTCTTTTGTTGGAAAGTATATTTTATAAAGATCAAATGTCTGGACTGAAAGCAAAAAAGAACGGAGGCAAAGTAAAGCAGAATGTCATCAGGAAGGGTCTAAATAAAGCATTTGATTTACTTCCTTCTATTTATTTTCTTTAAAATTAAACAAAGTCTGAAACTCTGTGTTAAGTAGAGGTTATTGGGAAACCACGTTTTAACAGGCTAATTGGTCACTCATTTCTTAATACATTAATGATATAAACATCACTGACTGAAAGATTTCTTATACCCGTAAATTTTGAAAGAAAATGGGACATTTAATATCAAGCAAAATATCTTTGAGGGGGATTAGCTGAGAGACTCTTCAAGATAAGTCTCATTACTGTTCTGTTTATAAAGAAACAGTAGAAAGGATATTGCTTGTCACTGAACTAATGTTTGTGTCCAAGCCAGATGTACACAACACCTTCACCAAAAGTTTCTGTGAGGGTGAAAGCTGGTCATGTTACTACACGTCAGAGTCTGTGCTGAGTTTTACACTAGAAATGGAAACCTGCTTTTAGACAATGCATTAAAGATGCTGTACTTGGTGTATGGGCACTCTGTTGATGGCTGCATACGCGTGACACACTTTAGTTCCTTTTAACAAGATATCTTCTTGCAGAAAGAAAGGAAAAAGGAAAGAAAAAAAAGAAGAGAGAGGAAAAAGAAAAAAAAAGGAGAAAAAAAGAGAAAGAGAAAGAGAAAGAGAAAGAGAAAGAGAAAGAGAAAGAGAAAGAGAAAGAGAAAGAGAAAAAGAAAAAGAAAAAGAAAAAGAAAAAGAAAAAGAAAAAGAAAAAGAAAAAGAAAAAGAAAAAGAAAAAGAAAAAGAAAAAGAAAAAGAAAAAGAAAAAGAAAAAGAAAAAGAAAAAGAAAAAGAAAAAGAAAAAGAAAAAGAAAAAGAAAAAGAAAAAGAAAAAGAAAAAGAAAAAGAAAAAGAAAAAGAAAAAGAAAGAAAAAGAAGATTAGATGGTTTTGATTTGCTTTTTGTGCTAACACAAAATAGAGAAATAAACATTTCTCACTTTCTTAATACAAACACCTTCGTAATTATTTTTCATCCAAGCTTCTGTGTAGACCCCAGTACATCTAGGTTTAGTTCAGGGTGGCTTTCAGATTAGGGTGGCTGATGTTTTAAGGGCCATAGATCAGAGCCACAACAACACGAACACAACGTGGTCTTGTGACTAACCTCTTTAGCAATATTGGTTTCTCTTTAATCAATTTCAGTTTGGACTCCTATTACCTTCCAATAGTAGATGGGTGTTTCTGCCTGTTTTCTGTTTCTGGTTTTTTCCTCTTCAATTCAAATCACTGGTCTGCTTACATCCCTGTGTTGGTCATGTTTCTGCATTCACATGAGCCTCACCCCTGAAAACAGAAAGCACCTAAGAGATCAGGTTTCTGTATGTTGCAAACTGGTTCAAAAACCTTCCCTTTAAAGCCTTAGAGAGCCTTAATTCAGAGAGATCTGATTCAGCTCTTCAGGCATATCATGCCATCTCCAGAAAAGTAGGGAAAAAAATTGATTGTCTGGATGACATCTCAGTGTGCAAATGAAACCAAATAGCATGAAGCTGAACAGTTCTTTGGTCAGGAGCCAAAATAAGGAACCAATGATTATTGTGTGATGCACTCTTGTCCTACTCTTCTTCAGTCTTAGATGCTATGCTGGATTCATACCATGTTTCATAATATTCAATTACTTGCACTGCAGTGTATCTGCAAAGCTGGAATTATGATCACAAGACAAGCAATACGGCAAGCACAGGCTGTTATCACTTATATATGTCACCAGGGGTGGTACTAAGTGAGGAAAACCCTCACATGTGGTTCTCTTGTGCAAAACTTTTGAAATAATTTTCCAGCAGGTGAAATCCCTAGAGATGAAATTACAACATTTTCTTAAAACTCACAGTAATACAAAGAGTGTCCATTGAAGGTTTTTCAGCAATGACTACTAACAATCAAAACAAATCATCCCAACTACAATTACATATAAGAATGGGCTGAATGAAAATGCATAACCTGAAAAAGCAGAAATAATTATAATTGCATTGAGGATATAAATCTATTTCAGCATAAGGGCCCTGAAATGACCAATGTGTTTTCAGCAGCACAAAAGAACAGTTTGCATGGGGCAGTTTAGCACAACATTGAAAGCTGGCAAACTGGCCTCTTGAACTTCTCACGTTCACATCAGTGAGCAGAGCACATGCTTAAATTCAGCACCTGGCATGTGGCCATTCACACATAGCAAAGAGTAAAGCAGGTGCTGGAACCTCAGCACTGATGAATCAGGTTATTTCTGCAAGAAACGTAAAAATGGTACTATTTTCAAAATTACTACGGCATTTCTGATCCATAATGACTCTGGTAAATCTAATAGCCGGCCTGTGCTGTGACTAACAGTAAAATAGGGAAAATCGTGGGATTCACAGAATGCAGACATCCTTACTTCATTGCATTTTTCCATCACTTAATTTAATAACTCTACAAATAAGAAGATTAAGCCCGGTATTAAAAAAAATGGTGTGGGGAAACTACAGCTGCCTGAGAGTACAGCTGCGCAGCCCAGATTCTGCTTCCAGGTATTTTTTGTGTAAAGTGAAACTGAAAGCCTTTATTAAAAGACCAGAGATCTGAAAGGTTTTGCAACTTGTTAGATAGTTCATAGGAGGTTTGCTAAAACCATGCTGGCACAGATGAGAAACAGAAATGAAAGCAAGGAGGAATTTGCATACAGAGTGCAGATTTCATTGTTCATGACAAAGCTGCCCTTGATTTGCTTCAGTCATTGTAACAATCAGCCCAGCCAACTGTTTACATGCTCTCCATTGTGCTGGTGTTGGCTAGGAAATGGCAAGCCAAATGAGATTTGCTTTCTGCTCGCACTCTGGGGACCAGCAGGAGCTCACACAGACAGACAGACAGGCAGACGGGCCCCTCTTTCCAAGAAACAAGAGTGTCTTGCTTGCTCTTGAGCTGTGTTATTGTGACGATGAAGACAGGAGCATGTGTGGCTGAAAGCAGGGCGCTCAGCACTGTTTGCGTGCCAGGGAAGAAAGGGTGAAAATTAAAGCAAAGTGCTGAGAGCTAAAACCCCAGAAGGCTTTAAACAACTACCCCTCCCCTCCCAACAACTTGCATATCAGCTATCTTAAAAAACTTTTCCCAGTTTTTGGGGAAGAAAAACAGGTGAGGGGACAGGCAAAGTGTATTCATTCATAAGTCACAATGTAATTTTCTTCCTTTCCTGTAAGAAAGGAATGAAACTCAAGTTGCATGAAGGGATGTGGAAGTAGTGGCCCTTTTACTGTGAAAGGAGTGGTAGCGTTGCTGCTGTCATAGCAACATAGTCACAGCTGTAAATGTAAAGAGCTCTCAAACTTAAATATAATCATAATCAAACAGAAGGCTCATAAAAGACAATCCACCTGTCATCTTCACTGCCCTTCCTTCATTCATGACAGTCTTAATGGGTTTAGGTTGATAGGCTTTTCCTTGGCCCACCCTGGTCTCTTTTGAAATGCATGAATAAAAACACTTCTCTAAGCTATTTGGAAAACTTTCCGGAGTTTTTAAAACTGAAATTTCGTAGGTTGGTCATGCAGTCATTTTCTTAGAGCTACTTTCCACAACAAGACATCCCTGAAGAATAAAGAAAGGATTACAGTTGCATGACTGGACAGTGTTTGTAAAACAATTTGGTTTTCAAATTGCTTTGCTTAAAGAATTAAAAATCCTAAAAAACCTGTCCCATGGCTGAAAGATCATAGTTGGAATGGGTTGGAATGTTTCTTGGGGTTTTTTTGGGGGTTTTTTTGGTTGGTTTTTTTTTAAATATTATTTTTCATTTTCCTTTAAATTCTTGATCATAGTCACTTTTATTAAGGCAAACCCCAAACTTATTGCTGGGAACACTCACACAATACATTACTGCAGACAGCAATCAGCAATGGGCCACATTCAAATACCTATATTTCTCTTTCAAAATGGAGATGAATTGTACTCTAAATCTTCACTGATTCTTGGCTTGGTGAAAAAACCTCAGCCAGCAGTAATCAAACTATTTCTCATCAGCCTACTGTTAGATTTATATGATATGCACCCTGAAAAGCATATTCTGCTCTCCAAGTAATTGGGGAAATATGATGACTAACCCACAGGATAGAAGAGTGAGGGAAGGGCTCCTCAGCCAAGCAAAACACAAAGGAATGTACACTTGAAAATGGGGAAATAAGACCAGTGCTATCGAAAGGCCAAATTCCCTGGAGAAACAAAATATCCAGAAATTTAATTTAATAAGGTAGAAAGCAAAGTAAGCATTTTACACCTCTATTAAATTTTCCTTACGAGTTTTCTCTGCAAATACAGAAAAGACAAGAATGCCATTTCCTTTATATGGATTATTAACATTTTGTTAGTTGTGATTTATTTATACAGGTCTGACTAATGACATAAAGTGAAATGGTTATAGCAGGGAGATGATAAATTATCTAGTGTATAACACTGCTTAAAACCTAAACACATGTTTATAGTTGCTGTTCTAGGATAGTTGCCAAAGGGACATTTTACTTAGCAAGTTATATTAGTGCATTTTTTTTCCTATAAACAACAGAAAAACTCTCCAAAAATAATAAAATTAGGGGAGGGGAAGGAATCTCTTTTGTTTGCTGCTAGGAAGCACCATGAATCAGATTTTGAAAGGAACTTCCATGTTGTCTTAATTAAAAAATTCATTTCTTGATACAATTTGGGTAGAATTTTCAGGAAAAATACATGTTACCTACTATATACTCTATTTATATGATAAAGAAGCAAATCCTCGCAGGGAAGGCTATAACTGTGTGTGGAGTCAGTTGTAGTGCCTGGAAGGAGGTGGTGTTTTGCTTTTTTGGAGTTAGTTGAAGAAGTAACTTGCAGTCACCCCACTGAGGACTAACAAGCACAAGTGATATTCTCAACAATTCTTAGAGATAAAGGAAAAGAACTGAAAAACCATAAATCTGTTCTTGGAGATTTATTCTCTAACAGTAACCATACATGAATGAAACATTCTTAATAAATGAAGAAGAAAAAGAAAGTCTGAGCTCTACTACGTGACATTTATTCTTAAGATTCTTTACTTCAAGAAGATTTTTATGATATAAAGAGAGACATTTTTACTTGAAAGGAGATAAGAAGAAAAAAGATGTAAAAGTCATCAAATTAGAATCTCACAGTAAATATGCTCACCATGAAGCCACCAAAACATTAAAAAGCATGCCACAAAATCAGAAGTAATATTTAACTGAAGATAAAGGAAAAGAGATTAAATGTAAACTATAATAAGGTCAACCAGAAAATATTTTTCTGGCCAACTTGTTAAAGGCACGAAATCTATTAATAAAACCATTTTAAAATTCATATGAGTAGTAGCTTCCTGAGAGCTAGTATGGCCAATTCAGCTGAAAAGAGGAACTAAAGGAAAATAAGACATAAAAATTAGGTGGATTTTTTTATATGCACTATTGATGGAGGGATATAAGGGGTTTCCATACCATTACCTGGCTGTGCAGGGAAAAAAATGTCAAAAATAAGTAATAGAAGCACAGAACCACAGAATGGTTGAGGTTGGAAAGGACCTCTGAAGTTTATCAAATCCAAACACTATTTCCCCCTCACAATGCCCCCTTCCAATTATAGAAAGGATTTTGGAAAAAATAAACAGAAAGAATGCTATCAGATCATAATTACCAGACATTATTTACCCAAAAAGTCAAACAAAATACTAATAAAAAACAAATGATCTACAATGGGGTTAGCATATTATTTTAATTTTCATTCTAACAGGTTTGATACAAAAGCTTTCAGAGTAGTCAAACTTAGAAATGACTATTTAAAATGTTAAGTTGAATTCAGTATTCATGACTGTAAATCAATGTAAATTGTATACAAAATTATCCTACTTACATACACTTATGATGATGTCCATTCAAGAAAGTAGAAAGGATTTCCAGGGAGCACTGTTTGAGGGAAACATTTGTGCTAAAAAGTGCCATACACAAAGTTCAGATACATTTAAGAAGTAATAAAGACATTCAAGCAAGCAAATACAGAAAATATTTTGCAGCTGTTCTTGAATGCTGCATGCAATTCTAGTTTCCTAATTCCAAAAATGATATCATTAGATGCAAAAAAGAACAACACTGAAACAAGAATGACCGGAGGTACTGCACAGACTTCATCCAAGAAGAATCATAAAGTGAAAAGAAAAAAGTGCAAAAGTTTTAACTAACCAGAGAACATCTAAAAGTTGGTATAGTACAAGTCAAGAAAATCATGATTCATAAAATCATGAATGAAGTTGTGGTATTTCTCACAGTGCCCAAGCATGAAGTCATCCAATTAAATTAACAAGTAGTATGATTACAATCAAAATAAAAGGAAAAACTTCACACACATTGTGCTAGTAGTGCCACAGGATGTTGTGTAGACTAAAAATAGATATAAACTAGAAAAATAATAGATGGAAGAGAGGCCGTGAGCAAGCTAATAAAGTCAATGGCCTGGACACAAGCTACTACAAAGGAAGTCCTTAAATTGCTAACTGCTACAAGCCAGGAAGCCACGTAGGGGGAAGAACTCTTCCTTACCTGCTTTCTTCAATATTTGCTACCGATGACTACCAAAGGATGGTTAATAAGTTAAATAAATATTTGATCAGAACTAATGCCCTCATTTTACTTATGTTCTTAAGGAAACTAAGTGAAAAGTGATGAGCAAATGGTAAACAGAGAGAAATAAGAAGTGAATTAAATCCATAAAGTCAGGAAAGCTGTGAAAAAATCTGTCCCAAAAACGATAAAAACTATCACAAAATGAGGTATTAAAAAAGAGAAACTAGACCAAGTTGACCATTTAGAAAACCAAAACAAGCAAACAAACAAACAAACAGAAAACCAAAGAAAAATTTAAAAAAATAAAGAGGCTATGATTTACCAAATTGGATGTGTGACTACAGTACAGGGATCCAATAATGTCCTTGTTCATATAACCACCAGGATTATTCCCTTTTTATTCTCTGAAAAGAGGCTGCTGGATACAGTGGTTTTGTATAGCTGCACATACTGATACCAACTTTTCAAGACAGCCCTGAAGGAAGAAGGCATGGAAAAAAAATTAAGAGCCCATGTGAACAAACAAAATATAGCACATTCATGTCTGAGATGCTGATAACTACATATTATCCCAATAATTAAAAGTAGTCTCCTAAACCACACAGAAATATGTACGTAACTTTTATTTCCAGACAATAACCCCAGTTAAGGATGATCCTTGCTGAAATTGCCAGCAGCCTGTGAGAAAGCTCTTTAGATGACATTACTCCAATAATTCAAGAGTAATATATAGGTGAGGATAAAAAGATGATTGAGGACAGATATTAATATATCTGATTTACATCAGTAGGATATATAATTTGTTTTGGGGTCAGATTGTTGTCCTTCATGTCTTAATCGGTGTTTTTATAATGAATATTCACAGTTCATTTCTCTCAGCAAGAGTTTCTTCAGTTACCAGACATGGGTCTGTTAGGGATCTCCATTCATTCAGTCATGTCATTTCCTTGTTTCATTAAAGACAGCTTTCATTTCACAGGCCCAGCATGGGTTTGTGTTTGGAAAGGGAGAGAGGAATTCAGCTCACTGTTAATAAAGCCATGCATGGTTCCAGTTTGTTATCTTTAAATTTCACCCTGCAAGGACAATTGCTTTACATTAAAAATGATAATAATAATAAACTCTAACTCTGTTACTGTTGAAGTGCGATGGTTCTAATCACTTTCTGCCAACAAACAGCTACAGATAAAAAGAAATGTTTTACTGTGGCTGTGGGCAATGCAGTTCTCTCTTTGATCAGTACACATGGGAGGAAGAGCTCTGTGCCTGAGTGGATCTGTGCTTGCTTTTTCCCTGGGCCTCAAAAGGGCCACTGAGATTGTAGAAGGGACCAAAAGGTCCATATAATTCCTTCAGCTTAGCTTTGATGGTGTGTTTAGCCACCCACTGTTCCTACTAAGGTGTTTCTTCAGTGTTACCTATCATGAGGGAACAAACAGGCTTCCTCCAATCCATGTAGGAGCAATGTTTGAGATTAATTTCTTCTGTACATTTTCTGAACTATTCTGCAAAAACATGCTTATATACATTGATTTTTCAGGACAAAAGTTCCAGACCTCAAAAGAACTTGGGCATTATGATGCACAGCTTAGCAATAACTAAAAATTGTGAATAGGAAGACATTTTCTACTCTGAGGGTAGTGAGAAGCTGGAACAGGCTGCCCAGAGAAGTTGTGGTTGCCCCATCCCTAGATGTGTTCAAGGTTAGGCTGGATAGGGCTTTGAGCGAACTGGTCTGACAGAAGTGGTCTAATGCCACTGCCCATTGCAGAGGGATTGAAGCCAAATTATTTTTAAGGTTCATTCCAACCTAAACAATTCTATGATGCTGTGATTCTATGATGTCAAGTTTAGAGTGTGGTTGCATGACAGCTTGGGCATGACCCCAGTCTGTGTCTCTGCTGCCTGCTTTTTGCTGGCTGATGCAGTCCAGTAAAAGCTTTTCCTTAGTAGTTGGTGCCTGGCAATCTAATCTCAGCTCTGAAGCTATCCAAAGTGTTTGAAAGCTCCCCCAGCTCCCAGCCCTCCTTAATATGTGTTGTGTTGTGGGTGTCCCTTGTGATTGTTTTAATACATCACTTTAATTAGGTTCACAACTACTAGAGATGCATGTACCCTGGACTGACAGCTGCTACAGGGTTCATTTTTAATATCAGACAATTTAATAGAGACAAGGTGTTGGTGTCCTGTGGAAAAACAAGAAGTGAAGATATTAACTGAAAATTATGAGATAGGGTCACAGAGAAACAGACTAAATTTTTCTGGTAACTATCAAAACAGAACTATCCTCTCAAAACAGAATTATCTTCTCCTACCCATTTATCACTCTTAATTTCTTAATGCCAATTTCTTTCTTCTTTCAAGACACAAAGAACAGTTATCAGGACTCTGCATGAAGGACAGAGGCACATTAAGTTTACTATTAAAGCAATTTCAGAGATGCCACATATCCAGACTGCTATAACACCATCCTGGCTCACATTACATGGAGTATTACTGTACACACTATTTAAATGCTCTCAGATTTCTCAGTTTTAATGTGGCTGTGTGAATGGAAACAACAAATTTTAATGTGGCTGTATGAATGGAAACAACAAAATACATCAGCAATAACAATGACAAGGTCCTCTGACATCAGCTTACCTGAAAACTCTGTTTCTCCACTCTTGCTTTCATCAGTGCCAAGAACATGACTTTTCCATTCAAGTGCCTCATACAGGGCAAAGGGGAAGCACAATGACGGATATTCTGTGTGGTCCAGATGGCTTCTTCAGTGTCATGTGAATATCTATGTGCTTCCCCTAGCACTGATCTCTGTGCTAAGCATGCATTCCACTTTTGGATCATTCTCTTCAGCTTACTGCCTGCATGCCACCTCACCAGTATATGCCATCTGTGGTAATCCTTCCTTTGATGCCTTCTTTTTCCCCTGAAGAATGGGACTCTTTTGTACACTCCCTTCTCTAAAAAGTATCCTCTAAAGGCACCATTGACTTCTTTTCAGTATTTGATAATATGATCTCATCTTGGGTAAGTTAGAGAATTGATTGGAAACTAGATAGAATTAAGCTAATATCACAACTAGTGCTAGCAAGATATGCTGGGGGGTGGGGGGAACCAAAAAGCAAAAAAACAAACAAAAAAACCAACCCAAAAAAAACCCAACAAAAACAAAAAAGAAAACAACCACCAAAACAAAACAGACCAGCCAACCAACCACAGGGAAATAGAATAGATGAGAAAATTCAGTAGCAAAGCAGAAATGTGTGAGAAAGAGGCTGAGAGATAAATGAAAAGAGAAACTCTAAAAAAACCACTTTTTAAAAAGCAAAAAGAGAGAAATAATAATGTCAGCCCTTCCAGAGAGATTAAGAAATGGGAACTCAGCCAACACAAGAAATAGAAGAACAATATTATAATTGTTTCTTGAGAGATCTGGCAATGGGCCATTTAGCCTGCTTGTTTTTACCTTGGGTCATTGCCCAGACTGGACAATTAAAAGGATATTTTTGTCATAGAACCAGTCATTTTATTTCACTGCTGTTAAAAAAAGTGTCGCTACCAACTGTGCACATTGATTTAATCTGTAGTTGTAGGATTTTGTGGAACAAAAAGCACTTCCTATAGTTCAGAAATCTCAGAAACACAACCCTTTGTTGAGGTCTTCTCAAATTAAAAGAATGACTTCGTAGGGAGTAGGTAAAATCTCACCTCTCTACCTCCCCTTCACCCCACCCCCCCTCCTTTTCCCCAGAATGAAATTTTAAATACAGACTGACAGCCAGATTCTCCCTTTATGATCACCTACATTTTCCTCTCTCCTATCCTGATTGTTGACATTTGCCAGAAGCACAATGAATCTTTAAATAGGAACTTCAGAAGACTGGTGTCATTTATTTTCCATCCTAAGCTAGAGAATTGATGGTGGTGAATATATAGTGTTTTCCATTCAAGACTATTAGCACATCTGTTTTCCAGGGCTTTTTAAGGGTTGCTATGTTTAGCAAAGAAGTTATTTTAGTTGCATCAGATCCCACAGGATTACAACATTTCTGACACTGGAGTTTTCTTACCGGTAAAGTTTTAAGAATCTAAAAATTCAGACTGAATTAATGTTATTTAGAGGAATTAAACACTAAAATTACTGTAAAGGAAGAAGAGGAATTGAAGGGCTGGATTTGCAAACTATCATGCTGTAGAAAGTAACTAAAGCCCCCTGTTCCACATGTACCTGAAGGAATTCAAATCCACAGCTCCTAGCTTCCAAGGCAGCAGCTTGTTCATTTAACTGTGAGCTCATCTCCTACAGCTGCTGCTCCATGTGAAACCCTGCAGTTGTGACTGAGCACAGGACTTAGAATGGGTCTTCTGCTTGGAGAATAAGAGCTAAACCTGGAGGTGAGAGTCCTGCATTCCAGGACAGTTTTTGAACAGTCTAGTAAAAAGCAGCCTAAAAGTTCCATATCACCAAGGGACCTAAGTATGACACTTAAGTTACTGTTTGGGATTCCTGAAAGATGGATTTAAACAGACTTGTATGAACACAGGAATGAGAATAGGGCAAAGAATTTAATAAAAGGAAAATAAAATAAAATGATCCTCACATTTTTACCAACTGAAACCATTTGAAAGATTTGGGTTGAACTCATCATTAAAAATGGTAACGGTGAAATGATGGCTTTAGGTAAATTTTTATTTCTTGAAGAAAATTTTCCTTGCTGTTTGATAAGAGTTCATAAGTGCATAAATATACAAAAAATGCAAAAAACTTAAAAATAACAAAATCATTGTTTCAGGTTTGTCTTTTCTCAAAGTTCTTTCTCATACAAAGAGTTTTGAAGTGCTAGCAGGTTCTTGTGGTCTATATTTATATTTTTATATTGCAGTTCTTGAATCAATTGTATATGCCTGGTTAGCTGTTAGAAAAGAGATATGGAAATTTTTCTGTAAGATAAAACAAGCAATTAAAAAATCTCATTGTCTATACAGTTTGACGTACAAAAAATAAATCATAGAGTAGGATCTCACAGTTGATTATTCCTGAAAAGGCGTAGAAGATTGCTTTGTCATTTGTCCAACATTTAGTTAGATTTGATTAAATAAAAAGATGCAAAATCAGGCTCAGATCCAAGTTCAACATATCTTATTCTAACTGTTTTAATTTTCTGACCATATATTCAGGACACATATCAGCAGGTCATTGACTACATTCCAAGGCTGTTGTCACTCAAGAGAAATGTAACTGGCTTATATATTTATTTTTTTACAAATTTATCTAGCCAACTTGTCAGGAAAAACAGATGTGGGAAAAAAATAATATTTGAAAATAATTATTTTTCACTCACTATCAGTGGAACCATTGGAAAACACTGAGTCCATTTAAGCCATCAAACAGGAGATTTCTATGCATCTTGGCACACTTCATCCTGGTACCCTCTGGCATTTAAAACATGGAGTCACAATTGTTTTCCAAAACAGTAGAAGCTCTGTGGGATCATGGACTTCCCTTTGCCATAGGATTAGAGAAACTTGTAACCATCTGGATATCTCTTGATCAACCCCATACGCAAGGCAGGGACAGTTAGAGCAAGTTTCCCATGGTTGTGTCCATTTCAGTTTCGTCTCCAGAGAGAATAGAGTCCACCAATTCTGGGACATGTGTTCTAGTTCAGACACCTTAACAGTGATTATTTTTCTTTTTTGTCACTGCTTTCCCCTTATCTACACAGCCACTTATGTCACCAGCTGGGTAAGGCATGACTTGTCCTGAATAAATCCATGCTGCTCATTCCCAGCCAGCACTTGAATCAGTCCTCTGTGTGCCTGGAAAGGGCTCCAGGGAGAATTTGCTTCATAATCTTCCCAGGGACTGAGTTCCTGATCTCCTTGCAGTTTCTTGGGTTCTGTTTCCAGAAGGTAAGTGTGATGTTTGTCTTTATTCCGTGCCTTTCCTATGTTCTCCTTGCCTATGGGTGCTATTTCTCTCCCACAGGTGTGGTCATCATGCTTGGGCCTCCCCTTGGCAGTCAGTTTGGCTCTCTAACACAGAAATTCTGGGAGAAACATGGACTACAGCCAGCTGTCCCATGTCCTCACAAGCCTTCTCACAGGGAGAGTGTGAGCAGACCCTCTTTCACTGAAGTGAAATAAAAAAATATTAAATAAAAGAAAAGAAGATACCAAGGTACTGAGGTGATGAGACACGTAAATTATATAGATACTTCACATAGCACGAAAGGCGAATGATGCCCATTAGCACTTGTAAAGTACAACACCTAAGATGGCTGCCAGGTCTGATTTTGTGTCATTCTAAAAGCTGTGCAATATTTGGAGAAGGCCTGTCCAATCTGGAAGCCAATATGCAAAATTTACACCCAGCCAGAAGAAAAGGCATTACAAATCAGAGTAAATACCTGATCTCTGCCTTTTGGACTACAAGCTCTTTATGTAGTGTTGTTTTTACCGTATGCTTTTACAGTACTTGGTATGTTGGGACAACCAAACAAACCCAGATGTGCTACTATGTGCCATGGTTTAATCCCAGATGGAAACTAAACTCCACTCACTTACTCATTCACTCCTGGTTGAGTGAGGGAGAGAATTAGAACAGTTAAAATAAGAAAAATCATGGGCTAAGACAAAGACAGGTTA
Organism: Taeniopygia guttata; assembly: GCF_048771995.1. Taxonomy (NCBI): domain Eukaryota; kingdom Metazoa; phylum Chordata; class Aves; order Passeriformes; family Estrildidae; genus Taeniopygia; species Taeniopygia guttata. Next base: position 48,205,233 of record NC_133027.1, on the reverse strand, counting down.
CCAAAATATAAAATTTCCCTCTACCGCTAAAATTTTATTTTATTTTATTTTTTAAGTTCTTTAGTTCTTTATTTTTTAAGTTTATATAATTTTTTTATTTCTTAAATTCTTTAGAATTATTCTTCTAACTTGAGGTAATTAAAGCAATGATTTTTTTTTTTGAAAAAAAGAAAATGGCCCTCTTAAATGGACAGAGAAGTATAAGATTTTGAGGTAAAAGCATCCCCATTCAAAAATATATATATTTGTTTAAAAATATTGAGTGGCATGCAGCAGTTTGTCACATAATCCTCTCTCCATCATTTATGCTCCATTAGAGCAGTCTCAATTTCAAATCTGTTTGATATCAAATTCCAAGGAAAAGTGATTTAGAAAAGAAGTATCAATCTCAAAACATCACCAGATAGATTTATTGTATGTGTGTGTATGTACTTGTGTGTATGCATAAATGTATGTATGGAATTTCATAAAATAAGTTTATCTAAATCAAAGCATAAAAGAACCAAGGAAATAATCTTCATATTTTCCCTCTTGGCCTTCTGAGTTCCCTAGTGCTGCACCTAGAACATGCAGAGTTAGAAAGGATAAGGACAAAATGAACTAGATGGGATCAGGCATTCATTTCCTTCTGGCCAGCAATTTTTTTTTTCTTTTTGTTTTTTTTCTTCTTTTTTATTTTTTTTTCTTTTTTTTTTTTTATGACACTGTCTTAATTTGCATGAAAGTAGTTCTGGTGAGGTAGGCTCCACCTGTGTAGATGAAGGTAAATATGGGTGTTAAGCATAAGAGATATGAGCTTGTATTGCCCTGTAAAATTTTCCATTTAAAACTGGAATATTCTAATAAAACTGCTGAAGCTTGTGAGCTCTCCTCAGCAGTCAGGTTAACTCCTAACCACTGGAGACTGGGAGTCTTTTCCGTTCAGCACAGCCAGAGACAGATTAAATTAATAAAAGGGAGTAGACCAGTGGTATAATCTGATCTGTAGTAAAGCAGTCACATCTGGAAGCCTCTGACTTTAACATGAATTAAAATTTGAAAGTTTTTTCTAAATTTTCATTTCCTTCCTGTGTTCCTGCAGAGATTGCAGTTTCATGTGTCACAGCACCAGTCCCAGAGTATTTTCCTTTTGTGGAAGCTCTTTCCTACACATTGTTTGTATGCTAAGATAATGTATATGATATAAGCACACATATACACACTGTATGTGACATTCTGCATCCCAACTGGAGGTTGAAGGGGAAAGAAGAAGAGGAAAGGAAAAGCCTGCCTTTAACAAGACAGAATAATACCAAACATGAGGCTAACTGGGAGAGAACTCTGCTCTCTTAAAAGCAGGCAGCTCTTTGTAACAGCATCCTTTCATTCCATGTAATTGGATCTCTTAAAATGTGTTTAAATATCAGTGAGTGAGTATCACAAATTATGTCACTTGGCAATCTTTGAAATCTCTTTTCCCTCAGGGTCAGCAGCAGGGCCAGTGAACCTAGAAGATGCTAACAAGGCATTTTAAAGCCCAAGTGGTCTCTCTCCAAATTGAAAATCTCTTAATCTACTCATTGGATTTTACAACAGAAACTCTTTTCTTCATATATTTTTTTCTTTATATATCCTGAAAAGTAATAAGAAATAGCTTTTAAAATAATTTTCAACTGCTACATGTTAGCTTGGACTATGTAGAAAAAAAACCCCATTGGAATATATTTTCCTTTTCCAAAAGGTTCTAATTACTGCCAGAGAAGACATAAGGTTCGACACCAGTTCTAATTATGCAAAACTATTTGGGATTTTGGCTGCAATTTTCTTTCGTATTCTTCCTTTCCTTTGCGACCATACCCTACCTCACTGTGTTTTGTGTCCTTTTATTTCTGTATTTCCTCAAATAGGACCATCATATCCCCTTAGTTTTAAGACTTTTACCAGAGAGCTCGGTGACTGGAGCAGACTTTTAATTGAGACACACACCCAGTGTGTGATAGGGGCACACACATTCCCAAATGACCACATGACTACAGACTGGATTTTCTCTGGGCAAACTGTGCTCAGCAGAACGAAGCTCTGCTATACAGACTGCCTGGAGTGGTGCTGCTCAGGTTATATATAAAAACTATTCTGGAGACTCTCTTTGCAAATTGTCAATGTTTTGAGCCTTGCCTCAAAGTCCTTATCCCCAGGTTCTTCCTCCTAAAGGTCCGTATCCTTCTTATCCAGGGTGCCCCAGAACAGAAAGCAGTACTTCAGATGATCACCTGAAGATCCCTGCAGTATCCACGTGGGTCTTTGCAACTCAGAAACCCTACATGGTTTTAATAGTGGCATTTATGGAAGACCTTTATAGCATTATTTCAATACACTTTACAAAACCTGCAGTTTACACAAGAAAAATATCCACAGTTAGGTTCTTTGCATATATTTGCAAATAGAGGGAGGAAATAAAAGTTATTTTACCTTTTACTTATAAAAATAATCATTTAGAGCAACTAAGAATTTGCACATAATTAGACAAGGCTCACTCAGAGAGTGTTTCTGAAAAGGAAGGAGAGGCAACCTGAATACATGTGTAATTTTATTCTTACCATTGGCTGCTTTCCTTTCTGTGCTATTTTCATCTCTAGGCATATGCTTTTTTGCTTCTAATATGTTTATGCAAATTTGCTCCAATTGCTACTTGCAAGTGTTCACAATATGACAAGTATTCTGACATATTTATGTGACATACCTTTTGAAAAGATGATAAGGACATTACAGCTCCACATTTGCAGCGCTATAGATGAGAGCTGTCATGCTTTCCATTCTAAAACAATATTTTTAGATGGTTTATAGTCTTGGAACAAAAATTATTTTTGCACCTTTGTTTAACATACATGACTGGAATAACATATCTCTGGGTACAATGTGAGAAAATATAAATTCAGTAGAATTTAGACATTCCATGCCAATGAATATACATAATTTGCAAATAATGGGGTTTTGCTCACATCAGTATTCTTTAAAATTCTGTTTTTCAATTGGTTTCAACTCTGCCATAGCTATATGCATTTTAGGATAGAAATATGTGCACATCTGTTGCAATTCATATTAAAAAAAACATTCCTGTAAGTGTGAAAAATTAATGCTCCTGTGATGCAAGTGGTTTTAGACAAAAGACGGTAACAATTCAAAAGTTAAAATGTTCCTGATGTTTAATGGGAAAAAAAAAGGGAAAAAAACCATAACTCAATAGTTTGTTGCTGCAAGATCTCATATGTTTCCTCTTCCACTTGGGTACATGTTAAGGATGTTGCAGACAATTGCTATTTTTAGTGGTGTTTTTTAATGTTCTTTAGGTATATGGAAATGTTCTCCCCTGAAAAATACTCCTTAACCACTTCAAGAAGCAGTTTTAACAGACATTGTTTTTCTGCCATTTGAAAATACTATCAGATCTCCTTTGTATTCAAGCATCATATGGCAGTTTTCTTGTACCAGTATCAAAGCTTGTAGAACTTTTCCATTCCTTTCTAGGTACCTAATAACTAGAGAAAATGGATGATGGATAGCTAGAAGTAGTTCTCTTTAGGAACATCATCAAATGAAGGAAAAAAAATCATCTTCCCAGCATCCTCTAAAATTTGTTTGAAAGGAAAAGCCAAAGTCAGTAAAAATAGTGCTCTTCTGCTCACCTTGATCTTCTACAAAACCTAGTTGTGTCAAATTCCAGTGAAAAGTTTCTGCTACTACAAGAATCTAATCACCTGAAGAACTAGCAATGTGTCAATACCATGCTTCTGCCCAGAGTCTCATGGTTTTGCATCAGCCCTTATTAGGCCACGCGTCCACAGCCTCTGGGGTATGACTGAGCCACTGCTGCCCTGTGTGTTCATTTAAGAAACCCAAAGTGGTGCCACAAGTGCCTCTGGCTTGGGTAAGTGATGACAACCTCTAAAGGGTAGGACATATGGAGCAGACTGACAGTTCCAGCACCAGTTATTTTCTGGCATACGACACATCCAACACCCTACACGTAAACATGCAACCATATCACAGCTTTGCATCCCAGGTGAGCCTCAAGCATCTTTGTTCAAGGTCAAGTCACCTCAAAGTACAGGCAGATGAGGTACAAGCAGCTCCTCTATGGAGAGGAAAGACAAAAGTTATCTACTCAGCCCCGCAAAGAAAAAGCTCTTTGGTGTTTTCTCTGCTGAGATTTTGAGCAGAGGACAGGGGTCCTGTCCAGGTACCATCTTATGCCCATGAAGTTCTGTTCCTTTGTAGATGTCCAACCCCCCTAGGTGCTTGTACTCCTCAAACATTGCCTCTCCTAACCAGAAAGCCACCAGACCCATTAGCTTTAGGTGTTCATTTATGCCAAGGAGCACACAGAAACCGGTTTCTACTTACTAGAGAAAAAAGTAGAGTTTCTACTTACCTTTCACAAAACCAAGTGTTAGTGAGAGGGCTGGGCCAGGAAGTATGGAATCACACTGAAGTATATTTACTCATAAGAGTGCTAGTCAATGGACTAGGAAAGCCAACATAACACTATGCCCTGGCCAATCCTTCCAGGCTACTTGCTCTCTCTCCCTGGTTATCCTGAAACAAGAAACAGCAGAAATTGCACATATGGAAGGAAAATGAGAAACTAAGGAAATTAAATCTATTTTAAAAGTTAGAGGATTTGACTAGCAGAGGGGAAAGGTGCTTCTGGCTTCTTTCCCTCTTCTGTAGGATAGTATGTGACTTCAGTAGAGAGCATACTAGGGAGCCCACACTCTCCGTGGGTCATGGGCTGCTGCATGGCTTGTGTCCATGATGATTCATGAGTCTGACTTCACCAGGGAGGGTAGAGCATAGCCATTCCTTTTTATTTCTAGCCTCTGAAGGTCCATAAACTGTACAGCATGTGCAGGATGCACCATCACCCCTCCTCCATATATATGCAGATACACACAGATCAAGGTACAGCTCAAAGGCAGGTTCCTGTGCTGAGGTAAACAACATAACTGAAAGGTCACTAGAGAACAGCAGGTGATAATGCTATTTCTTTCTTCAAAATGAAGCCAGGCCTGATTTGTTATGTGTTGACTATATTTCAAAATGCATGTGGGTGCCTACCATTCCTTACCATTGCATACTGGTAAGCTTGGCCTTCAGAAGGTTATGTACTAGCTGGAGCTGGTGTACTAGCTCTTCCTTTGAGATCTGCTTTCCTCCTTTGAATTTAAGAACTTTATTCAAGGACACTGGAACTCTCTCTCCATTTTCCCTCTTGCAACAGATCTCAGCACTTTGCTACCTAACACTACCTTCTGTTCCAAATAAGACCCCATGAAAAATGGAGTTTCATTTACATTATCCTTTTCAGGATAATATGATCTGAACAAATTACTTCTATCTGACATTTCTCCTTTTAGCTTAAAACTTTATTTTAATGCTAGGCAAAAATGAATAATAATGAGGCAAAAATTACTATTTCCTCAGATTAAAATAATAAAACCAAAGCCATTCATGTGCATTAAAGAGTAAAAATCACATTAATTCAGAGAAAAATAATTTTAAAAAATATTTTCATTTTAGATTTCTAGGTAAACCATGTGAATCATTCCAATGTCAGGAAGGAATAGGGCTGAGGTACCTTGTACTGTATTCTATGTGGCGATTTTTCACAAAAAATAAATCAACAGTCCTGCATGGAAAGACAATCTTCCTCAGTTTTCACAACCCCACATGTCCACTGGTAAATTTATGCCCAGGTCCACCTGCTACCATGGCATCACGCCCACTCATACTAGGTAAGTACATCACAGAAGCCAATCAACAAATCTCTGGACAGTTTGGGGAGGTTAATACAAAGAATACCAAGAGTCAGGTTTTTGAAGAGACTCCTGGCACATCTTGTGTTTTTAATGATTAGGATCTCACCCTCAGGGCTGTGTGTTACCAGCTCAACCCTTGTAGCAGGGGACTAGAGCAGATGGCTTGGCAAAACCAAAAGGTTTTTGCCTTTACGAAAATTAAAGATTAATTTGTTGTTTTCTTCTAATAGGAAATTTCACGCTGATGAACAGTATTGAGCTGACAGGCTTATATTTCTTCATCCATCTTCTGTTCAGAGAAAAGCATAACCATCCTTATGTTAAGCATATCTGTCTACATCCTTCTATGCAGTGATGAGAGAATATTTCAGCACTCCCAGCTATTTTGCCTTTGGCATCTCCACTGTGGTTTCCAACAAAGATGATATCACCATGTGTTTATAGATTTATCTGTTTGTTTTCCATGATGTGGGCAATGGTCTACTACAAGCTGGCTTGAGCTCTAGTTATATCATATAGACCAACCATCTGGCTCAGGATTAATTAAGGGTAACATTTTTATCCATTACTGCAGATATGTAATGTGAGAGGAAAAACCTTCTAAGCAATCACCTTGTCACCTGAAGCAGCCAGTTTAGTCAGGGTGTGGTGCTGGGTCCTAGTAGTCTTTGATGGTCTGATCAGCAATGGTAACAAAAGCGTGTTTCAGAATATTAGACAAGTGCAAAGGATGAAAAGGGATTAGCCTTTTCTGGACACGGGCAATGGGAATTAACCATGGCTCATAATAATTTTCTGCTGGAAATTTTCATGTTCCTGTGTGAACACAGTGTGTAACAAGAAAGGATTTGTGAGATTCACTGTAATGGAATCTGGTTTTATATTTAGCCAGTTTAGTCTGTTACAAAAGACAGAAGGATTGAAACAGTGTTCTGAAAATTACAATAGATATCCACACTGTTTATCCAATGCTAGTAGCTCTTTTTAAGGCTTTTCTAAAGCCCACACTCCAAAATCTTTACCATTTTGAACCCCAAACCCTCTTAGGAGGTCATTAAGCATATAGGCAGTGGAACTGCACAGCTGCTCCTCCAATCATACTAATCTCTAGACAGATGCTCTTCATGTTCATAGGCTGTGGTGAATGCCAAAGAAGCTATTAGAGAACAGATTGACTTAGACTGGACCATGTTCCTTGGAGAACTGGTTTCAGACTGCAAGAAGAACTGAGGCATCAAGCAGTGAGATGCAATGCAAATGGTAATATGATCAGACAGAGTTGTCTTTCAGTTAGATTTTAACCTCCAGCATTCCTGAATGCAGTCTTGCTTGAAAAGACAAAACCCAACACTAAAGCATACTTGCATTATTTTCTCTGCTTTCTTGCTTGCTGAATTTGCTGCAGCTGGCTTTGCTGCTCAACTTTGCCCAAGTCTGACTTACAAAGAGATTCCTAGACATTTCTGTATCAATCCTGTGTTCAGCTGCTGTGATCTGCTACCATAACTGCTGGGAGTATTAAAAAGTAGTAAAGAGTGGGCTAGAGGCAGACAGTCATTCCTCATCACACTCTTCCCTTCCCTGCAGAGGAGGCCTGAACACAATCTAGTTGTTACAAAACTCAGAGATCACATCTGCTCCCCTCCTCTGAGGCTCACTGAAAGATCACATTCCTTTATCGGATCTGAGTCCAGGGATCTGTCTGCCCAAAGAGAGGTGTCATCTGTGGCATATCCCACCACAGACCTTACTTTTCTGACCTTCACAGCTATAGCAGATGTTCTTGTTATGCTGTTATTCTGGGACAGGAGCCTCTCTGGTCTCCCGGGCTCCCATCCAGCTGCAGCTGTGGAAAAAGGATACATATAATAATAATGGAGTCTTCTTTCTGTCATTTCAGCTCACATCATCTTGGCACCAGCAGTCAAGGTAGCATTAGTCAGTCAGTCATAGAGTTTCTGTGGTCTACTCTTCCAAACCACCACCCTACTGTCTCCACTGCACACTGCCTTTGCTCTTATTCCCACTCCTTCCCTACTGGAGTGATTTCAGACCTAGGAAATAAAGAGTTGCTTTTCTGCTGACCACTGAGCATTTCCTCAGCTCATACTTACTAGATGTGCTAACTGTGACATTTGGAAACACAGAAAGCTCAACCCACTCAGTAATGGTGTACCCATGTAAAAGTCTTGCAGTGTGTTGCTTGTAAAGTCACAAATGCCTGTGTCGGTCTTTTTTCTATGGACTAGTTCTCTGGTTTATGCCTTCTATAAGGAGTAAAATATAAGTTGTTCCTACCACAGACTTAAAGAGGATTTTGAGCAATATATTCCATTCCATATACCTAAAGCACCTACATCCCTGAAGGATTTCTACTGCTTGGGAAATACCCTGAAGGGTATCAGTATTGCATATAATTGCACCTTTTTTGAAAGATATTCACAAAACTACTGCCAGTTATGCAAACAATCCCTAGCTATTTTGTATAGGGATTCACTGCAAGAAGGAGCAGAATCTGTGCACATAAAGAATGATGAGGAGGCAAGGGGAACACTTGGGGGAAAGGAAACTAGTTCACAGTCTGCTATGCCATAATGATGGGAAAAGCTATGTAGTCAAATTTGTCAAAAATAAGGAAATGTTTCAAATTTTAGGCCTGTTATAGCTCTTATTTAATTTTGCAGAAGCTTGTAAGAGGACATTTATTTTTAACACAAAACTCTTCCCTGAAACTACGGCTTGCCAGGAAAACCAGTGCCACTGTTGTACACTGACTTAATCATAAAGAGTGAAAATAAAATGCTCTTAACTGACATCCAGGAAAAACAGCTGAAATGAATTGCAGTTAAGCAGGTAAGGCACAGTCTTGACAAATGGGAGAAGACACAGAGGACAGGAAATGATAATGATTTTTCCATGTTAGCAGCATCTAAATGTATTACCATCTATGTGTTTGTGCTAAGCCTGCTGATGGGCAAAAACCAAACAGAACTCCTGGACCAGAGTGAAAATCTCAGGAAAATGAGCATTGCCTTCCTATAAACATAGGGAATCAAGAATTATTGCCTTTGGCCGTGAAGAAAATTTGAAAGCAGACTTTGTTCCTGCAATGCTCTCTGTTCCATCTTGAAGATCCAGTACACTTAAATATTATTTCACATAAAGCATGGAAGCATGCATCCAGTTTTCTTTTCTTGTTAGCCCCTCCTCAATTCATCCTCTCTTTCTGTTTCCTCTCCTGTCAAATTCCTTAGGGAAGACATGTGCGACTTGAGCAACACAAATCAGAGTTCTTTCTCCTGAAGATTTGTTTATGTTTGCTATTTCTTACAACAAGTTTCCTATTTTTTTCTGCCAAATAACACTTACAAAAGCCCTCTAAAAAGAATAATAAGAAAAAGGCTGAACAGAAGGTGTTTCGTCTGAATGCTGGCTTCATTTCAACAAATCAAGTGAGTATGTTTCAGACAGCTTTGTAAATCACAATCTGAACACAATCACTAGAGACACATCACATTTCACTTTTGGATAGAAGCGTGAGGTTCGACATGGAAAAAGAAGTTTCTTGGGTTTTTTTCACAGGACATTTGCAGAAGGTATCTTAAGATAAAACACTAAAAGGTACACTAGAGAAAAAGCCAAAAAAAAAAAAAAAAAAAAAAAAAAGGCATTTAACTATTTTTGTGGTTGCATTTTATAGTGACCAGGGTTGAACTCTTCTATTTACAGTTGTGAAGAAAGAAAATATTTTCCTGACCACAGTTGAAGAGAGACCCTGACAGGGCTTTCCTGCTTGCCATCTCCCATGTCATCAGTGTTTTCTGGGAGAAGAATTTGAGGTGGTTTTCCACCTAAGTGGTTACAGCTGTTTCCACAGGATCAGTCAGATGGAGTTTCTGCCTCTGTTTATTTTGGCTCTGATTTTCGGCTGCAGCCCAGCAGGATGACAGTGTTTGCTCAGGGTCTTGGGACTTTGGACAAACATTCCAGAATTTCTGACTTCTTAACATTAATGTTTGATGAATTCTGCTCTTAATTTCTTCTGGAAAAATGTCAAGCCCACTGGGGATTACCCTGAGTCTTACAACAGTCTTTTATTTTTTATTTTCTAAGGGAAAAAGAGAAAATCATTTAGTGGCCTGTGAAAATGAAAATTCTTTAAAAATCAGAGAATGCACTGTTTTAAAGCTGCAGGCTTCAGTTCTTTCATAATTTTTTTGTTTTCTTTTTTTTCTAATTTTCATATTAAGAACACTTATTGACAGGAAATATCTACAGCTAAATCTTCTGAAAAAAAACCAAAAAACCCCCAAACAAACAAACAAACAAACAAACAAAAAAAAACCCACAAAACAAAACTGTTACACTTAGGGCTTTAGTTGGGAAAGTTATTATCTAGAAGTAGCTCTTTCTCCAAGTCGCTGTTTTGATAGCCTCAAAACATACTGCGTCAATTCACTGTTGTCAAAGACGACCTTTAGAAATCAAAATAAACACCCAGGTGAAATTCTGACCCCAGTGGAGAGAACAGCCTTTATCACCGACTTCAGCAAGGTCAGGACTTCCTCCTTAGTGCCTTATCTTGTGAACAATGGAAAAGCACAAGTCACACATGTCACATCTTCAGGAACATTTACTAACTCAAAGGGATGGATGGAGAAATGTATTTACAAAAATATATATAAGTGCATGAAATTAAATCTGTATTTAAATTATATTCAATCAGCACACTGTGTTGCATAAAGTGGCTGCTGTTCTTTGTACCTACATACCTTTAGTAGCTTGCAAGGAGCATCCAAACGTTCTGTATGTGTCTAAATGATACTTATACCATCATCAGATGACTTCAGGTTAGCTAGATAGCTGTACTTTAGAGGTCAGTGTCTCCTTTACTCTAAAACACCACTAAAAGCTCATGTTGTAGAGTCCTTGGATACATGGGTTCCTTCCAGAAACTCCTACAAATCAGAAGGAGGCAGATGGGGAAGCTTTTTTAGGTTCCAGGTTTTTGTTACCTCTTTTTTCTCCTAACTTCTTCTCCCTCATTCAGCAAAAATACAGGGAATAAGGGTTTCCTCAGGTGACACAAATAGTCTTATCTTTGTTGATTTACACCAGCTAAAGAATTATCTTCAAGAGTTATTATAAAGCTTTCAAAAGCAAACAAACAAATAAACACCCAAATAAACAAAAAAACCCAAAAACAATAAAAGGACAATATTTGTGTAAATATATTTCTGTAAATATGACTAAACACAGGAAGGTGATTTCCTAATGAATATCCAAGCATTTGCAGCACCAGGTTCATGCAAAATGCTTCACAGCATTTCATAGGCTGCAAGCAGTGTACATGGGCCACAGTGACAGCATTCACTTGTCTGGAGAAGTTACATCGATTACTATCCTCCTCTTCTCATTCTGTGGTGTCAGTAGTCTAGATAAGGAATATATTTAATCTGTACCTATACATTTGACTTTACTGTGAAAAACAGACAGAAAGAGCTGGAAGAAAAAAAGAAGTTTTTTAGATGCAAAACTTTGTGTTTATACTTTAAGTGCAAAAGGGACAGATCAAAGCAATCATTGAAGCTCATGCCATAGCACATATCCCCGTGGAAGAAAAAGGCAAAACAAAAACTAACAAAACACGCTGAAAATATCTTCCTTGGGTATTTTCAATGGACAAAGAGCGGTAGACCCTTAGTTATGAGATTTTGGCATTCATTCATTCATAATATAACCTGTGAATCATAAGAAGAAAGTTGATTCTCACCCATATCTAAATCCAATTAAATTAACCTTTTGGTATCTCCGTACAACTTTAATCATCAATCTTTCATTTCAGAATAGAAAAATGTAGGGTTTTTTTCCTTAAATTAACAAACTCAGGTAGCTCTGTTCAAATACCTTAGGGAAGACATGTGCAACTTGGACAGCACAAACCGGAGTTCTTTCTGGTTTCAACCCTGACATCCTGACCTAAAATATGAGAAAGAGATGATAGCAGAGAAAAATGTGAGATCCCTGTGGAAAATAGATGCTACAAGATAAAGCAATAATCATCTAAGTGAGTGTAAGTGAGGCTGGAAACCTGGAAATGGCAAGGCTGGAATCCTTTATCTGGTGTCATAAAGGGAAAAGGTGAAAAAAAGCTAAACCTATGACATAAAATTGAAAAGAGAGGTTCTCAAAACCTCTCAAAACAGTCTGGAAAATTTGGCTTCTCCACTCTATGGATACACAAGGCTTCCTTTCAAATGACTACTGGAAAAGGAGGGACAACCATTCTAAAGCCACCTTTGATTGATTGCCAAAGTCCACCCTCTATTTGGTGACATAATTTTTTATTAAAAATAGTAACTGGCATACAATCTTTGGGTATATTTTACCCAGGTAGCTAGGCCAGCTCTTTGCTTGGAAGCTGAGAGGTAATGCAATACCTGAAATATTTGGAAACATGCTCAGTATAGGCTAGGTAGAAGTCTTCAGTGGAAAAAAAGGTTTGAGCATGCAATTCACTTCTGTGAGTAGGAGGAAGGAATATATAGTTGACAATACTATTAAAATAGTATTGTCAACTATATGGATGTATAGTATATAAAAATCTCTTTAAATTCTCATGCTTTGGACCATATTTTCATAAAGACGTGATCTTGTAATAGGAGGTAAATAGGATATATTAACCAGTTGCCAAAGATACAGTGGAACACAATGTAAAAAACTGCATCCATGAGATGACTGAAACCTGCATGTCATATCTCATGATAAAATTCTGTATAGCTCCTGGTGACGCAAATAATTTTTCTTGCAAGGAGGTAGATACTTGAATACTTAAAAATATTAGTGAAGATTTTTTCATGGTATGAGTGTTTGCAGGTTGCATAATTATTGGGGAAAATGTATTAGACAGTGTGAGATCATAAATAATGCATTCATGAGGAATGTGGGTGTGATTCTTGTAAAAGGAGAACCAGAAGAATCTGTTACAAAGTTGACATTCCTCTGAATAAGGCTATCTAGCTTTTGCTGCAACAGCCAATATTCCCAATGTATCAGCCATAGGGGTTTACTATTTTTCATTTTTAGTTAGAACAAAAAAATATCTTCAATCTATATTAAATCCATATGGCATTTGGAACACAGTGAATGCAGTTTTCTAAAACCATTAAGTGATTTACTGACACGTAATTTAAAATCTATCCTTTCAAGGCACTGAATTTGTGAGCAGAGTTTGGAAATATAAAGACAGCATAAAACTTAGTTCTGTTAAACCAAGTCCATAGCACATCATTATACAAAGCAACACAGACCTAGAATGTGAAAAACCACACTTAAAAAAAGTAAGAATTCCTTGTTGGACTGTAAATGCATGCAGATACATATTCAGATGGACTGACCAGAATAATTTTCTTTGTTAGTAATGGCTATTCGCAACTGCTGATGTTTTGCTGGAATATTTTCCCAACTGCTAGTTTATAGAAAACAAAAGTAAGACATTCTGAAATGCAGACAGACTGTAACTTGGTTAAGAATAAGTATCAGCATGGCCAGCAAAACTGAGCCATCCATTAAGCATGCTGAGCAGGTAGGCATATGATAAGAAAGTCAATGAGAACCAGTTTACACATCAGCAGAAGATGGTTGTATAAATAGAGCTGCAGAGTGGAAATGAACTCTGAGTAAACCAGGGAAAGGTTTTGTTCAGAAAAAGGCAGCTGCAGCATAGAACTTTGTCACGGGCTCCCCAGGGAAGTGGTCACAGCTCCAAACCTACCAGAGTTCAAGCGTTTGGACAATGCTCTCAGGCACATGGTGTGATTCTTGGGGTATCCTGTGCAGGGCCAGAAGCTGGTTATGGATGTTCTTTGTGGATCCCTTCCAACTCAGGATATTCTATGATTCTACTTTCTATAATGCAGTATTAGAAATGTCACATTATATCAGCAAGATACAGGAAGGCAAGAAAAATGTTTTCACGTCTGAGGAGTGGTCTGTATACTGCTGTTGTATAGCCAGTTGCAGGAAACACACAATTAATCTGGAAGGAATGCTTCTGGTACTGGAAGGTACAAATGAGTTTACTATTGTATTCACAAGGCTGATCATTGTCATATCAATTCCACAGTAGTATACAGAATGCTAATAGAAGCACCCTGAACTGGAGCAGGTGATACTTTTTCCCAAAAAAAATGCAAAAACTGTATCATAATCAGGAATGCAGCTGATGTTTCAAAATAGTGCTAATTGGGAAAACAAATAAGGAAGACATTCTCAGACACGTATTATGAAACCCTCATGTTTGGCACAACCCTCTCTTGGCCAAGAATCTGGGAGAAGCATATTTTTTTTTATCATTATCAATAATTAAAAAAAAATATATATAATATCTAATTATGCATAAGTGTATAAATATATTTGTCATCAAAAGGGATTCAGGGAAACTCAGGCCCTAATAAAACAAGATGCTTTAGTGCCTCAGGGCCTTTGAGAGCTCATCATAAATTATCTCTGCAGGTCAGGCTTGAAGTGCACTAGCAGCAAAGTGTGAAAATGCTGGCACTGTTTCAGGGATCAGTGGCTTCTAGCTGCCAGAGCAGACACCTTTAAAAAGAAAGCAATTAATTAAAACTTCTCAAGAAAATTGCAAGAAAACTATTTATTCTGCTACTTAATACACAGATTACTGTACGTCTACCTTTCCTGGGCTACTGGAATAGCTGATGGGTATCAAATTAAAGTTATAGAGTGTGGCTAAAAATTCAGTCAAAGAAAAAGACAGGTTATAAAAGGAAAGCTAGAACAAAAGAGCTTCAGTGGCACTGAAAAATCAGTGGCATTAATCACTCTAGAAAAGCAACTTGGAAAATGCCCCAAACAGTCATTGTCGCGAGGAAGTATTAATGGCACCAGCACCTCTCTGAATCAGTAATTGACACTAATATCTACAGCCAATTATTTACTGGTTCCTGGTAGTTCTTCTGGAGCTAATTTTACTGAGTAGAAAGAATCAGCTTGTGGCTTAAAGGAACAGTAAAAATAGTGGCAATTTGTTGTTCCAGACTGTTTTGCTTTGGCCTTTTCAGAAGCAGCCTGCAGCAAACACAAGGCTGCCTCGTTGTTGTTGCCTGTCATTCATTGCACTGGTTTGTTTGTCTCAGAGCAGAAGAGGTAAGGTAGAGGCATGTTCTAAACATGTGTGTTGTACTAGTCGAGACTGTAAATAGAGACAGGGTATGAAAGTATCTCCCACTGAAGCATATAAATAGTTTTGTTAAAACATTATCTTTCTCTAAGGAGAAAAATGTTTTCAGCTGAACTAAAGGTCTTTAAACAGCAATTTTTCACTAATTTACACTATGTATTCCTAAAACAAAACAAGAATTCAGTCACATAAAGGAGGAGCTGCATGGATGGATTGTTTCTCTCATTTAGACAGGCTTTCATGTTGAACGGAGCTTGTTTTGAGCTGCTTTTAGCATGTTCTGCCATGGTTAACAGCTTCAAATATTTATTTTAAAAGGCAGAAAATTATTGTTAATTTTATGTTGTCAAACAGCGAGCCCATACTTCATTTGGGAGCTAGCAGAGAGAGACAAGCATAAGAAACATCCTGCTATTTCGTGGACTGGTAATTGTATTCCAATCAATTTAACAAATTGAGTGTAAAAGAAAAATGCTTCACAAGGGAAATAGTTCAACTCCAGTCTTGAATCTCTGTCAGTGTCCCCTCACTCATCCTTGTATCACACCTTCTTCAGCCAGGAACTGAACCCCATATGTTCCATATGGGGTTCTCCATATTCTCCAAATATGGAGAATTTTTTAACACTCTTCCCATCTTAGCTCCCCCAGTTTTCTCTTGCCTACTCTCACACCCTTTCCTTACAAAGTGGCTGCCATTATTCCATTATTTCTATATTTTATGCCATTTCTAATTCTTCCTCCAATCTGTCCTCCTCAAGGCCTCCAAAGTCCAGCCATGGACGCAGGTGTTGTTTTTATCCAGTGATGCAGGCACTGTGAATCCCAGCTGCACTCTCCAATTTAAAAGAGAGCTGTGGTATCTCATGTATGACTGTGGAGAATATCCATCCCAGAGGCAGGTAGCAGGTGAACCTGCATAGGTGAACCACAGAAACAGAAGGCAGAGCATCTCAGGTGAGCCAGGACAAGTGGGTCATAAGAAACACGAACTTCAACCATCCCTCCAGCTGTTTTTGCCTAAAGTAGCAAAAACTAATCATAGAATACTGCCACTCTCTTGGAAACAAAGGGATTTTTTTCTTCATCTTTGGGAAAGGCAGTCCAAGACATTTCAGGGTTTGGGAGCACACCATACAGATTATTTTGAACATACTGATTTGGACTTCCATGTGTGTAGCTACCTGGGATAATGTTAATGAAGAAATTGCTTGATGCATGCTACCTGTCAAAGTTTTTATGAGTTAATTATTGATCTCAGGCGCAGTGTTATCAAGACTAATATAACACCAGTTTAGATACAGAGCTAGGGAGTGCAGATGGATATGAGCCATACAATCCACAATGTGGGTTGAATATCAAAAGTTTTCTTGCATTGCTGTTCCCAGGATAGGTCAGGTTGGAAGAGACCACAGTGGGTCATCTAGTCCAACCTCCCTGCTGAAGCAGGGACATCCCAGAGCATGTTGCGCAGAATTGCATCCAGGTGGCTCTTGAATATCTCTACTGAGGGAGACTCCACAATTTCTCTGGGCAACCTGTCTCTGTGCACAGTCACCTGCACAGAGAAGAAGTTCTTCCTCATGTTCAGTTGGAACTTCCTGTACGTTGGTTTCTACCCATTGCCTCTTGTCCTATTGCTTGGCACCAACAAAAAGAGCCTGACTGTTTACTCTATCCCTGACCTTGTTCTGTTACAGTCCCAACAAGTATAGACAAATTTATTTCTGCCTATATGTAATTATTTCTGAACATATAGCTATAGTTTTGAATTCCTGAACTCAATAGCTTTAATCTGATGTTCATGGCCACATCTTCTTATGACAGCAGTAAAGACTCTGTGACTAATCCTCACTTGATTTTCATGAAATCCACAACCAAATTATATGGACTAGTAAAGGGGTTGAGCTTCAGCAGATACCTACTTTCAATTCTGTTACCTGCCCAGAACTCATTTCCCTGAACAGAAGGGCTTAATCAAATACTACAGTCAGGTTCTGCAGAAGGAACCTGCTTGCCTTTGTGAATTTGTCACAACTGTACTTGCAGCACATTTTGGAAGAACATATTTTAAGACATATTGCTGTATAACAACTAAATCTCAGAGCTGATAAATCACATATCTGGTCTGAAAAGGCAGAAAAAAGAGGAAGGGAAAAGAATACAGAATTTTTGAAGGCTCATACTTCTAACAGTTAATAAGAGCCCTCAATTACAGAGCAGTGTTTGTCAGGATAGACCCCAAAACATTTTGGAGCGTCCAACTACTAGATGCACAATATCACTGAAATGCACTAAGCTATCCTCTGAGGGAAAAGGGCTGCTGGTATTGTGGAACAAAGGGTTCTGTGATACTGGACATGTATGAAAGTTTAGTTCTTCTAAAGTGAGGTACTACTTGACAACAACAAAGATCTTGCTTGGGTTTGCAAGAGATAGAGGCATCTTTACAAACAATTGTCCTGCACCACATTGAATTTGAAAGGATGAGATATTTCCTGACATGAACATAAAGGAAAAAATTGTTCAAGAGGAAGATAGCTGCTTCTTTAATGGCTCATGGAAACATCATCTCCTGGTGTTCCCTTATTTCAGCTTACTAAAAGGATAACGCCAGTGGTCTAGTTTTGCCTGGCTCTTTCTTGTGCTTACAAACAGTGCAATCTTCATGTTTGTGCCATGAAGTCCCTTCTGTCAAGGTTTTGTCACAAGCTGTGGTTGAGAACTGGAGGAAGATGCTACTGTAATGAAAAAATAAATTAAGACAGAATTGTAAAAAATTATCACGTCATAGAATGAAAATGTGTTCCTTGGTATCCATGGAAACTGCAGAAAACCAATGCTCTTTAGCAGCCTTGCCTGAAATCATGTAAACTGCTTTGATAAAACATGAATTGTGGCAGATGGATATGTGAAAATAAAAATAGCTTTGCATCCAATCTATTGCCCACATGGGACACCCTTGAAATAGAGTGAGTTATATAACCCTATCAGGAGTCATTTTGTTATGAGAGCAAGACAGAGGTAGCATTTTTTCCATGCGTTTAAACAGAGTTAAGAATGGGTTCAGCAGAAATTGTGTAATAACTAAACCTAGGAAGCAAATGCTCCCTAGAATCTCTGAGAAGTAAATCTAATCCTGAGCTCCACAGAAGATGAGCTGTGAGTCTCTTGTGCCAGGAAATGGACTAGTTTTCGGCATTGACCCAATTTCACAGTTAGAGCACCTGCTTCATGGCATAGGCTAGAGACACAGATTAGCTTTCTGTAAGCAAGAATCATGAGGGAACTGTGACAGAGGTGCAAACAGAGACAGGGATGCATGAGACCAAAGCAGCCACCCCCAAGCCCCCTCAACACTCCTCCATGGATATGTAGTTGAATATAGTTTCACCAGTTGTTTTTCTTTCAGAAAAGAAAATCTACACTCAGCTCAGTATGAGCCATCACTGAATGTACTGGATACCAGTTAGTGTCAGAGAAAATTAGAACCTCAGTCTGTGACCACCAGATTGAAGCCTACTGCTCTGGTTTTAATAACCCTTCCCTTAAATGAGCTAAGTCTTGCTTTATATTTGGGTCTTGTCCAACAGCTCTGGAACATGCAGGTATCCATCACTGCAGGGAAGGAGGGTGAGAAACATGTGGGAGAATTAGGAATTGTTCCAGAATCTGAATCCACATTTCTGGTAAGAAGAGCTCATATTTATTCAGAGGTTGTGTGGTCAGAGCAACCAGGGCTCCCTCCCAGGCTAGGGGCATGGTCTGCTCAGTTCATGAAAAAGCAGCCTCAGCACTGTAGATCTTTCCAAGGCAAGAACCATGTGAGTGGTCTTTATTTTTTCTCTCTCCTGTAAATTAAACTAAATGTATCAAATCCATTTTGTAGAACCTGATAAGTCATGAAATAGAGATTACTTTTCATCTTTGTGAATCTGAACATATGAAGTAAAATATCCAAATTTCAGTAAATGTAAAGCTTTGCCATTAAGGCTCTGGATTAACATTGCCTTCTCCAAGTGTCCTCTGCCAGTGCTGAGGCTGAGAGGCATCATTCATGAATTGTAAAAATATCCCTTTCCTCTGGAACACACATTGCTTTTTTTCTTTATCCCTAGTAGTGTTATCAGATAATAATATGTAAAGTTTGTCTTCACTTTAAGCTTATCATCTAACTAACAAAGCCAAAGCAAACAAACGCCTAAAATGTGGGCTTTGCAAATAGGACCTCTTCCACTGGAAATGCCATGCTTACTTCTCATTTCCCTTCTTCTGGAAATCTCCTTGTCCTGTTCAAAAGATGCAGGTCATGTGAACTCCAGGAAGAGTTGTTTTAAGTCAGAATGGGGTCCAGTCCAGAAATGAGGTCAAATGCAATTGTTATGTTAGTGAAAGAGAGTGATTTCAGAAATAGGCTATGTAAACACTGGAGGCAACTTCATGTTTCATTGTGGAAGTGCACTAGGGGTTGAGCTCACAAAGCCGGACCATCAATTAATCACAACTGGAGAATGGCAGTTTATACTACCCCATACCTTGTTGAAGTCACAAATGAACTCAGCAAGTACATGAAGAGGCCCCAAGGTATTTTAGGTTAAAACCTCTTTCCCTCATTTTTCTGGGTTCTAGCCTGTTGCTTCTGAGTAACCACTTTTTCTCGGCAGTTTATTTAATAAGTTTCAATTGTATTTTGTTTTATTTTCAAGATGGAATCCAAAATGTAATACTCTTTCTTGAAAATGCTAAAACCCACACTGTTTTTCAACAATATTTTATTTACTTGAAAGTAACAGCTTTGTCAAAGGGACAGATGAATTATTGCACTCCTGGAAAATAGCTCTTTGGAGACTTACACTTTTCATTCCAGTTCTTCTATCAAGTCTCTTTGGCTCCATCTTGTGATACGCTCGTATTAGAGTCTATACATTGTTATTGCCACCTCCTTTTTGCTGTCTCAGCACTGTTGCTGACTTTTTAATAATCAGAAAATTCCATTTGAAGCAGCACAGAGCCATGAAAAACAGCTGGGGCAGAGAAAAGTCTAGCAGTGTAGTCCCTTGGATTTATTTCATTGTAAGAAAGAAACCTGGACCTTTATGAATGCTAATAGCACCATTTTTAATATCAGTGGATATTTTTAATAATAATTACAATGAAAATAAAAATGTCTGTTCTTTATAGTGTTCTTACATGAAGCTTCAGAGTAACTTAATATAACTGACTAAAATTGTGTAAATAATACTTTTGATACATTAATAATGTCATATTATTGATATAACATGTTTTTACAAACTGTGTGAAGGAACTGAGGCAAACAATGACATCATACTTCTGCAGTTAAAAAGATCCTGAAAACTACAGTGTTATATAATTCTTAAAATGTTTTGCTTTTATTTGTCTCCCTTATGGAGATAGAATAACTGCATAATTAAAGTTATATACTAGTGACACCGGAAATAAACTGAAAGAAGCAAATAGACTCCTGAGGAACAATTAACTCCAGGGATACAACATAATATATGTCAAAATCCAGTCTACATCATGTCAAAGCTGTCCCAGAAAAACAGAGTGAGCCCAATTTCAGTCTCGGAGACATTGGTACAATTTGGATGCAGATTTTGATGAATTCACAGGTATATGACAGAATCTTTCTTTTTATGTTCAGAGTTTGTCACAGAAAGGATTTTATCATAAGAAAAGGAAATTTGAAATTACTATCTATTTAAAATGATCCTTTAGTAGCATATATAAATTTTATTATGCTTTGTACACATACAGCTGTCATTCACACTGCATACAAACGCACACAAGACATTTATGACTTACAAAGCTTTCTGAAGGCCACTTCAAGACCTGACATCTTAGCTGCAAAATTATCTATGCTACATCAGTTTAGGAAGCACACCTTAGTTGTTTTGCCAAAGGTTTACTATTAGTCTGAATGAAAACAAAACACAACAAAACCCCCAACATCTTTTTCCACGTCATTTAGTTTTCATTCCTTTCAACCATTTTCCTGTTTTACTTTGGAAATCTCTTTACTTGGATTTCATGTTTCCTGCCTGCATCACTTCCTGTGCATCAGTCACATCCTGTCCATCTCTCCCTTGCAGGTGGCATAACCTTTACTAGAGAGACTTTGCTTTGTGTATTGCAGCACATCCTGCTCTGCTCCTTGTCTTCCTCGAGTCCAGGAGCCATCCATTTCCTTGGGAACATTTCTGTATTGAAAAGGATTGGCGTCATCCTTCTTTGCAAGCACTCAGGGGCCTCTACTATGCATAAGCACAAATGGAGGAAACAAGGGGAATGTTAAACTTTTGAGGAATATGGTAATTTGTAAGGGACCGGCCTTTGGAAGCAAAAGTCAGTGGTGGCATCAGAGGGTCAAGAATAATTTCCTCAAAAGAGATGGACATGTTGACAACATCAGTCTTTTACCTTCAGCGCAGCTCTTGAAAATAACTTTCTCCAGAGGGACTGAATGAAAATAAATATTTTTAAACTGTCGAATCATAATTTGTCCCCAAACCCACAACTACTGTTGTCACTGTATTTTCCAGTGTCTTGCTGTAAATACAGGTGACTCACTTTTTCACTGCACTTCCTAAATGCAAGTGAATGGATGTAAAAGAAAAACTATAAAAGTAGTAAAAAGAAACACATGTAAAAGAAGCTGTCTTTTCAAAGATCACCCATTCTAATACACTCACCTCTGTATACAGTTCTGGATGTCAGCACAATTAAATCCACTCAAAATTTTTTAACTTAAAATTTCATCATCAACAGAAAAAAAATAAATTAAGCCCTGTATTTTCTTTTGGAGTGTGAAAGCAATGTTGTTATTATGATATTACTGCTCAAAGAAAGTCATTGGGACCAAAAACATCAGCACTTCTTTACAGACTTCTACTCCCATCCATGATTTTTGTTGAAAGCAATATTATCTTAAATTAAAACCTTGATCCTTTTTTTGCCTTCTTTTCTCCAATTTAAGCTAAAGAAAATGAAGTACCACTAAGAAAAAATGAGAGCAGTATATTGTAATAAGAAATAATGCCCTTTTTGGATAATCCCAGAGTGCCAGTGTTCACACACACTGACAAACACTTACAGCAGAATGGTTACTAACAAGCTTTGTGTGGTATCTGAACAAATAACCTGCTTTTAAACCTATCAGGAAATTTAAAAAAAAATTATTCCAGCTATGGAACGATTCTGTGCATTTTAAATACTGAGTGTTGAGTGACTTCAGCTCCTGAACCATTCCTTTATGGACAACTTTCGGATACTCTCCATTTGGATACATGTTCTGACTTAAAGCATCACAGAATGGGTCAGGCTGAAAGAGACCACAGAGGGTCATCTGTTCCCACCTCCCTGCTCAAGCAAGGTCATCCCAGAACACACTGCACAGGATTGTATCCAGATGATTCTTGAATACCTCCACTGAAGGAGACTCCACAACCTGTTCCACTGTGTGGTCACTTGCACAGGATAAAGTTCTTCCTCATGGACTCTCATGGAGTCTCATAAGGGACATGCTGTGCACCAGTTTCTGCCCATTTCTGCCTATTGTCCTATTGCCTGTCACCACTGAGAAACCTGGCTCCATTCCCTTGACACCTTTCCTTTAGGTATTAGTGAGGTCCCCGCTCAGTCAGTACACTTACTGTAAGTGTATATGTCATGTCTCTTCACATAGAGAGGTGAAAGCATTTATTTATTTTCCTAACCCATTCTTCTACTCATACACTTCCATCTGAGAGTTTTGGCTGAAGCTTGCATGGTGAGCATATGCAAGACATGCTTTCATATGAAATACTGTTGATATGACCTAAAACTTTGATTTTTTGCTTCTTGTTTTTATAAGACTCTGGTTTTTTGGCTCCTTGCCCAACCTAAAGAGACAGGAAATGGGAGTATCAGAGATCTGACATTCCTTCTTGTGAAAGGAAGGGAGAGAACACATTCTACTTAATTTTTCTGAGAACAACGTTCTCTCACTATTTTTCTAGTACTTTTGTGCAATTCCATTATGTTTCAGCCATCTTCTTCAGCTGCCTATTTTGCTCCTCTGATAATTTCTAATCAGAGAATGATGAAGGGATGGGAGTACCTTCTTCTGCATCAGATCTGAAAGTACAGTGACAGTTTGAGTGTGTGGCAGTGCTTTCAGTGTCCTGCAAGTGAGACTACGAACAGTCTCAGTTCTTTACAGAGGGTATAATACTGCTTAAGTGCCTTAGTTATGCTTCAGCATAACCCTCTTTTATTTAACTAGCTTTTACATCTCCTGCAAATAAGAGCCAAGCCTTGTTCTGACACCTCATGAAGTTGTCCCCACTTCCTTAAAGGTTTCAAAAAAGTATTTCTTCTGTTAAAAACCCAACCACATGGGATTTACTAGCCTGGAAATCTCATGCTTTAGGGTTATCATGCTCCCATGGTTCCAGTCAATCAAATACATTGGAGACAGGTCTTCACTGGGAGAGGAAAGTACATTATTCATGCTCCAGTAATGAGTTGCCCATGCAGATCAGCAGCTAAATTCACATAAAGCAATGTAGCTACATCCAGCTGCTGCTCTTAAAAATGAAACAGAATTTTGGAGACAGTAAAATTCTCTTCCACGTTTTTAGCTGATATCAATGATAATACGTATAGCATACAAGTGGCCTGGACCACAGGTTGTCCAAACATAGCTGATCAAATGTGGCAGGTGATTTTAAGGTTTTTAGTCTCCATGTTTCTCAAATCAGGTGGTTAGTTCCCAAATAAGGATAAAACTCATAAGTAAGGGATTAGTCATAAAATCTGCAGTGTGAATTCTTTTGAGGACTGCACTGTCTGCTTTCTCTATTCCTTTATGGCGGATAAGGAATTTAATTCAGCCAATGCAAAGTTGACTTAAACTTCACTTCTGAATCTTCATCAAGTAGTTTTTCTGAAAGTCAGGAAGTCTGAATTAAGTGAAATATGCACGTTTTCAGTAGTGTGTCTTTCTGGCCTTAATTTTTTTACTTTCCTTTTATATGCATGGCTTGGAGGCTTCCATTTGAGCCTTTATTTTGATGTGGTCATTCTATTCTGGCTTTTCATAACAAACTCTCATAATGAAAATTACTTTTGAAAACATAAATCTGTATAATTTTTCCATGAGGCCACTGCTGATTTCTGGAATCATATTCACATCTTGGTCAACTCCAGCTGAGCTATATAAGGGCTGACTTAGCATATTTGCCTAACAGTTTCTTTATTAGTATTTATTTTTTTGTTCTATTACTAACTATATGTGTATGTTTTGCATGTGCGTAAAGTTCTCTCACAGAAGCATTGCTCAAAGGAGACTTTAAAAATGTTACTTTACCTCTGGCCAGCACAACTGGCACTGGCTTGCATTTTTCAAGCATTTCTTACTGATTCCCTTGTGACAAATGAAATGCACATACTGGAGCCAAGTATTTACAGCCATCTCCTTTCCCTCCTTTTGGCTTGTGCACACACCCCTGAGGAGTGTGCACACAAAGCTCAGGGAAGGCATTAGCTTAGGCTTTAGTGAATACAGAGAGCATGAGATTTACAAAAAGAAAAAGATTTACAGATCTTACCAGAAAAATTCATTGCTCAGGTCCAGATTACAATGTTGTTCTGGTTGTAGTCTAGGGGTTAAAGCAGGAAGTGGTATTCAAGAGGCCAAGCTTCTCCCCCAAAAAATGCCCTGTCTTAAATTTTCTATGCCTCAGTTTTTACTTAAAGTGTAACTACAATTCATCTCACCCCGTGTACTGTTGGTTCTTCTGATACTCTTTGGGAACCTGAAAAAATGTTTGGAAAGTTATTGCAGTAGCATATAGGCAGGAAAAGAAGTGAATTACAATGTACTGCACAACTGGGAAAACAAAGGGAAGGATACTCAAACACAATGGGAAAGCAAAGCTCTGTAAGAAAGATGAATGTTTATGAAAGGTATTAAGAGATAAAGGCCATTCTTCTTATTTCACTCACTGGTCAGAGCTCAGACTCCAAAACATGAACATGATGGTCATCTCCTTTTGTCTCCCCCCTAGCCCTCAGACTGTAACTCAGAGTTAAATTCCCAAAAGACAGAGACACATTACTTCCTCAGAAGATATGTATTCAAATGTACGCATATATATGTCTAAATATTCTGTGGGTAGCAGGAGATTAGTGCTTTTTCTTCTCATTAGCCCCTTCTCCTGAGCCAGTGTGACCCTGTGTGAGCAGCTGAGATCTGCTTCTCTGGGACATCAAGCTCCAGCACAAGGTGAGGATCCTTTTCTCCACCTCTACCTTTTGACTGAAAGGCTTCCTGTTATAGCAGAGCACCAGTGCTCAGAGGAAGCCCACAGATGGGAGCAGAGCAAGGGGCAGGAGAGAAGGGAACCTTTCTTCTAGCACCTTCTGTCTCTGCTACTGGAGCATTGAGTCTAAAAAAGGAGCATCACTCTAGCCACTCCTAGAGGAAAAGAAGGGCCAAGTCTGTTCATCATTTACTAATGTGGATACCATGAAATCACAACACAATTTATGTCTCTTCATGTTAACTTAGTCTAACATGGCATGCATTTGTAAAAGAGGTAGAGCAAACAGCACTTTACCTGATTGCAGTTGCTACAAGAAAAACCTTTTATTCCAGGCATACCTTCATGATGCATTAATCAGGTATAAAATCCAGACATCCTGGTAAATTCTAACCTTTCCATGCTCAGTCTGTGATTGTCTCAGCTCCTAGGTGATGGGTATGTGGAACTGCATGACTCTTTGGCTTTACTCAAAATGTCCTGTATCCTGTCAAAAACTATTATGTCAAGTTTCCAAGAACTGCTGTCCTCTGCCTCTTCTCTAGATGTCTCTGAGATCTTTCAAGGATTCTGCTCTTTTCTCATGAGCACAGACAAAGGCGTGCAAGAAGTCCATATCTTCCTTCTTTGGGGTCAGGGAGATCCCCAGCACTGAAGAATAAGCATGTGAGTTTATTCTATGATTTATATTATCTCAAGAAGTTCATCCCCGAGGAACATCCTGAAATTCATAGATAACAGGCATTGAATTCCATGTCTTCTGCTTAATGTATGTCTGGTTCCTGAGCTCTGACTCTGCACTTAATGAATGATGATGTATGCTGCTCTGTTTTGCTGACCTCACGCCCCCTACGCTGAGTGGGACAAGAAGCAGTGAGGATTTCCTGCAGTTTCAGTAATAAATGTCATTCAGCCTTACTCACACAAATTTCTTCAGCAGTGGATTTCTCCCTCTCTCACTCTCCACTCTTGCATGCAGACTAAAACGAAAGATCAGATGCAAAATTATTTTGGGTAAATGCACCTGTTTTTCCAGACAAGTGCTGAGCACTCTCATGTCAGAGGAAAATGTTCTGCAACACAGTGACAGCTGGATGCGGAAAGACCAACAATCTGCAGCTCAGGACTGGCAGGAATCTGAGCCAGTGCCATGGAAACAGGCATCAGTACCTGTCAGGAGCTGGGAAGACACAACATTCGTGGTTTGTATTATTGCTGCACATTCATGATGCTGATGTTGAAGCCACACTGCACTTTACATTACAAAGACATGCTCCTGATAAAGAAGTGCTCTTGAGCAGACTTTGACGCTGAAGGTTGCAAAAGCAGATTCCCCCTCTAAATATTCAAATTGTATTTTAAACAATGTCCCTGAATATAAAGTAAACCTTACTGCAGGGATTTGTGGAAGGAAAAAAATCATAATCACTATTTCCTAGCTGGTAAGCAATTAGCCAATTATGCTACAGGACTTTTGAAGCATGCTAAATTGACTAAAAAACAAAGCTGATTTGTAAACAAAATGGCTGGATCCAGTTAGAAAAGGAAAATTGGCAGCAGCTGGGAGGCTGTCAGGAGACAGACGTGTCACGAGGAGGCTGTTTGGAGCAGCAATAGTTTAGCAGCTTGTTTTGTTAAGCATGGGCTATCTATAAGGATTTAAAAATATGAATATATAAGTGTATTTATTAAATGTACTTTGTAGATGAATTATATACTTTATAGAGTAATATAAGGAGAATTCATATGCATACAATACATGTGTTAGTATTTGTAATCTACATGTATATGTATGCATATTTAATTTACCTACAATATGCAAAATACGTATTAAATTTTCCTGGTATTTTAAATAAAATTAAATCATTGTTTCATTAAAATTCTGGCCTAAATATCACATTTGAAAATACTGTGACATACAAGGTACTGTTTGAAAGAATTTTTCCCTTCTTCCCTTTTCAAATATATTATGTTAAAATGCATGAGAGGAGGACCCTTTGATCCCATACTCTCATCCTCTCAGAGCTCTAGTGATGTACAGTGTAATTTGTCTGCATGCAAGTCTTCTTGCAGTTGGATTTGCAATTCTTCTGCAGGGGAAGGTAAGCACATATGTTTTCAACAAGAAAAAATATCTGGAGATAATCTCAATGACCAGAAAAACCATCTAATTAATGCAAAATTGATGTTTATCTTAAGGGAATTTCAGAAAATAACCACAGTTGCTTTAGTAACTTCAAATGTTAGGGGGTCTCATTCTTCAGGGGTACAAAACAGCAATGATGAAAAGTGTTTAATGGTAAACCAGGAGTCAGATCTGAAAAGTCACACTATAACTACATACTGAGTGGCCTCAGTGTGGGAAACATCACAGAAAATCCCATCAAGAAGCTATAGTCAATTGTGTGTCTTTGCTGTGATTACTCAGGAGGGGAATCAAATCTGCTGAATTTCAAGAAAAGTCTCATCTTCTTTGCAGCAAACAGCTTTTTACTCTGATATCCCCATCACTGAGAACCGGAACTAAAGGAAATAATTTATTTTGAAACAAACAGGAAACAAAAAATTTTGAGACTAAGCCTGTCCATTACTGAGGGAGAGCCATTTTCAACATCACTGAAAGTCATCTGTATGTGAGGAGTAAGATCCTCTTCTAAGTGTTCTCATTCACCTGCTTAACTCAATGACGAGATGAATTCACTCACTTCTGGTGAAGTCGAAGGAAACATTTAGGAGAGTGAAGAGAGTTGTTTGAAGGATGAATGAGGGATTCAAAGACTGTCTTAGTAAAATTGCTATTACTGTTCTAGATTTATTCATATCTGTAGAGACAAATAAATCTATGCAGGAAAACATGAATGCATGTAAAAATATAAATTCTATGGGCGCATCTCAACACCCTGGGTAAAAAGATATAAAAGACGTAGATACTTATTATCTGCATTTGTTCTGATCTTGTGATTGCTTCTTTTAAACTTTTGAACCAGAATTTTCTAGTGAAATCAATGCCTTGGCTGAGCAAATCAGCCTGTAATCAAGGTTTCCTGACAGTAGATCTTTCAACATAAATATTTTCTCCTGTCTTATTTGTATAAAATGACCAAAATCACCCCAGTCAAAATCCCAGTTTAGTTGCTTAAAAGATTCACACTCTAATGAATTGAGAGCCTTGGAGGTCCGCATCTACCTCATTTACTCAGTGCACAATTTGTGTTTAGATAATATTTGACTGTTTCCAAATAAAGATTTTGTTTATTCAGGAATCCCCTTTTAGAACATCCAGGAACATTCTCCAAATTGCCTTCGAACTCTCATTAATCTGTAACAGAAAATGAAATGGGATCCATAGCTCCAAGTGGAATTAGTAGAAGGGACTGATTCTGGGAGGAAGAAAAGGATGTAGAACAAGGCTGACTCCAGAGTGGTTTCTTTGCACTGGGGGCTGGTAGGAACTGCCTGGGCTGCTGGCTGAAGCACAGGCATCAGTGCCAGCTGCCCACAGTTTTACATGACACAGTTGGCACTGTTGATTTAAACAGACTGATGAATGTGACCTCCTGAATGAAATGTTAGTAATTATGCAGTATAGACAGAGAAGGCTCACATTAAAGGCATTTCATAGCAGTTTCCTTTTTTATTTCTGTTTGTTTGTTTGTTTGTTTTGAAGGGGACAAGATTAATTTTCAAAGTTCTCCTTTATAAACACAAATACTCTGTAGCTATTCCAGATTGAATGACTTTGGCCCTGTATGTCCCATGCTTGTCCTTTCCGAGGGAAAAAATACAAAAATGTTTCAGGAAGGTGTTAAAAGGATGAAGGCCAAAGTGTGAGATATCAATAAGTGTTTTCCTTTGTTAAACTGTGATCACTGCATCTGTTAAAGTAAGGAGAAGACCTAGAGGGATACAGGTGTCCTTCATGGAAGATTTATTGCAGAATGATACTCCATCAGCATCTCATTACTAAGCACACATTTGAACTCTCTTCAGATTTTAGCAGAATGAAATGTTTTTATGTAGCTTTTACTGGTGCTTGAAGAAACTATTTTTGAAAAACAGTCAAAGAAAAGAGAGCTCAAAGGCACAAGTCCCTCAGTCACTTCCACCCAAACAGTGACAGGGCAAAAATACACCTATTGTAAGTTCAAGTAAAAAAGTCTTTAAAAGAAATAAAGTACTGTCATATTCTTATGAACAATAACCCTGTGAAGCAGTGAAAAATAGCTGCAAAGTGTCTGTAACAATACTGAAAAGATCTTGGATTAGCTATAGAAGCAAAAGATAAGAACATCCTCTTCTAAACATGTGACTTGGAGGAATTTTATCCAGTACATAAATTAGGTTATCATTTAGTGTTATTTAGAGTCACACAACAATAAAAATAGAACATGATAATTAAGTCCTTCTTCTATCTATACACTATAATTTATCATTAAGACAGTCTCCCACAGATCTTTAAAAAACTAGTAGCATAATACAAAGTCATTAGAATGTATATTTCTAGCTTACAGCTATTTTAGCTCTCATCACCATAGTATCTTGGAGCGTTTTAAGGTATTGAAAAAGGAGTTCCCTAGTGGACTTCGTGTTGGCTCTTGCTCTCTCCTGCACTTGCCTATAGAAGACTTTGCTTTGGCTAAAGAGGAGTCAGTTAAATAAAGCTGTGTGCAACTTAATGTGCAGTCTGCATGGCTCCTTTTTCCTTTCTGAAGAATTTCAGTTGGCAGAAAAAAAAGTTATAACCACCTTTTTGCCTTCTCATTTGTAAAAAAGGAAATCTAACTCTCAGAAGATGTTTTGTTTAGTTAAATTGCTAGCAGTAGAATAGAGTATGCAAGAGAATAGAGTGTTTCAGAAACCGCACATGGCTCTCTGGTAGCCCAAAAAAGAAAAAAGAAGTTGAAAGCGCCAAGAG
Source organism: Taeniopygia guttata (assembly GCF_048771995.1). NCBI lineage: Eukaryota > Metazoa > Chordata > Aves > Passeriformes > Estrildidae > Taeniopygia > Taeniopygia guttata. The sequence goes on along the minus strand of NC_133027.1, from coordinate 48,174,997 downwards.
GAGCAGTAGTTTAATCAAGCTGCATCATGAGATTATTGTATTGAGACTAAAAAGTGCCTGGGAGAACCAGAATATTGCTATATACTCTTTTAATGTTGCTTTCATAACATGAGATCAAATACTGGTGACAGCTACTGGCAAATAATGGAAGAATAAAAATAAGAGCAAACAACACACACAAATTGAGAAATAAATTATTTCATTTAGCTGACTGTACAATTTAGTCTACCCATTCACATAAAAATATCAAACAGAGAAAAATTTACTTAAAAAAGAAAAAATCTTAAAGTGATGTAAAGTTTTCCATATTAGCTCTTTTTCTTTTAATTGTGCTTTTTTATGGTTGGTGATATGACTGAGGAATCTGACTAAGATCAAATATCTTTCTGGTGTATGTTGTATCTGTACATCTGGTTATCTCAGACATCCTTTTTCATACAATATTTATATTGCATCTGAAAATATCTTGTGCTTTGTTTTCAAAATCTTAACCTTTGCTTGATATAAACCAGAAAAAATTTACTTGATATTTCTAGATCCATGGTGATCAAAATCAATCAAAAATATTTTTATGGCAGAAACTTTATTTGCTGTCTGTACTGCCTGCAATTTTGCCTGGGATTTTTTTTCGTTTTATTTTTGTTTTGGTTTGGTTTCTTTTTTTTGTTTTTCCTATTTTCAATCTCTGCCTTTTGACATGTTTATAACAGGAAATTTTTGCATAAGTGTGCAGAAATTTTGTTATAGTTTGAAAATTACTACTTTCCTCATTATACCTCTTACTCTGAAACTTCTACCTGGTCTGAATCATTTACAACAGGTTTTACTTCATCACTATTTCATGTTTGACCAAGGGATGAGATGTATTTTTTCTGCACTATGTGTTCATATGCAATCAATGATGCAGTTTGGCTCAAGTCACTGATGGCTTAAAACACTGATGGCCTTGAGATCACCAATGTGTCCTTAAAAGAAATGACTCCATATCTGTAGGGATTACGACACGAAAACACAAGTTCATGGCAGTCTGTTTAAGTGCAAGTTGGGTTTCTACACATAACAGAGCTGCTGTTACAGTGGCTTGGCTTAGAGTGAGAGATTAGATGGAGAGCAGTAGCTGTACTGGTGATACTTGGCAAACATAGAAGTTTTCAGCACTGCCAAAACAACATTCTATTCCCAGAGTCTGGCAGATTCACCTGTCTAAACTGTGGTTGATGCCTTCCGCTAGCAGCCGACAGAATGATTATTTTCTTTGGATTTCAAAAGCCTAAAGTTGCAGGTGCCTTGGCAGAGCAGGTCAATGTTCAGACTGCAGGTCGGAGCAGTTCACTCCAGAAGTTTCTGGCACACTATTGTTTCTCTTCAGCTTGTTTTGATTTCCTTCTTTTGTTGTCTCCCATTCTCCAGTCCCTCTTTGCCAACATATAGGCCATCTTATTTCTCTTCAGTCATTTCTTATAGACATTTATTATAAGTATTTTCCTTATGATTATTCCCTCTGGTGATTGACTTTTAACTACAATAAGTAAAACAGCCAGGTTTCAGTGATTTTGAATTTTTTACTGAGATTTTGTTAAAATGAAGTAACATTTTCTAATACAGATGAATAAACAAATATCAGAAATGTTTAGACTTCCACACAATTTTAAATTGTTCCATTACAAATATGGAAAATAAGGGAAGTAAATTTGAACATTTCAAATGATAATACTGTCTCTGCTGTGCTTTTCATGACAATGTGTCAGTAGCATGCAGTCAGCTTAGTATCCTGAAGCCCTGGTCACTCATTGCCCATATGGGGGCCACACTGAGGGTCTTCTCTACCCTGAAGATTTGCTTGCCGTGGAAACAGGAATGTGCAAGGCATTGGGAATGTGCAGGCAGGTGTGCTATACACTCAGGCCTCATAACACTGGATTTTTCCACAGTGATTTATTCACCGCTGCATCACTGGAATGTGGATGTTCCCTTGTCCTTATCTGCAGCCACCAAAGGAACAGAAGCCACTGGATTCCCACCCTGAGATGCCTTACAGCTGAGGGGAAAAAGGGCTTTTAGCCTACCACTTTTCCCTTAGATCATACCTAGACTATCTCTCTGTGTCTATTTTCAATTATCCAGACATACAGCTGTGCTTTACAAGAATTTTTCCTCCTTGGAGTGGGGAAAATCAAACGCCTTCTCCAAAATCAGTTCACAGACATAGCTGCTTCTACTGGTATAAAATAACCTACATTTGTTCATAATAAAACTTAAATATAAGAAGAAATCAAAGAAAATTTGTCTCTGAAGGAAAACGTAAACTTCCACTTGCCACATAAAGCTATTTTCAGTTGTATTTGAAATTCTTTCTTTTCTTCGTACCTCCCAACCTGTTTTAACTTTAAATTTGATGCCCATGATAATTCTAAGGAGTATAGTCCACCACAGAATGCATCTACATACTGTGAGGATAAACAGTATTTGGAGTGTAAGTTTTCTTAAACAGGTTATTCAAAGGGTCACTGGACTAGATAATTTTTTTAAATTAACCTATGAATAGGGAATGTAGAAGATTATATTTTATGTGTGCAATGCTAGAAGGATAAAAGGAAAGCCAGAGTAATTTAAAGATTTTTTGTCTTAACTTTCAAAAAGTAGCAAATAATAATTATACGTCAGCCAGTAATTCTTGAGTTAATATAACAGGTACATAGATAATTAAGGAGGTGAAGAAAAAAGTGTAAATAAACAAAATTTTATAAGTTTATGCACTATTTTACAATAAATCAAACTATGTCAAAACCTTTATCAATGCAAATGATTCCTGTAAAATTTGTTGAAATTAATTTTGAAGTTAGCTACTCATTTTATCTCTAATATGAGCCAAGGAGATAAGCAATTACAAACACATATCAGCTGGGATTATCTGAATTTTTTGGCCCCACTTCAGTGGAAATACTTTGACTAATATGCAGATGTTTAAATATTCCTAGCGATTTGAAAGGCATAGGACAGTTCCTTCCGAGAGGATGTTGCATCATTAGGAGCCTAAACTTCTTTGAAAGTCATTGACTAACTTTTGTAAGGACCTTTGAAAGTTTTTTCTCTTGCTTCTCCTACAACGTTTTTCTGTTCAGGAATTAAAACCCCAAAGTTCAGAATGGGTTTTAGAGGTGGGTGGTCAAAGCCCAGTGGAGGAAGAGGGAGGTGGCAGAAGGCTAAGTCACAGCATATATCACATGTGGGAAGTGAAGAGGTAAACCACATTCTCAGCCTCAGGCTAAGGCTGCCACAAGACTTTGAGCCTCACAATGCAGCACGAATTGCTGGCTCACAAGAAGCAGAGGTGTAGGTCCTCAGCCCTGCTCAGGCTGGAGTGATTTGTCTTCTCATCTAATTTGGCATTTTTCTAAATATACCCCTTGGAAAGCATAACATCACAGAGGCTTTGTGATTTATTTATCACAGCGTTTAAGAGATTTTGGCTGTGCCATCTATGCTAATCACTGTATCTGTTAGCAATTTCTTGGAGTGTTTGTGTTATTGACAATGCACCTGTTTACACTCTTCATTCTCTAATTCTGCTGACAGAAACCAGCCTACATCCAGTAACCAAATTCTTCATGAGTCCTTTTTTTAGTTTCTCCTGTTACTGTGCCAACATTACTAGCAAAGAATAGCCCCTTGTATGAGAGGGGTTGCACAGCTTATTTGAATAGAAATCTAACAGGTTTGTCAGTGCCTCAAATGACAAACATTGCACAATATGAGCTTCATGTAGATGATACATAAGTTATATATTCCTTAAGTAAGCATTTTAAACTCTATAGTCAAGGTTCATGATGCTGAGTTGGCATTCATTTCTGCCCTGAATATCAATGAAACTCTTTATCTTCTGTGGGAAGATCCTTTAACATCCTTTAAAGCATTTAGAACTGTAATGTCAGTCAAATGGAATGCCTGATTCTATCTGTTTCATTAAGTTATGCTATTCAGTCCCTCCAGATCCCATGTAAAATGAATAAACAGGAATATGAATTAGCATCAGCTTAGATCAGCATACCTGTTGTTCATTTATTATGGGTGCTGACACAGCAGTTACAGCAATGGCAGTGTATTTTAGAGGCATGACACTTCTTCAGCTGTCTGTAGGGGAAAAGGGAGAGACCCCTTTAGAGTCTAGACTGAATGCAGGATTGACTTTTCTGAAAGCTCTACTGACTGAACTGCCGAGGAAGTCAAAGCTTTGCTTGAAGAACTCTTCCAGCCTATGCCTACACACTTCTGTGAGTAGCTCCCCTACTTAATGTGATAGAAGTAGTATTGATGTGGACTACCAAAAAAATGTCTTTTCCTTTCAAAAACCTGTGAACTTCAAAGTATGATGCAAGCATGAATGGAGTTTGATTCATGTGTCCCAATGATGTAGATTATGTAAGAAAGAAAACTTCAATTTATTTTACATTTTTCTTTAGATTCTCTTTCCTCATTTGAAGATCAATATCCCCAGTGTGTCTGTAAAAATTTCCTTTGAAACTCTACTGTCTGATTTATTTACCAATAACAAGGGATGATTTATAGCTCCCCCTGTTCCCACCACAGATACACAGGTAAAACCAGAATCTTCCTTGTGAAACACACTGGATTTAATTTCTTGATTCTGTTCAGCTTAACTGGTGAACATCAGTTTCATCTCCATTCAGTGATTCTTAGTAGTTACTAGCACTTGTCTAATGAAGTTACATTTTTCTTTTCTCTTTTGGGAATTGACACAGGGGAAAAAAACCCTAACTTTTTATCCAATTGGCCTTTAAAGGATAAGAGCAGATCTGTTATGCTGGCATTACAGTGCTTCACTGTTACGGTGAGCTCCTGGAAGCTGATGTCATTAGTAATGAAATTTGTCTTAGAACTTGGATGAATTTTAAACTATCACTGAAAAGGAAAAAGAAGAAAAAGTAAACTAAAATTCTTACAACTCAGATTATACAATGCTCTGTTCACTGCATAGCAGAAACATCTGAACTGTGCCCTGATCACCTGTCTTGTTACTTGATTTGTTTACTGAGGAAAGACAGGAGTCTAAAGTGACTGTGCGCCTGTAAGTGTGCCTCTGTGTGTTTTTGTGTGCAAGCATGCAGATATTTTTGTGTGCAACTCTCAATCGCTCCCATGGCTGCAAAATATTTCCCTGAGAAAGTAACAAAGACTATTTAGGTTCAATGCCTATTTTTACCCAAGACAAATCCCTAGTTTTTTCTTTTCTTCTCTTTCACCACTGAAATTTTGTCACCTTCTGACATCACAGTTGGGAATATGAGGATGTAAATGGAATCTCAGGAGCACACCTTTAGACTCCTTACATGTACTACTAGAATCTAGATTTTATTTTAGGCAAGAATGTGGTAAGGTGTAACTACCCCTTTTTTTTCTGGATTGTCTGAACTCAATGTCATGAACTTCCCTATGACCAAAAGTCATAAGGCACCGCGTTGCTTGTACAGAAGTAGCTCATGATGATGTGGTAACTCTTCAGGTAACTCATGTCTCCATGGAAATACACAAAGGGGAAGGGTTTGGAGCTGACAAATGCTGTGAAACACAGACAAAACAGCTCACATAAAATAATTTCATTTTGCAGACATGGATCTCCCCCAAACTGACCTGGGGGAGCCAGTTACATGATGAACATACAGCATAGGAGTGACTTGAACATGTGAGAAACTCCACACAGCTCAGGAGCTGCTGATTGACCCCTCTTGTCTTTTGCAATCAACTGGACTGCTCACAAAAAAGGTTTTAAAGCATATGTCTAAGTAACCTCTATTAAAAGGAAGATACTAAAAAAAACCAAAAAAAAACAACAACAACAAAAACCAATATAATGAAATCAACAAACAAAAAAAAACCCCAAACTAAATATAACGAAATTATTGATCAAACATTTTTTATGGTTTTTATGTCTTAAAAAAACTGTTTCTTTTAAAATTTTGGTATTGTTTGTATTTTAGATGTACTTTCTGAGCAGCATAACTTTCTTTTCATGACTCCTAACCTTGCCAAGAAAAAGAAGAAATCCTAAGTATTCAATGTGATTCAATCCTTCTGTGTGTCTAAATTATTACTTTCACAGAAACAGAAGTATCCAATTTTTTTCTGTTCCTGAGTGCACATACCTAATTGGCTAAGAGGCTACATTGAAATTCCTTTGGGAGACTTTTATATGGAAAAAGAACAACCCTTCAACACATGCAGAAACTAAATTGGAAGCAATCTATAGCTGAATATTTGAGCAATTCCCAAGCCTTTTATTCTTGGCATAGAACATTTTAATGTGAATTCTGCTTATATCCAGTATGGTTCCTCTGGACACAGCTATACAGTTATTTGAACCATATCTAAGAGCAAGTTTTTCACTGAAATCATTGATTATTCTGAAAGTTAGCATCCCATTGCCTGCATTTTTTTTTCTGTTGACTCATAGCTTGAAACTGTAAGACATCCTACCATCAGAATATAATCATGTTCCTTGATGACCTTTGGGGCAGGTATGATGGCTCCAGCTCTGATTAAGTCAAATTCCTTTATACAGCTTGGATTTGTGATTAAAACAATGCTGATTACACACCCATGTCTTGTCAGTTTATGAGCAGTTGCTTGCAAAATATCAAGATTTTCCTACTTTTTGAGGGGGTTTTGTCCCTACTCAGCCTCTAGAGCATGTAAAGTGGGGGGTCCTCAAGAAGCTAGCAAGGGATGGAACTAGTTCATCTGGCCTAAAGAGACCAAAGTAATTCTTCATACCAAATGGCATTATGATCAGCAATAAAAGCTTGGGGAAAAGATGAAGGAAGTGGGGATCTTCATGGTCATGGCATTTGTTTTTCCAAGTAATCACTGCATGTGCTGAGCCCTTGCTTTGGAGGGCTGGACATCTGCCTGCCAACAGAAAACGGTGAATAAATTCCTTATTTTGCTTTCCTTGAATATACGGCTTCACTTCACTTATTAAACTGTCCTTGTCTTGATCCATCCTGCCTTTTCTCTTCTGATTCCTTCTCCTGTCTTGCTGGGAGCAAGAGGCTGTGGGGGTGCCTGGCTGTTGTCTTGGTCAACCTAACACAGCAGGTTAAATTGAAGCCACTGCAGGCCTACAGAAGGCTGGGAATAAATTCACATCTGAGAATAGGTGCATAAACTGCAATCCAGCTTTAGTAGTGTATTTGAATAATTTTTTAGGGCAACATTAAAAAGACACAACACAGTCTTGTGTGTTACTGGGAGACGAATGTTGACGATGAGTACCATAAACCAGTGATTTAATCTCACCTGGCTGACTTCTCTTGGGGAAAGAAGGCAAGTACTCATGTTGCCAGGCACTGAGAAAACCTACACATTTCTTCTGAGATACTAGTTTTTCTCTTTTCTCTGAAATGTATGCAAATGTGGACACTATACTGAAAGGATACTAAGTTTGTCAGACCAAAACCAAAGGAGAACATGTGGAACTAGCAGTGCACATAGCTTTCTAGTTATGCTGATAAAATCAGTACTGGAGGAAGAAAAAAAATGTTTTTACTGGGGCAGCAGGGCAAATAGGGAATCACTATGTGTAATGCTTCAAAGGCAGCCACCCTGGAAGAAGTACTGCTACAATAAACACTTTGACTTTCTTGGGTACATAAGAATAAACTCACACTCCATAGTTAAATTATGGGGTTTCAACAAACCACAAACCACAGAAGATTTGCCTGCACAGGAATTTCAAGCATACAGTGCAAATCAGAACAACCCCTGTTCACTAATCAGTGCAGGACCATAAACTCTTCCTCTGGTATAAAACGTTTCCTTGGCTAGCGTAGGAAAGCCCCTACTTCTCACCCTTGCCACAGGTTTTCAAATGGAAGCAAAAACAACACTTACTGATAAGTGCAAATAGTTGAAAGAATGCCACAGAAATTTAAATGTTAAAACAAATCCCCTCTACTGATGCAGGAAGGCTAGGTGTTCATGGGCTGAGTGATTGAGCCAAGGGAATTATATTTAAACCTAACAACATAATTATAACTTTCCTAATTATTTTCCTCCCATGTAGATATACACTAGAAGAGTGCAGGAACCAAACTGCCAAAAAGGAGGTAATTAATACTGCAAGTGCAAAATGTAGCCAGCAATATCATACTTTCTGATGGTGGCTTCCTTACAGACAGCAAAGACAGCATTGCACAACTTGCATTCCTGAAAGTGTTACTGCATTGATCCTTTGAGGAGCAGTACAGAAATGTTACGAGAACCTGGAAGGCTATTTCTTAACCCTTTTTTCTCTCAGAATTTCAGAGAAGCTTTATTCTAGCTTTCATTTCATGCATTTAATGCTTTTAGCACTCCAGTCCAGCTAAAGATGCACCGTGGCCATCCTTTGGGGCAATTTCAGCTGCAGATAGAAGCAGAAAGAGGGAGTAGCACAAAAGTGTTTTCAGTGCCAACACTGATAGTATATTAAGTAGAAAATCTCATTATTGGTCTTATCACTAGTAAAAAGTCATCCTGCTCAGATCTGCCATACCCTCAACCAAAATTAAAATAACTATTGTCCTTTACGAAGTTTTATTTTCTGTAAGGAAGAAAGGATATCAAAAGGTTTCTTGCTGGGAGGTCAGCCATGGATAGATGTAATGAAATAATACCTGCACACTTTCAGTAGTTCCAAAGGATGGTCTGGTTGCTAACCAAAATGAGAAGATCTAAATTTTACATCCTGTGTTGCTACTGCCTCATGATTCTGGACAAAATGTCTTTGTTTTACTCTCATTTCTCTATCAAGAGGATAGGCTTGTTTTCACACCATGTGAAATCAGGTTTTGTTTTATAAGCAAAGAAATCCTGATTTCTTTCCCAAAACAAATTCCTCATCTCCCAGGCATAGTCTGGCCTGTGTACTGAACTATAAAAGTGAAATTTCTGCTGAGAGAAAGGGCACAGAGAAGGCTCAAATAGCATTAACCAGCACAGCAAGTGTCCCTGTTTTCTATTTGAGCAAAGAACTCAGAGAATGAGATGAGTTTTGTCATACGGCCATAGTTGGAAAGGAAATTGGATTGCTGACTCAATGTCTGCCTTCCCTGGAGTGGACATTGTCACTTAAAGTATAATTTTCTAAATCTTTAGAGGAGTATTTTTGCTGTGGATGTTTGTAAGACAAATGGAGAACTAGTGAGAAGTGACAGTTTGGTGATGCTTCTTAATCTAACACACACTTGCTAAGTACAGAAATATTTGCTGCTATTGAGGGAGCAACTAAACAGGTTAAGTGGTGCTTAAATGCCAGTAATACACAGCCCATAGATGATGGGAAGGGTTTCTGCTTGAAGTGTGTTAGAGCAGCCTGCTCCCATTAGCAAAACCCAGTAGGTCATGTGTCAAACTCATTCTGGCCCCAGACAGATGCAGCAGACTGAAAAGGTGTTGCAGTTTTGCCATGCAGAAGTTCAGCATGGTAACCTTTCAGCTAGAAAGGTTTATCCATAAATTAATAATTTAGAGTTCTGAGATGCCTCAGGTAAAAAGACAGAGTCATGACTTTGGCCACATCTAGCTAAATAGAGACAAGAGCTGGTCTCTTGTCAGACCTGCATCCAGACCTGCACTCCTGCACCTCTCTCTGGTCAGACCTGCACCCAGCTGCTGCCTCCTGAGTGTTAACCCTGGAGAACCAGTGCAGCTGAATTGCAAAAGCTGTAGTCAAATACACCAGACTTGTCCCAATGTAATTCCTCACTTATGTTTCAAGACAGGATGAGGAGCAGCCATAAGAGATGTAGGGTGGAGTGAATTACACCTTTCCAAGGAGTCCCACAAGTCAAAGGGGCTGTGACTCAGAGTCACCATCCCAGCACATCTAAATGCCTGTGCTCCATCTCCTGCATCTCTGAAGTGTCCAGGCAGCGTTACATCCATGCACCCTACATACATACATACATACATATATACATACATACATACACATATACATATATACAAACACACACCACAACTGGTGTAGTGATGGTCCTTAAGTGTCCAGTACCCTCACTACAAAACACATCAAGGAATAACAACTCACCATAAGATCTGGTTTTGTACTTTACAAACTCCGTGGCGGGTGATAACAGAGAAAAGCAGACTGCATATGGTAAGCCTCAAATTTCACCTCATTCAGTGCAGCTTCCCAGGGGCTTCCTGGACACCTCTCTTGTGCACTTGGGATGCAAATGAGGCTCCAGATTGAGGGAAAAGGAAATTTGGAGCTAGTGAAGCACATAATCCTAACATGGAGGTGGAAAGAATTGTTTAAATCTCTGCAGTTTCTTTGTTGAACTTTTCATGAGGGGTGAAGTTAACCAAATACCTCACACTGTTTTGTATTGGAAGTAAAAAAACTGCTGTAATTCTGTTCCAGCACCACTTCTTGAAAGCTAGCATGCCTCACCTTAGGGCTATTGTTCAGACTTGCTAAAGAAAGGCTCTATTCTCTCCTCTTCCCTGTGAAAATAAATATAAGTTTTCTCTGCTTGAAAATCATCAATACTGTGCATCAAAGGATTTACCCCAGCTGCCTCAAATCCAACTCCAGTAAGAAGCCTGGTGCTGCTATGTTAACAAAAATGGAGCTGGAGTCTGTTTAAAGCTTTTCAGCTGTGTAAGCAAAACTGAATACTGTTGCCTCAACGGTGAGGACAAAATAACTTGCCAGGTCAGAGAGTCAACCTGGTCCCTTCTCTTCCTTTCCTCCACTACCCTCACCCTCATATTCCCCAGGGCCAGTAGAACACTCAAGAGCCCTGGCCAGCTGAGAGAGCAGTGGTTCCTTGTCTGCTTTCCAGGCTGGGGCCGGACCTGGGGCTGCTCTCTGCACCCCAACAAAGGGCTGCAGCCAGCACTGATGCTCAGGTCCCACCTGGCCAGGATGGGGCTCTGGCTTCATGCTACATCATGCCAGCCCAGAGGGAGCACCAGCTATGCACTCCTAGCATCAAAATGGGAAGAAAATTCTGCATTATCTCATTTAATGGGTCTTATGTAGAAGTTCAATCCAGACACACTATTTGCAGAGGGTTTAAAATAACCAATGCTGTGTGTTGCACACAGATTGGCCACATGAGACTTTTCTCTAAGAAAACAGCTGCCCTTTAGGACTTCTATATCTCAGAAATTATATGAAGCAAAGTAAGGTTATTTGTGACTCCTTGGGAATACAACATGCAATTCCTACTCATTGGGGAAATAGGTACAGTTCTCCTGGGAGACATTAGACAATATGGAAAATACTGTAGGTTTTTTTTGTCCTAAATTTATTTTTCAAAAATTTAGAAATTAAAAATATAGAAAATTTATTGAGAAAATAACATGATTTTCACATTTTCCATGTTGGCAGTTAAACTTTGTATATTTTGTTTCTTTTTATATTTTGTATTGTGAATCTATACATGTGTGCATTCCTGTATATAAATAAGATATATAGCAAATTCATATTTACTGTTAAAATTTTCAGTCAAACAAAAATGTAACAAAAACTAAGTACCTGAAATTACATTAGATTCTTTATTATTTTTAATAACTTGAGTGTTTTATTTGAAGAGTTTCAAATTTGAAATATATTTTGTCATATTTTTGCATATAATCATGAGAATTCAAGGAGAGGTTTTTTAATTATGTTCTGCTTTCAAAATGATTTCTTTTCTGTATTCTAATTACATGCATATAAAAAAGAAGGAAGAAGGAAATATGTTCTAATTATATAGAGCAACTTTCTTTTTAATTGAAAGTAGAAGAGAAATTCATTCATGGTGCTATAAAATATATGTGAGGCAATTATATCATCAGGATTTCTTTTTGTGTGTAACTTATGTGCTATGGAAATGGAGCAATTATGATATCATGACTTTTTGTTGTTAATTAGAAAATTAGTCTACTGTTTGCATAATTGCAAAGAGATTCTCTTTTATTGGATCTCCTTATAATAAGTATTAGAGGTGATTATAAGTAAAAGAAGGAAAAGATAGCTTATTTGCAAAATAAAAAAAAAGGCAATAATGCTGCTTTGCTACTATAACAGCTTGGGTTACACACCATATAAGATGCAGAAGATGTCTCTTATGTACTGGTTTCAAATTCAGATTATATTTGAAAAGCCCAGAAAAAAAATCACTTTATGCTTTAATTATACAAAGACTTGATGGTTTCAATTGCACATGAGGTTCAGTGTGAAACTAGAAAAGATGTGATCTTTTGCTCATTATTCAGACCAAAGGCTAATATCCCCATTAACAACAGACAAGGCAGGATTCAGAACGACCTTAAACATGATGGTGTTCAAGATTTTTGAAACTGGATAATACAGCTACAAAATAGTTAAATGGGTGTTGTGAGAGTTTGAAAGCATGCAACAGATGTGTCAATCCCATGCACTGAGTCTGAACATGAGGAAAGTGGAGCATACATCCACAGTCTTGCATGGCTCCTTGGACATCTGTAAGAGCTGGACCCTAGGCTTTTAACATTCACTCTCTGAGAAAGAAAAGGCAACAGATATGAGCCAACCCCTACGTTTGTAATATGTTATTGGTCAATGATTCTAGGTGGTTAAACCAGAAAGGAAAAAAAAGGCGGCCTTTTAGATTTTTCAAGTCTCTGGCTCCTTATGTTGACACAGTCTTGCACAAAATCTGCACATAATAAATTATCAGAGGACAATGTAGTAGTTTTTGCTCTCCTTGTTTTAGCACAATTTACAAGTGTAATCCAGACAAAATCCTTATTTATGGGAGATGCAAGACTACTAAAAGTAAGAAAATTCTTTCTTTCCTACATTGCTTCTTTATAATTAGATGGGAGAAAAATTGCTGATTCACATGAAACCGATTCACATGAAGTTTTGTATTAGATGAGCAGTTGATCTCTGAATAAGAAAAGGAATGAACTTGATATCTCTCACATTAGTCATTTTTATTGTATTTTTGGTGTCATTAATGAATATTTACAGATGCTCAGCCAAGAATACATAGCCTGATGGTTATAGTTCTATTTTAAGATTCAACTTTGTAAAAACTTTCAAGTGGACATCCTACTTACCAATACAACCATTTCAAATTAATGGTTTGAGGTAGTGAGGGCCATGGCCACCACTTACATGTTTGCAGTTTAAATCCTCAAACCAAAATAAGTCATTAGTTGCAATAGTACATTCTTTTGAAAAAGGTTTTGCCTTATTTTGATACCAAATCAAGAAATTAAACTCTTATATCTTCCTAAGAAAAAGTGTTTCTTGTTTAAAATGAATTAGTTGTGAGCAGTCTTTCCATATCAAAATATGAAAACTCAGTGCCATATTTGACAAAATTAGCTGTTTAAACAGTTTCATTAAATAAGAACCAGCTTCAGTTTACTGAGTCTTTGCTCTCACATTTCCTTTTCTTTTGGAGAAAACTACATCAGACTGTGTTATACTTAGTTTAATCTGCCATTTTAAAAATATGGGTTTTTTCCTATGTTGAAACTGCTCTATGAAAACATTCTGTGGCATCCCTTTTCTCCTTCTCCTTATCTCAAAGCAGGATGTATTTACATCACTCACTGTCCATAAAATCCTCAGGGCAGGATTTCAGGAAAAAGCCAGTATCTCAGCACAGGTGTGGAGCATGGCTTAGTTTAGCCCCTGTGCTCTCCTGGCCGCTGCACTGCAGTTAGATCCCTAAAGACACAAATGCTCCCCTTGACCTGAATGATCTTTCTTTTTGCAAGACATAATGTGGCAACTCCAGTTCATTGCCCTGGAGTAGAGGCCCCTGTCTGGTCTACTTTGTAGGCCATTTGCAAGATGAGAGACAGAAAGGTCAAGGCTATCTCGGTTCTGAGGGGTATTTTGGTAAACTCACTGAAAATTGAGGAAACATTGAAGAATGTGTCTTTGGCTGCCAGAAAAGGGATCTTGATTTCAGATAACCTGACTGAATAGTTTTAAGCTGGAGAAGGTCTCTGTAACAGGAAGTGTGTCAACCCGCTTCAGCACGTCTCCGTGTCAGTGCTCAGAGCTTTAAACGAAGATGTAGCACCCAGAGACTCAGGTTCTCTGCTGAGGGAATCAACACCCACCTGACCTTGTAGGGGAGAAGTCAAACACCAGGCAACATCCCCAGCTCACCCTGTGCTGTTGCAGTGCATCATCGTGCCTAAACCTGCAGGAGCATAAACACGTACATTGTGCTCCAGGACGTTCCAGAGTCAAAAGGTGATTTTGACTCTGTGGCTCACTGAGTGGGAGGATACAGACCAAGAAGGTGGGATTGCTATACTTATAAGGGATTTCCTTATAAACTTCTGAAACTTGTTTGCTTTTCTTGCCAGTACTGAAACTCTTCCTTCAGGATGAACAGAAGTTTTACACAGAGCAGAGGGAAATTGGTTTTGTTTAAGTGAGAAAAAATAGAATATGAATTCTAAATTCTTCTTAAACAAAACTGCCTTCAAACTGATGACCTCTATTACATATCCTTAAATACAATTCAGCAAAGTCTTACACCCACATGAGATTTGCATATCTTTTGATTCCAGATGATGTAGGTCTATTTTTTGTGTGGAGACTGCTATTATTTCTGTCATCTGGTTTTATAAAACAGCTTAACTGTTGTTTACCTTCTTTCCACATCTATTGATAAACAGAATTGTTCTTGCACCCACTGATTTAGATGATTCCCATACCATAGCAAGATCGTTTCAAAGATATTAGAATTGTTTAGAATTATATGAAGTTTGTGAGTTTGGTCCAAAGTGTGTACAGATCTGTCAACTGGTATTTAAAATGTTTGTGTCTTCTAGGAGGAAAAAACCCACCAAAACAAAACAAAACCTCACCAGTTTAAAGCACAATTCCTCTTTGGAATGAAATCCTTTATTAAAAAAATACTACAGGATTTAGTATTTACTTTCAGTGATTCCATGGCACATATGTTCTATTTATAAGCAGTAAGATTTCCTTTCCCTAACTGCCACCAATGAACTCAATGTGCTCTCTAAGCTCTTTTCTTTTCTTGCATTGCTAACAATAAAGGGTCTCCAAACAAATTAGGCCACTGCTACATCTGAATAAACCCCTGGTATTCAAATTACACCCTCAATGAAAGCCACTCAATCTCATTGCTCTTAATGATTTTGAACAGGTTTTCAAGAGAAAATTTTACTAAAGCAAACAAACAGACACAGTAAGATGTTGGTGACCAAGATCGTCACCCTTTCCCATTACCCATTACCATGGCATTTAAATCCAGCACAGAATCATAAATGACGAATTCCAGCAATGCAATTCTGTAGTCAGACCCACAAATAAGTCTGGAAGAATTTTCTTGCTTTTTCTTTTCTGTATTGCATTTTTCTTTCAGGGAAATGGCACTAGCATACAACACCATGCTAGATAAGTATTTTGGGCTGAGAGCTCTTTACTCATCAAAATATTTCATTGTCTTTTCCCTTCCAGCTTCCCAGAGAAGTGCCTCAATATTTTGCGACTGGGAAAAAAAACCCAAAAACCAAAATATTAGGTGATCCAAAGCCAAAAGTGTTCAGGTCATTTATTCCTTTCTTTATATAATTTAAAAAGTCGTCACAGAATCATAGAATCATGGTTTGTGTTGGGAGGGACCCTGAAAATAACTTAGTCCACCCCCCTGCTATGGGCAAGTTCTTCAAAGCCCCATCAAGGCCTGAAAGCTTTGAGGGATGGGGCATCCACAGCTTCTCTGCGCTGGCTGACTGACACAGCAAACCTGTGCCAGTGCCTCACTACCCTTAGAGAAAATACTTTCTTCCTAATATCTAGTCTAAACCCACCTCCTTTCGTTTAAAGCCATATATCCCCTACATGTATATATGTTAAAAAAATGGCCAATATTTACAGACAGAGTGTTTATAGACACCCATGATAAAATCATTATCTTTTGTCGAATTGTGCCACAACTCCTTGTGTTTTCTTTACACACAGACTGGCTATCTTCCATACAGAGTGTATTCAGAACAAACCTCATGCCTCTGAAAACAAACAATGGGAATAAATTCCTCTCATGTAATGGAAATACTATATGAACTCTTGAAAAAAACTAAATCTATTATCTCTCAGTGAAATTTATTTAAATAAGTAATTCATTTCTATAAGTCTAAGCCTTAAGGCATGAACATACAAATAAATATAACTGAGTTAGAGCAGCTACCATTTGGTTTTTTCTACAGCATTGTGAATGTGCTGCTGTTTATCACAAAATGCTAACGGCCTCACTACCCCATCCACAGGAGAGATCTGAATAAGAACAAGCTAGACAAACTTCAGCTGGTCAGCATCTGTTTTCAACATACTTGATCAGATGCATGACTAGTCTGAATTCAAACAATCACTCTCTTTCTTCTTCGGGGAATTAAGCGTCTGTAAACCTTTTAAAATATTTAAATTACAGAGGTTATTTGTTAATTGTAATAAGCATTCAACACAGCACATTATCTCTACCTATTCTTTTATTTGCAGTTTAATTCTAATAGCATCTTTATTTGTCTTCCAAGTAACCCCTTAGTGAAATAATAATTCCCCATGAGTTCCTCAGGCATTTTGTTGTTCTTGCAGAAGAGAAATAGGCACAGCACTGTCAGTAACATTTGACTCTGTATCAAATGTGAGTTTGAGACCATTCCCCACAGAGCTGAAACACAGCCTTATTTTATTCTACATATAGTCTTTATATTGCTAAATTAATAGGTGCTTTGTCTATGTAAACACGAGAAAGAAGTCTCTTTAGAGGTTTCTGCAAGGCAGAAATCCAGGACAAATTTACCTCTTGTATGCATTTATATGAATCCTATTAACTAATGTAAGTGCAAGAAACCCACCAGTACACGTTGCATATGAACTTATGGATTCACAGCAACTTCCCAGGGGTGGAGCAAACTGCCTATGATAACATATTTTAAAAGTTTCTCCAATATGGAATATTTTTGGGGCTTTTCTTGGCTACCAACAGGTCAGGTTTTTATATGATTTAAGTATCTTTGTAGACAGCAGACTTGCTTTCCACACACCCTTTAATTATAGTCTGGGAAGTGCAACTAAAGAGGGGGCAAGGTTGAGGCTAAGTGAAGGGGACAAGCTGAACTGAACACAATGCTTAATTTTAAAGACCAACCATCCCTCTTGAGAGCTGCAACTATGATGTGTCTGCTCCTCTCAACATTGCCTTTTCTGATTTTAATGGCATTTTGCAATTTTGGAGACGGCTAAGTTAAGATTTAAGACAGTCCAGCTCTGGTTTTAAGGGTGGGATAAAGAGCAATAGATTCTACTGACAAGAATTATGTTGTTGCTATGGCAAAATAATTGATAGTTGCAGAGGCAGCAGAACATACACATTTTTGTACCCAGATTATTCACTTATGCCCAGACAGAAATAGGCTGTGCCAGTGCAGGTTATTGCTAGTGTCACATGAAATGTGCTGCCAAATCCCTGCCCAGTTCTCACCTTTCTGCTAGAAATGAAGCAGGAGCAGGCTATTTGTGCTCTCACACAAAGCCTGTTACACACAGCCCACATAAAGAGGAAAAGAGATGTGTAATTATGCAGCACAAGGAAGTCTTCATTTTTACACCTATCTGCATCAATCCAGCTAATTCGAGCTCATCTCTTCTTGGGTTTTAATTCACATTTCCCATTTATTTTCTCTTCACTTGTGCAAATGAGGAAATTATTCTCAGTATGTGAGGTGTCACCTCTGACATCAGAACATGCTCCGAGGCGTAAAAGCTTTACGTGCCCCATGGCAGGATCTAGAAAGGGAGGATGGATGTTTATTCACAGAAGATTTTGTAATCAGTTAATCTAGTCACTCTGAACTAATTGCTTTTTGATAATAATGATGTTGTATAAAATGGAACTGTAGCTTTACACAAGCCTCAGTAAAATTTCCTGGATTGTATGGTATTTATTTAAAAAGTGTAGTCAGGGTAAATGCTAAAAGTTCATGTTTACATAGCCGATGTGGAGACTGAATTTTCCATTGGCAGCTTGTGCATTTATTTCTCATTCACAGAATACAGAGAAGAATAAGTGATGTATATAATAGTTGGGATGAAGGAGAAAAGTAAGTGTGTAGTTTTCCATGGAAAATATATGCAGGTTTTATAGTTTTCAGCAGGTGTTTTTTCCATCATACGACGAGAATCTTCACAAATTCTATACCGTGTAAACCTATCTCCTTCCTGGAGCTCGCCTTTTAATATTAATATAAACAACCTCAAAGTAACCAAATATAAAATAAACCAGAGCATAATGTTTTTTTTCTTGTAGGACCTTTTTTTTTCCTCTTTGAGCCAGGTTATGCCAAGGTCTTTCCTACTGCTTGTTTTGAGGTAACAGGAACTGATTTCAAAGCAAGTCAGACAAAATGGCTTTGCATCTCTCCACAGGGAGCTACCATTTGGCACGTCAGAGAGCTAGCAAAGAGCCCAGGGCTGAAAACTGGCAAGGCGGAGGGGGGGGGGGGGGGGTGAATTGTAAACTCTCAAAAAAAAAAAAAAAAAGTCAAAAAAAGGTCTGTGAGGAGGAGAAAGGGTCCCGGCTGCGTGCAGTCTCCCTCATCTCATGGAGGTAGCCAGCTAGATTTGAAGTGATGAGAATTATCACTACTGCTCTCTGTCTATAGCTCCCTGTGCCTTT
The DNA here is from genome assembly GCF_048771995.1 of Taeniopygia guttata. Classification (NCBI taxonomy): domain Eukaryota; kingdom Metazoa; phylum Chordata; class Aves; order Passeriformes; family Estrildidae; genus Taeniopygia; species Taeniopygia guttata. Next base: position 48,156,287 of record NC_133027.1, on the reverse strand, counting down.
TTACAAGTATTTTACCAACTAACCACTATGCTGAGTACAGTTCATTAACATTCCCTGAGCTTTCGTCCTGTTGTTTCTTAACACAAAATTGTCCATACACAGCAATTGACAGTGCTCACAGAACAAAAGCAAACTGCTGATGGCTTTCAAGCTCAGCTGAAGAAGTAGCCACAGCCATTTATTATCCCTCCCAAAATGGCACAGTTGAATGAATACCATGTTTAACAAAAGCCGTTTACTGGGGGCTTGAATACAACCTGCCTTGCACCCTAGAACTCCAGGCATACCACAAATGCTTCTGCTGGTACCTGACACAAAGGTTATTCCTGTGGCACTGGCTGACACAGGCAGGGCAGGGAGGTGCCAGACAGTTTCACCAAGCTCCCCTGCCCAAGGGACAATTTTAGCACCAGCAATCTGACCAGGCTGACTCTAAATAGTATGTCTTTTCTACAATTCTGAATAAAGTAGTTCTATAAATTGATTTATATTTTTGAGTGTCTTTAAAACCATGTGTTGTATTCTGCTAGAATGCAGAGAATGTGCTTCTCTCTGGTATGGAAATTCTCTTCTTGTTGAGCATTACAAAACTTTGAATTTCTTTCATCCTTCAACAAAATAATTTGGTATAATTAGCTAGGGAATAGAGAAATACATCTGAAGCCAGGTTTTCACACATATTACCATATACAATGAACACACTGATTTTACTACTCAATGTTAATGGAAAATAAATAAATTTCTGACATGATGTGGCATTTACCATATGTCAAGTTTTTTGTTAGTTCATTAATTAGTCACATACGTTCATTTTTATTTTTTTATTAATAACATATGAACATATTTAGTAATTATAAAATAATTAGGCATTTCTATATGCAATTTAAGATTTTCTAACTATGCATAGAATTCTATTCTAATTCTATTCTAATTCTAACTATGCATAGCCTGAGGACTAATTATTTCATCAACGTTTATTTTAACAGCAATGACTAAGATCAGACAAAATGCAAAGGTGACAAGCCTCAGATTTACATGTCAGACTTTTAGAAGCATCCCTCCCTTAATTACATATGTTTTCATATGATACATAACTGTATATATATATATATATATACAAAATAAATTCACCTTATATGTACTTAAGCTTTTCATCTTCTCAGTTAAACTGTTCATGTCTCTGATAGAGCTTTGAAAATTGACTGTTTTTTCTTTAAAGGATAGAGGTTTCTTTGACTGGAGAGTTAGCTCTGCTTATAATACACAGAGAAAAGTAAGAGCTCAAATTAAGTTATTTTTTAGTTATGGACAAATGCCTAGAAAACTGTTGGTATACAGAATTTTTCATTTCTCTGAGAATAAATGAATAACACTGAAATATTGTTGATTGATGAAGATAACATTTAGAACTCATGATGTATTTCTAAAGTAATTTGCAAATATTACATTAATTACTAATTAGATTATTTAGTTGCAAGTTATAATCATTAATTCATTATTTTTAAAACAGTCATGTGACATAGAGAACAAATGGAAATGGAAAATATGGAGTCTTCTTAAACTTTTTTTTTTTAATAGTGTTCTTGAATGTTTAACCTGTGTCTGTATGGCACTTTATAATTTGCTCCAAGAATAACTATCCAACAATTTATCTTTAATGCAATAAGTCTTCCTCCATCTGAGAAGAGCGAGCCTTTCCATATTTTTCTACTTCCTTTCTCTTAAAATTGAGGGGGTGCCTTTTTAAGATCTTTGGAAGTTCCTTGATGTTTTAGGATTTTTTTCAAACCATTGCAAGTATTTCAGAAGACAGGATTGTAGTGGAAATGTGAATGTAATCTTATTAGTTCTTTTTACTTCAGTATATCATACAATTATTGCACACTCAATGTGGTATATTTTAAGCTGAAAAATCTTCTCATATCAAACATAATATGCACTACAGTAGGTTTAAATAAGCGCAAGGGTTCCAGTATTATGTGCACTGACTGGAACTGTCACTTGATATAAATGGTAATGCTGTCACAGTCAGGGCAGGGTAGTGTTACATTTCACTTCATAAGCAAACCTCAATTATCATCTTTGTAATGATGTCCTTACAGTTTATCTGTGATATGATGGACAAATAATAGTAGTAAAACAATGGTTAGCAGGTTGCACATATACACTTCTGCAGATTGCAATACCCAATAAGCTGTTAAAGGCTATAAACACTGAATTTTTTGGTGTCTCAAAAATATTTATGCCTGAAAAAGCATCATTTTTTCAGTGGTGCTAGAGAATATGCTCCACTATTTTCTTTCTTATTTTTCCTGTTCCTATCATTTTAGGAATAATAATTTTTTTTAAAAATTGAATGTTTTAGAAGATAAACACAAAATGCAGAGGTGCACTGTGTCCTGCAAAATTCTGTCCTCCCAAACCATCCAGTGCCTTGGCAGTGTATCTCATCAGCCCCAAATGTCCCTATACCCATTCCATTTTTTGCTACCATGTAAGGCATTAATTCCCCTTCTTTCCAGAAGAAGTCTCTGGGACCCAGCTCTGCACACTGTGGCTTTGGGGAAACAAGAACAAAGATTGTTGGTTGTCCTTGTTGGAAAGGACAGCTCTGGTGTGCACCCTACTAAAACAAAGGGATCACAACGACCCCGTTCAGAGCTGCAGGCTGGGGGAAGAGTGGCTTGGGCGCTATTTGGCAGAAAGGGATTTGGGAAGGCTGGTTGACAGCCATCTGGATATAAGTTAGCAGTTATATCTGAATTTAGAAATTATCAAATGTGTTTCAAAAGCTTGAGACAGATTAAACTCAAGAACTAAGACACTCTCTTCTGCTCTTTCTGCTCCCACTGATGTAGGGAAACATTAGGTGAATATCCCAGAAGTATCCCAGATACTGGTGAACCTAGAAGCTCCAAGTCATAGGAGTAGGAGAGGAGAACACCACTCAGAGCAGGAGTGAAAGCCCATATTGACTCATCAGCCAAGTAAGAACTTCAAGAACCAGGAAACTTAGAGTAAGTATACAGGATCTATGTGGTTTACTGAGTAGAGTGAGTTTTGATCCCAGAGTGGGGCTTGTAGAGGGAGGGGAGAAGAAATAATTTCTCAGATATTTTCCATGCAGCTCAGGAACAGATCTTCAGCAAACAAACCAATTTGTTTTTGTGGGAAAGGCAGAAGAATGTAAAGGTTGATGCACTCAGAGTTAACTTAATATATGCCTTATTAAATATTAAGAATTCTCTGGTGTCAGCAAATATATTCGAAGAGGAGTAGCCTAGAAGATTATTGATATCTAATCCAGCAACAAATCCCAGGTCACCATAGTTCAGATGGGTTGGTTAATGCAGAAGGGGACCTGGCAGGCTGGAATACAAAGACAGTGCAAGGTACCAAGCTAGATCCAGCTCTCTGCTCCAAAATCACAATGTGGAGGCAGCTGTTCTGACTTACTTGGCTGACAAACTTGTAATAAACCAAAAGCTATGTAACTGGAGTCACCATTAAGAATAGTATAGCAAAATATTTAAGTAAAGGACCCATGCCAGAATTTAATTAATTTAAGTGTACTATTTAAATTCTTTGCTGAGTGACTGACAATGTTTATTCTATTATTATGATGCTGAGTTCTATATATAGATATTTGAAATTCATCATTTTGTAAGGCTCTTGGAAATCTCATAGAAACCAGTTATCAACAGTGGAATTCAAACATCAGGCACTGATTGGTGGGGGGGGGGGCTAGGGTTTTTTCTAATAATTATTCTGTGATTCAAAATGTATTTTTCTTTACTAAACTTATAAGTCAACCTTACAAATTTATCAGCTATTTCTAGAATGCAAAGCCAGACAGATTAAGCCAAATAAGGCCAATTTGTGCAAATATGTCAGACTGGTAGAACAAGAAAGGTGAATGGAAGCTGAAGGGCTACTATAGTTTAATTTCTAATTCTTTGCAAAATATGTTGTCTGTACCTGGACTGGAGGAGTTTGTTTTTCCTTTTTGAATGACTCTTACTATTTTACCTGATTCAGTACAGCTCCTTAACTGAGTTTATATTTCTGTTTCCAGTGATTTTGTACCTAGAGAAGATCTTTGTGGTACAACTAAGGAGAGATTCCTCTTCACAAGACAGATCTCTCAGCACAGGATCCCCAGAATGTTTTATCATCGATCAAATATAAAAGAGCTAATTAAGCTTTGCAATTAATCTTGTTTCCACACTTCACTAGGTCCCTTTCTCCACAAGCTGTGGATTTCCACTCAGTTTTCAGAGCCATCTGGTTTTGGTATCTCTTGCTTAGGGAATGATCAGATACTTTCATTTTTTCCATGGTGTAAGTGGGCTAATATCCATGTATCCCTACCACACACTGAAGTTCATTTCCACCCTATAATAGGTGTCTAGGTTTTCCTTGGCAACAACCTTATTTTTTGCCAATGGTTTTATTTTATTTTCCTTTTTATAGTGAATGTAACTCTCATAAAAAGATGGTGAACTGACAACCCTGACAGATTAAACCTGGCTTATCTGTACAAGAGAAATAGCAAAAGGATATAGCAAAGTAATCTTCCTTTGGTGTTCCTAGTATCATGCATTATCCTTGAACAGGGAAGACATTCTTCAGAACTGAAGGCGAAAGTCTCTGTAATGGCTCAGCTATCATGGATATGTTACAATGGTAATGGTTAAGTATAGCAAGGCTTTACTTATAACCATTTATTCAATAATCTTCAGACACAGGAGCACTGTCAGATGCTAATGCTTACTTCTAGCCATTAAATCTACACATGTGACTCTGATTCCCGCTGCCAAATATTTTCTTTCACTGATCTTAGAAAGATAGGACAATTGGAGAATTTGACTGGAGAATTTGTATCACTTTATAACTTTACATTATTCACACTACTTTAAATGTGTTTCAGATTTAAAGTGGAGATTGAGAGCTGCCATCCTTAGAAGACAAAGACCCTCACATAGTTAGAGGAAGGGAGACTCTGGAGAAGGTTTTGAAAGCACCTGAAATAGAGACCTACGTATGGAGTAAGTGGCCACAACTTGAGATATAACAATAAGGGGTTTAGAAGTACATTACTTTTGTCCCCTGTTAAGGGCGTCTAACTGATTGCTACAAGTTCCCCTAAATCATCATTGGTCGGATTGGTTTTGGTGAGTTTTTTCTTCCTTTTAGTTATGAAATCTGGCTGCTCTGGGCAGCTGAAGATTGCTGCTGAAGAGCTTTGGGCAGTGAGGGTACTTCTGTGTCTATGACAATTTCATGACAAGGGGTTGATATGCAATAGAAAGAAAATAGATAATATTTTATAGAATTACTGTTTTAGTATAAACTATAAGTTATTTTCTGAACAGTAGAATTAACAAAATGTGGTTTTGTTTTTACCTCTCGCCAAAGTCCACAAAGCTCCTTTCCCCTTTTACCCCCACCAAGCAATATTAAGTAGTACGTAATATATGTGTTATATGTGTTCTGGCTAGAGAACCATTTAGTTGCTTTAAACAAAGCAAGTCTGATTTCTATCTGGCTTTTCCATCAGTCAGGAACTTATTTAAGTCTCTGTCTTGAATTCAGCCACCTATTTCTATGGAATTTGTTGGAAGTTGTCATTGAGGAGTCTTCTGTTATATGTAATTTGGCTTAAAATGTCCAAAAATATAGACATGAAAAGACAATGGGATATATACATATTTATATGTAATTTATACTACAACAATATTGCTAAATAATACAGATATAAATAGTCTTTATTATATATTATATAGCTAGATATATATAGATATATATGAATAAATAAGTAAAAAGAGTTAATGTGATCTCATAATTTCATTTTGTTAGAAACAGTCCATGGGCCATGAACTGGGATGCCCTCTCCTCTCCTCTCCTCTCCTCTCCTCTCCTCTCCTCTCCTCTCCTCTCCTCTCCTCTCCTCTCCTCTCCTCTCCTCTCCTCTCCTCTCCTCTCCTCTCCTCTCCTCTCCTCTCCTCTCCTCTCCTCTCCTCTCCTCTCCTCTCCTCTCCTCTCCTCTCCTCTCCTCTCCTCTCCTCTCCTCTCCTCTCCTCTCCTCTCCTCTCCTCTCCTCTCCTCTCCTCTCCTCTCCTCTCCTCTCCTCTCCTCTCCTCTCCTCTCCTCTCCTCTCCTCTCCTCTCCTCTCCCCTCCCTTGAATTTCCTAGGTAAGGGTTTTAAAAACAATTCCACCTTTATTTGTCTCAATGGCATTGCAAAGCAGAATAATTTCATAAAAAGGAACAGCTCAGACCTCCACAGCCCTGAAACCACATTCACACTTTTTTTTTTTTTTTTTCCCCTGGCAGGTAGAAAAAAGTAGGAGAGAGAGAAAGTTCTCCTGCTTTCTTCCCATCAGTGAAGTTACACTCCCCAATTTGCCAACATCTCAGGGATCACGGAGGAGCAAAAGGGCTATAGTTGAAAACAGCAGGCAAAAGCCAGTGCCAGCATGTGGGCACCATGCCAGACAGAGGCATGTGGCTGAGTGGCCACACAGGAAGATGCATCAGACCCAGCACTGCAGCCTGAACCTCTTCTGCAACTCTGCAATTTAGGGTTAGGCAGCCTGTGCAAAGCGGGTATGCTATAAAAGTGTGAGAAGTGAGCATTGAATCAGCTTCAGGCATACCTGCATAAGGCAGAAGCTTCATCTGAGATTCTGTCCTAGCTCTGAACCACTCAAAACTTGGTATTTTTGCATGGGACATTTTAGATTTTAACTACAAAGACTCAAATAGTATTATTTTTTTTCTAGGTGTTTGGAAGGCTAGCCAGCAATCCAGTCCCATATTTTTCTCCTCAGAAAAGGGAAGAGGTGGTGAGAAAATTGGACAGAGAAACAGCTATAAAATTACAGGTGAATCTATTCACATATTGAAGTCCATGTCAACAGGCAAGGAAAAAGAACATTTTTCTTCTTTCCTATTTCTTAACCTTTTCTTTAAGAAGCAGGATAGTATGTCATGCTATGACTGATCTAGTAAAGTGATCCATCAGATTGCCACCTCCTGCAAAATCCATAGCTTCTTGATAGTAAATTTGTACACTTTCAGCTGCATTATTTGTACCAAACTATATCAAGATAGGTAATTTTTTTCAAAGAACAGCTATCAAACAGCCAAAACATAAATAATCTTCTGTCCTAGCCAATATCTATCTAATGTGTAAAAGGCAGGCAGCAGTGGTCAGACAAAGAATATCATGAGTGGGTACCATACTGCTGCCTTGAGTGTGCTGGGAGCCTGATTACAAGTCTAGTCCTTCATCCTGTATGCTCACCTCCCAGAAGCAGCATGTTTTCCATCAGCAGGTGTAAAGCAAAAATCAGTCCTTCTTAACTTAGGAACCCAATTTCACTAAAATGTGATTAAATATAAAATAATTAAATAAACAATAAATGCACTCAGGAAGAACTAGTCTAGGCAGCAGCTTTGTACTAGTAATAACAAATGATAAACTGCTATCCAAGTTATTGACTAGGTGGTTAGCCAAGCTGTTATCCACTACAGCTGTGTGCCAAGAAGCAGCATCAGCCTCCTGAACATTCTTCTGTCCTCAGTCTTGAACTTTGTACTGAGGGAAAGTGGGCATGGAAGTAAAAGTTATATGAGAACTTGCAGAGTAAATAGACAATGGAAAGAGAGTCTACATGAAAGGTAAGAATGCTCATGAGAGTTATCTAGATCTGTGGGAAGAAATCAAAATTTTCTTTAGAGTTGATGCAAAAGAGCACAGATTTGAATGCTCCTGTTTCCAGGCAAACAAAGCAAAATTTTTATCTTTTTAAAAATTTTAAACTGATATTGTTTTATATCATCAGCTAAGCAATATACAGAAAAAAACCTAAAATAAATTCTTATCCTGAAAGTGTCTTATCTTCCTAAGAGAATACCCATGGACACACACAAAGCCACTCCTGCAGAGTTGCATGCGTGTGATACAGATAATGGAAGAAAAAAAAAATACTAATACAAATCAAATTTTCCGCTTTTTTTTTTTTTTTAATCCAAGAGATTTAGGATATTCATAAACCCAAATCTGTTCCCTCATATGGTTACAACAGCTTGAGGCGAGTTCATTAAAACAATGTATCTCCAGTCTTTCAGCAGAGACAAGTTCTCCGTAGGACAGTGCTTTTGCTTATCTGGGAAGAGCTTCTTGCTGAGTTCCTGCTGGTTTGTTCAAGACTGGCACTGGGCTCCTGTTACTCTTCTCCTGCTGAAAATTAAACTGGTTGCAGCTAGTCAGTGCTGCCTGATATATCTAAATAAGGCAATGTTGAGCATACCGACCACACTCTGATATAGAATATGATTACCATGGGAAGCCTTCCAAATTCAAAACAGGCAGGAATTTTAACCTTGAAGCCAAGGCACTTCTAATAAGGGGGGAAATTGCCTTCTGAATTTCTTTTGCAAAGTAACATTAATGGGAAAAGAGGTAACTTCTATTGTCTTCTAATAAGTATGGTAAAATATAAGGAAGATTCAAACTCCGGATTATCTAAATCAAAGATCCATATTTTAGCCAGGAAAACAGATGGTAAAAAATATATACACATAGTAATGAAAAAATGTTAAGTCTGAACATATGTGCAACATTTTGGTTTGAAAATTAAGGTATCTTGGTTCAGCTACAATTACATTCACGTGTCACATTGTTTAGCAGAGAGGACTTGTTCAAAAATATCTGTGCTTTTCCCAGCTCCACTACTTGGTCTGAAAAAATGTTTTGTTTCTCATCTTACTTCATTTATTGTAGCTATGAAATATCATTTTAATTTCTTTGGACTATATTGCCTGTCTGTTAGGGCTCAAGACTAGATGTGAGAAATGCAGTTAAATACCAAAGTGGTTCTCTATCCCTCATACACAGAGTTCCAGTCTTACACCTCAGATATGTGTCTCACACTACAGCTCTTGGATATTTGAACTGGTATTGCCTCATATTAATACTAATATCTCTGGTTTTGAATACCATACAACCTCACAAAAAAACTGAAAAAATCGTCTGCCAAATCTTGGACATATGTATATATTCCTTTAAAAAATTAAGTGCTCACAGTACACCTCTTTCAGCAGAAATCTTGTCTTATAATAAGAAAACTTGGGAAGATCTAGACACAGAGATAAGATCTTTTTCTATCTGCTAGTGCTTCTTCATAAAAACAGCAAAATCATCATTATCTCCATCTTTGAATGACTCTCCATTTTGTCGTATAAGATAGATGTTGTTGCTTTTGTTGATCAAAAACGCAGGTTGTTTCTATGCAAATGTGAGTGTAATGGTACAAATACATGGACATTTGGAAAGCAAAGGTATTTTCTTTAACCACTGCTATTCTTATATACGAGTACAAACTCAGTAGAACAACTGTATGTTACAAGGAATTCTGAACTCAAAAAATGCATTTAAAAAGTCCCATGCACCAGGATTATCACATCATTTCACATGACTTTCATACTTTCACAGCCTAAGAAATATACTTAAGTGAATTAATGTAGTTTGTGAAACAAGCAAATAATCTTCTTCATGCTCTATAAAACACTTTCTTGCATCTTAATATATTAATGAAAGATGCAGGATGCATTCATAGACGGTACATATAGTTATTAACTTTGAAACTATATTTACTATGATTAATCACTCATGAAGCCTACTAATACAACAATAAAACAATTAGTTCAGAAAGTTTTGTACCTAGAACAGAGACATTGAATTTGCTTCTCACTCCCAGTTAAGATAATGTAATCAGCTGCAAAGCAGCATGAAAAGGACAGGCTGCACTGCGTATGGGGAGTAATTTATTAAAAGCCAGCTGTCTTAAATCAGAATCAGTGTTCACTAATTCATTAATAGTGTTAGGCTCCCAGCAGAGCAGCTCCTAAAGGAGTGCTTTGCTTTGTAGGAAGTACTACTGGGATAAGTCTGAAACAGAACTTTTTCTGTAACATAACAGTATTTTCTGTCCGTCTATCAATGTCTTTCTCTTTCTGTCTTTGTGTTTTGGTTGCTAATTAAACTTCTGGGGTTTCACTTCTAAAAAAAGTGTAGTTTTTTTCTTTTAATCTTTAAGAAAACAAAAACTATCAGGTCTTGCAGCTATAAGATTTATTCTCCACCTAAAAATAATTGCAATGCTTGGTGAAGGCTAATGGTTTGTGTAATCTCATTTTAACATTTTATTTGCAAAGAAATCTTCCTAGTGAGAAATAACTCTGAGCTACCTTACTGAGTTGGTTAAAGAGAAATAAAAGTAACAAAAGGTGAAATCTGCTGTGTTTTAGGGATAGGTTAATTTAAAAAGTCTAATAAGAACACCTGAGATGAACATATTATTGTTTCTCATTTAATCAGTGTTGCAGACATATTAACTAATTTTAAGTGGAGCTTAAGCACCACATCTCCAAACTCAGTTTAACCTCTGTCTAGAGATGAATGCAAATTCATTTCCCCCCTCAGGTTAACAGTTCATGCAGCAGGGTTTCTATATACTTTTCTATTTAGTTTAATCTATTTAGGGTCATGGTTCCTGACCTTTACGTTGAGTTCTGAGTTCAGATGACGCCCAAACATTGAGACTGATCTCTCTTGCAGCTGCCATGCATCACCTCATACTACATGCAGAAAACAAAGCAAGTAAAGAAACAGTCTAGAAGTCTGTACACCATGTATCACCTTTCCTGCTTTTCCAGATAAAGTACTTAAGCATTCTCTTATTTTTTTTTTTCTGACTGTTGCTTAGGCATGAATGTCCATAGAAAATGGTGAAAGCAATAGGAGGCGGTGAAAGGGGTGAGTGGGGGTGAGACAGACAAGGATGTGACGATGATTGTTCTTTCGGAAAGTCTAAGGAATAATGTCAGCCAAACACCTAAGTGCTCTTGCTTCATAATGCCATGTTCCAGAAAAAAAAAATTTAAATGAAACACTCTTATCTTGAAAGAGAAGCTATCAAAACACATGCTAGTATCCAGAGTAAAAAAAAAAAAAAAAAAAAATGGAGCATGCTATACCACTCCCAGTTTCCCAGTTTACGCCTATCCAACTATACTCTGAAATTGTTTTTTACACCCCAACTCCTCCTGAAGCCAAGCTCGGTGTGAAGCTAATATAAGGTTGGACTTGAAATGTAGTTGAAATTGGGAATGGGTTTTCTCTGGTTGGCAGCTTGGACTATTTGCCATTCACTCAGTAGAAATTAGCAACCCAGAAAGAGGTACTTGGTCCTAGAGAGCACAAAAAATCCTCAATGATCGGAAGCATATTTCCTCATCTGTGGGTATACATTGTTTCAAATTACTGCACTGCTTCCTAAGGAACTTTTCTTTCCAGAGGGAAATTTTCATCTGTCATACGCATTTTTCACTCATTGTTGATTTCTGCTTCTGCAAATTACATGGAAACCATAGCAAAGACAGCCATTAGAAATATGAAAAATCGCACAGAGCTATTAAAAGATTTTAGGAATGTCCATGGTATATAGTGATATTTTATAGGACTGCACCTTCTTTTCACTAAACATGCCTGACCCCAGTACAGTTAATTTGCTAACTCACACACTAAGGGTGTGACACAAACAAGTGCAACGTTTACTTCCAGTTTTTGTGGCATCACTGTTAAAGTGTCTGAAATTGTCTATCTCTAGATGAAAGATTCTAAAAAACAAAAAATGCCCTTAATGGAGATACTCATTCAGTGTAGAATTTTCACAAGAAGACTCTCAGAAAATGAAGAAATTTGTAACTAATTCCCAGGAAAAAAATGGGCAGATTGTGGATATGAACTCAGAGCTGTCCCATGGCCTTCTCAAGATGCTGGAGCAGGAAGCTAGCTGAGCAAGAGCTTTTCTTTGAGAAGATACTGAGCACACTTCTCTTGTAACACCTTTTTACACTCTAACATAGAAGCCTGAGTCCTCCTCCAACAGTCTTCCCAATGGTAGCATCCCCTCCAGCCCCTGGGGCAGGTGTACATAGAGTTCTACTCCACGGGTCAAACTTTTGGTCACATGGATGATGCCATGGGGGCAGGCAACAACATTTATGATCACCAGGGTTTTCAATGGGGGGCTATGGTGCTGCAGTGCCCTTTCAGTGGGTTTTGTTTCTATCAGACGGTGGGGCAGCTGGGATCTGTCCAGGCCACCCAGAATCATGGTATAGCATGGGTATGGATAGGTGCTAAGCATTAGAGGCTCTGCATGTGTGCCAGGAAAGACCAGCAACAAAAGGCATGGTAACCTCAAATGGAAGGCCTGCGGGTCATCTGCCTGGATTTTATTTCCTAAATCCTTCCCACAGCTTACCTCTTACCAAACCAGTCTCTCCCTACCATTTTTCCCCACTTTGCCCAATAAAACTTTAATAGAATATATATTTTTTGTGTCAGCTTGAAGCTACTGGTTATTTTACTTTAATATTTATTCACTTATTTTAGGGTACTCAAACCAATGTGTGAATGTAGGTTCAGTGTCACAGGGAACTGCCTGCTCTTTTGGAGACACTTAGATGTTTGCAGTAAATCTCAGATCCAGGATCTCATCTCAAGGGTGGTCCCCGCTGAAGCATAGTGTGGACTCACAAGCTTTAATTTGTGATCCTGATGCTCCACAGTGTATAAAGGTGATTACAGTTCTTTCAATTCTGTCATATCTGGCTAGAAATTTTCCTGGATCTCTTGAGAAGTTATTTACATTACCTGTTTTTTCTCTCTGTATGCTTTGTTGTATTGCACAAAGAACTTATCTGTTCAAGCATTTAATGCCTCATCCCTGCCTGGAAGTGTTCAAGGCCAGGTTGGATAGAGCTCTGAGAAACTTTATTTAGTAGGTGGCAAGCCTGCCCATGGCAAGGGCAGTGGAACTAGATTATCTTTAAGGTCCAACACAAACGACCTGTGACTATAATTATCCTTATCTTAACATACCAAACACAAAGGAATAAAAAAATATATTCGCTATTTCTTTTTCATATTGAGAACAATTAAAAAAAATAAAAAAACAACTGAAGTAAATTTAAATAAATCATCAAATTTTTTAGATGCTTAAAGCAGCAAAAGTAAGAAAATCTGTCCTTCCTACCCAGGAATCTGTCTGTCAACACAGACCCAGACCAATTAGATTAATTTTAAAAAGCCACTATAATAAGCAGTGGACAGAAACACTGGACTATGTACCTAGACTCTTTTATAGCACTTCATAGTATCTTCTTCCTCCTTAATACAGATATATTTAATTAACCAAGATGGGTTACTAATTAACAGCAGTTTGATTGGCGTTGCTAGCTAACAAAAACTTATTTCCAAGTACTCCACTGATTTCACAGAAAGATCTGAGGGCCATGCAAGGTGCTGACCTTATTTATAAAGTCTTTATAAAAATTCTATTTCATATACCATAGACATTTTTTTTTCCTTTCCATTTTTCCATGACTGTTCAACCTAACATTCTCCCAGTGTCTGAACATCTGGACTGAGTCATGTGTTCCTTTGACATGGGTTTTTCTTCTAGTGCTTTACTTGACCCTTTTACTGAAAGAGTCTAGCAGGGTTTCTTAAGACATAATGTTGTCTTTAGCTATGACAGTACAAAAATATCTAAATAGAAAATTGATTCAGTAGCTTGTGTTGGTTTGATTACCTTGTTCACATTCAAATCAATGAGACCATCAGGGGAGGAAGGCCAACTTGAATGCAGACTCATCAGACAACCATTCCATTGCAAAAGTCAGTCCTTCAGTAAAGATTAACCACTGTTATCGTGCTCACCTATTATTCTGTATTTCATGTTTATGCAGATGTTTAATAAAGTGATGCTGCAACTGAAAGAGTGCAGTAAATATATATGTAGTAAAAATTTACATATATTTTATATATTAAACTATATGTAAAAATAATTAATATTGCAAAATATTAAAGAAATTTCATCAATTTAATTCTCTTTTACATAGTACTGGGAAAATTTTCTATATCTCTGGCAGCTATGAAACAAATGCATTTAAAAAATCTCCCAGCAGAAACTGCAAATATGAAAGATCAGCCACCGATTCTCTTTACAGAAGTGTTATGAATAAATGTTACTGACATCAGCAAAGCAAGTCTAATTTATGTTGATCGACCTGAGATCAGGATTCAGTTATGTGGTAATCACCGATTGCTCTCAGTTGATGTATATATTTTCAAAGTACATACCTTTCTTAACTTTATTATGTTTACAAAATACTATGGGATATTACAGCACCAATTTTAAATGTTTAACCTTCTTGCAGTGACATTACAGAGTGGATGATTATTATGACTATTATTACCTTGAAGAATCTGTACAGGAAGCAATCTTGTATGAATGAACATATGTGAGTGAATTCCACAGCTAGTTTTTGTATTGAATTGGTATTGCACCTTTTCTCTCAAGGGCTGTTCAAGAAGTGATAAGCATGAGCAATATAGTCTGGATCATGAGGGGTTGTTTAAAAGTGCACAGGCCAAAAACTTTCTCAAGGCAACTAACAGTGAACAGAGCATTTTTAACCTTCAGGCTGACCCATAAAAACAGTGGTGAAAGGAAGATCCATATAACATAATCTTTCTCTGATGTCCTGCATGAAAATTTTGATCGATGCTAGGACAAAAGCTATCACTAGGTCAGGTTGTAAACCTGTTGGAGCTCCCTATGAAACATTTGTTATCACTGACTAATTCAAATTTCTGTGTTTTTTTCAGAAAATATATTTTGCATTTTTTTATTTCTGTCTCACTAGTCATTCAGATGAGGTGTTGGATAGACTAATTCTGCTGCTGAGGAAGAACCAAGTATTTCAGAATAATTGACTTCAAATATTTCAGAGCAATTTAATTCACCCAGTGAAAATCTTTTGGATTAGATGGGATTGTAAGAATAATAGAGCTCTTTTAGGCTTCTTCCCCCTTCCTGCCAAGTATGCTGATCTTTAACCTAAAACAATTCAAAGGTATTGGTTGTACTGTGCTGGCCAATACATAAATCCTTCTGTTCAGTTTTTCCAGTTTTAAGTATTAAAAGTGCACAACCAGATAACCTGAGGCTGGTCTTCGCTCTGGGCTTCCCTTTGAGCCCAAACAGAACAGCTGCAGAAACCATAATTCCTTCAGATTAAAAAAAAAAAAAAATCAACATTCCTTTAATTAAGATTTTGGAGGAAAAAATCTAGTTTTGGACGAAGTAATGATAGCTTTTCCCATATGGCTGAGTTCATAATCAGACAGGCTACACAAAACAACTGTTTTTCTTTTGTACCAAATATGAAATTTGTACGTGAGCTCAAAGCAGTTTCAGCCTACCTGATCTTCCATTCTGCTTAGTGCCTGCTAATCACAGATAAGGGAGTAAAACTTGCTATTTTTCACTTTTGATACTGGAGACACAAAATACCTGCCTTCCATTTATTCTTAATCAAGTCTTCCTCCTCTTCTTAGGGAAGAATCTTTACGGTTTTTTTTAAATACTTCTGAACATAGCAGGAAGGTAAATACAAGCTACAGCACATAGTGGCAATTAGTATTCAGGCTTTTTATGTTTGTTTTTTTTTTTTTCTGTTAGAGAAGATATTAATCATTGAGTCAGATATTTCTCTTGCATTATTTTATTACATCCTGGATATAAATATAATATATAAAATCTCAATTTCTATACACTGTAGAGCCTTAAGACCAGTGGTCTTTTGTTTATTTGTAGTGCTACGCCTTATAACAGCAAATATGCTACCTAAGTGTGAATTTTTAGTTTTCATTTAGATGCATAGAAATACTCCTTTGTTTCTCTGTGCTTCTTTAGTAATTTCATTACTCTGTACAGAACCACTCCTGTCGTCTGACACTCACTTCCCCAGCTGCACAATCAGATGACTGATAACTCACACTATATATATGAATCTTAACCAATTTATCAGAAAAAATGTGCTTTGGGCAGTGGCTATTACTGTTTCAGCTGTCTATTCCACACGGGAGCTTAACAGCTTTTCCAGTTATCTTGATAGATGGGTAAATATCATAACCCTCAGATTTTTCTAAAGTTTCATCTAATCGGTTGTACAGAAAATATAGCTATTCAATAGAAACATTAAAAAGAGTTTTTAGAAAAAAAAAACCTTAGATCACTTTTTCTCCATGTGATGCTACAGTGATAAAACGTTTTTCATAGAGTGATTTCTATGATTGAAAGTTCCTTTTCCGAGCACCTCCTAACTGAAGTGACTTTCTCGATGGCATCAGATGGATGCTGGGTCAAATACAATCAACTGATAAACTGCATTGGCAGAGGGCACCTGTAGAAAAGCAGACGGGGAAAATCCAAATCACAATTTTTTTCTTGTGAATTGTGGAGTAATTGTAATCTGCTGATTACTTGTGAGAAGTTCTTACCAGTTTATGATAACCATAACAAATAAACATGGAAAGGAGTGTGTTATTTCAATCATAAAGACGCATTTCTCTTTCCTGAAAATCATATAAATTTCAATAACTAAAAAATGGTTCATTTTGGTTTGGTAGCTGAATAAAAGCCAATAACTATTTGTATTGTCAAGCTTAGTTCTGCTGTAAACTGTGAGAAAAAATGTGTTCAGTATGTGTACGGCATCACCATGTATACTGGTATATACTGGTTTTATTGGCAGCTGGACCCAGAATGACATGGCCAGAGGTGGAAAGATGATCAATTACATACATTCAGTATGCCAGCAATATTCTGAATCTAAACTGAATGATTATTCCTGAGAACAATTTAAAATATACTTAAAGAAAACCAAACATTTTTAACAAGGAAAAATAGTTCCTAAGCAACCAAATGACAGTAAAATGTAAATAGTTCAATGAATATTTGAATAAATGCAGTATGAATGATTATACCAGGTTTTTATGTTTCCAGCCTTGGTTGTGGGACTACAAGACAAGTTATATTCTAGCTTTGAGGCAACCTCAGAAAATTATTTTCTCTTTTTCAGCTATCCATTCCCTGTACTAAACAAAATATTAAAAGTATCATGAAGTGAAGCCTGTTGCCTCAGGACAACAGCCTCCCACACAAGCAATTTCACTTAAAAGAAAAAGGGACACTTTCTGTCCTCTTCTATATGATTTTACAGAGTCTCCATGACAGAGTACTCCATAGTATTGTTAACTTCAAGAATTTAAATGCTTGTAAATATGCTTCTACTTCTCCACAGATCTGTAAGATGAAAAAAATATTGGCCATCAATTTGGAGCACAGGGAAGACACTGGAGGCCTTGCAGGAAAGGACCGTGGATGACAGGAGGAAGGTAGCTCAGTAAGGACCTCCCGCTCAAAATGAAACACAAGAAGGAAATACACATGCAGTGGGAGAAGGATTATGCTTCCCAGGAGAAATATAGGGATACTTCTCTGGAGTGTATGGTGGGATCAGAAAAGCTAAGGCATGGCTGAACCTTGTCAAAGGATGTGAAAAATGATAAAAAGGGCTGCTACAGGTGCATTAGTCAGAAAAAGAAGACAAAAGAAATTGTACTTTTCTCTGATAAATGAGACAAGGGTCTTGAAGGAACCAGCAAATGCAGTTGCTAAGCCACTCTTCATCATATTTGAAAATTAGGCAAAATCACCAGTGATCAGAAAAAGGGAAATATCACCCCCATTTTTAAAAAGGGTTAATTAAGGAACCAGGGGACTACCTGCTTGTTACCTTCACTTCTGTGCTCGATAAGATCATTAAACAGATTCTTCCTGGAAGCTATGCAAGGCATATGGATGACAAGGTAGATTAGAGAGAACCAACAGAGCTTCACAAAAGGCCTGACTAATCTGGTCATCTTCTACAATGGAGTGACTCTATTGGTGGAAAATGGAAGAGCAACTGATACCACCAACTGATACTGATACTTCAGCTTCTGCCAGGCCTTTGCTGCAGTCCCACAGAACATCCTTGTTGCCAAAGTGAAGAGGTACAGATTTGATGGATGGAAAGTTTTGTAGATAAGGAATTGGTGGAGTTGACTGGATGGCTGCATCCACAGAGCCATAGTCAATGTTTCAATGCCCAAATGGAGGTAACAAGAGGTGACCCTTAGGGGCTTGTACTGGTCAATATATTTGTTAGTGGTATGGGTAGTACAGGTACTAATAAGATAACAGTTTTAGACTAAAAGAGCTCAGATTTAGCTTAGACATAAGGAAGAAACTAGTTGCAATCAAGGTGGTAAGACACTGGAACAAACTGCCCATAGAAGCTATGGATGCCCCATCTTTGCTTTAAGCAGCTTGGGCTAGTAGATGTCCCCGATTGTGTCAGGAGAAGTGTAAGGAGATACTCTTTAAAGGTCCTTTCCAACCCAAATCATTGTGTGATTCTATGACCAACTCCTCCAGCCTCTTCTGGCTGTCAGCTGGTGGCCTGCCTCTGAGGGTCTTATGAATCTGAGTATTGGACTTACCCAAGTGGACATCACTGGACACCAGGTTTCTGTAAAAATCCCAGTCTGTTCATGTTAAGAGTGTTGGAAGACCTCTTGGTTTACCAGTGTTCACTGGATCTTCAGAAATACTGATGAAGTATGTCCAAACCAACCTTCAAACTATCTGTAAGATATATAAAAGCCCTATATGAAAAAATGGATTCATCTAGGGATGCCAAATATAGTTCCTTGTCATGTAACTGCTATAAGTACTGTATAATTTAATATTCATGCTAGATAGTCTTTAAATTTTCCTTTACTTTCAGAGTATTTGGGTCAAAGAGTGACACAGAGATTGACACTTCTTTTAGATTTGTAATATTAAAATATCTTGTAGCAGATCTTGTTAAGTCCTCTTGATAGTGACACCCACATTTATACACTTATAATTTAAATAACAAGACGACCTGAAAAAGAGAGAGTACATGGACATGAGGCAGTTTTCTGACCAATATGCATCTCTCCATTAATTAAATAAGGATAAAATACCAGTTTTTATAATTCCAGAATTCTTTAGACATTGTACTCTAGACTTCACCTTTTCCCTCACTGGTAACAAACTAGTGCAATCAGTGGAACTTCTTTCCAAATGAAAATGTCTATGCTTTTTGAGGGCCTAGTAGGTTGAAAATTATGCCAGGACCTCAACGCTGCAAGAATCCATGTTTGTTACAATAGAAATGTAGCAGATCTGCAACTTGATATGCAGATCTGCATCTCAGGTCCACTTCACAATTAAACATAGCTAAAAAATTCTGACAAAGAACAAAGAATATTTATTCTCTTGTTTAGTCATAATTCCTTAATACAGTCAATAGAACATAACCAAAACCTGAACATTGCAAGAGACTTAGGAAATGCAACCACCAATTAATACTATACTAAATCTAAAAGCATGATTTCTAAAAATGTAACAGCAGAAAAATTAGTGACACAGTTCTGGTACAAATATTTGGATTATTTTTCTGTTCCTGCTAAATGTGTGATATTCTCAGTACTCATTTTGAATACTCACTTATCTATGCCATGCATTACCTAAGAACAAATGCCGTAACGCTGGTTGAAACAGAAGATTATCACATTCAGTGGCCCAAAGGACTGCTGCCGTAATAAAATTATGTGCCTTTACCCACCAAAGAACAGGCTTTATGCCAACAAAATATTTTTACAGTGTCTAATGTTTTTCATTGACTGAATGGTATGTTAGCCTTGTAATACTAATTCCACTGAGAATTAAAAATTAGAGATCCAGTATGGAAATAGATCTGATAAAACCACTTCATTAATATATTTATTTAGAGTCTAAAATACCTTGCATTTCAAAATGTGTTAGACTTCTCATTTTTTAAAACAGTTTTTAAAAAGAATGTTGTTTGTTAAACCCCTAACATTTATTTGACTTCAGCATCTCAAAACAACAGGATATTTAGATCAAAGACTGTAGACAAACCCTAGAATAAAGCCAAGTAACTTGCCATTATTGAAAACAATGTTGGTATTGTCAGCAATTTCAAGAAAGAAGTCTTATTGCAAATCAGGGATGCATGGAAATCAGCAGCATGGACATATATACTCCACAGCATATACTCTAACACTTTAAAGTTCATATTGCCTCATATGTTATCCCATTTATTTCAAAACGATATCACAGAAAATAAAATACTGATCATAGTCAAACTATATTAGACTCCATATTTTACTGACAAGTGTCATGACTGAGTGATCTTGATGCTAAAATTATGCTCTGGACATTTAAGCAGTGATCCTTGATGTGTTTTATAAGAGCAGACAATAATACCTTTATAATAAGGCAGCAAGCAGAAAGTGATCATATTTCACTATTAGGCTAGGTGCAAGCAAAATTCCTGTATGACAAAGTCTAAACTCTTGCTGAGTTATTTCACACTCTCTGTTTCTGTCAAATTGCAGTGACATTTGCTCAAATTATTTTCTTCACTTGTGATTTATTATTGATTCATAGCATTTTTTTGTGTGTGTCACAAAATGGTAGCTCAGGTCATATAAATCAAAAGTAGATTTACTAGAGCTGGGCAAAATTTGTTCAACCAGAAGTCATTAGTTGACTAAAACTCTTACCAGATGCTTGATGAATAAAGGAAAAAAAGAAAATAATGAATTAAACCTAGTGAAAGAAAAATGGAATATTTTTAGTATTTTACTTTAATCTTTCCATTTTCTCTGGGCTTAAATGGTTCTTTCTTTCAGCATTGTCCAGGTGTCATTACAACTCCATAAAAAACCTAATATGAAGTAGCATTTTTCATTTTTAAATGCATTGAGATGACTTTTTCTGAACTTTGCATTTCACTGGTGATACCAA
Organism: Taeniopygia guttata; assembly: GCF_048771995.1. Taxonomy (NCBI): domain Eukaryota; kingdom Metazoa; phylum Chordata; class Aves; order Passeriformes; family Estrildidae; genus Taeniopygia; species Taeniopygia guttata. The sequence goes on along the minus strand of NC_133027.1, from coordinate 48,135,453 downwards.
AATTACTTTCACTTCAGAGTGTCCTCAAAACTATTTATTTTTTTTATCATTTTGTTCAGTGGATCAAAGGACAGTTTTATACAACTTTGATAGCAACAGGTTTGCTTTTTCTTCATTGGCAGTTATCAAAGAAATGTGTTTATCTGTGCAACACATTAAATATATATATATATAATTTCTAGATAAGACGTTTTTCTTATAATAAAAAAATGATAATTGTTCATGTGGTTTTACACTGCATTCTTTCTAAGACATTTATGGCTGTGGAAGTAACTCATCTCCACTATCTTCCAGACCTGGCAGTTTCTACAGCAGTGGGAGGAAACTCTTCAGTTTCAAAAAGATAACTCTATATAAAATAACATTAATGCCTCCTGAGTGTGATTCTGACAGTATTTTCAAGTTATGAAAGCCACTATACTCCTATTTTGCTATAGTGGTTTCTAAGGTATGCAACTGCTGATGGAGGAAATTAATTTATGACCAATGTGAGTGCACATTCATGTTTGCATTTTCTCCCCATACCCCATTGCTGACTGCTCAGTAGTGACAGAGTGACAAAGACACAGAGGTCTCCTGTTGTTGCCATAAGCAGTATTGTGTCTGAAAAATAATGCAGGAGAAACGAGGAAAGATTCAGATGAAACATGGCCCAGGTTTTTCTCTCCTTCCCCAGGCTTCCAAAACAATTTTTTAGTTCAGGCAAGTAATATATGGAAAATAAAAACTTGCAGTTGTTTGGACTTATCTGAAACGAAATAAATCTTAGCAATGAAATGCTTATGGAGACAGTCACTTCCATTATATAATAGCAGGAAAAAAATTGTTTAGAAAATTCTATCTGAAATAAGCAATGGGAATTCACTACAAAAGCGAAACACTGCTTAACTGCAATAGTTAGTGAAAAATTACTTTTTATTTTTTTACTTAGGTCAAATGGAAGAACATATTCATCTGCATGGACTAATTTTAAGTTAAAAATAAAAAAGTAAAAATGCTTTTCTTACAGGAAAAAATAACTTGAGTGTAACTTAAACTTCCTGTTGCCAGCTCCTGAGATTTCAGCACAAACTTTGTGATATTCAGTACTGGTCTGTAATGTTTCTTGACCTTTAAACCACAAAATCTTAGGGACTTGGTTTTTAAGTTTGATCACCTGTGGAATGCAATACTAATATATTAGTTGTCCACAGCATCAGAGCATTACAGCCACTTCCCATGGCACAAAATTCTTCAGAAATCTTCCATATGCTATTCTAAACTGATACCCTAGAATCCAGCATCTCACCCATACATAACTTACTTAACTCCACATCCTCTAGGAACCAAGATTTCACCTGTTTTACTCATCTAGAGAAGTAGATCATCCTTTACCTTTGGTTGCAGCCATTGATGTCTTTCAAATTTATTTTAGTCCTGTGAGACATAGTATTTAATTTAGAAGAAATATTTTCAGTTCTCACTTCCCATTCAAATATGAAACAGTGGGGTTTAAAGCCTTTGGATGAATGTCTTTTGATATGTTCTGTTTGATTTTTTATAAGAAGTTTACAATTTTCTCATGCACATAAGTGATTCAAAATTGCTGCCTATTTTGTGCAAGTGCTTTGCAGTCTTTCAATTTCACTCTAGCAAATCCTTCCAAATATATAAAATCTGAGCCACTCTAGATATTTTAGATGAGACAATGCTCACACAATACTTTTTCTCCCCAGCTGTTAGAATCCACATTTTCCTCTACAGAGGTGCCTTACGCAAAACCAAAATTAGTTTTCCATTAATATCTCCTAAGATTCAATGTTACTGCAAAACCTATGATCAGTAATTTCATTCACTAGAATATCCACAGATATTAAGCATAAAAGGAGGAAAAGAAAGGGCAGTAAACTACTGTGAACATATAGGCTTCTTTTGTAGATAAGAATAGAGGTTCTGACTCAGCAGACCTGCTGGAGGAAGCTTAGACTTCAAGTGCTTGACTAAACACATGGAGGACATTTAAGAATATTCAGGTGTTTAAAGAAAAATCTGTGATATTTTGAAGTCTTAGAATTCATTTAATACCACATAAAATCTAAATCCATCATAGCAGATTTATAGAATTAATAATTATCATAAATTACTATACTATCCCTGAACTGCAGAGTTTGGGTTTTTTTCTGATTGTTGTTAAGATATTGACCTATTGAGTGGAAAAATTATTCCCACCTAGACTTAGCTAACTGCAAGTTGTCCTCTAGACTATGATCATCTTATCCTCTGCAAAGTCAGTGGAGAGAACTCAGTCAACACATTCCCTGGAGAACACCATTCATAGTAGACCAGGAAGACAGTTTACAAACCTAGGTTCTCTTCCAGGCCCAACAGATGGTGAACTCAGGACAGCTGGGTCAAAACATCATAGACAAATTTCTAATATTCTTACTTAACAAACTCCTGTTGGGCAGTAAATTCTTATGTGCTACAATGCTTTGAAACAATTCGCAGATGAAAACCTGCCAATGATACCCCACAAAAATCACCAAAAAGATTGAGGATGCTTGAGAACTATAGTCGATATGTTTCACAGTCTCAAACTGATCAGGATTTGTGTATAGAAAAAGAGAATATGTGCCTCAAATATGTTTCAAATGCTGGGAATGCATCTTTCTTCACACAATCTTTGTTCAAATTCCTACCTATTTTCAAACAGAATAAATGTGTCTTTGATGTCAGGCAAAACCTGTTTTGGTTTTGCTTCTAATGTGAATAGATCCTCAAAAACACAGCTTGACCAGCTGAAGGGTGTATCAACATGACTCACATAATGAACAGTGCAAAGTAGTAACATAATGTACCACATTTCTTTTTAAATCAAAAGAAAGAAGATTTAAAAGAGTATTTCCAAGAAAAACTGTGTGGTTCAGAAAACTGAGGAAGAGACCAAGAAGACTGTGTGTCATTTTTGTTTCTATTCTGCTTATCAGGTGATATAAGAAAATCACTATATCTCTGGTTTTACCTTGACCACTTAGATTATAAACTCATTGGGATGGAATATGTTTTTCCTGGTGATTGTGTAATGCCTAGCAGAAAGAAGTTTCTAGAGGAACATAAAAGTTAATAATAGCTTTAAAAAATCTATTCTATTCCTTAAATATATTAATATATTGAAGGAGGCCATTAAGTATTGTTTGACTCCTAATTATTGAAAGAAATATCAATGGACATTCTATTAACCACATGCATCTATCATGAGAAACCAAGCTGTCTTTTTCCAGTTTCCTCTAGAGGTGGAACTGAAATCACTGACAAGAACATACAGGCGAACATCTGGGCATAAAATCCACAGGTGTCTTCTTCCTCTACAAAACTGTCTCTCTTACTAGAAAGGTTTTTTCATTTTTATTATTGTGGAAATTATTATTCTCACATTGAAAGGAATGAAAGACATCAGGGTTGCCTGATTCATAACCTAAGGCAACAAAAAACGATGGTGAAGGGAAGAGATTTACCACCTGTGTGGCCACTGAACCACACAATAACAATGGATCCAATAATAAGATTAGAACATGTAAAAGCCTTCTTACATGAAGTGGTTCAACTGCTTGGCAGATCAGGACTGTTCCCTAAAGCGTATTCACTAATGTGTTGTCCAGATAAGTCTTAAACATCCCTCATAAATGTGTGTAGGTGCACAAATTTTTCCTGTATTGTAATATTCCTGCTGGGACTTGCCAAAGATCCAAACATCCTGCTTTAGTGTCTGTACCACCTAGGAAGAAATTTATGAAATGTTTTGGTCCTGCTGCTTTCCGGTTTTTTGGGCATCAGGGAAACACAAAACTAAGTCAGTTGGATCCTGTAAGTCTACTTTTCCTGTTGACTCTGGCACAAAAGTACATATTTTGGAGCTGGAAAATGGAGATGTTCTCCCTGCACACACAAGTGGAGTAACTTTCATAACAGAGGATCAGCCAGTAAGGAAAAGAAAATTTTCCTGTGCTGAAAATATTGGATAAATTTTACAGTGAGGGGGATGATTTGGAATGGTCTCAGCATCCTGTCACTCTGTGAATCCACAAAGGAGAATGTGAAGAAAGCAAGATAGCCATATCTACTTGGAGTCTATAGACAAGGATGTGTATTTGATTATGTGGAGCATTTGATCATGATACATTTCATTAACCCTGATGTTTCTGCAGCTTGTCTGCTTTCAAATGCCACTGGAGAGGAAATTTTAATTATAACATGATAAAATAAAATGTTAGATACACTACATAATAGAATACCATATTTCTTGATCTGTGGAATACATACTACTCCAAAGCACCAGCACAGGTCTAGAAGTTTTTATTGGTAACAGTAATACTATTTACTGTTGCCAGTGATGGAGGTACTTAAAAGTTACTATTAGGTACTATGCAAAATATATGTATCATCAACATGTCATTCTTAGAAATTTTAATTATTCCAGTGCTTAATAGATGGTTTAATAGAGTCAAAAGCTATCAAAACTGGGAATTGTTCTGTTAGGTGCTGCTGTCCAGATAGGAAAAAGTCCAGATGGGAGGGGCAATATTTGGTAGAATTGTTTTCCTTGTAAATAAAATGAAAAATGGAGTAACTCCTGACAAGTGTTTCTTTCCAGAATGAAGACACTGGATGGAAAATTTCCTGTATGCATGCCCAAATAACACTGCTCAATTTCTTAAAGCAGACAGGCTATCATCAATGTCCTTGAGAGGAAGCCCCTGCCAGGGATGCGAGTGTAACGAAATGACCACCTCTTCATGTGCAAACTCCTCCAGGTTTGCAGCCCTGGAGCAGTTCTATGTTGGTCAGCATTGTGTGGTTTATCGGCCTGGAGCAATTTTTACTCAAGAATCCAATGAAAGCTGAAAAGAGCTGTTCCAACAGGAAAGTTGGCCTTCACTACTTGGGGCTCTGCCAGAGACCTCATAGTTTCACCAATAGTTTCAATACTCATTCATCATTACAATGACATCTGTGTGCAACCACACATGAAAAAATTAGGACACTTAATTTTTCCTTAAAAACTAAAATTATTTTAATTACCTAAATCACTATACTAAATCAAATTGGTTTCCACTACTCATAGATTTTACTTTGAAATATAAAATACAGAGACAAAATACTGGTGAATTAATGAAAATATATTCAATCAGTTATTGTAAATAAATTGTGCATTTGGTTCTGGTTGTGTGTTTGAAAATATGTTTCCTCAGTTGGGTAGGAGAGAGAATGCTTAACTAACAAAGCAAGAAAAACATTTAAACATCCACACTATTGACTGAGCTGTCAACTATCATTTGCTGAAGAATATTTCATAATATGAGATGGATCAATATTTAAAGAAACAGTACATTAATTTAGCCACTTTTAGTAGCTTAAATAAATACATTTATTATATTAACATAGGACTAGTAAGGAATTAAAAAGAGGATTATTTTTATAGCAAATTTCTGTGAGATTGAGGACAACAGAAGGAGAGATACTGTGCTCTCAGGAATCCTTACATCTCAGCTCAGCTCAGCTTAGTTCTTCCGTCACGTCACAACCAGCTCGCTTCAAAGACTAACAGGAAAAAGTGAAAAATAATCCTTTCTCATCTGGTAAATCTATGCTTGCTATTCCTTCACTTTAAGGAACACTGATAGGCCAGTGAGAGAGTCACACAAGGTTAGTACTGAATTCTATGCTTTCACATATAATACTGATACACAATTTATTTTAAGTAAAGCTATGCAAAGTTTGATCTAATCTATTACTGCTTGAGAAGCTACCTTAGGCAAAGCACTAAAATATGAGGCCTTTTTTTTCTAGTGTAATATACCTGTGCTGGGTATCAATACAGGAGGAGGGGTGAAAGGCTTGAGAGCAGCCCTGCTGAGAAGCGCTTGGAGCTGCTGGTGGATGAGAGGCTGGACATGAGCTGGCAATGTGCACTCACAGCCCAGAAAGCCAAACGTGTCCTGGGCTGCATCCAAAGCAGCGTGGCCAGCAGGGCAAGGGAGGGGATTCTGCCCCTCTGCCCTGCCCTGCTCCTGTGAGACCCCACCTGCAGAGCTGTACCAGCTCTGGGGTCTCCTGCACAGGAAGGACATGGACCTGTTGGAGCAAGTCCAGAGGAGGGATATCAAGGTGATTAAAGGGATGGAAAACTTCTTCTTCAAGAAAACGCTAAGAGAATTAGGATTGTTCATGCTGGAAAATAGAAGGCTTTGAGTTACCTAACTGAAGCTTTCTGGTACCTGAAGGGAGCCTACAAAAATCTGGAGAGAGACTACTTACAAGAGAATGAAGTGTCAGGACAAAGGAAAATTATTTCAAACTAAAAGAGAGTAAATTCAGATTAAATGATTGGATGAAATTCTTCATTGTGATGATACACTGGAGCAGTTTGCCCAAAGAAGATATGGATGCCCTACACCAGGAAGTGCTGAAGCCCAGGTTGTTTGGGGCTCTGAGCAAACTGGTCTAGGGAAAGGTGTGCCTGACCATGACTGGAGGATTGAAACTGGATGATCTTTAAAATCCCAGGCACAGAGACACCTTCCAGCCCAAACTATGATTCTATGATTAAAAGTCACTAGACTCTTTTTAAAGCATGAGCTAATTCAATTGTAAGTTCCCTAGGGCAAAAGCATCTCCAATGGATACAGTCTGCACCTAATCAAGTGGGTAAGAATAATTAGTAATAAGGTTTAATAATATAAGAATAACAACAGCAACAACAACTTGCAGACTTGCAGGTAGATCTGAAGAGGCCCCAGAGTTAATCACTACTAGAAAGTTTGAAAATCAATGAAAAATTTCCATATTTATTTAGTTTGGCTCTTAGATCTTAAAATGTATCTCAGTTAATATCTCAATAAATTTTAGATTCATAGAAACATATCTTCAATATAACAGTAACACGTGCATAAGTGTATTTTATTAGTTGTCAACAGTAAAATTTCAGGAGGAGGTAGTGATCCCATTAATGCAAAACTCATATATATTAGTAAAGAGAAGCTCTGATGAGGTGACCCTCCTTCTTGAAATTATGTTATAAAGGTACTTCTCAAAAAGTTGAATTTGAGAGACTGCTTCCTTTACTTGTTGAAGGCGACATTAGCAAAACAGTTGGAGATATCCCCAAGCAAACATAAGTCTTCTTTCATAGAAATGAATAGGGCAAGTAATTTTGACTGAAACACCTCTCTTGGTTTCTCATTTTCAAGTTCAGATGAAATAACCAAAGTCTTCACTCAGTAAATGTACAAGGCAAGAAACTGTCCCCAAAAAAATCTGCAGTAAATATCCAATAACAAAGAGCAGGGCCACAGGCAAAACCAACAGGAGGCCCCAGCCATCTGGGCATGCTAATGCTTCAGAAACTTCCTAATAGGCATGAAGTTATGAGTGGAATACAGACTGCAGCATGGCAGTAGTTCTTCTAAGGTCAGCATCCTTATTGATTGGCACTTACACAGCAACATTTTCAATCACATCAGTATCTGACAAGCATCTAAAGTTTTCTCCTAATTGCTCAGTGCAGATACAGTTCATTCCATGACTCTGGAAACCTCTGTTTTGCAGAGATATTTGCCCACATTTTCAGAAATCTTTGCAAAATAAACCTTTTTGTAACACAGAGCTGCTTTTAGATTGTTTGGATACGGACAAATACCTTCTGCATGCACAGTGGGAAAGGTCCACTCTGGGACCCTAATTTAAAGAGCTAATATCAATGGAATAAAGCACATACATATTTGCCCTCTTTACTGCTTTTCCTCAGCTATGGTAGCACTGAATGGTCATGCTATAAACCTTGGGGTTGAGAATTAGATTATTTTTTCTACATGTTTTTACTGTTGCTTCTATACTGTTCCAACCCAGCCCATACTCAGGAAACTAAAAACTTTCAAAGAAAATGGAACTATTCTTTGCCATTTGCAAGGACCTCTCCCTGTTAGCTATAAACTGTACAAACCTTAAACGCTTCCTGGAGCTGCTGATAAGCACCCAATACCTCTGAATGGTTTGTATTTGCAAAGCTAGGAGGGAAGTCTTGTAAAAAGTCCTTCCGGTAATTCCAGACAATTCCTGTTTAAGGTCAAGCCAGAAATTCTTCACAAATAATTTCTCGTGGGGTACAGAGGTATTTCCTTTTCAGGTTCTGGCTAGGACCCAAAGTGCAAAAGAATGAGGAAAAAAACCTAATGATAATCATAAAGTTAACCAAAAGCCTCCTATTTCAAAAATGCTCCCACTAATACTTGCACTACAGTCAGGCAGACACTCGTTAAAAACTGGTATCAAACTGAACACAACCAAATGTCACATATCAAACTGGTATCAAACTGAACACAACCAAATGTGATATCTTAACATATTCCCCACCTCAACAGTCTTATAGGTAAGATGCCCTCTCACCTCCAGTTCTATCTCTGCTGATATTTCATTAAAAAACAAAAAATATTTTTTAACTTCTGTCCATATTTGCAAAAGATGTGCAATTGCAGTTGGTGGAATTTGCTAGTTACTCACTAATGTGGAGGGCATCTTTGTGCACTTTTCTCTTGGCTCCAAACACCAACATAAGCATCAGTAGATAAAAGGGAATACTAAAGATCTATAGTGAAAGCAGACAAATTTGTTCTCACTTTCTGGCTACTTTCATTTTTATTTTTTATTATAAATCTCTTGACATTATTTTAGCTTTTTCCAACATGGCAGTGAATGTATGTACTCTCTTCATTTTATTTACCAGAAAATAGTAATCAAAGGCAGATGGACCATCTGGATCAAATGTCAAGTTCTTTAACATGTGAGCCCAAGAAATCTGAGCTCTGAACTATGCTTTGACTGCAGTTCTGGTTTGGATTTCAGGTAAATAATTTAAAATAGGAAAACTGTGCCAACATAAATCAATTTCCTGTGTTATTTTTGTGTTTAATGTAACAGCAAGTGCCTCATTCCTGAGTGACATGATGAGACCACAACATAGCAAGGGCAGAAATACCCCCCAATAAGGTTTTGGCCTGGCTTCCTGCTTCCTTTCAAGATAAAACTTGCCAAAAAGCTCATGTATGGTTAAACCAGAACCCATCAGAGACCTCATCATGGGTTAAGTATTGTGATTTTCAGGTCATCTGTTTCTAGTTAGAGCAGGAGAGGAATGGAAAGTATGAATTCAAGGTAACAATCCCTGACTCCAGTTTTGTCACCAAAAATTTACTCTTATAGCCCCAAAGGTGCATAAATTTAGGTTGAGTATTTTATTTCACTTCATCATACTTTGCTGTTTTGTATAGTCACAGGCAGTAAAAATTCTAAAGCAACTTCTACTCCATTAGAGGCCATGGTATTGGGGCCCATTCTCTGGGTTTTGTTGTGTGGGGACTGGCCCACATCCGTGCTTTTAAAGTCTCCTGCCTTCCAAGATAAGCTGGCTGCATCCAGATTATTTTTCAGGATTGATTTACGCTCCCTAGAACATCTCTGGGAGAGCACCATCTAATAAAGGGCAAGATGGTGCCAGTAATTAGATAAAGGCTATGTGTAAAGGCTATGACGTGGCATTTTGAATATGTAACATAGGTGTAGACTAGAAAGCCTTGCATCCAGCTGGAACTGTTCCTTATTGAGGCAGAGGGAATTTCAAATGTAAGACATTCTGAAGGCACATTTCTTCTCTTGTTGGTTGTATCATTATTGGTAACATATATGTGATGTTCACTATAAATGTTTTCAGTAAGTAAAACTTTCTTCTGTAAATGGAGTTATTTACCTCAATTAATATAAACTCTCTTCTTGAAGGCTCTGTGATTCTGTTCAGAGTGTTGAAATCCTTAAAAGAACCAATTTTCTCACAGCCTTTTTGAGATCCCCTCTCTCGGTAAACCCAAAAAAAAGAAAGCTTTTCTGAACTTCCACCTCTGTTCCTATCTAGGAAATAAAAATGTAAAGAAATATATATTAAAGAAAAAGTTGATTAAAATAAAGGGGATTTAGCTAAAATTTTAACTTGAATTAAAGCTGATTTTGTATTGCCTTAGATCAGCTCCTATGTTATCTGAAGGCTTTCCCAACAGTGGTGTTATCTGGTGATTTACTGGTAACTATCATGTCACCCCCATACACTCACAAAATAGAATAGGCTTGTGCTCTGGATAGTTCTAAATTACAGAACATAACAGAACATTTTCTGGGTTGAAAAATTACTCTCAGTTGATTTTTTTAAGGGCTTCAAAAAACACCTCTGATATAAGCACAGCATTTTAAAAAATAAAAAATTAATTCAGATTTTGCCGTCTTCCCATTAGAAAGTTTATTTTAATTTTTCAGACCAGTGAGAGAAGACTATATGCAAAAAGTCTCTGCATATTAAAATGTATTCTACAAGGTTTGGTTCCAATGTACATGGTGGAGAGGAGCTGTGCTCTATACCTAGGCTATTCCTGCAGCCCTCCATTGGTATGGCACTTCACAGCTCTGGGATTTGTTTTTAATAAATTAGTTAGAAAGACAATGATCCTCTCACAGGTTGTAGAAAAGAAAGCAAAAATTGCTGTGTGGCTGAAGGGGAAAAAGAGGCAGGAGCAATTAGATGCATTGATCTTAGACTTCTGCTTTAGGATTAATCTACTTGTACTATGGGATTTCCCTATAGCTCTACACATTAATATGACTGCCGAGCATAGCTTTTTCAGATGGAATCTATGTTTTTTGTTGTCCAATGTTAACCAATATCAATCCCACTTTTCATTTGGATTGAAAATATGCACACACTTGTGTATGCATTTTTGTGGGTACTCGTACAAATATATTTGCATATGCATCTTTCTTTACCCCTTTGGTTACTTGGGTTTGTTTCTTCTCTTCACAGGTGCCATTTTACACAGTAACATTATTTCCCTTCTTCCATTAGGAGTGGTTTTGCTTCACACTTCCATTAGAAGTGTGTTTGCCTTTAATATCAATTTACAGAAAGTTATTACTGGCATAAGCATAGTTTGCATTTCAGATAGGCTAGGCAAATATGATGCATGTTTAACCAGTTTTGACACTGAGGAAGAAAAATGCCAGTATTCCAGCCTGTTTTTCTGATATACCTTCTTTTCTGCTAGCCTGTAAATCTAATTTCCCTAGTGTATGTAAACCGTAGGCTGGTACCTTTCCTGCCACATGCAGAACTGGAAGTGGAAGGGGATGGCCAGTAGCAATCACACCACAGGTGCTCCCTACTCATTCCATCCTTCCAGGAAGATCACCCAATGTATTCTCACCCCCCATTCTGCTGAAAAACTGCAAAACACTAAAATCACCAGGCTAAAAAAGTGTACATACTGCCTTCAGCAACCAGATAGTAGAGAGAAATTGAGCATGCTCATGTTTCTGGATTTATTCCATAATTCCAGATTTAAAATTTATGTTTTCATTGGTTTGGCTTTTTGTTTTATGGAAGGTCAAAATAACTTTGTGGGAAACAAATATTAATAATAAATAAATATTTATTTGTTTAAATTTAAATTAAAATGCATGCCTAAATAAAGATTTTTGTCAGCTCCCAGAATATGCTAAAGTTTGTAACTGCTGCTCCACCAGTTCCCATCACATGTTAGAGAACTTAAAAAAGCAACACTCCTACATAAAATTTCACAGTGGAGAAAAACACTGAAGCTTCTTTTTAAAAGCATTTTTCTGCCTTCATATCTCTGAGACATATTACTTGGAACCATTTCTGAACATTCAAAGCTCAGAATACTGCAAAGCCATTAGCACTAGCTCCAAAGGAATGGCAAAAAATCCACTGAAAATATGCCAACTGTGTGTGTCAGATTTCAAATGTCAAAAATAATTTCTTTAGCTGCTATTGATTTCTACTACTTCAGGAAAATCTTAAAAGTAAACATTGGACAGATAAAATGAATTTTATCTATTCTTAGGAAGTTGTGTGACTATTTAGTCATAAAAATTATTTTCATAGCACATTGTTTTTTACAGTGCTGAAGGAAAAAAACATAGAAGAAATTCAGGCATAATGCAAATTACAGTACCTCCACTGCAACAGAAAGAAATGTGGTCATCAGGCAGGGTAAATCCTGGCATTACACTGGCTGATTTTGGGTTTGGTCTTCTGCTGACTGTTCCTTACACGCAGACATGAATGTTTATAATAGTCTTCAAAATGGCACACTTCTTTCTGTCTCCCAGTCTGTTCACCTTGTTGGAAAGGCAAACAGTTAATTGGACATGCATAGCCAAATAATTCTCAATAGAAAATGCTCTTTGATCATGGCTCAATCTCTCATACCTTCACAGAATTTAGCTCTACAGATTTCAAAGTTTTTGTTTTTTAATTGGTAGAAACCTCAGCTTTTCACAGCATTTCTGTTCTGAACCTTTTTATTTAGAAACAGAATTATAAAGTGAAATACAAACTTTTTTTGTAATACAAATATTTTAATAAATTAAGCATTTTGCAACCACTGAAATAACCCAGCAGCACTGTTTTATCTAAGATAGTTGCAATCAAAAATAATTGTGAAAAAAGAAGCAAATAATGGCAGTAATTATTCATGGTGATTCAGAATGAAAATTTTGAACTCTTAGAAATCTACCTCAGACAGGGATGGCTACTTCTTCCCAACAGGACTTACAAACAGCATTCCAGTCAGCCCTTGAGTTACCTGCTGATCATGTATTTGTTTCCTTGCATTCAAGGATGTTTAATACAAAATAGAGAACAAAATCTACACTCCTGCTGCCATGCCTTTGAAGGGCTTTATCCTGCAATTTACAAGCTAAAGCCATTCTTTACAAAAACTAGTAGGAGGGGAGCCGTCTAATGTGTATAGAAATAAGAGGAAAAGGTTCCCTGCACTGCAGAAAAATAAACATGCATGCATGTAGTTTATCTTTCTCTTTGAGACAGCGTAGCTGTAAATGCCTACCCAGAACAAACAATAATTGTGCTTTTGCATGAGGTGTTGTAGCCACCACTTTGTACAAGAATTAATAGAATGTTTATATATGACCAGAGCAACTGAGAGTATTTTCTGGCCACACGGCAAATACTGCTTATTTTTCTAATCTCTTTCTACTTTGTTCTCAATATTATTAGGTATGTCAAGAAATGTGCCAAGCTGAAAGGCCAATTTACTCAGCAAATACATTCCTCAGGTCTACGACCAGTTCAGTTTGAATGTTGACATTTTGAATGCCACTGTTAGTTCCCTTCCAATTACCAACAGATAAACTCCTCTTTAAGAGCGTTATTTAGTCTCACAGTCTGCTTATGACCTGTCCAAGTTAACAAGGAGATGGTATATGGGAAGGCTTCACATAGACAGCTCACATCAATCAATCAATCAATCTTCAATCTTTCTATTCACTTATAGTGAAGTTACTCTCAGGGTGCTCCATGGAAATCTTATAAGTTTATTCTTAAAGATGAGGTAATTTGTGACCTCTTTTCACAGAGAATAGACGTAAGAACGTTCGAGGTTTAGTAGAGCAGTAAGTGAAGAGCATGGCTAGAACTTGTTTCTTTGCATCCATTTGAGTCCTTTCCTATTGGCAAGTCAATCTTGTGGGCAGCCAAAAGCTCCTTGATTCAATCTCCAGGCTTCTTGCCTATGCTAATCTTGCAGTAATGTTAAATTAAACAATTGTGATGATAGTTTCAAAGGGGGAAATTAAAGAAAATAATGCTTACTTTCATATAGAAAATATTTACAACTAGGTTTTTTTATCAGAAGTTGAGCAAGGTGTTAATATAGAAATGGTTTCTCAGTTGCTTCAGGTTTATGTCAACAGACTGCGCAGCCAGGGAAAATTCTTTAGCAAATATGAAAAGCTGTGGTTCTCTGATACAGGTACTGCCTTGCTCTTTCTGCCTCACCAGATTTTGTGGGTTTTTTCTGATGGTTTCTAGTAGATGTCTGTTATGTCAGTAACACATTTCCCGTTTGATATTGGTACAGCCATTAAATTATAAGTTCCAGAAGTATTTTAAAGTAGCTTCACCAAGGAGACAGCACAGCCATTTCCTTCACAGGTAAAGATACAGTAGGTTGTTTTCCAATCACTAAAAGTTTACTCTGTAATTCATTGGTATGAAGAGATCCAATAGCAGAGATTTTGTTTTAGAAGAGCATTATGCTCCTACAAAGTAGTAGTAGTAGTAGAAGTACTGATAATAATAATAATAATAATAAGCAATAATAGGATTGTTTTACAAGGTTTACAATCAGCAGGTGGTTGGCCTTCACTTAAGATCTGTGATGATATTTACATGTCAGTGATAAAAATAAATATGGAAAGTAATTTAAATGATGAAAAAAATAAATCCACAAAAAAGGCAGATTTCCTCTAATGGTGGCCTCAAAGTTACATGAATTGTCTAAAGCCAACATGGGCTTCATTCAAACTCTCTTTGTCAGTGGGACCTGAGTCTCTATGTTCCTGTCTGAGAGGTCCCCCATGTGCACATAAATCACTTCGATCCCCAAAGCACTGAGCAGCTAAATACAAGGTACCACGTAAAGCCCTTGGCCTCAGCTAACCTGGTGTCCCTCTCTAATCTTGCCTGTGTGGTGTGACCCATACAGAGCTCTGGGACTCATCCAAAGAAAGGCATAGAGTCACAGAACAGACCAGTCATAGAGACCTGCTGCTAATGCAGAAACCCCTGGAGTGCTGAGTCCAGACTTGGTGTCATTCCTCTACCCTCAGGGACACACTGATGCGTTTCAAGAAAGCCATAAATAGCATTCATATGAACAGGCCCCAGGGTTAGTGTCTCCAAAAATGAGCTGATAACACTTTAAGGCAAAGCTTTCCCCCCAAGAGGGCAGAAGGTGTGCATATGAAGCCAATGAATCTTTCTATTCACTTACTTTCATTAGAAATTTCTTCTGAAGATTAGGCTTTTTCAAAGAAACCTCAGAAAATCTCTCTATGTTCCCTCTGTGCTTCTGATCTTTCAAGAAGACATGGTTAGTGGTATTGCGGAAGTGATAGGTATTGTTTCATGTGTTTTAAAACACATGCAGGGTTTCACCTCATGAAAAAAAAATTAAAAGTCTTTTTTTGCCAGTGCTAATATTACATCAAATAAGGAGTATCTTCTGATCACAGCAGCACATTACAAGGAAATAGATGTGTGTAACACAATACCCCATTAGCTCAACTGGTGAGTACTAATAGGCTTTCAATTTATAAGAAGCAACCTCTTCTCTAATTCTAAAAAACCCAAATTGTTTTTGAACTGCTAATAGCCATGATAACCCAGACACGTTGTACCTCTCTGAGAATGAGATTGAAGAATAAATGGATATTGCACCTGTCCTGATACTCCTTGAAGTTGCACTGAAGAGCAAGTCATTATTGTCTCCAAATAGATGCCTCTCCCTCTAAATTCCCTGGGAATTTTCAGGTGCTGTACATAAGGAAGAGAAAAAAAAAATACAAAAGCATACTGAAGCATAAGATTAAATGTTACCTGAAAGAAATATTTCATATATTTTAATTATTGTCACTGCATTTTTAATTTAATTGCAGCTGTTTCTTATAGAAGTGTTGCTACTACATCATCATTCAGCCTCCATTTATTTTCTGGTCTGACAGTCCTAAATGCATTTGTGTTGATGGCTTAATTGTTTCTTTCCCTGTGCAAATGTAAGTGGGGTAATGTCACAGGTTACCCCATGGTACATTAATACATCTTAATGACAAGGATTGCAACAATTTGTGACTAGCAAGCAAACACACTTAAAATATATTTTCATAGAAAAAGGAAAATAATTACTGCTGAATGTGTTTGGGATAAGAACTAAAACAGAAGGCAAAATCAAGAGCAAAGGATATTTAATACCAAAATATTTAATGCTTAATCAGGAAAGGTAGCTGTTTCGCCTTTTTTTCCCCACAGATTTTTACTTTTTTAGGTTGTCCTTTCCCAATAACCAGTAAATCCATAAACAGACCAAAAAAATCCAACAGGCAAGAAAGGCGAAAAAGAAGACACACTTTTAAAGACAAGAAAATCTGTAGAACAGTAATTTTCTTGTAAAGATTATTGAAGATACAAAGGTTTAAAATTGAGATATTTTACTCCACAGGTTAACTTTTTTCCTATGTAATGGCTTCAATTTTTGGAGGCTTTCCAATGCCATTAAAGACCAAAAAGGAATAACTACTGGCTGTGTCAATTCAGAGGTGTCACATCGGGCTGCTCTGGATAAGTCAAGCTATTTTGCCCGGTCTGTGGAAAATCAGGAAAGCATAAAATATGAAGCTTTTTTTGTTAGCAGAAATTTAAGGGGTTTTTAACCATTTTTCCTTGGTTGTCTGTTGCTTGTACATTCCTACACTAATATGGAGTGTAAGATATTAACCCACCTGTTACAGGATATCTTACAGCTCATTTTGCACCATAATATTTAACTGTACAAGTCTTTGAGCATGGAGACTAAGGCAACAATTTTCTTCAAAATTTGCATGGGGAGAAGAAATTATTAATTTTCTTAATATGCTACAACTGCTAGCTATTTCCTGAGAAAGAGGATTTGTGCTACTAAGAGTGGGTTAGGTCCAGGTCTCCAAGATGCTTTACCTGTACATCTTAATTTGAAGCTAGTTTGAACTTGGGTTCCTATAATGAGATACCTCCCACACAGAGATTTTCATTTGTTGTAAAGTGAGAGAAAATTATAATGGAGGCATTTTTTGTGTCTAGTCTAATTAAAAATACTTGCAGCATTGTAGCACCACCTGCAGGAGGCCTTTTATTTTGCTAGGGTACTCAGTCTACCATGGGAGATCTGTGGGAACATTATAATCTAAAACATTAGAAACCCAAAGATCTCACAGAGAAATTAAACAAACAAACAAACAAAAAGATAACACTGCTGTACACATGGCAAAACCATGAGACATGCTGTTTCAGACAGATAATTTTTAGATCTTGTGCTCTCCTGATAGTCCAAAGCCAGGAGGGACCTGTCCTATAAGGACAGGGGAAGACTTCCCACACACAGGAAAGCTGCACAAGGACTTGGGTTCACATGGCTGAGCACAGGACACATCTCAGGCTGCCCCATACTCATTTTCATACATGCTGGAGACACATCATACCCTGGGACCAGAGACCATCAATACTTCCTCTGTGCAGCTGTGATTTTTAACATCCATCGCAGCAAATGCAAGGAACCACTGGCATTGAGTGAGGGCCAGAAATGTGATAGAAATTCATCTATGTGCATTTTTTAAATTAAGTACAAGAGTATAATTCTCATGTATTTAATAACTTGGACACCTGAGCATATCAGCTTAAGCTGCCATTCCTGAATGTCAAGGTTGTAGGTAAGTTAGTCACAGCAGCCCAGACACCATTAATAGGGACAGAATCAAAGTCAAGGCTGAGCCATGGAAACAACACTGCATTTCCATCAGCTTTGCTGGCAGGACTGCACTGCCTGGGGGGTGTCATCCCCAATGACAGGATCAGGAATGTCCCTGACTTTCACCACCCGCATCCAGAAGGCTCCAGTACAGAAAGAACTGAAGCCCCAGAGGGAAGGACTGAAGCCTCCAGGGAAGCACTGCATGCTGCCAGCTGTAATGGGGGCAGATGGGGGAAAACCACTGCACAGCTCCAAGGCCCTGTCACTTCTGCAGTTTCCTGCACAGCACAGATATGAAGCAGCGTCCAAGCTTCCCCAAACAGCCAACCACAGCACATTAGACAAGATATCAGCAAGACCAGCAGACCATGGAAAATTAGTGGGAAAAAGAGGAACAAGGACCTGTGATTTGCAATACTTGGTCATGCTATGCGCATTTCTAGGACATTTCATGCATGTGTGACTGCAGATAAAAAAGCACATACATGTAAAGCAGCTTTTACTCCTCTGCATGCGAGCTCCTGTGAGCTATAAAATCTTCAGTGTGCTGCTGATTTGACACTTTTTCATTGTGTTCCCTCTCCTTACCCAGGGCACAGGATGTGTGCAGAAGGCCAGGATCAGCAACGGAAGGAGCAAATGTAAATTTGCATTAGCTCAGACAGAAAGACTCTGTGACACACTGCCTTTTGGAGCAGAGGAAAAATGCTGAGGGTAGAGAAGGGACAAGAGCCTGTCTTCCTCTTTGCCCAGAAATCCTGCAACCCCAATCCTGCTGGTGGTGGAGCCCCATACCCCATCTGAGCAATGCTACTCCTTCCTGTGCTGAGAAGCTGAAGAAAGGTTTCAAGGGGACAAAAACAGTGTAACAACTGTGCAAATGTTGTGAAAGCAGCACCCCATGAGGTTTTGCGTCCCCTCTGAGAACGTGACTAACAGCTGATGCTCTTTATGTGTTTGCTTTCTATTTTAGTTGACTTTTAATTGTGTCATTCACAACAGCCTGTTTAGAATGCCAGAAGATGTATGGGCACATGGCTGGCAAAAAGATTTTGCTTTTAAAATAATACTTTATTTTGTGAGAAAGATAACTAACAAAACTTTCTCTGTTTCCTGGCAGCAAATCATGTGGGTATTATTCTTCCAAAGTGTCTCAAAGAAAGGAAAATGGGGTTAAAAAGGTAGATTTGCTTGTGAAGGTTTGTCTTTCTTTATCACGATTTCCCTTGTTCTCTCTTTTCCATTCCCTCTGTCCTGGCTCATTCCTGCTCTCTCACTCTCTAACACTCTGTGCACACATAAGTGTGTGCATATGTATACATATGTTTTGCCATTCTTCCCTTGATTTTTTCTGTTTGTTTGGGGGTTTTGTCAAGGAAGTCAATCCTCAGTAAATTACTAAGTAAAGTTCTGTCTCCTATCTGCTTGCCTGTTCCCTCCTTTAGGCAATTTTGTGCCAACTGGATTATATCAGAGCAGTTGCTTTCCCCACAAGAACAAGAGAAGGTGCAGATTAAAATAAAGATCAACCAACCCTGTAGCACAACAAATTAGCTCAGGCCATTAAGCATAATGGCCTTCTAGAGGCCAAAGGGGTCAGCTATTAGCTCAAAATAATGACCTTCAGCCTAGGCAGGAGGAAGTATACACACAGATGCCTGTCGTTCTCTTGATTCAGTTTTCTAAAGATCTACCTCACTCCACATTTTGTACAGTTAAAGTGTTTAACACATTTAATGGGACCTGATGTGTTTGGTGTTTTTTTCTTTCAGGCTGACATGGAAGTTTGAAGTTAACCATGTGGAGGCTGCTAAAAGATCCAGGCAGTGATTCCAATTAACAACATGAAAACACAGTTTGCCTAATTTTGAACCTACTTAAACATCAAAGGTTCAAAAGTTCAGTGCAAATGTTGCTGGATTAGATTATTGATTATTTCAGAGAGGAAGGGAGAATAAAAATAAATAAATAAAGAATTTCCAAGACTATGTGGTACAGACTGCATATCATATGAAATATGAACTGGTAAAGGAAGATTTTGAAGGCCCCTGGATGTAGATTAAATTCCCTCTTTCTGCTACAAACTTCCTGTGTGGCCTGGAGCAGACTGCATTACTGGGTCTGTGTTTTAGCTTTTGACACGTGCATGGGGTGCAGCTAATAAGTCCTTTCTCCTGCCCTTTGTCTCCTTCTCTCCTTAGAGATGCCCTTTGAAGAAAGGTTGGCAGATCTCTTAAATGAGTACATATACAGAGATGAATACTCAGTGTAGGATTCACCTCTATTTTGAATACTGCCAAAGAAGAACTAGAAAAACAATAACTGAAAATAGTAGGTTGGCTTTCAGGAAATTCTTGACTCTGTCACGAATTTCCTGTGTGACTTTCACCAAGTCATTTAATCTTTCTCTGATTCAGCTCCACAACCATAAAAGTACTGCTCAGTAATGTAGAGTGTGACACATCCATTCATGGTTGCAAGGCATATGAAAATTACAATAGGAGGCCCAAAATGCATTTAGGTAGGCTTTCTTTGCTGAATAAAAGCTGGAAAGCTCAGTATCTATCCGTAACACAGGCAAGTCTTTCAGGGAGGCTGTCTTGAAATTCCTAATGTGCAATGCTCAGCCCAACAGAGGCGAAGGACAAGCGGACCACAGATACATTGCAGTATATATTGTCTCCATATGCGTCTGTCTTGAATTTCAATCCCAATTATAATGTGAAACACAAAAAAACCCCAAGCATATTTGTTTGTTTAAATTGGGATGAAAAGAGGCTGGGGGGGGGGGGGGGAAGTTTACAAACTCAACAAGTTCTGTGAACCCCAGTTGTCAGGGAAAAAAATTCACAATCCTTGAACCCTATTGCTTTCTGTCGTACCTTGCTCAATATGGAGAAGCCTGGATTAGTTTATGACTGTTTATGGTATGACAGCTACAGAGTGTTTGTGGAAGTATAAAAGCTGTTGCTGAGTATCATAAAAAGAATTAAATAACCAAACTGTTTTCACAGGAGGTTAAAAGGTCTGACATAAATCTTCAAAGGGTGGGTGGAAACTCTGTCCTTAATCTGCCCCGTTGTGCTGAGGTGCTGTAGGCAACACATATGGCATATAACATCACCCTGTGCTAGGGGACTTTTATAAAGCCTATGGGCAAAAAGAAGCTGATAAGGGCAAAACTGCATCATTAAGCTAACAGTGGATTTTTCTCCTTTCATGAGCAGATATTGAATAAAAAAAGCTTTTCTTTCAAAACTAATATTGGACTTTTTTTTTAGGTTGGCTAAATGCAACTGTGAGCTCTTGTTTCCTGAGTGTGTGTTTAAGAAAAGGAAAAAACTGCATAAGGGAAGGATTGGCATGTGCACTGGTCTCCCCACCTCTCAGTGATGTCAGTTAAGCTTGGTCCCTGCTGGAAAGCCGAAGTTCACCCAATGAACTTTCACCATCCATCACCTGCAATCTGGACTGCAACAGCTGCACAGCAGAGCCAGGAGTCCCAAAACTCCCCATAGCACTTCTAGGAGCACAGCTAGAGAGCTTCTGTGGACTTTGTGGCTCCAATTCCTACGTGGAACAATATTTTTTCTTAAATGCTATCATAGGACATTGCATAAAATTAGTTAATGGCTTACAAAATACAAACTAAGTCTTTGGGGATGTTTTTAAGTGGTACAAGTGTTAAAAACAAACAGAAGTTAATTTATACATCAAGTAACTTGTTAGGATACAATGTACATTATGACTTAAAGTTTAACAATGATGAAAGATGAACGTACTCTTATTACATAATATTAATCAAACACTGGTAAGAGAAAAACTGAGTTTAAAAAATCATTAAGAAAACATCACTTTCCGGCCAACACTGATGCCAGTTTTTTCTTGCCTGGATTGAGTTTTATATTGGAATTACAATATAAGCCTCTGAAAATAGGGTTTACAATGGAAACACTGACAGACTCTTAACTGGAGCATGCTACATGTGCCTTTATAAACATACCAGGCATGATGGTCTTGAGCCAAAAAAGTGCTTCTTGAAAAATGTATTAAAAATTAATTTATTCCTTATGCATGTTTAAGTTAAAACTTCTCAGCATGAGATTTATCAATTCCCTCAAGGCTCATCTCTATCAATTGCAGACAACAAAAATGTACTCTATGTATGATAAACTGGAACAGTCCAAGCCCTCCCTGGGATAAGGGCAATGCTTTGCTGGTAGATAGCGTACTCTGCACACTGTGTGTGTACAAAACTGTACCCAGAATACAACCAGGAATCAGCTAACCTGGATGTAACATGGTTTTTCCTTCTCTTCCAGCTTTACTGTGCAGCACAGGCAGCCACAGGTGCACAAGAGGATGTAAGATGGCCGTGTCACAGCGTGGAGTTCAGGTGGGGGCACAGTGTAGTTGCAGTCCTACTGACCCACTGCCCAGCCCTACGGGCACATGTGGGAATCCAGTCCTGGGGCAGCAGGGAAGGACATCCATCACAAAGGGATGGTGTGCACATACATGACTGGGCGTGCTGTGCTCCTGTGCTCTCTCATCTCTCCCCCTCTTTTTCCATCCCCTCTGTGAGAGCACAGCAAAGCAAGAAGAAAACTTCTTCCCTGATCAGGGTCCCCCTCCACCAGCCAGGGAGAATTGGGATTTGGCTGCAGTTGCCGCCACTTCTGCAACTGAAAGAGAGTGCAATTTGAAAATTGGATATGGTCTGCAAATGAAATCCGACATGCAAACAGCTAAGAATGCAGGTTATGTGTGATATCCAGCCTCACATCTGCACACAATTTGCACAATGGATTCCTGTCATTTTCCAGGGCTGAAACAAAACCCCAGTTCAACAAACTCCACAAATTTCAAGGTCTGAAATTTTTAGCAGAGTCTTGCAGTCTGGTTTCCCCTCAGATGGAAACATTTCTCACTCTAACTCCCCAGCTCCTCTCTTCCAAATGCTGAGCCTGTTCTCAGCCCCAGTCGCACATGACTGAAGATAAGCCTGAGGCGACATCAAGAAGAGGCTGCAACATTTCTTTAAGGAGCAACTATTAATATATTTCCTGTTAGACACAGAAAATAAGATTAGAGGTGATATTACAACAAAAGCCTTCTGTGAAATGAGGAATAAATGTCATTAATGCACCCTAATGGGCAAAGTGGTCTCCCACCTGCATGAGGGTCTGTATCATGCCTTTATTAGATAGTCATACATGATTGATTGTGGAATGAAACCATTTTCCAAAGAATGAGGAAAAAATTCTCATGCTGTAAATTCATTTACAATGGATTCATTTGCAAAGAGATTGAGCCAATCAAAGACTGAGAAATTGAGTTCAAATTGATTTCATTATATGAAGACTAGGATCACTTTATAAATATCTGCAATGTATACAGCAAGTAAAAACTAAAAAAAGACAATGAAAGAAAAGTCTCCTTCACCCTGAAAGGAGTATGTACCCTTTACTTCTTCTTACTAGTTGAAGATGCAACATAGTAAAACACAAGTGATCTCTCTTAACAGTGGTGTCCCTTCAAGCAATTTTTTCCATGTGATGTTTACTAAACAGTGACATCTATTGGGGATTAGTATTTCACAAACTTGGAAAGCAGGAGTCCGTTCAAATTTGACTGACAAAATTACTTGAAATTACCCATTATAGGGCACAATTCTGATTTAGAAGAGAGATGGATGAGATGAACTTGTAGATCTGGTCCATCTCTAGGACTGCGCCATGTTATTAGGAGACACACTGAAGCAGTTGTAGATGGGGAAGTATGGTATGTGAAATTTCTCTCTGGATTTAAACAAAATACTGGTATTTACCAATGGGTATTTTCCCTGGACCTCCAGCAGAGTGTATGTAGCAGCAAAACTTTCCCCATCCTTCTAAGAAATGTAGCATAGATATATGTTTTTCACCATGCAGCAACTTCAAAAGCCAGGGGTCCAGGTAAGGGACTGCGGCTCCAGTTCCTTCCCAGGCAACTTTCCACGGGGAGGTGAAATATGCTGTTTTTCCATCCACATAAAGTAGCCCTTTCTCTCTAGGACCATTATAATGAAGCTCTGACAAATCAAAGAATCTTTAGCGTGCAGTTTATGAGAAATGGAGTACATAGCAGCAAAATCAGCATTGTTCCATTGCTGTGAGGAAACTGGGTCACTCTTCTCCAGCCTCCCTGGAGCCATCTCTGGCCCAGACTGAGACAGCCCATTCTTCAACCTCTCCTCACAGGGAATTTCTTCAGCCCTGACTAGCCTGGGGGCTCCCCACACCAGCTTGTCCATGGTTTATATTGAGGGAGTCCCAAAACCAGACACTGTATCGGGCCATGGTCTCGTGAGTGCAGAGTAGAGGGGGTTAATCCAATCCCTAAATACATGGATGGACCATGTCTGGTGTCTGCTGGCTTATGAATGGCTCATGAATGCCCCATGGCACCAGAAACTCCCACAGAGCTTCTCCCCAGCCCAGCCACCCCCAGCTTCCATCCTTGCAGGGTTTTTCCTTCAGAGGTCCAGGAGTTTGCATTGATCCTCCTTGAATTTCACAAGATTGCTGTTGGCTCCCCCTCCAGCCTGGCTGGGCCCTGAGGTGAAAAGCTGTGTTGTTGTTGCTCCTGAAATGATTTTGCTAATCTTGTACATGCCTTGGAATCCCTTCAGCACATTTCTGAAGGCAGCTCCAGAGCCAGATGACTTTCTGAAGTGAAGCTGGCAAGCAGTGGCTGAGAGACAAGCCAGGCCATTTCCTACAGAAGTTCAGTGGCTGTGCTTTTGATTTATATTGTTATTTTGTAAATGGCACATTTTAAAATTAAAAAAATAAACACTAAGTTAAGCTATGTAGCCTAATATATGCTTAGAAGAAAAGTTAAATGAATGCTGAGAACCTGCAGAACTTAATTTCCGTGGCATGGCCCCAACTTCAGGTTGACTTAGAGTTCTTCAAAAGAAAATACAAATTCATTGTAATGAAATTTTTCTAATGAAAATATATTAGTTTTCTGTAATTACATCTGGAATGGAATTTCTAGTGTGAACCAGAAAAAGGAGCAGCACCTCTGAATAGTCCCTGCCTAGGGCCCAATTTTGGGGGAGCAGAGACTGAGACCCATGATCCTGTTGTGCTCAGCTCCAAACAAGGAACTCCTACCACCCAGTGGGTCCCTAACAGATTGCTCTGCTCCATTTCCAAAACAATTTTTGGAAGACTTTGATTTTATTTCAACAGAGAACAAAAATAAGTTTCCAAACCTCAACATTTTTTGTTAAACAGAATTTTCCCAGCCAAACCTACCATATATTATTGCTGTTACAAATCCCCCAAGAGCTTCCAGAATAATCAGAAAGGAGTTTTGCATCCAGAAAAATCCCAAATCAAAACCAAAGGGTAGAAAGAAGAGATAAAGCATGTGGGGAGGCCACTGGTTGTGTGGCCACCCCACAGTAGCAGAGTCATACAGGGAAGGAGATTGTTACCGTCGTGTGAGTGCCCACAGCAGTAATCCAGCCTGGACTGCACAGGGGGAAGCAGCTCTGAGTTGTGCAACCTCCCACATGCTGTTCTGCACACAGGCACTGCTCCCCGTGCACGCAGCCATCTGTCTGCACATCCCCCTTTGCCTGCCTTGGCAGCTACCTCCTTCTCCACCTTTCCTCACCACAAACACAGTAGCCCTTCTCAAGCATCCTTGCAGCAGGAGCTGCCGCTGCCAGTGCTGTCCTCCTCATGGCTTGCCAGGAGTAGCACAGGACAGGTGAACAGGGAAGAGCAATGCTCTCCTATGGGAAGGAGGAGAGGGTGTAGATGTGAGCATGCACAGCCCAGCTCTGCTCCTCTGGGAGGAGAGAAGGGACCCACGGTCTGACATGAAGCATGGAAGAAATGGGCTCATTTCCTGCACTACTCTCCTTCCTTAAGCTCCCAGGGATGACCAGGCACACTGCACTGCCTGTCATTGGCCTGCCACAGGTCACAACTATGCTATGCCATTAAGGCATTTTGCAGACACGTGTCACCTATATCTTTTCTCCAAGTGACAGGGTGATGGTGGGAGCAGGAGCTCTGGGTCTACACAGATGCTCACAAATGTGGGTGTTTGGCTGTCAGAGCATCGCTTCCTCCCTGTTTTACAGCGGCTCTAGCATAGCTCCTTGCTCGGGTTCATGAACTTCAGCATTGATCCTGGGGCTGCTGAGCTGGGCTCCAATCAACGTATGGTGTTTCATCCACTTTTGCCTTAATTATCTGCAATATGGGGAAAATACAAATATTTCCCTGTTTTCCAGGATAAACACATTGCAAGATTGTGAAAGTCTGGATGAGGACCAGAAGATAAAAGTTCCTCTTTTCCTATTAAAATGGGTGGAGTTTTTATGGGAAGGGAGATAAATCCTTTGCTTTCTGTAGCAGAAAAATAGTTTCAGCCTGGAGAAGAAAATAAAAGAGACCTCTGATAGGAAGCTGTACCTTTTTGTCAAAGGGTTCCACTATAAGACATAACAGTTTCATATTTTTCCTTAGAATCACCTTTCACAAATAAAAGATAAGCTCTTGGTTGAATGTTCAGCACCAAACAGCAGATAATGAAGTGGGGATTTCTCACATCCTGATGACACTGAGAAAGCAATTGTGAAAAAAGAAAGCACTAAAAGAGCAGTTTTACAGCTAGTTGATCTTCCTGCTCCTATAGGATAACAGTTCTGACTCTGCAACCCCTCTACCTCTTCCCTCAGACCTCTCTCTGCTTTTCGTTGAGGCTTTTCCTCCAGTCAGGTGTCCAGGAACACATAGGTCAGGGACAGGGGATGCACTTCCTCAGCTTCTTGTCTCAGAGATAAAAATGAAAAGAACAAAAACACTAACCAATCCAGAGCTCCTCTGTATTTATAGCAATCATAATTAACATCCTCTTGAGCTGACCTGGAAGCTCCTGGAGTTTCTTTGCCTCTTAAGAGACTGCTTAGGGATATAAGCACCTCTAGGAAGAGATCCCTGTGGAATTTTTAATTACTCCTGGGTCTGGGTCTTCCTCTTCATCTCAACATCCCCAGATATAAAAAGGAAACAACCAGCGACATGGAGGTGTGAAAAGGGTGCAGGTCTCATCTGTTCCCCACAACAGCTCTGCCTGGCACAAGTTCTGCAAACATTAGAGCACCAGGCTTTTCTCAGGATTTTCTCAGCAGGTTTCCACAGATCCCATGTGTTTGGCCCAGTTTGTGATAAAGTTGCCAGCTATGCAAATACACTCTCTGCATGGTGTTTTAATTATTTTCAAAAAGAAAGGATTAATGCAGAACCTCCTGATCTGACTCAAATAAACTATTTTACCCCAGGAAAGAGAATGGGTGGTTGTCCACAAAGATCTGTGAAGGGAACTGCACTCAATAACCCAAGCTGTGATTACAAGCATTCAGCCAGCCGTTACTTGTGACTATTTTCCTGCTGTAGCAGAAAATAAAGGCTGTTTAGTTTAGTCAGCTATTCCTCTGCTCAGTAAGACTTTAGGCTCCCTCCTAACCCTGTTCCCCATCCGTCTCTGAGTTTACTTTCTCTTCCAAGAGCTTAGCATCACGAACCACCCCAGTGCTTGAAGGTTGACTGTGAAGGACCTGAACTCCTTACACATTAGACTCCCTGTCTCAGAGGGCAATTGGTAATTTTGTTTTTCTTTAATTTGAAAAGCATTTATTTAATTGTATCATTACTTTTGTTTATATGATATTTGAAACCTCCCATTATTAATGTTGTCCAACACATCAGTAAAACAGTGCTTCTATTTGCTTGTTTCTCTGCCAGATTTTTATGTTCTCACGCAAAGTGCTTTCCTCTGGCTGATTGTATTTTTGAGTGGGTGTTTTTTTCAAAATCAGCCCAAATCTCATTTCTTGGAACAAAGCTGAAAATAAGGTTTGTTATTTCCCGTATTAAAGTGTTATTTTCTGATACCTCTATAGCATGCAATGTCTTTCTGTCTCCTAGCAGGGACTGGAAATTTTCTGGCATCCTAGCCTTAGCATTAATGCAAACCTTTTGCCAGTTAAAGGACAAATATCTATTATAAGCCAAATTTCAAGGGGGAAAAAAGTATTTACTAAGGATAAGGATTAAGGATATCCATGCAAACATAAAATTTTAGTGCTTTGTTTTCAAGCCTTATTGAAAATGTTGTTAGTATATTATTTATATGTGCTATTTTATTAAAGTACTTTGAAAAATTATTTTCCAAATCATCTTTTACACCTTATTGAGTAGTTTCTTTAGCATTTTAAAATGCACAAACTTATGCACACAAAAACTAAACAAAAAAAAAAAGAGCCATAACTACAGCATTGATTAACAATAAACTCATAAATTAAAGTTTATGGGCTAGAGTAGCACAAATATTTATTACAATCAACATGATGAGATGTTTAAAAATAACTTATAAAATAGGAACAGTTGCAATATATGTTGTTTCCTCTATTGAAAGCAACTATTATTTGCCACTTCTGACACATTGCTGCTTGAATTAGACATTAAAAATAGTGCCTCTCATTTTCCATGCTCTGAAGCCACCCAGCTGGGAAGGCAAAGAAAAGAAATGTTCACAAACAAAATGTGCCAGATCTTGATACTGATCCTAGCAATGTAAGTCTGGAGTAAATATACTCACTGTCTTCATGGGTATTCTGGAACAGTATAAAGCCATGTGGTTTGGTCTATTGATAATAACAAGACACAGAAGAAAAAAAAGGTAAAAAAAAAAAAAATGAAACAGAAGGAAGATAGGCTGCATCACAGTGATCACTGTTTTCTGGGCTGCTAGGGCAGAAACAAGTGTCAGCCTTTTGAGTCTTGCACATGTTTTACTTCAGCAAAATGAACAAACAGTCTGCTCTAATCAGGTATGACCGCTCCTACATTCCATCACACCAGCTCCACAATGACACCTTGCAGTCCTTTTTACGGCAGAAGTACCAGGATGGTCAGAAACCTGCAGCATCTGAGTCCTTTTCCACTGGCCAAACATACCAGGAGAGAAGCCGACCCCCAGTAGTTCCATAAAAGACCATGCATTTTTCCACTTCTCCTTTCACCTCACGCTTTGGGTGCCTCCATGTTATGTCCTTGAGGCATGATCCATACAAGCTGCTGATACTGCCAATGTGGTGCATAACTGAATACAGAAACTGTGTTTATACCACATAAAGCATTTCTTTTTGTGTGTGTTAAGTCTCATCTCTTACATGTTTGTGCAAAGGAGCTAATAAAACCAGAGGGGAGGTCTTGGGATGTTCATCATGTGTAGTATAATGTTTCATTTCAGTATAAAACAGCTGTGTAAGGATTATAAAAATGTGATTTGCCAAAAATATTTCAAATATTTCAAGGAGGACTTGGTGTCATTTTCCTTATAAAAATAACCAGTTCCTTCTGTGTTGACTATGTGATGTACATAAAGTGTTTTGGCAGCTGTACAGATCGAGGTGTTTCAGCTGTTGTTCATATAGACAGATCATTTTAGAGATATACAGATGTGATGCACATTAAAAATGTAGCACTACAAGCTTTTGTAACATTCATAGATGTTTTAAGAGGTGAAGAGCAAAACCTTGACATTCAGCTGGCATCATACTGTTTTTGTTGAGGGAGGAATTGTGTTCATAAAGTCAGGAGCAAGACCTCAGGACCAGTCCTGTGCTAAACACCACAGCTGGAGCCCAGGGGAACGTGAGGAAGCTGCAGAACACTGCACAGATGCCGCTGTGCAAGAGAAGTGCACTGTTAATAAAGCTACTGAACACTGATGCCAGGGCTCCATGCTGAATTTCTATTTATTTCAGAATGTCCACGGGGTCTTACATGCCCCTGGGTGCCAAAACATCATGGAGGTATTGGCTGAAACCAGATTCCTCTGTGTCTCCCACACCTCTGCTGAACAGAAGTATATAATCTCGATCAGATGAGGCCATCCAGACCTGAGGATGCCTTTGCAGGAGCAGCAGAATGCTGAAGCCTGGAGCACATCTACTGTGCCAGCTACGGGGCAGGAGCCACTGTCTACTCGCTTGCTGACAATGTTTGTCAGGGATTGCAGAAATCCTGGCAGCAGATCTGACCCAACTGTTTGATGTGCAGAAAAATGGACTCATACACAGCAAACCACATGCACAGCACAATTTTTGTGGAATCCTCTGAGCCTGCCCATTCTGCTATCCATACACTGCAGAACTGGCTTTGTTAGATTCAATGTACAAGAGCTGGAAAACTCATCTGCTCATGTGCTGGAAGCCTGACACATCCAGAATATAAACAGGCTAACAGCACACATGCTCTGCATTGCATGCATCCATTTTCTGTCTAATATTTCAGAAAAAAAAAAAAATTAGGAGCCCTAAGCCGCTTTATCATATAATTAGAGAGACCCCAGCTGTGTTCACCTAGCAATCCCTTTGAGACTCAGGGCTCACTAAGCCCTGTCTGTATCACTGTGTGCTTGTTAAGTGTTCAGTCTTACACGAAGACAAAAATAGACTTCTTACATATAAAAAAAAAGGCTGAACTCAAAGACAAAGAAAGGCAAGACTTACCAGAAACCTAGAAAGAATTGGTTCATACTCTTTAATAAGTAAAAGCATTCATCTGGGCATCTAGACAAGGAAAGGATACTATTTGGAGCATCTTGCACTAAGACTTAAAATACAGAAAAGAAAATTTATTTTGAGGGGAAAGGTAGGAATGTGAATCACAGGAGAGTCACAGGACTGCATGACAAGAGGATCCCAGTAGGTGGATGTTGCACCAGCTCATTTTTTATTTTATAAAATAGAATCCAGAGTAGTAAAATTCCACAGGTCTTAAATTAACATCACTGAACAGAAGAATGAATCTTCATATTTTTGAGACATATGTGAATCAATAATAGCTTTGGATGCTCTACAGTATTAGAGCTTTTTGCTATGCTGTAGTTTAAGTGGAAAGAGGAAGGCTGCACTACAAAAACGAACCAGCTTACATATTGAAGGTAGATTTTTTTGGTCTATTACATAAAAATGTCTGGAAAAAGAGAGAACTGAGGTCAGCACACACAGCCCCTTGTGCTGTAACACACACACTGCCATTTCCTAAGTTGTGAGAGTAATGGGTATGCATAATGCAAAGCTTGCTACTGCAAAATGTTCTACAATTTCACCTCTCATGGGTGAAAACACAAGCCCCAAGCTGAGGATTCCAATCATCCTTAAAGATGCATTTTGATTCATGCAGAGCTGAGCTGAAAACACTAATACTGCAACTCGTTCCAGACATCACTTTAGAGATATGAAAATTTCACTTATTTTTTTATAGATTATGCTGATAAATTGGTAATAAAATTCTGCCACAAACAGGGGAAGAGGAGGTCTAGCATATATTTCATTTCAGGTGTTAAACAAACACCAGAAAATAGTGAACTGGAAGCTTCCATTCAGAAATGTCAAATAACTTCTCAAAATGAAGAAAAACTTTTGCTAGTATGCAAAGGTAAGGAAACAGATATAGATATCTTTGGTTTGTAACAGCAGAAACACAAAACTTCTCATGTTGAAGACTGAATTTGTCCCCAGTGAAAGAAGCAGGGAATTAACAGAATATCCCCTAAGTTGTGCAAATATATAAACAGCTCTGCAATTTTAAGATGCAAACATGGGGACACCAGCAATCTGCATATATCAATATTTTGATAGTAAACATACACATGAGGTTTTACACCTGACCACAACCTGCTATTTTTAGTTTGAATTTACACTAAATAGGGCAACCTTCTTTTAATTTCCTAGTTTAATTTCTTAATGCAGTTTCCACTTAGGACACATAAATACCTTGTCTGGTTTGCTTCCAAAGGTAAGTAGAAAGGAACCTGTATTTTAATGAAAATTAGGAAGTTCATAAGGCTGGTGCTTCTAGGGTTTAGAATAAATTATATTTATTCTATAAATACTAGCTGTTACATAGTCCTCCAGATATGTTGCCTGACACTAACACAGCAAGAATGCCGGGTCAAGTGCAATTAGACTGGAAGTAATGTTGAGTAAAACTCAAATCTGTAATAGGAGGAGAAGCTGACAGCAAAAGCCCATTTTCTCCCTCGCCATTGAGGTCACAGATTGTACAACAGAATGCACTTACTGCACTACATCTCTCCATCACTGTAGCTAAGCAAAAATAAATCAAAAATATATTTCTTATTTAAGATCCAGCTACACCTAAGATCTCAGTCTCCAGACTCCCTTCAAACCCTAATGTTCACACAAAGCTGTAAGTCAAATACAAGAATATTTTTCATTTCTGTTACTTTTTTTATCCTCCGAAGACCAAAATTCCTCATGACATTTCATGTGAACTTCCAATAAATTGTGCCACAAAACAGAGGAAAGGAAAATAAAGTTCTTATTATTTTAACATCTCAGTGTTGTTTATAAGGAGCTGGTACATTTTTAAATCACTGATTGCTCTCGAATCAGTACTGAGAAGACAGAACTAACATGTACCTTGAAAAATCCTTATTGAAACTTTCTGGAATAAAAACCAAACTCTATTTACATGAAGGAAGAATTTTAAAAGGCTCAAAAGGTGGGTTTTGCTTGCTATTCCTCCAGTAATTAACAAGCAAAATATTTGATATTTGGATAAAAATAACACATGTGAATGGATGCTTAGTTGAAAGAGCTATTTAATTTCATTTTATAAATCTCTTATGCAGAATAACAACCCCTTCATACTGCATTTGTTAACATATTGCATGTCAGCAAAAAAAAAAAACACCCTACTGATTACTCTACCAGGATTATTTTGACAGATATTAATATTTGGGATTTAATTGTTTAGGTGGCTTTTAGTTAATTATGTCTTAACTTTTTTCTATACTGAGAAGTGCTGAACACTTGCAGATAATACTAGAGGAATCTATAGTCCTTTCATGAATTTAAAAAAATCAAAAAAAGGAGAGTTAGAAAAAATTCAGCAGTTCTCAAGAACGGTGGTGGTATTTCACAAGGATATTTAGACTGGTCATTAGCTTTTGCAAATAACTTTCACATGGTGGATGAAAAATTAAGTAAACTTGGATTATTGCCACTTGGCCTTTATATCATGTGTGAAGGTCCATGCATTTATGCTCCAGCTGCTTCTACGCTCAGGTCTGCAGTTCCAGTGATGCTACTGGAATTTACCTGTTTTATTCTGAGGGCTGTAGAAGCAGCAAGTGAGGCGTTACTCACCTGAGAAAGGGGTAGATATTTGGGCACAGTACACACAGTCTAATCTCTGTAGTGTTTTAAAAATTTATTGCACAGTGCAAAGTATTCATATGCAAAGGGGAAAGCAGACAACTAAGCTGGAAAGCACTTCCTAGACCTCAGTAGAAAAATGGATAGAGAAAGGTCTTCCACTGGAAAGGAGGCAAAGAAACCAGGAACAATACCACTGACATACTGCTTCCTTCAAAGAAACTGCAAAGCCTTTATTGTCCAGAAGGCAAAATCCAGGAACTGCTGTCCCCAGCCAAGGTACCGAATGAGGCCAGTTGCTCACTAGTGGCTGCTGCAATGGGGGGATAGACCCTCTATGCTCATTCCCAGAAAGGACACCAAGCTTGTTGCCATGATATACCTCCTCCTGGAGCCAAAGACTACTAAACAATTCTACTCCATAACAGTGTACAGAAATATTCAAACAGATGGGAAGATGAACTTAGCATTTCACAGAAACATGCCTACATTGTGGACTCCAAAGAGGCACCACCAAGAAAGAGGGATCCAGAAGTAACAAACTGTGGGGTTTTGTGAATTTGGGCAATGATATGTATCCTGCGGTCTCTAGCAGAAGATCCATTCATGACAAGAAGTATTAGAAAAGTCTATCTCCTATGCAACTTTTCTGATGTCCAATAGTGCACAAACGGATGCTATAGCCCTTCCTTCAGCTACAGTATTTACAGAAGATTTTATAAGCTTTCCCTCTGGCTTAGTTCCTCATTCCATAAAATTGATGGGAACTCGGATAGGTCCTCCCTTTAGTTAGCTTGACTTAAAACTGGCCAGAAGAGTCAGAAATGGCTAGACAAACCTAGTGGCAGAGTGTTGTCATACATGCCTTCCTTCTAATGGGAATTGGGCTAAAGATTAGGTGAGCCCAGTTCAAATGATAGAAGTTATTAGGAAATTATGGTTAAATGTCTACTTAACTTATGGTCTGACTTCAGGGTAGAGTGTATGGGGGGGGGGGGGCGGGAAGGTGCAAGAGTACAGCTTTATTCAAACTCATATTTTCATACCAAATACCTTTTAATTGCTTTGAAGTTTAATATTTTAACCTTAACTCTAAATGTCTGGTGTTTATTGAGGTGTTTTTTGGAGATTCCTACAAAAAGTGAAACCTTCTGATTACTAATATGTGTGTTACTTCTGATTAATATGGGGATTATGCTAGCTGAATATATAAATAAACTATTTTGCTATTTCCTGGTACAAAAGAAAACAAACCAACCTTCCAATAATATTATTTAGGTAAGCCATATTATCCCTGACCGAGTTCTGTTAAATTAATGGTTCCCCATGAAAACTGAAAACCCTAAAGAGCGTTTTCACTGGCTCTATAATTCTCTAATAAATTCTCAAATTTATTAAGATTTTATGGGTGCACATTTTGTGGAAATAAATATATAATTTGAATACAATTTCCAAATTTCATGGAAAATAGTCTGAACTAGAAACACTTGTGAAGACTAAGGTTTATCATTGCATTGCACTGGAATTTCTGGCTCGGGATACCAGTTACTCTAACCTAGCTCCACCAAGACATTTGCTCTACGTTGTCGTGAAACTGGCTCAAAAACTAGATGAGTCACTCTCAGTGCTTTTACCTCTCATACTGACTTGCTTTACTAATTGGTTCCTCTCATGAAGTTTCTGAGACATTTTCATTTTTCTGTAATTCCTTTTCTGTCTTACACCACTTTCTTTTAACCACCTGTAAGTGATCCACTGCAGGATGGCCTAAGGTTTAGTCAAATTGAACTATTGCTTTGTTTGCAGTAGAGAATAGCAAATTAAATTAACCTCCAAGACAAAATGAACATTTGTCATAAAACTCTCTCTGAAAGGTTAATGAATCTCAGAAATCCTCTGAAGTGAATGAACAAGGTTATACTTAACCAATATAGCAAACAAAAAACTCATGCAGCAAATACTGCAGTCCTAATATAATCCCTCTGATTTCAGCGAGTCTGATATTTTCACAGCATTACATTAGACTTATATCCTAATAAATATTACAAAACAAATGTAACCTAACAGACAGTTCAATTACTTATTGTTTGTGCTGCCTGTGGTGCCAGATGTGACCCCATCCTACACCCAAGCACCACACTGCAAAACTGGTTGTCCATTTCCCAAACTTTCAAGAGCATGCCCAGACCTAAGCAGTGACAAAGCCAGTACCCTCTGGAGAAATAGACACTGGGATGGGAGGATGCCACCACCTTTCTTTTGTGCTCCTTGCTAAGCATCTCCCAGTAACACAGGATCTTGCATAGATTTTATGCTCTCTCTGTTCCACCGTTTCAAATTAACATTATTTATTTATTGATTTATTTTAGTGGAATAAAAGCAGCCAGATCTTCTCAGCTCATTTGAAAAAGTGTTTAATAGCAATAGTGATAAGGGATTTGGGGTACTCACACCTGGGTCACTTGTAAGTCCCATGATTACCATTTATAATATACTGACTCAGACATTGGTCCCTTAAGGATATCCCGTAGGTTAAGTCTCATAAACTTATGCCAGGACAAGTTTACCAGATATTCTTCAAAGTTTCTTCACTATTACTTTTAGTCAGTGTTGTTTTAAGGGATGCAGAGTGAAGGGGATTTCCAAAGCTGCTTGGAAGAGTCTGGCACCACCCAGCAAACACTCCCATGCTGCAGCTGGGCTATCACTTTTCATGCCTTTATGCCTCTACGTGTCAGGTGGTTGTGTGGGGAGGGGGAATCAGCAGCCAGTGAGGTCAGCTTCTTATGGGGAGGTTATGAATGTTATTTAGTCCCTAAAAGATAAAACAGAGAAGCACTTTCTCGATATTGAATGGCAAGAGAATCCACGTGGGACTAGGATCAGTAATACAGAGCTGAGGATAAAGAATTTAAAATTAGGTTATTGTGGAGTTAACCCATTAAGCTGTAATTTAAACTACCTAAATGGACAGATCCGTGTTCCCCATGTCTGCACCATCTTTTATTATCAACTCAGAAATAAGATACACAAGCTGGTAGCCTCTGTTTTATTGTTCTGAATAGGAAGGGGCGAAAAATGAAGCAAAATTATGAGTAACTGTTTCTTGTCATGTTATTTGTATTCTGCCCTTTGGAGAGTATATTATAATGGAAGAGGGAATGTTAAACCACCAGAGGCAGTTTATGGTTCACTGCAGATTACAGAGACTGAAAAAGAAAAACAAAACCAGTAAGCTTACCTTTTTATTCATACAATATTTCAATAGCTGCAATGGCTGGTGGGAAATTTTCCCTGTAAACATTTTTATGTGTAAACATTCTGAAAGTTTCTTGAAAAGTACAGTTAACTTGCAGAGCACAGTATTTCTTCAAGCTTTTTTTTTTTTTTAATAACTCAAATGCATCTTCTTTAAAAGACTTCTCCTAACACAAGTTTAATTATCTGCAAGGCATATACATCACATTCAGACAAAAGCAACAAAAAATCAGAAATGCCTTCCCTATGCAAATGTGCATAACTGAAAGGAAGACAGCACTGCTTTTTCCTCACCACAATTCAGTAACATGATATTTGTACGTGAATGAATCAAAACAATAGCATTGCTTCATATGGTTTTGAATGACACAGGCATGAGAAAGTTGATTCTAGGTGAGGTAGAAATTGTATTCCTACATTTCTGCATTTGCTCAGGATGCCTGGGCAAAGCCAGTACAGCTATTGCAAGCTGGAGTATTTCTTTTCAATCAAAGTAAAAGCATAACTTCCTTTTGTCAGACCGGCATTATTTCTTTTTGCTTTTCTTTTCATTTAAAGAAAGAAAAGACCTCATGAATAAACCTCGTGCTAGATTAAGGAATTTATTTCTGTCATCTCATTAAAACTTTGTAAGAGCTAAGGTTAACACTCTTTTCTTGCCTCTTTGCTAGGAACTAAGAGTAAATTCCTGCTTAGAGTTACAGCAGGGGTGGAGATCAAAACATATTTGAAAAGGGGTGGAAATCGGGAGAAGTAAAGGGAGATAAAATCTGCTCCACAGCTTATAGCACCAGCCTTTGCCAGGAGTTCTCCAGGTCTCACCACTTCAGGGAATTCCCTGGCAGCATACCTATGCAAATAACTGTGTTTATTTCACTTCCACAGATTTTTCACGTCACCTGAAAAATCCTGCAGTTTCCCATTAGGATCAATCTCTCCTTTGTGTTACCATTCTCAGTTAGGGATGCTGGTTAGGGAAAGCAGTTGTGTCTCCTGATGTGCATGCCCCTTTTGCATCTTTACAGCTACACAGGATGCACAGAAAACACAGGGCACAATAAGCATAGTGTGAATAGATAATTCTTGGATAGTGAAGTTAATCATGCATTGTCAGAACTCAAAATGTCCCTCAGACATTTTCAGAGGTTCCAGGCCTTGGTCAAAAGCATTTTAGACCCTGGCAAGCAGCTGAAAACAGCTGGGATCTTGAGTTTGAACCATGGAATGAATTACCAACTTTGAAGGTGGAACAAGCGGTCACAGAGAGTTAGATGGTATAGTAAAAGTAGTCACAAATTAGAGGGGAAAATTTTTTAGTATTGTACAGGGGGGTTTTAACACCTGTACAGGGGGGGTTTTACTTTGTACATGGGGGTCAGGAGTTCTAAGATGGAGGAAAGTGGGCCTGATCCTGTTCTTCCTCCTTCTTCTTCCTTACCTCCATGTTCTTGGTGATGTTGGCATTTTTCTATTGGTTTAGGCTGGGGACACACTGTTCAACGTAGATGATAGATATTGGCACATTATTGTAAATATAGTACACGTAGTTTCTGGTATATAATGTTTGTACCATCCCACTGAGGGGTAGAGCCCCGCACACTGCCCTGCAGGACAGACCTGCGGCAGGGCAGCAGAACATGTTAGAGATAAGCAAGAATAAACAACCTTGAAAACAGCACAGACGAATTATGTCTTCTTCTTTGGCAACGGGGCAGAAAGACAGAGACTTTCTACAATCTCGGAATCACCAATACCCACAGATTCCGACAATGCATAAATTAGTCTGGTCCTTCTTTTTTACGTTTTTTTTCCCCCAGTTTTGGGTTATTGAGCTTCATTTGTTTTGCTGCTAATTTGACCTTTTATGGAGTTCAGATCTGTGGTTAGTAACTACATGTCAATCCCTTTGCTGCAGGAGGAAAGGTCTGGTATAAAGACTGCAAGAATGGTGAAAATGTTCACACTCTGACACTTTTAGGACTTATCTCGTATTTTTCAAATGGCTGGCTATGGCTGATCAATGTAAATCTGTTTAGTAATCAATACAAAGTGCAGGTTCTGATAATTCATTGTGTTGTCATTTAAAACAGAGGAAAAGATGAGCTACTGATATTTTTATAACAAATTACACCAAGCTGGAAATTGGAAGAAAATTATTCAGGCAGTGTTGTGGATGTGAGGGATTTAACCTGAGCCTAGGTTCTCCTGGACACCTGAGTTGTTAAAGTAGGTATCTCAAAACTAAAAATTCTTTGACAAAGATAAAAGAAAGTGTTGATTCATGCCATCAGTATGGACTAGAATATCAAAATGCCTTCTGATGTAGAGGATAATCAGGATAAGTAACTTCACATCCTTTCTTTTACTCTTTCCTATCTACCTGATACATTAAAGGAGAGATGAGTTCATGCAAACCATGAAAGCCTGGACATCCTGCAGAGCAAAGAAATTCTCTTGCTGGAATCAAGAACAACAACTTTAACTTTTGCAGCCAAAGCAAGAGTCATCCAAAAAAACAAAAAATTGAGGTTTGATTTTTTTTTTTTCCTGAAGAAATGGTGGATCTGTAATTTCTGTGTTTGTTGGGGTATTTATGCAGCTTACCTGAGTATTTTGACATCTTGTAAATATTTACAAATAGAAAGTTATAATGCCTAGATGAAGATGATGATGTTGATGATTTATTACTCCATGTGGCTCAGCTTAGTCTGTTAGTGAATTGATTTTCAAGATCAACAAGAAAGATCTTACCTGGATTTCTCATATGTAAAGCCAGGCAAGTGACCAACCACACCCAACCACATTCTTTTTAGCATCTCTACCTCTTCACTTTGGACAATCATTGCCAGCAATTCCTCTTCATGACTATACACAAGCTGTCTCAAACTGGCAATTTCTAGTCTTTTCACCCAAGCTTCTGAAGTTTTGAACATGTCCTGGTTAGAGTGAAACATGTAAGAAACGTACCTGCAACTTATATCATCTAGCTTTGCATTTTCAAAGCTTGAAATAAACAAATATTATCTTTTCACTGCCTTCTGAATGATTTCTAAAATTTCTTGCAGTCTTCCATTTTATTACAAGTTGTACATGATTTGCTATGTTTCTGGGAAAGTATACAAAGTGTAATAGGACCAGTATCACAGAGTAAAATGAGAGTTAAATGATCTAATTTCTTTAATTAGAAATTGACTTTGGATAGTTCAGTGTTGTCAATCTATTTTCAGGTAATCCTCTTTTAGAGCAAGTGCAGCAGTTTGAGTTAACTGGCAGACTGATGAGATTTTGGTAGCATAATCCAGCCAAGAATTAGCTATGCTCGTTAAGATCTTCACTGCCAATAAAAACAGGATTATGCTTTGGACCCACAATCCAAAATAAAAATACCAAACTAGCTGCCAGTGTGTTTGGATCAGCCAAATATTCCTTCTCAGCTCTTTCTTGCTTACTTCATCTGAGAAAAGAAATTTTGGGTTCACTTTGCACAAGGCAACTTCTTAGCTGCTGTTTGCAACAGCTTTCTATTTCCTTAGAAAGGATGTGATCCCTTTAAATACACAGCAGTTTGTGACACCCTCTGTCCTGAATACAAACACTGCAATGTGCAGGTGTTTTTTTATCAGTGACCTATGGACTGGTAACCTATTAAAAATAAAAAATTGGCGGGCATTGAGCATGCATCTACAGATGTATAATCATGCCTTTTTTTATTTAATGTTACTCTTTGTGGGCTTCAGAAGGATATTAATGTGAAAAGGTTAGTCATGTAGGTTAAGTATCTTTAGCTGAGCCAGGGCATCAGATAAAAATGGGCAGGTCTAGCAACATGAATGGAGCCCCAGCAGTTTATATGCAGTTATATCAAGAGGGCAAATTTTGTCATTCATATTAGACTGGAATGGCTTATTATCCAACTTTGAATCATATATGAAGATGTTCAAATATTGTTTCTTTGTATTGTACCCAAGCTTAGCTTAATCCTGAAAGGCTCCTGGAATTTTGGATTACCAAGCAGATTCAGGACACTCACAGAAAATTTGTGACTCTGTTGTTCCTAGGCTCTTTGATATTTGTGCATTTGTTTTGAACATATTTATACTAAGTACAGAATGACAACTGAATTATTTTAAAGACAGCAATTATTTTTCTTGTTGCCAGACTTTTAAAATAAATTATTAGCATAATATCAATACAAATAATCTCAGAATTACCTTAATTGAATCCAAATGGCTGTAGTTCAACAGATCAACATGATTAAATCATAAAATTATAAAAAAGGCTTATGTTGGAAGGGGCCATAACGATCATATCTAGGTCCAGCCTCCTGCCATGGGCAGGAACACCTCCCACTGGACCAGGTTGCTCAGAGCCCCATCCAACCTGGCATTGAATACTGCCAGAGATGTTGTAGCATCAACAATTTCTATGAGCAACTTATTCCACTGCATAACCACCATATTCATAGTAAAACATTTCTTCCCAAGGTCTAATCTAAACCTACTCTCTTTCAATTTGAAATCACTCCTCCTTCTCCTGTCACTACATGCTCTTTTGAAAAATCCCTCTCCATCTTTCTTGTAGGTTCCATTCAGGTACTAAAAGGTAGCAAAAAGGTCATCCCAAAGCCAGGCTGAACAAACCTAATTGTCTCAGCCTTTAGGAGAGGAATGGAGAGGTCCTCCATCCCTCTAGACATATTGGTGACCCTCTTTTGGACTTCTTCCAACAGGTCTATGTTCTTCCTGTGCTGGGAACCCCAGAGCTGGATGGTCCACTCCAGGTGGGGTCTCAGGACAGCAGAGCAGAAGGGCAGAGTTTCCTCCTTTGCCCTGCGGGCCACTCTGCTTTGCATGCAGCCCAGGATGCAATTGGATTGCCAACTCATGTCCAGCTTCTCATCCACCAGCCCCCCAAAGTCCTTTTCAGCAGGGTTACTCTCTATCTGTTCATCCCCCAGCCTAACTTGAACTGACCCAAATATCACTGACCCAAATCTACACTCCTCATTTTTTTCTGTCTGTCTCTGGTTTATTTTCTTTTTCCATTATTCTCCAACAGCTTGGTTCAGGTCTTCTCACAGAAATGCAATAAAATATTCAAAGTGATACTGTCAAGCATCAAAATTTTAACCATTTGCACTATGTAATGAAAGTAAAGCAAAAGCCTATTAAAATCCTAAAGATATTACAGGGGTTTTTTTCAATATGTGATGAAATCACAGTTCTCCTTTTTTTTTTGGCCAACATTCTTTTTCTGTTAATGATAAAGAAGTCAATAAGCATCCCAGGGAGTTTATAGCCTAAAAATTCGATATATAACTCCAAGTTAACATGCCCTGCCTATTACATATATGTGTTTGTGTTTGGCAACCTCTCCTTTCTCTCTGAGAAGGTAATGTGCTCTTTGATCATCCATGCCTGGGATACAAAGCCTCGTGTCCAGCTGGGTGTTTATTAATACATGAAGAACACCATGAATACAGCTTACTGCTTCCAGGCCTGGAATAGACCCAGGAGCTTTGAGTAAAAGACTGCTGGATCCAAGTTTTATCTCTGTACATGCTTAAGCTGACAATCAAGTGTGTTAGAGAATAGCCTGAGTCATGCCAGCCCAGCACAGAAACAGGGTTCCTTGAAGGAGTATTTCTGTAGCATCCACAACGGACCCTGACGTTTTTGTTTTAACCATTGTTTTCCATTGTACAACACAGCTAAGCCTTCCCTTGCCCTGGATTCTCAAGATGAAGGAAGCAGTATGAGCCCTATGCAGTCTGCATGATCATATTCCGGACACACTACAGGGCTGATGAGGTATAGTTTTCCCTGCTGTTCAGCAGCACAGCCAAAAACCTAATCCAAAGTCTTAATAAATCAGTGGGTAACTTTTTGTTGACTTTAAACTGAAGCCTAATAACATAGAACCAGAGAAATGCTTCTCTAACTTATAAATGAGAGGTATGTGCTCTGAGTCAAAGCAGATGTTTCTAAGAGATTAATTTCCCTGATCAGTAAATTCCACAGTAAGCAGATACTATTTAATGGCTGCAGAGGATGCTTTGGGAATCAGTCCTTCTGGATTAATTGGAGTGCTGTCTAAAAATAGTGTCATCAGTTTTGAGCTTGAATTTTATTGACAACTGAATTTTTATCAATAGGAACAACTATTTGTATAATCTCTTTAGTACACATAACCTACAAGTGAAGTAGATTAATAGTAGTCAATTACAAAGTCATTTTAAAGTAAAATTGCAAGTAATGTGTTAGCCCCTAAGAGACCATCTCTAAGCTAACATGTGTGGAAAACATAATTACTTTATTTTGTCTTTCAGCATTAGCATCAATTTATCTCTCTGGAGAGAGTGACTCAAATATCTTACAAGGAGGAGAGTAAGAGAAGTTACGAACACTTTGAGGTCAATGAAAAATCTTCATTTTTTTTTCTTTTTAATGTCTTATCCTTAATTTACAGTCACAAAGAAATACACTGCATTAAAATATAAATGTTCTGCATCTGGTATTTGTTGCCTTCTTATGCAGATTTTTCAGGAGCATGCGACGACACAATTCAGAATATTACTAAGGTGAATAATTAGGCAACAGAAACTGGTTAATTCAGTCAGATGTTCTGACTCTGGGGGTTCAGTTGTCCTGAATTATGCACAGCCCTGAGTGACAGAGTAGCGCAGTGTCCCCTTGAGCACTCGGGACACAGACACACCCTTGGCTTCATCAGAAGTCAGCCTGGGTCTGCTTGGCTCACTTGGTGCAACGTAACACTGTCAATGCTTGGGGAGCCCTTGCTGAAGCTGCCAGTAGCACCCCCCCTCTTCTTACCAAGGCTGGCCCTAGCACAGGACCCTTCTGGCACCCAGAGGAAGAGAGCCAGTCCAGTAGCTCTGCCTGGACTTAGTCTGGGAGAAACTCTGCTAGATGTGAAACTTGTAAAGGAAAATATCCCTTAATTCCCTGGATTTAATGCATGCTTGTTAGCACCCCCTGCAACTGAGACATGTCTGACCTCAGAGTAATACCACAATATTGCCAAAGGTCACCAGACACGACTGGCACCAGATTGTACTGACAGCAGTCCATGAGACACCCAAATTTAGCTAACACACCTGTACAGCATTCCTGCTGTACAGATGTGGACCAGTAATCTGTGACCTATACAATCAAAAACCAGCCAAGTACAAGTTGATGGTATAACAAAAAAATTTTCATGTTCAGTAAGAACATCAGAAGACACATATGGTACTAGAAGCATATGGAACAAGAAGTATAAGAAAAGAAAAATAAAATGGAATCCTGTCCAAGAAGATTCTCAGAGTTGTCTCAGCATAAAAGTGCATAGAAGATAAAAGGCTCACACTTTTTTACATTTGTGAAGTTAATCTGTAGGCTATAAATCTTTTCTAAGCTAAATTTCTTCTATTCCAGGCATAAAGCCATTTGCTGCTGGTTTTGTATTTTTTTTTTAGTAAAGTTATATGCTTCATTATAAGTATGCCTTAAAGCTCATATTTTTGAAGTTGAATTAGAGCCAGTTCAGAAAATTAATATCCTGTTATATTATCATAAGAAGAAGTTGGACTGCTACAGACATACAACATTTTATCCCTTTGTGCACAACAGTCCCATTTCCTGCATGTAGACATTCCATGTATGCCTAGAGATCTGTTTTGTCAGCACCAGCAAAGCAAGGATTAAGGGCTTTATCTCAGTCTCCATGGCATCCTATATATTTTGAAGAAATTTTGTCATAGCAAGTGGAAACTGAGACCCACAAAGGTGATTTGTGTATGACGTGATCTACTCTGCAACTGGGATACTCCTTTGCCTTGTGTAAATCTCTTCGCCATACATAGAAGGTTTGGCCTCGTAACTGACATTAGATTTCCTAGATTAATTTGGCTGAATGCTTCCTTTGGTTCTGCATGTTTGAGGCACA
Source organism: Taeniopygia guttata (assembly GCF_048771995.1). Lineage (NCBI taxonomy): Eukaryota > Metazoa > Chordata > Aves > Passeriformes > Estrildidae > Taeniopygia > Taeniopygia guttata. The sequence goes on along the minus strand of NC_133027.1, from coordinate 48,091,587 downwards.
CCCACTACTGCTGTACTGCAAAAGAAAATTTCCTAAATGTTGGTCCTCAAAGCATTTCTAGTCAGCAAGCAGCTGAATTGACAACTCCCAAACAATTCTGTACAGGAGCACTTCCTGTTATATTTTAGATATTCCATGAAATATCATTTGAAAGCTGATCAACCTGAGATGATACAGTCCTTTTCATGAGATAGGTAATGATGCTAGTTTTAAGAATTTCTTCTTCAAGGAATAAAAGGCCTGTGAATTTTCTAATTAAACTGCAATCACCTTTAGTGCAAGCAAGGTTAAGATAAAAGAAAAATAGAGAGTGTGTTTATCAAATGCAAAAAAATACCACTGCAAATCTTTAGAAAAAGATAGAGGCATGTACATATCTACAACTTAGAAAAGCTTCAAAGTTTTCTCTTTCTCTGTAGTGTGCAGTTGGAAGGCTGATGCAGTTCTTTGTTGCCTTGTCAGTACCATTCTATGCAAATTTTAAGCCCTTACTTTATCTCACAGAAGGCCAGATTTGCTGGCTTCTCTTCCTTTTCATGGCCCGAAATGTTTTTAAGGGTGAGTTGAAATGCAAGTCCAGCTACCTCTTCTACTTTTGCAAGACTTCTTATAGATAACTACCAACAGGAGGTAGTTTCAAAATTCTGTCCTCAAACTATTGCTTGACTCCTTCTGCTTTGGAAATAAAATATTCTTTGGCCATACTCAGACAAGGTCATCTTTTGCCCCAAAACTGAATGAAATGTGCTGATGACTAAGCCATGCAAAGAGAAGTACTTCATTTTTCAAATGCCAAAGTGGAGCCTTTACCAAAAACGTATATTTTCATGTAAATGTGTAATTTGATTGTTATATCTTAGGCAGTTATATTACCAAAATTATCACAGGCAAATCATTATTTGACTTTTTTAGTAGATACAATTGTAACTAATTGTTTCAGAATAATAATGGATATTGGGTTTACTAAGTCCTAACCTTGTCATTGAATTCTAAGACACGTTTGGTTTCTCAGTATTGCAAAAAGGAATCTCTTAATTCTCCTCCTATCCCTTCTCTCAGGTAACCTCTTTGTTTATAGCCTTTCTACAAATTAATATTTCTTGAGAGAAATATAGTTCTCTGCCTTCTAATTCTTACAATTCCCGCACAAGCAACTTCAAACATATCTTGCTTATTAGGGTACCCAATATTTCTAAATACCTTACATGGGGCATTCAGAGGGTTACTTAAATCTACAAGAGACTATAATTGCTTACTTAACTATGAGAAATGTTTATGTAATGAGAGGAATATATGATTTGAGGACAGCTGGAGAGAATGGCAGCTATTGTAATTGTGTGGTATGTGTATAGGCTTGCAGTAAAACAGTGCTAAAGGAAGTAGTTAAAATCAGCACCACCCAGTCAACTGGATGATGAAAACACAGCTTCTGCCAACAATGGATCCAGCAGACCTGTGGAAAGATAAATCAAGTCATAATGAAGTCACCAGATTATAATCTCAGTTAAATTTTAGATAACATATTTAAGTGGATCTATGGTGAGGTAATGGAAAGAAATTTAACAGATTGTAAGAAAATGCTGAATTTTGAGAGATATAGTGGAGACTGTGCTAACATTGAAAATGTAATATGCAGAATTAACATCAGCAGAATGTCATGGGGATTGACTGGATATATCACCCTTTCTCTCTGTGTGGAAGAAATACAAATGCAATATGACTGACCAGCAGGCTGAACAAATAATGATAAAATTTCAATACTCTACTTAGAAATCCCATGGATATGCTTCTAATTTCAATGCTGTACTTAGATATACCATGGATATGCTTCTATCAGACACAACTACATCAATAAAGAAGCATATGGGTCCACAGAAGATTTTTTTTTAATTGCCAGTATAAAGTTTGTGATGTTATTTTTTAATCAAGTCTTTGATAGATTAGGGTAGAAATGGCATCTGAAAAAATTTGCTTTTGACAAACAATATGTACCTTCCAAGTTTCTCCTTCTCACATGTAAAATGCCAAATGAACTTACCTGTTCAGTGCAAAGAGTATTAAAATCCTGTAGAAATCCTAGAATAGTTCCTTTCCCTTTTAAGTGCAGTAAAATTTTTAGAAATTGTTTTAAAAATTCCTTGTAATTGAAAACATTTTTTCAGGGATAAAAATCCTTTAATTAATAACAAAGTTTTGAATTGCACCCTTATTTTAAAAAAATACAAGGCACCATGAAGTGTCCCAGGGATATTAAACCTACTTAAGTAGCAAAGTAAACAATATGCAATTAGCCCTAAACCTTTCAGAAACACAGGTGATTTGTCAGGTCTGTTCATACAAGTGGGCCTGTGTGAGGCTGGCCTTTGGGACACAGACTTTCAAGTTGCCAAGCAATTAAAGTGTTGTGTAGTTCATAGTTCATTAGGTTTCGGGGAGAAGAAAAGCCCAGAGAGAACCACGGAGACTCAGGACTCACCCTGGAAATGGTGAACAGGCTACAAAGGAGTTGGTCATGACTGGTAAGGAGTAAAAATAGGCATTTAATTTATACCAAGAGTTATCGCTAGCCTTTCACTTTGTTTTATTAAGTAAAGGGCTAAGCTCACTTCTGGAAATAATTGTTGATAAAACACTTTGAAATGTACTTATAATCATAGAATTGTTAAGCTTGGAAAAGACCCCTAAGATCACAGAGTCCAAGCATTAACTGGCAGTACTATGTGCATCACAGAACCATGTCCCCAAGAACAGTGAAGATGCCACTAGGAAACATTGTCACTCTCCTTGCTTGAAGTAGTGGTGCACAGGTATTTTCATATTGCAAATTTCTTGATGGAACCTCTGACATTCACCTGCATTTTGTTTCAGGTAGCTAGCAGACATACATCTGTGTGGGAAGCTGGGGGTGGGGCGGAGAGAAGAGACAGGAGGGGACATTTGAAAATGGGGAAAAAAAACCCACACCTGAAACTCATAAAGAAAATTCTGTATCCTAAGCTTGCAAGATGTGAGTCACTAAATGGCCCCAACATCTTTATACTATTTCTCCAATGCTTACTGCCTGCAGAGAGCAACTGTGTTAGGAAGGGTACTAGGAAAACCTGATGGAGTTGTAAGTCCTCTCTCCCAAGCAGCCCTTCCTCCTGCATGCATTTCAATGTCAGCCTTAAATATTAAATGTTTGCATTTCACTCCATTTTTGTTAACTTGTTAAATATTATTGTCATTGAGTATTGGTAAAATAAACCCTGTCTAGACAATTTCCCTTGATACAGTCTTATAATGCATTAAAGAAAAAAAAAAGTCATTGCTTTATGTGGGGAATATTTTTCTTTCTAATAAGTGATGGTTTACCTTTGGAAATTAATATTTTAGAAACAAGATTTGAGGGCATCTAAGGGTTGTAAAAACTAGTGGTGACATACCACAATATTTAATAGCTTTGTGTACTCTGCCTTACATTTGAAGGCACCAAAGCACATCACTGCAAGACCATAATGCACACACTGTCATGTCTTCTCTTTTAATTAGGTCACCTACTCTGCCCGCCTTTCAAGTGCAATGGCTAAAATATGTAATTTCTGTCATTTCTCCAGACTGCTTTTTAAATTCCCAAAGGAAGATTCTTCCACTAGTTAGTTTTGGTTTCTTTTTTAGGAGGATTGTTTTATACTTCAACAAAACACCTTTAAAATTGACTAACTTTTAATTGACTAACTTTTACTTATTAATATCAGGCAATTAAAGTATTGCTTTTCTGCCTGATTGCAAGGATTTCGCATCTCCTTATTACTTCCCTATCTCCTGTATAAGTCTCTCTGGTTTTGGCAAATTGTCCCAGATTGAAACACAAATACACACAAATTTAAACAGAAATTTAAAACTGAATGAAAAAATGTTCACTTCTTTTTTCATCTAGAGCTTTATTTTAAATAAAAAATCCTGGAAACTTTAAACAATATGCACGTCCTAGTCTTATTTCAACTGCAATCAAAACATTGGTATGGATCACAAACCTTGTCTCACCCACATCCAAACCCAAAGGGCACCTAAAGTTGGCACTTTTCAGTTACAGGACACCTAGAGAAAAGCAGAGGATTTCCTTTTAATGGGGCATTGGACACAACCCAAACTTAAAAGACCTCCACAAAGACCTGTTGAAACTTATTTTGTTTGGACTGGCTTTGCTTTAACGTATGGTGAGAAGAAGATAAATTTTGCACAGAGCTCAGTACCTGAAATATATGCCTGGAAATTGGGAGGAAGCTGGGATGCAAGATTTCTGCCTTTGATAGACATCTCCTATCCCCCAAGAACTAATGTTTAATACCCCGTTGAACGGCAATTTTTCCACCGCTCCCACAAAAGTTGTGTAACTGAGCAAAAAGGAATGCAAGGATTAGGAACCTAGCGAGACAGGAAGGAGGAGACATCCTGGAGCCATAACCTAGTGGTAGAAAAATATGCAGGAGGCAGCAGAAGAGGAATCCTGAGTTCTGATTTCAAAGCCAGGGTTTTACTCAGTATCTTTTTTGCACACAACATATAACTGATCTCCAAAGCAGTACTGAAACTTAGTATTTCTTCTTGAGTGTGTTACAGACAGTAGTTCTAGGTGTAAATCTGTGTTCCTTCCATTAGGAATAAAATTTCTGGCTTCTGTTTCCTGGACTATTTAAGTACTTTACCCCATCAGCACAGGCTACAGTGCAGAATAAAGGAATGCACAATACATTACAGTTCTGTTACAGGAGGTTTTTGTCTGAATATATCAGGCTTATAAGACCATTTCAGAATTTCTGTCTTATGACTGATTGTCAGGGCAATCAAAGAGCTGCTTGGTTCAAATAGAAAATAATAACCCATGGTTACAAAAGATGTTTGGTGAACAAAAACTATGCACTGCCTGGTATTTTCTTAACTTCCTTTTCACTTCATAATGTAGTGTCAGGACTTAGAAAGAGTTTTATCTCTGATTCAAGGGCAGTAGTTCATGCATTCTCTAATCAGTATTTTCCATTAGTATTTTCATTTAATATACTGTCCTCTTGTGTCTCTTTTCCTTGCTTTAAGGTTTACAATATCTAAGAAATTCAGGTTCAGGGAAGATCTGGAGTCTTCACAAGACTCCTTTATAGTCTGATACGTAAGCATATAATATTGTCTGCTAAGTGCAAAACATTTCATTTCCATTTTGCAATGGAGCAACATCCTTGCACATATTCACTACAAATAATCATGTAGGAAGGTGAAGTGATATAAAACTCATAAAGGAACACAAATCTCACTGCACACTAACTTTTCTGTGTTGATAAAACCTCCTGCAAAGTTTAAGGACAAGATAGAGAGGTGCATTGAATTTCTTCCAGCTAGGGCAAGTATATCCAATGTATTAGCTAGACAATATAAAGTCAAGTGTTTATGGCAAAAAAGAGAAATTTTCTTGTTTGTGTTCAAAACTTCAATAAAACTTATCCCACTGTTTAACAACTGTCTTTCAATACAAACCCTTTGTTGTAGGAAATAGCATGGAGAAGTGTTTAGACTGAATAAATTTTCTGAGCATGTGAATTGAACCAATTTTTGCAATTTCAGGCCATTCACCGAAACACAGTTTAAGACTCCAAGGGAGCACTACAGCGAAACATTCAGACTGAGCTATTTGAAAATGGTTAAAGGCTACTTCAACTTCATTTCTTCAGCTACATTTTGGAAAGCATGTTTTGTAGGGCAAATTCAATTTCCACTTGAACTGCTGAATTGATAAAATGTCTTATTGCATCATACCATAACTTTATTGTAATTCCAAAGTTCCCAAAAAATATAACAGCAACTATTAAAAAAGCTACAATAATGGTACCTAGTCCACTGACAGAACATATATGCAGTCTTGAAAATTTGACAGAGATAAGTACTCTCGTCTGTCTCAGACCTTTTATCTTGTTATTTAATTTGGTTCTGAATTAGTTGCACTAATTATCACTTCCAGTTTATAATGTTGGTTTTTGCTATCATCTCTCCCTTTGATATTTTTTATGTCCTGGAAAATATTACTGTATGCCTCTGTCCCCTTACAGAAGCTACCAGTCACCTTACCATATTCCTTTCCCCATTCCATTGCTGGTTCTCTGTGAAATGAAAACTGCAGAGCCAACATTTTGGGGCACTGAGCATGTATCAATTTTTATGAAGGTAAAAAACTATTTTCTGGTTTATTTTTTTTTTCCTTCCCTAGCTGTTTCCACCTTCCTGTAACCTCTCTGGCTGGCAGTGGGCATGGAGGTGGCACTGGCACGAAGTTGTCCACAGTAACTACTTATTCCTTCTTCCAGCTGGAAAAAGCCAATCATTAAGTAGGCAGAAATACATTAAGCCAATCATTAAGTAGGCAGAATATCAGCTTGTCTATGCTTTAGTCCCATGCATCTCACTCTGACTGTATCAATATGATTTTCATCTCCCATTTTGTTGGCCAGGCACCTGATAATGAAAGCATCCTCGAATATTTTGTCAGCTTTGGTTTTGGTCATCCTAAGTCTTCCATCAAGAGAAGCCTGAAAGATTAATAACACTTTGGAAGGGGATAATTTGGCAACCAATGGCTAGAATCTAGAATAAGAGTAAATATGGAACATTTTTGATGTGCCAAAATGTAAACTGGGAAGTTAAGAGCAGCAATTTCTAAGTGTAAAATGTTTGGATCACAACATTTTGTACCAAGGCTAGCTAAGTCAATCCTTTCTGGTAAGCATTCCTAGCAGTTTCCACAGAACAGCTGTTCCCAACAAAGAACTTCACCTGGAAGTTACTAACTTAACTATTGGATGCAACATTCAGCTGCAAGAGCTCCTACTGAACAATGGTATTTCCTCTGAAGTCTCACATCATCAATCATAATTCACACTGTTTTGATTGGATTCACTGTACCATGTTGTCCAGTTTTGCAGGCCATTTTCTGAAAAATTACACAGACAAGACATACTGAATGTACATTTTTACTGCATCTGTTCTTCAGTGGAGAGAATGTGCCACAATGGCACAATGCAAAGAAAAGCTGAGGTTACAGCTGCATTTCTGAAGAACCCTGCAGCCTCTGATCACACTGGCTGTATCCACTCCTATGTATTCAAGATAAAGGCATTATAATATATTTATTTTATTCCTAAGTGTTTGTATGTAAATTCCATTCATGGGAGCATTCTGTGTTGAGTATATCCAAGGCTCAATAAAAAGTATATATCACAGCCTTAAAATAAAGTTTATAAATTCTGCAATTTTATTCTGCCACAGCGGTTCAGAAGGTATTGCAATATTACAACTACATTTTGCAGATGTTCACTGTGCCTGTATTTAAGTATCTCCAACTGGACAACATATTATCTCTGTAAATACATTCCTGTGCACTGAGTTATTTTCAAGTCCATAAAGTTTGGAAACACCATAAGGTTGTCCCAGTGTCAGCACTCTGCTACGCAGTGAAGTCTAACACATGGGCTCTCACAGAAGTAAATAAAATTATCTCAGGCTGTCACACTGCCTGGAAAAAATGTCACATTTCTTTCTGACAGATCACTTTGGAACAGAGCAGATCTCAGGAAGTAGTGCAACTGTGGGAAAAGTTATCTCTAGAGTTATCTAGTTTAGTAACCTTGTGCTGTGTATTGAGACCAAACTCAATGTGACTCTCATTTCACTGCAATGGGACTCATGCTGCAAGTGATATACATTGAGGCCAAGTAGAGATAAGGAACAATATAATTTTAATTTTATAATAAGTGTAAATACAATTGTAACTTAATTTCTTACCAGCCCCCTGTGAAAGGTACTTTCAGTTATAAAGGGATAGAAATTTTAAAGCATAGTCCCTTAAAGATGTCAGTGAATGATTTTCCATGAGGGAACTGCTTCATGCCTCAGTGGAGACAGTCTGCTTCACACAGACACTAACATTTCATTTAAGACAAAGTCTAACATTTCATTTAAGATGATGTCTCCTGTGGTTTCGGTTTCCAAAGAGGCTGTGCTTTGTGTTGGGTCACTGCATTACCTATTTGAAATCAGGATTTAGCCCTTGTGCTTTTGTTAGCTTCCTATCACAGAGACTCACACACCCTGCTTAATTCTAAACAGAGCAGCAGCATTAATTAAATATTTACAGGAGAAAAATACAAAAATAAATGACTTCTCAGAACACAGGACCATGTTGAAAGAACTGTCAAGCAGGGCATTCAATTTTAAATGCTTCTGATCTGGTAAGGAAGAGATTACTGCTTTCCATATTCATATTTTATATTTTGACTGACTCCAGAATAACCTCAGGGAGAGCTCAGAATATCAGCTTGTCTGTGTTTGGGAGCTGACACTGGAATATGCAATCAGGAGAGTCTGCCATCTGATTAAACCCCTCCTGACACCACCCTAGCTTTGGTGAAATTTAAACTGCCTCCTCCCTCTTTCTCTGCCTTTGTGAGAGGCATAGCAAGGCATTACACCCCTCTTGTTAATGACGGATGGCCCCGCTGGTTCAGCCCAGGGGACAGGCAGAGATGGGCTGACAGCAGCGCACAGGCACAGGCCAGCAGGGACCCCCAGTCTGTACCACCCACAACAGCAGCCGACTTTCATTTCCTCACATCCCCGAGGTTTTAATATTATGGTGCAGGGAAAGAGCCTTTTAGTACTTCATTGACCACATTTACTGGTGCTGCTTCTCTGAGCCAGAGGTGGCATGAAAGGCAGGGAGATGTAATGGAAAAGAAGAATGTTTTGACTGATGTTATCAACATGGGCTACTGCACTGATAGGAAAGTTAAATAAACCCTCTGGACAGCTATAAGATCTCTGACTGCATTGAAATCCTTTGCTATCATAATTCACTTTGCAGTGTTGCGTTTCAAGGGCTGTTTTCTCCATTTTTTTAGCAGGTATGCTTCCTCACAATAAAATGGCATAAATGGTCTTCCCCCTCCATATGTATAATGTACACAGACTTTTTGCTCATTTATTGTATTGCAGTGCACAGGTATGTCAGAAACACAAGATTCAGTCACAAAAGACTATTTCTGGTGTAAAGGGTATTACGAAGAAGATGTCTTAAAATGAGGATGTGCCTCTGAAGGGACAGATTATAAACAAACACAGTGAGTGAAAGATAGAGACTGTAACCTCAGTGTGCATTTATGACCTTAAGGTGAGTCAATAGAATATCTCAGATTATCATATTAATGTTTTAAAACACGCAGTGCATTTTCTGCTGCAGTCACTGTATCTTAAAAAGAAAAAAAAATTTGCTACAACAGCACAAATTCATTTTTAATCAGAGCTACAAGAGAAGGCCCCATTTACCTTACCTGTCTGTGCAGCCATTTCCCCTCCTCTTCTCATTCTAACACTGAATAGATATTCACAGCAAAAGGGTCTTAGAAAACATCTTGACCAGTGCTCCTCTACTTTTCCCAAATCTGTGCAGTAACAGCTGAAGCTGTCAGCTAGAATCTAAAAATCTGAATATCACCTCACTGCTTTGAATTATATGGACAAGAGACTTGAATCTGAGGAATTACAGCTTCTGAAACTCATATTGGAACTCCTTACCTACTCTACAGAAAAGAAGACAGAAATTGCCTTTTCCCACCTGATTGACAATCATAACACTGCATTTTAAAAATAGCTACAAATGATAAAATTAATATTTTAGAGTAGCTTTTTTGTTGTTGTTTAGGTTCAATCTATCAATATAGGTCCTGTATTTAAGTACTTGCCACCAAAACCAGAGGGCTTTGGATACTGACCTCATATACAAACTGTGTCTAAATGAGAAGATTTGTGAAGGATCATCTGTGGAGTACAAGGCTCTAGCTCTTTAAGAGCAAGGCATAAGCTATTTGCCTCTAAGTATTAGATGGAGGGGTTTTGGTGGAGTTGGAGTTTTGGACATTCACCTCTGTGAAGCAAAGCACATTGATTTTGAAAGCTGGCATTTAAGCAGAGCACCTTCATGGTTACATTAATTATTTAACACATTTTTTTGCCATGTAGAAAATCAGCAAATTTTGGATGAACCAGCTAAAGGAAATTTTCTTTTCACAGTCTGCTGGCAAGGAGCTTTGTATATGCAAATAAACATACAGTGTGCTGTTAGGAACCAGCCCTGAAATTTCTGTTGTGTCCCAGTTATTAGCCACAGATGTCCAGTAATGATTGCTCTTTGTTCACCAAATTGACTTGTTTTTTCCCCTGTGGGGAGAAGGATGGAGCAATTTGGCTAAAGAAAGTCTCTACCTCCACTTCTTGCTTCCTTAATGAAAAAAAATGAAATCCTGTGAAACATGGAGTAGGTTAATTGGAGCAACAACTGTCTTGTTCAGTTAATGAGCTCTGAATTCAGCAATAGGTATCCCAGCTGGCACTGGAAGTAACCACTGGAAGTGTAGGAGTGTGGATGTAAGTTAGCCAAAGCTCACAGAACAAAACTCTGCCTGTGATGAGTGAATAGACAGCATTATCCCGATGAAGGATTTCTTACAAAATTATTTCAGTGGAACAAAATAGGATATGCACAGTACAAAAAAGGAAAAGCAGAACAATACTAAAATGAAAAGGAGGAGATCGTCAAAAAGGAACATTAAGACTTGAATCTACAGAGTCAATAGAATTCAGTTGAATAGCCCATTGTACCTATTCTGCTGTTAAAAAAAAAAAGGCAAACTCTGTTTGGGAAAAGGATTTTATTTTAGCCTGAAGTGACACTCTGAAAGGAAATGTTCTGACTAAGAATTCACCAGGACTGTGACAGTCACTACTAAAATAAGAAGAAACAATAATATAAACTCCCACTAAAAACACCTACTAGCACAAACAATCTAAATATAGCCCCCATTCAGAGATGCTAATATTTATAACATCTGGAGCTTGCTGGTACACCTCTAAACATGGCTCTGCAACAGTGACACATCAGTCAGATCCTGCCTCTCCCAAGTCACATCACTTTCCCTCATACATTTAATGAGATGACAGAACTGTCCCAAGCCAGTGAAAACCAACACAGAAATATCTTATCATTATCACTTTGCTAAGGATACCTTCTTTTTTTTCTTTTTTTTTTTTTTTTTTTTTTTTTTCAGCAACAGGTTTTCCAGGCTGTACCAGGTTTTTGCTAGTGCAATTTTAAAGGGATCAATTGTATAGCAGAAACTAAATTTGGATATCAATAGGGGTAGTCTTAGGGCATGGATAGAACATCATGTCCTGGATCACCATGGAAGAGGTTATGACTCATTTTCCTCTTGACAGCTTTTGATGATGCAACTTGACGTGGAAGTTTTTGGCTGCATCAACAAAAGGACTTGTGCTGTATTTAAGGTGTAGACCCTTGACATGTGCCCTTGATATGAGCCTTTCCTAGATACCAAACCCTTCTCTTCTACAGTAGCCTGTAAGTCCCTCAGTCTTCACACCACTGGGGAGCTGTAGTCCAGCTTACTTCCATCCCCCAGCCCAAACCAGCTCATGTAAGCTCTGCCCATTTAAAGCCCCCAGGCAATGACTGCTATGGGAGGAGGCCTGCCTGGCTGAGTTTCCATAAAACAGTGCCAGAGATCATGCTGGCATCCCATACTGTGGAGTAGTATCCATGCAGCACAGCTAGCAGCACCTAATTTAGGTACCACAAACACTGCCAGCAGCCTTAACACTCAAACACTTTTTGTGTAGGCGGTCCTGAGGTACAGTACAGCAAGTCAGCCTGTAATTCCCAGTGACAGCTGAAATATTTATGTTTATGATTAAAATTTAAGAGAATTTCTGGTTAAATTGCCACATATTTATACCACAATAGTATCACAAAGCTAATTATACTACTTCTCCACAACAACAACAAACAATTCACCTTTTTAAAGAATGAATTTGCCTAACTCTTGTGTGCCACCATAGCATTTCATAGTAGTGGCAACAACCTGTTTTGTGCTGGCAGAGAGTGAGCTCCTTTCTATCAAGGTCATGCAGAAAAAACCCAGCTAAAAAAAGGGAGCAAATTCTAAGAAGCACTTTGTATCAGTTGTTGGTATGCAAAGACATAATAATGGTACTTAGGCTGTTAAATTGAAGTGTGTCATTTAAGTAGCATAAAATATCACCCTGGTTAAGAGAAATGTAATATCAAGGAATAAAGCAAAAAGAAAATCCTCTAAATCCTCAAGAACTATAGCAAATCTCTTCATTATAAGCCAATAAATTTGAACCAACTATCTAACTGCTCTATTAGAGAGACACCAGTGGCAATTCTTTGGCCACACAAGGTGGAATATCCCTGATTAAGTCCACCAGTGCCAAGATCAAAAGAAACTGTCAGACATTTAATCACATCACAGACAATATCTGAAGGAGACTTCTGTTTGCTGTCACAGTTTGCAGAGAGGATACGTCAGGCTGCTTGGGGAGGTGTCCAAAAGAGAAGTCATGCCTGTTACTGAACAGTGTCCCTGTTTACACGATGCCTCTGCTCAAGTGTGTGAGGGACAAAGCTGTCAGCAAAGAGAAATTCATAGTGGATGAAATCACACTTGGATTTGCCAGTTTTCTGAATGCAATCTTTGTGAATAAGTCAGAATTTAGTAACACAGATGTTACAGGGGAAAGACATTCTAGTTACATCCTATTTACAGCAATATGACTAAGATCAGAGTCTGTCTTGAAACATCTAAAACTGGAACTTGAATAATTTGGATACAAAGGATCAGAGGGTTTGATAGGAAACAATAAACATTTTTAATGAATACTTTGCTTTGGTCTTCATCAGAATGTTCAATTGAATAATCCTTTCTTCTACTGAAATAGACTTAGTAATGGGCATTTGTTCATTCCCCCAAATTTGAAGAGGTTTTTGTTGTTTTACAGTAAAAATTCTTTGTAGGTTGAGGCCGCTGATATCTCTTCTGAGAATTACTTGTCTAATAATTGCTTGTCTAGAGCCACCCTTAACATTTTTAAAGGTTTTTTTTTCCTTAGACAGCAGGGTAAAAATAAATGGTCTTGCCACAGCAATCCTATTGATTTCTGCAGAGGAGGGGCACCATGATCCTCATGTATTACATTCAAGAATAAAATCCTAAATACATACTGCTTTTCCAGACAAAATCAAGCACCATATGATCCACATTCACACTGAAGAGTGTCATGGCCAAAGCAGAAGAAACCCTGACCTAAGCAGAATCATAACCGGAAGAAATATGATTAAAGATGGAAAGAAGGATTGGAGAAACACAATTGTCCTCTTGGTCTGTCATGTTAGGCCCGTACATAGTCATTCATCAGCAGTGTCACAAGGATTAAGCTGTATTTCATTGTTTAAAAGATCTGTCTTCCCACACTGGAGGAATAGGAAGGATAAGATTATCTATAGATTCTAAAATACAAGCCCAAACCCTTTCTGAGCATTAGCTGAGTAAAAGACAGGCTATAAAGCTCTGTAATGACAGAGCTATTGCTAATTAGCAAGTGCAGGTCCTAAAATACCATTGCAGGTTGCTTTTTTCTTGAATGAGTTATACTTGACATTTGTTTTTTCACAGAAAACAAAGATTTGTTGCAAGATCCTATCTCAGTCTGTGGTGAGTGATGTACCCTATGACACAGAACTTGGTGGTTACTAACTCTACTCTGTTTTTACTATATTAAGCTTTATCAGCTCTCAGTCAAAAACTTCTTGAGCTACAGAATGATTGCAGGAAAGACATTTTTCTGCATCAAGGATGATTTAATACTGGGGACTGGTTGCTACTATTTCATACCATTACATGTAATTGAATAATGTCCATTTGCACAAGCAAACGTCCCTGCAACCATGCAAAGATTCTTGTTTTTTCACAAAATTTTAAAAAATTGAAAACTACTCCCTGATGGAGGGAATATCTTGGTGAGACCAGTGGCCTCTGCAGTCCCTGTTCATTCTAACTATGTGAAACAGAGAAACATGCTTGTTAGCTGAGACATCACTGCCTGCCACCTGATGAACTGAAAAAATTTCATGTCAGGCTGAGCCTGCAACTGCTTTAAAGCTACCTGGTTACCTGTGAACCAGCATGCCTGTTATTCCTGATGTATTGATGTTTGAAAGCCTCCAGCTATTCTTCAAAATAAATTTGAGGACAGAAAAAATATTTTTTAAAATATCAGCTTGCACAGACGGCTGTTGAAAGGTTAGCACCCCATTCAGCAGCAGTTTACCATATTTTAAGTAAGCATGGAACACTTTAACTTCACAATATGCCTAATAACTAGAAAAACAAGTATATGTAATCCCCCTTTAAGTGAGATCAGAAAATGAAAATTATAAAATGATCACAGAGTGGCTTGGGTGGAAAGGGACCTTAAAAACAATCTAGTTCTAACCCTTCTGCCATGGACGGGGACACCTTCCTCTAGATGACTAACTGCTAAAATTTTTGCTAGTAAGCAGGAAATCACAAAGACTGGCTGATGGAAAGGGAGGAGGCCTGAGGAGCCAATTTGAGAAAATAGTGCCTGCACTGGCTGTGCATACACTGCCAAGACATTGCTGAGGTTTATTTGAGAGGTCCACAGACCCCAAAGACTGCCTCACTAGAAAGTTTGCATAGGATATATCTGCTTTGTGCCTGAGAAAAGCTAGCAGAAGACAGAAAAGAGAGCTAGAGAACCCTTTAGGTTTGCTTCTTCTCTGTGGGAATGAACCTGGCTTTGTGTCTAGAATGCAGGTGAAGAGAAGAAAAAAATATATTCAAAATATTAAACAAAAATGTAGGCCCCAGAGAGTACATATTTCTATCTGGAATGAAAGACATAAGGACATCACAAAGGTTAGGTAATCTGGTGTCCTCGGGTGATATTCATTGGTTTGTCGACAGTAAGGCTCAAAATGTTCCACAATGCACATAAAGCTCAGAACTACATCAGGGTGGAAGTGTTTCCACAGACCCCACCTACTGCTCAGCTTTTGCCATGGAGTGTTGGGACTCATTACCTTTTGATTTCTACATGGATAATTATTTGTATCAGTGAGTTCTTCAAATCAATTCATCACAGCTTTAAAGCATTCCTCCTCATTCCTTACCAGTTCCAATCACAGGCATTGCCTCCTCCTTCCCAGCTCCCCACACTGTGATTAACTCCGATGGCTACCATCCAGTTCATGACTAGATTGATCACATTTTCAGCCTGTCTTCATTTCCCATGCTTATTACTATGTCAAATAATTGTGGTGTTTCCTGAATTAATATTTTGCCAACAGACAACCCCGCAGCACACACATATCCCTAGGCCTTTCTGCACTGAGAGGTGCTGACTAGTCAGAAACAGATGGGTTGGGAGGGAGGAGGGGGTAAATAAATACAGACATCCAGCTGAGCTTGTGGGTGACTTTGGAAAATTAGGCTATAGATTTAGTCTCTTACATTCATATTTAGTTTTCTAGCTTTCTACTATTAAATGTGTTTGCATGGGAGTGTTTCTCTGGAGCTTTTGTAAAATGGGTGCATAAGAGGTAAGATCACATAATGTTTCTTATACCTCTTCCTCATGCTTCTTCATCTGGTGAGCAACCACAATCCCCAGCTGCCAAGCTGAAGAATATATCTTCCTTTCACACAGCATCTGCCTGTCTGACATGTTCTTGGGAGCTGCCATATGTACTTATCTCCTGATATTTTGTCTTGGATACAGTGTTCACTAAAGTCTGCTATGGACTGCTCATCCAGTTTCAGGGCTACAGTTTCCAAACTGAAAGCTCAGGTTGCCTCTGAATAAGTCTTTTAATGGAGCAGTACATCATCTTAAATTGAAGTCAGAGGGTGCCTCCATGTTCAGATGTATTTGCTCATGCGTTCCAGCTGCTTCTCAAGCTGAAACACACTTGAAACATATTTCTGACATCTCCAGCCTTAGAAACATCTCAGACTAATGGCATTACACTTACTGAGGTCCTGATGATTTTAGAATGCACTTCCAAAACAACACCATTAAACACACCAGGAGAAATTCAGTGGTAGGATTTTTGTGAAGTTTCCCACAGAAATTTCAGATGGCTCCTTCTAGTCAGTCCCTTCCTCACTTTGCTTGGTTAGTAACATCTTGTCGAAGCAGGAAATGTGGATGGCCTAGAGGGATGAAATGGCAGCAGCTCCCTTGACATACTCACCTATCTTCATAAAATAAGCATTAGTTAGGCAAAATAGACTTTATTCCCCAGTCACTATGGACTTGGTGAAATATTTACTATATGCATTGACTTTGCTACTTTAACCTCTTAATGGTCAAAATGTTAATTATTTGAGATAAATAAAATATTCGAGACAAACCCATGAATTTTTTGATGTATATATTTTATATTTAATGAATTAGATTGAATTAAAGCTCTTTTCTGTATTTTTTTCCCATATATTTCTAATTTGGGCTCATGGTATTTTATTAGTATGCAACAAGGAGGGCAAACACTCAGGCTTGCCTTATCTATTCTTTTAACCGAGATCTGATAACCAAAATGTTGGAGAACCTGCCATATGAGAAAGACTGAAAGAGTTAGGTCTTTTCTCCCTAAGAGAAGGTTCAGAGGGCACTTCACAGTATCCCAATACTTAGAGGGCAGATACAAAGAGGACAGGAGGGAGCCATATGCAGAAGGGACAATGGGTACAAATTTCACTGTGAGGAGTTTCATCTTCATGTAAGAAAGATATTTTTTACAGTTTGCAAGAACAATCACTCACCAGAGCAACTTTTCTAGGGATTTGATAGAGACTCCATCTCTGGAAGTTTTTGGACAGAGTGTCTAATAACATCACCCAGGCTCCCTTTCCCCCAAAAGGTTATATTAGTTCAGCTTTCAATGTCCTTTCCAACCTAGAAAAAGGCCCTATGATTCTTATCATCTGTTCTCATAGCGTTTCACAACTGAAACTGCAGCAGTTTGCCACAGATGTTTTCCAAAATAATGTGAGACTGAGAAAAAATGTTTCCTCCCAGGACCCAGATAATGCCAGACACCTGAGGCTCTAAAAAGGACTAAATAAGCTATATCTGCAGTTCAGAGGCAAATTAAAGTACACCATTAGCTTGTTTTGTATTTTTTTCCTAGCTGCTGTGAAAAAGTTGAACAAGAAAATAATTGCTGGTATTTACTGTTTAGTAGAATGGGAAAGTGTGACCCACATGCTAGGACTCAAATCTCTTCTACAATAAAGTCATAGATTGTGACAGGGGATCTGCATTCCTTCAAAAGAGGAAAAGCATGACATCCAATATAGAACAACTATAAATTCCAGCTCTCTGGGGTCAAGTAAGAAGCTGGCAAGGAATTAAGACCTGAAAGCATAACTGAGGCATTGTTCCTGAGCACAGTTGTTGAAACAGTGCTGTTCTAACATCAAGACATCTGAACAGCATATTTTGAAAATGGTCTAAAAGGTTCTTTCTTGTTGGCTTTTATCATGTCCAGAAATAAGTAATTATGGGACTACCTGCAATTCTTTGTCTCTAGCATGACTGGAAACAAAAATAAAATGGGTGCTCAACATAAAAGACTTCTATTCTCCCCCCACCTTCCCAGGAGACTGACTTACTAAATATGGTTCCTCATATTTTTACAAGCCTGTTAGACCTGGAACTATTTCTGAACATTCTGGTCTCTTATATTCAACTAAAAACAACCCAAATTTCCTGTAAGCTCAAAAGGATACTGGTTATTGCTTTGAATTCAAGGCATGGAGCTTCCAGCACTTGTAGGAAGCACATCAAGGTCAAGTTGAAGAAGGCCCCTGAAAGGTTGGTACACTTTCAACCAGACAAGATTAGCAAATAGAGATAAAGGGAAAAGGGATGTCCTGAGTGTGCCACAGGAGGAAAGTGGTCACACACATTTGCTGAAGAGAGAAATTCATTGGATGTGTTGCCGCTGGGAGTTTCTAAGAAACTGAACAAATCACTAGGCCCTCACTTTCTGTTTAGAAAGGCTTGACTCAGACAAAGATAAAAGCAACCAGGTTTTCAGAAAAGGAGGACCAGCTGGTTCAGGGCTATCTGAAGAATTAAGCTGTGCATGACTGAAACTAAAGATCGCATCAAAATTTCCCCATATTTGTTTTAATTTGAAATTTTCATAGAAAGTATATTGATAATAAGAGTTCTCTGAAATCTCTAGAACTTTGCTAACTACTGTGTAAGAAATACAGAACAGCACCATTCACAAGTGTGATTATTAATACATTTATTTTCCAAAGCAGATTAAACCTCCATTCAAATCGTGCAAAAATTGAAAGACTAACTTCTATCCTAAAGGTAAGCATGACTACTACAAGCCAAGTAATACCATGTAGATAGATATTCTGTATAATATTGCAAGTTCTCACCATTGTTTCACAAATCTCATTGTATTTCATACTTTACAAACCTGGTCTCTTTGAGTCAGGATAATGTAGAGTGATTTCATATTTCATTCAGTCCATTTTATCTTAAAATCACTACAATTAGACAAAAAAGAAAATATAAACATAATAAATAATAGTAGCATTTGAAGAAGTAATAGCTATATGAGCTCGATAGGATTAAGGAAAAGGTATCACTATTCTCAGCAGATGATGGATTGTGAATTAATTATTTTTATATGTCTTTAGGTATTATTATAAAAGTAATAACATATTAAAATTTGCTAAGAGGTTAAAGAAGAATTTAAAGAATTACAGTCATTGAAGGAGGAATCCCTTCATGAACTTTGTAGAAATAAATTAGCTTTTGCTAGGAAAGAATTAAAAAAAAACAAGTCCTTGTAATATCTTCTTCTCTCTAGAGGCAAGAAGAAGTGGCATAAAAATTAGAGATTATTTGGAATATAATAATGTAGTAAACACTCTTTCCTCAAGTCAGGGAATGACAGAGGTTGCCTTAATTTGGACACCTTGACTACAAGCACTATGTTTTAGTCTTTGCTTACAGAGTGGCCAACTTTTACAGCATCCTGCCCAGTCAGTGCTTAGGACAGAACAGTGTTCACTGAAGGAGCCATCAGATACTGTCTTTTATCAGTTCTTCTGACTTCCCTTAGTCCATGTGGTACCCTCTGACACTCACATTGTACTCTGATGACTCAAATTCAAGTTCCCTCCACTCTGTCCTATGGAATGGGCAGACTCAATCAATGGAGGGCAAATCCTATGATACAAGACTGTTTCTCTGCTAAGTAAGAGAGATAGCACCTACTGGGAGGTAGGTACTGAAATGATTCAGCATATGGCAATTTATCTATGGAAGCATTTCAGTTTTAAACTTTATGTCCTGATTCAGGAATAAAAATATTTCTATGTGTTTGCAAAGCAAAAATTTAGATGTCTTTGCAGTTCTAAATCTAACCCACGTTTTCTTCCTGTTCGTCTCAGCATCACTGCATATAAATCTATCACCAATTAATAGCCAGCCACAGAGATGCTCAAAGCTTCAATGAACTTTCAAAAAGATAAATTTGGAAGAGAAGAAAACAGTGTTATCTTCATATTGCAGATTTGGAGCTAAGGCACAAAGGCAGGCCTAAGTTTATCCAGGAAGCTTTTAGCAGGCCGAGAAATTGAATTTGAAGTTGTTCTTGCAACCATCTAATCTTTTGCAAGAATTGCTGGTTTTGCAGCAATATTCCTTTTGTATCTTGTATCATGATTCCTTCTGGAAAGGTAGGAAGGAGCTCCTTTGACCTGTAGGAACAAGTGATCACCTTAAAAGCAGCAACAAGGGAATTCTGTCCTTTCCCATACACAAGGGTGAATGCAGAGAGTGAACTGGTTGCAGCTGGTTGCAATAGTCCTTTTCTGTCCTTCTGCAATGATACATAATCCTCACCTAGCTGTTGTTCTTGAGTTTATGAAGTTTTAGGAATCTACTGTTGAAGCTGCAACACATACTCAGAGGGGAAAAAATACTAAATGAATATTAAAAGCAGGCAATTAATTTTTCCTCTATGTTACTCCCAAGCAGACATTATGGAATATCCATGGAAATTATGCATAACAGTTTTATGAGCTGAACTTTCCATTTGTATGGCAGGCAAGAGGCACCTTCTGTTTATCAGTCCGTGGGGATTCTGTTTATGCTTTGAAGCGGATAGAAATTTTTCAATATTTCTATAAATGTTTTGTTTTCTTTTCAAACTAGACATCTTTTCTTACAGGTGAAAGTCTTGGGATACATGATTTCGTTAATCTTTAAATTATGCAGATGTTGAAGTGGCAAAATCAAAGCCTGATTTGCTGACTTGTACTCTCTGTTGGAAAGATTGCCTATTACTCAGAAAACTAAATTTAAATACGACAGAGTTGTTACAGGTAGAGAATGTAACAAGGCAAATCAGAATTCTTGTTCCAAAAGAATCTTTTATTCATTTAATTTATCAGCTTCTCACTAAGGATAAAGAGGGGACTATTTTTATCTTTTGTTCCATTTTACATATCAAATTATCAAGTCAGCTCTGCTCCTAAGAAGTAATAGATTTTTTTCTACAAGTTATTAAATGTTAACATTGCATTTGTCTGTTTGTATTAACCCACAAAAGCATTTTTATAGGAGACGTTACTTTGTTATTAGCCCTTCAGAAAGAGAAAAGCTGGTACATTGCAAATTCCCCCTGGAGCACTAGGTCCAGTCTGCCTGGAAGCACTGTATTGCCTCTTTTCTTCTCCCTGGGAGTCTGAGACAGACATATGGTATGTACCAGCATATTGTGAAGAAGAAACAAAACCTCCCTCTCATCAAAGTGCATGTCAAACTTGAGTGGAGTGTGCTTCCTGGAAAATGGGCTAGGCATAACAGAAGCCCATTTATCTTCCATTTGATCCTGACTGCAGCTGGGATCTACATCCATTACCACAATGCCTTAGTCACTTTGAGGCTCTGCTAATAGTGCAACTCATGTCACCTCCCAAATGACAGCACAAGGCACTCTGAATACTTGAGGTGACACACTGTCAAAGCCCCCCACATAAAATCTGTCCCCCCACTGGAAATCTGTTCACTCTTACCTGGAAAGAAATTATTTCTACAGTTTGTTTCTAAGTCTCATGCTATGTTCTGCCTCCCATCTTCAATGAGAAGACTTTTTGGCCCTACATTGTGTTCTTTTTCAATACTAATTACCATTCTGAGAAATACAAATTAGCTCCAATTTTGAAACTTTTGAAATTATGAAATTGGCATCAGTTCCAATAATTATGTATAAAAGAGAAGGAAAGTGGGCAGGGAACAATACGGTTTCAGTAACGCCACACACATCATCCTGTCTTCTCAGCTTCTCTCATTTTGAGAACACAAACATAGTTTTATATCTAAATAATGAATAACACAATCACCATATTTCCTCCCTTTTTAAAAAAATCCTAAGACAAATTTTGAAGGCTGTTTAGATTGGGCAACTGAACTGTAAGACATCTACTTACAGGATTTTTGCATATGAGTACTGAGCAACCAAGAGCTCTCTGATTCCCACAGCACTGGGGGACAGGACAAGGTTGTGTCTGTGTTGTTTTCATCTGATGACAGTGGTTATGCAAGTTTTTGTGCCAGGAATGGAACTCAAAAACTCTCAAGACAGAGGGCATGGTGCCAGCTACATAACCTGGGCTCCCTAGGGACACTGCAGACAGATTCTCCCCCTGAGCTGGGTCAGACCATAAGTAAAGCTGTGATACACACAGCTGTGTGTATCTGCTCCCAGAAAAATCCCCTTGATATGATTTTGGCAATGTAAAAAGACTTGAAAAGCCAGGCATGATTTGAAGGTATAGCTGGAACATTTTAAGAAGTTACAATCATCATAAAAGCTATGACCTTACCTATTCACATCCTTCCAGAAACTGAAGCTTTAAGAAAGGTTTTCAGGTTAAAAAATGAAGAGCTGGAAACAACTGGAAGAGCACAGAAGTTAGGATGTAAAACATAATTTGTTGTTTGTGTTCAGATCACTGAACACTTCTCTACATAAAATATCTAGAATTTTCTACAAACTGAATTTTTACAACTGTAAGAGAAAGATAAATAAAAATATTACCCCTACTTTTTGTATGCCATTTTAAAGATTAATTTGTTATAAAAGTTATCCAAATTCTGTTTGTTAAAATTAAGTGTATGATTTGAGTTCACATCCATTGTAGGAATCATGTAAGAGATATCTATAAAATGTTTTCTCCAAAGACTCTTAAAATCTTTGTGTCAAGATCCTTGATTAGCTTATAAATGAAAAATTTTGTATACACAAATATAATATATAAACCTGAAGATGTGAGTAATATTAATACGTAGACTTTCAAATTGGCTATTCAGAGATGTTCTGTCATTAAACACTATGGATATTGTACATAATGTAGAAAAAATAGTTTGATTACATAAATTTGCAATGGAATGGACCATTTTGGTACTAATGAACATATTGGATATAAGTTTTCCCAAATATACTGTATTTTTCTGAAAAGAGCAGCTCTGTTACTCTCTAGAGAGTCATTGATTTCTGCTGCATGGAACCCATGGTTCAAAATCGCTTCTATTTCTGAAGTAAATGCTGATCTGGCTCACTCATACTGCAAATTTTTAAATTCTGGAATTTGAGTCTAAATGTTCAAAGTTGGATATAATTCCAGAGATGAGTGGCAGTTTCCATTCAGGTGAGTTTATCCTTTTCTTGCAGTGCTTATATACGTGAACTCAGAGTGTCTCTGTATACTTCTTTTGACAAGCAGAATTGGAGCCTGGGAAGTGTATGGTTGCACTCTCTGCCTTCAAATCTCAAACAACAGAAGTATATAAGCCATATGACTTAAAATATTTCTCATATTTTATTCTTCCACACAAATTTAGGCTGTATTGTAGAAATGATACTGATGAAACGGCATGGTAAATTCTCCCAAAATTTGTGTGTGTGTGTGAGAAAATGCTTCACACAAATACTAAAATTATACAATTTAACCTAGCAGCCAAAAGGAAAATTGTGAAACTTCAGTCTTTCTCAGGTAAACTGACTTAGTAATTCAGAAATATTTTATTTCTATTCACTTGTAATAAGAGATAAGCAAATGAAGAGCTGCATTCACACATATTGCCGATGCAGAGATTTATTTAGCCAACAGCATTGCAGCTTGATCAGCCTCAGTCTCAGAGCCTAAGCTCTGGGTTTAACTCTGGCTGCAGAGTACTTTTCTCATGTTATTTTCTCCTCCTAGATACTGTCAATGCCAGTGCCACAGTGCAGAGAACACTGAGGTGTCTCCTGTGGACTATTGCCATCCATTAGTCAGTGACTGTAAAGGGTAAAATCACTGAAACATCATGGGAAATTTAATTCCAACCTATTTACTCCATAAGCCACGTGAGAAGGAAATGGAAAACTTTCCTGAACACAGCACCTGATTCACATTTTGCAGAGGAAAATCTGAACTTATGTCTCTTCATAAGTGAATTGGCTAATCATAAAAGTAGTGCAGAAGTTGTAGACATTATGAATGTGGATCTTCATTTCTCTGTCATTTATCACCAGTCTCAAAAGAGAATACCTTTTTATTCTGAGGTTAAAAGAAAATGACTGATGAAAATAACTAGAATGGTTTTATTTCTATTAAAACGAAACATTTTCTCTTTTTTGCCTCTGAAACAAAAAAAAAAAAAATCAATTTTCCCTCACTTCAAGTTAATGAATCTATTAGTGGATTATGAAAATTGCCATCAAAATTAGCTGTTTTTTCTCTGTATGATAGGGACAGGATGGCATATAAACAGAATTATTTCTTCCTCCTTGAGGTGAGGTTTGAAGCATATTAACAGATGCTATGTATAAGTCTGTATCATCATTGTGCGTGTTATAACCATCTTCCCTTTGAAAAAAGCAAGATTTAATTTGGCAAAACTGTCAATCAAGCAGCTTTAATGAATACTAAATTATTTTAATTTTAATTGATTGTTTTGGGGTTTTTCAGTCTAAGATAATAGAAATTTCCAAGACCTAAAACAACTATGGTTCAATAGCATATGACTTTCAACTGGAATACTGATCAGTTCTTATTTTACCTAAGTTAATTCATGCCTGACTGCTCAGTTTCCTAGCAGAAGTAATATGTAATAAAAAGGAATTAAACAGAAGGATAATGTTTTCTGATGGTAATAAGTGTGAGAAAATTTTCCTGATAGATAATATTCTTGATAGAAAAGGAAATATCTCATATTACAGTTCGCTTCAGCTGGCAGAAATAAGATTTCAATTAATATATAATTAGTTATCCATTAAGATAATCATATATTTGGCTTTTGAGTCTGTTTAAATGGGAGTAGAGTATGTCTCTAAAATTAAATGAAGCAAAATCAGCTTCACAAATAAATCCTGCAGAATATCTTCAAATTCTTATCTAATAACTGGTGTAAGCAGACAGTAGACAATTTTGGCTAGATAATCACTGAATGGAGCAAGTACAAAGAGCAGCAATGTATCCTTTTCATTCTTTAAAAAGAGAATGTCATGAAAAGTCATGAAATACTAATTATTAGACTCTTCTAACAAGTTTCAACCACAGGAATCACACTGTGATTTCAACTAATCGGAAGTGCCATTAGTACATATTTAATGCGAATGTCAATATATAGAACACATGGTTTATTGTTGAAACACTGAAATTCATAGTAGATACAAAACCGTTTTCTTAAATCAAAAAATAAAAATGAAAAAATACAACCTCTATATGAAGAACATGAACATATAAATATTTTTGTACCAGAATTAAGTCCTCTTTGAACCTGGACAGAGCTACTTGGTGGTCAAGTTCTACTAGAGATCATCAGCCTAAATAATTTTCAAATAAAATTATAAATCAACTAAGAAACAGAATTCTTTTTCAGTGAAGGAATCATTAATCCATTTACCTGACAAGAATTTGCCCTTAGTTTTTTATAATTTTCCTCTTACTCTAAATTTTAGTGTCATCATATAAATTGATAAATTTCCAGAGGTCCCTTCCGAGCTGAATTTTCATGCAAGGATGACTATTTTCTTTTGTCACCTCTGGTCTATAAAATGCATGCATGTTTGGAATCTGGTAGAATCATAGCTGTGCTCACATAGAGGCTGAGTCTGGAATGGTTTCCAAAGTCCAGCTTGCAGAAGTTCTGCAAGAAACTTGTCACAAGACTTAATAAGCAAATTAGTGGGGCAGAAGCACCAGCAAACCATTAACCAGTGGCCATTCAGCAGTGAAACACAATATGCTTCTCTGTGGTTTGCACCATGTGTTTCAGAATAGGTTTTTCAAGAGTGATGCTCCACACCACATGAAGAGTCAATTTTATTCTCCAGGAGCCAGACCATGCAGAAATTCTCCCTAATTTATATTAGGGTTTATAGCTTTTCAACATATTTAAATCAAAAAATTTATTGGACCCATATATGATCAGAGAGCCTTAACCTTAGACCCTCCTACCCTTTGTAAAAAATGCTATGATCCTATCAAGGAACACACCCAGGCAGCACATAAATAGAACAGTCAAGCAAATTTCGCCTGATGGTTATTTAGGCATTAAGACTTTTTCCTCTAAATTATCATGGAAGAAATAGACTAACAGGCATGTTTTCTACCTTTTCTGCATTGCTAAGACACAAAAACTTTTTAAAAAATACCCTTTTGAGCTATTGTAACTCAATTCTTACTAGCTATTTAATTTTTTCCCTTACACATAAGGGAATAAAATACATTAATTTTCTAAATGTAAAGGTATCTGCTTTGTCTTTAGTATGAAAAGAGTAATTTAGAACTTCAGTCTTCAAAACACCATTTAGTCCCATATTAAAAATGCATATACCATTTATTACCAAGATTATCAAATAAGAATGGCCCACTTGCAGATAGCTTGAAGATATAATCTCATACACAACTGAATCACACAGGCAGATGCACTAGAGGAGACAAAACTTTTCAAAGACATCCATGATGTCTGCTCAGCCTTAGATGATCTGAAAGAGAGCACTCTGCATGCACGGCATCCCAGAGGAACATGACCCATCTGCCCTAAGCAGTAACTCTCCCATATGTTCCTATATATACACATAATGGCCAAACTAATGTGTGAAAATCAAGCCAACTATGGCCTTAATAAGACATTTGGTGCCATCCCTACTCAAAAAAAAAAAAAAAAAAAGAGCTGGTTTTCTCTACATCTTTTACATCTTTCTGTGTATACTCTTGCATGATATTTTTTTGTACAAGTTATGTGATAAGAGAAACAGAGAAACAGGCAAGTGTTTCCTGTAATGCTCTACTAAAGAATTGCAAAACCTTTCATCTTGTTTGCAAGTAATTTGCAGGGTTTTCTTGTATTCAGCTGCAGAAATACAAAATGAGAAAAAAATCCTATTTGTATCATAAATACTAGGACAGAAGTACACACTCAGATTCCTAAGCAGTAAATTCAACATTAAAGAAAAAAGAGTTATGAAAGAAAGTCCTACAGTACCTGCTACTATCACTTTCTTTATATCCACTGTCTTCTGCATGCTAAAGAGTGGTCTTATTTACTTATATCTTAATCTTGAATTTCTGAGAAATCGTGACCAAAATTGCTATCCATTTGACTGAAGAAAGTTTTTAGGGATTTGTCACTACATCTTCTAAATTAGCAGGGATGTTGCTATCTGAGCAAGAAGTTTCTCAACCATACAAAACTAAGCACTTCATTTTGTTTCTGAAGTATTTTCAAGTACTCTTAACTACAACAAAGAGCTCCCATGGATGTGCAAAACAACCCAAAAAATATGAAGAGTTTTGTGGAGGGGAAAAAAAGGACATTTCAGGGCTGTATTCATTCCAAAAAGCTTAGAAATGTTTTTTAGATCCTAGGAAAACAACAGTAATTTTTTTCCTTTGCCTGGTTTTAGTCTTACATCTAAGACTGTTCTTTTCAGTACTGTTTAGATAGCACTGGTCATATTGGTGTTAAGAATGACAAAAAATGTCAGTACAAAATGGCCACATTCCCATTATCTACTGGGACCATGGTTTTCTTTATACAAAATATTTTTACCTGAGAAGCACTTAATGAGAAAAACAGCACTTCATGAAAAACACAATAGGTGGTTTCTACATACAGTTCATATTTTTGAATTGAGTAATGAATATAATATTTGGCAGTTTAAATCAATGCTGATGCCGTACTCCTGTAATTTGCAAACTAATATTAGTAGTGATGACCCACATAATACGTTAATCCATTAACTTTGCAGAAATAGTAAATAAATGTTGCACAAACAGATAGAGATTTTTGCAGTCAGAGTCAACAGAGGCAGTTACAGAGTTTGGTCACCAGATAATGTCATTTACAAGTAATTTTCAATAAAATGCAAAATAAGTCAAGGTTTAGTGGAAGGAGCTGTTACTGTTTTCTTAAGGAGCTTTTTGTTGACTTTTCAGCTCCCCATGAGCTTTCTTGGACTAGAAAATTATTCTCCTACTCAAACTGCATGACATTTCTAAGAAACAACATATGGCATCCATTATTTTATCAAAGGTCTGCGCTTGTGGCAGTGGCAAGGCCACTGAGCTGAGGGCCCAAGTTTTGCTTGTTTTAAAATATTGCTGCTATCATCTCTGTTTTGTAAAGAGGATTGGTGTATTAGGATTTCCAGGTAATACCTCTTCAGACCTGATAAGGCCTGTAAGAGGATGATGCAAAGTGGTTTGGGTACTGTAAAAAACTTTGCAGTGCAAAACAACGTGACATTCCCTTCTCTTTGTATTTTGCAATTTCCCATGACAGCCAGTACAGGGAATTGAAGAATGAACAAATCCCACTCCTCCATTCTCCCCTTCCCTCACACTTGGACATCCAACAAAGCTTTCTGGACATCTGGCAATAGTTCTGACAAATTGCAACAACACATATTGAGATCCATGGCACAACACATAATAACTCTTAAGCATGTTGAATAAACTTACAGTCACTTAATACACCACATGAGCTGCAAAGTAAACATTTCTATGTACATCTAGGAAATCTAAAACAAAACATGGGCAGATGGTGGTGTGCAATATAAGGACTGATGTATTCTGGATGGATCCAGGTATTTCTCCATCCTGGTATCTCCCATGCCTTTCTTTTTTTATCCAGGACTTCTCTCAGTCATCAAAACCAGACTGCAATGGAATAGGTGCAAAGTAATGTATGGGAGACAATATAGTGACCGCCCACAGCATAACCTGCTTTGGGAGTGAAGTGATTTTTAAAGGGAAATTGTATCTTGTCGGTAAGAATATTCCTTCCAGGCTTTTCCCAGGCAGTAAAATAATATGCTTGGCTCACCATAGGCAGAAGCAGAATGCTCACCAAACTGACCCCAATTTCAAAGGCTTTTTTAGAATTCAAATACTCTATTCCTATAACAGTATTCTTATAAAATATTCTATGGGATTCCACTAATTGAACCCAATGGAAAAGTCATTCCCAGGGCTTAGTTCTCACTAGCAGACACTTTTTGTTCCTGCCAAATGTGTTGGCAAACTGTGCAAACCTCTGTAACATGATCTAAGTATTTTTAGATTAGTGGGACAAAGGCAAACCTATTGATAACACATCATCTTGCATGTCAGCAGCATGTTCCCATGGAGAAGGTTGAGGCATCTGACAAAGTGTTGCAGAGGTCTGTGGTCTGTCCCAACATGCTCAAGGTAGGATGCCTTGGGGAGGCAGGAATGGCAAATATCTGTAGTCCACAGTGGGATGTTTATTTTCCCAGAGGCAGCAGCAGCGCCTGCTGAAGAACGAGCATCCTTCTCTCCTAGTGCCAAAACACAGGCCTGAGAGTGGCTGGGAAGGGTTTGCATGGTGTTGTGGCTTAATCCCAGCCAAGCAGGAGCTGAACCTACCTGGGATATCAGGAGATTGGAGGAGTCATCCAAACTTATACTCTTATCTGCTGCTTGTTTTGAACTTCAGGGTAAAGAAAATTCCTTGACTTATGTCAAGTGTTGATCTGAGTTGACATCTGTTGGAAAGCTGCCAGACTTCCGAACATAAATAGAATAATTTTGCTCCTTCCCACTCACATTGCACAGATAAAGGTCAGCAGATGTACCTCCCCCCAACCACACCCTTGTGGGGAATAAGAGAATATCCTGTTTCCCCATTCACGTCATAATTTCTGCTTCTCACTGACTGGTGCTCTAAACTTTCCTCACCAATGATGACCAGTCCTATTCCAAAGAAAACTGTGAAAAAAGGCAAGCACCAAAAGAGCTCGTTCTGCAGTATCAGATAAAGGATACTAGACAATCCACATGTGACAACAGCTAAGAACTGCATGTGCCACTGGAAAATGTATGAAAATATATGGAATGTGTGTACTCATCTGAGTAAGACAAGGGTAGTCTGCATTTCTGACTTCAGCATTAGACCTTCCATCTTTCCACTCCATTTAAGGAGGCTTAAACAGATTGTCATACTCTTTTTGCAAAAAGTATATTTGGTTAAAGAAGTATCCTGCTGTGTATGGAATATTACTTTAACAAACCATCTAGTTCCTTTTATGTACCAGGAATTTAGGACGAACTTTAGAAGATCCAAGGAGTTTAAATTATGTGTAACCAAGAGACTGGTTAATCAGAAATAGTTGTTGTTGGTAGAGCCTTATCATGACAGGATAAAATTATCAAGCAATAAATACTTGATGCTCTATTCTATATTTCATTGATTCCTTTTTCCTTCTAACAGAGAAAGCTTTTTCTTTTTCCAATTGGTCTGTTTAGGAATATTGTTCAGCCACTACTCCACATCCCAAAATAGGAATGTTCCCCACCCCAAGCTTTTTCTTTTTCAAAGTGGGTGCGTAGGTTTTCAAATTTATCTCAGTCACAAGGGGCATTTACAGATTACATCCAATATTGTTGCTAAAATAAAGTCAGTGGTCTCCTTTTAAGAACCATTCATGCCCTCCAGTAACCTAGATCAGGGTAATCCATTCCAAGTTCCTAGGTTGCATCAAGACAGTCATATAAGGATTAGGAATGTAGGACTCTCTCCTTTTTTTTTAATTTTTTATAATAAGTCAAAACACAATACAGGGGAATATTTATACCTATGTGTCTCTATGTTATGTGAATTAGATGACAGACTACTGCTCGAGCCTGCTAAGGTAACCTTGGTGCATGCACATCTGAGCAGATTCCTATGGTGTATCAACTGCTGGCTCTTAATTTAGCAGACATAAAACATATGCTTTGAAGGACTTTGTGCTGATCCTAAAGACACAGGAGTTTAACAGATGAAAACATAGGGGTGTCATATTCTGTGGAGATCAAATTTAAATTAATTCAGTGTATCTCAGACTCACGTCCTTATATTATTTCCTTGTTGTGATGTTTCAGATTAATATCTGTGCTGGCATCATATTTTGTTACAGCTCTGTGAGTGCATGGGGATTCCTGACAAGATCTATTTCAGTACCTCCTCAGTGTTTCCCAGTGTCAGCAGGAAAAGGACACACTTCTTCCTCAGAGGCAAAAGCTCCTTCTACGGATGTCAGGAGTGAATGGCCCACAACATCCACTTTCCTATCAGCAAATTTAGGGACCCATGTCTGTGTTGGTTAACCCACAACACATGCCACATACCTGAAGCTCCCTGGCAAGAGTTTTCAAGGATACTGCTGGATATGTTTCCCTTACTTCCACAGCCCATTGCAATAAAGTTTATTCCAGTGTTGCAAATGTAGGTTGTTCTATTCCAAAACAAATATAGGTTTTTCCAATTTTCTACACATAAATAACCTCTTTTTATACGCAATTTATACAAGAATGCTGATTTCCTTTAGATACACAGCTATGATGTCTTATTCAACTAAAGGCTGAGGGTCTTGAACTTAAAACAAGTTAAACACGCAAAACAAAAGAAAATGTCTTTAGAAAGTTGTTTCTGCATTTGCATTTCTTAGAAATATTGTATCCTAGGTAGAATAGTATAAGGACTGTTTTTATTAAATTTTGAGGTTGTAAATATCAGAAATCTCTCAGGAAACCCCTTGCAGCATTGCAAGAAATCAGAAAAAGTATATATGACGTGTGTCGGATTAAGTGTCCAAACTTTGCATGGTTTGAGCTCTGAAATTTTTAAGGTGTGAGTAACCACTGATATCTTTCCTGATATTATTTCATTGCATTCATTCAACTATGACTTGTATCTTCCTGCAGTATCAGCAACAACAAAAAATACTTTTGACAGTATTTTGGCAGTCCCAGCAGCCAGGGTCATGCTGTTCAGTGAGAGACTCCATTCCTCTATTGGAAAGTACAATAACCATCTGCCTCCAAAGAAAACAGTGACCTGCAGAGTGCCAGCAACCTCATATTGTTACAGCTTGGAGCACTCCACCCTTATGGGACGCGGCAGGTCTGAGCTGCAGAAGGGTGGGACAGAGCTTGCTGTGCACAAACGAGGCTCTCATCCACAAGAAGCTAGAGTGAGGTAGAGAATCCTACCCAGGAAAGCCAGCACAAATCTATGTGCTTCCTTCTTCCCCAATGCCAAGCTGTGGCAGATTTTTCTCACGGGTTCTGCATTTCAACCATTAACAAGGCAAGCCTCTGGGATAAGGGCCTCATGAGAAGGAGAATGATTGCAATTGTTCTGGAAAAAGTACATTTTGTTGTCTGATTAAATAAAAAGCTGTGCTTCAAGTTTTGGGCCAATACAAATGGCAGCTTGAGAAGTTAGTGATTGAGTTGCAGCTTAGGAATTTGTTCCCAACTATTTATTTCAATTATTTAATAGTCATAGCTTGGAGAAATACAAAACATTTCAATCATGCCTCTAGCTAGAAATAAGCAGCCCATTAAAGCAGGTATTTTTGAAAGGGTGGAGTACAAAAGAATCCCTGAAAGTGTTATAATTACTATCAAAATGGCAACTGCACATCAACAGTAAAGGGGAAAAGGTTTCCTCAATATGAAAGAACTAATTTGAGCATGTGCAAAGCAGAGAGAGACAGATGGCTTCTATCACCAAAAATAGAATAAACTGGCAAAAATTATCACCTACAAAGACTGATGGATACAAAATGAACTGATAGCTTTCACAGATAGTAACTCTAAGAGTGAACAGATAGTCATTTCACGTAAAAATAAGTCTCCCAGACAACAAGGCTAGTAGCTTTGTTAGCAGAGCCCTGAGCAGGATTCCAGAGATGCCTCATGGTGTTACAGCAATCTTCTGTGTGATCTCATATGTGATGCAATCAAGTGATACATTATCTGAGTCATCAAAGAGTAAAAAGCTGTTTATTTTAAGAGCTATAGCTTCTGAACCACGCCATGAGGCCAGAAATGAGATTTGGAGTTGGGTTTCTTTTGCCGGTCATAGGTGTTGGAACATTATATACCCTTAAATATTGAAAAATATTTCACTGTAGTTGCATATTAGTTAGCTGGATGGATCATTAGATATTTGTACCTACACAATAAATGAACATAAAAGCAAAATAATACTACTATTTTTTGGGGGTTTTTTGTGACGAGGATTATTTTCATATTACTTAATAGAGGTGCATTAATATAGAGAACGATTTATTCTTCTAAATATTCAGGGAAAAAGGATTACAGTATTTTTGCTAAGCATCTAATACTAATGTTATTTACATATAAAATGAAAAATCAACAACCTTTATCTATAACAACCATCCATTTCTGACAATAAGTAAGAAATAACCTAAAAAAAAGAGATACCTTTAGCATTAGTATTCAGCAGCAGAGTATAAACATTTTCAAAACAAAATATCCTTAGGGGATGATTTGAGCCAGTCTTTATCAAAGCCACCTGGAAGATATCACTATTGAACATCCAAACTTGCAATCATATTTTTAAAACCCTGAAGTCAATATGTTATTTACTGCATTGAAAACATGCATACTGAGCAATAAATCCCACACAACTTGTCACTTTAGCTTTTTGTGGAGCTATGTAGCTAGTACATGTTAACTGGACTGCATAAATTTCCAGTTTAAACAAGGGAAGTAGGCAGAAGATAAAATACTGTCGGTTCCTGGTGTATTCCTCACTCTTTCTCTGCACAAATGTGTGCAAGAGAAAATACCTGTAAGCTTGTCTAGTATATATAGCCTATGCCTGTGGGAACACAATGAATCAAACAAGGAGTGATGGACCTCTAGGTGACATATGTAAGGCTTTTTGGGGGTGGGTTTTGATTTTTTTTTTAACAAATAAATTCAGTCCCTGAAGAAACATCAGAATTTTCCCCATTCAGTTGCAGCATTATAGTAGATTCCTTGGTCTTAAACAACCTTTCATATAGTAAATTACTTCCATATATTACAAAAACATAATAGCTCTACCAAGGGAATAACTGCTTACATCAAGAGAACTCTGCTTAAGACACACAGAGCAACAATTTTGGTATCTTATTAAAAACTCTCTACCAGGTGAAACCTTTGAAGTAAATCTTCCTTTTCCTCACATAAAATATATAAGAAATGACTGTTTGTGTGAACCTGTGGGTACAGCTCACTGCTAAGCACACAGAAATACATCACGAAAACAAGAGAATGGAGGAATCATCATATCAACTAAAGATTCATATTGTGTTGAAGCTTGCATTTTTGTGTACAATGGGAACACTGAAAGCTACTGGCATTGAGAGAAAACCTCTGTCCACAAGAATGCAGATTTGAATGAAGAGTATTGCTGGGGAATGCAGGCTGGGTCACTGAAAAGTCTCCATTTGGAATTAAAATTTACATCTCTTTGAATCAATCCCATGAACTGTTGTCTGTATGCATTAGCAGTGCTGCTTGTCTAAACCGGCAGGGAAATACTCAGGGCTCCACTTTTTATTCTGGGTATCATAAAAGAAAATGGTTGGATGGCAGCATCCAGAGGGTGCTCGGAGTCATGATGAACATCAGCTGACAAGTGTTGCCCCTTCAGGGGTGTGTACTGGGACCAGAGTTATTTAATATCTTCATAAATCAAGGGATCGAGTGCCCGCTCCTCACATTAGCTGATGATCTGTGTGGTGCAGTTGACACACCTGTGTGAGGGACTGGAGAGATTGATGTCTCAAGGCCTTTTGAGTGCACATGAGGGGAGGAAGGGGCAGGTTGGATCTTCCTTGGTGAGTCAGTGCCCTTCTCTACACCCCTCGCCTCTAGAGCCTGGCCTGGTACTGGCTATCAATCCCTGGCACATTTGAGGCAATGCTCCACACCTGTCCCTGGAGCCTCCAACTCTGCTCCTAATTGGCCACATGACTGGAAATCCCACCTGGGGCACAGGCCCAGGAAGGCCAAGGGGTATTTAAGGCTGAACATGAGACAAGCATATGTGTTAACCCTCCTTCCTCTGGGCATTTCTCTCAGGTGAACACCCCTGGGAACCCCAGAGCTGGTATCTGTATGTGTCATTTTTCGTATCTTTATTGTCTTTCTTCTTCTTCTAATTATCTCTTATCAAAACTTTTGAGCAACTTAAAATCAGACAGGCTTAGAGTTTTCTACTTTCAATGGGATAAAATGCTTTGAAAAGCATTTTACATTGAACATTGCACAAAACCTTTTGCCAAAGTCCTCTGGTTTTTTAAAGTTACCAGCAAAGTTTTTTTCTTGTTTTCCCCTCTTGAGAATGTCTTGTTGGTGTTTCTCCTGTGGGTCTAACTCAGAGTACAAGAGCAACCATAATCCTTTTTTAAAGCCCTGATGGGTAAATTTTTGGGGGCCTTACACACTTGAAGAATGAGATGCCATCCAGAGTGACCTGGACAAGCTGGAGATGTTGGCCCATGGAAATCTCATGAGGTTTAACAAGGCCAAGTGCAAAGTGCTGCACCTGTGTTGGAGTAACTCCCGTATCAATCCAGGCTGGGGAATGAACATAACAGGAGCAGTCCTCCCAAAAGGCCTTTGGGCTGCTGGTGGATGAGAGGCTGGACATGAGCTGGCAATGTGCACTCACGGCCCAGAAAGCCAAACGTGTCCTGGGCTGCATCCAAAGCAGATGGCCAGCAGGGCAAGGGAGGAAATTCTGCCCCTCTGCCCTGCCCTGCTCTGGTGAGACCCCACCTGCAGAGCTGTACCAGCTCTGGGGTCTCCTGCACAGGAAGGACATGGACCTGTTGGAGCAAGTCCAGAGGAAGGACACCAAGATGATTAGAGGGACAGAGCAGCTCTCCTCCTAGGAAGGGCTGAAAGAATTGTGTTTGTTTCACCTGCAAAACAGATGGTTTAGGGGTGACCTGTTTACAGCCTTGTACCTGAAGGGAGCCCACAAGACAGATGGAGAAGGACTTCCAACAAAAGCATGAAGTGACAGGACAAGGGATGAAAGGTTTAAAACTAAGAGAGGTTTAGATTAAATATTAGTAAGTAATTTTTTGCTGTGGAGTGGTGAGGCACTGGAACAGGTTGCCTAGAGAAGGTGAGGATGCCCCATCCTTGAAATCATTGAAGGCCGGGTTGGATGAGGCTTTGAGTACTGGTCTAGTGGAAAGTGTCCCTGCAGACAGAATGGAACCTTTCAAAACAAACAACTGTATGATAACATGGGGGGTGCTGCAACAGGACATTGTACCAGACTGCTACTGCTGCTCCAGACAACCCAGGTCATTTCTTTGACTGTCTCATAACCACACTTCATCAATCCCACACTTCCTCAGCACATAAGGCAGAGCCTCTTTTACAGGCTCCCCTCTTGATCCAAGAGAAGGAATTCCACAAAAAGAAATGTTTTCTCAGAAAATAACTTTGACAATGTAGCACTGAAAATCACATCAAACAAGCCCTATGTTAAGGAAGAAATAGAATAAGATTCAATTGTACTGTGTCTTCTTTCACCAAGAACTGAAATCAATTAATTCACACAAGCACAGCATTTCAGTCCCAGAGCTTTGCAGCATCCAAAAGTATGAATACTGGTATAAATGTTTTAATCATCTCTGCAGTCTACAGGACTTCTAGTAGGTTTTTTGTACCCTGCTCAATATCATGGTCAATTAAGAAAGCTTTGTGTTTGATGATGATGACAATTGCTCTGTCTCATCATAGTCAGATTTCTTTTTAATCAAAACTTGAACATTTATCAGGAAAGAAAGTGGAAAGATAATCTCCTTTTTCTGCACTTTTCTTACCTGCCATGCAATGCTGGAACTTTTGCAACATCAGGAAATACTGATTTTGTCATTTAGAAAACAACCTTTATAAACCCCTTTGCATTTGAGATTTCTGCATTCTTTTTATAAGAAGGCTATTAAAAACCATTTATTAAAGTCATAGTTTACACCTCATGAAGGAGATCTATCTAAAAGCTGCTGAGGACACTTAATGAAGATAAACACCAAAAAAGTCAGCTGAATTTTTCTTATTCTGGTATCCACATAAAGGTTACGTTGCAGGTCTACTAAAATGCTCAAACAAGTTGTGGGTGTTTAATTGCAGCTTAGTTAATGCTCAGGTGCCTGTTATCAGCAGACACATCTATTTGCTGTTTTCCAAATTGTTAATCAAGAGTGTAACTAGTGTTAGATATCATGAAAGGCATATGGTGCCATATTTCAGCTCACTTTCTCACTAAACTAAATACTTGTTTGGGTTTTGGTTCTGGGGGCTTTTTTAATGAGGCAGAAAACTTTATTTTTAATCGGAACTTCTGAACAAGAAGATGATGATGTCTACTACTCCTTATACAACTAAAAACACTTCAGCTGCTGATCTTCTAGATGGTTTCAGCCCATGGACAGAAAAGAAAGTCTTGCTGCTGTCCTTTGGGTTTACATTGTTTATGGATCCTCAGAATTCAGGTCATCTGCTTAGTGTAACCTTTTCAGGCACTTCGGTTTCAGAATAATCATAGGTCCCTTCCAGCTGAAATAATCTCTGTGTTGATGTGGTTTTATGCATTTGAACTCAGTGTCCAAATTAATATTCTCTGAGACTCACTGACTCAGTTTTTTGGAAAACTCTTTTAACTAGCAGAGTCATCTTCTGATATTCCACAGACACTCTGAGTTATCTGCTTTTATAGGTACCCTGAAGTTTTAAAAGACTTCTTGTGTGTGGTGAAGATGAATAAATAGAGCGTAGTGCACGCTGAGAGTTTTGCTCTTTTTACAGCTATGGAAATAAAGCTGAGAATTTTGTGCTGTTTTGCAATGGTGTTCAGCGGCTGGACTGCTTGGGGACAGCTGAAACTTCTTTCTGCACTTCTCAACTGCCTCTGTCATCTCATTGTTTCAGAGATTGCAACAGTTACTTTTCCAGTGATTGCTTTGTAACCTCTAACAGACTGTCCTAATTATATTGGTGGTTAGAGACATAGCTCAAAACTAACAGTGCAAATTAACACAGGAGAACTACTAATGTCCTGCCAACAAAGCAGCTCTCTATTCTAATGTCATAACCCCTCTAACCAGAGAAAACAGTAGTCTGGGTTTTTGGGAGTTTCAGAAATGAGGGAAATACCAACACAAATAGTAAAGGTATTTTCTTTGTTAGTTTTGTATTGACAATCTTTTGAAAACCTTGAGTCATAATGACTAACAAGTAATAAAAATCAATGATATGAGTTTTCTAGGAGAGTGAGCTTCTAGTTACTCTTCAAAGCTGGTATATGCTCTGAGAAGTCTTTGTATCAGCATACATATCATGCACTCATGCACACTGTGTGCTCTGAGACAAAACACCCAGGGTTGTATCGAGGGCTTACCCAGCGGAGGTGTCAAATGCAAGAAATTCAGCTAAAATCTATCATTTGGGATTGTTCAAATAAGGTTTTTCCTTCCCATCCCTCTTTGGAACCTGTCCACATAGATACTCATATTTTTCTGTCTGAAAAAAAAAATCAATATAAAGCAATTGATTGGGGAGAAAAGTATATTTAAATTAAAAAATATTGTCTTAAAGGTATATTTTTTTTGTTTGACAGCTGAATGGTCACAGGCCTGCAGTCTTTTCTCTGAAGACTCAATCACCCCTAAGCACACTTCTGAATTATTCCCTAACTGAAAAGTTAGTTGATTTCTAAATTTGGAGAAACAATAACACTTTCCAGGAATTTTTAAAGTTATTTTTAAAAAAATCAATTACTTTTTAAAAAGTATATTTATTTATTGATTTACTGTCTATTTCTGTGATTTTCTTTTTTTATAATTGCATTAACCTACATTTTCAAAGCAGTAATATTAAAAATATTTTTTCCAGATCACTGGGTTTGAAATGTAATATTTTTATATTTCACCTATTTGTGTATAATATATGTCAGAAGTAGCAGAATGTTTTACAGTGTCACTCAAATTAGCCTATATTGAAAAAGTATAAATAGAATTTTTTAAATTCCAAAGGAATTAAATTTAAAATAAGATGTTTTCCACCAAGGTTTAAATGTTTTGGTTTGTTGTTTTTTGATTTTATGTTGTTATTGTTTGGATTTTTTAAATGAAATTGAAAACTTATTGTTTTTCTCTCTGAATATTCTGGGACAAATAGGTCTTTCTTTTTTTTTTTTTTTTTTTTTTGAGTGGGGAACATTTTTAACTTTCAAAAATCCACATTAGTAAGGATGGATTGGAATAAATGTTACAATGTAAAGACAAACTTCTTACATGTTGTTATAGTGAAAGATTATGACAGTCTCCTAGTAGGTTTCCATTGTTGTAAAGACAGTTTTTCTTAGAGTACCTTGATGTGTTCAAAAACCAAAGCTCACAGCAATGGAAGATTCAAATACTCTCCATTCACAGAGAAGGATCACTAGAGAAAATGACAACTGTTGTCCTTGGGATGGGGTCTCACTAGTTTCAGATGAGGAATCTGTGAAAGTACCATCCCTGGGGAGCAAAGGGATTTGCTATGTGGGGCAGCACGTGCTTCCATTGCTGTAAGAGACAAAAGTAATTACCAGGCAGCAATACACCAAGCTGCTGATGTTGAACAGGTCCAGGAGAAACCAGATTCTGAGGTCTTATGAGATCCAATATTTTGCTAGAGAAAAGTTGGATACTTGGACAAAAAGATTGCTTTGCTGTTCACAGTTTTCTTCCTTGATGAATGCAATAGGCACTTGGGCACATTCCTGGTTGAGAACCTGGATTTTACCCAAGACATACTTGACATGTCTCATCAATGTCCTCTGTTAAAGGATATAGCCCATGGTGCCCAGGACATTGATTGACTGTGCTGAAGATGAAACAATAACTGTACTTTTTCTAGCTTTTCCCACTTTATAAAAGAGGGAGAGGGAGGGAATGTGCAAGTAGAATTTTTCCCTTGAAAAAAAAGAGGGAATTTTCCATCCAAAATGCTTTTAACCATTTACATTAATTATGTAGAACTGTCATTAAAACAAAATGGCTTGTTTCTGTGAAATTATAATTCTTCAGTGGTATACTATATCAGTGAAGATTGCAATACATTTTTCCAGGGCCCTATTGGTCATCTTGCCATTTGGAAATTACTTTTGTTATCATCACTATAGTGAAAAACTTCTAGATTTCTTGCAAGTTTTTTCTGCCTTTCAAGCCTTTACTGTAATTCTGCCAATGTTGAGAGCTGTTGTTAGCAGATATTTGTTATATACTTGCAATAAAATGTGACCGCTTCCAGCCACAAGTCTCTCAAAGTCAAATCTCCCCTGTCAAAAAAATTCAATTTTTCCATTCACTTTCCAATCACTGGGATTTCTCTGTCAGTTACATTCTTGTGACTATGCCTTATCAGATGTCAGGTGACAGCAATTATCAATATCACCAGATAAGAGCTAGCAACACCCAACAGACTTTTGTAACCTATGGTTAATAGCAATACACTCTCACAATCTGTGTTAAGCATGTTCCTGTGAAACACATTTCAGGCTGAGTATTATCCTGGTGTTTTTCCAAAGATGATAATAGATCAAGAGGATCATATGAGTCCTGTTTCAGCAATGTGTTTAAGCAAGGCACCCAAGTTTAGGATTAAAGGTTACCTTGTGCTTAGGTACCTCATCAACCTTCCTTGGGTCATAGTGAAAGAACTTATTACAAAGTTAAAATAGACTCTTAACTCTGAATTTCCTGCCTTTTATACTACAAAAGCTCACCCTTAACCTTCCTATAACATGGATTTTTCATTTAATTCCCCAGAGGGTTAAAAGACAAATGAGCTGGTGGTAAGAAGAAGCATACAAATGCTTTTCACATTGAGAGTGTCGACCCTGGAATGTGGTTTGCAGAAAAAATGTTGCCATATGTTGAAGAATGTCTTCATATCTGCTTTTATTTCCTTAATACCTTCCAGACAACACAACAAGATGTGGCTCCTATCAGAGTGGCAGTTTAAGTAGCCATACAACCACTGATATTTGACTGTCATGCCTGCATCTAACCACTGCTGTAACTTGAGCTCCAACAAACAGAAAACTTGAGACCAATTACCTTTCCCTGTTGCTTTTATTATTGTGGTGCACTGCATGGAAACATCTAATCTAGGTGAACTTCGAATAAATTTACACTGTGTATGGAGCACTGCTAATCTCCCCTGGAAAATCCCTTTAAATTGAAATAAGTAGATCCTTGATCAGATGAAGTGTATTACTAAAAAAATACTTGATATCATCAGAAGTGTTTTTTGGTT
Organism: Taeniopygia guttata; assembly: GCF_048771995.1. NCBI lineage: Eukaryota > Metazoa > Chordata > Aves > Passeriformes > Estrildidae > Taeniopygia > Taeniopygia guttata. Next base: position 48,050,953 of record NC_133027.1, on the reverse strand, counting down.
GGTTTGGTTTGGATTTTTTCCCTAAAAAGAAAGTTTGTGAGTTACCTGTGGTAAAAATTACATATTTTGATTAGAGAAAAAACAAAGGAAGCTACTTTATTAGTTTGGATTCAGCTGTTATTAGTAGATAAGAAAAATATACCAGGAAGTTAGGCATTTTCAGTGATCAGTGATCTTCTAATTTAGCAAAACTAAAACAAGATAACATTTGCCTTTTTTCAAAAGTGATGTGCTAAAAGAGAGTTGTGTGAAGGACTTGCTTGAAGTCTAGAATTGTGAGAGGAAAGAGTGACCAAGGTGTATGTAAATCCTTCTTTGCAGGGGATATTGTTTAGGGCTTGCAAGAACTTTGCTGGATCATGCCTCCTACATACTGTGGATGTCTTTCACCATGCATTTGAGTGCCCAGGTAATCATGCTGTTTTGAAATACTTGGCACCAATTACATTTAAGCTACTCCTGTTCCTGAGAGAATTTTGGTATCACCTACTTAGAAACAACTTTGATGCAACTTGAATGGTGGCTCAGCTAAAGTGCTGAACTCCTGATGATTTTCAAATTTGCCACTCCAGGAATGTGCTAAGATGACTGTTTCATCAAAATGAGTTTTCATCATTTATTTTTGAATGTTATTAAACAAATAAATGAAGAGGTTGCAATTACAGCTTCTGTTTCCCGAGATCAGCTGTCTTTAACCTAGTAGAAAATGATAGCTGCATTCAGTATTTAACATGTAACAACATTTCAATCTTAGTGTAATAAATTATGTTTTAGGATAAAATGTCATAATGCTTTATCAGTCTTTATTATCTCTTTTAGAGATATTTTTTTCAGTTTGTTCGCAATCACAAGTGATTTTGTCTGCATAGATTTCATGCAGTTTTTAATGAGATTTGTATAATTCATTGCTGCTAAAAGGTGTAACATGAGAGCTAACTGGTATTCATAACCCCTAGAAATTTGTCTTGTTGAATGCCAACCCTGAATAGCATGGACTGTGTGCTGCACTGCTTTTTGCTGAATCTTGTGGGATAAGTGGATCACTTTCTGCCAGTTCTGTCAACAGTTTCCACGGTGACATTATGAAAACCAACATCTCTCAGGCCAAAAGCAAACTTCACACATTCTGAAATAAATCATTTTTGGCAGCTTGTATCAAATCATGATGGAAAAACTTGTGGGAGTTCAGCCCTTCCTGCTTTTTCCTGGAGTCCTGTTGTCTAATTAAATGCCCCACATAATTGTTCAGAAGGACCTCTCACTTTTTAAATCCAATGGGCAAGATGGATGTCTGGACCTAGATTATACTTTTGGAAGATCAAACTGAAATTCTCCTTCGACTTTCTGAAAGGATGAAATTTGATTAAATTCATCTACTCAGGTTAACTAAGGTATTTGATCCTCCCCTCGTACAGCAATTCATGTCATAGTAACACCTAGGTGCTGTTGCCACAGAGAACCATTACAGTGCAGTACAAGACAAAATCTAGGGTGAATCTTTTCCTCCTATGTCGAAACACAGAAAAGTTTAGGGCTATATAAGACACATTTTTATTCACTCTTGTTGAATAATGATGCAAAGGGCCAAGTTTGAAAGTGTTTGGGGCTTTGTAAAGACAGAATGGGCTTGTGTTGCCTCTTTTGAAACAAGTCAGGTTTGCTAGTAGATTAACTGCAATTCCATAGTGGTTAGTGATTTATATCACAGGGGCCTACATTTCTGGATAGGAGCCATTTTTATTATTGCAGGAATTTACAGAGATAATCTCAGGACTACAGATCCCTTTAGACAGGCATTTCAGACATGATTAAATGCCCTTGCTGGAAACAAAAATCTCTTCTTAGTGCAATGAGTTTCACATGGGCCCTAAAGCCATCCTTCTGCTCTCATTCCACTGGCAGAGAGATATCCCATCACCTTCAAACAGCTCTGCTAGTCTTGTTTTGCCCCAAAGCAGTACAAGATCCAGTTTTACTTCGTGGATCTTTAACTATTTGGATCCCTAATGGAACATGCAGGCACAGAAAGCCAGGAAACTGGCAGATTTTTATTCTACAATGCTAATGCCTCTCTCCTAGTAGTAGTCAAATTGAGCAGCAATTGGGCTGCAGTATCATTGTTCTCTGCTGCAATGGAATGGGGAAGAATATCAAGAGATAAACATTGCCTTCCTTCTTAAAAAAAAAAAAAAAAAAAAACAAAGAGGAAAGACTGTCTACGTTGCTGACAACAATCTCTGGTGGTTGGGCATTTTTAGTATGACAGCTGACAAACTACAGCACAACTCCTCAAGGACTCATATAGTGTCTGAGAAAAACTTGGCTTTTGTGCTTCTCATCAGAATTTGCAGCTTGTGCCCATTTCACAACTGCTCCCACTTGAAGAATGTTCATCTGCAAACTGGAATTTCAGGTCCTTCATGTTTAGGATCTGGAGATATTAGACCCCTTAAAGACAAGGCTGACTCTTTCTTATCTGGTATTTGTGTCCTAAAGGCAAAGTCGTTTCAGGGACAGATCCAGGTAGGATCATACGAACTACTTTGGTAAAAAGCTGTGAGCAGTCAGTGGCAGCAAAGCACTGACTTGCCATGATGAGTTACACAGTGAACTTATAGCTGCATACCAACATATTTCCCTGCACTCTTCCCTGAGGGAAGAGAAAATTTTCCAACAGAAAGCTAATCACTGCCACCACTTCTGGCTTATTTCAAAAGCCAGTCAGGCAGCGTGAGTTTAACTGATAGCAAAATAGAACTCTCTGCATACAGCAGTTTTCATTTACCATGTGTAACCACACAATAATTGAAAGAAATGTGAGGAAAAAACCCAAAAAAGTTGATATTAAGCTTGGAGTGGAATTGTCATTTAGTACAGGGAAAGAGTTCTGATGCTTTGTGGCATGCAGCAGTGTCAGATTAGGTAGATCTGTAAGACCTGAGGAGTACTAGTGATGCTTCATATCAGGACCAGACAGGAAACCAGAAGTGGAAAAGAAGGCGCTCCACTCAACACATGGCTGAGAGCAGGAGGTCTGCACAATGCAGCAATGTGAGCAGTCATGGACATAATGGCAAGTTGCACCCTCCATGCAAAGATCCTTGGGCTTAGGCCTGTCAGTGTGCAGCGGAGAACTGTCCCATGGTGTTACCTGCTGTAGCTGAGGCAGGTGCTCCAAGGTCTTGCTGGGTTCTTGCAGGCTGACTCTGACTGCAGCAAGCCTCTGCTCCCAGCTGCAGCAGCCACTGGAGGCTGCTATCAAACAAATGCAGGGGAAAAAAAATCTGAAAACTGTCAGTCACAATGCAGCCATTTCTTCAAAGTGATGGTGTGAATGTTTTCCAAGCAAAACAAAAGCCTGCTGCCTGCTCTGTCCCACTTGGAAGTCTGCTGTCAGGTTGAAAGAGAAGGGATTTGAGGAGGGATTTCAAGAGAAATGAATAAGTAAAAAGAATCTTGGAGACCAGATGGCAACATCTGGAGAACAGGGCTGTGTTTTGGCTTTGGGTTATTTAACCTTTGTTGATCTACACTGTCTTCTCTTTTCAGTCAACAGCTGAGCAGAATTAAACTAATTTGAAAAAATGTTGAAAAGCTTCTTCTAGTGTATGGCAACACACTTGCTGGTATAAAGTAGTTTAACTGTATCAAAGCTCCTACTGTTTGGAGCTTGGAGCTACTGTACCTATAAACATCTATCTCTTCAGCAAAAATATCTAATTGAAACAACTGTCACCTTGGTTTTTTATTTTTCAGCTGCACTGGCTGAAAATGGGAATAATCTGGGACTAGAATAGTTTCTCTAAGGCAGCATAAGAAAGGCTGATGCAGACTCTTTGTGTTTACACAGGATCTTAAGGCACTGGCACTTCCAGGGCTACAATGGTGTCAAAGTTTCAAGGCCAAATGTTCCTGCATAAAGTACTGAAAAATAAGAAACATTCACAAATTATAGGTGTCCCCAAAACTAGAAAAAAATATCTTGGAGTCAACAAATGAAAACCTAACTGTTGAACCCTAAATTTTTACATGAAACAGGGCTCCATCATGACAATTTTAAAGAGGGAGAGAAAAAGATAAAGAACTTCACAGAATTAAGTGGATGTTCTTGTGTGGCGTAACTCACCCAATGTAGTGGATTAATTACAGAGTTTAACCTTTCCCATTTTAGGTGGGCTTAAAATCACATTCTTTAAACTAATAGTGTGTGATACAACCCTCAGGCCATCAGGGAAAATAATAGATGTCCAGCTATGACATGAGTTTGCATGATGGAATAAAAATTATGGAAGTTTTCCAAAACTAAATATATGACAAATGTAATCATTTCTGACAGAAACAAGAATAAAATAATGCTTCAGTGATTGAGGAAAAAAAAAAAAAGGAGTAAAAAAATAATCACACAAATCACAATTAATGTTTCAGGTACACCAAATTTCTTAGTGACGTATGACAAGACACAGACTTGGGGTCAAATTCTCAAATTAAAAAGCACATTTGGTTTAAAAATAAGAATGTCTTGCCACCTTCTGTTAGTTTCTCTGGCAGATGTGCTGTAGGAATGTTTCTGTGCCACAGTCCATTTTTTATTTTCCACCAAATTTGCCAGTTCAGCACCTTTCCTTACAAAAACAGCTTGAGTCCTTCCTCAGACACCTTCAAGGCCCAAATCTCTCTCATCATGGTCAGCATCCATGTTCTATATTGGTTCTTCCCCACTGTTACTCATTCAAAGTCCTTGGGTCTGGTAGGAAACAGGAATAGAAATGATGACCAGGGATATCAAGACTGATCATGCAATTTGTTTCCTCATGAGGTCATTTCTTTGTTTTACTTCTCCATGTCAGAGTACAAATCAGCAAAGACAACATGCCATTCAAGCTATAATATCTGTATAGACAAACATGCAAGATAAGGGAGGGGAAATGGAGGGGGGGCCAGTGAACCCCATGAAAATACAAATGAGATTAATTTCTCTATTGGACTTTCTAGGTTTTGTTTAATAACAATCAAAAGAGGTGAAATAGAGATAAAATGCCTGTTACGTTGGTCTTCAGTGAAAAAAAATCACAGAATCTCAGAATGGATCACGTTGGAAAGAACCACAGAGGGTCCAACCTCCCAGATGAAGCAGGGTCATCCCAGACCACAGGGCATGGGATTGTGTTCAGTGTTTTAGTATCTCCCATGAGGGAGACTCCTCAGCTTCTCTGGGCAATATGTTCTAACACACAGCCACTGCACAGTAAAGTTCTTCCTTCATGTTCAAGTGGAGCTTCCTGTACATCATTTTCTGCCCATTGCCTCTTCTTCTATTGTTTCTATTGTTTCTTTCTATTGACACCATCAAGCAGAGCCTGGCTCCATTCCCTTGGCACCCTCCTTTCAGATACTGACAGACATTGATATGGTCTCCAATAAATTGAGGTTATGGCAGACCCACAGTTCCTCTAACCTAAGCAGACAGGGGTCAGGATGAATCACCAGTGGACATGACAATTGTCTCACCTGATTATCTACAACACCACAGAGTTCAAAGCCACATCAGATGTGACCTTTACAGACAGAAAATTGCTTCTTTCCTCTTCTCCCCACCCCCACTTTGTCTTCCAAGCCTGCATATAACATTGCTTGTTTCTCAAAGGCTTTTATCAGTGTTGCAAATATGTCCTGACAGAGGGGCAAATCTTCAGCACACACTGGGCAGAGACAGGGGGTAGGACTCCTATTAATAGTGATCAAAGTCGTTCAATTCTCCTGCAAGCTGTGCTGAAAATGAGCCATACTCTGCCATTCCACATCAATTCTGACCTGAAGAAACAATTCAAATGCAAAAAAACTTAGTGTCAGGGTAAAAACAAGGCACAAGAAAGTAATTGCAAAAGATTTTTTTTTAATTTAAAGATGTAGTGTCATCTTGAAAATCACAGATTCTTCTTAAATCTTACTTCTACTATAATTAATGCAAAGTTTAGCATTATACAATGAAAGAACATTGGTTTTTTACTCTTTTAGGTTTTAATTTTCTAGTATGTCTATTTCTTATATAGTCCTTTTCTCATATTATTGCTTGTATTGTGTGTGTGTGTGTGTGTGTGTGTGTGTGTGTGTGTGTTATTCAAGTTCATTCTAGGTTGCATATCATGTCACTGTATCAATGTTTCCAACTAACCCCTGTAAAGACTGTCCTCTGTCAGAAAGAAGCATCTGTTCTTTTGGATGCAAGAGCAGTTTTAATTTCTAAATATTTTCTCAAATTTTTACAGTTTTCTCTGCCAACTGTTAAAATTGCTTTTCAGATATTTTAATAGCTAAGTACAGGATAGTCAGGCTTTCACCAAAGTTTTCATGTTCTGATTTCTTGGGTTTTTTCCTCTCCACTGCACAGAAAGTCAAAGAGTGGAAGGAGGTGAAATTTTTTCTTTTCATTGTAAAGAATACATTTATCACTGCATTGTCACCTTCCACATAAAGCATGGAGGGAATCACTGCTTTGGATGCATGTCAAAGCCATGTTTCAAACTCCTCTTTTGACTGCAATTAAATGAGAAGGCTGCATGTATTTGCTCAGTCATTTGACATTTTGTTCTCTCTTAAACAAAGTGATGATAAAGAGTTGTGCTATTCACTTTTAGGTGGAAATATTTGTACCTTGCCTGCAGGAAGCCAACTGGCAAGATTTATTACTGATCCAACCTCCTCTAAGCAGTAGGATCTTTGGCAGTTTTAACAGTCTGGTCATTTTTCTGGCATGTGTAGCACACAGGAGTTATCCATCAATGTGCTTTCCATGTTGGCTGTGCTCAAGCTCTGACCAAACCAAAACCCCACCTGGGGAGACCCACAAGTTTTAGAAAACTCAGTAGGCAGGATCACATCTTTCTCTCCTTCATATCAACACCTTTTACAAGCTGACTGAGCAATTGAACTTCATCCTACCTAGGTATTTAAAGGAGGGAAGTTAACACTGTCAGGAAATCCTGTCTGCTAGAAAAAGGCAAATATCAGAAGAGGTTTCACCATCCCCTAATCCTTAGATAGAGAGAAATGAGAGTTAAAAAAAAAAAAAAAACAAACCTAACAGCCAAATATAAACATATCAACAAAGACTTTGTAGGCCTAACTATCAAATCACACTTCACAAGAAAACTAAATGAGATGATCATGGAACAAACTATCCAATAAATAAAGACTACCCAGAGAAAGAGAAGTATCATATGCCAAATGGAGACAAAATAGACCACTCTACACAGCAAATGAGCACAAATTAAACTAAGCAAGATTGAATGTTAAATTACATGCAATCAAGAGATCAAGAAAAAATAAAAAGTTAAATCCTAAAAGTATGGTTGGCTTCTTTCCATCTCTCCCTTTGCCTATCTGATAATACTCAATACCATTAAGCATCCCACCATCACTGAATTAAGTTCATCTGATTAGAGGAATTTTAGTATCTGGGAGGATGTGCCTTATATTTCCAGGAGTGCTGTGCTTTAGTTTTAACAATCACTGGAAATAAAATGTTCCTGTGTTTTTGTGACCAATAAATGACATTTGATGTCACAGAAAACACACAGGAAAACCAAATGGTGGAATCTAATTATAACTATTAAACTAATATCACTTTAAGTTAAGATTTTAAATTAGATTTGAGTTGCATAAACTTATACTCACTTCTAAGAGTATGAATTCAGAATAAATATCAAATGTCCTACTTCTGAAAAGGTGCCCAGGTGAGCAGTTCAGCAACTTCAATAGAGATACTCAGTTTTCCTAATGGAGCACATGCTTATAGAATGGGAGACTAGGAATATTTTCATCTTTCTTTACTCATCTGGATTGTATCCACTTTAACCTTGCTCCAGAAAATACCAGAGACAAAAAAAAATTGTGTCTTTCTGTGGGTGATCAAGTCTGGTGCTTCAGAAAACATTAATTAAAAAGAGCAATTAGATGATTGGAATAGGAGCTCAAGTGGAGGAATGAGAAGTCCAGCAACTTACTGTGGACTTGTGTAATGGACTTCCATTTCTGGAACCTTGATATAGGGTTTTCAGTTACTTTTGCTCCCTGTCTCCCCAAATTTGAGGATAATTCCTCCTGTTATTCCAAAGGAGAATCTTCTAGGACAGGTGTGCTTTACAGGTATGTCAGGTACATGCACTCATCTATTTCATGACTTGTGGGCTCTAACAAGACCCTAATGGGGTAGGAAGTACCATCTGCTTCACCACTTGCTACTATTTACTCCTGAAATGACCCTCCATCTCAAATCTGCCAACATGTGCTTCTTTCCTCAAATGTTTTGAGAATGTACAGATTCTCACCAGATGCAACGCATATTAACTTCTGGCTATTACAGGAAAAAGTAGAAAATCCTTGTAATTGAATACTCATGTCCATACCCATCAATATTCTTCTTATCTTTCACTCTTGGCTTCCGTTCAACAAGTTATGGTATAGGGGTCAAAACACTTTCAAATGATCATTTTTCTACAATCAGAAAAAAGGAGTGCCACAGAAACCTGACAGTTTCTATGTAAAGAGATACATATGGGTAAAATGTTTGGTTAGAAAATATCCTGCCTTAGCTCAGGCTGGCAGACTAACCTCTGACTTGGCTTTGTATATTATCTCTTAAACCATTTTGTTTAAAACAGGCTAATATAAATTGAGTTTCAGGTTGAGGAAATGCAAAAACTGTTGTGTATTTCATATGTCATTTAATTCCTGTGAACAAACCCTGAAATTTATGTCATGCCTCACTGACTGCTTGCCTTGTTTCTTCAAGTCAGTAGAGCATCCCAGAGGAGCTAGGATGCATCTGTATAGATGCAAGTACAGAAATGGAGCCATAGTGAAAAATCCTGTGACTACTCAAACCTTTTATACATTTCAAGCCTTTCAGTAGGTGTAAATTTAAAACCAATTAAAATACATGCTAAATTGCATATTCATGATAAAGCCATATATTGCTGCTTTAATTTGATATTCCCACACCAGTAGAGTTCCTCAAATAGGAATGAAAAGATTGGGCATGTGTATTTTTTTGTGTATGTGCATTCAAAATTCTACTTGGTCACTAATCAAGAAGTCCAAACTATTGTGCAAAAGCAAAATGTCGCGTCATTATAAAGCAGATTTGATGTAAATCAAAACGAGGTCCTACTGCAAGATTCTGCAGTTATACAAAGGTGTGTATAAAGACATAGAGAAGACTAAAGCAGTGATAGTTTATTCAGTACTTTATAGAGAGACCAGTCAGAGAAAATTGTCAAAGTAAAATATAAAAGAAAAAAAAATGTCAATTTTTGCATAGTTTAACCAGAAAGTAAAGCTTTCTACTTTGAATATGGTCTTTGAAAAGCTCAGAAGAGGATTTGTGAGCCTCTCATAAGTCAAACAAGAGTGTAAAATGTTTTGCCAACAGTTCCGGAAAGGTAATATGGTAGCAAAGAAGGTGGCAGTATGGGTTTGTGGTTTAGTGTGGGCTGAAAGGCTCTTCTAGCTGTCAGATTAAGACAGTAATTCTCCAATGTTTATAGGAAAACATAACTACATTCTTGCCATTTTGAGGAGCATATAATTTAGGTTTGGTAAAATACCAGTTAAAGCACTTACAAAACCAAAGTCAGTGTTAATCTTAGATTAGTGTCATGATCCTTGAAAGACTGACTGTAAAACCTGTGAATTAAAATAACACATGACAGAAAATGGGAATGGTTTCTTCATTCCCTGCAGCAGAACAAAACTGACACTTATTTCAGCATCACCTAATATTTCTCTTAATTAAAAAGAAAACAACACCCCCCCCCCCCCCCAGCTATATATCATGTTCTATCCATGCAGGCATGTGTTTTGGCTTTTACTCTATGAGGTCTACAAGCAAAATGTAAATATAGTTATATTGATTTGTTTCCATAGCAATGTAAAAGCTCCTTTTGGGTTTCCAAGGCAATATGCAGCAGAGTAAAAAATCAGAAAGGCATGGGAAATATTCAGCAAGCAAGGGGTTTAGGCAGTGCCCCAGGCCTTCAAGAAATGTATTCTTCATTGAAGCAATCTGAAAAAACACTTGAAATTAAAACAAAAAATCTCATCTACCAGATTCATATTTTCTTTCATCATTAGACACTTTCTGTAATGCTTTTGTTTGTGACAATTCTCATTCTAGTAAGTTCCAGTGACAAGAGCAAGGGATTTTCACTTTAATTTTTTTTAAAAGTAAAGGAGTTTAGAACCTCTGACACAAAACCTGCTGGAGGAGGGGTAGTTGCAAGAGAAAATCCCATTACATTATTTGACTCTTTTTTTTTTAACCATTTAGAGATGGCACTAATGATTTGGGTAAAAGAAGGCCTGGCATAAACTTTTATCCTCATCTATTTAAGATTCCTTTTATATCTGCTGAAGACATCTGTCACAAGGAATTACTTTACAAATGTAAAAAAAATGAAAGGAAAAACTCTCTTATTTATAAGACCATTGTTATATCCATAGCTCTACACTACATTAATCCTCAAAAGGTTTTTGTCTCCCTCTAAGGCCATGAATCTGGGAAGATCCATCCTGTCCTAAGAGCCATCCTAAGTACAAACTAGGCCAACATAAATCATTTAAGCCTGTGAATACCTAAAGTATATTTGGACTTAAATTTCATGTTTGTTCAGACCTAATGCACATTTATGAGGCACATTTATCACTTTTTTCTGGATATTAGGGAAAAAAAAAGTCTGAAAATCGCTCCAGATTCAGGCAGAGGAACAAACAGTTACACTAAAAGACCATCTCTACTGCCACATACCATCTCTGGAATTGAAATTAAGTACTTTAAGTGACCAAGCTTTTAATTTGGAGTTACCAAATAATGTTAGTGATCAAAAAAGATTTAATTTATGCCATATAAGGTGAGATGCCTCACCTGCCCTGATACACCCTCTTCAATGCTAACAGCTGCATCCAAACTTGCATGAGTTAGAAACAAAAACAATAAAGTATTTTGTGTCTGACTTCTCTAAAACTGCAGTATTGACTACCCCCCTCATCCTATTCCTCTAAACTGACTGGTCTTGCTTTATTTTAAGAAACTTGTGCTTTATTTTTTTTACTTTGTATGCAGCAAATTATCATTCATATTTGGGCTATGAGTATGTAATTTTTCCATTAGTTTTTCACATGAATGAAGAAATATGGAAACAAGTGAAAAAGCATTTGCTAAGTAGCAATAAGCAACATGATTGTTGATTGAATTTTCTTTTCAGAGCAGAATTCAGCCTGAAGAAAACAAATCATTTGGCAAAACCTGTCAAGCTCAAAGAGAAAAGTTTCCTTCTGTATTATTCATTGATTGCTCTAAATTACACACCTGCCATGTAAATCAGAAATGTGGCTTCCAGTTTGAGGCTTTTCTAATTAAAATATGATCTGACCCCTGGCTTGTTTTTGCACTCAAAAATAGCATTCAAGAAAGAAAACATCTAAAATGCTTTACTATAAATCTTGTTATATAAAATGCATTGGTTTGGGGTTTGGTTTTACTGGTTGGTGAGATTTTAAGAAAGGATAGGGATTTAAGTTGTGGGAATATGTGAGATATAGTTCAACAACTTTGGAAGTTAACTAGACATCTTCCCAGATCTTGCTGGCAATTTTCATGTAACCCTTGCCTATAGCTCAAGCAGTCCAAAAGCCTACACCAAAGTCATTAAACACAATAAAAAAACTGGGCTCCATTTGAGCTTAAGATGTGGCAGGAGTTTCAAGGGAGACCTGTAACTTCCTTGGCATCCCTTATAACTAATGTTCCTATAAGAAGTCAGATCTCCCAAATGGAATAGACAGTTGCTTTCTGGATGTAGGTGTCTCCAAAGCAAGCAATGTTCAAATTAGTACTTAAATCTCACTTTTAACTTGATTGCCATAGCTCTTGCCACAGACTGAGATCCCTCCAGGTCTTTTATTTGCCAGTACTGTTTGAAGCATGAAGAGTCAAACCAAGAAGGAGGAAACCTGTGGGAAGGACTTTGAAAAGTATTCTAATACCCACTGCCATGGAGGGAACATTTACAATTAATAGAAAATTGTATAAACCATTTATGTCCAGTTAATTTTCTCTATCACATGTCAAATGTGGAAAAATACCACAGTTAGGTTCTTATCTGTATAACAAATGTCTTTATAATTTTTCTTCACTTATGAAAAGCTTTTGGTCATATGGGTGATATTACATTTTCTCACCCTCATAATCTGGAAATATTGAATTTTGCTCCAAGAAGTTTATCTCCCACTAAAGGTGATAAAGATCAAACTTTAGGAAGTCTTCCATGACTGCACATCACTTCTCTTTCTTTTGCAATTCAGTTAATAATTTCTCTTCAACAATCTTTTACACAGAAAATCTGGCCTGAACATGCTGAAGGTTATAACAAAATGGGTCTAGCAATGGTTAAATTAAAATAATTTTTTTACCTGAATGTAGATTTTTATTAAAAGCACAAACAACCTTAACAATTGCAGCATTTTTTTCCAGAAGAGGACAAAAATGAAATATATATGTAGAAAGTCAGAAATATGAAAAGCAAGTATATATATATATATATATATATATATATATATATATATATATATATATGTATACTGTTTTTTTACAATTGCTGAATAGAGTAATTCTCTAAGACATTTGTATGTGCCATATTAGTCTAATTGGACCACCATATTATTTTTAAAGTTCACATTATTTTGTGCAATATTTGAAAATACGAAGTTTATTCAGTCTCATTCAAACTTAATGAGCTGCAGCAATTAAAATCACCATTTTCTTTGTATAAAAAGATTTGGACAGATGATAAGCAGTATTAACAGAAATCTGTGCTAAAGCTAAGCTTCAAATTATGTGTAAATTTCCATTGAAAACATACAGATATATTGAAATGCATGAAAGGTACCATTTAGAAAAGAAACTGAAGCATTTAAAACTCAGCTGTATGTCAACTAATGGAGGAAATTTAGACTTGGAAAAAAATAAATTATATAATTCTCTCCTAAACTGACCCTTTAAATAAATGTTGTCTCTAACTTCTAAGATAATTATGTCTTATTTTATTTCTATTCTCTCCTGTCCCATTTTCCAGTAACACACAACCATAATTTTTTATAATGCTACCCTATTACCGGGCCATGATATAGCTGCCACATTAACTGGTCTCCTTCTCTTCTTATTCATCACTTATTAATAGGATCTGCCCAGTACTTGTTTTTTGACTCAAGCTAATGGCAGAAATCATCAAGAAGCCATAATGAATGCCTTAAACTCATGTACCAGAGCCCAGTCCAGCTGAGTGCAGAGGACATATTTATTAACTACTATTTTCCCTGTGTCCCTGGAACCACATTTCTGCTATAAGAGTCACACGCAGGTTCAGGGATGTTGGTGTGACTTACACTCAGAGTTAGCAACTACATTATCATTTTAAACTGCCAATATTTATTCATCATTTATAATAAACAGGAAGAAGGCCCCACATCCTGCCCATGCCAATCCAAAATTCAATGCTGGGGGTCAACTCCTCTCTCTTTAATACATTTTAGTCTATGCCTCAGTTGGATCTTCATGCCTTCCTGTTTGGAAATATGGAGTCTACAGTGCTGCATGGAACCTGGAGAGCTTAATTTAATTCTGTCTTACACAAAAATCATCATTTGAAAGCTATGAACTGTTAAATTATTTGATTAAATTCTTTCAGGAACATTTGCAACTGCCAAGGAAAATAATTTAAAGCACTGTCTGTGCCTTCTAGCATGTGTTTGAAGAAATGACAAGAGTTTTTTAATGCAAAAAATTCTCATACTTCACTAATCTCTCATTATTTTAAAAATCTCTCTCATTATTTTAAAAACTCTTATTCTTTGCTCATACTCCAAATCCATTGTTTTTATCTTGACAAATAAACAAGGAAAATGCTTCTCATCCTGGAGTGATGTATACCTATTTATGTTAATTAATGACAACAAAGTCTCTTTTGGTATTTCATATTTGAAATTGACTAAGAATCATCTCAAAGTTGCAGGGAAGTTGAAAGAGTTTTGCTAAAGATATACACATATTTTCAAATTGTTCGAGATCACAAGTTGGTATAGTGAATGCTGGAAACTGCTAATTATAATAGGCAGAAATATCCATCTATGTCTGTTCACAAGCAAAGGCTTCTAAACATAATCTTACCATATCACAGCATAAAACCACTCAATAGTGCTGCTCATGTATATTGGCTACAGGGGAAAACATCCTTCATTTCCATATAGACTAATTTACAAGTTTGGGGTTTTTTTGTGCAAAGAACATCACTGGGTGCTTGGTTAGTTTCTACAATACATGCGTTTAAAGACCAAACCCTTTTCATTTTCTATTTAAGAACTTAAATGTGCTCTCAGGCAGCAGGTCAACTATAGAGCTGTGAGCTCACTCAGGTTGTTGGCACATTTTGAATACCAAATTCAAATGATGTTTGCTCATGTCTTTTGCTGTTTCTCTTAAATAATAGAGAATTAGTTCCAACTATGACTCATAAATAACCTACAGGCCTGGATTTATAGTGGCCTAAGAAAGCAAACTATGACTACATAAAAAACAGTAATAAGACATGCTAATAGATACCAGTATAGGATATCTGTCTGTAAACCCATTGCCTCTATGATATTGGTACATAGAGTATGTCCAAAAGACTATCTATGACTTATTAGATAAATTCAATCATTTATGGAAAGTGCTAATCCTTTGCCCCAAGGAAACAAATGTGGTATGTTTCAGGTTAGGTTAAATTAGGTGAACTTAGGTTACATTTTTTAGTTACCACATAGTGCTTACATAATTAGTTACATATTATACATTATGTTACTAATTATTATATTATTACATAATATATAGCTGTAGGAATTACAATAGTATGGGTAGCATATATATTTTGGAATATATTCCTGAACCAGGTACTGATATTATGAATACTTACTGATGCTGAAAGCAGCAAAAATGCAGAAAACATATCTTGAAATGACGTTTAATTTTATTAATTCATTTAATTGACTTAGGCAATCTACTCAATTGACTTAGGCAGAGTAATATTTCTGTGCACACTTCGGAGATTATTGTTTAAAATATTCATGTGAAAATAAAGACTGCTGGAAAGCAGAAAAACTCTTTAATGATAAGTGTGAGATGCCAGTATGGTTGTTAAAATTACTAAAACCATTTTCACACTCTTCCCATAATTTACGCACAATTCAGATAACTGGATTTTTAGCAAAATTAAATCAGCATTTTATTGGTGTTGAGGGCATGTTAATTTTAATCAGCTGATAATTAAAGGCTTAGTTTATTGTTCTGTAACACCAAGCCATCAATTCTTTCCTCACTGATAGAAGATAATGATTTCGAGTTTTCAAAACACTCCAAGATTCATACATATCATTACCATGAATTACTGTACAAATTTAAAAGAATAACAAAAAGGTGAACTTAGAAATTATCAGGTAACCAGACAAAACACAATGATGAAAAAGAGCAGCGCACTAGGCATTCCACAAAACTTTGGCACGCTGATACCTAAAATACGCAGTCTTGAAAAGGCTAACAACCCCAATCATGAAAGGTACAATATTGATAGCTTAGAAAAAGTTAGCCTAATGATGTGTGGTTTAGTGCCCACTCAAAAAAAATCTATTAGGGAAAATGTTTGTGAAAAACGAGAAAAACAAGAGAGAAAAAGTGAGTTAGTATGAGAGTGACAGAGCACTCAGAGACCAGGCAGTTCAAGGTGAAACCAAGCAAGCACTTCAAGTGCTTTGTCTTCATGACTGAAAGGAGTGACCCGTAGGTCCCTCTCTTGGAGTACACAACTGCTTAGCTACTGCCAGCCAGGGATAAGAACAACAGCAAAGCTGTGACCACATATCCCAACCAGACTTCCTTCCAGCTGGAGAAAGATGCTAGCCCTGCCTAGGACCACTTTCTTTGCCTCTGGTTCATTGCCTTGCTTCACAAGGCAGTATTTCTACTCACTATGTTACTTGTGTTACATGAACAGAGAGACTTCTTTCCTACAGCTTGCTGGCCTCACATGCTCCCTATGGTAATGTGGGTATATCAGACCTCAAAATGCTGTTCTAAAAATCCATAACCTTTTTAGAGCTGAATTCTTTTATAGGAGTCTGTGTACAGTTTATTCAAATCACAGGTGTTGGAAATTGAGTTTGCTTAGAGAGGAAGGAAGTGAGAGTATAATGCATTTTTCATACCAGATGATAACATGAAATGCAGTCATGCAGAAATCACTCAGCTTCTTCTTAGAGACTTCGTTTCAAAGCACCATTAAGTAAAGCGGATTGTTTTGCTCAAACACTAACTTCATTACTTAAAAGTAATCTGCAAGGGAAATGCATGCGTTCTTTAATTCACTAAATGATTCGCCTTGTTGAAGTGTCAGATAAGACAAAGAACCTTTAAACTCCAGAAGAGCTTGCTCACAAAATAAGACAAGCCACTTTTTGTTTTACTGATTTATTTGATCAAGAATGCCTGAGTCATGAGTTACTTATCTTTGTTATAAATTTCAATACAAAGCTCATATTAAGCATTTTATTCTGATTTCACTGAATATTACAGAACCTTCAACAATTGGTCAGATGTAAAGAAAAGTTAAAGTGCACAGCCAGTGTGCATCTACCAGGACAAAATTATTTTCCCAAAATAGTAGAGCTAGACATAATTCCCAGAGGCTTGCAGCAGTTCCATGTGGAATTTGGGAGGAGCTCTGCTTTCATATTAAGACTAACAGGCAAATCTTAGCTGCACATGTCACCTTCTGTCTGTAAGTCAGACGGGAAATCTCAGCCAAAGAATTATCTGTGAAAATTCTTTCCAACTTACTGCAGCAGAAAGCTTCACCAAGTAATCCTATTTTCCCACCCAGCAAAAAACTTTGGGGGGTTTGTTTGCCCTTTTCATAGCCCCCATTAGCTTAAAATTACTGAGATCATTACAAATAAAGCATCCATATTTTATGCATTTCATGCTAATTTTACAGGCCTGCATGATGTCAAATCCATCTTTATACTATGTAGATCACATAGGAATGCTGCCTAATAATAACTGCTCTCTTAAGTGTGCGATCACATGTGTGCACACAAATACATTTTCCAATTCCAGTAAATGTATAAATTCACCACAATCTACAATAAGCCTATGTAGGAAAAAAAAAAAAAAAGGGCCAATATTTGACTCCTGTGGCCTTAGAAGCAATGAGATTAAATTCTTGCTGCCCTTTTACCCCTGTGACAAGCATTTTGCTTTAGAGACACTGATTACCTTTGATGCAGCACAGTTCAGCAAATAAAGATGAAGCCCTTATGGTGTTTGTTTGTAGGTATTTCATGTCACAGCTGGCTGGTGTGTGCCACTGGGTATGAGCTGCTCATCTCTCACTTTTAGCTTAAGCTCAGCCAGGCTTTTGTATGCCAGCAAGTCACCATGCAGATGCAGACACAAAGTAATGGCTTTCCAGGAAGAACTGGTGATGGAGAAATCCAGATCATTGCTATAAACCTGTCAGATCTTGACCAGGATTCTCAGCCAGCTCCAATTGCTGGGGCCTACTCTACTAAAGATTTTCTTTTGTGTGGATATAAGCAAAAATAACTCAGTAAAAACAAATTTAATCAACTGCAAACACAAAATGAGTAAATGCTGACCAAATGGCAATTAGTACATTAAATTATTGGAATCACAGTTAATTAGGAATATAAAGTTTGTCCCAGTCTATGCAGAATTAGGAATTTCTCTCAAGTACATCACGCAGTTTGGAGGACCACAGTTCAAGGAAGGCATAAGTGAGCAGAAGAGACTCTGAAAAAAAGGAAGAGTCCAAAGTCAAGGAAGATTACTAGATACACACCTGAAAAAAGAAGGATTTTTCCTAAGATTACTGAGGGACCCCTGGCAGCAAAGATTGCAAAGTAGGATACAAATCAGAACCACTTCCTGTGTCCACCAGGGCAAGACTAACCTATTGCACCTATACATATGAAGTTTTGCTTTTAGAAAAGTAAAACTTTTCCAGAAGTAGGCAAACACATAGATTGACATTTTTTAAAACAAGTTGGAAAGACATCAGGAAAGACTTACATATAGCTGATCTTACCTTGAAATAGGGAATGGAATGGATGATCGATCATGGCCTTACCCAGCTCAATTTTCCACAGATCTAATGTCTCACTTCAGCATCTTGAAAACATAGGATCGGAAACTTCAAGGAAATGGAGAAAAAATAGGGATAAGAAACATTCCAGATTCCACTGATCACAAGGAAGACATGAAAAAGATAAAAAAAAAGGATGACACCCCACAGTAAGGATCAGGTGCAGTGGCAGACTGGGCACTCAGAGCCAGTGTGTGGAGGTGACAGCCTCCCACGGGGCAGGTGGGCAGATTTCTACCTGGTGCAACTTGACTTTTGGAGCAGAAAGGCTCCTATATATACTGCTGTTAAACAGATTTTATGAGGAAGTAGGCTGAGTGGAGAAGTTTCATGCCTGCTTCAGACACAATGGGCTCAGCGGCAGCTGTCAGGTGCTTTGGTGATACCCTTTACATCAGAGCCATCTCCAAGGCATAAGACTATTAATTAACTCAGGTTAACAAAATAAAACCAACCAACCAACCAACCAAAGAAACAAAAAAAAGAAAAAATTTTGACTTCTAAGTAAACTTGTAACATTTGCAGCATCCACTGGGCTTGTGCTCCTGTATTTGCAGGAGAGAAAATACAACTGCAGACCATAAATATTTAATGGCAAATATATTGAGAAAGATTAGACACTGATACATGTTGCTTTATTTTAACACATTCAGGTACTACATCTAAGAATTTAAGTACATTTTTCTCTCAGTAGTTAATTCTTAAGTCACCTGTTACTAATTAAATTAATTTCCCTAAAAAATGTACCTGAAAGTACCACTAAATTTATTTTTCTTTAGCAACAATATTATCAATGCAGACAGAACAAGATTATCTTTAAAATATGTAACCAAAGCTTTTCCCTAGTGGAAAAAACCTATATATATAAGTATAAAACATAGACACCTTTAGGGAAGGACAGTGCAAATGAAAATTAGGAGAAAAAGAAGCAGCAAAAAAATATTTTACATTGTGTTTCTTACTTTTATTTTAGCCAGTTGAAGTTAGACAAAGTTACACGTTGGGAAATGAACATTAAATGAACACTAAGTGCTGCATGCAAGCATTGCTTGGGAAAACTGAAAAATGCAATATACAGAAAACTGTTCAATCATTAAATATAAAAATTACATGTTTCTCGAACAGCAAGTGGACAGATGGGTGGAAGGCTTGGATGAGCTCTTTGATGGCCTCCCACCATTCGTTCTGCTATGCCAACTGGTAATTATACTGCAGAAAACTATGTAGGTCCAGGCTGTGCTTTGTCACATAAAATCTATGCAATGACACGGGTCATAAACAATCTGTAGGCATATCTACACTGGATTTACAAAAGAAATTATATAAATGATGTAATGATAATTCAATATACTTTTGAAAATACCAGAGGCATATTGTGTATAGTAATGTGGTCACATCTGGTCAAACTGCCACATGTGCACAATCAGATGACTTACCAGGCCAGCTGAAAAAATAATGCTGAAATATATCTGCACTGACTGTATTACTTTGTCCCAACCCTTCTTGCAGTTACAGTTCCAGCCATGGCCGTTTTGTGCCACAGTGCTAAAATTCAGTGTTGATACCAGGCTATGTTTTCAATCAGTCAGTCATTTTTAGCCAGTAAGTAATCAATCAGCTAGTAATTTCTCTTCTGACATGAGAAAATTGGGTACAACAGTTGTGTTTAGCTACAGGTCAGCTACAGTTCATTGCTACAGACCTATCTCTGCACTCTGTTTAATCATTATCATAATTCCCTTCACTGGTGTTGTTTTCAGCTCATCTGAAATCGTATAGAGCCAGCGAAGAGCACCGACTAGTTCAGTGATGAACAAGTGACCAACACTGTCACTGAATTTGAGCATTTCTGATTAAATATATGGGGGTCCACCATCCACATTTTATAGTTTTAGGGTAAATTAGGATGACATGAGGATGCATCTTTCTTAGAATAACAAGTTACTGTTCTTATTAAAAATTGGAATATTAAGTGATACATTTTTCTGCTTATTAAGGTCTCCTCTCATTTTAACACCAGTGCTAATTTTCACTGAGCTATTGCACATAATTAAGATGACACCTAAAGCTCATTGTTGAAAGACTCCACCCACAGCTTACCTCCACTTTGCTCCTTAAACACTCTCCCAGTACCTACTAAGGTGTCCATTGATATGATATTTCAGCTTAAAATCATAACTACTAGCCTCACATTAGTCTGGGAATATTAAAAACCTTTTTCTAATGCTCAGAAATGTACTTGGAGGACTTCAAAAATTTGTTATGATTTAATATGTCATATACATATATATATTTATAAAGAAATCATTCTATTTATTAATCAGCCATCAATACACAATAAAGAATAGAAACTGGGAAAAGCATTTGTGGAGAAGTGTTCTAGCTGCACTGGTACAATTTCTTTCATTTCTGTCATTCACACTTTAGTGAAAAAATAAAGAGGTTGAAAAAAATATCTGGAGTGTCCTTTAGAATAAAAGGTCAATATAATTTCTGTGTTATCCAGGATCCCTGTCTTGGTATTCATTCTCTCTAAAACTACATGAAAAACAACATCTGGGAAAAAAATGTGAGAAAACTCAACAGCAACAGAATAATTGTGTAAATAAAAGACTGACCTCAACCAAAGTTCTTCAGTGACCATCTTGACAGCTCTTTGTGGAAAAGAGATTCACTGAAGAAGCAAGGGATACCCATGTATTCATGCTCATTTTCAGAATCCTTGCTTAGCTAGTTAAAAAAGGGCACAGATAACAAATTGTCATACTTTCAGATGCTAAATACCCAATCATGAGTGCTTATATCCATGTCTATACCCCTGAACAAAGCAACTTCTCCAAAATGTGGATGTGAAGTCAGAGTCACAGTGCAAAGCAAACTATTTCAGGCCTGATCCTGGAGATGCACGTGGATTTGATTTTAGTTTTAGACAGATCATGGTATGAACTCTGCTAATTTACTGCTCTTCTCTGGTTTTGAAATACTGATATTTCAATAAGCTATTTCATAGAGATAGGTATCTAAGATTGGAGAATCGAGTCAGTCATAAAGCACATATTCTCTTTCTTTGAAAGAGAGAGAAGGAATTGATTATTAGTTTCAACTAGATATTTAATGATCAGACTGAAAAAATATTCAGCCCAGATTTAGTGTTCCCAAATCCATTATAAGATCCCTCTGCCTACATAAACAAAAGTTTTGCTGCCTTTCTTTGTTATCATATTGCCTTTCAGCTGCTTATCTGTTCACATTATCTACTGCACACCAGCATCTATTCTGGCACTGCAGTAATGTCCAGGTTTTTACTGCTTATGACAAAATCACATTTCATTAGCGTTGTCCACATGGACATCTGTCATACTACATTGCATCTTGTATGCAGAATTTCATGCAGGGTTTGATGTGAAAAACATGTCCCCATGGATTTGCTCAAGAGTTGAGAGAAAAATAGATGTCTGGAATTTTTCAAGAAGGTTAGTTGGCTAGTCTGGTTTTGACTCTGGAAAAAACAAAAAAAAAAAAAAAAAAAACCCACCCAAAATAAGAAAAACCTCACCAACCAACAAAATACCATAACCACCAATGTATGTTGAAAGTAATCCCAAAGCTGTAGACTCTTCACAAATTAACAGAAGAACTGTAGATTGAATTATTTATAGTAATTTGCTTATTGACTTTCACCTCCTCTTCAATTTAGGAGCTAACCACAGTGCAGTCATTCTCCCTTCTGAAATGTTCCACTAAATATATTTTTATAAGTTTGAAGCTTCAGCTGTCAAAAGCCCATGATAAAAAAACATATTTTGAATTTAATCTTATTTGATTGTCTAAATGGCTCATCTTGTTGGTTTTCTTCCTTACTGGACAATCGTAATTGTTAATTTAAAATTTTCCTAGTCCAATATTTGCGGGAAGTACCTTATCAGCTGTAGAAGCCTCCTATCGGACGAGCCTTTTTCTAGGATATTTTTTTGTCAGAAATTAAAAAGATGTTTCATATCTGAGTACTCCCGAATCCTGTTTTTTTTCAGTACTAGCCAGAGTTGTCTGAAAAAGGACACTTACAATGAAAGTTCCTCTGCAATCTTAAGTATAGTTTATTAAAATTCACTCTTTGAATAAGGAACTTGTAAAAGAGTTGTCTCCTGGCACTAAATAAGTCACATGAAGCCTAAATATATTACCTATGGGAAGGAAACTGAGGCAGCAAATGTCTTCAGGCATGAGATAGAAAGACCTTAGTTTGGTTGAGACTCATATTACAGGAGCATTCAGTGCCAGAAGATACTTTAATGTACTAAAATGCAATAAAGCAAAGACATTATAAGGTACAACATGATAGTGCATGATATAAATAATTAAAAATAAATATACTGCTGCAGTATTTATGAAACTTGAAGCATTTTTAATAGGTCAAGCCAAAAAAAAAGCATTTATTTTTTCTGTCTCAAACATTGAAAATCCATGATTTAATGGTAATAACTAAAAAATATATTAACAAAGTTTTCCCTGTGGAATGGAAATCACAGTCATCTCTGTCTTTACCTACAGCAAA
Organism: Taeniopygia guttata; assembly: GCF_048771995.1. Lineage (NCBI taxonomy): Eukaryota > Metazoa > Chordata > Aves > Passeriformes > Estrildidae > Taeniopygia > Taeniopygia guttata. Next base: position 48,028,150 of record NC_133027.1, on the reverse strand, counting down.
GAAATCAGTATGAGAGGATCATGTAAACACCAGCAGTGACCAAAAACAGCTCTAAATTTCTTTGGTTAAAGAAAGGGCAATTGAATGGCACAGAGAAATGATTAAATAGAGAATTATTTGAAATTATCAAATACTTGTTTCAAACTTGTTTGGAAGGATAAAAATAGATAAGCTCTGCAATATAAATGGAGTCATTCATACATACTTGACATTTTAAACTACAGCAGCACAAAACATGGATTATTGATAGATCAGAAAGAGTAGTTTCTTTGTTGCTTGCCCAAGAATTGAGATTTGCATTATCATTCCTTACATTTTTTATATAATTGATATAATTGAATTCTTTCAGACACAATTAGAAGGCACAATTAAAATTTCTAGTAGCTCCAAAGGCAATTAGATATTTTGATCTGCCAAGAATATTGTTAAGACATGCCAGACTATCAAAAATTGCAGAGCTAATTCTTTTTAGAACTCAATTTTCCTTAAATTCCTCAGAAGTCTGGCACCATTTTTATTTGTGACTTTTCTACAATTCACACACAGTAGTATGTTCATCTGCTTTGGCCAGAACACAGTTTGTAACTCCATTCATTATCAGTCAAAGAAATTCTTGAAATGCCTCGAAATATGCACAGTGGTCAAAGGGTCAGTAGTTCAGAAAGTCACTCACTCCTTTGTCCTTCTTACCCTCATGTGCACACTGGGTGTGCTCCAGAGGCCACTGGGTATCTTTTGATGGATCTTTTCAAAGAGGACTGGCAGAAATGCCCGTGCAACAAAACAGACCCTGCCTGTTTGCCAGGGCATCTTTTCCACTCCACCCTGATGATCCACCCTGGGCTTTGCTGACCTCTACAAGATACACCCATCTGCTTTACCCTCACTGTGTCTTTCTTCTCTCTGAATCATTATTGATGACAAGCTCCCTATGAGGTCTCAACTGGATTAGCAGGCTCAGCTGTAAAAGGTCTGTACTAAAACTTACACTGAGTCTTTTCGCTGGACTGAATTCACTGACTGAATTAATAATAAATATTTTTCCTCCCTGGCTATATGGGAAGCTGTAAAATCTGCTCTAGGCATGTTAAAAAAAAGAAAAAAAAAAATTAAAAAAAAAAAAAAAAGCAGAAAGGTCTTTGTGGAGGTAAATGACAGCTGGGTCAGGTGTAATTTGTGAATTAAGTGAAGTCAGCAGACAGCCAGACAGCCCAGCTGAAACTTGTCATGGGATATGCAAGATACCAACAGGAAAGTAACAGTGTGAATAAGAAGCTTGTGCTGACTTCACCTGATCCCAATTTCTAATGACAGCTGCCACCTGTCCTTCCCTCAGAATGGGATTTGCAGTCCCCGGTACAATGCAAGAGAGATCTGTTAGAGAAGGTTTTAAAAAGCAAGTATTTGTGAAGCAGCATTCTGGCTGCAATGGTACAATTTCTTTCAGCAACTACTACTAAAGAGTATGGTAGGTACTTCAGTGTTATCCCTCTAGGACAAATACTATGTCAGTAAAATAAAATTCTGATTCAAGAGAAGTGCTCTTGAAAAACTAAAAGGAGGGGACTTCAGTTTGTGTACCTATATTTTTATTTATTCTGGAAACCTGAATTTTATGTATTTTCTTTTTCCATGTCACAGAATGAATTAAAATTCATTTCTTAAAGGAACAATTTTATGTAATTTTAGGTCTGTCAAAATACCTGAGAAATATGTGAAATCTTGAATAAAATAATTTTTCTTACATTTACCAAAATTACAACTATTTTTAGACCTGTTCAAATCACTATTGCACATCTAAGGAATGCAAGGAGCGACGGAAGGAATGCAAGAACGGGACTCTCCTGCAAAAGTAAAACAAACTAAAAGGGACCCTTGAGCTCCAGACACAACCCTTTGGATGATCCCTTGCATGTGCTTCACCCTCAGACACATATGGCAATTTTCTAATCTCCATTGCCCACAGTTAGGTTTCTGTCTCCTGCCAGCCCCTCTGGAGCCACCTGAGCCCCTGGCTGAGCCAGTCCCATCTGGCTTGGAGCCCTTGATGAGCTCACACCAGTTTGCCACATCTTACATCGAGGGGAGCCCAAACCCAGATGCTGTATCTCTCCATGGTCTCTCAAGTGTGGAGTAGAGGGGGATAATCCCACCCCTATGTGGATGGATTGTGCTCCTGCCACCTCATATCTGCTGGTTCCTGCATGGCTCATGATGCTCCAGGGCACCAGTACATCCCAGAGAGCTGCTCCCCAGCCACCAGCCTGCCCACAGCCTGCCAGCGTTATTTACTTCCCCAGGGCAGGAATCTGCATTGTGTGGGAGCTTAGGTCATGTGATATAATGCAAAGCCAAGTTGCTCATAAGTGACAGCTACTTGCTATTTGCTGAGGGATTTCAAATTAGAGGAATGATTGATTGCAAGCATATGCTTTTAAGGGTGATATGCAATTATATAAAAATCAGATGGGGGTCTTAGTTTTTCCTCACCAAAGAAAGGTTCACAGAAACAAACAGTATGGTTCACAAAACTTTTTAATTAAAGGGTGCCTCCTCATGGTTGGATTAATCTTCTAACCAGCAAGCTCTTCTTGAGTAGAGCATCTGAAGTGAAGAACAGCATCCACATAATGCAGTGCTTGCATTATGCTTAGGCTTTCCTATTTAACATACAGTTTGTCTTCCACCCACTGTGTTTTCTATAAACACTGAACTGTTTCAGCAGGACTGAATTTTTATTTCATGGCTATTGACACCCTGATGTTTTTTGGTGATTCAGAGGTGATTTTGCATTTAAATGTGAGTCTGTACCTGAGAAACCATTTTTTCTACTATTTGTGTCATAGAGGAAGAACTTCAAAACATCATTTAGCCATAAGTCAACACCTGCATTTCTTCTGGGACAGAAAATCATGTGTATACAGACAGGTATAGGATGTATAAGGCATGTACATGAATGATGTATTAAAATCCCAGAAGTAAACAAGCATGGACAATGCATATTACAGCTACTGGTAGGAATAAGAACTTAAGGATAAAGACCTGGCTTCAGTGGTCAAGAGTTTTCATTACAGGATAAAATGGATAGATCTAGGGAAAGGGAAAAAAAATAGTAGTTATGTATGCTGTAATTCTCTCCAGATTGGTCCTCATGCTATTCACATCTGATAGTAATGTGATTAAAGGAGCACAGACTCACTAAAACTGAGGAGAAACAAAAACTCTGCTGTGATGTTTGCTTTTCAGTTCATTGAGATTTTGAATTCAGATGAAAAACTCTGGCTTTTAGTAATTTCTCTGACACAGTGCAAAACCCTGGTGCTGTGCTGGAGAAGTGAGTTGCAGAACTGATCAATTTTATTTCCTCATTAAAAGAATAAATGATTATGCAATTATTTGTCAAACCAGGCCATAGATCAGATTGTAGAAAACTAATACTGTAGTCAAGCATATACTATAACTGCAGTTACCATGGTGATCCACTAAGCAGCTCCCATTTGCCCTGAAAGGTGTTGTCATTCACATGAAATATGCCTTAACATCAGGTTCTAGAAATACTTCATATTGATCTACAGGCAACATTTTATATTAATTTAAAATATTTGGTTACTAACACACAAAACATTTTTTTAATGGAAATAAGCCCATATTAAAATGTGCAGTGCTAGTGTACTTCTGTGTGGGAAGCCGGTCCCTTTTTCACAGGTATCTATCTATAGGTTGCTTTGCATGTATGAAAAATATTTGTCAGCTTGCTTCTTTGCAGAATGAGAACTCATAATATCTTGCTACCTGCTAGGTCAGGTATCATGGAGGTGACATTCAACACAGAAAAACAGCAGAGCTCATCATCATTTTAATTTTAAATTGGAGGCTGCACTGTTCCCTACTGGTTATCTGTACATTTTAATTTAAAAATTAAATGTTAGAACTCCCCGCTCAACATCACGCCACTCTGCTGTGCTGCTTGAGGAAATCCTGTTTCTATGGTAACTGCAGGAGACTTATTCAAAACCACTGATGTCACCCACATACAATATAAACAAACAGCTGAACCACTGATATATTCCAGTATATTATCTGGAACAGTAATGACATACTTATCAGTCATGGTCACAACAAGTATTATAGTAATTGAAATAAACATATACAGAGAGAAGGATAGAGATGTATTTCCTAAAATATATATAAATAGAAAAGCTTTAGAGAGGAACAGATTTATTTAACAATGCCATTTTAATAACACTGTAGAAGCAAATATCCCTTCATAAGACATTTGCCAAATTCCACTGGTCACTAAGAAAGTGCATGAGGACCATCCAGTCCAAGCCACCAACAGCACCAGCTGAAGCCAAACCCACCAGTTTTGGTCTGTGGAGTGCCTCAGTATGATGCTTTCAGTTCTGCTGGGATTTAAGAAGTGTTTACAGGACACCTAACCTCTGCCCTTTGGAGGGCAAGGGTCTGCTACTGGTTTCTGTCCATGACTCAGAGAGATCTGGATTTCAGGCCAGAGCAGGATTTATGGAGCCACAGAGTAGCTGAAGTTGGAAAAGGTCTTTAAGGGACTCGAATCTAGCCATTAGTCCAGTACTGCCAGGTTCACCACATCTACACATCTTTTAAGGGCCTCCAGGATTGGTGACTGCACCACTTCCTTGGGGAGCCTGTTCCAATGCCTGACAACATTTTTGATGAAGAAATTTTTCCTAATAGCCGATCTAAACCTCCCCTAGGACATTTTAAGGCCATTTCATCTTGTCATATCTCTTGCTATTTGGGAGAAAAGATTGATCCCCACCGCACTACAACCCACTTTGAGTAGCAATAAAGTCTCCCCTGAGCCACCTTTTCTCCCAGGTAAATAACTCCATTCCTTGTAAGACTTGTGCTCCAGTTTTGTTGCTGTTCTCTGGACTCACTCCATCACCTCAATGTCTTTCCTGTAGTGATGAGCCCAAAACTGGACACAGGATTTCAGCTGCAGCATCACCAGCACCAAGTAGAGGGAGACCATTACTGCTCTGGTCCTGCAATCTACATCCACAGCCCTTCCCTCATCCACTGAGTCACCCTGTCACAGAAGGAAATCAGGTTTGTCAAACAGAACCTGCCTTTCACAAGCCCATGCTGGCTGAGCCTGATCCCCTGGTCATTGTACCCATGATGGCACTCAGGATGATCTCCTCCATGACCTTCCCCAGCACTGAGGTCAGGCTGACAGGTCTGTAGTTGCCCAGATCCTCCTTCATACCCTTCTTGTAGGTGAGCATCCAGTCCCCTGGGACCTCTGGTTAGCCAGACTCATGACTTAGTCTTCAGCCATTGTGCACGAGGTGGTAAGGGACAGTCAGAAGAGCAGAGCTGATGTGTCCTTAGGCTGCAGAAGCCAATGCAGAACAATTCTCTGCCACCATTTCTGAGCCAGAAAAGAGATGGTGGTGATGGGGACCTGTCATTAGACCTGTCATTTAGAGCAGCTCCCTTTATAACTCTCATCTACACAGCCTAGCTTAGAAAAGAATTGTGCATCATGAGAAACATTTTGACAATGAGCTGGAAGAAACAAATGCTTACAACCTGCAAGAAGTCAGGCTGTAGACCTGACAGATTTTTCAAAGCTTTAGACTCTTTCAGTCTACTTGGACAAGCAAGACACATCAGAGATAATTTCTCCTTCTGAAAAAGAGAACCTAGATCAAAATGAGAACCTTGATCTTCCTGTAAGACATTTTCCAGAGAAACTAGAAAATAGAAAATTGTAAAGGTTTCACCTTTGATATAGTTTCTCAGGTCTAACTGTAGCCCATGAAGAATTTCCATCTTTTATAAGGAGACTGTGGCCTTAGCATGTTTACACTCTGATGAGTGAATCTGGGACATAAGTTCAAGCACTGCACTGAGATTATTTCTTTTAAAATTTTGACCATAGTCACACAGAAGCACAGAATAAGCTGAGTAGTCATAGGACAATAGATCAGACCTTGTTTTCCACTTGCAGCAGCTCCATAGTTGTTGCTTTAGTAGCTCACCAGTACAAAGCTTCCCAAATGAAAGTCTCGCAGTAATGATACAATTACAAATTTAACTTCAGACCATGGCCTAGAAAAATGAATGGTAGAAAAAAGGTACATTTTCCATGTTATTTTCTGTTTCTTGTGGTTGTTCGTCCTGCTATTACAGGGAACGATAGCATGTTCTGTGACAAGAGAATAGGAATTTCCTGCATCAACAAAAACTATATCTTGCCTAGCCATGACTCTTCAAGTAAATTGTTGAGTCAAGCTGCAAGCATAAGAAATGTTTAGAAATTCATCCACTAAACACTGGCTTTGGCTTCTTTTATTCCCTTTCTGGTCTAAGAGAAACTTGCAAGTAATCCTTAGACTATCCAAATAAAATAAAAAAAAATAATTCTTTCCTGAAACAAATGCACCAAATCCTAAAAATAAAATCTATAGTCAAGTAATTATATTGAGTGGCCTAACTCTGCAGATGTGACTCTTGACCTCAAGCATTTATGTTTAGTTGTCCTTACTTTCTCTCTTCTTTTATTCCCTTCTTGGAAATCTTTTCACTTTGTTGAATTCTGGATGTACCTTAAAAGATCTGTAGTACACAAGAGAACATGGTTTGCAGCATGGAACTGCTTTTGAGGAGGATCCCAGAAGTCAGGCTGTATGCAATGCTATAACATTTGCTGAAGCACTTTTAATAAAGAGCAAATATTTATAAACATGCTCTCCTCTGCTGCTGCACAGCATGAAGTATCTGCAATATCTCAAATGTGATATGAACAGTTAGAGTGACTCTCACCAAAGGGATTAAAAGGTGTAAATATAGCAGACCCAGAGTAAACCAACCTGTAGAGACTGATTCTTGTGGAATCCACATGTGTATAAAATATTTTGCACAATAGAAGGAGTGCAAAAAAGTCTTAATTTTGTATACACAGCTGACCGTGGGAGATAATGACAAGATAATAAACATGGAGCTATTTTGTTGCTGTTATCCTGGCTTGCAAAGAGGTTTGTTGTTTGGGGGATTTTTGTTGGCTGTTTTTCACTATCCTACTGAGGGTGAAAAAATGCCAAGGGAGTAAAATGTATTTTCCAGAACACATCTAGTATATTACATGGAAAATTTTGCCAGGGCAACAACAAATGACAGAAATCTCAGGACAGGTTAAAGAAAGTGGTTGCTGATACACTAAACTTTTCTGCATTTCATTTTTGACAAGATGGAGATTCTCAAAGTAATTAAAAAAAAAAAAAAAAGAAAAAAGAAAAAGGAAGAAAGGGATAATTATACATCACAGCTAGAAACTCTGGAACTCAAAATTTCAAAATTTGTGAGGTTCCTATTAAGACGGTACAGTGTGTGATTTTACCTTCTGAGGGAGATAAGACAGATAATTTGAGAAATACCTCCAAACAACAGAGAAGGGGTTAAAGCTACCACAGCTTCTGAGACTGAGCAAACACATGAGATTATCCACACAGCAGGACAGAAACAGAATAGCCACTAATGCCCAGGCTATGGTGCAAGGACACTCAAACCCGGTGAGCTCCAGTGCATCTGTCTGTCTTTGGGATGTGACAACACCGAGAAAACCACAAATACAAATTTTAGTGAATTCAGTGGTAGAGTTTAAGGATTTATAGTAAAGGGGAGGATACCTGTGTAACAACTTTATTATGCATGCAGGTTTTCAACATGGACCCAGCAAGGGATGCTGCTATCACTACATCTCTGTGTTAAATTAGTGACCCCTTGGATTTCAGCTGCATTGTGGAGCCAGCTGCAGTGTCATGCTAGCACTGTAGTAGGCAGAAGAAATTATTCTAGGTGCTAATGATACACAAAAAGCCGTTTTAATGCATTTGGGAAGAAACCAAACCAAATCAGCCAGATGTATTGAGGCTTGGAGTTTGCATAATTTTGCTGCAACAAGGAATGAAAATCAAAAGTAAAAAGATATTAACCTCAGGAACTGGAGTAAAGAATTCACTTTATAAGGAAAGACATTAAGGATGAAGCAGAAAGCACACATGGCTAGAAAGATAAGTGTTTACAATATCACTGCAAACATTTTTGGCGGGGCAGCAGGTTAGCCTTTACAGCATGGAATTCACTTTCAGTTGCTTCCCAGCACACACTTTTCACTAGATATAGATATAGATGATATAGATATAGATATTGATATAGATACAGATACAAATATAGATATATATGTAGATTATATAGATACAGACATAGATGATATAGATAGAGATAGAGATAGAGATAGATATAGATATAGATATAGATATAGATGATATAGATGATATAGATGATATAGATGATATAGATATAAATATAGATATAGATATAGATATAGATATAGATATAGATATAGATAGATATAGATGATATAGATATAGATATAGATATAGATATAGATATAGATATAGATACAGATGTAGAGATAGATAGATAGATAGATAGATAGATAGATAGATAGATAGATAGATGATATAGATATAGATATGTATATGTATTGCAGGCAACTGGGTGTACAGCAAAAAAAGCCTCACTCCAAAATTTGAATAATGTGAATCAAATCTTTGTTTTCAGCTACTCTGAAACAAATAGGAAATAATATGACAAAAGACATTATAGTTTTTCCAGTTTTATGTGGCTGTCAAACACTTGATGACGAATGAGACTTAGATAATTTTTCCTGTAATCAAAGATAAACCCAAGCCTTTGGAAAGAGTTCAGTAATCTTTTCTCCATTAGGTATGTAAAATAAAGACTATTTATGTGCACAGATTCATCCTAGTCAGAACTAATTGAGTTCTATGTTATTTTACTAATTTTGTAAAAAGTATGTCAAATCTACCTGCACTTTCAAGGGTCAAATGGGCATAACCAGGAGCAGAAGCTGGCCCAGCAGGTAATGTGGACTGATATCGATAATATCCTACTTTGACTTGCTTGCATTACAGCTACATTGCAGCTGCTTGAATGTTTTACCTCTTAAATAATTGCAGGCCCAGAAAGTCTCTATTCAGCTAATTCACATGTCCTTTTTCCCATTGGCTTCAAAAGCACCAATAAATCTTGTCTCCACCATGCAAACTAGCACAGCATAGAGCTTGGCATGCTGCCAGGGCAGAGGGGCTTATTAGCTGGGCTGCAGCATCAACCCAATACTGCTCTGCTGCTCCTGGCCCAGCCTCACCTCTCCAGGGATCATTGCTCTGCACCCCGCAGACAGCCGAACCTGCTTAAAGCACTGTGAGATCACCACTGCTGGAATTACTGCTCCAAACTCTCCAGGAGGAAGCTCAGGCTTGTTGCATTCATAGTATCCAGTTTCAGGCAGGGTGGTGTCTGTACTCATTTAAGTCTGGTATATGTTTGTTTTCATGTAATGGCATCAGCGTATTTTCTGTCTTCTATTAAGTATAATTGCCAGATGAATTCATGTATGACAATATGATTGTTTGGCTTTGAAGTTTAGGCTGTGGCAGTCCTCATATGCATTTAATCTTCAGCACTCTGTAAAGTACAATAGTAACAGTTAGGAATAGTTCATTTTGCCACAGAGGCCTGTCTTCAAGTGTCTGTTTTTCTCCTAGTGTGGGACTGGAAAAAATCTGGGATGTTTTCTGTTAGCTGTAATACTAATTTGTTTAAGATTAGTGTCAATCTTCCTCCCAGGCTATTTATTTTGTGTGTTTCATAAATAAATCAAAACTTTGATGGACCCCTTTACTGTCTGAAAACCAGCTTGTCCTCTTGGTGCACATGTGGTCAAACTATGATGTGTTAGGGAAAGCATAGCACCACTGCCACTTTCTAGATTTTCAATGAAAGCAGTGAGTCCATCACACCTACCTACATGCATGGCTTTTGTGCTCAGGGAATGGTTTCTGGCTCCAATCCTCACTTTCCTCAAACACAAGTGAATTTCTTACCAGCTTTGGTAAGCCCAGCTGCATCTAACTGATGGCTCCATTTCACTTCACCAGAGGCTTTGAAATCAGGACCAAAATTCCACACACAGAAAGAGATAACAACCTTCCTTAGTGGGTGTGGACCCTTGTGCTTCTCAAGGGAGTTTGATGATACTACAGTTGTTATCTATTTGCATTTGTCACTCCAAAAAATGTTGAAATATTTAGGGATTTTTTAATCCCAAAGAAACCCAGAACTCCCTAAAACAATACATTTCCTTGCTTTAGCTGTATAAAACTATGAGCCCCCTATGGAGCAATAACACATTTGGCTACATAACAAATGCCAGCAATTTGTTAAAATCAATATAAACACTGAAGACGTATACATTTACACAAGCAGTTTGACTACACATGATTTGCCTCAGGTTTTTCCTCACATTGTCTAAAGGAACACAGCAAAAACAAGGAATAAATCTGGCTTTGCACTCCATTAGACCATGTGCAAGGGCTGAGTATCCACAATGGTGATTGTAAGAGTGTGAGTAGAATTGACAAAGGTTGCCTTCATATTGCTTGATCTGCTATCTAGAGTGCAATTTGAATGGCAAAGAAAAAAAACATAGCACAGAGCATGTTCTTTTCTCCCTATAATCACACTATTTCCTATCTTTTAAGTAGCTGCATTTAGCTACATGTTCTATATTTACTGAGGTGCTTTATAATTGAAACTCACATTCTTCTATGTAATCTTTAAAGATGATGACTGCTATTGAAGTGAATTATACATAAGGGTATATCCTCAAATTTTATAGTGCATTAATGCTAGATTTCCTTAATAAAAGAATTACTTTATTGGAAATAACTTCTGCAGTTACGAAGAGACTGCAGATAATGGGATTCTGAGAAATTTGAATCAGCTATGCAAAAACTACTGCTCATGACGAGAGCCCCTAAAAGATGGGGAAGCGATTACATGTGCAAGTTCGAGTGGCAAAGAACTTGCTACTGTGATATTAACTGTTTCACCATCATGCAGACTGTGTCACTCCACACAGTGACAAGAAAGATATGCTTTGGCCCATAAAAGCTGGAAGAGTCATTTCCCACATACGTGAGGTTAGTGTTGTGGCTGAAAGAGATCTCCATCCACCCCAGCTGCATCAGAGCCCATGGACAGTGCTGACACAAGGACATTCTGGGAAACTCAGAAAAGTCAGATTACAGCTGTGTCATCCATTTACAGAGAGTATCAGTCCAGGATCTAAGAATGACTGCAAGCATAACTGCATGTTTGCCATGAGTAAAGTTAGTATTTAAAGTATTTTCACTGGCTCTCTAGCCATGTATTAGTGAGTGATTTATCAAAATGCTAAGTTGGCTGTTTTACAGACATGTGCTAAACATACCTTTTCTTCAGTTCATTTTTCAAATTCCAGCTGGAATTTTGGCCACAATCTCCCTGGAGGAAATGAAACTAAAGAGCCAGGGTTATATAAACATCTTAAGTCTCAGATGCACACAGATTTGCAGGTGGAGACTTCTGAGACACCACAGGGTATCCAAAACATCCATTTGGGGCTTGCGAAGATAGGGCAAGATTGATCACAGACCCATACCCTCTTTGTGTATTGGATGGACTTTAAGATATGCATCTCAAACAGCTTTGAAATGACCTCCAGTGACTATCAGAGGAGGTGAGCTGGTATGAAACAGCACCTGATAGCTGTTTTCTTCCTCAGTGGAGGAAGCAGAGCAGCAAAACTAGTACCAAATGCAGCTGGACAACCGCACAAGGGAATACAGGGTTTTTGATGGCCTAGAAGAGAGTAGAAATTTAAATCTCTAGATCTCCTTTTCCTTGAGGGTTTTTAGGAGGGGCTGAAGACCTCCTCCTCAGCCACTTTGCTCTGTGAGAAATTCAGCATCTTTGACTAGCAATAGTCTGGAGCTATTCCAAGATGTAGCAACTCCCATGTGATTCACTGAGTTATCACCAGGGAGGAGTCAGGAGATGCTGTGCCAAGGCAAACAGCAGTTAGGGGTGAGGTAGCCTCCAGGCAGGCATTCCCCTGGAAACTCAGACCTTTGAGTTTCTTTAAAGCATATGGAGCAATTTCCTGTGCTGCTCAGTTTGTGCTTCACTTGTTGTTTTTTGTTTGTGTTTTTTTAAGTGAGTGACAGCCATTAACTCCATCCCCCTAGTCCTGCTTTCTCAGCAGCTCATCCTTTCCAGCTGCACTTCAGTTGCAGAGACTGAAGATGGAAGGTGCTAATTTGCTGGGTATCTTGTTTACAGTTTCAGTGCAGAAATGCCACCCTACTGTAAATTGGTTCCGAAGGTCATTTTTTGTTTAACTATCACCCATGTGCAGCAATGCTTCAAGCCATCTATTAGGACTATTAGAATAATTCTGACATAGATAATTAGCTGTAGTCTGCATGGCTACTTTGTACAACACTTGGGAAAAGAGCATCAAACAGCAGCAATCAGTGACTCTCTGTGATTAGGAACTGTTTCTTACTAGGTGTGACTCTGTTCCCCTTAAATGTTTTTAGAGAAAAATTATTGGGATAATGAAGATGTTTTGTTTTCTGTGTAAATGAAGAGTATTGTTTTCTTTTTAAACCACTGTTGTCAGCCTGACTGGCTTCAATTTTGCAGTTAATGTGGGTCACAGTGTTTGTCTTTTCCTTTCAACAGTGCTGTCTCTGTTTACACAGTTAAGCTCTGTTTTCAGACTACTTAATTATTTTGGAAAGCTTATATTCCACCATGCATATATTTCCAGTGATGCTTAAGCTTTGAAGGAGTCACAAGAGAGGCTTGGCCTGCCAAAACCAATGACCGGGGTACTCAAGAAATCCTCTGGCATATATCCATCCAACTGCCACATCCCCAAGTATGACAGTGGTGAGGTACCTGGAGACAAAAGGGATTCCAAGGTTCAGATCCAGCTCCAGATTCAGCCACCTAAATATAGGCATTGACAGCGCAGATGTCTGCTACCTAAACATCAGAGTGTACTTTTGAAACACCCACTACTGGAGGGAGGGAGGCAGGAAGGGAGGCAGGAAGGCAGGAAGGCAGGCAGGAAGGCAGGCAGGAAGGCAGGCAGGAAGGCAGGCAGGCAGGCAGGAAGGAAGGAAGGAAGGAAGGAAGGAAGGAAGGAAGGAAGGAAGGAAGGAAGGAAGGAAGTCTGCCCTTAAGCTCAATGAATTTTCAGTTGCAGTTGCAGAAATCCAGACAGATCTTGATGGAATAATAAGAATTCACTACAATCATCCCCTTATTTCTGCTTTATTACACTTTCATTTAATGTTCAAGTGCATGTATTAAAAATCCTCTAGAATTTCAATGTTTTCTATGTAAGTTGGGAGATAAAAGAAGTAATTATAAATTATTTCAAATATTGCATTGGATATAGAAAATTCAGCCCCTCAGACAAAAGAGACAGACTGGAAAGAGAAGTCTTACACATTATACCCAGACCTGAGGCCATGAGCTGACCAACAGTTTCAGTATGGTCCATATCCAAAAATTCCTAGTAAGGATGTTCTGTCTCCTGATAACTTTAGCTTTTGCGTTCACAGCAATAACTAGCAGGTTATGAAGTATGAGAATTTTTTTTTTCTGTTCTGGTTTATCCAGATTGTAGAAGGAAGACCTAACCAAGTACTGCTAAGGCCTTGGTCACTATGCATGTAAATTGCTGACTTTTCTGGCCACCATCCACAGAAGCACTTAAACACATGCTTAAGTTTTGCATTAATAATGTTATGTGCTCTGGTTACATGAAACATGCCCTAGAAATAGTGGGACACTTTAAACCCAAGTTCCTGAGCTGTAGCTGGAGGAAAATCATCACAGCTCCAGACAGGAGGTTATAAAGGTAATTTAAGTATTTTTAATGACACTGATTCCAGAGGTGATTCTCAAAGGGAACAAAAATAACTACAGGGGTGGCACCATGGTACACCAAGGTAAACTCTCTTTTTCCATCAATCTCTTCAGCAACTGATAATAGCTGCAGAGCATGAATACCTTGGGAGAATAGAAATGTTCTGTTCAACTCAAACCTTCTGTATTGCAAATGCCTGTCTAAAACCAGACTCACTTCACAGCTACCTGACTAAACAGATTTCTCTTTACTGAGCTCACCACTCACCACTTCAGCACTTGCAGTGTCCTTTAGGCAATGAGCTCCACAAGAGTCTTCTGCTCAGCCCTTCCTCTGTCTTTAGACATAGATCTTCACCCCTTGACAGCTCAATCCCAACAGTACAGAGGACTCCCTATTGGTTTCTGTGAAAGAAAGTATGATGCTGCAAGGCTGGTAACATATTAAGCTAAGCTATGCATGCACATCAGAGGAAAAATATTCATGCCTTTGTTCAGCCCTCAGTTCAGTTGAAATGGAAAACAAAATGTGTTTCTTTCACTTTCTCTGCTTCCCTATGAATCTCATCAACAATTTCCTACAAGTACTGTCTGAGTCAAGTACCAGAAGAAATAAAAAGGACTCTATGCATGAAAGAGGATCATTCTTTTTTAGTTTGAATGAACAGTGTGATTGTAATTAATATTAGTTTTCAGCAACACAGAAAAGCCTCATGGCCATATAGGCTGAAAAGCAATATTTTCAACTTCTTTGATGTTTTCCCAAGGAGAAGAAGGTGGCCAGAGGAGGAGAAATAAATTTTACATCTCTAGGTAATTTTCTTCTATTATTTGAAATATCTTTTTAAAAGCAGTATGTTCATGGTATGCTAGTAGCTTGCTTCTCAGGTACTCAGACCCTGGACAGTGTTGTTTGTAAAGGCACAAGTGCACAGGCCGACCACCAGGCTAGTGAGGGATTTAGTACCTCCTTATCTGCAAACACTGTTAGAAATTTCTCAGATGGACAGCATTTCAATATTTTCATCTACAAGGTCTTGTATCTACAGGCCATGAAATCTGTTCTGAGATGAAATTACATGTAAAAATAGTTTAATTTTGTAGGAAACACTAAGGTAATTTCACCATCATCTTCTTACCCTAAGAGATCACATTGTTTCATAACTTAATCCTCATTTTTATCCAAACTTAAGTTATGGATTCAGCTGGTACAAGCTTTTCAAAGGAGAATTCTGGACTGCATCCATCTTAGTAACCTTCTGGATCTGATGTTTCTAACAGAGAGCTAAATGAGTACAGGAAACCAAATGTCTTCGGTGCCATCAATGCAGATACTGCATCAAGCTCTGAGAGAAACTAAAGCTAATGAAAATACTCTCTTATACAAACACTTAAACTCAGGCCTCACCAGGCACCAGCTGTAAAACACAGTGTATGGGAAGGGGATGGGAAGGACAGGTGGTAGTTAGTTCCAAAAACCCCTTGATATGTGATAAAAGCCATGAAAGAGCAAACTTAATTCATTGTGGAAAACTCAATTAAGAGAGATCCCTTGATTGAACTGAACTGCTTTTTCCAAGATACTAAAATAGGAAAAATAATTATAGATAAGCCATATCAGCTGTTGTCTGTGCCTCTGGCTTGAAAATTATATAAAAAGTCAGGGGCTAGAGACTCAAGACAGATGAAAGAAGCAGAGCATGGCCTCCTTTGCTGACACTTAGTAGTAGAAGTAGCAACAGATATACCCATCTTACCTATCAGAGAAGATTTTCAGAGCTATTTGCAGATAAAAGTGCAAATTAGGTAACTGGACCACACAAAATTCTCTGTTATTAATGTTTCTGTGTTTATACTTTTCAGTTTTCTTTATGGAGATGCTGTAAAGTGAGGCAGATGCTTGGCATGGTCATTGTCATTAAGGAGCACTGGCAGATATGAGTGCAGTTCCTTTCCTTTGAGAAGCGTTCTTCAAAGTTTCCATTCATCAATATGAGGGATTGATGTTTGTATCAGTACTTTAATTCATAAATTGATTAATGCAAATATATTTATTCTTTTCTTAACACTTTAAAATGACAACCAAAAAATTCTCACTTCTAGAATGTAAGGCAAGCTAGTTAGGCATGATTAACCAATAGCTTCTTATAGTGAAAGATATGTTCTGATAGGAGTAACTACTGAAGAAAAGGGTAACTAAAACTTGGTCTATATGCAGATGTAAAAAGGCTGTGTAAATTACTTGACAGAATAACTAGTGTTTGATGTTTGTCAGGAAATTAATTTCTACACAGGCACATGCTATGACAGGGTAACGGTATGACAGCCCCTGGAGAGCATCCAGTTAATTACTGTATTGTTCTGTGCCTTGTAGGTCCTTTTCTCGACTGTAAACCATGGACACAAGGTGGAAATCCATACTCCAGCAGCTTTGAGAATTATCTATGCAAAACAAATGTAAAAATCCTTCATACAGGGACAAAAATGTTTGGGCATCAAGAAATTCAGAATTTCAAATAATGAACTCAGAGCAGTAGAATTAGTAAGATAATTCCTTGATGTTAGCATAACAATTAAAAATTAGATTTTCAGGTTGCTTCTTTGCAGCAATGTTGAACTGAACTTTTGAGCCAACAGGCTACTACACACTGTGTTCTGCTCAAGGGCAATGTAAGAGGCATCCTCTCCTCCCCCAGTTTAAGGCATGTCATGTGCAGAGCTAGGAGCTGGACTCTGTAATCCTCTTTTGAGTCCCTTCCTGCTCAGAGTATTCTATGATTCTACTCTATGCCCATTCAGAAAAGCACATTCTGGATCCGGGTTTGTGAATGCTGGGAGGTTTCAGCTGATGTCAGGAGTCAGCCCTGAGATGGGGAGAAAGAAGCTGAGTGGAGAAAGGGACTTAAAAATCTTCTCTGCTCTGGGAGGTAAAAACTCATCCAGGATCTATGATGGGCATAATATTGGATTTGTGCATTCCTATCAAATTTGTATGGAGGCACTCAAGATGCCACTTGAGGCATCAGTCCACTCAACATCTTTTCCACCAAGCAGGAAAAATATTTCTTCAACCAACAATTTTATTAAAACCACTCTTCACATGCAGCAACTTCAGGAAGTCAGTAGCCACTGCTGATTTCAGCTGGTTCCTTCCATATCTCACAGCGGAAATGTACATCAACAAGTCAAAAAGAGGAAAGTCAAGAACCTTGTACAAAAAATCTGATATAAATCAAAGTGTTCCACTTTGAATGTAACCATAAAAGGAAGCACAAAGACAACGAAGGTAAAAACAGAAGATGAAATATTAACCTGTACGTATTTTTCTATCCTAATGAAGCTTCATTCTTGGTACCAGTGAAAGTAATTTCATCAAGTGAAATTTTGTTTGTCTAAGATTATCTTTCTCCCCCTTGTATTGATTCTGCTTTTTTTTCAGTTTTCTTTATGGAATACAACAATTTTAGTATTGTAAGTACCCCGAAAAGAGAGTTTTCTGACAAAATCTGGGATTTGGGGTGTGATAGGCTAGGTGCAGCACAGGGAGTTCTTTAGAAAATATATTTATTTATTATTTAGTAAAATATAAAACATTTAAAAAGCAATTATGACAAGAGAATCATAAAAGGAAATACAAAATAAGTAGTGAAGAATGAAGAGATATATAAAAACAAAATAAAGAAAATATTGCCTGTACATTTGGTTTTGCATGAAGGCATGAGCAATCTATTAAAATCTATCAAAAATACCAATGCAGATTCACAAGCAGCCTGAGTAACAGATTCATCCTGATTGTTTAGGCAGCTCTCAGCTGTCAACCATATGAAATGGAGCAGCTTCCCTCTCCTTTCTGCAGCACTCGGGGATGCCCAGCTGCAGCACTGCCTTGGAGGAAGCAGGATGGTGTGTCTTGGCTCAGGGCAGGGCAGGGCAGGGCAAGGCAGGCTCTCCTAACAGCCCCATTTCCAGTCAACAAGAATGTGCTCAGCTCTCTATGGAGCCTGAAATCTGGAGCTTTCCAGAGGTGTGCTTGACACATGGAAGCAAGCACAGCACGTTTTCTCTTTTATTTGGAGAAACTAATCTTGGTGATGACAAATGTGCCAGGTGAACCATCTTTGCCTGAGGGAACCTCAGATCCAGTTCTCTGTGCTGATGTCACAAGAAATTAAAGGCAGAGACAAGTAAAAAAATTACACACATATTTGCAGATCTATGCATTCTTTCTTTCTATCTACATCGCTTGCCATAATTCCACTTTCTTTCCATTTTCTCAAGCATAAAGTACTTTGGCATCTTTCTTTCTACTCCCACCAAGCCAGATATTTAAATTGTTTTTTGCACAAGGGTCAGCTTTGCGGGAAAATCCAAGTAGGAGATGAACTTTGGTATAGCCTTTGAAGATGTGGGCAAAAAAGTCTCTGCAGATGATTTTACAGCTATTCATAAAAATGGAAAACCACATGAATTTTCCAAATTTTCTGCCTGGTGGAAGGTAACAGGAAATCACAGACAAAACCAACATGTTTTCTTAGGTTAACTGAAAAAGCTGAAATTCAAACCTGACACTGATCTCAATCTATCAACTACTAAGTCCAGGACTTTCAAAAGAGAAACTCCATTACAGCTCTCTGGAGGTATCTCAATTGATGTTCTCCTAACATTTTTTGTGTATTCTGACAGAGAGCAGTGGGAGACATATCAAAGAGTATAGCAAAGAGTCAATTTCCAAACTTCTCAATTTCATGACATATGTATTCTGAAAGCTCAAAAATCTAAAAAAAAAAAAAAAAAAACCAATTAAATATTTGCTGTTAGATTGTTTAGTTTTTTTTCTTACAGCAGCTACCACTTGCTTTTACTGACATAATATACTGGTTTTTCAATAACTGCAGAGGAACTGTGGCACATAAGATTTTGTTATAGCTATGAAGCAGTGTCTTTAATCCAAAAATAGAGCATAGAACTAAAATAAAAGACAAGTAAGAATTTAAATGTATCTTGAGTCAAGAAAAACAGTTAATCTAAAAGGCACCTAAGGAGAATCGGAAGTTAGGTCCCCAGGAGGAAAATCTAGATCCAAATAAAAGTGCCCCATCCAGAAATATTCTTCCTCTTCTTTCCCTAGAGAGTTTTGCAGTCATTAGATATCTTGCCTCCTGATCAAAATTATTTGTACATCCTGCTTGACTAAAAATGGCCCAGAGTCACCAGCTGTCAGGCACTTCGTTCCTGCTAAACTCCCTTAAGGAATCGGACAAAAATCCCACTGTTGCTTGATGTCTGTGTTCCCATACTCACACAAGGCCTCTGCTTGACCTGGTCTGCACACAAAACTATAACAAGAACCTCACAGAACCTTATCCAGCAAAGTCTGTGTCTGCTCCTAGGCTAATGCAGGAGAAATAATTCATTGTGTATGTGCTCTGAGAACAGAGCAGGAACACAGCAGTACCATCAGAGAGTCTCCAAATTTTTTCTGAGACTGATCCTGTATTTCCTCCAGGACAGGCTGGATGCCACCATGGTTTCTTCTCTGCAATATGGTGTTTCAGGTATCCCAGTCCTTTCCTGAATCCAAGACCAGGACCTTGCTGTAAAGATCATATTGTTTAGAACAATCAATAACACATCAAAAAGAAAGGTGGCGTGACTCCCATGAGGCCACAGCACAAGGTAGTAATCAAACCAATACTAAAGCCCTTCTCACCTGACTCCCAGCCCAGTATGCTTGGCATACATTTAGCAGGGAGTCAGGGTTCCTGTAGATCAGCCACAGCACCATGGAGTGAACTTATATATGCACAGTTCTACTCAATGTGACATATTCTGGTCCTCACAACAACCTCCAGCCTCCTCATCCACCCAGAAAACCAGCTACCCTGTATGGCCCAGGCTTTCTTAAGTAATCAGCATAGCACGTTGATCGTTGGTTTACAACATGGTAGGAAGGGCACTGTGACCCCTGGCTTCAATGAATTCTTGAAATCTGCTCTTCACAGGTGTTACTAATGAAGCAGCTTAAATCTTTAGTAGAAGACATGAACACAAATATGCTGATGAATAAAACCAAACTGGATTTAGTCTAAAATTAAGTATCTTTGAACAAAATACTCAAATAACTGGTTTTGCTTGTTTGTCCATTGTCTATACTTCACATTTTGCTGTTTCTTTAGGAACTCAATAGGGTGCAGAAAGGGATATAAACAGATGCAATGTGTGCAGGCCAAAGGAGCATAAACATATTTTTTTTTGTCTTTTCACTATTCTAAATGTCATTGATGCTGTACTGAGAAATTATTCAATATACTGGAACATCCTATTTCATGCTGTGTGATTTCTGATGTGTAGTATTTTTACTATAGGTTAGTACCTTGGAAAACTGACTGTTGTGTAGTTTATTAGCCGAACTCCATTCAACACTGTGTGCTTATAAAAGATCAGCTACTGCATTATCGAGCTATTGATTATTGGATGAGAAGCCAAATCACTCTCTATTTACATAACATTGGGAGATAAGTATATAATGGGCCACCATGTAACAGGTCTCAAATCAATACACCAACAAAACAACAATAACTACTCAGGAGGAGAGGAGACCTTCAAGAAGGCAAAACAATGTCATGGCTGTACACCTCTGTACGTTTGCAGTAAGGACCAGAATAGCAGCAGTGGGGATCACTGCTGGTTCATTAAAACATCTTTTGCATCTGTCTTTTGGCTTATGTGGATTAGGGAGATCTAGAGACTCCTGAAAATCCTTTTTTGGAATACAAGTCATCTTTTTTGAAGGACATATCACAAATTTGGTTGAAAGAAGCCAAGCCTACTACTTCACTTTCTGATCTACTGCAAATATAGTAAGATTGAATTTGGATACCATTTTCTGCACAACTTTGGCTTATACAGGCACTCATCCAGGCCTTCTTTCCATTGAAACTGAAAGGTCCCACAGTCCAAGTAAAGCAAGTTGCTTGGCCTAGCTCTCCATGGGCCTCCAGTTTGTCTCATTTTTCTGTTTTACTGGCTACTTACCCCATAGAGTGTCTAGATCTCATTTGGGCACTGTCATGATTTCACCCTAGGCAGCAGCCAACCCCACACATCCACTCTCATTTTCCCACCAGCAGCCTCAGGGAGAGAATCAGATGTGTAAAAGCCAGAAAACTTCTGGGTTGAGATAAAAACAGTTTAACAGGGAAAAGAAAATCTGTGCATACAAACAAAATAAAATAAGGAATTGATTCACTGCTTCCCATGGGTAGGCAGGTGTTCAGCCATCTCCAGGAGAGCAGGGTCCCATCACACATAACAGTTGCTTGGAAAAAAACAACATCATCACTCCAAATGTTCCCCCTTTTCTTCTAATCCCCTGCAGTTAATATACTGAACATAATGTCAGATGGTCTGGAATATCCTCTTGGTCAGTTAAAATCACCTGCCCTGCTGTGTCTCCTCCCAGTCTCCTGCACATTCCCAGCCTCCTCACCAGCATGGCAGCAAGAAAAGCAGGAAATACCTTGGGTCTGTGCAAGCCCTGCTCAGTAATAAAAGAAATAACTCTATATTATCAACCCTGTGCTCAGTACCAATACAAAACACAGCCCTAAACACTTTGCCACTGTGAAGAACATTAACTCCTCCCCAGCCAAAACCAGGATAACCACATTGTGACATTACTCAGCTCTTGTTTCTGAGAGACTGGCCTCAGCTAAATAGGAACTACTCTGGACAGACATTATGGGTTCGGACAGTCTCTATTTGAGTCCAGCAATCCATGAAAGCCCCAAACAATTTCCTAGAGGGACTTGTCCCTCCAGCATCCTCACCTGTTATCGTGCTAGCTACCTTAGGACTTGAGAAACTTCATGAAACAAGCCCACGCTACCTTGATGGATCACTGTCGAAACTCAAAATGTCCCTCAGACATTTTTGGATGTTCCGAGTCCAGGTCAGAAGCATTTGAGACCCTGGCAGGCAGCTGGAAACAGCTGTGATTTTGGATTTGAACCATGGAATGATTTACCAACCTTGCAGGAAGAACTAGAAGTCACAAAAGTTTAGATATTATAGTAGAAGTACTCACAAAGTAAATGGAAGAATTTTTGAGTACTGTACAGGGGGGGTTTAAGTCTTGTACAGCGGGTTTTGGTTTTGTACATGGGGGTCAGAAGTTTTAAGATGGAGTATTTGGGCCTGTCCTGTCATCCCTCTTTCTTCTTCATTACTTCCATGTTCTTGGTGATCTCAGCATTCACAGATCAGTTTAGAGTAGAAAGGCACCATTTAATATAGGTAATAGGCATTGGGGAAAAACTGTAAACATTTACCACATAATGTAGCATATAAAAGATAGCAGCAGCCCTGGGCGGGGGGAGAGAAGAAGAAGAAGAGAGACAAAGAGGATGACTGAGGTTGTGTGCTTTTGCCTGAGCTGCTGAGCAAACCGCAGCAGCCCAAGAAGAAAATCTTTTAGATAACTTGCAATAAACAACCTTGAGACCAAACAACAGGAGGCTACTGAGCCTTTTTTTGAAAGCACGGGTTGGAGGAGAGATTTTTCCACCACACGGAGCCACCCCGCGACCTAAGGTGAGCTCTGGCAGATCACAACATGTTTTCTTGTTTTGAATATTTTGAATGGAAAAGAAAAGCATTCAACTGTTAAAAACTAATGGCCACCCTATGTGTCCACTTCCTGGTGTCCTGAAGGATAATGTTGATAATGATGCATGACCAATATGTATCAGAGAGAGTCAGCTGTGTATGTGCAAGCCACCCTTCATACTTACACTCCTACAAAGAAATTCTCAGATATTCCTATTTCAAAAATATTGGTAAAGTTATTCCTTTGTCATCTGCAAAGACAATGCAGATTAGGCATTTACGGAAAGAGTAGGTAAGTCTCCTTAGAAAAGCCTACACGAGGATACAGAAAATATATTTGAGGTACGCTAGCTTCGGAATTGCTTCAGAAAAATCCAGCTGTCATTTAAATTATGGAAACTTGCATTTTTAAATGGTAACAGACCATCACTTCTGGTTTCTAAAAATTACTTCATTAAAAAAAAATGTACTTTAACTGGCCAGCTTACAGATCAGAAAACCCAGTAGATAAGATGATTCTGTTTTATACTGGAAACAATATTTGTCTTGTTAACTAAATTTCTCCTCATCTGCAATAAGCATAAATTCACTACAGGCCAAAATTCTATTTTCACACTATAAAGTACAGTTTTTTCCTAGCTCCCTATTTCTGAACCGAGCAGAGCAATCCCACAGAGAAATGGGTGTTTTAAAAATGTCATAAAACCAGACTAATGTCTTGGAAGGTTTGCGGAGTGCATGGCACAACCCCTGTTACACAGCTGCCCCTTTGGTGCTGCGGAGCAGATTCCAGATCATTCCCAGCACCTGCAGCACAAACAGTCAGGCTTACAGAGCTGCTCACAGTCCCCCACACCCTTATCTGATGTGTTTGCTCTGCGGGAGAGTCGTGGTGCTCATTACGGTACAATGGACACATGTGGAGGGATCATGGTGCTGCCATGAGCATCTGGATGATGCGTTCCTGCTGCATGCAGGCAGCCATGGGGGAAGGTTACGCTTCAAGCTCTTGGCATTGGCTGATACTGTTGATAGCAATTTCAATGGAAACAGCGTTATTAGCAAAATATTTTCCCCGCCCGTCCTTACTGCTTTCAATTGGCAGTGAAGCAGGGGAATTCCACTGCTCACATATTTTAAATTGTTAGAGAGATAATGTTTTTAAATGGCTTTTTTGTAACACATTTTGGGAGGTTTGCCTTATTCTGCACTGCAGATTGCATTTTTTTAAAAGACTCTATCCATGTACTCTGAATTGATAAGGAAATGTCTTCCTAGTGCAGTAGTTTTAAACAATTTGTTTGTTTATGACTCTGTGTAATGCTATCAGTCAATATTTTCCTCCAGTCCTAAGTTCAAATATTATTTAGTATTAAGAAAACAGTGGTGCAGTGAGAACTCTGAAATGAGAATAGTTAATGTGATGGGCAACTGCAGGTCTGTTGCAGGGCAACAGTAGAAAATACCATACAAGTTACTTTGGCTAAGGTAGAAAAACATTTCTTGCATCTTGCTTCAAAAAGGACTCAAAAAATTTAATGAGCCCAATCCAATATTGATGAAAATATTTATCTCAAAAAAAAAAAAAAAGAAGAATTCATTTTTCCTAAACTCTAGGTAACTATCCTTTTAAAAATATATGTAACACTTAGTTTTAAAAACCTCTGATTGCTACCTTTAAGATTCTCTTGTTGGCTGAGTTTATGAAATAGATAAAAGCTAGGAGTGAATGTAGCACTGTTGCCTATCCTTTTCTGATACAGAGATCTCTGGCATATTGCACTGTTTTAGTGGTCTTTAGTGACAATTCCAAGATGGAATTGCAGGGAAGATGCCCTATTACTGTTACACACAGTCTTCATTTAATCCAGCAGAGAGATTGTGCATCCAAAACAGCACACAATTCTTCTTGTGGAGGCTGTGCCATAATTGTCACATTTCACCCACAATCATCATTAAAATTTCCTGTCAGATCTGCCATTAAATGAATAGCCAAATTGTTTCTCTGGTTAACTGTGCTTAGTGCATATCCAGTAACCACACAGCCTCTGCAGATGTTTGCAGCCTGATGCAGTATCAGGATGGAGTATAGCTAAGTGACTGGTAAACATACCCTTTTACAAAAAACAAAAACAGAAGGAAAATAATCTGAGGTGTTTTAGAAGCTCATTAGCAACTCACCTGAATGCATCTGTTTTTAAATTCTTCTGTCACCCCCTGTGGAAAACAAGGTATAAAAGTCCAATCTGGCACTGAAATTATTTGAAATTGCACACATAGTGTAGGATTGCAGTGGTTTAATAGAGCAACTTAACAACTAACTCTGCCCACAAAACTGAAACTAAATGTAGCTCATCATGAGCAGAACTCATTATACTATAATTTCACCAAAAGTATGAATAGAGATATGTTATTTTTCTCATAAAAGAATGGAACAGATTGGATTTTTTTTAATTAACTTTACACTGAGATTTAACTATTTTTGTAGCAGAGTGTAAGCCAGGGGGGAAGAAGTCCCACACTGCCATACATAACCCAAAGTTGGGGTGGAAATGTTCTGATACAGATACTAAAGACTGCAGAAAGAGTACTTCTAATTACATTTCCAAAGATCATATTTTCTCAGCTCCCCACCTTCATTGTACAGTCCTGCAAATGTAGGATATTAGCAAATGATCCAAATCATGGTAAACTCACGTAAAAACACCAGCATAAAGGAAAGTGGGGAATCTCTGATATCTTGCTCCACTCTGACTGCAGTTTTACAAGAATCTGTAATGGTTTTATTCCTCAAGAATCAGATTACCACACTTAAAGCTGCTTGTGAGAGCATTCTGCCTCTCCACTAGCTACTCGGGCTAAATAACTGTATACATGTGTGCGTCCAGGCATGTATGTATGTTTATATAAAATCACTGCAGTAATATATATATGTCAGAATTAGAAGTAGCCTATCATTTGCAATATTGTCAAATTTTGTAATATTTTCAAAATCACAATCATTCATACAGAATTTTTTAAAACTAAGCTTCTGCTTCAAGTTCCTTTATTTGCAAAAAACACTGTGGCCTTTGCTACAGGGGTCTTTCTTCATTGTTTTGGGGATAATGAAATATGGTGAATAAACAAATGAAAAACAAAGCCTTCAAAATAATCAAAATGCTGACCTGCTCAATACAACACAGAGAAGTTTGAATGCAGTCCAAGGACACCATACTGCTATCGCTTTTTGCCAGGGAAGACAGCAGAGATGTCAGAGTATTTTCAGCAAAAAATAAACTTCACTTCTGGTCAGTGCATGCTATGGGAGCCAGAGCAAGAACCAAAGCTCACTGATTCTGCTGTGCAGGATCCATCACACACTCCCTGAAAGGCAGCACCCACAGCAAACTGGGGAATTTCCAGATATCTACAAAAGGCAGCACAAGCTTGAGGGCAAGAGCAGCAATCTCATTCCCTTCAGCTTGAAGCCCTAGGCAGCTACCTAGTTTGCTTATGATCAGACCAGTCATGCATAGAAACAGAAGGAAGGAGGTGGATATCCTGACAAATCCACTGGATCTGATATGCTCAGATATTGACAGTGCTGTATTGTGTTAGAAAAAATGAAAATTTGCAATAAGAATAATTGAGTAGAACAAGGTTACGCTAAACTGATGGGGTTTTTTCTTGTTGGGTACTGAGTAACAGAGATATTCTTGTTGCTACTGAGTAATAGAGCTATTCAAACCGTAAGATTTCAAAGTAATGCTCCCAGTTCTACTAAAAGCATAAAAAAGAAATATAGGACACATGCAGCCCAACAACTCAGCATATCCTCAGAATGCTTCACAGACTCTTTAAAATTTGATTCTTCATTGGAGAGAGAAATGAGCTAAAAATGTAGATGGCAGAAGGCAACTTGTGCTCAGAGGATCTCATCTCTCTGAGGAGGAGAAGGGACAAAACAAGCACCACAGACTTCAAACAAATGGACTTTCCAGTATGATATGTGTGTTACCACTTCCTTACAAAGGCAGAAAAATTGAGGCAGAGAGAAAGAAGCTCCGGATTTTCTGCCAGCTACAAAGCAGCGAAGCAGCTCCGTTCATGAAATCATCATCTCTAGCCTCTGCCTGCTGGGCACAGTCTGCTGGGACTGAGCAATGAAGGTGGAGCCTTTCATGTGGAAACTGAGGTGCTTTATGCCATGTGACCCAGAAGACAGCCAAAAGCTGCCTCATATTCAAAGGTTTATGTGTAAAGGCAAATGAGACCAAGTCTAGTTTGTTGTCTTAGAGAATAAGTACATTTGCTCCTGTTTTGGAGAGCAGGTTTTGTTAAAAAAAAAAAAAAAAAACTTAGTCTTGTTTGAAGCTGAACTGGTCTTTCATTTGCAATAAGATTAATTGAGTAGAAGAAACAGAGGCATTATTATTCTGATGCCTCCTGCTAGTTTTTTTTCCTTTGACTAGTCATTTGTCTAAGTGTTAATGACATAGAAAGTTCATTACTAATGCCAATTTTTTTTTAATATTGTTGACAAGCTGAAGGGTAACATGTTGTGGGTCAGACTTAGGGAAATCTCAACTCCGTGTTTCCAATCTATATCTATAGTAGAGCTATCAAGTTTAATCTGTTTGCCATTTAAGAGCACAAAAATCACATACATGATTTATCAAAAGAACTATAAAAGGAATTAGTTTGTTTCTCAAATAAGCATGATGAAGAAATGAAAATTATTCACCAAGAACAAAAATTAGAAACTATTTTTGGCAGAGATAAAAAAATAAGACATTTCTTTTAGCATTAAGGGGCAGGAGGAAGACGGTCATGCACTCAGTGGCAGAAGAGGCTATGTATTTAAAATCTGGCATACACACAACTCTGCTTATAATTAATTAGACTATGCTAGCTTTTTACCTTCAGCTACAACTTCCAAAAATTTTTCCTTCTTTCTAAGTGAAATTTGCCAGCATTTGCAGTAAGATAACCAGATACTGTAAATCATACACCACCTTTAGTGTAAAAGCATTTAAATATTTTCCCTTCCCTCTTCTTGCCCCAAAGGAACCATTTATTTGAACTAAACTGTTGTTCCACAACACTGAATGAAATTCAGGAGAGAAGATGAAACCAACATACTTATCAACTCAGTGTGAAAAAAAAAGTTTAATTTTTTGAGGGGACCCATTTGTAAAGAGCTTCCTGTACATCTGTTAGAAGAGTTGCAAGACTGTTATTTTGCCCATTAACTCACTGAGTTTTAAAATTTGAAACAGAAATGTGAGACTGGTACCTACAATTCATACAGCAACCTGTCAAACCCCATCTTTTAATCAAAAGGTTTTTCTAGAGCCTGAACTGTGATCTGAGACAAAATCAATCTGTCACAGAATATCCTTTGTGAAATACACTCCAAAGGATAGAAATAAACAATCATTCTCTCTTACCCCACACTGATGGGAGGAAGAATCACCTTCTTTGGGGGCTGAGACAAAAGAGGATAGCAAATTGTGTAACCTGAATATTGAGATCGTCCCAGCAGAATGTTTAAAATAAGATACTGAGTAAATATGTGGAAGCACAATGCACTGTTATTTGGTGAATAAAAACACTGAGGGAATTCAGTGCAAGATTATGAACTTGTAGATGCAGTAAGAGAGGGAGATTCTGTAGCTTCTGATAGCGTAAGAAATAACATTAAAAAAGAAAGGTGGAATGACACACCAGGTGAACATGATGAGATTGCAGCTTGTCAGAGCCACATCACTCAAAAGCAAGGCTGGTCATGCAAAACACTTTTCCATGGCACTGTGTGTTTGTGCATACCACATCACCCATCCACTCTCAGCAGATAATTGCATTTTGTGTTGCATTGGCACAGCTTTCACTCTTCCCACTTCGAAAATTCAGGTTGTCCCAACACCATAGACTGCCTCTGTTTTCTCCAAGAAAAGAAAAAATTAAAGAAATGTAAAAGTTATTAAAGAAGTGTTGTGACTTTAATGTCGGGGACCTCCAGTTTAGAAATAGGTTTGTCTATCCCACTTAGAAGAAGGAAGCAAACACATTTTGTAGGGCTATTTAAACAGAGTGCCTGTGGCTGCCTTTATTGAGAAGGTCCATAATTTAATACATGGATGATCCCAGCATCACTATATGTTTAATTTTAAAAAAAATTAATTATTCCCTAGCTTCTTAATATTTCCATAAACTCCCAAAGTCTTAGGAAAAATCCTTCCTGTTTAGAGGAAAGAAAAAGAGGTTTTCTTTCTTTTTTTTAGAGCATATTTTGTAGTTGTTTAGAGCTATAGTGTTCAAGAATGAGAGTAATGAGTTCCTTCTACTAGTAATATCTTACCGAAAAATATCCTCCTTTCTCCAGAAAAAAAAAAAAATCCCTCCAATTAGTCCATCAACACTTGTATTATGCTGTTTTCCTATTGTTGTAGCAGTAGAAGAGCTGGGCAAATACTTAACTGCTTGAATATCATTGCAATTATTTGTCAAATAGGACAGTTGATCTGCAGTGCTCATGCACTAAACTCAAAGTTCTGCAATTGCAAAATTTAGTAAAAGCTATCTTAAACATGTAAACTAATGGTGGCACTATGCCTGTTAATATTCGGAGCATTTCAACATAAAAATGAAAAATCTTTGAAAAATCCTTGTTTACAGCACAAGCAGGCAGAAAAGATTATTTTGTTGTCCCCCAAAAAACATAAATAACAGGGCTAAGTCTGGTTTTGGCAGTTTGCTTCATCACACAATGACTATGACCAAAAAGTCCTCCAGGCTATGGATTTTTTTTTTTTTTTTTTTTTTTTTGCACACTTATATTTTCTAGACTCCAGTGTCACTCTGCTTAGTGTCATGACCCAGAATGATCCTCTAACTGGAAGAGGCATTGTGAGATCTCTGCCATCTGTCACAGTTCATTTGGTGAGGACAGGAGCAGATTGGATTTGGACTGGACCAGACTGGATTTGGCCTGGACCTGGGTCAACCTGTTAAAAATCCACTCTCATCAGCAGTCATACCAAAAAACTTCCAGCCACTTCTGTGTGACCATTCTGCCCTTGCTCTGCTGCCACATCAAAGACTGGGGGCTGCCCTGCTGGAGTCCCTGAGCTCCAACTATGTGTTGAGAGCCATCCCCTGCAGCTTAGGCACTGCCAACACATAGATAACACACTAGTTATCTATCCAGCTCAAATACTTTGAATATATATCCTTCCAAAGGTAGTTGCTGGGAGGTGGTCTTCCTAAAGGGCTGTAGCCACTGGAATTGAGCAAATGCTCTGATCACTGCAGAACTGCTTGTGTGAGTCTTCTTCAACCAGCAGCAGAGGCACAGAGAGAGCTCTCTCCCACCGAGGAATCCCACTGAAGCCAGACAAAGTGAGAGTGTGAAAAGCTTCTGGCAGGAGGGAGGCAGCTTTCAAACGTCTTTTGTGAAGCCATCTGCTCTTTGCTGATATCTATCAGAGCATTTACATACCCAAAATGAAAGGTATTCCTGCAAATAAATCAATAGGGTTTACATTACTGTACAATAATGATGTAATCAAGCATGACCCGAGTATTTTTATATTTTCCGTGTATTCACACAGAAAAACAAAATTATAAACTGTCTCAAGAATCCCCAAACAGTCCAGTAGCTCTTCCTTGATAAGTTAATCCTCTGCAGCCATGCATGATAAAATGGACTCCAAATGCTTTCAAAAACATTCATGCTTTTATCTTCAAAGGCAAGATGCATTTATTCTATTTTTTTTTCTTCTTGTTATTTACCTCATGTTTTCAAGGTCTTTAGGTTTCATGTTTGCGAACCAAGATATTTAAGTTTATTTTAAAAATTTTTAAAGCAGCCATGTTCATGCAATCTCATGATTCCAGTAAACTGGTTTTAAATAAAATTATCAAATGTCATAAAACTGAGATGAAATAATCTTGCTTAACATTAAAGCTATACAATCTTGGCATGTTTTCTAATGGAATCATTGGAACTGGTCTTGATGAATTCAACACATACAGAAAAAAATCAGAATTTAATTTCTTTTGCCAAAAAAACCTTGGTAAAGGAGCTCCTAAGGAGGTCACTTCTACTGCAAGGTGTACTTATGGGTCAGAGAAGAGATAAAGACACTGAACTTTGCAGCCCACATGAACTTGTTCCCTTTCCTGCCTGCAGCCTGGCAGCCTCAGAGAGCCACCTTCAACTTGGGAATAGCTGAGGTAACCTTTGGCCTGTTGCACCCCCAGCTTCATCTGCGCCTGGTTCTCCCAGATTCTACAAGAATCCTGGATTCACCCTGCCAGACCTAATCCTCATCATGAAAAGGTGGCAATAGTGGACTAATAATCAGTTTTGGACTTCTGACAGGGTTTGGGCATATACTTGATGGGCAGTCTAAAATGAAAGCCATGAAAGTGTTTTGAGGATCTTGGATAATTTCTATTTTTGTTTTAAGCTGATTTTTCACGAATTGATAGATGAATAATAAAATTAAGATACTTCTCTGAAAATAAAATAATTGTCCTTTAAAACACTTTAGGAACAAAGGTATTCATTAATTCTACCTAAAAAATACCTTTTTTTTATTATTTGTAAGGAACTTTGATGTTCCTTAGCTGCCACTCTTGTAAGTGTGAATACACTTCAAAGCCTCAGGATTAAGGCTGTGTTTGTATGGAGGGAAGCAATAAACCAAAGGGCAGAAGTCTTACAATCAGAGAATTTGCACATCCCCTTGGAATGTGTTATCGTCAAAGAAATAGTCTAAGATACTAAAAGGAGCTTTGCATTTAGATTTCTTCCTTTTCTTAAACTGTTTGTTTAGAAATGGGTCACTTAGCATTGCAGATGTTTCCTCAACTTAACATATTTGTGTCACAGATGAAGAAAGCTTTCTAACTCCCTTGTTTTAGCAATGACAATTTAATAATCCATTTTTTTACTTTTAGAACAGACAGAACAATTAGCTCAATATTCCGGTTGCTCAACTGTATTTCCCACCCTCCCCCAACGCCCCCCCCGCCCCCCACTACCATCACAAATTTTACTGATAAACTGCTGGGAGGAATTTCAGTTTTTCCCCAATTAAAAAAAATATAAACCCCCCATGAATGTGCAGTTTCAAACCACCAGAAATTATTCAGGAAACATCACTTAGCTGATTTATGCACCAGAATGTAAATGAGGCCTCCTTTATTTTTTCCCCTGCTACCAGTAAAGCTGAGGCATTCACCGCTTTCATTTCACTAAGTTCCCTTTTCTCCAGTTGCCATAGAAACCAGGGTGCCAGTCAGGCTGTCGAAGAGGCTGCCATTGCAGGTGCTTTGCAGATACTGTATTAATAAATGGAGAAATAAATAAATAAGACCCTCATTTTCCTCAAAAAGGCAGCAGCAAAAAGCACATCACTTTGCATTTGTGTTGTTGGCATTTGCAATTTGTCTACCAAGACTCTGTAGAAAACACTGCCTTAGAAAATGAGCGTGCATGTATTTCTTGTACCTGGCAAACCCGTTGTGTATATTTACAGCCTTCTCTATAGCAATCAACTAAAATATTGAAACAACATAAACCAATTGAGTAGAAGAGAATTAATCCTAAAAAGAAAGGGAGAATAAAAGAGTGTGTGTGCACAAACATGCAGCTACTGATTTATTCATGCACATGTTTAGGTAATGTGCCTCGGATTAATAACAACTTCATGTACTATTTGTACAAGGATTCTGTTGTTCTAAAGAATTAAAATAATATAACTTTGATCAAAAAAATTAGAATCAATAAATCAAATAATAATTTTAAAAAACAAGACCCAGCCTGATTTTTAGCATGAGGAAAGTCAGCTCAGGGAATCACCTATTAATCCGCCTGGTAATCTCCCATAACCTCAAAAGAATTTTGACTAAGTTCAATTAAATCCACCTTGTGTCTTGTGTGCACTTTTGGGCACCAAAATGCAAAAAAGACATTAAGCTATTGGAGAGCATCCAAAGGAGGGCCACGAGGATGGTGAAGGGTCTGGAAGGCAAGCCATAAGAGGAGTGTCTGAGGTCACTTGGTCTGTTCATCCTGGAGGAGAGCAGACTGAGGGGACAGCCCATTGCAGTCTGCAATTTCCTCCACAGGGGAAGAGCAGGGGCAGACACTGATCTCTTTGGTGACCTGCGCCAGGACATGAGGGAATGACCTGAAGCTGAGTCGGGGGAGAGTTAAGTTGGATATCAGGAGAAGGTTCTTCACTCAGAGGGTGAGCACTGAACAGCCGCCCCAGGAACATGGTCACCAGCTTTGGCAGAGTTTAAGAACCATTTGGACAGATACACACTGTCATTCTTGGG
Organism: Taeniopygia guttata; assembly: GCF_048771995.1. Lineage (NCBI taxonomy): Eukaryota > Metazoa > Chordata > Aves > Passeriformes > Estrildidae > Taeniopygia > Taeniopygia guttata. Next base: position 47,995,363 of record NC_133027.1, on the reverse strand, counting down.
CTGATGCTGTGCAGCGAGCGCCAAGAGTTGGACTCAATGGTCTTGATGGGTCCCTTTGAACTCAGCATATTCTATGATTCCATGATTCTCTGATTCTAAAATGGATAGAAATAGAATGAATTTTATTCATGTAAAATAATCTGCAAATATTAGCAACTGGAAGAGAGATAAGTGCCTCTGAAAAGGAAAGGCAAAAACGCCTCTGTTAGCTATTGCATTTGACACTTTTGATTAAGATAAAAATCAAGCACACAAGAAGTGTCACTTAATTCTCTCCATAAAAAAAATCACAGTTCACTAGATGTAAGAAGTGGAAGGTCTGTATAGCTTGCCATTGTACCTATGCAATATCTCAACTCTTATCTGTATAGAGAAAGCTCTACAAGTATTGATGACTTAGGTGTTCATAACACTTTAATTAAATTTAGACTTTTTTTTCTATCATGGTCCTGATTCCCCTCATATTTCTCAACAAATTTATGTTAGTATTATTTTTCTAAGGATTTAGTCATCTGACAGAGGTCTCCAGATAGACTATCCAATACATAGATAAAAATCAACAGATTTAAGATGTAAAAAGAAAAATCCAAAACACGAATAACCCACCTTGCAGACAAGTAGAAGTCTGAGGCTTTGCAAATACTACATTCAAATAAAGATGTCCTTGGGTTTCTCCAGTTCTGCTCTGGTGCCTAAAACCTAGTTATTCTCCTGAAGAAGAGTCAGGAGGGATCATATCATGTATATAAATACCTGAAAAGATGGTGCACAGAGCCAGGCTCTTTTCAGAGTGCCCAGTGACAGGACCAGAGGCAGTGGACACAAACTGAAACACAGGAGGTTCACTCTAAATGACAGAAAGAACTTTTTTACTGTGAGGATGGCTGAGCCCTGGCGTAGCTTGCCTCAAGAGGTGGTGCAGTTTACACTGTTGAAGATCTTAAAAATCTATCTGAATATCATCCTGCTGTCAGTAGGCATCCTTGCTTGAAGCGATGGGTTGAATCAGATGGTCCTTTCCACCAACAACAATTCTGTGATTTTGGGGCATAAAATCATCACCTTTCCCTGAAGATTGTACCAGTTCAGGCTTCAATCCAGCAAACTGAAAAAGCCATTGCAATTAGCACCAGTGACACTCAGCATCTGCTCCAAAATCAGGACTATGAAATGAAACACTGGTTGAAAAAAAGCCTCTTAAATTTTCATTGCTAGGATATTGAACATCTTTGTCATCCTCCGTCATTTAAGTTTATAAAATTTCATCAAATAATTTCTCTAACTATTAAATCAGTAAAATTACTGTTTTGTGGCTCAATCACTTGTTATCCATTTTTATTGCAAAAATTCTCCCGGATTTTACTGCAAATTCTAGAAGAAAGGAAAGAAATCTTCTCTACTACACTGATTTGAAATGGTTTAAAATCCTACTCCAACTGATATAAATAAGCCAAGCCATAGTTGGAAAATACTGTCATCTGTCTGTCATGATCTCAGCTCTTTGCTCAGAAAATTAATGTAAATTACAGCAGAATTTTGATTGAAAAAGGTAGCTTCCCTTCCACTTTCATCACATTCCAGCCTGCTCTAGTTCAAGCACCTGAGACCTCACTGAAAAAATATTAGCAAGGAAAGGTAATCAGAGGAAGGTTTGCTGCAAACATTCTTGTTCTCAAAACCAGCTCATGTTTAACAATTTTCGTGTCCTGAAGGCTGCGGAGTGGGGGGGAGGGGGAAGAAAACAAAAAAAAAACCAAAAAAAAAAAAAAAAAACAAAAAAAAAAAAGGAAAACAAGCAAAAAAACTTACTTATGTGCATTCCTGAGGCAAAAAAACTGAATTTTGTGGTGACATCAGAGTGAATTGCAAAGATACATTGGTGAAGGAAGAAGAAAGGAATGGGAGAAACAGCATGAGTTTAGGAGGTGGGACATTACAGAAAGTGAAGAAAGACTGAGACAGAAGGAAAGCTTGAGGAGTTTTGTTTCATGAAGGGTGTCAGCTGAGACTGGGACATTGCAGGGAATTATAGGTGTCCATGCAGTCCAGTTATATAGGATCCTATGCAGGGTCAAGGGGTCAGTCCCTTTATCTCTCTTTCATTATTCCTGAAACCCCCTTAAGGCATCCTCTCTGAATTACAGGATCATAACTGTCTTCCCCTCACCATCACTCCCTTTGTAGTCAGCTTCCTTCTCCACAAGCCTGCTTCCAGGAGAAAGCTTATTTGGCTTATGAGTTCCTCACTTTTTATATTTGCTCCCTAAGTAAGTCATTAACAACTGCTAACTCAGGGTAATGAGCTTGATGAACTTCAGCTGTGACCCGGTATGGCTTTTTTCCATGCTAATAATAATTCCTGGTTTTAGCTTGGCTTTTAAGGAACTTATCAACAGAAACTGAATTTCAGAGTGCTTGTATAACCTGTTTCACAAAAATAGAGCACATAGAAAAGCAGTGGAAGCTATGGAGGTTTCTTCATCTACTTAATTAACTGCATTCTGTAAGCTGTAGCCATCCATGCCTTTTCTGTTTTCTTATTCCAGGCGTGATGTGTTGTTCATTGCATTTAAAGACATCTACAGATGCCTGTGCACTTGGAGGTAGGCCATTCATGAATGTCACATTCCTACAGAACTGGTTGAGAAATGGAATTAACTATCCATAGATCACAGTCTTCTGTAACTCGAACAAATAGAGAACAGATTTGACACCACTAGTTGTAAAATACATTCTAAAACTGGCTTGCAGAAACAAATCTCCAGAAGTAGTATTTACATTCTAATGAGGAAAAAATAAAAAATAATTCTGTAAAATGGATCAAATTACAGAAATCAAAATCTTGACCTTGTTATTACTTTTACATCAGACTTTTTTTTTAAAGCTCTAATTTGGAGCTGCCAGTGGAGAGTTTCTGGAAACGGCAAACAAACTGTTGCTTCTGTTTTCATTATTTCCGTCTCATTTCAGTCTGTAATGTCATTTGACTTCAAGATCACTCCACAGCATGCTTTGTACAGAAAATCCCTCCTTTCTGTTAGATAAATGTGCTGTTATATTTCAAGCAGGCAAGAACATATACATTTTTTACATGTAAATGGAAAAATGCTTATATTGGTAAGAGAAACCTAAGCCACATCCTTTTGTACTCTAACCATCTGCCCCTTAACAGATAAAATTTGTCAGAGAGGTATTTTAACACTGAGTGAGTCTGAAGTTTTAAAATAGACTGCTCTTTTTCTCCTTTAGTGACCATATATTTAAATAGAATGTAGGAATTACCGGGTTTAGGTTTCTTTTTCTGAGCAACAAAGAGAGAAACTTTTACTGTGCACCCCCATTTAGGCAAGAGGGATTATAGAAATGTCACCCTTATAAAAAACAATGAGCCCCAGCAATATCTAGTAAAATTTGAGACAGCTCTGAGCAGTTCTGAAACACATTTGCCTCATTATCTACCACTTCCTTTTTAGATGCAAGAAAATTTTGAGCATTTGTAGACAGGTAATTGAAACTTTAATTTAGATTTGGATTCTGTTTGAGTCCATCTGTACTTAATGTAAATGTTAAAAAGTACAGAAACAAATCTGGATTGGAACTGTCAACACTCATCTGGGAAAAGCTCCCCTGAAATCAGTGTAAATGTGCCACAATTAAGTTTCCAGGCTGGAACTTGCTTGCAATTAGAGGCCATAAACCTCTGTTGTATATTCTGTAATATTTGTTCATAAAATTTTCTCAAGAGACAATATGTAGGGCATGTCTTAATGAGAAAAGAGGAAAACTTGGTTTTGATTTGTTTTCATGATGGCAAGAAAACTGATGTCATACAGTAACATGGAAAAAAATATTGCATCATTTAATGTATTAATTTGCATAATTTAATGCAAAGTATTGCATAATTTAACCTCTAGCTGAGATGGAGTAGAAGATGCCATGGGCCCTTGGTGGTAGCTACCACACCACTTTATTCTCATGACTTGTTTTCTAAGTCTGGTAGAACTCTGGAAAACAGACGGAAAGGGACGAACCATGGAGTCCTGCAAATTTCCAGGAAAACCTGATTATATAATTAATCTGAGTCATTTCACCAAAGAGCCAATTGCTATGGAAAACCAAAACAATATGGAAGAACCTTCTGAGTGGACAAATGCAGAGCAGATGCTCAAAGAGAGGCAACAGCTTTTCAGAAGTGGAGGTGGTTGTGGAGAAGTGAGAGTAGCAGCCACTCTGGGACTAAAGACTGCCAAGTGTGTAAGAATTAGCTACAGCAGAGAGTCTGCTATTTTGGAAACTTAAACTTAAGATTTAGCAAGTGGAAAACACTGAGATTTCCACTAGGAAACTGCCTAGGTCTGAGTGAGACCATTTAAGGAGAAGACAGAGCTCTGTCTACCCTCTGAGCCTGCCTTGGGTATGGCACTACAGCTCAGTAAAGTGTACTGTGGTTTGATTACTCTTCAGAAGTAATGTTTTGAAACTGTTGTCTTTGACTGATTTTCTATCAGTTCCTTGCCTGTGCGTTTTAGTGGGTATTTCCAAAAGCAACTTTGGGACTAGTGGAACAATTCCTGCAGTCCCTGGGAAGAAAGAGGATTCTCTAAAGAAAGCACCAGATTCTGCTACATTCACTCTGAATCGCCCTCTGGAGAAGTCTTATTTTCCCCATGGGCTATCAGGAGACATCAGGGACATTTATCTCATTAGCAGTCTACAATGGCCTTTCTGAGTGTTTCCCTTGTGTGTTTCCACAAGTCTCTCCTGTTTGTGTACATTAACCAGAAACGTGGGATAGATTCACTCCTGCTCTAACCTGACTGACGCCAGCAGGGGTTTCATCCAGAGAGAAACTCAATCCCAACACTTCTATTTAGTCTAAATCTGTATTAAGTTTTATTTGTTTGTTTTCATTCCCATGCCTTTTAATTAGCTGTGTTCTTAGAAAACATGGTTTCCTCCAGTGTTTTCCTTTCCAAAAGAGAGAGGTGGTATGCCTTTCTCAGAAATATTCAAGTGACTTAGTAGTGGAAGTCTTATTGAAAATCAGGCTTCTGAAGTAGAAAATAATCCTTCTATGTTCAAAAGGCAGAATGATCTCAGTCACCACATCAATGAACCTATCCCTGGGCAAGTAATATATTCAGGAGCCAATTTGGTCTGATATTGTAATTATAGATTATATCAATTTATTAAAGCTTAATGCTACTTTCCTTGAAGAGGGAGGGGGAAATGGCACCCTAGTAAAACTGAAATACAGCACATTTGCTGTGCCTGCCACCTACTTTTACAACCAACCACATAATCTATTTTTGGCAACTTAGATACACCATTTTCCTTACATTTGATGCATATTAATATAAATGGTAAATGACTTCAGCATTTCCTGGAATTGCAGAAGAGGTGAGCATGGATGGCTCCTCAGGTGCAGCAGACGGAACAGGACCATGAATATCAGTGGGAGTGTCTGCACAGCTTTTCGTACACTTTGGCTTGCACCCATAACGAGACCATATGTTTGGAAAAACTCTCCATGGCTACCTGGGAATCACGTAAAACACAACAGAAATGGAAAGCAAAACCTGTCTCTGAGTGCATGTTTGGCATTAGGGTTGGCTGCCAGCACTCTATGTTGTGGTGACCGGGGAAGTCAGGAATTCACCTCAAAGAAAGAAGGATGCTGAATTCAACTGTGTACTCAGAACAGAAATCCTCAAAAGAGCACAAAATCATTTGGATATTTTGAAAGGAAGTAACAGAAAAAAAGTGTATTTTTTCCTTTAATGAACTCAATCTCTTTTGGGAAACAACCCTAGCTGATAAATGTTGAGCAGGTACAGAAGCAGCAGAGTTTTTCAGGTCCTGTTGCCTTGCCCCCAGAAATATGCCTTTTTCTTAATAGCAAGTGGACAGCTGCAGCCATACTGACCTTGACTTTTATTTATGTGCTGCTTGCAGTGGTTTGACAACTTTGTTTCATTTATTCCTGGATTCCAAACTGAAATAATAATTTCTTCTTCTGAGGGAAGTAATTCTTATTCTGCTTGTACAGCTACAAATAGAGAAAGAAAAATAAATTAAAAACATATAAGGCCCAGCATTACACATAAAAATATGTTACCAAACAGCTTTGCTATCACAAAACTATATGAAAAAAAGGAATCAAATAAAAACAAATAGAATCAAAAAATATGCACAATGAAACATAGTAGTGGCTTAACATCTAAAAGTGATGCATTAGCCCAGGCTCAGAAACTCAGAATCACATAGGTTGCTTATATTTTGTCCAAATTGCTTACATTCTTCTCCTGTTTGCCAAAGATATTATGCACTTCTACAGCCACAAACATTTAACAAGTAAGATGAAAAAGGGGCTTCAGTGGCTTTTTTAGACACATCCAAGAAAGTCCTGCAGATGAGTTAGGTTGAGATAGTTCACATCTGCATTATAGGTGAGTAACCAAACCGAAGCCCGTAGTTTTGTGAAGCATAAACATTTTCCGCAACGGCCTTGCAACACCAACTGTCACGTTTGCATTGTGAGTATGTTTTGAAGGTTAATGAACTGTCTTCAAGTTTCAGGAGAAAACCTAACAATACACAAAATGACTGAATCTGAAGGGACACAACAAGGATCACCGAGTCCATCTCAAAGTGAATGGCCCTACATGGAGCAGCAATTACCTTGGCGGTATTAGCACCATGGTCTGACCAACAGAGCTGATCTCCGGATGAGATGAAAACAAAACAAAAAAAAATTGTCTTGTCAATGTTTCAGGTACCACCAAATGATTGTTGTGCTCATAAAGGCATGGAAGACGGGGAAAAATCTTCATTTCAATTGCCACTAATTGCATATTATTTGATTTAGTGAATTGTAAGTACTTCAATGATTAGCTTCACCTACAGTTAATGTCGAAGGCTTTCAGTTCTTATTTTAATATCTTCAAATTAAAAAATATATTAAGGATCTAGATTTCTTGTGACATTCCAGATGCAGCTGGCTCAAAGATATCTTTACAGTGTTTTTTCTTTTCAATGCTCTGTGTGTGAAAAAATGAAAATTAAAAAAAAAAATCTGTAAAGTGAAATAAATGTCTTTATTCCCCCAACATTGCATATGTAAAATAGATTTCTATATAAACACCTGTTCTTTAGTATGGCACTATTGATGCTATTAGTCTCATGTTTACATTTGTTGATCAGAAAAACCACAAATGACAAATATATTACTTTGTACAAGTAAGAATGAACTCTAGAGTGCACAGTGAATATAGCTCAGAAAGGGTTTACTATAAAAGTTAATAAGTTAATCATATCAAGTTAATAATATATGTAGGCATTAATTTCAGTTGCACTTGCAGACTATTTGCCTATCTTGAGGGAAAATTAGCTTATCTTCAGTGCCATAAAGCTAAAAACAAACACTACTGAAAATCTGTTTCCTTGAAAAAATAATTTCAATATCTCTGTATTTCAGTACTTTTGAAACTACCTTTTTCATCCTAACAGCTCTTCTGCAAAAGACCTTTAAGTTTCCACCCCGCTTGCCATATGAAAACAAGGCATGGAGTTGCTGAGAGGAATTGCATGTCTGCCTATCAGTCTATCCTGCTGATAACTTCTGAAATATTTACAAAATCCCAGAACAGTCTCCACGGAACGGACCTCTGGAGGTCATCTGGTCCAAGCCCCCAAGCTCAAGCAGGGCCACCCAGACATGATTTCCCAGGAATATATACGTATGGCTTTTGAATATCTCTAAGGATTCAGACTCCATCACTTCTCTGGGAAACCTGTGCCAGTGCTCTGTCACTTTCACTTTTTAGTGAAAAAGCCATTTCTCATCTTCAGAGAAACCACCTGTATCTCAGTTTGTGCCCATTTTAACTCCATCACACATGTAAGTGGAGAAGTCTACAGAGCTCTTGAAGTATTGTGAAAGCTACTAGCCAGGAGACAGCACAGCTCAGGTGAGTGAGGGCTGCCACCACATGAACACAAGATAGCAGGGTGTGCACAGGTGGCTGCCCATGCTCACTCTGGCTCCTGATGTGTAGAACTACCATCACAGGCATCATGAAAAAGTGGGTTGGTGCTATGAGGCAGTGGCTTAGAGGCCCTAGGACATTAACCTATAAAAAAAATAATTTCTTCTAGTCCTATGCTCTTAGAAAAAAAATTGGTTTCTGTGCGGAGCTATGCCTGCTTCTTGCAGTAGATATCTATTGCAAATAAAATCTTTTTCCTCAGTGGACTTGGAGAACCCAGTCCTATAGGACAAAAGCTAGCATCCTCTATCATGAACCCAATGTTACCAAGATCTATAGGTATGTGTTTGTGAATATAAATTTTGCTATGACAAGGTTGATTTTTTTCAGTGGAAGGCAAGTTTTTAATCTAAACATCATTATTCTTTACCAGAGTGGAAGCTCTCTTGATTTCTTCATGTCTCAACAACTCACAAGGAAACAACCCCTTTCCCAAGAATTACTGTAAATGTTACAGTGCCAGGATCCTTCAGATAATCATGCAGCAGACAGTCTTCCAACTCCTGAGAAAGCAAGCAGGCTCTGAATTGGGAATTTGCGTTGTTCTCAGTTTTGATTTGTGCAGGAGTTCACACAGAGGTAATTTTGACAGTTGAGCTGAAGGCAACTTATTCCTGTTAAAATTTTGTCTCAATGCAGCCTTGCTTCCTTGGAATCAGACAATGATAATGGGCTACGGTTGTTTATCAGAACCCTGACCATCCCATTTCAAGGCTTGTATAAACTGAGAAAGTTGCATGAGCAGAGGTCCAATATCACTGATTACTACTTGGTAGAAATCAGATGGAAAGATATTTGCAATAGCTAAGCAGAGAAGCAAGGAGGGTCCCAGAGTATCTATTTGTGTCAAAAGTAAATAAGTATCTGTACTTGCCAGCTGTTTCCCTTGCACCTTTCGATGTTACTGAAGTTTGGACAGTAATCTGTATTCTGTTCCATTTATTATTCAAGCTTCACATCACAGTGTTTCAACACTTTCCATATGCATAGAGAACAGCATGATTACGAGATGTCAGATGCAGTTTTCACCTTCTATCATCCTCTCGCTGAATATTGGCCCTCAGGCTGCACAGGCAGGCTGAGACTGCCCCTTGACTTACTTGGCCAAAATAGTGTCTTGCTTTTTGCTTAGTGATTAGAGCAGAAGGCAAATTTGTGAGAGTCTCAAGTTCTATTATTTATCTGAACTATTTGAACTATTTATTCAGGAAATAAATTGAGAGAAAACAACTGGAATTTAATATTGAATAGTTTCATATGATCAAATGGGTAGCATAGTTATCTCTGCTGTGAAAAAAATGGAGAGATTTTGAACCTGTGTGTCTCCAATTCAGAGGAAACTTCATGCCATATTATTTTCTGTTTGGGGCTGGTTTTCTGGTTTTCAAAGGAAAAAAAAAAAAAAGAGCAAAAATTCCTGAGCTTGTCACAGGAGAGAATACTTTTTTTTAAATCACATATTATGAGATTCAGGGCTCATGGAGACATGAAATTACTACCTGGGGCCATTCATTAATTGGACAAATGGAATATCGCTCTATTTCTTAATATCTTAATCATTCAGTCTAGCTTTCTGTGGAGACAACTTGGTGCTAGTATACACTGATGGACTTCTCAGATGCTTCACTTGGAATGTGTAACGTGAAAAAAAAATTAAATCATCTTTGATATTACTTTCCATGAAGGAAAGTTTACTGCTACATGCAGTGGAAAAGTCCAGAGGTAAGATCCAAGAGTTGAACAAAAACGCTGCCCTTCTGTGACACAATCAGAATTAAAGAATCTATTAAATAAGAACTGTATGTATTTAGTAATCCATTGGTTCATTCCGTCTTTGGACAAAGAAACATCCAAGACCAGGCATCTGATGATCTCCCTGGGAACCACTGAGGATCACAGGCCAGCACTGGGTTACTCTTCTGCTAACAGCATCTCCACACAGACTTAGTGGAGACATCCAGTCTGTGATGAATACAGCCTAGGGAAATACAGGCCTAGAACTGTCTACTGACTTATTATTAATACATTGGAATAGTCTGGACCTGTGACCTCTTTACTGAATCTTCCCCCCTCCCTCCCACAACTTTTTCCTGCCTGTGCGCATGTCAGGAGGACTTCTGGACTTTGCATGTTCACAAGCACAGCCACAGCATCTCTCTTCACACTCCTCTTGTTACCTGTGCCCCAGACTCCCTTTCCCACAGAGAAAGCACCCTTTGACTGGGCAGAGCCTCCAGGCAAAACCAGCTTTTGTGTGCCCAACATGCAAACACCATGTCCCAGAATGGATCAGATGTGATTTCATCTGGTAGTCCCACTGTGTGCAGCTCAATAACAAACCAAAAATGCAATACACAGCAGGGGGAAGAAAGAAAGGAAAAAAAAAAAAAAAAAAAAAAAAGAGGCACACATTAGATTTTTTTCATTAATATTTTTCCCCCTGTTACTTATAAACACTTAGCAAAAGACTAGCAGATTTAAGTTCCATATAAAAATTAGTAACAAGACAGGTCCAGGGAACAATACATCTGAAGGAAAGGGACTTCCAGAAGCAGACCTAGGGGCTTTTTATGTGTGAGGCCTGGAAGCAGCTAATCTCTGCTGAGTAAAGATAGCCATTCAGCTCAGATCAGTCAACTACACTGCCGGACGACGAAAACTAGGGAATCATTTCACTGTGATTACTGGGGAGCCACCAGATGCTTGGGATTCCATATATTTGGGGGATAAACCTTTCAAAAGCTCCATTGACACTGGGGTATGTCAATAATTCTACATATTAGTTGCATGCAAATACTACACAATAAGGTATGGAAAGCAAACTGTAATTGGGAATACCAGGGCGAAGGGGGCTCTATCTTCTGACTGAGCCCATTGTTGAACTCCAGGCTGAACCTCCGACCCTTTACTTTGGAGGGACACAATAGGCTTTGATATGAGATGGTGGGAAACGGGCTTGGAGGCTCATTTCACATTCAGCTGCAATTCATCAGCTTGGCTGGGACTTCTAGCAGCTTTAATGACCACTGCAATTGATGGTTAAATCAATTTGTGACGGTGACAGCATGGCTGGCCCCTAGACTGTAACAATTCGGGATTACAACAGGCAGAAAGGGCCCCGTTATTCAGACATGCGTGGTTTCTGCTCAGCTCAGAGTGGGAACAACAGCAGGACAAAGTCTCACAAAAACAAGATCTGGAGAATGCACACATTCACTCCAGTTGACTACACACCACCATGGCTTCTTTGTAGCATGATGAGGCGGGTAAAAAAAAAAAAAAAAAAAAAAGAAAAAAAAGCATTGTTACAAATAAAAAAAATACAGTAAGACACATATCTAACTATATCCTTAGGGAAAGTGGCAACCCAGAAACAATTTCAGCTTTGCTCCTCCAGAGACGAAGTGGGTGGTCTGTCCCCCCTCCACCCTCGACCCCAAAATGTCTTGGCACTTGCCCCCACAGCAAAACTCAGCCGTGTCTGGATTATGATCGAGCAGGTTTGGCAAGAGGGGCACGGGCAGGGGGGATGGGTGCCAAGGGGATCTCTGACAGTGCGAAGGAAGAACTGCTCCCTCTTCTGTCACTGAAGGATGAATGCACTTGGAACACACTACAATTTGTTTTTCATGTTTACAAGATTTTAATTACCTCTTACGCCAAAGTGGTGTTACAGGGAAAGAAGACAACCAGAGACCACTCTGGTGGCCTTGCACTTGGCAATTTTGTTACAGGAGATTCGGTTGCACTGGACCAGGGTCTGCAAGTCCGGTGTTTGATGACAAGAAAGAAATACACCTTCAGATCATCTTAGCTCTTCTGCGTTTCGCTGGTGTAACATGATAATTGCATCCAAAAGATAAGGTGATGTTGAAATCAGACAGGAAAATGTGTGATCGTGATTCTGCTTTTCAGTACAATATTTTATATAAATTAAAATTATCATATGTATATATCTGTGTTGAATTGTAGATATGACCTAATGTGCACGTGTGGTTTCAGTCAAATGACACTTAAAATATGTCAGTGGATTCAGTGTAAAGCTATGTTTTCTATGTCATGTTAATTGAAGTAATGTATTAATCGCAAATAGAACAGTGAAAAAATTAATATATGCTGCTGTGTATCTAACTAAGCATAGATTCATTAAATAAATCAATATGTTATGTAGTCAGAGAATTAAAATACTTAAAAATTTATATCAGGAAGCTGCTAATGCGAGGACTGAAAATTATGCCAATCAATAACTTGCAAATTATATCGTAATTAATTACACATCTCTATTTGTGGTTAGGAAGCCATTTGTGTGTATACTAAAGAAAAGTGTTGAAAATGAGCTCTAAAAAAAATGAAAATGTGAGACACAGCCCAGTGACCTATTACATAAATCCCTTCATTCACATTCTGAGTTGAAGTCTACAATTAATAAGCAACTTTGGCATCTTCCTTACAAAATGTCATGGTCTAAATGTTGCTAAAGAAAGAGCTGCTTAGCTCCTTGAAGTATGTGAATCAATTGGCTGGTGTTAGTACCTGAGAATTTCTATCCTGAAACAAAATACCACATCTTGAAAATATAAACAGATTTTTTTCTTTAAAAGGTCTGTCCAAATATTGAAAAAATATTATTGCTAACAGTGGAAAGGTCTGGCACCGGGTCCAAATCCTGACAGGAAGGAGGTTGGAAAAAAAAGAAATCACTTGGTTTCTATGGTAACAGTGCTAGTAGAAATAGTTGTGTGAGCATACTGAACGTGCATAAAAGCCTTCCCAAGGGAGGTCAGTGGATTTGAAGAAAGAAGGAAAAAAAAAAGATGGCATCCACTGCAGAAAGCACAGAGACGTTTTATGCTGAATAAGTGTTCCACATTTGTGATGTGATCAATAACAAAACACTGTTGCTAAGAATATTAGAAAATGCTTAATATATATCCATCTGTACTCGAAGCATGTGTTTGCGTGTGCTTGTCACTATATCAGACAGATGACATATGCAAATTTGCTTCTGCACACATGTATGTGGAAATCAGTGTGTGAATAAATAATACATCATTCTACACAATGGAAATATAATGCGAGACTATAAAAGACTCTTTAATACATGCATTATCATATATAATGCATCACATATGGATAACTTCGCTATATCAGATACATTAAATACATCTGTGCATATTTAAATTGCAAAATATAATATCAGTCTAAAATATCTGACACACTGATTGTTCTTGAGAAAATCAGCATATAAAGTAACTCATAAGGAGCAGCAAGAAGCACCCAGCATTATTTGGGTCCAGGTATTTAATTCTGGCAATTAAATAATTTTAATAACATTTTATTCTATTAGTGATGACCAAGAAGAAGTACAAGTCTGCCATTCAGCCTGCTTAGAAACTGATCACAGTTCATTGTTTTGAACTAAAAATGCTCACCAGCCTTTTATTTACATCTGCTTCAATCCTCTCCACTTATTGTTTGTTGCTATAAACTCACTCCAGGGGGGATGGATGGGCACAGAGTGAAAACCTGATGGAGGCTCCCATGCAGAAGATGAGCTGCTGTTGAAAGTGAAATCCTGCATCCATAAAGCCAGGGAAAGGGGGAGAATTCTTAGTTACACTTGAAAGCTTCATTTTTGCAACCATGAATGAAAATATTTTTGGCAATGCCCGGTTTGGAAATGTGTGCTCTTTTCATGAATTTTTCAGCATGACACAATGCACCAAAATTTCCAAAGCTTGCTAGGTTACTTTCTGTGGTGTGGTAAGAGAGGATTTTCACACAGAAAAGATGGCTTCTGAAAGCAGGAAGCGGGAAGATGTATACCATTTTTGCATCTTTAAAATTCAAGAGCAGCAGCACATTTTCTGTGACCAACCATTGCAAGCACAGAAGTAGCCCATAACCCATTTCTTTTCACTCCCTTCCCACTCCCTCCTGTGTGACTACTCCTCACCCCACCAAACCAGCTGCCAAAGGCATCCCAGCAACAGAAAGCAGCTTCCTCCTGCACCAGCCACAGGGCCATCACCATCTTTTCTTCTCTGCATGCAGAAACTGCTGCTCTTCACTGGCAGTGTACCGGGCGTGGCATGGGTGCGCAGCCAGCAAGGGCCTTGCCCCAGGGACCTCCCCAGTAGGCTTGGAAGAACAACAAAAGATGCATTTTAGACACAGGCTGCCAACATGGGCTCAGCCAGTCTGACGCTGGGTAGAGTCAAGGCAGTGTTCTGTAAGAGAGTGGTGCTTGCAAAAGGCGACTGTGCACTGAGGAGCTGTAACACCACCAGCTTCTTAGCTCATTTGAAAAACCTCTCCACGGCCTGTACTGGCCCTTTTGAAAATCAGAGGCAGCACCACTATCAGTTTCCGAGTGAAAGTACATTTTAAGGAAGGTATTTTTCATCTCCCCTAAATGAGGATTTTGCTGCTCACATTAGATATATATGGAAATTTAATCATACAATGATCATTCTTCACCCAGCTTCCTAAAGTTCCCCTGCTAGCCAAAACCACCTTGTTAACCATTAATTTTCCTGACTTTCAACTCATGTTCATATTTCCCTGAAATGTAAAATGGCTTTCTGTAGTTCTCAAAGCTGATATTTGTATCTATCCTTGGAAAATCACACAACATTGGCATCTTACTAGCAAATATCATTGTTGCTGAGGATGTGGAAACACCAAAAAACGAACAAACAAGAAAGAAAAACAACAAAAAAAACAACCACAAAGCAAGTAAGCTATAATAAAATTAGGAAACCAAAGTATGACCCAGTCAAAATGGGGAAGAGCCTTTCAGTGTGGTCAGTGAGGACCTTACTGCTAAGTTCTCCAATGTTGGTGATCTAAAAGTATGAAGGTCTAATAATCCAGAAATGTCACAAAATCAGTAGCCCAAAGGAACTGAACTCAAGATTGTCTAGGTGCTTATTTTATTCCTGCTCTCATCTAGTAGTCTCCCTCTTTTGGGAACTGACAGGATTAAAACATGCCCCCTGATTTTCTCACAAAACCTCCAGTACTTTCTGAAAGGCCTAGTGGTTCTGACTCCATTTGCTACATTCTCCAGGATTTAGATATCTTGATACCTTAATACATTGGGTCATTTGCCATCTGAAACTGGACAGTCAAGGTCCAACCATTTTTTCTTGTGCCCTGCAATGACTTAGACCTCAGCTGCTGAATTTTATCCCACATTCACAAACACATATCCTGCCCCTCCCTGCACTGCTGAGAAAATTTCTCTTTTGTCTTGTGCTATATAAGTGTTTTCATGTGCAAAGATTCATGAGTCTTTACACCAAAACTCCTGTCCTTATTCTGCATGGTGATCTGTCCCCTTGCTTGAATTTGCTATGCAATATGGCAATAACTGCTCTCCTACTCAGCAAGCTCTCTGACGGTTCTGTCTTACATCTGGCTGAAGGCATTCAATGGTACAATTTTACCAATTTATTCTACTCATGGTATGTCCCTACCAACTTGTCATTCCCCACTGTCATTACTGTTTAACCTCTTAAGGATAAACTTAGCAAGAATTCCCAGGTTAGAGGCCAGGTCTTGGCAACATGGAGGCAACACTAATGTCCTTTTGTACTGATGAATTTAAATGAATGATTTTAGTATAAATGATGGCCAAACAGTTAAGACAAAGACTACATAACAATCAAAGAAGTGACAGCTGTATGAAATCCAGGTATACAAGGCATTCTTAATTCAACTTCTGGCCCAGGGTTTATATTGTGGAGGTTGATTTGCCCATGGCATATCTAGCTTAAAGCTAGTTCAGAAATCACTACATTGATCCAGAAAATTCTGTGACTGTAGATTAAACACACCCCAAATCAATGAGTAAAGGTTTTTAATGGAGCATATTTTTCAACATGTACATAAATTATAAAGGGGAAACAGCTGTCTGAATTAGTTATATTTATGTGGGTGGGTGGTTGGTTGGTTGGTTAGTTGGTTGGCTGGTTGGTTGTTTGTATCAGCCTTGTATTTCATTCAGTGTTGTACAAACCTTCATCAAACAAG
This sequence comes from Taeniopygia guttata, assembly GCF_048771995.1. Taxonomy (NCBI): domain Eukaryota; kingdom Metazoa; phylum Chordata; class Aves; order Passeriformes; family Estrildidae; genus Taeniopygia; species Taeniopygia guttata. The sequence goes on along the minus strand of NC_133027.1, from coordinate 47,979,278 downwards.
TTGTCTTCTCAGAATCAGCGAGGTCTTAGTTAGAAGAAAATGTTGAATTTGGTTTGAAAAACATGTAAACACAAAAAAGCAGCAGTAGCACGCGGTACAGTAACAGTAGCATACATGTTTTATATATGTTTTGATGGGGGTTTTATGTTTTTTTGGGGTGTGTGGGTTTGCCTTATTTCTCTAAAGAATGTCCGACAGAATAGCTAGTGTTCTCAATATTTACAAAGCTCTGGTCATTTGCACTTCTTCATTGGCTGCAATTTTCTAGACATAGACTTTTGTCTTTGCTCCCTTGTAGAGATTAACAAAATTCTCTGCTGTGGTCCCTTTGTGGTCTTAAAGGCCCATCCCATCCCTTCAAAATATTTAACACATGACTGCAATGCCCCCATACATGTACACCTGACTGTCCTCTGTGCCTCAAGCAAAGCTGGCCACCCACACACTACACCTGATGAACATGCTCTTCCTCTCATCAGAGCAGCTGCAATTGTGGGATAAACTCAAAGGCAGGTGTAAGAACAGTAGTGACTACCTATAAAAAGTTTAGTTTAGTACATTAGACTAAAAAAGGTTTAGTACATTAGATGGTGTTTCTTGTCAGACTCAATAATCTGAAAACTTGTCTTAAACTACAGAATAATCATGTTTATAGGTATATGGTATCCCTGGAAGCAAATATACAGGCCAGGTGGATTGTATAAAACCCATACAAAGAGTTTGGGTTTATGGCACATGGTCAGAGGAATTACTTATACCAGCTGACTATAAAGGGCCCATATTACAGTTGAGGCCAATTAGTCTTTTAAACCTGTGTGAAGGAAAATCTTCATTGCATCACCATTAGGGTTATTTACATTATAAAGGGGAGCATGATAGTCAAAATGAAAAAATTTGTACAAGATCCAGGTCCAAAAACTTACCTTCTTGCTATATGCAATTAATAAGAAAATAAAACCATGAGTGCTTTAGATTCAACTAGGTCAATCTGTACTCTTATTGAAACAAAAGGCCATGAGGTTTGAACCTTGGAATAAAAATATTTAAGCTCCTACAATGGTGTAGCATTACTTTTTGGCCTGCATGTTGATGGCAGTGTCAATACTGTATCATTATCTTGGATATTAATGTGGTACAGCACTGTCTATCTGGTGTCACAAGAACAATGTCTCAGAGGCTTTCTTGTCCTTTTTTAGTGGTTAGTCTCCTCAGAAATACATGCAAAACATATAAGCACGCATTCCTGTAGAGATGAAACCACAAGCCAAAAAAAGTGTAGAAATCACAAGAACTCAATATATTAATTTCAGCCTGAGCAATTTACTGAAAAATTTATGCCAAACCTCTTCAAAATATTAATGTAAGAAGCATTACATCTTGTCTGTGTGAGCTGAAATCATTGCATAAACTGGCAAAAGCAAGTCAATACGGAAAAGGAAAGAAAGCAAATTTCCAGAATTATCATCTAACTTCAGAAACAGCTTTTTTCTTTCTTTCTTTTTGAATTAAAGCTGACTTTAGAGTTACTGTGAATTTTATTAATTCAGGCATAGTATGAGACTTTTATGGCTTTGCCATTTAAAAAAATTTAAAAAAGGTTGTTTTCTCTGGGACATTTTCTGATAGTTTTGCTTAGAATAGTAATTCTATTTTCAAGTAACCAGACTGAATTCAATTCACCTGAATACAATAGATGACTTTGCTTCCTAGCATTGGAAAATGAGATGTTCATTCCCAAAATACTATATTCATTCCACTTTTATCAATTTTCAGACTACTTCTGCTTCACCAAAGTCTTAGGAAATCATTCATGAAAATTAAAATCCACTCTACAGTGATGCTTGCAAAGCTTTTGCCTAGTGCAAGCCAAGGGGTCAGGATTTGGTTCTTTGTGTAAGCCTAAAAAAATCACAGTGGCTTTGAAGCAACGATGTTTCTGTAGTGAAAATTACATGGTGATTTTGTTACATGCCGTCTCCCATGGTGCTTGAGTGAATAAAAGATTTTCTTTGCCTATGATAATTAGAAATTGTAAATCTTAAATCATAAAAACAACACCTAACAAATACAGTTTTGCACTAGCCAAGGAGTACAGAAAATAGCATCTCATTAGCTGTAAATCTTGGAAGAAAAGAGAAACAGAGCCTATGATTCCTAACAACAGCTTCTGTGCAGCAGCCATCAGATCATACTGAAAAGCACAACAGGTCTAAAATTTAGTTGTCTGCATGCCTATATAAATATTTAGGCATTGTATGATAATTTAAGTACTCCAAAATCTATGGTTACAGGCTTATGCCAGCTTTTAAAAGACCAGAGGTTGTATTTTGGACTAATGAATTCCACTTTTATTTTTAAAAACTTTTATAATGTTCTTTAAAATTTGTTATTCTCCTATTCAGCTTTTTATTTGCTTCCATCCTTGGCATGATTTTCATATGAGAATGCTAAGCAGGCACAGCAAATATTTTGTTATGTGAGTAAAACCAAGTTTGAGGCTGGTCTGTGCAATCCCCCACATACCTCAACGTAGACACCTGCAAGTGCATAAAGGCAGCCTTGCCTGACTCATTAGGTTGCCCCACTCCTGCAAACGCCCTCTCATGACTGAGTGATGCGGCATGGAAGGACCTTGTGCTTTTCACATGGCCACTTCAAAGAAACATAAGCACAGCAGGCAAGCACCTATCCTTCCATGAAACTCAACCCATGAGATGAGAATCATGCACTGGACAGCTCAGATTCAATCTCATGACCTCCAGACAGGTGCACATACCATGACGCTATCATGTTCTGGCCCTCTGGTGATCACACACATCAATCCTGAGTATTCATCCATCAAGGCTGGATGACTCCTTTTCAGGCTGCAAGAACTGAGCACCAAAAGTAAGCTGTCTGAAACCAGCCCTAAAAGGCAAACACTTAGGTGAAAAAAAATCAGGTTTTGTCCTTGCTACTGTGTTTCTTGAAACTGAATATATAAGAAAATTAAAATCAGATGTGCCAAAAATACTAGGGACATTTATTTTAATAAAATTGAGAAAGCTGAAAATAGCAAGCATGAAGCCCACAGTATGAGATAGCTACCATTTGTTTTGTGTAAAAATACTCTGCCACTTAAAGCATCAGAAAGATTTCATTATGGGCTTTCCAGCTCTTTGCATATGTGTCACTGAGACCTCCTTTATCTGCTGAAGATGTGCTAAATAGCAATCAAGATCTTTTTTATGAAGTGGTCTGGGCAAGAAAAGGGCAATTTCTTTCCTATATATAGTGAAGAAAGTAAAGTAGGACTTAGAGAAAACCACCAGAAAACAAGATGTTAATTCCTCTCCAATCCCTGTGTTAGTGGTCTGCTTTTGCCATACATCTTCATTTTAACCTGTGGAATAACTTCATCTGCTCTCATTTGGGGTGGTAACATTCTACTTTTCTTTTCTGTCTGGTTGCTTCTGCATTTGCCTGTTTGTAAAGACCTACTGGTAGAATCAACTGGAAAATGAGCAGAAAAACAAGAGGGAAAAACATAAGGAAACAAAGCCATCTGGGTCACATTTCCCAGAGTACATTTTAGTAAATTCTGACTAAGTCTTCCACACCGCACAGTTTTACATCAAACTGGAAACTAGCCCAAGTTTTTAATTTTTTATACAGACTCTTCCTTATATAGCTTTCTCACAAAACAGTTCTGAATAATTTTCTAATCCCTTGTTACTGTTACTACATATGCAAGCTTTCCTTCCAAGGTGATTAAAGGTCTTTCCTTATCTAAGGGATACCAAAGCAGGATCATGAAGCTTAGCATCTATTCACCAAGATCACACACATATACGTGGTATGGCATTCAAGATAGTTGTTAATTATTTCTTTCTTCCAAGAAATTAAAATAGTCAAGTGCATTTGCTAAAAGAAAAATATAATCTACCCTATAATTAGTTTCTTAAGTAGCATGTTTCAATAAACATGCCCCAGCAAGATGCTTTGCCATCAACATGAAATAATGTAAAACATTTTGAAGAAAAGCATATTGAGAAAGAGAATGCAAGAAAGATAATTAAAACCAATTGTAAATGCAGTAGATGTGATTCTGAAAAAGCAATAACCTAAAGACAGGAATGGATTCCATTTAATGAGAGAAATCAAACATGTCTGCAGTCTTTATAACAAATGATAGATAAGAGCAATAGCCAAGGTTTGGTCTAGGTCATATATTTTATTAAAAACCCATATGGCATGATGATCCACTATGAAAAATAGTAGTGGTAGTTTATTACTGTGGTTTGTAGACAGGAAGATTTTCATTTAATTGAACATTTTCCATCATGTTCAGGACAAGAAAGTGTTTCTAATAATTTCCTTTTAGTAATTATTTTGGCTTTATTATATTTGATTTAAATAAAAAAAAGAGCAGCTCAGTAGGGCTGAAGCAATGTAATTTAATAAGATGTGCTACTTGTTGTTTGTTTTAGGATAGGCGACTCTTACCACCTGTTAAACATCAGCATACCTCATACTGGACATTTGGAAAATGGGACCGATTGCCCAATGTCAAGTCCAAACTCAAAGTAGTATCAGATGTGCTACTGTTCTGGAGCAATGTGGCACCAAATGCACTGATTAGATTATAAAGAAGTAATTTTCTTCTTCTTTCTTTGGTACCACTGGGATTTGTGCAAGAGGGACAAGAAATCCATGTTCCCACACTGTGTGATGAGGAATGTGAAAAGCTGCATGGGTATTAATGAGCATGCATCTGTCCTTCACAGAGAAAGTTCATGGTGCTTGAGATGAAACCAAGCAAAGTTTACAGATCAGCAACTTGTCAGCCCCAACCTCCAGATGAAATTAAATGCAGATAAAACAAATAGAATGTTTTAAGGAAATGGAAATACCAAGTGCTGGAATTTCCTGGCTATATACAGCTGGATTTATTTCAAGCTCTCTGGACATGGAAAACAGTATGAGCTCATAGTCCCTATATGGGAAATATGATATTGGGAAGGGAAGAAATAGAGTTATAGTCTCTGTTCTATGGTAACTGCATGATTATCCATGCCAAAGACAAGGGAATAGTCCCAACAAGAATAGTTGGTCAGTCACAGTTTTGAGGAGAACATGAGAAAGAGTATGTACCCAGTGAGAAATATGGATGAGGCTTTTTGGGACTGCTGAGAGGCAGGGAGGAAATAAAGCCATGTGGAAGCAAGCTGTGCTATGACCCTTGCCCTGGCTGTGTGTAATTTTCTAATGTAGAATTGGGCTATGTGACTTACTGATTTTAATATGTAGTGACAGGTCAGCCTGAATTTAAAAAAAAAAAAAAAAGGATGAAATACTAAGACAGGAAAATATCAGGTCCATGGGTCTCTGACTGCAGCAAGTCAATGTCAGAGAAGGGGCTTCTCTAAGTGGTAAGTCTGAAGGGACTAAATTTCTGTTATCTCACATTCACACCCAAAATTAGTTGATGCTTTTTGCTCTAACCTCTGGGTGTGTGGCTCCTCCATCTGTAAAACAGATGCTCCTCTTGCAGGATGTGCCTAACACAGCCTCTTAGGTCTGAGCTGCAGTGTGGTTTGGAAGAGCGTCTCCCAGTCATTCCCACTTGCCATGCTTTGGTTTGCATTCCTGCGCTCTTCTGCAGCACTCAGGTCAGTTTTCTTTGGGTGAGAGATTAAACTGGAAGGTTGTTTTGCTGGTGCCTCTACCTAATGTCCCCCAACTGCTCACAGGTATTCAAAATATGCTGAAAAGATGTAGCAAATCCCCTGCAGTATGAGCATTAGGTCATCAGCCCCCTCTCTGTCACACAGACTCACTGACACAAATATCTACAAAAATGATGCTGCAAAGTAATGGCTTGCAGCAGTAACAAGCAAGAGAAAACTGAATGAGAGGAAATTAACTACTTTTCTTTCAGCGCAAGGTTTACGTGGCGCAGAGCAAAAGTATCACATGCCAGACACGAGAAGGAAAATAAGTATTGCATAGCTGTTCCTTAAATGGGCAACTTACACTCTCTATGCACTGACTGAGGTGGGTGTCTTGGTGAGAAATCACATACAGTCATGTAACTAAAAACTATCTGGAGGCATACACTGATGAGGTCAAATTAAAGTTGCACAGACCACCTTAATTCTGGCATTTCCTAAGTCTCAAGTGGTTGACTTTACAACCTTAATAATGTTCTTTTAACATAGTTTTTGTATGTGTAATAAATTATATGCCCTTCTCACTTTCAGTGCTCTTCTCACCAGTAATGCTGTTGGACTCTGGTCCTTCGTTATGAAAACAAATACTGGAAATTATTGCTGTTGTTATTGAAACCAGATGTACTGCTCTTGTTGGCATTTATTTGTATAGTGTCAAACTCTGGAACATTCAATTTCAGTGTAGTTACTGAACAAAAATGAGCAATATAACTGCTAGTGAAATGCAAGTACTTGAAAGGCTTAGAAGTTCTTTCCAGAAAAGTTTATAATTTTCATTTCATATGCAAACATTCACAAAAATGACTGTGCAAAAATGACCCAGTCACATATTTGTATCAGCACAGAGTAATAAAAAGTAAAAGCAGGTCAAGATTAAAGAATCTGGGCCCAAATATGTGAAGTACTATATCTGCCCTGAAAAACATCCTTCTGCCTCATGGGGAAAAAAAAAGTGATGTTCATGGTAAACTCAAAAGGATAAATGTAAAGCAAAGACCTTACTCCTGCTTTAATTTATTTGAGATCTCATGTGTAAGGCACCTTGAAGGACAGAATTTCTCCCCATCCACTGCCAAGAGATATGCATGCTTCATCTTTAGAGCATCAAGTGGTAGGTGAGAAATATTCCATCTTGTCTGTTCTATGCTGTCACTGTTCATCCTAATATCATCACCTATTAAATACAATGCTTAAGGGGCAGGGAGGGAGGAGGGAGAAAGGGCAAAAAGTAGGAGGTAACCATTAATAAATCCTTAAAGTAATATAACAGCTTCATATATAAATAATCAAAAATTAGGAACTCCCAGCACTAAACAAGATACTCTGACATCAATTAAGTACTTTGTTAAGGTGTTTTAGTATGAACTTTCAGTTCATGATCACCTTACAACTTTCCTACAGAATTCCTACCTGAGTTAATGCACATTGTATGTCATGTTCTGTGAGTCAACATGGCAGTGCTGCTAATTAAGGTATGTTAAAGGGTTAATCTGCAGCTGTAACAGCAGCCAGGGAACGCCTGTGTCCTGGATGTGCAACGCAAAAACCTAAAAGCTCTGTAATCTAGTCCATGGGCTTCTCAGATTTGATGACTTTTCTTGTAGAGGTTAGGCTTTAAGTCACTTAGATGACATATCCACAAGCCTAGAGATCACTATGCTTTCATTTCAGAGATGATGTCAAGAAAATCCATTTATTAGCAGTTGTCTCCCCCTTATGCACTGTAGTAAGAATGGTGCAGTAAAAACAGTTGAAAGATTAAACATTCATAGAAGACATATGGAAAGGTAGATGCAGAGTAACATAATTCCATGCTCTGCATGAAGAGCAAAAAGCCCTGTTTACTGAGAGCTTTTTCCACTTAAACACTTCTCTTGCATAGGTGTTTGTCAGTGTAACTCCCTGTACAAGTCTCAGACTCATGCAGAGCACTCATCTGCCAAGAATCTGCTGGTTTAAGTAAATTATATATATGAAGGAAGGCTGAACAAAGCATTGTATGTACAGATAAGCGTCTTTTCAGTTAGTGTATGTCAGCCATTACTACTAAATTAGTCCCAACTTCATTATTCTTGAAACCTTGAATTCCTGAATACCTTCTATTCATTTTTACAGACTCTGCTGCTTCTGGCCAGGGTACTGCCAATCAGTCTAATTATCTAATACTTGCCTTAGTTTATCAGCCTTCCATCTCATTCAGGAGAGCAAGGGCAACCTATTGATTGACTGACTTCATTTCCATCCTCCTGACATTCCTTGGATTTCTTGCAGCAAAGAACAGACTCCCCCCTCAGAAACCAATTTTGAATTTAAACAAGACTTCAGAGAGAGAATTTAAACAAGACTTCAGAGAGAGACAGGTTCAAAATGGCATGGACTTTAACTGGCAAGCTAATCCCTCGATACTTCTGACAACTGTAGAGAAGAGGCAACCTCTGAAACATGGAACAGTGACCACTTACTTATTGAAGAAAAATGCAATCTATTTCAAAAAGCATTTTATTGTAACCTAAAATGTCCATGGTTACAGCATTTTACTGTAACCTAAAATTTTGAAAGGTCTGAAGGAATAAAGGTGGGGGGAAAAGCTTTTGGAGCGCAGCTATAAGGAAAATATACCCTGTTCATTTATAAAATTTTTGATTTTATTTTGATTAATCAGACTTATTCTGCATATATAATGTATGTCTTAAAATCACAGCATAAGGGGGAACTTTTTAATAAAAAAGAAGTTATTTTTGTAAATTTTAAAATTAATCTTGCAGAAGGATACTATTTTTACTGCAATATGCCGTAAAAGTATTCCAAGCCAATGGAAAATACAGAGAAAAAAAATATATATTGTCTGGCACTGGTTGCCATAGTAACAAGCTGAAGTTCAAGGAGAAGTGGAGACTGAATTCTGTGGCAAGGTAATGAATTTAGCATCTACAGGAACAGAAATGGATTTTCTGTCACAGCCTTTAAATCAACCACAGGAAACCAACATGCAGGAGAAAATTTGGAATGGTTTATCTGCTTCAAATGTTTGAAAAGTGTATCAAAATTCTCAGGGCTTTGTCTTTCAGGGCCTTGCCTTTCTTTCTGTTCAGACCAACAGACTTAAAAAGAAGCTGATGTTTGTTATTAATGCAAAGGTAGAAGCCTTGCAATTTTCTCAGTAAGCCCCCTGAAGTCAGCAAATAAAACCCTCCCCAAGAGGGCTGCTTTAACACACTTTCCACAATACACCCAAGTCCCAAAGGTCAGACTTGAGTCCAATCATACAAGCCAGCTTTTGAAACGGCTTTTTGATATGGCTTTTTACTTTTCAAGATGTTTCTTTATACAAATGCATGATGCAGGTGAACAAAGGGATGAAAATATTTGAGGTATACAGCATCGAGGAACATTGGTCTGCCCTGAAAAATCCAGCAAACATCAGCTGCATGGCTGCTGGCACACCAGGGAGGGATGGGCTTTGGACTCCGAGCTGGTGTCTCATGACCACAGCCTGCAGAAAGGCTGCACACGGATTCAGGCTGCCTCCAGATGTCTCAGAAGGGACTGGGGGGAATAATGTCCATGCCTCCGTGAATTGTCTAACCTGTTCTCATGCTTCCTCAGCCTCTTTCTAATGGCTTGTTGATCTCCAGGATGACCTTGTTTTGGCCACAATAATTATGCCTCAGCAAGTCAGACACCATCAGGAAGAAATGTATCAGAAAAAAGAGATCTCACAACAGTGGGATCCTGCTAACCTTCTTCATGCTCTCTGTGCCTTTAAAAAACATGAAAAATAAATAGCTTCCCTTTCTAACTCCTACACTGGAGCAAGCCGAACACGCCCTGGGGAAAGGGAGCGAAAAGTTCTCTTAAATGAAAAGAATTATAACAATGTATTACAGTTAATTATCTGTAATGGGCTTCATTCCCAGTAAATCACACCCATGTAACTCAGATGCAATTCTTCCAAAGTCAGTGAAGATAAAGCAGTGTGAAATCACTGTGAGCAGAGAATAACGTTAAAAATAAAAGAAAGAAAATAAAAAAGAAAAAACCCCACTCTATAAAAATAAAATAGAGGAATATATTAGACAAAGAAAATGTTATATTCTATTTGAATGTCTTCTGCATAAGACAAAGGAATGCACTCCTTTTACTGTATCACAGTACACAGATCCTGTTATTGTAGAGGGTGCATGTGGAAGATCAGTTGTCTCTAGATATTCTCTTTGACCACCAGCCATGCAAATGAATCATAACTAAACATGAAATAACAATTTAGGAGTTAAAATATTTCACAGAATTTCATGTACCTTGCTGATTTTTGGCTAATTCTTGCTAAAATCCTCCTTTACTTCCACAGAAAAATCATAACCCTGGGCAGCATGAATTCCCCTGGATTTGCATTTGTAACTTTCTTTGAACAAAATAAATTTTTTAAATGTAATTGAAACTTAAAAATTAAAATATTAAATATCAGAGCTATTTTTTAAGATTACTTTTAAGATACTTTTTTTACTTAGTTATCAAATTATGGAGGGTAAGCCCATATTTGCCCATCTATTAGAAAACAAACAATATTTTTGTTCTAACTGCCCCATTTTTTGTTCTTTTTCTCCACATTCCTGTTCCACTACAATTGCAAAAAATGTTAGGCATTGGTTTAATGTAAGTGGGCCTTCCAAGTCATGTCAAATCAATGGGTGAATGTCTTGAACTCATATTTAAATACTGAGAGTCATGAGAATAATTGTAAATGGTTTCAAGACTTCTGGTGATCTGTGACCATTTGGAAAAGAAGAGAGGAAACACAAAAATACACATTTCAAAAGCACTTCTGTGCTGGCTTGGACATCTATTGAATTAAAGATGTGCTAAATCCCATGGCTACACTTATACTTTTTGCTCTTCTGGGAGAAATCTCTCAAAAACCTCAGCCCCTTGTCCTTTTAAAAAAGATATCTGGTTTTAGGTAGTAATGATGTCCCACATTTCTCCAGATTTTTTCTGAAACTCTAAGTAAAAATTAAGATAGTAGGAAATCATTCTTTCAATTACTACTCCTGCTGTGAGTACAAGGCTTTGTCCAACAAAGAGTGCATGACTTCCATTCACATAAATTTCTCTTGGAGAGAAAATTAATAAACCAATACACATAGAGGCACTCTTGATCACAATTGAAGCAATAAAATATTAATTACTAATTAAATCTGTTCAGTCTTTCTTACTGTTTTCTCAACCAGGTATGCCATGAACCTGTAATAACCCATTTGTATTAGGGTAAAAAATAATCCATTACTTTTTTTTTTTTTTTTTTTTTTGCCAAGTGATTTTTCTGCAAGAGCCATCCTTGATTCCAGTAACAGTGTGGCTGTACAGATTGTCAAGGATCAACTGCTGGAGCAGGCAAAGGCGTGGGAACATGTGCAGTATTGTCACCAAACGCACTGTCATTCCCACTGTCATGTCAAATCACAGCCTTGGGCAAAAGGGTGGAAGATCTGATTGGGGACCAGGCTCTCTCTCATCATTGATGAGATTTCCAAGAAGTGTGGAGCACACTGCATGACTTCCTCCAGTACCTTTGTGAATTGAACCTTGTATATTCCTTTCATATATGCAATAATAAAAAAGAAAGCTATTTTGGGCTGGGATTTTTTTGTTGTTGTTTTTTGTTTTAAATTATGCACATTTTGGTCAGTCTTGGTAGATGATTTTCTCACTCTTTTTTTCTTCAATTACCAAAAATCTTTGTTTATCATATCAAAAATACATGTGAACCCTTCTCTGAAAAACCTCTCTTTAACTACCTCTGTGGCAGTTCCCACAGCTCATTAATTTTTCTGTTCAAATATGAAGTAGAAACTATTCTCCCTTCCCATAAGTTCTCTTCAGAAAGCAGGGTAGAAGAGACTTACTCTGGAAGGACTCATTACATGAATGATTGCCCTCTATTTATAGTCTGCAGAAATATAACCTGCATGTTTGTGCTGTCCTCATTCACCTGAGAAACCTTCCTTTGTACTAATAATTCCATTGAGATAATTGCTGTTTGAGGAGCCAAAGTGTGTTATGTAGCCAATTCCCTTCACAAGGCATAATGCACAGCTGCAAAGCTCCAGGGGACCACTGAAAGGCATCCTGAAACTTCACAGTAGTGGCAGGAGGGAAAGAGAGGACACCTGGTCCTTCTGGCATTCACCTAGAACTGCGTTGTTATGTGCAGAGTGGGAAAAGGGAGGAGGAAGTCAGTCATAGTCAGTCTGGTTATTCTTCCAATTTAATCTTTAATCACCTCAAAGGGATTTTTGTGATTTGGTAACTTTTTAGCTCTTGGAGATTACAGGGTAGCCAAGAGTTATTAGTTCTCTGGATTCTGTAATGGATGCCACACCACAATTCTGCTTTCCTTGATCCTTCCCAGAACTCATTACTGTTCCTTTCCCTTTGAAAGGAGACTTGTCTACAAAAGGACCAGTTTATCTGACTTTTCATAAAGACTATTCTCATTACCCAAACTAGTTCAGGCAGAGGTAGCTCAGCTGCCCACAGCACACAATGCTGTGATGTGCTGCGGGAGTCAGTGTTGTTCCCAAAGACCTGAAAGCTATTCATGTATCTTCCTGATATTCCTAGAACTTTATCCCACAAATGCCTTCTAAAAGAGTCTGTCATACCAAGGATTACACAGAGCTAGGATAACCTAGCAGAGCAAGCCCCACACCTGCAGAGCTCATTACCAGCTTTTCCAACTCATAACTAGGTAGAACTGCTTTACAATTGCTCCTTAGTCTCTTAAGGACTGTCTGGGATCACTGCATGCAAGCACAGGCAGGGTCCCTGCTGGCACATCCTCAGGTTCAGTGCTTCCCAGACATGCTGAAGAAGATGATCCAAGAGCTGAGGTTCAGGTTATAGAAGACCAGTGATCACAAAGGACAGTCACAGACTTTGCCACTGAAGAGTAAGGGAAGAAAAATATCTCCAGGAGCACAGAGCTAAACATGCAGCTTCAGTTCTAACCTTCTCTAACATTTTAGTGCATGCCCTTTAAACATAACCATCCTTTTATCTAGTTTATGTACGCTTGAAGAAAAGAAAATGTTTGTAAATAATATGTTGGGGGGGGGGGGGAAGAGGTGTTTAAGCATCTCCTGTCACAGTTTTAAGCAGCATCTTTAAGGAGACAATATAACTGAATCTTACAATAAGCTTTAACTTTCTAACTCCTGAAGTATTGACAGATATATGTAATTCAGTAAGGAAACAGATCTCTGATGAGGCTCTGTCTGTAGCACACACTTTATGGGGCAAACACTTGAAAGACCATTTGACACACTATACCCAAAAGTACCAATAAACATCAGTCCAGAGACTTCTGCTAAGAAAGCAGCATTGACACAGTCTCTTAAAAAGCCAGAAGAAGCCATGTAGTGAACACATTGTATACATTGATTGATTTAACCATTATCTCACTTGAGAAACAAGGCAGTATCCAGGATATTTCAATCTCTACTTGACATGAAAGGCAAGAGGTGCAAGTTTAAGTCTACCAGTGTAAATCTGGAGGGCTTTTGCTTGCTTACTGCTTTAGAGACAAATGGAATACGGCTGTTACTGTGTTCTACAGGGCCCAGGGAAGAGATCAGAGAGCCCCCCAAGTACAGATGTTGTGTGCAGTCACTGGAAATTCAGTCAAATACTTGTAATTGCTAAAGTAATTAAAGCTCATTACTGCAAGTAAACAACTGCCAAAGTTAGTGCTCCTGAAGGAGTAAGTGGCATTCCTCATTTATTCTCACTGGAACAAGAAGAGATCATTAGGACACAGATAAACTCCGGGCTGACAGGGGAGGAGTACTTTAATGAGGAAATAGCTACAAGAGATGTTAATATGTTTATATGTGTACATTGCAAATTTAAAAAAAAATAATAGTGGAAATGGAATGAGGAGAGGAAGAGGAAGAGGAAGAGGAAGAGGAAGAGGGGGAAGAGGAAAAGGAAGAGGCGAGGCGAGGAGAGGAGAGGCTTTCTTTCACAGCGCAGAAATGAATTTATATTGTAAAGAAACATAAATAGTCCCACAGGACTTCCCACTCATGCTGCACATCTAACATAGTAATGTGGAGAGTGGGGAGAAAAGTCTGATGGATCTATAAGGCACTGAGCAGCAGGAAGCTGGGCTGCCAATTTCAAAAATTTGATACAATCCAATATCACAGGTTCCAAGCCAGCGTCAAAGTAGTTTGTCTAGAAATCTTTTTATTTGTTAAGCCACAACTACTAGCTCTTTAGGCAGCCCCACTGCTACCAAATGAGAAAAGGGGGCATTAGATGGAATTTTTTCTGTATAGCATTGGCTTTATTAGGGAAATTGTGTTTCCATGAAAGCAAAAGAAAATAGCTTTTTAGGTTCAGCATCTGCTCTGGATCAAGAAGCAAAATTTAAGCATCACATTTAGAGGCAAAACCAGTACACTATATGTACATTTGTATTTGGCCCCATATAGGTACACAAATAAGCACCTATGGGCGTGTATAAATGTATATTATCAAACTACATACAGAGGGAAACCTTCATAGATACACATACACCTCCACCTCTATCTGTCTCTAGAATTATACCTCTACGTGCCTATATACCTATCTACACTTTATGTTACATGCATTGATGCCCGTGTGTGAAGGGATGTGTATAGTCATGCATAAAATGTGAGGTACATTCCTGTTGTGGTCACTGGAGTTAGGACTGGCACTTGAAAACAGCTGTCCACAATGAGCTGAGATATCCTCTGCTCTCCAAGGGCGCCCCACAGGTATGGCAGATGTGACACAGGTCTAGCAGATTCATGGCTTTGTGAATTTACCCTTCTGGAGGTCATGGATGATGATTTTGATAAGTTACAAATTGTATTGCATGCATAGGCTTAGACAACTAAAACCAGCTCTCAGTCAATGCCTTCTCCAAAGCGGCTCAGCTGACCCACAGTGAGCAGAATTTGTTCACCTGAAGAGCTCTCGAACCTCCATTCACTGTCCTGACTAAATTCCCATTGACTGGTAAGGAAGCTTAGGCAGCCAGCACACATATTGATATCTATATGAAAACAGCCACATTTAGCAGTCCTAGCCTCAAACAGAATCCTAGCTGTTAATGCAGATGTATGAATTCTCTCATAAATTTAACTTGGAAAAAGCTGTAGTTGTTCACCCAGCTCATGGCATTAAAAGCACATAGTGGAGTGCATACCACTTCAGCTCTACAAAACCTGTGCCTGCTGCAGCTGTAAGTGGCAAAATAATTTGGGGTATTTTTACATGTTATTCAGTGATTGACCAGTTGTATATCTTGACTGATTTATGTTTACCTATTGCAACATGCAGGCAAAAGGCAATCATCTTGTCACAGCCAAATTTATCCCACTATTGCCCTGTTCTGGATTACTATTTCTTTCATACCTGAGTACTTCTATTATGCCTCAGAGAAAAGAACCATTTTCATTTCTGAGAGAAAATGAAGTGTTTTCTCAACACTTTGTTTATAGCAGTCTATAACTGTTGACATTTTTGTATTGAATATTTTATTGTATTTAAATTCCTTAACCTCAGAAAGCTCTCTTTAAAAACAAGGAAAATTCATCTGAAAATGATCCGTTGGGACCATTTATCAAATTTACCACTTAGGATTTTTTTGTGCTTAATGCTTTAACATAGTTCAGAAGTGTGATGTCCCTACATAGCCTGGAATACAGGGCCCTCTTCGGCAGCTGTTCCAGAAGGAAGCAATTCCCAATGCAACAGAAGCTGGTCTGACCACAATGGCTGCACAACACACCTCTATTGGGAGGCAGGAATTCCTATTGCTACAATCTCTCTGTTGTATCTCTGCAATAGCTCACACTATTAGGCTCAGGGAATAAGAATTTTCCTTTCTGCGCACAGTCATTTTCCCACTTCCATGTAAAAAGAGCTGCCATAACTACTTTATCCAAAAAGAAAAAACTTCAAAAATCACAAATTCTCCATGTGACTAAAATGAATCTGGCCTTGAACACCTTCAAGTATGGGGCATCCACAGCTTCTCTGGGCAATCTTTTCCAGTCCTTCACAACTCTCAGAGCAAAGAAATTTTTTTCCTACTATATAAACTAAACCTACTCACTTTCAAATCTAAGCCATTCCCCATTGCAAGTGACTGCCAAAATACAAGGGGAAAGTGATTAAAAACCATTTAATCAGTTCTTTCAGCATTTTTTTCTAAATGCACAGTTCCTCAGAAAACAATTTTTCAAATTAATCATGCATGAATTTAGGTATTCTCCAAGAAGAGCAGCAGATGTGAAGGAGGGTGACATAATCTTGTTTTACCACTCAGCCAGGGCCTCAGCGCAAGTGCTGCAGCCAAGGACTGATTGAAACCCAGGTTAGCAAACGGCTTTGGGACTGCAAACACAACATATGTTGTACTCAAAGATCCTGTAAAATCACTTCATAGATGAAAATAGTGTCTGCTCCCTGCCTGTCAGTCTGGCTATCTGGTCATTTTTCATTTGTAACCAAGGATGGCTTTATGAGCCAGTGAATTCAGGTCATTATTCAAAGCACAGATTTTAAAGCATTCAGATTACTATGCTCAAGAAACAGGCCTTGTTTTAGAAGGAAAATATAGGAAAGGGACAGGAAAAGGTCTTATTCTTTATTTGGTCCTTGCCTTTTAGTCTGACAGGACTTGTAAGAACCTCTTTAGTAAGGTGGCAGGTGTAGAAGTGAAAGCATGGATACCTGCCCTTGTCAAGACTGGTGCCCTCCCTCTCCTCTGGTGAGATCAACTTGCTTCTCTTTCACTGCTTCATTTCTTTTCCCTGCACCCACTGAGAAGGCTGAAAATACAAAGATCACACTTAATTATTTTTAAATTATTTTTTTTCTTTCCACCTTTCAAACAAAAAAGTTTTGAGAGCTAGTTTTTTAGGTTTGGATTCTACTTCTAGCAATATAATAATTCTGTGTAAACATTCTCATGCCCAAACTATGAAAGGGTTGTAAAGTATCATATCTCACTGACTTCAGTGGAAGTTCAGATACCAAATAGCTTCAAAGGTTTGGGGCTTTGTCTTTGCACACCCTCTATATTTGTCTGCCTCTGCCCTAAAGCTGCTCAGGAAATAGGAAAAGCAGCACAAAACCTTGGAGCACTTTCAAGAGGTAGAAAACACAGGCATTGAGAGAATGCACCATACCCTCGAATCATTGCCTCAGCAATGTCCCTGACCCATCTGCACGTCCCTCCTTACAATCTTGTTCCCAAGCATCTCCTCTGGGAGCCATCCTCCTGCTGGCTGACTTCACTTGCAGCTGCAGATCCTCAGCCCTGGGAAGGGGTTTTGGTGAGTTACCAGCTGCTGGGCTTTCCTGTTGTTAATTCTCAGGGTAGCCAAGAGTCTGTCAACAATGACCTGAGTTGAATAGCCCATAAACATCATCTGTCCTCCATAACAATGTCCTTCTCCAACCTGGAATAGCCAGGGATGGACAGATAGGATGGAGCAGTAGGAGGGCTGCTCCAGGAAACCAAGCAGAGGAGAATGGCTCAGTCCCAGGGTAGGTTTGTAAAACTTAGATGGTTGAGTTCCATTCCACATGCATGTGCCTCACACACAGAGAAACCCTGGGGCTTCCCTCAGGATCAATACAGCAATTGTGATCCCTGGCCAACTTCCCTTTGAAGCTGGGGCTCAGAGGGCCAGGGGGTCACTGATTTTCAGAGGATCCTACTAAGGATGACCCACCTCACGTCTTCCCATTCTCATATGCCACACGAGTCTCCACACATCTCATATGCTCAGACCTCCTTCTATCTTCCAAACCATATCCTGCCACTACAGTGAGAGGTATAGGAAAAAAGCCTTTGAGTGATCTGCCTGGGAATCAGATTTTTTTTTCTTCCCCCACAGAAACAAATGAACCAACCAGGGCTTCTTGTTGTTTGCTGTAACACAATTAAGATACTTTTAGGTGCAGCACAGGCCTCAGTTGCCCTGGTTGGTTCATTTGTTTAAAAAGTAGAAATAAAAAACCTCATCCGAGAAAAGCAATTTGGCTTAAAAATCTCAGAAAACAGAAGGAGAAGAAAATGCACCAGAACACTTGTCTCATTTTTGTCCATTGACCTTATTGATTGCAATCAGAATATCTGATTCTAATGCAGAGATTTTTATCTATGAAGTTAAAGCACTTCATGAAAATATAGCCCTACATGAGATGAAAATACTTTTTTCTTTTGATAGTAGATGGCTTAAAACCTACTTAATTCTTATCCTAAGACCCTGTTCTCTTGGACTCATTCTAACAGAAGTACATTTCACCCCCATGTCCATGAAAAGATTGCCTAGCTTGGTTTTCTACAAGGCTCGATTCACTCTGCCCCAAGTTGTCAGGCACTGCAGTAGCCTATCATCATCTAACCAGGCAGGATGTGCTCAGTTATGCATTTGGAGCATTGTATCTGAATTTTTCTGCATTGAAAACAGACTTTCTCATGATCTGAGGGGCGGAGTGACCCTGAAAGAGTTGGATGATCTTCTTTATTTATATAGAAATGTAGTAAGCTGCTTACCAGATGGACTTGTTCGCAAGCTTGCCCACTTCTGACATGAATCAATTCATTTACAAGGAGATTTTCTGGAAACCAGCAAGCCCCCAAAAAAGAAAACCAATATGATACCAGTACTGCCACCTCGTGTAGGCTCTGACCATTGCAGTTGTTTTTTCTACAGGAGCTTTACATTGTAGTAGCACTGGGTGACACAGTTATTAACGGAGCAGATCCTTTACAAAGGATAAAAGGATACTGTTATCTGTTACCTTCTAGATCCCATCCTTCAAGGTCAATATCTTTAGCAACAAAAAGTACTCTTGGATCTGATTCATAAGTGGACTTCCCTATCATGTAGTGTAACTTGAATAGTTAGTCATGATTCCTTATTGGAAGTGAAGAAATTAAAGGAAACACTGCGAAAAAGTGGGGAAGACAATGCGCTTTATGGAATGATTCGTTCCACCTGAGGAGAATGACCAAGGGAAAAGGAGATCATCAGGCAAATGAAAAAAAAAAAAAAAAAAAAAAAAGATTGACAAGTTAAAAACAAATATGCCATAGAAAAGAGAAATGGAAAAAAGCTTGAAAATTGCGTTGTTACTTTTTTCCAACTTGGCAGTCAACCTAGGCATTTTTTTCTGAACTCAAGTAACACCCCTAAATTTTTTTTCATCATCTCCACAAGCAGAGATGGTGATCAACAGGCTGTTGAACTTCCAGATGTAATGCCTGCAGAGCTGTTTGTAGGGCTGAGCGCTGCTGAGGGAGACAAGAGGGCTGTGTCAGAGTGTGACCAAGGACACACACGTCACAGCAGTGTGAAGGTCCAGAACATTCCCACCCTCTCCCTGCCCTCTTCACCCACCTCACATGCACCCAGAGTGGAGATAACCATGAGATCACTGAAGCAAGGCCTACTGCCAGTGTGGAGCTCTCTGGAATGTAATCCTCTGTTTTGGATTGATATGACACCAAAAATAAAGCAAGAATAACCAATTCAAGAACTAGGGAACATCAGACCATGTTAGTAGGATTAGTGAAAAGAATAGCCAAGAAACAGGAGAGCAGAGAATCACTCTGCCAAAAGATGTTCAAAGTTTACAGGAGTTTGAGGGCAGATGACAAAAGAAATCCCCAGAAATAACCAGAGACACACAAAATAAGTAAGACATATCTAACTTAGCAATCAAGTAATTCCACATTCGCCATGTCACCCAGTCAGACACCCTGACTCCAGAATTGTACGGGTGCCTTAAAGAGAGCTCCCAGAAATCCTAGGAGAAACTGGAAAGCAGAATTAAGTTAGTCAGTCCTCCAAAAAATTGATATGAATTTCAATTTGATTTGACTTAACATAGACATGCGTTGTTCTTGGGATAACCTTTCCCATAAAAATCAGCATAATCATAGCATTAGATAGACTGCTTTTTTTTTCACTATGCTGACAAATACTATGTTTGAACAGAAATAGTGATTGGATTTTTTTTTTTTTTTTTATGTGAACAATTTACCAAAATTTCACAAAGCCTGGTTTGGGTAAGGCTTCCCAAAACTTTCTAAGAATTGTTCGTGGAACCATCTAATTGTCCTTCCTCCCAAGAAAATTCCATGCACATAACAGTCCTTGTCCACCTTTCCATCCACCAGTCACACCAGAGTGGCAGAGTTTGGGCAGAAATTGACTTTCACTGCAGCTACACATGTAGTGCAATTCTCCTGCTCACTATAAGAATGACAACATAGGAATAAAGAGTGAGACCCATGACACCTGCAGTCATAAAAAATGCTCAGACATTCAACAGTCACTATTCTGCATATCCTTGGATAACTTGAAAAAAGCTCAGCTCAGCTTTCAAACCTGCTTTTCATCTTGTCATTGTGGAATAAATTCCTTTCTCTTTCACACAGGGTCTTTTTGTTTTTTTCCCTTACTACATCCAGCATAATAATGAACCCCATCACTTCAGTTTAGATTGATTCATGTTTCTATATCACAGTGAGGAATTTAATTTAAGCAAAGTTGTTGCATTTTGTTTGTCAGCGCAGCACATGCAGACAAGATTAACTGCCTGGAAAGTCTTAAAGCAGATTTTTTCAAAAATTTTGGTTGATTATACAATTCTGTGGAAAGCAACAGAAATATTTTATCATATAATTTATAGAAAATAGAATCTTGGATAGACAGAAAAACAGAGGAACTTATTAAATATTATATGGATTTTATCACAGTCCTTAATTATGTTTTTCTACTTTATCTATATACCTGTCATTTCTGTTTGAGAATAAAAGAAAAAAACTCTTCTGGAAAATATGAAAAATCACGCTCCAAACACAAGTGTACTTGATAAAACATGCAAGTCTGTCCAGGGATTCATGATTGAATGACTCCTTAAAATCAGAGAATTATGGAAATTGACAAATTTGTTGCAAATGCTGATTTGTTGAGTGCTATTTGACATGTAGAACTATAGTTCACATCAATTTGTTCAGCATCACTAATGTGTCCTGCATATACATTACCTGTGGAGCTTTTAGATCCATATAACATGGCTGCATCAGTGGGCAGTGGTTTAAGGAAATAAGATTAGCTTGATTCTAAGTCCCAGTGTCTAAATAAATTACTTCAGCTTCAAGACATCACATTAGATGACATCCCAGACAAAATATATCATACTAAAGTATCTGGCAAGCTTTTTATTTTAGGATATAAAATGAAACAGGCAAATATAGTAATGCAATCTAAAGATCTCTGAACATTTCTTTTTTTAAAAAATTTAATTAGTGTCTCATTTTCCCATTAATCAGTAGGCCATATCTCCTTCTGATCCTATAAATATAATGTAGAGTGAGATACATTTCCAGATGTCTCTAGCACGAACACCTTATTCTGTGGAAATTGCAGAAATACTTTTCTCTCCATGACAGTCTCCTTTAGAAATACCCTTACACCACATGGAGTTACTTTTGTTTAAATTGGATGTGCCAGTGCAGGGAAATACAAACACTACAAACATCCGCTGTGTAGCAACTAAATCTGATTGAACCATCATGATCAAAATGAGAAAGGCATTCTCTGCAGATCCCCATCATTTAAATCAAAAACATATTTAGGGGCATGGCTTAAAGTAAGAGCTTCACAAAGACTGTTCAGACTGAACGTAATATATAGGATTGCTCCTCTTTTCTTTGTTGTTTCATCCAAAGGGTTAAGGTTACTGAGAGAAGAGGTAAAATTCAATCATTACAGTACCATATTTGCATTATCCTTTCATCTCTCTGTCTCCAGTTCTCAGACGCCTTTTGTGCCTCCTGATGCGATTTAAAACCCTATTAACACAAACAATTGCTGCAGCTTTATCAGGGGGATGGTGTGTGCCTATGAACCCACTGCTGCACCTGTATTATAATCAGCAAGCCAGCAGGCTCTGCCTAAAGCCAGTCCCCTGAGAAAGGGGCCTGAATGTGGGTCCATAGCCCTGAGCTTCCAGCAGGAGCAACTGGAACTCTGTGCCTGTGGAGCCAGGGCTGGAGAACACCCTGAGGTCCCTTGCTCTTCCCCAACATATATTGTTGTAAAGGGAGTCATTCAGATTGAAATTATGCTCCCAGATTTCTTTTATAACCAGTGGAGAGCAGGCACCATCAAAGGATGCCTCACCTCGCCCTAAAGTGCGGGCCTGCACTAGGTGTCATCAAAAGCTCTTCAGAGGTTACTAATCTGACTACAGGAGAAGAAGAAGTCATTGCCTCTAACTCATAAGAAATAAGAGAAAAACTTTCTCTTTTTCTGAGAAAAACTTTCTTTCCCCTGATTAACTGCCCACCAGCACCTTCTTCTCATGAACAGAAAAATTATTTACAGAGCAAAATTCTCTACAAAGTAAACTAAAATAATTACAAACCTGCTAGAACTGCAGGCGTATAGCTTCCATCAGTAAGGTTTTACTGATTTCCTCTAGCTAAGCTTGGTGGTATGTGCCTAACTGAGGTATGGCACTGCATCACATAACTACTTAAAAATTATCCCAGTATTTATCTGTCAATCTGCCTTTTGGTTCCCTTTGGAATTGTTCATTTATTTATGCACTGCAAAACTCTGTACAATGGATGGAAATAAAAACTCCCAATTCCAATCCTACAAAACATCCTAATAGTTGTAGTTTCCTGAAGTATTGTAGCCACACCTGTGTGATTCTACACCAAATTGACTTTCTCCACGGAAGGCCGGGGTTTGTTAGTCGAGTCATAGTCGTAGTCAGAAACAATGACTTTATATTTTGGATTAAAATAATATGTCTTTGCCTTGCACTGGATAGTTGCACACATGGCTCATGTTAGATCTGGTATGAGTATGTTTTGATTTTTTATACGATGCAGATATGTCCATTGAAAGACAATATTTCCTTAGGAAAAAACACCACAAATCAGGACTTGAGGCCAAGAATTGACATATTTTTGTATCTCTCTATATACATTCTTCTCTAGGAACACAGACATGAAAATAATGAAATTGTGAAGAAGGGAACAGAAGAATTTTTACACCTCATAGGAAACAATTTTAGGGTTCAGTCATCCCATTGTGTTTAAGCATGTGCTTTGATTTTTAACAGTTGTGAAAGTTATGCAAAACTAAATGCAAATTAATGGCAGAAGAACCAGATTAATGTTACTACAGGAGGGCAGAGAGGCAAAGGAGAGGACAGGGAAACAGGGCATTATGGCAGGTCAAAGGCACTGCTGTGTTAGCCAGCTGCCAAAAGGGTAAAGTGGGGACATGCTGCTTCTGGCCCATCAAACCACCAAGAAAAAGCATGCCTGTGTAACATGAGTGCAAAAAAGTCTGGTGCTATAGGCAGATTGTTAAAGTGTTATTAACTGTTACGGCAACTGTTAAGTCCACATAATCTGAAAAGGAGAATGAAAACTCTAATTTGTGTCCTGTGAAGATAGCTAGTGACAACTACATAACTCTCCTTATTCAGCCCTTTTCTGGGCTGCACTGGATTTGTTGCTGTGACCGAGCAAATGCAGGTCCAGTGGCAAATAAATATAATCAGTGGGTAAAGTCTTGAAAAATCAACATCAGAAGCGGACATTTGGAGTTAGATCTTGTGTTTATATGTGACAACCTTTTGACAGTAATGTCTATAGTTTAACACAAAGGATTCAGCATAGACCTCCCAAGGTGTTTAATCATCTAAATCCTCCTGTCATTCAAAATTCCAGATTCAACCCTCTACTCATCTGCTGTACCAAACCCAGCATCATCCTGTAAGGACATATTATGAAAGAGCAAAGGCTCAGAATCCCTTTGCATAACATGGAACAGTTTATGAGAACATAGGATTAAAAAAATACTAGAGAAAGGCTTCAAGAGGTTATTTGGCTCACAGAGCAAATACATTTGGCTTCTGGACTATATGTTTCACAAACTTGTCAGTCTGTCCACAAGATTTGAAAACACAGCCATTGATTTTGTAAGCTGCTTTTGGCACTTGCACAAATATTGGAGTAGCTTTTCAAAAAGTTAAGCATCTTGTAGTCAAAAGAACAGTTTCTAAGTGAACTTATCTGCTCTTACTAAATCTGCTTCGCTGAAATAATCATGGTTATTCCAGGAATGGTAGCTACATACTGATTTACTGATGCAAGCTTTTCTCTTTGAGACTTAGGTCAGAGATAGCATATGTTGCATTTCATTCATGTGGCAGCATGACAATGTGGAAGACCTATTAATATTACTACTTAGTATATGTAAGATAGTAATATAGAGATTGTAAGTCTCAATATTAGGGCATTATCATTGCCCTTAGAGGATTGCCCAAGCCCTTGGCACACAAATTTGAATTTCACCTCTACATCCCACAGAACATCCTACATGATGTTGGTGCATCTTACAGATGTTAAGCTATTAAAGAGTTGACATGATTAGTTACATTACACAATATTCATAATTATTGCTTCCTCTGTCAGTAAAATACAAGGGAGAGGAAATGACAAATTCAAATATAACCAGACGTGCATTATACGTGTCTGGGAAGGAGATGGAGCAAATTCCCTTTCAGGCAGGGATGCTGCTCAGGTTCTGTTACTCAGATTGTGTTATCTCTCAATCTTAGCAGCACAATCCTTCTGTGTCAGATTATTTAAAAAATATTTTTTAAAATATTTGACTCTTAACTCTCCTCTTCACCTTTGTTTCCATCTATTATTGAACAAGCATATCTGAGCTACAATTGCCCTGGATATGACAACAGGAAGAAACACAGCAGATTGGAGAGATGCTGTCCTGGTAGGAATAGGGTTGTGACATCCTGTAGACATCACACATGGCTCTGGCACTGGCTCTGGCTGACAGGAATTACACAGTCACAGTTACGTAGTTGTTAAAAATGAATAATTTTGGTCTCTAAACCCATAGGCTAAAATAAACCAAAAGCACTTAGCCACCAATATTCCAAGGACAAAGAACACTTGCTCCAGTGCATTTTGGGAAATATTGAGAGAATTAAGCTTCCATAAAACAGGTTAGAATCATAAACTAATTAACATATGACAGTGATGAAGTCTCTCCTTCCACCAAGA
Source organism: Taeniopygia guttata (assembly GCF_048771995.1). Classification (NCBI taxonomy): domain Eukaryota; kingdom Metazoa; phylum Chordata; class Aves; order Passeriformes; family Estrildidae; genus Taeniopygia; species Taeniopygia guttata. The sequence continues at coordinate 47,954,399 of NC_133027.1, read as the reverse complement.
ATGGTATTGTTTTACAAGACCATTATTTCAACATTATTTCACAGAGACTGTGAACAAAACCCAAATTCAGATCCACACATTGTTTGACGGCCTAAAGCCTACAAGAACATGCTGGAGGTCCAAGATTAGAGACCTAAATAACTTTGCAGATTCAGCTTTTGATCTTGTTCTCTAACTTTCATTTTCCTTTGTAGATTTTGATTGAGGATATCATGTATGTATTGACTGTTGTCTTTTCTTTGGTGCAAGAGAGCATGTGACATCTAGATCCAGATACCTAGAAAATGCAATATTTTGATCATTGCATAAATATCATAGATGAAAACTTGCTTTTGTTCTCACTACAGGACCAGAGTGAAAAAATGTCCTTGGAAGAGATATAATTCCAGAAGCAGTTGGACTGCTTTCCTAGAATAACTAAAAATGCATTTACGGGCATCCCATAATTATAAACTAGTAATAATACATGAGTTACTTTTTGTAGCAAGTGCAAATACACACTACACTTATATCCATGAAATCCAGCAATACGTATGGTCCTTGTCTGGATATTCATGCTGAAGAAATTATGAAGGGCTTTCACATAGCCTGCAGCCTGCTGAATCTAATTCTTACTTTTTTCCTTGAAGGAATATATCTTGATTTTGCTGTGAACAAGTGTCTTTCACACCTGCTCTGAAAAAAAGCCTATGCACTGCACCATTTAAAAGTAATATCTCACCTTGAACTGCAGTGACATTTTTGGAGAATTGACAGAAGTTTTTCTTGGGCCTTTCTCCAGAGTTCAGCAGCTCCCAGGTTTTTACCAAGTTCATCCCAGAACCCACAGTCGTTTTTACTTCATTTTTTTTACCCCGTCTTAGTAGAAGCTGTGGCTCTTAGTTCCTGAACATCTTTCTCTGAACTTCGTGGTGAAAACACACATGACTAGACAGTTGGGGCAGAATAATGCTATTGCTTGCATTGTAGAATACAGATAGTTATGGAATATAGATTATTATTGCATTAAGCCCTCTTGTCTTCTCAAATGTGTCTTATTTCTGTTTTTCAGGATGCAGAGAGTTCTCAGTTGTTTTAAGGTGACAACAAGTAGAATTGGGTACTTCTAGTGGATATTTGTGAAGGAGAATTAGGTTTAGAAGCAAGATGAGAGGGTTCAGAGGGATTGCAGGGGATTTCTGTGGGTGTCAGCAACACGCAAGCAGAAATGACTCCATGTGCATGCAGCAGTTCTCTCTCACTCATCTATGCATGTCAAACTGCAATGCTGTGCACAAGAGAAGAGGGAACTCATGAGTATCTTGGCTGAAAGAAAATTCAAATTGCCCTAGACCTGCACTATTGTGAGTAGGATGGTGATACTTATGTGTGTTTACTTTGTCTGACAACACTTTGTGAGTTACAGAGTTCATGGGCAGCTCAGTCAAGAAATTAAGCACTACTTTAAAAGGAAAATAAATTTGCAAGCAATATTGAGTCTGGATGTTAGTGGTATTTCTCAAGTTCATATTATGCTTAGAATGTATTGTCCAAACCTACATAAATTATGTTTTGATAGTGGTAATCAGAGAAATATTGAATGAGTTTTGAATTAATGTCTGTGTATTAATTGCTAAAAGTGTCAGGCTTCTAGTTTCCCGAGCTATAATTTTTTTTATGGTTGAGAGAGTAGAGACTGGTTATTTTTTTAGTGTAGTGTTGATGACTGAGATGGACTGGAAACATATAATTTTTTATATCTATATGTATTTGTAAAAGTAAAAAGAAAAACATATACTTCTTTTGGCACATTTGTTTCCTTTAATGGTTTGAGTATTACTCAGAAATAGCTTAATTATGTGACCTCATATTATGTTTGAATTACTTTCCCTCTGCTGATTAATCAAGCTGCATGATGATAAACAAAGCCCAGTATTATTCATATCTCCTGTTATCAAGGAAAAAGAGAATAGTGACAAATTAAATATCAGTTATTATCAGTGAGAGATTTATATTTGCCATCAATAGAGGTGAATGTATCAGTCTACATCATCCTGCGAGTTTTTCCCTATGATTCTATCCTCATGAATCTTTATTGCTATTGATGGAAAATAGGAACTCACAACCAGATTCACAGATCCTGATTTAACAGAACCAGTAAACACTTTAGATAATTGGATAAAGTCTCTCTTATACACGGTCCATGGCTGAAAAGTAGGGGTTTATATCATATGGTAAGCAGCAAGGCTGAATGTTCAAAATCAGATATTTTCAACAAAGTATAACCAAACAGATAAACTAGTGCCAGATTAGAGCCCACCTTTTTTTTTTTTTTTTTTTTTACAGGTTTCCATGGCACATGAAATTCAGTACACTAAACACTAAATTACAAGGGAGAGTAAGGGTTTCTACACAACTGAACAGTTGCTCCAATCATTTACAAAAACACATAGATGTCAGTGTAATTTTTCAAATACAACTGATTTTCATGCTTTTATTTTTATGTAGAATAAAGAACTAAGATTTTATGTAAAACATTTTTCTTTCTTCAAGTCCCAAAAAATCTTCAGTGAAAATAAGCAGTACAGAAAGAGAAATTACTCTTTTTCTGAAAACATTCAATCCCAACTTTTGTAGATATTGGTACAGTACTGTTACAAGATGTTTTCCTCTCTTCATTTTGTCTTCTAAAGTCCTATTCTGGAACCTGCTTTCCAAACTTAAAGATGTCACATGTTCCTTAGTAATTTTGAGTGAAGGGAATGAGGATTATAAAGGGTGCACTGATTTCATATAAGTATAGTTGTATGCGTTTATTCTGGATAGATGAATCACTCCAGGTTGTAGATAGATTAAATATTACTTAAATATTAAAAGCATGTGTAAGTTTCATTTTAGGAAATATAAATTATTAATAGAATGGGCTAAAGTTGCAAAGTTTAAAAGTATTAATAAAAGGAAGGGTGATACCCACACTTCCCCCCAGTTCATGAATCATTCAGAGTTTATTTCTAACTCAGGCACGTGGAGCCCTACACTAGGGCTGTTCACTGAGTAGCTTCAGTGGTTGTTTGTCAGACAGCAGCACAGCAGGAGTGGTGGTGCTTAGTTAGTCATAGGGAATGCTCTGTGTTCCTCAGCTGGAAAACTGATGTAGTAATGGGAGAGAAGAATGGCATATAAATTCATAAATTTAGCCACTGCACTTCAGTGGATCAAATAGGGACCACTTATAGGGTTCAGTGCTGCTGGACTTGAGCATCCGTCATTCACCCTGTTCTGATCGCATCAAATTATCTGAGGTAGGAAAATGTGTACAGGGAGAAAAAGGATTTCTCATGCTGGGTTCCACAAATGTAACACACTGCACCCTAGTAATGAAAAATAGATAAAAATCTCACTCACATCCTAGGAAAACTTTGTCAGTAAAGTTGGCAGAACATTTTGATTTATGAGAGAGTTATGACACAGGCTCACAGTAGCTTGAAGGAGAGGTTGGATGCACACAATGAATCAAGAACCACAGGGTCCTCCCCTGCTCAATGCAAGGGGCTGGATCCTCATAGTACCTTGATGCTTTCAATCCCAAAAATCTGTGATTTGCCATTGAAAACACTTCCTTACAGAGAGCTGACAGAAGTCCAGCTTTGTATGCAGGGGCAGCTGCAGGGACCGAGTCATTATTGTTCTGTCATTGTCTAAGGAGCCTCTGTGTGCCAGTAGATATTTATAATCTGGTACGCTTTTTAATAAATGTGTTATCTCCCAGAGAACAGCATGTTTGATATAATTCTAGTGGGATATATTAAACACAAGTTTCATGTGAATTTTGGATCTTCCAGGGGAGGTATATGACAAGCTGCATTTGCAAGGCTCTATCCTCTCAGGAACACACTAGAAAAAAACAACCAAGCTGCCACTTTGATTGGATCTCTTCCTGCTAATAAATTAAACAAACAAAGACGAGAACATTAAATAAAGACTTCTGGATGTCATTAATTGAGAGAGGACCAGTGCACCTGCACATGAACATGAGTGTTTGCAGCAGAAAAATCAAGGTAGTTTAGTCAGGGCAGCAACACTTGCCCTACACAAATTAAATTTGGTCCAACTCTTACAACACATAGAGCTACCAAGCATAAAAAGATCCTTTTGCAGTAGTTTTTTTACAGCAGAAGATTCACTTTGGCTTTGCACATGCAGTGCCATATTCTCACTAGGTGTAAAATAGCACACAAAAGCAGGGGATAAAATTATCTGAACATTTCTAACAAAATTGAAGGGACTATAAACCTTGTAAAGAGGAAATACTTCTCATTTTCTTCCTTACCCCTTCCCCCAAACCTCTGGCTTTTCATGACATAATATATATGTCAGGCTTTTGTTTGAAAAACCATATTTATACTTCCTCCAATAAAACAAATATGAGATCATGCTGTGTTGCTGGAAACATGATAATTAGCTTTGCTGCAATATGAGAGCCTGAGGTGATGTAGTGGTAGATTAGGGCACACAAACCACATCCCTAAGCATTTTTCAGCAATCAGATGAGGAATTGATGAGATTTACAATTGGAACAGCTACAGAAAAAAAATATCTCATTATAGCTCTCTCATTGCAACTAGAGCTCTGTATGTTTTACTGTTTAGTGATGCTAGATTTCCTTGTTCATGTTACTGAAACAATGGGTAGGTCATTGATCCTGCATTTGGAGAGCACTCTTGAAATATTTCTCTTTCTGTTAAAGCCTGTACGTACTTTCAGATAAAGAGGAATAGACACAGGAGCGAGCATCAGCTGAATATTTGAGCTGCACATCAAAGCAACAGAATTAAATCAGTATCACTTTTCTTGCAGGTCAGCATAAGAATCAAAAACAAATACAGCACTGAATTGAAAGATAAAGTTCGGACCAGCTGGAGGATTCAAAAATTAAAACACAGAAATCATGAGACATTTCTCCATTTAGCTTTGTTAGCAAAAGGAATTATCTACCCTGACATAGTTTGTTGGCTTCTGAAAAACTGGTTTATTAAAACACAGAACAGTGAAGAAGTATTGACTAATATTTTCTTTAAAGGTATAATATATATGATATATTATAACATCAAAGAGACTTTTCAACGGGGAGATGGAGTAAGTCAAATTTTGCCCAGCGAAACTAATGGTACTGTACTGTAGTCCAGCTGTTGGGGCTGTAAATTGCATAGGCCCATGATGATAATTTTTTCTATAATATCAGTATTTCCTAGCAATCTCCTATGGATATGAACAAAACAACCTTCGATAAATACTAAATTTTATGATACCCTTCCATCTGATGCCCAGGTAATCACAAAGATAACAGCCTGTGCATCTATGACGGAGATACAGAAATTGTTGGCTAATATAGAAGAGTTAAGTACTTCAGAGCACATTCTCAGGGCATATTCCTCAGCTTTTAAGAGCAGGTCTTGACTCTTCAGCAAAGTAAAAAACCTTTCTGGTGACACTTAAGTAAAATAGGAGGCAGCTGAGAAAACCAGAGATATAGTCACCACTATTCACTGGCTTCTTAAAATGAAATATTTTGCTCAACTACTCCATTCTTCTGTGGAAATGTTTCCTCCTCCAAGAATGACTAGTAACATTTTTCTGTTTGCTCCAAGGAGATTTCACTGGTTGAGTGTAGGGTGAAAACCAACTAAGTTTGGTAATTTTGTTGTCTGAGGAATAGGTATGGTTTGATGCAGTGGTCTTCAAAGAGCTGTTTTTATACCCTTCAGAACAGTTAGATTACAGGTCCATGAAAAGCAAATTAAAAAAAAACAAAGCTTGCTCTAAATGAAATCTATTTGGTCACCATCTCTGGTAAAAAGTTTCTTAAAATAAATGTAAATAGGAAAAAAAAATTAAATTCAAAATTTTCTTTTTTGTTTGTTGTGGTTTTTTTTAACAGGTTTGCTAACATAATTAGCATCACATCATTATTCCAGAGCTATCTAATGGCACATCAGCACACAGGCAACTTCAGCTCTGCCTCCCTGTATTTCCTTACAAGATTTGGGTAACAGGACCTGTCTGACCACACAACTGAAGCCCATTTTCTCAAGTGGGGCTTCTCCTGCCACTGCTGTGGCCTGTGGGAAGAGAGGGGTGACAGGGGGCAGCAGACAGATCCTTTTCCTCTGGGATGGGGATACACATGATGGAGTGCAGAATGGTGAGGAGAGCTCTGAAGATGCCTGCAACCTCCGCCATGTCTGCACACAGTGGCAGAAAGGGGCAAGAAAGGCACCCCTTCTATTCCCAGCCACCACCATACAGGGTGACAGGGACACTGGCATCCAGCTCCTGCTCCTGCTGACTTCTCCCTGCCACAAGCTGGAGCACATACACTTACTGAACACATCACCACCATCTGCTCGAGGACAAGGAATGTGACATGTTGTTCAAACAATCATCTTTGATGAGGCAATTTTTGTTTTCCTGCTTGCTTTATTTTTAAATATTTTTGGTGGGGGGAACTGGAAGAGATTGGAATTACTCATAATTTCTGATTTCACAAACCTGCAGGAACCAACCACTGGCGTTTGAGAGGCAGAGCAAGAAGGCACCAAGACAACACAACATTACAAGACAACGCCTTTATAGCCCTTTCTCCATGTTCACTACTCTTTCCCACCAAATCCTGCTCATTGCTCTCCCGGCTGGAGGCCCCATGGAAAGCCTTCTATGCTAGTCAGCTGGAAGATGTGCTCAAAAGCTTTTTCCTTCCCTACAGAGAAAGCACCCTTGGCATCAGTTTGGAGAGGGGAGGAGCTGACAAATGAGGCAGAAAGAGCTCAGCTGCTCCTCCATGGCCCACAAAAAAGAAATCCTTTTCTCCTTGTCCAGCAGAGATCCCTTCCTGATCTGAGTGGATGAAGGACAGTCTGTTTTCCCTTGCAAAAGGGCAAAAGGCTGGGCACTGTACCTCTACACTTGTATAGATTGTAAACTTTGCTAATGCAGTTACTATTTTCCTGCCAATCTCTGCAGCAATCTATGCTGGCCTAAAGATTGGATCACAGATACAAAACATATTTTCCAAATTCAGTGGCAAAAGGTAAAAATGTTTACATGCAGTAGATAATAGTAATTTTTTATGCAGTGCATAAAAAACAATAAAAGCCAAACATCGGCCTGCAGGAAGGAAAGAGCTACAGCACCACTATAGGAAACGGGTGGCCCTGGCTTGTGTCCAAGCTTAGCCACTGTCATTTTCCTCAGCTCACTGCTTCAGTTGAACTGTGTTTAGGCTGGTCCTTGTCAAGAGCTGAGGAAAATAGAGACAAAGTTTATCCATTTCAAAACATGAAAAATAAGAGGTGGGAAAAGCATGTATTTTGAATTGATTAAGTTCCTATTAAACACCTTTTATACACATACATTTTATTTAAAGTCATGTAAACTTGGAAATAAGAAATTATGATATAGAAAATAAGCATAACCTAAAAGAGCAGTTTCATCTGTCTTTTCTCTTTCAACTTTCTCTCAAAACCATTTCCTTTTATTCCTTATCTTACACTACTAAAATCTAAACAGGGATGAAATATCCAGTGCTGGAGCTTGGAGACATAAGGGCAAAAGAAGCCCACTCCACAGAGGTGTACCCAGCCTGGCTGCTCCTGGCTTCAGTCCAGGCTCAGCTGTAAAGGGCAGTTAAAGAAGTTGTGCCTTCACAGTCACACAGATACATCCCAGGCTCCCATACTGAGGGACTGGCTTCTAATCTTTGCTTGGACTGAAGGCTCTCATCTCGTTTGTTTCTTTCCCCCATCATAACTACTCCAGGACAGGACAGGTATCCCAAGCAGACCTCTTAACACAAGAAGACCAAAATTGCGTTTTCCCATCTCTATCAGAAAATGGCCCACCCTCCTCCATCCCTCCCCACCTCTTCCCCATCCACTCAGGTGCTCCCACCTCCCTCCCATTTAATTTCCAACTGGAAAAGTGCTGGTCACTGTCTTTTCCAAATGGGATCACACAACATCCCTTTGGCAATGGCACCGATGAGTGTGAAGGAAAGTAATATAAGGAACAAGGTACATGGAGCCTTCTTCTAAGGTAATTTGGAGCTGGAAATGCTGAAACAAGCCTGATGGAAGTTTGCTGCCAGCTGTCCATGAACCGGCAGCCAGTGCTCCCAGGAGCCTTGCTTGGGAACTCGTGTCCAAAGGACAGGAGGTAGAAGGAGAGAGATGGCAAGGGCTTTGGAAAAGATTACAGCATGCACAGGAACTGACTTTCCAGCCCAAGAGCAACCTTAACTGGTGCCAAAGGAAGAAGTAATGAAAGGGATTTGTAGTGACTCAAAGAGGAAGGAGATGACAAAATTATATTCTGACTCCAACCTCAAGGAAAGCATTTAATGAAAGAATATATGTGTTGAGAGGCCAAAAGGCCAGGAAGCCAAACTGGGAAAGCTGAATGGATCTATCATGTTCAAATCCTCAGTACTCCTAGAGATTTTTGTAATCCTACTTACAAAAACAAGACGTTAGTACCTTACAAGACCTCTACAAACAAATGAATGGAACACAATTGTCTCTATCAGTAACAAGGATACATATGGAATTCAGATGAGTAAAAAATGTCAGGTTAGAAATAGCTATGTAAATATTGCTACAGATAGCAGAGGAAGGTGCATACAGAAAAAGACTGTACCCAGGATTCAGTACTAGATAGTACCTTGTATTGGTCAGTAATAATTAAAAAATTAAGTGAGCCTGACCTTGATCACAGAAAGACCCTCAGGTGAAGTAAGCTAGGCCAGGAGACTTGACATCAAAAAAGATACTATTTTTATGCACCTTTCCTTTAGGGTGCCATCACAACAGTGTGCAGAGAATGTATTGATCCATAGGAAAAAAATATTTTGGTAGATTCATTTTTCTAGTCTCTGTAGCCAGCAGAAGTCATGGGCATGTATTTTTTCAAATGATCTTTAGGAAAAGACTTCTTTTCAATGGCAGTGTATGGCTTTGGTCAGTAACTACAAGTATTTGTAAAATCAGGTAATTCCCCCTAACAAAATTTTAATACCAGCCAGCTACTGAGAGGTCATAACTATAAATGCGGCATTACTCATAATGGCTGTAGCCATGACAAATATGATCATATATACCAGACAAATTTTTCTATTGCAAGAAAGGCTAAGGCATGCAGTTGTTTCCTATGAAACATCACAGCTTTCTGTGATAGATTATCTGTGTTTCATAGCCAAGTCTTCTGCTTCCAACATCAAGCAGAAACATTAGAAGTAATACTTTGAAAAAATAGTGGAAATAAATTTGCAGTTGGACTCAATGAGATTAAAGGCCCTTTCCAACCTAAATGTTTCTGCAATTCTGTGACTAATTCTATGGCTAGCTTTGCTTTTTGTTTTCTGGGAGACCGAGGAACTGAAAATATTGATTACTACTCCTAAATATGTGCTTAGGACAAGGCTAATTTCTGAGGTCTTACTGAGACAAATGAAGTCAGCTTCAATGTGGCGGATTTTGAACGGGAAAAGCTGAGTCAAGTCTACAAGTCCATTAATATTTGTATTTTATTCTCTTTTCAAAGCTGGGGAAAAAGTTGAGTTTTCCTCTCTGTATGGGATGCTTCCCATGGGATGGGATGGTGCATTTAAGATCAGTATAAAATGGTAAGTCAAGTCCGGTACAGAAGCCAGACCACACTCTCTCACTACCCCAAAAACAGTCTTTGTCCTCCTAAGTCTATTCAGCTTCTTCATCTTGGCCCCACTTCCATCCATGCACTTTAACACCAGGCTGCTATTGGAGGTCAGGCTGCTGCAGGAAACATGACACACAGTAACAAAAAAGCCAGAAATGCAAGATGATTCTTGGTAGAAAGTTATGCTTCTTTTATCCTTCTTGCCACTGCCCAAATTGCAGTCCTGAGGCATCTCCTCTAAAAGAGACCAGGGGATCAGTTATAGAAGAAACCTGTGCTATTTCATTACCAAAGTTTCTGTGCAACATTCACCTTTTTTTTTTTTTTTTTACAGAATTCCAATCTCCATCTCACAATTTTATGTAAATGTATTGATAAGTGATATTAATTCATATGATCTTTTGAGGCAGGGAATTCAGCATCAGATAGACACTGAGACATCACAGAAGTCACCTCACGTGAATATGGATTTTTTTTCCTTTTTCAATACCTTTTCACAACCAATCACTGTTGCTTTAAATCTCTTTGTTATTATTCATGCCTGATGCAACTCAGTTTCATAAATTCCTTGCAGTAGAATGACATTCATAAGTATCATTATATATATATATAGAGAGAGAGAGAGAGAGAGAGAGAGAGAGAGAGAAATAATTTATTATCCTGAAGTAATACAAATGTATGATTGGAAGCAGGATGAGCTGTAATAACTTCTGAATAAAATATTCTGACTCTCTGTGTAGTCCATTTTTGTCAGGTTACATTTGCTCTGCTTGAACTGGATTTTATTGAGGTAAATTCACAGCAAGATGGGGATTCATACTTCAGAATTTTGTGCCGTTCTCCCACATGAAATCAGAATATAAGTGTATCATTGAGGCTGCTTACTCCCACCACTGCTTTCTGCAGTTTCACTGATTTCCCACCCAGATGAGAAAACATTTTGCTTTGAGACATCTGGCTATGGAATGCTCAGAGCTCTGAAAAGGCTAGTGCAGCCTCTTAAGTAGACAGCCTCAAAGAAATGTAACATAGTTTTAAACAATTCCAATAGACTGAAAAAAAAATTTAACAAAAACTCCCTGAAGACTATATGAGATCCTGTACCTGTTGTCATGGGCTTCACTGGGTATGTTGCCCTGGCACATGCTGAAGTAACTGAGACGGTGAATATATTATGGGCATAAAAGTACAACCCCAGCAGAAAAGTTGTGAGGGAATACACACTTGAGCAAAGAAGGAATTGTAAAAATAGAGAGAACTGGAAAATAAAAGTAAAGAGAATGTGGTTTTCCAGCTTTAAGTTTTTCTCTCATGAGTGATTCTCAGGGATAAGAGCTACCCAACTCTACTGCAGTTACCCCTTCCTGTGCATGGCCTGACTAAGAGAATTCATATTTCCTTTAATTAAAAATTGTTATTCTGGTTGTTACAAAGAAAAAAAGTAATGAAGGTTTTCTACCATCATTCTAACACAGCTCTCATTAATATAAAGGACCAACCCAGTAGCAATAGATCCTGCAGAAGCATTTGTGGTGCAGGGAAATGATACAGAAAAACCCCAAAGTCAAGAGAAAATTCACAAAACTGTCTTGTGAGGTCTGTGAAAGAATAGGTAGTGAAGAAAAGGGGTTGAAAAGCAGGGATCTCCTGGAAAAGTGCACCAACATAAATTACACCACTGTGAAAGAAAGATATGAAGCATTTCAAGGAATTACCTTTGCTATATGAGGTATCCGAGTATCGAGTATCTTAAGCATCACAGATCAAAGTATACAGGCAGGAGAAACAGATGATTTACATTACTAAGGACAAGCTTAAAAGTGCAACATGTTGTGCCAAGAGTAGCAAATAGGGGCATAGATAATCTTCCACTAGAGGCTGAATTTTTAAATATTTTTATAGAAAAGAGGCAATGAAAAAATTGATCTTCAAGGCAACTGAGATGAAAAGTATTAGATATTGATCAAAGGAAATATGAAAGTCATATCTAAAATCAGAAATATTTTTTTCAAAATGGCAAGTCTTGACACATTGTCATCATAAATAATTTTATAGAACAGCTTTGTTGAATCACCAAGTCATTAGCAGTTACATTTTAAAAGACATGGGAAAAGGTGATATGTCTGAAGAGGGCAGATGTGTGGCATCTATTTTCAAGGAAGAGAAAAAAAGGCATAGGGAACCACATACATACCTCTTTTGTTTCATTTTCAAGGAAAGTATTGGAACAGCTAAATGAATAAATTATTATGAGCATATAAATGAAATCAAAGTGATGAATAATAATATATATGGATTTTTCAGGAGCAAATTCTGTCAAGTCAATATCAGTATTTTTTCTGACAGGGCAGCAGATGGCAAATAAAGGAGAAACAATAGATGTTATTTGACATAAGATTTTGATTATCTTGACAATGATTTTGACTATTTTATACAATTTTTCCCTAATCAGACTAGGGAAGTATACCTGAAAAGCTACATTCTAACAGTACTTCCATTCACTGAAAACAAAAAAATACAGTCAGCCACATTTCATCTATAAAAGTGGTCAAAGACAGATCCCTAGGAAAGAATGGTTAAAAAAAAATTCAGATTATGTTTCAAGGAGCTCTAAGCAGAGGGTGACCTCTTTATACTTTTCTTTATTAATTGTTTGGTTGCCTTTCTGAACCAGCATATTTTTTTTCTGCCATCTGAAACATACTGGCAAGAAATACTAGGATCTCTACTTCACAGTACATTACAAACAACATCTAGTGATTTTGAATCTGATTCTTGCTATTTAATTTGATTTTGACTAGTTCTTACTCTGGAAAGGAGAAAAATAAGTCTGTGTTCTCCTTTTCTATGGTACTTGTGAGATAACAGACCTCAACTCTATGCCTTTCCTAGATCGCTCATCCTATCATCCTAGCTTCCTAAAAGGATTAGTTGATTTTCCCAGAGAAGCTACTAAAATAATTTTTCCTCAGACTTTTACAGTTGTGCTGTACGTTCATTTTGATGGGAGATTAGACTGCTCTCAGTGCATTGAAGTACCATTAAAATGTGTGCAGTTCTAAGAGAAGGATTTGTGTAGCTATTATTTAGAATCTGGGCATAAGTCAAAAGAGCATGTTAGTGCAGAAAAAACAATTCCATATCAATATTGTATTGGTATGGTACCAAAGAGAGATGTTGCCCAAAAAAGCATTTGAAATGGTCTGTCCACTTACTGATGATATTAGTGATGGAGAAAAACAAGACAAAAATATGAACCCTTTCAACAAGATTGGGGAAAACTCAATAAGTATGATTAGGGACTGCAGAAATAAACAACCTAGGGAAACTGGACTGGATAATACTAATAAGCACAATCCCAGATAGATAGACAAAAATTTGCTCCTTCAAATAGGGGACAAAGTAAAGAACTATTCCTGTGTCTATTTTGTTGCAGGCAGGACAAGAGCTAGTGCCATTGCCAAAGAGCAAGGAGGAACCCAGGGACTTTGTAGGAAAACCTTGTGGGTTGCAAGGTAAATGAAGCACTGGTGCCTGAAGTGGCTGAGAGAATTTATGAAGAAGGACTATAAAATGACCTAGACAGATGTCTGTGGGAATGATAACACCCGGACCGGCAATGCAGAAAATAAACCTCTACAAATTCCACCCGTTTATGGATTTTTCTGAATCCTTGAAAAGTAGTGAATTTGGAGAACACCTCATTCTTTAAAGTTCTTTTCTTTAAAACATTGCTAGATTACCTTTACATAAAATTTGTCTGTTTATTTGTTGAGGGCTTGTTTGTACCTCAGCAAAGATCACTGAAAAATTCACTGTCCTAAATAGATACTTTCCTTATTTTGGATAGCAAAGTCAAATAAAACCTTTTAAGATAAGTAATATTGCTTCACTTAACATTTTCCTTCTTAAATCTTTAATCTGTGTTAGATTATACCTTGCTCAGCACTATTTATGGAGCTTTGTGTGACTTGTAGTTTCTGTAGATGAGAATTGGGATTGATCCAACTCTGATAGCGTGGCTTGCAAAGCCACCAGTCTTTGGGGAACGGCTCAAAAGCTCATTCTCAGATTTCTACCTCATAGCTGCAGCTCATATTTGCCTCTATTAAAGCAAAATTGGGTTTTTTGTTTATCTGCCAAAGAGATAAAGCAGTTTAGAGATATTTAGTAAATCTGTTCTTATTTTTATTTCTAACTTCCTCTCCCAAATTTGATTTTCCCTGAGGAAATCTGGTAGAGGATATGCTTATGCTTGCTTTTCACTTTTCAGGCTGCTCAGCAAATGAATGGATTCTTTTCTCTTTTACAGGATTTCCCACATGGTGTATAGTTCATTAATAAAATTTTTCAAGAAACAGAAAAGAAATCAAATATTTTTCACTCTTAAATGCAGCCATTTCTAAGAAACAAGAGTAAAAAATACAATCTGGTTTAACATTTGCTTTTTAAGCCCTTACACATCCTTGACTGGAGAAAATTAAAGCTTCATCCAGAAAATAAACAATATTCATGGTTATATAACGTTTTAAACATCCAGAATGAAGCAGTGTTAAAAGGAAGAACTGGGGGAGGGCACAAAGGGTTAATGGCCTTTCTTGGGAAAAGCGCTGCCTTGAGCTTTTCCCACAGCATTTGCCAGCAGTGACAAATCTGGAGGAAGGGGCCTTCCTGCAGGATGAGGAGAGAGTGGAGAATGTAGACCAGAAGGCAGGAGAAGTGTCAGAAAGGAGCCAGAGGTTTTTCTGCTTTAAGGGGCTGCATGAAAGGCGGTGGGACAGTGAGCGGAGCTGATCCTGTGTCACAGCCTTATCTCGGGGGTACAGCACCAACAGCACCCAGCAGCAGTGGATGTGCCCTGTCACACCTGCCAGATTAACCCACAGATAGCAAATCTCTGCTTTTAAGCCCCTTATCTGGTTCAGCGTTCACTTCCAAGAGTTTCTAAAGCTAGTCATAGTCCCTCCAGGCATATTTTTATCTTCTGAAAAGCTGGTAGTGGAGGAGTCATTTAACCTCCCTCTTGGGTTTATCATCCTGACAGGCATATGTCAGTCAGGCGTTTGACTCTGCACCAGCCGCCCTGTGTGGGAGCTGCTGCTGCTCTGCATGGGATCCTCCAAAGGGATCCAAAGGGTTTGCAGTGCATTCCTCCCCGGGGCCTTGTGCAGCAGGGCACTCGATAAACACTGCCTACTCACTTTTGTTTGTGTTTGTTTGTTTGTTTGTTTGTTTGTTTTCAGTTGGGAAGGAAGCGGTCTACCTCTCCCTCAGCAGACAGCAGCTGATTTGCCTTTACTGATACACACCCCTCCCAACACCTGCCCCAAACTGAAGACTGCTCCCATTTCTCATGTCTGTGCCAATAAAGCCTTCCTGAGATTTTCTATACTATCTTTGCATGATATGCCCACTTTGCTTTGTCAGACAGGCTTGGCCTTCTCCATGCCTAAGGTAGGCTTTTGAAAACATATATGTGTAGGGCTTTCACCCAGAAACAAGGAAGCTACAGGAGGAATTACCTACTTATTATTAACTCACACCACATTATTGTGACACTCTCCCATTACACAGCATTCATTCAAAGCATGATTATTTTTCATCAGCTATTCACTGAACTTCATAAATGTTTGAGCAGTCAATCAGTCCTTAAAGGGAGGGATAAAGCCTATAAAACTAATACCCAGACTTAAAAAACAGCTTGCTCTAGGGTGTTTTTCCAAGTACAAAAGGAAAAAAAGGTCAGCCTCTCTGAATTAGAATACTATATTTCTGCTTTTCATGGTTAAATTTGAAATTACTAGCTCAAATTAAACATCTGAACTTCATCTGCGTTTGAACTGAAAAAATTTATATGTGCATATATAATTTAGGTGATAAAGAAAAAGTAAATTGTGCTCTTGCTAAAGGTTATAGGTCTGGATTAATATCAGGATTTTAAATTATTAGCTGCAAATAATCTCTTTTGAAAGATTAGGAGTATTTTTTTTATTATTATTTTTCAAGTGATTTTTCAAGTCACTTTAGTTCTGGTAACAGCTGCTTGACTGACAGCCCTGGAAACCAACACTGAGCTCATAAGCATTCTGGGCAGAGGGAGGTAGCATGCATAGCAATAGCATGAGTTTCCACAAATTGCTGGTACATCTCATCTGGCTCCATGGGACACAGCTGCACTGCCCATGCAGATGTTGGCTTTTTGGGCCCAAAGAGAATGGTGCCCTTCAAGCAATTCCCATTTTGGAGGATTTCTGTGAGAAATCACATGAAAATACTACTGAGAAATTTGTCCTCCCAGGGATTAGAGGCTAAAAAGAAGCAAACCCAGTTCTGAAGAATTTTTCACAAGCTCTCCAAATTCCAGTTATTCAAACTAGTGACAGCTTTCATCTCTGTCCACCCACCAGTATTTCCTGTTTGGCAGAAGAATGGAGGGAAGGGTAAGACAGGCAAAGTTCATTTCCCATTTGCATCACTAGTTAATAAATTATCCTGCCGCTTTTATTATTATCATATGTGTGTGCCGTATAATTCAAAGGCAGATTAATCTCTGTCTAGATAATTCATTATAATAAATGAATAATTTTAATTTACAAAGTTGCACCGCTTCAACTAATAGGAGGGGATGGTCAAGTCACACTATAAGGTATCATGTATAATTGCCAAATCTTTCTGAAGAAGTTTGCAGTGTCCCAGAGCAGCATTGTGCTGACAAAAGCAAAACAGGAAGGAGATTCTTTACATGTCCAAATTTCTATTGTTGTTCCAAAGGTGTAGTCGCCTGCACTAGAGCTGATGCCAGTGAATTAATCCATAGGAACTGTTAGCTGGTCTTTATGTCCACAAAGAGCCTTGCAAGTAATGACAGACACTGTTGTAGAAAAGACCATGTGAGGGAGTCAAAAGATCTGAAAGTGACCCTCTCTTGCCATGAGAGCAGTCACATCATGCTTACTCAATCAAAAATCCCCTGGTCTATATCAGAAGAGGTTTTTACAGTGAAGTCCAAGCCCTTTATAGAGCTTGAAACACTGCTCAGAGGGCAGGCAAACACATTCTACCCAACACAACTTTTAAGGTCAGAGGAAAAGCCAGGGCAGACACCCAGGCTCTGCATTTTCTTATCTCCTCCAAATGTCCAGAAATGATGTTATGATGTGAGCAGCTCTTGTAATGCCCTAAGCCCCTTACTTCAAGCCTTTAAGGATGTGATTATAATAGTAATAAAACAATGTATATAACTTTCAAGATTTTGTGTGTGTGTGTGTGTGTGTGTGTGTGTGTGTGTGTGTGTGTATGTGTACATATATATATATTTATATACATACATTTTGTTACTGGTAAAACTAAATGTACTATTTTGATCTCATACCCATTCACATTTAAAAGGAATAAATGGGAGGAAAAATTCAGTATGGAAGTAAGGGATTATTAGCTTAAAGTGTTTTGTTTGAAAAATTTCAAAATCAATCTTTTCAAATACCGTTTTTTTCCAAATTAATCACCAAGTTTAAGCCAAAGAGACATACATTTTGGGAAGATTGAGTTTGATTTTTTTTTCATTTACATTAACAAATATATTACATTATTTCTGGATTACCCTTGACAATCAAAGCACATTCTTCAAAAAGATCTGTACTCTGGCCCCATCAATGTCCCCTTTTATACTAATGTTTAAAGGAAATTGTCAGTCAGGAATAACAAGTTTCTTTGGTAAGAAGTGTGGAGACTGATGAAATTCTGACCTATTTAAATCAGTGCCAATGCTTTCATTAACTTCAACATAATTATAATTTCATCCATGACATTTCTCTTGTTTCCAATGCATCAGTCCAAGAGTTTATCATTGACTCCCTTTTCATGTCACTCACTGCATTGTTTTTCTGCTTTTTACCTAGACATGCGTTATGTTCCAGCACAAAGTTCTCTTTAGAGCCTTGCTTGAATGCCGGAGGCACCAGAACAGATGAACTTACAGGATGAGTCCTTGACTTGAAAGCAGTCCAGAATAGGAAACCTTTATTTGTTACTGAACAGCACTCAGCATTAAGGTTGTCAGACCTCATCAGGGCTTGGTTACCGTATAAGAAATCCTTTAGAAAAGTTGGTTTGAATAGATGAGCGGGGTAACACATTATGCACCTCATTACGTACCTCACTATCCTATAGGTAGTGAGGTATCCTATAGTGAGGATGTTCTAAGACCAGGGACTTAATCAAAGCAAGTTTATGCCACATACTGGGTATTCCTCATTCTTGGGGAATAACTGCAATTCCCCAGTCCAAATCACAAGTGGACATGAATGTACAATGCATGATGCACTGAGTTTCATTTTATCCAAATGCCCCACAAATTAGACCCTTTGCAGCATAGTAACCAGCTTGTTACACAAATGGCCTGAATATTTTTCAGATATGTGTCTGATGTCACTAGAACTTTCCTCCATTAAAATTATTCTTTGATATAATTAAGCACTTTAATTGTCAGAACCAACAAGCAAAAGGAAATAACAGTTCTAGATCCAATAATGCTTAATGCTTTACTTGCTTTTTCTTGTAATGCTTTGCAACTGTCAGCTCTTGTTTTTCACTAGAAGACTATTTAATAGATTTGTTTTCCTCTGCAATATTAAGCCTCAGTGTAAAATAACGTGCCATTATTATGATTTCCACTCAACACCTCAGCTGGCTGCCAGCAGGGCTTGGGTGTCAGGCTGTGTATCAGAGTGAATTCCTCTCGGGACGGATGGGAAAGCAAGAGATTACAAAGTATGACTTCAGAAATCATCCCTTGCTCCTTTTAGAGCAAACTAGATCAATAGGGTCAGCCATCATTTCAGACTCACCCACCTGAGGCCTGGGGTGTTCTGCAGCGAGGAGGGTGCACTTACCACTCTACAAGAAGACAGTTTCACATCTGTTGAACTTGCTGAGGTTCAGTAGAGAGAAGCTCAATTAGTAGCAGTATCAGGTCATTCTACTTTGATCAAGAGCAAATCTGAACAGAAATACTTCACTGGTTTCAGTGGAATAATTTGTTCCAGTGAGGTGAAAGGGATTTGGCCCCGGAATTGCAAAGTAGACTTAGATTGACAGTCACTCCTGTATTTTCTTTCGGCCATAATGAAAGCTAAATGATACTTTAATGAGATCACAACACAGCAGGTCTAGGAGGACTGGCATGTAGACAGCACAGTTTATTCATAAGGTTACTTGCCTTCAGGTATCTAAATAACCACCACACATTGTGCAAACAGCAGTAAGTGTTGGCTCCACGTGCATTTCCATAGAAGATATTTTCAATTTTCAAAATCCGGAAGGGAAAATGAACTACTTTGGCCAACAGCTATCCATCCTATGCCCACTTTGTTGCAAAAGGACGAGTGTAGTAACTTAATCTGAATGGTTATTTTCTGCGGCCAGAGCTCAATGTAATTGGCATACCTAGGCTATTACATGGGAAGATCAGGCATTTTTAGTGAAAAATGAAGAAAGCAGAGGCCTGACTGAGGCCAAGGAAGACTGTGAAAACTTGGAGTGGCACATAGAACATAAAAAGCAGCTGGATTCACTACTCATGCACGGACACAGCATTTTTATAAGGATCTCATTGGAGTGTCTCCTAACAGGCAATATACCTGAAAGTCAGACAGTGTCAGAAACAATGTCTTTAGAAGCCATCTGCCTCAGCATATTGATAATGCAGTGTAAAATGCTGTGCTACTGCAAAATAACTGTTTCTTACTGAGCTTGTCATTGCTATGTGCTATTCCTCAGATACTGCCATGGAAAAGAGGATTTTCTATCTCAGTTTCACATACCAGCCTTAAATGTGTTGTGAAAGCAAACCTCTTCCCTGACATGCTTCCAGGGCTCACTTTCTCAGTTGTACAAGTGAATTGAAAGGATAAAATCTGTGAATCAGCAGAAAAAAAATATCTAAAAGATCATTAACTAACCAGATTTGAAGTCAAAGATTGGTACAGCATGCTGGTTTGGAGGTTAACCAATGTCTCTTTCCAATACAGTCTCATTTCCCCTCTATCAATCCATGCCAGTGTGAGTTCTCACAAGCTCTCTCCCTCTGAAAAGACAATTTTCTACAAAGAGAGTGACCTACATTGGGTTATAGAAATGTCTTTAATTCCCTCGGACGTATACCTTTGAGAATTCATTTCCTTTGTCTTTGTGTTTGGGTCACAGAATGGGTCAAGTTGGAAGGGACCACAGAAGATGATCTGGTCCAATCTCCCTGCTCCAGCAGGCTCATCCCAGAGCACAAAACACAGGATTGTGTCCAGGCAAGTCTTCAATATCTCCAGCGAGGGAGACTCCATACCATCTCTGGGCAACCTGTTCCACAAGTCACCTTCACGGCAAAGAAATTCTTCCTCATATTCAGGTGGCACTATTTTCTTTAGGTCCTCTATGACATGAGTCGTAATGCTGGAAATATCTTGTGTCTTTCCAGTCCTTACAAAATATCAAGTTCACCACAACAGTTTACTTTCAATACCTAACAGAGAAAGCTCTTTCTCTGCCTACTCATTTTCCCATCAGCTACCATTTCCTTTCCACTTTGCAACCAGCTTCAAACATGTAATTTGTCTCCATACAATTCTTTTTGCTTTCTGACATGACTGTGTGAAATATTTTGCTTGTACCTAGTATAATTCTTCTGTTCTTACAAAACCTTTTTCAGCCCTTCCAGTCTAAAATAGGAACTCCTTTCTCATTTTAGCAGATTTTTTTCATCCAAGTCAAAGAAAAATTTTGAAATTAAAAATGAACTGCTTAAAAATTGTTGCAAATAGTAGAAAAAATACATCTCATATTCCCTGTGGAAAGAGTGTTAAAAAAGAGAGATAAAGTGAAGCAAGTGGTGTTTTCTTTTCCTTTTTTTTTTTTTTATTTTGTAATGGAAAAAGAATTTTAAAATTTCTGTGTCCTCAGAAAAAGGAAGTAAATTTTCTGAAACTAACTTGGATACTCCAAGAAATTAACTCCTTCACTGTGTGGATTTAAAGACTTGATAATAGTCCTTATCTTTTTAATAAAAACAAAAGAATCTTGTATTGTCCAGCCATGGCCATCCCCAACACTCCATTTATAATTTCTGTGGTGAGCAATGAGTGACAGTCCCTGTATTGTGCAAGTGCTTTTATCTTCCCACAGCCATCAAAGGGAGAGGACATACAACTGCACAGACCTTTCTACTCACCTGTATATTTTGGTTTTCCATCCTGTAGTACCAAAGTCTTTTTCAGAAGATGGTGTCTATTTCCCATGCATTTGAACAATGTTCAATGCCTCCAATAAAATACAGTTCATTAAATTTCATCAGCTGATATGTTAACATGAAAATTTTTGAATTATAAATTTTTCTGTCTTTGAAAAGATTGATTTTGTCCATATCCCATGCCCCTTGAGGCAGGCACAGACCAACAAGGAACCTTGCCTCACATCTCACCCCTGCTCTTTCCTATTATTATCACATTGAAATAATGATGCAATTTTCCCTGCTGGGTAGCCTTACAAATTTGTACCTTTCTTAAAAACAGAGGGCAAATGTTCACAGAAAAACCCTCTCAAGCCTTACAGAATCAGAAATTACACTGGAGAGGGGATTCAGGAAATGCTGTGCACTCTCACAATGAGTAGAAATGTCTGTGGACCAACTCACAGTCCCGAACTTAGGTCTTAATTTCAGTACAGAGCTCACCAACCACTTGAAACTGAGAAGACATTTTTTGGAAGTTGCTCTATCAACCTTACAGTTCCTTTGTCCCTCTACCCAAAACTCACAAATCAATTTCCCCATCTTATCTTCTGTGAGGAAAAGAGTGGCCAAAAAAAAAAAAAAAAAAAAAAAAAACAAACAAAAAAAAAACGCTGCTATTTCATTCAGAAAATCTGAATCACATCTAAGCCACAGGAATGCAATGTGATTTATTGGTTAGTCTCTCTGTTATGCTCTGTACTAGTCAACACTGTAGCAACATGGAGCTACAGAATCATTGGCTAATTTACAAGGTTCAGAGCCTTAAGTAGTAAAATTTCCATTGATTATTCAAACATAGTCTCTCTGAAAAAGCACAGAATTTACTTGAATTACTTGCAAGGAATTTCTATCAATAGATGGGGTCAGAAATAGACAAAAGACAATCTGATTGTCTCCAGCTCACAATTGAAACCTAGTCCAGGAGAAAACACATCCTTACAAGCCTGTAGAACTATTTTCACTTGAACAAGTTTTAATAAGTTGAGTTAGCATTTGAGATTGACACGTGCTAAATAGGAAGAACATTTTCACATGACCACAGCTACAAACAGCTGCAGTATGGTCAGGGATGGGCAGTGGTTTGCTCTTCTGTGCTATTCTGTGTATACTGAGTATCACACTGTACAAAATGAAAACATGCACTCACTCTTATCAGAGATACTGCAAAATGACCAATGTGCTCATATTTAAGATAATGTGTTGTGAGCACTGTTAATTAAATAAATAAACACATGTTCTTTACAAGCCACAGTGCCACAAAATATTGATGTGCAGATGAAAAAGTTTAAGTCTTGTTCAAAAATGCCAAACCCTTTTAGTCACCTTCTTTCTGTCTGTGTACTTTACTTTGATTACATTTGCTCTGGCATATTTCAACTAATCATTGTGCATGTATCTGAATGGAATATAAAGTTAAAATTACATTTGAGGATTTTTATAGGTAACACATGAAAAATACTGTATATTTGCTTTCAGCTAATATTTCAGAGAATTCTGCATCGATCTAATTTGTTAGCACTGATATCTGTGCAATATATAAAATAATATATAAAAAAAAGTAAGCACTCTAGAATTACATAGAGTTTCCAGCCACAACTGAAAAGGCATATCTTTCAGAGACAGACTCTATCTCTATTTAAAATATATTCATAACTGTCATGATGTATGCTAGTAAATCAAGCTCATGTGTGTGCTAAGATTTGAAATGCTTCCATGAATACATTTATATTCTGTCTGTCTTACAGTCTAGCTACCTAAAAAAACCAAAAAAAAACCACCCAACTTCAGTGAACTGAACATATATTCTTAGGATGAATTTTCTGAGGGGATAAACATTTTGGCCTGTCCCTTGCTGTACTGAAACAGGTGGGTACATCTCATGTCTTCACAAGCAGTGAAAAAATGTGTGGAGCTGCCTACTCACAACAAAAACCTGGAATTTTTTCTTTATGCCATTGTTCCACAGTCCAATCCAGACAGAATGGGAGGTCTGGAAAAAAGAATTGATGGAGATTTCAAGATGTAAACTTCTGCTTCGCTGCCATGGAAAATCATGTGCAGTCAAAGTGTTTAACCTAGGATGTAAACTTTCACTAAGGTCAAAAGTTTCGGCATAGCACATTTTGAGTTTGACCAGAATATGTTTTTTGCTTCTTTCCATTTACTTAATTCTGATTAATAAGTTACAGCTACAACTGCCTCTAGAATCATGCATATTGAGAGAAATGCTGATTAGTAGACTATCACTGCAACAGAATCCCAAGTGCAGATTTCCTGGTGTGAAAGAGTGATTTTGCTCAAACCAAAGCTTGAAGTGAGTTGATTTAGTCCTGCAAGCAGAGGAAATATTCCTCCAAGGGCTGGGGCAAGTTTGGGCTGGGAGCAGTGAAAGAGCAGAATAAGAGCTGCTTATTCCTGCCAGTGCCTGAGCCCCAGGGAGCTGGCATGGTCTGTCCCTGGCCAGCGCTCCTGCACAAGAAATAAAGCAGTGTGAAACAAGAAGAACACCCCTGAGCCTCAGCAGGGGCAGTCTCCCTGCCTCCTCCCCACGGCCTCTCGCCCACGCTTTGAAGAAACCTGGAACCAAGTTTGTGATGTGACAATGGCCATGACAACAGCTGGTCATTTAGATCCATTTATTTCTGAGGAAGCACTAATGCCCCAAATAATATAGCTCTGTAGTCACTCCTGACTTCCATGTCAAATCAGCCCAGCTTTCCTCTGGGAATAAATAATCTGTAGCAGTTCTCATCGGCAGGCAGCCAGCCTCTGTCTCAGGAAAAATCCAATGTCTTTGAGGTTTTGTATCCTGTCAGGCTCTAAGGTTGGTTACATTTTGTAGCAGCAGGGTGACAACAGTCAGTATAGCATGGTTAATTAAAGGGATTTGCAGTAAACTATCCAGCAGCTGACTTTTAACAGAGCTGAGCTTTTTCTGCAAGGGTGAAAGAGGTTATTTTGAGTACAGTTCTGTAAATTCAGAGAGTTATGCCCCTCTCTGCAGCTAAATTGGCTCACTGTAGTCATAAGCGGTGGTATAAGATTTAGGAATTGGTTTTGTATTTTATTACATTAATTAAACTTCATGAGTTAGGTACTCTGAAGGACAGATGTAGAGCTGGCTGCCACTGCCAGAATTCTTGGGATTGTGTGCAGGTATCCATATTTCCAAAGCTGCACAACCTCAGTTTACAGACATGAGCATACACATGATGCACTTGAGTTATCTGAAAAGTGTCTCCCTTTGTATTTTCCAAGTCAAAACACCCCCCACCCCCCCACCCCCCCCAGCCACTAGTCACCTAGGGAAATGGCACATACTGGACCTTCAGGGGGATTGTTGGGCAAATGCTCAGCGAGTGAGGACAGTGTAAACAATAGGCTTAGACATATAAGCATTAAGGAAAATCTCTTAATGAGGCATCATCATTCACTTTAAATTCTAGAATGGTAAAGCATTTAGATACTCAGCATCACGGCTCAGAAAGGTCTACAATGAATCGTGTCTGATGACTTTTATTTCTCTTTTCATGTAGTTTCTCCATGCAGATCTCCATTTTCTCTATTGTATTTGTTACCTTGAGTGCCCAATATCTGACACTATAAAGGAGAAATCTCTGCTTCATTGTCTTGCTGGGCTCTCTAGTTCAAAGGAAAATGTATTTATCCCTAAGATTTTGGAAACATTGCGTTTAATAAATAAACTCATTTTCCCCAAGTCACATAAGTCACATTTTCCCTAAATAATCATAGGAGCATAAAACCTGCTTTTTATGATCATTCATGCTCACAAAATTCAGTTGCAAAATGCTTGAAAGCAGCAAATATTAAATGAGTGGAGAAAAAGGCCCTACAAACTCTCATTTACTTACAAACAAATATTGGCAGATAGGCTTTGTGTTCAAACTTCCATGATAGTATGAATATAAATTACTAGAGTTGAACACATTTTAATTGAATTTCCTTTTGACCATAAATATGCTTTGTATATTATATTTTCATGACCCTGTAAAATGAGAGTTTGTGTGAGCACAAAAAATTCTTCCATATGTCTTGCAAAGCTGAAAGAAAACATTACCATATATGGTAATCATAGAATGGATTGGGTTGGAAGGGACCCTAAAGATCACCTAGTTCCAACCCCCTTGCCATGGACAGGAACACCTTCCACTAGACCAGGCTGCTCAAAGCCCCATCCAAGTGGCCTTGAACACCGGCAGTGATGGGGCATCCACAACTTCTCTGGGTGACCTGTTCTAGTTCCTCACCCACCTCACAATAAAGAATTTCTTCCTAATATCCTGCATAAATCTAACCCTGTTTGAGTTTAAAGACATCGTCCCTTGTCCTATCACCAGATGCCCAGCTCTCTTGTATGCTCCCTGTAGGTAACAAAAGGTGCTGCAAGGTTTTCCCAGAGCCTTCTCTTGTCCAGGCTGAACAGCCCCAGCTTTACCAGTCTGTCTCCATAGGAGAGGTGCTCCAGCCCTCTGACCATCTTCATGGCCTCCTCCGGACTCACTTTAGCAGGTCTACATCATTCCTATGTTGGGGATCCCAGAGCTGGACACAGCACAGATGGGGAGTGGTGAGGGCAGAGCAGAGGGGGAGGATCATGTCCCTCACTCTGCTGGGCCACACTTCTCTTGATGCAGCCCTGCATATGGTTCTCTTTCTGGGCTGCAAGTGCACATTGCAGGGTCACCTCAAGCTTAATGAATTTAAATAACAATTTTCAGCTCTTACCTTTACAGACCTTTTTAACTACTTAGTCCCTATAGAGATAGCAGCTTCCCCAAGACATTAGGCTGTAGTCAAATTCTCATTCATTAAACTGGAAATCTTTAGGCTCCCAAACCTTGGTTTGAGGATTCCAACAATACAATATTTGACTGCAAGATACACTGCTAATTCTTAAATGTGTATGTCGGAAATTTACTGCTGTTCTGTACTTGTTAATTCAATTCCTACTGAGAAAACAAGAACTCTGCCTCTCTGGCAAATCACTGCAAGGAATAATCAAATACTTTGCTTATTAAGCAGTATCTCTTATTGATTCCTCTCTGGCTTGGCTTGATCTTATTTCCTGTTCTGTATTCATGTTTAACTGCCTTCACACATTAAATATACTTATTAAAAAATGAAGGCTACAGATTTTCTTTATCACTTGTTTGCATTAACTGCACATTAATAGATAAAGAGGAAAATATCCCCCACTCTGCGTGCATCTGAGGCAACAACCAATCATGAGCTGCCTCTGGGCTCAGTGACCTAGAAACCAGCAATAAGACTCATAAAAATCAGATGCTGAAGAACAGCATCAGAGACAGTTTCAGAAAGAGGATGATAAATCATTTGACAAGTCCATAAGATGTAAGTGCTTCTGAAATAATAATAATAATTTTTAAAAAATCTTTTAAAAAAAACTTAAAAACAAAGGTAACACCTCAAAAATATTTTCCAGCTCTATATTTTCTCTCATTTTTTGTCTCTTTGAATATTCTCAGAGACCCCATCCTGTGCACAACACCCCACTGAATGTCCCTGTTTTTATCTCAGAATTAGGTATTCTTCTTTCCTTAATATAACTTGGAATGGTGGTTGTTAAGGTACAAAATCCACGAACAAATCAAGATTGTGGAACTACACAGAAAACACATAGCTGTTTTAATTCAAGACACCACAAGTGGCTAACAAGTCAGCTTTCAGTCAGAGACCCAAGTATGGAAATAAGCATACACCTATCAAAACCCCTGGAAAATAGAGAAAGAAAGTCACTTTAACATGAACAACTGTATTTTAGCTTTCACATAAAATCCTGCTGCTCTTAATTGGTTTTACCTCTGACCTGGATCAATTACAGACATGTGAAAAATTATACAACTTTGGTCAATAATTCAGATTTGGGCATTTCTGCAAATACACAGGAGACCTGAGGAGAGTGATTTGGAGTTGTGAGCTGGTTATAACTCTGACAAAGATTTATTTCTAAACTCATCTGGCATCTTTGCAGATGGAAGGTGTTCTATGATTCCAAGATTTTACACAATTTTAGGTGACAGGCAAAGAGAGAATGAGGTAAAGGCATTTTGTCAATACATCGTGTGGGTACTTACTGATAACAGATTATCTCTACTTTACATTGCTTAGACCTATTGTGCATGGGTCATTGTTAGTTCTATCAAAATCTAAAAACAATAGCTGTCAGGCAAGATACAGAAATTGTGTGGTAATGACAACATTACTTGCCAAAGAGAATAGCTAAGTAGACACACATCATAATGTTGCAGATGTTTCACACGTGATGATGATGATGATGATACTCATTACGAGAAACCCCAGCAGCCCAAGACCCTGCTGCACTGAGTGCTGCACAAACATAGAATAGAGGGAATTAAGACATTATCACACAGGAGGTGAAACATAGCAAAGCCAGTTTTCTATCAGATCTTGGGCATGCACAATTTTTTTCACATCTGTGAATGAAAAAAAAAATACAGGCAAGAAATATCCAAGGATTTGGTGCTTCCAGTTTTAACAGCTTAAGAAGCCAATTAGGTAGGAGCAAACCTCAGGCTTCTGGCACTTTCTCAGTGTGATTCGCATTTCTCACCAGCATGTGCTGCCCTCCGCCTGAAAGAGTTGAGTGCACTAGACTATTTTTAAAATGCCTTCTTTCCTGCCTGTTTTCCTCTGTGCTTTGTTTCTCTCCTACCCAGAACAAGCTCCGCACCACAGGAGGTAAGCAGATAAAGGCTAAGGCAAGGTACTGGATAAAGGCTCCAGCTGTCCCAGGAGATTTGTTTTCTTCCTCACACACCACCTTCATCTGAAGGAAGGTCTCAAGAGTACAAACACAGCAAGTACATTGCACACATTTTTTTATGATTCACACTTTCATCTACTTAATAGTTACATTTTCTTTTCCTGGATTTTTTTAATGTAGACACTACTGTCTGTCAACAGGATGGAGTGGAAAGGCATCCAGCAAGTTGAACTTATGTTGCCTTGCCTTGGCTACCTCAAATTTAAAATAAATAAATGCAAACAAGAGGAGATAGGTGTCAAGTGCAACACTTTCTCTTCTTTATTGAAACTTTTGAATGGCAGTTTTTCTATGACTCAGCCTGTCTGAGACCAAGTTCCATGCCAATGGCTGAGAAGGATAATGAAAAAGATCTTGTCTGGCTTTCCCAGCCAGTGCAGACAAAGAATAGACCTCTGGAAAGAAACTCAACATTTCTCTGCTGATGACTTGTCTTTGTAACTGGTAGTGACATGGATGAAAGAAGTCAAAGCAGGAGGGAGAACTGGAATGAAGGGTCACTTCACTCTTCACTTCCTTTTGCAACTCCTGGCTTCTGTAACATGTAATATTACATACAGAAGTGTTTGCTTTTCATGTGTTAATTCTGTATTGACCAAAACCAGCAACTTTTCCATTTTCAGAAGCAGATTGTTTCAGGTTTTTCAGCTTGTTTTGCAGACAAAAGAATCAAAACCATTTGAAAGGAGGTCAGTAGGAGTTAAGTACATAATCTGTTTAGGATTTAGCAAATCCTACCCAGACCTTTTTGCATTTCTAGGCACCTAACTACTGCTGTAAACTGGACCCTGTATAAATTTCTGAATTTTCAATGCCTAGGAGAATGAAACCATTAACTTGTCCAAGTTTGTTTTAACGTTCCTGCCTCTGCAGACTGGAGTGTCTGGTGGGCCTTATAGGGAAGAGTCAGGGAGACAGAAAGGTTGAAGAGACCCGGTTGTTTTTAATGAAGAAGCTGAAGCACCTGTCTCATTCCGCATGCATAGGATAGCACAAGCTACAGCAGAACATCATAATGTAAATGAAAGAAGGATTTTGTAAGACATGCTTGAGAAATAAGATGTTGTCATCAGTTTTACTAATCTCAGAGTGTCCTCAAGCCTTTTTAATAAGATATGGGACTTACTTGATGCATTTGAAGAAAATTAACATCTGGTCAAAACAACAGCAGTTTGCTATATAAGAATCACTAAGGCACACTGCTCACATCTGTTGAATACAGATGGCACTTTTGTAATAGCTGTAACAGCATAACAGTAAGTTGTGACAGTAGCTCAAAGTTATGACAGCACAACCAGGCAAGCATTTAATCACATTACAGGACACACAGGATGACAAAAGTAATAATTCCAGGCCAAAATGAAAACATTTCCACATTTTCTAAAAATTAAAAGCACTTGTACCAAGAACTTAGTTATTACAGAGAAGTTATGCTAGTGAAACAGCAGCACTGCCCAAGAGCATTGAGGAAATCACACCCTCTGAACTAGCACCATGCTGTTGCAGAGGGCTGTTGGGATCTGCTTTTGAAGCCACTGGCAGCTCTTTCATTTGGGTGAAAAAAGATTGGCATAATGTTCCCCACTCTGGGTAACCATAGCCCAGACTTCAGAGAGGAAGGCACCCACCTCACCATAACCCAAGTGAGCAGTCAGGTGTACAGCCAGCCCTTTCTTTTCTCTTAGGGCCATATTCATGCATACATTGAGTATCCCCAAGCTGCTCCAAGATGAGAGAAGGGCTCCTTCTAGTAGGTACAGGTGGAAGAGAGGAGCAAAAGAGCTGTGGTTACTCCTCTCCTGCCAGTCCTCCTGTTCGAGCTTGACAGATATCTTCAGTCCTCCCACAAAGGCTCATGCTTTATCACAGCACAACAAACAAAATCTCTGTAAAGATTTTTCTAGGATGGAGACTGAGCAGAGCCACAGGTCCAGGGCTTGGGTGGGTGAGTCACAGCAGCATGGTGAAGGCACACCCATCCACGATCTTAGCCTGACTACAGCCAGCCCTTGTCTCTGAGGAGAAGCTGCAGTTTTTAACATGCAAGCAAAATGAGTAATTTGGTACTTTTAGATGGAGGTTACAAAATTATAATGTGAAGCTCTTTTTCTTGAGTGAGATTAAAATGTAGATTCTGTTGGCGCTCCCATGCACACACACCAGTCAGAAGATGAAAATATTGTTTAAATGGTTGTTTCCACTGTACACTGAAGTTACCCTGAAGAGTGATTAATATTTTATTTCAACGTTCCTCCCTCAAAAAAAAAAAAAAAATCAAGGTTCCATTATTTAAAACTGCTTTTAACCTTGTATAGTTAATGTAAGCATAAAAAGTTTGCTCTGCTTGTTGCTTGGACACTGATAAAGGCATATTACTCAACATACACAGGACATTTTTCAAAGGTTGAAAGACAACCCACACAGCTGAAGTGGGTCAGACAGGAATCACAATAAATTGGAGCAGCATTTCCATGGTATCTGATTAGGTGAACATTGCTACATTGCTACCTTTAGCAATATATCTTTCTTTGCAATACTATACCCAGAAAAAGAATCCGAGCTTTTAGCTGGCCCCATAATACTCTGTAATTGCTTTGGTCAAACAGCAAAAATTAGGACAAATTCAATATGAACAACAGTCTCTAATCTGGCTCTGTTTTTTCTTTTTTACATGGTAACACTGAATATAACTCCGTGACACCTTCTCTGTCATTGCTGTCATCCATCCTTAATTACTGCTCTGAAGTGAAAACAGGAGCCACAGTGAGATTATGTAGAAATGACCACAGCATGCCAGGGAAAACATCCCACATCTCCTAGCAAACGCCAGGGGCCACAGGCTTTGCTGTGGACCCACAAGCTTCACTATCTGCCAATTAAGAGTACAAGATTTTCTCTTTGATAACATCTGGACTGGGTTTCCATGTCAAGGTTTTGGAGGAGGAGGGTACAGAGTGAAATCCCTAAGAAGTGGCTGGAAGCTCCCCCTGTGTCCAGCAGGATCAATAACTCTGAGACTGACCTGCTGCTGGCCAAGGCAGAGCCCATCAGTGACTGTGGTAGTGCTTCTGGGATAATATATTTAACAAGGGGGAAGATAAACTCCGCAAAACATCAGCAGCTGCCAGAAGAGAGGAGCGAGAATATGAGAGACAAAAACCACTGTGAACACCAAGCTCAATGAAGAAGGAAAGGAAGAAGGTGCTCCAGGTGCCAGAGCAGGCATTTCTCTGAAGCCTCTGGAGGACTCCATGCCAGACCAGGTGGATGCACCCAAAGGATGTTGTGATCACCTGGAGAGAGGAGCCCATGCTGGAGCAGGTTTGCTGGCAGGACTTGTGACTCTGCAGGGGACCCATGCTGGAGCAGCTTGTTCCTGTAGAATTGCACTCCATGGAAGGGACCCACACTGGAGCACTTTGTTTAGATATGAAGTCTGTGGGAAGGACACAGGTTGGAGAAGTTCATGAAGGTTTCCCATGGGAGGGACCCCATAGTGGAGAAGAAGAGTGTGAGTAATCCTGCCCCTGAAATGGAATGAGTAGCAGAGACAGCATGTGATAAACAGACCACAATCCTCCTTCCCATACCTCTGCACTACTGAGGGGAATGAGGTAGAGAAGTTAGGATTAAAATTAGGCCCATAAAGAAGGGAGGGGTGGGAGAAAGTGTTTTTAAGGTATGGGGTTTTTTTTCTATATTACCCTATTCTTGAGTGGATTAGCAATAAATTAAATTATGTCATTGAATCATAAAATTATTTGTTGGAAGGGACTTTAAAGGTCATCTATTTCCAACTCCATGCCATGCACAGAGATGGGACCCACTAGACCAGTTTGCACAAAGCCCCACTTTACATGGCCTTGGACATTGCCAGTGGTGGGGCATCCAAAATTTCTCTGGGCAACTTGGTCCAGTGTCTCACCAACTTCACAATAAGGTATCTCTTTCTAATATCTGATCTAGACCTATCCTCTTTCAGTTTAAAGCTATCCCCCCTTGTCCTATCACTACATGCCTTTGTAGAATGTCCCTCTCCACCTCTCCCGTAGGCTCCCTGTAGGTACTGGAGGTCTATTAGGGCACCCTGGAGCCCTCCCTTCTGAGATTAATAACCTCAATTCTGTCTTCCTGGGAGGGGTGCCCCAGACCTCTTATTTTTGTTGCAGTTGCCTGAACCTGCTCTAGCAGGTGAGTGAATATCTTTCTTACATTGAGGACCCCAGAGCTTTATACAAAAGCAAGCAAGTCCTAACTTAGCCCAAACTTTTTCTGCTTCTAAAGCCCTTCTCAGAGATTTTTGCTGATCTGCTGATAGCCAGGGTCTGTTGGCCTAGAGGTTCAAATTTCTGCAGCATCTACATAGCAGTTTGACTTCAAGATGCAGCTGTATATATTTTCATTCAATAGTAAAATAGTTAGCACATGCTTATGCTTTGGATATGCCATTCTTTGAACAAAACCTCTTTATAAATGGATAAAGGGAATTCACACCCAAATGCTGGTGACATTTCTTCATTTGCACATATACTGCACTTACAGCCTAACTAAATTACTTCTCTCAGGCCATGCTTTTTCAACAGCCAGTCCTTCAGAAATAAGATCTCTGAAATACAGAAAGAGTCACAGCTCACATGCAACACAAGGAGAGGTCCTGGTAGAGTGAAAGCAGTTTATCTTCAAGAAAGAGAAGAAAGACATAAACACTTCTTTTGCTACCAACAGCTAATCAGATAAATTTTCTAGTGACAGTCTTTGAAAGGAAAGACACAAAGTTTTCTAGAAATCAAGGGCAAGCACAGCAGCTAAATTATCTCTCCACCCACATCTTTGCATAAAATTTCTACTTGAACATTATTTATCATTCATGTAATTATTAACTTCTCTATGGTGTGTTTGCTTTTGCCCTATCAATATATGCATAAATCTATCTAATTAATACTAATATTAATGTTTACTACGGGAAGGCAGAGATTGTCTACACTGAATTTCTAATTCAGCTAAACAAAGTTACAGACATCATTCAAAAAGAAAAAAAATCCAACATTTTAGTCCCCAAAATTTTAGAAATATTTTTAGCAAACCAATTGTGGGATCTTAAGCATTACAATCATGGGGCTACATAAGAATTTTTTGACATCCTTGCTAAATTTTATTCCTTTTCAGATGGATATCAGCAAATACATTTGTTCAACAATACGAAAACTTGTAAATGTTTAATGAATTATTTTAAGACTGAAATACTATGAATAGGAGAGAACCTCTCTGGGAGCTGAGTTCCATATATGCTTCTTTTTGAATATAACAGTAAAAACATATTCCATTTACTTAGATCAGTAATGCTTAAAGATGTTTTGGTTTTTAATGTAATATTAAAATTTTAGACCATTTAATTGAATAGGAACCCCTACTCAGACTCTAAAAGGTGCAATGGAGAATTTGTGTCTTTTTACAATTTTTATCTGAAACTGTAACTTATAGGGGAGCTGTTTTGGCTTGAGGCTATATACAGATATTGCTACTTGCTAACTACTAGTTGCTGTCATTCTGCATCCTGCCATAATGATCGTGCTTCCCCTATAAACAACCCAGTGCAGCTAGCACTGTGACATCAATCTAAATAGCAGTTTTGCACTGCCTGTAATAAAAATTTATTATTAAATTTTTAATTGAAACTTAAAAGTAATAATTTATACAATCTCGTAAGAAACATATGTATCTTATCTGAAAAAAATAATTGAACTGCTGGCTTGATGGAAAGGAAAATATATCTGTTTACTCACTAAGAAGATATTCAACAAAAGTATAAAAGTGTTTATTTTTAAGTCAGTGTGTTCAACATCTGGAGCATATTTCAAGGCTGCAATGAGGATAACAGTGAACAATCTGATTCTGATATATTTAATTTTATTATGGATTTAAGAGGCAATAAATATATAGTTCACATTATCTCAGAAAAGCTGTTCTTTTCAGCTGGAGAAGAAAGTAATAAAGTTCAGAGTTATTCAGGATAATATTGAATAAACACTTTTGCCCAAATAAAAGGACAGATGATTCATTATTCCCTAAAATTGACATTATGATCACTTTGAAAAAATTCTGGTTTTACCTGAGATGTATCTATTGCCTGGGAAAGCACATATATTCATTTCCAGCATCATTAGCTCTTTTCACTGTTTTCATAAAACCTATTAGCATCAAGTTCTTCTGTTGTTCCGCTAATGAACATGAAAGAAAAGATACTTTCCCTCCCCCTCTTTCCCATGTTTTTGCAGAGGATTTATGCCATGTCGTGATGTAGGATCCTCACGATGGGTCACAGTAGATTTGGGCTATCCCCTCCCACCCAATTTCTGCTCTGAAATCATCACAGCACTCAGCTGCAACATTACCTGAGTTTGATTAATCCTCCATAACTTTGCATTAGTTATATGGCCCAAATGCACGGTTTGGCCTCTGTCTGTTGTCAAAAGCAAGCATAAGGACACGAGGGGGAAAATCCAAGCTCTGGATGTCAAACAGCTTCTTTAGGTGATTGAGCTACACTCTTGAGGTACCTGTAAAGGACCCTGACAACCTGCACAGGGTGGAAACTCTTGTTTTGGGCTGCTAAAGCTTCCAGCAGCATTTAATCAGGCTGCTCTTCACTCCCTCTCAGCTGCCAGCTCCTACCCTATTAATAGGGCCAGTGGAGCAGCTAGGTCATGGACATGTAAACAGTGTTAACCTAATTCTATGTAAAGTAGCACAGCATTCATGCATTTCTCTAACTTGATGTCTGGTGGGGTCACATACTACTCTCCAAATGAGTGCAACTGAAAGGAAATAAGGCAATGTATTGATACTTTATAATCTTGAAACACATCACTATAGTACTTAGAAAAATAATAGTATTCTGACAGTTTTAGTCATATCAGCCCTATTGGATCACCATGTGTGGCTACCCTGTAGCTTCTCATCTAACCAGAGCTTCTCACTCTGCCAAAACCAGGCTTCTGGGGCAGAGAACCTGCTGTGGAGCCCCTTCTATTCTATTGACATCTCGGGGGTTGTTAACCAGCCCCTGTCCTGCCTGCAGACTTCAAAGTATATATGTGTAGACAGGCCAATATTCAAAGACAGACCAATAAATGGAGTTCTAGAAGCTAACAATTCTAGACCAGATGTAAACTGGTAAGTATCCAAGGAAGGCGAGTGCAGTCCAGCCAGCTGTCTAGAAAGGCATTTGCTCCGATGCTGTATCAAAACTTGCAGGATGGAGAAGGATCCAGACTGAGATGTGTACCTTAACCACATTATGACCGTAGGAACAGGAATAATCCAGGCAGAGATCAATCTTTTTTCCCTCATTTGCTATCTCCCTAAACTGCTACCAGAGCAGGAGCTTGGACACCTGGATTAGAAAGAAATTATGGCATATCCCAGCCATACTCCCAGTTCAGAGCACCAGGACAGCAGGGTGACCTGAGGAGGCTGTAACCTAGATTGCAATATATGTGCAAGCTCCTGACCACCTCTCAGTCACCAGTAAATGACTATTATATCTCAGATAAATGAGCCACGAGTCCTGTTCTCAAAATGAAAATCACTGAGGGCAGTAGCTTGCGTTTTTGGGAGCACTAACATCAAAGCCAAGCAACTGTTTTAACTACCTTGAAGAGAATGTGATAAATTTTCCAGCCCTTCAACTGCTTAACTCAGGAACATGTGTTTTCCTGAACAAGCAGCTCTTGATCTTGTTCCCAAGTAACATTTTGAGTGAAAATATATGAACCACACACTGCAAAAAATCATGTCCTGCCTGGTTCTACATTTATAAATTAAAATATAGCTCTAAGGGCTAATGTTCATACTGAGGAAAAGGAGACTAGATTTTTAAAGATAAAATAACATTTTTAAAAGTTTGATTTTTTTTTATCTGCTTTTTGCTTTCTCTCCACCTTCTGAGGTGTCCCAGACTGCTACATATGGTTCAAGCAGATTAAACATTTCATCAGGACAGGTGACAAAAATGAAAAACACACCTAGACACTTCAGGGCTGCAGGAAAAATGAAATCAAGCTCTTTCAATAAATTTCACTTCTAGAAGACACCTCTATTAAAATGTAGAAGTGAAGCCATGAAATATTGAGGAAAAAGCAATGAAATGTGGAAGTTGTCATAAATCAAGAGACATAAAAATCTTGGAAATAAATGGTAAGAACAAAGTTCAAACCCTATTCATGCTTCTATTATGGCTTACTGATGTCTAATTTGTAACATATACAACTCCAAATCTTGTTTTGTTAAGCTTTTGAAGGCTGTCCTGATAAATAAGATTCACTACAGCTATAAGATTCTCTAAGTTATATACAAAATTATTTTCATAATAACAAATACAATCTTAGAAATATTTAGTCAAACCCTGGTTTAGATGTAAAGATAATAAACAACACATGAATTCCTTTGACTGAACATATGGAAGCAAAAAATATTTGAAACTAATTGTTATTATTTTGATTCATTCAGAATAAGACTTCCTTTTTAGTACTACAGTGAATGATAAATATCTGATGACAAAAGTAAATATTTCAGAAAACATAGAAAATGACAGAAGCACTTGTTGTTTTGTCCACACTCTAGGACTTCACCACAAAGGATGAAAAAATAAACCCAAATAGATCATATTTGTAGATCATAATTGTGATCACAATTCCACCATCACAATTTGTTCTCTGCAGGTTACCATTAAGGCTTGTTACATGGGTACCAGCCCTGCAAGACTTGTCCCTGACTAACAGTAAACCACGGAGAAATTCCAGGGGTTAAAAGAGCCTGTGGGAGCTCTGCCATTCTTCGTCAGGTGCGTGTGCTCTCCCACCAGCAATCTCATGTGACAATTAGACAGATTGATAACAGGCACTATTACCAGAATGACAGACAACCTCTCCTTTTATAATTACCTTGAATTTGCTTTTTGCACTACATCTTTCCTTATATGATCTTACATGATTTCCCTGATAAAAACATGGCAAGTCATTGTTCTGAATTAGCCATTGTGCTATAAATCGCAGATTTTGTCATTTATGATATTTTGACTACCTGAGCCCTCCCTAAACAAATTGGAGGTTTCTCATCTCCTGCTGACACTTGCTTGTGAAATGCCAGTGCTTCCAGCATTTGATCGCATTTGTGAGAGGGGTTGTCTTGATAAGCAGTGGAACTCATCAGTCACCGAGGTTGTTGGAAAATGTCTCTCAATATCATTACTTCTATTTCATCTGAAATTCTGTGGTAATGAGGCTTTAAACAATGGCAGCAGGGAGGTGGAATAACATAATTTGTGATTTTAAAACTCTGTAAAATGGGACAAGTTGTAGAATATTTGAGGAGATATTCTCATCTCAGTGCATAGGGGTAAAGCAACTCCTGTGTTAGCACAGGGAGATGCAGAACACCCAGGACTGAAAATGAAGCATTTGCATAACGCAGCCTTTCTCAACTGAAAGTGAAATGGCACCAGAAAGATTTGAAAGTAGAAGACAGAAGTATCCTCAGTGGTGGCACTACTCTGTGTTGCAGTGGTGCCAGATTGTCCTGTCATCAGGGCAAAGCCACAAGTCTACAGAGACCCCAAAGAGCACACAGTGGTGGCCAGTGAGTTGGGATGTCAATTCCCTCAGCTCCACACTCAGTTCACTGCACTCCACTTCTGGAGGTGTTCATTGAGGACGGACTACAAATCTGAAGGGATTTTAGTTACATCACACTGGCCAGTTTCAACAAAAGTAGAACCTGAGCCCATCGCAAACCTACTGTTTCCAAATTGTGAAAGTGTTTGTTGTCTGCTTTCATGTTCAACAGCTTGCTAACTGAGATGGTCAAAATAGTCATTGTTTGTTTGACATGAAATTAATAACGAGGGAAAAGTCATCAAAAATTCTGGTTTTGATAAAAATGTCAAGACTGAAAAATGACAATTAATATTAGAAATTTCCCTGCCAAAACCACAGTTTCCAGTCTCAGCTGGTAGTGACTGTATACATAAAGGATAAGTTATTGTATCATCTTCAATTATAATTAAAAAAATAAACTGAAAAATTTCTAATTAGCCTTAAATATATTCCACAGATGTCCAGTTAGGAATAGCTGTAGTGATGAAGCTAGTAGACATTCTCTCATGGACTCCTTGATTAAAAATGGATTAAATACATTTGCAAAATGTTCTTGCAAACTGAAATGCACTTTTCCGTGGTGCCTTTTTGTTTGTTTATTATGAATATTAGAGGAAAATTGCATGTGAAATATTCACCTAAGACTACGCAGTTAAGGAAATGTTTAATTGTGCAATGGTTTAGTTTGGACTTGCTTTATTGTGTCATTGTTTAAAGCACCATACAACATACTATTCATTAGTATTCATCCATTGTTATCTCTTAAGGCTCATGAATATTTCAGCAATACTCTCTGAATGCCTGTTATGAACTAATTTGATTGTGGGAGAAGCATCCATTCAGTTTTGTATGCCCTTGCTCAAGAAAGATATAGTCAAGATTGAAAACCTCCAAACACACACTACTATATATTTAAGTTGCAATTACTTAGTCTAAAGAAAAAAAAAAAGTCAAATCTGGTCTAAAAATAGGCAAATAGTACACACCCCTCTACTCCTCTGAGTGAACCTTCAAAACTCTGCCAAATACAAAAGCAAGGTAAAAATAAAACTAAAAAAGAGAAGGTGTTTGTAAATAGGTCAGTGTGAGAAGGAACTGTAATGAATGGAGGGCTCAAACTTGCCAATTCAGGTCCCTTTTGGTGCAAAATGACCCCCCACCTCCTTGAATTTTTTAAACCTATTCACTTTCTATGCAGTAGGACCAGGCAAGACTTTCTTAGAGAAGTAACATAGGCAGGCTAGCAGATATACTGTCCTGGCTTAACAGTATATCAGCAGAGGTGGGAGCTTTACTTTCCCTGTTTATTTGCTTGTCTCCAGAATGATTATTCATTATAAAAATAACCAGTGCCCAAAGTCTAAGAGCATTAGTGTCTACCATTAGTAGACAAGTAGCAACCAATAGCAGCATGTTCCAGGAAAACCAGGGAAATTTCACATATTCTTTGGTTCCATTTGGAAGGCAAAATCACAGCTTTCTGTGAGGAAAAAATGAGATTTTTGAAAAAAAGAGATTCTGAAAGAATTTATCTGGCCTGGGGGTCACAGAGCAACACACTCAAAGCAAACTGAATCAAAAGAGAAACAGGGCAGGAAAAAAAATGTAGCAACTTAGCTAAGTGGGAGAAAAAAATGCATTTTCTACTGTTTCTTAGCTGTACTGCAAGGTTTCAGGCTCTCAGGAGCTCAGTTTCTCTCACTGTAAGATAACCTGTTTTGTGGCACCATCAGTCCAGGTCTTCTCTGCTGGTCACCATGTTTCCAAAGGAGCCTAAGAAAGCAGCCTACCTTACTGGCAAAGGCAGTACATCCCCTTTCAAAGCTTGCAGATGCAGTGTCAGGGGTATTAAAATATGTGAGTCAAAGTCCAACCTTATTGAAATTCTAAGTGGGATAATCTTGTGACTTTGCAGAAATCTTTCACTGATACTGTTTCTTTCTTCAGTATGAGATCTAGTGATCTCATCTGTAATCATCTGTTCTGGAAAATTCACAAGGGTGGTGACTAGTAGTGATATGAGGACTACTGAAAGTTAGATGTTTTCTTTAATAGCTGTTTTTCTTCTGAGACAAGATGTAGAAAGATTACTGTCAAATTTTACCTTTAGTTTCTAAAAAAAGGATGAGGGTCTCTGAAGTACTAATGCTATACGTTAAAAAATCCTAAGCTAACTCTTTATAGAGAATTTGGAACAGGCATTAGCTGCAGTATCCTTGTTTCCCAAATCAGCTACTCTGACTGATGAGCTGCTTCACCAGTTCACAGATGTGCAAGTGTCCCTACAGTGCTTTTGACATTTCCGAGCATCCAAGCCCCTTCTGGAGGAAAGGCATCTAGGGAAAAAGAAAAAAAATGCACTCTCTTTGCTCATTAATCTTTTGTCCTTTCAGAGATGAAAGTCAGAACCTGTCTCTAAGTGGATGGTCACGATATGGACATTTGTACCCTGGGAACATTGTCTCAACAGCAGATGGAGGAGCACAGTGTAAGCCTTTGATGCATGCATCTCTTTCTGTAGTGATTCCTCACCCAGTTCCCAATCAGCACTCCCTATTTGACCTATTTGAAAAGAGACTTTTCTCCTTCTTAGGAGAAATACCCAAAAGAGAGCATATGCTTAAAGAAGCAGGTCCTAGATGAATCTTCTTGTCTTTAATTGAAAGATCCTAAAGCAATATTCTTGTCTTGTAATAGAAAAAGCCAAAAAAGAATTTTTTACACCTTCTTGTCCAAAATTATTCAAGATAGAGGGCAAACAATCCATTCTGAATAAAAGAACCAACAAAAATTTGCTACTCCTGGATGATTCCACACACAAGTTTTTACATATTGATCATGTCTTTACTTGAAAAAAGTGATTCTTTCAAGAAGATTAATAAGACACTTGCAGATTTTTTTTGATTTTCTTAAAAAGATTCTGTCAGCATCTCAGTTTGTTGAAAAGAAAGATTAGTTTTTCCACAGATTTGGCAATTAGATTTTTTTCCCATATTTTAGAATTTTCCATTTTTGATATTTAGAACTGCCATATTAGCAAAATGTCTGTCTTTTATTTGAAGAGAGAGAATATTCAATCCAAACAAAGGTAACAAGATCATTCTTTCATTTGAATTCCAAATGATGCAAGGCTGATGTTACCTGTGACTCACACAGGTGCAAAATTAGTAATAAACAGCAGAGACAATCTCTTGTACTAGCCCACCATTTCCATCACTTCATGATCCATTTCAAATATGTCATTCTGAAACAAATAACACATGTTATTTTTGCTGAGGTACTTTGGAAAGTAGCACTAGAGTAGTAACTTAGCAGATTCAGGAAATCCCCTGGAATTTTAGTATTGAGACCATGTTTGGGCATTGCCTAACACTAGTTTTCTAACTACAACTTCAAGTATTGTTTTTTATCTAATAATGCTCCAAGCAATTTTCAATGAGCCATTGGAAAATACCATAACTGTGTAAGAGTACAGTTCAGAAGTTGGCATCTCTTTAGGTTCGCAGCATCACAAAATGGTTGAGTTAGAAGGGACCTCTGGAAGTCATCTGGTCCAATCACCCTGCTCAAGCAGGGCCACCCAGAGCTGGTTACCAAAGACCGTGTTCAGACAGATTTTGAAGATCTCCAGGGATGGAGACTTCTCAACTTGTGCCAGTGCTCACTCACCCTCCCACTGAAAATTTGTTTCCTGATGTTCTGATGTTCATGTTTTAATTTGTGCCCATTGCCTGGACCATTTCCTCTGGGCACCACTGAAAAAAGGCTGGCTCCATCCTCTCTGTACCATTCCTTTAGGTATTTATATACATTGGAAACGTTCCCCTGAGTCCTCTCCAGGCTGAACAGTCCCAGCTCTCTCAGTCTCTTCTCACAGCACGTGTGATCCAACTCCTTCATCATCTTAGTAACACTCCACTGGGCTCTCCTTAAAAGCTCTATAATTAAACATTTTTGTTAAAAGCAATGTTTTCCACTTAAAACTATAATTTGCAGACTTTTTTCCTTGTTTTCCCATTCGTTGTTACCAAAGCAGTCCTGTGTTGGCATTAAAGAAAATTCTGTTTCCTTTCTTTCCCCTCTGTCTTCCTTTTTTCTCATATTTCAGATTGTCTCTTATACCAGATCAAACTGATGAAACACATCACGACTTGGTAAGGAAATTTTCATTTAATGCCATCATTATTTCTGTGCCAAATATTAGTTCAAATGTCACCCAGCACCAAGAACACGCCCTCTAACATTCACCCAAAAACCATAACTACGAAGATATATGGAAAAAAATTAATTTGACATGCAAATTGCCTAGATTTTGAAGCAGAAAAGCAATTAAGAACATGAATCATGTCATGGAAGATAAAAACATGGGTGAAAATAGAAATACCCTGGGACTGGCTTCTGCTGAAAGCTGCAATCTGTCTGTATGTAGGAGGCCTTTAGAGTCTCTTACTAGCGCTAAAGCTGCTTAAATCTGGGGGCAGGCTGATTCAGCAGTCTTGATCCACCTAGCAAAAGTGATGCCTCAGAGTGCACTGGTGCAAGGAAGTGTCCTCCTCTCCTCCACATGGAGCCAGGGAGTGGGGGGTGCCCTCCAGTGAAATCTCACCGGCTCTGGACAATCACCGCTGGGAACAGGAGCGTGCAGCAGAGATAACTGATGTCATGCACTGCCATCTGCTGTGTCTCTTCTCACACTGCCACACGAAACTCAAGCCAGGAAGATATGGAGCTTGAAAGCAAACTATCACTGAACGTCATTCTCACGGAGTTTCGAGAAGGGGTAGCATAAAGGTATGGATACAATGCACTAATGGATACAAAAGCCATATATATCCTCTAAAGGTCCCAAGTTTTGCATAGCAAAGGAGACTGTCCATATTCTTCCTTTTTGAAAATAGGCATTTGATGTGTACCAGCACATTAATGAGTGAAAGCATATATAAACTAGAACAATTATCAGTGTCGTAAGATGCTTTAAGAATATTTGGATGCGCTGCTGACATTTATCCTATCTGAAAATTTATGTTAACCCCCAAGAGTGAGGCTCAGAAAACCTGTCAAATATATTTGCATATATTCCAGCTCAGAATCTCCCCAGGACAGTAGCTACACTCTATTTATAGATAAAAAGCTAGTTGATAATCTGAGGGAGCAGCTGGCCTTTTGAAGTGCTAAGAGCAGACCACAAAGTGTTACATGGCAATTGCAGAGTGAGAAAAGACATAGGCTCAGGATAGTGCAGGACTTTATGAAGAAAACAGGAGTTTTGTCATGGAAAGGCTGGGAATATTGGCACCCATACCACACTCCTGACAACTTCAATAGGACAAGTCCTGGCATCACATTCGTCTCTCTGTGAAATGGGTATAATCCTATGGTACTTTTGTGCATTATACTGTAGCTTTCCTTTTTCCCAAAAAGGTATAACATTTGTTCATTTAAAACCTATTCTCGCTTTCTATCCAGGTCCTGTAACCTCTCCATACATACCACCACAGATCTATCCTATAACATTTTTTAGTCCCACCTGTTTATTTTATCGTCTTCATTGTATTTTTCTCTAACTGAACATTGTAATGATATACAAAGCAGGAGAATACCTATTGGAAAAACAAAATTTCATTACCTTTGCTTTCCGACTTACCTTACACAAAAATAAGATTGAAGCTTAGTAGAACCAACCACTCTGCTTGGTTCTACCAGACTTCAGTCTTACTTTTGCATCAGAGCAGTGGAGGTCAAGTGATGAAAGTTCAGTCAGCATGTCCTAAGAACAAGTGATAATTTTAAAGCTATCTCATTTTCATTATTCTTTCTAAAATTTCTTCATTATGCCTTGGTAACTCAATGCCTGAAATCTTCTACAGACTAAAATTATTTTCCATTTTTACCAGGGTTTACACAGGTGGGTTTGTTTCCTCAGTCAAACACAATGACTCTGTGTGGACAATAACAGCTCCTATGATGTTGGTACTATTTTCATCTTGTGGGACATGGCATTATCACACTTAACCTAAATATAGAGGAACTACAAGAAACTGTTATCCAAGGGTATAGAATGGCCTGGAAAACCATATCAGGGGAGTTATGTGCAGCTTTTATCAGGGTGGAGCTATGTATCATGTATAGTCCCATGGGGTATACCTGGAGTCCATCGCAACACAGTATTGTCATGAATGCTCTGGGATTATCACATTTGCAGATATGGAAACATATTGAAAAGCTGATATAGAATTGAAAATGATCATGACAAATCAGAGGCACAGTCCAACAGAAATAAAATATTCAAAGGAGAAGTGCAGAATTTACTGTAGTTAGATAAGGACTGTCAGCTGCTCTGGTGCTGGATGGCAGATGACTAATCAGCTCTGAAAAAAAGGAGCTGGCAGTTAC
Organism: Taeniopygia guttata; assembly: GCF_048771995.1. Lineage (NCBI taxonomy): Eukaryota > Metazoa > Chordata > Aves > Passeriformes > Estrildidae > Taeniopygia > Taeniopygia guttata. The sequence goes on along the minus strand of NC_133027.1, from coordinate 47,910,559 downwards.
TATGGATCACAAGCTGAACATGAGTCAACAACATCATGCTACTACAAAAAAAAAAAGAGAAACATCACACTGAGGTGAAAAAATAGAAAATTAATCTGCAGCACTGGCAGGATCATCTCTTCATCCTACACAGCACTGGCCAGATTTCAGCTGGGGAACTGAACTGACTGATGCTCATAAAGAAAAGTGCCAACTTCTGGGCAAGAGTCCCCAGAAGACTGATGACTGAATCAGGTCTGGAACATAGTCTGTGAAGAAGATAAGTTGATATTTGACCTGTTCATCCATAGCAAAAAAGAGTCAAAAGGAACATGAGAACACTACAAGAGATGCTCAGCAAAACTATAAAATTGCTGTCTTTGTGGATTGGCAAAACCTGATTGAATGAGGTGTGATTCAGCCTGCAGTCCTAGCAACTTGAAAATCCTGTGGGATAGGAACACGTCTACTGTGAAGACATGCTGAGAAAGAAAGGGATATTCAGCCTGGAGAGAGAAGGTTGTGAGACCTCATAGAAACCTTCCAATACCTTAAGGGGTACAAGGAAGAGAAAGAAACCAGAAAGGAACACTTTATCAGCAACTGTAGTGATAAGACATGGAGCAATGAGTTCAAACTGAAATAGGTGAAATTCAGGTTTGATATACAGGAAAAATTCTTTACAGTGAGGATGCTGAACACTGGAACAGGTTACCCAGAGAAGTTGTGGATGCCCCATCCCTGGAACTGTTCAAGGCCAGGTTGGATGGGGCTCTGAGCAACCAGGGCCCCATCTCATAGCAGGGGGGCTGGAATCAGATCATCTGTTATGTCACTTCCAATCCAAACTATTCTGTGATTCTATGGCATTGGGAGGAAGGCTTCCACGTCTTTGATTCAGGTTGGGAATGTTTAGCGTTGTTTGGTTTTGCAGGGTAGAGGTCTGTTTGAATTTTGACTGCTGAAAAAAGTCTCTGGTGGCAAGAGCAACTCCCTTCCCACGCAGAGGTATTTGCAATAGAGATTTATACCAAATTGCACAGAGTGAAATCTATGCAAACACCAGCAGCAGACAGCCCCCAGAGAGGAGTTTTATTGAAAGTGCTGACTGCAATGCACATTAAATACTCCTTTGTTTCTACCTCAGTTTGTACCCAAACTTAGCAGTAATGGAACTTCTACCCTCATCTGTAGGACATAGCCCTAGAAAGAATTCACCGCACTGGGTTTTCCATTCCTTTCCCTTTTCTTCCCCCCCAAAGTAAAAGCTCTATTTTGTCTTGTTTATTGCTTATCATAACCTTTATCTTTAAATAGATTTGTTTCTTATAGTTAGGGTATTTAGTTCTAGTGTGTGTGCTACACATACAGTTGTTAAAAGTCTCTTTAAGAGCCCAGTGGCTGGCCTTGATTTTTTGTTGTTGTTGGTTTTTTTAAGAGCATTGCAAAAATATTTCTTTGGGGGCTGGGGAGTAAACATATGTAAAAAATTAAACTTTAGGAAAAAATAAACTTTAGAAAAATATCCAAGAGCAGTGGTCACCCAGTGCTGGCATAATGCCAGCTTTGATGCTATCTCTAACTCAATGGCAAGCTGTTTGCAGGCATATTTTTGATATAATTTCCTTACATCCATTGCAAATTTCCTTTTTATAAGGTGTTAGGTTCTATACTACAGCTCTGGGAACTATATTAAAGGATCTTATTATAGGACAGAAACAACAAGATATCTAGAAAGCTGGAGTGGAAGCTAAATATTTGTAAGAAATCCAAAGGGATTCCACAGAGATTGCCTTTCAGTGGTTTCATGTATTATGCATGTTAAGAAAACCATCTGGAATCCCAATAAGCATACCAAATAATATAACAGAATTTAGTTAAATAAGAAAACCCCGAAGCATACAGGGCAAATTCCTCTGTATAAAGATCCCTCTTGTCTTCTAGATTGCCTAGATTCATCTCTCTTACCAGAGACAGGTACACAGTCACCACAGAGATACTTATGGGGATGGAAGGAGAAAGGCAACAAAACATGAACATTTTTTTTCCAAAGGCATAAAGATGCGCATTTTCCTAGGTCAGGTATAGAAAGATCTAAGAAAGACACTAAGCTCCTGCTCTAACAGTTGAATTCAGCACCTAGAGGTGGAGAGAACATGTGGAGCAGCCTTTAAAGTGGATGGAGGTTCACACCTCAGTTAATGCAGACTCTTGCAAAAGCCAAGCTCTCACCTAGGTTTTAATGGAACTTGAAGGAAGCAGATTAAGTCTTTACATTACTACAGATTCAAAACAAAGTGCAATGTTTCCCTCTGGGTTGTCAGCATCCCTTTTCAGCTGTCCAGTTGTTTCATATCTGAATAAGAAAACTTCCATTTATTTATGTAATTACACTAACACCAGGATTTCTACAAAATCTCTCCTCATGTTGCCTCTGCACTCCACCTGGTTCCACTTAAGCTCATTAGTGAGGAATGATGCCCCACAGGGTGGTTCCCAGCAGCGCTGGTCCTTTGCTCCCAGAGCAGGGCCAGCTGCTCTCCTGCATCCTGTCATGTCAGGGCAGGCTGTTGCATGAGGTTGTGGTGCTGGACTCTGACAATAGGCAGGAACTACAGCTCACAGTTTTGCCACTGGCTTAATTTCAAACATCCTCAGCATGGACACAGTAACCTTGCTGTTTACCTATCTGAGGTAAAAAAGTTGCTTCCAACTTACCTAAACTTGTTTGGTGTTGTTTAACTAATAAAACAAACCCTGAATAGCCTAGTTTTCAACACTGTTCATGTCTCTGTGCACTGTAAATACCGTGATGTTTACTGCAGGGAAGCTGAAATTATGGAGACACCATCAAAAAAAATGAAAGGAAAATATCAAAGCATGCATTTTAAAAAATCCACTTGACATGTTTGCAAATAGACTTTCAAAACTTTTCAAACTTTTTGTTGCTGAAATTATGGTTGTTGATTATTATCAGCCAGCACATGTTTATCATGAGCAGTAAGATCAGAAAAAATAAGGCAGTTCTCATAAAAGAAAATTAAATTTTACCACAAAATACACTGAGAGAGGCCGATCCTCTTCTCAGTGAGTGGTTTCTAAGAGTAAGGGCAATAATTTTCAACTGATTTTCCTTGTACGTGCTCATCACCAGAGGGGAACAGTTATCTGATGGCTGGTCTGCAATGGAAGCAGACAATGGCAAGCCACAGACAAGGGCACAGCTGGACAGGCACCACCCCTGCTCAAGTCAAGGCATTAGCCTGTGAGTGTGGGTCAACAACGTGCAAGACCAGGTACAAGCACAAGTTTAATCCAACTCAGGCAAGGACCAGCTCAAACAGAGCTTCCAAAGCAAGGTGGGGGAAGCTGCAAATGAGACTTGTATTGAATGAAGGTGGACCATGTTCCCTGAAGCTGCCAGGCAGGATGCACACAATGAAAACCTGATGCAACTGCTGAAACCTCTGCTGTCATGGCACACAGGGGTAGCTTTTAGGGTGGAGCATTGTGTATTGTTAGCATTGAAGAAGCACATGAGACATAGCTCACAGGCTTCCTGGTGGCCAAACTTTCTCAACTATTTTTTTTCTTTTTTATGAAAAATAAAGATATTTTGCATACGTCTGAGCTAGCATTAATTCTTTTCCCCAGTTTCTCAAGCTTCAGCAAGAAATTCAAGTGTTCTAAGATACTGCAAGGAAAACTGCTCTAGTGCTTTGACAGCTGTGAAATATATCATGCTGTTTCCACAAATGGCTTGTCACAGCCTTTGTACAGAAGATCTCCCAACTAAATTTTGCAGACTCATGGGTATTTTGATAAGTATCACATTACATAAGAGCTTATCTCTAAGGAGTAGATGAGCCCTTTGATATCAGTGAGTTTATTATTATTGATGCAGGATTTATTGAGTGCTTCTACGAGAGTTGTCCACCCCTCCTTACTCTCAGTGCATTTATATACATTTTAATATATAAAAACTGGAACATTCTACATAGAAAGCATTTGGCTGCTCCATCCTAGAGAAAAAATTTTTACTCTTCAAGGAATCCTTCTGTCTATTCTTCATCTCCATCAAAAGCAAACAAACTTCCATAGTGACTGCTGCCCACCAGGAATCAAGTAGTTGCCTCTTTTCGTATATAAACATCAGTCAACTTTAATCAGCCTTTAATCTGTCAGTAGCCCTTTGGTAAGAAAACTACCCATTTATACTTCATTAATCATGTTTCAGCAGAACAGGCCAGGATCTGCTAATTCTGTGAGCAGAAACAGACTTTCTTGGGGATTTTGGTTTGGGGTGTTTTTTTAAGGCCACAAACGGAAAAAGCATGAGTAGGTGTATGAACATGTGAGTGTGTCAGTCAGTTCCACAGGAGTTTGCCAGCTGGATGGCAGGCATTAATCTGCATTGCATGACATCACTGAGGAGATACTGGGAAGCCTCACAGCTATCTTTTCTTAACACTGCATTACATCTCTTCAGGCTGAACTGGATTTTACACTTTCAGAAAACCTCAAGACACAGAAACAGAAAAAGAAAATAGAAAAGCTTTCAAAAACAAGTTTTAGAAAATTAGTACATTGCCTATTCTCATGACTGTCCAGTTAATGCTCCTACTTTGCTTTTAGGGGCCTTAACATTTTGGGGAAAAGGAGTTTTAGGTGCTTCAAAAGACAGACATTATATTAGATATCTAAGTTAAAACTCTTATTTAAAAGACCATGTGAAATTTTTCTACTAGTTTCTGATCATCTCAGTTTTTGTACATTCATACCTAAAAATAGCCTGATCTCATTGAACACACTTATTGTAATCAGTGCAAAGCTCCCATGATTGTCACAAGTATGTGTAATAACAAACCAGAAGGATCAGAAGGTGACACAGAAGATTAATTAAGAACAGCAAATCTCTTGAAAGTTGATTAATTTTTTAAAAAAAGCTAAAAAACATCTGTGCTTCTTTTCTATTTTTTGATGTTCCACAGCTTCCACAGGAGCAAAATGAAGACTTACATGTAAGTACTGTTGTAGGTGACTTTTGAATTTTGAAAACGCATTAAGTGCTTCTCAAGCTTTTAGCTTGTTTTTTTCAGAATCACTGATGATACTTACCCAAATTCCCACTTTTCACTTTTGTTTTGCTCTAGAAGCAAGTGCCACACAGTTCAGTGATCCTTTCTTTCTCTGTCTTTGCCTAGATAGAGCAGTAGCAGGCTGGGTAAACTGCAACACACTACATGTTGTTTTTTAAGCTGTTGAGAGGTACCACTTTGGTGCCTGTGCTGATTAACTATAGACTTGGAATCAACAGAGGAGAAAAATCTCATAAAACAAAGTGATGTATTTCACTGGCATATCTGAAATAGCTACAGCAGCAGGATGCAGACAGACTCAACAGGTCATTTCCACAGGGGGGTGGGAGGCAGCTCCCCTCCCTCTGCACACAGAGCGTACCAACATCAATGACAGAGATGCTCAATAAGACTCACACCCTAAACAATACCCGCGTGCCTGCCGAGAGGAACTCACCTGAAACAATTTACATGCTGGCCTTAGGATGACCCACTGCAGCTCAACAGGATAAATCCCACTTGGTACACCTGAAAACTTGTACTCATTCCCTTGCAGGAATGCAGCTCCCTGTGTGCTAGTGGAGGATCCTGAGAACCCTTGAACCACCCCAGCCAGAAAATCACTGTTTGACATGTAAGTAGCACTTGACATATCACAAACACCTTCCCCTGTTTCTCTCACTGCCAGACAGAATCTAAGCTTGACAAAGGAACAACAGAAGTGGAATCATCACTAACCATGACATCCCTGGCTATCAAAAGCATCCACCTCCCCTCTCCCTAGCAGCAAAGTCCTTCAAAAAAAAAAAGCTCACCCACAGCCAATTCAATAGGCAATCCTTTAAGTTGCAGGAATCATCAAAATATCATATTTTCAGAAATCACGTCTCTGTGCTAGCTGCCCCCAGGGTCCAGTTCAGAGGGTAAGTCGCCATTCTGGTGACTTCCTTGCAGGCAGCTTTGACAGCCCATCTCACTGCAGTTTCCCTGCCAGCCCCAAAAGATGCCAGCCCTCAGGGAGGTGAAGGATGGCAGCACTTTCAGGCTCAGGCTGCACAGGAGGACCTCACTTTCAGGCATGCATGGCCTCATGCCTGGATGCCCTTGCAGCAGCATATCAATCTCTTATCCCCAGTGTCACAAACCCCCTGCTCTTTTAATCTAAATGTTCACAACCTCACTCCCAAGAGTAAGAAACCACTTATGCCTGGGAAGCAACAATTGAAATCACAGGACATTTCTCATCTGATGGTTAATTCTGTTCCCAGCAAGATCCCTTTTTTCCCTCAAGCCCCCTACTCAGCCAGCAGGTACCACTTACACCTCGTTTTCCCCCAGAAAGGCAGGATCAGACCTCAAGGCCCTGCTGCCTCAGCCTTCCACCCCAAGCTCAGCCCTGGCATCCCCTAACCCTGCTCAGGCAGCCTAGCTCCAGCCTCCTCCCTTGTGCTGGTGACAGTACAGAGGTAAAGCCCAAACACCCTGCTGGAACCCAGGTTTATGCACATGCTGTGCTAGTGGTCTGTATCACTACCTACCCATCAGTACTGCTAGTGCTTGCCACTCATTTTCAGGCATCATTTCACGTTAATTACTATTCTCTTATTTCATTAACAGCAGTAAAACACTTTGATACAAGTCACTTCACACCATGTGTCAATTTAAGTTCACCACTGCTACTTCTGAGATGAACAGCTCAGAGTTTGCAGCAATGGGTCAGTGAGAGCTATAGACCTACAGATAGTAACATATTAATTTTGCATTATGGGAAATGGTGAAAAAGCTCTGACATTTGCTACTACTACATCTAAGAAAATATGTAAACTGATGGAAAGCCAAAGGAAACACAGATGGGTTCTGTTTAATATGATGCCATATTGCAATTTAGAAAGGTCTTGTGCTGTGCTGTCTGACATGCTTCGCTTGGAAATGAAAACTTCTGGATTTCTCTCATTTCCTCTTCCTTAAGCTAATGGCAGCAAACATTTGAAGCAATTGCTCCCCCTAAGCTTCACTCACTATTATATTATAGACAATTCACAATGTAGGTCAGAGCCACAGAATGCTGTTTCCATGTAGATGTTCAATGTGGCACCCTGCTGAAGCTAATGAATCAACAAAATTTTGTAAAATTTAATAACTTATTTATCTTTCCTTTTTTCTTGAGAAAAAAAGGCTAAGTATCTGGACATATTTTTCAAAGGCCTTGCTAAAATCATTCTGAGCTGTGTGAAAAAGAACAGAACAAACTTTCTAAAAGGTATTTCAGAACTGGTCGAAATACAAGAACATTTGCCATGTTTAGAGATCTGTATTCCTGTGTTCTGTGCAAACTGTGCACATTATTTCTCCTATCTTAGGTAGGATGAACAGGGCAGATAAAAATCCTAATGAAGCTTTAGTTGTCCATATCTAAGAATTCATAGCTATATTTAGGTACTACATAACCATCAAGATATTGAAACTGCCTTCTGAAAAAAACTCCTATTCAATACCTACCCTGAAGTTTTTTTTTCATGGAGGATACATGTGTGGTTCCCACAGGTGCTGTGTTTTGTACTTGAGTCTCAAAAGATTTTCAGTGTTGGTGACCCCTCTTCTCTTTCCCGGGGTCCAACCTGCAGGGCACTTCCAGAGTTTGAGCAGTCACTTCAGTCACATCATACAGCAGGTGCTGTGGACCATTATTTCCCCTGAGCACTCCTGTTGACACAGTACTGACATGTGTCAAGCAAAGCTCTAATGACTGTTTTGCAGAAGGGATTTTGATTAACAGCTCTGTCTCTCCATGGTATTTTCCACACAGCTCGTTATCTACCAGGTGTCTCATCACCAGCCAGCCACCTGCACAATAGGTTAGCACTGACATTGATTGTCCAGATTTGCTGATAGCTGCAGCACTGAGATATGTACAGAGTCGGCAGAGCTGACTCTAAGAGGTCATTTCTAACAAATTTTCTTAAGTCTGAAGGACAACAATCACATTTGTGAATTTGTGTAAGTTTTGCAGGAAAATTGAGATGCTGGTATATCCAGACATTTATAAAAGGTCATTAAGAATTTCCATTAGTGAGGAAGTAATTTGATTATAAAAGGTTGAGGGCATTTCATCAGAGGCCAATAAAGAAGGAATATTTAATATCAGATTAAAATAATATGAGACCATTTTGTACCACATGGTTGACACTTAACTGCACTCCTAAAGCACTGTTGTGGGCAGTTTACCTGAGAAGAATGTCCATAAACCATAATTCCCTGGAAAAAAAACTCTATGCTGCTAAAAGAAAAGACAGGCATTTCACCCAGAAATGAGAATTATATGAGCAGCTCCTCACAATGAGGAAAATATAGCCCAACACAGAGCAAACAATACTGTAAAAATGGCACATTCAGAAAATACTTGAGGCAGAGAAGGGAAGGGTCAATGGATTACATATGATAAATCAGAATAAAATGTATGATCTGGTCCTTCGCTGAATGAAAAAAAAGCTGGTAGCAGATGGCTTTTGCGAGGACAATTCATTTAGTACCTTATTTTTTTCTTCTTTCCACTTCTATCTTCATTAAGAAAGTAAACTGGGCTCAGGTGGCTGACACAATTAACATCAGTGATAAAGTGGTAACAGTTCGGGCTAGAACAAAGACAAACTGGAGATTACTTACCCATGATACACAAACACTTAGTCCCACTTCCACCATCTCTAACAAACCTGAATGAACTAATCTTTGCACCTTTCAAAATTCATGCGGAAAGAGAGAAGTACTAGAACAATGCAAAACCCATTATGGTGCCCACATTTGAGAATGGAGAAAGGATGCAAAAAAGGTATTGGAGAATGACTGACCTAAGTGTCATGCAAGGATAAATCCTGGAAATATAAACAAGACTTTTGAGACAATAGGGAGATAGTCACCAAGCTGATATAAATTCTTTCAAGTCCAAATTGTGAAAAATAACAGAACATGAATTCTCAATATGAAACTGACAAAAGGAATGGATCTGATTCTTGTGATCCCTTTGTTTACAGAGAGCAATGAAAAATGTAGTAATGCTGCTAAGTGAAACCACGAGATTTCATTTCCCATCATGAATCCATGAAATGAAATCTCAAAATCAGAGAATGAAGTTAAATGAACAGACTAGACATGACATGTGCTGAAATAAAATGCAATTTAAACAAATAAAGAAAATTTGAAAATGGAGTGCATACAATTAATTGCAATGGGATGACATGAGGTGCAGTGAAAAGGACAAAAGCATGCCAAAACGAGGCTCAAAGAAATCCTAAAATCTGGGAAAAAAATTGAAACAAACAGGCAAGAGAAGGTGTATGATGAAAGAAATGAAATTATTAAAAACAAAAAAAAAGAAAATTCAAAATTTAAAAAGTGAATACCATTACATGGAATGGGATGGATGACGGGAAGTGCAGTGAAATGGACTGAAATTTGCTGAAATTATATTCATTGAAATTGCAAGATTTCAGTTCCTTTCATGAAATTAATATTCATTAAAGGAGAAGAAATCTCAAAATCAGGTAATGAAGTGAAATGAACACAGGGAAGAGGAATTATAATTAAATGGAATATAATCAAAAATAATAGAAAATTCTAAACGGGTGTGAAAGCTATTCAATGATATGGGATGCCCTCTTCAAATCACATACAGACTGCTCAGCCATTGTCAGCTTTAGTTGGCTTTGGATTGATAAACTGAATCTTCAGGGTGTCTGTCAAAGCTCATCATCAGTCTTCATTGTCCCTAAGAGAGATGCATGATCTGAGAGTCATAAAGATACCAAACACAGTGGGTGGAGCTTGTAGGTTCAGGAGGTCAATATTTTATTCCTAGTTCAGACTTCATTGTGTGCAGACAGAATGGAACACATGGAGAAAGCAAGTAGAAAATTCTGAACCATAATAGTGATTTCCACATTTTTAATTAGTGTTAATAAGTTAATTATAAATGCATTAGAGTGAAAGTATGCTATTTGCATTAGGAGTTATGTAATGTTAGTTTTATGACGGATGTACAACAGTCAGAGAACCGACTTGAAGTTTTCCATGTGGAAGGGCAGTTGTTCTGCCCTGTTGTTACTGGTTATCTCTAGTAGCTACATGATCATTTACCCTGGAGTGCTAGCACTTCAGCATGGTGAAAAGAATTATTTTGCTAAATTCAAATTCTAATTAGAAACTTTGAGTGGTTTTATTCCCTTTCCATCCCTTTTAACAACAACCTCGTTTCTTGGTCCTTCATACAGCTGGAACATATCTGTATGTCAGCAATGGGATTTTGGTTTTATAAGTTATTCTTTCCAGGCCCACTGCCTTACCAAAGCATCCTGGTACCTCTGACAATTGACATGACAGTCAAGGGAAAGACCATGTTTCATTGCACCATAGAAAATAAACAAAACATGCTGTTAATTGTTGGTTTTTATATATTTTAGTAAGCAACTATATTTGTAGACCACTGCGTCCTTGCTTCAGAGTTTGAGGAGGGGAACATAACCTAATCCAGCATACAGGGCAATGCAGACAGAGCCTTTGCTCTGTCTAGAATGGGAGAAGCACACAAATAAGAAAGCTTATTTCCAGCAGGTTTTCCAGTCTGCACAGACTAACAACTTCTCAAATGACTCTTCTCTAATGGCTCTTTCCAGCATGTTGTTGGACCAGTTGCTTTATCTCTTTCTAAAGCTGTTAAGACTCATACCCATTCATACCCATTTCTAGAAAAGGGTTTCCACCAAGTCCCTCACATAAAGTGATTTTTTTTTTTATATTAATACTGTTATATCTATCTAGCCAAAAGGGAAGGATACCAATGTCAGACCTTACACGTGAGCTGGTGTGCAGCCCCATAATCTTGAACCAAGGAGAAGAGATGGTGACAGCAAGGCCTCAGCTGAGCATTGCTCTGTTTTGTCTCTCCACTCATTCATCCCTTTTGTGAAACCAATAAAATGCTTTAACCTGTCTTTCAAATTGCTTTTTCACACAGCTGAGAGGATGCTGTGGAAGCACTGCTAATGATATGGCTTGCCTGAAAGTGCCTGAACAGATGATATATCATTTGGGGTAGTCTCAGATGAGCTAATATCAAAGATTCATTAAATTGCAGTGAGACAGAGAAATGTATTAACCCTTTGACACACTCCAGTAAACCTCCCTCCACAGGATTTTTGTTTAAAAATAGGGAAGCAGATGTAAGGGTGAGAGAGCAGGTGGTGGGGCAGGAGTTTGGGACTAAATGGGATACAAGCAAAAAAAACTCTGGAGGATTAATTCTGACCTGGGAAAGAACTACTGAAATCCAGTTATAATAAGGAGAGCACCGCTAAGTAGAAAAAGGCACAAATTGAGAGGTAATAAAAATAATAAGAATAGTCATGTTACAAAAATCTCACATGACACAGAAAGAGAGACAAAGCTGGTTTTCTAACTTAATCATCATCACTTGCATATTCCCCTTGTCCAGAGCTGCCCATCTCCTCTTTCAAGGAAAATCTGTAGGTATAGTTTCAGAAATCCAGACAGAAAGATCAGCTCAGCAGGAAAAAAATGGTATTCCATTATTCACTTGGTTGGGTTACTCACTGGATCAGAAAACAAAAGAGAAAATATTTTTTTTAAAATCCATATAACAAATTAAACAAATAAAAAAATATTTGGTAGTTGTCAATTGAAATTCTTCACAGTTACAGAAACAGTTTAGGGGGTTTAAAGAAGCTATAGTGCAAAGAAATTTTTGATAGGTTTATATCTATCTGGGAGTTTTAAATAAAAATTCAGCCCTCAATAGCATAGAAATTTAAACATGCCAGATGTTACAGAGATTCGACATAGTTCAACAAGGGTAAAGTTACAACTTTATGAACTACAGCAGCTGGTATTGAAGGATTTGCAATTTTTTTAATGTAACATATAGTTGGTGCATGTAAGCACACAGGGGACATGGAAAAATGTTGTGAAAGCCCAACAAAACTAGAACTCATTAAGAAAATTGGAAAAAATGTGACGTGTAAGGGGGGTGTAATAAATTAAACGAACAGCAGAGGTCCTTGTTAAACAGCCTGCAGCCATACAAAGATTAAGAGATGCAATAAAGGTTCATTTATTTAGTTTGGCAGCAAGGATTTTTAAGAGCTTTTCTGAACTACAAAATCTTTTCAAATTATACCATTTGTAATTAAATCCATCTCCTTTGAATTGAATAGAATACAGGCCCTGTAGAACTGTCCGCAGCTCATACATCTCCACAGCAGAGGTTCTGCAGTGGGTCTGAGCTGGAACTTGGCAGCACTGGGGAAGGATTGCTCTCCGGACATGCTCGTGAGCTCATCCTGAAACCTGTTAAGAAAGCATTTACATGGGTGATTAACTTATATTCAATAAATTTTATTAATTAACAGGGTGGATATAGAGAAGTTACATCTTTAGATTTCACAGCTATGTTTATCTAAAACAACACCAAAATGCCTCATGACACCTATTAGTTTCTCTTTTTTTCTTGAGAACTTGAGAAAAGGGGTAAGTAGAGGGGTTTTGTTTCAGAGTGGGCAAAGTTTTTCAATTAATAGCTTTTAGGAACAGCAGGCCTTGCTGAGGCATACTACTGTGCAGATGGTGGCATACAAAATGCAATTTAACTTAAATATAAAGGCAAAAAAGAAGAGCATGGGTTTGTTGATACTACATAAACTAGACTGTATTCCATCTGTCTGCATTGCAGATAGATCCCTTTTTCATGGAAAATCATTTACATGGGTGATTTACATTTCTACATTCCTGGTAGAAAAGCATCTAAAAGTAGCAAAGTACAGCAAATACATGAAAATAACTTAGTAGAAGTGTGTAACAAAACTACATCAGCAGACTGGAAGCCCAGACTGTTACCAGCCTAAGCTTCAAGTTCTGCAGACTGCATTTCATTTTATGGCATTCCCAAGCCATCACAGTTTGAGGTTCGAATTTTGCACACTTTTGGATTTATCCCTCCCAGCCTTTACCAGCTAAAGAGGAGAAACAAATAATACTCAGTTTTGGTAAATTCTGGCAACATTCTTTTCAAAATCTGGAAGTTTAGAGCACACGTGTCATAGATGGCAGTGACAGTGCAGCTTGTCTGTTAGTAATTGTTTTTCCTGCCCAGTGAAAATCTGACCAAATTCAGTCAAGTTACAGAACCTTCAAAAGTATAGTTTGTGCATGTTCAACAGGAGCCATGTTTACCTTTGCAGCTGAAGAATGTGAAGACCACACAGTGAGGCAAAAACTGCACTATTGAGCTGCTCTAGGGTTGGTCCAGGAACCTCACCTGAGAGGCATATTTCTACATGTTTTCATTGGTCCTCCTACTGGCTCTACATAGAGCAGAAGAAAATGCTTAACTCCATGATGCAAAGAGAGATTGGCACTATCCATGTCTGACCAGCCACTCAGAATCACTGACATTTCCAGCTCAGCCTCTGTAGCTGTTTCACATTACAGAGCTGGTTCATCTAGCCAAGTTGTTAGGAAAACACAGTCGCTAACTCTGAAAAACCCAGATTCTTGAGTAATGAGTGTTACAGAAAGCCCTGGAGAAATAAAATGCTTCGTAAATCTACAGCATGCACTTCAACGGAGTAGGATTGCGTGCAGTGACTTCTATTATGGTGGTGCTCTTGAAGGGCTAAGTAGGTGCAGAGTTGCATTGTGCTGAGTTCTGTGGGTGAGGTCACCCCTCCCAGCTAGAGGTATCCATATGTCAATTTATAAACTGCTCATCATCCTGATTCTGTGAGAAAACACTGTCCCAGTCTATTCAGACAAATTGATGCTTACTTAGGAAATTATGCAGACTCAGTCCTGAAAAATACAGTTTCACATATAAATTTGCCCACCTGTGTTTCCAGGCAGAGATTCTATGATGAGGCACTTCTGTATCACAGGCAATGATTATATCCAACTTTGCAGCAGCTTTTAACAATCAAACAAACTCAGGAAACCACCTTTAGAATATTTTGTGTAACAAATAGGAATATTAAATAATTACAAATCAGTTTAGCTTTCTTTTTGTTTCATATCACTGTAGACAGAGAGAGAAGAGGCATGTTAAGAGTTGGAGCAGCATAACACAGCTTTTAGAAAAAGTGTCTGTGGCATTCTCAACAATCCCATCTACCATGCCTAAGTCTGCAGTGTTTTAGATTCACCCACAGTGTGTGCTTTCCAGCACAGGAGATGAAATGAGCTGTCTCTTTGAAGCACCAGCCTCATTGATTACCCAGTCAAATGAGGTTTGATTCAGCACATCTCCAGTACAACTTCATCTCTAGTAAGCAAAAATATGTAATGATACTCCATCTTTCCACTCAGTTTGCATATGCTAAGCGCTGCCATTTTTTAGTCACTTTTATTTTTTGTTTCCAAAAATTCTGTCACTCTGCTCTTGTATTAAAACCCCATTTAGAAGATTTCTCAAGTTTCAGAGTCCTCCCCTGACAATAGGTAAATACAGAATTACCACATAAGAGCACTGCCAGTGAGTTTAGCCAGGAACATTTCAAACAGGATGCAGAGCAAATACCTGAAAGCAATCTCCCATCTATCAGTGTTTTATTTAACCAAACAATTTTCCAGTGAGAAGCTAAAGACCAGTGAGTGAAGTGATGACCTTTGCTCCATACACCATTCCTTTAGCAGTGACTTGCCATCAGTGCATGCTCTGCCAACTAATCACACAGCGATTTGTGGTTGCTACACTTAAATCTTGGAACCCTGCCACATATGTCCCAAAATTACAAAGGAAATTACAAACAGCTTCCCATATACATTAGTATCTATTCTCCCAAGTAGTTTGGGATTCTTGAGTTTGGAGAAAGTTGAAATATTCCCAAATTTTCCATACACTAAGATCTTCCAGAAAAATTTCATTTACAAGAAATAGCTTTTCTTTTGGATTTCAATATTTTCTAGCAGAGATACATTTCTGCACAAAGCCATTTTCGGTATCCTTATTTATTCCTGAATGTTAAACATCGCTCTAGCACCTCCCTCACTTAATGTGGTGTCACTTTTCCTGTTTCCAGGGTGACTGCTGGAGTTTTCCCACAGCTGGACCAAGCGGAGGTGATGCATGCACCCTTCCGGCAATTGAATTCCATCCTCCGAAACATTCGCTGCTCTTTGTTCCATATGTATGGGCATGCTCGAGCCAGGGCTCTCTCCTGTAACTATATAACTGCCTCACAAATCAAGGCATGAAGGTCCTCTTCATTCAAGAGACTATATTTGTTGACAAGGAGGATCCCACACAAAGGCAGAGAATTTAACTTGGCTTCTTTTGGTTTTGTTTTTTCTTTTTAACCAGGTTAAAAAGCCACAGACATCAACAGCAAGAGCTGGATTGGAATTTCTCCTCACTGTATCATTTTCACCCTTAAAAAATAATCATCTGGTGCAGGAGTTCAACAAGAACAGAATTTAATTGTGCCAGAGGAATGATGGGAGACTATAATGTTTAACTAAACCCCAGATAATTAAGGGGGGAAGCTTTATTTTATCAAATAGCACCTCTCTCTTTCAAGCAGCTATGCATTTATTGGTATGGCTGCTTTTCCTGAACTTAATGAAATCAACAAGATCCCATATAAGCTTGCACAGCTGTATTGCCTTCCTGCAGTTTCAAATATTTTTACAATCTTGGGTGGAGCGTGAGATACCAGGTGCTTCAGCAACTAACTCTGAAAACAGAGTTAACAGATGTTATACTCCCAAAGTGGAAATAAACATCTCTGCATTCCCATGACTAAAGAATCCTCTTTTATTCTTTACCAAGTAGCAATCAGAATACAGATTATTAACAAAATAAAACAAAACAAAATGCACTGCAGAGTAGGATAAGGAATTTTTAATGTTTCCTAGAAATAAATAAGATAACATTTCTTCCTTTCTTTTCCCTATCTGAATAAAAAGAATGTAGAAATGAAAAATTTTATCATACAGCAGCTTCTCCCTCAATGTTAAGAAGTGGCACAGGCCTTGTAAAACAAGAAAATATGCTATCATTTTTAAGTAGATCACTCTTTGAAGTACTCAGTATTTTGGGAAGGGAGAGGAGGAGAAACAGTTGAAAGATTAAGGAAACATTAAATTATTTTCAAGCTGTTTAAGCCTAAAAGTTAATCACATATACCCAGATGGGTTGTAAAACCCGATAATACAGTGGTAAAGCACCTCTAGAACTTTTTTTCACTTCTTGTTATTTTCTCAACAATCTAACACTAAATATAAATGAGTAGCCAAAAATAAATGAAAATAACTGCTAGGTACGAAATAGCTTTCTGCACAGTGTGTGGTAAAATGGGATTACTGCAATGATTGAAGAGCAGATGAAACCTTAGGTAACTACAACAAATCTCTGTTGTGAGTTAGTGCCTGTTTGCTACAGGTTTGATTCCACCCTCAGCCAGGTACGTGACCATGCTGCCAGGGAGCCCCACAGTGCAACATGCGACCTTGTACCTAGGAATGCCTCTTCTGAGCAATTTCTAGCAACCCAAATATGCCCAAAACTCAGCTACCAAAAGCTGGTCCTACAGTATCATGCTGGGACAACAACAGAGTCCTCAATATTTTCTTTTCATATTATTCTTATCACCCATCTTTGACATTTTCTGTCTCAGTGTCAAGCAATATCTCTCATCACAAGGACACTCACCATTGCAATCAGAAGCAAGCTGCAGGTGAAAAAGGAAGCATTTCCTGCCCATGGGGGAGCAGGATAATGGACTGTTCCTGCAGGTTGGATTTGAGGGTCAGCAGCCTGTGCTGTCTCCATGGCTTCACTCTCACATGCTGAAGAAAGCCAGACCATTGGTATAAGCTATGGCTGTGCATCCCCAGGCCAGCCTAAGAGGGTTTTATAGCCTCATTTGAAGAAGCCACCAGTCACTGGCAATTCCAAGTTCTGCAGCTGCCATCAGCCCTCAGCCTTCCTCCACCTCCAAATACACACAGAAAAATTAGTACTAAAGCACTGCCAAAACCAAACCCTCAAAGACTGCTGCCATCAAAGCCAAGCAGTGGAAACTGCTGAGGGAGGCAACACTCTGCATGTTTTGGTGCCAAAATTCAAGTATGTAATAACTAAGATTGTGAATGTAATCTCATTTTTCTGCTATCTCTCAGAATTTGGCATCTCAGAAGGGCAATCCCAAGCACCTACCTACCCCTGGCTGGAGAGGATGCCTACCCAAGGACTGGGTTTGCATTCTACTGTCTCATTGTAGGTGAACAAAGAGATGAGGGGAAGAAGATATGACTACATAAAAAACAGACAGCAGATTTCCTTTCCCACTGGGCCCCCAAAGTTATACACTGCCAGGGATTTCTCTTTTTGGCTTCATGCACTCTCTCTTTCCTTCTGTAATGCAGAGCATCAGATGTACAGCTCAGCTCTGGAATGCCATGCACCAAAAATGCCACACATCAGAAATGCCACAGTATGGACAGAGGACCTCACCACTTGTGCTGCACTTCACTTCTGCCTCTCTCAGCATGAGCAGAAGATTGCACCTCCTGCAAGAAAGAGGCTATGGGGAAATGGCTATTTGTATTAACAGCTAAAAAAACATACTCGTGAGACTTTGCTTTGGCTCATATTGGGTTTTCTCAGTGTGTTCCCCTGTTGCAGAGAAGGTCAGCTGCTGTCACTAAGAAATTAGCCATACACATTTTCAGCTCCAGGTTGTGGCCTGAGAGTAACCACTGTAATCACTCTGGCTGTGATATTGCCTATTCTTCAGTTCTGCCATTCTAGACATATGGTTTGCACATCTTTTTGTGCCTGTGCTGGGAAGTAATGTCCACAGATAGTTTTATATCCAAAAAACTTGAAACTACTTAATTTTATCACAGTTTATATTTACTTAAGCTTGCTTCACCCATTCACTTTTTATCTTTATAATGCCTTGGTGGTTTTTTTTTTGAGGTTTTTTTTTATTTTAAATTCAGAAAGAGTAGTTTCCCATAACTCTTTCAACATCACAGCAGACCATGACGGAATATTTCCTAGATGCCACAGGATATGAATTATAAGGCATATTATTATTAAATTTTCACCTGTCTATGCATTTAGATTCCACCTTCACTAGTATTAACTCCCACTATTACTCTTTTGCCAAGTCTTCTGGACACGGATGAGACAGTAATACCCTGCTGTAACCACAGGAAAGCAAGATTTGGGAAAGAAAAAGGCAGTTGTTCAAAGCTTACCAGGACGCTTATGTCAGTTCTAAACCAGAGGTAAAACAGCTGACAGAGAAAGGAGTGTTTACTTTAGAAATCTTAGATCTCTCCTGGATCTGTTCACTTCTAGTTCTTTGCTAAGACTGCTGGACAGCTGGCATCAGTATTTGACTCTTTTCTCAGTATTTGCAAATAGATACATAAAAGTCAGAGGATTATGCTTTCAGAGATGTTTCTAAATCCCTTCGTTTTGTATTTACCAGTCTGGGACATCTTGCAAACATGTTTCCTTGTACAAAACACAGTTTCATTTCATATGGGAACTGATAGGCTATGAACAACTTGGTGTGATGGAAAAGCAGCTGGTTTTCATTACCAAGATAAACCAGATAAACACTCTAGTTAAACCTAGCACATATGATCTCTACAGATCACAGTACTCACCCGTACTCTTTTTCATTTACAGAAATTATATTTGCACTGGCCTACCCAAATGCAATGGGCAGGCTGGGAAATTAAATCCTCAGGAAAAAAGCAACTGAGCTGCTGCTGAATCTCTTGTGTGTTTTAGAACTTAAAAAAAAAAAAAAATATATATATATATATATATATATATAATACTAATTTGTAATGAATAGCTGTATCACTTTAAGTAAAAGGTGTTATCTCAGAGATGGGACATGAATATGCACAAGCTACACAGAAACAATACTTTAAGACAGCAAAGGCAAACGTGAGTCACCTGAATTTGGCACATTTCTGTACATCAATTAGGACACTGCTTCTAATTACAGAAATGGATAACGAGCTTGTCTGTGCTCGTCCAGTACACTAGAGGATGGTGTTCATTTAATGAGTATCCCACTGATAATTTGTTTTCTTCTCATTATTCACTATCTCGGCCTCAGACTCATGTACAGCATGCTGTTCAGTTGTTCATTTTCCCAATGGGTTTTTCCACAGGCTTGGCACAGCATCTGAGTGATTCATAAGTGGCATCCTTACATGTTGTGAGAACGTGGCTGTATTTTACAAACAGGAATCTGAAACAGAGAGATATCCACAGGAAAAGTACACACTGATTTTGCAACACTTGTGATTGGAAAGTAGTTGTATGAATACACTCTTAAGGAAGAAATACCCTAAGAATCAGGAGGTATCAAATGTCCCTGGCTGGTGGCAGCAGTCATTTGGAACAGGGCACTGGGGAAGCAAATAATTGAGACAAGTTCAAAATTTGACCAGAAAAACACAAGGTTAAAATAAATTCATTGAGGATTATATGATACAAAGATGACAACACTGACTCAGAAGACTGTTCAGCACTAATTTTTGGAGTCAAGAAAAATACCACAGAGAAGTATTACTATGTGACACTCTTGTTCCTATACGCTTTCCAGCAAGCCTGCTCTTGGCCACTGCCAGAGACAGGATGCAGGGGGAGATGGATTATTGGTCCTGGTCTGACACAGCTGCTCCTATCTCTGCTGTTAAACAAAACCTGGCTAAACAACAGTTCTAACTTTGGCCTGAGACTCCACATGGCTCCATAGAGCTTTATCAACTATTAGGATGTTTTTAGTATACACAGTAGCAATATGTTTGTCAGAAGGTGGATGGTGTATTTTAAGATCTCACTGGAATTCAAAGACACAACCAAATATTTCTGTTTGATAAGGTCTTGGCCTAAGTGATCCATATGGTTAAGAGACTTTGGCTTTCAGAGTTCAGTTCTCTCAGTGATACCTTCGCTCCAGAAAATATTGGTCTTTGCCTTCCTAAAAAGTCCCATAAAAATGCAGCAGCTCTTGATCACATAACTGGACAGTGAAACGAGAAAAGGTATGCATTAAATCATTAATTTATACACTTTTCACGCAACCTGGCACATCTATTCAGAACTCCTAGTAACAGAAAATTAATGGAGTTAACATATGTAGCTTCTTTTAGGGAGGCCATGTTAATCTCAGATTTTTCCTGTCAGAAGTCGCTAGATTTTTTTATTATTATATTTTATTTCTTACCTGGTATGCAGCAAAGATTTGACATCTAACTATCATCATGAATAACAAAAAGAACTGAGAATCCATCACCACATACTGGCAGAGGGATCTGTTGCCATTTTCTTGGAATGTCAGTGTGTCACTTTGTGTTTAGGGAAAGATGATTTTGATGCTATATCTCCTGTTTCACTCTAAAACATATTTACTCAGGAAAAGCATTTTTGCCTTTCTTTGTCATACATTCTAATAACCTTTGGAAAACAAGAACATCAGCAAAATTTTCTACACTTAGTTCTCTACTCCCTGCAGATCTGCAAGTACAATACAATAAAAGTCTGACCTAAAGGGATTTTCTAATGAGTCAATGGTTGTTCTTTCATTGCTGAAAAACATCATCGTCAAAAACAGATTGATGTAAGGATTTGCTTTGAAAAAAGGTAAGTCAGAAAAGGTTTATAAGACTTAGAATGGGATTTTAGGTATGAGAAGTCTCCATTCCAGAATAATACTCTCCTGAGAGTGAGGAAAAGACAGTAAGGAGTAACATGAAGAGTCCCACAGCTTGGGTAAGACCTTGGATGTGACTACTGCCTGTGATTCCTTCTCTCCATACAGCAGCTCCATATTGTAGAAATCATTAAGCAAGCATGAGGCTGAGGCAAACAGATTTTACAGCTTGCTAGTCTCAACTTGGAAAACCCATAGCAAGTCCTATTTCCTTATCACAAAGGGAAAGCTAGAAAGGTTCTAAACATGGCCTTTTGATGTTCCAGATGAGTATCCTGACTAACAAATTGTTGTTGGTCTAGCTAAGGCAGAGAGGTTTTATGGAAAGGGGCTTGGGAAGAGTTGATTTCTTCTACCTTTTGAAAACCTCTGAACAGTATCTGTTTCAATTTTCCTCTGAAAGGCAAAGGTTCAGAAATTACAGTAAGTCCTGCAAGACAAAAGAAGACAAAATTTGCCCTTCTCTCCTGGGGTCCTGCATGGCAGTTCTATGCAGGTTTATACCTACAGAAACATCTTCTTGCCTGGAGTTCGAATGCATGGGTACACACACTCCTTCCAGGTCAGATTTTGAAATAACACATAACTCAGCCCAGTATCTTCCACACGATTTCTGCCTGAAAGGACTGACTGAGACACCTCTTTCTCCCCCAGTAGCAAGTCTCACCTTCTCCAGCAACTGTTTCATGTAAGGGGCTTTGGAACAAAAGCAAGAAGCCTCTTCAGCTGGGAACACCATCCCCTAAAGACTCATATGTACCAGTAGGTACATATGTCACAAAACACATAAGGCACGTACCCAGCCTCTGCAGCATGATAATTCATTTTCTTAAATTATTATCCTAGTTCATGGCCCAATTTTGGCTCTTCTTGCCATGGTTTGGAGAATAGCACAGGATATATATGGATATGACAGTATGGTCAGAGACAGAGAAAGCTAGATAAGCTTTCCCATTAATCGGTCTGGGAAGATTTAGGGAGCTGGAGAGAAAGAATTGTAAACTGTCTGCAGGTGATGTTTGTAATATGTTGCTTTTCTCATAAGATATTTACCCCAAAGGGTGTCTTCTTAATTATCCAATGATGTGAAATGTGTTGATTAAATGACCATTCAGGTCCACCTGTATCGACCAGGGTGTAAAAGAATGGGTTCAAATAAAGCCATGGCTTCTAGCCTCTTAACCTTCTGACCTAGAGTTTGTGTCATTCCTGACTCAACGGTGACACATATAGACTAATTTCAACTAGGGTTTATGCCATTTTCTTATTTAAAGAGAAAAGATAAGTCTGTGAATACAAATCTCTTTTTTTTTTTTTTTTTTTTTTTTTTTTTTTCTAGATATAGATATAGGCCTTGACCAGAGTGATTTGGGATGTGGACAACAGTTGACTGACAAGGCACTAAACCCTCTGCACCCTCTGACAATTAAGGCATTCTCCCACAAAATGAGACTTTCAGATATGAATCTCATCAGGCACAGGAAAGATTTAAGCTTGGATCTGATGTAAAGACCAATTCGCTTACCAGGAAACCTGGGCACATACAGACAGTGGCTTCATTTCAAATGTCCTGCAGGCATAACATTTCCATTGGATTGTGCCATGTTGAGCCTGAATGCACAGGGATTTGACAAGTGTTCCTTCCCAGACCAGGCAGCATGGATTAGTGCACACAGAGCTGGCACAAAGACAAGTCTAAGTCCAAGTACACAAATCCCCAGGGACTCATCTGTACCAGTAAAGCAAACAGGGCATGGACCCAGCCTCTGGAGCTGGATCATTCATTCTCATTATTAATATAATTATATTACTATAGTAGTTACTGATCCAATATAAATGTGTTAATGCCACAATTTTACTGTCTAGAACAGTGAATATTTATAGCTGCTAGAGCCCAATGCTATAAATTATGACCAGACACCATCAGGCAACCATTTAATTTTCTGCCCACATTAGAAACCAGAACGGATTCCTAAAATGGAGTATGTTGCAGCTCTGCTTATGAGTCCTGTAGTCATTCTTCCTCAGCCTATCCTGGCACTTGAACATAGACTGAATAACCCATTACTTCTGAAATATAGCATTAATAAATTCTGAAGAACCAAACTGAGGGCATAATTCCCCTACCTTCCATGCTTTCATACGCATGTTGGAGAAAAGCTTTCTTTGTGTTGGTATAATAATCCACTTCACAATTATCAACAGCACAGCAGGCTTGCCTAATTGAAGAGATAATGTCAGCGGAATACTTTTCCGCTGTAAAATATTGTAAACAGAACTGTGGAGAGAAAATAGTCATTTTGACTTTCTTTTAGGGGTAAGGTTTAATTTGAGTAATTGTCATTGTTGCACAAAAGCATCAGCATAAAGAAACAAAGAGGAGATAATGCTTGTTTCTTTTACAAATTAACAATTTACTGAAATGATAAATCAAAAAAAATATAATCAAATTGTGTCTCATGGTGTTCCTATCTCTCATACATTTCACCTGGAGCAATAAAAATTCAGCAAAATAAGACCTGGATCCTGCAGAGCATAAATATATACCCTTACCTTACTTCTTTGCTTTCAATAGTGCTATTGAAATCAATAGTCATTAAGCTGAGTCCAGGCAAAAGCTTTTTCAGGGTTGAGAATAAAGTACAATTTAAGGTAGCTAGCAGTATCAGTCTGATTCTGAAAGAATAAATGTCATCATTTTTTTATAAAGCTTCAGAAAATTGCATCTCTGACATTTTTGGAAGTTATCTTGACAATCTTCTTAATTTCTGAATTATGTCAAGATTGTGGAAACACACCATGATGCCATCACTTTATGAAATTTTGTCTTCCTGTGAAAGGTTCATATAATCTTATTTTTGCATATTACTCACTGCATTTCAAAAATAAATCAAGTTATTTCTGCACCACAAAGGTGTGGATGTAAGTATCTGAAGCCCAAAATTCAGACAGCCTTCATTGCTGCAAAGACTGACTCATGATGAACATTTTGTATATCAGAACCCCAAGGTCTTTCACTGCTAAGCTGCTTTCCAGACAATAAGCTCCAATCCCGTCTCCCTGAGGAGCTCAGCGTCGCTTGATGCTGATGGAGGTTTGAGTGACAGGCTTTGGGAGCAGGGTCAAGCTGAAAGACGTGTTTCTTTTCACCCTGCACCATAAACATTATCACAGGAGAAGTAAGAAAAATGTCTTATTCTGTAGATCTCACCAGTTTACAGGGAAAGATGGAAGTCCATTGGAAGCATCGATAAAAAGATTTCCTAGCTGAGGAAAGAGCTTAGATGTCATCAGATCCATGCAGGAAGGACCTGCTTCCCAGAATCCAGAGGTTTTGGGAGAGGGATCTGACTAAATCCATATTAAAAAGCTGACACTTTTCAGTGCTAATACCTCCAACACTTTTTAGAAGCTGAGGATGGCAATAGGGTATTTTGTAGCATGTGTAATTGTGTGGTTCAAGGGAACAATATCAAACAAAACAAGAATAGAATAAGTTACTATTGATATACCACTAGCAAGGTAATCATATTTTTCTGTAATACACTGGAAAATAGAAAAATGTCATCACCTTGTAGAGAACTTAAAACTTACCCTGATACTTCCTTTGGGGGCTCAAGTTGCCACCTGGCCATCTGTGCAAGCTTGAGAATAGACAGGAAAATCCAGTGTGTGGGCCTGTGGATTTGCTGCTTGCATGTGTACTAGCTATGCTAAACACAAGAAGGAAATATAAACTGAGGAAGATTTTGCTAAGTTATCAGTTCTGCCAGGGAAGGACCCTGCTATCCCTAAGATAAGAGCCATACAGCTTTCTCAGCCTAAGGCATAATTAATTTCAATCTGCGATAATCAAAGAAGTGTTACTGCACCAAAAAGGACAAAAGACACAACAGATATAACTCATCTGAAGCCACACAAAACCAGAAAGGACAAAAACAGAACCAGTATGGTTGTACTAACAACATCACCATCTTTCCTCTCAAATCCTTTCACTTCTCTTCCACCAAGAACAGAAGTACCTCTTCTCTGTTTATTGCTTTTGTTTCTCAGGCAAAATGGTTGTATATGCTGATAGAAAAGTTTAGGAGATTATGCATTTTTCTTTTTTTCTAGCTAACATTTTTAAATCTTTTTCTCCAGAAATAACAAAACTAAAAATCCCCTCTCATTTCTGCCTCCAAACCTGGATAAGGTGAACTCAAATTGCAACTTGTAATGTTCCCAGCTTAATGCAGATCCTATTTCCATTCCTCTTCTTCTCTATAAAATCAATCTCATTATAGCTTTTGACTTCTGTGGAACTTGAATTATCATCACCAATCAAGTACTGCAAATTTTAGAGTTGAAAGGCACAGAAAATGCTTCAAAATATTTATTTAATTGCAGCTTTGATATTGTCTGATCCATTGAGCACTCACTTTCCTCAACAGAATGTTAATATATAAAGTTCCCAAAGCTCCTTTCTAGAGTTTATAACAAAATAAATAATGAAAGAGGGAAGTCTGAAGAACAAACAAGTCAGCTAGAGTACCTCTTAGAGCTTTTCTAAGTCTTGAATTCCCCTTGCAGATCAGCAGACCAGAAATGCTGGCCAATTATGACAATAACACCACCAGTTCAGAATCAACTGTTTCCAACTGCCTCAGAATGCTCATACACAGAGTAAGGGCAATTCCTCCTCAGTAGTATAATTGTACTTAAGCTTAGTTTGTACTTTCCAGAGAGCTTCCCAAGTAATAATAAATTGCTAAAAAACAATGCACTAGATTTCTTTTCAAGTACTAAATAGAGAGCTTTTGAGACATTCAGAAACAACCTATTTCGTTCCACGTCTGTGCATACACACCCCTTGGTGTCAGAGACCAGGATGTCTGACATCTGGCTGCCACGGAGCCAGGACTGAGCCCTTGGTGCTGTGGCTGAAGTCTTCTCAGGCTGCCTGGGGTGGTGGCAGGGTCAGCTTGTCTGCACACACTCAGCAGCAATGAAGGGGAGGTGTCCTGGTGATCATTCCCACAGGTATGTTTCTCACAGGGACAGAGCAGGGTGTTTCAGAGGCTGCTGCACAGTGCAGCAGCATCCTTGGTCAGTAAGTCAGTCTGGCTGTCGCGCTACCAAGTGACCTTTGCAGCACAAACATCTCACCTGAGCACCTTGGGCACCTCTCAGCAGCTACCTTCAAGCATGCCTGCAAGACCAGTGCAATCTTTGAATACTATAATATATTTCTTGGTAGTCAAAACACAAGCAAAACCACAAAGTGGAAGCTTTCAGTTTATTGGAAAGTATTTGCCCTTTGACTAGGAGCACATCACATCCACCAAAGGAATGTACCCTTTGCCTGTCCGGGTGTGACCTCTGCCCATCCCCTTCGTGGCTCCTCCCCACGCCCTGCAGAGGCAGGCAGCGCTTCCTCTGGGAGCAGAAAGGCATCTCAGTGTTGAAGTCTCCCTGTTTTGTGAAGCTAATGAAGTTCCTGGGCATGTAATCTCTGGGGTCTGAATACCTGCCAAATGAGCAAGGAGCTTACTACTAACATGGAAAGAGAAGGGAAGAGCCTACATGAAATCTGCTCACCTAGAAAAGGGGGACGTACATTTAGCTTGAGAATACCTTTTTCAGTACCTTTGGGGGAACCAGGAAAAGTGCAGATGCTCAGAGTTCATCCTCATGCACTTCTCCAATTGAGAAAGTGTTACAGAGACAGCCGTGTGCTGGCTAAGAAAGTGATTGAGTCTCCAAATATTTTATGGCCAGTCAGGAAGTAGTCTTTAGCCGAGGAAACTGAAGAGAGAGCACTTTATAGAGACTTCATTTGTGACAGGAGTTGTTTTTTTTTTCCCAAAGGTGATGCTGTGCTGCTTCTATCTTCAAATAAAATTCTTTTTTTATATATATATACAGCCTGGTTTTGTGTTTTAGGAAGACTCACTGCATAAAATCAGGGAAACTTGCATGTTAAAGGCAATCAGTAGCTATGGGGCCATTGCTGGATAAAGTCTAAAATGGATGAAGTTTCCATTTTAAGAGTAAACACAAAATATCCTATACTAAACTCCTGATGCTGCTAGCACTTTTTACTATCAGCATTAGACAAAGCAATGACGTCTGCATTACTCAAGGAAATAAACTAGTGGGTCCATGCTACCTTTTGTATGTGTGTGAGCTTTCCTTCCCTGCCTGTTTACCTCAGCCATGAAACACAGTATTCTACCAAACATTTACTTAAAATATATCTACAGTCAGTATATTTGGGTGCAAAGATTCCAAATTTGGCTTTTTACATGGCAAACCAACCCCCTTTTGTATCATTTATTAGGATATATAAACAAACATATTAGAGAATATTTTAAGTTGATACTGGTTTTTCTCTTCCTCAGAATGCTAAGTAAATAATTAAGAAAATAGTTGTCAACACTTTCCTCATTTTGCTCTTTTTACTTCAGACCATTTGAAAGGAGGTTCTTGTAAAGGGTATAAGAGACATTTGATGAGGAAAGACAAGAAAGAGGCAAACCACACACAGTATCTAAAAGTCAAATTGGAATTGCATCTTCTTGAAGGGCAAAAATATTTACATTACCTACAATGCAATAATCTGCTTACAGATTATTTTAATGCACTGGTATCTCTGTGAATCTAAGTCTTTCCCATGATTCAGGATGTGTGATGGAATTATTTTTGCTTGAGAGATTTAGGAAAGATCTTTCCAGTCAGTTACTGCTGCTCATTACTGCTGTAAAGTATTCCAGCTACTGTGACTGCTGTGAAGTCCCATATCCCAGGGTCATATGTACATTTGGTGATGGCCATTGAGGAGAAGACCATCACTGAATGGTGGAAAATTCCAGTTTCTTGTCATACCTACTTTCTCCAAATTCACCAGGAACCAGAGAGAAGCAGCAGGAAAAAGCTAACAATGCAGCTGTCACTGCACTTGAAAATGCATTCCAATTCCAAGCCATGACATGATCTCCCTTAAAAAATTTTGGCAATTGTTTCTAAGGTCATCATACAACGATAATATTGGCCTTGAAAGAGCCATTGTGCTTCCAGACAAGTGAAGTCTCTTTCTAGACCATATTAAACCCATAACATTTTTATGTGTTGACATTTTCCTCTTCTTCTTCCTCCTCCTCCTCATTTCCACTTCTTTCTTTTGTAAGAGAAGTCGCAATACTGCTGAAAGGAAATGAGTGCATTCAGGAGGAGGGAGTAGGGGAGGTCTAGAAGATGTAATCACAGTTCTCCATGATTCTGTACAAGAAAAACAGCTGCCAAACACTAGGCTTTTTAAAACAGCAGTGTTGTGTATTGGCACAGTCTCTGGAGTGGATTAATACAGGGTGAACACCAACAATACACTCTGCTAAATACAGCCAGTGTTTAAAACCACCTTTTTTCTTTTCTTTCTGTTGTTTTTCTTTTTAATAGAATCAATCACATTTGCTGAGGCTCAGTTGTGCTCTGGCTTTCAGTGTTGACTGCCAAGCTGCTCTGAATCTTCCTCTTTTATTCCACGTTGAAGCTTTGACCTTTGAGAATTTTTTCCCAGATTAAGTGCTGAGAAACATTACTCATATTCAAATTGACATAGTTGTGTTGAAAAGGTTGTTTTTCCTCTGCCCAAAAACTCGGTGCTGTGTCAGACTAATAGCCTGACCTTGACAATGTTATATCAGAGAAAGGGATCAGCCACAATATCTGAGTTGTCTCTGTCAGACAGTAGTTATTGTCCATTGTCTTGTAATCTCCTTAAGCATTTTTTAATCGTTCCGTGAATTTTTTCAAATAAATGTTAAGAATACTGGAATACAAATTCTGGCCTTAGTCATGTGTATTGTATTTTATTCCAACAAATCGTCTGGTAAAGTGTTTCACTCATATAGGCAATTCTTTTAGCAGGTAAGAAGTAAAATTCATTAAAATAAATTTATTAAGCTAAAGTTAAATGAGTGTTTCCCAAAGTATTCCTTTCCTCCTAAACATCAGTTGTTTTCTTGGACTACAGTAGCAGTTATCAACATTTTTATATTTAGTGTCTTCTGATTTTAATTTAGAAGTTTATCCCCCTTTTTTTTTTTAATCCACATTTTGTTGCTGCATTTGTGAGGCTCTTTTATACAGATATATTTGTATATTCAACTATGTGGCCACTGTAAATGCAGAGAGAGTAAATTCTGGTCTTCTGCTTTATGTTGTAAGAAAAAAATATTTGCAGTCAAATCCTGGTTCAAGTAAATAAAAAAATTTCTATGGATTCCAGAAGGGTCAAGACATCACCTTCTGTATTGAATTGGCAGAACTATTAAATGACCCACATGACCTGGTTAAAAGATTGCAGTCTTGTTATATTTTTAAAAAATTTACTTACATTTTCTTACTGACATGTGGTTATCCATTGAGTCAATTCAGTTACTTGGTTTGCATTTTATTTCATCAAAGTGTGTCTTAATGAGGCCAAACAAACTCTGCATTTGGGGAAAAGACAAGTTATTTGAGTAAAGAAATTGATGAATCCTGATCAGTGTTTCTGAATAATCCCTTCATTTAGAAGCCAGGGATCAGGTAAGATTTAGAATACCGTGCTCCTGAAATATAGCTTTTTTTCCTAAACTATTCATTAAACTTGCACTAGCAGTAGTGCTTGCTGATCTCTTAGCAACCAAGTTCAGGGAGCCATATGGACTGAAAACTATTTGCTGTGCTTTGCAGGGTTAGTCTTCTTTTCTCTTCAGCTCCCTGAGCCAGCCCACTACAGCATCAGAAAAAGGTCAGTGCTAGCACATGGACTTAGATCAGCATAAATTCTCAGGGAGTTTGAAAATAAGGTTTAAAGGCAGCTAGGTAGAAAAGTGAGAGCAGCACAGTAAGAATCTGACTACTTTGACATTTGATGACTGCATTCAGTGTATTCTGCTTATCACATTCATCATGTTGAACAGATATATTGGACAGAAATACCATGAAATTGTCAGCAGTCCTGTGTAAATATGTAGCAAGTTTGTTCAGAAACTACTCCTGAAAAGACCTGAAAGAACAAATTCCTTTTGTTTTCAAATTTTGGGGCTTTTATTATCCCGTATAACTCCATAAAAGAGAAACAGTTATATAAATCATTTTTAAGAAGATCTAGAAAACCTATAGAAAGACTCTTCTTTCATGACACAATTTTCTATTCCTGACAGCAATATTAAAGCTGCATGGCAAATTTGTAATGAAAGTTTAAAACCCAGTTGTTTGTATTTTGCATGTTTTTTCCTCTTCTGTTGAGAGCAATAAATTTAGGTTACCACAAGCAAATCCAGGTTAGCCTAAACTCACCATTAACCAACAACAGGTGGGCAACAAGACAAAGGTTCCAGAGCTGAACTTTCAGTGCAAATGCACAAGTCCAAGAACTGTGAAATCTAGCCTAAAGCATATAGCCTCAAAATGTAACCCCAAAAATTGGACATCTCATGCCAGATAAAGGCAGTCAAAACTTCCTGTTCTTAAAATCTTTTTTTTTGACTTTCTGGTTTTGTTGCATCAAAGAAAGCTAACTAAGGGAGCATCTGAGCACCGAACATCCTCAGATCAAAGCAGTCATATGGT
Source organism: Taeniopygia guttata (assembly GCF_048771995.1). Lineage (NCBI taxonomy): Eukaryota > Metazoa > Chordata > Aves > Passeriformes > Estrildidae > Taeniopygia > Taeniopygia guttata. The sequence goes on along the minus strand of NC_133027.1, from coordinate 47,880,153 downwards.
GATCCAGGAGAGGGTGTGAACCACTGACATAATAAGAAGGTAAAAGAATAAAAAAGGAATCTTGTATGATAAACAATGTTAAATCAAATGCTCTAAGAGAGGACTCAGGCTGGAGTGTCTCATGGAAACTGGTAAACAAAAGACTTTTAGATATCTTGATATCATCCACAGGAAAACCTGCCCTGTCCCAGCAAGCACTGAGAATCACAGTATGAGGCCCACAGCAATTATTTTGCCTTTCTGCAAATGCAGTCAAAAACGGAAGTTTCCTTTGTTAAACTTGATGGCCTGTATGAACAATCCAGTCTTTCATGCAAGTTGTATGATTTGCATGAAAACACAGAGTCCATTTCTAAAGTAGCCATGTGTGATGCTGGCTGCTGTGGATACAATAACTGCAGCCACTTTAGCAGCCATGAATATTCCTGTCACACCAGTAAAATTTAAGAAACTACTCTGTTGTCTGTTTCAAGCACTTTCAAACCCTGAAAAGATCTGGAGCTAGAGAAAGATCATGAGAGATTGTCACAGAAACAGAAAGCAATCTAAAGCTCTACCTGTACTCATCAACTAAAAAACACAGAGAATAGGAAATGGAAACTTAAAGACAGCTTTTTGCACCTGCAAGTAAGAATAAAACCTAAGTGACAATAAAGAAAACATTTTTGGCAGTTAGAAGTAATTTCTCAGCTATGGAAACTAGTGATAGTCACTAAAGAAAGTGTTGGTTTCCATGAAAACCACAATGGGAATAGCATCAAAAGGCTAGTGGATTGTCTCTATACCAGGAATTTTGACAAGTGCATTAGAATTGTTGAAAGCAAAAATATATGTATTGTTTTGTATTCTGTAGCTTTGTCAGGAGTTATCAGAATGATGCTGGCTACACAAGCCTCATTTGAACTTCCCATCGATTATGAGGATAATGATGTTATGTTATGTTATGTTATGTTATGTTATGTTATGTTATGTTATGTTATGTTATGTTATGTTATGTTATGTTATGTTATGTTATGTTATAGAGACACAGCATGTGTGATGAAATGATGCAGCAGACTCTGGATCGGGAGGACTAGGACACATCTACTGGTGTTGCTTTTAAAATCAATATAGAACCTGAAAAGTCTGGCTGTACCTCGTGGTGTAGAATGGAATCACTGGTGAAATTACCTTCATTCTGTGTGGGTGAGTCTTCTGCTCCACACTACAGATGGTAGCTTGACTGGATTGCTCTGTTCACACAGCACAACGCAAAGAGCTCTATGGGGAGCAGAAGGGGAGCACTGAAACTGGAATGCAAGTGGCATCCATCCACACTCATCATAGGCTAAAGGCTATTATTCCAGCTGGTCCAATAGCCTGCAGTTATAGACTGGTTTAGAGTACAGACCCAATACAGACAAGGATGATCCATTTGTTAGAGTTGTTAAACTCTTTCAGCTCAGAAATCAGGCCTTGTCACATCTTCACCTTAATTATGAAGAGCTGTTTCTCAAAAAGGTGGAGTCAGCCCAGCCCAGGAGAATCACCTGAGCTCAGTGTAAAGCTTAGAGGAATCCAAAGAAATATTTTCAAGGGTACCTGAACAGTCCAGTGTTTCTCAAAATGTCAGATATCTAGTTGTGAGACCTTCCCAGCAGGCCTAAACTTCCAATGCACAACTGAGGAGACAGGACAAATTGATCAAAAGGCAGTTTCCCCCAAAAACAATAACTTGTACCTTTATCAGTGTGTAGCAGATTTGCCTTTAAAACTCACAACATCACATTTCTGATCACTCTGGTTTAAGTTAATAACTTCCTGCTGTTTAGAAAAAGCCACCAAGTGTTGGATTTTTGTGAAAGGCAAACAATATTCCTGTTACAGAGAAAGTCTGCCTAAGCCACCAGAGGAGAATCAGCTCCCCCTGGTCATGCACACAGCCTGTGTACCTAAGGGCAGTTCCTTCACAGCACTGATCTGCTTGGAGGTTTACACAATGCCTGTCCACATGCATACACATTCAGATCTCCAATAGCTTAATAAAAGTGGACAAAGCAACATGGATTTCCTCACAGCTATAAAAGCAAGTGTCTAAAACTGAAGGGACTTGCTTAATCTTGGAGCTGCCTGACTGCATAGCTAATAGCTTAGCAATTAGGGAGCTACCAGGATTCGTTTGTACGTGTGGGTAAGCAACTAAATCAGCCAATTTTCAACATGCATGCACACTGCTCTGTCTATTGGCTCCATCGTGGCTGGCTGCTGTCATAGCAAAGCACTCTGTGCCAGCTGAAAGATGCTGGTGTCCCCTAAACCCTTTTTCATTCTGCTTTACCAGAAAATGCAGCTTGGGTCGATTTGTGTTATGGCACCAAGTCACTACGGGCAGAGCGAGACCCACACATGTGAAAGAAACTTTCTGTGGTGCTGGGTCCCTCTCAAAACAGCCGACATCCCAAAGCTGCTGTTCTTTTTCCTCAGATCTGGACAGATCTGGGTAGCACTTGCGCAATTCATTAGCCATCAAAACTTGCTATGGAGCCAGTTAGCAGCTGAAATGGTGTAGCTGTTGCTGTCAGCATTTCCTGGCAGTGGGACAGGGCACAGCTGCTCAGCCAGCTCTGTTGCTAACAGACAAGCTGGGTGAGCCAGTATTGTGCTTCCTGTCCAAGGGAATTGTTTTGTTATTCTATTGAATTTGTCAGTTGGCCAGGGTGAAAATAACAATAAAATACAAAAAAGTGTTCTTAAAAATCTGAAAAACAGTGTTTTACTGTACGTGAAAATAGCTTTCATCACCGTTACTTTTAAGTGAAAATATGAAATTCCTGCAAAATGTTGGAGAATTTTTTGGGGGTTTTATTGTAGGTCCTAGTTTCAAACAAATACTTTCAGCTTATTATGCAAATTAAAACTGTTTTTGATTGCAGTGAAATCAGCAGTACAGTTATGTTCACTTGTGGTTGAGACTTAAATGTCAAGGCCAAATGGGAAGCATAATAAACAAAACAATTTTTTAAAAATCTAATTAACTGCCTTAGTTCTTTGCCTTTCTCGTGTAGAGAGCTTCTATTATTCTGATACCTTTGATTAAGCTCTTTCAGAAAAACTCAGAGAGCTCTAGCTGTCCATCATAATTGGTGAGCTCAGCTAATTGCATCATACTGGCCAGTGCCCTCCATCAGATAGTCAAGACATTCATGCACGTTCATTTAGTGCCCGCAGACCTGACATTAACAAATTGAGCTGTCAGGAGTACAGGCGGCAGAATACAATCAAAATTTATTCCTCCTCCTTGTTTACTGGACCATTCAGGGGAAGTAATTTTAGCATCTAAAACAAATTATCTAATACAAAGCACTTTCACAGATCCCTCCACTTAAAAAAAAATCAGAACTAGAGAAACCAAGGATTTTAAAGTATCCTCATCAGATTACACTGACAGGTAATAGGTGTGATACAACAGTCAAGACATACAAGTCTGGATCTGCCTTGCTTAACTGTTCATGTTATAGGGAAACATTTCCTTTTCCTATCACAGTAGAAAAGTTTTTGACTGCATTTTAGGCTTGCTATGCAAGGCAACTAAGGCTGACTTTCAAGCACTGCTGGAACAGAGCAATTTTAAAACTGGTACAATGCTTAAAAAGGGAATGAGCACAGAGAGCTGGCTGGTGTTAGGATGCTCTCTTATGGGACATGCCAGGTTGGAAAAGAATGTTCTCGCAAGTTCGCTATCTCTCTGCTACATCTAGCACAAAGGAACATGTCAGGGAAAATTCAGAGTTTTGAAGAGGTTTTAAAACCCACCAAACTTGCCAGAAAACAAGCCACACCAAGAGCTTTGCTGGCCTAGTTAAACTGTTGGTGATCTCAGTATTGCTTCAGTTCTCTGTTAGATCGTATTTTTGCTGTCAGCTGCAGGCAACATACTCCTTTTTAGCCACCAGCATATCTTTGGAGTAAAGAGGATAAACTTGAAGGGATCTGAGACAATTTCTTCTTTGTGCTGACCTAGGAGGACCCATGGGAATTGTTTTGGCAGTGAGCCAGAATATGTACTTTTGTATGACTTCATATCCAAGGCTAAGTTAAGCACTGTTGGATTTGGGAGAGTTGTTAGCCAGTTTTCCAGGATCTGGGATTTTGGGTGGGGCTTTTTTTTTTTTTTCAGTTTGAAAAGCTGTTTTATGGGCACTTCTACAGGGGTTGTAAAGCTCAGCGTGGATTTTTATGCAATGATTTTATTTTGCCAATGTTCCATTATTATGATCAAACAACTGATGAGGAAGGGTGGGGAAGCTTCCCAAGAGGGAGAATGAATTTAATAAAAAACAAAAAGTAGTGATATGCAGCTTGAATTAGACAAACAATTTGGGAGAGAAAGGGAAATGTCTAAAGACTCCAGACAGAGAGGAAAGAGGCCAGCTTAGGTCAAAGCATAATGCATGAGGAAACACTGCACTGTGAAGGAGTGCACTATGGCAGTTAATCAGAGTATGAGTACCACAAACAAGTTGAGAATATCTGCTTCTAAGTAAGATTATATAAAGTAAGTAGGGTTGGTGGTTTTTTGGTTTGTTTTTTTTTTTTTTTTTGCTTTAATCTTCTTTCTTCTTGTTAGAGTAAACCCTTCCTGTCTTGACCAGGAAGAGCAGCTAGACCCTTGTGTCTAAGGTTTCAGTGAAGGAGACAAAATACAATCAACAGGAGGAACCCTTGAACCAAGAGCAGGCTCACAAAGGAACTGCTGTAGATATGGGTACTCTCCAATGAATTCTCAGAGGCAGTAAGGACACAAGTGGCATCATGAAGAATTAACAAGTTAAGAAGTATCTTTCTGAAGATTTGGAAAATATTTACAAGAGGAGCAAAAGGATATTTATGCTAATAGTAAGCATTGTCATTATCTACAAGCAAAACATACTTGTCCTACTCCTCCTAATCAAATTTCCCCCAGAGTCATACAAACCTACAAGCATATTTGTAGGTTTATTCTATTATAAATAGATAATAAATTCTATTATAAAAATAGCTTAAAAAAAAAAAACTCTCAAATAACATTTTAGTTGTTCTACCAAAGGTATCACTTTACTGGCTATAGCAGACTGAAATTATTTGTCTTTTGATTTGGCTAATCTTATCTTAACAGATGAGCAGACATGCCTAGAACTTATATGAGAGACCATCTGGAAATATTAGGTCCTGAATGTGCAAGGCAAAGTGTCAGAGACACTGGGTCATGAAACTGAATGATTGGAAGATTACAATGGTTCTCTTGCCACTGCAAGATGGCATAAGAATTGTAACAGGAAATGAAGATTCAACTGTTTATCCTCAAAAGACAAGAAGCATGGCTTCCACCCCTGCAAATACCACCTTCATCTCACCAGCTTCACCTCTTCTAGTTCTCTTTTTTACATCTGAGTGTCTTTGCTGTTTATGCAACACTATGTATGATGGTTTCTTTTCTCATGCACCCTTCTATAATTGAAGTTAGGCTAACACCTCTTACTCACCTCTAAGCAATTTGCTAGAAAAGCTGTCTCAAAAGTATACAGAATATTAGAATTCATAAGGAATTAAGTAGATATTATCATTAATGGTAGCATAGCACATCTATAGTTCAGGCCATTCAACATGAATAACGATATAGCAAGAGTACCAGGAGATTCAGATAAGACTGTTAAAAATTACCAGAAGTACTAAAAGACTTTCATATTGAAAAACTGTGAAAATGTTATTATTATTTATTGGCTACCTCTGGGGAGTGGACACTGGATTGGGAAAACACTACTCTATATCTGACTGATTTCTAACAACCAGTATAGGTTGGGTTTTCAAGTTATCCAGTATTACATATGTTGTGGTTCATTCCTAATCTTGCAATGTGCATACATTTCCCAAGGAGAAGGCTTTTAGCAAGAGAGAGACGCAACTCTTTCCCTGTTACACTCTGGAGATGGAAACCTTCAGACACCTTTCTTGGTAAACAAGGTTGTCTTTAAATCTGTAGTACTAAGGTATTTAGTACTAAATTTCCATCAGATTAGGAAGATTTTGGCATGCTTAACTGAAGATTTACAGTGGAGAAATTGGGCAGTGACAAGCATCATGGCACAGAAACACTACAAGTCTGGTTGTAAGCAAAGTGGAATGAGCCAGATTCCAGTGTTGCCAGTAATTAATAACATGAGGGATAAGAACTGTTGGCTCTAAAATGTCTTCATGTGGGAAAATAAATATTTGATGACCTTAAATAGTATGTCAAAGAAACAAAGAATATGCTTATATCTCCCCGCCCGCACCAGGTGTACCACTTGAAGTCTGACAGTATGACATCTTTGAACCCTACAGCATAAATTCTACCTTCTACCTGCAAACTGAGACTTCTAGCATGACATAATCCAAAACACATGAAATAAGTTTTAAAAAGTGATGTTTTGCTTGCATAGCTACAATTCTATTAGCGTCTCTCTCTGCCACAAATTGTGATAGAGAAATTCTTGCTTGATGCCCCGTGTTTGCCACAGGTTTCTGACTGTAGATAATTCATTCGATGATACAAAGATATGTTGCCAACATCTTCGAACCTTTAGAAAGGTACTTTGAAAACTGGTTCCAAAATATTTTGGATGGCAAACATCACTCAACTGTCAACACTTCCATTGGACCACCATGCAACATTATCAAATGTTCAACTGGTAATTTTTGTCACTAGAGCTCAACAGGCTGCTTGCAGATGTCCCACTGGGAACCGACAAACCACCAGTGGCCCACACACAAAAGCTTGAGACTGGTTAATTGGAATATGTTATTTGTAATAAGCCTTCCACTGGATTCTTCCTATTGTCTTTCACCAGTTCTAATGTCTTTCACAGTGAATCAAAACCAAATGTTAAAGATGGGGGAAAGAACTCGTAAAAAGAACAGAAGATGATACAGTGAAAACAGAAGGAGAAACTCCTGTTTCTGCACCCTGCCATATTGAAGAAGTCCTGTTCCAAATCTCAGGCTGCTTATGTAACACAGCCGCATCATCTCAGCCAAAGATTAAGAAACTGGAAGTCTATCACAGCATAAATTTATATTTAAAGAATTATATTTCATAAGCACTCTATGCATATTTTTTTCAATTTTTAGACAAATCTGCACTTCTTTTAAAAGGAATACAGTATTTTAAAGTATTTAAAATTAAATGCAGAAAACTGCTTTTTTAAGCAGTTGGTTTTTAGCAAGCTATTCCACTGTATAGTGATATATAAGGGAATATGTAATTTTTTCTGCTCAAAAGATTTTGGTCATATTTTTTATTGTATGGGACTAATATATCTGGGAAGACAGATCATGTGAGCTCTGTTCTATTTTTTGTATTTCTTTCAAATAAATTATTCACTACTTAATAATTCCACCATTTGAAGTTACCTGTATTTCCTTTGTTATCTAGAATCACAACATGAAATTTTTCAAATTTTTAATTCCTTAGGCTAGTATGGGATTTTACAAAAATATTAAGCAGACATCTTCCTCCTTTTAGGATTTTTTTGCTGAGAATAATTACAGCATTTCCTCTCTCAAACTGCTGTAAATTAGCATGATGAATTCTTCTACAGGGAAAAGAATGTATTAGTTCAGATTTTACATAAAGAAATATGATGGGTTACAATTTTTTTTTTACTTGGCAACATTTGCCCATTTCAAGAATATATTTTCTCTTTTCTGTAAATGTATTTCAGGAATTTTGCATTATGATTAACCTACTAGGCAAGACACTTTCAACATACTCCAAAGTTCATTTGGTAACGCTGCATGTGTGCAAAAAACACCAAACTTTACATGAAGAACTTGTAATCTTAGCATCCTTAATGACATTTCTCATGGTATTTCTTGCTCTGGTTAAGAAGATGAATAGAGATGCAGATGATGAGGAATGTCTCTCAATGGAGTGTACAGGATGCAAATGGTCAGTTGTCTGCACTGAGCAAGGCCCAGGATGCTGCTTTTTTCTGACCAGGTGGCCTCTAGAAAACACCCACAACAGTGCCACTCTAGTAAATTCTTACTCATAAGCTCTTGATTCATTCTCCCTCCACTCCTAGGCAGAGCTCCATCCATTCAATATGCTCTCTCACATGAACACCAACTCCACCACCTCACCTTGCAGGCCTGTCTTTCATTAAAATACATGTTCAGCCATGCCAGCACTCCAGTCATGTGAGCTATCCCACCACGTCTCTAACTGCACCAAAGCTGTGGCCCTGCAAGTGCTCACACACCTCTAATTCCTTGTGTTTATTCCCCATGCTGCGTGCCTTGGTGCACAGGCATTTCAGAGGGGTAATGGAGCATGCCAGTTTCCCAGAAGGAGTGAAGTAAGTATACACACGCTTCAGGTGGTTGGCCTTCTGGTTCTCAGCTTGAGAGGCAGCTAAGAAACATTTGCTGCTGCTGTGGCTGGCCTGCTTATTCCCACCTGGATGTAGTGCTGTGAGCACTGCCACTTTGGACATCAATCCCTCAGGTCTTTCAGTTTAAAGTCTGTCTTATCAAGCTGGCCAGCCTGCTGCCAAATGCCTGGGAGCAGACATAGAAGATTGGTTGGTGGTTGGTTTTTCAAAAAACAAAAAATATCAAAAAAATTTTCTCACACATATTATGGCAATTTGCTTCACAATTCACTGTGTAGTTAAAAATCTCCATTGCCACCATGTGAATTGTGATTCTATAATTTACTTTCAAGATGTTTTGTTCTCTTTCTTAGCCCTGCTTTAATGTTATCTTTACATTTCGAGGTTGCCCCTGTAGCAGGACACCTAATGGGATACTCATGGAGTCCTTGCCTGAAGACTCCCTAGTCTTATGCTTCCTGCTTCAGACGTGTTACAGGCCATTTCCAGGACTGCCATTACCAGAAAGAATTGGAAAAGTCCTGGCAGCCGTGACATCTCACCCTCAGGCTCTGGGAGGACTATGTGCTTGCTAACAGGTCAGGTTCAGCTAGCAGAGAGATGCTTCTCTCCCTCTCAGAATGGAATAACCCTCAGCTGCCATTTATATATTTTATTTCCTCCTCCTAACCTTGGTCCTGGAACTTCATACCCTTGTGTCACACAGTTGTTTCTTTTCTGCTGGGGGAATACTTTGTTCCACAAGCTTAAGTGGCGTTGTCTGCTCAGCTGTGCCATTTCTGAATCAGGCAGGGTTTCTTCACAGTGAACCTCCTTATGTCCCTCTCTACAACATTTATGGGTCCAAAACTGTGCCTACACATGTATGGAAGTTAACAGATCACTAAAAGTCTTCATTTTAGCTTTAAATCTCTATTGGCTGCTTCCTTGGTCAATAATACCTTCAACCAGAAAGGAAGTGCAAAAGAAGGGAAAAAGAAGGAATCCACTCTCAGAATGAAGCCTGGTAAGCCAATTTCTGTGAAGATTTAAGAAAGAAGCCTGACTGGCCAGTGGTGCTACCACTCCCTACATTCAGGACCACTGATGGACAGGGTGCTGACCTCTTGGTTGGAGCAGTGCACATTAGTATAATTATACCCCGACTTCATCCCAAAACTTAGCAAGGATTACTGTCTTGAATTTTTGAGATTGTAGTTACAAAATGAAGTGAACCCTGGGCAACATATTCAGCTCACTTTCACATACACACTGCAAGCCTTGTTACCAGGGCCTCACAAAGCATCTCTTGAAAAAGGAATACAAGATGGTCTTTGTAAATAAAAGTTCATGAGTCTGAGGAATGAAGTCATTTTCCAAAATCACAGTGAACGATTTTCTTTTTCACGAGCCGGCGAGAAGCTGAGAACCGGGCTTGAGGGAAAGGAGCTGAATGAAGCATGTTAGAGAAACCACTTAGCCCTATTAGCCCATGGCACAGCCAGGCTGTCTCCCTCCTCCTCTTCCTCCTCCTCCTCCTCCCGCCCACAGCCTCCCCTCCCCTAAGACATAAGGAATGGCTAGTCTAGCGGGTTTTATTTAATAAATTTGGCACATTTCTGCCTTCCACTGAATAAACTGGAGATGTTAAAAAATAAACAGTCAGGAGAGTTAATGATTTGTTTGGAGCAGTTGTATGGAGTTGTGGGGGGTTGGCATGGAAAGGGAGGAAAGGGTGACCTCACTTTCTGAACAGTAAAGTTTGAGTGGGAGGGTCTCCACACGAAAGGTAAAAGAAGGAATGATGTGAACATATGAAGGAAGCCAGAGCACTGAACGGAGTGTCAGTCTGTATCCTGACAGGGGGAGATAAGGTGGCTGGAGAGCTAGCGGTGCTTTCCTGGAATACAATCTCTGTTTGACACTCTCTGCTTAAGCACTGCCCATCTGTATGTTATTGTGCTCGAGCCTCTGGGGAAAAAGAGGAGCCAAAGGCACGGAGAGAGAACGAGGGAGGCAGCAAAAGCATTTTTCTTCTTTTCATTTTTTTTTCTTGTTTTTTCCTTTTTTCTTTTTTTTTTTTTTCCCTCTTTTAAATCGGGATCCGGTTAGACTGCCTTGAAGTGCCACATCTGGAAACTGAATGCTGAAAGAAAGTTAAAATAACTGAGGCACCACTAAGCCAAGGGGGGCTGATTGCAGAAGAGGGTAAACAATTACTGAGACGCTAGAAGACCACTGTTGGATGTAAGGGGAGGAAATGGCTTTGATCTCCGCCTGGCCCCTCGTTTCTCCTGTATTTTTCTTTTTGAGATGCTTCTCCTCCAGCACAGCCTCGAGTGAGGGAAGTGTTTTTCAGTTTGACATTGAAGGTAGCTCAGCGGTCAGCACGCAAGAAGCCACTGTTATCAGAGGGCAGCAGCAGGCAGTAGCTACTGGAAGTTGGGTGCCTTTTGCTGAGGTACAGTAATTCCCTTCTCTCTCTCTAGTGTCTGCAATTTTCTGTTTTCACCTGTCTGTGTCAAAGCTCCCATCTGGTAAACGTTAGCTTAATCATTTGAGCCTTAAAGCGATATAGGAGGATTTGGGGCTAAGGGGGGAGGTGGTCTGGGACATTGCATTTCGGGACTGGAAAGATATAGTTCAGACTTCAAAATGTACACATGCCCTGCCTGCTGTGAGCAGACAGCTGCTGTACTTTGCAGTGAAGTTGGCTTAGCGTGTCTCTGACTTTCCTGCCAACATAACTAAACAGGCCTGTCCAAACAGAGCTATTTTACAAGAGTTAATTGTCACAACACTTTTCTGCTTGCCTTGTAATTCCTGCAATCGTAATTCACTGAAATTTCCTGAACGAGTCTATCTTTTGATGGCAAAATCTGTCCTGTAAAAGTTTTTGCTTTTGCTTCTGAATGCGATCCACCTTCAAAATCTGAAGTTTGTTTTCACAGTGAAAGCAGGGGATGATAAATCAAATGCATCTGGGAAACTGCCTGCAGAGAACACACCTACAGAGATTTCAAGTTCCAAAAATTATGTGGTTGGGATTAGTGACAAATTAAATTAGAGAGATCTGAGAAGCAATTTGACAATGGAAAAATTTCCCCTGTTATTTTGGGGTTGATTTATACTCTTTATTTTAGCAACATTGCATCAGGAATGGGCTACTCAAAAATATGTCTTGAGGAAATAATAAATTACTCCAGCATACACGGGGGGTGGGGTAAGGTTGGAAGTGGAACGGTGGACGCAGCACAGTAATATCTCATGCATGGTAGATACAAAGTAGGAGGGTAATTGAGTTCCGTAAGGTCATGGGAGGGAAAAGAGTAGTTCTAGCATAACATCCAAAAATGAGGTGAGATTAGCACAGCTGTGTCACTGTGACAATATGAAGATAGAAATCTCCAATATCACACAGCTGATTTTCCACCTATCCTCCACTTGCCAGAATTAACAGCCATAGAAATAAATGCATAAAGCCTTCAGATATCCAGGGTTACTGCTGCAGGGCAGGGCAGAGCTCATTCCCCTGCTCCAAGCAGCTGGACAGCCTCAAGAAACGCCTGCCCACCCTGCCAGAGAGTCCGCCTGAAACATGACCTGTGTGAGAAAACTGAAGGTTAAACCCTGCATTGCTCAGCATAAGGACTCTCAGGAGCCATCCAAGTTTTTGGACAGGCTTCATGGTGTAGGATGTACAGATTTTCTTCTCTGGCCTCGGATCCGCACCAAGAAGCTGCATTGCCACCTGTTGCTTACAACATGGAAACTCCCTCAATTAAATGCCTGACTTAAGAGCTGGATGGGTTTTGTAGCTGCTTTTCATGGGATAATGAGCATAAATGATTGTTAGTCTTTCTTGTTATGATAGTATAGTATGGTTTTCCCAAAGACACAGTTCACATTTCTTCATGCAAACATATTAGATTTTACCTTGGGAAAGCACTGTGGGATATATTGGACACTGCAGAGGAATGACACTTTAATTTCCTTCAACTATTTCAATCCTTTCTGAATTTTTGCTCAGGCCAACATAATAGACTCAATAACTCGTGTTTCCTCTGGTAGTTTACTTCAGCCTATGCAATGGCAGCACTTAGACTCTGGATCCTGTATTACAACTGGATGACTGTGCTTGGTATCATCAGCCAAGGCCCTTGGCTGCAGAACGCTATGGTTTCATGAGGAAGAAGCAGGGACTTCAGGACCCCTTGTTAGCTGCATATTTCAGCACCTGAAAATTGCCACCTCCGTGGCAATTTCCAAGGAGGCCCAGTAGGATGGATTTTTGGGGATAGGACAGATGGCTCTGTAAGAGTGAGAACCTGCTCATTGATCCGTGTGTGTGGTTGGGAACAGGATTTGAGGAACAGGCTTTAAGCCTGGAGGTTGATGTAGGGGGAGGAGAGTGACACTTTGGTAGTCTCTCATCCGAGGAAGGAATGTTACTTTTGGTCCTCAAAGAGCTTCTTCCTCCCACAGCTCACCTCCCCTTCCTCAGCTTCAGGAACAGGGTTATCCCAGTAGGTTTGAATTAGCCTCTTTAGAAGCACGAGTGCTTAACCCACAGCTCACAGTGAACCACAGAGTAAACTCCCTTACACAGCGCGGTTTGATTCAGCTCCTTCGTCTAAATATTGACTCAGGCCTACAGCTCCCCGGAGCAGACAGAGGCTGTTAGTCATGTCAAATAGTGCCAAATTATACAAAGGGGGCAGTTTCTTATGGCAGAGTTACAAAGCCACAGATCGGGCTTCACTGTGGTCTGTGGTGACAGTCAGCTGCAACATGGAACACGCCAGTGGGAGTTTCCAGGGTGTAAATGGTGGGATGATCTTAAATCCTGGTAAGAGTTTGATATTATGAACCTATAGAAGAACAGGAGATCTCAATTAATGTAAATATGTATCAGTGAATGTTTCTCAGCTTTTCAATCCTCTTCTTTTACCATGTGTGGCAACCCTAAACTGAGAGAAGGGGTTTAAAAAAACAGAATTAAAGTTAATGAGGAGCTTTGCCTTTTTTTTTTTTTTTCCCCCAAGATTAGGATGAAAACCTATTTTTCCCCAAGATTAGGATGAAAACCTTTCAAGAGAAAAGAAGTAACTACATTCTTAATGTGATGCTGATATGCTGTGTCCATGCACAAAAGAGTACCACGGGTCTGAGTTGGACTTCAGGCAACGTCAGCTACCTTGGTGCCCTCATTCTTAGTCATTCTGTAATCTAGAGCACCTAAATTAGGTATATAAATTGTTCCTAGATGTTTCAATCAGAATCATGGGCTGTCTTCAGGTACAAATCCAAATTCCCCATACAGTAGTGGAGACAGTAGATTTTTTTAAACCTCTTATTTCTAGAGGTGTTCCCTGGAAAGAATCAAAGAAGTCTCTTCCTCTTGAAAGACTTTGTTGGATGCTTGCTTCAGGACAGCTTTATGAATCAGCTAAAATAGATGTTTAACTGGACAGATTCCACACCATGAAATGTTGTGTTCCCTACATAAGGAGCATTGTCAGTGACCACCATGGAATAAGGTATCTGCCTCTTGTTAAAAAAAAAAATTGCTTATAAATTGATTAAAATTATTCAGAAAGGTATAATGAGGAGGATTACAGTGTTAGGAATTTGAAGATAGCTGAGAGCGTGTGCAATCCAATTTGCCAACTCAGAGAGAGGTTAAGAAAAAAATTCGAATTTACTGTGTAATTACATACAGAAGTAAAAAAAAATAGGCTTATTATTCTAACAAATTAAGGTATTGGTATAAGCAACAATTGGAAACTGAAGATGACTATGTTGAAACTAAGTTAGTTAAAATTTTTATTTTCACAAGTGATTAAGCACTGAAGATTTTATTCAGCTGTGTTGGTTTGTCCATGAAGAGGCAGATCAATATGAAAAGCACTCTTAAGTACTCAGACTACTTGTGTGCTATTTAGGAAAATTAAGTTCATTGGCTCATAAAGATAAGAAGGGGAGGTGGGGAGATGTTACAGTGCTGAATCTTGATGGCTACGGGGAGACAGATAGAAAAAGAGTGAATGCAGAGCACTGGATCCAGCTCATCAGTACAACCCAACAGCAGTTTGGAGATTATGAGACTGTTTTTTCCAAACAAGGATAGATTAAAATATTTTGTAAGGAAAATTTGTGAGAAATGGAACCAAAATACTTAAAAGAGGCAGATATCAAATGAAAGCAGATAAGAAAGTGGCTAACATCAGAGATGTTTGTTTTATATTCCACTCACTAGCTTGGACATAGCAGAAGGAAAGGGAATGGTGAGACACTTCCAGGTTTGGTGAGGCACAACGGTAAAATTGAAAACCAGAAGTTCTGAGAACAGTTATGGCCCACTGTCAAACACATGCCTCTAAATGAAGAGGCAGGTCATACATTACCATTTGAGTCTGAAGCCTGCCGCTGTCAATATTTGTGTTTGTAAATTTCTGTGATATAATGGTTTTAATTATATAGGTGTAGATTTTGTTCCCCATTAGGAAGAAAGTTCCTTACAGAGTCTAAAGTGAGAGTAAAACATGGTTCAAGACTTTGAATACTAGCGTATCACAAATGATTCTCTGTGACACTTAGTTGTCACTCTTCTTAATATAAAATGAATGTAAGGTGACATCCAGTAAAATATTAATTTCATTCTGATGTAAAGGACTTACAAGAGGCCAGAGACCAGTATAGGAGATGAGTGTGGGAAGGATTAGGGGAAGAAAGGGAAGACAGACATTCTGTGGAGACATCTGCCAAGCCAAAAAAAAGATAATCTCAAATGTCCTCCCTGGAAAGAAGAAGTGAAGTAAATAGTGGGAAAGGAAGTAAACTAAAGCAGCAAGACAAAGGAGAGGAAAAAATTAGAGCAAGAATGAGATAATCAAGAGTCTTAAGAGTAAAGAAAAAAAAAAAAAGAAGTTGGGACAGGGCAGTAATCCAATTCCCAGACTGAAGGAAGGTATGATATTGTTGGATAGATAGAAGAGGAAAACTGTTTCCAGCATCAGTGTTTTTGGCTCAGGGGAAAGGCAGAGAGGCAAAAGTCCTTCAAAGGAAACAATTATCACAGTCAAGTCAAAATTAGCCATTTACTGTAAGAGAAAGTAAGAGGCAGAAGTTATCTGATGGAACTTGTGTGTTAAAATGACATGTTTGACAATCATTTTTTCCCACCTGACTTTTACCAGAAGCTTGCCTTCTGGTTCTCTAAAGTGATAAGCAATGATTAGCATGGGACTTGTGACAAACTTACCTCTCTAAAATGGCTCACATTAAATATATAAACTGACAGCAACCATAAGTCCCAGCCACTTGTTAACAAAGACTCAAAATGTCACCAAATTGTCTTCACTCCTTTCCCCCAAAATGGCTGGAACAGAAAATCTTGCAAACTGTTGAGAGAAACCACAATTTGATCCCTGCTTGTACAATTAATCTGTTCAAAACAAGCTAGTACTACAAGAAGCAGCAGAAGACCTAATCCTGAGGTGTGAGCCAAAAAGCATTTTAGCTTGACAGGAACCTTTATATTCTTTAAAGCTAATGTGAACTGCATATACTTTTAAAAAGCAGATCTTTAAATTAATTCACTTCAGACCCTTGAGGTTATGTTAGGTTAACTCCTATAATGGGAAATTTGGATTTCTAACTGCTGTTTTTTTCTGATACAAAGTTATGTTCTGAGAAACATCTACTCGTGGGGAGGAAGTTTTACTGCAGATGTTTGTGATTCCAACTTAAGTTTCTCATCAAAACTTTAATGAAAATCAGCTGCTTGGAGTAGTGCCACCAGTCTCCAAACCTTTTGAATCATAGGAAGCTAAAGCAAATGGAAGCACAAGACAGAGCAGATGCATAGTTGGAAGTTTTCTCCATTTCAAGAAGATGTATAAAATAGTCACCAGAAAACCAATACACTGACTGTATTCCCACAAAGTTTTGGGCAAGTACTAGCAAAGTGGCCTAAAGCTTACTCTGGACTGTGAAAACCAATAAAAAGCCTTTTGTGCCCAATCTTATTCACAACATGGGAAGAAAGGAAGGAATTAAAAGTCCAGTTTTTCCAGGGGGCATGAGAAGCAATGAAAGAATTGCTTTCTGAAGGAAAACTTGGCCTGATTTAAACTGATAACAATTAGAGCTTCTAGTGTTCAAGAGCTGTGTAAAAGAGGTCTAGTTTCTGAGTAACATATATGCAGCCCCTGATAATTTACAATTTGCTTCTGGACTTAGATTTGAAACACCAAAATATAGACTCTTTTGTTTTATATTTTAATTGGTCCTCTTGAATGTTTGGATCTGATCCAAATCCATTTTCACACACCACCATGAGCAGGGTATGTTTGGGTTATGCATCCTAATGCAAGATTCAACAATTGCTGAATAACGTTGTACACAAAGCTGTTAGAGCTCCAAAGATTTTGAAATTTAATTCTTTGCCATTAAAATCTCAAAGATATTTTCCTATCACTCAGAATACATAAAGTGTGTATTTGACAATGAAAACAGATTGACTAAAATACAGTAAATATGATCTGGCTTTCTCGTTCCTGTTTAGCTGTATTTTGCAATTCTTTATATAGTTATTTCCTTGCAATAAATACTTTATGAATACTAGAACTCCTTTTTTTTTCTTGTGACAAACCAGCAAGAAACAGAGAAAAATCCACAGCATTCAAGAGTCAAAGAATGAAAGACGGCTGTGAAAAATATTTTAGAAATTACTATTCCAACTTTACAAGACTGTAAGAAAAACTATGATGTGTTCAGGTCATGACATATGGAAGCCAGGGAGTATGAGAGGAACTGGCACACCTCAATTAATTTGAAACATAATTTAATAATTACCAAAAAAAAAAAGACTCCATGTGGGAGAGCAACTTTCAATATGTTCTGTAAAAACAGACTTTTTAACTAAAACTGTAATACTCAGAACCACTGTTTGACTCTGCCTACCCAACAAAATGAATAAAAATTAGCTTGTTCAATCTTTGACCTTTGCTGCCAGTGTAGCTACAGGAAAAGTAGCTACATAGAACCAGCACATAAACCAGATACTTTCTGACCTGTGTTACCGCCCAGTCACCACCCTACAATGCATTTTTTACTCTTTTATGAAAGACCTTCCAAGTGGAGAGAGATTACCAGATTTTCTGCCAAGGCTAATGCAATGCCAATATGTCCTAGGGTTTCCTACTGTGTTTTTCCACCTTTGAGCCTAGATGGTAGCCAATGGAGAGCCACAGAGAGCCTGCCAGTCGTGACTCCCTTATGCTATGCTCCTCACTCCAGGCTCATAACCCTCCCTACCCTGGCTATTAGAATCCTTCATGCCCCAGAAAGGCTAACACAGTCTGGCCCATTGAGGGTTGGCAAGGTCTGCCAGTACCTGGCACATATCCATCCATTCAGAGGGATGTGGGCAGGTATTGGAAGTCTAGACATGGTATAAATTTGGGGAATTTGCATACCCTGCTCAGTCTTTGCAAGTTTGTGGTTTTCTGTGTCTCTCTACTTCCAGTCAATGGCAAGATAATCTGCTGAGGCTATCCTTGGTCAAGCAATAGCCATAGCAATCACTGCTCTTCTCTGCTGTGATTCCAACATTTCAAAGAGATGCAAAATCAAACCAGGAAATACTAGAAATCTGGAAGGAGGGAAACTGAAGCTTGAGATTTACCATCTCAGTATTAACAGGGTCCCACAAGCATATTAGTACTTGCTTTAATGCCCGCTTTTCTTTTTCATCCCTTGAAAATTTTTGTCTCTATCTGTAAATCTCTCAGGGAGTACTTTAGTTTGTCAACTAAATATGTCTCACTTATCTGAGAGACTCAATGACTCAGAATGTACATTTCATGTAAGTGGGGACTGGGTGGAGGGTGGTTAATGAGGAAACAACATAGGTTTATCCCTTTTCCTGTAAATTCAATAAACTTGGCATTTTTTGAAAGAGGAAAATCAACCAGCTACCCTTTCAAGTGCAGATTTTCTATTTCTAACAGCAAGCATCTGTAAGAGTAGCAGTACTAATAAGTAAATTAGAGACTGGTATTAATATCTGATTCTTAGCTAGCTTCCAGACAGCTAAAACACTTTATCCCTCCCCCTTTTTAGAGAATGCCTTTTAAGCAGAGGCTTTGTCTTTCCCACTGTATATGGAAAAAATGACTGCACAGTTCTATGGAGAATGCCTAGCTGAGATATGTTTATGTTGGATCCAACCCCATCTCTGTTGCTGAATGGCAGTTTGTTTTCCACTTGAACTGGGAAGGGGATAACAGTCTGGAAACTTTTTCAACACAGGAAATTTTTAAAAAATATAATACAATTACTTAGTCAAGGTAATAGATAATGTTGTTGTTCTGCATAAAACCATCTGGGTTTCAGCTATTTCTTCTTTTCAGGAGTCCCCATCAGTCTGTCACTGCTGCAGTGGAGGCATGCTCAAGCCCACCCAAGGGATCAGAATACACAGTGACAGTGGGCTGGGGAAAGGGTTCCTTGTCATTTTTTTCCTGCATGCCATTCTCTGCTTTGCTCACTGGTTTGGAGGTTTCCCCTCGTGCAATTAGCCATAGTCACTGTCTCTCTGACTGCCAGCTCTACCATGCCATAGGGAGAAATAAAGGTAATATTTTTTCTGTGTCTTCCTACTAGCCAGATTTTATCAAGAATTGTAGTAACTATTTTCAGTCTTGCTAGTTTTAGTTTTAGTGATCTCTGATCTTTGCACCTAAAACTTTGAGAACAAGGTTTCCACCAGCTTCATAACCTGTCCTTTATTATCATCCAAAATAAACTTCTCTTTTGGAGGCTGATGAGTTGATAACTCATCAGGTAACATATAAATAATCCAAATTGTCATGGGTAAGTCAGCAAGTGGAGTTTTCAAGTTAAAAACTTATGAAGTTAGTGTTTTGTCCTGTGTCCTTTAAGGCAACCATTTTTCCAGTAAATTCTGAGGAGGGCTCAACCCCTCTGTATATATAAACTATGGAGAACTTCTAGTGTTTAGTCGCTGCTTAAGACAGCAACAGTTGGGAAACCAGACTAAATTCAATCATCAGCACTCTTTAGCAGCTGCAGACTGGCCAGACATGGTGTGCCTGGCTCCAGACCAGCCCTGCGCTCCCAGGTGGGAGCATCACTGGGAATGCAGGCAAAAAGGAACAATATTGATATCCATGCACAGGGAATGACAGAAATAACACTAATAACAGAAAATTATGCTTCATTTGTTTCACTACTTATTAAGCAGTTCATTTACTGAAAAAGATTGTATGTTCA
Organism: Taeniopygia guttata; assembly: GCF_048771995.1. Classification (NCBI taxonomy): domain Eukaryota; kingdom Metazoa; phylum Chordata; class Aves; order Passeriformes; family Estrildidae; genus Taeniopygia; species Taeniopygia guttata. The sequence goes on along the minus strand of NC_133027.1, from coordinate 47,860,483 downwards.
CAACAGGTGTCACTGCTTTATTTATTGTTTTGGTGTCTGAAGACTCAAATTACTCAGATTCACAAAAATACACTGCTGCAGATTTAATGAGAATTTCATATCACTTATCCAGAATACTCCATTAATTTGCCCAGATCTATGGCAAACACACTAGTTGAGGTTTTTTATCAAACCTATCTCGTGAGAATTTCATTTAAAAATAACAATATGCAAAAATATTACAGGGCTCTACTGAATGACAATTTAAGCAGGAAAGAATTTGCTTTTACATTTGTAATTTAAATAACAAAAGAGAAACTTTGTGTAATAATTACTTTAGTTGTAATAATTATGTTAGTTTGCAGTCTTATTAAATGCAATTAGAACTGAGACACCTGTCAAGATAAGTGGATAAAAAAAGATTACCAGCATTGTACCCAAATCTCTTCACCAACTTCAGGTTAATTTCTAATTTACAACATCAGTGGAACACTGGAAATAATAAATATTTCACAGTTAACAATGTCAGAAATTTAAAATAACAATATGGGGATTTAATGGACTACACTAGGGTGCTTATTATAAAACTATCATAAACATTGAATTGGAGACTAAGCTAAAAAATGTGCTCCTCTCAGGAATGTTTACAGTTTTAAAAATAAAATTGAAATTGCAAATTACTAATTTGCATGAAGCTTCTGCCTTTGAAATGGTAAATACTATAGAATGGCTTTTTGCATGCAGACAGTTCCCTAACAGCTGTAGTGTCCTACTAAATGGGGTAATTAACTGTCTAGCTGTGATGTCACACACTGAATTGATTTCTTCAGTAATAATAGTTAGAATGTGACCTTTCTTGTTCAGAATTTGATACTGTAGACCAGAGGTAATGAAGGCTTATAGAAATTATAAATAGAGCCTGGAGGCCTAGGGGAAGCTACTGAACAAGCTTGTTTGTTTTTAATTCTCTAGTTTGCAAGGCTTCAAAGCTCAGATAAATTTAGCAAAAAATCAACAGATAATAAATAAAATTGTAGAGCAGATGTCCACTTTTGCCTGCACGTTTTGGGGTATCTCATGGTGGAGAGCAGAACTTCTGTCTATCTCTCTCTCTGATCACTTTGATGGTGGAACTTGCTGGCCATCAGGTCAGTTTTTAACTTCTGAGGACCTCATTCTCCAGAGGAAGACAAAGATCCTTCTGAAATGTCACTTCATAGGGATTTATATGTTCAAGTACAAAGGCAATCTTGAATTTATTACTCATGGTCTGGGAATTTAAAGTCCATTTATTTCTTCAAATGATAACTTAGAGTGAAGCATGACAGCTCTGTGAAATGGCACCATCAGGGCATTTTATTTTTAAAATTAGTTATAGCTTACCTCAGTGGATGGAAAAACTCACAGAAATCTCCTCCTTAGCCAAGATCTGGTCTAGGAAGATGCATGGAACAAGTTAAGAGAAAATAATAGGACAGATAAAGGGGAAGTTACCAGCAGAATTAATGTTCTTTCTACCTTGAATAAGAGCTCCTGCTCTTAATTTGTTTTTTGACAAGAGAAAAATGCTTTAATCATTGTATCTAACAGAAACGAATGCCACCAATTATATTTTTAAAAAACAACCATATCAAATAAATTTTTCCATATTCATGTTTCCTTCCTTGTATGAAAAAAAAAAGAAAACAGATTTTCCTTAAATAGCTGAAAAGCTCACTTACAAAGTTAGTTTGACTCTTTCATGGGAAATTTTATCACTGAACTGTAGATTTTTCTTTCTATACTCTTGGACAAATCCTTTTCATATATCTGGTAAGCTCTGGCAGTAAACTATTGCGGGTCACTCATAAAAATCACCCTCAAATACAATAGTGAGGTCTAATCCTAAGAAAGAATGGTGGGAAAAATGGGGAAGGCAACACAATGCCAAGCAATGCTGTTTACATATCAAAATGTTTTCAAACTATGGCTGTTTAGCTGAAGGTCAAAAACAGCACTGAATTAAGAAAATTCTTGTGTCCAGAAACAGCTTTACATTCTCTGCAGACATCTGGAACAAGCAAAACACACAACTACAAGAAATGTCTGGTCACATAGGGATGTTCAGTATTCCTGGTGCTTCTGAGCAGTTCTCTTAAAAGACATGAAGTTGCTGAGGAGTGTCACTGCTGGGTACACTGGGTGTATCTGGGACACTGGGATTACATTGTGTGCTCTGCCACGGGTTACACTGGGTGCCTCTGGATACAGTCCCAGATAATCGGCTCTAGGCAGCCCTGCTTGGACCAGTCGACCTCCAGAGGTCCCTTCCAGCCTCAGCTATTCTGTGATTCTGCACGGCTGTGGTCATTATTCCATTTTACTGATCAAGGAACTGAATGAAAGAGTAATGTTCATTGTCACACAAGACATGAGCAGAAGAATGTATTTTCTTGAGTCCCAGTATTCTTATGAACTTGGAGAGAGAGAGAGCAGCTCCTGCACGGAAACAAGGCAATGAGTTTCTTTGATGTTCAGTGAGAGGGAATATTTTTGTTATGTTAATTTCAAACAGTATAATGAAACTATTGCTGTGGAGGTGTTCATAGATTAGAGGTGAAGCATATGTAATAAAGTGAATGAGTGGCTGAAACCAGGTGCAGGTATAGCAAAGGTAGGAGAAGAGGAGTAGGAGGACAAATGGAAAGCAGAACAGGGAGGACACAAGCATGAATAGTGGACAAGGCAACAACAGAATGGCTGTAGGAGCCAATGGGGGCAGGTGGAGATCCAAACCCTTCAGTGTAATGTTCAGTTGCTCCATTAATAGATACAGCCCAGGAGAAGCACCAAGGCCTCCCCCAAGAAGGGCCAATGAACAATCATCTCATCTGGTTGGCATTTACTGTAAGATTGTTTAAACGATATTCAAGCCTCGTTGCCAACAAGAGAGACATATAATATAGACAAGACTAAAAGGTAACTATAAATAAAAGCTAGGGTGAGCTATAAATACAAACTGAGAAGCCATGTGTTTAATCAATGCCTCACAACATAGAAACAGACTTATTGGTACATACTCTCTGCATCAAACCCCTCACTGCTACAAGTACTCACTGTGCTTCTGAGGAAATTGTTAACTGCACGAATATCTGTCCATAGAAGTATTCTTTCTCCTTTGGCAAATTCAAAACAAGGTCTAGAGAAAATTAATAAACAGATGATTGGCAACTACATAGTTACTATTGTAAAAATGTGGCAGCAGTATGAATGACAGAAAAATATCAGAGCTGTCATCAAGTACTTGTACATAAAGAGGACAAGGACACCTTCTAGAAATACTTTCTCCCTTGTGTCTCAAAAAAAAGAACACAACAAAGCAGAGAAAATTTAATTAGACAAATTCTACCCCAAGTCATACACTTCAGGATTCCTCAGATCATAGAGTCATGGAATGTTAAGAGTTTGAAGGAACCTTAAAGATCATATAATACAAACCCCCTGCCATAGCTGGCATTGTTGAAGAAGCAATAAAAATCAGTGTTTCAATACAGCCATCTATTATCTCAACCATTTCAGCTGTTGAGAGGCAAAGACCACCATCTCAAGCTTCTTTCTTACCAGGTATTATGTGAAAAAATGCAAAGCTTTGCTTTGCATTTTTTGATTTCACTTTGCTGATGATCTTGTGAACAGTCTGGTGTTCACGTGTCAAACAGATGAAAACAAAAACTGTGAAGAAGAGGAGCAATGCCAAATAACATTCAAAACAGAAAATAATATTACAACTACTATTTCATGCAGTTATCTCTGGCAATCCTGCTCTTCTGGAAAACAGGAATTAGGAACCATGCAGTGGCATCTGGAAGCATCTCATGGTGGGTTCAGTGATTTGTTATCTCCTAGTTAAGAAATGTGGTGAGCCAGCCTTTCATGGTTAGCTAGGCCAAATTAGAAAGATGGAATACCTGCTGATGCACACTGCTCAGATATTGTACATGTACCTGTAAAATACGTACTGTCTCCTGGGCACATAAAAACAGCATAGTTCTAACTTTAAATGCATCCCAAAATGTTCTTAGCAATGTTTCTCAGCTGTAGTCAATATCTTGTCCCAAAGCATTTTCAGCAAGAACTGGTGAGCTGGCACGACTAAGATCCTCATCCAAAATTATGGAAAAGTCTAGGTGTGAAGAGCACCAAAGCACACTAATTAATACACACCTTATTCATCTGATAAACTCAATCCCTGATGGACTCAGAGCAGCTGCCTACACTTTCAGAAATGGGAGAAATGAGAGCAGGTTTTCCTGTCTGCTGACCCTATGCAGTAAGTGAAGTTCATGTTTTCTAGTGAACATGCAAGTCCATCCAGTCCTCTGGGACCAAGGCCAAAACCAGCACATCTCAGCCAGCAGCAGGGCCCTGCAGAGCAAATATAGGTATATATCCTTTTCCCCCACTTAACCCTTGTCCATCCCCTTATACCCACACACTTCTGAAACCCCATGCAATGAAGAGATACCCCTAAAAACTACACATACTGAATTCTCAACCTGAAATTTAACCTCCAGCAGTTAAGCACCTTTTCTGTGATCAATATAGTGCATGTTTGCTGTGTAAGATGGCCTAGGAGACCCCAGGGCTCCTGAGTGTGCTGCACACCAGAACAGGGGCAGACACTGAGCTGGAGTTACACACAGTGTTTTCTGTTCATCTGCTGGGTTTTATATTTTCGCAACAAATGGAGAGAGGTTTCTTCTGCAGGTCACCAATGGCAGGAGGGTCAGGAGAGTGGGATGCAGTAGTATCCAGCTCTTTTTGTTCGCATAAAGTTTCTCAGCAGGCTGAAGAAGAACTAAATCTTTGTGCCTATGATTATGAATAACACATCTTTGACCTGAGGAATTTGAAATGTCTATTAGTTTACTCCCAGGAAGCAAGAAGCGGTCAAATGACCATCAGTCTACAACTGGAAGACTGGATTTTTAAAATCTATGTTTAAATGCACTGGAAGTCAATTATGCCCCAAGCTGAAAAGCAGATGTGAAAGCCACATTGCTGTCCTCAGTATCTTTTGGTGAATGAAATACCAGAAGTATATTTGTGTGTTTGTCCAAGGTAAAGAAGACAGTTTTGTAGTGAATGATTTCCAAGCATGATAAGCCAAAGATTTTGTGCCTGCCCAGAGTGGTTTTAAGACAGGATGTACATGGATTCAAGCACTTAGTTTATTTACATCCCAATTTGGCAAAGCAGAATTTTTAGTGTGCCTTTTGGAAGGACCCAGAAAGTGTCCTTAGAATAGGGTCAGTCTTTCTAGTCTAGATCTTCCCTGTGCATACGTAGATAATTGGTTGGGTCTGTCAGACATCAAGTGCTGCCATGCCACCTGAGCCCCCTGGCTTCACCTGCCCGGCAGAGGCACGGTCAGCTGTGGGGAACACTCCCCTGGATCTCGAGGAGAGCTGGGGAGCAGCTAAGGCAGAAAGTCACACTGTCTGCCTTGTTTGGAGGAGAGGTGACGTCCAAGGAGGCAATAAAGGAGCCAACTCAGGGATGGGAAAACAGTCTAAGGTTTAATCCAGGCTCCGAGGAGCTCCGAACTCCAGAGGATCCAAGAGAGTGCTCCTGAGACTCTCACAACATTTTAAATACCACGGCAGTAACAAGAGGAAGGGGATGCCCATTGACCAATGGGGGGATCTGGGGAGTGGAAGGTGAAAGGACAGACAGATACAAAAACCAATGGGGGAAGTTTAAGGGAGGGACCCTGGGCCCTCATCCAATCACTTGACACCCAGTGTAGAAGATTCTGGAAGAATGGGACGGGGAGCCGAGTGATGGACAAGGTAGCAGGGAGGGGACAGGGGAATGACTAAGCATTGTCAGGGAGATTGACATTGAGGGAACGGCGGGAAAACTCAGGGTGGAACCATTGGGAGAAAACGGGGGGTGAATGGGCAAACCATTACAGAATGGTTATAGAAATATAAAAACACAATACAACATTCAAGATTTCTTTTATATCCATCCACTTTCTCTACCTGAACATACTGACTTGTGGAACAGACTCTAAGGAGACTTTGCACTTCTCCAAGGATACAGGGCCCAGCAGTTTGGCCAGATCTGTGCCATAGCTGTTGCAGCCTGGACACTTCTACAAGACAGCATATCTGACCTGTGAAATAGGCTTCATCTCACAGACTTTGTATACAGAGCTGGCACCTACACACGAACTGCCCTCCACGTCCCTCTGTGCTGTTGGGAGAGAGCAGCAGACACAGATGACTAAATTTAGGTGTGTTTCTGTATACAAGAAATCAAACCATACCACGGGTGTCCAGCTGGCTTCTGGCCACATGGCATCCCATGTGGAAGTCTCCATGTGGATGACTTCCAGCTTGCTGTGGTTTAGTCTTCCTACAGAGGCACGCAGTGCCAAGGCCAGCTTGCCCTCAGAGAAGCACGGCCACAGCTGTTAGCTCAGCGCCGCACCTGGGGCATAGAGCTCCTTGGGGCTTCAGGGCTCACATAGACATGCTGGGTGAGACACGCCGAGTACTGAATGTTTGGCAAGATTTCTGTGAGCTCTTGGCTGGGGATTGAAAGAGCAGTCCCTATTATAGGTGATCAAAACCAGAAACTCTTTGGAAAAGAGTCCTGCCTGTTCTGAGGAAGCCAGAGGAACTGAAATAACATCAAATGTATAGTAGAGGACTGCTTTCTCAGGCTTATTTCTCTAATGTTCTTATTTCTAATAAACAATTACATAAATGAAAGTACTGGGAGATATTCAAGCAGGAAAACATCTTTATTTTTAGGAAGGGCAATAAGCTATTTATCTCAAGTTGGCCTAAGCAAACAAACTTCAAAAAGGCCTCAGAACTCTAACTGCCAATTTCAAATACTGCTTATAAAGACAAATAAACAAAAGCAAGCATGCTTGGGTTGGGTTTGGAAATGTCCTCAAGGAGCAGAGGGCTGATGTTGCCATGGTAATGCCATGTACTTCCAGCAGACTGGTCTCTGCTTTAGAGACAAAGATTTTTATATGAATGGAGGTGGTTTAGAGTATTCACTCATCTGTGTATGATAAAAAATGTAGAGTTTCAATGACTTAATATAACTTTGAATCCCAAACCTCTGTTTGTCTAAACTGTTCCTTCCAGATGGATAGACATTACACATTGATGTGAAGCTGTCAAGAAGGGACATTGCTGCACTCAATTTGTCTGATTGTTTCCATCAATGTATTGAAAACATGAACTTAAATTATCCATGTGTCCTACTTTTACAGGGTTCTATGGCTGATATGATGCCGGTTATATCAGAGAAGCAACATTTTTCTATTTTCTTTTCCCTGTGTTCTGAAGCAAAGCTTCATAATGTTCAAGTAGAGTTTGTTTTCTTTTTTCTTCTTTCCTTTCTTTCATTCCATAAGAGACAATGGGGACTTCTAATGGTCCTACAGTTCCAAAACTGTTAATAAATCAATGTCAAGTGATAAATATTATTAGACAAATAATTGACAATGTGTGTCACAGTTCTCCATAAATATTTTGATTGAGAGATAGCCTCTCAGGCCAGATTTCACACTCCTCAAGTATGACTTCCTTAGGTTTATGTCTTTTGACAATATTTTTACCACCTTTATGGAAGAGATCAAGCTGCAGAAAAATGAAAACTGCAATGCACAAATATATTTTCCAGATTAAACTATATGGCAAATTAAATTTCATCAAGATAAAGCAGATAAACAAAACTTATGTCGGCTTAACCAGAGCTAGCTATGTATGTACTTGGCCAAAACCAGATGGTGGGTAATGAGAATTAATTATATTCTCTTCCACTGAATGCTAAAAGAATATGATCAGGAACAGTTTCTAAGACTTGAATAGCATATCATAAATGAGGCTAGAGTCATTTATCTAACCTCTTGGCATATGAAGATGTGTGGAGGCTGCCAGAAACTAAGAAAATGTGCATCTTTTCCTCTTGCCGTCAAATATCACCTTTCTACACAAAGCACAGTGTCTGCAATACAGGATAGAACTTATTTGTATTTTTGCAGATAGATCTGGGATATTATATTAATTAAGTTAATTTTAATTTCAACACGAGCCCTTGAGTTCATCAGGCTCAGTGGTGCCCAGATTGCGTTCATTTTTACTATCCTGAACAGACCTTTCTCTCTAGTAGTGAGACTCTACCAAGTAATACCATAATGTTTGACCTTTTCCTCATGCTTGAACATGTAACTCCCTGAGGATCCTTCTCAGACCTGGAAGGAAGCACACCTTTGGGCTCTCTCTCTAGCAGCAAAGACCATAACACTGCTGGGAGCTACAAACAAGGCTCTACTGGCCCTGAACTCAGCAGTGTCTTGGCAGCTGATGTGCAGTGGCAACTGCTTTGAATTTGGTTCTTTAGATTCAGTTCCCCATGTGCACCAGCTGTTTCCTCTTTTACAATGGTCCTGGAGGACAGCACCATCTTTTTCTTCTGGGCTTCTTTTGGACCAGATGTGATGGGATTCCTGGTCCAAGACTGAAAATAGTAACACGGATGTAACACAAGCTGAAATGTCCATTAAATGTATATAAATGTAGACCATTTAACCCTGAATACACATGCTTTTGTGTACCTCAGCACTTGGGAGGAAACTCTGGAAATAACAAGCACTGGTGTGGATCCAAGGGAGCCTTTTATAGTGGAAGAGAGCTTTTTTGTGTTTATATACTCACAAGTCACAAGTTCCAGTACTAACCAAAGATACATGCCGTTAGATGAGAGAGTCAATGGCTACATCTGAAGTACAAAATAAAGCAGTGTTGGGACCTCCTAGTCAAATAGGACAACACAGCCTGTGTCCATGTGCTGAAATACCCCCCATTTTTGCCCAGGGAAGGGTAGCCCTATAAAAACTGCCTCTTGGGAGCACATCCTAACAGATGCCATGCCCTGAGCTGGGCCTGGTCATTAGAAGGAAAATCACAGTCTGTCAAGGAGCAAGATCAAGGCCTGAAACCACACTTTGCCTTTCTTCAGCTGAACAGTGCAGATGTGACCACAGAGAACGCTCTGTGTGTGCTACCAGCACAGCACTCTTCTTTTAGGGAAAGCAAACCAGAAGAGGCAGGTTCAGAGCAAACACCCAACCCAACACAGCTGCACCCCTCCTGCAAGCTGGCAGCAGGGAAGGAATGGGGGACCTGGTTCTGCCCTCAGTTTGCAGGTGCAGATCAGGAACATCTACAATGGAATTTATGGAACTTGAATATAATATGGGAGTAAATTCATACTTTGTGTATGTGAATTGTCTTCCATCTTCAGTCCCATGTTGCACCCAAACCAGCAGAAAGGTCTGAAGAAGCAGAAAATTACTACAGGCTCCCCAGAACTTTCAGCATGCAGCTGGTTCTTGTTTTTAAGTAATGCAATCATTAAATCCAGATGCAGGGCAGGAGGGGGGAATTAATACCCCACGGGTGCAGAGATTTTCAGGAGATCAGCAAGGCCAAGATTGGATTGGACTTTTCAACTTGAACTGGAACAAATTTTGTCCCTTGGGGAAGTAAAATATCTAATAATTGTGAAGACATAAGTGCTAATGCAGACCTAACATTTTGGCCTTCTAATTTTCTTCACCACTCAGAAACAGACAGTGGACGGAAATGTTCCTCAACTGCCTACATAACTATTTTGCAGGGAGGGTATTTCCATTTTGTTCCAGTCCTGTTTCTGCTTTGTGTGCAATAATTTTGTGCTCCCAGAACATTCAGCAATTTGAATCCCTCAATTAGCTCAACACTCTGACACTTCTTTTTATAAATATGATGTTGGCTTGAGCTCTGGAACCAATCACTCCATTATCACTAGTAGGGCAAGGAGCAACAAAAATATATCAGAGTAATTGAGAATGCCTGAGAAAACTTCAGAGCCCAAAGGAAATCTGGATCCCATTTTCCCTTGTTCCTCATACCATTGATTGTCAATATCTCATTTCTGGTTTACACTGATGAAGCCCATGGTTTAAAGTACTGTTTTAAAACAGTGAGCATCAGCACCTTCCAAGTTTTTAGTGATTAATTGAATAACATGGTGGGGAAAGGCTGTGAAAAAAATACCCAGATGACTTCCTCACATCTCATTTTGAAGACAGGCTCTGACAATAAAAACATAGGGACCCAGACTTAAGGAAGATATCTTAAAGAACTCAGAAGTGTGTCTGCTAATAATGGGAGGTAAACAGGTTCCCAGTGGACCTTAGCAAAGTCTGTGCAGCCCTTGCCCTTAATGCTAAAATCAATGATGTAGCACTGACCTGCACTAATTTGCATGAGGATGAGATGGAAGCTCTCTCATGGCTGCAGTGCAGGCATACCATCAGTTGAAGTATAAATGAGATTATCATTATGGCTGACTAAAGGAATTTCATAGACACCTTTACAAGCATTCCTACATTTTCATTGTCTGTATTCGCTGTCATAAGTAAAATATTGTTCTGCTTAGACCTGCAAAACCAAGAAAGCTTTTGGGCAGACACTAGAGGAACACAGCTAGGACCACCCACCAGCTCTGTTCATCAGAGAATATAACAAGCTTTAGATCTGTATGGGTGGAAAGAAATATTGCAAAGGCAGACATTGGGACAAGAATCTGTTTTCAATTTAGAAACAAACTGTCTCCCTTCCACAGTGTGTGGTGTAATCACTGAGCTGCAATCCTCAGTCTGGCGGGAGCCAGTTCTACCACTGTGTAAAGACTAAACAACTGAAAGAAACAAGCAATAGAAATAGACTGTATTTCTGCTGTTCCAAAGAGTCTGTGGTCTGAAGACTTTGCCTCCTAGGAGCTATTATCAAAGAAAGTGTTTCCAAAACAAACTAGATAAAATTCTGTGCACAAGAATGGTAAAGGCAACTGAGTTTTCCATTTATGTTCATCTCCACTTCTCAGAGCTCTCTGGGATAAGATTGGACTAATGATTCATTTCTAAACCGCATTTTTAAAGCCTGTTGTTAGTCATCTCCTAAGATGTTGTTTTCTAAGCAAGCAGTTCTCTGAGCCTAGCCACACTTGGGAATGGAAGTTAACACACAGACGAGACTCAGCATTGCTGGCTCTTGCTACCCAGAGCTCCACAGCTGTAACTACAGCCCGATGCAGGCGTGTGAGTGCAGGTCCCAGGAGTGACACGGCCATAGCGCCATAGCGTGGTGCCAGGGCTGGCTAGCCCCGGCCACCAGCAGGGACACTTGGCACTACTGCTCAGAGGCCAGATTCTGTGGGTAGGGGAGATATCACTGTGTGGGTCTGCATTTAGTACTGCTTACCTGCTGTTCTGCCATAGCTTACCTGGGCGTGAGAAGCTATGGGCGATAAGCTATAACTCCTCCTTGATTTCACCCAGGAAAATAAGGAATAGGAAGATACAAAGGAAAGTTAACCCTCATTTGATCAGTGCAAAACAATAAGAAGCTTCTCAGCTCATAAAAATTCAAGAAGACACATGCTTCTGAGTTACATGAACTTTACACTTTTCCCATTCTTTTCAAGGGTAGGTAACCTCAAGAGTCACAGAATACAATAAGTTCTGTACAGAGAGCCACAAAAAATACTTCAGGAAAGTCTGGCATACCTTGAACTCTGACAGTCACCTCAGGGATGCTGTTTGTAAGTGATAGCAGAAACATCACTGTTTCACTGGCAAATCACTGGTGTGGCAAATAATTTTTGGAGTGCTAATGACATGCCAATGTCTTCATATCAGCTCTGCAACAATATTGCAAGACTTAGACAAGACTGAATTATTTAGGATCCAAAAATTCATTAATCTAGCACAATACATGTGACACAGGGAGACTGGACAGGGTGAGCAGGGTCACACAGGGTATGTGAGCTAACAGAGTTTGCTCCTGAGGTCAGCCTGTGTACATCTCACCAGCTTTGCATAATGAGAGAAAAGTTCCTCAGTGAAGAACAAGAATTTATACAAAACGAAACAAAAAACTATCCTCTTTAATTTTCTTTTTTTTCAGTCTCTGAAGGGCACCTTAATAGCTTTGTGTTTCTGATTCCTTATATTATTGCTTGAATTATTATTCAAGAGAAGGTCATACAGATATTTACAATTTTTCTTTCATTTTGGTAAGCTTTGGTAAGTTTTCAAAATTACTAAATTATATACAACACATTTATTCAAAAGGGCATTGATCTTTGTAGGTATGTTTCTGTTTCCCATAGGTTATTCATCCAAATCTCATCAAAGCTTTGATGTAAAGCAAATTTTCTCTTTTCTTTTCTTTTCTTTTCTTTTCTTTTCTTTTCTTTTCTTTTCTTCTCTTTTCTCTTTTCTTTTTTTCTTTTCCTTTTCAGTAAAAGCTATTCCTTTCCTATAAATACACACCTTCTTTACCAAATAAGGATTATGGTTTCTGGTTAGCTCATCCTCTAGTACAACATGCAGTAAGAATCTGCCAGCTCTACACCCATAGCTTGTCAGGGACAGGATGCAGGCAGGAATGCTGACAGCTTTAACACTCTAAGGCAAAAAACCAAGCACCAGGACAGAGAGTGAAAACACAGACTCAAGTTCAGCAGCGTGTGTGTGGTCTGTTATGGTGGGGTTGTGCAGTGGGCTCTGGGGAGACCTGATGGCTGTAGCCTTGCTTTCCTCTCCTCACACCAAACCTAACTCTCCAGCTACATATGCATAGGAAACACTTTTTTTTCTCATTGCAGGGATGCCAAGAAGGATTTTATCGTACCAGCTCAGGAAAATGCTCTCCTTGCAACTGCAATGGTAATGCAAACAGATGCCTTGATGGATCTGGAATCTGTGTGGTAAGGACTTCCTCTGTTCTCTGATTGTCTGACTTTTAATACCAATGCTCAGTTTGAATATAATGCAAAAGCAGTGTTTGTACCACAGGAGCTTTTTGCTGAAGAAGGAACATAAGTAGGGCCAAGGCCATGAATTATCCTGGCCAAAATTAATTCTCACCTAAATTGTCTCTGCAGATTCAAAACACTTCCTTCATGCAGTATTTGTGACAGTTAGCATGTGGAAAATTTTTAGTCCACAGAAATATGGAAAGAGTTTTGTATACCTCTAGAGGAAAAAAGTATAAATTCAAACACATTTCTTTCTCCCCTTTATGAATACAGTGCTGTGTATAATATAAACAATTTACAATGGTGAGTGACCCCTGTGAGTGTATATACATGTGTTATCCATAGCAATTCAGCTGCATGGCAGTCTCCCGCTGTGAAGGAACAACATGAGAAGGTTGAAACAATACACCAGGGGAAGAGTGTGTTGAGTTCCAAGGTACTGTTACAATTTCCCATATGTTCAATCTGACTCAGAATCACCTCATACAGAAAACTGTGTGTTAGTAAGAGTAGTCAAACATTTGTAGCTCCAGAGGAAAAATCAGCCCAGTAAAACTAATCCCAACTACTAACGGGCAATTAGGGCACTAATACACTAAAAAAAATGATGGTTTAAACCACATAGCAAGAGCTAGGAACTAGTATATTCTTTGCAGGCTTGTAAAGAGTCCAGCTTGTAAGAGCCCAGAACCCCTTGCTCTGCCATGTGTTACTTTTGACAAGTCATAAACCTTTGCCCTCACTTTATCTCTTCATAAAATGGACTCACATACTTTTCTTTGTTGCAAACACTATCAAGTTTTCAAGTTTTCAGTTATTCAAAAACATCAAGTCAAGTTCCATGTCATATTTCCTACCATTTTTATTTCTGTGGGAAGAAGACTGTGCAGCTGTTCAGCACAGGAAAAATTACTATGGTTTGGCCATTGTAATGTGCTTAGAATTGGCTGGTTTCTGCAGAACACATATTGGCTTCATTTTTAATACTAAATTTCAAAAGGGGTTTTAGACCGCCAGGCATTCCCATCTATTCTCTTTCCCATGCACAAGGGTTTTGGCTCATAGGATCATTGTCCCTTTAGTGTCAAGTGACAGTGATGCCAAGGGGAAACTTCTGATGGAAAATTTGGGAACAAGATAGAGAGCTTGTCACAGGTCTACTTCTGATGACTGTGGTCACCAGAGAGCTTCTGGAGTAGAATATATGAATTAGGAAGTTATTATATTCTCCCTCAGGTTACAAACACAACAGAAGACTTGTTTCCTGTTTTCTACAAAAATATGGCTAAAGTCAAGGGTTCAAGACAAACAAAAAAAAACAAAACCAGATAATTTTCAGTATCAGGAAGAAATTATCTGAAAGTAAATGTACATTCCTGATTGGTGTTTCTTGTCTTGGAACCAGCTAGGTAATAAGGAATAAAACTAAAAGCTAAACCCTAGCTTACTGTTTGAGTTCAAATTGCTCTTTGATAGCTTATTGGAAGGATTTTAAAAGCTATTAAGCTCGGGTCATTTACTTCTGAATAAAAGGAACAGTGAAAAGGCTTAAGTGAAATAAAAGTGAAAGGCAGAGGAAAAGTGCAGAATTAAAAGGAGATTTAAAGGTTTAATAGCATAAACTAGAACCAGAGATGCCCACGGGGACTGCAGTAACAGGACCTTCCTGAAGATTCAGAAATTTCCAGAGAAGTTTGGAAGACTAATGAAATTGGTTAACAGCAAAACATGACTGAGAAATCTTGGGAGAAGTAAAGCTTAGAGAAAGAAATATATAACTTGAATTACAGAATAAGCACGTTAGCTGAATGAATTCATTCTATTTAGGAAATGGTGACTTGATGGTTGGTAATGTGACTTGTATTAGAATCAGTGGACAAAGCAGCCTTCCCTAAGAGCTGGAGAAGGTCATCTGGCAAAGCCTGCTGGGGCAGAAATGAGTCGATATCTCTGTATCTGGGAGTTCCTGCGAAGTGCTAGGACCATGTGGTATGGAGAGCTCACCATTCTCCCTATTCTCAAATTTTTTGGCCATCTACTCCAATAAGTCTTGCAGTGGAAATCATCACACCTAATAGCTAGACAAGATTTTCTGCACTCAGTTAGTTTTTAATGAGTTGTTAAAAATAAAGTTTATCCCACATTGTTATTGTTGTCATCCTTTATTTCCATGATTATGAACTTGCTATCTCCATGCTTCCAAGCTGCAACAGCATTCCAAAGTTTTATCACTTATGGATTCTCCACCATTACCATCTCTTACCTTAACGTTGAGCCATAGATACAAAACATCTTTAGCAGCAGATCTTTAGAATTGATTTTCCCCAAAATCAAAGTCTTCTATATCTGCATGTTTATCAACATAATGGAATGATTTAAACATTAAAAATGACATCACTTTTTAAAATTAACTCTGCTAAAAATGCTGGAAGCTATAATAACATGAAAATAATAATAACACTGTGTTTGGTTGGTAGATATTTTTTTATAGTCTAGTAATAACTAAGCTGTAAGACCTGAATAAATAGACAAGACAGTATAAAAAGGAAAAAGTACTCTGCTTCAAAAAGGATGAAAAGAAAGGGTTGGGCCCTATATGATGCTCTGAGGCCATCATATTATGCAAATCCCTCAAATCAATTTGGCAAATGTAGTTCCCACAGAATACAAATTAATGAAATTTTCATTGGCCTGTGCCCTGAATTCAAAATCAAATAACATTAAACCCTTTTTAATGATGCCTTAAGGTAGAGTGCTCATATCTTTAATTTCTGCTGACATATATATCTTGAGGTTCTGTTTCAAAACTTCTCTCAGCTTATTCATAGAGTGCAAATCAAATCCACAAGTCATTAAAAGCTTATTGAATGACACAGTCAATGAACCAACAATCTCCTTAGGTAACAAGACAGAAAAATTATTGCAGACAGAACCTTTCTTGCATAGATGTCCACATAAAACCAGTACGGATATCAGTCACATGATCCTGTGACTAAAACTGAAGAGACACACAGTCCATTTTGTCAGGATAGAAAATCACCCAAGTGTTAGAAGAAGAATAGCCAACACAGCATAAGCTCTACTAATGATATATTAAAAGAGAAATGTGAAATAATGCTTCATTTTAAAGACACTATCTGGTGATGCATGTAAGACCAGTAGGGGAAGAAACATCAATTCATTGTGCTGATCTTGGACTTCGGATTTTTAACATAATTTTCTCAATCCTGGCTACAAGAAGAAAATTAAGCTGCTTTTCAGGGTCTAGGTTTTGATTTTGGAAACATGCATCTATGTGATGTTAATTGGGTGAAACTGCAAAAGATTCAAGTGGCCATCTGCAGACGCAGGGATGTGCATTTCCCCGGCATGAAGTCCAGCATGTTTTGCTGCTAGTAAGACAGGAAGAATATGAAGGGAATATTTTACCTCCTGTACCATCCCCCAGACCACACCCCACCAGCAACCTACAGCTGACCTATTTCTTTAGAGCACCTCCACAGAGGGCTCAACATTTCAAAATTCAGACATGGGAGTGGTCTTTAAATTACTGATTATCAGAGGGGCTGTGATGGTCACATCTGAAAAGAGTGGCATATGGAGGTGCAACAGCTTTTCTAAAGCAATGAACTGTCACACTTGCATAGGATTGTGCAAGTAGTACAATTCACAGGGCTTTACCATACTTAAAAATCTGATTGCACAGTCTAGGGAAACAAGTTGCATGAGGTGTCTGCAATATATTGTGGCAATGACTCCAAAAGAACACAGCAAAATGGATTGAAAGGTTGGAAGTTCTTTAAAAATACCAAGCTGTTTATGCAGGCAAAATTTTTGTTAGACTGAGTTATCAGTGTCTTACTTTAAGTGCCTACTGTTAATAGAGATTAGATCTTCCTTGATGCAAGAAAACACAGAACAAAAGAAGTCTGAAAAAAGTATTATAGCAGAGGGTGAAGGTAAATTTCTTGTTGTCTCCCTAGAAATTGCTAAGTGTTTTTTTATCATTTCACTTCCATATATTTGATTGGTCTTTATATAAGGCCTCCAAATACTCACAAGGGAATAAATAAATAAATAAATAAATAAATAAATGTGACCATTTTGTAACAAGAAAGGCCAAATGATCCTAACAGTGGAGAGGATAAATCCACCGGTATCCTTTCCAGCCTTTTATGGAATTTTTTACAATAGAGCATATTGTCGTGTAAGTGATTTGTGTTTAAGCATTTGGGTTTACAGCTAAGTGGAAAGGTTGGAACAGATCTGGCAGTTCTGCCCAAGAGGATAATATGTTCCACATGGTTGCCAAGGCTGGTCTGGAGAACTGCCAGTGGATCTACAACCATCCATCAAGCAAAAAGCAGTAGGGAGCTAGCAAAACTCCCCAGCTTGTTAGGTACCTCTGCCTTCACAAAGAGCCTTGCTGCTTAAAAGAAAGAAGCTCACTGCTTCTTTCTGTGAAGATGGGCTGCAGATATCTATACAGCCTTGTTGACATATGTTTGAAAATCTAACCAGAATGCAGTATTAGAATGCAGAGATTGTCAAAAACATTATTGTTAGTCAACACATTTGCCCAGGTATTTCACTCCCTCTTAGCTATGTTTAAACTTAGTATTTGCTGTCCTACCCAGCTTGCTGTTGAAAACATGCAACAGTGATCCCCAATGTGTAAGCATTTTGTTTCCGCTCCTGCACAGCCAGTTCCATGAAGGAAATCAGGCCAGGACTGCAAGGAGGGGCTGCTGCTGCTCTCCCACCTGCTCAGCCACATTTGTCACAGTTAGCTACACCAAGTGATGGGTTGATAAAGTAGTGTGCCAGGTATGTTTGGCAAGGCATCAGCTCAGGTCTATAAATCAAAACTTTGACATACAGGGGGTAGTTTGACCCAAACCACATCAGGAAATTCGTTTTGTAGCTATTCTTGGTTTTGGTTTTTTGGTTTTTCTGGGGGGGTTTTTTGTGGGTTTTTTTTTTTTTGGTTTTTTTTTTTTATTTAAACAGGTGTCTTTAGTGCAAAATTGCAAAATACTTTATGTTTACTTTAAGTCCCTCATCTCCTTCTTCCATATGAAATTCTGAAAAATAATACTGTATATCACCCACAATGGCTGGAGAGAGAACGCTTGAAACCCTAAACCTCATAGATGGAAATGATAAAACATGTACAACTCTTGGCTTTCAAGTCATTATGATGCACTCTGGTTTTTATTACTATTATTTTGGGATAGCAACAAATTCTCGTGTGCTGGGATGGGCAATGCTATGCAGTTCTGTAACCTCAGATGTGACAGGAGAAGTCTAAATCTACCTCCAAATACAGACTGCACAGCCACGTAAGCCACCTGCTTATATAAGTTATTTATCATTGTGGAATCTACTGCATTAACAGTTGTTTAAAAACTGTCTCTCAGAAGGATAAGTAATAAGGGAGAAAAAATGTCAGCAAACAGACAATTCTGAATACATTGCAACAATAACGGTTTTCCTCTCTGTTGCCTTTATGAAAGACAACCAGGGACCTGGTTCAGGTGGCAGCACGGCGGCCTGGTCTCGCCCAAGCCACTCGGGCTAATCAACACACGCAGATACCAATATGGCAGACGGTTGAAAAGCGTTTATTATCCTATCTCGTGGGTTTAAATAGTTTTTAGGGGTCTTTGCTACGTCAGAGGGGGGTTGGGGGTCTCAGGGATAGTGGGTAGTGGAAATTTACCAGAACAGGTGTGGCTACATTCTTCTGGGACTCCTGGGGTTAATGGATAAGTGGGGAAGAGAGAGGGGGGGAGGGGTCTATCTTTCCGTGACATCCCGGTGATCTTCCGCTCCGCCTGTCCCTATCTACCACACCTCTCCAAAGTAGTAAAATTGTCAAAGTTGGAGGACCCTTCCAGATTTCACAGGCAATAATTAAGACCCTGTTATTTTGGGGGATTTTATTTGTAGTTTTGGAGAGGTGGGGGGGATTGTTATTGTACTAAATTACGAGAGGCAGGGCTGAGTATTAACTTTTGATTGCCCCTGGAGTGTCTCCACGCCATCAAGCATTAGGTATCTAACAGGTACTCTGCACCACTCTGTGGCAGATCCTGTCTTTATTCAACATTAGAGGATACACAGAAAACCAGTTTGCTGCCTATTTCCTATGGAGAAGGTCCAGACTACCTAAATTGCACTTTATTATCCCTCAGATGAAGTAATTTCCATAAAACTGCATAAATGGCAGATTTAATGAAGCTGGTGCCTTTGAAGACTGTCAGAAGGAACTCTTTTCTTGCAAATTCAGGTTCCTAAATTAAGTTGGGGCAGATTCGTGCCTCTGTTTCTCAGTTATATTAATTTACACAAACATGCTTGTCTTGTGCTGGGGAACTTCTCCGAGTTCTATTGCCTGAAGAGAATCAACAAACTTTTCATTATTATTTCTGCACAAATATATGTACTGAGAAGAATTACAACACATGAAATGCTGTGTGTTCTCAGAACAGTAGTTCCTGCTTTAATTCCAATCAAATGGGTCTAGGAGCTCAGTGTTGACAATCATTTCAAAGTAACACTGAACACTCACCACACACACTCATAGCACCATTTCATGTTCTTTTCATGTGTGCACTAATAGTTACAGTAAGAGCCAGGTAAAAATGCTCACGGTGATTGTTGGCACTCAGTGAGAGTGCCAGAGAGGAGTAGTAGGATGACCTAAGACATTTTCTTACACAGGCAAATACAACCCAGCCACTCTGCAATCAGACAAGCTGCTGGTGTACTGAAGGATTACTGATTACATGCTGTAGACTCATATAGAAGCCTTTAGAAGCCAGGCTGCTACTGATCATCCACTCAAAATGATCCACAGAGAAACAAAACACTTTTCTCAGACTATCACACCAGTGTCACCCAATGCTGACAATCACCCATGAGCTGCATGCAGGGAGGGTGTTCTCCCTGCCTTCAGATAGGTCTCTTGGGCTTAATGGATCCAGCAGTTTAGTTGTAGATGCAAAACAATAGAACATAAAATATAAGGATATCTTTTCTATCACTGTAAAAATATGGCTCTAAATACACATAGCAGTGTAGTTTTTCTCTGGTTAATGCTTATGTAACTTTTACATAAGCATTAACTAGAGAAAAACTACAAAAATGCACTCAGATAATGGGGTATCTGGGGTAAGGGAGCCCTTTTTCATTTCCCTTCAGTTTAGATACAAAAGTGCAGATTTGAGGAGCAGCATTTGCTGTCCTGCTCTGGTCATCGCTCATTTGTATTTGAGCTTTGGAAACCAGCAGCAGATTTACTCTCTTAATACCTATGTGTTGTTTGGAGAGCTGAGGACAAACAAGATGAAGTGAATTGATCAACCACAGCGAAGGCTACAACCAAACACACCCAAGGCCTCTGCCAGTGCTTCAGACACAGGGTGGCTCAAGTACTTCAAGTGCTCAGTGCCCACATTTTCCTGTCTCTCTGGTGGTACATTAACATCATTTTTAAATTGGATAAGGACAAATGCAAAATATTTTAAAACTGTATTAGCCTTCCAACTCTCACCATGTGCCCTGTGATTAGTGCAATTCTTTCTTCCTCCTCCCCTTCCTCCTATTCAAACTTTCTCCTAGTATTCTTTCATTTTAGAGGCTATTAATTAAAATAACCTTCTGGATTTTCATTACTAAATATTTTACTCCTTACAGCAAATGTGACTAATTAAAACCACCTTTAGCTCTAAAATCACTAATGGCTAATTTATTTAAAGATCCGTGAAATAAAAATTTACTTTTTTCGTTTTTCCCATCACATTCTACTTGCTGTAGAGTTCTCTAGCTAAACGACAGCCTTGTACAAAGAATAATTTCTGGGCAATGGGTTCTCTATCACTATAAAACATGCAGGAAGCAAGAAAAGCCAAGTCTTCTAGGATCTGAGCCCAAAAATAATGAGTACCTTCAAACTTCATATGTCTGTTTTGTCCTGTACAGCACCTTGCCAACCCTTGCTGCTGGTCATTGTAATAATTTATAATATTTTTATTTGCAGCTGTGTCAGCTTATTTGCCCAAATCTGTCAATAACTTGCAAGGTCAAGGTGTGGCATCAGCCACTCTTCTCCTTGGCCCGGTCTTCAGCTAAGTGATCTCCTTCTGAATTAGGCAGCATCTCCATTTAACTTTCACCATTCTGTCTCCTTCCACTGCAGAACTGCCAGCGGAACACAACAGGACAGCACTGTGAGCAGTGTCCAGATGGCTTCATTGGCGACGTTGTCAGGGGAGCGCCCACCTTCTGCCAGCCCTGCCCCTGCCCCCTGCCAGAACTTGCCAAGTATGTAAAGAGTCTTTGCTTCTCTTTGATTTAGCTTGCATTTGGCCCTTTTCAAGGTGGGGCCAGCATCTCTTCCTCAATGCAGGAGACAAAGGCTGTGGCCCTTAGCAAACAGGGGTAAATAAGAGGATTAGCAGCTGCTCATATTTATACCCACAGGAAACAGCATTTCATTTAGAAGGTGTAAAATATCTTTAAATACTCATACCAATTCTTACCAAGATGTGGGAGGATGGATTGTGAGAGAATAGAGATAGTGCTGAAGGCAATCTCGCCCCTGAGGAGCTGCAGCTGTACTAATTACCAAAAAGTAGGAACAGCCTTGCCTTTAATAGGGCACAGCTGTGTCCAATAAGGATGGGTGTTATAAAAGAGTGGGTTAGCTACCTGAGTGGGGAGTTAGTTAGCTGTGCTGATGTGAGGAGCAGGGGACCGGTGCTGGTGACAGTAAGGGTCAGGCAGTTCTGATAGGGACAGGAAGGGTTAGTATGTGCTGCTTGGGACAGAAAAGGTCAGGTGGTTGTGCTAGAGATAGGAAGAAGTCAGCCACCTGTAAAAAGAAAGAGAAAAGAAGTCAGTGTTGCAAGGAACTGCCCATGGAAACTCAGAGAGAGAAGGTATGAAAGTCTTACAGTAAGATAAACTAACAGTGACAGTCAGTTCCCATCCACCCTCGATTGGTGCCAGACACCGACACCAACAATTGGTGGCCTGTATGGGGATGAGTTGCGACACCAAGAGGGAGAAGAATGAGCAAGTTCAAGCTCACCCTTTTATTTAGAAGAGATTATTCAGTTCTCTGGTTGCTTTCTAAAATCCTTCAAAGAAGATTTCTCAGGAAAGGTGGCATCAGATTTATGTGGTTGAGAGAGGAAAAAAAAAGACAGATGGAAAGTTCAATCCATGTCACCTGAAGGGTGAAACCAAACACAAAAAAGTGTAACACTGCAGTCCCCTGAGTCTACAGCAGTTGGATATGGTTAGCAAAGTAGCAGTTCAAAGGAAAGTGCTGGAGCATTCTGTGACAGTTCCAGTGCCCCTTCAGCTGATGCCCAGCTACTTTTGGGTAAGAAACTCTGAAGCCTGACAGAAAAACAAGACCAAGTCAAAGAACTCCAGATGTTGTGTGCTTTGTGTCTTAAAAAAAAAAAAAACCACAAAATACAAGCCACAGCCAGACATTAAAAACAATTAGTGGCATGTCAGTAATGCAGCTGAAAGAAATTATCAGCTTCCTCCTGCTCAGATTCATGCTCTGGGAATCTATGAGAATCCCACCACAGGGAGATGCTAGTAAATAGTTGCCAACAGGCTGATGCTGGTTTTTGGGGAGCTAGCTATTCTTCTCATGTTGTTTCCCATCCTGCTTTCAGCAGAACGTCACAGCAAAGGGAATTTCATTCTTACTGTATTTGTTTGCTGTTGCTATAGAATTACTCACACAACCTTAAGGTGGGATGAGCTCCATTTTGCTCAACTTCTCAGGGCTCAAACTGGCAAAGGAACAAAATCACTATGGCCAAATTCCTGCAGATCCTTTCTTGGCTTCTGCAAGAGCTTCAGACATGTGAGAAGGGCCGTGGGATGAA
Source organism: Taeniopygia guttata (assembly GCF_048771995.1). Classification (NCBI taxonomy): domain Eukaryota; kingdom Metazoa; phylum Chordata; class Aves; order Passeriformes; family Estrildidae; genus Taeniopygia; species Taeniopygia guttata. The sequence goes on along the minus strand of NC_133027.1, from coordinate 47,837,708 downwards.
GAAGAGATATTGCTGAAAAACTTCAGCTTTGCCTGGATTACAGAGAAAATCCTCCAGAGACAATGGAAGAACCTGGCTTTGCTCAGATGTAGAAAGGCTTAGGAGCGAGCAAGCTCACAGATGAAGCAAACTATTTCTTCCCGTTTCAGTAGCAGCTGTAATGTCTGAAAAATTAGAAATACAACAGTCAGGAGCAGTGCTTTTTTTCCTTGGCGAATTGGTTTTCGTCACCTGTTGGGCACAGAGCAGCCACTTTGGTGTAAGAAGCTGTTCTCTGAGACACAGCCTGGGCTGCACATGCCTGAGGCACTACCACATGAGCCTCACACTCTACCAAGCAAGGTCAGTCAGGCAAGGTCCGGTCTGTGCTCCCTACAGCTCAATTTGCCACAGCATGACTGGGTCTGCATTCACCCAGACCCTGCCCCATCCTGCAGCCCAAAGACTCTGCAGAGGTGCTCCCCGAGAGCAGGGAGTTGGATAGTCACCAGGCCACTGAGCAGGGCTCAGTGCAGTGGGACCTGCAGGGACTTGGGCTACAGCCTTTCTCTGCCAGTGCTGTGGGAGATGCAAGCAGAGGCCAAGGAGCATTCCCAGTTTCAACATGCTCCTTAGATAGGGACATTATGTTTCTCCTGTTCCAGACCACTAGGGAAGAAGGAAACCCCAAACCCAGAACTCAGCAGCATGGGGCTGGAAAGGGAGAACAAATGCAGAACAAACCTGAATGCAGATTCCTCAATATTAGCAGCAAAATTAGCTTGGACTTGATGAGCATCAAGGGTTCCTTCATCTCAGAATAGTCTATGTTCTATGACATTGTCTCCCTTTTGAAACTATGTCAGTAAAAATCCACTTTGCTTCCTTGGTTTTCCCTGAGAAAAATCCTGAAGGTGGTAATTAAAGGAACGCCCCATCTGAACAAAGTTGCCTCATACCCCTATTTCAATAATGTGCAGAAATTGCCTGTTCAGCTTCTTGCATGAGACAGACCTGACCACAGAAATAATCTTTGGCTGGGGCTGGAACAGGCAAAAAAAAAAAAAAAAAAGAGCTTTACTAAAGCTTAACTAAATCCAAAGAAAAAATGTTCTTTATTAGTTGTTGTTTTTTTAATTTTCCTTCATTAATCCTACTACATATAAAGAGTAAGGCAAAATAATAACTCTACCAGAAGCAGAGAAGCATTAAATGGCTTAAAAAACATCCAAAGGATGTTGTTTTGTACCATGTTTTACTTTGGAAATAGAATACTGAATCTATGAATTGACAGACTCACCAGATAGATATTTTTTCCAGGAATTCAGCAGTGTCTCTAGATTTTCTGACCAGGCTGTCTTCATATCTTCTATCCTGGGAACTTTTGGAGTAACTTTTGGACATTACACATGAAGTGTAATGTCATCTCTTTGGAACAAAAAAAGTATGGAGGTTGTTTCACAGTCCAGCAGATGTTGCTTCTTTTCAAACCCAAGGGAATTATAAAGCCTTTTTTTCTCCTAAAAGTTCACAAAAAGTATAAAACTTGACGAAGATTTCAGTCCTACTTCATTAGATCCACAATGTGGTTTTTGCAACTACGTGAAGGAATTAGACTTTGTTAAAGAAGAGGAAGCTGCCAAACTATTGTGACTTTCTCAACATGTTCTTGTAAAAGCCACACAGCAGTTAATTTGTAAATTCATTGAGAAGAATCTCATTTTATGTTCTCTTTGGTTATATCAAATATTTTGAGACAGCAGAGATCCAGATTTTTTGCCTCTGGTTGTCCAACCAGTTGAGAAACCCAGGCAGGAACTGAAATTATGTGGGAATTCTCATCAGCTTTCAATGCTGTTTGTTCCTGGAACAAGCAGTGCATGGATCATGCACTTTCCCATTGCTCTGAGTCTTTTGTCCTGTGTGAAATGGATGCAACCAAGCCACAGCTGCCCAGCACCACATAACTGTGGAGCTGTGTTTTAGCAACCATGGGCCTGCAGATGGAAACTGCTGCCACTCACTACTCTGGTTGCATTCTAGTGCTGGCAGAAATTTATTCACACCTCTTACAAACTAACTAGAAATATCTTAGGACTGTATCTTTTTTTCATGTAAATGTATTTAAGCCATGTCCATCACTGTGTTTGAAATGCCCATAAAATGTGCACTTTCCACATCTGGATACTGCTGTTTCTTGGTCTCATATTTATTTAAACATTTGTTAAATCCTGAAAACAGAAGACAACAAAGGAATCCATGGTTTAGAATCACAGCAGTAGAAATTACAGCCCAAGCCATTACTGCAGTCAGCATCACTACTTGGCATGTTGGTCTCAGAAGAGGCTGCAGACTCTTTCCTGCTTACAGATAGAGCAGCCCTGGTTACTGTAAACTCAGTGACTCTGAATGAGGACAACATTACTGAGGTCAGTCTTCATCACTAGGAACTTCCAGATTGGAGTTTGAGAAAAACTGTAGGATTTGCACAGGAAACTGCTGCACCCATTCCAAAATCTCAGTTCTTGAAGTTCTCACTGCAGTGTTTTCCACAAACAATATTTTACCCCTTGGGATAATAGACAGGAAACAATTAGGTTCACATGACATACACATTTATGTTAAGTCCCTTGTCTAAAGCGTGTGTATCAAAGCCTGCAGATGTGTCTGATCTGCACTGCAAAACAATGACTTGCTTCCTAAACTAAAGTCTAAAAGCGGGGTACAATATAAATTATGTAGAGAGCTCAACACCCATTCAGCATGAACAATCAAGAGCCAGAATTCACATTGATAAATGTCCATACTGTAATGAAGAAACGTTTCCAAATGTCTGTCATTGCCTGGTATTCTAACTATTCATCCTAATGAAATTGCAGCTTTGCAGTCTCCTGTTACAGAAAAAGTGGAAGTGTGCATTGTGTCTGCAGGGAAAACTATGCAGGACCAAACTGTGAAAGGTAAGAAGCTCATAGGATGACTTGCTGCTCAGCAATATAAAAGTCCAGATTTTTTTCAGGGAATTTTCCCATACTGGGGAGAAATCTTATGTGCTTGTTTTCATCAGATAGAATTGTGTCTGTGAAATGATCTTGTTCATTTCCTACTAAAAAGCACTAAAATTTGCTGTGGAGAAGTGTCAGCGTAAGACAGACATTTACATATGATGCATTTTGATCTAGTTCTTGCACCTTGTGTGCATTTGTGTAGTGATCTTTCTAAAAGGAATGCAATTTAAAAATACAAAATACAAATCTGAAACAGCAGCTGAAGTGAAAAATATCTACCACATCAATGCCTCTTTCAATTCACCCGTAACGGGTTTCTACCAAATAACTTTTACAAAAGCAAAGGAGAAAATCCACTATCAAGTCAAATTCTTAAAGCAGATGCAGCTTTTTTTCAGTTACATTTTAAATGCACCTCACAGGCATAATTCAATAAAGTCAAGCAAACAATTACAGACTAGTTTTGCTTTTCAACTTTCCCTTATCTCCATAAACAATTTCCAGCAAATATTCCCTAAATAAAAAAAAAAAGACACAAATAAATTGAACTATACAGTAGAAATATAATTCCATGTGCTGTAAGAGGCTCTCTTACTTGTTATGAACACGCATGGAGGATGTTTCAATGAATGTCAGGGGCCTGATTATAATTCAGAAATTGTCTTTGAGCAGCCAATAATTAAAGGAGCTCTAACACAAAGACTGAGGGATATAGGATGGCTCAGACAATGGCTTCCTGAACATCTCATTTTGTTTTCCCTTAAAGCCCCTGAAGTATTGAAGTCTTTAGTCAACTGACAATAATGGCCAAGACTGGAATTCAAATGATACTTAGTGTAACTGTCAGAGAAGGAAGAAAAGAGCTACTTAAGATGCAAAAACAAATCAAAATCAAAAAGAAAACATGAACAATGAGTAAAGACTTTTCTCCTTACAGATGATGCAAAAACATCAGTCAATTACCTCCACATCACTAACATGATAGCAACAGTGAAAGCAGATGGCAGAAAAATAAAAAACCCACCCTTGTTTACAGGCCCACAGCTGTATGCTTTTGTTCCTTCAAAATGTCAGGTTTATACACAAAGGATAATGCAGACAATTAAAAGGTCATTGAGGTTTCTTAATGGTTATTAAAATGTCAACCCAGACTACAAGCATTACAAATCCTATGAAATGGGTAGCAGTTACACAGAAACAGCAGAAAATAACATCAGCTTTTTTTTCTATTGGCCACTCCCCAGCCTGACACAGTGCATCTGTCTCAAGGAAGGCAAAGCTGTGTCGAAAAAGCTAGAGAAAGAAATCATCCTGTCCTGGTCACTACATTAAGAGCTTGGCTAATTGCTGGGGTAAGGTGCAAGCAGTGACAGGCAGGACTTGTCTTCTGGCTCTATTCCCAATTGTATCAGAAATATCAAAAGTATTTCAAAGCTGGATGATGCATTGTTTGCCCCTGCCCACTTGCTAAAGAGCAAGTCCCTACTTGGCACACACTGCTGCTGGGCACTGCCAGAAAGAGGTGGTGTGAATTCACAGGCACCCTAGCTAGGAACTGAGTAACCCAGCATCCCAAACTGAAATTTAGGAATTTATCATTTTTCTCCTGAACTTCAGCAGTAAGGCATCAGGGTGGTAACTGATGCCATGCAGGTTTCGTTTATGCACAAATGTTAAAAAGAACAACTAAACAAATTACAATTTACCATCCAAAGCAAATAGATGAAAAAGATTCTTTTGGCATTGCCAGAGAAGAGGAAGTTAATTTCTAACTCACTAATAATTACAGGAAGCAGCTATGGCTGCAGAATGAAACAAAGACAACTTTGAAGTTTTATTATGGGAGAGAAAATACACTTTTTTTGCAAAAAAGGGTCATTTATTGATACAATCTAGGAAAAGACATTTACTTCAGGCCCCTTAACTTTTTCAGGCCATTAAGTGCAGAGATGGAGCAGAACATTTCCAGTCAGTGGCCTCTGCTCTTCTCACATCCTACCCACAATTCAAAAGCGGTTAAATGCCTCAGTACTATGAGATGCACTGAGTGGCAAACAGAAGAGTGAAAGTTACACATTTATTTTCAGGTCTGAAAGTTTCTTTTTGCTTTAAACAACTGGTCCATATGAGAAATTACAGCTAATAAAAGTGAGTCATAGAAGAGTTTGGGTTGGGAGGGACCTTATAAAAGTCATCTGGTTCCAATCCCCTGCCATGGGCAGGGGTACCTTCCACTAGATCAGGTTGCTCAGAGCCCCACCCAGCCTGGCCTTGAACACTGCCATGGGATGGGGCATCCACAGCTTCTCTGGACAACTTGCTCTCTTCTCTGGACAACTTGCTCTACTGCCTCAGGTGTGATAAAAAGCAGCACATGTAAAACATATCTGTGGGGATGTGAGGAAATGTCCTCTACATTCCTGGCAAGTAAACTGAACAGTTCATTTCAGAAAAGGGGGCAAATGGCCTTGTCCTGATGAGAGGGCAGACGTGGCAGGCCTGGTGGGGATTGCACGCTGCTGTTGGTAGATGTGGGCAGCAGTGAGCAAAAGGCTGGTCTGACCCCAGCCCTACTCAGTGACCTCTGTGAACCTGATGACCACATTAGACAGATCATTTGGAAAATACCTAACTACAGAAAAACAAAAAACTGAAATCCCAGAAAATCACAGCAAGACTTCTGGCATGACTGACCAGTAGCTTTACCCATCACTGCCTGCTCTAACTCCCATGGGAAAGTGGAATGATTCAACCAAATCATAATCATAAATTACACTCTGCACTCAGTGTTGCATTCACAGTTCTTCAGGGGGTCTCGGCCACACTTTAATTTTTTACATCTGGGTCACCCAAATGATAAAATCTGCACCAAAGATTCTTGGCAGTCTTGCAAAGAGACAGAAAGAGCCTTTGTCATTGACAAAAGCAGTATTTGAGGAAGCCAAATGGTTTATATTAAGATGCTCAAAATTTTATGTGTTTCTATTGTGAGTATTCAGGACTGGAACATGAACAAAGCAGTGTTGAGGAAATTACTCTCTTTGGCCAAAAGAAAAAAAAATACCAGAAAATATAGGAACAGATCAAAACTTGAAGCTTTTATCAGATCTCCCACATTTTCATGGTTCAGACATGACAGAACCTGAATTTGACTATGTTCAGATTTTAGAAGACAACAGATCTTGGTTTAGGTACCCAGCCTAGGAATCTAGGAAAATTAATCTGAGCTGCCTGAAGCGCTCACCCTGCTTACCAACAGCAGACAGAAAAAACAGCATCTTAAATAGGACTTTGGATGGGAGACAAAGACAACATGGTGATAAAACAGAATGAACTACAATAAATACTCCTTACCTAAATCATTTCAGCCGCTATTCAATCCTCCAATTCCTTCAGCTAGCAATTTTTACACTAACTAATTATTCCCCTCCTGGCAGGAATTCTTCATTTCCTGTTTTGGGGTATGAGTCCCTGATCTCTGAGCTCCAGGCATCTGCATCGTGGGCATTAGATTTCCCTGCCCACCCCAGTACTAGTTCTCCTTTGTCAGTGGTTGTTTTGCAAAAGCTCCCCTTGCTTGTAGGATTAAGGAGATTCCCTGATATCAGCAGAAACATCTTTAACTGAGACTATTTCCTTTCCAAATAACCAAATCTATTACTACCTCTTTGCTTAGGACCACTGATCATCCAGCAGTGTTACATCAAAAAACTACCATACTTTGAAAAACTACCATAGTATCAAATGTCTCTCATTTTAAGATGTAGAAATTTCTCAACTGAAATGATTTCCCAAACATAACAAGGCATGATAAAATATTTGGACCTATTTCAGGCCTTCACTGGGGTGCCTGGTACCCACCTCCCTCTCTTCCTCTGCAGACCAAGAGAGGAATCCTCCCTGATGACTGCTCTCAGTCTTTTACCCTCATCTAACAGGATAATATCAAACAGATCTGAAAAACAGAGTCTGGTTCAGGTTTTGTTCTGTTTTGCAAAAACCAGAAGCCACACCAACACCTCACCATGGTGTAGTAGTTTTTATGTACATTTATAATAGAAATAAGGTCTGAACCTCCTCTGAGTTTCAGCATCCTGAAATGCAGCCTCTTACCGCAGTTTCCTATATAACACAATATAGTTGGTGAGATACAGAGATGAAAGAGACCAAAACAAACACTGTAGAGCTGCCTTGCTGCCAAAGCAATTCTGTCACAGATTTTAAAACAATAGGGAGAAAATAATTTCACTGCTAAAGATACGCACAAAAAATAAATTAATGCAGACTGGTATGCTTGAGATATGAGGGGTGTTCCAGAAGGGGAAAATATATAACAGCACAGATTGAGATTAGAGCACAAAATTGCTTCTGTAGGAGTAAAGCTCCTAATTAGCTCTCTGTCTATTAGAAGCTGCAGACAGTGATCAATTCCTGGTAACATAAATAAGGTCAGAGAAAAAAATGTGTCGCAGATAAGAATGTCATTGTTCGTCATTGCCAGTGTTGCTCTTCCTTTCAGGTGCGCCCCTGGTTACTATGGGAACCCTTTGCTAATTGGAAGCACTTGTAAAAAATGTGACTGCAATGGCAACTCAGACCCAAATCTGATTTTTGAAGACTGTGATGAAGTCACCGGCCAGTGCCGCAACTGCCTGCACCACACCAGTGGGTTCAAGTGCGAACGATGCGCTCCAGGCTACTATGGGGACGCCAGATTGGCGAAAAACTGCACAGGTATCGTCTGTAGTCTGGTACAGCAGAGCTGAGCAGCACAGCATGGTCTGTGGATGATCTCCCAGAAATCAGAGATGCCTGAACCTCAGATACCTGGGGCTCTGGGAGGCAGGTGATGGGATCATTTGGATGCCTGTTCAGTTGAATCATCCCAGGCATCAGAGAAGTATCTCTTTTCATCTCCCATGAGCAAGTCTCAGACCCCAGACTCCAACATCTCTAGTGCCTGATCGGGTTTAATGAAGGCACTGTTGTGTTCTCCTGAATCTTGTTTTAAATAAGGTTCTCTAAGAGTTCTTTGGGCAAAGTCCTCACCTTTCTGCTTGTCCACACCATGACTACTCAGGCTGATAGTGCTTAAAGACTTGAAAGTATTTTTTATGGAAACAGGATAATCCTTCCTGTCCTGGCCCAATACACACTCACTTTCTGCTATTTTCCACATTGGTAATATATTCTGCATTTCCTATGAGTCAGTGTAATCTTGCTGGTTACTGTATTTTCACACAGGAGTTGACTGTACATTCAGGGTCTGGTAAAGTGTTACCCAGAGCACCTCAGCAAAACATGCCTGCACAGAGGGGTTGCAAAGTTTTGTCTCCTCTAATATTGTCCTAATTTACATGGAATTCAATCCAAACAGGACTTTGACCTCATACCTTTTATCCTTGCTTTGGCTCTGGAAGAGAAGTTTACATCCTCTTTCAAAGGACTTAGGAACAGCCACTCTTAAAGGCAAAATGCAGGTGCTCAGAGCAAGGACCTTGAGGCCCCCTCTCAAACTCTTTGGCAGGGACCAGAACACAAAGGAGGGAAACAAAATATTCCTACCTCAGCCTGGCTCAAAGGTAAGACAGTTGAAGCACACACTCAGCTTGGACCTCAGAAGTGATCCAGGGCCTCCAGGTACAGAGCTACAGGCCTCAGGGACTTAGCAATGTTTTGATCTTTCTTGCAACTTACTGTGTACTTGGACTTTGTTTTTTATTTATTATGAAGTGTTTTGGGACACAAAGGATGGAGGCTATGAGGATGCTGTGCAATCACATGCCCTTTGTGCTGCTATCTTCACTTGCAGGGCACCACATATGATGCCATGATGCCACTACTGGCCCTTTCTGGTTTTACATTCCAGTGACAGCTGGAATTTGAGTGTCCATCTCCAGGATGTAACTCACATTGCAAATTCACATGGTTCAATTCCATTTATGCTGAACAGGAACAGATGGTGCTCACACACAGTGATCCCAAAAGCCAAAGCCAAAGCCATGTATCCCAACTAGCTAAAAAGACATAAGCAGTGGGAAACAGCATGCCCAAAACTCGCCTCCTGTCTGGATTTGGGTAGACAAGATGTTCATGAAATACAGCATGTCTGTGATTTTCAGATGGTAAAAAAATCTTGTTTATAAACTTCACTGCCTAATTCACTTACCTGAGATGATTTAACTGCAGCTGTCCAGGAAGGAATAATAAGATCCAGTCTGTGGGTCCTGAATTCCATGAGACAGGATGAACACACCCAGCACTTCAACTCTGCAAACCACAGCAATCGAGCCCTGCCCATGGGCAAAAGCTTCAAGCACCTAAGAGTAACTTTGCCAGAATTCTGAGAGTTTCAGCTCATTCCGAATGTCTGAGCAGGTTATACAATAAGTGATTTTGGAAGGCATCTCTGAAAGTACAGTTTTGAAACTCAAACTTTCATCACCTCAGTAAAGTTTTTTGTTTGCACCCTTAAGGAGGTACACAGGAGTTCTCTATACAGGCTGTCCACACAGTCTTGAAATCAGTGTGGTAATTCTCTTTGTTAGCAGATTTCCTTGCAGTGTTTCATCTTTGCTAAAAATAAAAAGTGCTTGGATGCTTGAATACGTTGTGAGAGGTACAGCTTTTCTCTTTTCAAAGTCAATTTAATTTTTGAAGTTCACTCTAGCAAATCCTGATTTTGCAGTATTATGTTTCAGAGAATTACACACTTCTTGTTTCATCTTCATTTCTGCTGAGCACTGCAATGTGCTGTACTTGACAGTACTGTGCAGATTGCAGTACATCAATACATCCATGATATTCAAACTATTTGTGTATTTCACAGGGAAAGCTTATCCTTTGTTTGGCTTTGTGGGACAATTAGGAGCTATTGCTTAAAATTGATTCTGAAATAAGTCAAATATATTCTTTAAACTAAAAACAGAGAAACAAAATTATTGTAAGAATCAAGACGGTCTGCATACATGGTTTCCATGGAGCGCCTCAAAGGATATATAAAACAAAAAAACACAAGACTACTAAGTTAACAAACAGTTTTATCAATCTAAAATCATCTTTTTTTCCTTTTGAGTGGAAGACAAAATCTGGGTCGCTGTGAACAGTAGTTTTAAGCTGCTTTTTTTTTTTTTTTTTTTTGACCACATATAGCCATAGTTTAAAACTCTCCACAAATGGGCCTCAGAAATAAAGGTAAGTTTAGAAGCTTTCCCCACCAGCAAATTATGGTATCATTGAAAGTATTAATTCCCTACTAAAAATGTTGTACCTCTTAAACCAGTAGTTGAAAAATGGTCCAGACTGCTTTTGGAATTAATTTGCTATAAGATTTTATGTGGCAGACTCACAGGTATTCATTTAAATAAGACACAATTTTATTTTCTTGAGCATCAATCTCATCGAAATTTTAATTTTTTAAGTTTAATATTGCTACCTAATGATAGCCTAGTCCCCATGATATAGGTAAAGAGAAATCTCTGCTTTCAACTGATACTTTTCTTTCACTTCTTAAAAAAAAGAAATAACAAATTAAAAGTAATCGTAGATCCAAAGCTGGGAAGCACAGATTGGAATAAAGTCAAAATGCTGAAAGCATCAGAGAATTCATAACCAATTTCTGTTCTTACAGTAGTACAAAAACTGATTAGTTTTGCTAACACTGATCCACTTACACAAAATTATTCTGACATTAGTGCAGGATGTTGTCTTTGAAGTTGTTTTACGCCTTTTCAATTGACAAATCCTTGAATGTGCAATGGGAAATGTAAATAAAAGAGTAATTCATAGATAAAAATTAATGGGCTGCAATAAAAAGGCAGTAAGATATTTTGTTATATGAGGTTCTGCTGAAACAATGAATCACAAGACCAAAATAAATTCCAGATAGATTGCTGCTGTTCTTATGTTCTGCTTGAGTTTTTATCATTGCATTGAAGTGTTCCAAGAATATTTTAATCTTTAAAATAATATATTTTAAAAGGCCAATTAAACCTTGAGAGAGGTTTAGAGATGTTAGATTAAAAATTGGACTTTTTAAAAAGCCACTTATGCTGGCAATAATAATGTTGTTTTCTCAAGTTTGAAACAATATAAGATGTCATTTATTCTTCATTGTAAGTGGTAGGAGATATTTACTTTTTGATATGTTCAAGCTGACAGTGTAACTGGAGTCCACTATCAATCCCTGACAGCTGCAAAGCCTTTTTAGTGACAGCCTGACAGAGTGCTGATAAATTCCATGGAGCTGTGGAGAGATTTGTAACTAATAATTAACTTTAGTTGCCCCACTTTTCTTAATACATCTCCTAAATGTCACCCTCTCTAGACATTGATGTACAATGGCCCTTCTGGGCAACTCTGGCCTCGCTGACTCTACTTGCAACCAAGCTTTGAACAAGTATTTTCAGCAGAGGTGTTCTCACTCTGTTTTCCACTTCATATTTCATTTGTTCAAATTTCATCAGTGCGAGAAGCACCTTTTCCAAATACTGAAAGGAAAATCAGTCCAGTAAGTTCTTGATATTGGCTTGAATATCTACACACAATCCTAAGCATAATTTCATGAGTCTTGGGAGGGGGAGTTGTACATTTTGAAGATTCTTTTTTCAAAACTCCTTTCTTTTTCCCCAGCATGTAACTGTGGAGGCAGAATGTGTGACAGCCAGACTGGAGAATGCCTCGCAGACAGTCCTGAAGCTTCTACTGACACAGACTGCCCGACCATCAGTAAGAACATTATCATGAAAACACCAATAATTACTATTGCTCTTATATTTAGAAGCTTACAAATACTAACTTAAGAGCTTGGTACTCCAATGGGCTCAGGATTTTGACGGTGGTCCCACAGGGCACTTAAGTGTGTGAATATACACAATGTCCTGCTAATCGAGTACTTCAGAATGTTCTCACACACTTGTCTGAGTACAGGCATATTTCCAACTCTGTGATGCAGACTGCACATTCAGGTCCAAACTGCCAAGCAGTAGGGAAGTATCACCAAAGCCACTTCCATAGACCTTGAGACACACTGCCTGAAAAAATATATTCTGGTCCTAAAAACTGTCCTCACAACTTTACCTGTGATATCTTGAATATAATCTATGATTTTCTCGTTTTGGCTTAACTCCATCAAGAACACAGCCACTCACTCTCTCACCCTAGTAGGAACAGAGAGAGAATCAGAAGGGTAAAAAACAGAAAACTTGTGCACACACCAGCCACACACACTTCTGCAAACAAATCAAAGCAATTAATTCATTCACTGCTTCCCATGGGCAGGCAGGCATTCAGCCATCTCCAGGAGACCAGGACCCCACCACCCATAATATTTACTTAGGAAGACAAAGGCCATCACTTCAAATGTTCCCTCCTTCCTCCTGCTTCTCCCCACTGCATTTACTGAGCATGATGTCACATTCTCAGTCTGGAATATCCCTTTGGTCAGCTGGGGTCACCTGCCCTGGCTGTGTCTCCTCCCAGTTTCCAGCACATCCCTGCTCTCATCACCACCATGGCAGTACAAAAAGCAGAAAGGATCTTGGCTCTGTGTAAGCTTGCTCAGCAACAACAAAAACACCTCTACATTCTCAACCCTGTGTTCAGCACAAATCAAAAACAGGCCCCATACTAGCCACTGAAATTACCTGTGCAGAAAACTACCCCAGTCAAAACCAGCACAACATCTAATGTAGAGTGCTGCTGTTGACAACTTGGCATGTATCCATCAGTCAGTCCTTTTCCCACTATCTCCCATACTCTAATGATAGGAAGCCTGGGGAGTTTCCAGGGGTACTATGTTGTAGCTATTGGTAACTGCATGTATTTTTGAAATGTTAGTTTATTTATACCTGCTTATAATGCAGAGCATGTAGCACACATGGGTTTCTGAACCAACTCCCATGAAGAAGGGTCATGTGCCTGAAGAGCAGCGAGAAGAAAAACATTCGGGACCTGCTAAAATATCAAGCCAAAGTGTCTGTAGGAATCTGTGTTTCACATTCACCTAAGTCTCTTGCATTTAGTGTTGGCACCAGTGTCACTATAAAGAAGGTGACATTGCAATCCTGCAGCAAGAACAAGGATACAGATCTGCAAAAGAACTTTCCAAGCACATTATAACTGTGTTTTTAGAAGCTGCCCTCATAACCAAGTAGGTGGCCAAGAGCCCATGTACTGGACATCCTTATTTCTCATACCACTAAATTTTAAATATTGAATTTGAGGTTCTGACAAAATGCAGTTGGGTTTTTTTTGACCTTCATCCATTGTCCTTCAGGCCACAAACATGTAGCGCCTAGGGAATAGCCAGGAAATACCTCTCCCTCTCTCCCAACTGATTACAGAATCCTTGTGTCAGCCTCTTTGAGCAGTCCCATCTGGTGCTGCTCGGTTAGAAATGTCATAACTGTACTGTGGGAGTAACCTTGGAAGTGAGAGGATGAAAGTGAAAGAAAAATGGGTATCCACCAGCAAGCATCAGTGACAAAGAGAGTGAACACCATGGGTCAAGAGCACTACCACATGAATTTAAGATATTTGCTGTTAACTGACACTAACACTAAAGAAAAATTTTGCTGTCTTATTTTCTTATCAGGCTGCGATAAATGTATTTGGGATTTGACAGATGACATCCGATTGTCAGTTCTGACTATCGATGAAAGCAAATCCACTTTACTGAGCATTTCTACTGGTGTTGCAGCCCAAAGGCGTTTGAATGACCTGAATCTCACTGCCACACATCTCCAGGTACAAACATTGATGGCATTTCAGTTTTTTCATGTAGTTTAAATATTTGAATTTCCACTCCATTCCTGTAAATTTCAATCCCTGCCCTCACTAGAGAAGGAGTTTGTTTTCAAATGCACTGACTTGTTTTTCCCCACACACAGGAGGCAATGTCCAAAAAAAAGAATCATGCTATGCTTTGGACCATCCAGGTTGATGATGCTGCAGATGAGATGAATGATCTCCACAGAGAAGCAGAAACACTTGATGAACAGGTTTGTTTACAGCCTTCTGCCAAAGCTCTGAGGGTTTGCACTTTGTCATAGTCACCTGGTGGCATTAAGAGGTGAGTATAGAATAGTCACAGTTGGAAGGGACCTAAAATGATCATCTGGTCCAACTGTCTGAGCAATACAGGGCCCACCAAAAGTTAAAGCCTGTTATTAAGGGCATTGTTCAAGTGCCTCTTAAATCCTGACAGACATGGGGCATTGACCATCTCTCTAGGAAACCTGTTCCAGTGTTTGACCCCTCTTCATTAAAAAAACATTTCTTAACATCTACTTTGACACTTTAGGTTCACCAAACAAGACTGGGTGTGCCCTGACAGCTGGAAGAACCTCCTATTTCTATTTCTATTTTGTAACTTTCTACTTTAAATATTAATTAAAAGCATAAATTAATTATCAAGTCAAGTCTTCTTCACAGAAAATGAAGTAGGTAAAAAGTATGTTGAGTGTTGGAGGTTGGAGGTTTGTCACCAGTCACAAAAATCTTCCCCTCAGGATCTGAGTTCCCACCTACCCCCTACACAACATGTTTGATCTGGGATAGACACATTGCCTTTCTCATTCACATTTCGATTTCTAATTAAGAGAAGTATCCAAGACTAAACTAATGCAGATTGACTTTGGGAGCATTTGTACTATATCTATTTTACATGTATGCTCTCTTAAAATTAAATTAATCCTGATTATACATTTCAAAATATATTTCAGAATTGCCAGTTTAAAAGATTTTTCAGGTACCCACTGAGATGGGAGTTTGATCAGCACTCAAGATATTTTTAATACAGTTATAATCATATATGTTGCATCCACATCCAGCTGCCAGGGTATAAAATTAAAATCAGCTCTCATCTCCCACAACACTTTAGTTGCATCCTAGAATAATACTGCTATGATATATGTTAAGAGAAGCAATAGGGTTCAAAATTGCTTATCCTCTATTTTAAAAAGATAATATTAAATATCTTTCTATTGCTGCAATATACATATATTAGTAAAATATATCACTCTATGTTATTATCAAAGATAGCCACAGCTGCCATAGACCTAGATTGTATTTGATGCTTATTGCAAAGTGCCAGATCTTATATGCACTTTACCAATTCCTTCACAAGACAAATTAAAATTATACCTTAAACTAAAACTCAAATATAGGAGCAGGTAGGGAGTAAAAAAGCAAGGGAGTAAAAGGAAAGTGGAAGAGAAAATTTAGGTTTATATGTTTTTAATCAACACTTACTTAGCAGAAAGGGCACAAAAAACTTATACAGACTATGCCTGAGCTCAAGAGAGCTTTGATTAAATCAGCTCACACTCACAGCTCTGTACCTCTGAATATCTGTCCAAGTTCACACACCTCAGAGTCCCTCTCTCTAGCTGGTAGGCAGACTGATTAAGGCATTAGGTTTTCTATGAATATTTAGTGAGTTTGGATAATAACATTTCATTTGCAGTACTATCTGGGGATTTTTTTCCTCATTCCTCAGTTTTACTGTCCCTGAGCAAATAAATTCAGCATTTCCTCTGGTCTTTTGTCCCTGGTTACTTGTGATGCTAGTTCCACATCAATACTTGTGATTGCTTAATAATGACCCCAGACTCTGACAGTGGAAGACCCCAATAGTAACTCTGAATATATTGAGCTCTATGCTATTTCAGGGTACATTTATGGAAAAGGGGTGCTAGGACCTTAAGTGGGTTTCACAGAGATCCACAGAATTTTCTGCTCAGAGCATTTTATGTGCACGTCCCCACATCTCAGGGGTTGCTGCAGATTCTGATCTAAACCACAAAGGCAGGGTGAATAGACCAACTGTAGACAAATCTTCCCACTAAATATAACTCCTGTAACTACCTGTAACTCCCAAAGTCTGCATGGGATGAGTTTTGAGTAAAACAGAACATAGCTTGATCCTGAATATTTGGAAGATGGGAACCCAAAGCATTTCTACTAACCCTTTCACTTGTTTTTTCAGTCTCGTAACCCTTACAATTTGTTTTATCATTATGCCCATCCCTTTTAGTCGTGCTGTCCACCCTGTCCCTGCCTTCAAATGCCACCTGGGGTCTCCACAAACCCTAAGTAAGGGAACACAGTGCAGAGAGCAGCCCCCAACACAATGTAGTACAGGACTGTGGCTGTGCTCCGCAGAGTATTTTCAATTCTCAGGCTTTTTCTTTAACAAATTGCAGAGCTGGGGATCTCACTTGTGGGAGACACAAATCTAAAAAGAGTTAGGAGCTTGACACCTTTTTCTTCATTCTGTTTGCTTACTCAAGAAATGCCATATGCAGCAACAAAATAAGCCAGCCCCACTGAATGCCTAGGAGATTCAGCAGATAGAGTTTTACAACTGTACCTAATTTAGGAAAATTTCATTGCAGCAAATGATGGATGAATATGGAACAGATTTTAATCTCTCACTCTGCAATTCTGAAAACACTGACACGACAGATCTTAACTTTGAACACCTTTAAATACTACTTTATATGATAAAAAGGACCTCCATGTGCTCACCAGGAGAAAGCAAAATGTGTGTTTATAGTGCTCATCCTCACATCTGAAAAGAAATCTATTGTTTACCTCTCATGGTTTATTCATAGGGAAATGAAGCATCTAGCAAAGGCCGACTGGTACAGAAGGAAACCACAGAGATCAACAACCGTGCTTCTCAGCTTGTGCAGCAGCTCAATGATATAAGAGATAACATTGAAGGTAAATAGATTCATTTCTGGTTCATCTCAGTGTCAGGAATGTATTAATGAAGCCTTCGTGTATTAATGGATCATCATGAATTTTTATTGTCCAATATATCAAAGGAAAATCTTCTGATATATAGGACAATATGTAATTTATGGCAACAGTGAACACCCTCTCAAGCACAACTGCACTCAGAAAATATTTCCTAGTCAGAGATAATCATCTTCATCTGGAATATCTATGACATACCATTAGCATCCTGAAATATAAAAATGAGATTAAACCAATTGCAGCCTCTTCTTCAGTACCTGCAGAAAGCAATGAAACCCCAAATCAATATGCATCTAATTTGGCACACAAATAGCACAATCACATTAAGCTGTTATAGAAGAAAACAACGTCCATGGCTGTGAATAGAATGAAAACAGTTGGAAACAAGTAGGTGAAAATTATTTCCACCATGCTCAAAACTGTTCTTCTACAGAGGTATCACCCATTTGCACAAACACATGTACCAGCATAAGGAAAAAGAAATCCATGGAGCCCTGGTCATCATCAGTTTCTGCTCAGTATGAGCCTTTAAAACTTCACTAATGAGCTCAGGGCCCAGCAAGAGCAGGCATACAGACACTCTGCCAAAGAATCAGTGGTGCCACAATTACACACCTATTTTTTATAAAAATCTTCCATAAGAATAATGCTGGTTTTGCCAACTTTGTTTACCCATAAAACTAGTGCAAGCACTAGCCAAAGGCACACACATCACAGGACATAAAAGAGGACGTGATTGGTATTCAAGGCCAGGGAGTGTGAAGTGAGCAAATTTCATAATGATTGCACTGGAAATGGGTAAACTCAATTTCAGCTGCAGGGATACAACAATGTTTTTTGAACTGAGACCAAAACCTTGAAATAGTATCTATCTCCAAACCACCTAGGCAGCATCAGGCCAGAAGCCATATGTTACCTCCTTAGGGTGCCTCAAACTTCTGCAGATGGAAAATGAGGTTACTTCAGTCTCCTTAGCATTGTTATTATTTTATAAACAGCAGCACTTAAAAGCCATGATCCTAGATGAAAGCGTCAGCCTGCTACATGCCACAGAATCCAAAATAAAATTATTATCCCAGCCTATAAGAAATGTCAAGGCAAATAATGCACACAACCCACGTCTGTTTAATCCCATCCTCTTCACATGTGACAGAAAGTGTGAATTATTTACAGGTTTAATATTAAGATTGGATTGATTAAACATAATCTTTATCTACTATGGAGTTGAAGATAATTAAAACTTTGTTTTGCCATCAGTATAATCACAATTCACAAAAGTAAAAGTAGTCTACAGTATTTATTTCTGTGCAGTCATACTGAATCGACCATCTGTTGCCTTTTGCCCCTAGAAATCAGCAGCAAGTCAAAATACTATGCAATTCAACAAGAGCTGAGCCCCGAAGAAATTGCCCAGAAGCGGAGCATGGCCGAGGAGATGCTGAAGGAGATCAAACGTCGAAAGCCTTTCACTAATCAGAGGCAACTTGCAGATGAGGAGGAAAATGCAGCAGAGGAGTGTGAGTTTTAAGTTAGTTTTCCTTTCAGCCACATGCTGATGCTCAGCTGGCAGGTGTTGGGCAGCTCTGGGTGTACTGCTGGGCCCCTGGGGAGGACCTTGGCAAGCACCAGCTGGTGTGCTGGAGATGTTGCTGCTCCCAAATTCCTGCCCCAAGTACCTGCTGGTGCTCTGTGCTCCTCACAGCAGAATAGGAGGAAAAGGTCTGTGTGTGCCTGTGCACTGCAGCACCTCAACAACAGCTGCTTAGGAAGGTTCATGGCAGGGCTGGAATTGCTCATGTAAACATCTTCCCCCCTGCCTATGGGGACAGCGAACACCAGCAGAGAGAGAAAAGCTGCTGGCATGGCAAAAAGTGGCAGCCTAATTCTCACAGCTTAATGAACATGAGTCAGAACATGAGGCATAAACACTGTCTTCTCCAGAACAGGTTGCCTAGGTTTAACATTGAAAAACAAATGAAAAGCAGGCAAAGACAGATCTAGTTTCTTTTAATGAAATATGTTTCAGAGGGGGAAGTAATAGGATTAAAATGAAATAGTAAAATGAGAGGCATCTTTCCTTCTCAAAAGAGAAGGGAAAATTAAAATCTAGGTATATAATCCCTCAAATGAGCTTTACAAAATGTGTTTTACTGTCACCTGAGTAAAAGTAAAGAAATTCCTGTATAGGTAAGTTCTGTCAGAAATCCAAGCTTTTGATTTATTGGTCTCTATTTTTCTCCCAGTGCTGCAGCAAATTGAAGCATTTCACGAGAAGTACAATGACACCAGGTCCCTGGTAACTGATGTGCTGGAGCAGCTCAGCGAACAGGATGTGAAGCTGTCAGACCTGGAGGAGGCATTAGGCGAGGCGCTGGACTATGTTACACAAACGGAGGATATAAACAGGGAAAACACAGCCAGGCTCCAAAGGCAGGAGGTACTGTACACTACATTTATCATAAGTGTTGACTGTGAACATTCCATCTCTGCCACTGCTTAAAACAGTAGATTATACACAATTTAGATTCAGGAATCACCACACCAAAAAAAAGTTTCTTGGACCACTCAGCAGGATGAGTTTGACTCATCAGTTCTAAAAAACAGCTTGTGGAATTGCAAGGTACTATTATCTATTTGTGGAGTGACAATAAATGAGAAGTTTTGGCATGTCATGCCTCATCAGACCAAGGAAGAGATGGATACATATGCCTAGACTAGAAAGGCATGTTACAATAAAAGTCAGAAAGCTTGAAATTTCAGGTAGCATGGCTGCTATAAATATTGTGTTGGAATTACTTCATCCAGTTATGTCCTGGCTTATAATGTGGGAGGGCATCATGTTCACAAAACTAATTCTGTTCTAAGAAAACTATTACTTACAAAAACTCTGAACCGTGTTTGTGCCCTGGGCTGAATGCATTCATACTGTCTGATCCAAACTTCCTCTGAATCACTTCAATCAATTGCATCCCCAGTTTTTCAGGAGGAGTTGACAGCTGTCCTTGAATCTTCAAGCACAAATCAATTGTCTAACTCCTCCACAATAGATACCTTGAAATTGGGTTTCCTACTTGCTAGGTGAACTTGCTATCTTAGCTATAAGCTTGCAACAGTTTTCCCTTGTGTCCTGTCCAAATGAACAGTTTCAGGGTTTTGAACAAAGTAATCACTCTGGAGGAAAGCTCAGAGGTGACCTGTCCCCTGTAGCCTGGAAGTGGGGCTCCTTTGCTTGGAAGTGGTGGCATTAGGTTCAAAACCACATGGCTGATGAGAAAACTGAATTTTCACATTTAATATCCCAGGAAAGTACCCAACCCATCAGCAAAACAAAAGAAACTAGTTTCTTCTCTTCAGAGCAGCTCTGTGACTCTTTCCCGGTTTTCATAAATTTCTTTTAAGGAATGCAAAACCAGAATATCACACCTAAAACTTCTCATTTATTTTTTCATCAAGGAAAAAAATTACAAAGAGAACAATTTAGGGCCATTCAAACCAAACTGTTTTCATGCCAATGATTGAAATCTTTTGTTTTCTGGAGGAGAGGGCATTAGTGAGCAATTTTGTGATTTGAAGAAAAATCCCACAAATTCAGGCCAACCTCTGTGTTTCATAGCATCAGTTTCAGAGTTCTTGAAATTTGCAGTGCTAGAAGTTCATGCTGATATGGAAGGTTTAAGAATTCAATAGAGAAATCAGGAGTGCTCCTCTAGTGAATCCTGTCACAAAGGCTTGAGATCCTTAAGTACAAAGCCTCTTCTGTTGTTCCATAATTACAGTGCCAAGCTGCAGCTTGTCTCACAGTTATGAAGCAAGGCCTGAAGAGTGTACTTGTATTTGTTCACTGTTCTTAACCATTAGGATCTCCATTATTCCTCATGATGAAGGCAAATGGTGCACAAAAGAGACTGTTCACATTGGCTTTACTACTGACAAGAAAAAGAGATCTCTGTACTGTAGATTTTAAAAAACTCCAGAAAAAGATAGTCTCCAGATGAGTATGAAAAATCCATGCTTTACTTGTCTCTGCTATGCAATAAATAGTGCTTCATTCCAATAGCACCTTAGGTTGTAATATAAAATGAAATTAATATTTTTTTTAATCATCCAACATTTCTTTCATGAAACAAACCAACAAAAAGTAATTCACATTGTAATATGTAGCAAATAGACATGTCTTGGAAAATCAGATTTCCAATATGTCTAAAATATAATTAGTTCACCACTAGCTTTTAATTAACTCCAGCACATTTTAAAAAATTGATTAACATATCAAAGCACAAATGGTATTGGATGCAATTTATGTTTTGAGCTTTCTTTTTAGAAACAACACGAGAAGACAAAAGAGCAAATGGATGAAGTGAACAGCATTCTGCTCAGTGCTACAACTATTTTGGAAGGACCACAAAAGGTCAATTCTGAGTTAAGTGAAGTAATAAAGGTAAGTGCCTCAGTGGCTTGTTTAAATTATACATCCAGATTTTTTGAAGTCATATGTTTAGATCACTAATGGAAAAACTCTCCTTTATACAGCTTCAGTGAAATACTGGTTAATATTCCCTGAAAAAGTAGATGGTTTTCTTGGGTGAAAACCTCTGTTATTACAATTTACTGCCTAAAAAAAATAATTCTAGCATTACTGTAGGCAAAGCTTAATAAAAGATTTTGCTATAGAGTTCTCAATTATTTCATTACAGGCAGGTGCCAAAAGATGTTCTGATAAAAGACTGCATTACATGCTAAATTCCTTTCGTGGTGCTTATGAGTGAGCATGGAAGAACACTAAAGATCCCGGATATCAACATTAGAACCAGGCACTGTGTCAAACATATATAACCAGATTGTCGTATAGAAATCCTTTTCTGGAACAGTAGACTACTATCCAGTGTTTTGAATCAGACATGGTGCTGAAGGAAATTTGTAGAAATTTTTAGGTTTAGCTTTTCTATGAGAAGATGAAGAAAATAAAACTGGGAATTTGCTAATTAAAATATTTACCAAAGTTGCTTTCCGTCTTCATGACTTATTTTAAATTTTTGAAATAATTCAAGAAAAAAGAAAATTTTCCACAAGCACTCATTTTGGTCACAGTTGCCCACTTCTTAACACAAAATATTTACCAAAAGTCATTAATTTTTCTTTGAAAAAATAATTTGAGAAAACAGAATGACAACTTACTTTGTAACTGACCCTGTGTTCAAGCAGTGCGTTGAGGTTTTTCTCTGGTGTTTTGTCCAAAACACATTGCTGCAGTTTATCATTTTGGGTTCCCCATTGAGGACGTTCACACTGCAAGGAAGGAAGCAAATATTATATATTGTCCATCCTCATCAGCAACAAGTATTTTCACATTTCACCCATTTATCCTTTTTCCCTCTCTCTGTTTCATGCTTTTTCATGTATTTTGAAACACATTTATAATCACATTTTGCCACATTTCTAATCTTCCGACACATTGGCAAGCTTGTGTACTGGAGAGAAGGTGAATGCAGGCCATTTGGTTTTCCACAAGTATTTCATAACAGGAAGAAACATGGCTAAGACAAAGGGATTCTGCTTCTCCTTGCCTATACATACATAGGTAGTATTTATGTGGGCTGAT
Organism: Taeniopygia guttata; assembly: GCF_048771995.1. Classification (NCBI taxonomy): domain Eukaryota; kingdom Metazoa; phylum Chordata; class Aves; order Passeriformes; family Estrildidae; genus Taeniopygia; species Taeniopygia guttata. The sequence goes on along the minus strand of NC_133027.1, from coordinate 47,815,358 downwards.
TTACAAATTAGACTAATCCAAGATGTCTCTAGCATTAGAAATCTCTGTGCAAGGAGGCAGAAAGGGGACTTCACTCTGAAAGACTTGTCATTGGCATAATTCTGGAGCAAACACACAAGATATATAGTAAGACTTTTAGCATCTTTCTTTTTTATTTTATGCATCTCTCTCCAATGCCTTCTTAAGTGATTTCTGGAATTTTTATTGATTTTCATCTTCCTGCATTTGTCTCTATACTGGCATTCACCATTAGACCTTTCTTCTCTTTCTCTTAAAGATGTAGATTAAAACAACTATAAGAGAAATAAAGGAACATTATAATAACATAAAGGGTAAAAAAAAAACCCATAATAATCAAAATACAGACTTGATTTTTTGCAACTTTCATCTTTCCTCCCTTCCCTGTTTTGTTCAGAATGCATCAGGGTTCTACGCAGAAATAGATGGAGCAAAAAAGGAACTGCAAGAAAAAATAGCCAACCTGTCCCTGTTTGATGATGATCTGGTAGAAAAGGCTATGCATCATGCACAAAACCTAAGAAGACTTTCTGATGAGCTGGATGGGTAAAATTTCACTTCAGCAGACTCTGTTCATACAAGTGTCACTTACTGAACAGCTGAAAAGACAAGCAGAAGCACAGTGACAATAAATAGGCACTAAACAAATCAGTGTTAAGTCATGTGTAGAAGGACTTGTCATAGTCCACACAGAACAGCTGAAGTTGAGCTAGGCAAAAGCTATGAAACCTTTTAAAGAATAAGTATATATCTTGCATGACATTTTCTCTAGTCTAATTGGGCATGTCCCCTTCCTCTTCCAAAAGAATAGGAAAGATGGATTAGTGAAAAGTGAAATAATACAAGCAAGATTAAATGGGTCTACAGAAACTGCTCATGTCAGTAAGTTCATTTACATTAAAAAAATGTTTAGCATTACAGGGTACAAAATGAGCTTTGAGAGAATTTTTATCCAACAGTTTTACAGATGGAGTAGTTCTGATGCTAAATAAAACTGGCTCACAACAACATCAAAAACTTATTTTAATTCTTTATATTTTGTTGGAAGATACCAAATGCATCAACATTGCACCAATTTATTAAAAAATCACTTCTAAATAAATTTAATTATTTTATTTGCAACTAAGACTATCCGTGGAAAAATCGCTGCTGTAAATGAATTCTTAAATAAAATGTGTCACCAAAATCTACCTTAAGTAATATCATAGGCATATGCTTTTGGAAGATAAGCTTACAACTACTCTTCAAGTATATTATCTAAATACCAGTTGTTTCTTAATATTTGTATGCCCTAGATAAGAGATTAAAATAGAGGGAAAAAATAACAGATGGTCTTCTTTTATGCAATTGTATAAAGCTGACATCTGAGACTGCTCTATAATGATACACAAACTACAGGAACATAAAAACCAAACAATATGTTCAGTCTGAGATCAGCTAACTCGGGACAGCAGACTAACTTGAAAGAAAATACCCCATGTAGCTATCCTTCCTCCCTTACCAAAATAATTTTAAAGTTATTACTAAGTTCAACACATTAGGAATTTCGCAAAAAGCAAACAAAAGTAATTACAAAATACCCAGATGGATTAATGCTGACTCTATTATTTGTTGAGAAGATTGTCCTGCAGTGAAACTTTAATCCTTTAAAACATTTAGCCTGTCTTCAAAACATCTTGGTTTTATAGGTTTGCTTTATTAGCCTGTTAGACTTTTATTTGATAGAGTTTATTGTTTTGCCTTAAGGGAACTTAGCAGAAAATTCTTGCAATAATGCTGAATCTGGAAATTTAATAATCTCTCGGTGTGCAAACACTTTGAAGTGAATGCACACATGTGCAAATACATCTATATTTAGAACATATTTCTAAAATATACTTTGAAATCTGCTTATCACCAGAACATTAAAAATAATATTAATTCAAATTTGTCAACAGACGAATTTTGAGCCCAGAACTATCTTCTGTTTGGAATCTCCCCTGAAGACCAGTAATCACCTAACATACAGATCAAAATCATGCCATCAAAGGCTTATTTCAGTCTAACTCCTGCAAATTCTCATGGCTAGGGGTAGTTCTTCATCTGATTCTCCCCATTTTTCCACTTATCTTGGAAAATATAAACAGACAGTGATCCATCTATCCTGGTCACTGACACACGTAGTTCTTTCCATTCATTGATAGGAATTATTCCTAAAGAATTGTTGCTGCTCACATAAATGTTAAGGGCAAAATTCTCAGAGTTATATGGCAGGGGAGATTCTCCTATCCACACAGTTTTCACCTGCTTCAGATTGGTAAAACACAATGAAGAGAATACCAGTTAGGCCAAGTACATTTATGTGTGTGATCATGTAGTCAGAAACTACTTTGATTCAGTTTGGTTTCTTTCACCTTTTACTTTCTTTTTAACAGGAATTTGTATGGTGTTGATTCAAATGGTTTGGTACAAAGGGCAATCAATGCTTCAAATGTGTATGAAAACATTGCTGGTTATATCGAAGAAGCCAATGAAATTGCATCGTTGGCACTGAACACTACAAACCGGGTCAAGGATGTAAGTAATTTTCATAATACCGGCTTTTACTTTACAATGTTTCAGGGACTTCAGACACCTAAATGTAAAGAAAAAAACAACTTTTGTCGTCTGGCAGTATTGAACTTCACACTGCATAGTTTTTTCCTTTATTATTTCCTGAATTAAATCCCATGCAGTTAATTATTCTTCCAGTCTGAAGTCTCCTGGTATTTGAAAAGACACAAGAGGTGCTTCTGTCCCTATCCCATAGGGTGACGCTGCTCTGTGTTGTTACTCACATTGAGACATTTCTGTGAAATTACAGACAACTCCCTGCTCCTGTGGGAGCCTGAGCTGGCATTTAGTGCTTGAGTCCCTCCACTTCACTGAGTGCCATGTGGCAGGAAATGTGCTCAAGACATCACTGTGTCTCATAGAAAATCAGGCTGAAATGGGACAAAGCTCACTCACACACTCAGTGTAAGGAGTAGGATGCTAATTTTTTTCTTTGGCCTTACTGTTCAAAAATACTTTGCATGTAGTTTTTGTATGCCTGTAGTTACCAGTCTGTATATGTGCTATTTACCAGCAATTTATTAGTGGGGTAGCAAGATAATTTGGGTAGATTAAAGGGGTCTTAACCTCAGAGGGCTGAGGGATTTCAAGTCCAGACCTCTGTTTCTGGCATACTGCTGCAGACTGCAAGGCAGCTCGCCATCAAGTGAAAGCATTTATCACCTATCTGAGACAACAGTAGAAATTAAGAGTCACAGCTCCTAAATAACAGGCAGCATTTAGTCATGTTGCCTAAACTGGAGCTGATATATTTTCTCCATCTTTGTTACTCAGTAGTGTTGTTTGGGAAACCATACACTTCTCTAAAATTTCTTGAAAATGAAAATTTTGCTTTTCAGACTTTTTTCCAATCCAACTGCCAATCTTAAATGTTAACAAAGCAAATGAAACTGCAGTGACTTTGCAGTTGCATTTATATGAAGGTAAAATATTGTCCACAATTAATCACAATAAAGTGGCATATTTGATAAGGATTATTCTCACTTTCTTTTTTTGGAACATGCTTGTAGGCTGCAGTCGGAATTGATACTCAGGTCATTTATCATAAAGGTAAAAGTGAAGAACTTCTCATCCGAGCCATGCAGTTACAACGGACAGCACATGACAGTAAATATACATCCTTTCTACTTTCCTAATCAGCTTATAGCCTTCCACATTAAAATACCTTTCAGAAGCACATCACTAAGCAGAACTACTGCTGCAACAGAATAGGTTATTGATTGAATTTACCACACAAAATACTTGAAATGGCCATGGGCACAGTTTGAGTAGCTCATGTTTTGTCCTCCTACTAGATACTGATAGTTTATTTCATTTATGAAAAGTCCATTTCAGATACAATTACCATTTTAATATGTGACCCTGCAAACTGTTGTTCACTGGTAAATATACCAAATTAAGTAGTTCAATTAAAATCAAATCACAGCAGCTTAAGTGTTCAGAAGTCTGGATTTCACCAGTGAAGGGTAATAATAAATGTTAAAGTAGTTTGGCCTTTTTTCACAAATAAAAGAAGTGAAAGAAAATAGTTTCTTTGCAAATGAAAGCAAGAGCTAAAATTAGAGGATTACCTTTCAAAATTTTCAGGACCTTTTGTTTTCCTTAAAACTATTCCTGTGTACCAGTTGCAGCTATTCTCAGCACTTTTGGTAAAGCAAGGAGAAAGAGTACTGACTGGAGCACAGCTCTCCAGATTTTTGGAAGACAGCCTGTGGCAAGCAGGGGTGCTGCAGGGCTGTTTTTTCCTTTAGATTACGTGAAGAGTGCAAGTATGTCCTAAATTAAAAGAGGCTATGATATGCCGTCCATGGTATAGTAAATGCCTAAGGACATACCTGCCCAGGATTGAATTTACCCTTTCAGACACCACTTGGACGCCCCTCAGCTGTGCCTCCCCTTTTCTCCCCACAGGCAGCAGCTACACCATTGCAGACACCAGCTGGCAAGTCAATGGCTCTTTTGCCAGAATGAATGCCCTGCGGAGCCAGCTGATGAGAGCCATCGCAAAAATGCAGTCAGCAGAGACAGGTTGGAAGAGGAACTTCATCTCCATGATGCTTTATCTTCATACACTCAAGAGCACATTTTTATCTTTGAATATGGATGTGAAGTTGCTACAAAGAGTTCAGCACTTACAAGAGTTTGGCTGAAACAACTAGACCTAGATATCAAATATGCAGCTTTAACACTTTCATAATGAAATTAAATGTTCAGTCACTGAAATGATTAACAGTCTTCTTGAACCTTGTGCTGGTCTTGGCTGTGGTAGAGTTAATTTTCTTCACAGTGGCTAGCATGGGGCTGTGTTTTGAATTTTTGTTGAACGCAGAGTTGATAATACAGAGCTGTTTTTGTTGCTAATGAGCAGAGCTTACACAGAGCTAAGGCCTTTTCTGCTTTTCATGGTGGTGAGGAGACTGGGGATGCATGGGAGGCTGAGAAGGAGCACAGCCAGGACAGCTGACCCCAATTGACCAAAAGAATATTCCATTCCATATGACATCATTCTCAGTGTATATAAACTGGAGGGAAGAAGAGAAAAGGAAAGGGGAAGACAGAGAGTGGGGAGTGATGGAACACACAACACACTTGAATATTTGAAAGAGTTCCTTTCCTATCACTCTCTATTTGTTCTGTAGTGGAGGCCAGAGAGCGTTTGGAGCAAGCTCAGCTGGAGACTGCAGAGGCTGTAAGTGCTACCACGACAGTGACACAGGCTACGACCCCCATGGATGAGAACGTGAGGTTGTGGTCCCAAAACCTGCAAGACTTCCAGCACAATTCAGAGGCATTTGACAGTGCTGTGCATTCAGCTGGGGATGCAGGTATGGTGACATGAAGTTTGCCATTCCTCAGTGTTAGAAAATAAGGGAATCATTGCAATAATATGTTATATGAATTGTTTACATTGCATATTCATCACATATAATCTTCTAGTATCCCCCATGAAAATTTTCAAAAATTAGCAGTTGTCTAGGTCTTGACTGTATTTTAAAAACATTGGATCCTCAGGGACTTCCAAAAATTATTTAAACATTTAAGTGCTGAAGACTTACTGAATTCTAATTTGTTTTTATCAGGGTACCAAGGTCACACTGAATGGTAAACAGCTTGTTTAAACACTTCTTGCTATTATGGTTGGTGATTTAGGGTTTTTTGTCTGTTTGCTTTTTAACATTGAGAAGCATTTGAAAACAGAGCCCTTTTGTCTTCAGGAGTGCAAACAAGGAGAAGAAATGGCCCCTCACTTGATAAGCTTGTAGTCTAAACAAAGGGGTCAAAGAGGATAGAGGAAATAAAATATTTAAGTGGGATGATTTCTGGAGAAGCTTGTAAACATCATGTTAATTCCACTTTTATTATTGGAAACAGTGGAAAACTTACTATGAAAAATTTAAGGCAAATAAAAAGACAAAAGAAAAGCTAAGGCAGACTGCAAAATTAAAATGAAGATGACAGGCAAAAGTAGAAAAAGAGACATGAAGATGAAATAAAGTGACTTTAGGAAGAAGGAAAAGAATAATTGGGAAAGAAAATAATCAATCTAGAAAAAAAATATTTGGAATAAAAAATTGATTACAGCACCACTACTTATTGCTCCATATATTCTTGACTCTGCTCAGGAGGCTCACTAATCCTAAGATATTTATGTCTACGGAGGCTGGAAGTCCAGAACAAGTAGTTTCCTTAACATGTTTGATGATACCATCAGCTGCAGACCTGTTCAGTGATGTCTTGCCTTCTAAAAGTGCCCCAGAGAAATTCCATAACTTCATTGACTCTGTCTCCAGAAAGTCTGAATCTCAGATCTACTGCCCTAAATCCCTTCTCCTTCTATCAGGAAGTTTGCAAGTGTCATTTTACTGCAAACAGTGTTATGAGCATCAAATCCAACATTGTTTCTAGTGTTCCAAAGTCACAGTCTTCCCTCTCAGCTGGGGAATCCCAAGAGTCATGTTATTTTCAGAATTCCATGATCAATAAGACTCTTATCCCCAGTATTTTTGGTTAAGTGAGTGCTCCCAAGAACTGGTTTAGAAGTTCCCTTCACAAAAAGAAATTCAGTGTTATTCAACATTCCAATTTCTGGCTCCAGAACTGGAGGAAACTCAGATTTCTCTGAGATTTCCATCAAAGGAGAACAGTGAACCTCACTCTCTGGGAATGGGTAAGCTCACCACTAGTCACTGCACAGAGCTTCATAAGAGTGTAGTTAATATAACAGCACTTGGATTGGAATGCATTGCTGTAAAATGTTTTTGATCACCACAGAGTAGTTTAGGCTATGGGCTCTAATTACCATGTAAAATAATGCAAATGTGGATACGACTGGCCTCCCAGGAGGGAATGGTATGATGAAAAACTTCCAAGAGAAACAGTGTTCTGTAGCTTACACATGAAGCTGCTTTTATTCACCTTTACACTTGATTTACATTTAACATTTTCCCTTGCCAGCTTAGTGAGTAGAGCAGCAACACAGACTGCATTTGGCTCTTCATGCTCAAAATGCCAGCAGACATTCAGGAGTAAAAAAAAGCTGCTCATACAAGCTCCTATACTGGAGAAAATATTTCCAGTGGCATTTGAGGTGCTTTGTAAGAGTGAACAGAGTTAAAATGGTCCAGCTCTCCCTTGGTTATGTTCCCAAAAAGGAACAAGAATAGCTCCTATGTCATGTGCCTGGAAAAAATGTCTTCTCTGTGATGGTGGGTTTGCAGGTCAGGAGTCACCTTGAAAATATTTGTTCATATCCAAGCTCCTGGAGGGCCTGCTGACCACTAACTAACTGTTGGAGGGATGCTAATATGCAACCTACAGCTAAGTATGCCCTAGTATATTTGTGGAGGAAGCTTTTCCATGGCATTTTTGTTCTGAAGTCATTTGATTTGTTTGTTTAAAGGTATGATGAGGTGTTTTTGCCAGAAAGATAAGGTGGAAATAGCTGAGGAGATCAGTGTTACACAGGAGGCTGGCACAGATGTGATTGTGATTCACAGCCCAGGAAGACAGATGCAGATATGCCAGGCATGGTGGAGCGTTCCCAGATCAGCTGTGTCTTCTGCCAGGAGAGGTTGATGTGACAGGAGCAATGCCCATCCAGGTCCAAAGGAAAGTCACTACAAATGTTCAGACAGGCGTCTGGAACACCAAAACACCCAATCTTCATGCCAATTACCCTACCAAAGGAGCTGAAGCCTCTAAGCTGGCATGTCTGCACTGGCCTTGAATAAAGCATGCATTTGGTGTTTGGAAGGGTGAGAGCATATCTTGGATGTGCAGTTTGTGTGAGAATAGTCCATGTTGCCATTGTGCAGAAAACTGGCAGGCTTCAGCAGAGAGGGGGGCAGACAGTTTGGGAAGGAAACTGTAAAAGGTGAAAGTGTCTGGAAGGTTACAGTCAGGGTATTTCCTCTTTGACAATTTCTCTTCTATTCTTTTTTGTATTTGATCACTGGGTAGGACTAGTTTTCTTTTCCACTCTCATCTTCATCACAAAGACAGAAATAAAAATCAATGTTCTTCTGTGTTGAAGAACACCATTATAAAGGCCGAGAGGAAGAGATTTATATTGAGATTTCACAATAGTTCTAGTATTACAGGTGTTAGTTTGGTGTTTACATGTTATAGTAGCATTTCAAGTTTAATACATCAAATTTCAAACAGAAATAACAGGTTTTAAGACAGTGAATCAAACACAATTCCAATTCAGTTGCAGATTATTTTAAAAATGGCTGCAATTTGCTAAATAATTTTCTGAGATTGCAGTATTTTTGCCTTAAAAATGGAAAATAGTAAAGAAAACTTCCTGATTTGGGTTTTGTTGTGGCTTTTTAAGCAGAACATTTAAAACATTTTGGTATCACCAAAATTTACTGTAATTCTTTGTGGATTCATTAAAATCATGATATTTTAAGGTACAATAAGCTTTATATAGAACAGTTGATTACTAAATCCTACAACATAAGGCCTTTCAGGACTAAATTGAAAAAAATTGAGGGTCTAAAGTTCTATATGGCCCACTCCTAGACTGAACTTGGAAAGTAAAACACAAATGAAAACACCCAAGCAGAGAGAGGACAGGACTGACAAATACAGATTTTTCACTCTTTCCAAAAACAAGCAGACTTGTAGGACTCCATGGAATACTCTCATAGTCTGGGTTGATATGAATGAGGCTGAGGCTTATTCAATGTAGACTAGAAGCACAGAAAAGTGACTGGAGTCTGCTCCTCCTCCCCTGTTTTTTATATAGTCTGCTATATCTGATTATTAGCCCCTTTACCTGCCTCCCTGCAGTCTTCATCCAGAGATGTTCAAGGCCAGGTTGGGTAGGGTTCTCAGCAATGTGGTCCAGTGCAAGATGTCCCTGCCCACAGCAGGGCACTTGGAACTAGGTGATCTTTAAGGTCTCTTCCAACTCAATCCCTTCTATGAGTCCCAGACAAAGGAAAAAATACAATGGGAAGAACACAAGAGCAGGTGGATGTAAGTTGGCAACCCCTAAAATATAACTTTAAACCCTACAAATATGATCTTAACCTTTACAGTGAATCCATGTCATTAAAATTAACTCTGAATGCTGGATCCTTCTTATATGCACGTAGCTTGCAGCTAAAAATCACATTTCATTATACTCAGCTTCTTGTACCTACATTTAATTAAAGATGAAAAATTATGTGATGTGTAAATATCCTTCAAAGGGCAGCATGTCATTGGAATCTGATGTGATAAAATTGGATTATAATTAAGGGTAGTTATTTTTCCTTCTTGATAATTTTTCTGCTTCTCTTCCTGGGAAAGGACTTCTCTCACCTTGAACACAACAGAGCCCCTGCATTTCCCTTTGATAACAATGACATTTGCACATGTACCACCAGAGGACACAGCAGCAAAAGACCAAAGATCCAGGACTCTAGTTCATGACCCCTGGCAGATGCAGGCAGGAAAGTTAACGAGGTTACCAATCACGAGGGCTGGGGCAGGTACTAAGCACAGTTTAGGTGCACATGCATCATTATCATCATCTAAGGCCTTCTATTGTTGTACACCACAGGCCTGTCACCGGAGCATGAAATTGCCAGTGTTTCTGTCCTGAGTCATGACTGTGAGCCGCAAGCAAACACATCTCCTGTGCAGAGATGTTTCTGTCTAGGTGAAAATCTCTGGGAGCTGAAAGCTGAGGAAAACAGCCTATACATCTCCCTTACAGTCAATTTGAAGAGGTCATGAACCATAACTCTTAGATGCAGTTCCCAAGTCAGCCACAGATATCCAGTGATATGCTGAACATATAATTCTTCTGCTCCAGTTGCCTTAGATGTAAAATTAGACTTAACATTAATTTGTCTTGAAGGAAGATTAAAAGGTTAAAACTATTAATGTTTGCAGAGCTACTTGAGGAAAGTATTACAAAGGTAACACACTACAGTATTACCTATGAGTCCTGAGAAAACAGTGTCCTTTGTGCAAACTTATTTCCAAAAACTTTAGCAATACCAGATTCTTAGAAATCACTACCGTTTCTGAAATCACTGTGTCTCACACATCACAGTTATGAGTTGGTCAAAAAGCAGAAGGAGACAAGTGAGCTAACCTAAGAAGATAGGGTGGAATATTCCTGATGCAAAACCAGTCTTTCAAAGAAGAAAAAAAAAGTCTGTCTCTTCTTTTCTAACTGCAGTGAAGAAACTTACAGAGGTTTTCCCTCAACTCCTGGACAAAATGCGCAGAGTAGAACAGAAGGCACCAGCAAATAATATTTCTTCCAGCATTCAGCGGATCAGAGAGTTAATTGCTCAAACCAGGAGTGTAGCAAGCAAGGTAAAACTTTTGGACTTTTGGGGATTTTGGTTACTAGTGCTAATAATCAAATCTTACTATCACCTCCATTTTCTTGGGCTATGCTAGAACCCAAACCTGAACATTGTCACCTCCCCAAAAACCAGATGAACAAAGCACACTGGAGGTCATTAAACTCCTTATAGTTACTATTTGCAAGCCTTTGACATTATCATAGTATTCATGGTAGACTATTGTTACTGCAGTAGCAATTTGACAATACAGATTTGGGCACAATGTATAAGATGGCCAGAAAAACAAAACCTAATTACCTATAATTTGTAGGCAAATTACCTACAAAGCCAATTACCATGAGTAATAATTACAGCAATTTAATGTAAGCTTTTCTGAGATTACAGCATTTTTTTTCCTTTCTTTTGAATTAATTTTCTGCGGGGTAAGAGAATCCTTGGCTCACACATATTTAATAGTAAAAAAACCACTTTCATTACCATACATAAATAATGAGGGTTTTTTCTCTAACAAAAAAACCAAGGTCAAGTATATTTGAATTCATTCAGAGAAATAAAAAATTCAGTGCATTATTGTATGTTCACAGTGCTGGAATATAACTTGGAAAAATCAGTTTGTATGTAGTGCTTGACTGTTCTTTAAAATGTATTTTGTGATTCAGGTATACTGTGTTTAAACTTGAAAACATTACTTCAGTTATATTGAAAGCATTTTGAACTAAAATGAACAGTTTTACAATTTTTTTAGCATCTCATAAATATCACTGTAGATTCAATGATATAACAGGATTACTCATAAATAGAAAATGGTCGTACTACTCCCAAAGCAAAGAACTAAATTATGAGCAGAAGTTTTATAGCTGTGCAAGAATTTCATTATGTGCCATGCATAGTAATGTAGCCCTGATTCAACTATGCACACACCTATCTCCCACTAAAATGTAATTTTCTTTATGAATATGCTTAAGCAGAGTTCATTAGGACCTTTAATTAATTTTAAGATAACTTTCTCCATAATCTTTACAGTGTTTTTCAGGAAAGATTGTTACAAACATACAATTTTACATGCCAGTATATAGATGCCAGCTCCACTCTTGGAGTAAGCAAGGCTGCTAGCACAGTATTGTTACACACCTACCTTAAGTAATGACCCCAGGCAACAACAGGTGTCTCACTTTGTCCTTCTGCAACTGCAGGTCCAAGTATCTATGATGTTTGAAGGCCAATCAGCTGTTGAAGTCAATCCAAAGATCAATGTGGAAGAACTGAAATCATTCACTTCCATGAGCTTGTACATAAAGCTCCACAAAGACAACCCACAACTGGCAGCCTCTCCAGACAGATTCATTTTGTACCTTGGAAACAAAAATGTAAGCAAATAGACCAGATAACTATTATGCATATATTAAAAAAAAATTAAATCAGTTTGAAATTTATTTGCCCTCAGTTTCTCCTCTCACTGTTTCTTCGTGTTTCAGAACTAAAGGTGTCTATTCTATGACTATCACTGATTTTGTGACAAGCAAAGAGCAAGGGTTTCTGAGACCCCTGTCCTTGAGACTTGTCACCCCAAACAATGAACGATGCTCTCTAAAAAGCAAATTAGACAGCCTGGCAGTGTACTGCTTTGATTTTCACTGCAGCAAGCCACACTTGCTATCTCCTCTGCCAATACTGAGGTGCTCTGAAGCAGTTAATGTCACCTGCCTGGCTTCTGTGAGATATGCTTTAATCAGTTTATGCTGTTGACAGTGTCAATTCCAAATCTCTGAGTTCACAGGCCCACAAGATAAGCAGACTTCTTTATCTGTGGCTTGTGCTGCTGTTGTACACTCTGTACACTCTTGATCACTACTTTGAAATACCTGTTCTTTAAACTGTGGTTCTGAAAAGAAAAAAAAGTCACAACTCACCAGCAGGTATAATTCTGGCAATCTATTACTTGGGAAGGTAAAGATCCAGGCTTTTATTTTTAAGCTTTCCTAAAAAAGAATGTCTACTGAATAAAAATCAAGTGAAACGCCTCTTGGCAAAATAATTAATTGCAGCATAATACTTAGGCTTTAGACTGTTTCCTGCACATGGCGCTGCACACTAAATAATGATGAACAGCTTCCCATTGAACATGACTAATTCATGGTCAGCAGAGACTTCATGACCTTGAATTTACCTCAGTACAAATGGATATAAAGTAAAATATCAGAGACTTTTTCTGTACAGTTTTATGTGGTGAAAGCAACCAATTAGTGAATGAAGGTTTTGTTCCTATTTAAATAGCTTTCAGTAATATTTAAAAGTGTCATTCAGTTTATCAACACTTACCTTTACTTACGTCCTCCATTAAATCTCTTTCAATGTTGTATCTCTAACATGTCTCTCCGGTGGTATTTTAGGCTAAACATTACATCGGGCTTGCAATTAAAAATGACAATCTTGTGTACATTTATAATCTGGGGGGCCAAGACGTGGAGATACCTCTGGATGCCAAGCCAGTCAGCACCTGGCCTTCTCACTTCAGCATCATCAAAATTGAGAGGTAAAGTGATAACATGTATTTCCCCAAAATCAAACAGTTAACAGGAAAAATCAAGCAGAAAAGGCTGTGTTAGAGCTGCCAATCAGGAATTTTCAGTGTCTGGTTCTACTCCTGCTGAAATAAATGGAAATTCTTCCTACTTTTGAAGAGCCAAGACCCAAGGGGCCACAAGGAGGAAGAGATAATGTCTGTCGTCCCTCCCTTTTTCTACCTCCTGATTACTAGTCTTCTCCAAGGATATAAAACCCTTCCTGTTTTTAGTTACCCCATGAATTGGAGGCTTGTTTGTTCTTTTGTAAGTCTGACCATCATAAAATTCTCTTCCCTTATAATTCTTTTCTGCAGGATTGGAAGACACGGCAAAATGTTTTTAACGGTGCCCAGTCTTAGCAGCACAGCTGAAGAAAAATTCATCAAAAAGGGAGAGATTCTTGGTCCTGGCTCCCTTCTTAATTTGGAACCTGAAAATGCTGTTTTCTATGTTGGTGGAGTGCCTCCAGGCTTCAAGGTTGGTCAGATAAATATTCTCTATTCAAAATTAAATAGTGCAAACTAACCTTGCTGGACTTCCATTTAAACACAGAAATGGTAGATAAAGAAAAAGTCCTTATTTAGTCATTTATCATCTTAGAATTCTACCTTTTAACCATGGTGAAGAAGTTTTGCCTGGCATATTTCGTCATACAAGTATGATGACCAGGTTTCTGTGAGCTGCTGTTCATGTTTCCTGAAAAGTTCTAAAAGGAATGCTTGCTAGCAGTTAAATAGCATGCATAAAAAAAGGCCTGTTAGTCCAACCTGACTTGCAGATTACCAGTATTTTTCAATGCTAATGAGTTCTTGGTACTTAGAATTTCTCTTTTGCAACTGTCACAAAAATGAAAAGTAATGTATTGTTAATATTAGGATCTTCCGGGAAACGAACAAGATAGTAATTTGTTTGAATTTAAATTATCACTGGTTTAAATCCAGACTTATAACAGCATGAAAAGTTGCCTGAGCAAAATGTGTGTGAAGACCTGTGTGAGACAGTAGCATCAATCTAGTTCCTAATAGTCAGCATAAACTAGCACCTCACTTACCTGCTTCTGTGAACATATCAGTTCCTCTTTTGGGATTTAAAAATTGCTATGAATAATCTTGGCTGTGAAAATTGCATGGCTGAATAAAAGCACACCTAGAAAGACTTTAGAGAATTCTAAATTCTTTAAGCTAACTGTAGCAGGTTCTAAAAATATCCCAATACTGATCCACAATCAGGTCTCCTAAAAACATACAAACACAGAAAGAGTAAATCAATACACTTATGCATTCCTGAGCTTGGCATCATTATGGCTACTAAATACATGCCATGTCAGGAATTTTGGATTGCTGAGTCCGTGGTGCAAACTGCCTGGGAATAGGGGTGAAGACTGAATAGCAGCTTCATACACATATGCATGTACAAAAAGTCATCCAGCAAATGAACCCTCTAAGTCTGTTCCAGAGCATAGCAGAGGAAAAAGAAAAGAGGAGAATGAAGAAAAGTGAAAAGGAAAATAGGAAGAAAAGGATTCATGGTATTGATAGGAATGTTTGATGGGCATATGGGTCCCTTCCCTCTTAGAAAAGATGCCTCACATTTTTATTTATTAAAATAGAGTTTGATTTGTTAAAAGCTTTTTTCTTCCCTGTTACATACTTTGCAAATATGAAATGCACCACTTAACCACTAGAACTCTCATGTTTAACATCATTTCAAAGACTAGAAGAAACAAAGGAAAAAAAGAAAAAATAATTTACCAAATGTATCTGTGCTGCAGATAAGAATGTAATCTTACAGTTACTTATATTCTGTATTGCTGTATTACTATGCTATTGTATCATAAGAAAATTAAAATAATGAGAAGATGAAGAAAAGCTATTATAGTGATCAAACTCTGAAGTAGAAGAGGTGTTATTATTATCACACCTGTTCCACAAGGCAAAATATTTTAATATAAAAAGAATGGTATAGATCTGTTAGCTTTATTCTTTTGTATTTTTCCCCTCACCAGTGTGGCTGTATAAATTCCATTTGCAGTGACCTTTGTTTAAAAGAAGAAGTCTCTACATCCTGCTAGCTGTTCAAAATAATACCTACTGAGGATTACCCACTGGCACAGATTTTGAATCCCTGTCTCCTGGGTTTAAAGAGCTCTCTCATTTCTCTCTCTTTAATTATGGTATGGAGTTCTTTTTCTAGCTGTGAAGGATATCTATGCATTCGATATGAAATATCCACTGGCTTATTCAAATACATTCAGTAAGCTCTGTTATTAGTCAAATCTTAGCTTTTTCCCTGTTTTCAAGCATGCTCCCATCAAAACTACAAAAGAAGTTTTTGTTTGCAGTTGCCTTACCCGGCCTAATTCTCTCACTGTGAGACCATTTTTGTGCTCCCTTTTTACTTACAGCCCAAAGGCCATATCATGGTAAGGACTGTGAAGGCTATTCTCAGCAGTATCAACCTTTTCTTTTGAAAATACGAATTGCACAGGGACAAAACTGACCCCAGGCACAAATGCTCTCACAACACCCAACTAAAGAGCGCCACCTTTCTCCTTTTAACTCTTCCTTGTCCTCTGCACAGCTCCCTCCTAGCCTAAACCTACCTGGCTTCATCGGCTGCCTGGAACTGGCTACCCTGAACGACGATGTGATCAGCCTGTACAACTTCAAGCGCGTCTATAACATCGACACCACCACATCGCCACCTTGTGCCAGGTAGGGACAGTCCCATCCTCACTCCGCCGCTCCCGTTCTTACAAGTGCTGGTCCTGATGGCCCATTCCTGCTTCAGATTAACGAACTGAAAGTGGTATTGAGCTGTCCCAGGAGGAACTTGGTCGCCCTTTGCTCCTAATTTTATCGACAATTTTAATTTTTTAAAATTTATTTATTTATAAGTATATGTATGTATGGAATTTGGACTCCTTACGAGTCCCTTTTAGCATGAGATATTCTATTATTTTCCTGCTGTCTCCACTAGCTATCTCACAATCTTGTTCATGTCTTCATAAAGGAAACTGCCTCATTAGCTGGGGCTTGTTCCAGGCTCCCTCCTTACCCCACTGGCTTGCCTAGGACAGAGCTTCTCCTGACCCGAATCACATTGCTCCAAACAATACAGTCACAGCCAGTCAGGTCTAATAGGCCTGATAACCTTTAGTGTAGCCCCATCCCCAGCTAGGAAAGCTTATACAGAACTTTCTTCCTGCCATACACTTCAAGCCACCACAGATATTCTTTCCACAAACTGGGAAATTCAGCTCCTAAAGTAGAAGCTGCAGCATTGGTTTAGCACAGACACAGCAGGCATTTTGCTCATGCTACAGGCAGCAACAGTGGAACCCCACTCTGGAAAAAAAAGGAGAGTAATTTGCAGCATGCGCTGGGAAGAAATGCAGGAAGTATTGGGATAGAGAAAATTAGCTTCCCACACCATTCCCAGAGGGAGTACAAGCTGCTGCTCTCCTCAACAGAGCATACCAGAGTCAGCTAAAGTTCTTGGAGAATTCAAATGGATTTCTGCACAAACTGGGAAAGCTCTTAAGAGACATATCTGTGTATCCTAATAATGAAGAAGTACTATGGGCCTATCACTTTACCAGGATGAGCAAAGAATTTTCCTGAGCTCTACATAAAGCACAGGATAAAAGCACAGTGTAATGATGGAGTTAGTTGCATCTTCAAAGCTACACATTATTTCTCAGGAAAAAAAATTCCCAGAAAAAAATTGAAAGGAAGTCATCAGTCTCACTATGCCAGGCAGAAGCAGAAGCTCAGAACAATTATTTCAATAAAGTATATAAAGGCATTTAAGTTCCCCTAAATTAAAATGGGTACATGCCAACTAATCCTTCCCTACTTGTTTTTTTCCATAGAGATAAGTTGGCTTTCACTCAGAGTCGGGCTGTGAGCTATTTCTTTGATGGCTCTGGCTATGCCTTGGCCAGAAACATCGAGAGAAGGGGAAAATTCAGCCAGGTGACCCGATTTGACATTGAAGTTCGAACACCTACAGACAATGGATTGATCCTGCTGATGATTAATGGGGTGAGTACCAAGTCCTGCTGGTACCCTTTATCCATTGGCACTACAAGTTCCCCAGTACCTAGAATATCTTGGAAAATCCAAACTGTTTATGTCCTCACATTTAACTTCTTGGAAGAGGAAATACTTTGTGTTTGTCTGGTGCATGTATACATTAGGAGGGAACTGGAACTTGCTCTGCAAAGGCCCCAGGAAGCCAAGGCCCTGAGCTGGACTCTGCTTCTATCCAGAGACAGTCAGGACTTCAAACTGGTCATATCCTAGTGATGATACTTCAAGATGGACTCCAGTTAAGCCTAGTTGTTGTACCTTTATTTAAATGTGAATGCTCAATCAAAGCTATGGGAAATTTCTGTGAAGTAACTCCCAAAAAGCAGCCACTCTGTGGTAGCTGTCACTTTATAACTGTGCCTCACGGTGTACTAGAGTTAAATATTTAAGTTACTGAAAATAGAAAGCAGTCCAAATAAAAAGGCTTGATGTCAAGAGCTTTTCTGTAGTGTGAGAGTGATGCAATCTCTATAAGTTTGAAGACATGAAAATATCCTCTGAAGACAAACATGGATTTTTTTTTTTTTTTTTTTTTTTTTTTGCCTTTGGACATTTCCACATCAAGCTCATGAGTTCTGTGTGGATTACAACCTAGAAAAGCCACAGAAAACATTTTTCTATGCAGATGTAGAGATGCAGTCCACAGACAGACACTTGTCTGGACACCTACGTGTAACACTGCTTTAAGCATTTAGAAGGAAAAAAAAAAAAACCCTGTCATTAGAAGAGCTACTCTCTAGTTTGCCTATAGAGTAACTTCCAGAAAAGGGTTGTGGGAAGCAATTTGCTTTGCAGCATAGCATGCTACCACTAACCTTCATTCTTAGGAGGTTTTGACTAGGCAGTTGCTGTTAAAAGTTTAAGAGCCTTTGTTGCAGAGCACTTATTTTTCTTTAAAGCAAAAGCATCTAGAAGTTTCTCGGAGATGTACGGACTTTGTATTTGTCAGTGGAATCTGCAATCAAGTTGGATATCAGCTGTGGGAGACCATGCCTGCTCACAAGCACTTTTAGAAAAGCCTGGTAGTCCATTATTCAATTCTGCAATGACAGCTCATAAATATTCTGAATGTAATCCTTGGTTCATTTTCAAGTTTATGCTGTTCAGAACATACCCAAGCTGCAGTTTCATTTAGAAGTGCTAGATTAAAACCTACTCTTACTTCTTTAAGTAGTGACTTCTGAAAGCAGGCTCATTTATGTCAAAGACAACAGTTCTTGCTTGGCCTGCAGTAGTGTTTTGAGAATTATTGTTCCCATTTTTCCATTATCCATGAACACTAGGAGAGAAGACAAAACATTGGCATCGGAAGCATTAACCCAGATGCACATTTGCAATAAACTTTTGTTTCTGTTTCTTTATGCTTAGTTTTGGAACAAGACTAATTCTAGGGTGCAGATCTTCATTTCAAGCACTCCCTAAAGATTTTCTAAAGTACAGCTCCTATTTATAAAATTTAGGTCACCCAGCCACAGAACAGAAACTGAATCAAAGTAGGAACAGTCAGAAATTCTAGAAACCAAATACATAGTAAATACACTCTAGCTATTGCTATTATTTCAGTAAATACATCAGTGCTGATCAAGGCTGTGAAAAGGCAAAATCCTGAGCGATTATAAACATTGTGATAGAACCTGCTAATGCAGACACAGCCATTTGAGCACAGCATTGCTTTTACCAGTATAATACCTTTCATTTAGAGCATGTGGTATTATTTTAACAGTGACTAGGTGTGTTTACATCAGGAATACCTTACTGATAAAAAATAATGATATCACTCTGCTTCCAAATACTATTTCTATAAGGAAACAGTTCACCAAGTCTTTCAAAAAGTGCCACTTATAAAGCAATTATGTGTGCATGTGCATATATATATATACATATATTATAAATATAAGCATATAGAAAATGTGTTACAATTTTGCAAATAAATATTTATTTCCCAGCATGCTTTTCCCAATGGCAGTCTCACAACGCTGTTTATTAACTTTTTGTAATTGCTGCCACATAGTTCTTTTCTGATTGCGGTTTTGTTTTACACAGAGCATGTTCTTCAGCCTAGAGATGCACAATGGTTTCTTGTACCTCCGCTATGACTTCGGTTTCAGCAACGGCCCCATACTTCTTGAGGACTCCATGAAGAAGGCTAGGATTAACGATGCTAAATTTCATGAGGTACAAATGTGGTTACTATCACAGTCATTTGACCAACTATCCCAGAGGCTCCAAGCAGAAATAACTGCTCCAATGCCCATGACAGGTGCAAAAGGATGAAGGTCAGGTGGTGATATGGTAGAACAGGCGGAAGAGTAGAGTGCATGAAAGTCCTACCAGTACCAAGCAGAGGCAAGGGAAGACTGTCCCTGCCTCCTCATAAATAAGTGCTTGCAGAAAGATTGTGTGTATTGTTAGCCAAGGACAGGACCATTCACATGGGAGAAAGGTTTATGAATTCCATATGAAATTATATCAAGGACAATTCTCTATATCAAATATAAAACCTTCCTCAAGTAAAATCATGTCATTATGTTAACTTGACCACCTTAGTTGTTATGCATTGCATTACAAGAATTATGGCATTTCCCATTTCATTTGAAAAGAGAGTTGATTTGTTTTTTTTTTATATATGCACAGTATTTTAGGGACTTCGGCAGATATAAAATATCTACTTGTATTTCGTTTCAGGGAATTTGCTATAAGCCAGTGTAACTGTGATAGTAGTAAATCCTCCCGCAGTGAGTTGCTTCTCCTGCCTTTTATTTTATGTCCATTCAAAGTCTGATTCGTGACCAAAACTACAGCTATAGGTCTGTTCATGTTTAAGTAGAAAATAATTAAACTCTCTATGCTTTGATAATGAAATAAGTTTTTTTAAAAGTATGCCCTAACTTTTGAATAAATCAAGAAAGCATTCTGAAGAGCTTATCTGTTTGCCACAGTGTAGAATTTTATAAATTTTCTTTATTCTTAATTGAAATGTCCTGAGGATTCAGTCAACAGAAAAATAGTGACATCAAGATAACTTCCTACTAGTAATCATTGTCAGCCTCTCCCAATTTACAAACAAATTCTCTGTTAAATGGGAGGAACTTTTCAACAATTTTGTTGTTCCTCCTTCAACAGAAGGTATAAAGATGCAATCGATTTTGCAAGATCACCATATAAATGTCATAAAAGATGACATTTTTAAGCACATGTATTTCTTTTCAGATTTCCATTATATATCACAATTCTAAGAAGATGATCTTGGTAGTAGACAGAAGACACATAAAAAGTGTGGACAATGAAAGAACAGCAATGCCGTTCACAGATATATACATTGGAGGAGCACCTGCTGACATCTTACACTCCAGGTTGGTTTACAAATGGGATCCAATCAGTATTTTCCATTAATCACCATATGTAAGTTAAATTGTATAGCCTGTCTTTAAGGAGTAACAGTAAAAAAAATTCTTTGGTATCAACATTATATGAAACAACCCTTCAGACACTCTTCTAAGTGTCTCTCAGAGCTCTTAAGTACTGAAGACTAGTCTTGATCCAGCACAGTTAAATTTTACTGAGACTAGCCCAGTTTTAGTAAGGGTAACAGAAAAAGTTGTGTTATTCAAACAAAAAGGCATTTTCAAACAACATGTTAACATATAAAATTGGTATTGCTCCTTGCTCTGCAAAAAGTGACCAAGCCCTCTACCAATCGCATTTTCAAACCTAAAGATGATCTTTTTCCCATTAAGCATTTCAGTTCTGATTCATCTCAGGCTCTCTTTGGATGTAAGTCAGCTGGCTCTGTGTAGGCGTGGGAAGAAAAAAAAAGGTCTCATTTTCCTATTGTACCATTTGACAGAAATGCAGTTTAACCTCAGTGGACTGTGTAACTCTCATTTCCTGCCGTAGGAATCTGCCTGACCCCAAGGTCACGCTCTGAGAGCAGACTGGCTGCTTGAAGAAGAGCATGCTGTTCTGATAGGCAGTATTCATTCCCAGGGTCAGACAGCAAGGCCAGAATTTTCAAAAGGGCTCCTCCAGCTGCTATTTCAAGTGTCACAACTGCTTAAAGGAATACCCTCCAAGTTAAAAAAAAAAAAAAAAAAAAAAAAAAAAAGACAAATGTTGCACAACAGCTTCTGGTATTTCTTGTGAAATTTTATTATTTA
Source organism: Taeniopygia guttata (assembly GCF_048771995.1). Taxonomy (NCBI): domain Eukaryota; kingdom Metazoa; phylum Chordata; class Aves; order Passeriformes; family Estrildidae; genus Taeniopygia; species Taeniopygia guttata. The sequence continues at coordinate 47,794,119 of NC_133027.1, read as the reverse complement.
TTTTGTTGTCAGAAGAAACTGCTATTGAAAATATAACGACTGAAAAATAACATCTGAGGTACAAAATACTTAATTTTTAAGCTTTTAATACAGTGACAAGCTTCACGTAAAGAAAAAGTATGCCTTTCAATCCCATGTAGTTATTTGAACATGCAGGCAGAGTAGTGGGCAAGGGAGAAACAGAGTATAACTTACCTTTCAAATAGTTCTTTACAAAGGTCTTTTATAAGGGGCTATTAAGAAAGCTAGTGAAGTAAAGAGAGAAAATGCTGCAGTGGATTGGGAAGCAGCTGGGAAAGAGAAAATGGGACATAGTAGTAACTTTTCAGTTTTTACAGTATAAAAAGTCTACAGCACATTCTCAAAGGATGTCTCTCAGGGCTGGAATTAAATACATTAATGATCTAGAAAGAAAGTACCGAAGGATGGCGAAAATTACTTTCATTAATCAAGCCTAAAGAACACTGAAAAAGCCCAGAAGGACCTAGAAATCTAGGTAATTGAGCAACTCAATGGCAGATGAGACTTGTTCACAAATATAGGATAAAAGATGTATCACATGAATTATGCATGCAGTTTCCTGAGCAGATTGTGGTTATTCTGAAAAACACCTGGAAGGTACTGTCAAAGCAGGAAAAATAGCATCTCAATTAACAAGCAGTATCAGAAAGAAAAAACCTAGGTATTGTAAAAATATTATCAATTATAATGTTTAAAAATATATATAGAAATTATTCAAGCAGAGCTGCAACTTTGGTATTGTACTCAGCTTTCATTCTCTTGACAAGACTAGACAGCACAAAGTATGGGCGAAATGTGGTGGCATCATTCTATTTTCATCAGGAGCATAAGTTAGTATCCTACTGATGATGTACTACTCTCTCTCTACTGCTACTACTATCTACTACTGATATTTATGCTTCCTCTTTGCAGACAGACTCACATTTAACCAGCTTTGCAGGGCAGCAGCAGCATGGCGGAACTAGCTCTAGTCTTAGAGTAGTCTAATAGTCTTCTAAAGCAGCGTATTACTCACTTCAAATGCACTTTTCTCTGTCAATTGTTTTTTTTCTCCAAATAAATTAATCTGGAAGTACCACCATATGTTATTTTGCTCCCACCTCACTCACTGCATAAAGCAGAAAGTTAAGGGTAGGCAGGAGCACTGGGAGCTTAACTCTTAACTGAATTAAGAAATTAACTCAAAAGCCTTTCTTTAAGTGAAAGCCTTTCTTTTATTGCTTGTTTGGAGAAAATGTTGTAGCATTTAACACAAAGACATGTTTATCGCATCCAGCCAGCCTGAGAGTCCAGATTAGAGTAATCAATCAGCGTAAAGATTATAGTTAACTGATTACTGATACTCCACACTTTGGTCCAAATCCCAGTAAGGATGACAGAAGCCTTCCTGTTGGTTTTGTCTTCCTGCTGATTTCACTGAGGAGCAAATTAAGCCCCTACAGCACTCCTTCTCTCACCATATTTCAGACATGTACATGTACTGTATTACTTCATCTAATGGTCTGGGTTTGCCAGTGCAAAAAAAATAGGCATTTGCAGATCTTCTGCCATGCTCCAAATATCTGCCTTACAATGAGCTAACTCACAGACAGTGAGTGCAGGTAGCAGATGTCAACAGTACCATGTCACATGAGGTGAAGAGAGTCCCACTGCTAAGGTACATCTTGCTTAAAGGACAAAGCCTGCTTCCAGGCAGCCAGGTCAAAACTCTGGATTTCACACCCACTCCTTCAGTGTATTTGCTCCCTAGTGATCTCCTGGACTGGTACGCAGTAGCTCCCATATAATTTCCTTGCACCTGTCACAGACCCACTGTGATTTTATGCAAATTACTTTTTCATGCACCTTGAGAATTGTGAGGATAAATTCAATTATAATCACCCTGTGCTGTAATGTTGCGGTATCTTGGTAAGATGTGCAGTTGAAAAACTGAGACTAATGAGTAGGAGCAGTTGGGATGCACTGCTGTGCTGTATACCTCAATTCTGACATAAAAAGGATACTGAAAGCCCACTCACTGCTCTCATTTAAAATTATGTAAACCCACGCATCAGCAAGTAGAATTTACTCTTACTTCCCTGACCTCTGTTAGTATTTTTCACGAGAAATAGAGACCCATTTGCTTGCAAAGGCAATAATGGAGATTGTTAGTAAAAGCAAGACAGGAAACCTAAATCAGAACTTCTCTTTAAAGCTAAAAAAAATTGAGATAAAAATAAATTTATTTTTACCACAAGTACTTATAAATACATAATATTTACTACAATTGGTGCATCTTGACTTTTCAAAACATAGTGTGGGGCTCATTAGTTGTTTTATAAAAAGATGCAAGTATTGGGCACCAGTGAGGCAAATGACTGAAGTTCTTCCAAGGCTTTTAGAACATCTTGGCAACAAAATCCTGTTCAGAAAGGCAAGGGCTATCTAACTGCAGTTTGTTTGGCATTGTTGTCCAACAGCATTAGTTCACATCTGGCAGGAAGTATCGGCTTTAAAGGCTGCATGAAGGGTTTCCAGTTCCAAAAGAAGGATTTCAACTTGTTGGAAGAACCAGGAACCCTGGGAATCAGCTATGGGTGCCCAGAGGATTCACTGGTAAGCATAACACCATTTGTGACATAACAGCAAATTTTGACAATGGATATAGCTCGAAGCTTGAGTTTCACTCCAAACAATGGAAAGACAGTCTTCCACCAAGGAAATGACTATGCACTCATTGACTGGCAGAGGTGGGGGGTTTATGTGTGTCTGTAAAGCCTGCTGACATAATACCCAATTTTCACTCTGAGCCATAGCACAAGGTGTTTCACTTAAAATTCTTCTCATATGTGAAATTGCAATGTGAAAGCTCAATCTAAAATAAATTATGTACTGTATTCTGAATGGAAATATTCCAATATAATTCATTTTTTTCTTAAAGATATGAGGAGAATCATCCTTACATGCAGCCTAATACAGATGTGTGAAATGGAAAAGACGGCAAAATATTCACCCTTCAAATGAGTTCTCCCCTTAAGCCACATCAGCTCTTCCTCTATAACACATACACAATAACTGCACCAGCATAGTGTTGTTTTGGGTTTTTTTGAGAGTTTTAAAGTTCTTCTAAAGGTTTTTTATACTTCCTGATGTTTACATATTTATACTGAATTTTCTCACACTGTTCTTGTAAATAATGATTGTTTTGCATTCTTCTTTGTAGGTAGAAAGAATTAATGGACTGTTAGTTTGACCAGTGTAGTTGGAGAGGTGGCAATTTCACCCTCCAATCCACTGTCATTTTTAAGTTACTATATATAGTAGAAAATAAAACTTTTTTAGTTATTTTCTTCCCCTCTTTTACATCTAGCGTCCACGTGTAAGTTATTTCATGTCGTAGTGTGACACATTAGCTCTGAGAAAATTGCCATTTAGCTTCTGGTTCCTTCTATCATTCATCATTTGTCCACTATAATGCAAGCTGGCAAGTCCAGACAGTGTTTGGGATCTTCATCCTGTGGCCATGTCTATCAAAAGCCATGCTGCAAACCTGTGAAGAGGAAGGATTGCTAGTAGAACTCATCACACCACCTCACCCTGTCAACACGAAGCTATCTGCAATTTGTACTGCCTTGGACCTAGCTTAGCTCATGAGACTCAGAGAGTTATAGACCACCATGTCCAACACCCTCCACCCTACACCAGTACCCAGCACAGCACACAAAGTACTATGCCATGTGTTGGAACTGTGACTCAGTGCCACACAGCTCAGACAGGGGCATGAGTACCTCTGCTTCTACTTGTCATGCTCTTTAACAACAGCAGACTTAAGATGGGGCCAAGATCCCAGGAAGCTGGGAATAATTTGACTTAGTCTAAAATTGCTACACTTTCTCAAGATTTTCCCATGATGTGAGAGAAAGCCTATATAAATTAGGGTGCGATATGCAGGAAAAATTGGTTTTTAGAACTGAACTGGCTGCAAGTGTTAAAAAAATTAGAAAGAAATAGCCTCATTCTTTGTATTATTGGAATGGTTTTTGATCTGTACATGTAATTTTGTTTTATTTAATACACAGATGTCTCGCAATGCATATTTCAATGGTGAGAGCTTCATTGCATCAAGCCAAAAAGTGTCCCTCTTTACTGAGTTTGAAGGAGGCTTTAATTTCCGGACATTGCAGCCCAGTGGGCTGTTGTTTTACTATTCTGAAGGAGTAAGTATCTAATTTTTTACTGTTTGTTTTATTTTACCTTTTCATTTTTTTCCCAGGAGAATAGAAGGGGAATAATACAATTTCTCACTTTATGGTTTCATGCTAGAGAAAGTAGTCTGCAATATAAAAGCATTCACTGGCAACCTCATTTTTGCAGTTTGCATTTGATCTACAGATGAAAACTAGTAATGCTTCGACATTATTTTGATGCTGAGAGGAGAACTGGCTCATATGCCTAGAATTAGCTTGTGCTCGCTGAAGTCCTTAGGGCAGAAATGTACAGAGCATCTTGCTGTCCTCAGCAGCAGTGCAATCCCTATTTGGACCTGCAGGTGCTACCAAAGTACAAATAATATTAAGGATCTGACATTTGCCATCCAGAAAATCACCGAGAAGCAAAGTTTGTTTGAATTAGTGGCACGGCATTTTGAGCATTGCTGAGCTGACAAAAATCAGTCACAACGCTGCCTATATTCCCAGATGGCAGTCAGACTTCCATGTGTGACTGGGAAAAGCTGCGCTTGAGAATGGCTCCTTGCAGCTATGGGAGGCCAGGCTGCTCTAAATACCCCCTCAGAAGTGCGACACGGGCAGAAATATGGACTTGAACTCACAAAATGTTGTGTGAGACAAAGTGATCCCAAGATGCTGCAGGCTCAGACTGACATCTGCAGCGAGCATGAGACAGAACATTTGCAACCACCCCCAAATGTCTGTTCTGCTGTGCTTGCAGAATATCATCAGCAGTGCAGCAGAGGAGGCTGCGTGACACCGATAACCACTTCGAAACTTTCCCGTGTTGCAGCCTGGAGTATTACCTTCAATTGAAATCAGGAACCGTGCCAGTTCCCCACACCGCCTGCATAAATGAGGCCTCGCACACACCACTTCAGGTTTTTAACTCAACAGCTCTAATCCTATGAGGTGCCAAGTGCCCTACTTAACAAACAGAAGCACTTGGCAGAATGAGCAGAGTGATTCCTACCAGCGCACAGCGGCGGTGCTTGCTCTGATGGAACTGAGTATTCCTGCTAGTGGCACAGTGATCCCCTACACCTGACCCAGATAGCACATCTTATCTCTGAGATAATTTTGAGTGATTGAGCAGGTCCGATCACAGGGAATTAGAAAAAGAAAAAAATGTCTTGGTCGTATGACAGCAGGAATCTCACAGTAACAGCTGCTCAATACAGTACCAGGGTTCCAGAAACACAAATGAAATGTAAACATTATATATTTGTGCAACATGGAAGGAGCTCATGTGACAGGTACATGAGACATAATCAGCAGCAGAATTCTCAGATTCTAGGCTTTAAAACTGGCAAGAATATAAATTCTAATGATGTCATCTCTTGTTTTGCTTCTCAGAGTATATCTTTTTGCAAATTAAGCACAAATGTGGAACACAGACAGAAGAAAAAGAAATACAACAGGAAAATTCATAGAAATGTTAATTTTTCTGTGTAATACTCGCTTATGAAGATGCTTTTGTCTATATTTCAGTCAGATATATTATCCATCTCTATGGAGAGAGGTGCTGTGGTTTTAAATGCAAGTGGAACCAAAATTCAGTCACCAGACCGAAATTACAATGATGGAAAAACCCATTTCATCATTACATCTGTCACCCCAGAAAGGTAAAGTTGTACAGCATCTTTTATTCTCTACCTTTAGAACATAAGTATTTCTTGTAAAGCACATTATGATTTAACACTCACTTTTAAAGTGATACTTGAGTAGGGCCTTTTTTTGAAGTGACCAATTTTAAAACGTGATTGAAAACTGACCAGCCTGGGCCTGAGCTCAAGATGATGGGAATTTTTATTAAAATGAAAATAATAGTTTTTTTCTGAAAGCTTAGTCCTCTTTTGTTCTCAGGTAAGAAAACAGTTTAATAACATTTAAGGCTAGCATGAGATTAATTTTTTAACAAGATTAATTCTTCTAATTTGTTAAAACAATTCCCAGTTAACCCTAAAGTAATTGAGGCATCTTCACATAAAGCATTCATCTGGGATGTACACAGTGAAACATGTTAAAATATTTTTAGCACTGTCAGCCACAAATGTGACTAAATACAGCAGTAGGGAATAAGTCTCTCTCTGTGCTCCTTGAAAGTCTTGAAACCTTTGGTTATTGGTATGTTTTACTATTGTTTTTATGTTTAATTTTTTTAGAAGGTCACATAATCAAAGCAACTTTCTTTAAGGATCTTACCTATGAGATACAAGTGTTCTTACTTTCCTAATGGAAATGAACATTTGTACCTATGACTTCTGACATCTAAGAATCAGAGTTTGAAAAGCCGAAGGTGTGAAAAGGTGCCTTGGAATAATTTTGGGGATTGTCATGTTTCCCTGAGCTTGCAAAACCAAATCAATGTCTGATGCTTTAGTATACTCAGTTCTTTATAAAGCCAGAGAATCATTACTGACTTCTGCAACAATTAGTGGGTTGCAAAATCAGAATAGGTAAAAAGCATTGTATAAGCTCAAACACCAATGCACTGTGATGAAAGAGACGGGAAAAGGGATAGGGGCATAAACAATTAGCAGGTGCTTGGATCTTATTTTTCCCAAAAGGTGGCTCCCTCCCCTCATCAGCAACCACCTAGTTTATCTTTCTTCACTGTACAGTTTTGGATTTCACAATTAACTGCAGAGTAGTATTAAATCCATGGGCCCCTGTACAGAGTTTTGCCAATGCACTGCTACTTGTTGCACAGCTGAAATCAAAGTTCTCTCATGCCTTTGAGCAGTACCACTGAGTGGAGTCTATTGGGTGCATGTACTGTGCTGTCTGATCACTGGCACTGATGTTTCCAAAGCTAGCCTGCAAAATGGATGCTTTGCCCTTGCAGGTATGAGCTGACTGTTGATGACAAGAAACAGAGCAAGAAGAACCCAGCAAAGGACAGAGCAGGGAAGAGCCCAGACAGCATCAAGAAATTTTATTTTGGTGGCTCTCCCCTCAGAACACAGCAAGCCAACTTCACTGGCTGCATAAGCAATGCCTACTTCACTAGGTGAGTAACATCTTCCCAAACACATTAACAGGCAGCCACTGCCCTACCTGACAGCTTGAATAGTAGCTCATGAGAAGTGATTTATTGTCACAATAAAAATTCCTCTCTCATTTTGTGCAGACAGCATGTGTGAATAAGATTCTTACCTCATTTGCCATGGAATCTGTTGGCACAGATCTGCTAGGTTAAGATATTGTTAAGGTGGGAATAACTTGATGAAATAAGCTTTCAGTACTGCACCTGCTAATGCTGTGGGTGCAATGAATAATTTGCATAGCTGTAATTTACATTTATATTATGTAGCTCTCAGGTCTGCCTGTGAAACAAAATTATATTAAGGCATCTCACAGAAGCTGGGGAGGTTAGGACTTTGGTCATGTAAAAGTGGTCAGAATGTGTTGATCTTAAGTGCTTTATGAAATGTTCTTATATAGATTTAAAAGTTGAATTTGATTGACACTGCAGATTGATACTCTCTGTTTATGCCAGCATGTATACAACAGGCAGATGTAGTATAGGCTGTCCTCATTACCCATACATTGATTGATCAATCTGTACTTTCATCCATGATCCAAGAATGAACAACTGCCCATTCAATATAATTTAAACTATAAATGTAAAATTCTGAGATTTTTAGGCAGACAATTCTAACACTTGACAAAAAAAAAAAAAAAACAAAAAAAAACCAAGCTGTTCTTGTCATCTCCTCTTTGAAACACAGGTTGGATCAAGAGGTTGAAGTGGAAGATTTCCAGAAGTACTCTGAGAAAATTCAGGCATCTTTGTATGGATGCCCTGTTGAATCTCCTCCTGTTGCTCTTATCCATAAGAAAGGAAAAAACTCATCAAAAGCCAAAGGAAACCATAATAAAAAGGTCTGCTACAAATTGCTCCAGTGCCACTCTAGTGTTTTCCAAAATTCTCCAAATTATGGATCTAAAATGCATAAAGACAATGCCACATATATGAACAGGACCCTTTACAGTTCCTTTACATATTCCATCACTGGAAATTATTGCTCTGACACAATCTATCTGGCCTACACTTGCATCACTCTCTTTTGCTAGAACTCTAAAATAAAATACCTGGCTTCTTCAAAACAGGACTTCAGAAACGAACCTTTTTGATTTCTTTTGTACTGTAAAGGCAAAAAACTCGTTTCTGTTCTCATTGGCTTCTGTATGAGTCTCTATTGGGTACAATTAGCACACGTTAATATAAATGAGGGAAAAACCTCCCTCCAGCATGCAGAATTTTTGCATGATGGTATACTTAGACTAAGCATGCAGATATGCTTGGTCTAAGCATATCCTCTCATGCCTATAAAATAGGTGATATCACCAAAAGCAGAGAGAAAAATATTTAATTAGGAAAACTGCAAAAAATTTAATTGAAATTATGTTAGCTGCACAGGTATTTTGTTTATCCCTTGTTCTATCCTAAATCAGCACTTATAGTAGATCTGCTCAAGGAAAATTTGACTCAGAAACAATTCTGTTATTGTTGTAGGGAAACTACATATTACTAATTCATATATAAATGATACTGTTATTTTATTATGTTCAATCTTAGCTAAAAATTCTGGTTAACAGTTTTTTTTCTATGAAGGTGGGAAGAGATAAAGACAAGATTTCACAGCCCTCATCTGGCTTCAAAAAACTGTATCAAGTGAATTTGCAAAGAGAGCCTCAGTGCCACTTGCCCATGAATCCCAAGGCAACTGAACATGCTTATCAATTTGGAGGAACAGCAAACAGCCGGCAAGAATTTGATCACATACCAAAGGATTTCAGTCAAAGGTAAAGTAACTTTAGAAATAAAAATGAAATATGGTGGGGAGGAGAAAGATATATTTCAATTTATTTTAAAAAGGACACATTTCTGCTGTTACCCTGGATTTTTTCTTTATATCTTAGGCTAAATTTTGTGTCGAGCCTGTTGTTAGGTTATATTAAAAGGTGATTCAGTTGAGTAAGAGAAAAACATAGATTGTGTTTCCAGTTACATCCCTTTTGTGAATCTTCATCTGTATTGCACATTAACAAAATGTGCCTCCTTGCCTATTTGTGTGAAGCTTTTGAGGATGTTAGTCTATACAAGCACTGCACAATAATCAGTCTTTTTACACAAGAAGTAAAGGCATTAAAGCAAAAAGGAAGCAGTAACATGCTGAGTGGACCTAGTCAGGAGTTTAATCTTCACAGAGCAGTAGGACATAAAGCTATAAAAACCTGGTCCAATTCAATCCATAATGGAAATCCAAGTAATAAGGAGTCCAGATACTGTTGAAATTTAATATTCATGCTCCCACAAAATATGTCATGCAATATTCAAAACCCAATAAGGATTTTGGTTTAATACTTTCCATTAAAGACTATAAATTCAACAACACAACACTTCCTGGAAGCACACCAGACCACTAACTTAGAAAAAAGAGTGTTCTTTCCTGATTTAAATTAGAAAATCATTATGTTCATTTTAATTCAATATCATTTAACTTAGGGCAGTTCTGATGGCACCCATATGAAGGAAAACCCAAAATCTAATATCTTCATCCCACCTTCATTCCTAAAACACATATTTATTTGCCAAATGTTATTAAAGCTTCATTTATGTAATGTTCATTTTTAAAAAGTTGTGTCATTTTAAAACAACGGATACTGGCAAGGGACTGAGTGTCTGTGGAATGTCCACACACATGCTATCGGAAATGTATAGGTGCTTGAGAAAATATGAAGAATGGAAACTAGGTTAGACCTGACATAAGAAGGAGGAATCAGGTCTGTCACTGTCCTACACCAATACAGCTTTGCCAGGTTTTAGATCATAAGTAATAATAGCAATCACTCAAGAAATTTTCACTGTGACAATGTCAAACCAACAATGGTATGACTTCCTATGCTGTCTTGGACTTCACAAGGAACTACAAGGAAGGGGAAGGTTCAATCAAGTCTGGAATAATATTAAACATCAGGCCTCTGTGCTATCACACTTAAAAATTCCCCCAACCCTGCTGTTTAATATAACAGGAAATGCACTGTCAGATTTTGGTGGTCTGCATTGAACTTACTCACTCTAAAGATTTTAATTTTTGAAAACAAGTTCCTTGCCAGGCAGTTTCTTCTCCAGCTTTGACTTTTGCTCAAAAAACCAGCACAGAATGTTTATCAGAAATCCCACTTCCATAAAGCAGATGAATATTTTTTTTTGATGAAAGGAAAATCTCAGTCTTCCTCTGCCTGATGTTTGATTTAAATCAGAAGTATCTACTTTAATGTTAATATCATGTTTTTATGTGCCAGAGCTCAGTTCTCTATCAGCCTGAAAACTCACTCATCTCATGGAATGATTTGCTACATTTCGGATCAAAAAGAGACCAACTTCATGGCCCTTTTTGTTGCTCATGGCCGACTCATTTTTATGTTTAACGCTGGTCACCAGAAGATAAGGATTAAGAGCCAAGAGAAATACAATGACGGTCGGTGGCACAATGTAAGTAAAAAAAAGCAATCATGATGGCATATATTGTCAGGGCTGCAGTGAAGACACTACTTATGTGACAGCTCAGGGACTTTTCATTCATGTATTCATAAACACACTTATATGTTGAGAAACTTCCATCAATATCTTTAGATCTACCATGCAACATTTTATTAAGTCTAAATCGGGACAATAAAGTGAGTCAGTTATAAAAATTCAGCAATTCCCAACACTAACAGTTGAACAGAAATAAAGGAAACAAGCAGAGCAGTAAGGCAATTAAGAGTTAAGTGAGTTATTAAAGGAAAGACTAGAATAATTTTGTTCAGCAAATGTCTTTGAAGTGCCTAAGAAAGGAGTAGAGCTGTCTTAGGCTACCTCAGTAGTCTGTGAAAATTAAAAGAATTTTAGGAGTCAAGGTGAATTTCCCCTCTGTAGGTATCTCTCTCTCCTCATTAACTACAGAGGAAGTCTACAGCTACTAAACTATTGACTTGGGCATTTAAGTGTTTAAGGTTGGATGAATCCATATGATAAAAATAATGATGACTGTGAAAATGCTAACAGTGATAGTAGGTAGATCTCAGTAGACTTTATGACACCTTCATTACTGCTATTTTGTACACCAAAATGTAAGAAAGGCAGCAGTTTTACTATCTAGCCTTCCTGTGAATGTGAAAAAAAAAGGGTTATCCAGCAAAGGATACTGGCAGTTAGCAAAACAGCTTGTAGAGTATCCACGCTCACGCACTTTTCTTCTCAAATGTCTCATCTTCTTCCACTGCACAGCAGTGATCCCTTAACAACTGAAAGTAATCTTCCACATTTTTTTCTTCCCTTACTAGGTGATATTTATTAGAGGCAAAAATATTGGTCGCTTGATAATTGATGGTCTCCGAGTACTAGAAGAATCTTTTGATGGGAATGCAAATAGTTGGCAAGTCACTAAACCACTCTATATTGGAGGTGTAGCTCCTGGAAAAGCTGTAAAAAACATCCAGGTAAAGAAGACCTTTATGTACAGACCCCATACCTCAGTGTAAAGTTAATATAAAAGTTGACTGTATGGATGAGATCAGACAAAATCTTATTAAGATCTTGACCCTCATCCTGCTAAGGAGCAGACAGCTTAGTTCATGTATAAAGCAAAGCTTCCACAGGGCTGGGCTTGTGGTGGCTGGGTTAGGCTTCCACAGCCTTGCAGCAGCAGATGGGAAACCAACAGTCCATGAGGAACAGAAAAATCCTGAGAAAAATATAATCCAAAAATTAGATGAGTAACATTAGACAAGTTCAATTTCACTCTGAGTTCTGAGATACAGAATGAGTTTTGGAGACATTTTGATGTTCTCTAAGTACCTCTGTTTTAAGACAGTACCTAGAGGTCAGGATTGTCTTCTACAGCTTGGTACTGAAGTATACAGAACAGAGTGTTAAACCAAAAATGAACATAACAGTCTCTTTCAAGGTAATCTTTAGTGTTATGTGCTTAACAAGATTCATAAACCACTCTGAAAAATAGACTCCTGTCTTTCCTTGAGGCTATGAGGTATATGTGTAGCACTGCCTTGCCCTACTTGTGCTTTGTTTCTCCCAGTTCAGTAAGGATTGTTTGAGAAACAACACAAGCTTGAATTATCTTGAGGTCATCAAAAAGATGTGAGAGGCTGTGAGAATCATTTTTCCTGCTTCCCTTCTATGGAAATTGGTTTTTAGTTCAAAACTGATGCACCAGACAATCACAGTCTTACAGCTTATAAACAAGTAAAAATAAGGACAGAAGAATCTATTTCCTTCCATAAGCAGTTTATTTACTAATCAAGACTTTTTTTTACCCCTCAGATTAACTCTGTCTACAGCTTTAGTGGCTGTCTCAGCAACTTACAGCTCAATGGAAGATCACTTACTTCAGCTTCACAGACATTTAGTGTAACACCTTGCTTTGAAGGCCCGTCAGAAGCAGGAACATACTTTTCATCAGAAGGCGGATATGTCGTCCTCGGTAATATACTCCTAACCAAATGTATCCTAAAATAGGACTGTGGTATTTGCTGTGCTTCAGAATGGCATTTTGCACTAAAGAGTGTGGTAATTTCCAAGGCTGTGAGCTGTAAGGATTATCAGAAACAGATCACTATTGTGCTAAGCAGATGATATTGACAGGTCACAATGCCATTGTGAAGCTTAACATGTTGTTAAATAAACACATCTGTATGTATATATGTGTTTCAAATAATAAGAATAATTTTCATAAGGGAACAATTTTAATAAGGGAGCAGACCATAATATGCTAAAAATTAGCATAGAAGTCAACATGGCCGAGATCAAGTACACCATCAAATGGTCATCCCTTATTTTTTTAATTAATAAAACAACATGTAATTTTAAAATCCTGTAGAAAGGCTTTTGGCATGTCTTGATACAGAACAGCATGACAGAATATATCTTTTCTGTCATTTAGGCCTTCTGTGTTCCAGGAAGAGTTTTAGGAGGGTGTTTCAGTCACATAGGCTCTGATTTGAACAAGAAAGGAAACTGCAAAACCCTATTCACTGGCAGTACCAAGAAGAATGAGACAAGTGTTTCTAATCTGCTCCCTGGCCTGTCACCAGTTTGAAAAAGGGAGTTTCTCCTACTGAATCATCAAAGCTCAAGTGAACTCCCACTCACTCAATAATGACTGCTGAGTGTCTAGGAATTTGCACAATAAGAAACTGCCAAAAATACAGATAACTTACTTTCTGCTGTCCATTTCATTGCTAAGAAATATTTTTAAACAAAATTAATTCATTAAATAATGAGAAAAGTAAATAAACCTTTATTAGTACTCCAAGCAAACACAATCAAAACAAAAGTTGAAATGCATCATTGACAGCACATTACATTTCAATAGTTTAAAGAACAAATAAAATCTACCCTTTGATGTTCTACTTTGACTTTGAATAAATGTCCAATTTCATCACTAACTCAGTATAAAAAGAATGTTATTCTTATTACTTCACAGATGAATCCTTCAGTTTAGGTCTGAAATTTGAAGTTGTTTTTGAAATACGTCCCCGAAGCAGCTCAGGAATCCTACTGCATGGTCACAGCGTGAATGGAGAGTACCTGAATATGCACATGAGAAATGGACAGGTATAAAGGTCACATCTCCTCCACTGCCTTGACTGGTTTCTCTTCCACCTACTTGGGCTTTGCTACACACAGATTTTGTCTTACAAATTTGCCATTAACTGATTCTTATTTCTCCCCTAAATATAACAATTTAGATTAGCCAAACCAAATATTTATTTTAAAGTACTAAAAATAACACCTGTGACAAGTTCAGATCACTTTACTAATACAAGCCATACATATTTTGTTATCAGCTGAAAAGAAGAAAAAGCACTATTTCGCACTGTTATTTAACCCACATATTAAAAATGTATCACAGTTACAAGTAAGGTAACTATCAATAAATTTTTATTTCTTTAAAGATAAGTCTGAGTTACACTCAGACTCTTCTTTCTTTATCAGAGATATGTGCCATAGAACGAGAAAGGAAAAGTTCTGATTGTCTGTTGGCCTGGTTTCTACAGGCTCTAGATTTCAAATGAAGGAGAGAGGTTTGAAATTAACTCACCAGACAGTTGTTGCTATTGCTATTTTTATTGTGATCATTGATAAAATCTGGATCTCTTCATGCTACACTCTGCACACATGCAGTAATAAATTTCAGTCTTAAGTGAACAACACAAGCAAAGATTTAGAGCATAGGAAATCTTGGCAGTTTTGGGGTCTTTCCTGAAGAGGAAAATCTCAAGGCACAGTCAAGAGACTATGTATTGTGGATATTCTTCAATTACTGATAGCACTGTCAATCAAAGTGGAAGGGTATTTAAGTGGGGCTGACTGTACCTCAGAAATGCATCCCAGGAAACACTCTCACCTCTTCTCCAAGAGCAGGCATCTACAGCAGAGTGACTGAGTAAACAGTTTAAGATTCATCCTATCCTAAAGCAAGTGGCTAATTAAGCTGTTATTCAGAGAATTTATTTTTCTATGTTGGCTATAGAGAGAACGGGTGCTTCAGTTAGGCACAGGTGCTTCTGTTTTGACAGCTGATTAGGTAAAATGAAGCCCATTCTTACCCCTGTATCTAAGTCCTTGGTGAGCTAACAGAGAAATTCTTAGGTACATTGTACTGATGTGTATCATGCCACACCTAAAAGCTGAGTCTGTATAGAAACGGTCCAGTATAGCACTTCTTATGTAAAGTTCTAACCAAAGTTCTGCATGTCCAATAATTTGTCTGGTTTTCCCAACTGTACCAACTGCTGTTCTAACAAAAGGAGCTGCTTCACTTACTCCTTCACACCTCACTTCCTGTATAATGCATATGCAATTAATAAACAAAATTCATCCTGGAAAAGCAGCTTTTCCCTGCTTGTCACTGCAGCAGTTCAATACCACCTTAGTAGGGATCTGTAGTTCTTTAGCATTAACTATCTGCTCTCTTTGAATGTATTACAAAAGACCTGTTTTGTGAAAACCATTTTGCTGAACAAATAAGATAAACAACTATAATCCATTTTTTAAATGTAAGCATCTCTATCAGTACAGCTTGTCTGGATGATTTATTGAGCAGTTATTTTCTCTGTGATTCTTTATTTGCCTTGATCTATACATTTTGTCCACAGGTGGATAAAATAGAACATGAGGATAATTTTAATTGTGTTTGTTGGAGCCCTTTTGGGAGAAAAAAAAAAATCTCTGTTACAACTGCATCAAAACCCTCTAGAATTAAATATAAGTTGTTTCCTTGCGAGAGACTATTTACAAGGGCATGTAGTGACAGGACAAGGGGAAATGACTTCAAACTGACAGTAGATTTAGATTAGATATTAGGAGGAAATTCTTTGCTGTGAGGGTGGTGAGGCTGGAACAGGTTGCCCAGAAAACCTGTGGATGCCCCATCCCATTAAATGTTGAAGGCCAGGTTGGATGTGACTGAGCAGCCCCATCTTACACAAGGTGTTCCTGTCCATGGCAGCGGGGTTGGAACAAGATAATTTTTAGGGCCCCTTCCAATCCAAACCATTCTATGATTCTGTGATTCCCAATCAACGTAGTGTCAGCATAATCAGGGACAATTTCAACATTTGAAAAGCCTGAGTGATTGGACTCAGAGTTTGGAGTTCTCTGGCAATCACCACCAGGAATCTCATGTCCCACAACAGAGGCACAACACTGTTTTGCTGCTGCTGGAACATTTCCATGAAAAAATATATTAACCCATTAACTAAAGAAGAGGGGCAAAATTCAGAATTACGTTCACTTTCTAGCTCTGCCAGAGACTTACTGGTAAGCTTGAACAAGTAACTTAAAAGTCATTCTTAATTTTGCTATCTATTCCTTTCTCATACATTTTCTGCTTGTTTATACTTGGGTTTTCATGACTGTTTTCCTTATTTAGTGGCTAGCAAGATGCCAAAAACATCATCTGATGCATCTAAACTCTAATTTATCACACAGGAAATTATAGAGTAGAGGTACTAGTAAATGAGTGAAATTAGCTCTTACTTTTAAAGCTTTTCTTGAACTCTTCCTTGAGATAATTAGGAATGTCTCAGAACCATTGAATCTGAAATATTTAAAAAAAAAAAAAAAAAAAAAAAAAAAAAAAAGCCAAAACTGAATTTAGATTTAAAAGGTACCTTATTTTTAAGAATTTAATGAAGCCATGTTTTCCTTTCTCTTGGATACTTGACATGTTTTGAGTAGGGAATACAACATCATTACAAAAGAAGGTAAAAAGAGAAAAGGAGTGGGTTTACACTGATGATTACGTTATTTTCCCTCAGGTTACTGTGAAACTGAATAATGGAATCAGGGATTTTTCAACTTCGGTTACACTGAAACAGAGTCTCTGCGACGGCAGGTGGCATCGAATTGCAGGTCAGTAAAAGGTGATCATCCCCTAATTAAGGTAACAAAGCCCATTTCTTGCTGCCCAGATATCCATCTCCATGGGCTAGAGCACTAGCAATGCTGAAGTATTTTCAGTTCTTCTTTTTCACCTGCCAAACCCCAAGTTTGTGTGAAAGACAGTCTTATTCATCCCTCAGACATAGAATTGTAGAATGCAGTAATAAACTGATAGAATGCAGTAGGTACAAGTATATACTGCCCTTAAAAGTCGAACAAGAAGACAGATGTGGGGAACCTTTTACTCACAATAGGGAGATGTCTACAGCTGGGATTTTGCCTCTGTGCCAGACAGTAATCCTTCTTTTCTGGTTTTGAAAGTCAAAAAGTACTTCCGGGGTACTTTGAACCATCTCATCTTCCTGTCTAGATGCTGACTTAGGATGTCTTCCACTATCACCGCAGAAGCAATCTGAGTCTGCACCCTTTCCACAAGCATTCTGGTTTCCTTCTGAAGGAAATCCAGGCACACAAGCAAGGGAGAAGCCTCACTGCATTCTAAGACATCCCCAATTGGGAGTGATTGGGCAAAAGTTTCTTTAAGCCACTAGCCATTGTATGCTCATAACCTGGAGCCTAAACACTGCCACCGGTGATCAAGAGCACCACTCAAAAGCACCCTTGCTCCCACTGTATCTACCATGGGCCCTGCTCTGCATCAGAATCTGCTCACAAACTGTCACTGATGGCTCGCACCCAATCTAGCAAACACTAAATCAACTACTCACACCAAACAGAAAACTCCTGTCTGTCATAAAAGACTCATGTGCTACTTCTTCCTGATCCCTGTTTCTTCTTTCAGTTATTAGAGATGCAAATGTGGTGCAGCTGGATGTAGACTCTGAAGTCAACCATGTGGTAGGGCCGCTAAATCCAAAGGCAACTGACCACAGGGAGCCAGTGTTTATTGGAGGTGTACCAGGTATGCTTTTGGTATCTTTGTGGTACATTGTTCTGAGATTTCAGCCTTGTTTCCAGAGAAAGCATAACGATTAAGTTTTCAGCTCAAAAAAGAACAAAATATGCGAACAACCTGGTAAAATTCAAAGGCTCAAGAGCTGATCATAAATGTTCTGCCTCGAGTTCTTGAAGAAAAAGACATGCAGCTTCATTGAAATTAAAACATTCACAGCTGCTGGAGGGCAAGGTATGGATTCAGTAGAGAAGTCAGCCAACTACAAACAATTTTTTTTTTTCTATTTTTCCTTCCATATGGGCTTACTGTTTTTTAAAAAGTGATTTATTTATTTATGGGATTGGAAACTCGCTGTCACTGTAACTGGAGTCCCAAGGTTTAGTTGCTTGTAGGCTTCTTTCCTCTTCTTCAAGCAATAGCATCTTTGAACACAAGATAAAAGATGGAGATTGTTTTTCCTACTAGGGGTCTCTGTTAGACAGATTTCTGCTCTTGTGTATCCGTAACTCACAGACCATCTGTGTATCATGGGCCAAGATTACTACATTTCCTTCCCTTATTCAACAGACAGAGCTACTCTTTTGGGGTTCATATACAAACTGTAATCAACACTACATGATTCATTTTTTAAGTCAACTCCTGTACATTTCTCATTGAAAATATGCAGCATTATTTCTCTGAGCCTTGCATGTCAATCATTAACGGCTCTAACTACAAAATTCATTATAATGCTTATCTTGGATTACTGGCTTGAGTGTGTGGTGTTCACATCCATCCCACGTTACCAGGAGGTAAAATGAGCCTAAAGGGAATAATAAAATCTATGCACAGATGCCTGCTCACTCTTTAAATCCAAACTGGAATTTTATTAGGACAGAACTCTTCCCAGAGAGGTAATATAAAGGGGTAATTGCAAATGCTGTTCTGCTTCATAATAGAGCCTTCTATTTCTACATTAATTATAGAATAATAAGCAATGTCATATATTGGCTCTATAATACTATTATCAGCCTGGCACAGGACAGTCTTACACAGAAATTCACAGCAACAAATAAGATACAATACTAAATAATGCCATGCAGATACAGCCAACTGAATGCAAACTAACAAATCAGACACAGATGACAATACATGTGATGTTAAATTACAAAAACAGACACTGGGACCCTTCTACTCTGTTACTTAAAAGAAAATGTAGTTGTCAAAAAATGCAAAGTTGTGTCTCTATTGATAATATAGTATCAAGAGTTTCACATAACTGTAGATAACTAACCATACTTTAATGGCCTCTAGAACACTGGAAGTAGGCCAAACCCTTTAAAAGAAGATTCAGAAGAGCTGCACTTAGTAGCAAAGCTAAAAGGTTCTGGCACCAAACTGATTATTTTGACCATCATGATCTTTAAAGGTTTGTTTATTTAATTTTTTGATCTTCTTTTTCCAGAGTCTCTGCTAACATCAAGCCTGACTACACGCAATTCCTTCATCGGCTGTATTCGTAACTTCATGATTGATGAAAAGCCAGTGAGTTTTAGTAAAGCAGCTTTGGTTAGTGGTGCTGTAAGCATTAATACCTGTCCAGCAGCCTAATAGTACATTGCATCGACTCTGAAAAGTTACTTAGTTCACAGAAAGAAAAGAAACCATGTCCAGCAAGACAAGAAGAATGAAAATATCAGAGCCATAGCTACAGAAAGCAGGAAGGGGGAGTCACTTCTAATATTTACATGCAAACAAAAATCACTGAAGAATAAAAGCTGTTGCTTCTGCACTTCTCTTAACATACCACAAGAGTGAGCTTTAACATTTCTTATAGTGTATGTGTGGCCAGTCTGTTAAGTGACAATATGAGATTATAAAATAAATTAAAATTATATTAAATATGTTACATTCAAAATAGATCCTCTACATAATCTCATTCCATATCTTAGTCACCCTTTGTTCCACAGAAAAAGATCTGCTAGTGCACATTAAGGAATAAAGCTAGATAACAGATTTACATCGCAAATACTGTATAAAGATCTTACTGTATATTTTTCACTTTCCATTCAACTCATTTATATATTCCTCAAATAAAATGGGAGGAAGAGAGTATACTAATTATGTAAGCTTACAAACAATGAAAAATTAAAATTTTTATTCCACTTCTAGACTTCATGGATATGTTCTAGCACAATATGAAGAGAAGATGTATATCTTTTAAGACGGATGCTTTATATATAGACTCATTTACCTAAACTAGGTAATTTTAGAGTAATGCTTGCCTTAGAGACAATTTTAAATTTCAAGTTTTTTCTCTGAACTTTTTAATGCACTTAATACAAACACAGCACTAAATTCACAATCTCATTGTGATCTCATTTGCACTAATGTTACACAAGTAAACATGAAGCGTAGAAAGCAGAATCAGTCACAGTTTCAGGTGACTCCCTTATCATACATCACTTATGTAAAAACATGACTTCCCTGTGAGACTCCAGCAGGACTTCAGTTTACAGCAGTAATCCTCAAACAAGAAACATGTTCCCTCAGAAGATATGCTGCTGCAGAGGAACCAAGAGTGAAACAGGAAGATGTAAACAGAAGGCAAAGGGCTGCAAATCTGAGCTATGTTATAACCATAGAAGGTAGAAGAAGTTAATGGTGTCACAGTAGGCTTGCACACCAAATAGACACAAGTCACTTGCAAAACTTAGTCCCTTCAATCATCACCTACAAGAATCAAAGCTTTCTTTTCTTTAAAGAATAAAGTAATGTAATAAAGAATAAATTAACAAAAGTTTTATGGGTGCTGAGTAAATTATTGTTGGAACCAACTCAAAATATGACCAGCTGCAAAGCAGGAAACTATGAAAATGTAAAAATAAAGGATAACACCCTAGAGACTAAAAATTAATCAGAATTCATCTGGAAAACACATAAATGAATCAAAAGATCTTGAAAGCATAGACAGATAGAAGAACCACCAGAATAAGATACATATGGAAGCACTAATTAGCAGCTTTCCTACTACTCTCAGTAGGGTGAAAAAAAAGGGGTTTTGACAGACTGTAGCAGACTTGGCTTTCTCTGGATAAAGAACTGCTACCTCTGGATACACAGGCACAGGAACTCTCCAGCAGCTGGGACCCCATAATGGACTCTCCATTTGCCTCTAGAGTCCAGTGTTGGGTGGTAAATGAACACAGTGTGGCTCCAGGAGCCACAGCCACTCCTTTCACCAGCCTTGTCGGCTCTGCTCATACTTTCACCCCATTCCTGTTCTGCTTGTCTTCTTCTGAGCACATCCCCTTTTCTCTTCCCTGTGGCTCTCAGGCAATATGCTCCAAGCTTACAGACACACCCTTCACAGCAGAGTGATATATAGACCCTTGTTTTCATCACTCCAAAGCCCACTGTTCATACTTGAGAAGCAGGCAGTAAGAGTATCCCTCTGCAGTCCTTCTGGATCAGGCATGGATCCCTAAATCCAGTTGTGTTCAAATGCCATCTTTGTCTCAGGCACCAAAACCAGTATGCTTGCTCAGCCTTTTCCTACTCCCAGCTACTACCCAGAAATAGAACAGAAAATTCAGGGCTTTTGCTTCAGGAATATTTTATTATTTGTGTTGAGGGCGAATGTCCTCAGATCAGTGAGCAGGTTCCCAGTGGTAACAGAGGCCATGGATGGTGTCGGAGTCGTACAGCTGGGACCAGGGGTAAGAAAGGAAGTGTCTTTCCTCCCAGTGCCAGTGACTTGTTAGATTGGTTCAAAAAAAGCTCATGACACCACAACCTGAGCTAAGCTTCCTCAGGTCCTGGAGACCTTATTGCTGGAGAGAAAAGAACAGCAGATTCCCTGCTTAGATAGGTTGGTTACAAGGATTACTGAAATTCCTTTTAAGTTGCCTGCAGCTGCTCAGCAGAGATAGCCAGGAATAGCAAATGCTTGTGGCCCCTAAGAGCATCAGAGTTTAGTGAATGCTGGTATTAAGTGGAGCATTGTAGGTTAACTGGTACACACATGCTTGGAATGTTTTTCTGTCTCACACCTACTTCAAACTAAAGAGTATTTTCTCACATCCACATCCAAGCTCTGTGAATAAATAAGATTTCTCTTAGCCATATTTGCTGCAATGTGATTTGGTTTTGTTCTGTGGATTTACATTTAAGAATGACTTTTCTGATTTAATCAGTCCTCTGCATACTTTATATATGGAAAACTAAAAATACACTAAAAACAGTATGTGAATAAAAAACGATTAAAATTCATAAACTGCTACTATTCAATTTACTTCTCTTATTACTACATCACCAGCTAATCAAACACAGCACTGTTTTGGAGAGTGTCTTCCTCAATTTTCCCTTCTAGGCTTCAAAGGCATGGGTTTTCCCTCTGCAGAACAGTGTTTCCAAAGAAAAATACTATAAACCAGAGGATACTTGCAGACTCAAGAGAGAGAAGAAATAATGCAAATTTCCCTGCCCCCAACATCCACACAGACCTTAAAATTACCATTTCATATGTGCCAAAGAAAGCCAGTATGTGATACATTATATTGCACATACCTCTGCACTCATTTCAAGTCTGCTGGTGTCTAAGAGAAGGCAACTGCCTAAGCAGAAATCTTCTCAGAATTCAATTTGTCCTCCGTATCTATCTTAAAAATTATACCTTCAAAGTACAAAACCCTTCATGTACAAAGATTTGTGAAAAACCTTCAAGTTCTGAGCTACATTGTCAGATTGTCCATTTCCATTTTTAATATGAATATAACTATCTAAATTCTGCAGAAAGCCTACAAGAAATGAGCACTGACTCCAAGTAGAGCCTAACTTTTCTCTGGCACCTTCAAGGTTTAATAAGTGTTGTCATAGCCATTATCTGAATCAGGGCTGCAACTACACTGTTACTGTATCCCATAATATTCTGAAATTGGACTTTTGCATGACTGTGTAATAAAGAAACCAATTTCAAGTCAAATGATCGGGAAACTGCTTCAAAATAGAGGATTTAAATGGGATCTCGCCCCCCTCTATCTCTTACATGTCAAGATTTGTAGACAATACCCTTCTCCTCAAGAATCCAGGGTATAGAAAACAGTCTGACCAGAAAAATGAAAGATGAAGTGTTACAAGCCTGACTGTAATTTCCCAAAATACAACAATTCTAAATGAAAAAAGACTAGACTCAAACAAAAAAAAATAGAAAAAAAGAATCAAAATTACAAACCATCAAACCTTCATACGTGAACTAAGACATTATATAAGTCAAATGATAACATTAGTTCAAATTCCTGTGTATTCTCCCCACAGCAGCACGTGGCCGAAATAGTCAAATGATTGTTATTAAAAAGATGCTGAAAGCATAGCGCAAATTTTTAACTTGTGATGCACTTTTGGCTCTTGTTACAGCATGGGATTTAAGGGTTATTCACAGATTCACAGTGGTCCATGGCAATTCATTTCCACTAAATAACATACTAACAGTTATTCAATTTGTGTTCAAAAGCTGTGGAACACCATTCCTGTGGAACACATCAGCAAAATGTTACTGAGAAATTAAGGGTAAGAAACACATATTATCATAAGTCTGTTGATTAAATGATTAACATAGACAAAAGTGTCTCCAAGGGCCCTATATCAATTCATTCATTTTACAGTATGTAGATTAAGTGGAGCTTCATCTACAACAAAACAGAAAGTCAAGTGTGTGATTATTTATTTCACAGAGTTGAGCTGACTGTTTCATTAAACACCTGAACGTATGCACCAAGCCAAGCTGGCTACTACACATCAACTTCCTGCCCTTGGACCTCCTTTGGCAGCTAAAAAATATCCCCACATTAACATGAATCTCAATTGCATCTCCAATTCACAGTCTTTCCAAGCTCAAAGAGAATAAACACTTTACATTTGTCTTCAGAGACCACTTACGGAACACTGGAAGCCAAAGCTCAGAGTGTCTTGTTGCAACATCATGTTCAATAGAGTGAATCTGACTAAGCTGAATCTTCATGGAACATAGAACACAAAAACTACAACTAACTTTAAAAAACAAAAAAAAAAAAAGATGAAGAAAGTGGAGCTAATTATATGAGAAGAAAGAAAGTCAGGTACAGTAATATTAAGAGATTCTGTAGAATTTAAATTAAGCGTTAGAATGCTTATAAGCAATGTTGTACTGCTTTTAACCTTAATTAAGGCTGAGAAGACGTGAAGAGAAGACTTTAAGGACATGTGAGTAGGCAAAAAGTATAGAAGCAGTTTGACATCTAATAGCAAGAACAGAGAACAGCCTACAAGTCTGGACTACTTCAAAAAACCACAGGGTATGAAATTAAGTTATAGGTTACATCTAGTCTGTCCAGAGACAAACGACTACCTACTTTCCTGTTTAATATTCATGTGGTTTTACACTGGTGATTAGTTTATAGAAAAGGCAATATAGTTTGAGGCAATATTATTCTATTCATGCTAAACATGACTATAACACTACAGCAATTGTCCCTTTCCCCATGACACCTGAGTAAGCTTGGGCCACTCAGTACTTTTTCTAAAGAAAATATGATTTAAGTTTTACAAATTTAGTCTGTGTATCTATTCCTTGTATATAATGCACTCTTATATTGTATTGTACAATATTTTATTTGCTGCAATACATATATAATCTTCCCTTTTTAAATAGTTTGGGTTTTGTTTTTGGTTTTTGTTTTAAATAGTTGGGGTTTTTTTTTAAAGTCATTTACTGTAAATTTATTTTTCTGTAGACCTACAATTAATGTCTACCAGTTCATGTCTAGGAGCAAAAAAAAAGGACAAAAAAATTTTATTTAATAAATTTTTTGTAGACTAGCACTACAAATAATCTAATTGAAAAAAGAGTATTTTTTGGAAGGTATTAGCCATAAAACTTAATGGACTGGGTTGCATGGAATTGCTTTTTTCCTCCCACAGGAAGCAGAAATGCCATCTGTGTCACAAGACAGTTTTCTGCAAGCTTTGCATGTCCCACATTCTTTACTGCTTTAATCCTGGACTTGGCAGTGCTGGATTAGCAGTTGGACTTGATGGTCTTAATGGTCTTTTCCAACCTAAAGGATTCTATGATTTTGCAGCTGAGCTGTGTTGTGAACCAGTCTTGCCATGCTGAGACAACAGCATCTCTACACCCTTCGTTTTTCCATTGTGAACAATTATATGCACAATATGAAACCGAGCTGAACGTGCAAGCCTGCTGGGAGGGTACATAACAGCATTCCAAATGGCCGCTTTTTCATTTAATTTTTTTGTTTGTGTTTCCACACCGCTTCGCACATTTCACACCACCTCCCTGAATTATGTATTCGGGGGAAATAACGCGCTTTCTTATCGCAACACTTCATCCATAAAGAACAATGAACTGTAGTGTATGGAAATATTTTTGTTCTCCCGTACAAGGGCTTTATTTTAGTTCTTTGTCAGGCCTCCTGTATCTGGGCCTCAGGCGAGACCCCGCAGCCCCCCTCGGGTTCCCCTCAGACTCACCGAATGTAAGAAAAGCTCGCTACTCCCCCGCGCTGTCCCCCCCGCCTCCCCCCCGCTCCCTAATGGCACGGTCCACCCGCGGCGGGCAGGCGGCGAGCGCCCGCAGCTGAGGCGACGGTTGGGACGTTCCACCGCAGGAACTCAGGGGGCGCAGCTTCCGGGCGCCGAGTTCGAAAGCGGCCACCGGCTCGGCCATGACGCAGTCTGTGGTGGTGCAGGGTAAGGGGGTCGCGGCGCCCAGCCCTCCCGCCGCCCCCTCCCGGTGCCTGAGCCCTGTCTCTCCCCTTTGCAGTGGGACAGTGCGGGAACCAGGTGGGATGCCGTTTCTGGGACCTGGCGCTGCGGGAACACGCCGCCGTCAACAAGGTAAGGGCGCCGTAGCCCCGCCGGCCCGGGGCCAGCCGCCCTCGCTGCGTCCCGCGTCTGTCGCGGCGGCTGCAGAGCCCTGTGGTTGTTCGCTTAAACCAAGGGCTGGGAGCACACCCATCTCCAGCTCCTGTGCCGTTTTGCTAATAACGAAAACAAAACGTAAGGGTAACTGTCAAGAGACCCTGTTAAATCAGAGGGTGGGCAGTCAGCAGCCGTGTGTAGTTTAATGGGGATTAGCGCATCCTGCACGTGGGATGGGACAACGCTGATTTACGGGCAGGCTGGGGAATGAGATGCTGGAGAGCAGCGCCATGGACCTGAGGGTCCTGGTCAGTGGCAAGTGGAACATGAGCCAGCAGTGCCCTAGCAGCCAGGGGAGCCAGTGGTGTCCTGGGGGCATCGGGCTCAGCATCGCCAGCCGGGCAAGGGGGGGTATTGCCCTGCTCTGCTCTGCACTGGGGCAGCCTCGCCTCGAGTGCTGGGGGCAGTTTTGGGTGCCATAATGTTAAAAAACACATGAAGCTGTTAGAGAATGTCCAAAGAAGGAACACGAGGATAGTGAAGGACCTTGAGGTGAAGCCACATGAGGAGCAGCTGAGGTCACTTGGTCTCTTGAGCCTGGAGGAGACTGAGGATCTCATTGCAGTCTGCAGCGTTCTCCTCAGGGGAAGAGGAGGGACAGACACTGATCTCTCCTCTGTCATGACCAGTGACAGGACCCAAAAGAATGGTCTGAAGTTGTGTCAGGAAACATTTGAGTTACGTCTTAGAAAAAGGTTCTTCGCCCAGAGAAGAACTGGTTGGGCACTGGAGCAGACTCCCCAGCACCAAGCCTGTCAGAGCCCAAGAAGCATTTGGACAACATTCTCAGGCACATGGTATGACTCTTGGGATGTCTTTTGAAGGGCTTAGTGTTGGACTCTATGTTCCTCTGGATCACTTCCAGCTTGGAATATTCTGTAATCACTAATTCTGGCCAGCTTTCTCCAGCATTTCCAACCTGAAAATCTCAGTGTGTTTCCCTACAGCCAGGCATTAGCACATCTGAGGCAGTTAACAACACAGTGAAGGCTGTTCGGTGCTGGTACTTTGCTACTGGCAGTAAAGCAAAAGAGGACACCCCCAAAGCCCACCATTGTTTTCTACATTAGCTCATGCCATGACTTGCTGTACAGTTTTACTCATCAAAATAGCAATATGAGGAGGGCATAGGATTGTGCTGAGTACCCTGAACAAAATCATACTTTTCTTGCTGTGACTATAAAGCACTTAAGGTATTTAAACTTGTCAGATCTCTGTAGTTTTATGTTGGGGTAAGCAATTGCCATGCTATCCCTTGGCAGGAAGTTCAAGAATCAGTGTGATTGTGCTGTCCTTTTTGCAGAACTCCATGGGCATTGGTATCACAAGCATGGAACCCATGATGAACTGGGAGTTGTATCAGTGATGAACTGAGTCAGCTGAAGAGTAGCTCTTCAATTTAATAGTTGCGTTGGGATCTTCAGTAAACTACTACACTTGCTTAATCTCGTGCTGAAAAATTAATTTCCTAGTTACATTTTCGTCTCAGTTTTTAATAACAAGCTGATGTTTCAACAAAGTGTTCTTTTTAGAGATGACTACAACTAGCTAGATTCAACAAAGATGTTCACTTGGTTTCAAGAAGAAAAGTTTGACAGATATCCTTCAGTGATCCCTTCCAACTTAAATTATTCCATGAAAAAGCACTGAGAATTTTTGACATTACACATTATTTTGTGTTGTTTCCTTTTAGAAAGGAATTTATGATGAAGCCTTGAGCAGTTTCTTTAGGAACGTAGATACAAGGTAAGTTTTTATCAAGCAGTTAATGAGTTAACATTGTAGATTAGCCCTTGTAGTATCTTCTTTTAACCTAAGTTATAGTTTTCTTTAAGTCATATTCAGCTTGTATTAGAAAAAGATTTTGCTTTTTTGTATTCTCCTCAAAACCTTATCTTTGCATTTCCATTCTATCTATATATACTTCAGTAGTTAAATGTGTTTAAAGTGTATGAGTTTGTTTTCCTTTCCTTTTGTACCAAACATGGACAGCTTTTGCCACTGCAAATAACAATCAGATTGTGTGCCCTCTGAATACTAACTGAGCAGCATTTCTTGAAGAGTTGTAAGAGGAATTGTATATAAGATAGAAAAAACTGACAAGGTTTTAATTAGTGTCTATAATTTTTTTTATAAGTTAATCAATTCATACCTTAAAACCATTCAGTCATTTCTTATCTTTCCAGTTACAAAAATCCTTGCAGTTTGCAAGAAGAAAATGTGTACTTAGGATAGCCTGTTGCATTTTAATTAATAAACAAAACATTTGACCAACCTCTGTTTCCTTCTGTTGTATGAAAAGGTTGCAGTACAGCAATGTGATTTTAACTAGAGCAGCACTGAAATCCAAATTGCTTTGTCTCAAATTTTACCTCTTTGAAAGAACATTGCAAATTTGTTATTGTCATTCCATATGGGTATTTCCAAGAATACTTTCTTTTTAATTAAGAAAATTGAATCATAAAGAATGTCTGTTTCTGTATGTGCCAGATGAAACCAACAAATTTGTGATTGCCAGATTGGCTGCAATAGAAACACTGTTTTCTCTCTGAGCAACCTGGTCTAGTGGAAGGTGTCCCTGCCCATGGCACAGGGGTTGGAACTGGACAATCTTTAAGGTCCTTTCCAATCCAAGCCATCCCATGGCTCTAGGAATCTTGGGATATTTTTTTCCCAGCAATTGAATCCAAGTGGTTTGAGATTGAATTGGATTGAAACCAAGAAGGTTTGATCTGGCTTGAAAGACCATAAAGCCAACAGTAAGAAACGTAAGTGTTGATTTGGCATTGGTTTTATTTCCTCTTTGAATTTTGTTAGTCCTTAAAGAGAAATTCTGTAGGAGGATTTACTGGTGCTTCAGTGTACTCCTGCAGGTGTTGTGTAGGCTAGAGGAATCACATGCGTGTTGGAGGCTTTTGTGAGCTGCTCACCTAATGAGAAGTGTCTAAAAACCATCTTTGATTGACAAGTTGTAAAATTCTTGAGTAATCCAGTGCAGCTCTGTACTCTTCTCCCCTTGTTCCTGATGGGATTCAGTATTCTCAGAACACTGGTGCTGTAGTGCATTTTAGCTGATGTTTTGTGAATATAATGGTGTTAAATGTAGAATGGTCTTAAGACATACTTTAAATTTAGGCTTGGCCAGCTCCCAGATGAGGTAAATTATGCAAGAGGAAATAAGATCAGTCTTCCAGTATCCCTGCCTTTTTTTCCCTCCTTGTGCTGAATATAGTTTGGCTAGACCATAGTATCTCATCATTTGAGTGGGAAAATATGTAACATAATGTATAGTCTGCTATGCTGACTCAATACAACCAGTCCTGGGAAAGAAGGAAAATTTACCTACGTCAGTCCAGCAGGGTTTCTGAACTGGTAAATCATAATAAGCATAATAAGTCAAGCACAGCACTGTGCTGGTGCAGTTACAGAGCTTTCCCACCTTGAGCACAGTGCTGTACTACCACTGAAAAGCTCATGGGGAGCTTTTTTCCCATTGTTTGATGTGGATACACGTATCACATGCTGATAAAAGATAATATTTTCCAGTCTTGGCAGTGCTTGTAGAATTGCTACAGATCAGAGGCTGTATCTGAGAGTAAACTTTTATGCTTATCTTTGATCTTCTTGAAGTAATGTTTAGGATAATTCTGATTGAGATCATGTCCTGTATTAGGCCCTAGCAGCATGTTCAGGGTGTTTCTGTTTGTGTTGTCATAGTCCTCCAAACACAATATATAAGAGATAAAATTTTATTGTAGTATTTATTTTATGCTGCAAATACGATCTTAGATTTTTCTGTTACTATTTTTTTTTCAGAAGTGGTGATAATGGTCCTGATATTTACAAAGGAAAAATCTGCTCTTTAAAAGCACGAGTAAGGCAATCTATAAAGGTCACTGTTTTTACATTGAATATTTATGTCCAGCTGTGTGGGAATTCTCATGAAGTTCTTAAAATTGCATACAGGTTTAAGTACTGCTTTGAAAGTAAAATTTCTAATATTAACTTTTATTAATGCAGTAATACAGTTTGTTGCCAGTCTTGTTGAGTAACTCATATTGGAATTTTTATAAAATTATTGCAGATATTATTAACTAAGGATTTGGTTTCTTTGAGCCACTTTAAGTGATTAAGGAGCAAGGAAACTTGAAACATAAAAATGTTTTAATTTTTTTATTCCTAAATAGTGGCGCAAAGCATTATAAAATTTTAACAAAATTTCATCTGAAATGCAGTCCTATCGAACAACTAGCAAATCGGCTAAGGAGAATCTAGTTGGTCTCCTAGTTAACAGCTGAGGGGGAAAGGTTTCTCTGGAGCAGAGTAGAAACAGAATTCCTTTCCTATTGTCAATAATTTCATATTTCTTTGTGTGATTATTTCAAGGGTGGTTTGCTTACTGACTGAGTTTAAATTCTTTCCATTCTCAAAGGCGCTGTTGATTGACATGGAGGAGGGTGTGGTAAATGAAATTCTACAGGGACCATTGAAGGATGTGTTTGATAGCAAGCAGCTTATCACAGATGTTTCTGGTTCAGGAAACAACTGGTGAGAACCTCTTTAGAACACATTTCTTAGCAGCTAATTAGATGGCATTTGAAAGGGGAAATGATAACCATAGCTTTCTGTGTCATTCTGCACCTGGAGAGCTGCAGCATTTTACCAGCAAACTTGGGAGTCACTGTTGCCTGGAGGAGGGCTTTGAAAAGGCTTTTACAGAAGAATAATTTTGCTGATATATCATTTTGTCTCTTTTTTCTCCTTATTTTTTGATTTTCTTTACAAAAGAACATGCTTTTTATTTTTGTTTCTTTGGCATTCAGCTGCTTTCATTGCTTAGTCAAAGCCATAATCTAGTTTGAGACTGTGCAGCAACTGTGAAAATGAGATATATGAACAAATGCACTTTTGATTTCTAAGCAGAGTCTGACTTTGTGCATTTAAACTACATTACTAAAAGAAAAATTTAGAAAAAGATTGATTAGCATAATGAATTCCAAATTTTCACAGAGACCTTAAGGTGCTCTAATAATATTCAGTGCACTGCAAACTGGAAAGCAAATCACCAGCAAATGTACCAAAAGAGGGTGCAATAAGGAGAGTAAAACAGTCTTTACAGTCTACCAGCTTTACTATCTAGCAGACAAGTGTGTTGAAAATGAGCTGTTTGGGATTTTTTTGTTGCTAGTAGCAACTGACTTGCATAGTACTCAAAAGATTATCTGTGCACTTATTACATAGGGATATCTTTATTGTTAAAGACTATGTTGCTTTCATTTCATTACTACAATTGGATCATCCAGTGTGGGAGTTTATTTCCTTTTCAATACAGAATAATAAGTGCATACTCCAAAGTCGAGTTTAGACCTGTTTGCATCCTCCAGCCATGTCCTGACTCCCATATGCTCATATGTAGCCACAACTTCGAAACTCTCACAGATGAGGTGATGCACCAGCTTTGGACTCTGAACTCTAAAATGTCACATAGAAGGATTTAAAGTTAAAATTTTAATGATTGATTTTTTGGGCAGAGCTTTAAAGTACTTTTTATATCCTCAGGGCTGTAGGTCATAAGATATATGGCCGTCAGTACCGGGAAAACATAGTGGAAAAGCTGAGAAAAACTGCTGAACATTGTGACTGTCTACAGTGTTTCTTTATAATTCATTCCATGGGAGGTGGTAAGTAATCTTTTTTTTATGGGGCGTATGACTTCAGTAGCCACAGATGAAAAAAAAAAAATAAGTGGACCTTGAAAAGAAAATCAATATAATAATCTACATCATTCAGAATGCAGATTTAGAAAATTAATATAGTACAATTAAGTGGACCTGTAATTATTTATCACTGGTTTTATTAGAGTACTGAGGAACTCTGATATGCTACCCAGAACAAAAATGCAGCTAAAATTCTAAAGATGATCTAGTGAGTGGATCAAGACAGGTACCAAAGACAAACACTGAGGTATTACTGATCAGAAGAAGGGTCGGTGACCTCTGAACACTGACAGCATTGTCATAATCATTTTAGTTGTGGGGAAAGAGTTTTCCAGAAGGCTTTGAAGGAGACTTCTAATGTTGCTTAACTTTAGAAAAACTTTGTTTTTCTGTTTCCTTCCTCATAATTCTTTTGAATCTGATCTAGTTAGTTAATAAGCCAAAAGGGAGAATCCTTTGCTGTTGCAGCATTTTTGAGAGAAAGAGGACATGAGTTATGATATTTGAGCTACTTCAGTCTAGGCCTCAGATTTGGGCCTTGTGAGGCCTTCAAGCCTCTGACGCAGTTAGAAATTCAGAGCTTGTGGCGCAGATAGAAATAGTCTTAAGGTGTGATGCGGACCACTGGGTTGTCTGGGTGTGAATTAGTATAGGTTTTGTAGTGTAAGGTGTAGGCCGTTTTAAGGAAAAGGTAAACAATGTTAGCCTACCAATCAGAGTGTCTTTGTTTTTGTAAACTATGTAGAAGCTTATATCAACTACCATCTTATCTTGAATAAACGGAGAACGTTTGATTAACCACATTGGTTCAGATCTGTGTTTGTCTTGTCCAGCTTTCCGTTTTCCTGAGATTCCCTGGCTTTTCTTTGCAGTGACAATTTTGTCATTATTGCATTGCCGTTAAGCCTTCCTATCCCAGAAATATGAGAGTAACATGTATTGTAACTGGTTATGATGTGGAAAAAGACACAGAATATAGCTCTAAATATGAAGCAAGGATTTTGTCTGGGGCCTTCTTGTGGCCATTTGCTTAATTTCAGAGACCCTGGAGATACTGTTTCTGTTATTGTGAAAACTGCCGTCTTGTTCATAGATTAAATTGTCTGCCACTGAGAATGTAGCTGAATATTCAGAAAAAGACTGCAGTTCAGTTCTCTGTTTTGAACTCAGGGTTGTGTGCTTAGTGTTAATGAGGAAAAAAGCCTGTGTGCTGGGGGGAAGGGGCAGTTCTGTTTTTACTGAAGAATGAGAAAATTTCATAAAGAAACCCCAAAAGGAAAATAGTATTGTTTGGGGTAGTTCAATGCTTTTAAGCAAATATTGTGTTTCATAATTCAAATTAAAGAATTGAAAATAAGAATTAGAAATACTGAGTCAGAAAAATGTTTGTTACATAATAGGATTTTTTGGTTTGCAGAAATTTTTGAGAATCTATACTTCATTCTGAATGGCATACTTTGGGAAATAATTTTATTACTTAATTATTTTCCTGTCTGGGACAAACCTTCCTGCCTTAATTACATTTGAGTAGCCTCTACTGTCAGCCAAACTCTTCAGAAAATATTAGTTAACATATATAATTGAAAAGCTGTTTGTCTCCTACGTGAATTGTAGAGCCTAAGATAACGAACCCATCTTCTCTCATTCTGTTTTCATTCATAATTAGGGACAGGATCTGGTCTTGGGACTTTTGTACTAAATTTGCTTGAGGAGGAGTTCCCAGAAGTATATAGATTTGTTACTTCAGTTTATCCCTCTGGCGAAGATGATGTTATTACTTCTCCATATAACAGTGTTCTGGCTATGAAGGAGCTTAATGAACATGCAGACTGTGTGTTGCCAATAGAGAATGAAGTAAGAAATAATATTCTATTTCTGTAATTTTTTTTTTTAATTAGAATGTGGAAATGGCTCTTCCTTTTCTGATTTGCATACCAAATCTCTGGAAGCATAATTTCACTTTTTAAAGTAATAATTGAACTTCTAAGTCACTTGCAAGCTTTTGAAATGAATATGGGCATCACTAAGTTGCTGTGCTCCTTCAAACTAAGGTAGAGTGAATTTTTTAATGTATATTTCAAGATAAACACTGGAAACCTAGTTACTGAGAGTGTCTTCTCTTCTAGCAATCAATTTGTACATAGTATTAGTAGGGTCCTGCAAGGACCTCTGACCTCTCCAGATTCCAACAGGCTTAACTGTGCTGATTAGTGATAGGTAAATCACTGACCTTGCAAAGTGCTAGACTCATTTGAATATGTCTTCGGTGGCTGTCTTGCTGTTTGTTTGTGGAAAAAAAACAAGAGAAAGTGAAATTTAGTCAGACTATATTTTTTGCTTCACAGGTGTTATCTTCTAAAACTACTTTTTAAATTTTCGTAAGCATTTTGAATAGTTGATTAAAATTCTAACTTCTGAATCAAGCCTTGTATATATTTGTGATATGTAGGGCACAGACTTAGAAACACTTCAGTCAACTGGAATTGCTCAAAAGTTGGACTTATATGTATCAAGGTATAATCTTTAATCTAACAGTACAATGTCTGAGCTTTCAAGATTATTAGAAATGAAAATGTGTGGTACCAAATTTCAAAGTTCTGTACTCAAGACTACTTCTGTGCTTTTTTTTCCTGTCTCTCAAAGTCTCTGTTGGAGATAGTTAATAAAATTCATCAGATGATCAATTCTGGGAAGTTAGGATCAACTGTGAAGCAAAACAGCTTAGTAACATCAAGTGCAGGCAGTGCAAAAACACTACAAGAGAAGCCATTTGATGCAATGAATAATATCGTAGCCAACTTGCTGCTGAACCTGACAAGGTAAAGTTACAGGTTATTCC
The DNA here is from genome assembly GCF_048771995.1 of Taeniopygia guttata. NCBI lineage: Eukaryota > Metazoa > Chordata > Aves > Passeriformes > Estrildidae > Taeniopygia > Taeniopygia guttata. Next base: position 47,760,002 of record NC_133027.1, on the reverse strand, counting down.
TCTGTAACAAAGTAGGATTTCTGAAGGTGGTGTGTGCTGTAAACATGTAGGCCTGCATCAACTTGAGTAGTATTAATTGGTTTTCGTTCTGTATAAGTTTTCTCTTTTTAAGAACTGGTTACTAAATGCTAAAGTATTTGGAAGTATTCAGATTGTTGTGGTGTTGCTTTAGCCATAGTAGTCTTAAAACTGAATTAAGATTTTAGGCAGAAGTATATTGTCTTTCACTAGTGCCTGATGGAGCCCATGGAGGTTTGCCTTTCTAGGCCAGTTGCATCATTTTGTAAATATTGTGAGATAATTTTTACTCATAAATTATATTTGCTGCAAAAAATATACTTCTGGAGTATTGGCCTATTTTGCTTTTAAGCAGCTTGTCATGAATGCTAAGTAACGTGTTTTATTATAGCCTGTTTAGTAAAAGTGGTATTAATTAACCAGTATTAAGTGGTATTAAACATTACTGATGATAATAAATCAGTGCTAAAGACTACAATTGGGAAACAAGGAATCGTTCTTGGTAACTTACTGTTCTTTAATGGGAAATATAAGTAAGTAAGACATAGCACTCTTACTGCCAGATGTGAAAGTGTTGTAATTATACTTGAACACTTGCTTGAATGCTGTGTTGTTTTACAGTTTTATTGTACACAATAGTTGAAAATAGATTTCATGGATGTTTACCTTATAGAAGTGATTTACTTAGTTTGTAGCAGTTTCATAACATTTTGTTAATTTTTCAGCTCTGCTAGGTTTGAGGGTTCCCTAAATATGGATCTTAATGAAATCAGCATGAATTTGGTTCCATTTCCTCGACTTCATTATTTAGTTTCAAGCTTGACTCCTCTGTATACACTGGCAGATGTTAATGTTCCTTCTAGAAGGTAAGAAAAAATATTATTGGAGTTTCACATTTAAAGCTTAATTTCTGATTTTTCCATAGTTTACATTTAAAAATTCCATTCTATAGCAAAACTAAGGATGAACGTTCTAAAACTCTTATATCTGCCACATTTTCAAATTCATCCTGCTGATTTATGGAACATCTGTTGTCCCTTTTCTCTACAATGGTTGAGCCAGTAAACTTGACATCCTTTTAATCTCTGCTGTAAGTGTTTCTGTTGGGAAAATGTATTACTTAGAACCCACACCACAAGTTCTTTTGAGTAATAGCTTGCACTTGACTGACAAAATACTCTAAAGACAAACAAGGGATTAACTAGGCTCTTTGAGGAAATAATGGTATCTTACTTCAGGCTGGAGATGCAGTGAGCCTATTTAACATCTTACTGTAATGATAAGCTGATGTGTCAAATTTTGAGATACTTATCCCGCTGACATAGCAAAAAAATTACCAGTTAAAATAGATTTTACTGGATTATACCGAGTCAGCAAGAGTGAGATAGAGACAAACCGTGGTAGAGACAGCTGAGGGTAAGTGATGGAAGTATGCAAAGTGGAGAAGAGGGCAGGACCACACTTATTTTCCAGTAGCAAGTTGTGACAGTCAGATCTGTTCAGAACATACCTTGAGGATACAGTACAGGGCTGGGGGGAAGGTAGCAGACTATGAGGAGATGGTCAGTCAAAGATGTTTCAGAATGAAGTGGGAACAGTAACATTTTTGTCTCCTTTATTTTTTTGTAATAGGCAGATTGTGGCAGAGGTGATAAGAAAATATAAATAGAGATTATAAGAGTACAGTATTTGGAACAAATGGAAAGAATATCTTAGATGTTGTGGGTCCACAGAATACCATCTTTGGTATCCCACAGCACAGTGAAACTTGGTTAAGGAAGTGAAGAGAAAAAGACTATGATCTGCAGTGTCATCTTGTAAAGCAGTCATGTGTGATAAAATTAGAAGACTAGATAAGTATCTATAGCCCGTCTTTTCCCAAATCATTAATAAAAATTAATACAGTTCTGACTCATTGGTCCTTTTAAATAATGAAGTATAACAGGCAGATAATCAGTTCTGTAAGGGTCAGCACTTTGATATTCCTTGTCAGATCCTGCCCAGTGAGACTGTCCACTCAAATTGCCACATAATCAGAACCCCAAGTAGTTAAATCCTTTTACATAATTTTAAGACTTTGTAACTGCTGGTATCAAATTGCCTTTATAAAGGCAACTTCTCTGATTCAACATTGGCTTGTAACTTGTGGGTGAGGAAAAAAAATGGATCCAGTGTGTTTTTAAAAACTTCTAATGCCAACATATGTACATATAAAGGTTTGAATCTCTCCTATCATTTATGGTCCTGGATTAAATGTACCTTCATCCAGAATTTAATGAACTTTTAAACCCTGAAGGTGGGCATTCTAAAGAACTTTTGTATCCTATAGTAAGAGTAGATAACTGTTTTCTTTTCACCCAGGTTGGATCAGATGTTCTCAGATGCATTTAGCAGAGATCATCAACTAATTCAAGCAGATCCAAAGCACAGCCTCTACCTGGCCTGTGCGCTTCTTGTTCGAGGAAATGTGCAGGTTTCAGACCTTCGCAGAAATATTGAAAGGTTTGTAATGCCACACAATATGGTGTGGTACACAGAGTAGTCATGGGATTTGTACAGAAACTGGCATGTTGTCCAGAGCATTCCAACTTCTCATTTGAACAGTTTCAATACCAAGTCAGTTTACTCCAGCCTCCTTTCCTTAATTTTAGAAGGGAAGAAAACATAATTAACTGGTGTAATGAGTGAAAGTAAGTCATATTATTCCTGGATTTCCAAATAAAGGGAAGTGCTACTCCTCTCCATCTCCAAATTGCAAAAAAAGCAAAGCCTAGCTTTCCAGTGGTCTCCCAACAGCAAAGGTTATTGGAGTAATGAGTTCTGTAGTTGAAGTTTGTTTTTGCTGAACAGAAGACCCTTCTCTTTCCATGGTTACTTTCATATAGGTAGAAAATCATCTTTATTTTAACAACTCTGTGTTAGCACCTATTTTCTACCTTGAACAGTATTGAGCTACATAGATGTAACAGGAAAGGCAGGCAAAATGGAATGTATAGGCAGACAGGGGTGCATGGGGAAAATTTCTGGTAATCTAAAGTATTTTACTTACTGCAAAACTACAGGTTGACTGATTGCCCTCACGCAGTATTGATCTACCCCTTTACTAAATCTCAGAGTGCTTCCAGTCCCTTTTATAGAAACAGGTACATGTAACTTCACTTTTCAAATTCCGATGCATTAAAGTAACAAAAGACAATTGATGTTTGCAATTCAAATTTAACATAGAGACACAGTGGTTTAGTCTGAAGTCTAAAATATCTTATTCACAGTGAGTTATAACTGTCCTCCTTAATCCTGAGTGCTTAAATGTTGACATTTGCAGACTCTTAGTTGAAACTGTTAGTAGTTAGCCTTTGTGTTCTTTATATTCCTTAGTTAACTACATTTTTGTATCACAGGTTGAAGTCTTCTCTTCACTTCGTCTCCTGGAACCAAGAGGGCTGGAAAACTGGTTTGTGTTCAGTACCTCCTGTGGGCCATTCCCATTCCCTTCTGGCTTTAGCAAACAACACCTGTGTAAAACCAACTTTCATTGAACTTAAAGACAGATTTATGAAGCTCTACAAGAAAAAGGTGCAACTCTTATCATTATAACATCCATAGTCACTAATCTTTAGCATCTTGCATTATTGAAACCCAGATCTTAGTATCATGAAGGGACTGTTTATAGTTAACAGCCCAAGGGTTTTATTTGTGTGACCGGGTGGCTCAAAGCCCCATCCAACCCGGCCAAGAACATTTGCAGGGATGGAGCATCCACAGGTTCACTGGGCAACCTGTTCCAGTGCACAGTAAAGAATTTCTTCCTAATATCTAATCTAAACCTTGGGGTCCACCAAGCTTTCTCTCACTTTGCTTCCTCAGCAGAACAGGAGAAAAGTACCATGAAAAACTTTTGGGTCAAGATAAAGACAGGGAGAACAACCACCAGTTATTGTCACGGGTTTCCATTGGCATTTGGAAAATTCATTTAATTTATTGCCAATAATAGTAGAGTAGGATGGCAAGAAATAAAAACAAAGCTGAAAACACCTTCACCCCCACTTCACTGCGTTCTTCCTAGCCTCAGAATTCCACTTTTGTTCCTTCTTCACTGATCTTAGTGTCTGCAGGGCTGTTCCTCTCACGTTTTCTTGCATCTTCTCTGTCACAGCTGTTGTGCAGCATTTTTATCTCTCTATAAATACATTGTCATAGAGGCATTACCAGCATCACTAATGGGCTCAGCTGTGGCCAGTGGCAGATCCATACTGGAGCTGGCTGGGATTGTTCTGTTCAGCATGAGGGCAGCCACCCCTGCAGCCCTGCATTCTCCCTGTTGCTAAAACCCTGCCAAAATCCACAGCTGGTCCAGTGTACCCAAGAACACAATATGAAAATATGGAGTTTTAAGAAGTCAGTAGTATCGACTGCGATTCACTTGGGGTTTGATACCAAACTTGCCAAGTGTTTAAACAAGGGATGTCATGATATAAGACTCTTAAATGCTGTTTCCACAATGCTTGCACTCCCCACTTCAGTACAAGCCAACTGGTATTTACTGAGCCAAAGCAATCAAATACCAAGAAAAGGATAACACTGAACTTTTTTTTTTTTATTCTCTTAGGCTCACCTTCACCATTATCTGCAAATAGATGGGATGGAGCAAAGCTGTTTTTCGGAAGCTGTTTCCTCTTTGTCTGACCTAATAGAAGAGTACAATGAATTGGATGCTACAAAATGTGGGCCTAGAATAGATCCTTCAAGACTGAAGATAGCTATTTAAAGAAGGAAGAGCTGATTTTAAAAACAACAACAAAAAGCACTTTCCCTAAACATCCAGCCACTTCAGTTAACCAGAATAACTTGCAGCATGTCTGGTTATTGTAATTCCAAAGTGGGACCAACACAACAGCTTCCTTACCTCAAGAGTTATCATTAAGTGGTGAACTATGCCTGTTAGAAAGATTTGAAGACACCTAATTGTGGTTGCTATCAGTAAGGACAGTAATCCTAACTGTGGAGTAAATTGCCACACACCATATGCTGTGAAGAAAAGGAGGAGAGGTTGTCTGTAGCAGCCAAAAATGTAATTCATTTCTCAGACTTTCAACTTACAGTAAACTTAAGGTTGGTCTTGCTTCAAAGAAGGATTAATGCTGCTAGATTTAGGTTTTAACAAGCAACTACAAAGAGGAGAAAATCCCACGTAGTCTTTTCAAAGATGAAAGCAAGTCTCTAATGAAACTGCTTTCTTACACTTTGCAGTAGATATTTCAGAATGCACTAAGCTATGTTCCTCATTTTTATATTTCTGTTCTTATGTTGTATTTAACTATTTTAGAGGATTCTCTCAATACCAAAATTAGCAATAACAGAAATTTTTTTTAAAAATTGTTTCAAGTGTTATGCTTGGAATATTAATGAATATTTTAATGATTCATATTCATGAATGCTGAGTTGCACTTGATAATGAGATAATACAGAATACCTCTTAACGAAAACTGCACATGAAGTTATAATGACCATTTGGAGAAAAATGCTTACAGCCTCAAAAGAATGCAAGTAAAATAGATGTTTTAATATTTATAATTATCAGGGTAAGCAGCTTTTTATATTACAGTAAGAACTTTTACAAATAGAATGTACAGCTATTTCCAGTTGCTTGCCAGTGAACTGTTACAGATCAGAATGGATTGATACAATTTCTTGAAATTTGAAATCCTTCTAGCAAAGCTGGAGTGGATATGTAAGTAAGCATAATTTTGAAAGTATAATCCCAGAAGTATTCAATAAAGTATTGCAGTAACATTTGTTGAGAGCATTTTTTAGAAAATGTTCTAAAAATAGCAGTTTTCTTACGTCTTCCATCTATTATCTGCAGTTGCCCATTTATTTGTTCCTTTGCACATCCGGTGTTTATATCCATAACACTAGAGAAAGACCATCTATTGTAAAAAGCAGCCTGACTTTAAAGTTGACAACTTCTGTTTCAAAACAGCATTGATGTGTTTTACTATTTCAGATATATAGCAGAAAAGGTTAATTTAAGAATGAAGAATGATAGTTGAAGTATTACAGAGCATTTTTTTTTTTCTATTAGGTTGGAGCATCTATTTGTATTTGTGGGCAAAAACTTGTTAAAATGGGGGCATGAAGCTCTCTTGTGGTACCTTTCTTGGTTACCAAGAGTTCTTGTTTGAGCACTGCTGGTGTTAGATGCATCCTTCTCCAGAATGTATCTCTCCATGTAAAAACAGTTACACTTAAAAAGATGCTCTCTGGCGCTTTGCAGGTGCTATTTAATAAGTGAGTGACTATTCATGTGTAGTTTCATTATAAACACTGCTGTGGCAGTGGGTTATGCTGACTCTTCAGGCTGTGAATGTGCTGTTGCATGCCATATGTTATAGTCCATGGTGTAATTTATCATAGGAGTTTGAGTTGGGAAAATATATCTCCTGGAGCACTGCAAATCCTCTGACACACACACGATGTTATCCACATCATCTTCCACCTGAAGAAGCCTTCATTGGGACACTCAAACTGTACAGTGATCATTTTGGACTTATTAGGAATGCAGCACCTCTTGTCCAAGCACACTCCACAGAAAGTTAGTTTGTATCTTTGAGTAGTTGAGCATCCCGAAAAAGCTAGCTTCTCTGCTGTTGGAAGCTGGAAAGTTGGTTGACATGTTTTTCCCTTTGGAATCTTTTAATATTAAAACAAAGAAAACCCTGAACATTAATAGCAGGTCATGTAAGAAAAAGTTGCAACATTACTTAGAAATATCTTGAAAGTTACTCAATCTGAAAGCTGCCTGATTTTTTCCTTTGTCAGTCAACAAACAGGAGATATTTTCAGAATGACTGTACATCAGAACAGCATTAGCAGCACTTATATTTCAGGACATTACATTCTTTTGTTTGAAATTGCACATCTGTAGTTTGCTATTGAAACATGAACATTAATGGTAGAAAACATAGAGGAGTTGTTTTAAAACACATAAAAAAGTAAGAAGTAAATGTTTCATTGGTACTTGCTAATGCATCCATTTTTCTATTAGTTCCAATATTTTAATTTTCTATTAGGAACTAATTTTATGCTAAAAAATACCTTTATTTTCTTCAGCATATTGGTCAGACAAGGCTGGATGAAGCATAATCTCTTTTCTTTTTTCATTTCACATTTTCTGTTGTCATTGGTCACTCTGCTGGATATGCCTATGCCACAGGTCCTGGAACAGGGGGTCCAGGGTGTTGCCTGTATGAGGCACTTTTTCTTCAAAACTAGTGGTAAGCTTCTGTAAGCTAAGACAGCAACATTTTATTTATGCAGCCCCAAAAGGATGAATTGAAAATACAAGGATAAGAATGTGATTTCTGTTCATGAAGGTACTTCTGTAGGTAAACCTAAAAATGAGACATAAATAACATTTATACAAAATTCAGCTGAGCTGCATTTAAATTTGGTGATACTGGATACTCAGATCCTACCAAGGACTACGAAATTGTATGTATTATATGACCTTCCCGTCTCATGTGATGGAAATGTTGTATGAAAAGGGCTAATTGTGAAAGTTTTATAAAATATCCAGATTTTTCTTTTATTTTAGGCCAAGCATAGTTTATAAAGGCTGCTGCAATATCTACAATATCTTTGTAGATATTGATAAGACTTTAGGTTTTGTATTGAGGAATAAAAGTATCCAATCACTTTTAGATACCACTAAAATGCCTGAGGACTGGATTAGGTGGAGTATATTTAAAAAATGAAACAAAATTGCTGTGAAAAAGTTGTACAAAAAAGCTATATGGAATCTGTGCATTTATGTAAGACCACGTGCAGAATTACCTGGAATTACCAGAACTGCTGTCTACTTAGAAAGTAGACAGCAATTTAAAGATCTCATTGAAGCAAGCAGTTTAAAAGCCTGTCACAGATCTGCAGCAAATAAAAGGAAGTTAAATGGTTGTTTATACTTGGTACATTTTTTAAAGTATGACCTAGTTACATCTCTGTGTATCTGAATTAGGTAAATCAAATAGAAATGGAAAGCCAGAAAACAAAGCAAGAGGAGTAAAATGAAACTTAGCATTACTATCCACTCTAACAGAAAAGGGACTTTTAAAAATACATATTAGCCCATTGAGCCATCCATTAAATTCATGCACAAGGTGACAAGATACTTCTGCTGGACTGGGAAATGGGAGGGGGCAGACTTCTTGCAAAAAGAATTTCCAGGTGTTATTCTTCAGAAGATTCCCAAAGAACAGTATCCTACAGCATGTACAGCCACCACAGGGACAAAGATGACCTGAACCAAGTCAAATAGAAGGTGTGCTTTGCCAGCTGGGTGTTTGCTCTCAAGGCTATGCTGTGCCGCTGATCAAAATTCCAGAATACATGGAACAGACTGTGTTACAGTCAGTGAAGGAGTTACTGAAGGTTGGGCTTTAGCTTTTGGAAGGGCGACACAGTAAATGGCTTAATGCTCTTCTCCAGATATCTGAAATATGGTTTGGGTTGAGATATATTTCAGAGGCTCACATGGTTTGGTTGTCTTTGTTTCCAATACATTATTGTCTCTCTTCAATCAGATTAGAACTGTTCTTTAGAAATTAAATCTCTCTTCACTTGAAGTCAGTTGCTTTACCAAGCACATGTTTATACAACAGCATTAAGTGTATTTCTGTTAAAAGGCTTTGATACTAGATACAGGTATTGTATCTTAATTTGAGGTAAGGATGAACTTTTTTTATTTTGGCTTACTTGTGTGACCACTGCTTACATGTGAGAAGTTGTCCAAACTGCACTTCAGGTTTTGTAAGCAGATTGATTAATGTGCCTCTACTCAGCAGTCTTTGATAAAGTTTTTCTGATAAGCATTGCAATCCTTTTATTTTATTGATCCATGATGGTGATTCAATCTGCCACCAAATAAATGGCTGTTTCCTGGTATCTGCATTAGTTGTAACAAAGATAACTTTCACCATGGAAAGTTGCACGTGCACAGGGAAGGAGGCAGCACAAGCGTAGCAGCTGTGGCCCAGGGAGGGCTGGCGTAGCTGCTTCTGGCAATGGTGCTTCCTTAGAGTGAAAAAGAGAACTAGTGTTAGCAGCAGAGCAAGAATGGAGTTAAAGGGAATATCCACTGACCTGGCAGAGTTGTATGGACAAGTTGATGAATCCTTTTGATCAGACTGAATAAAGAACTGGGGGGGAGTATTGTTCTTGCAGTGGCCAAAGTTTGTGAATGTGGGAAAGCCACTAGGGCAATTTTTATAATGTTCTGCTTTCTATTTAAAGAAGAGACCTGTGTCATGTTAATATATGTATGTGAAAGCCAAGACTGCCTAACACCACAAAGCAGGAAAAAGTGGGGCAGTTCCCAGGCTGCAAAATGGCTGTCCAGCAGCATCCCTAATTGGGCTTATCCGATGAACAGCAAACCTCTGCAGAAAGATGCTTTGGCCAATTCCCTGGTGACAGAAGCCAAAAGCATTTTTGCTTTTCACATTTATTAGGTTTAGAGAATGAGTCTGTGACCTGAGAGTAAGAGGGGTAAGTGGGACACAACAGTCACCCTGGCAAAGGGCTTTGAGCAAGAATTGGGCAAGTGCCAGTGTGCTGCCTGTCTGGCTGCAGGAGCCAGGGGTACTAAATGCAGAAAGGCTCATACAGAGAAGTTTACCAGTGTAGTCAGGCTCACCTGACATCAGTCTGTAGTTGGTTGATTGAAGTTGCTTGTGCTGTCCTAGGCCACAGATGGATTGTCCTGCCTTCTTTTTGCCTGGGACCCTGGCACAGGGGCTTCCTGCTAATCTTGGTGTGAATACAGGGGTACATCCAATTGTACCACTGAAACACAGGCACTTGTAAAGCCGGTTGGGCTGAAAGGTCTGCCCGTTGGCATAATAAACTCCATTGAGCTCACATCCTACAGCTACCAGATCTGAAAATGGTGAACAACAGTTACTAACACAGGAGGAGCACATGGGTCTTGCTAAACAGTGCTAAAATATTCTCAGTCCTTATGACATCCACCGCTTTGCAAATCAGGCATCAATATGTCTGTCAATAACAGGCTTGCACAATGAAGTGGTTTCACTAATGCAGGTAAGTTTAAATACAGTCCCCAGCCTACTCTCAGATTCTCTGACTGAGCAGTTGGAGGACTAAATTAGGATAAATTCTTTAGCACAGAGCTGTGCAGCACATGCAAGCAGAGTTTTCCTCAAAAGCATTTGCCTGGTGGTCCCCACCCTCTTGTATTTCAAGAAGGGAACATGAAAGAACAACTTACATGCACACATGCCTGTTTCATACCTAGGCTCATCTTCCGAGTAGTCGCAGTAGAGCCCTTTGTGGGGATCACAGACATCTGCTTCATTGCAGGGCTCTCCTGCCTGCTTGGCACAGACCTTGCAGCAGCCACAGCCATCCTTCACCAGGCTGACCCCGGGGGTGCAGGCTGGCACCGGCGGGCATCGGCACGGCCAGTGGCAAACCTCCTTGCGCTGGACTTCACCAGTTTCTGCAGGTTTATCTCCAGGCTGCTCTGCTGGGCTGTGGGAAAACTTACACATGGTGGGATATTTTGAGCACTGAATGCATTATGGGTAGGTGGTATAGCATAAAAATAAGTCAAGATGGAAAAAGCTGAAAAGTTGCATGAAAATATGCAACATTTCTCATTTCACCAGATCAAAAAGTGAGAGAGGCTATGAGGACTAGGTAGAAGGCAGAGGATCATTTTCATCAGTGTCATCCACTGAGGTGTTCCACCAGTGAACCTGGCCTACTGCTTGTACAAAACACAATTCACTGGTCTTTCTTTTGCCTTCTATAGAACAAAACTGAACAGAAGTTTAAAAAAAAGTATTTTAAACTAGATGGTGGTTTTATTGTAAGTGTTTCTTCCTAGAAACCTTCTATCAAATTGATTGATTCTCTATTAAACTAATTAGCTTTTGATTCCTCACGTTGTTTTATAACCATCCCGAGTCCTGTGTGCCAGTTCTGATGGCAAGACCCTTTTAAAATAGGGAACCTCTTTTGAATGTTACTTTTGCTTCAAAATTTGAGTAAATGCTTGGGAAGGAGCATTATAATAGTTACAAATGCTCTTGTGCTAGATGCAAAAAATTAATCCTAGTAAGGGAGGCTAGTAGCTGTACTGAGTTTAATAGGTCACTTTCTAAGAGTGCGTCTTTTTGCATGACTAAGCCTTCATTGAATCCAGGGCTTATGGAGCAAAGACACATCTCATTAAAGAGATTTGTATCAGCAGCAGGAAGTCAAGATCTAGCCAGAATTTACTGGTTTAGACATTCTGTCTCAGAATTCATGTATTTTTCTTTTTTTTCTTCTTTTTTTTCTTTTTTTTCAAGTGAAGGGATGATGAACTAATTCTTGATGGGCTTATTTTTCTGAGGCGTGGGGGCAGATTAAGTCAGCACAGTGTGAAAGCGTCTGTTTGAGATAGCTATAGAGTATCTGCATTTTTTAAGAACTACAACTAAAACTTAGCAGTTTAGATCTTAGCATTAAATCCTTTCCTCCTGCTGATTTCAGCAGAAATGCAGATCATGGTATAGTTATTCTCCATGGATGACTGGTTCTGTAGCCAAGTGGGGGCATGCGCAGCACTGGCCACTATATAACGCACGGCCTGGAAGCCACTCTCATCACACAGCTCTGACTGCTCAAAGAGCAAGAGGGAAAGAAGACCCAGTCCCTCATCAGGTGCTAGTATCACCCTCAAGCTTGCAGAAAAAAAAAAAAAAAAACCAAAATACAAATCCTGTCTTTTTTTTCTGGGCATGTGAAGCCTAGCCTATCAGTTTCTATCTGTTCCTCCAAACTATAAGGATCTACTGGTGTAGAAATCACCTCCAGAAGAGATGCTGAGGGAAAGGGGTCATTCAGCTGGGTTCCTTGCTGCTTATTTTTCAAACTGGAAGTATACAGAATTTAGCATTTCATCTGTCATAGCCCAGGAGAGCTCTTGCAGCGTAATTGAGCTGGCTTAATTGAATGCAGTAGTAAATGACCTTTTAAAAGCCTTTCTTCTACTTCTAATTTCCATATTTCATGGTCATTTACATCTATACTTATGATATCTTAATCTGCAGCTACTAATGAAGCTCCAAAGTAGTAGCTTTCAAGTTCCTTTGGCTGAATGATTTTTAAGCTAGATACTAATTTACATAAGCAATTCATATAGTAAATGGTTTTAAACAATGTGATGGGGTATTCCATGCAGTATGAAGAAGATCATTTCATAAATATGTCATTTGTTAAAGGATTTCTTCTAATCCTTTTTACCTAAATTCAACAATTATACAGAAACAATTAACTCAAGTATACCTTTTAAGGCTGCTAAGCCTTTTCTATAAACCATAATGTTAATTTAATGAATGTGTGCATTGGAATATAAGCGTTCTTAAAGGATTGTTCTGGAAACAAGACAAGCATGTGTTCCTATACATTTAGCAGTGTTTAAGACAATATAGTTGCTTTAGGAAACAGATCCTTGCTGCTTCTTTCTTTAGAAGCAGAATATTATTATCAGCAGCAGCAGCATCATTATGAATTTTGCCATATGCCAGCAATATGAGGTTATGTGGCTTGAATCGGATATGTTTCAAAATGATTATGTATAGCAAGAAGTAATCTTATGTGCCTCAACCAATGTGTTTAATTTGTATTACAAATTGAAACATACTGTAAGCTACAAACTTTTGCATAGGGAGTTTTCTCTCCTTTTTTAAGGGAAAGATGTCAGCTGAAAGGTGGGAGAGTAAAAAGTTCTTGTAAAGTAAGAAAAACACCATCAGGCGTATATCTGACACTTTTAACTGTTGGAATTACTGAGAACTTCAGCTTACGTGAAAAATCTTCACATATCTGTTAAATCACAATGAAAATGTAAAGTTTGCTTGTATAGTTTACAGGTCAAATATTTTTCTAATTTGTGCTTCTCCAAGTTTCTATACCAAAGCTATTCATTATCACACAAGACCCTTGAATATTTTTCCTGATCCTATGGACAGATCAGAAAATGAGACCATTTTGTAAGAATCCTTCATGTGCTCTTTGTTTTCCTATGTTTTAAAGACTGAACAAGGTCAGTACGGCATAAATAAGCAAACAGCAAAATAGTTAATGTATTATCACTAATGTTTGGTTATCTTAGTCTGGCTTTAAATAGGCAGAAAGGGGAGGGAGACAGCCATTTGAAAAATCTGTTGACATTCATCTTAATTGTAATTAAAAATAAAATTGTAATTAAAAATACACATAAAGTGTATTTTCAAAATTAGGTAAATAAGTAATGAAATTGGCCTTTGACACAAATACCTTTAGAAAAAAAGCTATCACTTAAAATTGTCTCATAAGAGACAAAGTATAACACAGCCCAGGTACCTTTGTCATTTGTAAAACTAGCCTGAAATTAGACTTCTGCATGTGTATTTGTATATTTGCAATACATATATCCATGTATATATGGAATATAAGTACGGATGTTTACTTTCTTACTGCATCAGATAGTAATTTTTGCTATATTTTAAAAAATGAAAGGAAAAAAAAAAAGCAAGGTCAGTGTCAATTTAAGCTTCCCTAACAATTTTTTCTTCCCACCAAGTCATATTAATGTACAGAGAGAAAAAATTACCAAAACATGATTGATGCAGTAAATAAGCTGCAAATGAAATTTACTCAGGACTAGGGAATGGCTCCTTATTATTTATGAGGAATTTACTTCTCTGAAATTTAATTCATCATAAAGCAAATAAAAACTTTTAACCAGGACAAGGTGAAGAAGGGGAAAATCTTTTTCTTCTTTTTAATGAACTTACCTGTTGAGTATAAGGGATGATGAAGATGGTGGGAACAAGGAGCCACCGCATGTTCCTGCACATTCAGAAGTGAAACTGGGAGATAGGGAACAGGCTGAGCTGTGTCAGAGGAAGCACTGAACACAAAGCTCTTCTCTGTCTCCCTTGCCAACCCAACTTTCCCCAGCACATGCACGAACACATACACGCATTCACACTTGAAATTCTCCTCTTCATACTGAACCAGCTTCACACTGAAATGTCCAGCTAGCCTTCTTTTCTCTGCCCACTGCTAGAATACAGATTTTCACACCCTGTTTGATCCCATCCAGCTGATTCAGCCAGATTTAATTGAGGTCGGGTAGGGTGACATCTGATTCTTAAAGTCTTGCTGCTGGAAAAGCAGTATTATTTTTAACTTGCCTTTAAACCTATATTGCAGGAAATTCTGAAATCTGAAGGGCAGAGCCCCAAATACATGTATTTTTTGAGATGGAGAAAGCAGAGTTCTTCAAAATTTTAATGTATTGTGCCTAGCAAATCACTGCATAAAAATTCACAGTCAGTACATGCTCTCTAAAGAGGGAAAGAGATGCTATAAAGTGTTAAAATGCTGCTACATATTCGACACTGTTTCTTTCTAATGGGGAAGCCCAAACTATAATGTACTTTTTCCTGAAGTATGCACCTTGTCTTATTGCTGTGTCACCGTATTTAAGGACAAGATTGTTCAAATCTCCAAATTCCCTCCCCATTAATGCTATCAAGGTGATGTGTTTGATTTTTACGCCAATAATGAGGGTCTCCAGGGTAAGACAAAAGCTCCAGCCCTGCAGCAGTGGTGTTGGTGTTGCCCAATATTTCTCTTACACATTTGTCCTTGCTTAGGCACCTCCTGAAGCCCTCAAATTACTAGGGGAGGCTGCCAAAGACCAGACTGACACAGCAGCCATGGGTGGACAGAGGCAGTAGTGGGAGTAGGGAATCAAATCCAGTCCAAGCACTTCTGTTTGGCTCCTAGACTTGGAGCACCATATGCCCTCTGTGGTTATGCACCCTGACCTGCCCCTCCAAACTCTTGAGCATTTAGCTGTAAAACACTGAAAAACTGCTTTTTTTTAACACAGTCAGTTTGTCACATAACTCAAGATGAAGTCCAGGCAGTACCTGGGTGACAAGTGGATGCAGCAGATCAGTTCATTTCATTATGTTACTCTGATGTGTGGCAATGCAGACTGAAGCTTGTGTTTCCCCTTGAAAGTTTATGAACATAGCACACAGGTTTCTCTAAAGTCTCCTCTGTATACTATCAAAACATAGCTTCTTTCACAGAATCAGAAGATGGCTGAGGCTGGAAGACGGCCCAGGGGGTCTCTAGTCCAAGCCCAGCTCAAGCAAGGTTCCCTCTGAGATCAGACTGCTCTACTCATGGCTCTGTCTATTTGGATCTGGAAAACCTCCAAGGGTGGAGGCTGTTAAACCTCTCCTGGCAGCCTTTCCAGGGATAATAATGAGCAATGCCAGCTGTCTGAGGAGATTCCAAATTCAGTTTCCTATTGCAGCCCCAAAGACACCCCTTTCACTCTCCAGCCTGTAAGAAGTGAGGAAGGCCAGAGGACTAGCAAGTCCATTCTTCTTCTAGTACTGCAAGGGGAGCACACAACATTCATTTGGAATGTGTCTTTTCTCTTTGCATTGCAGAGATAAAGAATGTGACCAGTGCAGTACTGGGAATGCTCTGTGTGAGCTGGCAAAGACTGGTCTGATGTTAATAATTGTCCCCAGTCTTGGGAAATAGGAGAGAGAGATTTCTATAGGATTACCCATTAGTTTTATATGATGTATTTTGCTGGAATCGCCTGGAGAACATGTTATCTGGGCTTTAGAGAGTGAGACTTTGAAACTGTGATTAGAGTATAATTAAGCTGATTGATAGAAATATTGGGTTTGGAAGGAGTGGGAGGAATGTTCCTCCCCAAGGAAGACATTCTGGTGATATAACACATTAAAATGTGATCTTAGGTGGCTGGATGAATGCTCACGTGTGTGGAAATCAATCAGCACGCCTCTTCAGCCTGAGAAGGGTCTGCTGCTAGGAGCACCACTCCTGCTATAGTAGGACTCAGCTCTCCAGAACAACAATGTGTCTTCGCTGCCTTTCCCTAACAAATGCACTGAAGTGAGGCTGGACCTTGCAGTACCTGCAGTCCTGATCCCTGCATGCATAAGTAGCCATAAGACCACAAACACAGCAGCACTAACTCCTGTGCATAAATAGTGCACCAGGCCTTTGACTATTGAATATGGGAGTCTATGTCTCTGCTAGCATTGGCTCTGATTTCAATAAATGGAGATGATCTGCCCTTTTCCTCTCCTGCAGGTTTTTAGTGATCTCCCACAACTTAAGAACTAATGTTTTTAATGCCATGTCCAGACTCAGCAATAGTTTGTCTGTATGCATCCTCCAAATCTGCCTTGCAGATTTGATTACTTAAAGCATCATTCATTTCCTGAACTAAACCGGCTCTGCTATCTGGTGCCATTCTAATACCACCCTGAACGGAAATGTAATTTAGTTGTATATTTAGTGACTTCTAGATACTGCGCACATCTCTTTGGTGCAAAAAAATCTTCTTCCTGTCTGTGAAATGTGCCATGTAAATCCATTGTCTTAAGAGATAGAAAAGTGTGAGTTATAAACCCATAAACTGATATGACCATGCATTCTAACTGGATACAAGGTCTTAGACAAAATGCCAGAGGTATTTCTTATTGATACTTGTTGTGGGCCAGGATTTTCTATACTCTCTCCTGGGCTTTGTGGAGTTACTGCAATAAAATCCATCAAAGCCAGGGTTTGGTTTGGTCATTCCTAATAATTGGGTGTTAGTTCCAGACCCACACCAGAGCTGGGGCTTCACCTTTTGGCAGGAAGGTTTTTGCATGTTGTCCTGTTTTGTTGTTCTCAGGCAGAGACTCCTCTGTTTCAGGCAAACATACAATTTGTGTCTCTTCATTCAAATAAAAAAATATATGGGTAAAAAGTAATAGGAACACTATATAACAACATATTGCCCTTGGCTCTCCCTGTCTCACATGCTGTTTACTCACTAGGGCTTTGGAAAGAAGCTGCCTTCTTCAAAACAACAGTGCACCAAAAACACTGATGCATTTTGCTAGGAGGTCTGCTTACTATTGTTGGCAACTTGGGCACGCTGAGGCACAAGACATCTCCCTGCTGGGAGTGGCAGGTTTGTTGCCAGGCAGCATGGCATGCACAGGTTTTGGGATTAGCCATGCTCAAAGATATGGCTTCCTCATCTGGAAACCTGAGGCCAGGAGCTGTGGTGGTCCTTGCAGAGGAATCACCCGCCACCACCAATGCACTGTTGGGAGGTTTCTCTCTTCTCTGCTGGTCAGCTGCTCAGCTTTTGTAAATTTGGGCCATTTTTGCTTCTCTTCAAATTGAGTTTCAGACAAAAGTTGCACTCAAAAATGTTCCATACCTCTCCTCCTGGAGCACCGCCAACAATGACACTTTCTCAACAAGCTCACTAAGGAACTTCTCCCAGGATGATGGGGGTATTTTCAATGGGATGGAAATTCATCTTATCCTGCCTCTTATCCTGCATATCACTTCAGCAACAGCATGTGCAACACCGAGGTCGCTGTTGGAGGGGTAGAAATGCTTTGTACAAGGGCACCTATACCATGCTCCCCACAGTGTGCCACTGTTTCTGTTTCAGCTGTGCTCTGCTTCCAAACTGATTCATAAAGTTTCTCTGACTATAACAAGTGACCTCATATATGAAGATATTTACATGCAGATTTAAGACTAGGTCCCATTTTTCAAAGCTGATTTGTGCAGGTAGTTGTCTGTATCTTATTTTCTTCCAACAGGCCTTAAACACAGAAAAGATGCCATAAAGTGCTTGTATTCCAAAGCACACACCTCTGAAATGTGAAACTATGAATTCTCGGAATTTTTTAACTTGAATATTTGTCATCAAAGACAGCCTGAGTTTCCATGTTTCTGGTTAACAGATCATTTGAAAGTATCTGTACACACTGAACAGGATCAGTCTGTGCTCTGCCTAGCTCTGTGGGGCAGGCTCTGTGCAATCAATCCAGAAAGGCACAGGCTGCAAAAAGCAAGCCAAAGTGAAGGAATAAAAATGAAGACAAATTGGGGACCCACTGAGCAAGGCAAAGAAGCTCAACTGCACCGAGCTAACCTATTACACGCTGGAATTGGCCGATTCTGCACACAGTGCGGCGGCTCTGCTTTTTTCAGTTTGATGCTGAATTCGCTGCGACAGAATAAACTCAGATCAGCCCAAACCGTATTTGCAAATCAGCTTTTCTCCTCATAGCCCAGCTCTGTGGGCACCCCAGTGCTGGCAGCTCTGGCCTCCCCTACCTTTCTCCCCCACAGCTGGGCTGCTTTGTGAGCAGGCAGACAGCTGCTCCTCAGGGAGAAGCGCCGTCAGGATAAATATTTGAGCAGGGCAGCTAATCCTGCATGTCAGGAGACATGTGAATGTCCACTGAGGCTTGTACAGTTCTCAAAGGGTTTCCATTATTAGTTATAGGAGGAAATAGTAAAGCAGCTTCCCAAACTCCTGAACTATTTACATATGTAATTTGTGTGCCAGCTGAAAAACATTCCTGATGGAAATGAAAATAATGTCCTAGGCAATGTCCTACCCAAACCTTCCTTGAGGGTAAGGCATGGGAGAGACACAAAAAAAGAGTTGTATTTTTCCCCAAGCCATCAGTTGGGGCTTTTTTAAAATTTTATTTTATTCTCAGTACATAATTTATTAACCTTTAAAAAAAATCCCACATAAATACTAATGCATTCACATTGCTATATCCAGATTTATTTTGGCACTGAAACACAAACTCATGTCTTTGGTCTACAGGAAAAGTATATGATGCTCTCTACAGACCCAGAAACACACATAAGTTGTAGGGCAGTGGCCAGACCTGGTGCCCATTTTTCATGCCAACTGTCTCAGGAAGTGAAACAGCTTAGAGAGGGGAAGGAAGGCTGCGCCTGCTCCTCTCCCTGCTGGTGGCATCATCTCCACTTCTTTCTCTTCATGAATGAAAAAGGTCACCACCACATCCCTCATCCTGCATACAAGGAACTGCTCCAAATTTCAGGGCTGAACGGATTTACTCCTTCATTTGACAGGCACTTTAAAAATAGCAGGACTTGGGGAACTAGTGGTGGAAAGTCCAAAGAACAAATGCTGGGTGGGCACAGCAGATGTGGGCACACCAGGGTCCAGGGCTCACAAAGATGGTAACAGCCCATGTTCAGATGCTTGAATGGGAAGATTTTGGAAAGGGCATAAAAGAGTTCTTGTCCCAACACTCGGGCTGTCTTTCAGGGTGTACAAAGCAATGAATTATCTGAGAGGAAAAAACCCCATACCTCTTTATGACAAGGGTATGGAAATGAAGGGTATGAGATTTTTTCATTTTTCTACTTAAAAATCTCACCTCAGTGTATTTGTATCAAAGCACAAAATATATGGGAAACTCAGTTTAAGCATTCACACTTGGGTTTCTTTCATTTTCCTTTAGAGAAAAAACATCAAAATCTATAAACATTCAATCAAAACCCCACATCAACTCAAAAGAAAGATTGCAGGCTTGCCCAACTTGCAGGAAAAGGCAGCTGAATTGTGTTGGGTTGGCCCCCTCAACAATTCAGTTACATGGTTATCCTTCCTCTTGCATGCCTACTGCAGAATTCCCTGTAAATCACCAGGGGAAAAGCAAACAAACACCTCTGTTGCACAACTGTGTCCATTTTTTTTTTATTTCAATGCTTCAGTCCAAATAATGTGTTCACCATCACCACCAGGATGAAAGAGAAGAGATGGTAGGAAGGAATCAGCAGGTGACTTGCCCAAGTCTTATTTGCCATGTGGGTGGAAGGGGAAGGATAGGAAAAAAAACCATGAAGGAGTTAAGGCAGAAGTCTCCTGGTGAATGATTGCACCTGAATCAAGCATTTCCAACCCAGAAAAGCCCACAGGACAGTTCAAACAAGAGAATTATGTGTCTGGGATCCAAGGTTTTCAGTACTGTTTTGCTTAAAGGATTATTTCATTTTTATTTTCTATAAATGTGTCCTATTGATAGCTACAAAACTCTCCATATCTATTCTGCAAAAGTTGCACCTCAAAGATGTCACCTTATGGTTTTTTGTTTCATTAAAATTCTGTCTCCTCACATGGTGGGGGACACAGTGCTGACTCCAAGTGGGACAATGCAGTGGCAGAAAGCAAAACCAGGGAAATCTAAACAGAAGAGAGAAAAAGAAGGTTTAGTGCTGCTGGAACCAGATCATTCATAAGGCAGGTGTCCCCTCATCACTGCTCTGGTGTCCTGCCTAGGAGACCTCAGCTATGACTGAGGGATACAGGCAGTGCACCTAATATCACATCCTGCCATTCCTGCTGACCAGTTACCAGAGGAAGGATACCCTGGAGTACCTGAGCAGACACCCAGGAGGCTTCTGAATAAACCAGGCATGGCTAATTAGGAAAAAGGAAGAAATCCTTCCCAATGTAATTTAAAGCAAGAAAGATATTAGTGTTTTCTTTTATATATTCTCAAAAATGCATCTATCCGTCTACCCCTCGCCTTTTTAGATCTCGTTCAGACCACCTTAAATTCACTGGAGAAATGCTCAGTCTTGCATTAGGTACAGCCCTGCCATCTGTCAGATTTTTTTTTTAATGAAGCGCTTGTTTAATATTGGGGAAAAAATTGCAGCAGTGGCTTGGTTTTTTATTTCAGTCAAATACATGTTTGCTCTCCTAAATGAGTTCAGAAACAAGCAGTAACCCTGACATTTCCTGGGGAATCCAGTTCTTCCAGGACCTTATCCAGACATCCCAAGGTTGGACTCCTGCCTCAGAGCCTGTCTTGCCAAAACTATAAACCAGCTTCAGAGATGGCAACATCCCTCCTCTGTGGGCATCTTCATGCATGAAAAGGAAAAGGTTCATTTTAAGGGAAAAAGGTTGGGGTTTTTTATCATAAGACTAACAGGTCATGTATGTTTATCTGTGCTCCAGAGAGACTCTCTGAGGAAAGACTACCAAGGTACCAAAAGACCCTTTATCTAAAGAAAGAGAAGGATAAGAAGACACAACAAAGGGAACCTCAAGCCAGACAAATTCTTGTATTTAATAGAATGAACTACAACACAATATATGGAGGCATGTGGCAGTTCTCTGCCTTTGTTTTAGGTGAGATTCCCTTAAGTGTCCTCCAATGGGGTCAGGTACATGTCAACTAGGAACCCTTTCTGTTTCTGGAGAACCACAGGTACTTTCATGGTGCAGATCATTTCTTCAAATGGACACTTATCTTCAGACTGAAATGAATGGCATTTATTTGAGTACCTCTGTAACTTTTTGTCTCTGGTGACCATGCTGGGATCTTGGGGCGACATCTGATGAGACAAGTGTGAGTTTTCTGTCTAGGCATCTCTCTGGCACAACTACTTGAATGAAATTATTTTTTTAGGTGACCAGGTATGGTGTAAAACTTGATGTTTAGACACGCTCAGATGACCCCACAGTCCCTTCTGGCCTTTTCTCTGCGTTTCTGGGGCTGGCACCACAGGAGAGCCATTAGCGTGGTATAGGCAGTCAGGACCAGCCCATGATCCCCATGACTTTGAAAAGTGCTTTTGGTTCTCTGCATCATATGAGGGGCAATGAGAGAGGATGGCCCTTTGGCAGCACCCAGAGTGAAGTCACAGAAGAAATCAGCCACCAACAAGCATCAACCTGGCAGCTCTGCCCAGCACAGCACCCTCTACCAGCTTCTTCCTTTCAATATGAAGAGGGCTTCAACAAAAAAAAATAAAATCAAAGGAGACTCACTAGAGCACCTCTGAGCATGGAGGATTCATTCATTGTCACTGCTCTGATTCACTGTTCTGAAGATGTTGAATATGCTCACATTACTCATTCACTCTGAACAGAAGAAATTAATGCTCTGGCTTCTGTTTCCACATACTTAAGCTACATTCAACAGAAAAAAAAAAAAACAGAAAAAAAAACAGAAAAAAAAAAAAAAAGTCCCAAGTGGTTTTTGTTGAGACACCCAGGTAAGGTTAGATAAACTGGCAACTAGATTTTTTTCTTATGAAAATATGAAAGGTGGTATTTAGTAACTGCTTATTTAAGATGCTGTTGCAACTGCAGACAATGGCAGATGTTCCCTGAAGTATGGTGTTTGGAAGTGGGATATTAAGGACAGTTGCTGTATTTGGGTAGGGAGCTTGCATTGTTCCTCCAATAGTCTTGTCCAGTTTCACACAGAAACTCTTACTGCTGTGTCAAAACACAGGCAAATTTCCTCTCTGAAAGCCATCAAGCAGATAAAGGAAACAACTGCAAATAATGCTGTGGAGTTTCTATACTGACACAGAAACACAACAGAAAAAAGCTCATATCCAATCTGTACTTGTGAGGTTTTCCCACCCTCCAGAAGTTCTTCCCCACAGCGGACTCAGACTAACTCTAAACCCTTCAGAGGACTTACTCCTGCCCCAACTGCAGCTGGATCCTGACAAAAACAGTGGAGAACCAAGGCAAAAATGCTTCCCTGAGTCATGTATCCTTTTCAAGGCAAGGTCACAGTGTGCTGGGAGACAGCCTGGGGTGCACACGCATGGCTGAGCGGCACTGCCTGACACCCAGCCTGTGTTTGGCAGCAGCAGGAAGGTGACATTAAGTGCACTGAGAACTCATGCTCCAGACCTTTGCCATGGGCTAATGCACTCCCACAGACATGGCCCAGAGGATGTAATTGCAGTGGTACAGAAGGGTAAAGCTCAGCTGTCAATTAAAATCTCAGCAAAGTCTCACTTAGCATCCACGTTGCTCATACACATGTATGGGCAGCCTGAACTTTGGCCAGATGGAGAGGAGGCTGGAGGGGAGGACAAAAAGGCACCACTTCAGTCAGGGTGGTCGCACCATCTAAATTTAGCAGCTCATGTATGGATTGTAACACCTCAGCTCCATGCACAGCCCACGTAGTCTTCAGGCATCTTCAAAGCAATGAACCAAGCTTAACTTTTCCTCAGTGATGCTGGACTCCCAGCTGCTCACACTCTCCCAGACAGTCAGGGCTCAGCATGGGTCTGGCACCCTTTGCAGTAGTTAGGGCACAGACACTGATCCAGTTCTGGGGGGAAGTGAATTTACTAGTACAGATACAAGCAGTGCTGTGCCAGCAGCCCTCAGGGACAGGTAATGATCTCTGCTCTGTTTTATTATAGTGGAGAGACATCCTCTAGGTCTAAAATGTACCTGGTCATTTTTCCATGTACCTTCTGCTAACAGGATCCAGAGTGCAGTTGCCTATTATTAATTAAATCAGGAAATTATTATCATTAAAATCACTTTATTCAATCAGTTTGATAGTCATCTGGCAGTTGCCAACTTTTGTCTTCAACTGCACATTGAGACTGTGTCTATGTGACTGCCAGCCTTTTGTAGGTCTCTTGAAAACCCCAAGTACAAGTTCAAAATGTCTACCTGAGGTCCTGCAAACAGAGTTGCCATGGCATGGAAATCTAGCCCAGCAGAATATCTTTTCTTGCCTTTCCAAAGGTGATAAATCATTCAGAGCATCCAACGGATACTTCTTTAAAACAAACTGGGCTTAAAGAAAACCTGGTTTGTCCCTCTCTCTTAAAACAACAACTTGAGACCTAAAATCAGTAGTCACATAAGAAAAGGGGGAGGCCAGTGGCATGAGAGGCCTGATAGGATCTGAAACCTGTGTAAGCCTGTCCTGAAGTCAGAGCAAATCCCCAGCAACCAGTGTTGCTGCTGGTGGCTAGAGCAGCCTCAGCACAGCAGTGCCTCAGCTCTCCCTTTGCCTTCTGCAGATATCTGTCACAGTAGTGATTATTGCTGTTGAAAATGCCTGCCTTTATTCACCTTCCTTCCTTTCCTTCTGACAGCATAAACTACTGCACTCAGAAAGTAAACAGCTTTTGCAGTTCTCCTGAATATCAGCGCTGCTATAAAATGTTTAGAAAAAATGCACACAATGCAGAAAATAATACTGAACAGCAGTTGTTATTATTTTCATCATGTCACAGGAGTGTCTAATATTTAACTGGTATTACAAGCTGAGAGTACCTTCCCTCCAGGACCCCAGGCCTCAGTTCTCCAAAGACTTCAGGATGTGCTTTCATCTGACCAGTGAAGTTGCACAGAGGGACTATTTGATCTGCATAAAGGTTTATGCCTAAGTATTTAGAGTTGGAGCCTGACTTGATGAGCACAGAAAATTGGAGTAAACTACGAGGAGTAGTAGATCAGTTCAATCTTGACTGCATGAAATCAAAGCTGAGGCACTCAGCAGTACCAAAAGCCATTTAGGACGGGTAACTTCTGACCCTTTGAGAGAGAAATGCAGAAGTTCTTCTTAAATGCTCAAACTAATTGAGTCCAATCAAGGCCTGAGGCATACAAACAACTTCAGCTCCATCAAGTTGCTCACATTATGCATCCAGATGTCCATTGATGAAAAAAGGGAGGTAACAAAGGGAATCCCTCCTGATTTAGGCCCTGTCACTTGACCTATTATTTAAAATCTCTGAGATCTTTATATTCAACCTCACCCAACACAGCACTTTATTTTGAGCCAGATAGTTCCAGAACTGAGTGCAGAAGCTTCCTACTGACCTACAGCATTTCTGTCTGCAGACTGTCCACTCTGGATTTGAGGAACCCCTTCTGTGTAAACAAGTCCAATGCATATCCCCAGCCTGCTTGAATCTGAAGTTCAACTGCTTGACTACCTTGTTCCTTTTAAATAATGACCCTTTATGTTTTCTCTGAATGTATCCGAAACATTTATTTGTAGGCTATAAGGAACTCCCACATTCATCTTCTCTTGTGCAGGTACAGGACTTGTATCTTCGTCTATATTGGCCTTCTCCTTTTCTCTATCAGCTTTTTTATCTTCTTTTTGTATTTCGGCTCACACACAATCTCTGATGGAGCTCCTGCTAGTGTCAGTTCCAGGGAACAACACTGTGCAGGGTGAGGGGCTCCCTTTGGTCCAGGTTCCCTCAGCCACCAATTCTCACAAGTGACTCCTTGTTCCCAGCATGGATCACGCACATCAGCAGCCCAACAAAATAAGGGATTAACTAATCTGCAGTTTATCTCCAGGTGCTGTGCTTTTTCCTCTAAATGATCTCTTTCCTTATAAAGGATGGGAGGTAAGAAAGGAGGAGGGCCATATTTTCTTTGGTTGGGTTTTTGTTGTCCCTCCTTTTACTTAGGACATGTCAGTAATTTAGAAACCCTCTAGTGGAATGCTCTTGTTCACAGTCAGAGTCAGAGCAACACGTATTGGAAAAACTATAACAGAACAAAAGCTTATACTGATTTTCTACAAACTCAACTTCCATCCCCAGCCAAGACTAGCTGCTACCCAGCAGCCCAAAGCAGAAGTACTCCATGGGATGGCCTGAGTGCCTTCGTCCCCATTGTCAACCCCTGACACCCTCAGCGCAGGCTGGCCTTGGCCAGAGACGGTGCTTACAAAGGAGCTGGTCACTGCTTTGTGGGCTGAGATTTTTTAAGCTGCCTGTTGATTATGTAAGCCAGCCTTTCCTGAAATTGAGTGAGAAACTGCAGGTTTAATAAAAGAAAAGAAGGAGAAGTGATGAACCAGGCCAACATGGGTGCCTGTATGCCCAGCAGCCACAAGGGAGGCTGTTCAGGGTGTCTCTCCACTGGCCATGGCCACTTGGAGATCAGGGCTTTGACCTGATTGTCTCCTGGTTTTGCCCAGGCTCTTGTAGACAGCTGCCTTGGTGAGGCTGGCAGGAGACTAAGAGCCCTTTTTCCTGAGGCTGTCTGCTTTGTCTAAGTGTGGGTGGCAACACACGCTGTTTCACAATCATAATTCTCCTTTACAGAAGGACAGGAGGGGAGTTTGGGCTGAATTTTGTAGTGGGGAAAGACTGAATGTTTCACAGTCCCCTTTGTGTCCTGCCAAGGTCTTATACATCAAAGAAATCCTCATTTCTGCAGAAAGTAGAATATCTGGTGAGAGTTAGGAGAGAGTAATTGCCCCACACCCAGCAGCAAGTCCAGCAGACCCTGAATTTCTCACCACATGGGTTATTAGTGCCATTTTGGAAGTGTCAAGCTGTGAAGAAGCCTATATCCCAATAATCAGGGAAAAAAACCCACAGAAAATGTGAAAGTGGCTTTGCTGTGGTATTCCTGGACAGCTACAGCTCTGAGAGGCAACCACTGAAGATTTCTTTTTATAGCAACGACAGTTCTAGTGTCACCTAATGGGGATTGAGAATTTGGGTCATAAGCTGGAGCTTTTGCAAAGGGACTTTTCCAACAGCGGCTCTGCTCTGTGTGCATCGGCAGGTGGAAGCAGCCAAGGCAGCGCTGGGCCAGGCAAACCCTGCCTTTCCCTGCCACTCTGAAGCACGGTGTCTCGGCAGCCGAAACTCCCAGAGGGACGATTTCTCCATCGCACGGGGAGCATTTGCAGCACCGGGCCGGGAAGGCTGGCAGCAGGATCGCTTCATGAAGGACGGGGCGGTGGCGCGGAAGGCCGCCCTGCGCTCCCCGCGGCGGGAACGCTTTCTTCCTAGGGAAAAGCGATTCGGCTGCTGCCTGAGCAGCTGATGGTTCACCCCGTGAGTGGCAGGGGGTGAAAATGTGCTTTTTACAGGGGTAATGGTGGGAGTGTGCCAACTCGCAGGCTGTCTGCCGGGCTCTGCCCACCTCCAGGCAGCCGGGCTGCTGGCAGGGAAGGGCCGGGAGAGGGCCGGGAAAGGGCCGGAGCCGCAGCGCCGGGAGCGGGGAGGAAGCTCCCCTCCCACACAGAGGTGCCCGGGACACAAACCAGGGCGTCACACAGCTGCCAGCGCCAAGCAGCAGCCAGGGCAATTTACGGAAAAGAAGTATGTGCTACCCTTGAATTAACAGTTTGTACTGTCAGAGGGAAGCAGGGAATTATTACGGTATTTGCCCCAGAGACATTTTTCAAAAGCTGAGTAAGTAAAGAGGAAGGCGTAAGCAAAATTTGTTGTGAAACAAGAAATATTAATAATGAATGAACACTTTCCAGAGTGGAAATAGGTTACTAAAACAGGCTTCTCCTCTGACCAGTGGCGACTTGGGAAAAGATTTAGACAGCCATGTGTTAATTTGGTTAAAAATAGAAATACATTTAATTCAAACAGAGCTGTAGTGTGCCACAGAAGCTACAGACAAGTCTCTACAGTGACCATCACTGGGGTTTCAAAAGAAAAAAAGTTTTGATACATAGGAGATATTTTGTGATATAAACCTCCTGGTTGTCCCTGTGGGCTTCTGGGGGACAGTCCTCTGTCCTCCCTCTTCCCAATAGCCGGACAGAAAAGGTCCAGGTTCTGCAGCAACAGGTGCCTTTCAGAAATCACATCAAACACCACAATGTTGCAGAAAAAATACACAGTAAAAAAAAACCAATTTCTTACATCTAAAAACTATCCAGATTTCATTCCATAACAATGCTGGGCCAAGGCCTGACCTCTGATCAAAATGAATGGGCAGCAGCTGGGCTACATACCCCAACCCACCTTTTCATCTGGGGTTGCAGGACACCAGCTCTCTGCCACAAAAGAACAACAAAACTCCACAATTTGCCTGGAAAAACTAAAGGTTTGGGCCCAGGGCCATAATTCCTTGGAGCATCAGCTGAGTATCCATAGCTGTCCCCAGCACAAGGAGTGCTGCCATGTTGACACACAGGGAAGAAAGAGCTCATCCTCCCAAATGTTAACTAATACTCCTAAATTAACACACTTAACAATCATGCCACAAATCTCAAAACTTATAAAGTTGTTTTGAAATGCACATAATTTTTAAAAATTAACCTTATTATTATTTTTCTGTTTACTGAATCTTTAGACTTCTGGTCCCTGAGGTTAGCTTTGCAGCCAAAGGGCTACAAACTTTTTCCAAAACTGAAAGCCAAGTTTGCCAAGGAATTGTTTAGTCACACAAACTGAGACTGTAAGGAAAAAACACCAAAGATCACAAGACTCCTGATAATTTTCTGGAATTGACATCACACATTATTTGTCGTGTAAACTTCTGGAGAACGATGGTTTCGAAATCCTCTGAAATGCTCTGGTTTTATGGAAACTCTTGAAGAACTAAATACTAGATTTCATTTTAATTTTTTATTTTATTTTTCATTTTTTCTTTTGGGTTTTTTTTTTGGGGGAAGGGATTTTTTTTGTTTGTTTGGTGGTGGGTATTTTTTGGTTTTTTTGGGAGAGGCTTTTTGGTGTGGGCTTTTTTTTTTACTAGTGTAGTACCCTGAAGTACTTCGAGTGTTTTTATACTTAATATTTCAGAATCTATCTAAGGGAGCATTCAGAAAGAAGCAGATTTCTGTCCATCCAGCTGGATTCAGCTGGGAAACATTCACTCCTCTCTTCAGCATATTCCCCAGTTCAGATTTTCTAATAACAGAAGAGAGAAGTAAATACTAAATTGGCTTCTTTTATTGAGCAACACGACAGACAGAAATGGAAATAAATGCATAATACATGAAAAATTAGTTTGTGAAATTTTGTCAGATTTTATAATTTATAATCCCACACACAGTTCTGTTAACCTGCCAGTGTGTTAACAGATACTTTAATAAAAAATGGAAAGCAGCAGAACATTGTATTACTTTGTCTTTTGTCTGTTTGTACTGTCAGTAAGATAGCAAAGACGAGTAGCTAGCTATCAGACTTTTCCAAAGTCTGATCATGTACAAATATATGGTGCCAGGCACAAAAAGAGGGATTTTTACAGCAATGGAGTTTCTGTGTCTGTGACCACAAGGTCTTTCTTGCTGGGGTGTGCTGAGAGAAAGGCAAAAGGATCCCAATGCCTTTCTGCATCCTGAAATTTCTGCCTGCAACCAGTGCCCTGGAACCTCAATAAAGCCACAACCACACCAGGTGTCTCCCCTCCTGCTTCCTCCCAAGCTTAGTAAATAAACTTCCTGCAGCACTTGCTAAAGTACAGACAAACACACTTCTCAGCAACATGACTGTGAAAGCTGCAGTCCCTCTTCTGCTCACCCGTCTGTGTGTAAGGACACTCAGTTAATGTGCCCAGCCTTAGCACTAAAATGAAATTGTGATTTTATCATAACACACTAGCTTGACAGTCTCTCACTAAAATAATGAAAAGCTCCACAATACCTGTCCTCCCAATCTCACATGGCACTTCCTCAAGGTTAAATAGCTCACACTGCACTCCTGCCTCCACTACTTGCATGTAATTATATTTTCTGCATAAGTTTGTGTGTGTGTTCCTCATCTCACAGCAATTCATACAGACACACTCAGGTGGCATGCTCTTGTGCCAGCCTTTGGAAATTGTCTGTTTTCTGTGAGATTAAGTTCTTCCCTCCTAATTAAAAGAATTGCTCAAATTTGGCAAAATTAATTGAATATACTATTAGCTAATTTATTTTTAGTTAGACCTAAGGGAAAATCCAATTATAGATGACAAAGTTCTACAATGGATCTCCATCTCCTTTCCCCTCAAGAAACTATCTCTGATGAGCCAAATCCTCCTAACATTTCCTACCTCCAGCACACCACTACCACTGCAGGCTGTCTGGAGAGCTACATGTGACCAGGCTACACACTAGGGTGACCCCAAGGACCTGAGGTCTGGGTGCTGGAGGTGGCTCTGAGTGATGGCAGCTCCCTCCACCAGCTTGCATTTTGTAGAAAACCAGGCAGTACCCACTTTCTGTAGCTGCAGTGGCTCCTGCCGCTGGTGCCCAGATATGAATTTAAAATCATTCTTATGGCTTAGTCAAATATTTGCTCAGGAAGAATGTCTTTGAGGGTAAACATTTCTTTGAAAACTGAAGGGTATTGCAGTTCTTCAGCCTGATGCTTCATAGTTATGCACCTCAATGGCTTGTAGACACCCTGGTATTCTTTAGCTGAAGCTTTCCTGATGGTGCACTTGCCCCAGCCAGAGCTTTTGTCTTTGTAGAAAAGAGCAGTACTGCAGCACTGGCTGCCCGGCTCTGGTGGGAGTGCTCTGAGGAGCGCAGTGGATGGGCTGCGTGCACACAGACTGAAACTGCCCTGCTGAAAGACCACAGCAGCACCATTCTACCAGCTGGCAGCTGATAAGCAGAGAAATTATTCTCCCCTCACAAATAAGAAGGTGAAATAAAAAAAGAGCTCTGTGTTAACATTCACCTGAGAGGCAGCTGGCATTCAGGTACAAGCCAGTATGTGCACTCTGGATTTAGGATGACCTGTCAGGACCACCTTCTTCCCAAACGCAGGATGTTTTATAAAAAAGGACACTGCTTCCCTCCTGGATGTGAGAGATTTTAGATATTCAGGCATGTGGAGATAAGGAATGCTCTTCAACTTGACTCCTTCTTCTGCCTGAATTTGCCTTGGGATCATCAGCAATGCAGCTTTTTCTGCTGTTCCTTTTGTTGGATTCAGCATGGGAGGGAGGGAGAGAGGGGAGGGAGGGAAGAAGGAAGGGAAGGAAGGGAAGGAAGGGAAGGAAGGGAAGGAAGGGAAGGAAGGGAAGGAAGGGAAGGAAGGGAAGGAAGGGAAGGAAGGGAAGGAAGGGAAGGAAGGGAAGGAAGGGAAGGAAGGGAGGAAGGGAGGAAGGGAGGAAGGGAGGAAGGGAGGAAGGGAGGAAGGAAGGAAGGAAGGAAGGAAGGAAGGAAGGAAGGAAGGAAGGAAGGAAGGAAGGAAGGAAGGAAGGAAGGAAGGAAGGAAGGAAGGAAGGAAGGAAGGAAGGAAGGAAGGAAGGAAGGAAGGAAGGAAGGAAGGAACTTTCAGTGTCACAGTTTTCATGCACAGCTTAAGACAGCAGTAAAAGGTGTGCTTCCAAAGGAGGCTAACTAACCACACCAGAAACAGAAGATTTCTATGTGCATACATATGCACAACACTACTATCGATGTGTTGCACAGTATAGCTAAACTGGTAGTAGATATTACATAGCTATAACAAAAGTAGCTATTGTTCAGGTGAACAAAGAGGAGAAAAGGAGGAAAAAAAAAAAAGAAAACAGTGAAAAAAAGAAATCCGGTTGCTCTCCCAAAGTGCACATAATGGTTTGCTGTGTTTTGCTGCTGGCTGTTTGCTATGTGCTCCTCTACAGCCTCTAGGCCAACTTCACTGCCTCTCCAGAGACAGAAAATGCCTGCCAGTGACTATCAGGAGGGTTGCCATTCTGCTGTGAGAAGTTTCTGTGTCCAGACTGAATATGTTGTATTTGGTAGCCTGCATGAAAATTGGATGCTGCTGCTTTTATCTGGCTACCCTCAGAACTCGGTTTTCAGACCACATTTGCATTTCCTACACTGTAGGGCAAACCAGACCCTCCCACCACTCAAGCATGATAGCAGGTGACCTCAGGGCTCTACAAACCCCTAGGGGCTGGTGAGAGCAGCCCAGTTCCCCCGAGGGTGGAACCAGCATCCACCTCTGCCTGCAGTCAGTCCTTGCCGAGGCTGTGCAGCTGGAAGCCAGAGCCTGGTGCAAGAGAATGGCACCATCTGCCACTGGCACCCCTACGAGGAGGCTGCCCTACAGTAGCTCTTGACACTGCTCCTTCAACAGCCCATGCTCCTCTCAGACACCAGCAGTGGTGTCCATCACCTGTGGTGTCAGCAGCCAAATCACTCATGCCAGGCAGAAAGTTTGGGGTTTGGTTTGGGGGGCTGTACTTCAGTGGAAATGGCCTCACAAAGCACTGTAGGGTGAGGTTTGTTGCCTGTCAAGGGTGAGCTGCAGTTCTGGATCAGCATGGACTGTTGCAGGCACAGCCTTTGCCAACCAGTTCCCCACAGCCAGCTCACCAGTTGCAGCTGAGTGCACCAGCCACTGCTCCGAGGCATGGAAGCAAAATTCCTCAAAGACTTAGTGGTGCTCTCAGCAACATTGCACAGCTGCCTGGCACTGGGGAGAGATGGTTTGCAGCTAAATGCTCTGCTGATGCCTGCAGTGGTGACCCGTTGGAGCTACTGCTGAACCATTTCCTCTGACCCTACTGTGGGGTTTTATCTTCGGGTACCACTGCAGTGACCAACAGATCTTGCCTGCTGGGACTTGGCTCCTCCACGGGGAAGGCTTGGGGCTGTAATTTGTCAGACCAGACGCAGCTGACTGTAGGGTTTTTTTGGGGATTTTTGCATGTCTTCAATTGCAAACAAGGCACATGTCTGTTCCAAATACATATCTAAGGATATCCACCCTTTTTTGTCCTCAGTGGATAAAAACTATTCTTTGGGTGCATTTTGTTTTCTCAGGAAGAGGGGTCTAAGCAAGTCAGATTACTCATGCAAGAAGGATCTACTGTCCTTCAGCTGGAAGGGGCACATAGGGTGCCCAGGGCAGCAGTGGGCACCAGCAGTGTGCAAGCAGCAGAGATGCTCCCCAGTACCCCTCCTGACTTCCAGGGAACCCCACACTGGAACTCCACAGAGATCTGCTTTCAACACCAGCAGCTTTTCCTCCTGTGAGCACTCTCACGAAGCACAGAGCACAAAAAATCCTGGGTGTAGAAACAAAAGTGTGTATTTTTGCTATAAACTTGGTGGGTATAGTACCTACATCATCACCTTTTTATGCATATGTCTCTCCTGGCAGTTCTTCATCAAGTACAATGTCTGCCCGGGTGAGATGCTGTCACTTCTCTACTACAAAGGGATGCATCTCTCACCATCTGAGCTCTCATTTTCCCTTCATGCCCAGAAAATCTCACCTAGCATGAAGAATAGCCAGACATCTGTGCTGTGTGCAGGGTAACAAGTGTCCTCTGTTTTCTCCCATAAGAATAAGGCTTTCACTGAATGTACTCAGAAAGAGCAGACCTCTTGCTCTGCTATCAGATGTTCTCCCTTATGGAAAATGCAAGCCCCAGAAATAGTTGTGGCTCTACATCATTTCAGACAGGGCCTGGCCCCAGCCAGATTTTCAAAGCCCTGTTAAAAATAGATTTTCACTCCCCAGTTCCATTTTCTATCCAATTTTCTCTCAGTGCTGCACCACGCCCACACTATTTCTCCTTAAACTGAAATGCTTCCCACCACTGCTTCCTTTCAACACCCCTCTCCAGGCTTGTCATTTACTGTACATCTGCATTTTGCAAGCCACAGCCAGCAACCAAAAGGACAGAGCCTTTCATGTTTTGCTTAGCACCAGAGGGGGAGAAAGCAGCATGTTAAAAGGAGGCACTCACAGCTGACAAGGCACCCCAAAATGGGATAGGTGTGAGGCTGAAGGAGCAGCGGGGGAATGTCTGGTGGCTCTACAGTATTCAAGTACTGAAGACACTGGGGCAGTCTGACACATGAAGCTTATTTAGGGCTAAGAGCCTTCTTGAGGTAAATGTTCCTTTGCAGACACCAAAGAGAGAGAACAAGGTTCTCAGTCAAGTCAGTATTGCAATTTGGAGAAGAGAAAAGCTTTAAAATACAGTGTGAGCTAGATAAGTTGCAGAAATAGAGTGCAATGAAACTGGGATTTAAGAAGACAAATGTGAAATGCTTCCTGTCTAAGGGAAACATCAGTTGCATAAACACAGAAAGTAGGGATGCTGTTCTGCACAGCTCAGCGCAGCCTCAGATGAGAGTGGATCCTGAGACATACACAAGCTCTGCATGTGCATCCCAAGCAGGAACATTGCTCATGCTTAAAACTTTTTTAAGCATTTTCCTGAGGTAGACTGCCACAAGTGTGAGCACAGCATTTATCTGTGGGGCATCCTTCTGTCACAACTGGGAAAAAAAAAAAAAAAAAAAAGCTGGAGGAAATCCTGAGAGAGAAATGAAAAAAAAAGACGTTTAAAATAATCTGACAATTGAAGGAGGTGAAACTATATATGTTCCAAAGAGGTAGCAAGATACCCAAAGAAATCAGTGAGGTGTAGATTATTTCTACAATTGCAAAGTCTACATCCATTTATTGAGGACAAAATAACAAGCAGAGGAAAAACAGAGAAAGCAAATATTAAATTACATGTACTTTTAAGGAACCATGCAGAATTTCTGCAGCTGATGGAAATAGATGGGACATACTGTATTGTTGAAGCAGGCCTGTGCTCTGGCTGCAGCTACTGTGGGCACACCACAGTTTCATGCAGTAGCACAGCCCTGACAGCTCCTGCAGCTTGTGCTAACCAGGCTCCCTCCTCCTCCCACCTGGAGGAACTTTGCCCCATTGCCCCTCTGATAACACTTCCCACACTTAATTCAGTGTAATTATCTTAATGAGCATTTTCAACACAGATATCCTTAGAAGGATTTTCTTGCTTAGAACTATAGGCACTTTAAAATGTTGCTCATCTTGCTCACAGAAGCTTTATTTTTTTTCCTTTGTTTATAACACAGCTACTTTGCTGAAAATTATGTAAATTTGTTTTGGGTGGATATCCAAAGTAATTCATCAGCAAACAGAGGTGCAGAGGGACCTTCCCACAATGTGACACTTCAGAATGTCCCCCTGTCCTCTGCTGGAGCTGGACACTGCCTCCTACAGAAATAGTGAGTTGTTTTGAAATGCTGAGGAGAAATTGGTAATCCTTTTCCTAAATTCGGGGCTTCAATTTTTTTCACAAATGGTGTACTGTGGATGTTCTGAAAGATTTATTTTGGTTTTCAGGGGGAAGGCTATGCTATGCTGTAGCCTCCTCCCACAGCTGTCTTCTGCAGATGCTGGGGACCAGAAAGCCCCTTGGAACTCCCCAATGCTCCACAGCTCCCCAGAGCCACTGGGCTTGCATGGCAAAAGCAGATGGGTTCATTCACTGGAGCAAGAGGTCTGCAGGGAAGTGTCTCCTGGGCTCAGTGAGCAAGAACACAAGAGCATTAAACTGTTTATGGCTTCAGCTGACAAATTCTACGTCTGTTTCTCTGTAGTGAGGGTCGCTCTGCTCTTGTCTTTCATCAGGCACTTTGCTGTTTAGTTTAGCCAGCACTATTAGAAGCCCCTGGGCACGTGTACAGGCCTAGGTTGTCTCACTTGGAGGCAGGGGACACCACAGCAAGGCGTGGCAGACGCCCATCAAATTTTATATATCTGGCTACACCAATGCACAAAAGACCCTTCTTCTGTACAGTGATGATGAGAGGACTGCACACACAGCGTGGCAGCAAGTGGTGTCCCAGAATCCCAACAGATTCCCTCCAACATCTGCTCAAGAATAGAATTTTCTTTTGCTTTTAATATTTTCTTTTTTTTTTTTTTTTTTAGTTTGAAAAGAAGAAAACAAGCAAAACCACAGGGTACAGTAAACTGCTCAGAAGGGCAATGATCTGAAGTTGTAGAAATTACCACAGTGCTGTGTTAGGACACTGGGAATTCAAAATGTTCAACAATAAAAGGACACCTCGCATTCAAAAGTGACATTCAAAGCAATTCAAAAGGCATAATAAAGCAGTATATAATGAGGTACACAGTTCGTATCAAAGGTCCTCTTATTAAAGAGCTGCTGAGTGTGCTGTGCAAAAGGATTTAAAATAGACATTTCTGATTAAACAAGGTCTCTTTCTAACATATCTTCCTTTTTGACTGTTCCTGCAGTCAGGGAGGTCATATCATAAGGCTAAATTTGTGACGACATAGCTGTTTCCATGGTAGCTAACTATTGTCATAAACACTGAGCTTTATGATTTCACAGCTGGATTAAGAAAAAAAGAGAATCAGGCTGGAAAGGGAGGAAGTTTTTTATTCCAATGAGAGTTAGGGGAATACAGAAGATTGCAGGCAAAGAAAATTGCTTTTTGCGTAAATGTTCTTTTTTAAGTTTACCCTGGTGTGAAAGTCCTTTTTCAGGGATGTAATTTGGGTAACGAACCCTCTCCTATTTAAATGCTCACAAGGCTAATGAGCAAGCTTGTCTATTTTTGGAACACTTCAGCAGTAAGGCTGGATGTTTTGCAGCAGGAAGCCAACAGTATTAAAATGTGTTTTCTTCATTATCCTGAAAGCTCCTGACCCCTTCCTCCATGATTTGCTGTAACTTCACCATCTAGAAAGCAATGTACAGGTGAGGTTATGTTATTTATGATGGTAAATAAACCCCACCAGCCACCCTTCACCTCCTCATTACTTGAATCATGGCTTCTTTTTATCAATTATATTGAAACATCTGTGACTACTAAATGGAAACGCCTGTCAAAGTGGATAGATTGAAATAAAATTGTGTTTTTAGGAAGAGTTGTTTTCCTGACATGGTGATTTATGTCCTTAAGTTAAATTAGTATTGATAACTATCAATAGACCTTGACTATGAAAATGCAGTCAAAGAGATTTGGTTGTGGGAGACCAGAAGTGGCCTGTGGTGCCAGACCACCAGAAGGTGAAATACACCATCACACCTTGGATGACAGGACTCATTTTTCCAGGGGCAAATCTCAGGACAAATTTGTGGGCATAAGAGTCCATTCCTGTGTCCCCAGCCTCATATCCCAGCCCCTCTGTGGGCAAGATATGTGGGCACCTGGAGAGATCCCTGGTGCCCACCACTAGCCATGGGCAAGCTCCTCCCCAAGCAGCATCCAGTTCTGCCTCCAGGGGAAACAAGGCTGAGGTGTCTGTAGGTCTCTCCAGGGAGAGGAATAAAGGATTCAGTTCTCTGGCAGCCCTCAGTGGTCCCTGGAGGGATGTCTGGCAGGTAACCGGCTTGTGTGAGAGGGCTCCCTTCATGCAGCTACAGTGGAACAGGGCAACCTCCATCCTCACTGTCTGGGAAGAAGCAGCATCACACGATGAAATCCACAGTATTCCTATAGGAATACAAGTGGTGAAATATCCTGCGCCGGCCTCCATCAAAGACAAAGCTCAAAGCTAGAGGAAGATTATTGCTGTGTGTCCTAGT
Source organism: Taeniopygia guttata (assembly GCF_048771995.1). NCBI lineage: Eukaryota > Metazoa > Chordata > Aves > Passeriformes > Estrildidae > Taeniopygia > Taeniopygia guttata. Next base: position 47,723,200 of record NC_133027.1, on the reverse strand, counting down.
GATTCCCCTGGAATTTCTACAGCAGAAACAAATTAAAAGTAATTCATCTTACAAATAATTAGCACATTTCATTTCAAGAAATCCCAGCTGACTTTACCTACTAGGCACTAGATTAGTGTGTTCTGCCCTAAAATGCACCTGACATTTAGCTTTCTAACAAAGAAAATTCATGTGCAGGTAATCTACCTTGTCAAAATATAAAATAACAGCACAGGCAGTGCTACAGGATGCAGAATTTCTTCCTGAGCCTCTCCAAAATGAAAATGTTTTAGGGCATGAAGGCTGGGCAGCCACAGATACAGCGTGCTCATGTAGTCTGACTTTATTGACTATTAAAGTCTCAAGGGAGTGGTTTTTTATTTTCTTTGAATGAAATCCAAAATAAACAGAAAGGTCACTTTGTAAGGCTGCTTCCTTCCCATGAAATGGAAAATGGCCTTGCTCTGCAAGCTGGAGCTGCTAGGTCTGGATACTGAGAGCTGTACACTAGAGGTCACTGCTATAATAAAGGAAAGAGCTGTCTAGCAGCTAAGGCACCCTATTTATTATAAAAAATACAAAAAGCAACAGCTAACTGAATTATACTGTATCAAGTGCAAAGAATCACTGAATAATGCCATTCAGCTATGGATGAAAACTGAGAGATATTGAGATTTTTAGAGAAAGGGGATAAAGGGAATAAGGCCCTTTATTTTGAATCACCAGTTCACTTTTATCGGTTTCTATTGCTTTAATTGGAACTTTATAATTATGTCAGCCTGTGGGATTTCTGTCACACTGGTCCTCTTCCTTATTTTTTTTTTCCTCTGAAACAGGTACTACTGGGTTGGCTTATCTTGACCAAAACCCCAATGTTGCCTTTATCTCCAACATTCAAGTTCTGCTAAACTATACTAGTAAAAAATGGACAAAAGGAATTTTAATATGAATCAGAGATGCAAACCAGTGGGTAATTAGTTGAGGATTACAGATGGGATACCAGTGAAATAATTTCCTGTGGAGAGACTGTCACTGATTACTGTGCACAATTCAACTTATCCCAAAGCCTCCCAAGTCTGCAAGCATGCTTGCCTCCTTGCTATCTGTTTCTATATACCCTTAATTAGTGTCTGGGACTGTTGGTTTAATGAGGCATCCCACACTGTGGCAGTGTAGCTTCTCTCTCACACGCATCTTGTGGCTGAGCACAGATGATCAACCTCAGTTTTCAGCCTGTATTTCCCAAGCTTGTGTCATAATGTTATGGTGCTAATTAAGTCTCTTTTTTCCCAACCTTGCTGAATTATTAATTCGTTCAGGATCAAGCCATGTAACCTGTCCACAGCCTGTTTGCTGATGATTCATGACATTTCCTGTTTTGTTTCCTTTATAGGAACCATGGTTCCTGATGATTTTGCACATCTTCATGTGGCACATCCTGTGCAGGGAATTTCTTATCACAGCAGACAACAACATATTTTGTCAGCTGTTTCTCCTTATTCAGTCTTAGTTCCAGCATTTCACATCCTTCTGGCATTGTTTTATCCCATGCACTTAATTTGCACAATCTCATTCTTCTCCTGCATCAAATGGCATGTCGAGCAGGAACATGACAGAGAGAGGTACTTTTGTAGTGGGCAGCTGTGATGTGAGGTCAGCTCATCTCCCAGCCCTGGCCCATGCCCATACTCACTTCTTGTAAGATCTCTCATGTTTCATCTTGGTCAGGTGTCAGACACCAAGAGACAAACTCATCATGACTACAGAAGCCACCTAAGGCCTGATCAGCTTCTGCACAGATCACTCCATCTCTATAAAGCATTCTGCCAAAACATTCTTCATGAAACTCAGTTTATATATTTCTTTTGTAGCTATCATCTTTCTTATCCCTGAATAGTCTTCCTTTTTCCTTGCTTGTTTTCCGTAGCTAAGGAATAGTCAAAGAATTACTTCTCAGTTCCTCTGACAATACTATTCAAATACCTGCAAATTATTTTTTCCCTTCTGAAATCTGATCTGCAGTTATGCTTTTTAGGCTTCACATCTGCAACTGAAACTTAGGGTCAGCTTTGTAAAGATTATTTATACTACAGGTTCAGGTCCAGTTCAACCTTTCCCTGTCTGTTATTTCTCCTATGCCTTTTTCAGCATGATCATTTCTCAGGTTTCCTACATCTTCTTGAGAATCCATTTTCACTTTGTATTCACCAGAAACTGTTTCCCACATTCATCTCATTGCTAAGTCTCTACCCACCCAAGAAAAAGTTATTAGCAAAAAAATTCTTAGGGTTTATTATGGTCTGATAATTTTCATTTAAAGTAGCATGTGTTATATAAAGTACATAGTGTGCTAGAGCAAATTCTGGGAAGCAGCAGTCTGGACCTATAAGTACTGGTAGTGTTTTACAAGACTGCTTTCTAGCAAAATATCCCTGGTCACGTGTATTACCTTCCTACACTTCTTTGTAATTGAAAACAACCTTGCTGTGAAGCTGTTGAAATGCAGACAGGCTTGGAACAAAAAAAAAAAACCCCAATTCTTTTCTGTGCCCTGAATCAAATAAGCAAGCTGAAATATGTTGGTCATTTGGAGGAATTCCTATCATTCCCCTGGTGTTACTCAATAATTGCAAAACTCTTCTAGCAAATACATAAATTTTTTCTGCCCTGCCATACATCTGCTGTGAAAGGAAGTCCCCACAAAAGCCCCTGAGCAACCCAGGGTGTCCTTCTCTGCTGCTCCCTCGAGCAGCCTCTGCCACCGTGCCTGTCCCCCAGCCTCAGGAGCCTGAGGCTGCTGCTCCTGCTGCAACCACCGAGCCACTTCCACCCTCTTTGTCATCGACTGCCAGGCACCCTGCTGGCACCCAGCCCCGCAGCATCTCTCTAGGCCTCCCTGCAGTACAAATAAATAATAAGCAAGGGGGTTGCCTCAGAGCTGCTGGCCAGACAGTGTTTCCAGGTCAACAGTTCCCTCTCTTGGAGCCGTGAGCTTGGGAGCACTCATGCCAGTGCCACTGCCACTTGAGGCCACTACAGAACAAGGTCATGAGAAGATAAGTTTAAAAATCACTGCTTCAGACTGTTAATTTTTATCAAATGGGGGTTTCTTTCAAATGCCTTTGTAGAGTATTGCTCACACTGACCTTTCCAATGTATCATAAGAAATAGGGGAGGCTGCATTCAGGTTGGGTGTATTTTGATGCTGTTACATGCAATAGATCCAGAAGCTGACTACATTTCTAGGCTGGACTGCTGTACATGCTCTGAATCTACACACACTCTTCATTCTTTCTCCTGGGGTCTAAACATGTGTGCACACATGGTTTATTCAGCTTATACCCCTACTCCTATTCTTTATTTGAAGGTACCTTGGGACCCTGAGATCTCCAGGAGATTTTGCACATGAGCATCAGCATTGTCTGAAAAGCTTTTTGGTGATGTGCATATGACACCTGGGGAGGGAAGAACATTTGTCAGAAGACCACAACAGGAATGATTCTGAAATTTATTCATAAAATAGAAGCAGGCTGTGTAGCTGCCATGTTCATCCATTTTTCTAATTCATACAAATTCATTCTGCAAAGGATTTGGAAGACTCCGATAAGCCTAGACTATAACCTAACCTACATTAAATTCTATCTCCACATTTTATATAATACTATTGTTGGGTGTCTATTTCCCTTTTGCAGTCACAGACGTTCTAAGGTTGTATATAAAGAGAAGAATAAGTGAGTCATAAGGTGTGTTGCTTCATCACTTACTTACCTGGAATGCATGAAGATACATGGTTGCAAATACAAGAAACAACTTTAATGTCAGATCTAAATGTTTCCAAAACAGGGGTGGAAGAAGTGTAATGTATAAAGTTAGCTTGAAGATGGAAATGGGATGAGATTTGGGACATAACTTCCTGCAAGCACAAGGACCTGACCGTAGTGACCTCCCAAGTCCTTTCCAGGCTGGGATTTCCACATCTGCTTTATCCAAGTTCCCCAGAGGGTCAGTCTGATCCCAGTGCACTTCTCCCTGAGCGAGTTCATGCTCTCACATGGTATTTGAATGGATTAAGCTTTTCATTGTTTTCAAGTGTTGTCAAGGAGTAGGATCGCAACTGTACACACGAAATTTCATCATATCACTTGGCTGAATGTTCCTTGGGGCTGGGATGGAAGTGTATGATGAATTTTTGGATACTAAACAAATCATTATTAGTATTTAGCAAGTTGTACTGCTGAGTCATGGAAATTTGTGTGTAAAATTTCATTGTTTGAATGGTTTTGGCTTTATTTTTTTCCCCGGGTAGATTTTTGAAAGTGCTGAAGTCCTGGCATCGGCCTCTTCTTGCTGTTTTCCAAGAATGTTTCTGGAAAGTTCCTGGAGACTAATACCAGACTGTGCAGACAGATTCAGAAACCACAGAGCTCAACCATTTGAGCCACTCTCACACTTTTGGGACAGGAAGCCCTAAAACACTTTGATTCCTCCACAATTTAGGCTGTTTAGGGGAACAATATTTGTCTGTGGCCCTAGAGCACTGCCCCTTTGAGTAGCACATGCTGGCCACTGTACAAGACATCTTTACTGGGAACAGCAAGCATGACTTGCTGTTGAGCCCTTGGAAAGGTATGAGATGACTAGAGAGGTCCTCTGAGGAGTTAGCCTTCCCAGAGGGACTTTTACTAACCATTTTCAAAACTCTCTATGTTCACAGACTGGTAGCTAACATAAGGTTAAGCTGTGGAGGCTCCTGAGCCTCTGTGACTGTGGAGGGAAGGTTCCCCCTGGTTTGCAGAGGATCAGTGGTAGGCAGGCTGCTGTTCAGCCAAGCTGTGCAGATGCCCCACATTATAAGTGAAGGATCACATCTCTTCATGAAGAGGTGCTTTTGTTGGGTGTTCACCTGCTATTCTTCCTTTCTCATCCCAGTTTTTCCCAACCAAAATAAGAGTGCATTTATTGTGAGCATATTGCCATCTTTCATGTGTGCAAAACATGTCAAAACAAAAGCAAGATTATCTGCAAAGGGTAATATTAACAATGTCTCTCTGCCTCAGAGAATCCTAGTGAAATTCATTAATTTATTTGCAAGATGTTCTGACTGGAGAAAGGATTCTGTAATTAAATTCCACTTACTCATTGTCAATGCCTTCATGTGCTCTTAGTAAGAAAACAAAGGAAAACATAAACATGCAGAGGTACTCAATTTCAAATAAGACACACAAGAGACTCTTGTGCTTACAGAGAGGATTCTTTTTTTCTCAGGCTTTCATTGTCCAGATTGCTTTCCATAGACATGCAACGTTTCCTAAACTGCATCTCTGTGACTATAGGGATGTGGGATTTCTGGAGACAGCACAAGGTGACATGTGCCATCCTATCCTCCCAGCCTGTGTAAATTCTCCTTAATGGATGACTACCTATGGCCATGCCACCCTGGCAGGACATTGCCTCATCCCCCAGCTGCAGCCAGACACCCTTGCTGCAGGAGACTTCCACCATGCCTTGTCTCACTCTGGCAGACCCTTACCTCAGAAGGGCTCTGAAAATTAATTACTGAAGCATCACCCTTTGCAGAGACAAGGGCAGGAGGAGCACACCCTCCCCATCTCAAGGCTAGGAAGAGGCATTGCACAAACAAGGGGGGAAGGAAAGTCTGATGGCAAGACCCTGGACTCCCTGCCTGCAGCAGGGGATGTGCTTTTGGGACCACGAGTATACATGTACAACCAGAAAACTGGTTCATCAAGTCATTTAAGAGATGCACGGGGATTAAAGATACAACATCCTGGTCACTGATCTGAAGAACTTTCATTTTGGCAGAGCTGTTGAGGCAAAGTCTTCTTAAGACTGTTAATGAAAATCATTACCTACAATTATCATCACCGTTGACCCCTGTGTGAATCTGCTTTTCTGTGAAGTCTGGATCAAAACAATTTTTTTTTTATCAGAAGAAAGAAATTTTTACTACTGCTTTCACACAGAACAGTGCAAGGTTACCTGCAGACTTTAAGTGGAAAGCACTGTAGAAAAATGAGCTCAGTGGAAGGTGCTAATGGGGCTGATCTTTACAGCATCTGAAGGAGATAAACAAGTCTGCAATCTCAAACCAAACTAATTTTTTAAATGTTTCAGGGAAAAAGGTGAAGGAACACACCATAAAGCACAGCCCTTTCATGACAAGTCCAGAGAAGCACAGAGCTTGAACTTCTTAGATTCTTTTGCTTATAAGAAATACATGTCTACACAAAAACTATATCTTAGTGGCTCTATATTGGGTATTACTGTACCCACTGCTGCCATTCAGACTGGACAAGGGGCTAGCAGACAACTATTTTCCAATTTGATTGAAAGAAGTAATCTCAGAAGAGTATTCTTTGTCCTAACAGCCATGCAACAAAAATGTATATGTCAACACAGAGGAACAGAAAGAGTCAGATCATCAGCACTGGTAAAACTAGAAAGAAGCACCATGTAATCTATTAATGCTACTCACAAGCAATAGGGACTGTAACATAAAACTGAAGAAACATAAAAAGGTGATCATCCACAAAGATCCACAAGTTAATTAGAAATAACAGCAGCAAGGGACTTCTTATGCCAGGAACAGACATCACTTTCTTGAATATCATACTTACAATGCACTATTCTGGATAATAAGCTGCAATGTGAGCATGAGGGTTCTGGAAAGATAGAAAGCAGTCCCGTTTTAGTTTTTGAGTTAGTTTTGGTTCAGAAATAAAGAGGGATACATCCCTCAGTTTGTGGGTACATGGGGGATACCCATCTACAAGCAAATCTGTAGGTCCTGAGGATTGCTCTTGCTAGCACAGGGCAACACTGAAGGCAATGCCTATGATACTGCCATCAAGAAAAGAGACAACTAATCTTCTAATGATCCTCACCGTCCCTGAAGAAAATCCAACACATATCCACAGCCAAAAAGCATCATCAGCAGTAGGTACTTCTTGAAAGGACAACAGTAGTATTTTGAATAAACACAAGAAAAGATTAAACCTCAGAGGCTTAAGTTGTCACCTGGTGGTCCTGCTTGACAAAAATGTCAGTGATTACATCCTGTCATGGTTTCACCCCATCCAGCAGCCAAGCCCCAGACAGCTGCTCGCTCACTGTCCCGCCAGCAGGATCAGAGAGAGAGTCAGAAGAGTAAAAGCTGGAAAACTCACAGGTTGAGATGAAAGCAGTTTAATAGGGAAAGCAAAAGCTGTACACACCAGCAAAGCAAAACAGGGGATTAATTAACTGCTTCCCATGGGCAGCCAGGTGTTCAGCCATCTCCAGGAGAGCAGGGCCCCATCACACGTAAGAGTGACGAGGCAAGACATCATCACTTCCAATGTCCCCCTCTTCTTCCTTATTCCCTCCATTTTATAAAATTATTATTTATGAAATAAATAATAATTCATGTATGTAATGAACATGATGTCATATGGTCTGGAATATCCCTTTGGTTGGTTGGGGTCACCTGTCCCAGCTGTGTCTGCTCCCAGCCTCCCATTCACTCCCAACTTCCATGCCAGAGTGGCAGCAAGAAAAGCAGAAAAGGCCTTGGCTCTGTGTAACCCTGCTCAGCAAAAACAAAAACATCTCTGTATTATCAAGCCTGTGTTCAGCACAAATCCAATACACAGCCCTATACTGTGAAGGAAGTTAACTCTGGCCTAGCCAAAATCAGCACACTACCTCCACTCACTTCTGCTTTGTAAAGTAAAAAAGAAATCATTAGGATTTGGAAATTTTTTCTTAATTAAAAAAAAAAAAATTAAAAACTGGGCATTCTCCCTTCAAAATACCACTAACTTAAAACTTATATTCATGGCTGCTCTGCATGTGTGTATGTGCATGCCGGGCCATGGGAAGAAAAATGTGTCAGGAAACCAGAATAGTAAATTGTAATTTAATTTACCCTACCCAATGTAGAAAAGAGACCTAGCTGTTTCCTCACTGCTTATGCAATCTTTCCCATTGAACACTACCTCACAGGTCATACACCTCCTTTCCAAACATAACACTGCCTCATAATAAAACTTAGGAACACATATTGAAAGGTCAAAATAACAGTAACAAGTTATAAAACTATTTTACTTATTCAAGGTTTCTATTTCAAATATCCTCTCTTTAATCTTCTACTTTCAATATTTACATACACTTTTGCAAACTTTATTAGGGTGATATTTTGAGTTTGGGTGGACAGTGTTAAAGTGTTAATCCCTGAATGCATTTAAACACCCCCAACCAGACTGTAACTAAAATATTTAATGTTTCTGTGTGTCTCTCTCTCCACTTTCTTGTGAATCGTTTTCCTTAAACTAATCATGAATGCCCTAGCAGAAGCTCACTTTTCTGTTGTGATGTTCTGCCAGCATCAGTAGGTATTTTAGTCTCATCAGAGAGGCGCTAAACTGGGGTTGGTCCAGATAATGGAAAGCTCAGCAGAGCAAGCAGTCTCACTCTCCTAACATGAAGTATTCCTTCGCATGGAAAACAAATCATGGAGAGCAAAAAGGGGAATTGCCTGTGTTCAGGCATTGTCCTCACTAATTTGAGACATTCTCCAGTGTCCTGCTATCAGACACAAGTTAAAATACCTTCTCATGATCCAGCTTCTGGGAGCTAATCACAGACACTCCTGGAAGTTGCATCAAAGGAAGTTTCCAATTTATTATTTTGAAAAATGTGCCTTTAAGCAATTTTCCCAAAAGCGTAAAAGAGGCTGACGCATAGCTAGAAATGGGATTTTGGTCTTCTAAAGAAAGGCATAAAACCCACTTCAGACTTCAGTTCTTCAGCACCACTCACTCTCCTGAGACTCAGAGCATGGGCTCATGACTGAGTGTGAATCCCACAGCTCTGGCTTCAGGAGTTGCTGCTGATCTGTGGGGATGCTGCACTTGTTGTGTGCAATATTCAGAGAGCACGTGCCTCCGATGCTTATCTCAAACTGCTTATCACCTGTTTCCACACTGTTTGCCACCACCTCTCTGTCCCTGGCTACCTCCTGCCGTAACAAAGCAAGCAGAGTAGAACATACATCTTTCAGTCCCCTGCAGCAGTTCAGGCTTCATCGCTTGATGTTGCATTGACAGAGATCAGGATTGCCCCATATGTCCCTGACTTGTCCCACCTGTCAGGCAAATTGCTCCCAAAAAACAGGTGATAGAACATGACTGGGGTTAGAATGTAAGAGGAAAATTGCAGCAGAATCTTCTACTTCCATATGTTCTACAATGACAATATCTGGGGCGGGCAGGGCGCAGGTTATAACCTCAGACTTGCCCGAAGGCAGAGTAATCCTGCTTTCGGATAATCCTCACTGAAGCTTGGTACAGCAATGTTACCTTGTGCTGGGGAAGGTTATGAATGGCACATTGACAGCTTGGCTAACAGGCAGGTGTAAAATGAATTTGTGCTAACATGATTGTGTGCTGTCTCTTCCTTCACATACGAACAATATTTCTTGTGGTATCACGTGAAATGATAGTGTCTTAATTGAACCTAAAAGCTCTGAGTCCTTGATGGATCCTGAGGCTTCTGTGACAACAAAATTGGGTAATGATTCCAATATGAATGAAAAATTTCAAATACTAAAGCTTCTACTACAATTTCTCTGTTCTTAGCTGTCTCTCTTATCCCAATTTTAAAGCTTTTTCTGACTCTGGTAAGGAATGCAAAGCCCTACAGGATTTTTGCTGCAGTCTTCAAACTTGTGTGGCTATTGTAAATTGCGAGTGCTGCTGGATAAGAGGGATCGTTCATTTGCTGAGTACTACACCAGCTGCTGCATATCCTGTCCTATATCCTACTGCTCTGCCTGAGCTACAAGTGGAGTTACACACATGCTTTGGCTGTGGCTCCTGCATCTTCAGTGAAATAATTAATACTTTCAGTTGTGCATATTCGGGATGCAAATTGAACTCCAGTAGCTTCAACTTACTCTTTTGGACTACAGGCTTAACCACAGCAGTGTTACTAAAGGAAACCTTTGCACACAGGATGTTACTTTTATCTGCAGGAGTAAAGGAAGCCACAGTTTCCCCCACACATCTGCCGTGCTTCGTCTGCTCTCATCAGTGCTTCAGTGCATGGAACACAATGACTTATTTTCATCAAAGGGTCCGGGCTGAGGTGCTCCTGTAGGCATCCACGTTGTCCCGTGGCACTGGCAGGCGGTGGCAGCTCAAGGCAGAGGAAGATGAAGGTGCTGAGGGTCTGCCCAGGCATCGGAGGCACCGACACCATGGGGAAGCTCAGCCACACAGCATGACTGGCTGCTCACCGGCAGCGCCTCTGGTCACTCCCACAGCACAAAACTCCCCCCCACGTCTTCTTAGCACGAACAAGGTCCTGTCACCTGTATTTAGGAAGAAGGGAAAAAGACCAGGAAGAGATGGAGCCTCGCAGACGGCTCCCTGGTGACTTAGCCTCGCCTCGGCTTCCGCTGCACGCTTCAGACGTGATGGATGGAGGGCTCGGTACTTGGAGACCGGATGAATCACATTTTCCGTGTGCAGCTGTAATCTGTGTAATTTCTTTATCACAGGGCAAAATGCAATAAAGCCAGGCGGCTGCAGCACTCTGTAGGCTGCACTATGGTTTCCTCTGCCGTCAGGACATGGTGCCATCCAGCTTGCACAATCCCCAGCGTTCTTCAGGGTGTTCACCTCTTGGCAGCTGTCTTTCTTCTTTTCCTCTGGTGCAGAAGGGTTCAAGGGTGCTAAGGGATGGTAGCTCCTGCTCAGTCGCTCACCTCTGTGCCCCAGTAACACAAATCATCTTGGAAAAGCACACAGAGAGTAAAGTGCTTCTCTCATCTGCAGCCCTGAAGCATATTTAGCTTCCCCTCACCTCTCCTTTCCTTCAGGAGGTTTTAGTTTCTCCTGCTGAATGTTGCTGCAGAAGGAGATGGACCATGTAAACAGGGAGCTGGAGTTATGTGATGTTCCCTGCCCAGCTACTCCTACCTGCTTTAGCTGTGGAGGCAAGAAGTGGCTGTACCTCTGAACCGAGCACGAAGCTTCCGCTCCTGAGCATATTGCCAGGAAATGCTGCGTGCGTCTGTCAGCCTCCCCAGGGCCCAGAATAGCTGTGCTCTCTGCCTGCCCCAGATCTTCACCACCCGTGTGGATTTGCTTTTTTAATTCTGTCACAGCCATCACATGAGCTGTCCAACTTAAAGCAAATGTCTTAGTCATCTCTCTATCTACCAGACATAATGTCACACCGGTTACTGTGCCTTTCCAAGTTATGGGGTCCTGGTTTTGACTCTCTAGCTACATCTTCACTAGTAAACAATGCTGTGTCATGGCTCTTCTCCTGGGGTTTTTCCACACTGTCAAACTATCCCTGTGGTTATGTTGCATGATACAGGCCAACACCCCACAGCACAGTCTCAGATGGTGCCCAGGACCAGTTCAGGGTTAGCAGGGACAGGTGCCATCCTTAACAGAGAGGGTTGGTGCAATTACCCTGACCTGGAGGGTGAAATGTACTGCTCTAAGAACAAAGTCCATGTTGTGCCCCAGTGACAACAAACAGTCCATTTTGTAGATGGGTATAGGAACAGGAGAGCCAAACTTCTTTCTCTGCAGAGTTACCACCCTTTGACCATCATGGGATGCACACCTCTAGGTGGGCTTCACATCACCAGCCTTTAGCTGTTTAAATCTAATCATCCACTCGTTTCCCTCTTAGTAAAGGAACAGAAACAGGAACCTCGAATGGGCAACCTAAAATAGATGGGGTGAGTCACCAACAGGAGACATCTGTTACTATCCACTAATTAAAGACGGAGCCAAGAGAACTAACTCAGACAACTTTCTTCACCCAGCCAAGCTTGGGTGACATGAATCTTCCTTTATGTGGTTTTGCCTCTACCTAGCCTACTGAATCTTAGGACAAGGCATTGCCATATGCATGTTTAACAGGTACACTTGTACAAATGTATGAATGCAGAGTTTCCTATGGCTTTTTGAGTTGATCATTCCTGACTTCTGAATAATTATTTCTGCAGAATTAACATTCTGAACATTTGCTTTCCAGAGGAATATATGTCATGCCATACAATCTGTAATGTGCAAGATTCCAGATTCACATAATAAATTAATTTCAGATATATTTTTAACCAATATACTTGTTCCCTGAGTTATACCACATGACTAAAGGAAAATACACACTTCTGTTCATCAGATCCTGCAGCTCAAGCACCAATGTATCAGTAGTAGTGACTCTGACCACCATATGTAAGAATATGTTAGCAGCACCATCATACCCACTGAAGGCGGGCAGCATTTATGACAGCGGGAATAAGAGATTCTGCCTGAATCCTGTTCTTTTCCACTTTTCCATTGTTCCAGCAGAGATGAGGCAGGAGTATCAAAAGCATGCATGTTTCCTTCTCCAAAATACTGATATGACAATTCTCTTTGAAACAGGGAATAAAACTCATTTTTCTCTTGTCTTTATGTGCTCACAAGTGTGTGAATAAATTTGATCTGACACAGGATTTGTAAGAGTGTGATACTGTGAAGCACCATTTTATTTTGCACTGCCAAGCTTTTGGCACATCTCATAAGGAAAGGAATGGTTCACAAACCATGCAAGTCTCTCTAAAACACACATCATAAAACCTGTGGTGTGTTCCTAGCCACTGTACATGCTGTTTGTTCCTCTTACTCCCTTCTAGTGCTAGTCTTCGCCTTTCAAAATCCTCTGATTTCCCCCCTCTCATTGAATAACATTAGTTACTATGGAAACTGATCTGTGGATATGGAACTTGGTGACATACACATGGAAGGGATGCTTCCCAGGAACCTAAATATTGACTGGATAGTTATATGCCAACACTGCATATGGCTTAGATTTTGTAAAAACCCACAGAAGGTCACTGAGGGAAAAGAGGTATCAGCTGAGGTTATGATGAAAGAAACCCCAAATCCACCCACTGGTATGTTTGGCAGTCCCATGACCTTCCTGGTGACACAGCCCTGTGACTCAGAGGGAAAAGAACCAGAGACAGGCTGTGCTGAGCCAACGGGCTGTGGATTCCTCCCAGGAACTGCTCTGTATTGAGAGAAACACACAAGGTTGCAAGGTCACTACAGCTTTTGTGGTGAGCTTTAATGATGCTTACCAGAGAACTGCTAGCTAAAATTAAAAGCAATTAAAGAAAAAAAAAAAAAAGCCATACACAGCACACCAAAAACATTTGTGACCTAGCTGTTTCAGAGAGGTCCTTTCTCATAACACAGAAATTCACCCATTGCAAAAAATCCTTTGTGGAGATACACTTGGCTGGGTGGTACTTTGCTGTGTCACTACGAAGGGAAAAACTTCTTAGAGGGATTAGGTCCACCAGAAAACAACTGTGAAAAAGAGAAGAGGGCCCTGCTCTCGAGTAGGCAGCACTGAGTAGAGGACTAGGGGCAGGCAGGTACCAACCTCTTTGTAGGTGTCATCCCGCACTTCACTGGAAATGACCAGCCCCACCTGGTCATGTGGGGATGCCTTTTGGTCTCATTGCTTATTAAAAGCTGTTTTCTGTTCTTGCTAATAAACTCACTAGATAGCACCTCCCTCCGTGCAGGCCAGAGGCCAGGCAGAGGCAGTGTGGGGAGGACAACCCCCTTTCCTTCTGGGCTGAGGGAAACCTGTGGGGCAGGCAGGAGGGACGTGGCACTGCAGGCAACAGGGCAAAAAAACGGGATGAGGACTGGACACAGCATGATCTCAACCGAGATTTATGGATTCCTAGCCCTTGTTTTTGATAAAAATGTGAATCCTTTTCTAGAACAGAGGCACGTAGGCTGAGCTGGGGCATCATGCTGCAACCAAAGGTAGATGTTTTAGAGCAGCAGTTGTTCATATAGATTCTTTTTCTAACTGTGTTTCTAGATGAATAGGAGACATCTCCAAGCATCTCCCAGTGTTTATCAGCACAAGTCACTGTCAGGGAAAATGCTGCCAAGTGAGTATTGGAGGAGGATAAAATTCTCAGAATGGAGGGACTGCATTACTTGCTTTGGGTTGGGTTGGTTTTTTATTTATTATGAAATGCCAGCAGTACTTCCATTCACCTACAAACCAAGTCTGCTGCCTGCCCTAAAATATTGAGAATCCTGTTTATTTACCTGGATGCACAAGGAGCAGGTCAGGGGTGTGGGTTCCCTTCTCATCCATTGCTCCTTACCCCACAGCCCTGAGTGTGGATCACTCCCCTTGCCCTTCCTCCCCTTGAGTACCTCAAGAGAAAAAAGGCTAGAGTAGATTTAGTGATCAATGGCTAAGAATGAAATCTGACCCAATTTCAAGTCCTCTTGAAAGATTAAAAAAAAAAAAAAAAGACAGTCAGTACTTTTTGGAGGTTTGTGCCACTGCAGCAGTAGCAGACTTAGTATGGGCAGTAGGGTAAAGAGGTACACATTGCATATTTTAAGTGGAATTACACTCAAAACCAACCAAGTAGTTTAACACCTTACCCTGTGCTGTCACATTCTTGTTTAGCACCTACATGAAAAGTCATCATGTCCCATTTTTATGTTCACAGTGATCTGTGTAACAAGCACACAAATGCCCGCCTATATTTAAAGGGGGATTTTTAAAGAACCCTAGAAATTTCAGAGGGACAGAGATTTTAGGCTGAATACAGACAAGCACATAAAGTGATGAGTTTTGCACAGTTTACCTAAACTTTCAGGACCTGTTCTCTCTCGCCAGGCTACCCTCTGGCACTGTCCCTATCTTCCACTTCTCTACTCTCTCAGGGCATTAGCAGAACACAGGCTACCCTAGAGAGGGGAGTGGCTCTAACACACTTCCTGTCATTTCCCAGGGCATCAATTGTAGGGATTTTCCAGAGGGCTTTTTTAGATCCACCTGTTGTTTGTTCAGCCAGCCCCACAGAAACATATAAACCTGTTTTACTTGAAAAGGGAAAGCAGGCAAACCTCTCTGTGCAATTAGATTGAGCTGTCTGTCTGCTTTCAGCCAAGAAAGAGCTGCCAACCATGCTGAAGGAACAATTTACCTGACTGACATCTGAAGAGGAACAGAGTGAGTCCCCTAATGAAACTTTCTCTTCAGCCTCAGGAAAAAAAATATATTCTATTCCCACGGTTTTGGCTGATCCCCTCTGAGTCTGTGTGAGGCATGATGGCTAAGAACTGTTCTTACTTGAAATAAACTGGATGGCCCATCCCTAACCAAAAACAGTATTTAAAATGTGACAGAGGAGCAGTTGTCCAAAAATTAACAACAAGCTGATGGCCTGTATCTGGAAATTAACTGCCAAAGACTCAGGTTCTAGAATACATGTATTCAAAATTAACATTAAATAAATATTGCTAGATACCAATAAATAAGCCACAGAAATAGGCTCAATCTACTTCTGGCATTGTAGGAATCTTGTGTGCTACATACACTTAAAAAAAAACCATGGAAGTGAAGCAATAGCAAAAAAAAAAAAAAGCAAAAATTGCACTTGATAGGAAATCAACTGGCTGAAATCCATGCTGGTCAGAAAGAGAATGACTACATGTTATAATAAGTTGTGCTGAGGAGTAATTGAGTGGAGAAACTGAAAGAAAATTGAGCAGCAACCACTCCCTGCCTTTTCTAACAAGAATATGTCTCAAAACTTAGTGACACTTTTGAGATGGTAAAAAGTAGCTTCAAAGCAATCAGCAGGAGAGCTGACACCCAGAGCTGCAGAGTTCCAGACAGAGTGGAAAAAATGATGCTGAATCGGATTGCTAACATACTCTGTCCCTATACAAGCAGTGCCACAGAAAAAGGCAGTGGAAATTCCAGAGCCAAGACTTGCAATAAGGTCAAAAATTAAAGCAAAGACCGGAAAAAGATTAATAGAAGGGCAGCACCATCCTCTGCTCACCTGCATTAACCAGCAAGATCTCTCCCTTATTTGCATTTGTTTTTGCATACTGATGTGAGCTCTAGCCTTGGAGCCAGGGGATTGAATTTTTATTAGGCAGGGGCTGTCAAGGCACAGACAGCGGCAGCGCAGCAGGGCTCGAACAGCCTGGGTTTAGCTAAGCGGGACCGCGGCTCTCTCCATAAATACACGGGTGGGGGTAAGTGCCAGGGCGAGGGGAGAGCTATTTCTGATGAGAGAGATTTCCCAAGGACAGCAAATGGCTGTAAAGGGAGGACAAAAGCCCTGCCGGCAGAGGGGACAGGCTCTGCTGCTGTGGCCACCCTGCCGGGCATTGCCTGGCCCCAGAGCAGTCCTCTGGGAGCAGAGGTGGGCTGGAGTGTCCTGATGCAGAGATGGGCACTGATGAGAAGCGATTCAAAGCCTCTGGGCTTGCCCAGGTGCGCTCACAGGACCCAGGGCAGCATCCCTCTGCATGCCAAGGACACCAAGGCTGCCAGCACCGGGGGCATTGTCACACACTGGCACCCTGGTCTCGTGTGCCTCTCCAGCAGCATCCATGTCTCAGGTTTGTGTGGGACAGACACACATTCAGTAGAACTTTCCTAAAGACTTTGTCTGGAAAGCCCAGATTTCAAAACAGTGAATGGGATGTCTCTGTGCTGCCAGCAGCAGTGACTGTGAAATGAATACTAAAAATTAAATAAACACTAAAAAATACTTAGGGAAGAACTGCAGTGTAATTCTTCACTGCTGGTGCTCAGAAATACTCAGTACGCAGCTGGACAAAGGTTCTGCTTGAACAGTGAATTATCAGACTTGAATAATCTCCATATTTCTGTTTCCAGGAGAGACACAGAGCAGAAGAACAGTGAAAGAAGGAAAGCTCCATCATGAAGGGCAGCAAATAAAGTAATAAAAGGGACTCATGACATGGGAGATCCTAATGTGCCTTCAGCACAGGGCTCTGGAGAGGCAGAATGGTGCAGGATGGGGCCTTGACAGAGAACCCACATATCCCTTCTGCTCCAGCAGCTTGTCCCTGGGCCGCAGGGCGTGCTGGGCTCAGGGGCAGCTGGCCTGTCATGCTCTCAGCCCTGCTGCTGGACCCCAACAGGAGGGCAAATTGGTGGCCACAGACCCACAGTCCTCATGCAGGGCAGTCCCTAAGTATCTGCTGGAAGCACAGGGGTTTTCTCTCATCAGTGCTAGGCAGTTATCATTATATTTAAAAGGCTACTTCAGCTTACAGACAACCTGCTTTATTTTTCTCTTTTCTTTATTTTTTTTGTCAGAACTTGAAATAAAGATAAAATATTTGAAAGGTTTTCTGGGGAGGGGGGCTCTGTTCCAGTAAAAACAGCTGGTTCAGATAAATAAATATTATGCTACCATGTAGTAACCACACCACAAGCAGGACAGCACTAGGAACCTAACAGCAAAAATACCCAAATTAAAAACTGTATTTCAATCCCCAAGCTAAGACACAAACACGGAATGTGAAGGAAGATTTTTTTTTATCCATCTGCTTTCCTGACAAGACCATCAATTACATAATTTGTAAAATGCATAGTTGTATTACTCCTATCTGGAAATTACCTGACCTAAAAAGTTTCAGCTGATTGGTTTAAAGTACTGCAAAATACTCTTCTTCAACCATGTAATCTAGAGCAAACCCAGAGTTTATCAGCCTCCTTATCTGGCTTCCTACATCCCGCATCAAAGCCCTTCACTTCTGGTGATGCTTTGAAATAAACATAAGAGGCTTTTCCTAAATTTATTCATCAGGTCACACTGGGATCTCATTCATGCTGTAAAGGAGATGGCAAAGAGACAAGAGACAATCAGCTTTCCAGCTGGGTACCCTCAGCTGGAAGATACAACTTTAGAAGATGCTGCTGGACTGAAGGAGAGCTTGGTAAACACCAGCCCAGCTCACCCAGACAACACAGCTGTGTAAGTGAGGTCTACAACTGGCTGGGAGGAGTTTTGCTGCTACTCACAGCAGAAATCAGCTGTTCCCCTCAAATTTTGGCAATCTCACCCATTCCTTCTTAACATGCTGCTTTTTGAAGCTCTGTCTACCAGAGTTTTGAGGAAAAGCCTCAGAATAACTGAGAATTTTCCCTTTTTATCTGGAGCTGGCCCCTCGATGAAGTTCACTCAAAATCAGCCTTAGCCAGGGTAATTGGAAAAGTTGACCCAAGCTGTCAGCTTCCTGTGCCTTCTAACCTACCACCCTCCTCTCTCACCCCTCAGGACAGTGATGTTTATTGTCACAACTGATTTTGATGGCTGTGTGGGGACTTGTGTTCTTTTAGTTGATGTGCTGCAGAAGTCCTGCTGGGAGCAATAAACATCCCCAGCCATTCACAGGGACCAAAACCCAACCTGAGGTGATATTTTGCGAATGTAAACAATCAACTTCAACGGAAAATTGACCAGAAAAATTATTTCCAAGCAGCACTGTTGGTTCCAAACATGTAGAGAGGAGTTCAACTGTGTTAAAATGGTCCCGAGAAAAGACTTTAATAAATCACTCAAAGGGAAGAGTAGCCCCATATCCTTCATATCTGCCTTGAAGTGGAGAGCTCGGCATTGATGTGCCTCCTGCCCCCCTGTGTCCAAACAGATCCAGACCTATCAGTGCTCATGAGGGGATTTTTAAATCTGCAGCCAACATGCACTCAAGGGCCACCTTGGCTCCATCAGCCCCGGAAAGAGACACTGTGCATGTTCCATGGGACTGTGCCACGTGTGGCTCCTCGTGCCCAGAGCTGGCTTGCCCAGGCAGCTGGGGGTGAGCTGAGCTGTCACACCCACCTGTGCTGAGAAACACAACACTGCTCTGGCACAGATGTGGCCCAGGGCTGGGGCCACTCAGCACTCTGCCAGGGGAGCGTGGGTGCCAAGGAATACTTCTCCAATGTGCTTTGGATGGGGACTCACATTTGGATAGCAGGGAAATTTACCCACCCCAACCAGTCAGCCCCAGCATCAGTCATGCTCCCTTGTTTTACTCATTTGCAAATAAATCCAAAGAGCAGCTAGGAGCCAGTACTGCATTCTAGACACTTCTTCAAAACTTGCACAAAGACGTATGGAATTACAGCAGTAAATATACAACAGTATATTATTGTATATTAATTTTAAGATTTTCTTGTCCCTCTCATAGGAAATAGGCAGTCCTTCGTTTTAATGGGAGGGAAATATTCACATTCCTGAACATGGACTATTGGACTTCTCCCAGTGACTGTTCCTACCATGTGATCTAAAATTCCTGTTTTCCTTTCCCCAAGCTTGCAGCAAACAAAAGCATTTGTTTGGGGGAAGTTTGTCTAGAATTATGCAGTTCTAAATAGAGTCCCATGGAGAAGAGAGAGGAAGAAAACATGGCTTAGGTAGGAGAGGTGGAAGGCTAGAAGGTTTACTCTAGACTTTCACAAGAAGTTATGAATATGAAAAGATGTACACAGCAAAAAGTTTAGCAGCAAGAAGTTTAACAGCTCCATCATGGATGGTCTCCTTCTAGCTCATCTTTTGCCTCATGCATGATCTAAATATAAATCCAAGGCACAGCTTCACGAGGAATACACTGCCCATTTTTTAGCAGCACCAAGCCTGTGTCAGTGTATGCAAACCCAGAGAGGGAGTAAAAGGCAGTGGAAGTCATGCCTGTGTGTGACTGAGTGGAATAGCAAGATGAGCAATGCTGGAATGAGATGTGACTCCACTGAGGTCACAAGGGCTTCTAACTGCCCCCAGTCAGCTCCAGCCTCAGACCTGGGAGGATCTGGGCATATATAAAAATAGGGTGTGGAAACAACCTTGTCCTTTTAGCTGCTTTCCCATTTTACATTTGCTGCCTGCTTTAAGCCACATCCCAGGGGCTGGGTAGGGTTAGTGCAGAGCTGTTATGCCAACTCATTCTTGATTCCCTGATGAGAGAATTCCCTGCCTTGCCTTTTGTAGTGCCCAAGTGCTGCCAAGGGATCATCACAGGGCTTAGCACAGAGCTCATGTTGCTGTCTCACTGTATATTGTACTGTGCTGTTATTCCTTCACTTTTCTGCCTAAGCAACAGCTGCAGTAACTTTCCATCCCTTGGCTAATTCACCAATTAATCCAAACCAGGATTTCCATGAGGTGGCACACACCTGTATCTGGCCATATTTTCTTTGTTTGCCTCATTTAGTGCAGGCAGAGATGGGAAAGTCTGACCAGTGAGTAAATCTACCCCAGCCTTTTGCTATCAGCTGACCGTCAGCAGACAGGCTCTGGGCACAGGGCTGTGTCCAGATGTGTCACTGCCAAACTGCCTGGTGCCAGAGAAATATCCCTTGTCGTACCAAGCTTTTTAAAATTTCTCTCCACAGATCAAAATCCCTGTAGCCAAACCAATGTTGTTTGCCTCTTAACTGTTTCCGTCAGAGGAAAGCAGAACAGACCTGTTTGGGGACATCTGTTGTACACAGCCTCTTCAGGCAGAACAAAGGGAGCTGCAAATAGAGGAGCCTGCATCCCAAGACGGGCTGCCAGAGTAACCAGCCATATATTTCCCAAGACATTTTCACCTTCCTCTCATTTCAGGAGGCCTCTTTGGTCTCAAGTGTCCCCATGACTATACAGAGAGGGGAGGGGAAAACTTGGATTTTACACTGTTGGTGCTAACCCTGGAAGAGGTCCCCAGATACATCCCTCCTCATCATCGGCTAAAGAGCATCATCAGATTTACACTGAGTTTTTATGGAGTCTCACTGCTAGTGCTCCAACTACAGTGGTCTTTTCTGTTTAAGGGTGCCATGGGAGTCACATAAGGCTGAATTGACTTGCAGCCCATGCAGTTAATGGGGAAAAATAACCAAAGCCCACCTAAAGCCCAGGTCATACACACTGTGCACAAGCTGGTGGGAAAAAGCAGGATAGAGACCAGTAGCATTGGGTAGTTCTGCTTTTTGTGTGTGTGTGTGACCCAGCAGAAGCCTGGGATGATTCCCCTGAGGAAGAAGAGATCTCCCTGAAGAAGGGTTTCTAAAAGAAGCTTGGTCTCTGCAGCCAGTTACTACACAAAACTTGGTAACTTGCAGCACAAGCCCTTTTGAAGGCTTTTTCCCCTCCTTCTTTCCCTGCCCTTACAGCAGAATGTATATCATGCCCAGGACCCCAGAGAGCAATCAGGGCAAGAAAACAGTTTGACTAGGAAATCTTTCCAATGTCAACATCCTCTATCCCGGGGCTTTGCTTTCCGTGAAAAAATGGACTATGTGTACACATTTGTGAGGACTGGGCTTAAAGGCAAAGACTCATCCTGTGGGTTTAAAAAAAACCTTAAAAGATATTCTATGACCTAAAGTGATTGTGCTCCCTGAGTACTCTAGTGATGTATTTAGCAACATTTAGCAACATATTTCTTTAGACTGAGCAAAACCTTGGGCATTTCAATGTAGAGAAGTCCTGGGGCCACAGGATTCTGTATCAGACCTTATCCATCAACACTGTAAACTGTTGCTCCAGTCCTCAGCAAAAGTTGTGGAGTGATTTAGGGACTCCCAGGCTATTCAGACTCCCAGGATCTGGGCTAGAACATCCATGGCTAAACAGATCCCTAAGGTTTTTATGTCATCACCCTGAATTTCTACTGGAGCAGGAAAACCCTGGCTTGATCAGTGCTGTGACTTCTCCATGTAGCCAGCCCAGCTAGAGCAGAGATAAGCAACTGAACCCGTGCATTAAGGCTGAAAGTCAGATTGGTGGTGGCTGGTCCTGGAGAGCGACCCAGCAGGATCTGCTGAGCTGCACCAGTCAGTTGAGCCACTGGTTAGGGATTGCCACAGCACACAGTCTCTTCCATGCCTCATCCTTCCTCAGTCTCACAGCTGATGAAAGGTAATCCTTGATGCAAAGCTACCCAAACTATGCTTCCCTTAGGGGCACATATCCTTGCCAAGAGAATCCATAAAACAGTTACATTTCAGTAAGGTTCACGACCACCATGCTGAAATATTGCCATTTCAATAGAAATACTATTAATTCTGCAAGACAGGAAGGCATGAGCATTTTGAGAATGCACAACACCAAGAAGCAGCTTACTTCACAAGACTGACATGCGTATTAAATTGAGGAAGTCGTATCCATGACTAAAAATAAACCTATGCCATTTCCCTGCTTGAATTTCCTGTCGATCTTTAAGAGTACAGAGACCTAACCAAGTCATTCTCTTAGAAGGAAACATTTGAGATCATTAGCAACTTGCCTGCTGGGAGGTTCTCAAATCCAGATGTCTTTGTGGTAAATTTGCACAGAGCGTTTGATACCTATTAATCCCCTCATTTACAAACCACGTGCAACTCATAAAGTCAGCACTACACTAAGAGAGGCATGACTGGTGATTGCTATGCTTGCAACAGACAGACCTTGGATTAAAATGAGGTTTCATTGTTAAGTGAAAAGTGAACTTCCAGGCACAGTTCTCTAATTTAAAACATCTGAAAAATTAACATTCTCATTTGGGCAATTTTCCAGGTCAGATGGTAGTGCCTGGATATTCTCTATCTCATCCACAGTAAGTGTCTAAACATTTGGCTCACTTCTCTAATATATGTAAGTGAAGGATTATGTTGTTTTGATTAATCACCCCAGAATATGTTCATCATCCCTCATCAGAGGTATTTGTTCCATTACTGTGTTTGGCTCACCAAAAGCAGAGCACATGTCACCCTCTGACAGTCCCCACACACTTTGGCAGTTTCATATTTGGGTGACTCCAGTTGTTTTCATTTTGGATAATTTCTTGAATCCTTTCAGCACCTGTCAGCTCTAGAGCTTAAATATGCTATTGGTCAGGTAGGGGTTTGTGAGGGTTTGGTGTGGTTTTGGGGGTTTTTGGGGTTTTTTTGAGTTGTTTTTTTTTTTTTTAGGAGTTTGTTTGTTTGTTTGTTTGTTTTGGTTGGTCTGGTGGGGTTTTTTGTTGTTTTTTGGGGTGTTTTCTGGGGTTTTTTTGGGGGGGGGGGTGTTTGTGGGTCAGTGATTTTTTTGTTGGTTTTTTTTTTCCTACAATTTAAAATCTCTTAACTCATTTATATTCCATGATTCCAAGCAGATTTAAAACACAGTGCATCCTACAGTGGGTCCCTACTCCTTTGGTTTGCTTTCCAGACTCTTCTTCTTACATCTTCAATAGCACCTCTATTCATGGTCATTGTAAGCTTGAGCAGCCTTTTGAAGGAAGTGACTTCCATCTCAGCTTGGTGGAAACTTGGGCTTACGAGACTGAAGAAGGTTACATGGGGTCTAATGGACTCCAGTAAGCCATGCAGAAGAACTTCCATTAAAACATGTAAAATAATCTTCATGTTCTATTTGGTGCTTCCTTGTAATGTCTCTGATGGATAATATCAACCATTTTGGGGTACCATCCTTCAAAAAACTGAGAAATAAAACAACGAGGGTGTAGGAAAAATGAACTGCTAGGAAGGGTTGAAGCTGATTGGTCTAGCAGGAAAAGAAAAACTTAAGGAGAGATATTAAGAGCCTTTAAGGAAAAGACAGATGCAAAAAGGGAGAAAAGAAATTATTCATATGTTCTTTGGAGATAGAACAAGTGTAATGTATTTTGATTGCACCAAGAGAGACTAAGGGTTGGTGCGAGAGACAGCTTCCTCTAGTGATAAGGACAGTAAACAGTGGAAAAGATTGCCTAGGGAGTTTGTGGAATATCCATCACTCTTAGCTTCTAAAAGCAAATGTGACAGATGTGAGTTGGAATAATTCTGGTATAGCTGGACCTGCTTTGTTCCTGCTTTGGGCAAGGACTGTGGACAAGTTTTTCCTCGAGGCAGTCTAGCAGAGCTATTTTTTTAATACTTGGTGATAATGTGCCTCATAGGCAGAAAGGATTAAAGATGTAATAAATTTTTTTTAAAAATCAAGAAAAGAAGGAAGATAAAAAGGCCTTGGGTATCACCAAGTTTTGGGAAGCTAAAGGTATGCTTTAGTCTTCAAAGAGTCCTCTGATCTGTTTTTGTTTTGCATAAAGTTAATATAAAATATCACTTTGTAGACAGCATTACAAAGCCTGCTGCCTTCAGAAAGGTCACTTGAGGGGGATAAGCTGGGTAGGGACTGGAGCCATTTCAGATACCTCATCAAGTTTCTTGTATTCATCCCAGTGGTGGGCCTCACGAGAGGAAGTGCACATATTGCCTGGCCAAGCAAAGATTTGTGCTATAAAGTTCAGAATACTTTTGGAAGAGATTCAAAGATAAACATTTTTTTTTTTTTAATAAGGAAAAAAAAATGGGAGTGAAACTGAATTTTAATGACCACATACAGAAAGGAAGAGAGAATTAAGCTGGCCATAAGTGTTTATGATAAAAATATTAGAGATCTGCTCACAGTTCATGTAATGGAGTCTCAGTTTACCATATTTCATACTATGTACAAGGATTACAGATATCCAGGTGGAGAAGGAGGTTGCTCAGTTGTCTCTCTTCCCACAGAAGAAACAAGAAGAATATGTGCTTCACAACGCCAACAGGGCCATGTTTTAGAATTCCAATTAACTTCCTCTTCTCCTTAAATCATCCAGTACTCCTATATAAGCCTCCTAAATCTTCCTCACAGTTGCTTCAGTAAAATACAAAACCACATCCATCATATTAAGGTGCCTTCCCCAATAGAACTCATTAATAGATTTTCCAAATTCTGACTTCACTGACACAGTATTTAATGAACTGTTGAGATTCAAATCAGAATTCAAATGATGGGGAAATTGAGGTCTAAAACAACATAGACGTAAGATGACATTTTTCCAAGAGCCTCACAGCCCTTATTTCTGTGAATATTCTCATCTGTAGTAGTATAAACAGGGAGCACCTCCACTAAATGTGGCAAAATCCCCCAATAACTGCCCATCAGCAGTCCCACTGTGACATCATGATCAGTCCTGAAAGTGCTCTCATGAATTACCATTTAGATCATACCTTTTTTGAAAGCCTTCAGCAATAACAGAGAAGAAAAAAACTTCAATAAAAGCACCTCGCAGTTCTTCTCACTGCATAATGACATTTGATAAAAAGAGAAAATCCATATTATTTTTTGTTTATGAAGCTGATGTGCTTTCCAAATGCATACAGCAAAGTCAAAATACTTAAACCAAAAAAAGCATTTCCAAGGTAAATGTTGTTAGTTTAAGGATATTGTATGAAAATTAGATGAAAAAATGGCATTTGAGCAGTTATGGGTACATTCAAGACAAAGAAGAAAAAGACTGCTTAAAATGACATACAGGCTGTTTTGATAGTCAAGACGTTCAAGCTGTGGGAAGTGGACTTGTAACATCAATTAATGCTTCCTCTTCCTTCCCAAAACACTCAGACCCATGACAAATACCAAAATTCATTCAGAAGCAAAAAATTCTCTGAGAACCCCCCTCTATCCTGATACAAGTGTAAAGTTTAAACTCACATCTGGCTAACTAGAATGGTCTGTACTTCTTTAAATAACTTTAAATTAGGAAACTTTTGATTATGATTTGTGGACCACTTAAGTCTCATAAACAATATGCAACTTAGTAATACTTTTTTTTTTTTATCTGGAAAGCTGGAGAGGACAGTTTCCAACTAGTTAATTTCTTTGATTTTTCCCCTTGAAACAGAAAATTACATTTTTTTCCATTCAGTACAAAGCAAAAGCATAATCCTCAAACATATCTAATATGTAGCCTAAATCTGCCAAGTTTACATAGCAAAAGAAAAAAGAGGCAGGGGAGGGAGTTGGGGAGAGTGGGAGAAAGAGAATTACTTTGGAGCTAAATGACAGCAGTTGGTGAAGGTGAATGAAGAAAATTGAATTCTGTGTGTTTGTATTGTGTGGATTAATTTATGGAGCATGAATGTCTTTGAATGCTCTTACTATACATATGAATACTTTTGATCAAGAAAAACACCCTTGGTGAAGAATAAAGAAATTACGAGATTTTGATACTTCTAAACTCTGTATGAAAAGCCCATGCTGAACAAGAACAAAAATCACAGATTCTTTTAAACATATACAATTAGCCACAGTTATGTAAACATGAGTATATATTCAATTTGTAAGCACATATTAAAAGGAAATATGTTGAAAACATTTTCAGAATAAGACATAATATACTGAACAAAATCATAGCACAAATAGGGAATTTCTTTCCCAGGAGAAAGTCATTATAATAGAGGACCCTGGGGCTGCCAGAATGGACTCTATTGGACTGAGGGCTCACCACAAAGCCACATTTCTCTTTCTTGGCCACCTCAGGATGCTGACACTGACATCCTTTTCTCTGGCACCAGTCCCACTTGTGTAGAAGCGTGGATAGCTAATTCCCTATATGCTTACTCTTAGGGTTTTGGTTTTTTCTTTCTTGGCCCTGTGAAGCACAGTTTAGGTGGCCAGGACAGCTCACTCACATGTATTTGAACACTGAACAGAGGATGTTCAGGTGATGAGAAGAGGTTTCCATAAGGCAAGGTTTCCTTGGTCCCTTACTTCTTTTATTTGCCATCCATCATGTTTCCTACCTAAGCCTCGTATTCCTATTCCAGGTTATAAATTGGTTGAGCTCCTCACAGATAAATGTTCCACTCCCTTTGCTCTTATGTGAATGTTCTGATACAAAATTAAAATGTTGTAGTTTCTAGATATGATACAGCCTCAAGTGGTACTCATCAGAGATCTTTGAGCATCTCACCTAGCTTTTGACTGACCAAACACTATTGAAAACTGTTTCCAGCCTTTCATTCGTAATTTCATGCAGCCATTAATTAAAATGAAAATCCATACTACAACACTTTTGCTTCCTTTTTTGCAAACTTGACACTGTTCTATGATTGTCCTAACATAGATCATATCACTGTCAGTAGCTGATCCTTAGACTGGAAAATGCAATATCAACTATGCACTATAATGCCAGCCATCACATTTGTTGACTGCAGTTCCAAGACAACTTTGCTTTTTGATGTATAAGTTGGTGTGACTGCCAGTAAAGCTAGAGGGTTTTGTGATTCTATAAAGGCTCCTCTGTGCCAGCAGTGTGAGCATGGGGTAAGCCCAGTGACCATGCTGGAGTGAGGGCTACCACAGGAATACCAGCTGGCTCTGGACGCATGAAAGAGCTGCTGGATGAATGAATGGTAGGTACCACTTCTTCTCTGCTTCTTCCCCTTTTCATTGTACCTAGACCAGCCCTCTGGTCTTAGAGCCTACCTTTCTTTCTCAAAAGGATCCTGTTTAGCAGTTCTACTTGATTTTACCGGTGGATCTACTCCGAAGACCATACAGTTAAAATGCCTGAACTCACCAGATGCCAAAAGTCGTGTTCAGAGTTGCATGTCATGAGGCAGACAAAGCACCTAGCAGAAATCTTTACCTTGGCTCCCAAATTGTGCATGAAAATCACAAATTTGTTGGGAAAACAGGCAGCATCTTCCCGGTCCAGAAGAGCTAATGTGATGCTAACAGGTGGAGCTCTGCAGTGTGCTGCACTGCACAGTGCTATGTGATAATGTGCTTAGTTTCATATGGTCATTAAAACTGATTGGATCTTAAGTGTCTGCACTTAAAAAAGATTTGGGACAGGACAAAAGTACTGTGCCAGCAACAGCTCAAAACAATAGCTCAGACCAGAACAAGGGAGAGAAGCCATAGATTGCTGATTTTCTGAGCATTTGAGTTTGTTTATGGAGTGTTTCCCAGCTCTAGTTTTTCAGTGATAGGGTTTAACAATACCTGTTTTTCAGAGAAAACCAACCATAGCAATTTGTGAGAAGACTGTGAGCAAAGTACACACCATATATGTTGTGATATAAAAAAACAGTTTTAGCTAACTGATACTATTTCATTATTTCTGAGATACATGCTCATAGTGAAGTCCAATGTTTTTCTCACTGTGCTGACCTAAGAATTCCCTTAAAATTCCCTGGGTAATTACAATGAGTTTTTGTAGAGATGAGAATCTGGCCCATCTGACTCCAAGCATCTGTGAAGTGTGAAGCACAAATTTCTGAAAATTAGATTGTTTTGTCAAAAAAAATCTTAAACTTTAAATATTCAAGAAGCAAGAGATGTCAAAATAAATTTTGTACACCTCAAAGCAGAACAAAGTAACAGGCCCCAAAGAGTAAAGGGAGATTCCTAGCTTGTGATTTAAGTGCTCTCTTCTCTAATTTTAAATAAAAATATTTTTCAAAGTATGAACCTCTTGGGCACTATCATATTATGTCACCAAATAATTCATTAAGGAAAGTTAGCTCTACCTCTGCTCTTTGACGTGCCAGAGGTTTCTTTGGCTGAAATAGCCTGTTATTCCCAAGGATGGAAGGGAGAAGAGAGTTATCTTCATATTTCTTTTTCAGAGCATGATGGATTGAAAACAAAACAAAGAAACCCTAAATAATGAGATAGTGAGGAAACTAATTCTAAAGGATTCTAGAGTACTGTAGTAGTATGTCACTATCCATAGCAGGACAAGGCTCTGTTCCCTCTCTGTGCACAAATTGCTTGATTGCTTTCACTGTCACGGTTTGCTTCCTAATATTTGGCCTGACATTTCCTGTTTCTAGCCTTGGGTTTATATGGGTTTGATCCAGCCTGCCCTGAAATTTATGGAGACTTCAGTGTCCCCTCTTCCTCTTGCTGGAGCCTGTTGGCTGCTCCAATGATTTCTCTCTTCCATTTTGGCATTCAAGTCCTTCCAAAACATCATGCCTCTTGTTCTGTACATGCGCACAGACAGAAAGGAGAGACAAGATAAAAATCCCTTTGCCCTGTGTGGTGGCCAAGAGGTATGGAATGGTTCACATGGCAGCAGTGTAGGGAGCAAACTGGACCTCCTGTCCCTGGCAGCCCTTGGCAGGCACCCCAGCCTTCCCCCACTACTCCCACTCTACTGCGACTGCCAGTACCAGCAGAAACAAGAGCTGCTGCAACTCTCTACCTTTGTAAAACACTGCATGTTGAGTTTTTGAGGTGCCTAGACACAATCCCACTCCTAATCCTGGGATAATGACTCCCACTTGGGTGATTTGTCTTTAAATTTGACTCAAAAACTGAGTGGATACTGCTCCTTGTTCACATGTTAAGATAGCACTTAATTATCTCTAGAGATAATCTCTCTTTGAGTGATCTGCTTGTTTGACTGGAAACACACTGGGTTTGTAAGGCATTGTAAAGAGACAGGTGCATACTTTCTAGGTGCTCAGTACCAAAATATGTATCAGGCTATTCTCCCACTGACGACCAACAGCTTTGCACTTCTGGTGGTGGAGTATTTAGTAATTGTGGACTGATATTTTCTTGTCCAGCCTTATCAATTTAATGTTAAGTTCTTGGAGGATTGTAGTTTGCCCACAGTGGTAGGCTTTGGCCCATAAGTATTTCCCTTTGATCCTATTTCTTGTTCTTACTACCACTTCTGTTCAATGAGTAAAGTACCAAAGATATATATTCATCTTGACAGCAAGAATTTTCACCAGGCTGCTGTTAACACATTCTGCAGGGAATGTTACTATATTCAGGGATGGCTTGGCATATATTTTCTTTTTAGCAGCTTGCTTTTATAGGTCTGTGGCACTTTTAAGAAGGGATTAAGCTTTATCATTGTAAAATGATAGCAACCTAGGACTCTTCTTCCAAGGTAAATCATTGGAACAGAGTGGCCTGCGTCGGGGCTATTATCTGAAAGCACGAGGCTGAGGGTACCAGGCCTGCTGAAATGATTCCTGCTGTGGTCAGCGCAGAGTCTGACAGTCATCTGGTTCCTATCAGATTGTGCACAACATGTGCACAGACAGAGAGGGATGGGCAGCCAAGGCAATTTTAGGATCTCAGGTAGGTCAGCTCAGTCAGGCAGTGAAAAGTATCTGTGTTGTGGGTGGGAGGGTACGTTTTTCTGAGGCACCTGTAACGATCTCTGTATACACCACTGAATAAGGGAGGATCCTGGACTTATTCCTAGTCCCAGTTTTCAAATGGAACACACTAGATCATGCCTACTAATCTGCAGGGTAGTTGCTTGAAGAAACCTAATCAAGAATCATCCAAGAGAAGCCAGGAATGATAATTAAACAGTGTGGACAATGTTCTGATACTCAAGTTCATTCCCATGCTCTCTCTTATGTAGAGCACAGACTAAATGTTATGTATATTTCATCAGCTTTGGGTTGGTTTGGCACATACACACATGAACCCAACTGTTTACCAGGTCTTTGATATCTCTGGCCATGTCTGCCAAACAGTGACATCTCCAGGTTTTTGGAGACACACTTCAGTTTCAGAAGGTGCTCTGAGGAAGCATCTGTGATCTGAATGCTGTGAGCCAAATGCCTTTATCTATGATGCTCTATCTTGTATGCCCAGACTGCCTCAAAAATTCAAGTACTCTGTGCATGTGGGTGGGAGTTCTCCTTTGGCATGTGCCCAATTCCACAAAATTATAGATACGAGCACTTGTTTCATATGGTTTGTTGTCAGCTTCCTTTCAGTTGCTTCCTTGACAATGGTAAATAATTGGCTTGATTGCTTTCTGTGCCTTTCTCTTACCCATTTTTCTAGCAATTTGAGAATCTCACATCTTGGTTCATCTGCTGTACTTTCATGACCAGAAAATTAAGTCAGCTATGTATATCTAATTCCCTCTTTTTGTTGTGTACCTCAAAGTTGTAGCATTGCAGTTTCAGCATCATAAAGAGTTACAAGCAATAACTCTTTTAAAATGCTCTCTAGTGATTTAGTGTCATTATCTACTTCAGTTGCTTTACACCCTCAAACTTAATGGTGAAAAGACTCACATCAAACATGATTGCTAGACATTTCTTCTTCCTTTGGGTGTCTTTTGGTTCTGTGGTGACAATGAACTCAGACAAAAAGCCACCAGCTGTCTTCTGCTGTAGGAATTGGTATTCCAAAATACAACTCACTAACATCACATAGTGTTGTTGCCTTTTCAGTCATACAGCCTTATTTTGGGACAGGATAAATGGTTGTGTGTTTTCTGGTGGTATGTAATAGTTATATGTGATAACCATGTCTGTGCTGGCTTTTTGTCCCCTTTTTTCAGAATTCAATAGCTGTTTGATGGTGGGAAAATAGTAAAAATAATGTCTGATAGTTTGAAAAACTATTATTAAAGGCATTTAGAAATTATCTTTAGGTGCAGCTTTGTGGCTTTTACCTCTTTGGCACATAATCCTAAGGAGGTCAGCAAATGCATGTGAATGACATGGCAGAAAAGTACATTTTACTGTGGTTGCAGTCAAATTTCATTCCACTTACTGAACTCTATCAAACCAGGTTGTGGCCAGCAAAAGGTTGTGAGATACATGCTGATCCCAGTAGATTTAGCTAATTCTACTTATATTTTTGACAGGGATTACTCATTTCTGCAGATAGGAGCCTAAATGCCGCTGCCAACTTTCTCCATCTAGATGAGGTCATAACCTTGCAGAGTAGCAGTTTGACTTACCTGGCTTTTAACATTACCAGCGTTGGCCATGAAGCACTGGGAATCATCCTGCTTCTCCAAAGCAAGTAATCCTCATCCGGAAAGGTATTTAGTCATGAACTCCAGCTGTCCTGTCCTGGCTGCTGTGCTTGCTGAACTTTTTCTCATCCAGTCACAGCATGGGGAAAGTGGAAGCATACTTACATACATGCTTCAGGGACACCCAAAAGGCACTTTCAAGAAAAGGGAGCTTGATTACCAGCCAATCCTTCTTAGTTCTCAAATGAAATAAACATTGAAGTGAAGTGAAGCATGGGCATGTGAAAAGAAATAACATCCTGCTGGTTCTGGTAGGAAAAGTGTGTAAGAGAAGGGTGCAGCAAAACACTCATGCACAGAGTCATTGTGATCTGTGTAACAGAAGATGCTTATCCCGCCTGAGTTGGTACAGTCACTGACACAGTGACAGCCCTGTTGACCTCACCTTCAAGGGACTCAGCGTAATGCTGGCAGCTTCAATTTTATACAATCCTACCATCATTATAGGACTTTGGTTGACTGAGTTTTTCTCTCAGACAAGACTGAAATCTTATCACTTCACATATTTCCTACTATCCTACTGCTTCTTTTGCATTTGATTTCCCAAGAGGTTTTGTTTTTTTTTTTTTAGTTTGCATCATGGGGTTTTATCTTGGAACAGGTTTTTTGATGCTACCCTGTATAGGTTTTCTGAGGTTTACAGCATCATTCCTGTTTCCATGCCCTTGCACCACATTAATAATACATGTCTGCAAAATCTGACTCTTGGTCTCACTTCCTGCCTGCTTGACAATGTTATTTTGCATTATTGCTTTTATCAGTACATTTAATCTCAATGACTTCTCTTTCCATGAATACTGTATACAAAGTCTTTGTGCAGGGAGACCTATATTATTCCTCAGATTATTCATTTTTCCTTTTTAATTTTGTTTTTCTAGATTTTGCCTCTGTGCATTTGGGTTTTGCATTCATATGGGTACCTTTCTGTGCTTTCTCTCTTCTACTAGTGGATTAACAGTTTTGGGTCTGGTTCGTTTTAAACCTTGCAATTGCATGGGACACCGCTCCTCACCCTTGCATGCAGCTCCAGCTTTGGGAGGCTTGTTGAGGAACAATCTCATATTTAGGTACTTTAAGATTTAATAATCAAAGAAGCTTTGAACAGTTCAGCAAAGTGGTCATCTGTTCCAGACCGATCAGATGCCCTTTTTGGGTAGAAACAGCCTTAGAAAGTTTTTAGTTCTGCACTTGGGTGAAGACAGCTTAGTGGCTGCGCATCTCAGAGAGCAGTGCAGCCACATTTATTTCATTCCTCCTTCTGCCTGGCTTCACTGCATCCTATATCTGTTTTCCAGTGCAGCTAGGGAATGTCCAAATGATGAGCATGGTCTTCTGTATACAGGCAGCTATGGCACAGTGCCATGATTATTGGTTTTTCTTTAGCTGAAGGATCCAGAATTCATCCCTAATGACAGATGCAATTGCAATTGCCAAGCAATAAAGGCTCCCAGTTAGAAAATAAGCCGATGAGGGCACAGGTTCACTTTGATATTGTCAGCAAAATAGTCTGTTCAAAAATACTACAGGAGGTGAGAATGATGCAAAAGCGGGGCAGTGGCATTACTGCAGGTCTGCAACAGCATTCAACAGTGCTGCCAATGTGATGACAGTGAGGTGAAGGCTGCTTTGTGGGAGGTTCACACCGAATCACATCCATTTGCAGGTGCCAGCAGACACAGTGTGGGTAAAGAGCAAGATGAGCACACTGCTGGCTAGGATGTGTTTTCCTTGGAGATTACACCAGCGGAAGAAGCTCTGATTAATAAGCTGAAAGCAAATGCAAATCTTATTAATGCTTACTAGGAATCCAGTCCACAAGTCAGCATCTCTTTAGAAAGAGAGTTACTGTCAGTAAAACACTACATCAAGGCTGTCGGTGTGTGATAGGGACAAACAGATGAGGCACTAGAGAGAACACTATGAGCATGAGTAACAAGGGGCAGATGTGGGAAAGAAGGCAGGTAAGACAATCTGTGAGAAGCTCGGCCCCTACCCCAAACTGTGGGATCACCCACCAGCACTCCACTGTCAGCAGATAGCTGGAAACTCACTGCTCGTATATATACTTTGTACCTTCCTAATAATTGTCCCAGGTAGACTAGGACAGCCCACTGCTTCTGAGTGGTATTCAGGAGGAGGAGGAGTGCAGGCAACCAAAGGACTCCCAACCCTCTAATAAGTTCATTAGCATATGTCTTTGCTAATGATACACATGGAACCAGCCTACTTCCAGCTGACAGATATCTGGGTTATTTTACCATTAGGGAAAAAAAAAAAAAACAAAAAAAACAACCAAACATAAAAAACCAACAAACCAAGCAAACTGGGAAATCACACCCAAAATAGATTAAAAGAACATGAGAGGTGGAAGGTCAAGAGTTCAACAGTTGAGTAGTGCCAGAACTGGGACAGTTTACATAACCTTGCTGTAGCCTCCCTGAGTGCATGCAGCAGTTAGTCACAGGAACATGAATCGGTTTTTTTGAGAGGATCCTGACTCATTCGGTGATGTAATGGCCAAAAGGATCAGAGAGAAAATAGAAATATGCCTCTCCTCACATTCAGGAGATGGCACTGTGCAAAAATTCAGCCTCACAATGGAAAGAGTATTACTAATTTTCTTCATGCTTCTGCAGTACAGCCTGCCTAGAATATTTATACTTTTTCACAAATAGTAATTAATCTTCAGGCTGCACAAGTAAGAAGACATTTTTGTCCCCATTTTGTATGTTGGGAATAGAAGTACTATAGTCAAAGTACTCCCTCAGATAATCTGAGTATCCTCATGGAGTCAGTTCTTAGCATGTGCTGACATTTTAGACCTAAAGATTGCTGTGTTAGTTCTGTTACACAGTGTGGCTTGGAGACAGTGGCAGACAAGAAACTGTTTACATCTATTTTTTGGCATTTAGAGGTAGTTCTTTGAAAACTGCATCCTTCTGGGAATCACAAAGCCCTACATGGGACTATTTCCTGGAAACATATCTGCAGTTTATCAGTGCATCTACTATGGTGTTGGTGTCTACCAATAAAGGAAGAAAGTAGTATTTAAGAATAAACTTGGGCCTTATTCTGCTACAGGAAGCCAGCCTTCCCAGCATTCCTCTGATGCTCAGTGGAGGGCTAATGCTGACAGCAGAAGGAGAACAATGGCACATCTTTATGTATATTATCTGTTCTTCATCTCTACAAAATTATATGATGCAATATACACACTGCCTCCTGTATATTTGAAAATATCCTATCCCAGAAGAGAACTGCTATATTCCTTGGCTGGATTATAAATACAACAAGTTCCTGTTCTTATCCCACAGGTTCCTCACTGTCATTTAAAAAATATCTTTACTGAAAGTCAATGCCTTTTACCAACTTTCAGAGAATTTCAAATGTTTATTTGAGTACGTAAAATAAGAATAAGAAAATTTTTTCTGAGTTTAGTAGGATGTGACTTCTAATAAATCTGGAAGTTATGAAAAATGGCTTTGATATTTTTCTGCTATTTCTGGATTTCCTAAGGTTGTCCCATGTGTGTTTTTTCCCTCGTGTCAATGTGTAGCCACAGAGCGCAAACACATCTGGAAATTATAAACACGAAAATTTAACTTTTAGAAAATGCATGATGCCATTTTAAATATGCTATTCTTACAGATTTGCTGGTTTTGGAAAAAACCTGTGTAGTGTCTGAGGAAACACCTCTTCCAATTTTTGCTTTTGGGATAGTATAAGACAGTTAGAAAAGCAGGCTTGTATGGATGTAAATGTTTGATATTAGAGCTCTGCAGCAATAAGGAAGGCCTCTTCTGTTTATTCCTTAAAGACATAAGGTGATGACGTTTCTTCTATACACTTGCTCCCACAAATTATTTACCTAATACACAAATGCCAAAGTGCTCTTTTCCTATCCCTGCCAATATCCTTCCTTCAGCTTCTGTGTATTAGTGTAATATTGCTGATGAGCATGATGAAGAGCTCAGTTCAAACCTTCCCTTCTGCTTCCAGGTTGCTGTTCACACCTCAAAGATGATGTCCCCGGGGAGGCAGACCTATCACCTCAGCATTCCCTGGCAGTAATCACCTGTGAGTCAGCAGGACCCATTTAGCACTCCCCAGTTGAAGCACCTCCTGAAAATACAGTGGGATGTTTGAGGCAAATGCTGTCAGCCTCCTAAAATACTGTAGGCAAGTTCAGATCCCTTTCCCACCCCACCCCACTACTCTGCAATTATTTATAATATGCTATACATGACAGGCTGGTAAAATACACCCAGTCAAAAACAAAACAAATGGAAGTGTTGCCAAGTTAGCAATGTAAAAAGGGAGGAAGTGTAAGACAGAAGATAAAACGGTGAGGCAGATTAGTGACCTATCAGTCTGTGACTAGTGTATTGGTTTGAGTGAAGAATTTAAGCATGACGTTTGTTTATCCCTATGAAAGGTAATCTCAATATTAACATTTTTATTAATTAAAAAAAAAAAGAAAAAATAAAGACACTATAACATTTTATACTTTGGGGATCTTTTAAAATACAAGTTCATTAGGATCTGACTTTTAAAAAGTATGCCTCAGAAGAATCCCAAATAATTCTGATGGTTATTCCTGAGCGTCAGCCTAGTTTTACCAAGAGTGGTTTGACACAACCAAGGAAACTGAACTGATGTTCTGCCCTGTTCTACAAAAGACCTGCTTTTACATCTCCTTGATATTACAGCCGTGACTATGTTTGACTGCTTAAAATATTACATTTCATTGAAAACTGTGGATATTTTTTATTCAACATACAGTCATGACAGCTGTCACTGACTTCTTGCCCACTGACAAGTCCAAAAGACACTTGTGTGTAATTTTGTGACTGCTACCCTGTATTTCCAGATGCTAAATTATTAATACAAATAAATCCTAACCAGAATCTGTAATTTTCATATTGCTGTGAGAAGCCATGTATCTCTACTGGAAGATAGGAGCAGGGAATAGGAAGGAGAGGAGAAAATCTTGACACCACATTGTTCAGTACAGATGGCTGCACATTTAAGGTTTTGACAGTATTTCCATGAAAATGACTGAGGAAGAAGCAGCATCTCAATGGACATTATTTCAATATTTTAATGAATAAGTCTTTCAAAGTGAGGTTGGAGAAAGGAGAAAATAGTTTGGCATGAGGAGGAAGGCTACACAGATGAAGGTGGGAGAAAACAGTGTCATGAACTTAAGGTTAAAGTATTTAGGAAAGTTGAGAGAATAGAGTAAAGAACTGTTCCTGTGTTACGTAGGTAAATTTAATTATTTCTTCTGTTTAAGTGGGAGGTTAACTGTAAGGTTTTCTGGGTGATTCCTGAAGGCAAATATTGATACAGTCAAACCATGGTGCTGAGCACTAATGAACAAGACTTGTGTGAGGAGGAGCTGCTGTGGGGACATGTGGGCTTGACTCACACAGAGGGAACACTCCAGCATGTCTCACCCCTGCCACCGGGGCTGCAGGAGCCTGCAGCAGCTTTGTGATCCCAAGGGAAGTACAGGTACCCTTCAGGGGAAACCCAAGGCTTCATCCTATGCTTCCCATGCAACCATCAGCATTTGATTCCTGGCTCCACACCTTATTCTTCTTCAGCTATATAAGCTCAGAATCAGACTTTTGATGACATGCTGCTGAGCCAGTTTTTCTGCCCAGGCTTACAGCAGCTCTGTGGCTGCTGTGTGATGTTGTTTTGGTCTGCTTTCATTGATTAGTTGGTTACTTTCTACTTTGGCTCGAAAAAGAGTGTCAAGTAGGTTTTTCTCTATCTTTTTTTCCTTATTTGTGTCATTTTAGTTTTCATTCAGAGCAAGAGCATTCAAAATTCAGACAAAGATTCTTTATTCATGCCTTTTTGATTATAAAATGAAGTGCATTTCTGTTCTGTAGCTTTTGCAGAAAGAATACCTGGTTGTTTGATTAATTTCCAAAGTGCTTAAGGTCCCTAAGAAACCTCTATTGACTTGTGTGTGGGGGGGGTAAGATTATGTGTAAACCCATAAAAAAGGCAAACAAGGCATGCAAAAATGCCCCTTTCCCTAGAACCACATGCTGACTTTCTGCTGAGGAGCCTGGAGTATTAAGACACGATTTGCAGTCCTGATGGTCTCCAAGCTAGAAGTCCATAAATCTGCCCTGCCTCCAAACCGCTCTGATGAAGCTCTGCTCTGCATGGACTGGTACCTGCTGCCTGCTGCTGGCCCAATGGCTGCAGCCTGAACTCCTCAAAGTCTACAGCATCATGATCCCAATGGGTGTTTCTGGGACAGGCATAATCAGACCTCTCCACCGAGCTGCAGTTTTCATCCAACAGGAAGAAAATGGAAAGTTGTTTTTTCAGTTGAGCTATACATTTCTACTCTTGTGTTGATTATACCTTTTACATAGTAAAATAAATGATTTAAAAAATCAATCTGCATAGAAGGATTAGGATGGAAACTAAAAATGAGCTACCTAGGAACCTGAAAAAGTTGTTTCTTTGTACATCTACAATGAGATCTACACTTCTCATTAAAATGAGAAGTGACACAAGTGACATTTTATTTCATAATTCCCCCGTCTCCTCCAAATTCTTTATGTGAACTTGTGGAACAAACTCTGTTTCGTCCTGAAATGTAATGATCAAGAGTCACCTACACATAACCTACACAATCACCCAGAAAGAGAAAGGAAAATCTTTCTTGCTCTGAACACCCAGCTGTAGACATCTTGATAAGAAACAAGTTTATATTTGAACTTGTAAAACTGTAATTTCATCAGGAAATCAAATTGCTAAGATGAGATAATTCTCTGGTTAAATACCAGCATACAAAAATGAAATCCAGAGAGAAGTGGGAGACAAATGTAAACCTCATTTATCGAAAACTTGTGTTATAGTTCTCTTTGCTATTTCAACATACTTAATTTTCTCTCCCTCTGTTTTTGTATTTTGTATGTCTCTCCTTTTCTTGTTGAAGCCTAAACTGCAATTTCTTCAGTCCTAAGGCAGAAGAGCTTTCCAAGCCTAGGAGACAAGTGTCAGTGAGATGCGCCAATCTGTCAGTATGGGAGCACTCAAGGTCACAGACGGGGCGGTGCTGGGGAGAGGACCTGAAGCTGGAGCATGCGATGCTTTCAATGGGCGTTGGAGGTGGATGCAACACCTTGAGAAACGCTGGGAGCATTTACGGCTGAGAACCTGAAGGGAAGCAAAGTGTACAGAGAACTTTTCCAATCACCTGCCTGCGGAGCAGGGTGCCCCGTGACGGGAGGACAGGGCTGCCCGCACATCTGTGACTACAGTGCAAGACCGAAGCCCCAGCCGTGCTGTGGGGACAGCAGGTACACCCCTGAAAGACCAGCTTCGTGGGGTGACGCTCCTCCCAAAACAGCTCGCTGAATACTCCGCGATTAAATGTGGAAAATGGAATAAAACCATAACTCTGGAAAACCTCCGCGTACTTCATTATCTCCGTTGCTTTATCACCCACTATTGCCAATTTCAAGAATTACGGATGAAAAAAACATAATAGTAAAACAAGCCGTCGTTTTACACAAAGACGCATAATCTGTTTGGGATTGTTCTCCCATTCATCGGGGATGTTGAGACGCTCGGCTCACTCCTCCCTCCTCCTCCCGAGGCGCCCCAGCGGCGCGCGGAGCATCGCGAACCGCTCCGGCGCTGGCAGCTGACGGTCGCGAACCTCTACACAGAGCGACAACCCCTCCTCTCCTTCCTTCTCCCTCCTCTTCGCGCCCGGTCCCCTTCCTTTCCCAGCCCGCGTCCGCCTCCGTCACGGCCGCGCCGGGCGCCCGGAGCGGCGGCCGCTGCCCGGGGGCGTCCATGGGCGCTGCCCGCCCGCGGCCGCGCGCCCCGCCTCCCCCGCCGCCCACCAATCAGAGCGGCGGCTGCTGCGGGCTGCGCCTCGCCATTGGCCGCCGCCGCTGTCAGTCAGGGGCCGCCCCCGCGGAGGGGCGAGGCGGGCGGGGGGGCAGCCGGCTCCGGGCGGGCGAGCGGGGCCGGGCGGCGGCGGCGCTGCGGTTGCGCCATCTGTCAGGAGCCCCGGTGGGAGGGAGCGCCCGAGCCGCGCTCGCCCGGGCGGAGCGGAGCGGAGGCGAGGCGGCGGCAGCAGCAGCAGCAGCAGCAGCATCAGCGCGGACAGCCCGTGCGAGCTCATCCCTGCCCAGGCTGCGGCTGTGCCGCCGCACGGAGCCGCCGCCTCCGTGCCCGGCCGCGGCTCGGCGTAGCGCGACTGCCCCGGGGAGAGGCAGCGGCGCCCGGAGCGGCGCCCCTCGCTGCGGGCGGGCGGGGGCAGCCGGCGGAGGAGCGGAGCGAGGAGGATGCGAGTGCGGCGGCGCCGCCCCGGCCCCGCGCTGCGCTGAGCCGAGCCGAGCCGAGCCCAGCCGCCTCAGGTAACGGAGGGGCCGGAGCCCGCCCGGGGGAGCGGGGGCGGGGGGATGCCTGCCTGCATGGATGGATGGATGCTGCGGCGGGTCTGTTTCCTTTGTGCGCCCGAGCGCTGACGGGGTGCGGGGGCTCCCGGCGAGGAGAGGCGGCCGCGCTGCTGCGGGTCTCCCCCGCGCACGCACACGCGGACCCCGCGCCCGCCTCCCCCGCCGGGAGCCGCGGCCGCAGCGCGGGCAGGGCCGGGGGCAGCGCCCGCGACCGCCCCTGCGCGGCCCCTGCGTGCCCGGGGGTCGCCCGTGTCGGGGTCCCCGCCCCCGCGGACACCGGCCGGGGAGAGGGAAGGGGGCGCAGCACAGGGACGTATTTGTTGTCGCCGAACTGCGAAAAAGGGGAGGGGGGGGAAATAAATAAAAAGACCTTCTCTCCCTCTGAAATAAATCGTATAGGATTTGCGCTTCTATGACAAAGGCCTCTTTCAGGGAAGAAAGAAGGGACGCACAAAATGCCCAAGGGTGGTAGGATGTGAAAAGAGGCTTGTTTCTTGTGTCTCCCCTAGAGCCTCTCTGTTCCTTCCCAGACGAGGCCGCTGATCTGGTGCCAGTTCCTTTTCAGCTACATTTGAGATTAGGGAGAGATACCAAACACCACACCATGGGTGCCAGCGTTTTGCTGCGTCTGCAGAGCCACAGTGTACGTGTCGCCTCCTTAATAATGCTCAGTTTGGCCTCTGCTTCCTCGGGATCTCGCCTGATTTCTGCTCTGTGTGGATTCTGCGTGTGCGTGAGCTCTGGGAGAGGGCTGGCCAGGGAAGGGGTTCACTTTGTGGGAACCAGCCCATGATACCTTGTTCCGTTCAGCAGTGATGGGGAGGGCAGGGCTGAGTAGGTGCTGGTGGAGAAGGTTTGGGCTGAGTGGAAAGCAACCCTCTGCAGTTGCTCATCCATCACTCTGATATGCTCTGATTCTTAAAATGCTAAATAATGAGTGACCAGGGTGGACCGGGTTTTTGAAATGCACGCAAGACTGGGAACGCCTTTGAGACCTTGTCATTTTCCTCCTTGTATACAACCTCCTTAACTCCCACATCCTTCCTTCCACCATCCTTACAGCTGCAACACTCTTTAGGATCCCACCCCCCCTTTTTTTTCTTTTTTTTTTATTTTCTTTTTTTTTTCTTTTTGTCTTGATGTCTTTTTAACTAGCGTTCTGGAAGCTAAGAACAGTTTCAGGTGAGGATCTGTTTGTTTATATGCTGGTTGAGGAAGTGTTTTCATTAGGTTTGACTCGTCTGGTCTCCCATGAGGAGGAACAGTAAGCTAAAGGACACTGTCAACTTGAAATGCAGAGAATGTGCATGATGAATGGAGAGCTGTGTCCAATATTACACCCACCGTTGAGCTCCCTGCTGGAGATCTGTGGTTTTTGTAAGCCTGTCTTCTGACTGTGTGGGTTGGTCATGCAGTGAAGGAGTAAAAACACACTTCAAACAAAGTTCTGTTAAGTGAACAAAGGAGTGAAGAAGAAAAATACCAGAGTGGGAAGGGAGGGAAGGCAACATCTCCAACTTCTCAGTTACATCCATTGTAGCCACTGCTTGACCCAGTGGGAAACTGGAGGGGCTACAGTTAATTTTTGAAGTTGCACATTTATTTAGCATCACTAAAGTGGAAAGGTTGTTACCATTGCCCCAGTGATTCATGAGTTTTCAGCACCTTGATGTGTGTGCTCAGAAAACTGGTAGCACTTGATGGATGTCAGTAGGTCAGTGTCATTTCACAATATAAGAACAATTTTAAGACTGGTATCTCTTGTGAAAAAGACATGGGTACCTTCTTGAGCCCTTTTTACCCCAAAAAGCTATAATTTTGATTAAAAAGAGAAAGAAAGATAGCCTAATTAATGCTTTAGAAACTTGTATTTTGTTGATAGTAGACTGCAGATTTGTTGAAATGTTCAGATACTTAGAGGGTTGCCTGTAAGCCTGTTCCTCTCCACCTCCAACAAATTACTGCCTCCTCTGCGTGGCTTGTCTTTGGCAAAAGAAATAATTTTCAATATGAAGTTGTCTGATGGTAGGCCACTGGCTGTGGTGTTTTGTGGTCTATGCTTCAGGCATGTTGTTTCAGAAATTCTATGTTGCCTGCTGGTGAAAGACATAGGGGCATAAAATACCAGTTAAGTATAAAACTCTGAACAGCTTTCTCTGGAAATTATTTTGGTGTTGAGTAAATACATGTCTTCAGTGAGGGACAAATGACTTTGGCATATGGGCATGGCAGTCAATGTAAACCAGAAATTAGTAAGGTGGTATAAATAAGTTGGTTATTAATAATTTTAACAAGTGTCTTTAAAAGTTAGGACCCAGTGATAAATTTCTAATTCATATGAGTAAGAAAAATGTTGCTGAGGAACTAGTTATTTTTGACAGACTACAATAGATTCCACGATACTGTTACGTGAAACAGATAAATGGTGTCATCTGAAATCATGAGTGGAGTCTAATATGGTGAGGGCCTCTGTGACCACTGGCCC
The DNA here is from genome assembly GCF_048771995.1 of Taeniopygia guttata. NCBI lineage: Eukaryota > Metazoa > Chordata > Aves > Passeriformes > Estrildidae > Taeniopygia > Taeniopygia guttata. The sequence continues at coordinate 47,680,808 of NC_133027.1, read as the reverse complement.
TGTGGCTTAGCTGAATATACTAATCTGGACATGGTATCACTGGCACTGATTTACAGTGTAATAAAATTGTGGCTAAGGTGAGCAAAAACTGTCCAGCACATTTGTGATGATTTCACATTGTAATATGATACATCTACAATATCATATGTTTAATTGTCTTAAGGAAAGTATAGAGCTATTTGCCATCTTATGCCCGATTACTTTTATTTAACCAGCACCTTCACTTTTCTGTCTTGCTGCATTACTGTGCTTTTACTTCAGGGAGAAAAAGAGTTGCAGCAATGTGTTTTCCTTTCGTCCTTCTCTCTGGGGTGCACATTAATATTTGATTCAAACTTGTTCTATAAAGTTCTGCTTAATTCAGTTTGGGCACTACTTTGAATGTATAATAATGGTGTTTGCTTGTGTCATGGACAGTGCTTTGTAATTTGCTTTATGGGCAAGTCTGCTGCTGGCAGTGTGTATTGTCAAAGTGACCTTCCTTTCAGAGGGAGAAAACCAGTAACTCCTGGCCCTCTCCCACCCCTGCAGCTCCCACAGAAGTGTCTTCACAAGTTGCTTTGACCCATTACTCCAAAAACAGGACTTGAACTGACAAATCTAGTTCACTCGAGCAGTCTCATTGAAATCCAGCAATTAAGGATTCCTTTGGTGACAAAAGGCCTACGGATCTGTATTGTGCAAGTCAGCCATTTACTTGAGGCGAAACCCACAAAAGGGTTTGCGTGCCTTAGTGAGGAGCACCCTGAGCTGTGGTGCCTGTAGATGTGGCTCTCCTTTGCCGGGGCTGTGGCTGCTTGCTGTGCCATGCTGAAGGCGCTGTGCACCTCAGAGCTGCCTTCCCAGCGGCCAGGGAGACGCTGCCAGGGCCACCCGATGCAAAGCACCTCAGAAGGAGGTGAAACTTCAGGGTTGCATCTGCCTCCCTGCTTGGTGTCTCACTTGGTATCACGGTGGCTTAAGGTTAGCTATTCGAGGTTAAAAAACCTAACCTTCTCTTGGTGGTAGTAATAACTTATATTAAAAAAAAAAAATAAAAAAAGAGAAAACACACCAAAAACCCAAACAAACAAACAAGCCCCCTCACAAAATTACAAAAACCAACCAAACAAACAAAAAACCCCAACCAGCTTTGCATTTCCGTAGACGATAAACATGCAGGTGCAGAAGAATTGGGATTTCTAGCATTTGCATCCTGTCATAGGTTTCGCCCTTAGTGCCTGACTTGCAGACAGAGAAATGACAGGTGCAGATGAAACATGAAAGGTTGAGGCTGTTTTGGTGCATGCGAGGCGAGTGTGACACTCCTCAGGGAGCGAGAGCCCCGTTAGCACTGTGCTCTAGGGCAGTCTCACTGCTGGCTCAGGCAGGGCTCTGGTTTCGGGCAGGTAATCTGCCTCCCGGTTTGACAGCGGTCAAGTTAAACCTGTCTGTGGGAGGTGTCCTTGAGCCCTGAAACTGGGAACAGGCCTGACCTTACAGGAGTTGCAGCCAATGAGAAGTACCCTGATGCTGTCCTTACCACTGGCTGCAGGAAAACAGTCACATTTTGTAGAGCGTTTTTGGAACTTTAGTTCACTTGGAACGGAAACAAAATTGAACGGTATCACTGCTTTTACTGGGGGAGGTGAAAAATCGTATTATTTCAAGTCAGTCAAAACATGATGCCTCATCTTGCTTCTGACTGTTTTAAATGGTAACTTTATGTGAAAGCAAGGATTTCAACTCAAAATACTGTCACCTGTTTGGAGCAAAATAGAACCTTTGACACCTTGACTTTTTACTGGACTATAAAATCAGCAACAGTTTTGCAGAGCTTTAAGGTGTCAATAGAACTAAATAATCATGCAGAAAAGGACTGTCAGATTTTTCCTGACCAGCTCTATTCCTCATATACCATGAATTTGAATGAATGTTTTTAATCTGAAAAAGCTATCAAAAAATATAGCCTGGGAGTATCAACTGATTTGAATTAGATGGTCCAAGTTAAGTCTTTTTTTCAAGAGAGAAGAGGATAGCAGATTAATTTTAAACTTACCCTTCCTAAAATGCAACTCCTTTTTTGTCTCAAAGACATCCCAGTTTGAATGGACAATGTTGGATGTGATAAGGTGCTATGGGGAGAGGTTACCCCACATTTTTCTGCCCAGTTTCTCCTGATTCAAGGAAGTCTTGCACCTCTGAAAGTTGCCCCTTCCTTCATCATACTGAGATGTGGTTTAATGTGATGAACTCTACAAGGCAGCTGCAATGTGAGAATGTTTTGATGAGAATGGGGAAGGTGACCCTTCTTTGCTTATTTGTTTTATTCTATTTTGGTGGATTTTTTAGGAGGCAACAATAACTGGAGGCATTTTCTGGCCTAGGGAAATTCTTTGTTCCATCCTGCTTTAGGTTCCCTGTGGCTACAGCCAGAAAGGAGAGATGTTGAGAAGTGTCTGTGAGTGATCTGTTCAGTGCTTTAAAGTACAAAGGATCCCAGTCAGAGCTCCTCAGAGGAGCCAGAGGTACTTTTAATAGTATTGAATCCTGTGTTGTGAGAGCGTCTAGTCAGCTCTCTCCAAAACAAAGGCACTATTGCCAACCAGCCCTGAACAAAAAGACTCTACCTCACATAGCTCACTTTGCTTCACAGCTCTTGGTGTGGCCTCTGGAAGATCATCTGCACATCCTCCAAAGTCCCTTGCAGCACCTTGGGAGCTCTAAAAGACAGATCAACATCTAAAGCTTTGGCTGTGTAAGAACGATTTTAACCTGAAATTGAGACCTTAAATTTCAGACAAAATGTACCATCAGTACTGGATCTTCCAAAAAATGCTTGGAAAGTACTGTTTTATTCACCAAAATGTTGTTGCTCACAGTGGTGAATTTGAAGCTTAAAGTGATGGTAATAGCACCAGGACAATGTATGAAGAAGGGGAAGAGTAGCAGGGTGGAGGAACATTGAGGGAAGAGCTGGCTGAAACAGGCAGAGGAAGCTGCCCTTGTGTGTGTGTGATTGAGGACATTTGCTGTAAAAGAAAAGAAGTGTTTGGCACCACTTTAACATGAAAATAACTCTTGTTTTAGTGATTTTGGGAGGAGTAAGGAGGAAACCTCAAATGATTGGCTTGGCTTGCATGAAATATCTTCTCTGTTTAAAATTGTCCTTTTCCTCTTGGCTCTGGTTTTTCTCTGTTAACAGATTTGACCAAAATAGTTCTCGATCCTTTTTGGTATAGTCCAAGTTGAAAATATTTTTGCCAGATAATCTCAATCATGGCAGGTCTAAATCTGATATATTCTCTATACAGAGAAGTTAAAGAAGCTGTGAAAATGAAGATTAATATTAAATGCCCATTCAGGTTTGTGCTTTTTTTAAAGAAAATTTTTGCCATTTCATGAGAGCTCCCTAATGACCTGTCTGGTGATTCCTAGCATCCTTTTTCTTGAAAATTTATATTATTTTACTTGTTGCAGATGGGGAGGGGGTGGGGTTGGGTCTTTTTGTTTTGCTGGTTTTTAACAAATAAACTTTAACATTAATTTGAAGGCTTTTTATTGTATTAATAAAGACCTTTCAACCTCCCTTGTTTTTGAACAACCTGTGTGTGAAAGAGCATTTTGCGTAACATTGATCTTTGACTTGCAGCTGTACCACTTAAAAAAAGACAGCTCTGAAAGTTTTCCTGGCATGACTTTAGAATATCGTGTATTTCCTATCTTGGCTGCTGATAACAATGTACAGATAATTGTGTTGGGTTTTTTGTTGTTTTTTTTTTTTTTCCTTTTTTTTTAACATGTATGTTTTTCCCCTTTTGTACCTGACCTTTAAACCACAGAGTTGCTCTGGAGCTTATAGTTGAAGCTGATGCTCTTGCCCAAAATGATTGAGAAGAATTGTTGTTGGTTAGTTCAGAAGTTCTCCAAGCCAGAAGCCACCACAGTGGGTGATGAAAGTGCTGTGCACATAGCTTCATCCCGTAGCTGGTCATTTCTTTGGGCTTAGCAGAGCAGACCAGCTCATAGCCCTGTTTGGTGATGATGGTGATGGAAGATGGGGATGACCGTGTCCTCCAGCCAGCTGCTTTCACCCCAGGGACTGAGGGGCTGAGCAGGTGTAAGCAAAACAAACTCTCATCTTAAAAGAAAGCATATTTATTTGTTCTTGGGACTGGTTTTTATTTATGGGCACCTCCTCGCTACACAGCTATGATATGCTTTTTTCCAAGAAAGAAGAGTGCCTCTGTGACTTGGGATGAAAACTTCTGTTGTCTGAGTAGGCAGTTTGGCTGTTTCTTGTCTTAAACTATATGTAAATGCTCAGTGTTTGTTCTTGGTGATGAGGTTAATGGTGGAGAGCATTTATTATGGTGAAATTAATGACCTCTTGCATGCTTTTAGGACTTCTGTGAACAGGTCCTCTTGTGTGCTGTCACTGTATGTTAATAAATTTTGAATTACATATCCATATCCAGCAACATTTTTATCTAAACACCAGCAAAAATGCCAGTTCTGTTGCCTATCTTCCTCTCTGGGAAGTAATTGAAAGCCCCTAAATTTCCTTCTGGGGTTAATCTGTGAGATAGCAAACAGATTATGAAATTTTTGGATGTTATCATTCTGCGCAGCATTTAAATTGGTGATTTCATCAAGAAACACTCTCAGTCCCATTTCCAAATTAATTGAAAATGTTTTGCTGGTTACTTTCTCTTCAAGAAGGAATAAAACTATTTAAAACTAATCTTTTGAATATCACAGTATCTGAGGTTATTAATAATTTTAATTTACAGTCTTTGGCTAAATATTCAGGCCTTTCTTTCCAAATATTAAATTCTACAGGTATCTTTGAGTGGTCAGTGATTTTTATATTCATAAGACCTCTTACTTTGGACCTGTGAAGAGAAATAGCTATTGGATTTTTATTTTTATTTTTTAATATCTCTTCTATTTTATTGAGAAAGGCCAAGGCAAACCACCTTTAAAGGTGAAAAAAAAAGTGCATAATGAAAACCATTCTATTAGCTGTATTCACTGCTGAAAAACTTTGTAAGCCCATCAGCCTACAACTGGGATAAGATCAGTGTGCAGGGGCTGACAAGCTGAAGAGCCAGATTTAACTCTCAGTATAGCAGGCTGTATGCTCTCAAAAAAACCCACACATAGCATTGGCTTCAATTACTTTTGAGCACCTCTCTAGGAGTTTCTCTTTTGCAGGAAAAGTAGTGAGCCCAAAAATTTGCCTGAGAAGAGAGCTGCTGAATGTTGTGACCTTGTGGAAGAAACATCCCCTACATTTGAAGGTCGGAAGTGACCTTTTGTGCACTGGGGGAGGTAGAAGACAAGCATTGACTGTCTTTCTTGCTTAGGGCAGCATTACTGGTGTGTCTAAAAACTGCAGAACTCCTTGTCCTAATGTTCAAGTGGGGCTGCCAAAAAGGAACAAATAGGGCTGCAGATAAAAGTGTGCAGGGAAGACTGTGTCCCTTTTCCTCCTTCTCAGTCATGGCAGGCAGGGTGGGGAGAGCATCACTTCGCACTGCTTGATGACTCGACATTCACAGCAATTTGCTGCTGGTCCTGTAAAAAGTTGTAAAAAATTCTTGCATTTATAGATTTTTTTTTTTTTAACCACTGACCATCAGTGTGATTCAGTGGCTTCTTTAAGGGTGAGGTAACCTTGTCTCTGCTCTTGCAGCAAATCTTAATTCAAAATCATGAGGTTACGTTGTTTGGGGTTGGGGGAATTTTTTTCCTCCCCACGCAGTAAAGTTTAGTAGGCAGTTCTGCTTTATGAAGCTGAGTGTATAGATGTAGGTGTTAAACGAGTCAGCTTAGCCTTGCTTTTGTGGTCAGCTCCTCCATGATTTGTCATGTCAGTTTGAGTCTGGCAGAAGATATCTGTCATCCTTTAGAGCTAGTGTGGCACAGCAGGACTGTGCTGAGAACAATCTGGGCCTGCATGTGGACAGCATTACTTTGGTTTTATTTCCTTGGGTAGGGCAAGTCTGGGACCCCAGATACCCAAGTGCCTGCACAGCACTATGCCAAGGTGGGCAGAGGAGCTCACATGTGAGGTTCAGGAGAGCCCCAGCAGCCCAGAGGACCACTGTGCTCATGTGCCTGCATTGCTTCCAAAACCACCGTGACATGTTCGTGGTTGCTGTGAGCGTATCTGTGTGGTCTTGTAGAGGCTGTACCTCACTTCTTGGCATAAAAAACAAGAGACAAGAAAGCAATGACGAGAAAAGTGGGCTAACTAGATAAATGTTCATTTTTGCAGCATCAGACTACTCAAACTAGTTTTTTTTTTAAGTTGTTACTAAACTTAATATTTTTTACTATTATTGTTATTATTTTCTCTTTTTTTTTTGCGTTATCTGCCCCATGAATGACAAGTTAATATGTTCCATAGGAGCTTCATCTAGAACAGCCACCCACAAACTTTAAGGTGACACAGTGCTATGGTAGTATGCAATGGTGCTGTGATAATATGCAATGTTTATTTTCAATCTACCTTCTTTAAAGAAGGATGCATTCAAGTTTTATCACCATAAGAATTGGAGAGTAATTCTTGATGAGTGAGGTCTTACCAAAGTAAGCTAGTGCAGAGAGCTTGTGGTTCAAGTTTAATTTTGAAGTTTTAATACATATCTATGGATTTCTTAATGCCACTGGACTGTTGTTGACACTCTCTTCCAAAAGTGAAATATCACAGAAGTATTAAGAAAATGCAGATGTAAGCAATTCTGCAAAGGGAATAAAATGTGTTTGCCAATAATGTAGGTACCCCAAATTGCGATAAGAATTTCTTCCATAATCAGCAGTTGCCACTGTGAGGTATAATTTCTGAGAAAATATCTTGAAAATGGAAGTCAAACTTTGTCATGTAGATTTACTTCATGATTGTTGGTATGGGAACTTGCTGAGTGTTTTTAAATTGTGATAAGTGTGTAGCTTTTGATTCTTCCACATCATAGTTTAAGAAGGGGGTGGAGGACAATGGGTAGAAATGCCTAATGTTGTTTAAAGGAATGATCACCTATGGAGTTTTTACCCAATCATATTGTAAAAATTTATTTTCTGTAACTGATCTCTCTAGAGATAACATTTCCTTCTAGAAGTACCTTTTTATTAACTTTTTCATTAAACTACTTTGTAATAGTTCTTCTAACATCTCTGAGGTAAGCTATAGGTTTGAAGGAAATAATCTCCCTGAACAGAATTGAGATAACTTCAAAGCTGGAGCCTCATCCAGGCAGGTTTTGAGTATCTCCCAGGACAGACTGAACAAACCCAACTCTCAGTCTCGCCTTCATATGTCAAGTGCTGCAGCAGCTTTGTGGACATCCACTGGACTCACTCCAGCATGTCAGTCTTCCTTTTCCCAGGACTCCCAAAGCAGACCAAGTACTCCAGATGTGGTCTCACAAATGCTGCAGAGAGGAATAATTACTTCACTCCACCTGTCGGCTAATTAAATTGCTTATTTGGTGCCAGATCTTCAGTTGCTTCCAGTTATCTTCATTTTCCTCAAGCTGGAGCTGGTGGAAACTTTCCCTTAAAGGGGAGTATTTTTAAGCTCTTGTCACCTCAAAAAGAGCTGGAGCAATGATGGTGTTCTGCTTAAGTTACACTTAAGGTGGTGATCAATCCAGTGTTTGTGTACAGAAAACTGCAAAGGTTTTCAATATCCCTCTAGTGAATTTTTTGCGCCAGTCCTTCACACTTCATACTGCAATATAACCTGAAGCAGCAAGATTGTATCCCATTCTGGTTGAAACAGTGAAGCAAATCCATAGTAAGCAGCATATGCAAAGAGATGCATTGTGTGTGTTCTGTTTCTTTTCCTGGCAATGCTTTGGCTATTAGCTGAGTTACCTGCTTTAAAGTTAATGTTTGGTAGCAAATATGAAGATTGAAATGAGGATTGTGCCATGCAGGTGAGCCTCACAGGAGCTGTGGGACAAAAACTTGTGCTTAAAATTTTATACCCAGAAGGTGTTTTCTTCTCCACTAGGTTTCTGAGGCTCTGTCATTGTGAGTGGGCTGTTATAGGTGTCTGATGTACTGCATGTGATTTGCTGTAGTTTGTGTTTTTTAAGGTCTAATCTTCCTACGCTATTTGATTATTTTTTTCCAAACACACATAATGAAAATTTCATAATTAGTGGTTTAAGTACTGAAATTAATATATGCCTGAAAAAACACAGAACAACTGGAGCACAAGATAAACCCCCAACCATCAGCAAACCTGTGCACGTGGGACTCATCCTGCAGTTGTTGCTGCTTCTAAGAGACTGTGGCTCACATCACCTAGCTCAGAGGTCCAGTATGGGAGAACAGCTGAAGGTATAGATTTTATACCTGCATGTACCTACTTCAATGTGTAATATATTAATGTTAATTTAGGAAATTCTGGCTCACATGTAGCTGTGGCAAAGTGTCTGAGGTGTTGAGTGCATGTTGTGTGCTGCCTGACTTACTGGTGGTCAGGGAGATGGCTGGGCTGAGTGCTTGCTGTGCCTGAAGGACCTCCTGGGTATCTATTCCATCAAAGAAAAAGGAAGCCTTAACAGTCCATTGGTGTAAAAGGAAGTGGTAGAGAGGTTTGTTTGAGCAGGAGAAGGTCACCAAGGGAGGGGCAATGTCAGGCTGCTCTTTTTTTTTTTTTTTTTTTTTAATTTAACCTTTAATATTTATTCCCACCAGAGAAGTTGTTCAAAGTCTCCCTTCCAACTCTGGCTGTTGCTACCACTGTTTTCCTCCTCTGATTTTTCTTTGGGTGTTTGTTCTAGCTCCGAGGCACCAGCTATGACTGACAGAAGCACTTTTAGTGGTCCCTCTTTAATCTGTTCTGTTCCCATGACCCTGCTTACAGCAATCCTGTCTTCATGTTTGCTTACCTTGGTCTTCTCCACTGCTCACCTTCCTTGCCTTGCCTGCAAATCCTCTCATTTCCCAACACAAATGAGCTGTTTATCCCTGAGCTAGTGGGTGTTCACAATGCTCTGATGATAATGTTGCAGAACTGCTTATATTCACGGTGATTAAAAAATAAAAAGACAGATTACTTTTTTGCCCAGCCCCAGAAAACTAGTTGTATTTTTTTTTCCACTCAGTATGGTTATCACTGTAGGTTGAATTGTTTGCAGCTCAGAGTGAGCAAAGGCCTCCCCTAGTTTCGAAGCAACCCTTGGGTTACACAGCTCATTCAGATTACTGAGGCATTGTTACAGAGCAGAAGGACTTTGTGCAAGAGATATTTCAAAGTGGAGGCTTACTACTAATCTGATCACTGGTTTGAGTGGACAAATGGGAAGTTTTGCCTGTTCACAGTAAATTATGGGCACACACACAGACCGGCCCAGGTACTATTGGCGGTGCTGGTGAACAGCTCTTGCCGTCGCCGCTGTGGTGAGGTTCACCAGCTCACAAGGATGCATGCTTTTATTTATTTGCTTTTATTTAATCAGAAACTAGGGTCACTTGCTCCAATATTTAAGCTCCCATGGGGGAGAGAGTGAGAGTTGAAAGCATTCAGAACTTTTGTTCCAGTTTTGATTTAAGTCATGTGAAAAGCTCTCAAGCTTTCTGGTTTTGGTTGCAGCTTGAGTAAAATAGTTCCAATGGCAAGATGAGGGGGATGTGTTTCAAAACCATCACCTGGCCAAATCTCAAACCAAATATTCAACTCACATTGAATATTTGTTTAAATGGGCTGTACAAGATTAAACTTAGGTTATTGTCAAAAAGATAGAGAGAGAAGTAATAAAAACTCCTTTTCTGAAGCGTGTGATGTGTATTATCTTGGTAGAAACTTTGGAACATGAGGCAACAAACAGCATTAAGTGCAGGAGATCATTGCCTACTCCAGACAATGCCAGCTCCTTTAGTCTTCTGCATCCTGGCCCTGAGTAAAATTTGGATGGCGGCAAGACTGGAAGCCAGTGTTACCAACCTCAAATACTTAAATACTTGAGTGGTTTTGGAGGAGAGGAAGAATGGGTGGGAGTTTAGAGCTAGACATATTGCATGTTCATTTGGCCAGCGAGGTCCAAGGTAGTGTGGTGGCTGCTGCTGCTCAAGATCTCAGAGGTGACTATCTTTTTCTTATGGAATAAATGTTTGTGTACTTGTCAACACCTTCTAATTAAATTTAACACAATCAAATTGTGTTGGAGGTCAGCTCCACCAGTGTGACTCAGGTATTTTTAATATATATATACTTTGATTGCTCTGTCTGGAAGACTAGTTGTTAGAGTTGATTGTGGCTGATCTATGCTGTTTTGAAATTGCTGATGGATAAACAGGTGTAATAGAGGCTGATCCTAAAAATATTCTTAATTTTCTTATGTTAATGTTGGCAGATGTTTCTAAGCAATACACTGACTTCTTTGTATATTGTTTTTAATCTCTTAAAAAAAATTAAACAAGAGAAGTCCTCTATAAAAGAAGTGGTAAGAGCTGGAGCATTGCTCAGTATGAAGCATTTAGCACTATTTTCTTTTCCCTGTTTTGCAATAGTTAAAGCATGATCAGTGCTGTCCAAACAGACAAGCCCAGTGATTCCCCGTGCCCTCACCCCTTTCACCCTGGCCAAGTCTCAAACCTTCCTGGAGACAGAGATGCCCTCCAGGATAACTGACCTTGGCTGCTGAAGTACACTGGCAGCCTGTGTGCAACATGTGCATAAACAAAAAATGTCAGAAATGGTCTTTTCATGTTATAGATGGGAGTCAGAGTTTTTTTTCCCCTCTTCTTGTGACTTTATTCTCTGACATGCATGTGGTGGCTTATGTTTGAAATGCGGTGCCTTGGGGTTTCACCCAGAGCATAACGCATTGACTGCTGTTTTGAGGTGGCTTCTTATTCCCTCTGGCTCTTTGGTGTAGGAATTTCTGATGTGCTTTTGTCAAGAATTACTTTTTAGGAACTTAAAAGAGCCATATGCCAAAGAGGCAAAGTAAAGCATACACTGTATTAAAACAAAAGGATTGGGAGGATCTCAAGTAACTTTATCTCTGAATCATAATTTTGCAGACTACCTTTGCTGATGTGCTTAAAACTGAGTGCATGCCACATGCTTGGACTAGAGGTGTAGCACCTGCCATTGCCTGTATATATAGCTAACTGGTTTTGTACACTTTTTCCTTTGGGTTTTGGTTTTGGGGGAGTGGGAGAACATGTTGGAGATATCTTACCCCTTTTTGACTCAAAGGGAGAGAGGGATGATGATTTATATTAATTAGCAATGGCTGAACTCAGAAGAAAAGCAACATAAACTACAGCCTTCTTGGCAGTAGTTTTGTTGTGTTTTCGGGGCATTTTTTCTTTACCTGATGTTTGCAAGAAACTGCTAACCTAATTTTGGTGTTCCTAAGAGAGCTCATTTGTGATTAGTTGCCAGATTCCTCAAATAAATTTTAAATTCCTTGTTGGCACCTGTGGTTTGTATTCCTTTGCTTCAGTTTTTAATACCAGATCTTTTTTTTTTTTTTTTTGCCTGTATACAAATTTATATTCTTTAACAGAAATATTTATCAAGCAAACTAAGCATAATATGAAGTATAAGAAATTCTTTGGGTTTACTTAATGAATATTTGAAGATTCATGCACTTTTATGGCTTTCTGAAACTGTACCTTCGGCCTCCTGTCCCTGTAGTGTGAGGGACCACACAGTACAGCTGTCCATCTATTGCAAAATTAAAAAGTATTAAGGAGTGCAGTGAGGTTTTTAATACAAAAAATAAATAGATGTTAAAAGCATGGATTTTTTATATTTTGTTTCATGTAGGCATAAGCCTTAAACAGTTTTTTCACTTGTCCCTCAAACTTGGAGTCTTTTGATGTCTCGGGTAAATTTGAAGATGACTGTGAATAATATTCATGACCAATGCTTTTTCAGAAGTGGCAGGTGTGTAGACACTGCTTTTAACCCTCCTGAAGGGACTCTCAAACTTGGTGCTTGTGGATGTCAAACACCTGGATGCTGCCAAACCAAGTCAGCATGTATGTTCTGCTTGACTAGCCATAGCTCTTCTCTCACCTTTTTAGGGTGGCAGGAGACATGGAGTGAAAGGGAAGGCTCAATGACACGACTAACTAGGAAGTAAAGGGGAGAAAAGGATGATGTGTTAGTAAGAAATAGAGCTTTGTTGGCCCAGTGATTACAACTTGATATTTAAATTCAGTAACCCTTATTTCTAGTACGTTCAAACTGGAGCTGCTCGACACCTGAAGTAACAATTTTTTTTTTCATTTTTTCAATGCAGAATCTTTATCAGTAGATTTATTTATCAGGCTTTTATAGAGCAAAAGCAACCCAAGCCACTTGAACTCACAATTGTCAATAGAGGGTTTGAAAGCCTGATAACCAGTTTGCCTTCTAGGCATACCCAGCAATCTCCCAGACTTGCTCTACCAGCCAGTCATGGCATTTTAGTGACATTACTTTGCTGCATCTGCGTCTCAGTAATGTTCTTCCTTAAGTTTGTTGGAAAAATGGTTGACTGGTGTGTAACCAGAAATAATGCCTTTCTATATTTAAATTCACATGGGTAGTACTCGGAATGTGTAATTTTCAGTCTCTTCTTCCTAGGAGTGATTTCTAGTGTCCAAAAAAAGACGTTTCATTTGTAGCTCTTTCATTCTCCAGAAGTTCAGGATCTGTCTGCTTGATCTCTTCAGGGTCTTGCAGGTTTGATTTCTGTGACAGTTATGGAAACTACTTAGTATAAGAAAATTTTGGGGATGTGTTGAGCAGAAGGGGGAACAGACAAAACTTTTCATTCTGTTTGCAGGCCGAGGTTTCTATGTCTGTGCTTTAGTCTAGAAATTTTGGCTAGGGCCAGCCCTTTCCTCTAGGAGTATCATGCTCCGACATTTCATATTTGTTCTGCATTTTCAACAGCAACAAAGGTACCAGCCAACATGCTGCTTTTTTCCTTTATGTCTTCTGCTTTTATTGGAATTGGGATAAATTCATCCTCTAGAGAATACGAAAGAAGAAGGAGGGAGGGGAGAGGAAGAAATATATTGCTGCAATATTGGGTACTGAGAAACTTGGTGTTCCTTGAGACTTCCTGTTAAGCATTGAATGGTTTGTCAGTTTGTTAAACATTTCTTACTCTTTTTGTGAGTAAGCATCCTGCATTAGTTCTTGTTGAGTACAACTGAGCAAATTGTGCCACCTTGGCTTAAACTGATATTATCTTTTATTAAACTGATACAGTGAGTGTGTGAGCTCTAATAGATTTATTCAAGGTTGGACAGGATTTTGGGGTGTTTTTTGCTTGATTCGGGTTTGGTTTCGCTTTTTATGTGTTGTTGGTCTGGGGCTTTCCCTTCTGCCGGATGCTGCTGAGTTGGACACTCATTAGTTACTCTGGATTACATGGTTTGTGTTGGGTTTACCCTCCTGCAGGCTGCACAGACCTAGGCAGCTTGCTGGGGCTGGGGTGTTGGCCTTGCTCTTGGTGAAAAGGGTCAAGGGGCATGTAGGTGTCTGTCCCTCTGTCCACACTGCTGTCAGCAGAGTATCTGGGCTGGCAGGTTTGTGCAAAGGCATCCTACAATTGTAGGCTGGCTGAGCTGCAGACAGTGTGGATTCTTACCATGACACCCTAAACCTCCAGGAGGTTTAACAGGCTACTTACATCTAGTAGAATGCCTTCTTTTTTTCTCGAGTGATCTTCCCCAAAATTGCTATGCAGATGTGTCTAGAAGAAAAATATAATGTACATAGTAATTTGTTTTTATGATCTTCTCTGTGTGATATATTTGAGGAGTCTGCTAATAGATGTCCAGAACAGATAATTTCCCGCCTATTTCAGATAGTTAAGAGATTTGCAGTTGCAATAGCTCCATTGCCTTTTGAAAGGGACTTCCTATGGTACTCATAGAGGAGAGTGGAGTGATTGGAGATGTGTGGCTCCTAAGGTATTGCCAGTACTTCTATACTAATAACCTGCTGCTTCTCTAAGGGAAATTGGTTTTCTTAAGTACAGAAGAATAACCTTGAGTTGCCATCTCAGTTGCGAATAATTGCCCAGAGCTTTCCAGCTGCTGTTAGAGCATGTACATCAGCAGTGCTCAGTAATGTGTGCTAAGTGGGAGGAGTGCCCACCCATAATCTCTGCCAAATATCTCTCATGGCTTTTTGCAGTGTCTGTATCCAGAACTGATACAACATGTATGTATTTACATCAGCACTGACTCAGGCTGTATCTTAAACCACAAAGCACACAGGCATGTTGAAATAAGGGCGGGCAGATGCCAGCTGAGGTTTTGTGAATCTTGCTTTTCTGAGAACAGCTTATGAGAGTGACACAAAACTGTGCATGGTGGAAATTTAGGGTATGCAGGGGTCTTAAATTGTTTCAGTCCTAATGGCACAAGTTAGGATACAGTGAGCGCAGGTCAGTGCTGGTTTCCAGAGAGTTCAAGGGAAGAGCATCTCCAACTGCTCTCTCCACCCTTTGGTTATTGCAGAATTTTTAATATCTAGCTGTCATCAGTATTTGCACAAAGCATCTCTATTACCTTCTGTGTGCTTGGAGAAACAGCTGACCAAAAGGGAACAGGTCCTGGAAGCTTGTCTATTCCTGCGTTTCTTGTGCAAGTAAAATGCACTGTCTCTTTGTAAAAGCCTTCATCTTTCAAGGCTGCTCATGTGTTCCTTACCCATTCTCTCTACTTTTTAATCATCCTGACCAATTTCTCTAAGCCTTTCTGAATGTTTTCCAGCAGAGAAAAGACTTTAAAGCAAGTTGAGCAAGAAGTCATGGATTACAGAGTCTGCTTTGTCTAATCTGGAAGTAATTGAACTGAAGATTTGAGGGCTTGGGCTCTTCCTTCTGCAGGTATCCACAACCCATGAAATCTGTTTATAAATGGTGTGGACCTCTTGTCCTCCCCCTCAGTTGTGGTTAACCCAGCAGTAAAAACAGCATGAAGTTTCCCATTTCTCCCTGAGCTTAAAAAGGAGAGGCTGTGCATCAACCTGCTGATTAATCACACGCACTCATATAATGAGAACTTCTCAGGGGATGGGAAACATTTGCTTTTAACAATCTTAAAATAGTTTTATTTCAAAGAACATTTCCTTGATTTTTTTTCCTGATGTCAAGCATGCTTAAATGCTTGTAGTATCAGTGTTTGAGTGTGTTACAGTTTGGGTTTTAGTTGCTTGATGTGATCCTGGGTTTTTCAGCAGAGAAGATCAGTGTTTCCTTTAGTGCCTTGTGGAGCAGACCAAGGCAGTAGCAGGAGAGATTGTCTCCTCTTGAGTCACAACTTCACCTGTTGCAGGAGCTGGGAGGTGCCACATAAAAGTGGTGGGGAAGTTTGGAGAAAGGAAAAGGCAAAAACCTGTTAGGCATCTGGTGAAGAGGCTCCATTTAGGCACACTTTGTTAAGAGAAGTGACTTACTTTGCTGTGTAGCAATCTAATAAACTCTGGGATGACTGGAGAAGTGTCAAGTTAGTGCAACTGCAAAGGAAGTCAATGGACTCATTGGTGTGGATGTACTGAATAATCAGGCCTTGCTTCTCTCAAACTGGGCGCCTAAATAAAGAACGTTGGAGCTTATCTTGTCTTTGTCATCAAGTACCAATAATACTTCTGGTGTCTTAGGATGGTATTAAAAAATGCATGCTTTGTGAGGGAGAACTCATGTGCTGAACAGTGCAGGGACCCATAAGCGAGTTGGTTGTGTTTCTGGAGCAATGATTTGAGAAGATCATTCTATAAAATGACAGTGAATGTCAAAAGAGAAAAAAAAGTATGAAACGTCCACATTGAATAAGCACCAGCCATTTTAGGCACTGAATGGGAGATTCTGCTCTTACGGGAAGCTTTCCATGTGACCATGTAATTAAGAGCTTCATCACAGTGAAGTTCTGGGCAAGCTGGGGGAGGGCAGGCAAATGCGAGCGACACAAGCAGTAACAGCTCTGGGAAGTCTGGGGTTTGGGTGCATAACTTCATACATAGCCTTGCTTTTATCACGCCAACATGTGTGATTGGTCTTCTGCCACAAATCTGCAGTGAGATGGGGGAGAGCGAAAGCTGAGGCGTGAGGCTTTCTGTTGTTCGGCTATGAAGCAGCACACTCAACAAACAGAGAGGTCTCGCTGAGAACTTGTGTTGCAAGTCAGCACATGTGAACCACACTAATTTGCTGTTGCCTGCAGTGCTTGTGGCAAAGACGACAAACCAGCCTTTGTGTGAGCGAGAAAGCAGCGAGACACAGTGCAGAATGGAAATTTGGTGCTGTTGGGAGAGTAGGCGTTCCAGGCTCCTCATCTCTCCCTTCTTGTGGGTGTGTGGGGAATGGTCTGAGCCACAGGTTGGCTCCCCATGCACCCCTGTGGGTTAGAGACAGCGTGGTCTACCAAGGGAGCCTGGCAACTTGGAAAGAGCTTACAAATGGGACTTCTGTTTTTCTAATTTCCTGGCTGTAGTTTGGGGTGACCAGAGTGGTTTTCTTTCTTTTTGGTTTTGGTTGGTTTTTTGTTTGTTTGTTTGTTTTTTAACAGTAATATTTAGGAGTTCTGTCCATACCATGCTAAGAGCTCTTCAGTCAAAGAATGTGAAGCAGCTCTTTAATGCATATGTATGAAATCTTACTGACCTTTACAGGTAATACAAAGCAGAGCCAGAACATAAACAAGTGATCCCATGTCTGTCTCCACTGTTACTCTGTTTTATTTTAAACCTAATTATACTTGAAAGGTGTAGGGGAAATTGAGAACTTGACTTTTGGCACTTAGCAGCACAATCTTAATTAACCATCAACGCCTCTTTTCGTGGATTTTCACAAAGAGCTCAGTCCTATGATCTCACTTTCCCCATCTCATTTGACAGTTGATACTGTCAGGTTAATTTCTCTTAACTTTGTAACATAGTTCATAATCTGTTTAAAAATAAGAGGTAAAACCTTCTGAAAGCTGTTTGGGCTCCTTGCATGTTAAAGGACAAACTCATCAAGCTGTCCTTTTCTGACTCTCAGCAAGAGACTTCAAGGATATATATAAATCTCTCTACTGTGGCAGTGGGGTGATAGGATATTGTGAAATGCACTTGTGCTGGTGAATGAGATTATGGGATGAACAGAAGACATTAAATGATGAAACTACATAGAAATTTTACTTGATAAATGAGCTGTTTGTAAATGAGTCCTTTGTTAAATGTGAACTGAATTTTTTTTGTTGTTTTTACTGACAGAGTGGAAGTAGAAGGCATTAAAACAGTCATTAAACAGCTGGCATGTGTCAATCAGAAAAAAAAAATAGTGTAAAACCAAGAGGCTATGTTCTTTTGTGTTTTTCAAAAATTTCTAGTTTTCAATGTTACAATGACTTTTAACTTGAACATGACAGGTTTGACAAACTGTCAGAGATATTGAAAGTTGTTGGGGTTTTCTGCTTTTTTTCTTTCATTTTTTGGGGGGCTTTTGTTGTTGCTGGTTTTGTTTTGTTACTGCTACCTTGGTTTTTAGAAGAAGAAGGGAGAGGATTGTTAGAAGAGGTCAGGGGTGAGAGGAACTTTTTTGGCAATTGACTTTTATTTGAAGTAAAGATATTTTTAAAACTACAAAATAGCATTTGAATAATATAATCCCTGGTGGGCTTGTATAAGCTACTTATGAATTATAATAAAAAAGAAAATCCTGAAAAGCCCATGGTCAGTAGTATTTGGACACTTGATAAAACACTTAAAGAGTCTAAAGAAATAATAAAAATGCAGTCACATCCTGTGCCCATTAACATTATTGTGTGAGTAAAGCCTGGTTCAGTGCCTGCACTGCATGTCCCCAACACAATGTTGATGACATTTTGAGAGAAGTGGGTAAACATTTATACTGTGCTCTGAGAAAAGGTTACCTGAAAGCCTTTTGATGGAACTTGGATTTGCAATTTCAGTTTTGTTTCTTTAAACACACAAAAAAAACCCAGAAACAAACCAACCCCAGGTCAGTTGTGTCTGTGAGAAGCTTTCTTCCTTGGGCTTAATGGAGCAAATAATAAGATATATATATATATATATATATATATATATATATATATATATATATATATATATATATCAGGTGTTGTATTGTTCCTTCTAGACTTAAATATATTAATATTTATTATTTATTTAAGACTATATTAATATTCTTCAACATACTAATAGTAAGAGATTTTGCAAAATGTGATGCTGCTTGTGGTTGTAACTTTAAGAAAAATCCATTTGTGTTTAATGACACAATTTGCCAGGGTGTACACTTACTGAACTGAAAGGAACACATATCCTGTGACTGGTTTCCTGTGAACCCCAGAGGGCAGAAGTCTTTTCCACTGTCATTTTGTCTGTTGGTGTAAAATAGTGATTATCTGCTGTCTGCCATTTCCTGTTCTCCCTCCATCTCTATTTCTTTCTGGGGAGAGGGGGAAATAAATTTTCCGTCTTGTGCAGATGTTACTGCAGGGAGCCTCTCTCTCTCCAGCTTTAGGAAGCATTTCCCAAATGGATTGTATGGTCCTTTGTCTTTTATTTCTTTCTA
Organism: Taeniopygia guttata; assembly: GCF_048771995.1. Lineage (NCBI taxonomy): Eukaryota > Metazoa > Chordata > Aves > Passeriformes > Estrildidae > Taeniopygia > Taeniopygia guttata. The sequence continues at coordinate 47,662,278 of NC_133027.1, read as the reverse complement.
TTTGGTTTTATTTAAGATCGTTAGTGTTTTGTGCTGACAAATTTTACTATATGCCAGTAGTATGTGTTTGGAAGAGTAATCATGTTGTGATTCATTTTGGAGGCACTCGTGTTAAAACAGCATATGAAGGAAAAATTACTCAATAAAATTCTGAAATACAGCTCTAATGCCTTTGCCTCAGAGTCCAGGAAAGGTACTTTTAAGCAAGTTTACAGTAGCACATATTGTACTGCTGTGTGACCAAAGCATGTGTGTCACAAAAACACTGTGAAAAGATTACATGTCCATGGTATTGAGGGTTTCACTTCTTCAAGAACTGAAATTTTCTACCATCTATTCATTAAGACCTCTTTCATTCCACCTGTGGAGTGGGATGAAACCCAGACTTCGATCTTCTTGTGTCTCAGTGCAATGAAAAGTCTTGCTTGCAAAACTCCCCTGAAGCCTATGAGAAGCAAACATCATATCTATATGATTTTCAACTACTTTGAAGGATCAGAAATATTTTTAAAGGGATTTTAGTTTATCTTTAAATGTTTCTCCTTGCCCTCTCCCCCACCAGTCCAGTGGTCTGCAATACCAATGTACTGTTTCCACTCCCAGACAGAGCTGCAGCCTAGGCTAGTTGAAGAGGTCAGGGAACGAAACAGAGTGAAAACCACATTGACTTACTTTGTGTTCAGGAAAAAAGTGGTGTCAGTGGAACATTCAGGAGAGTCACTGTTTGTGCTGTTTAGTCTTTGAAGAAAAGGTAGTATCTATCTGCAAAGGAAGGGATCTTTGTGCCAGTCACAAGTCCTTGCAAGTAACTAGTACTTGCAAGTTATGGTTCCACTTTATTCTTTTGGTGCTTGCTTGCAATCAAATTGCATTTCAGTAGTATCTCTCTTGATCTTTAGAACTCTTGGAAAGCTCAAGTAGTAAATGAAAACTTTCATGCTTGTTAATAAAGTGGACAATAGAGGGATTGTGAACCCTCCTGTGAACCTGCTGAAGTCAGGAAATCAGTAGTGAGAAAGAAAGTGCTGTTCCTTGCAAACAAAGTAAGGTTTAACTGGATTGGTATTATAGCTTTTGCAAAGAAATGAAGATCCACTGACAAAACTTACTAGAAATCATGTGTTTGCAATATTTCTGTGCTGCTTCCTTTCCCCCTCAGTGGAGGCTGTTTATTTATATGGAAATAAACCCTGTTTCTCTATTTGAGGTGGGTCAATGTTGTCTGCCAGAGCACAGCTGCAGGCAGCCCTCTTTCTGAAACAAACAACTCTAGTGGAGTGCTACTATTCCAAGGTAAAGGAGAAACAGCAGCAGGGTACAGGTGGGGCTGGCTATTTTGTTTGGTTTTTTTTTGTTTGTTTGTTTGGTTGGTTGGTTGGGGTTTTTTTTGGGTTTTTTGGGGGGTTTTTTTGGTTGTTTTTTGTTGTTGTTGTTGTTGTGTTAGTTTGTTTGTTTGTTTTGTTTTTTGTTTTTTGGTTTTTTATCCTCCAGGCTGTGTTAGAGGGAGCTGCTGGGGGCAGAGATGCCCGGAAGGGCTCTGAGCAGAGCAGGCAGGCAGCAGATCACAAACAAGCCTGGGAGTTTCAGCAGGCATCTGTCAGAACGTGGGTGAGGTGAGAAAGACAATTTAGGTGAGGTTTTTGTTGGTCTTTTGGTTTTGGGGTTTTTTTAATAAAGGTTGAGGAAAGGTTCAGGGGTGGTGGTAGTGACTGTAGAAAATACAGCCAGAAAAGGAGAGCATCTACAGAAGGCAGAAACAGTAAAGCTAAAGCAAACAACATAGCTGTGAAATGAGCGAAAAGTCCCAGACCTGTATAATTAATGAGTGGGTTGAACCCAAGAAGTCAAATGGAGTTTGTTTTTAAAAAAAAACTTGAAGTGCTTTACATTCATTGACCAGAAAGCTGCTTGGTTGTCTTATTATAAAATGTAGGCATATGCATTTTGGTATTTCAGAAAGCGCTTTTGCTTAGAATGTGGCAGGCTGGAACTTTTTTTGTTTAACTTGGGTTATTACTGAGGAGTGGCATAATGGTTTCTGCATTGTCCCTGTCTAAGCATAAGGCTGGTGAGACAGAGGAAAAGATGCTGAAATGTAGAAACGCTGAGTCAAGCTGAGGGCAGAACAGCTTAGAACAGCAGGCATGGAGGTGGCTGCAGACAGAAGGAGGATACGAGGCCTTGGAGAAGGATTGAACTGGGGAGAGGGAAGCAAGAGGCGGCTTAATGTCTTGTTTAATTTGTGAAAGTGTTTGGCAGTGTTTTTCTACACATATCTTTGCTTTATCAAGCACACACATTGTAATTGCAAGTTCATTGACAAATATGCTTGATTAAGAGAGCTAGGAGAGTTGGCAGCAGAAGTCTCAACTGGTAGGAGAAAAGATGAGAATTTTTATTTGGAAAATGCAAATTGAATGTAGTATTGAGAGGAAAAGTTGCTATACAAGGGATTTTTCTGGTGTCTGCCTGGGAGGTAAAATTTTAAAATAAAAAGGAAGAAGAAAGAGAAAGGTGCTTTGTTGAAGTGTGAGGGTCTATCAAAGTTCAGACCCACAAGTCAGATGAGACTTGCTCGAGCTATTGTAGTTTTCCAAGACAAGTTATTGAAGAGGATGACAGGCAGGTGAAGTGCTTTCTACTGGAGAGGGATGGGAATCTTTGCATGCAGAGCAGGAGACAGTCTCCTTTCTCCTGCCATTCTCAAGACAGCAGCTCTCTAGGGAATAGGAGAGAAGCTGGATTTTCTGGGCTTGTGGCTTATAGGGGCAGGAAATCTGATTAAACTAATAGGAGGCACACTTAGTGTTTTACAAGCTCAGTTTAATAAATCAGTGGATGACATATTTTTGAAAAATCAGACCCCACTGCAGAAGGCAGAATCATCTCTCACATCTGTCTGAAGTGGAGAGGAGGCTTTGGCTTCCATGGAAATTTTGTGTAAGTGGTGGAGCTTTTGTGTAAGTCTCCTTTTGTGAGAGGGACAAAGTTATCCCAAAGCTATTAAGGTGAAGAGCAAGTTAATCTTCCATGAACCAGAGCTGTGGACCAGGTGCTGTGGCATTTCATATATTACTTGGGATAGGAAAACATGGTAACCTCTCTGCCTGCTGGTCCATACGCACACATTCCAAAAATGTCAAAATAGTTCTCCATAGCTGTAGCTGTCTTGGAGTGGGGGATGTACTGTTGTAGGGCTCTCATGTTTTTCTCAATTGCTTTAATGTTACTTGTTCTCAATACTCCTTTCTGGGGTTAACACATGGAGGCATTAGGGGTTTTTGCATTTTAGTGGGGTTTTCTTGTAAGTCTATGGTCTGCAGCAGAGGGGAAGGAGCAGTGAGTAGTGTCAGGGAGTGGGAGACAACCACGGGTGGACTTAGCTGTACAGACTCCCATCTGTCCTTCTCCAGCAGGAAAGCAGTGTGATGGCAGTAAAACACACTGTCCTTTAATCCGCCTCTCTATGCCTTTATCTCAAGATAAACTGTAAAATTCAAAGTATCGAATAAAGGCATTCATAAAGGGCAGCTCCTGCTGTACCCTGGAGCATGATGTGCAGCACAATAGGAAACTCTTTAGCAAACCCGGAAATCACAGTGAGAAAATAGGACAAATGTTCAAAAATGCTTTTAATTAACTTGCATTATCAGTAACTGCACTGAGTTGGTTTCTCATTTAAAATTTCAGTCTAGAGGTCCTTCTGACTGGAGTATTTCATCATTATTGCTGCAATTTAGCTTTTGCAATTGGGGCACTTCAAAAGTGATGGCTTTTACTATCTGAGAAAAAGCTGCTCCAAGTTCTGGCTTTTAAAGCTTAGAACTTATTCTGATATAAATGAAGAAAGCATAGCTTTGCTATGAATCTTACTCTTTTTTTTTTGTCTGAGGAAGTTGGGAGGTTTTCATATTTATTTAGATACTGATGTTTCAAAATTTGCATACAGGTCTTTGAAATTCCATCTTTTGTTGCCACAAATGTCATTTTTGGTTCAAAATGAAGAATGATAAATACTTTTCCAGGAGTCTGGAGCTCAAGGATTAATGTGGTTGAACTAGTTAAATGTTAAATCTATTCAAAGTAAAGCTTCACAGAGACTGCAAATGTTCTTGCATGCAAGTAAATCCATTTTATATTGAGTCTAGTTTGCTAAAGATGTAACTGCACTGCCAGCTTGTTCTGTACAGATAAGTTATGTATGTTATAGGCACTCTATCTTAGGGTACTGTATTTGCTGTTCCTATTAATGCTGAGCTGAGATTGCAGTTTAATTCTGCTTTTTTAAAATGAGAATCAGCCTTTTTGAATAGAAAAGAAGTTGCTGTAGCGCACAGTATATTTTATACACAGACTTCATATCTCCGATGTCTCAAAATAAAAGTTTCTCAAGAAAATTACATGGACCATGATAAAAGTTTAAATATTCTCTCACCTCTTGCAAGTAAATGTCTTCTTCAGCCTTCATCTGATAAGAGTCCTCAATGGGTTTTAGTTGAACTTAGTTACACCTGTGAAATGTTAAGTATCAAACATCCTAACACCATCATTTTGTACAAGTAAGCACTATTGAAGTTTGTGCTTATCAAATGACTGAGAAGTGTTAAGTCCTTGATTTAGCAGACAGGCTATCCATTCCTGTATATCTAATTTTAAACAGGAAGATTTTGCAAAAGAGTAGTCAGGATGGTGTTTTTACTTCACCTGACTTATACAAACCCATGGAAAAAACACTGTGGAAGAGCTGGTTTGGAATTCCACGTTCAAGTACTCACAAGTTGGGGAGTGAAAAGAATTTATGCTGGGACAAGTTTCAATGCTCAGTGTTCTGAGAATAAAAGGTTCCCTTTTTTGCCCAGCTACATTCTTGGAAGTGACTGGGTTGTTTTGGCTGCAGCTCCTCAGAACACTCAGCCTGAACTCAGGGCATACAACTTCAGCACAAAAGGTCCACAGACACAAAGGTTTCCTAAGCAATGAAGTGCAATGTGTTGGGAAGTTACAGGTACCCCCAAAAGTAAATAGCTGATTTTTTCCATTAAGATCTGGGATTTTAAATTTTCATGTCAGAATTCTGCTTGATCCATTTCTTCCTTTTGTGCTGGAATCATCACACAATCACACAGCCTTTTGTTTTTTCTGCCTCTTTATTAACCAAAAGGCAGAGTTGCTACACCTTGGTCATACCTGTGGCTCAACAAGTCTAGCAGCTCATTTTGACTTAACCAGATTGTGTTGCTTTGGGAAATGTTTTTAACATGACATGAGACAGAGAGTAGACACTGAATCTTCTCTTACCTCCTTTGTAATTAGACTGTAATAAAATCTTACTCATGACATTTAATAGCCCTTCCAACACCGTTGGCAGCAATGCAGGAAAGCTATAGGCACTGTTCTGCATGTAGCAGATATGGAGGAATGGACCTGCATTCCTGGCCCACTCATTTCTCTCAGAACCACAGAATTGTTTGGGTGGGAAGTGTCCTTTAAATGTCTGCAATGACTGAGCACATATTTGCCTAGATCAGGTTGCTCAGAATCCTATCCAGTCTGACCATGCAGACTTCTAATGTAGAATAAAACTTACTCCATGTATTTTGGCTTTATTTCTATAATGGGTCTTCTTCCTGAGTTTGAATTCCTTAAGGATCTGCAATATTCAGAGATGCCCACCTTGACTTCAACAAAGTTACCCAGATGGTTCTGCAGATGTTAATCAAGCATCATCTCTTCACACAGACTTTTCTAGAAGGGATGTTAACCTGGCCCTCAGTGTTTCTTCAGAGTTGTTGTGGTCCTGAAATAATATTAAAAAAAAAAAAAAAAAAAAAAGCTGCAGGGTACAGTTAGGGAAGTCTCTGATAGCGAAGATGGGACTTGAGATGTAGTGTAAGTTTTTCAGAGTAGGGACGTGAGGGTAATCTAAAGGCTTAAGAGAAGGGTATGTCTGTGAAATCAGGAGAATAGAATTCATGTTATTTGAGGCTGTTTCTAATTGTTTCTGCCATACGATATTGAAAATAAGAGAATGATTTCTCCCACTCCTGGTTGGAAGATCATCGAACTGCAGACCAGTCACCTATAAATGGAAATATTTGTAATTTTATTTTTTTTCCTGACTAATTTTCAGTATTATGAGAGCTGTAGAATGACTGTGATTGAATCAAACATAAACCCATCCAAGAAGTAAGCAGAGTGTTTCCAAAAATTATCCTGGTTGGGATATAATAAGTCTTAAATCAGTGCTTTTATATATAAAATCTGTTGCCAAAAACTCAGTAAAACCTTCATTTCCACTTTAAAGAGAAGATTTATTTAGCTCTCAAGTAATCACAAGGCAAACATGGCTGTGGTCTGTAATTTTTCTGGTTGTAGTTAAGAAGTATTTTTGGGGGTTTGAGAGCTGTTGATAAAATGATAAACTACTTGTGCTCCACAAGCATTTCCCTCACTTTGGAAACTGCAAATGCTCTAGACCATAGTGGTGATAAGTTATGTGTTTCAGCTATAAATAATACATGTTTATGTTAATATATTTAATCATTAGTGTGGCATATTTGCAGGAGTTACTCTGTCTCCAGCCTGACTACCATTGTTGCTTTCTGTTTGTCACTGCTGAAGTACTCAAGAAGTAACTGTGCTTTGGGGGCACAGACTAGAAGGTGGAGACAGTCATCTGTCATATTTCTCTCAGCTTTCTTAAAGGAAATAAAGTCAATTCCTGTAAGAAGTGGTTTTTTGGTCTTCTAGGTGTGCCATGGGGGAAAGAAGGCTGTTTGTGGGTTTCCCTTTCAGTGTTTTGTTGTCTGAGATGCCATTGCCTGGCTGCAGCTCTCCAGGACCTGGGTAACAAGGAATGTGCAGAAGTCCTGGAGCTCACCTCCTTGTGGAGAACAAGGACACTGGGGGAGAAGCAACCTCAGCCTAATCGGATGCATTTGTTATCGTGGAATTCAGAAAGGCACGACAAGAGAGCCACAGTGGGCTGTGTAATACTTCGTTTCCATGCTGTGGAAATGTGACTGTTCCTCCAGGACATCTGTGTGTTGTATCAGGTTGAGGGCACTTCCTAACCTCCAGCTGGGATGGCTGAGTGGGTGAGACTTCTCCATCTGAGCCCTCTTTGGCTCCTGCACAGGGAACACAGGTGCTTTTAGACTTCCAGGAAGCCATGGCAGCCCCTCCTACAGTGAAGTAATCTGCCTTCCCTTCCTTTTTTGTCTGGTTAGGTTTGCTGCTGCTGTTTTTTCGTTTGGTAGAATTTTCCTTCATGTTAACTGAGAAGCTTCTGAACTGCCACTAAACATGAACAGCTAAAACAGTGGTTGTAAACGTGATCCTGTAAAATATACATCTACTTTCGGATTTTTAATCAAATCACAGTTGTTTTTAATTAAATCAGATGTTATCTCTGCCACAATTTTTAAAAAGCATAGGAAGATTTTAAATTCTGGGAGTATATTGAAATGTAGCAAATTTGTAACCAAATGGATAAACTTCAGCTATGTTGCTTTCTTGGAATAAAAATGCTCTGAGGTAATTCCGTCAAATTAGCCTAGTAGAAAAGGTAATACATCACATGGAAAAACGTAAACCTTTTAACAGACTTGAATGTGCATGTATTTGTTTGCAAGAGGCTCGTGTTGCCTCCTTCACATTTTTCTTTCTTCCATCCTTCCTTTGTTGTCTTGTGCCTTTAATTATTCTTGAAATCCCAAGAAGCAGCTGTATCTGTGCTGTGTCTCATAGGGTATAGACACAGTGATGTCTTGGAGCTCTCTGAAGTGCTGCAGAATAAGCTCTAAGAAGAAGAAATGAGTATAGGCTTCAGCAGAGATTCCTTTCATCAGGATATTCAGTGTTGCAGCCACCACATCAACGGCAAAATCAGGTCAGAACTGCCAGACTTCCCCTTTCTGAAAGAAAATTTTATGTAAAGCTACCACTTAAAACTTTTGAAACAGAAGACTATAAACAAGTATCATTATGGTTTATAATACAGAAAACAGTATTACAATAACTGTGTTGCCTCAGGCAGCTTACTTCAGAATTTTTCTTCACTCAGTTTTGTAGTATTTGTGGTGCATAAATTAAATCTGCGTTCTGACACTTTAATTGTTAGGGAGAGTCTAGTGATGTGCTTACTAATGCACTCCTCAGTGCTGTAGGGCTTTTGCCTTGGCCTTAGCTCTTTGATTTTCACCATGTTAAAATGAGGCGAGTGGTTATGGCTTGGCTCAGTGGGTGCTGGGACGTGTGGCCTGAGCCACAGAAGAGGTTTCTTCTCATCTTTGTCCTCTGCAGAAGGTGTGACGAGCTGGAACGGAGGTGAAAGCCTGTGGTCCTCTGACGTGACAGCCCTGAGTAAGCTGAGGCAGCCACGTTAAAACAGATGGGTGAATGATCCCCTGCTGCTTCTCTTCTGTTGGTAGCCTAAAATCTCATAACTTGCAAAGCCAGCTGAGCAGAGGAGCCAACATTTGTGGTTACATAGTGTAGGGAGCTTGGATTGACATACTGATGCAGAGGGGCTGGTGGAGCTTGGAGTAGCAGGGTGGACTCAGGGATGAAACTCTCTGGTTGTGAAAGAAAGGCTTGTGCAACACTGACTAGCTTGTGAGCAAGGATGTGGCTCTCTAGTGTGGAGCCAGATGGAGAAAGTGCTCCCCAATCCTTGCCCCAATTTTCTTGTAAGGCTTTGTTCATCATCCTGGTCTCATAAATCTGTGTTTTTTTGAGATTCCTCAGGACTCTCAAGTCCTGGGATACAAATGAAAAGCTTAACTCCAGAAAGTGTTGGCCTCTTTATTGGATTTGGCTTCTTTTGTCTAGAGGTTCACATTAGGACACCGAGCAGCAAGATGGGGAGCTCAGCTTTCCTGTAAGCACCTCTGTGTCAGCGTCAACTTCTTCTGTCCTCCTGTGAATCTCTTCAGACCAAATTTGTGTGGCTCTGATAGAAGGCTAGTTTTTCTACCAAACTCAAATATTTGATGATGGTTTGTACTTTCACTATATCTGTCACTGACAGCTGTAAGAAAGCCAGAGTCATCTTGGCTACTGAAGCAATTTGGCTATTTATTGTGTGTGTTTCAGCAGCACTAATCAGTGCTAGATTTGACCAAATTGAATTTAAATTTGTTTGCTTCTTAGTGGTCAATGGGAGTATAATAATGTCTTCTGAGAGGTTGATGAGATTTCACTGCACAGGCCAGAAGGGTTTCTCTTAACTGAGTCTGACCTTTAGTAGTTCACTGTTTTGGTTTGCTTTTCTAGTCTTCTCTCTTAGCCTGAGAATGCAACCTTGACCTTCTGTGACCTAAGCTGGGGCTGCTTGCATGTGAAATGCCACAACTTGGACATGGTGATCCTTGTGGATTGTTTCCAACTCAGTGTATTCTGTGATTCTGTGCGCTTCAGATGCATTTCCTTTGACAAAATGAGTCCTAGATTGCCTCATTTTTGTAGGGCTTAAGCAATCGTGTTTTACAAGTACAAAAAATTTTGTGTATAGCAGGGTTTTTAGTGGATGGATTTGATTTGTTTATTTTTGGGGAAGAACTGCACTGGAGATTGTTTTTATGTTGTTGACATGTAAATTTAAATTTAGTAGTATGTTTATTAATGCTTCCAGCTGTTTTTACTTTTTTATTATAGAAATTACCACTTCATCCATTTAATTAAAACTTTTGGGATTTTTATTATTTTTTTTTTTTAATTTCAGTTTCCCTTTTTAGTTTAATTATCTTCTATATGACTCTTAAACCCCGTTTTTAAGTAGTTTTAAATGGTTGGTTGGTGATCTGAGTTATAATGAGTCAATATAATTTTCTTTCTAAATTTGACCAGTGAGATGAAGAGCAATTCAAAGTTTTCTGATAAGAATGCATGGAGCTTTGGATTATTGCTTTTTTCTGTGTATTCTAATGAGTACAGTTTCATCCTTTTGGTTGCTTCCAACAGGGAAATTAACTTAGAAGACATTTGCCATCAGTTCATGCATGCAAGAAAAAAATTGCTTGCAAAAAGTTTTTAAAGGTAATTTCAGCATGATCTTTATTTAGTACTGCACCTATTAAATGAGTGTGGGGAGCAGTAGCTACTTACGAGAAATGAGGTGTTAAGAGAAAACAAGAAGTGTGGAATAAGGTGGGGTATATACTTGCAGCTTGTGGGTTTCTGAGCAGCAGCTGCTGTATAAATTGTCAGCCCTTTGCCTGGAGTAACTCAGAGCTCTCCTGCAGTTATAACACAGGATAAAAGTATGCTTGTGGATAGCTAACACTCAATATGCAACTTCTAATATAAGTTCTCAAGCTGCCACAAGCTATTATATAGCATTTGGGACCAGAACATGGGACTTCTGGCCCAAGGTTCATTAAATTTGAGCTACACAGATTATGCCTCCATTTACACAGAAGTTTGTAGTCATGTTAGTGCAATCTGCATTTTAGGGCAGAGGGTTGCTTTGAAGGAGGCCATTGTCTTCCCTCATAGAAAACAATGTTTCCTGATTAATTTGGGTAAAGATTGAAGTTGTCTTTGTATATGTATCCAGTTCCATTCCAAATGGCCATGACATTTGAAGTTCCTAGATAGACCTTCATCTATCATCATTTACCATATGCAGATTCAGGATTTAATCATTCACTTGAGCTGCCATTGTTTTCTGGTGACATCTGTCTTTGAGACTACTTTAAAATAACCCCAAAGTAACTAGATCCTTGGCTTGGTTTAGTTTTCACTGTTTCACAGTGTCAGTAATTTAAAATCAAACCTTAATTATTTTGTTATTTTTTAAATTACTTCTCTCAGTATAAACAGATAACACAAATTTAATTCCTTGTTAATGTTTCAAGCTGACATGTATATTGGTGAAAGCATACAGGAGTCCCAGCTTTGTTGTGGTAAAGAGGCCAAAAACTAAACAATACTTAGCTCTGGAGAGATAAAGCAAAGATGGAAGTGAGAATTAACCTCTTCCTTTTTTTTGGTCTTTTTTTCCTTCCCCAAAATATTCTGATGCCCTATCAAATGATTGCTAATGAAAAATAATTTTGCTAGTGTATTTTAAAATTATTTTTCAGTTTTGTAAGTTGGCCAAAATATGTGCTTCTTGTGTAATACGTGATGCTTGCTCATATGATGAATGTATGCTTATATGAACATATCATAGGAGCCAAAAATAAAAGTACTGTTAACAACTGTCTCATATGTAATGGCTGTAAACTAAAATGCAAGAAGCTCCACTTCAACATGAAGAAGAGCTTCTTTACATTGGGGGTGGCAGAGCACTGGAACAGGCTGCCCAGCAAGGTCATGGAGTTCCTGTCTGGGGGCGTTCCCATATCACCTGCTCTAGGTAACTTTGCCTTGGTGAGGTGGGTGGACTAGATAATCTCCAGAGGCCCCTTCCAACTCTGTTCTGTGATTCTATATCCAGTTCATAAGCAGCGATACTCCTCTCTGTTGTTATTGGACACAAAAATGAGTACACAGAAGCTTGGTAAGTTTAAAAGAGAAGAAGAGCCAATTTTATTTCTGACCTGGCAATATATAGAATTTCAAAATTGACAGTGGATTGGAGGATGAAATTGCTACCTCTCTAACTACACTGGTTAAACTAACAGTCTGTCAATTCTCTCTTCTCACAAAGAAGAATGTAAAACAATAATTATTTGCATGAACAGTGAGTGAGAACTCTAGTAGAAATATGTAAACATTATCAGAAGGTTAAAGAAGTTTTATGAGAACTTTAAAACTTTTAAAAGAACTATAAAAGAAAAACTTAACACTTTTGAAAATCAGGGCAACACCCCTCCCCTCCTGTGACAGGGATTTGGTGAAGGCTGTTAAGGTACAGGGTGAAAAACTGCCAGCCTCAGCTGTAAGCTGAGCCTAGATTGTTTGTCAGCCTATTTTAATAACAAAAATCTGGAGACTGCTGGGGAACTTGCTGAAGTTAATGGAAAGACCCTAATCAGTGGGATTGAACCAGTCATTGACAGTGCAGTTCTTTGGCAAAAAGGCCCTTCTATGGTATTCTTTCAAAGTACTTCTCTAAAAGCGGGTGCCATTGGCTGCATGGAACCATTTTCAGTCCTTTTCATGCGCTGGTTTCTCTTTATCATGACTAGTTAGCAGCCCTTTGTGTTTGTTGGTGGCATGGCTACATGTGCAGTGCTAGTGCTGGCTGCTGAACAGCAGACTTTAAATGAAGCCTTTGGGTGTGCACTGAGAGCTCAGCTGCAGATGGGAAGTGCCTTTCCTGTGGAATTTAGATTAAAATTGCCTCATGTAACATAACATTCTGCAGTCAAAAAAATGACGATTAGGCTGTAACACATGAAACAGATATTGAAATTTTAAATATATGATCTTGATGGATTATATCTTTCTTCCCCAAGCTCAGTGTTGTCTGTTATCTGTTGTCTGTAATAAAGCAACTTCATGAAATTACACATGAGTGAAGAAAGCAGACCATTAGATGTGAGCCTATGGTTGAAATATTTCTGCATATTATTTCCTGTAAGTTCTCTGTTCACATATGGGGCTTTAAGTGTGGGTTTGGTTTTTTTTTTTAAGTGCAGATGTATCTGTAGATATCAATCATACTTAAACTGAATAGGCTTTTCAAATATACCTATCACACAATGTGGTTTTGTGTTTAATTAAACATATGTCTAATCATACAGTTGTTAATCTGTCAAAATGCCCTTGGAATTTATAGCCATGTGATCAAGTAAAAGAGGGCTGGATGAAATCTCATATAAGGTTTTGAGGAAGTGCATGTCTAAGATAAATCTTTGCTCCTAATTTTAAATAGTATTCTAGTACCATGTAAGCTTTTAGTTATTTAGCATTTAAAGTGCTTCCTCCCATTTTGATGGTGAATTGGTGTATCTGTATAATTTTTCTTGGATCGTTTCCTGTCCACAAAAGACTTTATCTTAATACTGAGCCTTTCTAGTAAACACTCAATAGATAGGAAGTTATAACTTCATAATAGACCACATCTCTGTGGAAATCTGTAAACATCCTTTTACCTCCCCTTTTTTTTGAGATTTATTCATTAGTCATTCCTGCTATGCTGTTTGATTTGTGTGAGAGCTTGGCAAGGCAGTGCTTGTCAAATAGGAACCTTTTCACTTTGTCCACGCACCAAACTGAAGCTGTACACAGAAGGTGTATCAGTTTGAGTGTTAAGATATTTTACGTGGCTTCAAAAGCAAAGTTAATAACCTGATAGACATCTTTGATGTCCAAAGGAAGAGCTTTGCACAAGCACAAAAGTTGCGTAATACCCTGGGAATATTTTTTTTCCCCATTAGTACTTTGGAAAATGTTGGTATCAGGAGAGGGATAAGCTGATGCCCATAGATTGAATACCACTAGTAGGCAACCTGAAACAGTAATTTCTGTGCTGAGCTGGTGGTCCTACCCATAAGGTGATCAGAATTTTTACTGGGTTTACAGCTTGTTCTCTGCACACTGAAGAATGTCAGTGTTCACCTGTTAGGTCTCCAGCTCACCAGTTTTCATGCCTGAGGTTCTTTCCACAGCAGGAGCCCTGTCCTGCTCCACATCACAAGCTCCAGGAACCTCGGCATAGCAGCAAGCACGTCTGGGACTGGGATCCCATGCCTGGCCAGCCTGGCTGCCTGCTGAACCTGCCACGCCTGGTCCTGGTTCAGCAGGAGAATGCAGCACCACAAAGAAGCTGCAGGGCTTGTGCTTCCTTCAGCCACAGCTTCTCTTTGGGTTTGCCCCATTATACATCCCAGTGAGGAATTCTGTCAAAAGCATCTGCTCCATTGAACATCTGGTTTTTTGTTTGTGGATCAAGACAAATAGAAATTACCTCAGTTGAGATCAACTTCTGTACCTTTTAGCATAATCTCTCATATTTATTGGTACAAAATTTAGGATTTATTTCCAAGAAATTCCTCTATGTGTGCACACATAATACCTAAAGATTACATCAGCTGCTTTCCTATAGTCACTGACTTAATTATAATGGCTCCTAGGAGAAATGCATAAAATATTCTGCCTGAAGTTGTTTAAATTAAGACTCTACAGCCTGAGAACCAGGCAAGTCTTGATTTCTAATTCCAGCAACTGCACTGCTGATATTCATGCTTTTAATTTCTTTTCTGGTTTTGGTAGAGTGATGGTGAGGCAATTTTCACTAAGAAACCTCCAAATCATGTCAAGTGAAGTATCTTTTTCCTTCCCCCCATGACTTCTAATCTCACTTTAAGAGCCCATAAATAAGATACATCACCTATGGAAACCTAAGTTGCATCAGAGGTGGCTGATGAAACTTTTCTGAAGCCCAAAGCATCACTCTTGAGGCAGCCACCCGAGTCCCCTCATTTTGGCTCAGTGAGTGTGACTCTTGTTTCTACATCTCTCTTATGTGAGCCAAGGAGCAAAGAGATGTGCTGCCTTCATCCTGGCTGAATTCAGGTTGTGAATTCAGTGGGTCTGAGGCCTGGGGAGTCCTACTTCCCCTTCACCTGCTGAATTCATCTGATTTTTTTAAATTACTATTTTTAATATCTGTTATCTAGGAAAACTGACAAAAACTTCATCTCAGGTCAAGCTTTACTGTGCTGCTGTAATGCAAACCAAGGGGGGAGATCATTTCTTCTGTGTGCCATAAAAACTAGCTTTACTGGCTTTCTTTGGAGAGCTCTCTCAAATCTGTGTACTTTCATCTTACCTTCCTGTTTTTCTCTCATGCATGCATCCTGTACAAAATACCTGTATTTCTGCATGTCTGCTCTATATTGTTAGATGTTTTTGGGAAAAGTGAGTATCGCTTTCACAAAACCTTTTGGACAGCTGCTATAAGGAAGGAAATGGCCTGATATGTGTATTTGAATTACTGAGTCTTCAAATACCTCAGATTGCCGAGTCAGGAAGATCTTTTCAATGAAAGCAATACTTCAGAGACCTAATTCTATCAATTAGATAAACCATGCAGAATAACAGCTCTATACTTCTTTTTGACAGATCTAAAGTTATTGATGAATGATGAGCTGTGGTGGGTTGATCCTGGCTGCATGCCAGGTACCCACCAAGCCACTCTATCACTCCTCAGCTGGACAGGGGACAAAGAATATAATGAAACATCCATGGGGCAAGATAAGGACAGGGTGAGATCACTTGTGATTGGTACTACTACCAAAAGAGTTTGGGAAAGTTAGTTTAATGTTACCAATGAAATGAGAATAATGTAATGAGCAGTAAAAACTAAGTCATAAAATATCTTTCCCCCCACCCTTCCTTCTTTCCAGGCTTAACTTTACTCCCAGTTTTCTCTGCCTCCTCACCCCAGCAGTGCAGGGGAGACGAAGAATGGGGGCTGCAGCTGTTTTTACCTGAATAAGTTATCACGTAATTTAGTAGAATGGTAGTGAACATGTTTTTTTATATGGGCCTATATTAACTGATAAGCTGAAGCTGCCATTGGTGTGTTTCATCCTGTGAAGTCCAAATGGTATGTTGAAATAGTAATATTCTGGGTAATACTGCCTTGTGCTTGAAGATGCTCCTTCCTGTGTGGTGGCATTTGCTGTAACTGTCCCGTGCTGCAGTGACAGACTGGTCTCTGAGGAGTCACTCTGTCACCCCTTCTGAGCATAACCTGTCTCCTTCCCCCGCAGTGTTGCTTGTGCAGAATTGCCTCTTGGCTACCCACTGCCGTAACTGTAGCACTGTTTCAGATGTAGGCTTGTGGCTTTCCAGTTGCAGATCGCTTACTTGCTGCAGAAAGTCCTAAAGCAGGCTTGTGTTGTAATGTCCCAGCTGCCATCCTCCGCATCCCACAGCGCTGACTGGTGAGCGGCTCGCGGCAGTGCGTGTCCTGCTGGGCATGCATGTGGGTAGAGGTGAAGAGGAAACGCTGGAATGAAAGCTCTGATCTCATGGCACATGTCAATATCTGAATTAATTATATAGCTGTCTTCTCCTGGAGTGACTGCAAAGCAACAGATGATGCAAATGACAGCAGTTTCCTAATTTCCTACTAGAAAATAATTTAGTTGCTGAAGAGAATGAGGAGACTGTTTACAGACAGGGCTGTCTGAAGACAGACTGCAGGCAGGAGTTAATACCACCTACTGATTTTTCAACTGTGAAAGGGAACTGGTGAATAAATAATAAAGATTATCTGTTTCTGTGGAATGGTTCTCACTAGTAAGAGTGAAGGGAGGTAGCTGCCATTGACCTCCTGTGTAGGAGCTTGTAAGTGATGGTGCAATAACTAGCTATCTCGAGAATCATGTGGCCCTGAGGAAAAAGGAGTAATTGCTTCATATCTCTGGCTTTCGTTCTTCACAGTTGTGCTGTTCATGGTGCTGTTCGAGAATCTCCTGTTCAGGTGTGAAGGAAGAGGGTTGTTTGGTGTGAAATGCCCTGCATCACTGTCCCATCCTTGAGATCTACATGGCAAGGCTTGCCAGCTTGGGCATTGGTAGGAATGAGTATAGTGTGTGATTAATCTGAGAGCTAATTAGGTTCTTACCCTGACTGTACTAGTGTGTGTCTTATAGGATGTTCAGATGGGCCTTTAAGATTTCATTTTTTTTCCAACTACCTCTCCCTGTCCAGGCTTTCTAAGAAATCAGGATGCGTATGATTTTAATATCTTAACTGTTTCTGGGGTGCCCAAAGGTGATGTTGTCACAAAGTGATGTGCATTTTGGGACTATTTGATGAAACTGTCTGGAAAAATCCAGCCTCACTCAAATGCCAAGTTGTATGCCTGGGATAACTAATCACTTTTAAAAATAGTAATTGTCATTTAGGAAACCTACTTATTTTAGTCTTTTAGAACTGTTTTGTATAATGTTCAGCTCCTTATTTGCATAGACCTTGGGCTGCTTCGTAGACTGAGTATACTTTGTTAGCTTGGAGTAGAGTCCTACTTTTTATGTGGGATCTTATTAGGAGATACTCATCATTTTTCCATTTTGAAGGTTTTGAAGAAGCATTAGACCAGCAATTTTAAATATGCAAGTGCCGTTTCCCCAGATATATACAGCGAATAATTTTGGGGTTGTTGTATTTTTAATTCTGCACACTGAAGCCTTGAGGTTCTATTATCTCATGTACAGATGAGGAAAAGGACATGTGTGAAATCCTTAATTATTTGCCCTTTTCCGGTCTTGGTTTTGGGGGCTGCACCAGTAGATTCTTTGGGTACTCAATGAGTTATTGTCCTTTTTGGGACACTTTTTGTTAGGAACAATAAGATGCTTAGGCTTCTAGGGGTATTTTGGTGTCAATACAAATCTCCATGAAACAGCACTACAGTGAAGCTTTGGAAACTGTAAGGTCTTTTCTTTCGTGAGCTATCTGGCCCAACTTACTGAATTACAGGTAAGAGAGCATTCTTTTGCTGAAGTTGCTAGTGTCCTTGGTGAGCCCTGGGCTATTCTCCCTCTTTCTCCACTATGAATGCACTGCGGGGGAAATTGGCAGCAGGCATCTCAGATACCACATAACCTCTGTGAGGGGACTGGGTTTTGTTCCTCATTGCTCTCTTTTTCTCCTGGAGAAATGTTGGTCAGTTTATCAAGGTCTTTACACTTGCCAGGAAGGAAACTTACCTTTTTTCTTTCTCGGAGAGAAAGTTCACTGATACTTGCAGTTCCTGTCACTGGCACCTAAATTCACCACCCTAAAATGGGTGAGGGGTTGTTTAATGAGTTGCCATCCACACTGGTTGCAGAAGTCTATTCAAGTACAGCCTGACTTTGGTTTGTATGCTCTGTTGATCATGGTGAAGCCAGAGGATGTTCTTTTTGGGTGCATTGAGGAACATGGAGGGTGACCACAGAAACAAATAAATGCATCCACTGACCTTGCTGTTACATTGCTGTTACCAACTTACCTTCCTCTCCCAATCACACATGACAAATCACAGCTACAGAGAGCTGAAAGGAGATAAGCTTAAAGGGAAATCAGACTGACACAGATATTTCACAATCTGAGAGTTGTGTGGTCACCCATGTAAATCAGGTTACAATTTAAAAAAGCTTGTGTTTTGCACGCAGGCATATATCTAATGGCTGCTTGCAGTTATGTTCAGCTGTTTGGGTGGGTGATTCTAATGCAGATTGCATTCAGAAATATCAGTGCAAAGTATTTTAAATCCTTCATGCTCAGTTGCTTGTGCACACTACAGTCTTTCTCTTATCTTATTTAAATAAGAAACATATTCTAGTTATTTTGCCACATTCTTCTTCATGGAAGTAAAAACATAAAGTTGAAGGAACAGGTTATTAATCAAAATGTTGTTGGCTACCTTGGTAAAGTTGTAAAGCTAAAGTCAAGGTGATCCTTAAGGATTTAAACTTATATTGAATAAAATTTAAAAGCCAGTTTCCTAAATACCATTTTTGGGATTCTTCCCTAAATCTTTGAACAGTCTCAATGATAGTCTTCACAATCTGTCACAGCTGAGAAAGCTACTAACCATCTTTCCATGTGAAAGGAGATGATAGAGAAGAGTGCACAAGTTAAAGGGAAGCAATAAAATTGTTAGACTGCTTTTTACTACCCTGATGTGAAGTTCTCCCTAGTTATTGCCCAGAAGCCTGGAGAATGGAGCAGAAAGTGAAACCAGGGTCTGCCTCCATAAGAACACAGGCTTCCTCTCAAACCCTTGTGCACTCACCTGCCTCTGCAGAGAAATAAGGTGAGAAGCCACTGCTAGCACTGATCGGTCGTGTTTGCACAGGGGACTTGCAGCTGACACAGCCTGCATCAGCATTCTCCCTCCAGAGGGATGCAGGCCAGAGGGATTTGCCAGATGCTTCCTCCTCAGAAATCACTTAGTCTTCTGAAGAAGTGAGTAGTGACTTTGTAGCAGGAATAAGTACTTAGCTGGAAGAAAATGGTGGCATGAAGCAGATGATGCCTTATCTTCAGACAATTGCTCACCACAGCTCTTACAGAAGCCTGTGGGGCTCTGTCTCCCCATTCTGCCTGACTACAGTCTGGGTGAGGTTCTGCCTTATGACTGTTCAGGGCATGTGCACACAGATACCCTAAGACTACCCTGGGAGTCTTGGCTACAAGGTGTGCAGCAGTGGAGGGGCTCTGTAGAACATCTCCCCCATCTCCCAAAGCAGAGATTCCCTTTGGTGTTTCCAGAACTCGAACCCCTGTGCATTTTTGATCTTTTGGTTTTCACACCTGCTGTGAGTGGTGCCACTCTGCCCTGCTCCCCCACAGGAGGTCATTGTGCAGATTGGGAGTAGATGCTGCCAGTGCCAAGCTGCTTGGGTCACTGTGAGAGGGAGGGTTGTTGGGGGTTTTTTTTGTGGGGATAACTTCTTCCCCATACCTACTCCAGACCTCCTTCACTGTCCTGAAAATTTCGTCCAGTAACAGAGCAGCATCGCCTGGCATTGAGTTGCATTGAAATTACATTTCTTTCACCTTCTGTAAAGGACTTCCTTGAACCACTATTAGGCAGAAGGAAGTAGGTGTTTACCCCTCACCACTTTCATCACAGTTTAAGATTTCTTCTGAAGTTCCTGCACAGGGATGAATGTTTGATCTGCTATGAACCTGCCTCCCACAGTTTGGGATTTTGTAGGTAGACAAAGATGATGCCTTGCATACTTTTTCTAAGCACCCTCCAAAATGAGTCTCTGCCCTCTGAAGGGAACTCTCAGGTGGGCATAAGAGGCTGAGGCTGGGCTACCTGTCTGCAGTCCCTGCTGAAAGCTTTGGGACTTGCCCCAGGGGTGTGTGCATGGGGCCAGAGTTTCTGCTTTCATCTCATACATCAGCCATGCTCTGAGTTGATGGGCAAGGGGGTATTCCCCAGCTGGGCACAGACCTGCTAGGGGTGCTCTCTGGCTTCAGAGCTGGAGAGCAGCTCCCTGGCAGAGAGGGAATGAAGGGGGTCATCTGGAGAAGCACCTGGGTTTACTTTTCCAATATATTCAGGAGTTTGCTTATGTTCAGAGTTTTGGGCTCTTTTTCTGTCTCTTTCAGGTGTTTGCTTTGCCTTGGGATTCAGGCCACTGTAGTAGTGTAAAGTTTAAATGAAAGGTTCCAGTTCCTATCTGAGGTTTTTCAAACAAAAAGGTTAAAGGGTTTATTTGTCCCTTTTATCTTTCCAAAGTCCTTCATTTTCACTAAAGCATTGTACTTTATGTTAGGGAAGAATATTTGTGATTTTGTGAATGCAATATTTGTGGTGGATTCTGCTGCTCCCTGAAAAGGAACTTACATTTTACAGAAGCAGTTGTGCATGCTTTCTGGGGTTTTTTTTTCCCTGTCTAAAGGAGCATGCTTCTACAGAAATGAGTGGGAATTTCCTCATTTAAAATTAGAAGGATGAGAAGAATGATGCAAAGCTGCCACACCAGGAGTCCTTAGTGATGTTGATCCTTTTGATGTGAAGCATCTCACTTTGCCCTTGTGAAGATCCTATTCCACAAAATCCCTGTCTGTGAGAGCAGTGAGTTCTGGATGCAGAATGATGACAAAAAGCACATTTCTTCTCTGTGGCTAAGCCTTTGAAATTTTTGGCCCAGAGAGATTAACATTAGAAATTCTATAGGCCAGAGAGTATAAAAACCTGCAAGAGGAGAAGGCCACACATAGCGTAGATTGTTTGTCTCGTGTAGACACTTAATGGCATGAAGTGGGCTTCACAGAAGCAAAAACATCAGGAGCACTGAAGGTTTGGCTGAAAGTGGACATGGCACTCTGACATTCCAGAGATTTAGTACCTGTGATTTAACTTCCTCAGCTCATCCAAGTCTAAAGTATAGAGTTACAGTTTTCTAATGCAACATGGAAGATCAGCTTTCAGGATTTAAAAAAAATATATTTTTTTTTCCTTGCTGGTATTCTGGTAATGTGTGTTTAATAAAAATTTTGCATCTGCTAGAGGAAAAAATAGAACTTGTAAAAGTTTATTTGTGAAGTCACTTGACTGGCAAAGGACTA
Source organism: Taeniopygia guttata (assembly GCF_048771995.1). NCBI lineage: Eukaryota > Metazoa > Chordata > Aves > Passeriformes > Estrildidae > Taeniopygia > Taeniopygia guttata. The sequence goes on along the minus strand of NC_133027.1, from coordinate 47,641,296 downwards.
ATAGGATAAATTCAGAGTCTAAAGAGGCTAATACTTCAGTTTGCCCAGGGATCTTTGTCTTTTAAATCCAAAGTTTCAAGCAAGGTTTTGCTGTGTGTTGCATATAAGGATAAGTACAGGAGACCTGATAGGACAGTCTGTGCAAAATGTGTCAGCTGGAGCTTTGCTGTATTCATCGTCAGTGCGAAGCAACTCAAATTCCTCTTTGGTCAAACAAACTTTTATTCATTGAGGTGCAGTTGTTTGCTAGAGCTATTTGCAGTCATGTGTCAGAGGGGATACAATTAATACATTGTAAAAAAAAAAAAAAATTAATGGTGTATGCTGTGGAGATTTAATAGAGCCCTACTGGCAGTGCTCTGAGAACCAGTGCAGGGTAAGGATTTGCCAGATCATAGCTGAGCACTTGAAATTCTTCAACCAGCAAGAAAGAAAAAGTGTGTGAGAGAGCCCGTGGGAACTGTATTTTGGTTCAGCAGTGTCCGCTAAGATTGTCAAACTGCCTGTCTCAAACTGCTAAGGCTGATAAACTGCCAGTAATTATCATTTAGAAAATTAGTGGCTGCCAAAACCATCACACACATCACATGTGTTGGTTGCACTGGTTTGAAATTACTTTGCTTAAAAAAAAAAGAAAGAAAGAAAGAAAGAAAAATTCCCGAGCCTGCATCTGCTCCAAGAATAGCATGGAGTTTTGACATATGGCAGTTGGTGCTGGCAGAAGTTATTTTTGTTGTTCAGAGTGGGCTTGGGGGATACTTTCTTGGAGTGCGTCACTACTGCTATTTACCGTCCGGGTAACAGGACAATTGAGACCTCTGAATATTTGCAGCAAATCTAAATAAATAACTGAAGTATGTGGGATCTCGTTTCCCTTCTGTTCTCTTTCCTTCCTTGCCTATGACACTGGACAGAGAGAATTAAAAACACAGGTTGCCAGAAGGAAAATTTTCTTATTTTGCAGTTGATTTCCAGCCACTGCAAAGAAACTGAATCATCATGGAAGGGCTGAGCAGGGCAGAGCAAAAGCTTAAAGGTAGCTTTGGCTGCACACCACCATCACTTCAGTGTTCTCCCCATCCTCCCAAACAGCCCATATGTAAAAACAATGGCTTGAGGCACAGCCAATTTTTCATTAATTTCTTCCCAAAGAATGCTGAATACCACCATGACCAAGAGCTAGGGATGATATGAACACAACCACTATGAACACAACCATATCACCCAGATCTTGCTGTGAAGAAAGATGAGGGTGGAGAAATTACCATGTAGAAGCTTGCACAATGTTTTTCACACAGAAGTTTGTGATTTAGTCAGTCATCTATGAATGCAAAGTCTCTGAATCAGTGATCTAGAAGTCTGAAAAACTCAGAGTTATCAGCACAAGAAAATACCACATTTTAGCTTACATTTTAGTGGGTGTACCTTTCTACTTCTGTTGAGTGCAAGGGTGTAAAAACTTTGTGTGCGCTCTGCTTTTCCCTCTAGCCTGTGGTTCAAGACAGAACTTCTGGGGTGACACAGCCAACCTCTGAAGTTCCTGCTCACACATGCTCTCCTGTGTTGCTCACCCATCACTGTTCCATAATTGAAACCAAAACATTTTGAAGTGATTGATATTAAATCCCCATGTCTCAAAGATTCAGTGATCAGTGCAATGAACCAACGGGAAAATCAGGTGAACTGAGGTCAATGGAGAATTGCAGCAGAACAGCCTCTGCATCTAAGGGATGAGGACAGCTCAGGGTTTGTCTTCATCAGCACTTCTGAATTGTCTTGGAAGTACACATTTTCAATAAATGATGTCATGTAGCAGCATAATTAAACTCTTTGTGAAATACAGAAGAAGATATTTTTCTTTTCAAATAGTATTTCTGGTACTGTGAAGCAAGTACTCAGGGAACCAAATGGGAATGGAAATGAAAGGAAAATTTATTGCATTTCGTTATTTCATCTGTGTGAACACTTTGTGTTCACTGTGTCTAATTCTGTTAATCAAAAATTATAAACAAACTTAGCCTGATATAATCTAATTTTCATTATAGACACCAAATGCTATTATGTTCGGCAACAAATTGGCTTAAGATAATTCTGTCTTTACAAAATAAGATTGTAATCAACAGATTTATAGTTTAATAAAGTCTCATGATATATGTATACCCTATAGATTTTAGAGCATTATTTTCAGTTCAGAGTTCCCATTAGTCTAATTTAAGATTATTGGTACAATAATTTGATTTAAGATATGCCTTTTTATAAACCAACTAAGAGTGTCAGCATGAGATATTGAAAGGAAGCAGTGTGAGGGATCCATCTATGAGATGTTTTATTGCAGAGTTGTTGATGGATGAGACTTAGTGACAAAAGTATGCAGGGTGAGCTGGTGTTCTTGTTCTCTCTAAAGTTTGCGGGGGATAGTGAGGATATGTAGAGTCCCAACTGGGAAAAATGAGGTTATTTTAGTCTGAAATAATGCTTTTGCCAAAATATAAAATTTTTTTGTAGGATAAAAATAATTTTTTCATTAGTTTCACTTTTCTAAGTCAGTCTAAACTGTAATCTCTAAACACTATGGTCTAGTTTATTGGCCAGATAGCACTGATCTTGATATATAAAAGCCCAACAACAGAACCCTTACGGATAGGGATATAGAAATCAATTGCATCTTATTTCTGTAAGTACTTAAAAGAAATTAGGGATTTGTCTGCATGTACATGGTTTACTTTCTGATTTATTCATCCACTATGTTTGTATTTTGAAACAGCAAATCTGCTCCATTTTGCTTTTTTTTTTTTTCCCAGAACGGGGCGGGGAGTGGGTGGTGCAGAGACAGAATCATAGAATGGTTTGGCTTGGAAGGGACCTTAAAGATCATTTAGTTCCAACTACTCTGTCAAGGGCAGGGACACCTTCCACAAGACCAGATTGCTCAGAGTCACATCCAACTCGGCCTTCAACACTTCTGGGGTGTATCCATAGCTTCTCTGGGCAACCTGTTCCAGTGTCTCACCACCTCTGAATAAAGAATTCCTTTCTTATATCTCGTTTAAACCTACTCTCAGTTTAAAGCAATTTCCCCTTGTCCTTTCACTACATTCCTTTGTAGAAAGTCCCTCTCCAGCTCTCTTGCAGCCCCCTTTTTGGTACTGGGAGGTGAATAAGGTCTCCCTGGAGCCTTCTCTTCTTCAGGCTGAACACCCCAGCTCTCTCTGCCTACATTCAGAGGAGAGGTGCTCCAACCCTCTGAGCAACTTCAAGGCCTCAGAGTCTCTGTACTCACTGCAGAAGGTCTGCATCATTCCCATATCTGGGGCCCCAGAGCTGGATGCAGCATTCCAAGAGGGGTCCCACAAGAGCAGAGCAGTTGGGCAGAATCTCCTGCCTGGCCACGCTGCTTTGGATGCAGCCCAGGACAGAGTTGACTCTCTGGGCTGCACAGGGCCAGGTCATGTTGAGCTTCTCATCCACCGACATCCCCAGGTACTTCTCCCCGGGGCTGCTCTCAATCAATTTTCCATCAGGCCTGTATTTGTGTTTGAGATTGTCCTGACCCTGATTGCAATTGGTCTTGTAGAATGTCATGAGGTTTGCACAGTCCAGGAGTGTCATCCAGAGAGATCTTAGGAGGTTTGAGAGGTGGCCTCCTAAGGTCCCTCTGGATGACACTCCTTCTCTCCAGCATGTCGACTGCCCCACACAACCTGGTGTCAGCAAACTTGTGCCTGCAGTTTGCTCAGCTTCTTGTCTGAGCAAACTGGCAGAAAGAATTAATTACGCTTGCATAGGAAGCAGACTGTGGATCTGGGTCATTTGTAATAAATAGGTGAGACTTGGTGTAGTGATTTTGCTAATGTGATGAGGTGTGTATACAGGAATGTGAGTTTCTAGCTGTCTGGCTGTGTGTGATCAGAATTTAAGGATATATCCTTTACTTCAGAAAGTGTAAGAAATGTGAGGATATGTATGTGTTGCTCTGGTTTGGGATGTTCTGAAGGGCTGGCTGGGGAGAGACTGGGTTCTCTCCCTCCTGGTTTGTCCCAGCGCTCTTTCAAGGAACTGTAATCTTCCTTAGTTATGCTTGGATTAACGCTGCCTAAGAGCCTGTAATTAAACATTCAGGGTTTGAGGAACCTGGGAAAGAGCAGTCCTTTTTGATCCTGTGTGTCCATGAGCAAGGACAGGCACAGCTCAGAGCTGTGAGCAATAGGCCATGGCACAGGCAGCTCTCTCACTGCTGCTGCACAGCTGAGGGGCTGGGGAAGGGTGCTGTGGCTGCACTGGGCTCAGACCATCAGTTCCCTTTTGTGCCACAGCACAGGAAGACCTTATCTCCAGTATAACTGGAGCCAGCAGGGTGTATGTCAGAGAGTAGCTTCCCTTTCACCATGCCCCCCTTCACCCATGCTTTTAAAGAGAGGGTTTCTCTGGCTAAAAAGCTGCGTTTCACGAGGACAGGAACCAAAAGACAGTTCATTTCTATGGAGAGTTGCTATAAATAGCTTGCTCTGTTAACATAAATTCTGTCTGTGAATCCTACAAATGGGGTTTTATTCCAAGCCTACAAAATGCTTTGTATATCCTTGTTACTTTGTACATGCTGGTGCTGGTGCTTCCCCCCACAGAATGAGAGGTAAGCCTGACACTTGCAGGACAATGCTGTTCTGTTGATGGAGTAAACGAGTCAGTCTTCCTAAACAGGCCTGTTACAGTGTTAATTTTTTACATCACTGATACCAAAAGGACCACTGGACATTTTTAAGGCAAGTAGGGCAGGACTTGCTGAAGTCTGTGCACATCAGTTTTGAAACCTTCAACTAGGCTGAAATGTTTTCTGTTCTCTCTCTCTCTACTAATGCTTGCAGCAAGTCTGGGTCATAAGCTGTAGCTACTGCAAGCCTTGAAAGATTTGCAGGGCTTTTAGGAAGCTTATAATTTTTCCACTGTGAATCCTAGAGGATTGCCTAGGAGGAAAATGTCTTCCCTTACTGCTCATGCAGTGAAAACTCAATGGACATAAATGGTCCCAGCTGTATGATATGCATCTGTCACTCTGCAGCTTTTTATTTTCTTCCTTTTACATAGTCTTGGTACTGGAAGCCCTCTCTTTGGGATAAGATTTTCATTTTCCATTTAAATCCATTTCTGCATTTGACTATCTGATGCTCAGTCCATATCCCTTCCCCCTCTTGGGGGAAGCCAATGAGCTGTTGAAATTTTCATAGAGCTGAAAGATGTGACCCAGAGGTGTCTCTCTGGAAAAGGGAAGTGCTTTGGTGTTCAGGCAGTTGATAAGACACACGTGTTTATGAGGAACCAGTCTCTCTCTTACTTTTTGTACTCTTTATTTAAATGTGTCCATCTGCTGGTGGAGAGCACTGTTTTCACTCCCCATACACATGTATGACAAGGTCAAATACAGATCCCTTTCTTGATATGCTTCCATGCATGAAGTGCTTCAAAGAACTTCTGTGGGGGTGGGTTGGAAGTGCAGTAAGCAGTGGATGGGCACGTGTGTAGCATGGGGAGAGGAAGCAGACAAACACACTGGTTGTTATCCAAGGTGAAAACTGCAGTGCATGGTGAGCAGGGCATCTTGACATGCCAGGTAGCATTTCTGCACAGACTGTCCAGCTGCCGTAGCAATGGCTTTGTGGGACTGTTGTGATCCCAAACTCCATGGACAATTTGTCATTTGATGTAAAAAGTATATGCGAGGAAAAGGAACCTGACGTTCTTGTCATGTACAGTTTAGTTTAAAATATTATTATTGATTAGCTGCTGATGATGGTGTTTACTGTTGAAATTTTCACAACTGGCCCTTGCAGTAGCTCCCAGATTGTGCAAATGGTTTTTTGGTGGAGAAATTAATTAGCTGGCTTGCATATTCAAAAGAAAGAGGGAAAAAAGTCTCATCTCTTTGTTGCTCTCAGGCGTGCATCCCTCTTTTTTCCATAGGATTGTTATGGATATGTACTTCCAGGGATTGTACCATCATCCAGTACCACTCATACATTTTGTGGAGTTCATAATCAAATGTGTTCACGGCTGAAAGTGGCACACGTGCTGCTCTGAATGCTCCTTCTGAGATGTCTCCTGCTTTGGTAACCCACATTCTGCAGCTGGAGGCTGTGCTCCAGGCACTGCATGAATGGGGCGTCTTGTGCTTCAGCGAGCTGGAGTGAACTTGACTCCAGGTCAAAATCAAATGTGACATTTCCTAAGTGCGTGAGTCCAAACTAGTTACAGCACTAAAAAGCGGAACCTGTGAGTACTTTCTGTGTGTTATTTCTCACTGTTTTTCTCGAGATGAGAGGGACATTGAGTGTAGGTTTATTATTCTGGTTATACCTGCAAGACTGAGAGTAGAAAGAAAATAAACCAGTGTCACCTCATCACACAGGGGGGCAAAAGACTTATCCTTACAGTACCAAAAAGCCACTTCTGTTGTTCCAGGGTGAGGGTGTCCTGTTTACAAACAGTGGCCTAGATGTTACCTGCCAGCAGAGCTCCTTAAATCCACAGCCTGCTCCTCCCTGCTGCACTGTTCTTCACAGGCACAGCGAGAGCAGGCAGTGACCCAGATGCGCTGCTCTGAAAGTGCCATTTGTTTCCAGCACTCAGCATGCTGGCAGATTTGACACATGGCTACACATGCATCCATCCCTGGACCAAAATACGCCTCTCCCGTGCTGTAAGGAGTCTTGTATCAGATAAGCTACTACTGACAGGGCCAGTAGCTGTTCACACGTCCTCTGAGGTGTGTGACAGTGTGGGTGCATGGGACACCTGCCCTCTGAATGTTGAAGGATTTGTTGAGCTGCATGATGCGGTCCTGGTGCTTTTTTTTTTCTTTCTTTCTTTTTTTTTTTTTTTTTTTTTTTTGACTACTTAAACTTTCCAGGTGGTTAGCAGGCAAGAATTTTGCTAGTACATGCTTTGTTACCAATGCTATAAAAAAAGAAAAAGGAGAAAGGCCTTTTTCCACTTCTGTTTTTTGTCAGGGAGTAGAGATGTGTTCTTTCTCTTCTCCTATTCTAACTGCAACTTTATTCTCTGATTCCTTTCCATACAGAGCTATTACATGTATATATGCAAATATGTGTCTATACACATATGTATTTACACATGCGCACGCACACACACACACACATACACATATATATATAATCACCAGAGTCATAGGTATGTAGATATATAAGGTTGTTAAGACTGGAACACAAAACTAGTTCTCTCTCTCCTCATGCAAGCTATAACCTCAATCAGTCTTTTTTCACGTCTTTGTGGATACTAAGCCATCAAGTCTCATTCAGCATGACTAAACAAATATCCATTGATACCTCCCTTCCTCCCTCCACCTGCAGCTCTCCCCATTATCTCACACTGCTGTTGCCATGGACAACACCAGTGTCCTTCAGCCAGGCCAAAATCTGTCCATCTCTTAGTTCCCTGTGTCTTTGCTCTGAGATCAGCAGATTCTTCTTGCATACAGTCTCTTTATAAATGCCCTGTGCTATCCACCCCGCACAGTTGAAATTCACATCTAAGCACTCATTTGTTGTCTTGAATTACTGCAACATCATTTTCTCTGGCACCTTCAGATTGTAATTCCATCTGTCCAGAATGTCTTCACTAAAGAAATTTGTCCCATTTCCTCATTTTTTAGTAGTATAACCTTCTCTATGTACTCCTCTACTGATTTCATCATTCAGCACACCAAAGACCCTCCCTTCCTCTCTATTCCCATCTGTCAACCAGCTCCAAGAGGGCATCTTTCTCCTCCAGCCTCCTGTGATGTCTGTCTCCTCCAGTGCACGAGTTGCTTTCTGACATGTCATTACAGATTTTCTGCTGACCTAACTCACCCAGTTAATATCAGCAGGACTTCTTTCGTCTTGTCCTTTAGGTCTCTCCTTTAAAATGTTCTCTTTTTGTCTGGGATGCAGGCAATGCAGAGCAGCTCACCACCCATCTTCAGCTTTCAGATTGCAGCGCTTGCACAAGTAGTAAGCACTCATTGTAATTTTAGACCTTACTGAGATTAAGGCCTTAACCAGCATCTCCTGTCACTGCAGGCTTTTAAAAATAGGCTCAACATGCACGGTAATAGCAGCATTGTAACCATGGCAATGGAAGGAAGGCAGGGCTTGCAGGCAGGGATCTTACAAGACCAACTGGCGTGTCTGAGGACTGGATCAGGGCAACACGGGAAGAGGTTTCAGGCTCAGGAAGGGACTGTGAGCCTCAAAGCACATCTCCCTTTACCCCAGCTAGGTCAGGTGGCCTAATAAAAAGAATAACATCAGTATAGTTGTTCCTGCCTTGAGCAGGGAAGCCACCTGGGTGGTCATTTAAGGTCCCTTTTACTCCTGTAGCTCTGTTTTAATAGGCAGAGCTGACTTCTCCTTGTCCATGTGCCATGTGTTTGAGTGTATGCTGATCTTCTTCTGATGCCAACAGAAGGCCTCTGAATATCAAGAAACCAGAATATCCTCATTAAGGATCTTCTTGGAAGATAGGAGATATAAAAAAAAAGATATATCGCTCTTTGTGCGGAGGCTGGCTTTGTGCAGCAATAAAGCATGAATATTAAACAGGAAATCAATGACACTTCTGAAACATGTCTGAGACAGAAATCCAGATGCTGTATGGGGATATAGGCCCTTAAGCCTTACATCTATGCTACTCTTTTTTCTTTTTTTTTTTTTCTTTAAAGCTGCATCTGCATAGTTGGTGGTGTAAGAGAGTGGCATAGCAAGAGAAAAACCAGATCTTTTAGCCCAGTTTCCTGAGGAAGTGGGGGTTAGGCTGTAACTTAGTGTGTTTGTACTCTAGTCCTCCTCTGTATAAGTTTTCAGGCTGTCTCCAGCCAGGGAGAGGCCTCAGGGGCAGCATTTGACTTCCCAGCCCTTTCTCCAGGAAGAGCTCTTTCTCTCTTTCTCTAGCTGCAGTGGGGACATGGGCTGGGCGTGGTGGCAGCAGGAGCAGGGTGCTGCAGACACCCCTGGAGCAGCTGAGCAGTGGATGCAGCAGGGCTTGTGCTGTAAATGTGACTGGGTGCTGTAAATGCATCTGGGGCTATGGGAGAGCCAAGAGCACCTGGATGCAATGTGGGAAGGATTCTCATTGTAAAGTTAGCATCACAAGTCCAGATGACCTGGAAATTCACTTTCATTTGTTCCACCGATCAGGCATTTTCTTAATCTTGAAAAACAAAAGCCAAAAAAAAAAAAAAAGTAGGGAGGTTATACTGAATAGTAATGACATTTAAAATCCTTAGAATATTTCAGCAAAATAAATGCTTTTGCGTGGCTTCTGCACTGCAAAGAGGTTTATATTAATGTTGTCCAATCCTGGAATTACATGAACCTTGTCTTTTTCTGATTCATACTGGGACACTTGCTTTCTGAGGGAAACCTGTTGTCTTTAAGGGCAATGTGAAAGCATACAGACTTGATCTAGAGCTTGAGGCTGAAGCATTACATCAGTGCAAAGTCTTTTCATTCATAGTTCTAGTGTGTTGTCCTAAGAATTTAATTTCCTGTTTGCGCTATGGGAGAGTCTTTTTTAGAAGCCACTAAAGAGCAGGGGTAGTTGCTTAAGGTGTTTTTGAAGGTAAATTGTCAAAATACAGTAATTTTTGTGGTTGGTCCTTTTATTTATTTATGTATTTATTAATGTTATTTCCTGAATATAGAACGCAGCAACATCCAGTCTCATCATTAAAGTAAGTAAATAAATAATCAGTGAAGTAGCATGAGGGACAGCCATATTTAATTTCTTTTTTTCACTTATCCCCATTCTCAGCCCATTGGTGAGTCTTCCTAGGTTTTGCAATGCTTCTCAGATTTCTTCTGTTTTGTCTTATGTGACTGTGAAGGACCTTATTTATTTTCTTTACTTGTCTCACTATTAAAAAAATAAACGATAAAGTCAAGTTTTTTGTTCTGTTTCCAGTACTCTTGTTTATTTTGAAACTTCCAGAAAGAGATAAGAACGGCTTAAGAAAAATGCTCTCCAGAGTAATCCCTTAAAGAGCAGCAAACAAACATTGCAGATTGGTCCTAAAGGCTGTGCTTCCTTTCTAGGGAGGGAGAGAGGTGGGGAGAGAGGATGTTTTCTTTTTAGCTGTGCTCTAATCATCCGATCTGGGATTTGATAAGCTCCACAAGACTGAAACCACTGCCTCCTCCTGTCTTCCCCCTTCCTGCCTCTCAGAAGATTAAAGTGAACATGGCAAAAAGGAAACAGTTTATTTTCAGCTTGTTGTAGTTAATAATTAGTTTACAGTGCAGCATTCTCATTGTTTGTATTCTAATCATGTTGCTATATTTTTTTCTTACACTGTTTACTTTTCACATCACAGACCTTCTTTGATACAGAAATAGGTTTACAAATAGCCCATTCTTGCAGAATTTCAGCCTCTTTTCAACATTTTTGTATTGCACATCAGGAAGTGTGACACATGTAGGTGGAGTATCTTCTGCAAAGCCTCACCTTGCATGTCCCCCATGCTTTCTCGGACAATTTGGAATTGCAGCAGTTGTGAAACCACAATAGGAAGCAATCAAGCCATTAAAGTATTACATGTACAAGATATAAGTATTATTTGGCTCATTTAAAATTAGCTAAATCCATGTATTGACTGAACTACAAGAAGTCCTTAGTAAACAGCCCCAATTTGTCCTAAGAGATACTTGTGCTGAATTCTTTTAACCTTTAAAGCCTCAAAGTAAATTTGTCAGGACTTTGAGTCTGTGCGTTCCCATGTGTGTATTTTTAATGATTTCTTCCATAATGGGAATGGCTACTGGGTACTGATGGGTACTGTAATATTGCAACACTAGCATATATATTTTATGTATATTCTCTGTGTATGTGTTCATTGTATGTAATGGAAAAAATGTCCTTAATTAAAACCTTGCACACTGATCAAAGCACAAAAATATTTATTGTATAACTAAGATTCTGTCTTAAGTGGAAGGGTTTTTCCCCCCTGCTGTATTTTTTAAACTTTCATAATGGTGTACTTATTTCTGGCCATAGAAGTGTTTCACTGATGCCACTGGGACACTGGGCAGGTAAAGGTGAGCAGGCAGAGGGTCTGAGAGAGCGATGCAGCACTGGCTCTAGCCACCATCTCTCCGCATCACTGTCTACCTGTGCCTTCCCTCAGCTCCAGAGATGCCCAGCAGCATTTCTAGGAGCCAGCTCAGAGAAATAGATAGTTCAGTCTATTTTTAAGACTATGGTCTCCATTCATTTATTTTTTTAAAATTTGTCTGGGGCATAGTACTTCTCATTTTTCTGCAAAGAGAAATGCAAGAGCTCTTCCCGTAATTAATGAAGTATTTTTTTACTATTTTGAGAACTGAAGTGTGCTGCTGCAGTCACATGCCCCTCATATGTAACAGTCTCAGTCTGAGTGCCTACTCAGTATTGAGCTTGCTAATAGCTTCCCCTATGGATTGCTCAGCTCCCGTGGCTGCCCACGGCCTCATGACCCAGGGACAGGAGTTCCAGGGGGAGGCTGAGCTGTGCAAGGCCTCTGTGGGGAGCTTTTGGCTCACACAGAGCTTCACACTCACTTCTCTCCCCAGGAGTGCAGATGACCAGGGGTGCCAGAGGGTTTGGGTTCCTCTCAGAACACTTTCAAAGGGCAGGATTTATGAATGGGCCATGAGTGCCATCGCCATCACCTTTCTGTCACCAGTGGCTTCACTGTGCCATTTTCCACTTGCTCACCCCAACCACTGACTGTCCCACTGAGGGTTTCTTAAAGCTGTGGGCATCTTTTGATTCTTTGCATCTGCCTCAGCTGGGTCTCTTCCTGTACTGGGGCTTCCCATGCAGGAGTTGCAGGTTGGATGGTGCCGTGTTTCCAGATCCCATCTTTATTCTGCTTTCAGCTCTGCCGCGGTACAAAGCCAAGCTGATGCATGGAAAAGGGATTGTGAATGAAGATTTTGTTTAGTTTATCCAGCTTGAAAGCAGAGAAGGGGGAAAGGTACTGATATCACCGATACTGATCTGGCATTATCGAGAGGCTTGAACTGCCTGGGTGAGGGGCACAGCCCAGGGTGAAGGAGAGCAAGCAGCTTTGGCAGGGCTGGAGCCACAGAACAGGGGGAACAGCTGACAGCAGCACATCTGCTAAAGGTAACTCAATACAGCAGCTCAGCTTTTGATCTTTAGCACGGTTTATGGGTTTCTTTCTCTTCACAGTTCCATTTTATTAAATCAGGAAAAGTTCAAGTAAAGCCTCTGTGTTTTCCCAATGTTTTCCTCCCACGTTTCCTGTTTCTTAAGACTTGTTGCCACTGCAGTGGTGACTTTGCATCTGAGTTCCTTCTGCTCCAAATTGAAAGGACAGACGTGTTTTTAGACAGGAATAAGTTTAATGGGGCAGACAAACATTCTTGTTTTGAAACTGCTAAACTACTTTTGGACTCCTTGAACAGAGGGACCTAGTTGTCCTTATTTACATCTTGCATGTGCAGAAGCTTTCCAGTAACTGTTTTAGAAATCCAGTGACTTTGACATAAAAAAATGCAGAGTGCCTCTCCCATAGCCACGGTCCTCTTTCCAAGTTTTGACACTGTTGCATGGGAGGACAAACCACTAGAATAGTACTGTCTTAGTATAAGTCTTCTAATAGTGAGTGGTTGGTGTTTTTTTCCCTTTGCTGTTCTCCAGGATTGGGTCTGGACTTGTTGCAAGAGCAGATTTTGTTGGGAGCTCTCTCTTTCTGCCCTCAGCTCTCTTCCCCCAAGCCTGTTGATGACTGGCACATATCATGTGCCAGCTATCTGGGACCTCACTTAGAAAGGGGGTGGTTTCAGGCTAACAGGGAGGCTTTTGTCTCTGTGTAAGAACAAGCCTATAAGCTTCCCTTAAACTTTAAATGTTTTATTGTTGGAAAGCTTTCAGATGTTCACAGGATAAGGGCTCTTTATATATAATCTGGCATTGCACAGTAAAGGATTACTTTATGTAAGTTAAGATGTGCAGTTCCTTTATAAACTGGCTGTGTAAATTCAGCATGTAGGAGATTGTTTTTCTCCTTCTGTTCAATGTTGCTTCCAGAAGGGGTTTCTTGGTTTTGGTCAGTTGAAGGTTTTTTTGGTTGTTTGGCCTTTGGTTTTATTAGGGTTACAAATCTTAGGTGATAGGAATAGATGGGAAATGCTGCATGCACCCTATTAAAAACTGAACATGCTTCCATAGATTTGTTCAAATAGCAGTATCAGCAGAGTCCTGGGTGACAGAATCTTCAACCAGTCTGTAAAGGGTAACTCGAGATTGTTAGAGCAGAGTCCTAGTAACCTACTACTGAAAGGAACTTTTTGAACCAATTCATGGCCCCAAATCTGTGTGCTATGGTGTAGTGTAACATAAGTATGACTGACATTGAAACAGATTGAAAAGGCAAGCAATTACTCTGAAGAGACTAACCAACACTTTCTTTACAAAGTGGATCCAGCTCATTTATTGGTTACACATCCTGATCCAGACATGTTCCTTTGTAAACTGTTCAGCATGAAAAACTTAATAATCCCAGTTTTTGCCAAATAAAATAGCAGCCCAAGCACCAGGAATGCCTGCTTCTACTTGAGGTTTGAAAAAACAGCAGCAGAATCATGTTGCTAATAGAAAACTGACAGATGTTCATAATTATGTAGATTTTCTTCTGTGTTTGAGTACCATAAACTCAATTGCATCTACTGGCATTTGAAAAGTATGTAAGACCACTTATGACTTCAACCAGCCACTTCCTCCAGCTGGGTAAAACTCGTATGAACTGCAACATGTACCAGACCAGCACCCTCTGTGTGGTTTTTATTCTTTCAGTCGTGTTATTATCTGTTTTCAATGGTGGGTAAATTGTCACTGAACAGTTTTTGCTTCAATGAACAATCAGGAGTTTTTGTGGGTTCCCATCTAGGATTATTCACAATGCATTTGATCTGAAGATCCTTGAAGTTGGTGAGTGCTGATGGATTTGAGAGTGCAGGCTTGAGCAAAAAGTACTTACCATGTCTGCTTTCAGCAATTTCTCTTATGTCTGTAGTAATAAACTTTATTCTGATCCCAGTATGAGCTGACAAAAACACAACTGAAAGCTGATGAGGAAGAATAGGGGTTGTCTCATGAAGCAGACAATGTCGTGAAACCGAACACACAAAGGATGTCTAGTTATGCTACTTGCCACATTGTTTCACAAAATACTTCTTTACCAAAAGAAAGTGACTTTTCCACAAGGCTACATAAATGCACTGCTGATATATATGTAACACTAGGGGGGGAATATGGGATTTTGGTAAAAGGTGGCAGTTTGTTGAAGTTCATGCTGCCTACAGGAAAATGCTGTTCCTGGCAGATAATAACTCTGATTATTCCCCAGAAGTGTTTTGCTTTTCCTTAATGTTCCAAATCACATCGCTCTGAGATTCAACTCAATGCTTCATGTCCATTGGTGTGCTAAGGATTTTCTGTATCTTACCATGTAGGAGAAAATGCTTGGACAGCTTTCATTTGGATATTAGCTGGACAAACCATTTGTTTCCTCTTCTATTTGTTATAGATAGAGCACAGTTTTCATCATCTAAAATCAAGCAACTTGCTTCCCCAAGTTTTCTATCTGCCATCCCTACAGTTCTGAAAATCTTGCAAGACTAGAGATGTGGCAAATTGTGTCTGCCTCAGATTTAACAAGACACCCCTTTCCCTAGCTCTCTCTGCTAGTTTTTGTCATACATGGTCTCAGTGAAAGGCTTGGACTAGACTCCCTTGGCATGTATTAAAGCAGCTACCTGCATTGCCATGCTGTAACATGGGAATGTTACATGTTACAAGTGGAGCTGTACTCTTGGTCCATCCTTTCCATTATTTCCTCCCTTTTACGCTAGAGTCAGCATGGGCCTTTTTCTTTTTTATTTATTTTATTTTATTTTATTTTATTTTATTTTATTTTGTCACTTGCAAACTTGTTTGAAGACTTTCCCCAGTTTTGTTTAATCCTGGTTGCTGCGCAGGCATTTGTGCTGGGGTGAGGGAGGAAGGCAGAAAGGAAAGGAGTGCTGCCAGGCCTGCATCCAGAAGCTCCACACCAGTGCTGGGGGGAGTTCAGCCCCTTTTGGCAATGGTGCCAGCCCTTGTCTTTCAAGTACTCCTGAGACCGGCAGCACGAAGTGCAGTTTCCTTATTTGTCCCTTCTCTGAGCAAATTTTTAAATCAGTCTCATGGTGCAGAAGAAAATAATGAGCTAATCCAGAGTTGAGGTGCCACTGGATTGTTTTGGACCTGGCTCATTTCTTAAGCTTCTAATTTTTCTGCATGCAGATTTTATCCAATTAGTTCAGAGGCAAAAGTAGAGTTTCTTGACTTGATGTTTTCTTTCCAGGCCAAATGCCTGGAAGCTAGGGAGGGAAATAGATGGCACTGGAATAATAACCACCTTCCCTGAGTTTGAGCAAAGCAGTTAAGACCCGCTTTTTTTTCAGTGTTTTCATAAACTTTGCCAAGCTGTACAAGAGGTGATGGGAGAGGAGGGGGTGTTCATTTTTTTTTCTTCATTCCTTGATATACCCACTCTTTTTCTTAATTGCTGAACAAAGAAAGCAGATAAGATGCTTATGTTTGTTCTTTTCTGTTAGAAAATGTCTGTTCCTAAAATCTTTCACAACAGCCTCCTCTGATTTGTAATGATGTTTTTTTTTTCTTTTCTCTCCACCCTGAACCTTCCACTCAAATAAAGTCTGAGCTTTATAATATCAGATATCTGCTTGCTAATAGGGACTTAGAGCAATGTGATTCGGTTTCTGTGTTTTAGAGGAATATTTATTTGGTTATTCCTTAATACAAATTTTAATTTTGTAACCACTTTTTATGTAATGATGACCAGTAATAATAATTTGATTTAAGAAGTCATTCCCCTTTTGTTTCCTGTTTATGCCTACAGCGTCTCCCAGGAGAGGTGCTGGCACAAGAGTTGCTGTTTCTGCAGCTGAGGCAGGTTTTCATGAGCAGTAGTGCAGGGCTCCAAGTCATCTGTGTATAGCTGTGAAGTTACTCAGCCAGCAGTAATTTCACAGATACCTCTCTGGTGAAAAGTTCAGCCATGTACTTGGGGGAGAATGGGACTTAGAAGCAGTTCAAATTTAGTCTGGCTTCACTGGTGTGGACACCTGAGCACTGAAAATTATGATCTTCTCCATTTGCTGCACAGTTACCGCTCCCAACTCGGGGCACCAGCAGAATCCTTGCCTCCTCCATTTTCTAGGAGCTTACAAACTAAACGTTTTAACATCATTGTTAGTCTGTGCTCCATGAGTTATTCTTTCAAAGATTTCGCCTTGAGGGAAAATAAAGCTTAGCTGTCATTTGAAATTTACTCAGGGTCAGCAAAATGATGGCATTTGTCACTTTTGCTCTCCATCTTCTTCAAAAGGGCCCTAGTGTGTGTCAAGCTGGATATTGTGTTGGCTTCCTTCTTCTCCCTCTTTGTTCCCCTAGAGAATGCCAAGTAATTAATACAGTCTAAAAATTAATTGTGGCACAACCTCTTTTTTAACTTTGTGTAGTTTTCAAACAAGGAGGCTGTCATGAACCTACGTGCATCCAATTCCAAAACCGGTTTGTTAAAACAAAATTACTTAGAGATACTGGGTTGACCAATTTTTTTAGGGTTGGATCTAAAATAATTGGCACACTTGCTGTGTGCTGCTGTGCATTTCTTGTTGTTGACCTTGTCTCCCTGAAGTCTGAATGGCCATCATGTCAGTGACAGTGATGTGTCTGAACAGTCTGAGGGAGCCCTGCAATTATTTTAATATTTTGCATAATACTAGTGGAATTCAATAATTAGTTGTGAAGGTTCAGATCCCATTACCTCCTTCCCTAAACCAGGAAAAATGGTGGAAGTTGGTGATAAATGTTAGTAGAGAGAGAAGAAAGTGTAACATAATTTGTGGTGTTCCAGTCACTTATTATTTTTCTCCCTTTCTCTCTTATTTTACAGGGCATGTTTTTGAGCCATTTGTGAGGAAATGTGGTGAATGTAAACTTGCTCTGTTTTGGGGCGAAATTGTGGTAAGTGGTGCTGTCTTGATCAATTTTGTTTTTCAACAAGAATTTCATAAAGATTCTTTTAGCTTTTTTCGGTTTAATTTTTTTTTTTTTTAGCTTTGGAAAGTATAGAGATATAGTTGATTGTATGTGTTCTTTCTCTGGTATGAGACTTGCAGTATGAAAAGCATTGACAGAGAACAGCATGCTGGGCCTCAGGGCAAGGAATGTGTTTTCATTTGCTCCAGTGGCATCTGCTTATTGTGTTTGTAGCTGTTCCATTCTGCTGAAGAGTGGTTGAGCTAAAATCTGGAGTAGAAGAAATAAAAAGGCCTAATTGAAAAACAAGGGGTACAAAAAAAGCATGCTAGCTGTATAAAGATCAGAAGCAGAAGTAATGCAGAGGAAGTACGTATTTCCCAAAGTGGTGGGGGTGTCCAACTCTACAATCTTTCCATCTCTTCCCAGAATGTCTGACTGACACCCTTGCCATGTGGAACTAGGATGGTTTGCTTATGTCTGAGAGATAAGGAGATAGTTAATGTGTGCTATACCAGTTTTTCTATTCCTCCTTTCCATACCAGATGACAAGCTTTGCTGCTTGTCTGACTGTACTGTATGCAACACTTCCAGAGGCATCAGCCTCCAACAGACTTCTCTGGTCCTCAGTGCTCTGGAAATATGGCACATTGTGTGTCTGTGCTGCTGAGCTGCACCACTCTGAAGTAGAAGGAGAGAGAGAAGAGCGGGAGGTAATTATTGACATGTCCCAACTAGAGGGAAGTAATTCAGAGAAAGCTCTTCCAACCTTCAAAAAATAAAGGCAGCAGATCTGGAGCAGTGGGCTCATTTTGCTTTTCTCTCTAGGAGACTGTCAATATACACAGTTCTGGATAGTACCAATCAATCACCGCTGGGAAAAGAAACATGTCAGCAGAAGACTGTGTCCCTGCTTTCCCTTGGCCAAGCAGGCTATTGGGCTGGTGCTTTTTCTCCAGGCAGAATGCGCAGATTGCAGATGAAAACTGGCTTATTCTCCACTGGCAGAAGACTTAAGAGTCAGATAGCCTGCAGGGTAGAAAACTGAAAATTAAAGACTGGCTCTGTGAGAACACTTGTTCTTTTCTACCATTAAAAAACCACCAGATGTTGTTGCATCATATAGAAAGACCTGGATTAGCTAGCAGATGTTTAAATGTAGATCACTTACCCTTCTGCAGAACATTTACTCTTAGAAACATTTACTCTTAGATAGGATAGTCAAGCCCAGAAATTCACAAAGAAGCTCGTCAAACACATGAAAAGTCCCGCCCAATTGCACCTGGGTAAACCCTACTGCAGCTCATTCTTTTAAATTATTTTCTCTCTTCTGATCAGCTTTTCTGACAATTGTGTGTGTTATAAGTTTGCATCTATATCCCTATGAGAAATATAAACAACAAATTTTTAACTAAAATTTGGTTGTAGGGCCACAGATGAGCACAGATCAGAAAATGAGTTCATTAGTCCATGAGATTTTGTGGTGACTTCCACAAAACTTTGCGACTTTACTAGAAAAGAGGGTACAATCTATATCTAGTTTTCTTTTTGGTGGTAGTACTGATACTTGATTTTCAAAATTCAGCCATCTGAAAACTTTACAGCTCTTCTGGGCATGTTATGTCTCACCATCCTCAGAAGGGGAAAAGTGCTTTCTTCTTGCTTCTTGCTGTTCTTCACTGTCTGTCCCTACGAACTCTGCATCTTCTCTGCCTGTGAGAGGAAAATCTTGAAGAATACCTCAAAATCAGGAAAATTGCTTCCCGTGGCTCCATGGAAATGTAGTGGCATGCAGATGCTGTAAACTTGCTAGTGGGGAAAAAAGCAAAGCACAATATGGTTCACAGAGGTTCTACTTGGGCAATGTTTCTCAAGCTGAAGTTCAGACTTGAAGAGTATGGCTGCTTGACTTGGTTGAATTTTGAAATATGGAAGAGGATTAGCTGACAAACTGATGCACCTGAAAACTGCCAGCTTTCTTCACTTGCTTATAGTGATGTGAGTCAATGAAAAGAGGCACTGCTGGGTTGTAAACATCCTGGAATTTTTTCAAGTCAGTCTGGAGCTGGGTTTGTGCTCCAGGATTTTGCTCTAAAACATGTTTTCCTGCAGCCATTAAAATGCATAAACAGAGTGCAAAATTTGTTTTCACAGCTGTTCTTTTCACGCTTCCCACTTCAAACTGTTTGCAACATCTTATTTTGAGGTAGAATGATTAGGGACCTTGATTTTCTCATATGTAAGGATCTCTGAAATATCTCTGACCCCACTGTATGTTTGCCTATGGCATTACAAATTCCCAGAGAGTTTAAAAATAATTGTAGAAAATGTAATGACAAGGAAACAGTTCTGCCCAGTCTCTGTCCCTAACCTACTGATTCAAAGAAGTACTGGACATCAAGAGGACATTTTGAATTTATCTTGACATAGCTCAGAGGCTCAGCAGTTATTTATTCATCTTGTATCAAAGTCCTAGAAAAGGTCATGCAGCCTCTAGATCAAAAATTCATAATGGATTTAAGAGCTGATTAGAGATGTATACTTGAATGCTGGGAGGGGAATCTTGGCTGAATTTAAAGCTCCCTCAGCTAAGCTGATGACAGTGTGAGATGACCCTTCATGTGGTGAGATTTCTGTGAAGCAGCCTTGTGGATGCCAGAGCAGATATTTGTGTGGCACTGTAGGTTTGTGTTAACCATGGCATGTCACCGAATGGCCACCCTGCCACATCACAAGGAGTCACAAGAAGCCTGACTGATGTAGGACAGAAAACCTTGGGGTGATCTCTATTTTATTTTTTCTCACAGTCACACTGCTCTTTGCCAGTCCACACTACCCTTGAAATTCTTGCCTTTCATAACATTTTTTGTATTTCTAAGCATGACTTACATGGTACAGTTTGGGGCTCTGTCCCCATCCCTGCAGTTGGTTACAGCCATCAGGATCAGGGGAGGATAAAGCTGTGAAGTGAATTGAGGGACTGCTGTACAACAAACCTGACCTGCATCTTTCTGCACCAGGAGTGCAACTGAGCATTCGTCCATTTCCTATAGACTCCCTCTTCCCAAAAAAGCTGTCAATGCTTCAATGACAAGCCTTGATGTTGAATGTGTATCTCAGAGCCTGGGAATCCATGGCTCTTTTCCATCCAGATTTAGATAGGGATACCTTCCCAAGCTGAGGGCTTTTTGATGTTTCAGCTGAAATCTGAGATACTTTGCTTCTATTTGCACACTTTTCTGTAGATTAGAAGCAACTGCACATCTTAAACAATAGATACAGTTATTATATCAGTAGCTCAGCTATATCAAGGAAAATTTGGATTTCTGCTAATACACTCATCTACTATTTTGGGGGTTTATTCTCCCCAAGAAGAGTCAGGTTTTTCTTCTCTCTTTATTAAAAAAAAAAAAAAAAAAAAAAAAAAAAAAAAAGCAGGTAATTGCTGCTTTGATTTTTTAATAATTTTAAGAAATTATTAAAACCAGCATCTGTATACATAGTAAATCTGTTTGCCTTTAGAAAGACTGTGATGCCCTGTGCATTTCTGGGTGTCCAATTTGTATGGTACAATTATATATATCCCTGATGTCTACCAAAACTGCTATTGAATTTCTCTTGATAATTCTTCACGCCTGTCAGGTTTCTGACAAAAAGTATTATAGAGCAACTATGTATTATCTGTGCTCTCACTACAAAAATAAGCTGCTGTGACTTTTGCTTTATTACCTGTATCCTGCCATATCCACAAGAGGATTTGCCCAAGTCATTAGCTGTTCTCTGTAATTAGGGCTGACCTGATGCATTTGGGTCCTATTTATAGCAGCTTTTAGTTTTCTGAAGTCATTCATTTGGGCACTGATGTGCCTCAATAGTGTAGTTCTGTTGCTTAACTTCATATCTCTTTGGGGTAAAGATTATCTTTCTCCATATGAAGGAAAGTATGGGAAAAGCTTGAACATTTTGATGTATTTGAGGCTTACCAAGATTTGTTATGCTATGCTTGTAATTCTTTCAGTTTTAGTCTGTTTCTTTTCTTCCAGTCTAATCCATTCAGAAGATGTGAATGTTGATGCTGCTGGGTGTAGTAAATGTTAAATCTGGTCCATAAGATTCCTGAGGAATGTGGTTTGTCCCCTGCCCCAGACTGCATGTGTCCAGTCCCAACCAGATTGGATTTAGTCTGCTCTCTGTGAAGCATTGTTATACTTGTGTTCACTTTATTAAATCAGATAACCCTACACAGCGAGGTTACGTTCCAGTCTCCTGCAGAAGAGATGTTTGTGTCTCAGACTCTGTAATTTTCCTACATTTCACTGGTGATTCATTTAATATAGCTTTTTGTCCCTTCCTCCCCCCCACCCTCCCCTCACAAAGTTTAAGGTGATCCAATTGTTGGAATGACTCAGCAAAATGAAGTTGATCTGTGGGCCATCTATGTGGATGTCTGTCCCGCTGTAGCCACTGGAGAAGAAATAGGGAAGGGCTGTTAAAACTGCAGATGGAACAGACCACTTCAGCCAGCTGTATTTCCCAGCTCTTGTGGCTGTTCAATGGCAGAGATGTTTGCAGTGGGTCATGATGTTACAGCAGCTTGAGTATCCATTATAGGGTTTAGCAAGTGCTAAATCAGTTGTGTTTTGTTTTTTGTTTTTTTTTTTTTTGTTTTTTTTTTTAAATCTAGATAATAAGCCTTTCAGTTGCTCTTTTAAAAGAAAAACATTACATTTTGAAAATTCAGATGTGGCTTTAGGGAGTGTTACATCAGTGTTGCTCTTTTCTGTGTATGTATTGGTGCAGTTGATATAAAAGCTCTTGTTCCATCACACAGGCATGTTTCACACTTTACGTTCCCCTTCCTCCCCTGCAGAGAGCTGGATATAAACATGTAGGTGATGCAGGGCCATCCCACCTTTCAGGAGGTATGGAATTAGCTATGGAACAGCCTTGCAGCTGGTCTCATGGCCAGCTCTGATCACTTACAGTGTAACTGCAGCTTCAAGCAGACAGGTGCCACCCAACTGGTTGTGGGATCATTGTAGGTAGGATCTCCACGGAATTTAGTTGCTAGGAAGCATCACCTCCTTAGTGAGCTCATGCAAATTAAGGTTTCTTTTTTCAGAGGTTAGTAATTTAGTCATGTTTGGGAGTTTCTGCAGACATCAAAACACAAAGATTTTGCCTTGACACCTTGCAAGTTTATGGTCCAAATCACAAAACCTTTTGAGCTACTCGAGTAGTGACCAGAAGCTTTTCACATGAATAAATCGCTCCAGTTTCCCATGCCTTGCTTCAGAATTAGCTTGAAAAATTTTGGCTGACGTCATGCCAAAAATCCAAAACAGCAACAAAGCAAGGGGGAAAAAAGCCTCCCAGCAGACACCCAGCATGGAAAATATTGCCAAACTTGGGTCTGTTTGTGCCAAGTTTATGTGTGCAAGGCAGCAACAGGGTCTTAGTAGGTAATGCTCTCAACCCACAGCTAATGAGCCCTGCAGCATAGGGAGTGAGAATCACTGTAGAGAGCCTACACAATGCTGTGTGCAAGACACAGATCATATCTGGGAATAAAAAGAAAGGATAACATGATCTCTGGGAATCTGACAAGGCCATTTATGCAGATATTACTCTTACTAAAGGAATAAGTGTTGTAATGACAAATAGATCTATAGGTAGAGTATAAGGCATGTGGGCAGATGTAGATTTTCCTGACCTAAGTGTGCTGTATTTTGCAGTCCCAGCCACAGCACTGCTTTCCTTCTATATTTCTTTTATGAGATACAGGAGGAGGGAGATAGTTAAAGTAATTTTCTCAACATTAATTCTGCCTCATCAATACTTCATGGATTTAATAGATTTTAGAGTTACAATCATTTTGGAGACTATTTTATCAACCAGGTTTAGTGGAGGTTGCTGAAACTAAGTGGAGGACAGAATGTATGTGTGTGTGATACAGGATGCTGTGGTATCAGAATTTCATTATTATGGGATTTGCTTAGAAGATTTCTCAGTGCTATTTGTGAAGCTTTATGTTGGGCACTAAATATATTGTGTATGGGCAGGTGATCTCCTCAATAAGAGTTTGGCATGGATCTCCAGGTACAAGTGTGTCTGTTTTCACCTCATAGCATAAGCACACTGCTCTAGTTCTTCATCTCTCATTACACCTGCCTCTTGTTCAAATGCTCATGTGACATAAACATAATGAAACTGCATATAAAGGAGCATGAAGAGGAGGAGAGATCTCATTGCAGATTACCAAAGCTGAATATTTTTGGACATTGAGTTATTTATATTATCATTCTCCTAAGCTCAAAGATAAAAGAAAGCTTTGGATGCAATCCAGAAAAATTAAGAACAGAAACTAGTGTAAAGATGATGCATTAATGCATGTCTGCAGAATGCCTGCAGTGCTGTATCACAATACCCATTCCAAAATAAAATTAAGATGGGTGGATCCTTAAGGCCAGTGCTCAATGATGGGGGAGATTACTGCTTGAGGTGTCACACTCCATTAGCTGAGGTGGAAAGCTCTATTAGGGTGTGCTCCACATCATTCTGCAGCTGCCCTGCTAGCAATGGGCAACAACATTCCTGTGCTCCAAGGGGTCCTCTGCAGCCTCCACTGTTCTGGAATAGTCAGCTCTTCCCAAGACATATTATCAGGCAACTCACTCGTGGTGATTTTTAGAAAATATCCAGTGAGCTTAAATTCATGACAAGTTTGTGTTCACATTAGCTCTGAAAACCTCAGAGCTAACAAAGGGTTATACAACCTTCTCATAAATAGCATTTTGTCCTGGTGACCTTTATACCTGTTCAGCACCCACCTATAGGAGTCTACCTAATATAGAAAGTCATATTGTTGCTATTGTTTTAAGAAGAGAAAATAATAAAAGATTCAACTGTGTAAATGTCATTCCTGCCCAGCCCGTTTAGTATTACAAGACAGGGAGAAGTCTGCTTTGAGATTTTCTCTCTGGCAAAAGCTTGAAATGCCTTGAATATTGTGTGCATCCTTGATTGTGTCATGCAATGGCAGTAGTGAAAAATACAAAATCTACTATCTCCTTCTGCTAGGGTTTTGAATGCTGTGCTGAGTACTGAGCACTAGTCTTCCTAATCTTACAAGGTGGTGTTGAATCCTGTAACAACCTTCCAAGAAAGCTGTGACATAGCTTGGAAATGCGGTGGAATGGCTTGCACGACTGGAGTGCTGCAATCAGTGGATGGATACAAGCTCTTCAGAAGGGACAGGAAAGGAGAGGAGGCTTTATGTATTAGGGAGTTTTCAGACTGTGTAGAGTTGAGGAGAGTGACAAGAAGGTGTGGAACACCTGTGATATGAGGGGCAGCTGAGGGAGCTGAGGTTGTTTAACTTTGAGAAAAGGAGGCTCAGAAGGGACCTTATCACCCTCTGAAACCACCTGAAAGGAGACTATAGCCAGGTGGGGGTTGGCCTCTTCTTCCAGACCAACAAGCCATAGGATGAGAGGACACAGCCTTAAGCTGCACCAAGGGAGCTTTAGTTTGGACATTAGGAAGAATTTCATCACAGAAAGGGTGATTGAGCGTTGGAATGGGCTGGAGTCACAATCCCTGGTGGTGTTTAAGGAAAGACTGGATGTAGCATTTAATGGCATGGTCTAGTTGACATGATGGTGCTTGATCACAGGTTGGACTTGACAATCTCAAGAGGTCTTTTCCAACCTAATTGATTCTGTGTGATTCTGTGATTCTAGGATTTCAGATAGCATTGATTTACTGACTTAAGTTTTGTGCTGTTATTTTATCAAACTGCATTTCTTACCTTATATTTTGTTTTATGCAAAATTATGATAACTGAAGGTAGTGACTTTACAGACAGAAGGATAAAAATAGCACAAGGCATTTTAGATTCTTTGTGAAATTATTAGTTAAAAATAGACATAGGTGTTAAATAGGATCTGAAATGTTAACTACTTTGTCTGGTTAACAGACATTCCCCTTCATGCAGTTAAGATGCTACACAGAAAGAAGACTCTATGTGAACAAAACTATGGAAACAGGATTTTGTGTCATCTCTTGCCCTCTTTTGCTGTCTATCAGAAGTTAAAAGTTTGTCTTTTTCTTCAGTGGAAACTTATACCAAATTGAAGTATAGTATGCTTTAAGCTAGTGATTGCATCAGTCACCAGCATCTGTTACTGAGGGATGCTGAGTCTGTTTTTCTGTAATTGGACAGAATAATCAGTCTGGGGAAGACCTCATTTTCCACAATATTTGTTGCTTGTGCGTGACACTTAAGAGTTTTTGTCCATTTTTTCCTTCTCTGCTAATTCCTCAATATTAGGGAATTAATGTCTCTCTGCATGCCATTTACTATCAAACATAATCCTTTTTCCCCCTATTTCCTTCCATTTACATCCTTTGATGAGAAATATTTAGGCCACTACATGTCTTTATTCTTGTCAGACAGAGGCTGATGAAAGATCTGTTACAGGAAATTCTGCTCTATCTATAGAGCAGGTTATCTCAAAATACATGCTTAGACATATAGAAAGCAGAGACTGACAGCTGATAGATGCTGTAGACTTCTCACTGTTTTCTACCATGGTCATTATGCCAAATGTGTCAAAACATAGGGAAACAAATTTGTGTACAAGTGAAGGGGCACATTGTTTGGCAGGGAAGACAATGCAATATCCACTGTCCTATTTTTAAGAGATCCATTATAACCATTTTGGTATCTGCTAAATGCCTTTGTAGAAGCCCAAGATCATTCAATTTGCTTTTTTTCCATGCTTTTTCAGTTAAGTTTTGCCCTCTGACTGACTGTAATTACACAGGAAGGCTTAGTTTGAGTTTAACCACTGGCTTTCCTGTATGTCATTGGATAGTGTTGGGAGATTATCAGGCACAGTTGTAAACTACAGTATATGTATATGTCTTCATTTTTTTTTTTTTTTAGATTAGACTGTTTATAGGCCAAGTTTTTCAGATGAGAGAAAGAGAGAGAGAGAGGGAACACTAATCAAAGCTGACAAAGCAGAAGGAAAGCCTGTGTTGAACTACGAGGCTGTTTGCAACAGCCTTTTGCTCACCCCAAAGAAATAGGAGCTTACTGAAGACACAAGCTACATTTCTATTGTAAAACAGAATTTTTACGTGTTGGTACTAACATGTTCACCATTTCTGTGTTAGTGCAGCATGTGCCTGCCATATGTGTGTCACCCTGTACATGTGGTGTAGGTGTTATCCAGACACAGTTACTTGTCCAGTCATGTGTATGGAACATGCCATTGGCTACTAGCAGCAGCAGCAAATCTTGCACAGAACTGCAGCTCTGCTGTGCTCTGAGCAGTTTCATGTGGAGTATGCTCAGCAAAAGGTGTTGCACCCTTCATCTAACATCTCTTGCAGCAGTGTGCAGAGGGACTATGTATTACATAGCAAAAAGCAGCCAAGCTTGAAAACACTTCAGAAGGTAGATGGGTGTTGGGAAGAGCTCTGAGGAAGGAGCTCTGTTTCCAGGCAGAGAGGAAGCACTGGAGCTGCTTGCTGTGCACAGCCAGTGGTCTGTGGGAAAAGCTCACGTTCGTATCGGTTTTGTGAGTTTGCTTTACCATCCAGTTTAAGTCCCCTAACTTACATCTGCTTTTATCTATACTTTTCTGCATGTGTGATTGGGGTGAATGTATGTGAGAGCTGAATTTTAAATTTTGCGGGAAACAGACCTGTTACTCTGCTGTTGCAAGACCCCTTTTACAGCACTTCTAAGTTTCCAGAATTCAAAGAAAATGAAGGAGTTTGTTTTGAGGCATATGTTTGAGACAGCACTGAAAGTCATTAGTATTGCACTAATAAGTCTTCTAAATGCTGTATGAAGTATTTCTGTTAACTTCAGTAGTTTCTATTGCTGTATCAAATATTTCCCTGGTTGTGCTTCTGATTAAAGAAATAAAAAATTCTTAAGCTGTCGCTTTTAACCACCATTTCTTCTCTAAGAAAACTCTTGTTCAATACTATGAGAATCCAGTACCATTCCAGGCCATCATCCTGCTTCAGTAAGAGCTGTAAGAGTGCTGATGGGTGGAGAATTTTTGTATCAAGTTACCAACACTGTTCTGCTTCCACTGTAACCAGCAATTCCCTGGGTTTTTTGGTTGTTTTTCTTTTTTTTTCCCCAGAATATTTCTTCTCTTTTTGAAGCTACTCATGAATGTAGTCAATGGCTTGCTATGCTCTTTTGACTCTCTTATGTCTAGGATAAATTCCAGGAGCTTTATGGTGTGGCTTTAGGCTCCACTGGGTTGGAGATGCTTTTACTTGTCACCCAGACAAGAACTCTCCTTAACTATTTAACACAAGAAAAAAATAAAATCAAAACAAACAAACAAACAAAACCAGATAAAAGCACAAAAAAAAAAATATAAACCCATTTTCCTGTTCCAGAGTGGAGGAAGAAGACACCCTAGGCACAGCTGGCAATTAGTTGTATATTTTCTTCAGGATTTTAACCAGCTCTCCTAGAAATCTGGTTTTTGATGGACAGTTCTCTAATGACAGTGGACAGTGAGATGAGTGACAATATGCTTTGCAAGTCAGGGATGGTTGAAGTACTAGAAAACTGTGAAAGTCTGAGAGAAATGCCCTTGGAGTTTGCTTTGTGTTCTCACAACTTGCCCTTTCTTGTATTTAACCAGTTTGAGTCAAGGTTTTCTGCTCTAGGCTCCTCTGTGTCAGTGGAGTGGGGGAGTGTGAAGGGAGCTGAATTTTTAAAAATCTTTTTTTTTTTTCTTTTATCTTTAACCCAGAACACACGAGCAAAACAACAGGCTGTATGCCAGCTGAAATCATGGTGGCTCATG
Organism: Taeniopygia guttata; assembly: GCF_048771995.1. Classification (NCBI taxonomy): domain Eukaryota; kingdom Metazoa; phylum Chordata; class Aves; order Passeriformes; family Estrildidae; genus Taeniopygia; species Taeniopygia guttata. The sequence continues at coordinate 47,613,343 of NC_133027.1, read as the reverse complement.
CAAAGTGTCAAAGTAGCTGTTGGTGCTGTCAGAAATCTGTTAGTGGTTAGTGTGGCAAGACATAAACTAGTAAGCGACTCTACAGAGGTATTTTTGTCATTATGTGGCAGGTAATGACACATTTACTGTGTTAACAAGCTTGACTGTAGCTTGCTTGACATGTCCAGCAGCCTCCAATTAAACTTTAATTTACAGAAATAATTCCTTCTGATATTGCATGCTAGTATTCTTCAAGAGTCTGGAAACATCTAAGCCATCCTAACCCATTTGTTAAATTTTATAGGTGTTGCTTATCTTATGATTAAACAAAACCTTGAGAAATAGGATTCTTCAATGGAGGCCAGTTAAATATTTTGCAAGACTGCTAAAGCTTGCAAGTAGAAGAAACTGACACTGCAGATCATTTGAATCTGTATTATCTCATCAGTGGGTAATTTCCAAACCCCTCTTATTATGTAAATGTATTCAGTAACCAGAAGAATAATTAAGCATGTGAGGAATCATACTTTTATGTGCTGTAAGTCATCTCACCTGTGTTATGTTTGTTCTGGGTGAAAAACAGTGTCTGACTGTGCCTGGGAGCCTCTCCAGGGATTTCATCCTCAAATGTGCAATGCTGTGATTTACAGGAACAGCCTTGTGATGCTTCTTGAACCTTTTGGAGCTTCCTGTTTCTTTCTTATTCTTCCCAGGACTAATATAATTTTAGCTACTTCTTAGCAATTAGATTAGGCACAGGCGATTTCCTTGTAAAATTGCCTGAGCAGGTTCTTCCATAAACTGTAATAAACTTGTTGTGGCTCAGCAATGTTTGGCAGAATAATTAAACTGGACTTCAGTGCCACAAATAGGTATGTAGTTAAAAACCACAGATCTCCTCAGGTGCTTGTTTGAGTTTCTATAAACATAGTCTCTGTCATGGCCATATGTGCCTTCTATTTATGGTTTCTGCTGCAGTCTTTGCATCATTCACTCTGGAAAATCATGTTTTAAGTACATTGGCCAATAAAGTCTTTGCACTTCTTGTCCCTCAAATGTGCCAACATTAAAATGGTTTCAATTTGTGCCATGTGTGTCTTTGATCTTTATTTTAGAATAACACTATTTTTAAACAATACCCTTGAATGTTTAGGGATCATAAGACAGAGGAAAGAGATCACTTAAAGATTTAATAAAAATCAAGAATCACCTTTGTGAGCATCTTTCCAAATAAGCCTGAGAACTGTACAAACCTGAGAATTTCTTTTTCATGCAAGGGCTGTATTGATTTTGTGCAGCATGACAGACACGTTCTGCTAGGTCTGTGTGCAAAAGAGACTCTGCTAACCTCCTGCCCCTTCCCCTATCAGCCTCATCACTTTCTGCCTGCATGTGTCTGGTGCCCCTGCAGCTATCCCCATAAACACAAATGCCCCTTTAAGCATCATTTCTCAAGTGTTTTCCTCTTCATTTCAGGCAGCATACATAAAGCAGAGTGTCCCTGTTCACACAGAGACATACTATTACATTTCCAGCCAGTAGTCTGATTGCTAAAAAGAAAAGATCCCCGCCCATGGGTAATTAGTACTGTGTGTGTAGTTAATCGATTTAAAATTAAATGCCACTGGTGCTGCTGAAAGATCATACTAGGTTTTGTTATTGCTTTGAAAAAAATCTCGTTTAGTGAAGACATCTCTGAGAAGGAATATTGGTTCTTTGTGCACTGCCTGCAACAAAAGAGAAGCTGGGGGTGCAGTTTCCACAAAGGATGCTGTAAATGTTATTATCACCTAGATCATGGGGTTTCTGTGTTAATTTTAAGAGAGAAGCCCTTCAGTGTAAGGAAGTGGCTGTATCTTCTTACTCACAACAAAAGGAGCTCATGTGCCGGCGGTCTTGTGGGTGAGATAGGAACCTCATCTCCTGCTTCCTAGTCCATCATCCTCATCATTAGATGATTCTGCCTCCCAGGCAGACTGATTACTTCATATTTTCATTCATTAATGATTTATCAGACAGCTCCTCCCCTAAAGGCTCATCTCCTCTGTTATACTCACAGCCCACACACAACCAGCAACATGTAGCTGCCAGCTGGCACTCTGGCTTTGGGAGAGCAAGCTGCTGGTAGCCCTTTCCACATCTCCTGCTGCCCCCTCCTCCCCTCCCTTCCCAGCTGCTCAGCTCACCTGCCTGCTCCTTGGTGGCTTTTTAGATTGCAGCAAAGCCATGAACTGCCCCTGTGTCCTGTCCTCCTATGCCATTGCTCCAATCTGATTGTTTAATGTGCTTTTCACAACTATTCTTTCAATTATTAAAAAAATAGAGAGATGAGGTGACCCCACCTGTAATGCAGCCATGGCTGTGTGTTTGTTACAGAAAGAGTAGCCTCTCGTTTTGGTGAGAGGGTTTGCCCAGTGGTGACTTAGATTTTAGTAGAGAAGTGGGAGCACAGGGGAGAGACTAAGTGAGCTGTGTCTGTGAGCAGGAAGGTGTGGGTTGGCAACAGTTTTGAGTTTTGCTATCAGGTGCTTGGCACAACAGCTCTGTTGAAATCCCTCTCCAGCTGTCTGTGTGAGAGAGTGATTTTTATCACGTTGCTAAAGATTAACTCATTCTTGTTCTCTGTTCTGCTCCCAGGAATCAGGCATGCTCTGAGGTCTGGGAAAGAGAGTCCAAATGAATTCTCATGATGAACGGGGGAAATCCAGAATTGTTTGCTACTGTCCAATTTGTCCTCTGCAGGCAAGTGGTGACTGAGAGCAGTGAGAACAAGGGCTGTAGGACAGAAAGAAAAAAATATAAACTAGGAGAAAAGGAATAAATGAAATTCCCTCAAGTAATTTATACATAAATGTATAACTATTGAATGCTTAATCTACTCTTGGCAAGTGGTGACTGATAACTAATTTTCTCTCTTACCTCTCCCACACACTCCCAGCATCTTCAGAAAAAGCATGTGACAGGAATAATAAATCACATTATTTTAACAGGCTAAAATGGAAATTATGGATTAAAAGCGCTATGGATGCTTCAGTAGACAGAAACTGACTATTCCTAGGATGCCTAAAGTATATTTTCATTTGCACTGTTTTTGAGATCTCTAAATTATTCAGGGCTCTCCACTTACCTCTTTGCCACAATACTTCTAAATAAACCAGTGTTAAAGGCATCATTGTCCAATTGAGCAGCTCTTTTGCTCCTACTGCTTGAGGGTAGCTAGAGCCTGACACTGCTCAGGCTTTGGGGGAAGTCTGGATCCAAGTCTAGATTGGATTATCTTTTACTCTAGGTCTCTGAGTTGGAGCTTTGTGCTACTGTTTTAAGGAGGGAGATGGAAGGGGAAGGGGAGTTCAGGCTGACACACACAGTGGTGCTGCGAGACTGATCTGTTTGGATGGCTTTGGCTTTGGAGCAGAGAAGTGTGTGAGAGCAGTAACTGGTTGTGTTCTTTGTGCAGCCAGGTATCTGAAAAAACAGTGTCAGCTCTGAGGGTGTAGGGACTCCCTGCTCCATGTCAGAGGAGGCTTCAGGGCTCTCACAGAGAGGGTGGAAGACCATGGCAGGGCTCTGCTCACACCGGCTGAGGGGAAAGTGCATTGTACGTGACAGGTCAGATCAGGGGGAAAACCAAGAACAACAGCAAGTAACTTATTTCAAGGGATAGGCTGTGAGCAAAGCAGGGACTTGGGACATGGCTCTTGCAAAGCCTCTGGACCAAGGGCACAGCCCATTTCATGCTGTGAGATTGGTACATTCCAGAAGTGTGGGTGAGGATGGCAGCCGAGATGGATAAAGCACTTCATGCGTTAGCAGGTGTGTCAAAGCTTCTTCCAGGTCTCTCAGTAAAACCTGTCAAACCTGGCACACGACTGTCAACAGATCTAAGGGCTTCTTGCCTGAGGAGATTTCTGGCAGTAAAGCTGAGTGTAAATTTACAGCACCTGACTCCTTCATTCTCTGTTCTCTGTATGTGGGGTGTGCATAGGTTGCATTAACTGTGCAAGAAGTTGCTGTAGTGCGAAGAGTATGCAGTGAATTTTCACCTAGTGCTAACTGTGTGGGGTAAAGCACAGTTTACCAAGCACTTGTTTGGTTTTTCCTTGCATCCCATCCCTTAGCTTTACCACTTGGATTGGAGCACAGAACATAAAAAAGAGGGATTCTGAACCACACCTTTCCCTGCAAAATGTATACTACACTTTTGTTGCCTTACGGAATTGTTGCATTTGTCTTTGTCTTGTAAAAGGAATGAGAGGGGGATTTTTGTAAGTGCAGCAGGTCTTCACATGACCTGGCAGAATCACAAACTGCTGCAGTTAGAAATGGCATCTGGAAATCATCTACTCCAGCCCTCTGCTTAAACCAGAGCAAACTTAAATTTGGTGTCTCAGAGTCATATCCAGATGGGGTTTGGATATCTCCAGCTGTGGAGACTGCTGAGACTGGGCAGTATGTGCCAGTGCTCAGTACCCTCACAGTACAAGAGGGTTTTTTTCTGTTTAAATAGCATTTCCCGTACTTTAATTTGTGTCCATCACCAGTTACTGGAAACCACTGCAAGGTCTTGCCTTGTCTCATTTACTGCCTTCCATGAGGTATTTATACACATTAGTAAGAGCCTCCTCTTCTCCAGGCTGAAGAGTCCCAGCTCTCTCAGCCTTTCCTTATAGGATGGATGGTCTGAAATCATAATCATCTTTGTGGCCCTTTTACTGGATATGCTCAAATAAGTTCAAATCTCTTCTGTACAAGGGAGCCCCAAATTTCCAGGGATCCCTACACTGAATCCAGCACTCCAGTCATGTCTTCCCAGCGCTGAATACAGGGGAAGGATCATATTTCTCAACGTGCTGGAAATGCTTTTTCTGATGCAAGCCAGGAAGCTGATGGCCACCTTTGCCATGCCATAAGGGAGCATTGCTGGATTATATTCAACTTAGTTTCCACTGGAACACTCAGATTTTCTCCTGCAGTGCTGCTTTCAAGCTGGTCAGCCCTGGATTGCCTGAACCCTGCTGATTCAGGTTAGCATTTTCAGCTTTTTCTTGTGTTTAATGTGTCTGTGGCAGCTATTTCTTTGTGCAGACTATTTGGTCATTTTACATAATTACACTATTTAACTAATTAAACTATCATCCTGAAATCATGTCCTGTGGAAAGCAGTTCCCAAAACAAGGCTCAGTGAAGCTTGCACCAAAATGGAACATGTTAACCAACTAAGGTATTGGGGTTTATTTCCTCCCTTTTTCTCACGCTTAGATGTAAAATAAGCATTATATTGAGGGAACCAGGCAAAGGCTAATTTGCCTCATTTGAATGTGAAAAGGAGCCCACATCCTTCCTGTGCCCTGCAAAGAATGCAGAAAGACTTTACAGAGAAAACAGATGTACTAATATGTATCACTTGTTGGGGGCAGGGGGAATCCAGGGTGCTGCCGTCAAAGCAGTGCTGAACTTGCAAGAAGACAAAAGCGCCAGCATACAAAATATAATTCTGGGAAGCTGACAAGGTTGGGACTCTTTTCTTTTGCTTATATTTATGCTCCTGGCATCTGAAAATATATATATATATACAAAAGGAAACATGGAGCCTCATTTTTCATGCTTCATCTTCAGGGAAGATGGTAAAGTGCCCAAATGCAAACAAAAAGCAGAGGCTCCAGCCCAGCTGTAGGGAAATCTCCTGCATTTCAGAGACAGTATTGCCTCACCAGAAGAATACACTACTGACATCATATACAAAACAAACATAACTTTTGCAAGTATCCCTTGATTTCATTTGTGTTTTAAATACCTCTCCAACATGTGAATATGAAAGAGTTTGTCCTGTTAGCTCACAAAAAAATGCAGGATACAGTGGAGAGTTTTAATGGTCTGATGGTTTTCAGCATGAGAGATAGAGAACAAATGAACTCAGATGTTATTTCTACAGCTATGCAATACATTCAGAGTTCTATCCTTTCCTGACCCATCTGTTTATCCCTTTCCAAGAACTTTGGCATTGAGCAGTCAGCACCGACCAGCCAGCTTGTGAATTTGCTGGTGTTCATAACTTCCCAAATACAACAACTTGCCTGATGCAGATTTGGCCCTGTAGCAGTATAGAGTCTCTTGCCAGCTTTTAGCTTGCAGACTGGAGGCAGTAGCATGTGGCAATTTATAATTTATTGTATACATGTATTGTCAGTCCCAGTAATAAATAGGAGAGTGCTTTAAAGTTTTCTCTTAAATGACTACCTCAGACTTCCTCCTAAAAACTGGTTTTCCAAAAGGAGAGAAGTGTAGCAGTTACTCAGATGTCGTTTTTCAGCAGTGGTAGCTGAGTAACATCCATGGGTAGGTGCAGTGCTTAGTGAAGATGTGTTCTTTTTCCTAAATGCAGCACAATGGACATTTTCTTACAGTCTGCAATACTGATGTTCACTTCAAATTGACATTTCCTATTCTTTCTGCTGTTTGCAACTTTGGAAAGTGTTCTTTATTCGCAGGAGTTTTAAATCTATAGCACTGACATACAAATATCCGGCCGTGGATAAGACAAGCTCAATAACCTTGAAAGGAGAAATTTTAAGCCCACTTACCTAAATCACTTAGAAGAATGTGAATGGAGCACAACAGCTTGAGGTGTTTGAGTTGCAGTTTAAGTGCTGGCTTGTTTTGTACGATCAGGGTAAATAAAATCTTGGCCTTGAACTGGTATCTGTGTATTGGAACAAACATCTCAATGCAGCACACTGCAGAAGGAAGGAAGCAGGAGAGAAATTAGATCACTTTCCTGCATTATTTCTTGTAAGTGTGTAGTCTTCTTACGTATGGAGCACTCATTTCCTGTTGTAAAAATATTGTAACAGCCTGCAGTAGACAAACGACAAATAATCTGCTGTCGCTGAAAACTGGACTCAGAGGAGCATGTTTAGAGGGAAGTATTGGATGACTGCAGATGACTGGATCTTCATGCTCTGAAAAGACAGTGAGCGTGAACTACATAACCATTGCTGTGATTGTCCTAACAAGCATGGCTTTACAATGTGGGAGAAATAATAGATTGACTCTTCATACACATGGCAGTGTAAAAGTATGAGTGCATTTGGTTCCTGCTTTTTTGTTTTGTATCATCTGTTCATTTGGACAGAACCATGTGTGTATCTTAATCCCCTCTTCTTCATGTGCGTTTATCCTGGAGTGTACGTGCTTCCCTTATCTCTGTCTACAGTGATGTGGGTTTGTACCCATATTCCACATGTTCTCTTACAGCATGATTAAGTTCCAGCTGCATGAACTGCACCAGCTGTGTTTTGTGATAGGAATCATAGAGGTGAGACTCCAATTCAGTAACAGAATCCCCAGTCAGAATTGTTTTCATTGGAAGAACTTTTAAAGTTCATCTACTCCAACACTCTTGCCCTGGACAGGGATACCTGCCACTAGACCATGTTATTCAAAGTGCCATCTAACCTGACATCAAACATTTCCAGCAACAAGACACCGGCAACTTCTCTAGGCAGTCTGTTCCAGTGTCTCACCACCCTTATTGTAAAACATTTCTTCCCATATCCAGTTTAAAACTAACCTTTTTCAGTTGAAAACTGAATTAAAAAAAAAAAGTCACTACAGGTCCTGATAAAGAGTTTCTCTTCATGTTTCTTGTAAGCTTCCTTTAAGACCGTTCTAAAGGCTTCCTGGACTCCTCTCCATGCTGAACAACCCCAACTCTCTTAGCCTGTCTACAAAGGAAAGGTGTTCCATCCCTCTAATCATCATGGCCCTCCTTTGGACCTGTTCCAACATGTCTAAGGTATGGTACTGGGGATCCCAGAGCTGGATGTAGAACTCCTGGTGGGATCCCACAAGAGCAGAGTAAAAGGACAGAATCACTTCCCTTGACCTGCTGGCCACACTGCTTTGGATGCAGCCTAGGATTCAGCTGGCTTTCTGGACTGGAGTCCCATGTTGCCAGCTCATATCCAATTTTTCATCCACCTGTACCCCCAAGGACTTCTCCACAGGGCTTCTTTCAGTTCCTTCATCCCCCAGTCTGTACAGATGCTGGTGATTGCCCTGACCGAGGTGCAGGACCTTGCACTTGGCCTAGCTGAATTTCACAAGGTTTGCACAGTCCCACCTGTCAAGCCTGCCAAGGTCCCTCTGGATGACTTCCCTTCCCTCCAGTGTGTCAATGGCACCACTCAGCTCAATGTCATCCACAAGCCTGCTGAGGGTGCACTCGATCTCGCTGCCTATGCCATTAACAAAGATCTTGAACAAGGTAGGCTTAGATGAGATATGAGGAAGAAATTCTTTACTGTGAGGGTGGTGAGGTACTGAAACAGGTTGCCTGGAGAATTTGTGGATGCCCCATCCCTGGAAGTGTTCAAGGCAAGGATGGGTGGGATTTTGAGTAACCTGGTCTAGTGAAAGTTTTCTCTGCCCATGGCAAAAGGCTGGAACAGGATGATCTTTAAGGTCCCTTCCAACCCAAGCCACTCTATGATTTTATTACTAAATTGTATATAATTCCGTATTGCCTGAGCCTTGTGATGCTTATGCAGGTCCCAGCATAGAGGGAAAGATTCTGCGGCTTCTAATGCTCAGCCAAACTGTGGACCACAACTTGTGGCCACATTCTGGGGGCAGGTCTCATAAAGGGTGGTAGACAAAGGGCAAAAGTCTGCTTCTACTTTGTGTAGGGGTGATTTAATGTTCCACATCAAGTAGCTTCAGTGGCTGTTACACATGATCACTCTTGTCTCAGACCACACTTCCTACGGACATTAAAAATGGTGATCTTTATCTGTCTCTCAGTCATGGTCAGATGACAGATGCAGGTTTTTATTGTGGTAGGGTGACCCGCACAAGTAGCTGCAGAAGAGCAAAGTGAGAATCCTCACAGGACTTTATCTTCCTGGAACACTACAGGAACACAGAAAGGGGAAGCCTTAAGTATCTCACCTGATTTTTGTGTTAAACCATTGCAGACATTCTGTATGGACTGATGGGGGAGGAGCTGGAGGACTGGGAGGAAAGAAAAACAGTTAATAGCAGAGCTGTAAGCCTTTCTTAGGAGAGGCAGTAAAAGGGAGAGGAGGAAATGAGCTTGAGATCTTCTTTTTTGTTTGGTTTTTATTGTATAAAGTTGAGGGACTAGCCACGTTCAACTCTGGTATTTTCCCTGGTGAGTTCTGAAAAACTGTATCATTGATGTGTGGGTCTTCCTCTTTTTACAGAAGTGATTTCAGGAGCAACATCACCAAGTGGAGAAGGAAATCTTCAACTCAGTCTTTTATTCTCAGGATAGACATTGCATAATCCTACCATAATTTATCTTTCTTATGGAAAAAATATTCCCAGCTTCTCTTCTTGTTGTCCCTGTGCAGAAAAATGTCAATGTTGTCTCAATGTTCTCTGACTTCTAACTATGCAGGCCAGAGCATGCTAGAGCTTGGATATTTAAGTGAGTGGCAAGACAGGAAGGAATGGTCCTGACAATTGTGTTGAGAGCAGGTCCACGCAGCCCCCTAAATTTTAGAAGCATGTGAGAAAGGAAAGAGTGCTTTACATTAAGTAGAGGGAAGTGTTAGGAACTCTTTTGAATGTACTGTGGCCATAAAGGACTGCATTAGGCTGTTCCTGGGTTTTAAATTAGTACTTTCCATAGGACAGATGTTTCATGCATGTAATGTGCAAAGACCCTGTTATACACACAAGTCGTGCAAATTTAAGCTATAAATTAAATGCTGTGTATACACACAAATGCTACTTTGGGAACGTTTGTCTCGGTTCTCCCTTTCTCAGATGTACCAGTATTGCTGCTGGGAGGTGAGCATGTTGTTTGGTTGGGGTTTGGGTTGTGCTTTGTTTCCTCTCATTGTTTTCCTCAGTGAGGAAAGGAGATTGGATAAAACTCTTTTCTGGTCTCTGTTGACATCAGCACATTCGATCTGCCTGCGTCCAAAAGAATTATGTCAAAGCAATTGCCTGCATTTGTTTCTTAGCGTGTTCTCCAGCAGCACTGTCGCTTGAGGGTCAGACTGGAATACATTAAACTGGAATTGGGGCAGAAACTGCAGCCAGCCTCAGGTCAATGATGCCTCTTGAGATTTGTGAAAGTGACACTTCTGGGGTTCATTGCATTAAATTCCATAGCATTTCTGTGTCTAGTCTGGATGAATTACAAAGGCAGATGGGATGGTTAGTTTCACATTCTCCTATTTAATTATGTGTCTGTGTGTCTAGAATAAAAGAAAAAGCCTTGCATCTGATTTACTTTGCAATATTTTAAAAAATATATATTTTTTAATCCATGCATTAAAGCTCTTTGCCTCTATGTAATTTTTATCATTTATAGTTAGGAAGATTCTCACAGTTACTTCATCTGTAAAATTCTATTTCTGGAGTCTGGCCTATGTGATCCTTAGTACATCTTTTGACAGAAGCCTTTACAAGGTTTAAAAACACAGTTACATGTGTGCTTAACAGAACATGCTCATACTGTAGGATGTAGCTGGGGTTCTGCCAGAGGGAGAGGGGGGAAAATGTATCCAGGAGGACAGAAAGTATAAAGATGCAAAAATGCACAATTCAAACTGTACTTTTTCAGATTCATCTTTTATTAGTGGCTCTGAAACCTTGTCCTTGATCAGCTTTCCCTAAACTTCTGCTCTGTTAGTGACTAAAGAGTTGCCAATCACAGTTTTGGGTTGACTGTTGACAGGAACTGTTGATAGGAATGCTGGATATAGCAGAGCTGAAGCGGTGGGGTGTGTGTGAATGCATGTACACATACACGTACATACACACCACACTTGGACAGGCCATTTTCCTCCCTAAAATTTTTTACAAACTTTCTGGCTGTGATTCACTCTGCAGAAGCTTTGTACTACGTGTTTACTGAAGACAGGATCTTTCTTTTATGTTTTTGACATATGACCGAGATTTTACTATGCAGTGCATGCTGTGTTTTAGCAGGCATCACTTACTGAGTGTAACCAAAAGTTTGAAAAACATGTTTTTTCCACCTGTTAAACATAAAAATAACTAGAACCATAATTAAATTTAATTAGATGTTTGTATGAAATAACGCCTTCTAAATCTCTGGAGTGGCATATGTGAACTAGTCCTGAGTTCAAGTAATTGAGATTATTTTATCTGTTTTATTTGCAGCATTTACACTGCAGCATTCAGTCATAAATGGGTTCATTCCAGAAGCTTAAAATGAGATGATGCCAGCAACTGGCACAAATCAAACACTTCCAGCCTTCCCACTCCTGCACATTGATAGGATTAATACTTTCTGGCCAAAGGCCCAGGTTAAGACAGACAGCATGCACAAAAGCTTGTGCTGCCTCCTTAAAAAACACCAAATTTAAATATTGGCAGGCTGTGAGATGAAGCAAATTCAGTCACCAGGGCCCCACAGCTGAACACATGGTCCCCAGGAACCCAAATGCCCAACCCCAGCCTTGGGACAGATAGCCAAAAGCTTTATTGGCAGCACCCAGTTCCTTCGGCATGCAGAAAGGGAAGGAGAAGACACGTAGACACTCTGAGTGACTTGGGAGGTTTCTGCAGGAGTAGTGCTCATATCCATTCATTCTGCATAAGGATCTGACTTGTTTCCATGAAGAAGGTAGCTAGAGTCCAGCAGTTCATCCTAAAAGGGTGAATTTGGGAGAGGAAATATCAGTGAGGTATGGAGGACTCTTTTCTGCAGCATAATTCTCTGAGGTCACCTTCTGTGGCCGGGTGGTGCGGCGATGAGATCCCAGCTAGATCCCTGGGCCAAGGTCCCAGTGGCACACAGCAGATGAAGTGAATTGCTGAAACAAGGAGTCACTGCTGCTTTCTCAGTGGCAGAGTCGTAACAACACCCACTGTTTCCCTAAAAGTGGTTTCCTTGGCATCTCAGCATGAGAAGCTTTGTACTGTGAGGTTTTGTGTGCAGCCAGGTGCTGGGAATTGAGAGAGGCTGCCTGCAGTTCCTGGAGAAGATGGACAGTTGGGTGTTGACCATACTTAAATGGCACCTCATCCCCAAAAGCCTGGGGTTTCCCTGGAGATGTTTTGTAAGCTGTGAGCAGGAAGGCTGCCAGTATTAATACCCTGCAAGGAGAAGGAATGTTTCTTGGTGGCAACGCAAAGCCAAGTGTGGTGCAGTAACCACTCTGGCTCACCTGCAGGAGCTCCTGCTTTGTAGCAATTAACCCAAGCCCTGTGGGCATGCATCCTTTTTGAATCATGTGTGGTTACTTTCACAGCTTTGCAGAGGTGGGCAGTACCTCATAAACTGTGGTGCAAAGGGTTAATTACCGATTAAATGCCTATAACCCATTAGTGCTGAGCATGCAGAACAAACTTGCCTGTTCACAGCCTGGATTGGAATAATTTTCAGACCTGATTCAATTTCTATCTTTGCTAGGTCAGAGTCTGCTGTTATAAAATTTATTCAGTGTAAGAATACTGCTATACCATGAACAAAATAAAAAAAAAAATTCCCTCTGAGATTTTTGTTTATAACAAAGCTTTTTGTAGCCCAGTGTTTTCAGTTATTTAACTTCTCTTCCCTGAACACTCTTCGAGTTTTTCCAACAGTTTTTTTTGTAAAATGGAGCAGCAGAACCTGATACGTTATTCATGGAGCAGAGGAACGAGAACCAAATACAGCGTCACCGTAACCTACCTACTCATCTTTTGATTTTCATCTGTTTGTACAGCTGAGGCTCGCATTAGCCCTTTTGGCCACAGCCTTGCGTGGGGAATTCATGTCGAGCTGATTGCTTCCCAGAACCCCGGGTCTCATATTCAGTCTGTGCTTCGGAGGATAGAGTCCTCTCTCTCCCTCTCATCCTGTAAGTATGGCCTGGATTCTTCATTTTCATAAGGTGATTTTTTTACTTGGCCATATTAACCTAATTTAATATTAAACCTAAACTGGTTTCTCCCATCTTTCTACACACCCCAGTTGCTCTGTGTCAGGCTTGTTCTTTTGTAGTTTGTTTTCTGCCATTCCCAGTCTCATGTCTAACCACAATCACTTAACTTAAAGCCAGTTCACTGGTGAGGCTATTAAATAGTAAAGGGATGATCACGAATGCCTGTGGAATCCAACAGGAACCCATTTGTTTGCTAACAGTTTCCGATTTACAGTTACTTTGGTTTTCTTAATTTGTCAGCTTCTTAATACTTCTAGTATGACTGTGGACTCAAAAGTGACTTCAGTATAGAATAGGTTCAAGGTTTTAGTCTGCCTTATACACTGCTCTCCGCCAATGGAGTCCTGATTTCCATGTACAGATGGAGACACTCCATGTAGGCTTCAAAGCATTCAACAGAACAAGTCAAATTACTTAGATTTGTAATACTGTTAACAATGCTGCCTTCATCAAGTGAACTTGTAATTTTTGCAAGAAATTACATCAAATTAGTTTGACAGGATCTATTTTCCTTAAAGCCAAGTTAATTGACTTTAATTACAGAGCTTTGAAAAAAGTTGTTAATTGAGGCCAACATTGGTTGTTCTATCCTCTGCAAAATAGTGGAGACTCACCCAACTGGCTTGTAATTACTTTCTACCCTTCTCAAATAGTAGCCCAGTATGAGCCTTCTTCCTGTCCTTGGTCCTTCCCCAAGGGCCAAAAACTGCTTTAGATGCAGTAGCAGCTCCAAGGCTACTTCTGTAAACTTTCTGAGACAAGTTTATTTCTAGCAACTAATCTGTATCACCCAGAATCGTTTATCTACTGCCTAACATCCCCTCTCCAGGGGCTGCTGTGGTGGGAAGCTATTTCATTATCATCATCATAAACAGATCATCCAGCCTTTTACCTGCGTGCTAATCGGAAACATTTACTCAATAACTTCTGCTGCTGTCACATTGTTATGAACGTTTCTACAAGTTTTATTGTTCAGGATTCATCCTTCATAATCTGCTTAGAAAAATTGAAATGCATTTCTGATTTTATGTGCCTCTGTTTTTTTCTAATATCTTTTTGTTTCCTGTATATAATCTTTATTTTAGCTTTTTTTGCTTCTTATTATCTCTTCCTGTTCCCCCTTTCATGTACCAGTTTTCTATATAACATTTTATATGTATTTTCACTTCCTTGGTAAACCCAGCTGCTGGGGGTTTTTTTTGTTGTGTGTTATTTTTATCTAGCCCATTTCCATGGTTGTAACACTGGAGGCATTTAGGAAATATCTTAAGCTGCAGATGTCAGCAATTTTCTGTATGTTGTCCTTCAGCCTGATTTGACTCCCATTCACTCCAGTTTTATGAAACTGCTTCTCAGAAAGCATGCACTAGGACTTTAATTTATGTATCTATAAAGAGTGTACGCTCAAATATTGCATAAAATTCTGGTCTGGATTTGATTGCAGACAATGTTAACTATTTGCACAGGAAGTGTTGGTCCTTTTCAGTCTAAACAACCAGTAACCTTCTGGTTTGTGATCATTTCCTCTCTACTGAGACAAAGTCTCGAGCAGGGATGCTCTGGCTCCTGGGCAGTTCAGGTGTAGCTGTTACCCAGCCAGCGGTGAGCTGTGTGTTTGCAGCACTGCAGCTCCTGCCCAGTGCAGCCCCTGGCTGGGGCAGGAAGCAGGTGGGTCCTGCTGCACATGGGGTGGGTGCTTGGGCTTTAGTTCATATGTGGTGGAGTTCAGCTCTTCACCTTGTGATGATCATGCTGTGAGCTGCTCCTGTCCCCTTTGGTGCTGCCAGGTTAATGTTGTAGATGACTCATTGGCAAGAGCTTAATTTCACAAGGTTGGGAAGGTCAATCCTTTTTTTAATTTAGGGGTTACTTGTTATTTGTAGCCCTTTGGAAAAGATAGGCCTGTGTTAGTGCTAATGACATAAGGTCTCCAGAGTAACACAGAGAGTATTTTGTACTTCTTGTTTGTAAGTGTTGAAGAAGCTCATCATCCCTATAACTCTCCAAGATTATTTATTTCCTAGTTGTCAGTCACTCAGATGTCATTTGTGACACATATGGCCTGGCACCACCCTCTTCCATTTGGATTTTTTAAATTGGCTACAGCTGTTTCTGTTACTAATATAATAGTCTAAATATAGCTATTATTTTTCAAGAGTACTATTTTGCATTGCTACTTTATAGGAAGAGGGTTTATCCATTTTTTTCAGAATCCTGTAATTAGCATCAGCAACTGAAAAGGGTCATCTTCTCACAGCCTTTGCTTTGGTTGATGATCTCCTCGATATCCAGTTTGTGCTAAATGTGCTTGTGGTTGCTTATTTGACCTGACTCCCCCAGCCAGCCTGGCTTAGAGTGTCAATTTGTTCCCTATCAAGAGGTCCTTTTCCCTTTACAACACAATCCATAAATCTGACATGTTCCCTATGCTGTGGGAACAGCAAAGTTGTTAATTTCAGTGGTCTTCAGCTTTTAGTCTCTTTGTGCTAGGAAACAGGGAGGAACTGCAGACAAGATCTCCAGATCTCCTGAATTGTCAGGAGTTGTGTAGTTCACAAGGCATATCACAGGGTCATTTTCAGTGAAACCCTCCCTATCTGCTCCAGATTACCACCCAGTTTTGCCTTTTTGTTTTAAATACACAGAAATAGAGTGGACTCTGTACACGCTGAGGGTGTAGAATATACCTTTGGTCAGTTGGGTTCAGCTTTCCTAGCTCTGTCCCTTCCCAAGCCACCCCCGCCTACTTCCAACAGCGGCAGAGTGAGAAACAAAGAAGGTGTTGATGCTTTGCGAGCACTGCTCAGCAATAACTTAAACATTGGTGAGTTACCAGCGTTGTTCTGCTCACAAAGCTGAAGCACACACAGCAGGGTTTGGGATGCTGTGGAGAAACTGAACCCCATCCAGACACAGTAAATTTACCTGAGATGTCATCTAGCAGTAAGCTGCTGTCATACACTGAACTCACAGTGGCAACATCTGGGTTTGAGAGAACAAGTCTCACTAGAGAATTATCTGTGCGTGTGTGAGCATAGGCAGGGTTTCTGCGTGCCCCCATTACTGGTGTAGTCAGTACTTGACACTCACTGCCTTTATCACTGTGTGGTTGCCACTCAGTTTGGGAACCCCGCCCATCAGCATCTTGGCTGTCGTAGGTGTAGCCAGCAACAATGATGGTGAGAAATCTGGGGCTTTCTTTGTGGGCTGGCCACAGGCAAATAGGAAGAAGAGGATTTTCCCCGCAGTGTAACTGGACAAATAAGGGATTTAAATAACTCTATTAAGATGCTAGCAGTAGCAACCCAGAAGAAATGAGAGCCCCTTCAGGAGGGAATGGTGTCTGGAAGGGTTTCAAAGTAAGTCTCCTGATTTGAGACTCAGCTTGCTCCCTTTTTCTTGCTGTCACATCCTCCAAGTTCTTCGGTCACAGCACAGAAATCAGACAAGGCAGAGAAGGGGTTAGTTTCATTCCTGCATGTGTGAAGGAGGATGGGGAGGAGCAGTGAGGGTTTTTTTTTTTTTTTTGAGAGAAAATATTTTTTTATGCCCCTTTCATGGTACATAGTGGCAAAGAGTTGCAGAACTTATTTACTGCGTTCTTCCCCTTTCCCCCCTTCCTTCCCTGCCCATCCTGATTCACATTTGGCACTCTGCTCTGCACCGCTCCCATACTGTGGGTCAGATGAACACCCATTAATCCTGGGTAGAAGCTAAAAATAGGAATTGAAAGAAAAAAGAACAGTGTGAATCAACCTGCAATCATCTTTCTGTTCTCCTAATGGGAGAAAAGAAAGAGGAAATCAGTGGAGACTCTGTTTTACTTCTTCTCTTTCCAAGACAAAATTATTCTGGCATTTGCAGCAGTTGTTCTCTTGCTATAGGTTTTCTAATTTACACACTTAAAAGGCACTTCAAAATTTAGGTGCATTAGCTCAAAATGCTTATGCAGACCATCCACCCACTTCTCTCTGCTCATGAATAGAGCTACCACAAGCAGCCTGATGAAGGAGGAATGTAGCTTGAAATCACACCATTGAATTTACATGGTGTTCTCTCAGAACCAAGGATAGACCTGTCCTTTGTGGGGGTTAACTCTAGAGTAAGCAGTAGCTGCTGCCATTAGTTCTTAATTTCAAAGATTCTTTTAACACATTTTAAGCATAAAAGAATCCTATGTGCAGTTTTAAGTCCAATTTGCAGTTCAGTTCATGAGCATAAAACCTGCAGGCCTTCCCTCTGAAGTTAGTTACACATAAGACTTTTTCTTTCAGTTTACAAGTGAAGTTTGGAGGTTGGTGGGAAAAGAAAAAACAAACACAGAAGAACATTTTCTCAGAACTACTGCATTTTTCTAGGGCATCTTTTTTTCAAAGTAATAAAAGCCCTGAGACAGTACGAGGCATAACTCGGTTACTGTAACTTTAAGAGATTGCAGCGTGAGCCTTTAATTGCTTCTTGTGTTTTGTTCTGGCTTGGTTTTGCTGAAAGGGATGCATCACAGGGAGTGGAGAAGAATTCACTGTTTTTTGAAAAAGATGAGGCCCCAACATTCACAGACTTGGCTGGCAAAGAAACTGCAGAAAACCAAAAGGGTGGAGACGTGTCTTTCATGGGCAGTTTGGAGGGTTCATCTTCTCTTCTTGCACTGGGGAGCTTTTGATTATGGCTGCTCAAACAGCATTGTGGTAATGCAGCTTCCTGTGACCTTGCCAGGTGACATCCCCACCAGACAGCTGCCAGCCAGTCCCACCACCACAACTGACCCTCAAAGACCACTGGTTATTGTTCCCCCTGCCCAGCTGGAACACTGACTTCCTTTTTCCTCTCTAACTTGTAATAAATAGATCATATAGCTATATGGATAATGAACAGATTGTCTGGGCTGTAGTAAATCTCTTGCCAGAGGGGGACCAAGACATTCATGGCTCTTCCTTCCTGGCCATGAGTGGCCACTCGCCCTGCCCCATGGACAGCTGTGCTCCAGCCTCTGGCAGAAGCCAAGGCTCTGGTGGTAGCTCAGTGAAGTCCTTCAACATGCACCTTCTATTCCCTGCTCCTGACCTCCAAGGCTGGCTAAAATTAAATGGGCAAGGTGAAGCCCAAACCTTAACTTTTTATAACTGTCTTCTAGTGCCAGTCTCAAAGGGGAAAAGAAGGAAGGCAAGCACGGGGCCACACTTTGCAGGCATGTGTTATAACTTGAACCTTGTCTGTATTGTCAGGAAGCTGTTGTTTCCAGGGCTGTGTGCCCAGTCACTCAGTAATGGGGAGAAATAGCAGGGCAGAATATGGCACTTCAAAGCCCCTTCCAGGGTCTGCTCTTCTTGGAGCAGCTGGAGCTGCTCCCTTTCCTGAACCCCTTCTGCCACCATTGTAGAGGACTTCCAAAGCAACTGTAAGCTGACAAAAAACAATAGTAAGAGCATTCCAGCATTGTAAAAGGCATTGGCTTTGAACCAGGGCAGAATGGCGGCAGCTCAACTGAGACTGCTCTTCCTGCTCTTCCAGCCATGGATGGCCATGGACACTGGGCAACAGCCTAACTTTTGACTGCTACAGATAAACAATTGAACTGCTGGTGGTTTTTGGCTGCTCAGACCACTAAAGTAGAATCTGGGAGTGAAGCATTAAAAATCAAATTATGCAGCCCAGGAATTTTTGAGTGTTGTTTTGAAACATATTTGAAGTTTTGCCCTGGTGTTTCTGGCTTTTTGTTCAGGAACATGACTTTGTGTATGTGAGATTTTCTGTGTATGTTTAACAGTCAGAGGACATCCAGTGGTAGTACTGTGTCTTCTCTGATTTACATTTTTTAATGCAGCATGACAAGTGTGATGCACATGTAGACTTGCAAGAATTCTACACAAATCTCCAGCTTTATTCAAGGCTGAACTGGATCTATCATAATGCAGTAAAAATATATTCTTTCTAGATTGGACCTTAGTATAAAAATTATATGTATATACAGTAACCTCCAACCCACAAGCCTGGGAAATCATGAATAACACCCAGGACTTTGAATTTTAAAGTATTTGTTGTATCTCTCTGACTTAAAAATTGGGAAATCACTGGCTAAGCTGGAATGTAGGCAGTCCTCTAAAATGTCCCAGAGTTAATAGATAAAACCAAAAACTAATGCAATAAGTGCTGCTGTTTTATTCCATCTGTTTCATTTGAGTTGGCTTGAAACTGACACAGTATTAATTCTGGAACTCCAAAATGCTCCCATCAGCATAGATATGAGTCAAAGAGAGGTCAGAAAGCAGACAGCATGAGAATTACTGACCTACATAAGACTGGTTTAAAGTGCCTATTTGTTGCCCAACTTGGAATGCCTTCTAGTGACTTGTAATTGTCAAAGTGGGTGAGTGAGACTTCTCTGAAAATTGGGGAGTTTAATGTGTCTCAGAGTTGTGTTTCAAATACCTAATCCATCACTTTGTCTTTAGGAGCTTCTAATAGGGCATGGAAAGTAGGACATTTCAACTTTGGGGTAAATTTCTGTGTTGATTATTCCCATACACATCCTGCAAGAGGCATTCCACAGTAATTTTTAAAGTATCTTTTAAAAATTCTTGGAGTTCTTATTCTTGGAAAGCCTTTTCTGTCCTCCTTGAACTTTCACGGTAACTCAGAATGTGGCATTTTGAATATTAAGTCCTACAGTAGCTCATAAAATTAGGTTTATTTGATGTCACAGGCTGATAGTTCTGTGGTGCTTTCAGCAAAACATAAAGCACCAAGAAGATGGCCCTTAGAGATTTCATTTTTCACAGCCATGCTGGATGAAACCCTTAGTTTGATTCATGCTTGTTCACCACAGAGACTGAATAAAAGCCAAGGATTTTTTTGCTTCTGATTTCCTTTTAACATAAATATTTCTTAACTCAGCTTCCCCGCTGATGCTTTCCAGACAAGATTTGTAAGACTTGGTCAGAAAAGGCAGTTGTCAGTCATCCAGCCTATCCCTTTTGTGTTTTTTACTGAGAGAAGTTATCTTAAAAATATGCCGTCAGATTTTATTCCAGGAAGTCCAGGAGGAAAGAGAATGCACCCTGCTGGGTCTGAGCCTGCTCTCCATCTCTTCAGCAGGCTGGAGCCCTCTCCTGTGCCAGTTCCCTTTCGTGTGCAAGGGGTTGGAGGACAGAGGCCTCCAACATGGACAGCATGGATCAAAGGGTGCAGGGTAGACAGGTTTTTCCCTGCATCTCCCAGTACCTCTCCCTCAAACACTTTTGGAACCTATTTTCTCTTACAACTCTAAAAAAAGAAGGTTCTGAAGATGTACCATAAATCAGACTTTCAGATGTGAGCTGCAAAAGCTTAGGAGAAAACTTCTTATGCTTGGAAGGAGTGAATTCACACCATGCTTCCCCCCATGCATGTGCTTACTACTGCAGAAGCAAAGGTTAATCAGTACTTTAGGCTTTTCAGATATCACGTTGGAGCTTTTACTTTTAAAATAGAAGTATAAAAAAGGGAATTTTCCTCTTACTCTTGGACTTTTCCTAGGTTTTGATTAGCTAGCTGAGGACAGCTTTTGTTTTTGTTTATAGAGTGGATGTGTGGCTTTGTTGGGTGTTTCAGTTTTGGCTTCCATTTTGCATCAAGAACAAAAAGAAAAACCAAAGGAGGATTATTTACAGTAATAATAATAATGTTAATTCATCTCCTTAGCCTTCATCTGTATCCTACCTGAAAGTGATTAAGGCGCTATGACTAAATCAATTATTAATAATGATATAATTAATTTTATATCCTTGTCCACTAATGTTTCCACAATGTGGGTAGAAACTACTCTTCTGGTTAGACACATGTTGGATTGGTTGCAATGTTAATGTTGGAGTCCAAGAAATATAATAAGGACAAGAAAGGAGACAAATAATATGTTTATTTTCATTTGTCTCTAAGGAAGTCTCAAAACCCATGAAAATGAGGGGTTATATGTTTTCATAAAAACACATCTTACATTGCCTATAAAAACACAACTTCAAAATAACCAAATTCAACGTGCTTGCATTAGAAAATTTCATTTTAATTAGGTCAGTAACATGCCTTTTAACATTACCAGTGTCAGACTATGATAATGCTGTGCCACCCATAACTCACACATCTGAGAAATGCTGCCTTTCCTAGTGGAAGTGGATTAAAAACTTGTTCCCTTTCTGTAAGATGCACAGCATGTTGGATGAGCAACACTGTGTTCTCATCTCTAGAGAGTTTAGTGTAAAACAACTCCAGATTTTGTTTGGTGATCTCAGAGCTGGCTGAATAATTCCAGCCTTCCACAGCTCTAAATGCTGACATGCAGGGAGATAAAACTTTTGGATATTAAAATCCTGCTCTGTGATACTGAAGGAGATTAGTTTTTGGATTCCATTCATTGACACAAAAGCCAGTGCTGAATGGAGGTGATATTTATTGTCTCTAAAACCCCTGATTAAGCTGAAATCACTTTAGGCATGTACATGCATACATGTATTCTCTCACATTTAGCCAACTCCCCACGATGCTGTTTCTTTGAGCCAAGAACAGACAACTTTCAGGGACTTGGCTTGAAAAGATGTGTGCATGTAACACCCTCTGTCACATTTTACAAGAGGCTGCAATCAAGCAGTCTTTATACTTGGATTGTCTAGACACTTTGACAGTGGGAGGGGACAAGAGAAAGAAAAAGCCCATTTTGTCAGTCGTTCACTTTGCATCAAATTCTTCTTCCCTGTGTGCTGCCGCTGCCAGCAAAAAGATAAAGCAAGAAACACCAAACTAAAATCAAGATATTCTTAATTCGCTGGTTCTCTATACATATAATTCCTAGTAATAAAAATCCAAACCATTTTTTAAACTACCATTTTTTATACATATGTATACCATCCCCTTGTTTATTCACTTTTTTTCAGAATAAATACTTGTAGCAATTTTTCTTTTTGCAACTGATTTATCATTTCAACTTTTTCCTTATCAGTATGTAAATGAAATATGTAGGGTTGTCTTGTCAGCAGTTGTAAATTTATATGTGAAATATTCCTGGATTTCAGTGAGGATTTTTTTTTTCCCTGCTCAGCTGAATGTTTGTGAATGAGCAACAAGAAAACCATTTTCCCTCCCACTGGTTTCCCAGATTTTATGTTTCCTATATCTTTTTTTCTTTAATTTTTTTCTCTACTTTCTTCATGAAAGCACATGGAAAAAAATAAGAGGAGAAACAGAGCTGGGAGGGGAAAGGGAGGAGGTGATAGAGTTTCAGAGGGATGTAAGTCTGCAAGCCAACAAAAAGGCTGTGAAATTCTTCTTTAAACACTAAATCCCGCATATCACTTAGTTGCTTGGAGGTGAATAAGCCCATGTTGCAGCTTTTAAGCAGGCTGATTTAATGGCTTACTCTTCCCTGCTCAGGTGGTCAGCACCTCTCCACCCTTCCTGTTGAGCTGGGATTTCTCTCTCGGTATCTCCCACGCAGCATTTGCTCACTGCCACGCTTTGCTCTCTGCACATCACAGCCACACTTTCACAGAGGTGTAGCAGGGTCCAAGTAGTGAGCCCCAGACTCATCCCTCCCGCCCAAAGCCTTCTGGGCTCTGCCCATGCTGAGAGCAGGGAGATGAGCCATCCATCACCCTACCGGGCTCTTGCCTCCTGTGTGGTCCTGCTTCACTCCCTGGCAGTGCTCACAGAGGCTCTGAGAGGAGCCAGGAAAACCTCAGTTCTGAGTGACATCTCCAAACAACGGGTCTCCGGAGCCAGACCGTCCTGCTGTTGAAATGGTAAAAGCAGTAGTCATGGTTCCACAAGCAGCTTTTCACAGCTGATATGAAGCTGGCCAGGGCACCTCTGCACCTTTTTCGAGGTCCCTGTGGGCTCCCCTGCTGTCACTGCTGGTCCTGGGAATGCACGGTACTCTGCACCTGCAGCTCCAGCCCAGCTTCCAGGGCAAGCAGAGGCAGGAGGTCAGCATGGCTGCAGCAGCAGCAACAGCAGCAGTGTGTTTTGCAGCCTCCAGGCTGCAAACCTTTTTCCCTCAACCAGTTCTTCCTTTAGTTTCTTCAGGGATCCCAGCTCATGCCACCCATGCAGCAAGTGAAGAGTCAGGAGTCCATTTTTCTGTTCTCCCCAAAAGACTTAAACATTTTGGTGAGGGAGCCCTGCTGAGTGGATGTGGTGTCTTGAAGGGAATAAAGAAACACAAAATGAGCAGTTTTAAGTCAGGCTAAGAGCAACAGAGGGTAGACCCATGCTAAATGCAGGCAATACAACTCCAGGAAATAAATAAAGATAAAATTGCAGCATAACAGAATCATTTAGGTTAAAAAGACCTCTGAGGTCATAGCATCCAGCCTTTGACTGATCACTACCTTGTCAACTAGGCCATGGCACTGAGGGCCGTGTCCTAAACCCAAAGTGGCTGGGTCTGATCCTGTGTGTGCCTTGTGATTGCACTCACAATGAGCTGTTCCATAACCTGCTGGGGCACCAAGGGCAGACTGACAGGCCTGTATCTTCCCAGATCCTCCTTCTGGTCCTTCTTGTGGATGGGTGTCACATTGGGCAAACAAAATTATGCTTGTTTTTCTGAACTGACTTGTAGAATAACTGGAATCACCTGAAAATTGTAGAAAAACAGAAGTGTTTCTCTTTTTAATTAGGCAGGTTAGATGTGGGAAGCAGTATCTAGACTGTAGACTGTCACAGAAAAACAGGGAGCTGCTGCATAATTTTTCAAGCACTAGCACTGGTGAAACATTCTTTTTCGGAATCCCATGAGTTTGTCAAAACCAATTTCCTGTGTTGATGCTGGGATAAGGCATAGAAAATAGCCAGCCTGGCAGCTACAGAACAATTAGGAAATTTTAAAAAGCATAGATTTTCTATTTACCCAAAGTGACAGATATTGGTCTGAAATGTGAAAAGAAATGTAAGGTAAAAAAAATGTACTTCACTATATATTTTTTTCTGTTCTCTGCATTTTATCCCTATTTTTATATTCTTGAAAAACATGTGTATCTATTAAGTAATTTTTAAAGATTTTTTTTCGGCCATTTCTCTTCCAACCCCAGTGTTCAGAGTATGTTGTTTGTATGCCAGGTTGCATCTAAGATCACTGTACTGGTTCAGATCAAGGATGCCTCCAGAGAAGTATCTGATTCCCTAGGTTCATCACACCCCACTCCAGAAACTCAGGTTTTGTGTCTAGGTTCAACTTGGGCCAATAGGAAAGAGTTCAGTGACACCACCACATGGATTAGAGAAAGTTAGAGCTAGCAGATAAAAGGCAACACCAGGTAACAGGACTAGCCTTGCAGGAGTGCTTCTGAGATGTGGCAAATCACACTCTGTCTCCCTCCACGCTGAGAGAGGCAGGCACCTAAAACAGAGATTAACCCAGGCCCTGGTAGCACCCCATGAGGGTACTGAGCAAGAGGTTACAAGAATTAAAAAAACTTGGAGCAACCTTTTTGAAGCTGTAATTTTTGAAACCCTCTCAGTTTCATCCTGTGCAGAATCTGTACTTGGAGTTGCTCTGCATTTGACTTGTTAATTCTTCTGGGACTTTCTCTAGTTTCTTAATGTGTGTATTACCTTTGCCAGCCCCGCCTTCTGTTACCAGTGGTTTTAGCATTCAAATTGGTACTGCTTGAAAAGGAGCTTCCTCTTTTTTTTTTTTTTTTTTTTTTAATTTTAGCTGTGCCCTCTGATAGCTCCCTCCTACTTTCCTGCTGTAATAATTCTTGGCTCACTGTGGCTGCTTTTCTGCCTGTCATGCAGAGCTCCAGCAATGTAAGAAGGGTTTTGTCTTTAGGTGAAGTCCACTCCTTGTGGAGTTGGCAAGATCAAATATGAACACAAGCTAAGTGCCTCATTCTGTGTTCTGAGGGCAGTCTTGAACACCTCTGGCTGCACTTTTTTGGCCGAGTCCTTCACTTGCCATATGCATCCTCCTGGAAAAGGGTGAGCAAGGTGGATTTCATCCTCTTGGTCCCTCCTTGCGAAATGTTGCCTGTCAGGGCTGGACAATGATCTGCCACTACCCTAAGAGCAGGCAGGACCCCCTTCCCCAGGCCTTGATGGAAGATTCCTGAAGGGAAGATTTGGTGTGAGCTTTTTTTCCAACATGTTGCTGTTTGTATTCAAGCCACTGCATGTTTTTTTTTCGAAGTACTTAACTTTTGAGCAGAGAACTTAATTTAAGCCTCATCATATGTGTGATGGAGGAGATCTGGTGAGCATCGACATATGAGAACCTATCCTTTCCTTCCTCTCCTAGGATTTTAGATAATGGGCTGTGTGCAATGTAAGGATAAAGAAGCAACAAAACTGACTGACGAGAGGGATGGCAGTTTAACTCAAAGCTCAGGCTACCGCTATGGGACAGATCCTACTCCGCAGCACTATCCTAGCTTTGGTGTGACCTCAATCCCAAACTACAACAACTTCCATGCCACAGGAGGCCAAGGACTGACCGTGTTTGGTGGAGTCAACTCCTCCTCTCATACAGGGACGCTGCGTACAAGAGGAGGAACAGGTGAGCTTGAACATCTTATTTTAGTGCTCTTAGTGTCAGTCATGCATCTACAGCAGAGGCCTGACTGTCTCAGCATGTTGCTTTTAGGAAGAGTTATTTAATGAAATAGTGCAAAGAACTGAAGTAGGGTGGAGCTGGGTCCTTTGCTAATTTGCAGGTTCACTTGGGGCTGAGAAATTATGTGTACATGCCAAATTTGGCTAAATGCCTCATCCCTCTACCAGGGAGTGTAAAGTGTGGGCTGAGCCACCTCAAGTAGTTAAATACTTGGCATGGCTATATCTAAACTGTCCCTTCAACTCCCTTTGCCTGCTTGGGATCCTGTGACTGTACAGAGTGAAGGAGGTGGAGTGCTCACTGACTGCATAAGACCAGAGACATGGGAAACATTTAAAAAGTTGGAAGGTTCAGTTTGGTTTGCCCCTCAGCAGCTGGAGTAGCTTACCTGTAGCTTAGCCACATCATCTCTTGAGGTTCCTTTCCCTCCTGTCTTTTGTGACGGAGTATAATCCACTTATCTTTTTCTTTAGGTGTAACTCTTTTTGTGGCGCTTTATGACTATGAAGCAAGAACAGAAGATGACTTGAGTTTTCACAAAGGAGAAAAATTCCAGATACTTAATAGCTCGTAAGTTTTAGGCTTGGGAATCTACTTTTAAATAGTTTCAAACTTACAATGTTTACAATAATGTTTGCTTGTTTTATTAGTAAAATATGATATTGGCTATTCAAGCTAAGTGCTGTATTGTTGGGAAAAAACACTTCAACCACATGCAGTTTTACTTTAAAAAAAGTGTTAGATTGTGTGATTTACTGCTTACATTTTACAGTAACCCCACATTCAGAACTGAGACTAAGAGCTCTGTACTTTGTCAGTAGCTACAGAGGTTCTGCAAGGCATATACTAACAATTTTCCAATCTACTGCGAGTATCCCTACACAGAAATGAGCTAAAAGCTGATTCACAAAAGAATTGTTATCCAGATGTATGTGCCAAGTTTAAAAGCATTTTTGTCTTTTAAAGGTAGATGATGCAGTCAGAACTTCCTAGGTTCTGTTGCATCTGACATGAAAACCACATTTCCATCCTGGAAATCATAAAACTAAAATTAATTTTATCAACTGCCCATAGAAAAAAAATCCCTTAGCAATTTAAAAATAACTTCTAAAACTCACTGTGCTACTGACCTATATCTGAACATCTTGTAATTCTTGGCTAAGAGCATAAAGTAGCAGGCTCTGTGTTATGCTCACTACTGATATCATGTAGAGGTAAAAATGGGTTAACAACCAAGTATGTCACTTTCTAAGGTCTTTGTGATATTGGTCCTCTTTTTTTTCTTATAATATGTGACAATGAGGTGAATTCACCCCTGGTGCAACTCGTGTTAATTTTAATATAGCAGCTGCAGGGTTGTAATTGGCTCAATGTGCACTGAAGGTTTTTAAAAAATCAGGTAATTCTGTAGAATATTTCATGAAGCTAAAGAGCTTTGATGTAGATGAAAGCACAGAAACTTCAGTTATGATTTGTAGAGGGAGCAGCAATTAAAAATCTTCCTGCTTCTGACTTAGAGGTTGGAAACAAACCCTTTTTAAACCTATGATCCATTTTTATTCACATTGCCTTGTGCCTTCCTAACCTTGCACAAACTATGTCATAACCTGAAACAAGAAGTTCCACACATTATAAATACCTTGTATGTGCCAGTTAGTAGAATCTGGCAGTGCTCACCAGGACTTAGAGAGCAATCATCCTTGGAGCTGGTGAGACGGAGAGATTCCCCTTCATGTCGGTGGCTGCAGTACATGCATTTTGATGCAGGTAATTACTGCCTGGAAGAAGGGTTTCCAAGCAAGGAAAAAAGACCAAGCATCCATTGATTTTCCTGTAGAATCACAGAAGCACAGTTCCCATTGTAGTTAGGTATACTTGCTTATAAACATGGCCCTATCCACACCCCCGGAGTAGTGACAGCCAGACTGGGAATCTCCAGAAGGCTGCTTTTCCATAAGAATGCTTCCTCTCTTCACTTACACCTGGAATTACATTAAATAAGCCCATTTTTTAAGCACCTTGCAAATAGAAAGCATATATGTGCAAAAAAGTCGTGTCTGGAATTTTTGGATGGGTTTGGATTTGGATTTTGATTAACTTTCAAGAAACAAAATTTGATTTATGCTTTGGAGTAAACATTCAGAGCAACACCTGAAATTACATACAGGGGGTATCCCTGTGATTTGAACCCAGATATTTTACTAAAGGCATTCTGGGTGAAAGAGGTGCCTGCAGAGTGGTCCAGAGCAGAGCCTGACTTTGGGGCTTCAAAACACTGGGCCATCCCCAGTGTTCCCACCACCACACCCTGTCTGGCCCCATTGACTAGCTGCCTCCTACCTCAGCTGCAGATCTGAAATTAAAAGCTGTGAAAAAAGCCTGCATTCCTCCTCCTTTCTGGCAGTGCTTTGAGAGATTTCAGCTTCTCTGTCAAAGCAGAGGGGGTTGTTCCTGACATTGGAATCATCCCCAGGACTGCTTTTTTCCTCCCTAGATACGACAAAATGCCTCCATCTAGTGGACTCTCTGCACAGCAAGGAGAAGAGATGGAACGGTACCATTTATCAAGCTCAGTGTGGCATAATGCCTCAGAAATATTCTACAGCAGCATATGGGGGAAGGGTTAGCACTTCACTGGCAACACTAGAGACACAAACAAAAAGGGCCATTTGCCTGACATACTAGTGCACACAGGGTGTATTAAAACAGTGTCAACTGCCAGCCTCTGCAAAAGCTATTTGCACTTTATGTTTCTTGAACTGTTAAATTGGAAGTGTCTCCTTTTTGACTAATCACAGCTTTTTTTCTAGTTGTTTTCCATAGAGTTTGTGCTCCTTTAAACTGTTAAAAAAAAAAAAAAAGTGAACTTGCAAATTTAAAGAATTCACCTTGACACAACCTTTCCTTCCAGTAAAAGCTTAGACAATGTGTTTTCTGTAGGTTTTTGCTTCCAGAAGAGGCTGGATTCTCCAGTCACATTTGATGATAGTGTTTCATTTAGTGAACAAGTCTCTGGTTTGCAGAGAAGGGAACTGAAAAAGAGTTTCTAAGCAGTCCAGAAACAGAAAAGAGAATGCTTATTAGTAGTGGTAGGAGTTAAACACTCGTGAATCTGGTGCTGAGAATGAAAGAGAAATTGCTAAATCCAAAATCATTGCATCCTGCAAAAAAGCTGAGAAATAAACTTCTCTTGAAGTTGCACATCCTGCACCAATGTGCATTGTCTGAAAGGCAGTACCATGTCCCTCTGTGTGTCCCAGTGTAAAACAAAAATTAATGCTAAGCCTACAGAATACTGCCTTAAGATAGTCCTGCATGAACTTCTTCGTATTTAAATATGAAGAATGTTGTAGAAGAAAAGCTTTTTGTAAGCATTTGAAAATGCAGCCTAGTCCTGTGCTACCTCCCCAGGTGGCCAGCAGAGGGAATCTAGGCAATGAAGAGTGATCCTTAAGGGCCATCTAAAATGCCATGTGGATGGATGGCTTTTTGATATCTTTGTGTTTCAGATTAATTGTGCTCATGGAAGTTTAAAATTAGCAGTGAATGTGACACTGTGTTGTGGTTTAACCTCAGAGAACAATTCAGCCCCACACAGCCACTCATTCACTTCTCCCGTGGTGGGATCAGGGAGAGAATCAAAAGGGTAAAAGTGAGAAAATTCAGGGGTTGAGGTGAAGGCAGTTTAAAAGGTAAAGCAAAAGTCATGTGCAGAAGCCAAGCAAAATAAGGAATTCATTCATGGCTTCCATAGGCAGGTGGGTGTTCAGCCATCCCCAAGAAAGCAGGCTTCCATCATGCCTAACCATGACTCGGGAAGGTAAATGCCATCCCTCCAAACATTCCCTCCTTGTCCTTCTTCTTCCCCAGCTTTACATGCTCAGCATGCTGCCATGGGTTATGGAATAGCCCTGTGGTCAGCTGGAGTCAGCTGTCCCAGCAGTGACCCCTCACACAGATCCCTGCACACCCCCTGCCCCTCTCTGCTCGGGTGAGAGGCTGAAAAGGCCTTGACACTGTGGGAATGCTGCTCAGCAGTAATGAAAACATCCCTGCATTATCAACACTCTTTCCAGCACAAATCCAAAACATAGTCCCATACCAGCTACTCTGAGGAAAATTAACTTGTTCCCAGCCAAAATCAGAACACAGCATTCAATTTGGCAATTTTCCTATAAGCTTTTTGAAGGGTCTGTATTAGAATAATTGCCATGGAGACAGTTTTCAATATTCTAGTCCAAATTCAGCCCTCACCAAACCTGATTACACTGGGCTGTTCTGCCTCTTCATGCCATTATGCTGCATCTGAAAAGCTACGGTACTAATCACTGCTGCAATAATTCTAGATGTAAAGTAATATGTGTATTATTTGGGTTTAAGTGCAAACAGCTCTCTTGGAAGCACACTGATGATAGAGACAAGTTGCTGTGGCTTCTTGCAGCCATGCAGTTTTGGGTGCTGTTAATGAAGTCAGATAATTGTCTTTACAGCTGTATCCTGCTCTCATTTCTCCTCCTCACCTCTGTTTCCACAGGGAAGGAGACTGGTGGGAAGCCCGTTCCTTGACAACAGGCGAAACTGGTTACATTCCCAGTAATTATGTGGCTCCAGTCGATTCCATCCAAGCAGAGGAGTATGTTTTCTTTTTGTGTTCTAAAGACCCATTAGGGCTGTACTAGAAGGAGGTGTGAGGAGTTGGTTTTGATTGATTGCAGCAATTTTTCAAATTACTTACGTTATATTTATTTCAGTTCTTAACTGCACTGATAAATAATTAGGTAATTAGTAACAAAAGAAGCATGAGCTCAGTGCTTTTTCAATGTCAAAACAAAGGAAGAAAACCTAAAGGAACACAGGTCTGCCTCCTTTTTTCAACTGTCAGCTAGTTTCAAGCTTTAACCAAAAGGTGCCCTTGCTTTTCCTGAACCAACTTGTAAAAATATTTTGAGTTGACTAGTGTGCAAACTGTCCATTAAAAAGGGCACGTTGTATCAACAAATACAATTCCTAGGATAGGTAGGATGCCCACAATTCATACACAAAGCTGCCTAATGAGCAACCATCTATGCAAAGAAAAAGAGTGATATGTGTATTCACGTTATTTCCAATATGAAAGATACAGTGGAGGAGCTTATAGAGCCGAGCAGTACTAATTTAATAATTAGTACTGAAGTCTGTACTTCAGGCTGTCCTTGGCTGATTGTGAAACAACACAAAAACGTTGCTGCAGGAAGGAAAAAAGGTTGTAAAAGCCTCTGAAAGCCTCGTATAGAACCTCAAGTTAAGTGGTTGAATCTTGTCCTTCTACTGAGATTTTATAGCTGTGCTGCAACAAAAATACTGAGTACTAGGAAATCACAGTGTAGGTTAAATATTTATAGCAACATCTGTACAAGTACTGCTCTTTGGCAGCAACAGTTTTCTGCCCTTTTCTCTCTGTTTGTCCAATTCTGGCCTTTGCTGGACGACACCAAGTGTTCTCAACACCTACTGATTACAGGCTTAATGCAAAGAGCTACTGCCCAACACGAGGAACATCTATTACATGGTTTGTCACATTGGCTTTCCAGCATGATAAAAGAGACACAGTGTGACAAAAAGGTCAACTGTATCTGAGTAATCACAGTTTCCACACAAAATCCTCTCCGTGTCTGGGCTTTGTGACACTATTTAGTAATGCTACATCACATGTTGTCTTA
This sequence comes from Taeniopygia guttata, assembly GCF_048771995.1. Taxonomy (NCBI): domain Eukaryota; kingdom Metazoa; phylum Chordata; class Aves; order Passeriformes; family Estrildidae; genus Taeniopygia; species Taeniopygia guttata. The sequence goes on along the minus strand of NC_133027.1, from coordinate 47,582,156 downwards.
CTATTTCTGGTATTTCCCTAAGGTGGTACTTTGGCAAGCTTGGCCGAAAAGATGCAGAGAGGCAGCTGCTGTCATTTGGAAACCCCAGAGGTACCTTCTTGATCCGGGAAAGTGAAACTACCAAAGGTAGGATGGGCATTCTGACTATGAATGAGAAGATAATACGGGAAAAATTTTGCTGAGTGTGTGAAATACTGTTTTCAGTGGTGTGAAGGTAGAGATTAAGTATCATTTTTGCATGTATTTGTGTTAGGGAATTGGATGTCTGGATATCCTAGGTCTTAGGGTGAGTGTTCAAAGTAGAGAACAACCAAAATACAACTCATGCTTAACCCATGGTATCTGCAGTGCAAGCAACATGGTGTGATCCTTTGAAATGCTGGATCCTTGGCGGGGAACAAAAAAAGGAGAAAAAACTTATGCAGCAGTTTTAAATTCACATATTAACAGGGAAAAGACTTGAATATACTTCTAATTAATATATTCATAAAGTATTCAACTGTATCCATTCTGTTGAAGTCAAGTGGAAGGGTGTATTCTCCTCCTTCCCTTTAAAAATATTGGAAGAGTTCCAATTTACTTGGCGGGTGCTATTTTTGCTTTTACATTTTACTCACAAGGCCTGTCAACATCTTCTTCAAAAGCTTCACATGTATGAAAAGATCTTTCTAATTCATACAACTACTGAACAGAAAACTTGCAACTAACTAAAAACAAACCTGGCCATTTCTCAATTAACCAACAATCCAAAACAAAAGCAGTGGGAGGCATAAGTCACTAGAATTAATTCCATACAAGTTCTGTAGTCTAATGATGGTTCACATAATTAAAGCACCAACTTGTCAGTGCTTTGATCAGAGCACGCTATCAGCTACGCTTGGCATGCAAGATGTCACAGTTAGTGAAGGAGTTTAAAGAAGAGAAGCAGTACTTGCACTCCTCTCTCTCCCTGACCTATCTTCAGATGCTGCATTCAATAATCTAAAATTGTAAGTTTTGCATTTTTGCCTCCTGAAGTCACTGGATTCTTCTTTTGCTGCCTATAACTCTGAAGACTGTTTTTATGCAAAATCTGAATAGACTTGCTGTTGTTCCAGGCAGACAGTTTCTTGTCACCCCACAGCTTCACCATGTTTCCCATAGCAGTGAGGCACTCTCACCAGGAGCAAGACAGGCTCTAACTTGCTTTTTTTCTGCAAATAGTCTCCACCTGTTTTTTTTTCACCAACAGTTGTTCTGATGTGTGTGAGGAGCAGGACTTCATCCCATTCTGTGCCAAGTTTAAAAACTCACTCATGTATGTAGTCATGGATCCTAAAAACAAACACAACACTGTTTCTCTAAACCACATTATCAGTTTAGTCTGGCTTCCGCAGTTTTTATACAGTGATAGGGGATATGTTTTGCAGCGCTGTTTACTTAGCCAAGTCAGGGGTTTTTCTAATTTCTTGTGAGACACAAAAGCATTGGGGAAATGTAGTAATCGATCCTGGATGGACTTACAGCAGCAAGTTTTATGTCTTTGCGTTCAAACTTAAGGCTCTGTACATCTTCAAGCAGAGTTTGCATCAAAGCTATAGGGAAAAAAAACAGACATGCATGTTTTATTGTAAAAAATGCCTATTTCCTTTCTCATCCTTGTGGTGTTTAAGTATGTTGTTAGAAGAAAACATAGAGCTTGTTGTTCAAGAGAGAGATAAAAATCATTTGGGTGGGCATAAGTGGTGTGTTCTGTCATAAGGCTTCTCAAAATGCCCTACCCCAACTAGTTGTCGTGGGCTTAAGGCAGGAATTGTTTTATGACCTAGAATTGTCCCTTCTGCTTCAAATAATAGCAATAATAAAATTAATCAGGATTGTGTTAGAAGTATCATCATGGATGATTTCAGCATTAATTTAACTTCCCTTGATCATAGTTGCCTTTTCTGCTTACTTTCAAAATAAATCATATGGAGCTGGCTTTTCATTTTTTTCAATGCCTGACTACACAGGTGCTTCATCAGCTCATCTGTGTAATCCTTCATCTGGTTTCAATCCCCACCTTTCAAGACTGTCTGGTTTTAGTTGTTTGCCTTTTTTAAAAAAATCATTAGTATGATATATTGTAATGTCGTATTTCTATCCCAAGTTTTTATTATTTTTATCTCTTATATTTAAATTTATCATCAGAGAGTAATTGATAGTATAGATAACCAACAACCTAAATAAATGAATAATTAAATACATCGTGGTTCTTCTTTATGTCCAGGTTTGAGCTAAAGCTCCGGTCCTGCAACTTGATCTGAGGTCAGTGAGGGTCCACAGAGGGCCACCCACACAGCTCTGATTGCAGACCTGGAACCACAGATTGTTTACATTTCCCTAAAGAATCTAAAATAGTGAGCAGATATGCAGGGAGCGTGACTAAAGAAAATACAGCTGCTGCCAGTGGATCAAAACTCAAAAATGCAGAGGTGGAGAAGACTGCCTGGAAAATTCTGAGAGGAGACTGACAGTGTACAGCCCAGAGTGGTGGTACAAAGCATGCACAAATGTGCTTGCAAATCACCATGAAAGCTTTGAACTCCTAGTTGAGACAAAAGTATTGGCTCAGGGAGAGCCTCTTCAGAAAACTGTCCTAAACAAACAGTATTTTTCTGCACTTAGAAGTCATAGAATCACAGCAAGGCTGGAGTTGGAAGGAACCTTTAAGATCAACTAGCTCCAACCCCACCAAAATAAATACATGAAACTAAAATAAAATTAAAAAAAAAAAAAAGGAGAAAAAAAGAGACATAAAACAACCACTGACACTCCTTTAAGGGTGCCTCCCATTCAAATAAACCAGAATCATCTGTTTTAAGTGCTGGCTCCTTTCCTCCTATATAGAGGACAAACAACAGGGAATTTGAGAAGTCATCGGAGTCAGGGTGGAGAGATTTTGCTCACTTCATCTCCCTCAGGGATGAGCCAACCACCAGTGTAACCTGTTGTTGGTCAATGTGGTCAAGGAGGCTTCTTCCTGAGGATACATCCAAGGAAGACATCTTACACTGGGACCACCTTTCATGTCATACAAAACTGTTTGCTGGTGGTTTTTCAGCTGACATGGTTACCTGTGAAAGCAGCAGAGGCTTCAGAAGGAGGACCTTCCTGAGCTCTCTGAAGCTGACAGTTTCCTCTTCTCATTTTAATACCTAGATTCCCTTGAGTAAACACAATATTTGTCTGAGCTATGAGCATGAACTTGTTTTCTTTGCTGCCTTTCAAAAGGGCCACGTTTTTGTTCAGATGCAGTGTGATGCTGTAAAAAAGTGTCTTTGCTCAAATAGACACTGCAGAGAACCAACACGTGTCACTGGCTGTAAAATAGCACTGTCCTTCAGAGTGAGACACCTGAACATGCAGGTCCCACGGAGGTGGCCGAGCTGTTTTTGCAGTCAGCAGGAAGCCGAGGCTCTGTTCAGCTGCCTGTGACCGCAGACACTGAGTGCCCAGGCCACAGTGCCATAATGCTCATGGAAACTGGGCTGGCATTCAGCCACCCCCAGAGCACCAGGGGCTTATGCATGGGCATATCAATCAAGCCCCCAGCCCACCTGCAGACTGCCACCACTGTACCTGAAACTAAACCCAGCCCATCAACTGAGGTTCCTTTACATGGCCCTGAGCGTCCAGAGCCACTTCAAATGCCTGCAAGGCATCCACATGGCTGGAAAAATGTGACAGCCTGTGGGAAAACTGCCAAGTAGCATGTCATGAGGCATCTCACATGGCACTTAATCCCTGTGCTAGGGCATCTGAATCCCACTGGTAAGCTCTAAAGCCCCATGTGGATTTGGGAAGTTAAACATGAAGTTCTTGAAGATCTGCTGGTGCTCAGTCTTGGTGTAGTATTACCTTCCAAAGACTGTGGTGTACAAAGTATGCTTATTTGGTTGTTTATAAAGATGTTTGGGACCCATCCAGGTAACAATACTACCCACATATAAAGTCGTTATCGCCAGAGCTTCCTATGAAAATCTTGATATTTACCACCCACTGGCATTTACATAAAGTGCAGTATTTGCGGTGTAACCTGACACTGAGAATAGGAAAAGTCAATTTAACAGCCTGGAGCAGTAAATGTTAAAATGTGAGTTTTCATTTACACAGAAGTCCCGGTATCTTTCTAGAACATTGTGAAAGGGACATGGTGTGAACATCCCAGGATTTCTCTGTCGCTTACCTCATTGTGTTAGATTAATTTGTTCTTTTTCAGGATACAGTGAGCTTTTTGGAAACAATTTCTCTTTCACTTTGCAGCAACTGACCAGGAAACCAAAATCTTTGTGACTAAAAGCTAATTACAATTTTTTATTTCTCCTTTGCTTGGAACAGGTGCCTATTCCCTGTCTATTCGAGACTGGGATGATATGAAAGGAGATCATGTCAAACATTATAAGATTCGTAAACTTGACAATGGTGGATATTATATCACAACTCGGGCACAATTTGAAACTCTTCAGCAGCTGGTTCAGCATTACTCAGGTAATTTTTCAGATAATACATGGCACTCTGAAGTATTTTAAAACAAAAGTGTTTGCTGCTGAGCTGATGTATGTGTAAGATGCCCTAAAGAGTCATTTGATCTATGACTCTAGCTTGTTGTAATGCATCTTCTGTTATCCCTTTCCCATTAGAGTTATAAATGTCTTTGAGTGCTGTTCACAGGGTACAGCAGCAGAGCTTTTTAAACCTAGCACTTTACTGTGATAAAGGTTTTGTCAGCTCTCCCTCTTCCAAGCAAACAGAATTACCGAATTTGACTTGGACATCTCCAAGCATGAATTCCCTGTGAATAAGCGAGTGCTAATATGTGCCATTTTGCAGCACACTATTGCTAATGAAGCAAATAGGAATTGCATTGTAGAATTCAGTCACCTAAAACAATGGCCAAAAGGTTTGCATTTATTAGATACATGAAATATATTTTCTCACTGGATTTTTGTTCTATGTGCAAAGTATTAGCATTTACATTATGTTAAATAAATAAGGCAATATTTGTGTTTCTTTATGCACATTATTTGTGTCCACCTGCCCAACCCTTTTTTTATTATTCCTGTAAATAGTGTGGCATGCATTATTCCACCTAAAAGTACATCCTATTGTCACTGGCAATTGGTGTACAACAAATGCAGCTTCAAAGCTCCCCAAACCTCTGCATAGGACAACTGGTTCTTACACAGAAGATTGCCATGCATCTCAGAATGGTCTTTTTTTAAGTAGAAATTTGTATTTTGAATTATTTGCTCTTTGGGGTTTTTTTTCCCCTTTACTTCAGCTTTTCATAATATTATTAACAGATTACCCCAAATGCTTGCTGCTCAAAAACTTTTCACAATTTTTACTTGGGAAATCAGCTTCTCTGCGGGGCATTTTTTCTGTATTCTTTGTATTCTGTCTGCTGTATTCTTGTTCTATTCACACTAGACATCTGGCTGTCTTCTCCACCCAATTCCTGATGGGTGTGTGCTGCCAGGGAGAAATTCTAGTTGTTTCTGGTGACTCTACTTTAAACTAAATGAGGTATAAAAACTCACATATAAGGAAGATAATTTACAACCTCATTGTACCAGTTGGTATATGTCAAATTTTAGTTTCCTCTGGTCAGCTTATTTGTGTGGCATATTTTCCATGCACAGATGCAGAAACAAATAGATCTGGAAGCAGCCATTTCTGTGCAACACGGAGGCATAATCAGTGGGATCCAGGCAGGGTAGCTCTGGAGGCTTGGTACTGCATATGCTAATGAAGATTTGCTCTAGAAAAAATGTCAGACTTGCATGATACCTAAAAAGACCTTTTCACAGGGCAAAATAGAGAAAAATGCCTTTTCCCAGGCTACAAAAAGTCCACCAAATTTTCATGGCTATGATTTTTCAGAAAAAATAAGTAATTCATCTTCTCCGTGTTTCTTTTACTCAGTTCTGAAACAATTCATCTTGTAATTGACAGATTATTTTTTAAAAGCTATACTGTACCATAATAAACCCATCACTCAAGAGGTTATCCTAATGCAGCATTGTGGGAGGAGGGAAATCCAGAGTTTACAATAGAAACCAATGGTGGTCACCTTCCATTTCAGGCTGTGCAGAGACTAAAATATTTCCTGTTCTGTCCCAAATGAATATGTTTCAATGTTCAATTCCTAATCTTCCAGGATGCTTTGTGGTATGCAACTAACAGCTGTTGTGAGTAGCATTGTTTTTTATGCTTACTGTATTTGTTTCATGTCACACTTTTTTTTCTTTCCTCTCCTTTGCTGTTGGCTTCACTTCTGGCTCCATCAGAGAGAGCTGCAGGTCTTTGCTGCCGCTTAGTAGTCCCCTGTCATAAAGGAATGCCAAGGCTTACTGATCTGTCTGTCAAAACCAAAGATGTCTGGGAAATTCCACGAGAATCCCTACAGTTGATCAAGAGACTGGGAAATGGGCAGTTTGGGGAAGTATGGATGGGTATGGAGCAAAATAATTACTCTAAAATAGCTTGCTGTGTGGGGATTACAAGATGGAAGGTGAAAATATAGGACATTGTGATCCACAAGAAAAAAAATTAGTAAAGCTCAAACGGTTAGGAAAAATGTCTTTGGAATCATGTCTTTGACTTTGAAATTCTGTAATCTTCAACTTTCACTATAATTGATGGCAAAAGAAAACTGAAAATCCATGTTTCCTTGGAAGGTTTTGATTTTGACAAATTACCACTGTCATAATAATAAATCAAGGCTCACATAGTAATCTCTTAGCTATACCAAAAAGCCTTTTTCTGCAAACTAACAAAAGAAGTCCTTACCTTCAGCATCCAAAAAACAGTGTTTGCAAATGAACTTTAATGCAGCACTGAGAGACCCTCACCTTCCATCTTTCTCAATGCATGCATAATTTTGGATTATAAGTGTGTTTTTTTTATTAATTTCCTCTCCTATAGAGAAAGCTGATGGTTTGTGTTTTAACTTAACTGTGATTGCTACGAATAATACCCCACAAACTGTTGGATTGGCTAAAGATGCATGGGAAGTTGCACGTGATTCATTATTTCTGGAACAGAAGCTTGGTCAGGGGTGTTTCGCTGAAGTGTGGCGTGGTAAGGCAGAGAATATATTTTGCTTTGGATGGATCTTTTAAGGCCCTCTTGGCAGAAATAAGCATTTCAATATAGATCTTATAGCTAAAAGATCAGAATAGTGTGAAATGTTAGTTTATATTGCCTGAAACAGTTAAATGTAAATACAGTAATTCAAGGAGAAGCTTCCTTTCATTTCTACACAGTGGTATGAGAGGTTAGGGCATTAAAATTCATTAATTGCCTTGGGTTTATTTGGGTGACTACACAATTGCTAGGTATTAAAATAGGAATGATGCTAAACCTGTAAGGCAGTATGGCTAACCAGAAATTAATTGGTAAGTAGACATATTTATTTCCTTGTGTATTGTAGCACTGATGGAATCAGACCCTGAAAATGTTTCCATCCACTCTACCAGTTTAAAAATAATGGCAAATATCAGCAAGCTGATATTGTCAAGCTAGCTTTCCCATGCATCCACTTCTTCAAGTCTGTTTGCAATTTGTGTCTCCAGCAGAACCCAGTAATTTGATATAGAGACCAGGGACAACAGAAGCAAAACTTGCTGGGCCCAACTGAATCCCCACTTTGAAGTCCAGAAATACTGACCTTTTCCAAATCCACTGACATTGTTTTCTGCACATTTGCCAGCTTAACTTACCCATTATGGGCCTCATTATTTTAATGAGTATAAAACAACAGCGATTTACAATTTACATAAATCTTAGTATGGACATTGCATTGAAACCATATAGTGGCCATTTCGTGAGATGTGGCTCAATTTCTGTGCCAAATTGTGTTCTGTATAGACTCTAAAATTACCAATTCAAATAAAGAATCACTATATGTTGTTTCTTCACAAAAATTAGAGGGGGCAACTCCTTTTGTTGCAGTGACACAAAAATATGTAAAGCCAAAACAACCAGTGGGTGCTTCAGCAAAGAGCACAGCAGCAAGTCTGTGAGATTTAGAGAATTTATAGACTAGAAATATAGAAATTTATAGAATCTCACAGGATTACAGTTGAGCTGTTGCAAAGAAAGCTGCCTACATTTCTGTTGGTGTTTCCTGATAACTGCAGTTTCTCCTTCTTGTTCTCCATCTTGAATGCACGCACGAGTTTCCAGCTGTGTTACTACTTAGTGGTCACCTCTGTGTGCCATAGTCCTTAAATTGATACAACAAGTTAAAGGAACAAATGAAAAAAAAAGAAAATCAGGTATGAAAAATAAAGTGCCAAGTACCAGTACCAAGTAGCTGCAGAAATGCAAAAATTATAATTACAATTATGATATTCTGTTTCTTAATGTATAGTGAAAAACATATTAACAGTCCTGAAGCATTACCAAATTGGAGTAGATTAACACAGTAAAAGCTAATAAAAAACACATTAAGTAGTAACTAACTACATATGAGAGGAATTCAGAGGGAAGTCTATGCTACTTTTCTATTAGAAAAATATACCAAGACAGAAAAAGAAAATTTAAAAATTTAAATTGGAATCAGAGCTGAGAGGATAAGTTAGCATTTTTGTTCTATTTTCTTTTTTTTTAAACTGGACAAATTCATCAAAGTATTTAAAAACAGACTTGCTGACAACACTTCATGGTAATAGAACAAGCCCTGGAATTTTTATTAAAACAGATAGGACACAATTAATCCTGTTAACACACAAGGTGAGAGCCTATTTTATTAATGCCAGTCTGGTGCCCATGAAACTCTGGTTTTATTCCTGGTTCATATAATTCATGGTATCTCTGCAAAGTGGCTGTGACTGATGGCACACTGCAGTCTGGAGTTTCACTGACTCCAGACAAAACATGCTCCCTGTCACCCATCAGAAAAGATTTTGTCCACTCTGCTTGAAATTAGAGGCAAAACCACATCCTTCCCAGCTTACACAGGAGTGCCACTAGAGCAAAGTCCTGCTTCAGCTCTGGTTTGAAGGACTGAGAGAAATTAAGGCTTCGGGAGTTCTTCTCTGGGGTAGCAGAGGTGGTAACTCAAGGCATTACTCCACTGACAGTACAGTGATAGCTGGCACTGAATGGGCATAAGAAAATCAAGGCATAATGAAAACCAAACTTGCACTGCACATTTTTGACTAATATGTGCATCAAGCCCTGCCAGACATTTGGGGTTGCCCTTTAAAGTGAGGAGCAGCACAGGAGCAGCAGCTCCTTCACTGCTCTTCTGCTATCCTCAGCCAGGCAAGGTAGACCTGGGGTCTGAGCATTTCCACAAAAAAACTCATTTTATGGCTCATTTCTACTCTGGCAGGTTGCAAAAGCTTATGATAAAATTATTTTGGCTGAACTAGTTCCCATGCAGCAGCTGAGCCCTGTTCATGTACTTTTAACAAAGACAAACTGGGTTATTTTACATGTTACCTTTTTTCATGACACAGCCTTTGTGTACTTGTGGGCTTTCCGCTATGCTCATGCTTAAGTGCAGAGGAGTAGTTTTTGATGTGATTAATTCCTGAAGTCATTTAGGGTTGTTCTGCCTTATCACACAGCAGTTCCCTGTCTACAGATCACATTCAAAGCCATGTCAGCCCTGACTCTGGAGCAGAGTTCTGGCTAGTCTGGGCAAAGGACAGCCCGAAGACAGTAGGAAAGTGGTATTTCTGCCCATTTCAATTTTAGTTCCTTCTACCAAAAAAAAAAAAAAAAAAAAAAAAAATCCTCACTATTTACATAAACAGGTCTTCGGTCTTCTAGGTTTTTTTTGGTTTTGTTTTTTTTTTTTCTTTCCAGTCCTCCTCCCCCTTTTAAATACTCAAGTGAAGCCCCACCTCTTGCACGATGCCCTGAGTCAGCCTTCCCCAGTTCTCTCCAGGTTCTTGTGCAGGCTTTTGGGTGTTCCAGAGGGCTTGGGAGCTGATGGCTGAAAAACAATGCAACTTGTCTATTTCATTGCTGGCCACAAGTAATGAGCAAACTGAAGTGGACAGGAACACCTCATTTTCTGGCAGCAGCTCCTGGGGATAAGGAGGGGAAGGAAAAAGACACATTTCAGTTTGGAAACACACCTGTGTTTCTAAAATGAAATCAATTCAGGATTTGTTTCTCGGGAGGTTTTTTTTTTTATTGTGGTTGTTGGTTTGGTTTTTTTCATGACTCCGAACAAAACCAAAATGTTAAAAAGTGTTGCAAATGAGAAATTCTTGTTTAACCAGTTTTGCTGTCCAAATCTGTGACTGGAGCTGTGTTGTTTTCTGTAGTAATTTCTTGTTAGCAAGGGAATACACAAAGATGGATTTCAGCAGTCCCACGTTTCTTACTCAGAGAAGGTTTCTGTGGAGATCACTGGAAACATTGTCTGAGTAGGACAAAGGCAACTGTGCCCCAGTGCCAATGGGAGTATTATTTTTCAGTGAAACTGAAAAAGACTAAAATATGAAGGAGGTGTGGGAGTAATATAATGATAGGCAACATGGGAAACCAAACTTTTTTTAAAAAAACTTATATTAAATATCCTTGGTATTCTTCCCCTTGCTTACATTAGGCATCAGGCAGAAAAAGGAGCAGAAGATATTTAATCTAACTAAGTGTCTGTGCTTGTAGGTACGTGGAATGGAAATACTAAAGTGGCTATCAAGACCCTGAAGCCTGGCACCATGTCACCAGAATCCTTCTTAGAGGAAGCTCAAATCATGAAGAAGCTAAAACATGACAAATTGGTCCAGCTTTATGCTGTGGTATCTGAAGAGCCTATCTATATTGTCACAGAGTACATGAGTAAAGGTGAAGCCAGAGCTGCTGTGCTTGATAATATTTTTTCTTTATTGTTTCTCCTTGGGAATACAGAGGGAGGTGCAGCAGGGTGCATGCGAGGAAGGAGAGAGGGAACAGGAAAATAGAGTCACCTCTGGCTTCAGAAGAGTTATGAGTTCCACTATAAACTGGGCCCAAAACCTGATGCACAAAGAAAATCTGTACTAGCTGGGGGAAAGAGAAGTTAGTGCAGGCTAAGTGATACCAACTGCATCAGCATTTAAACTTCCCTGACAGGGCATATGCATTTTGTAGGTTTGATGATACCACATGCTGCTTCCCAAGATCCTAGCTTTTCCTGGTATCAGAGAGTTCTTAGGACATCTTCTTTCAGTGTGTACTTGTTGGACTAGGATTTCTGTTTCTTCGTTTAGCCAATCCTGAATCTTGTCACTGCACCTCATTCTCAGATCACACTTCACTTTCAGTCCACCCCATTACTATCTTAAGACATGATTTGCACATATTATTCTTTCCCTCCTCTTTTTCCTTCACTTTCCCTTTCCCCCTTGTCTCTTCCTTAAGCTACTTAGCTGGTAATGGTGTAGTAAAATGAGAGAAAGAAAACTTTTTGCTCCATCAGATCTCCAGCAGGGTGCTGAGAGCAGAGCAAAAAAATTGCTTGTTTTGGAAAAGCAAATGAACCAAATAGGAAACATAAGTTCTCATAGGGAAGTTTCATTGTACATTGGAGGATACACTCTGAAATTTTAAGTGCATTCTTTCAGTCTATTTGGAGTTGACTTTTATTTTCCTGGCAGGTGCTTGCCCACCTCCCTCCTCAGAGTCATCCAAGCCCTGACTAACTCATACTTTAATCATATGTCTCAGTGACAAGCATATGCTTTTGCCCTTTAAAAATAAAGACTTTTTAAAACCCTTCTGAAGTATGGGGTTTATTTTGGCTTACTTTACTGGTTTGTACTGTAACATTTTACATCTTTGGATCTGAGCTTGAGGCTGACAATTTATCAAGGGAGAAACGCTTAATCATCTGTCTTTTTCCTTTATTTTTTAAACCAATTCTCTGACCTTATTTAAAGGAGACTGCTACATTTCTCTGTTCAAATACAAGATTAAGACAGAAGCTATAATAACCTATAATATCCTCTTTTTTTGAAGCAACACGGTACTTTCTTTTTTTCCCTTGCACAAGAAAGTGATGTTCTTATAACTTTTGCTAAAGTTGCTTTCATTTAATCTCTTCTTTGTCTTCGAAAATTAATGGTTCATGCTGTATTTATTTCTGGGTTACCTAGAGGAGGTAATTTCTAAGGAAAATAAGCTTTTACCAATACTATCCCCCTTGGGCTCACCAGGCTCTGGGCTGACCTTTCCTTTGGAGCAAGTTGAGCTAGGATCTGACTTCTTCCATAACTTCTGTGGCTTGGAACTGAGCTGCTGCTTTACAGTTAGCTGAGGCCTTTAGAGAGCAGAAGGTATGTAGTTTTAAAAAGCAGTGGAAAAGTTAGGAAAGATCAACTTTCTCAGTAATGGTCAGGAAAATTTAAAACAATCCTGTTTCCTTTCCCTACAATTCTCATTGTTCTAGTGGCTCATTCTTCTGCAAGCCAGCTTAAAGAGTGAAGCGAGTACAATAGGGAAATATCATGGGGTTTTTGGAAACTGTCCCTTGAACTTGAAATATTGCTGTCTTTAATATTGCACATATTGCTACACCTCCATTCTGATGAGTTGTTTTCCTAACATCTCTCTATTGTGTCAACTCTGCATTCACAGGAAGTTTGTTAGATTTCTTAAAGGATGGAGAAGGAAGAGCTTTGAAGTTACCGAACTTGGTGGACATGGCAGCCCAGGTCTGTCTCCAGAGCACTGAGCACTGAGGTGTTTTAAAGTCCGTGTATGAACTGAGTTTGTTTTAAATGCATGGTTTGTCTCTCCTGCTGCTCGCAGGTGGCCGCAGGAATGGCGTACATCGAGCGGATGAATTACATACACAGAGATCTGCGGTCTGCAAACATCCTGGTGGGCAACGGCCTAATATGCAAGATTGCTGACTTTGGATTGGCAAGACTGATTGAAGACAATGAATATACAGCCAGACAAGGTAAATGCAGCAGGTGATGTAGCACTGAATGTCATTCCTGTGGCAGGGAAAGAGTGGAACATGGTTTTGAACAACTCTCTCTCCTATGCTTCGGGGCTGCTTTCAGTAAATCCTGGACTCATATTAACTCTTAGTCAGAAGTTCACTGCTGAATGCATTTCCTAAAGAGAATGTCTTATTTGGTTGTCTTTTCCTTGAAAAACAAAATGAAACAAAGGTGATGAGTGAGAACACAGCTGGAAATGACAGCAGAGAGGATCTTCATGGTGCCATAGCAAAGAAGATTTTTACTTACTGGTTATGAGAGTCTGAATGTGGTAATCCAGAAAAGTGTGTGTAGGGTACTTTGTAGTGTGCCTTCTAGTATTTACTAACCACTATTATTACTCCTGTACTATTCTTACGTTCTTTATTTCAAACAGGTCCAAGTGTTGTGCCTCTGTGCAATGGAGCTGCCTCTCTGAGCACTCTTATTTTCTTTCTTTTCTTCCTTTCTTCCTTTCTTTCTTCCTCCCTTCCTCCCTTCCTCCATCCCTTCCTTCCTTCCTTCCTTCCTTCCTTCCTTCCTTCCTGCCTGCCTGCCTGCCTGCCTTCCTGCCTTAATGCCTTAAAAGTTATTTTAATAGAAATTACTTCTTCCAGTGCTACACAGGGTGCTGGGCAGAGATGACCATTGATACGCTATAGAAATGCATCAGCTTTTTCTAAAAAGCATGTGTGTTCAAACTAAGCCATGTCACAGGCTCTTTTTAGTTATTCTTTACAAGTCATGCTTAGCTGTCAGATGTTGGTCCAAGCTGCAGAGCTACAGTTTTGTTCTCTTTCTGCTGGCAGTACTTTGGTAGTGCTTGCTCAATATGTGTTGGTAAACACAACTCCATCCTTTCAGTACCAAAGCCAAGGGGGATCCCATTAAACCCTGCTGTACATCACCAAAAACTCTTTTTGTGGGTTTCCTCTCGTTTCTTCTCTTGAACAAAGTCCCTGTTTCAGCATGGACCCTGTCATTAATTCTTAGGAAACAGCTAACCTCTTCCTGTAACTTACTCTAAGTGTTGACAGAAGCAGCCCAGAGTTTCCAGCACGCCTTGCCCTGGCCTGGGAGCAGCAGCTCCTCTCAAGCTGTTCCCACCCCCCTGAAGTGCTGTGGGCAGTACCCAGTCACAGGGGTGTGGGTCACAGGCTGCATCCACCCTAAAAGGTGCCAGCTTCACAGTCAGACAGCCAGGCCTGACTATTTTGGTGGGGTCCTTGAGGAACCCATGCAGAGCCTTAGCTGCTATTTATTTCAGCCTGAGGGTGGGAATTGCTTCTTGTTAGAAAAAAATAGGCTTGTGTCATTCTCTCTAGAGCAATAAGAGTGTCTGGAGAGGCTCTGGCAAACAGAAAGCTGCCTGCTTGCTGTTCCCCTGTGTAAAACAAGAAGAGTTTTCCCTGAACAAGGCGGGCAGATACAGTCTGCAAAATGGCTTTGAAACAGTCTCCTATATTATCTCCATTTCTGCCTGGTTTGCTGCCATGTCTTTTGTTCCCTTTGGAAACCACCCAATGTATAGTTTTACATGACTAATTATTTGTTTTCATAGACAAGTATGTGACCTACTTCTGGCCAAATCTCTTCAGGCTCCTGATCCCTAGGAAATCCTATGATGACCTGTTTGCCTCACAGTTTAAATCTCTCAGAATAGTTTTGCCCTCTTCACATGTTAAAAAAGCTGTGAAAACCTACTTGACTGATATTGAAGAGAAGTTTAGATTTTTAAATGAAAATGACTGGATTTGGGGTGGAGAAACTTTGAGAAAAGTATAACACCAGGCCTGGCAGGAAGAGGGAGCATACCTGTGGTATCTCCTGCCCTTTTTTCATGGAGAAATCACTTGTATTGAGGGAAAAGTGTCTGGGAAGGTTTTTGGTTTTTAAAATGCATTGCTGATGATCTGCAAGATCTGACTCATGTTTGCCTGGCTTCATCTCCTTGAGCCGGTATGGAGAAGTCACCCTCCTTCCCATACTTGAGGGCAATGGACAATAATTCCTTCCCGTGATCTCCAAGTCAGGCTAAAGTCCTACAGAGCTATAGGATTCCTTAAAAGAGAGACCCAAAGAGCTGTAACCACAGGTATCATGTAGAAAGGTTTTCCTACTTTTATTAATATTTTTGTCTCTTTCTTAAGGAGTTGGAAGGGGTGCTTTTTTTGACCAAGTAGCACACACTCAATTTGCATTTCATTGCAATTAACCTGGCTTCCAAGCCAGGGTGAGCCTAAGACCTTTAATTTGTTGAGGGAGAAAAATGGTTTCTAATGCACCAAGAGATTTTTTTTTTTTCAGCTGGATTTCAATTCTGGCTTGTTTAGTTAAGCTTCAGTTTGAGCAATGCTTGTTGGAGACCACAGTATCAGGAGGAAACTCTGCTTGTTTCCCATGACCTATTACTTCAGCCTCCAAGGGGATGCATCTGGGGACTGCTCTGTTTATCTAGCTGACTACTGCTTCAGTGGGAATTTTGACACAGGAGGGAAGCTTGGCCAGCAGAGGGGAGGGGAACAGGGAGCACTCCAGACTGGCAGATCTTGTGGGAGCAAGGAAATGTTTTTCCTTGCAAAATATGAAGATTAAAGTCTCTAGTCACTTTCCTCAGCAGTCATCCTTCTTTTGGCTTAAGGGTGTTAGTACAGAGCTCATTGTTGGCATGGGGAAGAGGTGGTTTTCTCCAGCTTCACTTGATCTACTCCCTTCCCCCGCTGTCACTTTTGTCTCTGATTAAATATTTTGAAAGGAAACAGATGGGGATGCTTTGAGCCCCAGCAGGCTAGAGTGCAGGATTCCTGAACCTGTGTGGGTATTACTTAGCCTAGTGGTAATGTTTTACTGACCGGTTTATTTTCTTTTGGGCTTGAACAAAGGAGGCCTGACTGCTCCTGATTTATGAGAGGTAAATAGAAAGCATTTCGTTGTCTGCACTGCCATTTCTCAGCAATTGTCGGGAAGGAAAGAGATGGTCATGCCACTAATGATTTAAAGTGTGTGACTAGCAGCTATGCACTGCCATTAAATAATACAAAAAAAAAGGTTCTTGGCTTGTAATGAGCATTTGGCTCCACTTGCTTTTACAGGAAGTGAGTAATCAAAGGGGAAAAACATGCCTGTTTAGAGTGACACCCATTTCAAAGGCTGCACTGGGGGACTGTATTGCAGCCTGTCCCATTGCTTCTTTTGGCTGTTGCTGTTGCAGCATCTTCCTTCCCCACACACAGAGTGTCAGGCACGGAGTGTTGCTTCCTTCCTTCGGTGATGATGCTTGTGTCAGCCCTGTAAGGCAAGACTTAAAACTCCTGGTATCCTACAGGACAAACTTCCCATCAGCCTCAGCAAAGGATTTCCCACACAGTCCTGCTATCTTTACATTGGTATGGTTCACAATTATGTGGAGTTTTGGCCGAGTACGTGGCATTTTTGT
Source organism: Taeniopygia guttata (assembly GCF_048771995.1). Lineage (NCBI taxonomy): Eukaryota > Metazoa > Chordata > Aves > Passeriformes > Estrildidae > Taeniopygia > Taeniopygia guttata. Next base: position 47,565,764 of record NC_133027.1, on the reverse strand, counting down.
GGAGAGTGCCAGTGCTCCACAGAGTCACTGGTTTAGAGTTGTTACTATTCTAAGCAGCAGCAGCTGATACAAATTTAAAATTTTCTTAATAAATAAAAAGTGTGGAGTTATTTTCCAGGCCATTTTTCTACTGCACACACTTAGCAGCACTTGCAGTAGTGCCACTCTAAGCACACATGAAACAATAAGGATCTTTCTGATGCCTTCCAGACGAGTCAGAGCTATTTTGGGAGCTCTAGTACGTGTTTGCAAACTCACAGATCATTTTTGCCTCTTTAACACGTAGCAGTAACTCCTTCCTGCCCTGCTTAAAATCAAGTGATACTTTTTAGTTTGATTTCCTAGAAATAGACAGGGATTTTCCACACACCCCCCCGCCCCCCTCTTCTTCCAGGCTCTCTCCAGTCCCTTTGCAGAGACTTGTTCACCAGCTGATCAGACCTGGGTTTTTTTTGTGACTGACTGTACTGCAGACTGTAGCATCCAGGGCTTTGTTCTTGCTCTTTACCTGCGGCTCCCTGAGCCGGCCCAGGAGCGACAGGAGAAGGGACTCCTGGTTCTCAGCCAGCGGGGTCCCGGGGGATCCTGGTCCGATCCTGCAGAGGTGCCAGCGGCCCCGCAGCAAGGAGTGCGGGAAGGGAAGGGAAGGGAAGGGAAGGGAAGGGAAGGGAAGGGAAGGGAAGGGAAGGGAAGGGAAGGGAAGGGAAGGGAAGGGAAGGGAAGGGAAGGGAAGGGAAGGGAAGGGAAGGGAAGGGAAGGGAAGGGAAGGGAAGGGAAGGGAAGGGAAGGGAAGGGAAGGGAAGGGAAGGGAAGGGAAGGGAAGGGAAGGGAAGGGAAGGGAAGGGAAGGGAAGGGAAGGGAAGGGAAGGGAAGGGAAGGGAAGGGAAGGGAAGGGAAGGGAAGGGAAGGGAAGGGAAGGGAAGGGAAGGGAAGGGAAGGGGGGCTGCAGGCAGAGAGCCAGAGGAGTGTTCAGAGCTGCAGTCCCGCCCCTCGCCCCCCGCTTCCTGGGGAGGGGTCCACCTGCGGAGCCTGCTCCTCATCGCTGATGTTTGCCAGGCTTGTAATTTCATGTTCTCTCTCACAGCACAAAAAATGTGATTGCACGGTCCCTCCCACACGGCACTCATCATCGCCTGCCGGGGCTGACTGTTTCCTGTTTCGTGCTTGCTTCAGCGCTTCGTTTTTACCTTTTACAGCTTTCCCTTTCCAGCCGCAGAAGCAATCCAATGCCATACTGCATTCCCTGACTGCTAACCCAAGCGGGTCCGAGGTTTTGGTTCTTAGAGCTTGGAGTCCTCCATTGGGTTTGGTTTTAAGGTACAAGAGGTAGCAGCTTTGTAGCATTTCCAGAAACAGGATCATTATCAAGCTGGCAGTGGCTCTGGGGCGTGAATTTCAGAGGTTTCTACTTCATCAAGGTTTAGATCTGAAAAGAAACCAAAGCTCTGAGGGATTTTCGCTTGCCTCAGAAGAAACCATGACGAGAGTTGTTTCTCAAGGTCACTCAATCATCCCAGCCCCCTCTGCTCCTTCTCAGCACATGACCAGCTTATAGCCAGCAAATAATTAAAACAGGGCCATGGATTGATTTTCCCAGGGAAATCCTCCTGGGAGATAACCTGTGTGAATGCCTGGGCAGAGTCGGGCAAAGGTCCCGAGAATAGGGCTGAGCCTCACAAAAATCCTCACAGGCTCAGGCCTGGCTGCTCTAACCATAAATTTTATCAGCAGCTGTGGTTTCATGTGGTCACAAGCAGTGCAGAAACCCAAAAAAGGCTTTCCCTGGGCTGTAACATTTAAAAAAAAAAAGGGGGGACTGAGATAAAAGCTGCAGATTAGTACTCTGTTTTGGGGCAAAGAGAAGTTATCCTGACCTGATGAATGCAGTCTGCTGTTGGTGTCCATGCATGGGGTTACTGATGTGCTGGTTTGTAATAAAACAGGTTCCGGTAACAAAAAGAGAAAAATCCCTCCCCCACTGATGCAAAATCCTCCTTCGGAGTAGGAGATGGGCTGCCTTGTCAGCTGGGGTGATTTGGCTTATCAGATTTATTAACTTGCTTGTCAGTAATACACGTTTTATCTGATGCTGTAATTTGTTTGCAGCACAAAGTCAGTTTGTTTAATAAGCTTCTGAGGCCTAGGCAGAGAGAGGCGATGGGTTTTTTAATCAGTGTGTTGGGAAGAGAGTTAAGCACAGGAACTGTGTGTCTGCCAGGAACCACGCATAGCATCCAGCCTGTGCTAACACTCCATGGAGCTACTGCAATCAGGAAACTTCAGGGCAGTGCTTAACACATTTGGGAATTTTTGTGCTTTTACAGCAGTGCACTGTCTCTGTCTCCAGTTCCAGGGATTGAATGACACCTCTGCCATGCTGGACTGCAGACTCTCTTGAACCATCTAGCCTCCAACATGTGTTGCAGGGCCAGAAAACCACGAGGCAGGGCTCTGCTAGCAAGCTCTCTGCCAAGCTTGCATTTTTCTCCTCCTCATCTACCATTCCTAATCTGTCATCTATCAGGAAATGCTTCACAAACTGCAAAACGTGATTTTTTTATATGGGTTGCTTTAGACAGAGAATCATCCACAGCAGGGGCAGCATAGAGAAGTAATGAATAGCTGTCCTGCTGTTGGAATATCCTCAGCACAGACCATTCATCTTTCCAGCAGTGCTCATCACACCCCAGTGAGGATTGTACTGCTCTAGTTCTCAGGAAAAGGGATTGATCCCCCCTGGAATTGATCCCCCTTCTCAGATACTTACCTTGCTTCTCATTTTCCTGTGGTTTGACAACATACTCATCTCCCAGTGACACACTGGCAGTAGGTAGAGGAAGAGGAAAATACTGGGGGAGTTGGCCACAAAAGAATCTGAAGAGATTTCCTTCCTCCAAAGATGAGTTGTAGGTGGTTGCTACCTTTAGATCTGAGTTTGAAGCAAAAGGGAATTAGAGCAGATTCAGCTAAGTTTCTCAGAAAAACACAGCTGATTAAAGAAAAAGAAAATTGTTTAATAAAATGTGTGCAACACATGAACAATCCAACCCCCCTGCACGGCCATCTCACACAGCACCAACCAGCATCCGAGGCTTCAGGCTCCTGGCCAGCCTGGAGCTAGTCCTTCATTCAGCTGGCACGGGGTGTGGGTATTATCTGGGCTGCACGTAGGAGAGAGCAGAGGGACATTGGCCCTCGTGTTCAGGGCTGCCTGCACAGACCCATCTAAAGGCATGCACTGCAGGCCTGGGCAGCCTGACCACCAGATACATGCAGCTTGCAGTTTTTCCAGGGATTGGCATGGGCTGTAGAGCCCCAGGACCTCCCAGCAGCTAGAGCAGCCAGTTACCAACCCCATGTGGCTGCTGGTGCTGCTGAAGCAGGGCCAGTTTCCAGGACAGAGGCTCAAGTGATGGCAGCTTCTGCTGCAAAGGACTCACACATCACAGCCAAGGCAAAAAGAGAAGATGAAGTTCTGCAAATTTTGAGTCTCGTAAATTAAGACTGGTCACACAAAGAAGTGTTAAGTGAAGGAGATTGAGACCAAAGGCAAGCACCCAAATTTTAGTTCCTGCCTACATATCAATCAATATATAAGAGACAATACATAAGAGACAGACTTTAAAAAGCAAACATGCATCCAAAATCCTCTGGCATCTTTGCAAATCTAGCCAGTGATGTGCTGATGCTTAGCTAGACTTAAGTTCCTAAGTTCAAGCATTAGGTATCTGAAACTTTCTCTTGCATCTTTTTCGTCCTTTAGCAGGACATTTTCAAGTCATTTAGCAGGACTTACTTGAGCAACTGCAATACTCCCTAGGGAAAAAACATATTCTAGAGTACTAGTCTCTCAGGATCATTTACATGTAGAAAAAATTTTAGCACATCAGAGTTTTACTAAGTAAGGAGATGAGAATTACCATGTTTACTTTTTACTCTAAGTCACATCAGATTAGGGTGTGTGGCAGAAGATATGGGACATTGAGCCCTGGATGCGATGGCAGAATAGTGCCAGCAGGGAACTCTAAAGAGTGCCCTAAGTTCACTCTCTGAGACTGATTTGTCCATGCTGTTACACTTTCACACTCCTCCTGAAAGCGAAGGGAGCTTTTTATGAGAGGGTGATGGGAAGTCGAAGTCAGTCTGTTTCCAAATTCAAGAGTGTTTGTCACTAGGGATCAGCAATAAGCAATGCAACTCTTTTGCCTGTATGTTAATATAAGGCACCAGGGAAATGTCTGCATGGTTTTTGTACATATTATGAGTTAATTATTACCACAAGACTTTTCTTTAAAGTCATACTGGAAATATTTTTCCTAAGAAAACAGTGATTGGAAAAGCAAATAAATCAGTGTTTAAAGGTTTGTTATCTTACTATCCTTGCAACTGGCTCCTGCAAGCTCTGATGATGGATGAGCACATTAGAACTGCACATATTTAAGGCACTACAGACTTTTCAGTGCCAGAAGCTTAAAGTACACTGTCAAGTTATAAATCACAGGCCAAATTGTGCCTTGACATCAAGCACTCCAAGCAACTCAAATGGCAGTATTATTTTAAAGTCCTTGTGTGTTTCTAATGGAATATTGGATTTGCTTTTAATTTTTGTTTTCACCATGCTTGTTCATTTGCATGTTGCTCAGCTTGAACAGGCAAACTGGGAGGTACATATCCAGTATATCTTAGTTCTGCTTATATATAGTAACTGTGTTTGATATGCAAATATTTAAAACACTTTGGGAGAAGTTATTTCTATTATATTTGGCTTGTTTGTTTTTAAAACTGGGTTGGTTTTGGTTTTTTTTTCATTTTATAAAACTTCAAACTTGAGTTAAAATATCTTATTCTTCTCTTGTGGTGTGGGACAAACTGACCCTTTCCCTGCTGAGTCTTTCCTGATACCCTACATGTTCTGCCCACCTGTCCTCTCTGGCTGTACTCTATGGAGCTGTTGGTTAACCTTGTCTGCAGCTCCTTCCACCTGCAGGTGTTGCAGAACACAAGAGTGACCTGGTGCTTTGGTTCTGTCTCTGTTCTGGTTAAGACTCATGTATTCTCTCTTTAGGTGCAAAATTTCCCATTAAATGGACTGCACCAGAAGCAGCACTGTATGGAAGGTTCACAATAAAGTCAGATGTGTGGTCTTTTGGGATCCTACTGACGGAGCTGGTAACAAAAGGGAGAGTGCCATACCCAGGTAAGAAAAATGTCCTGCTTCACCTGGTAAAAGGAGTGGGAATGGGCCATATGTTTAAGCTGCAATGTTTATTTATATTCTCTGAGCTCAAAGGAGAATGTCTATGATGTGTAAGTTTCATTTATGCTTGAAAACAGTTCTGACTCAAAGCTGCTTTGGATGGTCATGATAAAAATGACAAGGGGACAATTCAACATATTCATTTCTATTAATTTTGCTCAATTCAATTAATATAATTTCTGGACAACTAATAAAAGCAGTGTAAAATCATTATATTTTGGAGCAAATAGCTCTCCACATTTACTTTAAGATACCTACAATTAAACTCCCACAGAAACCTTACTCTGTTTATTCTTTCAGTCTGGTTCACTGCAAGGTTTGATGACTGTCTGAACGTCTGGTACTATCAAATCTCTTTTTCGTAAACTCTTAAATTTTAATCCTTGCTTTTGAGATGGATGGAAAGGGAAGAAAATAGTTCTGTAATGTGCAGCTCAGAGCTCATGGCAGGGTCACAGCAGGGCCAGATTCTCTGCATGGGGGAACTGGAGGCCCCATGGCTCTTTGTTGAAACCCTGCCAAGTGTCCAGTGGATTAAGATTTGTAGGAGAGGGTGATTGGATCTGCCTGTGCAGGAAGAGCTTTTTATTCTTTTTGCCCCCCCAAGATTGTAGGCATTCAGGTGAAGAGGAACGGGGTGAGGTGAAAGCCATGCATTACATGGAAAAGAATTCAATCCTTCCTTTTTCTCATCAGCACAGATATTAAAAGGGGATGCCCTGCATTTCAAGATACCTCTAGCTGCATTTTTTAGTCTTTTTATTAAAAATATAGATATAAATACTCAACAGTCTGGCTGTGTGCACTGCAGCTGATTTAATGGAAAATGCCCTACAGCAGTTTCAGTTTTCCAATCTGTGCTGTGATCAAGCAGTCAGATCCATATATCAAATTGAGCAGGGGAAGTATCAAGGTGGAGTTCAGTTTATCCTGTGATGTCTCACACCCCTTCAGAAGACTGAACTCAGCAAAACTAATCTTCCAGACTTTTACCAGGAATTTCAAGGTTGCTAGCACCTAGCAGCCAGTAGCTGATATTTGAGAGTATGGGGACTGGAAGGCATCTCATGATCAGCAGTGAACTTTGGCATCATTAACAGGGAGCAGCTTAGCAAAGGTGTGGCTGTGACAACTAAATGAAGTAGCAGAAAATGTAATGGCATGTTTCTGTGGAATAGATGAGTCTCTCTGCCCAGCGCTTCCCCATGTGGGGTGTTGACTCCAGTCAGAGCAGCTGTGTCACCAGTCAGCACAAAAGTCTTTCTGCCATAAGGATTCCTGGTAGTGGTGTGAGAAAGCTATGATTTCTGCAGGTTTATTGAGAGTTTAAGCAGACATTTCATGCTGTGCAAAGGTCAAAGAGAGAAAAAAGATGTATAAGCTTTACTTGGTGTGGTGCTGCTCCCAGAGGGTGGGCAATGTTCCTGACTGGGCTGCAGGAATTGTCTACTCACTGCCAGCAGAGTGGGTGCACAGGGGCTGTCACCAGCCAGGGCAGAGTTAAGGTGAAAATAGCATTCCATGCAAAAACAACCATTTAAGCCCTATGTTTACTCACAAGTCTGTAGCTGAACATAGGGTTGGCCATGGCTGCAGAGGATGTCGGCACTTCATAAATGTTTCTTTCCCTCACCAAAGGAGAAAGAGTCCACAGGATGTGCATTTAAGTGCTTGCAATATATAACTTCTTGTAGGAGACATGACAGTAATCTCAGGCATGGGCTGTATCCTGAAATTCTGGACAGTTTTATTATGTGGCAGCTTGAGCACATCAAAGACAACCAGTGGGATCTCTCCTCTTTCAGCACCATCCTACCCCTTCATCCCTCACTACATAAAGCCCTCACATGCCAAAAGTCCTTCCGGCTCACTCTCCTCCACCTGCACTAGGAAGACACCAAGTAGCTGGAAGCAATTTTTTGTGTGTTACTAAGTCAGCGATTTTTTGGACAGTCATGTACTGCCTTGGTTACACCCTGCTCAGGCTCTATGCCAGGGCCGTTCCTTCCCACCAAGACTCCCCTGTTGCTCATCTGGGAGGTCTTAACAATTCTCATGGTCACTATCACTCCCCTCTGCCAATTTTACATAAGGGCATCCTGGATCTTACATTTGAATGTCCAAAGTCTTTACAGATTTCAGTCCCGTCTCATTTCCCAAACCCTGAATGGGAAAGCTTTTATAGGCTGAGGCAGCAATGAAGGGGAATTGGGGCCTTCTCAGAAGGATCTGTCTTTGCAAGTGGATTGAAAAGAGAGCTTGGACTTCCCAAGGTGACATAGGCCTCCTGAGCTCCTTAGAAAAGACTCTTTTCCCCTGACATAGAAGGGACCATCTATCTCCTGCTTCACACTGGGAGGAGGAAGGACCTGGTGAAGGACAAACTTTTGTGAATACCTATCCCTGTCTGAGATAGGAAGTAGGGTTCAGAGGCACCCACAGGGCTTTTCTTGCCATTATGGCATGTATTGTGCAACGAAGAAAAACGGGATTTCTGTTATCCTGAGAGGCAAGATTCAGCCCTCTTCATCCAAGTAGACAACCCATAGGTGAGAGAATGCTGTCTGTTGGCACTGCCAGCACTTTGGTACCCAAGATGTGACACTGAAAAGTGTCAGCCTTGAAACAAAGAGGGTCATGGAACTGTCTGTCTGCTGTAATATCCAGTTTCTGTAATAGTTGTGGGCATGTTGTCCTGATGTTCCTGCTTACAGCTTGTAGCAGGCTGGAAGAAGTGGAGAGAAGCCCTCAGGCAAAGGGATTTCTCTCTTGCTTGACAAGCTCTTAGTGCCTGGAGAGATGATTTATAGCACATCCCAGTCCTGGAGTGGTACCCATGCCTGCAGGACACCATACCTCGTGCCTTCCCATGTCTGGAACCAGGCATTGTTTTAAGCTTGTGTAGAAGGAGGAAGAAGCACAGTGAGTAGGACAGAGGGGGAAAGCGGGCAGTTTACAGCAGGGAAACAGACTGGGTGGCACAGAACTTGGCATTCTTTGTCCTACAGATTTCAACTAGTTCCTGTCCTGATGCCCCATTTTGGAAGAGAGGCTGGTGCAGTGGTGAGATCAGTAAAGATCAGTGAAAGCAGTAAAGATTTTGCTGGTGGAGATAAAGATCAGTCTAGAGTTTAGAATAAAGCCTTGCCCCAAACCCTATAGCTCCCACAAGCAAGACCCTTTTTGGAAGGTGTCCTCATGTTCATATTTCAACCAAGCCTGTTTCTCCATCAGTGATCATAATGGGCCCACTATGATAACTAATTTATACCTTTTTTTATGCTTTTCACAAGGCAACAGATGCAAATAAGCAATTTTCACAGTCTTTCACACAGAGGTTCTATTTCCAGTGTTACAGTGGAGAAATGAAAAATAGATTAGGCCAGAGGAGGAGCCAAGCTTAAGAAATAGTCTGCTTAGTGGACCTTTTTCAGTGTCAATTTCTTTTTTCTTTGACAAATGCCGTTCCCTTACAGTGGTTGGAGAATTTGTGGGTTTTTAACATGCTACCTTTGGGATAGGCAAAAATCTCAGCCACACCAAACAAGCACCTCTGACCTTGCCTCTTCTGCTTTCTGCTGCAGTTGTCATGTCAAGAGCATTTTCATTTTAACTCTAGTGTGATAGCTATGATGCTACTCACATTGCTGCCTCTGGCCAGGCAGGTCTTTTGAGTCTGGACTCCAAGCAGCCTTGCAGCCTTTGGGCAGCTGTATTCAGCCTCCTCATGCCTGGAGGAAGCTGGGCCAAGAGTGCCAAAGAGCATGTGGTACCCAAGCCTGAGGCCAAGTACATAACAGAGAGTCAGCATAGGTAAGTGGGTGTAACATCATCATGGATGGTAAATAAGAGGTTAAGAAAGATGTGTACTCACCACATAGGATAGATAAGGTCAGGTAGGTTTATTTGTAAGCAAGGAAGCTCCATTGAGAAATGCTGTAGCTCAAGGTTGCAATCCATTCATGTGTTATACCAAGCAAATAACTTATTTTAGAAAACAAAACCAAAGCAAAAAATAGATATTGATAGTCTGGCTTTGAGGATGAGGAGATGTTGAGGGTTTTCTAGGTGAAGTGTCATAACTTCCAGAGTTTCAAAATTTGCTGTTCCTTTTCCCCAGAAAGAACTTGTTTTGCATTGCACTCAGTTAAGAACATCATTCAGAGGTTGTCTTCACTTAGGAGCAGCTTTGCTGTTCCCTTCTGTGCACTGTATTAGTTTGATCACTGGTCTGGGTCTGGAAGGAGCATAATTCCCAGTCTGTGTATTGGGTTTGCATGGCCAAGCTGTCATAGTGGGAGAATGGGGGGGGTGCCTGAGAAGTGGCTGTGACCTTGTGGGAGGCCCATGGAGAGAGGAGCCCCTGCTGGAGCAGCCTGACCTTGAAGGACCATGGAAGAGTGACCCATGCTGCAGCAGTTTGGGGAGGAGTGTTTGTTACCTGTGGGGTGGACCCATGCTGGAGAAGTTCATGGAGAACTGTCTCCCATGCAGGGATCCCACACTGGAGCAGGGGAAGGGCTCCTCTCTCTCCCTGAGCTGCAGCAGAAGCAAGCAGGGATGAGCTGACCATAACACCCATTCCCTGTCTCCCTGCACCCCTGAGGGAGGAGCTAGAGCTTAGAAGGAGGGAGAGGTGTGGATAAGGTGTTTTTAAGGTCTTATTTTATTTCTCATTATCCTGCTCTGATTTTCTTAGCAATAAATTCAATTGGTATCTCTAGTTCTAGCCTGTGTTGCCCGTGACACTATTTCATAAGTGATCTATCCTGGTCTTTATCTCAACTCATGAGCCCTTTGTTATATTTTCTCTTCCCTGTCCAGCTGTGGAGTGAGAGAGACTTTGGTGGGCGCCTGGCATCCAGCCAGGGTCAACCCACTACAGTCTAAGAGAAGAAAGCAATAGTAAAGTAGCCTAAAACAATTGCTCCCTCACTGGACTTCACACGTCCCAGAGTAATCTGTATAGCTCATTAGTTTGTGTGCAGGGACATGTAATGTTTCCTGTCTTCTGGAAGAGCAGCATTGTCCAGATCCATTCTATTTGTACATCTGATGTATTCCATCTAATCAAGCTCCTAAGAGCACACCAAAATACTTTCCAGTGTTTTCTTCAGCCACAATTGGAAACTTCACATTCTTTTTTGTGTCACAGTAACTCTTCAGGTAACTGTAACTTAAAGTTCCTACAACTTTTCTAGGAAAAGCCAAGCACTATTGCATTTCTGTCCCCAGTCTGTATGGGCAGTAGATTTTTATTGTACTGAGCATTAGAGTGGCCATATCCTGTGGCATCCTGAGATTACTGAAGGTTTCACTAATAATGATGGATGGTGGGAGGATATTTGATTTTTGGTCTTCTCAGGGAATAAAAATCTAATGGAAAAGCCGTCTTTTGGGAGTTGGATGTTCTCTTCTTGGCCAAATCGTAATTCTTGAAATATCATGAGCACAAGCTGATTTTTCATAGAATTCTACAATGATAGAATAGTCTGGGTGGGAAGGGACCTCTTAATGGTCATCTAGTCCAATCCTACCATAAGCAGGGATATCTCAGGTTACTCAAGAGCGCTGTCCAGCTTGAACCTGAATGCTTCCAGGGATGGAGTATCCATGACCACTCTGGGCTACCTGCTCCAGTTTTTTGTCACACTCATTGTGAAAAACCTTTCTTTCTTATATCTAATCCAAATTTAGTCTCCTTCAGTTTAAAACCATTACCCCTTGTCCTATCCCAACAGGCTCCGCTAACAGGCCCCCTTCAAGTACTGAAAGGCCACAATAAGGTTGCCCCAGAGCCTTCTCTTCTCCAAGCTGAATAATCCTGATTTTCTGAGCCATTTCCCATTTCATGGCCCTTCTCTGGACTAGCTCCAACAGGTCCACATCCTTCCTGTGCTGGGACCCCCAGAGCTGGATGCAGAGTTCCGGGTGGAGTCTCACCAGAGCAGAGCAGAGGACAGAATTCGCTCCCTTGCCCTGCTGGCCAATCTGCTTTGGATGCATCCCAGGACACTTCTGGCTTTCTGGGCTGCAAGTGCCCATTGCCAGCTCATGTCCAGCCCCTCATCCACCAACACCCCTAAGTCCTTCTCGGCAGGGCCCATCTCACTCTATTTGTCCTCCAGCCTGGATTGATACCAAGTGCTGCCCCAACCCAGGTGGAAGAATAACGCTGAGTATTTTATTTCACAGATTTAAGGATTTTAGGATAAACTTTTAAGGGGTCTGGAAGCATACTGAAAGCAGAATGTCATTTATTATTTATTAAGAATTGAAACTCTTGGGTATTCATTAGGAGAGAGGAGTTGTACAGACTGCTCAGATATTCTCTCTATGATGTTAGATGTGAAAATATGACAGACTCCAGCTATCAAAAGAGAAACACTAAAACTTACAGGATAAAATAAGTAAGTCTATAGAACAGGTTTGTAAACATAAACAGGCCATTTAAGAGGTAAAATATATAGCTGAAATACTGCTATTTTTATAAGTCTGACTAGTAATCCAATTGATTTAGACATAAAAGTCTTTGAAACTCTGTTTTTAAATTAGTGGTTCATGTCAAAACTAACAGAATTTCTTTGGCAAATCCTAGGTACTTCAGCCCTTGCTGGATGTATGAATTCTGGTGAGGAACATGAGGATTACTTGCTTTAGTTTTATAACCAGGGTTTAGTGTGAGGGAAGGGAAAGGGGAAAGGAGAAAAGAAAAGAAGGGAATTTTCCTGGATTAAACTGTGATGAAAAAACCTGGCTTGACTCACTTTCCAGGGACAAAAAAATTACTATGATTTCAGACAGCAATGTCTCTTTCATTGCTTTCATTTAATTCCTTTTTCTACCTTTTTGTTAAACAAAGGGAAGTGAAGAGCTGTTTATGTTTTCCCTCCCCCTTCTGTCTCCTCAGGGTTTTTCTTCCAGCACACAGTTCGTTATCAGGTTTCAGAGTGTGCTTTGCAGCACTGAGTAAAGCACTGGATAAAAATACCAAACATTTGATATCTTAGAACAACAAATCAGTTGGGAAGGAGCTTTTCTGCTGCTGTTGCTTCCATCCATGTTGTACTTAAGGATGTACTGCCAAAATAAAAGCAAGGAATGCAGTTTGTTAGTGGTTATTTATATACAAACAGATGAGTTAACAGTAACAGTTATTTTCACAGCCTTTAATATGTAAGGGAAGCAAAGCACAGCAGAAGTTCTCACCCCAAAACATGAGGTAATTCAGCTGATTCAAAGACAAGGATATGAAAAAAGGTGCAGATTTTTGTTCAAAACATAAATTTATGAAACTAATATTGAGAACAGAATGTGAACAAAATGTGAACAAAATGTGCATTTCATTTTTTTTTTTGTAGTATCTTGAAAACAGCAAGGTCAGAAAGCTTGGGTTTGTGGTGCCTAACAGACCAGTAGCGTTTTGTAGTCTAATGAAAAAGTAAAATATCTTTGGAAATATTCTTACTGGATAGTGAGAAACACCCAAATGTTTGTTCAGTGTGTTCTGATTTGTTGTGAGCCTGTGTGACCTAACAACATCAGTTTGGAGTCAATAATATAGGAGAACCTTAACTCTGTGCAGAATCTGATATCTGCAGAGGTTTGTTATTTATTAGTCTGTTTTCATCATTTTGAAGACCTAACTATGGTCCACTTGAGGCCATTCAAAGCGTTTGCTCCTATTTTATAAATATGTAATACCACAAATATGGGGGGTGGATGCAGCTGATAAATGAAACACAAGAAACCAGTGCTGAAGTGTTGGTCTGCACATTAGGGAATACTGTAAATCAGTAACCTAACCTTTCTTTTTGTAATTATCCCTGCGAAAGGGAGGGTTAAGGAAAGGCCTGTAAGAGTATGAGACAGTTTTCTGGAGAGGTTCCTCAATGTGTGCAACAACAGGCAGCAAAAGAAATAGTGCCCTACTTTTCCTTTTTCCTTTCCCTTGCCTTGAAGTAAAACCCGTATATGAAACTAAACCAAATACTCCTCATGTTTGAAAATGGGAGGTGCTGCAGTAAGCTAAGCAGAACCATGCTGTGACCACAACACAGATAATTGAGAGCCTAAATACAACTAAAAGGAATTAGTGGGGAGACCATGCCAGGGGTGGTTACAGTGACAGGATAGGAATATGATCCTTGCCCAGACACTGCAAATGGATATCAGTAGGAGGAAATTACACTGACAAGATAAGAGGAAAAGGGGGTTTGGTAATTGTAACATGAGATGAGAATCTAGAGGTGGATGGTCAGGAAAGGCTGAATGATACAGATGTTTTTTTCTAAGCATCCTTAAAAATTAAACACAGCCAGGACATAAGGATACAGACTAAAGACCAAATCTAAGGTTACAGCCAAGTTACCGGCCTAAATGCTACATCGTGTAAGGATTTTATTCCCTGTCCTGGCTTAACCCCAGCCAGTACCACACAGACACTTGCTCATTCTCACTGCCCACCCCCAGGGCCCCCAAAGGTGGGATGGGGAGGAGAATCAAAAAAAGGTAAAAGCTTTTCTTTTTATCTTGACATGGTAATATCCTCCTGCTGATATCCAAGAGGTTGGGATAATAACAGTTTAATAACTGCAATAAAGTAAAATATAATAATAATTTTATTGGAAATTAAAAAGAGAGGCATATAAGCCAAGAAAAACAAATTATGCACAATACAGTTTCTCCCAGCTTCTTGTGCAGCTCCTCACTGGCAGAGCATGAGAAAGTGAAAAGTCCTTGACATAGGATGAACTCTACTTATCAGAAACTAAAACATCAGTGTGTTACCGACATTATTCTCAAACTAAATCCAAAACATAACATTGTACCAGCTACTAGGAAGAAAGTTAACTCTATCCCAACCAAAACCAGACATTTCTACAAGTCAAAGTGTAGAGTGGATAAATGAATCTGTATTGAAGAAGGTGATTGAATTGTTCCTTGTAAATAAGTTTACAAAAAATACGAGGTTCTGGATTCTGGAGGTGGAACAAGCAAACTCCTGAAAAGGACATCCTGCAAAAAGAAAGTGGAGGATTCCCAGTGTCATGGAAGCCAGGAAGAGGATAAGCTAACAGAAAGTGCAACATTGAGGTGCTGGTTTCTAGATTCAGTCATGGAGAAACTGAAGTGTCCCTGCTGGTTCTCCTGCAGAGCTGCTTGGCAGGACCTGCTAAGTCAGGAGAATGAGTTCTGCAGATATTTTTCAGCAGGGACTGGGGCAGGGCAAGCACAAAGCTTGCAGTCAGTGTGCAGGCTTCCTCTGAAACACCTCTGCATGCCTGTGGTGCCAGTCTTACCTCTGGTACTGTTAAAAAGAGAGTACTGGGAGAGAGGTGCAAACTAAAGCTTAGAGTGACTTGCAGCTAATGTTTGGTGAAAAGTACTTCAGCAGAGGAACCAAGGGGTTACATAGAAAAGAAAAAGTAGCATAGGGCCTGGCCTTACTCTCAGAGTCAAGCAACATGAGTCACCATCCCTTGAGGTGTTTAGAAGTCTTTAGGGACATGGTTGAGTGGTGTTAGATTAATAATTGGACTCAGTGATCTTAAGGGTCTTTTCCAACCTAAATGTTTCTATGATTCTGTGAAGGTAATCAACTTTTTACTTTTTTCTTCTGAGAGAGAGAGCTGTGGTTCTTTAGTGGAGATGTTTTGCTTGGATTTGACTTGTCTTGTGAGCAGCTTTGTTCTGTTTTGGTTTGGGAACAGCCAAATATAATAGTAACTGTAATAACCAACACAGATGGAGGGAGTGCAGGTCAGCAGCAATAAACTTCTGGGCTGACACGGAAGGCAATGCTGCTGGACAGCCCTGGTAGCCAGGAGTAGCAGAGTTTGTCTTGAAGTCCCTGCAGCATAAACTCACAGAACATTTTCACAAAGGCCCACACTCAATGTGAGGGTTTCAGAAATTCATCTTAATTTCTAGAATTTTGAATTTTCTATTTTTTGCAATTCATTTTTTTTCTTAAGCACATCACATATTACATTTCTACTGTCAGAGAGGGAAGGCACCAAATCCTGCCCATTGTGAGTAAGCCAGGAGGGTAACCATGGGAGCAGGGTTCTGCTCACCGCTGGATCCTAAAAACCCTCTACGGAGAAAGAAAATAATCCAGGTTATCTTGCAGTAGATGAGGAGCTGAAATAGGACATCACTGTGGTCGTGTTTCACCTGTCATAACCAAAAGAAATTAGTATGATTGAGCAAGCCACGTGTGTTGTAGATATAGTTGTACTTGGTTAATTGTCCTGTAATTGACTGTGGATCTGTATGCCCTTCACAGGCATGAATAACCGGGAAGTCTTGGAGCAAGTAGAACGAGGTTATCGGATGCCGTGCCCCCAGGACTGTCCCATCTCCTTGCATGAGCTTATGATTCACTGCTGGAAAAAAGACCCAGAGGAGCGTCCAACTTTTGAATATTTACAGGGTTTTCTTGAAGACTACTTCACTGCAACAGAACCCCAGTACCAGCCTGGAGACAACCTGTAAATTCATGGTTTCCAGACGCTGTCATGAATTACCAGGTATTTCTCAGCCCTGTCCCACCTGCCCTCCACCTTCCAGCTCTGTGATCGGCTTCTCCAGAGTGCAAGATCTTCCAGCACTGCAGTGCACAGGAGGGGCTGCAGCTGGGAACTTCCATAGCCCTTGCCTATGACCACTTGTCCTAATAATCTGAATGTCCTGGATGAAAAGGAGAAAAACACTTGTTTTTTCTTAATCAAAGACTCCAAAACTGCATTGTATTGATGTTATGTAAACTGCAAAACCTCTGTTCATTGTAAATAGTAACTCAGTGCCAATAACTGATCCTAGTGCTTTCCTTTTTTTAAAATGCAAAACCTATGTGATTTTAACTAGTCTTCTCCTGATTCAACTAAAAGTATTATTTTCCAGAAGTGGCCTCTTTGTCTAAAACATTTTTTTTCATGTTTTAACAAATAAAAAATCAGGACAGGTGTTTGGGTTTTTGCTTTTTTTATATATAAAATATATATAATATATATACATACCTGTACATACAGTATATGGGTGCTATTGCAGAGGAGGCTCATTTGGAATTGAATGAATCCTGCTGCAGCTGTACCCAGAAAGCGATAATTTTACTGCAGACATGAAAACACTGGTGGGATTCTGAAAGCCAGTGATCTAATTTTTGGCTTTTGCCAAGCATGATTTTTTTTAAATTGGATTGCACTTTTTGTTTATGATTATGTACCTGTAGATGGTTGTAACTTTGCTCTTTCAGGAATCACGTGCTGTATTTACAGTAATGTTTCCAATGTTTGACAAGTGTGTGATGATTTGTTCTTGAAATTAAAACAAACATATTTAAAGCAAGAAAACTACACCATCACCGTTTGAACTGGAAAATTGAAACTGCAAGGACTTCTTGTATCAAAACACGTATACTGAAATGTTTCAAAAAGATTTATTAAGCCGTGTAACCACATTCAGTTGGTGTTAAAATAATAGCATTTTAGCCATGTCCCCCTGCTAAACTGTTGGTCATGCAACTAGGATTTTTCTGTTTTATGTGTAACATTTTTCCATTGTAAAATAAGTGTGTTGAGTGTCCTGTACTGCTAATGAAATTACTTTCTCTGTGTCTGCAAGTTCTCCAGTGGAATTACTATGCACTTCTTTACATTTCATGGGGGATGCACAGAACAAAGTATTACCTTTTCAGTTGTCTGTACCAGCCTTGAATTACTTACATTTAACCAAAAACCACCAAAAAAAAAAATCCTTTCTATTGAGTTTTTAATACTGAGTTGCAAATTTTAAAGTCTTAATTACATTTTGTTATGGTTTATTCACAAGTTTACATTTTAAAACTGTTTAACTTTCTTAATTTAGTAATTAAAAAAAAAGAGCATTTTACATTTGGATAGTTGTTTTTTTGTTTAAATTGTGGAGCTAATGGTGGACATGAGATTAAAAACTTTTCAAGAAGGGGTGTCATGCCATTTGGGGCATCATATTTCATAGGAGTATGCAGACCAATTACCTATGGGACATCATTTTCCAAATTATGAAGTCAATATGTTTTTAAATAGCTGGAGTTCAACTGTAAGGAAGATGACTGAATGCATAGCTAGTCTCTCTTCTACAACAGTTTGTTCTTTATTAGTTCTGTTGCATTTAACATGAATACTTTAACATTTACAAGTGTTGCAGGAAAAGCTTTTCTATGTCTTGTATTGCTGTTACTGCTTTAAAAGATTGTGGCCAACTAAGACTTCCTGACAGTTGAAACTTTTTTTTTAATTATTTAGTACTTAGATTGTGAATTCATATTCTGAAGATTCACACATTTTCTAAAGAGAACCTTTCTTCCTTTGTGAAAACTAACCCAATAATCAATTGAGATTCAGAGAACAAATTGTCATCGTTTTAATATTTTCTATACAAAACTTTGACTGAAAATCCTCTTGCAAAGGAGGCTTCCACACTTAGCCTTTCTCAAAGTGTGAATTTATACGGCAGTGTTGCTTGGTACCAGATTTCCATGATAAATTGGTTAACATTTTACATGTAGAGTCTATAAGTAATGTTATGTACATTATCTCTTCAATGTTGCTGTACCTGGAGCTGTGGAGTACTGAAGAGGCCATGATCCTTGTTGGACTTCTAGCTTCCTCTTAGTACTTACAAAGCAAGTCGTGGTCCTCTTTTTTTTCCCACAGCTACCCCCCTGCCTTAAAATATCATCCATGGAACTGAGGACTCCATAGTAACTTAGCGGGCTGGCGAAGCCAAAATGTCACCTCCTCAGCCCAGAGCCCGGTGGTGAAGTGTGGCCATTCTGCCAAGTTCCTTAGCAGCCTTTGCTATGCCACAAACTTAAGTGCAGTTTCCATCTATAATGTGGGACGAGCCTAAAATGTTAGTTTGCCTATGTTTCTCATTGGAAGTAAGACTCAGATGGGGCGTTGTTGGGGTTTTATGGCCTTCATTTCTGATTCTTGGGTTTGCTGTTTCTTGTATTGCATTCGGTCTCTGAGTACCATGTTGGTCTCTGCCGGATCTCTGCCTGCAGCTGGCTTGTGTGCAGACTGGTGCCACTGTTGAGTGGCAAATCCAGACCATTTCTCATTGGTAGCTCTTCTGCTTCTTTTTCTTAATGTTGGGAGTTTTGTTGTTTGGGTTTTTTAATCTCTCAAATAAAAACATTAGCAAAAAATTTAAACAAGGTTTTTAGGTTTTTTTGCTATAAATTAATAAAAGCCTTTTCTTAAGCACTGTGTATACACCACAAGTAATTGTGTGGTGACTGTAAAAGGAGAATTTATGAGACTAAGAATATTCTGTTCCTTCCAATAATTTTTTAATGTAAGACTAAATAAATTCCGCACAGGTAAAAACAGTTGGCCAAATGCTTCCCTCACCAGCCCACCTTATTCCCAACCAATTCATGGTGTGGTGGCTGATTTCCAGAAGAGGTCTTCTAGAAGACCTACCAGCAGCAGAAAGGACTCCATGGGATGACACAGGTGTCTCTAAGCCGAGTTTAATCCAAGATCTGTCTCAGGAAAAGTGACAAGTGGAAATTGGACACTGCTGCGAAAGGGATGGTTAGTATGGTTCTTATATTTCTGTGAGAAGGCACTTACATGAGACTTGGTGGCCTTTGAAAAAGACAAAAGGCACTAACATGATGTTCTTTAACTTTTGTAAACAGTGCTCAAGTGTAGTTCTGGGTGACAGCTCTGGTTTTGATTTAATTACCACTGTAGAAAAACAAAGTAAATACAAAACAGAAAAGTGATTAACTGCTAAAATTACAAGAATAATCACAAATGGAAAATCTGTCTCCAGTGTGAGGGTTTCTCCTGAAGCCTCTAGACTGGAAAGGACTACCTGCAGCCCAAGAAGGCAGATTGCTAAATATCTCGATCTTGCCACGTAACTTCAAGGTGAGTGGAAAGTTGCTCAAATTTATTTCAACATGCACCATCCATTTCTGAAGTGCTCCAATAAGAAAAATGCAGCACACTAATGAATACTACCATATTGTACCCAAGGAGTATAAGGGCCTCACACAAGGCTGAGCCCAAGCATGCAAGAGCTATTAGGAGATATACAGTAGCTCCTCTTCTAAAGTGTAGACAATATTCATTCATCAAAGAAGCCCTTTCCTGTCTAATGGGAAATTACCACCAGCAGTGCAGACAAAAGGATATTTATTTTCTCCAGTCGTGTCAGTTTGAGGGTCTGTCTGTCTTTCAAGAATAATTGAACTCTGTTTGTAGCTCAGAAATCTCATTGTGTTCTGCAGTCTTGGAAAGCAGTGATTATAATTTCCTGTGACTCACACACAGGGATATTTTATCACTGAGGGGACTCCTGTCAACTGCAGCAGCATTCCCTGCCGTCTTCACTGAAGAAAGGGGCACTTTAGTTTCAGACTTTCCTACAAAGAACAAATCAGAACCTGTATCCTTTCTGCATAAAAAGGAAAAGAGGCCCCTTGCTGGGATTGCCACATAAGTAGGGTGCTAGTGCCTCCCTCTCAGTGCTTCTAAATTTCTCAGAACTTCTGACAGCTAAAACCAGGCTGCTGAGCTCCATTTTGAATGTTAGAGAGGAAACGCTGTCTTCCCATAAGTCCATGAAATATTTTCTGTTGACTTTTAATACAGAGCCTGTTCTTATGTGTGTGTGCAGTAATCTATAACTCAAAAGGAAATTCACACATAAAAACATCTACACAAACATCAATCTATGTCCTTGTATTTCTCCCCTGTAGCTGAAAGCTTAACAAAAATGTGAAACTGGGACATGAATAGATAGAGGACAAGATGATGTTAACAAAAGAGCTGCTCTTTTTTTCTTCTTGTTTTCCTTTTTTTTTTTTTTTTTTTTTTTCCCTGATGGTTCCCACTACGTGATCTGTTACAATCCCTATTCCCGCACCAGGAGAGGTGGTAGCAGCAAACACTGCTGCTACAGTCCAGAGATGGTGTGGGTCTCTGGCTACTGCAAAGAGCAGCCTGCAGCTATCTTAAAGTCAGGGAGAGAAAACATTTCTCCCAAGGGCATGGCTGCAGTTTGGAGCCTGCAGTGGGAGTGTGCAGAAGTGCAGAGAGAACTGCCCTCCCAGGAAAAGCAGGTCATTAGCTGGCAGGCACTGCATCGTGTTGTGGAGAGGCAGAGCCAAAGGTTGCAGCAGCAGCTGTGTTTGCAGCACCAGCTGTGCTCACAGTGCCTGTGCTTCTTGTGCCCAGGGATTTGGGTGATGAGATTAGAGCAGGCTGAGGAGCATGAACTGCGGTTTCTGCTTCCAAATGTAAATATCTTCTCTGTTACAGCATAGAGGAAAATAGTGTATGTTCAAGATGGGGCTAAAAAAACCACAGGATTGGTGTGGCCTGTGACTGCAAGGCAAGTGCTGGTTCTGCCTGACTAGGCCAGATGAAGTTGGATTGTTTGGCTCATTGTTGGGAATAACTCAGCATTAAGCTCTGTGAATAGCTAAAAGGGCAAAAAGTAAAGAAATGAGATTATCCTTCTTCCCCTACAGCCAGGCTAGAGCTTGCCAAGGGCTCTGGTTTGCTTTTTTGTGCATCAGCATTTGTTGCTGAGCTCATGCACCCAGAGCCTTGCTCAGCTCCCTACTGTCACAGCTTCACACAAAATTCCTGAGCCCTGAAATGGATGAATTCTAATCTGGAAAAAGAAAAAAGAATGCAGGGCTGCTTTGTGACTGCCGGGGCTCAGCCTCATGCCAGAGGCCTGTCTCTGAGCCCTGGCATTCCCTGTGCTTTATTCACTGCTGCAGTTCAGGCTCTGGGCTGCCTCTCAATTCCACAGGCTGCTGGATTTCCCCAGCTAGAAAATGCTACTCATATAGGAGGGTTTCTGGTGTTGGGAAAGGGCTGCAGGGGTCCCAGCACACCGCTCCTGGCACCACACATGGCCTGAGCCATCACTGTTCCTGGGACAGGCTTCCAGGAGAGAGTGGCAATGCAGAAGGGACCTGCAGCTTCCCTGGAGGCCCTTTGGACACCCAGAGCTGCCATGCTCTGTTAGCAGCAGCTCAGGCACAAGTGTGTGGAGCTGCTGACAGGTCTTGGGGTCACTTGACCGGGGTTGTGTTGCTACAGCCCATAGTCCAGTGATAGTGGAGAAACAGCTTTGTGTCTTAAAGAGAGAGGACTAGGTACGGTTGATCACACAAGTGCTCAAGTGCTCCCTCAAATTCCCATGCCTCCCAAAAGCAGTGCAGCCACCAGCTGAGCTTTGTCTATGACCTCATATATATCCAGTGTATAAAACACATACCACATATTGAACATTTGCATATGTTATATGTCTTTTGTTCCACTTGGGTGGCCTTTTCCTCCCCTCCCCCCATGACTCATCCACACAGCTTCCATCACATTATTCTGGACGTGTCATTTCTGAAGGACTACACATCCCTGTCCTGCAGAGAATAGGGGCTCTGTTAATTGTCAAATGTTGAGTGGGTAATGATCAATGGGTGACTAATTGGATGCAAGAGGGAATAAAATAGGTATTACTTAGCTTCTGCTCTTAATTAAGAGGATACATAATGCTGTGGGGAAAATCTTAACAAATGGCAGGAGGTGTTTTTGTCATTATGCAGGGTTTAATTACATGCATTGCACAAGCCAACATCCAGGTACTGTTTTCTTTCCTTTCAGGTGTCTCTCCAGGGTGTGACTGAAAATTGCCAAAGCAAGAGCCTTAAAATAAAATAAGTGGAAAATATTTTTGCAGGCATGTGCCTAGCAATGTAAACAGCAAGACATAGAAGAAAGCCCCAGTTTTCCTCACTGTGCAAAAGCAGCAAGGGACATGCAGAGAACCAGACTGAGACCAGTGCATTATGCTGAGGCAGAGGGGGTTAAAGGCTCACTGCAATGTCTCCAGGTTAATTCACAGCACCAATGTTAAAAGAGGAGTAACATGACAGTGTTTTATTTAAACAGTTAATCATTTGGAAGCAAAAAGATTCATGATTTATTTCTCCAAATACAGAGATGTGGTAAGAAATATGAGACGGGGGACTCAATACCAACACTTTCTTCCTAATGAAAAAAGAAATATTACAACTCCTGCAGGATGAGGAACGGGTTGTTTTTTTTTTTAAAAAAAAAGGTCCGTGTTACTTGCCTTGCCAAAGAAAACCATCCTGCACTTGAATCTGTTCTTTCTATGACAGGCCCAATATGACTCATCACGTTCTGCCTGTAAATAATGTACAGATGAGATTCTAACTTTAGAGAGTTCAGAGTTTTATCTGGCTTTCAGTGAGTGAAGTCAGTAGGGTAGGAAGACTTCAAATATATAAAAGAGGCCTTCAGAAGGCAATTATGACGGCTTCAGTTTTGGGGATGAGGGAGGTTTTTGAAATGCTAAAATAAACTTGGGTATCTGTTGTCCAAGTTTCCTAATCCAAAAATGAGTTAACTGACAACAGTTTCTACAGCTTTGTGGGAGTGTACTTAGGTTTGGGCTGGACCTTTGAAACCCACTCAGCAGACAGTGCTGTTAACAGATTCAGCAGAGTGTGACTTTCAAGCTATTTTCCCCCTCTTTGTCTAAAGTACATAATGCTCAAGAGAAAGGAAACTGCTCCAAATATCTGCTGTTTTCTGGGGCTTGGCAAGTTAAAGAGGGGACAGAGACTGGTTCTTTGGCCGCATCTGCACACATCATTAGATCTCTGCATTTCTGGAGCTGGATGTGACAGATCTCACAACCAGAATGTTCCTCTCCTGGACAACTGACAGCTGTCTACAGGGGTGGCAGGTGGACACTGTTGTTTGCTGGATGTTACAGACCAGTGTCCAGGGTTTGACCAGCGGAGAACAGAGGACTGTCCATATCCATTGTCAGTGAGGGAGGCCATCCACGGCGAGAAGAGAGGTGCTTGATGGCTCCATAGCAGAGCCTTTTATAAAGAAACCCCACAAATGTTGGTATTGATGAAGCATTCCATGGGACACTCTGTCTGCCAAGTTCCCATGCTGCTTGCATTCCCTGAGGAGCTGGTCATTGTACAGCAAACACTACATACATCCCTCACACACATCCCAGGAAGGTCAGGTGCTCCCCAGAGCAACTCCCTCCCTGCTTCCATCCTGTCGACATTCAACAAGGTCCTGATTTTGGCTCCTGTGTGGCCGTGGGCCCCTCACCACCCTCACCCACTGTGGCACACAGGTGGCAGTGGAGCCATCACTGCTCCGGTGGGAAAGCTGGCAGGAGAGGCAGCCACCCAAGCCTAGTGTGGTGCAACTCAAGGCTCAGGCAGCCTTGAAGAAAATGCCGGCTGTCAGGGTGCTCATGGTGCACAACAGCTGTGCAGTAGAGGCCAGGCCAGAGGGATTAAACCTTCAGCTGACTCAAATGACTGTGGTTATAATGCAGCCACTCCAGCCGTAAGCATCTAGTGCTCATCACATCTGGGGCTGGCTGGGAGCAGCAGGGACTCTCCAGGGAGTCTGGCAGCAGTCAAGGACAACTTCAGAGTGCTCCAAAAGGGAGCCCTGGTGTCCTGCTGGCCTTTGCCTTGGCACAGGAGGCAGGAAGCGGGGAAGGAGGGGGTCAGGATGGCCAGTTCCAGGGCCAGGCTGATGTGGGATTTCTCACCAGGGAAGGTAAACCCAGGCTGCAGGGCATCACTGCGCTGCCATCAATACAATCACACTTAGTGCTCAGCTGGGGGCACATCCTGCTCCCAGCTGCCTGAAGGCAACTTCCAAAAATGTGGGCAGTCATTCCCTGATGAGAGGAGATAATTGCCTGGGTCACTGCTTTGCCTTTGGACCAGAAAGAGGGGCTGGCAGAGTGGCGGGCGTGCAGAGGGAGCCCTTCCCGAGGGCAGGAATGCTGGGTATGTGACCCCCTCCTCGGTCCCCCGTGTCACAGGAGGGGCACAGGAAGGAGCAGCGGTGGCACTGCCAGAGCGAGGAGCTTGGGGGTGGTTTCCATGTCCCTGTGTGCGCAGGCAGACCCGCCAGGCATCGAGGCAGCCGCGGCGTCCGCCTGCGGTCACCCGGAGGATGGGGAGCCGTGCCAGGCGGCAGCTAAGCGAAAGTCCTTCTAGGGTGAAACTAAGAAAATGAGCCTGGAGATCACGAAGAGCTTCTCGGCGGGGAGATGCGCTGCGTGGGGGTCAGGACAGTGGTGTGGGCTGGGATAAAAGCGGCCAGAGCGGCTTTCCTGGGGCATCACCGGGCATCTTCGGAGCTGCTCGGCTTTCAGGAGCTGTGAGAACACGGGAAGTTTCAGCTTGTAGGAAAAGCAAGTTTCTGTTCCTTGAGAGTGTAGAAACTTGGAAGTGTCTAGAAATCTAATCGAAAAGAAAGAACCAGTCGAGAAATCCTTTTATTTGTTGTTCTTTATATAGTTCTTACACGCATCATGTGATTGTCTTCGGTAGTCTGAATCACAGCTGATTTAACATTTGGCCCTGACAGCAAGCGACCGAGGGCTGAAAGCAAGGGATGGCTTTCCCGACGAGGCACACGGTTTAGGAATCACACCGGGGTTCCCCTGCGCTCTTTACCCGCGGCGCTCGGGCAGAGCCGCCCGGCTCCCCGCGGGCAGGCACGGCCGGAGCCGCCAGCTTCCCAGCGTCACTCCCCCTCAGCGCCTCTCCCGCCGCCGCGCCGAGCCCGGCGTGCTCCTCCACTTCCTGCTGCAGGGCCAGTTCTGCCGCTCACCTGGGAGAGGCTGGGAGGGTGTCGTAAAAGGAGGGAAAGCCGCCCGGCCGGCTGAGGAAGGAGCCCGGGCGCGGCGGGAGCGAGAGGCGCGCAGCCCTCTGGCTCTCCGGGCAGCCCAGCGCGAATCCCTCGCCCGCAAGGTAAGCAGTGTCAGCGGCGCCGCCTCCCTCGGCCCTGCTGCCGTCAGCTGCTGACCCACGCCTGCCTCTCGCTGGGGCTTTTCCCCCCCAAAGCTGCTGCCTCGCTCGCTTTCTCCCCCCTCTCTCGGGACATGGGAGCCCGACTTTCACAGATGGTTACAACATGTTTCAGCCATTTCGCTGCAGTTTGTTTTGTTTGTTGGTTCTTGTTCTTTTAATTTTTTTTTAAATCAGGAGGGGTTTGGGGTAAACACAGGGGACGGACACGCCTGGTGTCGAAATGTTGTCCTGCCTATTTACGTAGTTTCCTGGCAATGAGTGGCGGCCAGGCCTGATCCCGGTCCCGCCCTGTCCGGCTCTGCAGGCTCAAGGTGGTGTGTTGGCCGATGGCCCTCTCCCTTTCCCTCTCCCTTTCCCGCTCACTTTCCTTTCCCCTCCCTTTCCCTTCCTTTTCCCTTCCCTTCCCCAGCTGACCCGGAGCTGCATAGGACAAGTCCATAGACCTGGTGAGGGAGAGGTGGCTGCAAGGTGTGAAGAAAACAGGATCACAGATGCTTTTTGCCCCATCCTCTATATAGCCTTGGCACAGAAACAAGTGGGAGCAAGGTGGAGTATTTCTTTTCTATTAGGATAAAACCTACTTCCATATAAAACCCGTTCTCATTTAACCCAGTCTCAGGATACAGCTTTTGTAGGGTTGGCACTGGCTGGGCACTGAGATTGGCACATCTGAGCTTACTGGTCCTCAACCAACACCAGCAACCCTGAGACCAGAAATTCCCATTCCCTGCAAGCCCTGTGTGGGTTCAAGGCCTGGACTGGCCACACCAGTGCCCCACCATGACCAGCTGTTGCTGTGACATCCATGGCAGGTGATTCCAGAGACAGGGATGCGAGGGGCATGGGTGGCTGGGCCAGGGTGGGTGAGTGGCTGCCAGTGTTGCTGCCGCCTGCAGTGCCATCAGCCTCTGAAGCCAGCCTTGTCCTTGCAGAATGCTGGCAGTGCCTGGAAGCATGCTGTATATATATTTTTTAAATTATTTTCCAATGGAGTTGAGTTTTCTTTCTGTTTTCCTAAGGCAGGAAGCAAGGCATGTGCAATTATGGTGTTCGTGTCTGTCAGTGCCCCCCACCCCCAGCAGTGGCTTTTGAAGTTTGGCAGAGGGTACATGTCTGAAAGATACACACATTTCTGCACGTTTCATGACTGCAAGTGAGCGAGGCTGTTCTCACGCCAGCTGAGGGAGACACGTCAGGTCCCGCAGGCTTCCCTCAGCCTCCTGCCGCCCACGCACCCGCAGCCCTGTGCTGCAGAGCAGGGAGAGTGGCTACGGATGGGAGAGACATCAGCCCTGTGAAATACTGGGGGCTCTTTGGGAGCCGCAGTCTTCGATGTAAGGCATGAAGCTGTAGGAAAGCAGGCTGAAGAAATTGATGCTTTTCAGGGTGATCCCTCCATCCCACCCCACTGAGCCAGCCCCAGTTTTGTGACAGGAGTTTTGGATGTCCCCAGGTCCTGGGATATCCCAGGCTGGGGGTTCTTAAGTGCCTTAGAGAGTTTTGTCTGCACCAAAAATGGGTGGGAAGTAGCCTCTGGAAAACAATCACATTTTTAAGGATACTGAAGATAATTGTAGACATTTTCATATTTCACAATGTTTAGAAAGCTGGCAGGGAATGCTGCCTATATCTGAGGTTCCTGTTTGGACCCTGCTAGAGGGTGTCACCCTTCTAGTTTCTTACTACTTACTGCCCAGCATTCCTTCAACATGTATATCAATGTCTACACTAAAAAGGCAAAAAATACCAGGTCTGCTCTAGCCTTGCACTATGGATTGTCCACTGAAGCAGCATTAGTGCTGCAAAAAAGAATGTGAAGTTTGCCGTGCAGACAGGATTTGAAGTATGTTCTCTTGGCACATGTAGATTTTCCTGCCATGACTTCAGAAAGTACATGAGAGCAACCATATAGCCAGAGGAACGTATTCTTTTTCTAATTTTTCCAGAAGTCATGAAAATAAGCATTACCTGCCCTAGAGGGCTAAAAGTCTGGACTAGGAATGTGACACGTGTCCTTAGTCTTTGCTGTGGAGGGTACCCAAGGGAGAGGGGAGCGTCTGTGATGACAGCAGCCGAAATTTCTCATGGTGAAGTGCGAAACTCTGAAGCTTGGATTTCCTCGGCAGTGCTTATTTAAATTGTAGACCCAAACCAGTTCCCACATTTGTACATGCTCCTCCTGTAAGGATTTCTCTCTTTTTTTTTTTGAGGAAAGTTATGTCTAGTGCTTCTGTAGAGAAAGCTGCATTTAGAGCAAGTGCTCTTGCACACTTACACTCATCTCAACCCATGGCAACAGCATTTCTTGTGATCTCAGCATGTGCATCCTCACAGCAGCTTGCAGATTCTGCATCCACTTACTCCCATCCTGCAGATGGATATCAGCAGCACCAGGGAGCTTAAGGGATTCAGCCAAAATACATAGGAATTATTTGGAAATCAAGAAATACCTGTCTGTCTCCACCCCTTGTGATCTCAGCTTTGCCTTAATCTCTAACCTCGCCATTTCAAAAATGCTGTGACTGGTGAATAAAAAACCCTGTCCTTGTGTGTTGTGCACCAAGGAAGGTGAGGCTTCTTTCTCATCCTAAAGTTTTCTGTTTTAACAAGGTAGACAAATCAAACTTTGATCAAAAGAGCAAAGATATTTTCTCCCTCTCCAGAAGCAGCAGAGAGCACAACCATACTAATGCCGCAGTCTCTCTGTTTCTTCATGACAGAAGGTTTCTAATCAAAAGCAGATAGATGGTTAGGGTGTGTGTTTGGGACAGCACATCCTGACAAGTCTTCCTGCTGGAAAACAGATGAAATAAATACCTGATGGATTTTGCAATCAGCTGCAAGAAAACAGCACAGATGAGCTAAGCCTAACACCCTTCCCCTTGTCCCCTTGCCTTTGTGGGAGGATTTTTTAGAGGACTTTGGCCATTGCTTCAAACTTGGGTGCCCAGGCCCATCTCTAGTAACCTGCAGAAGAATTTGCTCCCCTTCATTTATGCTCTCCCTGCAGGTTTCCAGGAATGGCCATGGCCAGCAGCAGCTGGATGTGAGCAGGAGATCTGGATAGCTTCCCCTGTCTCCCTGGCAGAAGCAGAGGAAGAAGCCCTCTGGGTGTGGGAAGCTTCACAAGGAAGCTGGAAGGGGGTTCTTCTCAGGAGCTTGAATCACTGAGCACGCACCCCAAAGGTTATTTGTTGAATTAATGCACATTGCAGAACTGGGTGTATAAGGAGAGGAAGGAAAAAGAGTGGTTTAAGGAGTTCCCTTGACATTTTTGGGAGCAGTCCAGGCTCTGTCCCTCTAGGAGGGGCCTCCTCACTTTATTACAAGCAGAAATATATGCAATGGCTCCAGCTGGTTATCAGTAATCTCCTGAATAGTCAGAGGTGCAGGGGGGATATTAAATTCTTGACGTTTTCTGGCAATATCATGAACTGACTTGAAGTTGTAGTGGCTTTCCAAATGAGGTTGGGCACGATCTCTGCTCTCCAGCAGCCTCTGTGCCAGAGAAGGGATCAGGCTACAGGTTTCTCAGGGTATTTCAGTATGCTGAAGCATTCCTTTCCTCTAGTTCTTCAACACAGGAGACCAAGCAGGTCATTTTTCTGCCCTATACCTAACTGTATTTGCAGGATAAGCTAACTAGAAAAGTCAAAGGAAACAAAATGAAACTCAGCAGCACAAGGCAACATAAATACAGGGATAATGGGCTCTTTTGGGTCTTTTTCCAAAAGCTGAGAATCTTCAGCTGAGCAAAAACAACACCCTAAAGTACTGCTTTTGGAGGAGGATATTTTTGAATCATATGTTGTATTTTCAGCAGTGTGGGGATTTCTCCTGGGAATTTCCATCCGCATGCCATTGCCGGCATTGCTCAAAAGATGTTCAGCATGTCCTGGGTTTAATTTATCCCCAGGGCCATCGCTACAGACAGAGCTCTGCTGTTGTAACAGCTTCTCTCTCCAGCCAGGGCTACTGAGGGAGGAGGAGGATGAAGTCACATTTCCTACTTTTTTGATGCCAAAGCCCTCATCCCCTTGCTGCCTCCTACTTTGACCCTGTGAGAGCAGAGGCTGTGCGTGGGTGTCAAAGCTCAGCTTTTGCTCACACACTGCAGCAGGGTCTAAGCAAAAACCTATCTAAAAACCTAGAATTTTTTGCAGGTAAAAACGTAAGGTGTTGCATAGCTCTTGGGCTATGCTTTTTCCCTTCACAGGGACCCCTGTAACTGGGATCTGATAGTATGATCCCCTCCTTCCTGCCCCAACGGGGTTGGCAGAGGGCCAAAGAGCCCTCCCTCTCCTGAGCCTAGATAAGGCCCTGTCCTTTCCTGGTTCGCACTCTTTTCCCCTTCATCTCATGGAATAAACAGTTTGGACAACCACATCAGGGGACTTGAAGCCTCTTTGGAATCTTTGCCCAACTGCTGACCCGCCTTCCCTCAAGGCCCCCATATATCGGGGCTAGCCTGGTGATTTGGGGGCTGCAGGGGACAGGCACGTCCGTAAGTGATGGAATTGGTTGTCTCTTCTGTCTGACCAAATGATTTCACTCAGGTATTTGGAGTAATTTTTTAATTAATGTTACACAGGAAGGAAATAAGACTGTCTTTTAAATATTAAGTTGATTTGGGAGATAAAGAGGCATTTATCCATTCTGAGGTTCAACTAATACCAAAGACATTTTTGAAATATTCTGAAGTAAGACATTTGAATAGTTTAGTGGCTGGTGATTTGCAATGCAGTTTAATAAAGACCTAATATCCCTTCTCCAAAAGGCAGACTAAATACATTAAATAGCAAACTTCAAGAAAGCAAACCTGAATTTTTCTTGCCCATGTTTTCCCTTTCATTAGATTCATGCAGTTCATTTCATAGATATCTAGATGTTAGCAATGGAACTAAAAAAAAAAAAGAAGATCCAAAACTTTGGAGGTTGTAGCCTCCAAAGGAACTTGGTGACTTAAATCCCATCTGCCACCCAATCCAAAACCTACAGAAGTTAATAGGAAGATTTCCATTTACTTCATGGAGCTCTGGATTGAAATCTCAGTTTCTCCACAGAAATCTTTTCTTCTTGTCACAGTGCTAAACTAAAGGCTATTAAATATAGAGGATCTGAATTCAAAGTGTTTTCTAGTATTTTCACCCAGCTACTTCAGAGACCATCAAAACAGCATCTTGGTGTATGAGGCACTGCAAATTTCTTTCTGAAAAGTCTAGTTGGCATGTTTGCTCAGGATTATATCAAATAGAGAGATGATCAAACAATGCATGTGGCCTGCAGAGGTGGAGCTGTACCCCAGTCCTCAGCCAAGTTGTGCTTTGTGAACACCAGGGTGAATTTTGCACAAGGAACCAGTTTACTGGAGATGCTCAGAGAGGAAATAAGAGTTTGCAATGTGATTTGTGCAGCTGGAGTGTGCATCATTCACTTTATGACCAAACATACAGAGATATGCTCAAGCTGAAGCATGTCTGAGCAGGCACTTCAAGGCCAGCTGATCCAAGGGTCAGGTTTACAAAACTGTTGAGGTAAGCAGAAGACAGATGCTTTGCAGGGAATTCAACACCTCTCCTTCACAGGTGCTTCTCTGTCAGGGGACACTCAGCAGGTTTACAGCATGGTTGGTGTAAATCTGACTGTGCTGTGCTGCCCTGGTGAGTCACCACCCCAGGGCAGTCATCATTTAAACTGACATCTGACCAAAGGTCCCAGGCAGAGGACACTTTGCCACCCCTGCACAGCATCAAGTTCCTGACACAATCCTGTGCTGGTGACGAGAGCTCGAGGTTTTCTCTTTCCCGTCACATCAGTTATGCCAGTCCGAAAACCAGGACTCAGTGGGCTGGGCTGGTGTTTGTGACCTGGTGTAGAGGAAAAGGGGTGCAAACCTCAGGGAGAGACGTGATGGTGATGAGCTGACCATGAGCCTTTCCAGCCTGGGCGCTGGAATGGCAGGAGCTGGTTTGGCACCAGACCCAGCTCTCTCGTGCAGGGCCTGCAGCTGTCAGAGCAGCAGCAGCGTGTGTGCTGTGCTGGTGCAGCTAATAGCTGCTTTGAGGACTTGCCTACATGGGAAAATTTACCAGCGTAATTATCCCACTGTAATTATCCCAGGATAACTCTCCCCGTGGATGTGCTTAATATAACATAGGGTATGTATGAATATATGGCAAATCTCCTGCACAGATGGAGGTTTAAGTTACATAGAGGAGGAATGTTTACATTGCAGCCCAGCAGCAAAGCACAGTTTATATCCTACTTCCCAGCAAATGTTACACCCAGAATTTTCTGTGCCAGAGGTGCTTTCAGGGGGAAGTACGTGTCATTTGATCTGATCAGCAAAAATGTAAAGCCTCAACCTTGCCCTATGAACATGGGGCACAACATTTGCTTTTACAGAATCACTGTGGAAGCCGGGGTGAAGGCTGGGATACTGCTTTGTACCTCTCTATGATCCTGTTCAACTCTTTTTTAATAGAGTGATCATTTAAATTTGTTGTTCATTTGATTTTTTTTTTTTTTTGTTCAAAACACTGTGACTGAAGTTGGGAGAAACCCTTGGATCTCTAAAAGCTCTTCAAACACGTGATTTTGACTCTACCCGGCTTCCAGGCCAGATTCTTTTGCCAAATATTGTCATTCCCATTGCTTGAGTTCTTACTCCCCTCTCCTCTGATAACTCTCCTACTTGGGATTTTAGCTTCTTCAATCTGATATAAGGTGAATAACTGGGGAAATGATGAGCACCAAGTGTGTTTTTCTATATTCCATGATGAAAAAGAGAATTTGCTGGGAGGAAGCTGAGCCTGCACCCTGTAAGAGGATAAAGGTGGCTGCACTTCCTGAAGCATGCTCAGCATTCACCCATCACTGCTGCTGTCAGCCTGACTTGGGGTGAAGCAGAGGTGTCCATCATCAGGAGCCACTTGGCCAGACCAAATTTACTGGGATAGCAGTCCCAAAAGGAAGTGATGATTTTGTTTTGGGCCCAAGTCAGTTCTGAAGGAAAAAGGAAAAAAAAATCCAACCAATAATTAATCTCTCTAAATTATCTTTTAATTTTCAACAATTAAAAATAATGAGAGTGGTGTGATAATAGACTAGAAGAAATGGCACAATAAATTAAGCAGCAGCACTTGGAAACAAGATTTTGAGTTGAAATTACTCATCTAGGTGTGTCATAAAGTTTAGATCCGATGCATTAGCTGTTATTAGAACGTCAGTAGTAAAATAATTGCAAATGGTTGTATTGCCTGGATTATGCCTAAACCAAACCTCCAGACCTAAACAGTCTGATCTACTGTCAGGTGCCAAAATGACTTCTGAGAGACAGTTCATCTGTGTTTGCCCTGCTCCAGTGTCAGCAGGAATGGTAAGTTTCAGAAATCCCATAGAAAACATTTGATTTGCGCAACACAATTTCCAAAACTTTAACTGTTATTTCTTTTCCAACATCTGAGATAGAGTTATTTTAGGATTATTGCCCATGTGAAACTGTACTGTGTTTACAAGAGTCCTTTTTCTTGTTTTCCAGCTTGCTGAAAATCCTGGCCTTGCAGTAAGGCAGCTGACTCACTTCCAGTTCAACAAAAAACCTTGGAAATGGCCTCTGTGTCAGGTTAGTCTAAATTATAACTTTCTACTAGCTTCACTTCAGCCTAATCCTCTACTTTCTTGTTTTGCCAAAAGTCAGCCAGACCTTTCTTGCTGTTTTCTGCCATCTTTTTAAAAAGCATTAAAGTATAAAGAATACATATTGCCCTTCAGTATTCCAGCTCAGTCACTGAATGATGATGTATGATAGGTGTTCAACTGTATGGCTGTCCACCTCCAGTGTTACTTCTCTCAATTTTTCAGGCACTTTTGTGGGTCGAAGCATACCAGTTGAAGTGGATGAATCCATGCCATGGTCCCAGTTACCTGAACATGTCTTGGAAAAGGCTTGGCAGCCTTCTGGAGAGGATATGGAGGATGAGGAGGCCCAGAGCTCACATGTTGCTCAAACACCTCAGGCTGATCCATCTTGCCTTTGCAGAGCACCAGCACACCATCACTCAGCACTGTCTGTGGAGCCAGACAGCAGCTTGTGGTCAAAATACACTGATCCTGATGGAGGTGGACACTTCTGTTCCCCTGGTGAATCAACATCAGGAGTATTTCCCTCGAAGACACATTCTATAGCTGTGGACAAACCAGGCATGCAGCCAAGATCACAGTTTTCAGCTGACACCAGGCACAAGTCCAGTCAATCAGAGCAGATCTTGTCTGATGTTCCTGAGGACTCACTGGAGGAGAGCAGCCAAGGGAGTTCACAGTCACAGCAACCCTCAGGAAACAGACTCCTGGCAGAGCTGGGAACTGTAGATACCGGGTACAACTCTCAGTCACAAGATGTCATGGGCATCAGGCATCTGGAGCCTCCCTTACCACTGGTGTCTGTGCTGAACCCCCAGGACCTCCCAGGACCACTGATCTCCAGAGAATTTTTGGCTCCTGAGCATCAGCAGTGCCCTATGTGCCATCACTTGCCCCATCCCAACACGGCCTCGCAAGCCCACGGCTGCTTCAGGCACTGCTGCCCAGCACAGCAGCCCCCCCAAGGGCCATGTGAGTAGCACCTCTCACCCCGCAGGAGGTTCTCTGGGTGTGTATATCAGCCATTGTTCACCAAGGGTGTGTTTCCAGCATAGCATGCAATTATTAAGCTCTTTAGACATCTAATTGCAGTCCATTTTACAATTTCAGATTTTTGGGGTATGTGGCTAGACTCTCTGCTGCAAAACCTCTGAACCTCTTAAGTTAAAGAGGTCGTGGTTACTCATCAAGTGCAGGCAAATGATTTTGCTTAGAAACCAGCCTTTGTCGGGCACGCTGAGCATGCACAGCCTCTCCCTGCTGTTATTTCATATTCTAGTCATTTCCTTCCTCCTTGCATCAGTCATTCGGCAGCCTCCTATACCAACTCAATTCCTGTTGTTTTCATAGATTTCCTTGCTCCCCCTTGGATCCCCAAAGCTGAGAATTTCCTGCCAGGATCAGGATGGGAGGTTACCCTTGATCTCCATAAATAGTATCTCCCAGCACTATGACCAGACTCACCCATGTGTTTTATTTCTATGTGAAAAGAGCGCGACATCCATCATCCTAATTTTTTTTTTTCTGTTGTCAGCTGAAAAGAGAGCTCATTACTTAAAATGGAGCCCTCTCAGCTGCTGGTGATTGTGTCGCTGAGCGCTGATGTGACTCCCTCAATATGGGTGTTCTGGCTCTGGGAGACCACAGTGCAGTTTACAGCCTGCTATTAATTA
Organism: Taeniopygia guttata; assembly: GCF_048771995.1. Classification (NCBI taxonomy): domain Eukaryota; kingdom Metazoa; phylum Chordata; class Aves; order Passeriformes; family Estrildidae; genus Taeniopygia; species Taeniopygia guttata. The sequence continues at coordinate 47,531,281 of NC_133027.1, read as the reverse complement.
GTATTCCTTTTCAGTCTCTGAGATTTTTATCTGTTATGAAGTGAGCTTTGAACATTCAACAGCAATATCATTGTTTTAATATAATTTATATTACATTAGGCTTATGAGACCCTGACCTGTTTTGGGCTGGCTTTGTAATAAAAAGCTGTAGGCCTGTTCTGATAAATATTTTTTTTAACCCTTTTTGACTCCACAGCATTTATATTGCATCTGTTTAAGGAGTTTTGTCATTTCAGCTATGTGCTATAATTAGGTATATGAAAGAGGAGGGTTTCAGAAACTTGGTTTCCAGCTCTGATTTTGGAACTTTGTAAAGGGGAAGGGGCTACAGATGGACTTCCAACAACATCTACAGCTTAACATTTGGAAAATGTCCTCTGGTTTTCCCTTCGTACCTTCTCCTTTCAGTTCAGCTCTAAGCAGACAAAGAGCTGGTTGCACAACACCCGTCACTATTTACCTCAGTTTACCTCCTCCACAAGCAGGCATCGTGAGAAGTAGGACATTTACTGAATGAGGACATTTTGTTTGAAAGCAGGAACTCTGAAAGGCTTTCTTCAGAAAAATCACTACCATTCCAGCCATATCCAGAGGGCAAAAAGAGTAAAATAAACTCAGATGCCTGGAGCAGATTTGGTCAGGACCAAGAAGCTGGCAACTGTACTCCTGTTTCTCACATGCCTGCTACAGCATAAATCACCTCCTGACAGCTCCTTGTGTCTCAGATAATTGTTGGGCAGTGGCAGCCCACAACAAAGCTCTGCACTCCCCTAGGGAATAGCAACTGTGCCTGGAGGCTCTAAGCTGGCTCGGGCACCTGCTATTTGAGATACAACAACAAAACTGCTTCTGAAGTCAAAGAAATGTTCACAACAATGTCTTGTGCCTGGGGACCATAATTTCAGATATTTGTCTTCCAGGGATGTGGGGGCGTATGGGCACACACGCCTGGCCACGCTGTGCTTTGAACTCTGGCTGCATCCACTATACTGTAGCAGCAGACTGATCCAAAGGAAGCTGATGAAACATTGGCCTTAAAACCTTCAAACCAAACCAAGTGTCCCAAATCCCTGTCACCTTCCCTAGAGCTGGTCATGAAGAATCCAGGAGGAAACAATATTGACTTGCAGTATGGTTCTCCCAGTCCCTTTCACCCTGTCCTGTTGCAAAAAGCTAAGAGGGGGGTGGGAAAATCTCCTAAAACAATCTCAAAAAATACAGTGTTGCTGACTCACAATTTCATCAGGAATCTGTGTAATTATGGGGTTGGTTTGGAGGGGTTTTTTTCTTAAGTGTTGGCTCCTGGAATTGGAGTATTCCATGAAAGCTTTGTTTTCTTCTTTATCCTCCCCTTAAAGAAAAAACAAAAAAAAAGATAGATGGTCCTCATGGCTGCTAGGGAGAGGAAGACATGGCCCAAAAATAGCTAAAAGGATTTTAAGAAACCGTTTTGGGGGAAAAGAATACTGCAGCTTTTAGAGACAGTATATAACACCATAATCATGCAGTGCTAATAAGCCCTGCCAGGCTGGACTTTGATCTGCACACAGCAGCTTGGAAGTGCGCAGAGCTGCTGCCTAATGAAAACCGCAAGCAGAAAGACTGAGAGAAAAAAATATATTCCCTTTCCCCAATTGGGAAACAAACAGCTTACGTTGCTTTCTCTTTCAGTTTATGCCAACAGTTCCACTGTACGATAGTATTATGTGTGGCCAGCAACAGTAAAGGTTTTCAGAATTACTTGAGCAAAATTATCACTTTGGGCTTCCCCTGCAGCCTCTCGGATGGCAACGGGAGCAGTAGCAAGTCCTTAAAATGTCACTTTGACAGAAAATTCACACAGGGTGAAGTAACAAGCTAAGCGATTATTTTTCCTCTTTTCATTTACAATAATCACAGTCTGTTTAGCCTTAGTGTTGCAAACTGATTTGTTCCAGGATTTTGCATCTGCTTTCATGAGAACTTCGGGATGATTCATTTTCACAAGTCATTGCCAAAAAGAAATTAAAAAAAAAAAAAAATCCAACCAAAAAACACTGAGGCACAGTAAGAGCAGGGACAAGGCAGCCCTGAATGTTTAACTGTCAGCTGTCCCAACAGCCCAACCCCGAGCAGGGATCTGAACCCTGCCGTATGTGAGTGGGAAATAGCAAGCTTTAGACTCCAAAACATTCCTTCATCTGGCTTCTTTCAGAGCGAGATACCTGCAAATGCCTCCAAACTGCTCAGTTTCCTGAGACATGCTTGGAAAGGAATAAACACAAACTAAGGCAAAAATGTGTTGGCTGAAATGATAGTTGCTGCCTTTATTTTCTCACCCTCCCAGATGGCAGAGCTCCTTACCAACATTTTGCTGAGCCATCGCAACCACTTCCTCCTGTTCCTGGACCTTGCATGAGAGTTATCCGCCCGGCCCAGCAAATCATCCCAAATTACTCAAACCCCCGTGCTCCCAAAGGCACTGGAGATCGACCACCCCAGAGGACTTGCTCCTCCCCTGGTCCTCCTCGATTCCCGTAAGTATGCCTGGGGGGGCAGGGGTTGTGGGAAGTTCCTCTGATCTAATTTTGTGGGCTTTCAACCAGTAATTCTGAATCCTTGTACTGTGAGCGTGCCCAGGCTGCAGGAGTACATGTGAAATGCTGGGTTGTTTACTTTATTTGCTGTTTTAGACCGAATGGGGGCCTGACCCTTCCCTAAAGGACTTCAAAGCCAGATACCTGATACGTTGTTAGAGCACACACTGAAATGCATGTGTTAAGGAAGATAAATGCTTGAAGGTTAAAGGGATGAGGGCTTGAAAAATACCTCAGCTGAAACCTTAGAGCTCTCCTGCTCATGGGCAAAGGTCAATTAGGTGCCTTGCTGGGGTCTTCAGCTTTACACTGTACCAGCCTGGGACAACTCAATCACTGGCTTCCAGTGATTTCCTTCATACCTCTTCTGTGGTGCAGAGAAAAAGGGAGAAAATCCTATCAGTTGCTGATATATCCCTACATTGCAGTTTGCAGCCTTTTCTATGTGATTTCATAGCAAAATGTCTGGCCCTTTTCATCCAGGGCTTTTGGAATGATTTTCAGATATTAATTTACCAGGCCTTATATTCTTAAAAGTATCTCATTAGAAGGTGGGACGTCTTATTCATGCAGGGGTTCCTTCAGACTCAGCTATCTAAAATCAAGCGAAGCCTCAGGTTTTGAGAATACCAGAAATCAGACTGTTTTTATTCAAGTGCCACAATACTTTTAGAGGTGTTAAACTTACAGGCATCTGTGCTTGAAAATGTCCACTTTGTGACATGGTCTTGGCAGGGAACTGTGAAAATAGGCAGGACAAAAGAGGGTAGACAGCTGAAATATCATTCTGATCTGGCCTGTGAAAAATTAAGGGCTGTAACAGAAAAGTGACAGCAAGATCAGGGAGTACCTGCAGCAGAGAGAATTGCACTGAAGAGTTTGTATGAAAATATAAAAATGTTGGGGGATAGTGGATATCCTTTGCAGTAGAAAAATTTAAAGCCTGATTTTTGGCACATTTGTTAGATAAGGTGGAGTTTTGGGAAGATCTGTAAATTAGCCACCGGGTAGTGTTTTTGTGACCATGGATGAGGCATGTGTTGCTTTTATTAGTACTTTCTTCTGCTAAAAGAGATCCAGAATACTCGGGGTCTGTCCTATGGCTGCGTGGCTGCTGCTTGCAGGCTGACTCCAGGAACAGCAGTTATATGTTGGTAATATTTGCCTATAGAGTATTTTGTAACAGAAAACATCTGCACCGAAATGAATAAACCAAATCTTAATGTGACAACAGAAAACATGCTGCGACCAGCCTGTCATCATTCATTTAAGGAAGGCTAAGAAAAAAAAGAGAGTGGTCTTGATTGACTAAGCATCATGGCTCTGTGGGTAAAAGCTCTCAGAGAAACCTAAAACTCATCCAACAAATTCAACCCAGCAGATTGCAAGCACACCTTGCATAAAAATCTCTATAGATTCACCTTCCCATTTCAGACTTAAAATCTGAAACCAAAGTGTAATAGGACAAGAATTGCTAAAATCATCCCCTTCTGTCTGTTCACTACAATGGAGAAGACACTGAGCAAGGTTATTGCAGGTCTGGAATGCCAGTCCCTGACATAAGAAACCCTCCTTTGGGTCTGCCATTGCTGGTCAAGAAATTAACTTTGTTCCCCTTGGCAAAACATTGGGTCCAAGACTGGAGGCCCTCCAGAGCTCGAGTTGGAGTGCCCTTTAGACCCATGTTCCCAATTTCCACCTTTCTCTGAGCCTCTTGCACTGCACAGGATATTGTGAGAGCATCTGAGGTGCCACAAAGTGTTCTTTATCTTTAGATAATGGGAAGAGGTTACCAAAGGGCCACCCTGCTGCTGTATGTGCATAACAGCATCCACGACATGCCATTATTTCTCACTCAGAAACAGCCTTTGCTTCTGCTAATTGCAAACTGAACAGCTTTTAGCTATGATGTGACTTACTTCCTGTGATTAATGTTTCTCCGATAAACTGCTTCTTGTGGTAGCCTGTCACCAAGGTATCCGTTCCAAAGACACTGTAATAACTAAGCAGATGTGCTGAGCCAAGCATTTCTGCAAGAACTTTTCATAGCTGATATGCAGATAAAGTTCTTAGTGTATTATTAAAAGGAGAAGAAATTCTGAATTTCTAAATCCTCCATTGCTTTTCTTTTAGAAACCAGCTATACAACCAGCTACCTAATGGTCAGCTGCCCCCCAAGGCATGTGGACCAGATGAAGCATGTGGTTGTCCTTCTGAAAATTTTCCATCTCCAGCTGCTGTCCCAAGACCTCTCAGTAATCCTGCAGCCAGGGGAACTCTGAGAACCAGCAATCTGCCGGAGGAGTTGCGTAAGTGGTTAGCAAATTTGTTCTGTGCAAGTTTTTACAGCACAGCCTAACAGCTTTAGGTGGGAGAGCTCCAGAGTGGTGAAGGGGGAGGAGAAGGCAAGGGGAAATGACATTAAGACAAAGACAACAAGAAAAGAAAATACCAAGTGTCACCACATGTGTTGGGTGTGAGTGTCTGTGTTTGGTGGGATGGAATTATCCCCTTGAATCCTGAAAACATAATGGTCATTAATTGCTTGTTATTTTGTTTACAAAAAGTAAATACTGTTTAGATTGTTTTCATGACTCCTTGCTAAACAGGATGTCCCTTTGAGGCAGGAGGGGCTGGAGTTTACAGTAAAAGACTAAAAACAAAGAAAGCCTGAGGAATAAAGTGTTTCTGCCTGTCCCAAACCAGACAGATACGTTGAGCCTTGACCTCAGTTTCTCCCTGAACTGGTGAGTTTGGAGAGGACTCTGGGACATGCTGAGGGCAGCACAGGCTCTGCCTGACATGCTTCTATTGCCACCAATGCCACATATACATTCACCCTCCAACTCGAGGGAAAGTCAGGTTTCAGAAAAATAGCTTCTTTCTGAATGCCAATCTGACTAGTAGGTGAGATGTACCATTGCTAAGAACCCTCCACAGCTCTCCTGAGGTTTTGATTTTTCCTTTATTCTTCATTCTGCATATCAGCTTTCAAGTCCAGAGAGTCACACCTCTCTGGCCTGTAGGAGTGAGTTATGATACCAGATGCCACTCTTGGATAGACCCTACTTTATCAGTTAGTGTGTCCTAGATGGAGGAATTAATTACTGGGTAAAACAGGGTCATCTGTGGTACATGCACAGCTGGATTAGATCAGCCAGCTGCTTTACCCTGATGCAAAGCCGTGAAAACCCCTCCCACAAGGGCAAGGACATTGCTGTCACCAGCCATGCATCCTGCCTGCACAGGGTGCTAATGTTGCTCCAAGGAGAGGCAGTATGACATGCATAAGGGCTCTTCCAGCTCTGTCGTATCAGTGGGTCTGGGGAAAACTGTGCTGGCTGCAGTCTGTCGGGTAACTTGAGCTGTGGGTGAGAGCCCAGGCTCAGGTATGCCCAAGTGCTGGGAAAAAGCACTCTGGCCACAGGGCAGGGGGAGCAGCAGAGGAGTGTGCCCTCTGCAGCTTGCCAGTAAAGCAGAAGGAGCTAAAATCTAGAGCAGGGGTTTGTACAGGGGGTTGGTTTCAACACTGAGCCACTGCACTATCCCACATCCATTTAGTAAACAATCCCAAGAGACCTAAGTGGGTAGAACCTGTAGCGTGGTGGAGAAGGAGGGCTGTGACAATCTCACTCTCTGAATGGTGTATTTAAATGTGTTACGTATTCATACAGACTCTCTCTCCCAGGCAAGGTCTTTATAACCTACTCAGTGGATACGGCAGTGGAGGTTATGAAATTTGTGAACTTCCTGTCTGTAAACGGATTTCAAACTGCTGTAAGTATTCCTTCCGGAAAAAAATTACTTTCAGCCAGGGAAGAGGCTTCTTTTAAAAATAGCAGAGGCATTACACTGTCCATTTAAATTTTTTTCTGGTTGTCATCACATTTTGTAGGCTAAAGAAGATACAAATAGAATGAACTAGCCTTGGTTTTGCAAGCTGTAACTTAAATGATCTGCCATTTTGTTTATTCGTCTTTTAACTGAATTTTGTGCTTTGAAGTATGCTTTAATAATGATCCTGGAAAATTTCACTTAGTGACACCAGATGGGCAATAGTATGAGGTTTTGTGAGCTATTCCATTAATATTGTCTCATATTTGATCTGTAATATCAGTATTACAAAAGGTCAATTTTATGTTCTTCCCATCCTACCTTTTATTTTCTCCAATGCTATTACCTCATTGATTCTTCAGATATGAGTAACTTTCTGCTAAAAAAGATCTAAAAGTAGATTCTAAAATTCACACAGCTTAATGAAACAGCCTTTCTTATGGTTTCGTTTGCTTTGTTATCCCTTTAGAAGTGATTTTGCTTTGTTATACTATCAAAAGGGATTCTAAAAATGATTTGCCTGAAAAAGTCTGTGTAGTACTCTCTAATCCCATAAGCCGTTCAGTTTTTTACTGAATTTCTCATGAGTTTGCTTCATCTTAGAGGGCCACAGAGGCTCTAGGATTCAGTGTTCATCAAAATCTTGATTCATATTTTCTTATTTCAAGAGCATATGCTATCTGACCCCTCAGCCTTCACTCTTTGGCTCCAATTCAGGAAAGCATTTAAGCAAGTGGCTATCATTAAACTGAATGAGACTCAGTGGGGAGCTTTGCACATGCTTATTTATTTTCATGAATCAAAGATTTTTTTATAGAGACTGCAATTATACTTCTCTCCAGCAGTTCTGTACTATGACCAATTCATAAGAAAGCTTTTGGGCACCACAGCTTTACAGAGTAGAAGCCTCATTAATAGCACCTTTGCTGGACAGGCAACCTTTGGAGCCTGTTGCAGAATAATAAATACAGCAAAATGGCCCCAAATCTGGGAAACAAGTGGGCTCTCTGCATTCAGAAAGGCAAAAAGAAAGACTTGAGAGCAGATCATGACCCTTATCTCGAAAACTTGGAGAAGTGAATACTTCTCCATTGGTGACAGTCACTGATTGCTGGTTTCTGTGTGTACTGGGCATGCAGAGAAGCAAGCAGTGTTGGTCATATTCAGTCCTATGAAGTCCTCCATTGCTCTGCTGTCATTGATCTCTGGGTGACTGAACCCAGTTATCTGTGCCAGTGACCTGGCTGACTTCCCACCACACACCCTGAATATTTAGTTCAATATGAAGCTAAAGCTTCACACTCAGTGTACCCTCACAGTCAGAAAATAGCAGGCATACAGATGGAGAAGGTGGGCAGCACCTTGTTCTGTCCAGTAAAAAATGCCTGGGAGTTGGGGACTGGCAGGGCAGCCAGTCAAAGGGCCAGCTGAGTGGGAGCCCAGGGAGGTGCCTGCAGCAGTCCTCTCTGCCTGCTGCCTGTCCAGCTTAACTCCAGACTGCACGGAAAGGGGAAAAGTGCATATACACAATTTTTTCCTAAGGGGATTGGAAATGCTTGTCATAAACAAAGAAAGGAGTAGCTGCTCTATCAGTGCCATAAAACAAGGAGGAAAGGTGAAGGGATGCTCACCGTGGACTTTCATTCTCTTGCAGATTGATATCTTTGAGGACACGGTACGAGGTATTGACATCATTAAGTGGATGGAGCGCTACCTAGGTGATGTATGTAAGGGCAATTTAACCTTGTTTATAGCAGAGGTGACCTGAGGAAAATGGTTGAATTATTCTAATACACAGCAGGGACAGAATGAAAATGCAAGACCCTACTGTTGTCTTCCCTGCCCCTGTAGAAATGGCAGAGGCATTGCAGAGAGAGTGTAAGCAAATCTCACTCACATCTGTATTTGATGGTCCCAGAGTGCTTTCTTTAAGAAATTAAGTGCTAATTCTGGCATTCTTGCAAAATCCTAATGCTGCCTGTTACATCCAGCCTGAAGCTGTCATTGTAAAAGTTATTCCTCCATCCCTTTTTTAAATAGTGGGGTTTAGCTGTGCTTCATTACAATGATATCTATATTTCATCCCAGGCTGCACAGTCATGGCTCATGTTCCCCTTTCTCACCTGTAGCTTTTACACTGATATCTAAAACACTAATATCTAAAGGGTTCTTCTGGATAAAGCATCCTACATTTAAACTGGAAATTGGTGTTCTCTTGGTTGATAAATAGATTTGCTCTCATCACTTTGTATCTATCTAAGCAGTAAAACGGAGATTTATCTTGCTGCCAGTGCTGTCCCCTGCAGCAACAACTTCCCCTGAAGTTCCTCTGAGCAGTGAGGGCACATTTTCCTAAGGATCAAGCCAAGTGGTCGGACTATACCAGCACAGCTGGGTGCAAACTGGTGATTCTGTTGCTGGACAGGAGCCATCATGGGCTGCTTTCCTTGGATTCTTGCCTTGCTGAATGGCCACTGGGTCTCTGACTCAGTCTGGCCTGATCTCCATGGTTCAGGAACAGGAGGACAGAAGTGGTGGACTCTCCTCCACCTGAGCAAGAAACCTCAAGCATCTGAGCCAGCCCTACTCAGGTTTCCTGAAGGTGTCCATGCAGACAGGATACAACTGCATGCAGAGCCAGCCTGGGACCTCTGCCATGGAAATGCAGTCATGCCTACTGGGCATCAGGACAAATTAGGCTTGGGCTCACTGTGTGTAATGTAGGTAAGGAAACCAGAAGACAGGGTGACTTTGCTTTTGCCAAAAACATCATTGTCACTTAAAATACAGGCTAGCAGATCTCCTCTGGGACTTGTGCAGTCAGTAGGAGAAACCAGTACGTGCAGGGAACAATCTCCTGCCTCCACCTGAGGATCTTTCTCTGACTACCCACCCCAGAAGAGTTTGGTTTCCCTCACTGACTGTAGAGACAGTTTCTAACTTCAAAACCCTTACATGTGTGTGGAGGAAGGGACTGCTTGGACACAAGCAGAGGAAAGTATGCAACTGGGCATGTCTCTTGCAAACCCTCAACATCTGTAAGTGCTTACACACATGTCAAGCACAAGCCAAAGTAATTCAGGAGTATGTTGAGTCAGTGAAAGGGATAATGGTTCCTTACCATATTGGACCCTGTGGTGGGGCAGATTCTCTTGATACAGCACAGAAGGAAAGAGTTAATTATGTGCCAGGCAGACTGTAAGATTTAGAAGCCTTACACAGGCTTCATGTGCCGGGGATGAAAGGCAGGCCCCAGGTAAGCACAAGCAGGAAGCTTTCATCTGCTGCATTTCAACTGGCCTGCCGTTAAGGCGGAGAGATGTTTCCCAGATATAAAGGATGGTGCCTCTCTGGAAACCTGAGCTCAGTGTGGGGCTGGGATTAAACAGGTCAGAGGCAGGATCCAGGCTGTCCTAGCAAGGTCAAGGAGCATTGCCTTCAGCCCATCGTGACAGAGCTGACAGGTACCCCTAAAGCTGCCCAGACCATCCACAACAGCCCCCCTCTCTGCACAGCAACCTCTCTGCACATTTTGACACTAAGATCATCAAAAAAAAGACATAATTTCTGCCACTGAGAGCCCTAGAAGTAGCTTCCACAGACCACTGTCTTTAGTATCTTTTTCATGGATGACTAAAGAGATGCACTTCGACATAAGCTGTTGGAAAACATTTGGGTCTGAATTTAAAGACAAAAGTTTTCCTTGTATGCACATAGACACTCTACACTGATAAAAAGTAGCTTTTTATAACAGGGATTCCAAGTGTCAACTGGTAGCTGCTAATACATCTCTTGACATTTCAGTTTTCTATATTGAGATGTTGAGAAATAACGAGGAGAATGAGTGTATGAGTTCTCCTGTATTTCCTGCCAGAATGAATGAGATCCTCTTGTGTTTGCCAGGAACACAAAGATCACTTAAAACACAAACTGGCAGATTTCCGATCTGCCTCTACCAAACACGCTGCATTTCTCAATTTCATGAAAGTGCTTTTCTCCCTAACAGAAGACGGTGATGATAATCATAGCAATCAGTCCAAAATACAAACAGGATGTGGAAGGGGCTGAATCCCAGCTGGACAGGGATGAACATGGCTTACATACTAAATACATCCACAGGATGGTAAGCAAGGACATGCATTTGCTGTTTTACAAAGATTGTCTTCTTCTCAAAAGACAGATCTGTCTCCAAATGGCAGGTTCTTTGCTTTGTTTTCCCTAATCCCTTAGTTAAACACTCCTCTTTGGAAATCATTAGTCCTTCCTCTGATCAGCTCCACATGCTCATTAACATCTGCTAAGAGGTTCAAGGAAGAAAAATCCTATTAAACATGCTCATCTTATTTCTTCATATTCTTTATTGTTAAATGTTTTTCCCCTCCTTCACCTTCTTGAGCCCTAGTGTAGCACTGAGCACAGTCTTATCTAACAGTGCCTGACCTTCCTCCCTCTAAACCAGACCCTGTTGCTTCAGCCATCCTGGTCTTTTCTAAGGCAGCGGTAGAGCTGACTGGAGGATGGAATTGCAAAGCAAAGGCCAGAGATACAATGTGAGGCTCCTGGGGAGTGCACAGTGGTGCCAGAGGACCAGACACCCATCTCCACAGCCTGTCACAGGATGCACATTTAGCCCAGAAGAGCCCATAGAGCCATGAAGCTGATCCTTTCTCCCTTGGTTTGCAGTTAGCTGCCTTAGCCTGTAACCCATCTGATCCCCCCGCTGGAATATGCAGTCGGGTTTCTGAGAAGCTGTCACCAGCAGATGAGCTCTCAGCAGTACTTTGCTGTCCATACCACCCCTGGGATGCCTGTGTCCAGGGCCATGGGGAACAGGCTGGGCCCTGTTTCAGACATGGACCTGGCCTCACCTGTTTGTAGGCCAAATAGGGGTGGGTGTTAGTCAAATCATGATCACCAGACTGAGATGGATTTCATGGGATTGCACCTGCAGCTAAACCCACAATTATTTCACGCCCTGAAACTAAATGTTCAACAAACGTTGACAGATCTTTCCTGTATCCTTTCTGTAGCAATGAAGAATTAGATTAAGTGGCCAAACCACATGTGCAAACAACACCAAGTCCACCAGGAACAGATTAACTCATTTAACAGGAGAGCAGTTTAAGTAAACAAGGAATGTTTTTATACATAGGGATCAGATGCATGCAGAGAAAAATTGTCACGTCATTACAATAAAACTGGCTTTTTTTTCTATTCTAGATGCAGATTGAGTTTATACAGCAAGGAAGTATGAACTTCAGATTCATCCCTGTGCTTTTCCCAAATGCCAAAAAGGTAACATACAAGCATGCTTATATACTTTCCACATGATTAAGTGCATATTATTTTGATCACAGTGCAGCAGATGGAATCTTAAAACTCAAACACTAAATTTCTTGGTTCTTAACAGCCTACAAGTAATAGTCCAAAGCTTATAGTTTTATGCATTCTGAAGTTCCTATGTTATGTACATGCAAATAAAAAACATTTCATCCACAATATAAATCACGGTATAAATGTATTTCTGATGATGAATGTACAGCTAAAATTCAAATTGCCTTGAGCACTGAAAGAATTTAAATGGAGAGGGGCAATCTATCCAGGAAACATGCTTTTTATGTTAACCCTTTTATAATTTTGTCCAAATGCAATGCTGATGAGTGAGATGGGCAGGATTTATGACTGATGTGAAGAGAGGGTCTGGAAGAGGGTTTATTGAGAATATAAGAATAAAGAGTATAATAAATAGTAAAGTACTAGGCTGTTTCGTGAACTTTGACTGGCCCATCAAAGGCAAGCAAAGATTTTTTAGGACTTGCAATTTCATCTGCCCTCCTTCCTTACTTGTTTTGAAGATTCATTTGAGAATAAGTAATGCAACAGATTTCCATCACTTCTACCTCACTGAGAGGATCTCTTGGATTTTTGCAAAGACAAAAACATTAAAAAGCTTCAGTTACAGCTTTTTCAGTCTCCTACATTGTTGGGTAGGTATGTTGCCCCTAGGTACAGCTGCATTTTAGAAAAGTATGGAAAAATTCTTTATATTTCTTTGAGTGCCCAAATTTTGGAACATGAGCCAAAATTTAAATAAAGTTATCAATGATTATAGGGCTGTGCAGTCCCACTGCACTTGTGGATTTTAGAGTAATGAAGTTCTTTATTTAATCACTAATTTAAGATCAGAAATTTGAAAATATGTCCCTGAGTTTGTAAAATATTATAGGTCCTGTAGGTTGTACAGTACCTCTGGTATTTCATGTCATTCAGATCCCTTCCTGAATGATCTTAGTCCGCTACTTACCTTAACTAAGTACCTGGAAGACAGCAATGGTGGAAATTGGGCAGGCCAAAGCTAGGAAAGCAGTCAGCATTTTCAGTCAGTGTTTGATGGGGGAAAAAGGCTCCTAACCTTGGGGCTACTTGAGTGCCCACCATGAACAGACCACACAGTCTAGAGCCACGTGGCACCTTAAGGGTTGCAGAGAAAAGTGTCCCAGGAGGCACTATAGCTGTCTTGGGGCTCTGAGACAGAACAGTGAGTTATGTTAATTTGGGCTCAGCTTTATTTATCAGACGATTATTTCGTGTATAGCAGCAGTTCTCTCAGACAGTGGTCTGTAAGGAATTTCCAGGGTTAGTTTATCCAGCTGCCTCTATCAGGGCATCAGGCTCCAGGAATCCTTCCTGCCCATCCTCTGTAGTCTCCATAACCCTTCAGTTTTTTGAGAGGTGCCTTTCTCATTAAATTATGCAGATCAGCATTTTCTACTGCTGTTAAGCTTTAGTCTCTTTCTCCACATGATCCTTTGGTACATCACCTACCTTCATCTAGCTGCTTAATGATAATGTAACTGAGGACATGGGTGGAAGGAGAGCACCAGAGCCTGAACATGTTGCAGTAATGAAGTCTGGAGGCAGTCAGAGGAAGTGAGGTACCTGAAAAACTGCCAAGTATGTATACAATTGGATGATGTTGGCAGGCAAATTACTTCAATTTTGTCTTTTTTATACTGTCCTTTATACATTCAAGTATTAGCATAGCTGGCAGTGGAAAAAAGCAGAAAATAAAGATTTGGAGGTTTCATCTGGGGATGGGGCTATTAGATGAGTTAATCTCATACACAGCACATCATAAAGCACTGCTGGTATGTGAAAATTAGTCGACCTCCAACAGGAAGAGATCTGTGTGATCCAAGGAGCGTTCATTAGGAAACTGAATAATGAGGCGAGGAAAGCACAACACACAGTTAAGGTGGAACTGGCATTTCCAGCTTCCAATATTCACTACTAAAGGAAACATGGGTATTGCTGGTTCAAGGTTTGCATCACAACAATGCACAGAAATGTGCCCTCCTCATCTGGCTACCTGATGACCAAAGCATTAAGCCAAGATTGCCCCATGCTGAGGCATCCTCTGGAAACAGTCAAGGGGTGAGATGAACAGGGCTGGTGCCAGGGAAGGCAGAAGATGTCAAACCATGCTCTGCTGTCACAGCCCTGAACAGTCCTGTCCTCTGCACCAATACACTCTGCCCTCTTCCTACCAGTTTGAACTGTGGCATTACCAAATACTCTCCCTATGGCATAGAGAGAATTTTCCTCTCAGTTCACAGATACACAGCCAAATTTTAAAAATGTGAAGGACAGTAACCATTTTCCCATTACTTCCACCTCCAATGACAGATGCTGTTGCATGACAAGGAAATGCCCCTTTCTCACTCTGGATAAAAATAGCAGCTGTAGTTACCCCTTACCCCTACACACCTCCCTCAAATTACAACTGTTGCCAGAGCTGATTCATATCCAAGAGCTTTTTGCACTGACTTCATTATGGAGAGTATTAAACTAAACTGCAAGGCACAGAGCTTATCTCTGAATGTATAGTGCCTCTCTCGTTATATCCTCACTTGCTGATTTCTTACCTACTACACATTTCTCACACTAATTTCCGTCTTAACTAATAAGTTACCCATCTGGACCTCTATCAAATGCATTTCTGCAATCTAGACTGACTATACTGTATTTCCTTTGTCCAAAAAATGTAGTTTCTTATCAAAGGCAGAGAAAGGGCTCATTTGGTAAAACCCCTGCCACATTTAATTGCATTTCCTTCTATAGCTCGTAACAAGATTTAGTAAAGAAACAAATTCTATGTAACAATGGTATGCATGTGCATGCAAACATAGTTATCTTTCTTTCTCCCAGGAACATTTGAGTCTCTTGGCCAAGTCCAAAGAGCTTTGTTAAAGGAATTAAATTCAAAAAGATTAAAATCTGTTCCTACGCCAAAATAAAAAGACTAGCAGGTGGAGGCAAAAAGCCTTATTTTTGCTCCTACCAAAGGGAATGCTGTGGGATCTTACCCCTGTGCAGTGAGATGTCCATCTGGAAGAACAACCTCCACTTTAGGGAGACCATTGACCAAAGCTTATCCTTTCTCAGCCACTGGAGAAAGAGGAAGGTCAGGTTTTTAGATACCTCTGCCAGTCATAAAGCTGCTTGTTCAGAAGCCTAGGTGAGTTCATACTAATGGACCTGTAGGTGTCTGTGTGACTTACCTCCTTCTTCCTATACATAAAACCTGTAGCTCTAACAGAGTAGTTGCATCAATTAACACAAACTGCTCCCTGAGCAGGGAAGGTGATGCAGCCTTGTTCCTACAGCTTTACAGGCCAAGGAAACACAGCCAACTTGAGAAGCATGATCGTGGGAATGAAAGGTTTGGGCTGTAGGTAGGCTGTTTGCTGGCAGCAGGACATGTGCAGCCCATGCCAGGGCATCCCCTGGCAAGGTGTGCCAGCAGCTTTTCGCTCTCTCCTCTTGGAGCTAGCTCCACTAGCTTGACAGGAACTGTGTTGCTCCTAACACAGTTAGGAGGGGCTGTCTTGGGAAAATGAGAGGTCCAGGGACCAAGTGCTGGATGTCCTGGCTCCTCATGTTGCTTACCTGCTGTCTCATTTTGGCTAGGTTCTGATGTCTCCAATTCCAAAACAGATCTCTCTCTCATGGTGACCATGAACTGGTTTTGGTCAAGAATCTGTCCCTCTGTTAATTAATAGTATTATAATAGCCCTTCACCCCTACATATCCAGGCTGTCGCTATGGAAATTTCCCAAGGCTGTGGGAACATGGGAACATGAGGGTTGAACAGGCTTGTCTCTATCAGCCGGCTGTCACGTCCAGTGCTATGGTGGTCCCAGCTTCATTGTGTTAATGGGCATTAGTCAACCCCTATGAAGGACTGCAGCTTTTGCAGGATGCAGGAATTGGTGGAGGTTTAACCCTGCTAATCTGGAGATGCATTAGTCTCTCTGCAAGCTCAGCATCAGCCTCAGCCTTCTGGTCAGTTGGTCAGAGCACACCATGCTTGGCAAAGAATGGTGCAAGGGGATGGGGAGAGGGCTACCAGCATGTGAAATGTTCTTGTGGGGTCCCTCCCTTCCCCTCCCTTCCCCTCCCTTCCCCTCCCTTCCCCTCCCTTCCCCTCCCTTCCCCTCCCTTCCCCTCCCTTCCCCTCCCCTCCCCTCCCCTCCCCTCCCCTCCCCTCCCCTCCCCTCCCCTCCCCTCCCCTCCCCTCCCCTCCCCTCCCCTCCCCTCCCCTCCCCTCCCCTCCCCTCCCCTCCCCTCCCCTCCCCTCCCCTCCCCTCCCCTCCCCTCCCCTCCTCCTTTTCAATGCCTGTTATTGACATGAGACTTCCTTTGAAACATGGTGAAATTAGCCAATGTGATGGCAGAAGAGAGACAGGCAAGCTGTGAGATCACACAAAGTTCATTTATTTAGGAACCCAAATACAATTCTGAAGCCAAATTAACATTTCTTGTTGTTACAGGAAGTGCCTAGAACAGACAGAATTAAATCTTCCTTGGCAGGGTGTGACGGAATCTGAAAGATTCTGGTAAAGATTCAGACGGATTTATGGGATTTAGCTTTTCTTTTCCTTGTTTTTTTCAGGAACACGTGCCTACCTGGCTGCAGAACACTCACATTTATAACTGGCCAAGGAATAAGAAGAACATCCTTTTGCGGTTACTGCGGGAGGAGGAATACGTTGCTCCTCCAATAGGACCTTTACCAACACTCCAGGTTGTGCCGCTATGAACGTCGTAACTTAAAGCACACGAAGAGTGGTTGTTAAAGGGTTGTTCCTGGCAGGGAGCCAACACTCTTCCAGATGGCTCTTTTTGATGACAGAAGACACTCTTTCTGCTAAAGGAATTGGTTGTCTTGGGTTACTCAGGCTCAGCTTGTTCTCTACCTTGTTAAACATCTATTTCCAAAGCTGATGGAGCATTACTCTTCTTCTCTAGATTTTTAAATAAGCTGGAAATGGAAAGAATGCCCACTTTTATTTTAACATCTGGTTTCAACATACTCCTTTTATTAGTCATTATAGCAAACAAATACCAGAAAAAATATTGCAATATGTGTAAAATAAAAATTACATCCTCCTTTTTGCTCAGGGTTTCTTTAAAGATATTCCTGCTTTGTATAGCATTATTGAACCATCAATTTGTATATATAATATACATTATTAAATATATTTGCCTCTTGTAAGGCATTCTTATATACCATGTCCACTTCTATTATTTCTGGGGACAATGGAGAAATGGGTTGGGTAAGGCAGATTTTCCTTAGCCTGTCTGGCATAAAGAGACTCGTCTTCAATTAAAGGACTTTCCGATCTGAAATCTCTAGAGTTCCCTTTCCTTACAGCTTGGTCCCTCGCACCTCCAGTGGGTTGCAGCAATAGTCCCCAAAAGGAGAGCTGAATGCATGACTACATGTGTGCTGTCAGTGCCATGGAACACTGCAGTATTTTTTATGGCAGGCCTTTAGCCTCACTCACTATTGCTCTTCAGCCCTTATTTAAAGCAGAGCATGTCAAAGGACAATTGGCATTTGGGAAGCCAGCGATTGTTAAGAGAAAGAGCATTGATTCATACAACTTGCAATATGCAGTATGGAACAATAAAATAATCAAAGATGGAGAGCCACAGGGTGCTGGCCCCTAGGGATGGCTCAACAACATCACATCTGCTAAAATGAAACATATTTTAACAGACCAC
Source organism: Taeniopygia guttata (assembly GCF_048771995.1). Taxonomy (NCBI): domain Eukaryota; kingdom Metazoa; phylum Chordata; class Aves; order Passeriformes; family Estrildidae; genus Taeniopygia; species Taeniopygia guttata. The sequence continues at coordinate 47,513,801 of NC_133027.1, read as the reverse complement.
ATAAGGACGACTTCGGTGAGGGTTTTTTGATTTTAACAGCCTTAACCTTACTGAGGTAATGGTGGACCCTGTTGGCTTAAAATTCTGCAGCCCTTATTCTTTAGAGCAGTCATACCAAGACCCTCCTCAGCTTTAATGTTTTCCATAGAATGATCCAAACACGGCTTTATGAAAAAGTACATGTGTTTGGTAGCCTGAAAAGAAAATTAGCCCAGAAGTTGATACTCCTCATACAGTATCCAAATTATTTAATTAGCTTTCCATGGAGGTGGTGCCAACATGGTATGTTGATGTAGCACATGCTTTGTGGTGCTTATAGAGAAAAAATTAAAACTCAGATGTTCCTTTAGCAGACTTTTGCAAAAATAATTGCAGCCATTTAAGGGAAGGATGTATTCACTGTTGTCAACTCCAATTATTTTTATTGTGGTATTTTCTTGCTTCTTGCAACTCAAGTTTCAAAAGGGAAGCTCAACAGCTGAAAGAGGCCAATACCTGACATGCCAGCAGCTTCCTGAGAAGGCACAGTAAGACTGTGTTAGGCAATGGTACTTCTTGGCACCTACTTACATGTGGGGAAGGGAGGTCTGTTTTCATTGTGATAAATTTTCAATTAAGCAAATAATTTTCTAGTATGTGGTGACAGCCTAAAGTCGTGACAGAAATTTACCTTAAATGGTCAACAAAGTAAACACAAAAGGAGTGGGATGTGGGTCGACATTTGGGGTCACCTGGAGTGCACTACAGCATCAAGCTCAGCCCCAAGGTTGAGCGAGTCTCCTGAAATGCTGTGGCATTATCGGCCAACTCAGTATGGCTGCCTCTGTCATTTTAAGGTATCTGAAGTGTTTTAGCACTGTGAATTGTCTGTCTCAATTGGCTTCTGAGCCTCTTCGTCAATTTCTGCCACGTTTAATAGGGAGAGCTCAAAGATACTAGTGCCTGTGAGTTTCATGGGAAGACTTACCCAAGCAAAGAGCGAGCCCCAAACCCACATGCTGAGGAGAGAGGGTTTCTGGTCTCTTCCAGAGGTGGACAGCTGGTCACCCTGGCCCTGGCAGGGGGCTGGGAGGCCTTCTGGGTTACACAGCCTGCACAAGTCTGGAGGACAGAAGCATGTAGGGAATGAGGCTGTGTCAGTTTTGCTGCTTGCAAAGCAGCGTATTAGGGAGTGCAGTTAAGCATTCAAGATGATTAGTGAGGCTGGGTAGTAAATTCCTTTCATCATTTTGGCTGTCATCCGAAAATATGTGCTCTAGATTTACCACAGATTTGCATGGTTTGGGCTAGGGAATTTCATTAAGTAATTCCTGCATCATGTGATGCACAAGGTTGCATTAAATGGTCCAGTGATTATTTCTATTCTTCTGTTTGAATGATTCTTTTCTGCAAAACAATACTAGCAGAGTGGGGAAGAAAAACTAAGCTTTGCTGTTTGGGAAGTACAAAGAGCCCAATCTATTTAACTGCTGAGGCCTTTTTTTTTTTTTTTTTAATCGAATAACAATTCCCAGGATTCATTGATCTTTACATTAGTTAGAGCATCCTACAAGGACAGAAACCATGATGGGGAGAGTGTGAGTAATGAGCTAGCAGCCTAGTGAATCATTTCCCCTAAAGCTTTGCATTTGCAGAGAGACAGATGGTGGGAGCTGTGAAGAGGGAGAGGCAGGAGAAAAGCCGATTTTTGCAAACAGCAGAAATATAGAGGACGGTGAGGAAAGGAAAAAAACAAGGAAATAATCAGCAGGTAAGGAAGAAGAAGAGGCTGCGAATACACCAGCTGTTTCAAAACTAAAGCATTAATGTGAAAATGGATTAGGGATAAGGGAAAATAAAAAAAAAGGAAATTGCAGAAAACAAAGAGCTTTGTGGCTGAGAGAGGGAAAATTTACCAAGCACAGCCCTAAATATATATTTATAGATGAATTATTGAGTCAGTTATTAAGTGCAAATAACAGAGAAGTAGCTGAAAGTATGCAAGACTCCATCCTGCAGGCTGACATCCTGCTGCCCAGCTGGAGCTGCCAAGCTGCAGGTACCCACAGAGGCAAAAGGCATCACCTGGGTGGCAAGAGCACCAGGGATTTTTCTCATAGCACCTGTAAATTTGCAAGGGAGTGGGAGAGGAAATCCATTGTCCCTAACATGGAAAGTAAGCAAAGCAAAAGAGTTACATACTTAACACTGGGATGAGTGCAGCATTAAGATAGAAATAGAGGATTGGGATAGCCAGCTTTGAAGGCTTGCCAAAACTCAGATGACATTAATGCATGTAAAGATTTTTTTTTATGTAAGTCACCTGTGTGACCAAAATAGGGTTGCAAAATTTTATCCCTCAGCCAAGTTAGATCAACCCCTCCAGAGAGGGATGTGTAGGGTGATTTGAGTACAAAGTTAATTTAATAAAGCCTTGTATACAGGACAAGAAATGCTGCCCTAAGAACCTAAGAGCTCATTTGCTCCTAGTAGGGTCTTACCTGCCATCATTTGATGCCAGTTAAGAAAATAAAGCATCAGACTTCCCTGTAGCCCCTTTGGGATCACCAGCAAGGCAGATAATGAAACTGGCTCATTTGAACAGCTCCACCAAAGGGTGCCTTGCTGAGAGCCCTCCTCTCATCTCCAGCCACTGACCAGGCTGCAGGTAGCAGAGACATGGCTATCTCAATAACTGCATCAGTCTGGGCAGTGAACTTGGGCAGTGTGGTCAGGAAGCTCCCCAAGGAGATAAGAAAAGGAGCAGTTCCCACCATTTAGGATGCTTCTGGGTTGTCAGATGGAGGCGCTGGTAAAGCTGACAGAGAGCCCTTGTCTTAAAGGGGAAGGGGATATGGGAGGGAAGAAATGGGAGCTCTGTGGCCTTACAGTGCAGGAGGTCTATTTTGATAATGAAGTAAAACGTGTCTCAGAGGGTTCCCTCACCTTCAGTGTGCAGAAAAGGCACACGTTATCTCCCAAAGCAAACATCTCTCTTGTTACATTTTGGCTTTAATTTAACAGGTTCCTCTATGCCCACACCTGTAGCAGTCTACTAATGTTTTACCTGTGTTTGGGAAACAGATCTTGCCTGGAAGGTCACAGCTTTCGTCAGCCTCCTCCTCTACCATCCTTTATCACAATGTTGCTGCAGGGAAGCAGTGCCACAGCACCCAGTTTGCAGTACTGATGGGCTGGCACTGCTTCTTCTTCCCAGAACCCCCAACATGAGTCTTCTGCAGAAGTTCCAGACTGGCACACTGCACACTGGTATCATTACACAGCTCCAGTGTGTCACTTCTCCTTGAACAGTCCCCTCAGCCAGCATGAACCACACTGGCACATGAGCATCTCAGAACAGCCACTTGCAAAACCCTCTCTGAGACATCAGACACACCTCTCCCACCTGCATATTACAACCAGTGCAGGAAGATAAATGCCTGTATTTATGTGGCATTTGTATAACAAGTTATTGCTCATGGCAAGAGGTGTTCTCTGGGATACAGGAGAAGGACATCTGAGCAAGCAGAGGTTCCACTGCCATGGCAGAAGGGTGCTGGATGCTGCTGCCTACACATGCAAAGCCAAACCAGGCCCTGAGATGCCAGACCACAGAAGAAGGCAGCAGAGTAGCAGCTTGTCCAATCCCCCTCCAAATTAGGCCAAGAATAAGATGGAATTGCTTAGCCCCACTCCAGCCTTCATCGGCTCAGAGCCCAGCCTCAGCCTGATCATGGAACAGTGCACAGACCACCAGCTGTGTGTCTCTGTCTGTGGCCAAGATCACTTGTAAACAAACAAAAAACCATCTAAAGCTAAGTTGCCCAGCTAACCAGATCTGCCAGCTGGGCTACATTTCAAGGGCTCGCTGATGTAGATGGGACCAAACAAATACAAACACGGATACTCCCTGCATCGTGGCTCTGAGCACTGAATGCCACTGCACAGATCCATGCAAACTGGAAAAATGTCACCAGACGCAAAAGCAGGGTTTTTAAAAATATTTGTCCTTTATTGAAAAGTATCAGGGACTTCTCCAGTTTCCAGAGTGTGAGGGGGAAGCTCCTCACCTAACCCTGGGGTAAGGGGAGTTTAACACCAGGTACCAAGTCCTTGGGGCTAATGGACAGATCCAGGGAATCTCAGGTGAATCTTGGATGAACCCAGTGGATATAAATCCCTGCAGGACTGGCTGTTGTGGAAGGGGGATCTGCCAAGGAGTAGGAAACTTCCCAGGAGCTACTTTGATGGCTGGGCAGATGAAGCCCTCTCTGTCCAATTTGTACTTTTCTAAGAATGGGAAAATGCACACTGTTGGAAAGCTCTAGAGAACCTCAAAAGTGTGGATTTTCTGGGGTGCAGAAGAAGGTACTGTAATGGCAGACACTGGACAAACACCCTACCCCCCAAAAAAATTACTAAAATACTTAATAACTAAAATTGATTTTTAAAAAAATCATTACAAGCACCACCTGCAGTAAGCTCATTCTGTCTGAATTCCATTCTTTGGATTTTCCACTTTTTTTTCCACGGAATTATATTCTGGAAATACTATCTTGGAGGCCTTCTTCAAAGTTACCTTCCTTTACTTGGGCTGACAATCCTTACAGCATGTCTGTTCTGTTTTTCATCAGCTATACCCAGTGAAAAGTAAATGTGATGCATTGTGACTGCCACGTTCAGCACTGCAATGCTCTCGTGCCAGCCTTGGGATTTCCAGCAAGCAGCAGGTGCTGCAGTCCACTGTTAAAAACCCTGCAGTCTTCAAAGGAAGAAATTCTGTGAGAAAGACTTCTAAACAGATAACACTACTGGGGATTGAGCTGAACATCCCATAAGCAGTGAATGCAATAAAGAATCTTTCATCCCTAGGCTAGGAGAGGGAATTGAGCCCAGCTCGGCACTGACCAAACCCAGTCTAGTCAGTATCTGGTAGCATCAGTTCTCAGTGGGTGCTGTGTGCATCTCACACATGTGCAAATGCACACAGCCAGATGCTCTCGCCACAGTCCTCCTCCCAGAACTTCCCCCCAGACAGACTGTACAGAGACACTGAAATCCATCCAGCACTGATAAGGCACTAGTGGTTCCCAAATGCCGAACCAACAGCATACAGAGGACAACTCACCACCCCTCTTAACAGCAGACTAAAAATATCCCTACCAGCAATGGTTCCAGATGCTCATTACTGGCTTTCCCCACATACAGGGCAGAGAACCATTTGGAAAGCAGATTTTATTCTTCACTTCATTACCACACTGCTGCAGATAGCAGAAAGTTACCCACTCACTCTTCTGCAGCCTTCCTTAGCTAAGACGCTGAGACAATAGTAAAGTGGTCATTTAGGTAAGGTTGCTGAAGACTTGCTGATTAAAGAATCACATACATACAAAAAGTATTGATTTTTATGGGTCCATTCTCCTCACAGCCTTACAAGAGATAGTTTTTTCCTTGAAGCACCAGCTGTGTAGAAGCTGAAACAGCAGAAAGCCAGCAGTAAAACTATCCCAAAAGAGAGATGAAAGGGAGCTCTTAAAATAGGCACAATAGCACCTGAGAAGACAGACAGAGTACAATAAAGAAGTGAGAAAGATGAAGAGAACTACACTGTAATAAAATTCAATGCAGTAGCAAAATTAATCAACTAGCATAGACTCATCTCTTTTGGTTTTTCTTTTTTCTTTTTTTTAAGAGGTAAAATAACTTAGCATTTATTATTTTAAAAAGGAGAGGAAAAAGAGAAAAACAGTATTTTCCTCCAGGCTTTTGTGTCCCATTTTAACTTAGTAGTTGGAAACCAACTTACTAAAGCAGCACAGTCCCTTCTGAGGACACCGTCAGACTGATGATAATTTGATGTATCGGTGTATCAGCAGTCAAGAGACAGACAGCTGCATCAAGGTAAGACAAGTACACAGGTACACGTGCAAAACACAAGGAATGAAAACTGCACATCTCAGACCCTAGCACTGATTGATGTAGTAAAGACTCCTTGCTCACTCCAGGCTGGAGTTAATTATTCCCAGGAGTAATTAACAGGTTGAAATTTAAGCTCTGGGCTGGATGGACTTGGCTTTGGAGAGACAGGTTTCACCACTCCCTCAAAGCAGTGCCCAGATGATGGTGTAAATTTGTGACTTGCTTTACTGGAGCTATACTAGGGAAAAAGCACCATCCTCATCAAACCAGGTTATCATTTTTCTGCTGCCCATATTTTCTAGTTGTGCACACTTGCCTGGTTTTGATGTCTTACAGAGTAGCTTGTCTCAAACAGCCTGGTGTTCCAGGCCCCAACAGCAGCTGTTTTCAGTGTTCATCCAGAGACCCACATCAGGGTTAGCCTGTGCATCCCTACACAAAATCAACACTGGATGTGGTGTGACCCTGTACTGCCTTCATATCACGTGAAATAAGAGGTATAGTTTAGCAGTGCTATTGTATGGAGAGAGGGTGGTGCCTGGGGAAAACTATCCAGAGCATTTGTATATTAAGTATGGTCTAAGCCTACATTTGCGGTGATGCCCAAACTGTTTTTTTGCAGAGAGCAAGAAGACAAGCCTTGATGAGACACTGTCTGTGAAACAGCATTGGTGAGAAAATCCAGTGAGTGCCTGTCACTAGAGTACACAAGAAAGCATGACACAGTTACTGCTATTGTCACAATAAAGAGACTACTTTTATTTTCTCTGGCTCCAGCATTTTTAGTTTTCCAAAGGTGACAGTGGATTGGAGGGTGAACGTGCCACCTCTCCAATGACAGGGGGCAAACTGCCAGTCCATCAAATTTCTCCGCCTCTATGAAGGAATGCAAAACAATAGGTTATTTACAGAAAGTTATGTGAGAAAGTTTGCTACAAGAATGTAAACTCAGAAGGCTTTAGAAAATCTTAAAAAATCAGGGCGACAAGTGCCAGGAAATCTGGTGTCACATTGCTTGCGGCAGAGCTCAGTAAAATGAGCTCTTCAAGGAAGAAGAGGAGTCCTTAACCTACCTGCTCCCTACAACCAGGACATTTCTTAGGTACATCACAGGGAAAGGCATTTATCCTACCAGTCATATGGGATACAAGCACAGGTTGCAAACAGCATGTCTGTGAGCTCCAAGCCTGTCAGACAAGTCTCAGTGCCTCAACCCCTTGGTGCACATGGGGATTTAGCAAAGGCTATGAAGGCCTTTTGCATCAGCCCAACTATCAGCTCTGACTATCATGCTGTAGATGTGCAAGATGTAAAAGCATGCTTTCACTTCTGATTTCTCTTTTCTCTCACATGCTTCCATTAGGGAACCTCTAATCAAAAGAAGCATTTTTCATAATTTTTTGTGTGTTGCCTGCATTTTACAACATTAGAAACAGTGATGTAGATACAGCTGCCTTGTGCCTACTGCTGAATACCAGAAGGCTGTTTTAACGAAGAGCTTACAGTCTAACTCTATCTGGGATTTGAGTGGCTAACTGAAATCCTTTGCAAATTATCTGTCACTTCTTTGTAAGCCCTGCTTCCTTTCTTTATGTCTGAATTCGGACTGGGGATAATGAACTTCCTGTATCACAGACTGAGATACAAGGAAACTCATCGTACACTCACCAAGGAAGAGTACATCAGTAAGTAGCTTATGAGGCAGCTCTGAAGGGTCTTATTAGAATGACTTATTCTCCGAGTTTCAGTGGTTTGATTAAGTGCATCATGTGATAAACACTTATAATGAACTTCTTCAGATGCTGCCAGGGAAAACCCAGCAGATGAAATGCAGAATCCCATGGCATTGCTCTCTGCATAACAAACTGATTACAAAGACGGAAAAAGCATGCAATTCACTGGTTTCTCCCACTCAGGACAACACAACAGTGTTACACAATTTTCTCTTTGCTGTCCCAGATTAAAGTATCCTTGCTACTCAGTTCAGTTCAGACTAGTGCAATTTTTCTCCTACAAGTCACCAGGCAGATTATAGCTAAATGTAACTAGTTGCAAGAAATTCTAGTCATGCTTCTGAATGATTTCTTTCTTATTAAAGAAAATAAAATAATACATACAAACATGGAAATAGTTAAACTAGATGATCTTTAAGGTTGCTTCCAACCCCAACCCTTCTATGATTCTATAGGGAAGAAAAAACTCCAAAGAACTAAAAAAAACAACTTAACATAAACTCACAAGTAACATTCAGTGAACCAAGGTAATACATCAGCATCTGCTCTGCTCTCTCCTCACCCCCAGTTTGTCACTTCTTCTCAGCAGCACAGCTTCTCTTCTTTACTCTCCCAAGTTGTCTCTGCCTAACAAGCTACAGCACCTCTGCAAAAGGCATCCTGGTTCTGGCATGAAGCATGTGATGTATGCACTGGTTCCTGTCCTGTTAGCCAGCATAAATTACAGCACTGCTTCTGCAAGGCCAGCGCTATATCCCTGGCTCAGGTGTCAGCTGGAGCAGGCAACTGTTCCAGCTGGGTATGGTAAAGATGTCAGGAAGCATGCAGAGAGTTAGACAAGTGCTGGACTCTTAAGTGAGGTAATTGGTATTACTTGGGACCCTTATTTCAGTAAAGGGTCAATGAGGGCATCCCCTGTCTTTAGGCTGTTTACTGCCTGGTTTTCCCTCAGTCCAGATCCCAGACTTTACAGAGCAGTAGCTGAGATAGCAGAAGCTGCAAAGCCAGCCTACAGTAATGCCTGCCCTCAGGCTACCTGGCTCCATATCATCACACTGAGTAATCAGCTCTTTGGGGTCACTGGGTGAATTGCCTTAAAGGGAATTGCTTTGGCAGTTCAGGTGTCAGTAGAGAGAAGAGGGTAAAGGGTCACCTGACACCTGGCAGGTCACTTCAGCAGCTCTGTCCTGCCTGTCACCAGTAGGTCTGATAGCTGCCAGTGCCACAGAGTGGAACAAAACTGGCAGTGCTAATTCCTACAATGCCTCAGGTTTTAGCTTTTACATTCTTCAGATTCTGTACTGCTTTAGTGTGTAGTTCTGAGCTTCATATTAGGGGACAGTAAGCTCTCTTCACAGAGTAGGTAGACAAAACAGTTCCTTCTCTAGCTGGGGACCAAGGACAAATGATCCAAATCTCAGGCCCACAAGCATAAACAATGGTGGACTGAAGAGAGAAAAACAAGAAGGATGGTACTTCAAAGCTAAAGCTATAATTGGACAATTAACTCCAGTATGCTAATAGACCAGAACTTATTAAAGTGTGAGACCCTGTGACCTGTTGTCCATTTTGTGACCATTTTGGGTTCATCTTGTGTGTAGCCCTGGCTGGGCTCTTGTACTGCCCAAGGTGTATCCACTGAGGCCTTTTAATAAATACCTACTTTATTCTTTAACTCCATCTAGCCTCTCTTCTAGGCCAGCCTTCACAAGGCACCATCTCCATCAGACACAAATACAAGTACAGCCCTTGCACTTCCCTCCTGCCTGCCTCAAGGCAAGAGTGCCCAGCCTGGCATAGAGTTGCCATCACCATCACTTGTGCACCATCACTAGAAAGCCTCTAGCACAGCACTTGGGAGAATGGGTTTGGTTATAGCTGGCATTGAACTGTGCTCCCCAGTCCATGTGCGTCCCATGCCCAGGAGCAGTGCCACACCCCCTGTCATTGCACTGAGCAGCCTGCTAAACCGCCTCACTAAATCTCAGCTACCAAACCCCAAGATGTGCACAGGCACACAGACAGCCTTGTAAGTGAGATCCAGGGCTGGCAGTTTGCACCGACACTAGAGCTGGCCCAGAGGCAAGCCTCGGAACATCCTTAAATACAATAGCAACATGTTAATATGCCACATGAGTCGACAGCCTCATCACACCTAGTGCAGCTGTTACAAAGAGACCTAGGGAGGAAACATTTGCCAGACGAAGAACACAGGCAGGAATATCAAGTGGACTTGTCATAGGAATTACAGCACTGGTGGGGGGAAGATACCCTGCTCCTTGGCTTGACCATCAGAACGCTTATCCATCCTGTTTTGAAGAATGGTCCAGCAATTATGGAATCTCAAAAAAGTCATAATGGATGGTAAAAACTGTTGGTGTTTTTTTCAAGCAGCCAACCTGTAAACACAACAGCAGTTTAAAATGTACATCAAACCGTATGTGACCTTTCCTAGGTACCCTTACTAGCCATTAAGTTTCCCCAGGCCATGCTATTATTCAATTAATAGGATTGCAAGCTATAACTGAAGGGATAATACACCTCTCAGAACTCATCAGTTGTGATGCCATGTGAGAAAGAGGGTCTTATCTTGATTTATTTTAACAGCCAAAGGGAATTCATGTATCTAATAGCAAGAAAAAAGGTATCTTCAAAATATGGTTCTATGCAATCAGTAAGAATCAATAACAATAACAATACTGCTATTAGATTCAGTCATCAGAGAACAATGGAATTTTAAATCTGTAAACCAAGCAAAAATTTGCACATTCAGTCATTTTCACTTGATAAAGGAGCCTTCCTCCTACATGACAAAACAGGTAAAGGTGTTGGTGCTTTAAATAATGGATGCTATCTTATCCACAATCTAATCTGCAACTGTGAATCAATTTGGAATGCCATTCAGCAGCTGCCTTTTTACTGGTCTCATACTTGGATGTATTAAATACTGTCCACAGATTTCCTTTGTAGGCCTGCCCTCAGGGACTGAAAACCTGGTGTACTCAACTCATAAATAAAGCTAGTGAGACACGAGCAAGAAAAAACATAGCATACTTCTGGGCATCACTCCAGGAAAATAAATATGCAAGATGGCACATCACCCTACACAAAGCTGGCAAAGGTAAAATAACATTTGGGTTCAATCATTATGGAAAAGAAAATAATTCTGTGTTCATATGTACAAGTTGATCTTCCACTGAGACAAAAGGGCAAAGGTAAGACTGGAGTTTGACTCACAAGAAAACAAACCTCCTGGAAACAGTTGTGGCTTATTTAACCAAATTGAAGGAATCAAGTCTGAATCTGATCCCTGGCTTTCAGAAGGCCCTTGAATTCTCTAGGAATGACCAACACCATTATTTCCTATCTCTGTGGCTCATGACTCTTCTTATGGCATATGCTTGCTTTTAAATTCTAGGTATACCTTTCCCTCAATAGCTACAATGCATGAGTTTATACAGTAGCATTAAAACATGGTAAAGAACAAAAGAGGAGCAATTGTCCTGCTTTCCTATAATGGGTTGGGATGAACATGCCCTCCGGTTTCCATCAGTGCTTTGCTCTTTTTTTTTTGAATAGGATATTACATTTATGGGCATTGACTCTTTCCTCAGAATTTATTATTTTGCTCTCCTTCTGCTCTTCTCTCATTTTCAGTCTTTTCTGCTTTTTTTTTTTTTTTTTTTGGTCTAGTCTCCTAAATCCTTATTTTCCTATTAGGCTTTGCACTTTCTAACCTCCGGGTTAGTTTACCGTTGCTATTTATGAGACACTGAAAAGTTTAAGCCAATCTATATAATGTATGACAACAACAGGATTGCACAGAAATACTCATTATTTAAGGGATGAATTGGCAAAAGACACATCCTGCAACTATGCAGATTGCAAACAGATGTCTACCTGTGTTTTTTGGCTGTGATTTGGAAATGTACAGAATTCTTTGAGAGCAAATGTGATGTGCTCTTGGCAATTTTAATTTCATTATGGATTGGTCCATATTTTTCCTTTTAGGGATGATGGCTTACTGTTGTCTTATAACTGTTTGCCTGGTGATGTTTGCTGGCAATTTTGCTTGTGCTCTTAAATTTTATACATGACAGTAGAACTGCACACTTGCTGTGCAGACAAAGGTTTAGAACAAGCTATTTATTGATGCCACATTCCATTAATAATATTAAAAATTTGGGATTTAAGCAAAATATCTTAAAAGTGACTCACGCTATTTCAAATATTGTTTGCTCGGGTACTCTTACTGCTGCTTTGTGCATGCATTTTAAAATTACTTTATCCTTTGTATGATTGAACATGCTTATGCTATCTGGTATTGCTACTTGCATTGGACAAAGAACCTGCAGGAAAGATAGCACCAGGGCTCAATGAGAAGTATATCTGCATATCTGCTGGACTTGCACATTTGTTTATGGGACTGAAGGGCTGACATAGTTGATATAGCACATGTAAGCCTTGAGGCACCTGGAGATTTTTATTTGGACAACAAAACACTGAGCGTGCCTTTGTGTGTGAGAATCCCAAGGGTGCAGGAGTACAACAAAAGGAGAAAAGGGGCTGTGTGGGATATGTGCACATCTAGCACCCATCATTACTGGTAGGTAACTCACTCTCTGTTTTCCTCGCAGCAGTTAGCTGCATGTAGCATATATCTATATTTTCACTGCAATGTACTCAATAACAACCATCAGTTCCTTCCCTGGCAGACTCAGATTCTTGAGGGGTTGCAATAGGAGCAACACTTGAATGTCGCAACCCATCAAGAGTTGTTAATATACGTAACATCTGTTGAATTGGGAAGACAGAGCTTCAGGATGATTCTATGTAGATGTCTAAGATAAATAATTTTCTTGCTGAAATTGTCAGCACAGATGTTGCTCTGACAGAGTATGATCTAACACTTTACCTGGAATTGCTATAACAATCTTAATACAGACGTGCAGTCTGCAATAACTAGGTAGGAAGTGAATATCTTAAAATACTTCACTTTTTATAGCTAACAGAGCACTTGTTACATCTCAAGTGTAAAGAGATGACTGATTCCAATAACATGGTTTGACAGAAGAATACAGAAAGATGAATTTTCTAGTTCAGGTGGACTAACCATGAGGTTCATAACCATCTTTGACAGAAATTGGAGGAGTCCATTAAGTGCTCTGTATCCAGAGCACAAAGCACAGAAGAGGAATCAGCTTGATTTTTCCATCTCTCTTGTCACTGAAGTGATGGCCAAAAGTCATTAAGGGCATAAATTTTTTGTCAAGGATAAGGACTTCTGTGAGCTGATTGTTCCAGACACAGGTCCCAATGTGAAGCAGGAGAACTACCATATTTACCTTAGATGCACACTTCAAGAACCTTCAAGAATTCAGTGAGGTGGGCAAAGACACTGAATATAGATTGCTGCAAGTTCAACTTCTTTCAGCCTTTCAGGACTGACCACTGCTCCAAAGCCAGAAGATGGTTTAAAACATCATGTAGCAATTCCTAAAATGTACTAAAGATACTTCACAGGTCTAGGAGGAAATTTTTTTTTTTTTTTTTGCCAATTAGAATTGCCTCAATGAGATCTTACCATTGTGCAAGAATGAGTGAAAAGCAGCACTTCATATTCTTAACAGCTATCCAGCATGCAGGTTAAGTGAGGGAACAACTTGAAGTACAGATACCAAATCATTCCTTTCTTTGGTGGCTCCAAATGCTGGAAGTCCATTAGTTCTACAGTTACTCTTTTCAGGATATTGGGAAAGCAGGACTCTTTTGGCAAGTAGTGATTTAAAAGGTTAATTTTGCTGAGTCTTCCTTGATTTTGCCAAGTAATATGCCAAGTAGATGGAATGACAGGAAAGAATAAAGGGAAACAGCTATCCCTGGAACATGGAAATCATTGTCTTATTGGCCTGTGCTTGAAGATGTCCGTTCAGGGCAACTCTATTCTGAGCAGATGGCTTCAACTGTTTTTGATTTCCTGTCTGTGTTTGGAGGAGGAGTATCTGCTGAAATCTTTCAAGCAGATACTCTGCAGACTAAGTACAACACGAAAAAAGATTTTATGCAAATACTATAATTAACTTCTTCCTGGCACAGAGAGTAATGTCACATTCTCACACTATTGACATGAAGCCATATAAGATTGCTAACAATCATGTTGACCTTTCTGGTTCAAATATTTGTCCACTGGAAACTGGTTTAAGGGTCTGACTTAATTGTAAATAGTCCATCCAAAAACTATTAGATGACAAAACTTTCTGTAATAACTTGTATGGTGTCAAGACCTAACCTATATCCTGTAAGTTACTAATTTCCTACAAGGAATTACTTTATACTATCATATAACAGAATAGCAACCACCTATTCTGCACTGAAATATTTACCTACTTTCTAGTGTTTCAGCAAGTACAATTTCCCTGAACTGACAGAATTTTTAAAGTAAAAAGAAAGGTAGGGGTTCTATGGGTTGGGGAAGTCAAAGGGAAATTCATTGCCTGATTCAAAAGCAAATAGCCATGTGACCATGTCTAAACTGATGGGATTCTGTAGCTCACTGCCTTCAACAAGGAATCTTTTAAAAAAGGGGAAGGACACATTAATTTGTATGTGTGAATTTTCCAGCTAATCTTCCCACTTGACTAATAAGAAACTGAGTGATGCATTTGGGGTTTGTTATTTTAATCCTCACTGTTTGAAAGCCCCCCTCTGAGGGTAAATGAGACCACCACAGCTGTGTGACACTGTAATTGAACCAAAAGTCCTTTGGACCTTGAGCAAACATGGTATGTAATCCATAGCCCGTCCTCCCCAAGTCCTATCCACTCCAGGTATATTGTGGCACAAGGACCACCAGCAGACTGCTCGTGACAACTGGGATGCTGCTGTACTAACCCACCGAACTCGCTCAGGTGCCCAGATGCCGAGGTGTTCTAAGGAAAGGACAACATGCCCATTTCTGAGGTCAGTCCTGTATCCTTGCAGTAAAAAATGTGGTTAAGCGTTATTTTCAAAAAGGTTTCAGGTCTGCTTTCATTGGAGCATAGATCCAGGTTTTAAGTGATTATGTAAATGAAGTGATTATGTAAATCTGTAAGACTTATGACAACTGGAATTAAGACTGAGGATGTAAATGTGGACCATGCTATCTTGCACTTGGTGAGGGAGTTTTTATTTTTATGCACATTGTAATATATGAAAACCTTAATTCTAACACAAATCTTTACTAACAAATCAGGTTGATAGGCAGAATGATAAAGGTTAAGCATAATTTGTTATTTACAGTTTTCAAAATCATACACAAATCCCCGTGTTCTGAGTGTTAAACTCTCATGACCTATACATATGTTGTTTATTTTATTAGACTACATGTGAATGAAGTGAACAGCTGTGACCTCCCCTTGTACTTCGAAAGGTCTCTGATAAAAACCAAACAAATCCTCTTTAAGAAAAAAAAAAAATCTTAATTTGGAGCCATTCATTCTGCTAATATAAGGACTTCTGAATGTAATAAAAACATGGAATAATTTCATAATTAACAGTGAAGAGGCAGGTAAGGGAGAATCTCACACCTGTTGATATGTAGTTTGGAGTTATCTCTTAACATTTCAGTTATAAAGCATTGTCCACCACCGTTTTCCAACACAGAACCAGACTCATTGTAAATGGATATGATGTTCACGTAAGCCTCCACGTGGGCTGAAACTGAGTTCAAGCAATGCCATTTCCTCTTTGTGTAACTTTCAGTTACCTAAAATATGTTATTAAAAGGATCTCCCCCTTTCTATACATAATTTAAACAATTCTTTGTTAGATTGGGTGTGACTTTTAAAGTGTAATCACTAAACTGATACTAGTATTTATTTTTAATAAAGTCACTAAAATTACTGTGTCTGCTCTGCAGGCTTATATTACTTTTATTACACCAAAGTATTTCTTTCAAATAGCTAACAGTACATGAAAACTAGGTGTGTGTAACCATTGTTAAACTAATGCATAACCTTATGTAGTCTTATAAAGATTCAGTTAATGTCAAAAAATTGTTAAACTAATGCATAACTTTATGTAGTCTTATAAATATTCAGTTAATGTAAAAAAACTGTTAAACTAATGCATAACCTTATGTAATCTTACAAAGATTTAGTTTATGTAAAAAAAATGAGACAATTAATCAGTGTAAGTTTTGAATGTGACTAAAACATGATACACATATTTCACTGTAAAGCACTTACAGCAATTATCACCCAATATGCCTTTTCTATGCCTTCTGGACTGCACACACTCCTTTTTTCCCCCCAGAAAATACAGCTCTTCAAATACAAGCACGCATAATGAGAATACAACAACAAAACAAGCAAAAAGACCTCTGAACTCAGCTGGAGAATGAGGCTGCTGCCTCCCCAGCTACAAGATGGTGCTGATCAGCTTGGCTTTCTGCAAGACAGCTGCTTGCAGCTTCTGCTAAGCTGCGCACTCAGCATGGGATGTGGAAGAGAGGAGATATGGGTACTGGGATAGAGCCTGAAAATAGGGAATATTGTAGCTCATGTTATGGTGTGGAGGGAACTGAAGAAGGAAAATGCAACCAAGCCATTGGTTTGTGACTCACTGACACCATATATTTTATTTGCCTTGCTCTTGGCCTGTGCAAGTTTGATGATCTCTGTCCTTGGTCTTCTTCCACTTACTCCCACTGCTATGAGAGCTTTTGCATATGTCAAATGACCCAGATGTTTCTCCCTCACTCACTGTCTTCCAATGTGACTGAGCAACTCCTGGGATTAACAGGCAAAAAAAGCCATGAACGGGGTGTATTTTCAGTAACAAATTCTGCAGCTAATTGAAAACTAAAAATTAATTAAAATATTTTTAAACATTTAGTAAGTAGATGAGTGATTTTGTGTCTTCTACTTTTTAAAATGTTCATATGTAATCATATTTAGAATAATTGAAATTCTATGATGAATTACCAGAGTCTGTTACAGATTCTCTGCCTTTTAAGACTGAAGTAACAGAAAATTGCTTGCCATATCACTGCCTGGAGAGATGCAGGAACACACAAAGAAAGCAAGCAGAATATAGCTGTAGCTGGCTACGCTAATTTAATCCAAATGTTTAATAGCCAAATGTTCCTAACAATAAATAAGAAATAGCAATCTATTCTGTATCAAAGGATATATTTGAACTCCCTGGGCAAGTCTGGATTAAGCTTATGAGGTATATGTTAGTGGGAAGGAAATACACAAATAAAAGATGAATATGTTCTGAACAACTTTACCAACAAAGAGGAGGGGAGGACACATGAATGAACTACACAGTTCTGTACTTTGTTCTTGAAACAAGCAGACTAACTTCCCTCAAAGCACACACTGTGAACTGCACAGAATGTGACAAGAGCCCAGGCCTGGCCAGATACCCAAATCAACTCTCTGTGCCCAGCTGGAGTCACGTCATGTCAGTGGACACGTTAGCTTAAGGCACAAAGCAGTGATAAGAACATATTTACCCAGCTAAGAGGAAAAGTGCAGTAAATCTCTCTCTGTCATTTTCCACAATGCTCCTCAAACAGTTACATAAACCAATCCCACATTTCTCTCTTACTATGTCACAAATATAATCCTCTCTCTAATAAAATAATAATAGCAAAAGATCTACATTTGAAAAAACATGTTAAATAATTTGCAGGCATGAATAACAGTTCTGCTGAATTGTAAAAATCTGGTTATAGCAGCTAGGGTATGGTAGTTTTTTAGGGGCAGGATAAAGTTTATTTGATTCTCTGTAACTGTGTGTCCTCAGCTGAACCTACCAGCCCTTTGCTGTGTGAGGATTATAACTCACACTGCAGTTGGATCAGCCTCTGTTTCTATTTTTAGTGCAGATCTTGCTCCTTATTTAGTCCTGATTGCATAGCCAGAACTGCATTCTCAGCAGCTCAGTGAAAAGCCTGCCTGTTCCATTTTATAACTTTTCCAGACAAAAAGATGGGAAGCCTGTAGCTTTCCAAATAGTCTTATTTTAGGAGCTTGCAACACTATACAGTCCAAAAACCCAAGGGCCACATGAATCCCTGCTGAAATACTATAGACTTTCCTGAAGTTTTACACAGCAAGAATTTGGCTGTTTCTAAGCTAACTGGGATATTAAAAAAAAAAAAAAAAAAAAAAAAAAGCACAAAACAAACAAACAAAAACCCCACACCAAAACAAACAAAAAAGCCACCAAGCAAAATACCCCAACAAATCCAAATAACCAAAATCAAATAAACCCCCAAATTCCCCAAAAACCCTTTTTACCCTAAAAACTTAAACTATATCTATTGAAACAGTAATAGACATCTGGATCAAATTTTTCAAAAAGCATTTTATCTTCCTTAGATTCATAGTTTATAAATCCAATTCAGGAAGGCAACTACTAGCCAAAAAATAAATAAACAGGGAAAAATGGAAAATGTTTGTTTTAAAGAATCTCTTAGCAGGGATGACCACAAAGAAGTAATTTTTTGCCACTCAATTAAAACCATAAGAACATTCCTGATTTTGAACAAAGTTTTCCCCCTATAGCAAGGAATTTCTGCAATTCTGTCAGCGTCAGCTAAAATGCTTCACCTTCACTTCTAGGATTTGCTTCTGGAATATCTCCTCAGTCATTTATACCTCACAAACTATAGTTCCATTCATTGTATGCAAGTGCATAACTAAAACACAAGATTAAGATGATCAAGACCACTGTGAGGCTATAAGCACAGAAAATGCAAAAAATCTACATGGATAATACATGTAAAATACATTTTTATCCACATATACTGAAATTCACTGTCAATAATGGGCCTTATTTTCATGTGAGAAGAACTGCATCTTACCATACACTGAAATTACACATAACTCCAAACAGGTCTTTTATTCCTAATACAAGATACTAATAGCCTTGCATGCACAGACCTCTTGAATGTAATCCTGAATCCTTTCTCTCCAAACCTGCCATAAATTGCCAAGGAATCGTTATGCTGGTCAGGCAGTGAGTGGTTGCTGAATTCAGCCAGTTTTATTGTACATGTAAGGATATCCAGCACTCCTCCTGTAGTGGGGAGATTGATTGCAGACAGAAATCTCCCTCAACTGCCCCTGTATTCAGGCTGTTGACTAGTCCTTTCATGGCATACTGAGAACACAAAGGCAGATGTAAAAGAAAATTAACTGGAGAAGTAAGGAATTAAAATCAGTGAAGAGGAGGGACTGATATATTCTCATTGTAAATTTAATTACCCCTTTGTCAAACACTGGACAGATTACTAAGCCAATAAAAAACAGAAGTGCCATAAAAATTCTGCATTCAGCAGGTCTGCATTTGCATATTCTGTGTTCCCCAAACATCTTACTGATTCTGTGAAAATGGAGAATATTCCAAATATATGAAGTCAAGTTCCATATCTTGATTTAAACAACAGGCTTGGAATGCCACAAGAAGTACTCTAGATCACTATCTGGAAGGCAGAGGGTTAGAAAGAACTGGAAGTCATTAACTGAAAATACCCAAGTACTTGAAAGCCTGTTCATTCTAGCAACTCTCAGAAACATTGAACCCTTGTACCCTGAGTGGAGATTACTGAAATTTGGATATTTGGGACGTGGAGTGTCTTGGCTGAGCTTCTCAGTGTTACACATAAAGTTGAAACTCTAACACATTAGGAAAAATATAATTTAAAAATATTGATACCAAGGCACCAATGTGCAAATTGGGGTGATGAAATCACGATTTGTGTGCTTACAAATTAGGAACAAAAATTTAAGCATGACTATTCTGAGAAAAAGGTATTTAAGAATAGAGTTTTATTCTCAAAAAGCCACTCAGATTTTTTTCCTGAGAGAATGAACTGCACCTGAAATCCTTCAGAAAATACCTAAAAACTAACAGAGCCAGAGACTAATATAACTTACTTTAAGCCCTTTTCAAGAAGAAACTGATACTGAGTTGCAAGGGTCCAGGACATAGTTTGAAAGTCTGTAGGCCTTTATATTCCAGGAGGGTGTGGAGAAGTTTGTCACAGGGAGACCCTCTATGGAATCATTACAAGATTTTCTCTAGCAAGCTTCTGGCACGGATTTTCTCATGAAACACCACAGCATACTGCAAAAAGTATCACATTGCTCACAACTATTCTGGACAAATTTTTTTCATAAAAAATGTGACTGCTGAATCCACTTGGAAGAAAACCTGATCTAAGTGTATGTAGCTTTCTTTGTAATTCAACACTATAAGGAGTACCCTAACAAATTATGAGTATTTTGCAACTGATGTAACTATTTCTGTATTTTCAGTTAACAGTGACCATTTCTCTGTTGTGAATTAGGAAATCTGCATAACATTAAAATGAATTACTCAAGTGCCATTTTAAATCCAAATTAAGTAGGTCACTTTGAAGTCAGTTTTGATGGGCAGTTTTGTTGTTGGTTTTGGTTTTCTTTTTCAAATGAGAGCATGAGTCTGTTCCCTCAGCACCACTTAATCACTGGTAACTTTCATGAAGCGCAAACAAAAGGCCTCTTTTATTTATCCATTATGTTCCTAAGAGGTGAGAACAGCTTGATGGAAATTAAAATCATTAAAGCATTCTGCACTACCATTAACTGTCTGAATATGTGTCTATGCAAATGCAGCACATTACCCAGTGAAACTGCAGCCTCACGACCTTTTGCATTGAAAATCTATGCCTCATGACTCTCTTAACAGTTGAAATGCTTTCTATGATGTGTCTTTGTGTAAGTGTTTGGTTTGGACAGGTACAGTAATGGAGTGCAAGCCATTTCACAGAAACATATTCAGTTTCAGATACCCCTTCACTCTGTCTGGGGAAGGGATAACATCAGAGATACCTGATTTGCAACACTGCTACGGTACAAATAATAAGCCAAAATGTGATTGCCCAGATCCGATCCTGCATGCATTTACACCCATAACTTCACTCAAATGAGTAGTTCCATTTAAGACACAACGAACATACAATAATGCAAAACTGTAAGTGGCTTGTAGGATTAGAGGCCTAATTAGATACTAAACCTCCTGTCCCAATTCTTTAGAACTTTGTCCTTTGTGCAGCCATTTATGCCCAACACAAATGGTGTGTAGAACCTGGCTATTCCCACTGGGTGCCACAGTGCCCACCTGATGGGGTGGGTGAATGTATGGAACTTAGAGAGTTTAGTCTTCCAATAGCAGTACCTGGTGACAGTAATGCACCACCACTCCTGTCTTCTTAACAGCTTGTCCTAGGTTATAATATTGGGGTGTATTCTATTACCACCTCAAGCTGCAATCCATTTCTTTCCTTATCATTGTTACTCAGAGATAAGTCCCTCCAGGAGGACCTGCTCTTTTAGCCACCTGACTGATAAGATCACAGCATTCTATTGTGAGATGCTCCGCCCAGAGGGAGGAGCCAAACGATGCCATAAGGATATAAGCGGGGTTGTGCAGACAGCAAGTAGAGCCCCTCTTCCAAGAGGAACAGCTGAGACCTCCTCTACACTGGACCTCCAGAGGGAAACTACATCAGTCTACAGGACCACTGCTTGGACAGAACCATATCTGCTACCACCGCCCTAGCCAGCAAGTGTCAGGTTGTATCTCTAACTCTGTCAGTGGTCCTTCTTTTGTGCTATTGTATATATTTGGTTCTTTGTTTCCTTTTCCTAATAAATTGCATTTCTGACTGAGAGCCTCTCACTGGTTTTGCTTTTCAAACCAGGACACAGCTTGAACCAGAGACATATTTACAGTAGCCTAGACAACAGGTTACAGAACATTTATTGCTGTTCAGTCTGTCTCTCTCCTTGGCAAAACTTAGATCAGTCTTCAGGCACAAATTTGCACCCGCTGCAGAAGCTTTTCTAGAACTAAGTCTTTGGCAGAGGCTATCTCCCCCTTCTTTGGGACATATACCTTGTTGCATAGTTTTATGTAGCAGCAGAGTGGTTAGGACAGTGCATTACCCAACAGTAGCTGAAGAGGCAACAGCAGACTGGATTCTATGCTTTCCATTTGAAGGACACCAAGCCAACTTCTCCTGTCTCACAGGCCTGGCACATGATGAGGAGAATCCTTCAATCACCAGGTGGTTGCACGTAAAGAATCTCTTACCTCCAGTTTGGGATTTTTGCCAATCATTGCTGATGACTAGAAGACTTAGAGGACAAAAAGAATAAGGAATTTTAATTTCCTAGGCCTGCTGATGTTTTTTTCATTGGACAATAATTAGATACCTTACATACACAGTACTGTGTGCAGGAACAAAGGACCTTTAGGCAGGGGTCCTTATTACTCACTTATTTGGATGTTACGAATAGTTATTAATGCATTCCAAAGCCAGGCTGGATGGGTGTTTGAGCATGCTGGCCTAGTAGAAGGTGTCCCTGTCCTTGGCTGAAGGTTTGGAACTAGATGATGTTTGCAGTGCCCTCTAAGACAAACCATTCTGTGGTTCTGTTCGAAACACATGGAAAATAAATCAATCAATGAAACTGAATAATGCTAAAGGTCTTTTCCTGAATTTGGCAAACTGGCACACTTAAAAAATCTGATTTATTAAAATGGTCCCAAGGAACAAACCTGAATACCTGCTTGTCACCTGGCCAGTGTGCTGGGGGGCAGTTTAGGACCATAAGAGCAAGAGCCCTCCAAAGCAGCATTCCCACAGTGGTCAGGGACAGCACTAGAAGGCAGGGTGATGCAGTGGTCTCAGCAGCCCTTTTTCATTTCCCAGTATAGTTGCAATATAACATTAAAAAGCATCAAAAGGAGGAAATTATGAATTCTACTCTAATGCTACAGTTCACACCAAAAAATCTTGAATTTTTAAGCCTTGGAAGTAGCAGTGTTATAATTTTATAAATTATTAAATTAAAATAAACTTTAAAAGTTTTGGGTTCTTAAGAACATATATATTATGCTAACATCAATACAGTATTTACTGAAAAGTTGTGCCTGTAACAGGCTCGTTCATCTCATTTTCTGTCAGAACACAAGAAATAAAGCTGTTTATGTTTCCAAGTAATGGACTTTATCCCTTTGGCAACAACTGCTGTATTTTCCCTTTATCTGAGTGGAATTTACTTCTAACTGAACTATTTAATTTAAAAAATGCTAATACTTCAAATTGTGATAAAAGATTAAAGCTAATCAGGATAAGCTTGAATGCTGTAGATTCCTTTGTTTAAAAGAAGTAATTTCTGAAGTACTTTTAAAAAAAAGCAATTCTGTGCCAGTAAGAAAAAAGGGAAACTAGGGAACTGACTAGTAACCTTGGCTGGAACAAGAGAGGGGAAACTCAGATTACTGGTATTGAAAGCTTGATCACAAAAAACAGTGGCAGCTAAAACATGCGGTCTTGAAACATGCTTTTTTCCACTCCAACAGCAACTAAGTAAAGGTGGACATTTTTCATAAGAAATCAAATTTCCTCTTCAAACAAATAGATATTGAAAAAAAAAAAAACTTAGAATGCATTTAAAAGCTTATTCATTACAGCACAAAAATACAGTCTGATTTTAAATGACCTAAAGATCTACCCAGAATAGCCACCATAGCTGCTATCTTTAGACAATGATCAAGAAAAAAAAATCAGGGTATGGAGAAAAGGTATTGTTTAATGAAAGACATACCCATTATCCTCAAAGCACAAGAGACCTTGGCACCGACAATTCTTGTTTCACATGTCCAGCCATAATGCCTTATTCAGACTGTTGCTACAGCTTTGCAGACATGCCCACAACTACACTTGATTTACTGACTGATTATCTTCTGTTTCCTTTTAAAGGTAAAGAATGTGTCTAAAGCTGAGTTGGAGAATGTGATCACTTCTTAGAAGGTTCTCTTCCCTCTCTGAACAATGTGAGACTTTTTCAAAGTTATTTTTATGGCATAATAATTTCCTATTTCCCCTGTGTATTAGTAATTTCACTCACCTTTTTCTTTTTTTTCAAAAGACCACTGTCCTAATGCAAACACATCAGTTAATTATTAGAGATTAAAAATGAAACAGGTAAAAGCCTCAATCCTGTCCTCAGAAAAACAGGACAAAATACTGTCTCCATAAAATAGGATATAAAGTAGCACATGGAAAGGAAGGTGGAGGTGGAGTGTGTGAAGAGGCTCGAATATGGAATAGTACTTGGTACTTCATAGATTTTGGGGGCAGTGTTGTTTCATCTTATTAGCCAAGTCATCAAGTTCCTGCTTTTGGACAAAAACAAGTGTTACTGATTTTCTAAGTAAAACAGCTGCAAGATTATTCAAGGCACAGCAGGAAACATGCACCATATTATAACAGAATCCAGTCACTTAATGCACAGCTCCCAGAGAGGCCATGGCCCATTTCTGTACGCGACTACGTGTTCATAAACAGCATACACGATTTTCCTCCCCAAAATCTGGAAACAGAATAAGTGCCTTGCCCTTCAATCTGTCCTAATTTCAGTTAGCACATGGCATTAGATTAGCAAATCTACTCTATAAATTTTCCCCATTTTGCATATCCACTGGTACCTTCCCTCATGTTTTGAGACATAAAATGACCAATACATTGGTAGGAAAATTAATTTTATTTGCAAAATTCAAATTGTCCAGGTAGATCTGTGTGCTAACGGGGTCTGCAGACTGTCATAGTAATAATAATAAGAATATCTCAATATTAAAATAACATAATAATAATATAGAAAAGAAGTAATTTATCTACAGCTGTGGTGCCACAGGAACCATTGTGAGGCCTTGTTTTATTTGACAGCTTCATTAATCCCCAAGAGGCTACAATGTGGGCAACTCTGAGGACACTGAGATACTTCAACATAAATTGGTGAGGCTAAAATGCAGACAGAAAACTGTAAAATTAAACTGACTACAAGAAAAAGCAAGCTACTGCTATGGAAAAGACTGAGAGAAATATTCTGGAACAAATTCTGGAATATATTCAGTGCGATGGCATCATATTTGTAAAGGATCTAAGGATAACAAGCAAGCAGAAACTACAAATAGATTGGTAAGAGTACCAGCAAAGAGACTAATTTAGAATTGGGTTGCATACTTGGAAGCAGTGTATCCTGGAGCAGGAAGGTAATGGTTTGTCTAACATGGCTGTAAGCAGACTGTGCAGCACTTTATTTGTGGACAGCCAACATAGTCCTTCAAACCTGGTGGTGGACCAAACATCAATACTCCCAAGTAATTAATTCTGCCCTACAAATGGAGGTCATATGGTTGCCTGGACATAAAATATAAATGCTTCATCCACACTCTTTACAACCACGTCTGGAAATCACAACAGTGTTCTAGGCATATTACAAGAAAGATCTATGCAAATTGGATGGAATTCACATAAAAATAATAAAAATTCTTTAGGACCTGGAAAGAATCAAAAGGAAATGTTACAAGCCTAAACAAGTGTTACTTTACTTAGCTTAAGCTAAGCAAGTAAAAAGTTCAAAATTCTTTTTTCTTAACATTCAGTTTGATCAGGAAAATTACTTCAAAGGAATAAACCCCAAGAAGGAAAAATAATTGAGGTGATAAAAACTTATATATATACTTATTTAGGAACTCAGAGAAAGCATATACTGAGTTCTAAACTAGAGGTAATTGTCCTAACAGAAAAAAATATAGCAGGCATCTGAAGCTTCAGTATAATGTATACATTCATATATGACAGCGACCAACAGAGATGGACAAAATATTTAATGGAGCTCTGCCATCTCTAAGCTAATCTTAAAACATTTTAAGTTTACTCTTATAGCAACACTCCTCTTTCCTTCTGAGAAACAGATGGCTGTTTGTGATCTACATATGTGCTGGGGCTTCTTTCACTTTGTCTGATGCATGAACAAGGAATGCCTCCCATAAGTCAGACTACATGGCAGAAAAAAACGGAGCATCTAAAATTAAATGGCTTTCACTCCTTACCATCCAAACCCATTTCTGTGATTCATTCACAGAAACCCATTTCCCATTTTAAAACAACAAAAATTCAAATAATAACCACATACTCATGTGTATTTGGCTACAGAAGTTATAGAAGAATGATAGGGCTTTTGGCAGTTATAGTACTTGAAAATTTTCCATTATGACATCCTTCTAATTACTTATTATTTGAACCATTTGGGCTAACTGTTTTCACACCAGACGTATTTCTCAATGGAGACTTTCAACTAAATGCTTCAGATATTCATAAAAACTAGAATATGAAAAATTATGTTTCACTTGCCTGTTTAAAAGCAATTCTTACAATCATATACCTGAGCTGCATTGTGTGGAACAGAAATTTCAGAGTATGGAGGGATTGGTAGCTCTTCCTGTAAAAATAAACCTATTACTTTGATTTTTTTTTTTTAAAGCTATTCAAATGTTCAACCACTTTTCTTTGTATACTCTGTTGAACATACCATTTCCCAAAATAGTAGTAATGCTCAAATGTTATATGTCATTACACACTGTTTTCTCTTTTGAGTCCATTCCCCACTTATACAGTCATCAGTACAAAGCAATAGGCAAAAGGTCTTTAAATTACGCTGGTTCAGGAATGCAAACAACTCTAGCACTATCCCTCAATTATCTAAGACTTAATCAGTTCATCTTAATTAAATTTCATCTATGAAATTCTCACTGTCATATATGCAATCTCTAAACGCCACTTACTGCTATACTGTTAACTGCTTCTCAACAATGTATGTTCTTGTTACACTAAAGTTAATTCCTTATGCAATCCTGTAATTATTTCATTCTTAACAATAGGTCATTTTCCAAGCATGGAAGGGAACCTCAATCACTTCTTGACATATAGAATTCTGTCAGCTAAGAGCAGATCAGGAATCTCATCTTTACAATTAAGTGTTTACTGGGCCTCTTCTTACATGATGCATATGCTGCTTCTCAATTAACTACACTTTCTCAATTTTTTCAAAAAGTGGCATAGTCCTACATTATTACACATTATTTCTTTATTAATGTTTATGCTTAAATTTATATAATTTTCTTGAATACTTATGCATTTTCCTGTAGGCACATTCAGCAGCAGGGTTTTCTGATACAGGGCAACGGCAAGACCTGAAAATATTAGAAAAAAAATTATTAAAAAAACAACAAAGAAAAGGATAACTTTCAATGAAAACCATTTGAAATATAAATTGCTAAATGGAAACAGGAAACAAAAATAGTCAAAGGTAGTTTGCATTTTCATATAAAGATTATATATATGAGTTTGTACATACAACTCATTTACAGATAGTAACATATACATGAGGCCACAACATATGTTGGAAGGGTTGTCTTTTACACTGCTGCCCAGATTTTCTGAAACAGAAAGTTGTACCATCTTCATGGTACACAATGTGTTTTGTACAATGAGGATGAGAACTCGTTTATCCTAATGGCTTAAGTGTCTGCATTGATTAGAGGAACCCTTTATTGAAATGTTCAGGGATATACATGCAGTCCTTCTAGAATTTTGATAATCAGGTGCAGTCATGTGCAATAACCAGCAAACATCATATAACCTTTTCCATAATCACATCAATCTCCATAGTAAAATTTACAAATATGCTCTGCCCTGCTGCTTTCACTGAGAGAACAAATCCATCTGTCCATTGGATAGAAACTTTCTTTCATGGAAAGTTCATTCCCAGTTTATGTCTAATCATTCTACATTGAGAGTGTTCTTTGGCTTAAATATTTTTTTCTTCTTTCTTAACTCCAAAGTTTTAGATCTTATTTGATATGCTGTTCTCCTTCAAATTTAAGGTTATTAGCAACTTCTATTTATATGCTAACTAGGCCTCTCCTAAAGGCATTAAATGGGCAGACTCCACCTGGAGCCAACTTCCAGTTTTACAGTCCCTCTCTCTAAACAATCCACCAGAACTTCTCATCAGCGTTTCTTTACGCTATGCATCTTCCTTTTTTCTCATATGACACTATACTGAATCTTTATATGAAGCACAGATTAAATCTGATTATGGTGGTGCTTGGATGACAGTTGGACTGGCTGATCTTGAAGGTCTCTTTCAGTCTTGATGATTTTGTGAAATTTATTTAATTTTGGAAAAGAATTATTTTATTTTAAAAATACACAGTTACCCAAACAGAATTTAATGTTACTACACCAAAGATATATCTCTTTTTTTTACTCCTATGCCTTTGCATGTCCTATGTCATAATTAATTTCCTATGTCCCATACAATGCCCATGGACTCTCATTCAAGCACATTTGTGATTTTCCAATCACATGGCACTGTTCTTGCTGTTCTTGCCCTGAGAGGTTTATTAAGAGTCTTTGCTAAAAGACTTTTTTGATACTTCTAATATTTTCATAATTGAGACCTAGTTTCATTGTCTCATCAGGTTTCTAGGGACAAGACACTGATAGTAATCCCACTGACTACACCTCAGAGCCTACCGCCTAGCCTGTAGCTAGTGACTGAGAATTAAACCAAACAAATACATGTCATTAATTAGGATCTTAAGCATTCTTTCCAAAATACTGTTACCCCTACAAATTAATTCAGCAGCCTAAGAGCCACTTTGAGGCAGTCTGGTATTCACAGGTTGCTTAATTCCTTGCAGTTCATATACTGCCATTAGATTTATATCCGGTAATATCCAGAGAGTAACTGACTTTCAGTTGGTCTGATGCACATGATGGTATTGCTTCACATTTTGGCTTTAGTGGGTTTAACTACCTGGAGTGTAAGCAAGGCTTGTCAGAACCCTGAAATGAGGATTTCTTGCACTGGGTGCATACAGAGCCTCAGAGTCTAAAAAGACTATGGACTGTCACACATGATAAAACAAGTACGCATCTGGCAGGGCAGAACTATACAGCACAGCACCACATATTTCAGCGTGAAGATTTAGATCTTCTTCATTCACTTAGGCAGTGGGGCCACACTGGAAAATAACCTTCCTGTGTAATGCAAACAGTCTGACTGTCTAGGCTGGGATACCAACTGGATGGATCACATATCACTCTTTATCCATGTGTCCAGGTTTTCTCCCTGCAGAAACTGTGTTTATGTCACCTGCAAAAACAGCACCCAAGAACATGAGCCCAACTCAGCTCTCATTCTGAAATAACAGCTTGGATAAATCCCCTGACTGAGAGGCCCCTGACTCCAAGATTTCAGATCACAGACCTCAGAAATACTGAACATCCTTGAAATCAACAGGAACTCAAACATGACTGACAAAGTGGGTTTTGAAGTTAAGATGTACTGCTGGAAATTTTACCTTTGTGTATAGTCTAAACTCTTATCATCAAATTTTGTTGCACTCGGCTACTATATAATAGATATTTGAAAATGTGGATTTTCCTTTGGCCTCCATCATGTGTAGTCACTACATGTGTCTGTTTATATTTGCATTTATAATTTTTTGTGAACTGCAGATATCATTTTGTGACCAGTTTTTTTAAGTAGCTACAAAGTAAGCATTAAACAAAAAGAAAAACTGACGTGTCTTTTGTTTTAGAAAACAGGGCAAAGCTTTATTGATTTTACTCTATGGAGAAATTATGACTTAAAAGACAGCCATCAGTTATGCTGATAAATAATACTATTAATACTCAAATTTTGATTGTACAGCTGTTTAGCTGTGCATGATTAGGACCAGTTATATATTCAAGAGTGATTATTTTCATGCAAATACTTGGCTGGCTAATGGGGAGAACAGCTGCTGCTTAGCAACTGGAGGAACAGAGAAAGGGGGTGACTTGCTTTATAAAAGAAAATGGCTTGAAACCTTAAGAGAGAGAACATACAGTGTTTGGAGATACCAGAGAAAATGAATGGTAGTGCTGTTTACGAGGATGTTTCCTTTTACAATTACTGACACCCTAGGCAAACAGCATTTTCAGGTAATGAAGTGTAAACTACAAGAAAATTTATATATCATATATGCATACACATGTGTGAGCGACCAACAAATAAAACAACTCCTAAAAACAAATACTGACACACAAATTGAAATGTAGGAAACCCAGAAAGAGATTTTGTCTCTGTCATCTATTGAAGGGTTAAACCAATTTTCAGACTTCAACAACTTAAAACTACCGCAAACCAAGCTTTCTGGAAGAAGTGCTCTCTTTATTTCTGCTGCTCAATCTCAGTCCCTGCACTGCCTCCTCCTCTGTGCAAGCACAGGCTTTCACACCTCTACATAATGAAGCAGATCAAGGACCTGATTGAGGTTAAAACTAACCCATATTTCTTAGTGGGATTGCTTTTATCTGGCTCAGTTTCCAAGCCAAGTTTCTTGTGCAGCTTTTCAAATGCTTGCACTGACATGAGGAGGAGGGCAGGGGACCTCCTGTGACAGCGCTGACTCAAACCTTTACTGAAAATACAGTCTTACCTTGGTGCGACCCTGCAGACAAACCTACTGACTTGACTGCAAGACAAAACTGAAAGCAGAAGTGAGCTGCAGGAAACTAGGGAAACTGAAAAGGCACCACTCAGAAAGCATGCAAGTTCCACAAAAGTGTCTGCACAGGTCTAATGTACATGTGGATTACACTATTCATATCAAAAAGGAAAGCCACTTTCTTTTTTTTTTTTTCTGACTAACATTCAACATTTTCAGAAATCAAATTAATACCTCATATGAACAAGAAACTGGCTCTAGGTTAGGTATCAATTTTTCTTTCTGATTTCAAAGCACGGTTCTCCCTGATTTAATAAACAACATAAAAAATGTAATTTTAAATAGAAGACTCTGCATTACATGCTTAAGCAAATCCTGCTTTATGCTTCCAAGAAGTTAGTTATTTCAGCTTTTTACACTATTTTACTGTGGGCAACTGTTTCTCTTCAGCAGGACTCCCAGGTATGAACTTGTGCTACATCTCACATACCACACTCATTTAGGAGAAACCAGAATCCACTGGTGGCTCAAATGTTTTGGTTTATCCACCAGCCCAGTGGAGGGACAGATACAACATCATGTTCTCCTCCTGTGCAGATGACAACAGAATACAGCAGTGGACTGGTACCCCCCAGCACAGAGGAGGACTACTGATCTACCTTCAGCTCATGCAGGCATCAGACCACATCTGCCAGTGTTCAAAGACATTAAACTGTCTGTGAAATGCACAGTGGTGGGAAGACACATTGCTCAGCAAGTTAAGATCATGTGAACAGAAAGAAAACAGAGCATGGAATGGAGTAACACAAGAACTGTTACTGTCCCTACCAAAGTTCTACAGAAAATTAAGGAACTGGATTAGTGAGGGAGCAGTACAAAATGTATTCAAATAACAATAGTTAGAGATGCTGTTTGTTAACGTGCCCCACAAGTAAGCTCCTAGTGATCTATCCGCCTTTGTGAAATCTAAGTATTCATAAAAATATTTTTGCAGTTCCAAAGGTTTTCCAAATATTAGCTTTGCAGATGTAAACCATTGTCAAAAATTGAAGTTGTAGCTCAGTTATTCTTTAGATACATTGGAAATAGTTTGGATTTTAACCCTATTTCAACCACTTCTCTGACACAAGATTTCTTGATGACTAGGTAGTTGGATTTTCTTTTTCTGTTCACATAAAAATGAGTTTAAGGAGGAAAACAGATGTGAGCTAGAGAAAATAAACAGCTTTAAAAGAAAGAGTAGGAAACCAGTTACCCTTGAGTAGACAGGCAAGCTTCCTGTTCATTACAATGAAAAAATGAAGGGTAGCAACTGCCTGACCTGTCTTTTGTTCAAATCTAAACCCGAAACACATGTAAGCAAATGCAAAACACGTGTTCTACATATTGGACGTTTGTCAGGTTTTATAGATTTGCACATTTGTCTCGTATCATCCAGTCCTGCACGCACATGTATCAGCACCACTCTGAGTGCGTTTGAGAGCATTTGGCCTTTTAATTGGCTCATCTCCCACTCCCACAAACTCTTTGGATATTTGCTGTGTTTGGGGGTTTTTACCCCCGGATCTGCAGCTCTCAGACAGAGACTGCAACATGAACCTTAAACCTAAACTCAAGGTTTTTTCACTGCCTCACCCATGGTTTTCAATAAAAACCTGCACGAGAACGCTGCAAACCGCAAAGTAAGCTCTCATAAAGGGCAGAGGAGGAGGCAGAGGAGCAGGGGCAGCAGCAGCAAGGGGGGGACGCGGCCGCTGCGGAGCCGAGCCGCCCGCGGGGACGCGGGGACGCGACCCCACCCCCGCCGCTCCGCCGCAGCGCGCCCGGCCCCGCCCCGCCCCCTCCGCGCGCGCGGCCCCGCCGCCAATCGCCGCCGGCCCTCCGCAGCCCCGGCCCCGCCCCCTCCGCGCCGCGCGCGCTCACCCTCACAGCCTGCGGGCGAGCGGGCGCTCCGTCCCCTCCGCCCGGTCCCGTCCCCGTCCTCGCCCTCATCTTCTTAAGGTGTTTTTTTTCTTTTTGGCTGGCCCCTGCGGCGTGGGGAGACTCACCTCCCCGCCATTCAAAATGGCGGTCGACCCAGCTTAACCCCGTCGTGTTCCGGCAGCGCTGCCTCTCCCGCCCCATCCGCGGCTCGGGATTCCGCAGCCTCACCCCCAGCCCGCGCGGCCGATCGCCGAATCACCGAGGCCGTCCCTCTCTCCCTCCCTGCCTCCTCCCTCGCCACCAGGGGAGGCGATACAAAGATATTTTTCCCCCCGCTCCCACGCGCGCTCGCGCGCAGCCTGCCGAGCCCAACTGAAAGGTGGGAGCGGGGGAGCGCGCGTGTGTGTCGGGGAGTGACGGACACCTCCTCCGCTCGTTGAGCCCCTTTCCCCTCCAACGCATGGCCCGTCCGCCCCCGTCCCCATCCTCCCAGTGGTTGCATCCGTGACGACATCATCATGGCAACAGCAGCTGCAGCCCGGGGCCGGGGCGCCGCCGTCGCCGCCGGGGCGTCCGCGGGGCACGAGCCCGCGCTGTCCCTGAGGGGCGCGCGGCCGCACGGGCTGTAGGAGCGCGCGGGGGGCGCGCCGCCGCGCACGCGCCCAGAGCGGCGGCATCGGGCGGGGGGAGCAGAGACACAGACAAGGCGCGCGCGGGGCTGCGCGCGCTCCCGCGGGCGGGCGAGGAGCGGCAGGCGCGGGGAGTGCTGCGCTCGCGCGCGCGCTCGCTGCGGCGGCAGCAGCGGCGGCGGCGGCGGGCGGGGGGAGCCGTGCGGGCTCCGCGCTCGCTCCGCGCTCGCTCGGTGCTGTGCTGGTGCCTCGGCGGCGGCGAACAAACATGTTCTCAGTGCGGATCGTGACTGCCGACTACTACATGGGCAGCCCGCTGCCCGGCCTGGACCCCTGCCAGTCCCGCTTCCGAGAGGCCCCGGCCAAACGGGTGCCCGTCGTGAGAGTCTTCGGCGCCACCCCTGCAGGTAAGGGATGACCCCCGCCGCCGCCACCGACGGGCGGGAGGGGACGTCCCCCCGCTGCGGCGCCGCGGGTCGCGCTGGCGCCGGCCCCGCCGCCGCCCACTCCGCTCCCGCTCTTTGTGGCTGGGTCGCGCCCCCCCTCTCCGCGCCCGGCGCCGCCGCTGCGGCGCGTCTCACCTGCCAGCGGCGGCCGCGGCGGCGGCAGGGCAGCGGCGAGGAGCGGGGACCTGCCCCGGGCGGCGCACCGCGCCCGCCCGGTGGCGGCGGGGGCTGCGGGGCCGCCGGGGCTTTGTGCGGGGCTGCCCCGGGAGAGCTGCGCGGCTGTGCAAACACCGGGAGCGGCCCGTGCCGCCCTCGCTCCCGGTGCCCACCGCCGCTCTCCTGCCCTTCCCGGGAGCTCTCGCTGCGAGAGGGCGAGCGGACAAGGGGAAGCCGCTAAACGCGGGCACAAGCGGGACTTGTGCGGCACTTGGGAAGTGCGGGCTCGTGTCGCGGCACGGATCGCGCACGGCCGGAGGCACCGGTGCTGCACTGCAGAGAGGAGCGTCCTGAGCGCCGGCCACATGTTGCCCCCCGAGACTCCCGAATGTCACATGCCACTTCACTGCCTCTTCGCCGTGTGGCCTTGTGCTTACAGCCGTCCCGCGTCTCAGATGTGTTTCTGACCAATACAAACAAATACATTCTCAGAACAAATTTCTAACAAAGTAAATACTTAGGAAAATTAATTTTATATGTATTGTAGTTTGCCCATACGTTAAAATATTAAATTGGAAAAACCCTGGGCTTTTGAGATAGTCGACATAAGCATAGTAAGCATCATTGCTTGTGATCTCTACATTTAGGCTGTGTAATGCTGACCTTGGGAATTAAGGTATTTCTACATATTTTATTGACTGGCGTGGTGAAAATTATCTATTGATGCACATACAATGAATCTTATGCATGACAAAAAACATGTAATAAAAGAGCATAGCAGAGATGTCTTTCCCTTAGGCAGTTATTATACTAGAGCAGTTACTTTGTTGTATTTTTTGTCGGCTTGTTTTTTTTTTTTAATCCAGAATTAACTGTCTTCTCTGTTTAAGCACAGAGGAATGAGACATATTCAAGATGTTGTGTTCTGATGAAACTACAGCTCCAAATTATTAAGTGAATGAGTGGGATTAATAGATACAACATTGAAATAGTGGGACCTATTTTATTGTAGCTCTAATTCTGCATACAAAGGAGATATTATGTAATAATATTTATGTAATGGCAGGAGTAACTATTTCATGATTAAAAAATGTGGAGCCTGAGGTTGTTGGCAGGTAGCAGGATTTTTGTGCATGCATGTGGTTAACTCATTAAGGCTTATTTACTTTTAAGAAAATGTTTAGGCTATGCCATATCATGAATGTGGCATCATAAAGTAAACAGTGAAGTAGTTTAGTTGTCCAGCTATTAGGAATACTGTAGGAAATCCCTGGCTTCCCCAACCATAAACTTTAGTGTCAGTTTGCATAATAGAAATGTTTCTAATTTGTCTTCATTAGAGAAACAATTCACTAGAGTCTGCAAAAGCAGTGTTACTTGTCTGTCCTATTTATTTCCTTTTTAAACTTTTAAATTTTTTTATTTCTTGTACCTTTAGTAATGTTTGCTGTTAAGCTTCATGAGCTTCTTACTGCATCTCTGCAGCATTTTTTTTTTCCTTTTTAGAAAAGCAGACATATGTAATTCTCTCTCTTCAGAGGTGTTGGACCTAAGCACTCCTTGTCAGAAGTACTCTGACAGTGATTTTCAGGCTATTTCTTGAGAGCTGAAATTTAAAGTGAAGTGTAATCACTTACATCTACACCGACATTTTCTTTGAGGAAAAAGAAATAGTGAAAACAACTTTTAGCATACTGTCTAAGACAATGGGATGTCCTTATTGTTTGTCTTACAGGCAGTGTGATGCTTTTCTTCACTTGAGTTGGTCTGGGTGGGAGCAACCCTTTCTCATTGGGTTTAATGTGTGTGCCTTGCCTCCAGGAAAGGTGCTCAGTTGCCTTGTTTCCTCCATGGCAGCAACCTATTATGGCTGTATTGGCTGCTCCACCTCCAGCATGATTAACTTTGCACGACTCTTAGTGTGTTTATAGCTGTGTGCCCAAGCTGTGCAGGTAATTGGGAGTCAGGGTCAGAACAGACTCCAAATGTCACCTGCTGAGTGAAGGGGGTTTGATTGGAATGTGGCAGTGGCTTATGCAGACGTTCAGAAAGTCAAACATTTGGCACTGCTGCATCCTTATGTCCACCAGCAGCTAAGGACAGGGGTCCTGAAGGCACCCACCTGTGTTTGCTGCCCCATCTTCTGCACTCAGTGAAGTGTGAGAATGACAGGGATTGCCAGTGTTACCTTTGAAGGTTTTTATGTAATCCAGGACTCAACAATTAACTTGTAAAGGTTTACTGGTACAATCTATAAAATGAAAGTGGCTTGTGGTTGGGAGAAGAAAAAGCCAGACTTTTAATTAAGAGTAATGGAAGGATCAGCTTCTA
Organism: Taeniopygia guttata; assembly: GCF_048771995.1. Classification (NCBI taxonomy): domain Eukaryota; kingdom Metazoa; phylum Chordata; class Aves; order Passeriformes; family Estrildidae; genus Taeniopygia; species Taeniopygia guttata. The sequence goes on along the minus strand of NC_133027.1, from coordinate 47,478,293 downwards.
GAATAGACTGTGCTGGCAATAACATTTGACAACTTCTTTATGTATTTTGAGGAAGAAATCTTGTCTTTGGTAAGGCTATGCAAATTCTGTCTTGATGTCCTACATCTTTGCATAGTGAGAGCTTGAAAGACGAGGAATTTGATTTTGTTTAAGCCAAAAGATCTGCCTGCTATATTCTGCTATTTTGTGAAATAAAGAGTAAAATTCTGATTACAGTAGCAAAAGGTAAAGTGAGCTGGTTGAGCCATTTCATCCAGTTTTAGCTGTTTAAGCAGACTGGCATGTCTGTTGACATTGTGATGTGGACAAAAGTATAATTTCAGAAATGCTGCAACACTGCCATGGTGGTAATACAATGAAAGCAGTGTTGAATTAATGCTTTATTGTACAAGAGAATAGATATTATCTGATACACCAGTATTTGTAGCTCTAAGGGAGTCTCATAATATTGCTGCTTTTACATAAAAACAATAGGTTTTAATTCACTAGGTAATGCTCAAGTGTGAAACAAAGTCACATTCTATTCTCAGGCAGTATGGGCTGCTAACTAGTACTTTTGTAAATGCTCTTTGTAAAAATAGAAAAAAACTGAAAAATTGCAAGGCCTGTTGTTTAGAGTGAAATCATAATGAAAATTTATTTTGCTCTTAGCTGAATTGTCACTTCTTGAATTGTCATTCCTGTTGCTAATCTGAATCTTGTTAAGATTTTTGCAACCACATAAATACCTGAATTTATAGCTTCAAAATAGATATATTTAAGGTAAGACATATCTGTAATCATAAAAGTCATGTATGTGTATAGTTTTGTTTGGGAAGAGGTAAATTCAGTAGATCTTAGTCATTGGATCATGAAAGCTGTGTTGGAAGGGACCCATCAGGATCATCGAGTCCAACTCCTGGCCCTGTGCAGTGTGCCTGAACGTGTTGTCCAAATTCTTCCTGAACTCTGTCAGGCTTGGTGCTGTGACCACTTACCTCGGGAACCTGTTCCTAGGCAAGGAAAACCTTTTTGCTGATATCAAACCTAAACCTTCCTCGATGCAGCTTCATGCCACTTCCTCGAGTCCTGTCACTGGTCATGAGAGTGAAGAGATCTGTACCTGCAGCTCCTTCATAAGGGAGATATAAGACGGCAATGAGGTCTCCCCTCAGTCTCCTCCAGGCTGAACAGACCAAGCAGATCTCAGTTGCTCCCCATGTGGCTTCCCATCAGGACCTTTCACCATCCCTGTGGCCCTCCTTTGGATGCTTTCTAATAGCTTAATGACTCTTGTTCAATTTGCTGTTGTCCGGAACCCCCAGGTCCCTTTCTGCACTGCTGCTCTCCACCTCCTTTTTTCCTTATCTAGAGACAAAACCAGGGTTGCTCCATCCCTGGTGCAGAATCCAGCACTTGACCTTGTTAAACCTCCTATGGTGGATGGTTGCCCATCTCACCGATTTGTCAAGATCTCTCTGCAGGGCCTGTCTGCCCTTGAGGGAGTCAGCAGCTCCTCCCAGTTTAGTGTAGCCACAGACTTACTTAGCCTTCTTTCAAATCCTTTTTCTGAATCGTTGCAAAGCAAGCACTGTAAGTCACCCTAAGCCTCATTCCAAATCTGTATTAAATTTAGGTGGTCTCAGAAGAAGATTGCTATCTCATTTGCTTCCATTTAGCTGGTACTGTGAAGATTTATTTACTATGAGGTCTGTTGTGGTGTATGGGGGTATTCAAGCTTTGTTTTGTTTCTGACTAGTTCTTGGCTATTTCAAGCTCTTAGAGTCTGTCCTCAAGATTTCACTGACCACTTCAGAACATGTACGTGAATGCTCAGTTAAGTGTTTCTGTCAGGTGCTTATTCAGCTGCAGAAAGAACCAAGCCGTAAATCCATTCATAAAAAAAATCAGGGAGACTAGATGAACTGGGTGTCATTTTAGGAGAGACATTAATAAGCAAGCTGAGGTTGCTAAATTATCACTTCGCGTAACAAGACGAGCACAAGTAGCAGAGGATACCACTCATAAATCACATAGGAGATACCTGTTGGTGTGTGATAATGAGTATTGCCAAACAGATAGTTGAAATATTAGCAAAAAAAAAAAAAAAAACAAAATCATTTTGATGTGAGTGTGATTTGAGGCTGTTATGTGATAAATTTTACAAAAATAGGTTCACATTTTTAAATTGCTTTTGAAGGATGTTAGGCTGAAAAATATGTGTTCAGTTGACAGGAGGGCATTTGGAGAAGGCAGATTAGGAATTTACATAGGAAAAAGCAGTGTGTCATTTGAGGAGTACTATAACTGCTGTCCTCAACTGCCTCTTTATGTATTTGTCTTGTTTGCAGGGGTTTTGTATTTTACATTATGAAATTGCTGATCCAAGAAAGAATCTTACTCAGGGCAGCATATAAACCCAGTCAAAAAAAAAAGAATGTTTTTAAGTTACTCTTATATGTTTTTTGATTACAAGTTTTTCTGAGGCTAAATGTAATACAGAGTAGGGGCTTACAGTCATCAAAATCTGAGTGTATTTCAGGTAGACATCTAAGTTTGGTGCTTTCACTTCTTGGTTTTCTGAGAGGGGGGAAGAAAAGCAGAGGCAAAAGCTCCAGCTAAAATCTGGCTCCCTTCCAGCAGCAGTAGCTCTGGTATGACTCAGTGAAGGGGCCTGCTTATCTTCTTTCTTCTGTTCTTACCCCTCCCCTTTCCCCCTTCACTGACCTGGCTAGGCTGTATATCTGATCCCATCCAATGTCTGCATCTTTCTGTACTCTTGTTATTGCTCATTTGAGAAGGACTGAATTCACTGCAGGATCTTGCTGCTTTCCACGCTCAGCTCATGATGAACTTTTCCTCTCCCCATTTTCACTACCGTTTCAGACACTGTCCCCCACAGTGGTCATTCCCTGTAGCTTCCTTAGTTTAGTGTTCACAGATGAGCATCGTTCCAGTTGCTGCTACTTCCCATATTCTGTTTCCCAGAAGCGGGTACTACTTCTTGCTAACACTTCCACTTTCTTCTGTGGCTTCACAGTGAGAGGATGCAAAAGAGGATATAGCCATTGTGGTGAGGCTTGTGCCTTTGCTTTACCTTTCTACAGCCTTTCCCAAAACATAGCAGTGTACAACTCTTGATAAAGGGTTTTTCTGTGGGCTACGGCATGGGCTAAAAGATTTTTGCGTTGTACAGTGTAGCTTCACTTCTAGCATAACGTTTCTGTATCTTGCACTGACAGGCTTCTCATACTTCTGAAGAACTGTTTGAAAAATTGTCTCATGTATCAAAAGTTTAAAATTTCTAAATTGTTGGGTTTTGGTGGAGATGGGGGTTTGGTGGGGTTGCAGGGTTTGGTTGGGTTTTTTTTAAGAACCTTCTGAATTTTTTGTTGTTGTTTTTTTGGTTTTTTTTTTAAGAGGCATTTGTTACATTCTTTGTATAGACGGCCTGCTGAATTTTTTGAGCATCAGAGGCTGTCTGAATAAACTGAGATTCTGCTTCACTAGCATGGAACTTAAGTAGCCAGTTTCATACTTGTCTGTATACAACTCACTAAAATTCTGTTTCTTAACTAATATTTTGCTTCCTATTGTAGAGTACCTCTTGGTCAAGTCAGTGAATATTTTTGTGCTGTTGTAATTCAGTGGAAAAAATACATGCATAACTGACCCTACATGCTTAAAACTCAATCAGCTGCAGACTTCAAAGGGTCCCACAAAGTAGTTGCATCTATATTGAATCTGGGATTGGTTTTTATGATTAGTGTCCCTGGAAGTAGACCAGGAGCTTATCTATCTCACCTATAATTTCCAGTTCTGTTACATATTTCTTAAGGGTGCTTTTCAGCTGCTGGTTGAAATATATTCTTTTTCAGTGTGTAAAATGAACCTCCTCAAAATAGCACACTAGTCTGAAAATAGTTGTCTGTCTTAATTTTACCAGAGAAGCACATGCATATCACAACTGAGGTTGGCAGGATGAGATGATGTGTAAACACTCAGTGAGAAACAGCTCCTGCTTAGTAATTTTTGCAGTCTGAGTAGACAAGATAAATCTCTGAAAGAAGGGAGCAGGTGTGATAATACCATGCTATCAATTTCTTCTCAGTCTCTCATATTCAGTGTTCCAGTATTGATCATTTAATAATAACCTCTTCTACTAACTGTTGTCATTACCTTGGTTTTGTCCTTTACCCTTGGTTGACTTGATTGACCTCTGTGTGCAGTGGACCTCTGAGAAGCATGATGGTGAACATATAACCATTTGGAAGGAGGCAATACGAACATTCATACTAAAAGATTTATAGTCAATGTTCCATCTCACAAATGAAGCAGCTAAAATTTTTAATAATGATTGGACAGAGTCACTAAAGATTCAGTCTCATGTCACAGAAGACCTGCTCATCAAACTCTCAGGACAATTAGAAGTTGAAAAATTTTTTTCTTCTTAAATTACACCTGAAAGAGGCTCTGTTATCTCCAGCTATTGCAAAGCCAGTATCTCAGCCTCCTGGTCTGTCATCACTGGATATTGAGATGATGACTGATGAACTTGCTTCTTTGCCTTTTCTGTGGGGAAAATTGTTTCACTATATTGAATTATCTCACATTTCAGGAGCATGTTCTTAACAGACAGGAAGGTATACTTGTGTAAAGAAAAGGGTCTCACATCAAATAAATAGCAGAACTGTTAGTACATTGAAGAAGCTGGTGTCTACAAGCAGTGTTATTTCTGCTACTACACTGACAATAACAAAATAATGTGAACAGTAAATTAATGTTCTTTTATATGTTGACCAAAGTTACAGTTGTGGTAACAATTATAATGTTAAGGCGTAGGCTTGGTTAATAAGGGCCAGGGATTGATTGCAAAGATCTGCTGTGAAATATGTATAGTTACACGTAATCACACTATTATTTCCAATACCTATATGTATTCTGGTGAAACTAATAATTCTGAAGAATATAGTGGAATAATCAAGTATGTGAACTTGCAAACAGGCAGTATTTTTCTGCCAGTGATACAGTTAAGACTGAGAATAGAGCCCAAAATATACAAGAACCTCAACAAATACCAGAAAAGTTTGTACCAGATATAAGGACTGTGTGAAATGTCACTTCTTGCATAGGCTTCATTCATGCATGTTTGTTAAGGCTCTTTTCTTTCAAGAGCTGCTTTTTATTGCAGGGGGGTTATAAGGTATGCAGAAGTTTGTGTGTTTTTTGGCAGGGCATTTAAATAAAACTTCACACTTGCTGGCTGGGCTGAGCCATATGGCTTATTAAGGAACCATTTGATGTCTGTATGTTGCAGCCTTCCTGTGATCAGTATGCAGACAGCCATTTCGGAGAGCTTCTTCCCCAACTCATATATTTGCAGCCTGTCATGTTGACTGCATGTTTATGAGTTCATGTTATGTTACTTCTGTGTATATGTACATGCCTTCTCTGGTTTCAGGCTGGGGAGACATCGTCCTTGGAGGCACTAAAAGTTCTTGGGGTGAGGTCCTGGGCAGCCAGCTCTAGGTGGCCCTGCTTGGGCAGGGAATTTGGTCCAGGTGACCTCCAGAGGTCTCTTCTGACCTCAACCATTCTGTGATTACAGAGGTTACTCTTGTCAGTAGTGAGTATCCAGGTGCTCTGTACAGCCTGTTTGTGTTTCCAGGTAAGCACAGTTGAATTCAGAGGGTGTGGAAAGGTTGCTGTCTTTAAGCTGATTGCCCTACGGCTGTGAAAGTTACTGGAAGGTTTTGGTGTTGGTGAAAACTGATTAAGATTTGGAAAGAGGAAGAAAAGAGAATATTCAGTACAGAGACCATTGCTAACCTGTGTTTGTCTTTTAGTGACATGTTTTTTTCCTAAAAATTAGAGAAAAAGTAGGAGCAGCCCTGCTTATTTATATCCAGGTTGTGCCTCTGTGCTGTTTGCTGACTAAACCAGTGTTTACTACAGAAAAGTTGCATGTCCTATTTTAGGTGCAATAACAACGTGTGGTACTCAGCATGAATATTGAAAGGACTGTGGAATGTTGCACCTAATCCATAATACCTGACACTACACCTCAGGGGAGGTTTACAATAGAAGTTTTCCGAGTTTTATATAATGAGATGTATAATGAGTCTTTCATTTTGTGTTTGAAACTACCCAGGTGGGTTTCTGCATAGCACAGATCTTATTAAGCAGTGAGAATTGGAAACTGAGTCAGCCCTCATATTGGCAGGTACTGCCTTCAGATCAATAATGAACAAATTTTTATTTCTACCACCCCTATTATGCTTATTAACCAGATGATGAGGCTATTTTCTGGAGTTTTTGGTACAGAAACGTCTGTATTTTCTTTAGAAAAGTTACATATTTAAGCTAGCTAAAATGTTACAAGATACTTGATGACTCATTCTTTATGTTTTTATATGTCTTTGTCCATTGACCATTAAGCAGATGGATTTGTGGCATTCACATTTGTAAGCAGTGAAGCCTATTTTGCTGTCTGTAGGAAATCAGAAGAGACTACAGGCAGATTCTTATGCTGAGGTAAAATGAATCTATGGTATCAAATATTTTAGTGTTTGAATTAGCTTTGTGGAACTGACACTTAGCCATCTTTATTGGGGATTACCTGTTTATCTGTTTCTTACATTAGAAGTGTGTTTTCACTCTCAGATTAATGTTCATGTCAGAAGGGACATCTCTAGAGATTGTCTAGTTAGTCCAAGCACCATGCACAAAGCAGGACTTTCTAGAAAATGACGCAGTCTAAGTGACTTACAGTGTTTGACCACACTCACAACACACCAAACCAAAAAAATAAAGAAAACCATCAGACTTTTTTTAAAGTTTCTTGTGTTTTAGTTTATGCTCATTGCTTCTTGTCCATTCATTGAGTGCCACTGAGAAGTCAGACTCACTCTTCTTTAGTACTTCCTATCTGGTATTTATACACATCAATAAGATCTTCCCACTTTGTCTTCCTGCGGCTACAAAATCCTGACTTACTCAGCCTTCCCTTGTAAGTCCAGTGTTCCCAGCCCTTAATTGTCTTTATGGCCTGACTCCAGTATGTCCATGTATAGTGCTGGAAAACCCAGACCTGAAGCTAGCACTCCAGGATGCATCTCATCAGTGCTGAGTAGAGGAGAAACACCTCGACCTGCTGGTGTTACTCTTCCTAATGTTGCTCAGGAACTCTTTGGTCTTTATGGCTGCTTGTTTACATTCAGGACCCTGGGTCCTTTTTATCAGAGCTGCTTTCTAAACAGTCTGCCTCCAGCCCCTCCCCAGGTTAAGACTTTTCATTTCTCCTTGTAGGGCTTGATGAAGTTCTGCCTATTTCTTCAGCCGGTTATGAATGTCAGCATGACCCTCTGGTGTATAAGGCACTCCTCCAGATTTTATCATATGCAAACTTGCTGAGGTACACCTGTTCAACGTCTAGGTCCTTAATGAAGATGTTGAACAACATTGGCCTGAGTTTTGACCTCTAAAGTACACCACAAATGACTGGCCTCTGTGATCCATTATTGCAAGGCTGCTTCTCCACACTTAAAATTCATTCCTCACTGCATAACAGTCAAATCTGTTTTAGATATCTCCAGTGTTTGTCTTGTTATCCCTTCTTTCTTTAACATGCCATCCTATGAGATGAAAGTATAAGCACTGCATCTCAATTCTGATTACAGCAAGATTTTTTTGTAGCATTTATAAAACCTCTATAAGATATCTTGGATATGTTATGACTGTGTAAAATTAATAAATCCTGGATCTGGATTTTCTAGGTTTTGATGGTATGTTTTACCTGATGGAAAACAAGAGAATTTTGTAAAATAGCTAAATATAAGTCATCATGTGACTAAAAAGGTGTTCTGTATTGGAAATACAGTTTTAAATTGTCCCGTGTTTCTCATACTTGAGAAGAGCGACATATGTTGTACATTTATGCCATGGTAATTCAGGTCATTCTTTGTTCTGGTTTTTTTAGGTTGTGTTTTTTTGTTGGTGGTGTTTTTTTTGATGTACCATTCTTGAGAAATTGTGCATTGACATGTACATTTGTAAACCTGCAATTCCCATGCAGAAATTAATTTAGTGTCTTTACAGTACAGAATCCTGTTTTCAGTCTGATGCATTAAAAAATCCACAATAAGACAAGCCAAAAAAAACCCCAGAAAAACCCCATCAAGACACTTTCAGATAGATGGGAAGAACAGAATAAAGTACTGCTAAGCATTTACAGATTGTGCCAGCTTGTCAGGTTTTGCTGAATTTGTGTTCTTATGCCAGCAGTTTGAAATCTAATCAAGGAAATAAATAGTCGTTTTAAACCACTGCTATATTAAAGATGAAAGATTTAAGAATCAAAACCAGTTGTTTCAGGCAGGGTACAGATGATAGTGGGGTAGTCCTCACTCCAGAAAAGTTATGTTCTATATAAATGGAGCGTTAAAAGGTGTAGAAAGAGTGGTATGTTATAAAAACAGATGGCATGGCAATATTGTTAAGTCATTATTTTGAAGTGGAATTTTGTAGGAGGGATATCCTGAATGGAAAAACAAGGGAAGGGTAGGATGTGTTGAAAGGAAGCCTGGGATCAGAAAGGAATATGTAGAGCATGTGAGGTGAACTGGGGGGTAGGGGAGGTTGGAGGAAGGAGAGTGCTGAAAGCCGAGATTGTGGAAAATATTGATGTTGGAGTTGCAATAACAGGGACCAGTTATCTAGGGCTTCTCCCTTTTGGATTTGCTTGCTTTGGCTCATGGGGCTGACTGGTCCCCTGAAATTTATCTCTGGACTTGTGGCCAGAGGTACATGAGATGTTGCATAAGGTTTATTACTGCATAAGGTGCAGTGGCAGAGAGAAAAACAAAGTACCCTGACTGAGAACTGTCGAAGAGGTGTAGAACATAGTGAAGAGCTACAGTATTCTCATCAATGCTATACAGTTTGTGAACACCTTTTGTACTGCCTACTTTCATAAAAATTTGTATTATTTTTAGGTCAAGGGAAAATGTGAATAAAACAAATAAATATCTGGTGTTCATCTTCCCAGTGTATCAAGAGAAATAAACTAAAACCAGCCAGACTTCAAGCCAGACTTTGCTGTGAAGGGTGCAAAAGAAAATGCATCTCTTGCTGGCTAAGATAGGTGGGACTGCATAATCTTAGCTGCATATGTAGCAGGTTTCAGAAACAGAACACAAACACAAATGCTGTGAAAAACAATACATTTCTTCAACCTGATTATCTCTTCTTCAGTGCCAATGGGCTTCTTGTAGCCTGTTTGTTATGTTACTGGGTTACTTCCATAAGAATCTTACTTAGGTTGTGTAAGTTTGATTTATTGATTAAGAAAACCGTAGCAATATCTTGTACTTTCCAGGTTAGTCTTTGACCTTTTCAGAATGTTGTTCTCTTATGGAAACCACTAGCAATGCAGTGTTTTATGTTTATTCGTAATTTGCTTCTGTAGCCATCTGACTCATAGTAAGCCATTTAATTACAGTGAATGTTTCAATTTTACTTTTTAAAGGATGAGTAACTGCATTTTTTACTTGTAGTACCCTAATGACTTGGTATTTGGTATTTTGACAGAGGAACATGTAATGGTGAGAGGCTGAAGGTTATGTGTTTGGCAGTAAAGTTGTAGAGATAAAATGGTGGTGGAAAAATAACAGTAGATTGAAGTGGAATTGGCCAGAGAAACATGAGTAAGAAACTGATTTAGGAGAAAACCTGGTGACTTAAGATTGCATGGCAGTGCTTTTATTGTCTGAAGATTCATAATTTGGCATACAAGGGTCAGGAGAAGCACATGTAATGTTTAAAACAGTAGTACAAAATTTGTGTATTGTTACGGCTGCTTTTCAGAAGGCATCAGTTGAAACTTAAAAACTTGACCATATAGTTGAATCTCTACATCAGATAACTTGATGAGTTTCCATTCCAGTGGTTTGCATTTTATTTCTTCTATATTTGGCTAATGATTTAAAATGTTTTATTGTGTGCAGTATTGAACAAGAGTTTCTTAGTCCCAGAATTTGATACAGTAACCATCACACTGAATAAATATTGCTTTCTGAAACGTTCTGATTTTGTTTGGCTTGTGTTATGACAAGTGAATGGTCAGGTGTGGTTATTTTTTAGTGCTTTTGATCTAGAAAATCACTTAGAATTTCAGGGAAGAGGCAAGAGAGAGGGGAAAGGACTCATTCAACTCATGCTTGCTGAGCTGAGGAGGCTTTTGCAGGGTGTTCTTGGTATTCTGTTTTTTTGATGAAGGTCGACTCAATCTGTTGTCCTCAAGTAATTGGGTTCATTGTTAGCACAGTGTAATTGAGGTTTCAGCTGTTCTAGAGCTGAAAATAACTACAGCTTCAGACTGTTTTGTGAGCTGCATATTGATGCTGTAATGAATAACTGAGAAAGGCAGATGGTTTTCTACTGGCTGTGTTCTGAATTACTGCACACACTGAAGCTTTGCAGAAGTGTGCCGTTTGGGTTCATCAGAACAGTACAAGAGGATACTTCTAGTACTAGAGGTGGCATATTCCTGTGAGGATAACAAGAGGAGAAACAGATGAAGAAAAAAGAGGGAAAAAAAATCTTTGGGAATTCAAAGTCCATTCTATCTGCATTAATGAACGAATTTCAACTTTTTTCCATCTAAACTGTTTTTTTCCATATTAAAATGGTTTCTTTATTTCTTCAAATGTGAACTGTTCTGGTACAGATACCAGCCATTCCTTAATGCAACTAGATGTAATGTAATCAGATATATTCTGCTACTCTGAATACAATCCGAGCTCTTCAATATTTCTAAATTGTATTTAAGTGCATACCCAGAACCATAGTATTTTCGACTGAGTAACTGAGTAGCAGTTACAAATTTTACGATACAGTTTTGAACAAAATTTTGCACGTTTAAATTAGATATGATTAATTTTTCTTTTTTTTTTTTTTTTTAACATTTAAGTAATATTTGGAAAATTCTCCAGCTGTTGTGTTGATGCCCTTCATTTTCTTAGAGTTTTCAGAAGAGTAGAGAAGGAATATGTGATAGGGAAATGCGTCTACTAAATCTTTGTGTCAATACCAGAGTGATTGGATATGACAGCAGTCCCATGCCATTATAGTTCAAAGTGTGTGTTTCATTTGTTAGTGTGGATTTTTCTAGGGAGAATTCAAATATTTGGGAAAAACATTGTTTAGAACTCAGTTCAAGGATGAAATTTTTAATTAAGGATTATATTGTCATCGATACAAAATAAATGACTTCTAGTAAACTTCTGTGGAAGTGATGGCAGTTCTTTTTTTTGTGTGTGTGTTGGTTTTCTAAATATTCTTAAATATTATTGCTACTGGTGCCACCCAGAATCTCTCAGTGTGACTTTGTTACTTCTTTCTGTGAAACCTAGAGTGCTGGTGAAAGAGAAGGCATGTTGTGCTTTTCATAGTTGTAGTGAATTGAACTTTAATTGCAATTCCAGAAATTCTTTCCAGTGTTCCAGCCAAGAAATAAACAATCAAGTCCTAGTTGTTATTACTATTTCAGTACTAATCAGCTACTTTTTAAAGTAAAATGTTTCTTTTTTTCCTTGTAGCTCTTGTATCCTTTCAATTCTGTGTAAAATCTTTAAAAGGACCAAGGAGTAAAGTGGATTTTTAAAAATCTACATATGTTCTAGTAGCTGCAATATTTAGAACAAGGAAATCTCCAATCTGACACTGGAGGCTAGCCATGTGAAAGGACAAGGTGCCAACTGCATGAATTATTTGTTTTTCTGGCAAATATTGTCTATATACACTCATCCTGAAGTCAGAAGTAAATCTGGCCTGAGGTAATTTCTGCTTTTATGAGTTAGTTCAAGTTTAGTTCTGAAGTCATGAAGCACAGGTCACATCTGTAGTGAAAATTGCTGCTCTTTGACCATTTTGTAGTTGCGCTGTGGGGTCAAAAGCTCTTTTGCTATTCAGGAATTTCAGTCGCATTTTAAAATAAGTTCAGTTGCAACTGGACATCATTTTCTCTCATTACCAAGCTGTATGTTGAAGTGTTTAGCTTTAAAAAGGCTTCTAAAGATCACCTGTCTTGAGGTTTAGTGGTATTTCTGCATAGGCCCATTCATAAACAAAAGGCTTTACTCCGGACAAGGATAGTTGGAATTGTTGCAGTTTTGTATTAGAATTTGCTCAAGCAGTTAAAAAATATGTTAAAAAAAAAGGGCAAACAGATGTTTTGTGCTATTAGTAAAGAATGTGATGAAAATGGAGTGATCTTTTCCAGAGAAATAAAGTGAAACAAAAGAAATTTTGGATTGAATGAAGACTCAAAAATTCCATTGTGAAAATTTCAAGTGAAAGAAAAAAAAAAAAACAAGAAAGAAATGCATTAGATTATTATTATAATTAATATATATTTAGAAATGGCTTGCACCTTTTTCAGTGAGGCAAATATTTATGTTCTGTAATTGTTTGTTAATGGAATTCTTGATCCCCAGCTATTGAACAGTGGCAGCCACAATAACAGAATCAATGTGTCCAACCAAATGTCACATTTGCAGACTTTTTTTGTTAACACACCACTGTTGTAAGAAACCGTGCGTTAGATCTTTCTTTGTTTTAAAAGTTTCTTAATATGTGAGACATCAAGATTTCAGTGGACAATTCATCAGTTGGGTACAAGGAAATTTGTTAGTAGATGATCCGGTTGATATAACTTGATTTTTCAGTAGTATCTAAGAATCACAGTTCCTATAAATCAAATATATTTCTGGCTATCTCTAGGAATTCCATTCTTACAGTTTTTTGTTTGGTTGGTTGTTTTAATAGAAATGTGCTGCAGATGTTTTTATTTAGAACCAGTAATTGGAGTCCTGTGGGGTTTTTTAATGCATTATTGTCACTGGTAGTTACTTACTTGTAGGAGAGAATAAGGAGAACCCACAGTCTCATTTGTGATTTGTGTATGAGGTTAAGTTTTTAGTTCTTTTTGACCATAATTTTTAAGTGACTGCTATTTTTCATGCAGTCATATCTTAAGGTTTTTGTCTCCGCCACAGCTTCCCAGTTTACATCCTAAACAGAATTTTATACATCAAGACTTGAAAACCTGGTAATAGCAAGACAAATCAAAGTACTTACCATATCAAACCACTGCCCGTTTAAGCAGTATCGCTGTTATTTGGTCATTACTTTGTACATTTACATATTAGAGTTATTTTCAGTTGGATTAAACTCTTGCAAGATAATATTTCCTTCAAGTCCGCCTTGCAGAATTATGCTCAGATTGAAAGCTGAGAGTAATGTGCAGAATCTTTGCAAAGACATTTGACTTTTCTTTCTTTTAATTCAACTCCTGCAAAGAGTGGATTTTGAGTGTTTATCACATATATAAATTACTTTTTTCTCTGAATGCCGCGTATGTGGTTAGTGAAGGACTTTGTCCTTTAAGATGTTTAATCAATTATTAATTTGGTTATTACAGATGTAGAATCAAGTCTGAGGGATTGAATGATTTTTCTACAAGGTCATGGTAGATTTGAAGTGGGATTCATCCTCCTTTTCATGCCACTAAGTATTTTAATCACAAGACCATTATTTAAGATAATGATATGCAATAGTGCTTCTAAGAACTCCTCATGAGATTTGTGCCTTTATGCCATAGTATTGTGTGCAGATTTGTACAGCAACCTAATGAGCAATAGACTAGACACAAGACATTGTATATTTTGGAATATCACTAAACAGAAGGTTTTATTAAAATATTGCATTTTGAGGGGAATTAAAGAAAACCCATTTCATTAAAGTTTATGGGTTTTTTTATCATGTGCTAAGAACGATTTTGAGGATTCTTTATTTTATTTTCAAGACTCACGGCATAGCATTTTGTGCTCTGAAAATTGAAGTTTTGACTGTGCTGTGTCTCCTAATATTTTTGAACCATATTCAAGTGTAAGTCTACATATATGATAATGCACTTCCACTTCCTGAAAGAACTGCTTGAAGGATAGTCCCTGACATAGTTTGGCTCACATAGCTCCTTTATTAAAAAAAAAAATCCTGGACAGGGAAACTTGGCAGGCAGTCCTATTGGAAAATAATAAACATCCCTCTGCCAGAAGTGTTTGAATTTGTTGCAGTCATCTGGTCAGGACTAGTAGCTGCTTTGAGAACTATGAATAGCAACAGTAAAGGCAGAGGGACAATTTTCCTGCAGGCATAGGGTTTAAATGATGCTTATTTGGAAGACTGCCTTTGTCATCAAAGAGTTGGAAACATAGGGGTTTTTTCTCTTAAAGTTTTTTTCCTGACGAAATTAAAATCTCTTTATACTACATATATAATTAAAAGGTTTTGAACATTGATTTTAGAACTGTGCAAAAACACTGCAGTGAAAGCAGTGAATTATTGTTCTGGCCAAAGCCAAGACAGAAAATAAATAGCTTTACCTGTGTTTCTGTATTTCAAGGTCTTCTGGTGGTCTGGGGCCACCATTCTTTTCTGCTTTTTCGAGAGGAAGTTTTTTAGCTTTGAAAAGGCTAGAGCCCTGGAAGTTTTAATAGTCAGCTTTTCTTTAAGCTTGCACAAGACTTATTATTACTTTCTCTCAACAGGAGGGCTTCAGGTTGTTTTCCCAGTCCACAGCCATAATTGTTAATACCATGATGTAGCAGTCACCTGTGTGAGAAGTTCTGCTGGGTTAGTGCTTTGCTGTTGATTAGCTTTGTATCAAAAGTAAAGTAAGTACATTCAAGTTAATTGACTTGGATTCCAAAGAATCAACAGCATGTTGGTTCCAGTCATATAAAATAATTTTTAAGCACAGATTTTTCATTTCAATTATGGTCCATTTCTTCCAGTTGTCCAATTGTTTGAATGCTCACTGCTAGAGTTCAGATTTTGTTTCTTCTGTCAGTTTCCTGTGAGGCTTTGGAAAATGCTTCTAATATCTATAAAAATATAAGTAGAAGTAAAGTACTGATTTATAAACAGGCACAGTGCTGCACTGGTAATCTAACCTGAATAATTTGAATCTACATTGTCCTGTTTCCACCTTTTGGCCTAATTGCAAATAAGAAAATGTGTTCTTTTCTTCATTGTCCTGAACTTCACTATCAGTACTTCCAGCTTCTTCTGCTTTGTATGCCTGAGCGAGTTCAAGTGTGTCAGTTGTTTCTTAAACTCATTATTCATAATTTCATCAGTATTGTTCAGAGGATTGAGTTAAACCTTTCTCTCAAAAGGACCAGGAGCTGAGACAGTGAAATAAATATCATTGTCCAGAAAAGAAGTGAAACCACTAGTACTGGAAATGAAATGTGCATAATTTCAAATCTGAGACATGAGAATGAGAAAATTTCTGTTCTGTGGTACTGGTGTTCTCAAGAGATTTTTCTAGACTTGAACTGGGGTCTCTAGTTGAGTAGTGCTCATTGCTTTACAAAACTGTGCATCCTGAGAAATGTTTTACTTCTTCTTTAAAAGAGCAAGAGATGATGGCAACTTTATACTTCAACAGCCTAAAGCCGTTTACTAATCAGTAGTCTTTACAGAGTGGGAGTTAACTGCAGCAGTAACTTTCCAACAGACCTCAGGGACAAAAAAACCTGGAGCTGTGGTCCCTCAGTGTGCTGCTGAACTTGTATAAACTTCTTCATCAGTCTCCTGATACAAGATCATTATTGTGAAGTTGTTGCATGGCTTCAAGAACATGGTCTTTCTTTTCAAATCTTGGAAATTAAATAATTGCTTCTGAGGAAGACTCTTATGTACTCATTTAAGGTGTGTCTTCACTAAGGAATTAGCAATTAGTGCTCCTTTCGTTCTTCACCAGAAGTGTATCGTATAGTTTCCTTTAACAACCTACCTGTATTTTCAGATTTGGTCAAGCTTACTGATTTTAGGAGAAATCATAGATTGGAATTCAAGCACATATCTTATTCAAGCTTGTTGTGACTATGCAGCTAAAATTATTTTTGGGGCTTGTAGTCCTCCAGTCCTCTGGTTGTATTTCTCAAGGGACATGTAAACAGACAGTACGTGCAAGGAAATGCTCTTGGAGGATCTCAGCATGAAAAGTAGAACATACCAATAGAGGTACATGGATGAACAACGAGTAGTGAAGATGCAGAGTCATTACAAACACCTGCTAGGTGCATCTGAACAGATGTGAATAGAGCAAAAGCTATTTTCGAAGAGGTAAAGACTATTGCTTCTCTGACAACAAAAAGAAAAATATGTTCAGTAGCTTCTAGTTCTCTCTGCTTTTTTTTATGGCTAACTTCTACTATTCCAGGAGCTGTAGCATGAAGAAACAATGGTTTGAGAAGGTTACCATATGTGTATTCTGCCACCAGCTGAAATAAAGACCTAATAATAAATGCTTTTTTCTCTAAGTTCTTGGGTAAAACAGTCAATCCAGTACAGAACTAGTACGGAATAAACTGATTTCAGATATTTAATAATTTCATCAAAATTATATTAAAAGTATAACAAATATATTAAGAATTATAATTTAAATTATACTAAATTACCTTTCATAGCTAGTCTGTAGTGTTATTTGCAAGTTTTACGTGTTAGTATGGTAAGGAGACTTTATCCTGTTTACTTACTAAGTGTACAGTGTCCTGAGAATTCTTCTCCCATCCACATTACTCGTGCTTTTAGCTAACATTTAATCATAAATTCTGCACCATTCTTTTTGTTATTTTGGTTTCTTCATATGTATACTAGCCCTGCTTTTGTATGAAAACCCTTAGTCTACATGGACCTTTCATTAATGCAGTGAGATGTCTGTATTTGGTTTGGATGTTGCTATTCCAGTTACCAGGTTCTACTGAGGAGCTTAATTAAGTCCTCTGGGTGTCTTAAATGTAGATGGCCTCCATCCTATTACTAAAATATGCAGCTTTTAAACAGATTACAGATCAGAATTGAGGATTTACTTTGATGCATCTGGATAGTAATGATGATTTTCTCCGTGCATTGGAAATGCAAGTTCTTTGCGTTCTTTAAGCATGATCCATTGATGATCTATTCATCTCAATGGCTTAATATAATAATATGTGGAATTTTTGTATTAAGCTTGTAAAGATATTTGATACCTTTTTGCAATCATGGTAATTAGTAGACATACATTTTCAAAACCTGAATCAATAAAGTTCTGCTAGTTCAACTTTGTATACAGTTTTGTATGATACAAGCTGTTCCTTGCCATCTTCAATTTAAGAATTTTTTTGCAAAGTCAAACTTCTAAGAATAATTGCAGCCATTCCAGGAGACATAAAAGAAAGCTTCTTGGGAACCCTTGTTTTGTGATTTGTCATTTTAACTTTATTTTCAAATGAGATCCAATTCTGTAGTTGTAGTTGCAAGGAAACATTCAACACGAGAATTAAGTCAATGTAATTGACTAGAGCTGTCAGAGATCCTGAAACAATAGCTCCTAAAACTGCACCAACCTAAATGCCAGTAGTGCTGGTCCAGAATGTCAGAGTACTTTACTGTTTGACTGTTCATTGCACTCTAGAAAGTAATACCATGTTTATGTACATATTACTTGCATTCAGAAAAATGTAGAGCCCACACAAGCTGCTAATCAATAAAAAGAGTGAAAGAGCATACATACGTGAATATTAAAATGAACAGCAGCGAACTTTCAGATATAGAATCTCTTTTCTGAAACAACTTTTGTAAAACTTTAGACTTGCCAACATAATTAATGTCAAATAGGGATACTTCATGCACATGATAATTAATTATTTTCTTGAAGAAAAACTACCCCACTGCTTTTTCTATTGTTTCATTTTTTGTTGGGCTTAAGGCTAATTGTGGTTGTGATTGGGTGGCTTAAACATTTGTTAAAATACATTTATGTAGAAATTGGAGTCAAATGGGACAAAAAAATCCCTTAACCAAAGTACTAGACATTGCCATAGATCACCTGCTTTAGATTACTCTGCTTTGAGCAGGGAGGTTGGATTAGATGGTGTCCAGGGTGCCTTCCAACCTCAACTGTTCTGCCAATCTGTTATATGACAGAAGAATTGCATTTAATATACCTACATTAAAAATGGGTTTATCCAACTAATTTGTATTTCAGATTTTCTTCTTTGTTTTGTTGAAATATTTTATCTCATTCTATTGTCTTGAATTAAAAGAAATAATACTTAAGTCATTTTTATGTGGTATTTATTAATGGAGCTATTTCTCAGTTCTGAAGGAATATCATCTATATGTATCAATTTCATCAAACTTAAGATATTTGTTCTGCATCTACTTGAAAAAAAATGGTCTGTGTTACAAGATCTATTTAGAAAAACCTCTTAGTTCTAGGTCACTTACTTTACCTTTTCCGTGGTTTGATTTTCTTCTAATGTCTTCATCAAGCCACTACACACTGACATATAATTTGTGATTCCCTAAAAATGGAAGTGTAATAGTTATTCTGTTTGGATAAAGGAGCATTATTTCATCCAGGTAATATAAGGAGAGGCTCAGTACAGCTAATGAAGATGCGCTGTAGTTGCTCATGATGAAGCGTTACAGACTTGTAAAAACGGAGCTTCAGGAGAGACTGGATATTGAGTGAGTAAATGATTAAATCTTCAATTGTGGAACAAAGGCAAACAGCCAACACTTAGTAAAATTTACATAGTTCAGATTAGGTTGCATTTGATTGCTGGCATTTAACAGCGCACTTAGCTGGCAGAGTATCCCTTCAGAAGATTTAAACTGTCAGCTTTGGTGGTCAAAATGAGTAAAATTAAACTAGGAGTACTACAACACAAGTGAAAAGGAGAAAAAAGTAAGTAAGTAAATAAATCTGAGCTTGACAGAGCTTTTTTAGTCCCACAAGTAAAATTTTAGAATCAAGACATTTCAAGCTGTTTTCCGTATTTGAATGAACACACCCACATGCTCTAACTACTATATATATAGATAAAATGTCTGTAGTTAGAAATGTTACTATGCTTCTGATATACAGTGTATCTTGTTTTCAGTTGGACTCGTTTTGAGCTCTACGGTAAACGTACTCTTGCATATTTTTTGCATATTTTTTGGCATTCTTATTGATACATTTTTAGGTTTTTGTTCTTGTGTTGCTTGTTTAATTGATTGCTCCTTAGCTGTATGCCATGAAATACAAGCATACTGGTCTTTCTGGCCTGTTAAACAATATCCCTTATAACTGTAGTAAAACTTATTAATTTATGGAGAGTAAAGGACACAGGAGAGAACTGCTTGAGAATTTTTTGTTTAATTCTCAGTGCAGTGTAAAATTCAAGGTAAAAGTTTTCTGATAACTGTGTCACCTGATGCCATATGTTTTCATTTGATTTGAATTACATATAGTTCAGAGTAAGAGCTGGAGCTTGGTCTTTAGAAAAGCTCAATAACTTTGGCGGTTTCATCTCTTTAAGGAGCATAAATCTTTCACCTGAAAAGCTACTGATTATAATACTTATTTATAGCGAACTATTTTAGTGCAAGTTGATAATTCAATTTGTTTGTATAAGTAAAATGCAATGTTCATAGAATTCCAGAAAGGTGAAGAACAGTAGCAGTCATACATAGTTATGTAGATCACTTGGTAGAATTTGGGTGTTCAGACAAAGTGTGGTGTTGTATGTAAGAGCAAAGAATGTAAACAAAGTCCCTGGTATGGAAAACAGCGACTGTGAAAAGAATTTCAGGTCATTGCAGACAAGCAGCTGGGCTAATGTCATTTTTGGTTATGAGAGAAGGCCAGAGCTGAAGGTAACATTTGTGAAACAGATGTGCTAAACAGTGTGACTCGGTGGCATTGCATTTTAAATTATAGGAAAAATACAGGAGGCTTTGAAGAATGCTCAAAACATTTTTTCCCCTCTAGAGGATATTACAATAAAATTTTATTAGCTGGTATCAGGAGCTTGTGAAGAAGTGATGAGTTCTAGTTTATTAAGAAAATTACAGGAAAAAAAAACCCTGAAATTCAGGCTAGTCAAATTCAAACAAACACATAGGCAATGAAGAATTCTAGAGAGAAGAATTTAAAGACTTCTGAGCTGCCTGTTAAAAGAAAGTGGTAGCCACATATTCTCCTGAAGATAGATATAGATCTTGCTAGAATGGCTGCTTTTGTCACATCAGCACTGAACAACCAGGTCTATAATGTCCTTGAATACAGACAGACTGAAGAAGTCTTCCCCCATAACTTGGAAAAAAAGAACATTAAGTATCAGTCCACTGCATCAATATGATTCAGTGCTTTATCAGTGCAGGGTTGCTTCTGGTTGGGAAGTACTGCTTCTAGTTCAGTCTCAGCAATATGGAGTACTAAATACAGGTGCGTGAAGTAGAAAAATTTGAGTTCCAGCTTCCCATTAGGCTCCTTGTGTTACTTCAGAGTTCACTAACCTGAGCTGTGTGTAAACAGCTGACCTCAAATACTGGGAGTTTAGATAAAATACATGGGTAGGATAATGCTTTCTCTATCTTGGAGCTCATGAGAGAGCTCACTAGCTTTGCAGCACCACTTTGATGGTGTTACCCTGTAGTAACAGCTCTGCAAACTGTCATAGCAGGAGCGGCTGATATGCTGTAAATTTATGTGCTGGTTCAACCTGCTGTAACTTGTGCATGTGCTCATACTTCCAGGGATGACAGGCAAAACATCTTGCCTGTGCTTTCAAAGCATTTGAGCAATCTGTTATAGTGTCTTCAGCTGGTGTCACTGCCACAGTGGAATCAGAATTTGAAACTAAATGTAACTGTTCCATGAAATGTGTCCATGGCTAATCAGGGTCTCTGCCATTTTCTTACTATGGGAGAGGGAGATTACTGTCATAGAGCAGGGGCCTTTGTTGTCTTCCAAAAGCGGCTGTTAAATGTATAATTTGAGTAAATTTTAGCTTGATAAACCAGTTTTTGAGATGTCCTTGTCCTTAGAAATGTATCTGATTAATAATTCAGCATGTGCAGGATTGAATTCTTCTGACTGCTTGTGACTTAAAAGAGAGAATGCCAATACTGAGTGCTCTCACATGTAGCTCAGGGTATAAAGGGCAAGTGGCTTCTACCTTCTGTCTGCTCTTTCTGGTTCTAAGAGAGAATCCTGTTGTGAATACATACCGTATAAAATAAATGTGATGTGACTAGAATTAATTTGCTACTTGTTTCTTTCTCCTGTTCAAACAGGATAAGTCATGTATGGTAGCATTTTGGCCTGTGGCAAAAGCACAGTGTTTCGGTTCATAGGATCATTGGGCTTTACTATTTATCCATGATTGGTAAACATTTCTGATACTTACTGTATTTTGGCACATGGCTATTTTCTTGTTTCCTTTGTGTGAGGAAACAACTACTTCTCAGGTAGTGCTGGATCTGTTTAGATCTACTGAAAGATTGGGCAAGTGCATCAGCATAAAAAAGCCACTGTTTTAGTAAATACAAGTGTAATTTGGCAAGCCCCGTCTGTTTTTATTCAACCCTCTTTCTAGCATATAAAAAGTAACGCTGTAAAAAGCATCTTCAGAAGAGCACAACATCAGGCCAGATGTGGTTTGCTTCTGTAGTGTGTGAAATAGAAAGTCTTGGCTGTTCATTTCTGAATCAATTGGTTTTTTGTCCTGTTACTGTTAAGCACTTCAACATTGAGTGTTCTGATCATCATAATAGTCTTTGAAACAGTTACCTTTATTTCTAGACAGATTGAGTTATTTATAGCAATACAGGTGTTTCACTGGTATTGATTTGATTTATGGCATTAGGAGACCTTTCCTGGCATTGCCATTGCCCTTGTCTCTTTTTGAGCATGTGAGCGCTCATTGCAAAATACGACTCAGTATTGTTTTGGAAACAAATGTTTCCAAATAGCAGACCCATCCACTGAAAGAATCTTCCATGGCTTTAGAGATTTCTTACTCAGTCTACTTTGCACAACCCATGTTGATGAAATACAAGTTAGAATTAATCACTGGAGAATTTTTCAAGTGGAATTGAGAGATAATTGTTGTAAAAGGAGCAGCTGACATCATCACATTTTGTGCAGGATCCTTACCAGTTACGAAAGGATTGGGTCTCTTCTAGACAATGGGCTTCATTTGTTGAAAGTAGATGTCCTTCACTGAATATTCACCAGAATCAGTATTACTCATTTATGTCTATCACAGGGTAACCACTCCAGCTTGAGTGAATATTGTCTTGGTAAAGCCCAGTTTTTAAAAGGAGAACTAAGGAAGAGAGTATTTTTTAGATCACTGCTTTCTGGCAAGTGCAGCTATGGGCTTCGTAGAGAGGACTTTCTAGTGGCAAACTGTCAAGCACTCTGCACTGTATTTCTCCTAACACTTAATAGCATGGAATCAGTACTATTTGCTTGGCAGTGTAAGTTGTATGTGGTACTTCTGATTTAACATCACTGGCTTTGATTATTTAAGCTGAACATGCTCCTAATAAGACTTTAAGGAAGTGATGTCCATTGACCATTCCTCTGTTTAAGAAAGATGGTGAAATGTATAATTTAATTAAAAATTTTAAAAATATCACAAAGATGTGATTCTCGTTGTCTTTTTTGCTTTGTGTTACACATTGCTGTAAAGTTTCATCATGGATGGTAATAGGAGGAAACCTAATTTATCTGGTGACTATATGACAGGTAAAAAACAAGGAAACTTAGAACATGGTAGAATATATTGGAAGTTTCTTAGAAAATGCATGTCATGGTGA
The DNA here is from genome assembly GCF_048771995.1 of Taeniopygia guttata. Lineage (NCBI taxonomy): Eukaryota > Metazoa > Chordata > Aves > Passeriformes > Estrildidae > Taeniopygia > Taeniopygia guttata. The sequence goes on along the minus strand of NC_133027.1, from coordinate 47,455,607 downwards.
CAGCTTGAAATTTCCTCCAACTTACTCAAACTTGAGTGCATATAACATGCTCCTGTAAAATGTATTTCTAAATTTACACGGCAGGGAATAGTTTTTTTGCTTTCTTGACGTTTCTGGAAGTAGTTGTGACTCTGAAACACTGGAGAGATGTCTATCAAACTGCTGTCTTAATGTAGGATGAATTACTTGTTGAAGGGGTCCAGTCTGCTGCTAGAGCCCTTTGAAGCAGGCTGGTGCTTAACTCATTAGACTGCATGAATCTCATGCTTTAAAAAAAAAGTTGGCTCTCTGGACCAAGAAAAAAGATCCGTCTGATTCATAATAGGTCTGTTCTGACAACTAGACACATGGAAATAAAATACTTTATTTTTCCACTCCCTCTCTTCAGGGAACAGCAGTACAGAGAAGCATCTTTATGTAGTCAATGTTACCACAAAATATGTGATACAAGTTTTGGATTGAAGTACACATAGTGAAATGCGTCAAGGTAGGAAAATGCAAATAAAGAGGCTTCCACATACAGACAGGATTCATGGGCCCTAAAATACAGGCAGGTAACAAGACAGCTCACGTTGTTTAAACATGGTGTGATAACTACATGAACAGTACTAATTTTACCTATCTAATGTCTTGAGTCTGCTTATTTTTGCAGTGATTCTTCTTTTGCTGGAAATTTTCTTGGGACCAGGAATGTTTTAAAAATAATTTTGACTGTATTAGCTCAGTTTGAAGTTAGACAGTCCCTTATTATATGTGGTTCCATTAGAAAAAGGGAAGTTATATTATGCGTGTTTGTAGTATACACAGAGGGCTTCTCTGCACAATTTTTTTATAAGCAATGAACTACAAATGGGACTTTTAAGCACTTTTTAAAACTAGAATAAAGGTACTTTAGAAAGTAGCCTGTTTTGTAATACACATCCCTAGAGCTATATATTTTCCAGTTGAGTGCAGATGTTAATTATTAGTTGGTTAACCTCAAACTTCTTTGGAGCAAAAATGTAAACCTGGTCACATGGCAAGCCCCAGCGTTGAATTCTATCACCAGTACTTCTTAAAAGTTTTATTAACAATAGTCTTACTTCTTTCCAAATGTTTAAGTAAGTCTACATTCTTTTGCATGCCTAACTGCAGATTGTGGTGGGTGTGTCTTGAATCCTGTATTGGGTGTATTCCAGTTAGATTGCTTTTGTTCCACTTTTAAATGTGATTTGTTAAATCATAATTCTGATGCAGTATCTTTGTGCAGATTTGTTTGAATGTCCAATGCTGAGTCAATTTTTTCTGCTATAAATTCTTTGTGAACTTTCATGCATATTTGTTTTCCTTACATAGATTTTTATTTATAAGTATAATTACCAAAACTGGCATTGTTTCACTTATGGTGGAAAGACCATTTATTGCTGTATGACACTGTCATTTTTTTTTTTAAAATTGTTTTAATCAGGTTGGGAATTGCAGCTGTATTCTGACTAGTAGCTATGCAGTAAATCTGTCTTAAAATGGTGCACTTCAAACTTTACTGATTTTTTTATTAATTTCTTTTATATTGTGATCCCATAGCCTTATAGTGTGAACACATGATTACACATTGGTCTCTTATTCTGCCCATTTATGTTGTCCAGCAAATAACTGCAAAGTATATAAAACTTTACTGGTACATTTCTTGATTGTGAACATCACCACCATCACCTATTTTTTTTTAATGGCAAAAAGGGCAGAAATGTGACTTTTACCATTCAATAGCCATTGTCCTAACTGATACAGTTTTAGTAACATTAATATAATTGCTCTAGTTTTAGAAATACTTAATTTGTTTTACACTCTGGATTAATTAGTTCTTTTTCTCCACATGAATTGTCATGTGATGTGGTTTACTAGTGATAAGAAAAATAGAATTTGTGTCAGAAAATGTAGACCGAATCCTTTTCTGTTTCTGTTTGGAAGCTACTTGCTTTCTCAGTCTAGTTTGCCAAAAAGACTGTAAAATACTGTCTGTCCAGCTTGCTTTAGAAGTAAGAAACATTTAGAGCTGTTGTTTGCTTAAATATATTAGAGCAGTTAGTTAACTGATATTTTCTTCTATTTGCAGAAAATAATTGCTTTTTATCTCTCTGTGGAAGGAGCACAACATAAAAGCTCTATGAGTGTACCAACTATTCCTTCCCACTTGTAAGAATGTGGCATTAAGGAATTATTTTGCCTTGGCTTTTAAAGTAGCTAACAATTAGATTATAGTTTGGGATACTGCATATGCTGTCTATCAGCTGAAATTGATACTGTATGAAGCAAGAAGTGTGCACAACTGTCCTGTGTGGTTTTGTGTCCATGTGTGCTGGCACAGTAAGTTGTGCAGTTGTGGTGAACCTGGGGAGCTGATATGTGTTGAAAGGGTAATTGTTTTGCAGGATGAGTTTTTAGCCAGGTCAGTGTTCCAGTTCAGTTCCTAGTGCAGATTTCCACAGTCTTGTTCAGTCTCAAAAGAGAAGTAGAGAGCAAGACCAGATGACTTGGACAGCTTAGATTTAATCTGATTTTGTCTCTACTGTATAGCCAAATTGCTTTTTCTAAAGAATGACTTGTCAATGTTATTTCTCTCTGTATAAACACCTGGAAGATGTTTTTGTATTAAAATGCATGGAGTGCGTTTTAATCTCAAAGATTTTGAGATTTTTTTTTTTTGGTTCCTTTGTTTCCTCATGCTGTATTTTGTTTTTTTTCAATCTCTTATCTTTCTTAGAGAAATAAAAGGACAAAAATTAAAAACTGAGGAACATGAATAGCAAATTTCCAAGTTTGTAAAACTGTTATTTCCCTTCTTCCAAGGTATTGTTAAGGTTAAAAATGGGTGGGGGAAAGAGTAGTATCTAAACATTGAAATGTTTTCCATTTCACTGTGTCCTGGTTTGAAAAGCAAAACCAGTGAGAGGCTCTCAGTCAGAAATGCAATTTATTAGGAAAAGGAAACAAAGAACCAAATATATACAATAGCGCAAAAGAAGGACCACTGACAGAGTTAGAGATACAACCTGACACTTGCTGGCTAGGGCGGTGGTAGCAGATATGGTTCTGTCCAAGCAGTGGTCCTGTAGACTGATGTAGTTTCCCTCTGGAGGTCCAGTGTAGAGGAGGTCTCAGCTGTTCCTCTTGGAAGAGGGGCTCTACTTGCTGTCTGCACAACCCCGCTTATATCCTTATGGCATCGTTTGGCTCCTCCCTCTGGGCGGAGCATCTCACAATAGAATGCTGTGATCTTATCAGTCATGTGGCTAAAAGAGCAGGTCCTCCTGGAGGGACTTATCTCTGAGTCGCAATGATAAGGAAAGAAAGGGATTGCAGCTTGAGGTGGTAATGGAATGCACCCCAATATTATAACCTAGGACACACTGTAATCTGAAAACTCAAACATCTAAATGGACAACTGTACTATTTGCACTCAAACTCCACTCATAATCTCACCTTTTGATATGCTTGCTGAAGCTGATATGTGCAGATGCTGAACATGCAGTACTTTCATAAAACTGGTTTTAAATGAAAGTGTATAAGGAATCTAGTACATTATTCATTCCAGCCACAAGGTGACTCGTGCAGTTGTTGCTCTTACAGAGCTGGAATTAGATGAGAAAGTATATATTCACTACAAAGGACAGTATACAGCACTAGCTGAATCAAAGGTGGTTTGTTTGCCAGGTTTGCTCTTTTTGGCCTGGGTGGATCTTGATTGAGAAGGTTAAATAGTGTGATAGATGTCACTTATGCTGAGGCCAAATGTCGGTCAGTTTTGTTTGGTCGACAGCTGTTCTCAGAGCTGGTATGTTAGAGCTGATGTTATTCCTGTAATAGCAAAGCCTATGATCATGATACCATAATGATTTTTTTCTATATGTTTTGGTAATTTATTCCAGTTTTCTGTAGTTTTAGCAGCAGCCTTAAATTTCATTAAATTGATGCTTTCATCTTCAACAGATTTACCTTTTATGTATCTCAAACTTTTTCATTATTCAGTGCCTTACTGTTAATTGGCTTGCTTCTTTATATTGTTTATCAAATTGTAATGAATCATTGGGGGTTTTAACTGAAATATGAGTTACACCTAAGCAACAAATGAGAAATACGGCTTTATATATGTGAATTTTGATACAGACTTTTAGTCCTTCTGTGACCTGAGACAAGGAACAGATGACTTTAGATCTTGATCTAGATCAGCAAAGTCTGCCAAGTGGCATCAACTGGTCAATTCAAATTGGTTTTTCACCTTCAGAGAACCATAGACTGGTTTGGTTTGGAAGGGACTTTTAAAGGTAATTTAGTCTAACCCTCTTGCAATGAACAAGGACATCTTCAGAGTTACCAAATTTTAACTAGTTCCCATCTCATCTTTTCCTCATCCTCTGTAGGAATTATGGAATCCCTGTTTATCAGTGTTCCATATAAATTCTTGGTTAAAAGTACACCGGGGTTGCAGTCACTAAAAAGTGTAAAAATATGCCAGAAGTATTTTTCTTGGTGTGAAACATTAGGATGATTTTCAATAACATGATAAAACACTCTATTTTCTCATTTTCCCTAGCAATTAGCACAAGGTGCTCAGTGACACTAACCAATTATTCAGTGAGTAGGCATAATCTTTTTTATAATTTCCAGTCAAAAATTCAATCCAAATTACACATTCACTCTGAGAGGGTTTTTTCCTTGTAATACCAATGTATATATAAATTTTTTTTTGGAAGTTATCTGCAAAGCTATGGTAATGATAGTAACTTGATTATGAAAAACTGAGATTTCAAAATGAAAATACTAGATTTTAATTTTTTAAGCGTTTGTGGGGTTTCAACAGAAAGTTATTATGAATGTGACAATCTGGTCAGAGAGCAAGAAAGCTAGATAAGTTTTCCCAGAATCAGCCTGGGAGACTTCAGGGAGTTGAAGATAGACAATGTTTATTATTATAAACAACCTGCAGGTGTTGTTTTTCCTACTGTCTGTTTTCTTGTTATTCTCCTAAGATTGTTTATAAAAGGGCATCTTGTTAAATTAGCCAGTCAGGTGAAATGTATTGTTTAATACATTAAATACACATGTTCTGATACAGGTCTACCTGTATCGGAACAGTGTATAAAAAGAAGCAGTCCAAAGTAAACGGGCATGATATACCACTCAGCCTTCTGATGACTTTGTATTATTTCTTACTAAACAGTGACAACTTACTGTTTAAATTTCTGTAACATTAGAGTGCTTAATGATTTAATTAAGCATGGAACTACTTTGCCATTTTCTAAACCATTTTGCCTGTCTCAATGTAATAGAGGCTCCCTCTGCCTTTTTAACATATGACCTACTCAGCATCACAGTAAAATTCCGAGGGAGAGGTGAGAATGCTCTCTGTTTACTACAGTGATACTCATCTGCCTCAGTGATGAACTTTTCTGTATGCATTGGTGTCTGCTTCACTGGCATAAATTTCTAACTGCTATGACAAATGGGATATGCATTATGCAAGTAGATCATTCAGCATGTTGTTCTGACTTGCAGATTTCATGTCTTTACTCTGTATCCTATGTAGGTAAGATTTTATGAGAGAGTCGCTATCAGTTATATAAATACACTTTAATAATACATGTGAGGAGTCAAAGGCATAACTAATAGCACTTTGTTCTGGCACTTACTAAGCTTTTTATCAGTAGATTGGCCCTGTTCTCCTCCAACACCCATAGGTCCCACTCTGCGTTTTGTTTTTAATCTCTGTTTATTTTTTTGCGCCCCCTCTTCATGCAGAGTGTATTTTTGTTTTGGTTGGGTTATGTTGTGGTGGTGGTTGTTTTTAGGGGATTTTATTTGCTTTTTTGCTGTTTTCTGTGTTCACTGGATACTGGCCATAGAGGTAGTGAGAACCTAGGGAGGGGGAATCTTTGTGTTTTAATGCAGTTATTTTGCTATTAATGCACACATTATTAATGCTATTAGACAAAACCATCCTATTATTGCTCAAGCATTATTTTTATTTTTATTGAAAAACTTGTGTAGTATCTCAGTCACAAAGGATATAGTCTTAAGGCTGCGCCACAGGAGGTTTAGGTTGGACATGAGGAGGAAATTTCTTCACAGAAGGGGGGTGGTTGGGCATTGCATTGGACTGCCTAGGGTGGTGGAGGAGTCACTGTCCCAGGAGGTGTTTAAGAAAAGACTGGATGTGGCATTCAGTGCCATGGTTTAGTTGACATGGTGATGTTTGATCATAGGTTGGAGTTGGTCTGGGAGGCCTTTTTCAGCCTAATTCTATGATTCTGTGACACTGCCTGTGTATCGCTGCTATCGTAGATTTGGGGAAAGGAAAAAAGGGTGGTAAGAGACAATTCAGATCTTAACAGAGCAATGGAGAGATTAAGTAATCCTTCAGCACATTTTGACATTAGTTTAAAATGGGAAACTAGGTTGCTGGCTGATTTTTTGAAGGAGATCCTTTGTTTTCAGTGCAGAAAGGTAGTCACTAGTTAGTTGTGCTGTGCACAGAATTTCAGCAATTTAAAATATAATAGCCAGCAAGATTACCTTGTAAAATAGGACTGTTTGGACTGGTGACACTACATTTGCAACAGATAATTCTGAGTAATACATCAAAACATTTTTTAAAGAATACAGATAGTGCTATAAATACATTGCCCTGGCAAGTGAGGCATCCAATCTACTCAGTCTTTCCAGCCACTCTGTAGGGCAGAGAATATACAAGACAACCACATGAAATAATATGTACAAGACAAGCAGTCTTTGGATACACACTTACTGTAGAGTGCTCAGATGTTTAATTTTTTTTTGCTGTAGCACTGAAACAGAAAAAGATTTTGTAGTTGTAGTCATATGAAGAAGTAGAACAGTGTGTGGGTTCTTAATCATGGTGACAAGCCTAAGATAAGGATGCTACAAAGTCTGGCCATTCTTTGCAGAGACAACGGCCTACAGCAGGCAACTAGCCATGAAAGCCTTCCAGTGCTGCCAAAAGACACTAGACTTTACAGAAGATGAAAAGAGGGGGATGGATGCCAAATTCAGGCTGAGGAAGGAAAAAAGTATGTTTAAAAAAACCCTAAAATAGGAATTAAGATACTTGATAGTATTGCAAAATGTGTAGAATAAAATAATAGCATTGACTGTATTACTGAAAGAGCATTCGTTTACATATTTTGTAAAACATGAAAGAAGACAGCATAAAAATAGCACATTTAAAGAATGACAAATGCTGTGTCTGAATTTAGCATGTATAGACTTCAGTGTGCTTTAGTGGATGTTAAGGTCTTTGTTCACCTGGAAACAAGTCAGTAAAGACCCTGCTTGTTAGTACCCGCAGCTGAGGGTGTGGCAGACACCTGAGGACTGTATATGCAGTAGAAGGCAAAAAGCTAGAATGTAGATTCTTTTTAAATACCTTGGAAAAGTCCAAAAAGAGCTCGTTTCATTTCCTTCTGGTTTCAAGGACTTTTTTTCTTCTATAAGACTCTTACTCTACCATGTCTTTTGTAAAGCAAGGAGGCTATTTAATATATTGACAGGCAAAATAAAATAAAACATTACTGTAGTGTGATTTCCATATACTGTGCTCTTTAGTGTGAAGGAAAACAATTTTAAAAAATACCGAAGAATGCTGTAATCTGATTTTTTTCTAATGCTGCTGTTGTTTCCACTGTTCAAAATGGTTGTATTTACTCTTGCACAGTACCTGTCAAATTAATCCTGGGTATCTGTTGATGATAAGTATAATTATTGAACAATTCCAAAATTGGAGTGAAGTTTAAAAATTATATGAACAAAAAAGGAGTGGTAACATTTTTGTGTATGTGTGTGATACAAACTTTAGAATTGCTCAGGATTTACAATTCTGTTAGATAAATCCAGATTCAGACCATCAGTTTTCAAGAATACGGTTTCTCTAAGTCATGTATGGAACTGCTCCCTCTGTAACTGCGTTACAGAATTGAGTTTGGCTGAGGATGGGTTCATGGCACACCTGGTGCTGCTGTTACCAGATGAAAATTGTTTCCTTTGTGTAGCTGTTTGAAAGATCCTGTCATGAGAATCTTTAGGAAAAACTATAATAAGGATTGGAGGTATGTGCAATCTCAACTTTAAAAGCTTGAATGGATCCAGAGCATTTTATCTTTCTGTTTGCTTGCTGTAGTTTCTCCCTGACATGGAAATGTCTTGAATGTTCTGCACCTTCATGCACAACCTTTTTGGAAGACTCGTGAGCAGGCGTATCTTTCACTAATACGTTTTTAAGTTTGTTGTAAAGGATAATACTGTCTCCCACATTGCTTAATTATGTATTAATACAACAAATGGACAATATTTATGCCATTACATCACTTAATGTGAGCTATGGTAATAGGACTACTTGATTTTAGTAAAGTTTGTGGTTAAATATATTAATGTTGCACTGAAAGGTTTTGTTACTTTGGTGATTGAGGCTGTATGTTGTTTTTATTAAGTTAAAATTACTTTGTTACCTTTACTGTCTGACATAGTATGTTTTAGAGGCTGACATCCAGAGAATAATTTCTGTTAATTTGTGTGTGCTGAGCCAGACTTGGCCAAGAGCAAAATTTCCATCCAGCTGCTTGCTTGTGCAACCCACCACCCCCAGTCTGGTAATGCAAGGGAGTAAAATAGGAAAAACAGAAACAGTAAAACAATAGGTTGAAATAACAACAGGGAAGTTGCTTACCAATTACCATTTCAGGCAAAACAAACTGTTTGGGAAAAAACAGCTGATTTATTGCCAACTAAAATTGATTCAGGTAGTGAGAAACAAACTCAAAACAGCACACGTTTCCTCCCCCTTCCCCCAGGCTCAGGTCTATTTCTCATATCCCTACCCTTGCCATGCAAGCTTACATGGAGAATGGCAGGGGGGTTGCAGCCACTACATAATGGTGTCTCTGCCTTCTTCCTCATCATGTCTTTGCTGTGATGTGGGCTCTCCATGGGCTTCAGTTCCTTCAGGAATATCCTTGTGCTCCACTATGGCATCCTCCATGGACTGCAGGGAATATCTGCTGTTCCATGGAGATGTTCCTCCTCCACTTTCCTCTGACTCTGGTGTTCCCTTTCTTAAACATTTTGTCCCGTGTGTGTCTGCAGCTTGGCTGAGGGACTCAGCTGTGCTCTGCAGTGTGTCTGTCGGGTCTGGCTGTGTCCTGCACAGGGCCTCTGGCCTCTTCCCACAGCAACCTCTCCTCTGTCAACCGCTTGCCACATAAACTTGCAACACAGTTAGTAAGATATTAAAGAACACAGTTTATTTCCTGGGTCATGAGATTCTGTCCCTTACTATTACTGTCACACATGTAGTAATTTCAAAAGCTTACACAGAAATTTGGAGGGTGTCTGTAGTAAGGAAGTACTTCCTTGTAATTTGCTGCTTGTCCAAAAAAAAAAAAAAAAGCCTAAAACATAAAAAAGATGTTAATAATTTCTTTATTGAAATAAAATGTGTGATGAGGAGCACCAAGTGTTGTAAATTTTCTTATGGGTAGCCTTAGAGCAGTGCTTGTATTTGTGGAGCACATTGTCTAGCTTTCAGCAGCTCAAGGAGTGGGCTGAAATGAAAGTTACCTGCAAGTGAGAGATCTTAATGCAAATACAAAACCAAACATTTCAGGAAATATTTATAGAATTATTTAGTGCTGTTTGAAGAATACAGAATGATGAAACAAACAGAATGTGATGTCATTTAGTTGTTACCATAAACTGATGTGACTCATGAGAGTGTGTATACTCTACAGTGTGTAATTTTGGGGAGATTACACAAGCTTGATGTTGTCCAGGAATTTATAGTCAGCATTTCTGAAAAGTGTCTATGAAAGATTGTACTGATTAAAAGACTGAAAACCTTATCACAAGGCCGGAGCGGAGGGTTTTTGCCTGCAGTTTAGAATAACAAATAAATTTTGGCAGTAATTTGTGGTGCTTTTTCTCTAACTAGCTCTGCAGCTGACAGAAAAATACCTGTTGAGCAAAAATGCTTCAGTTGATGTTGCAGCTCAGGACAAAGAGATGAGTTGTGGCTGGAGCAGTGTGCACACATTGCAGTATTTAAATAGGCAGATGAGCCTCCTGTAGAAGTGAAAGTTCAGTTACAACAAAAACTTTTTCTTTGAATATCTGTCTGTACACCATTCTCCATTTACATGTGACTTGTGTTACTTGCACCAGGAAAGACCAGTAAGATAGACTTGTGTGGCAGTGTCAGTCTTTAATGAATGGTTGTGGAGGGAAGTGGAAACCAAAAGCTGTGTGACTACTCTGCTCCCCCTTTTTACTACTGACTTGTTTTTTCATATTTTGCAAGATGTGGTGAAGTACACCTCATAAGTTTACCTGAGACTAGTAAATATATTCTTTTCTGTTTAGCTATGCTTTGGTCAGTGTGGTCTAACATAGTCTGCTTGTGTTGCTTTCATGTGGTTGTGTTTCTTACCAGAATAGCAGCTTGGACTGGGCTGCCAGCCTGTGAGCGCCAAGAGCTCGATATGATAGCTAGAATCTGTAGCTGGGGCCAACTGCATTCACCTCCTTTGTATGTTTTAGCTCATTTTAGCCGGCTTCATAGTGATTTTTGACACTCATTCTAGAATTAGTTCTTGATATTGTCCAGCTGCTTACATGAGTAATCTGTCAATAGAGGAAGCAAGAATAATATTTTGTGTGCGGTTCATTTTATTGATGGGTCCTTAATAAGCGAGTACTTGATCTCACCTTGTGTGTCTTAAGAAAAGAAGAAAATACTATGACTGTTTTTGGTAACTCACAGTCATCAGCTTAAAGAATGGTTTGTATATAGCTTATCTTTGCTTTTTGAGATGCTTACCTTCTTTAGTCTCCATTATTTCTGGACATACTTTGAAATTGTCTTATCCAACTCTGGACTTACCTGGTTTTAGTTGGACTGCATAACAATAATTTTTTTGAGTTATATTTCAGTTATTTTTGCTTGGTGATAACAGTAGGGAATAGATGTTCCTTTCTGATGATTTACCTTTGCATCCTGTAAATGGCTAGGCTTATCAGTGGTACTTCTGAGATGGTTTTCTAATGTCTCAGCAGGAATTCAAAAAAGATCCATCGTAATCAATTGCAGTCAGGAGGAGGTAGTTTTATGGAGATAATCAGAATATATTGTTGAATTGATGTATTAAATAAACTGATTCAACTTTTGTGCTTCTTCTTGGGGTTTGCTCATTGTTTATGTGTAAAAAAAAACAGTGCCTCTCTTACATATTGGACTAAAAAATATATGTTAAAAATTCTCAGTAAGACAAAGATAGCAGCCTTGCTTTTGGAACTTATCATTGATATGTTCCATCAGCAGTAATTCCCAATGTAAATTCTAGCCTGAGAGGTCTCAAAGGTTATTTCTTCTTTAGATACTTCATGGTTCAAAGTGTCTAATGGTCTTCAGTTTTGTGTGACTATTGCATTGCTTGCTAGACTGGAGAAGACAGGATTTGGTAAACCACATGGTCTCTTAGGCCTAATATTTCAAATTATTAAGACAGCTTATGCTTGATGTAAAAGCTGTCAGTGAGCAAATTAATTGCATGGATGTCAGTTGGAGATGTCAGTAAAAATCAGTGTTTCAGATATAATTTAGCTTGATGTTACCTTAACCTGCGAGGAGTTTGGCCTCTGGAAGATATCAAATTCAAGGAAGCTTGTGGGCTTCTTGCTCAAATCTCCATACTGCCCAGAGATCTGCTTTTCTTTAATCTTTGTTTCCCACCATAGCTTAGGGTGTCATACCAATGTGTGTCTAGTTATACAGAGATTTCTAATTTTAAATTACAGACAAAAAACCCAGCTCTTCTCCTTCACTAAGGATCCCTGCAACAAGGCTGAGGAACAATCTAATTGCAGTGAGTCAAAGGCCTCATCTTCCTAGTGGTGGGGTTTGTTTCTTTGTTTGTTTGGTGTTTTGAGTTTTTTGTTTGTTTGGGTTGGGTTTTTTGGGGTTTTTTTGTCTTCATAAGAGTTAGAGATATGACATGTTACAAGGAACAATTACTGGCTAAATAATTATAAATAACCGAACACTCCATTTGGATTTCAACAAATGTAAGAAAAATATTTTTTGGTCCCTTTTACAGGTGTTACTGAAATAAGTGTTTTCCCCACACCCTAGGGAAAAACTGAAAGTGTTGGCACAAATATTTAATGTATGTGAAATAAGGTCTTTGCACCCTGTTCTTGATTATGTTTTGAGGATATCTTGCTGCTGTGAGGCCTAATTTCATTATTCTTGTTTCTCTGACATTGAGTACTCTGTAGTATCCAGGTCTGCAATGTGTGTAGTTCTCCCTTTCTTCTCAGTAGTTGTGAAAAAGCTGACTTGTTTAATGAGTCTGGGAGAAGACTGAAAGTTTTATTTAATCATTGAAGAAGTTACATTATAAAAGTGTGAACTCTTACATTTCTGAATGACTTAGCAAGAGTCTTAAGGGGGAAAGATCTTCCCAAGTTTTGTTAGGAAAGGGATTTGTCTTCATTAAAGCATTACCTTACTTACCAGTCCATGTATGCTATTTGTTTGCTTTGTGTTAGAGGGGAGGAAGGGTGGCTATAGTTTCACAGGCTATGTTAGCACTAGAAAGTGAGACCTGTGCCTTTTCAGTAGCTCTGTTTTGGTGGTATTCAGTGATACAGGCTTGACAAGCCCACCCCAGTGAGCAACATAGCTTAGACTGAAAGCACCGTCTGAACTGTGCACAAGATGCCGGTGTTGTACCTACCAAACAGGGTAGATGATGTACTCCTGTTACAACCTGATGTTGCTCTCTGAAGCCTCTTCCTGGAGAAAGGGTGAGGTTGGCCAAGGCACAGGAACTTTTATTGCATGAAGAAATTACTTTGAAATTGAATAATTGAATTCTAATAATATTCCACTTTAAAAATTTCATTTTTGGAATTTTTTTTTTTACAAGATGATTGTTAGTTTTCCAATTCTCTGTAGGTGTCACTATTCACAGTTCATTTTTCAAGTGTTTTTGAATGTAAGTGGTTCAACAGTTGGTTGAAAATACCAATTTTTTTAACATGGTAGTGTCATGTCTTTTGATTTCTAATTATTTTGCTTTACTGTTAAAGGAAAGAAAGCCCTTATGATTGTCTGATTTTTTTTCTGCATCCTGTAGTAACGCTTGATGTGTTTGTGTGCATTCTTCTTCTAATACTTGTCCATGCTTAGTTAGTCCTTCCACTTTACAAAACTGTGCTTAAAGTACTTCTAATAGATTGCAAGTGTATGAAAAGCCATTTGTCTTCCATCTTCTGTATCTCTTTATTAATTCCCAGGCCAAATTTCCTAAAATCTCAGGGTTTTGCCATGCTTCTAAATGCTGCTGTAGTCTCTATATTACTCCCACACCATTGTTCCCCAGGGCTTTGCTTAGGTTCTTCTAATGGGATCAGCTTGTTCTGTAGCAGAAATATCACAGCAAAATATGACTCCATGTAGACCAGCATTGGACTGTTCTCTGAAGTCATATTTATCTAGATTTTGATTTAGTTTTTGTTTACTAAAGAAAACATCTATTCAAAATGTTTCCAGCATTGAGTTCAGTTTATGAGGGTTCTGTAGTCGGTTCCTAAATTAAGAATTGCAGAATAGGAGCTACATAGTTTTGAACATCATTTATGAAAAGTTAGGTGAACTGTATCACAACTGTAGAACATGTTCTCATTCATTATTGGAAATTAGAGTAGTCAGAATGGATTCACTCAAGGTAAATAATTCTTAGCCAACCTGATTGCCTTCTGTGATCATCTACATGCTTTGTTCAGACAGTTTTCCCATGAGATTGTAAGTCTTCTAGAGGAAATAAATGGAGGCAGTATCTATAGAAGTTCTCCCCTTGATGGAATATGAGCCAGCAGGTAGTCATGTATGTGTGGAATTCCATCTGGAACAGATGCTATTTTCTCTTGGAATATATACATAGACATTCATGTGCTCCTTTTCTGTCTTGTTTGCAAACTTTATTCCTGAACTGGACAATTAAATAAGTTCCCTTATTAATAATGTTCATATTTTTATTTTGTACAGAAATTTGTCCAATTTGATCTTGGTGGGAGAAAGTTTTTGGAAGTTTAAATCAAAGTCAGTGTTTACAAATTATGAAAAAGCACTTCTCTGATGATGCTTGAATAATAATTCTCACATTCTCTAACTTGTACTGTGAAATTAGGTTCATAAGTTTGGGCAAGGGGCTGGAGAAGATGAGTTTCAGAGGTCCCTTCCAGCTTCAGCATTCTGTGTAGACTACATCTCAGTTTTATCCCTACCAGATCATTCTGCATGGCTGAGCATTCTGGTTGTCAGAAGACATCAGTTCCTGTATCTTTGCATTGCTTTATCATTCTGGTTTCAGTTCTCTTCTGATAATATTGAAGTTTTCTATCTTAGGGTTGCTACAAATTTTTCTTGTAATAACAAAAAATATAGAGTAACTGAAGGATTCTGCTTGGTATATGCTCCTAATAGTAATGTATGGCAACCATCTTCCTAACAGTAAGATGGTGACCATCTTCTAGAATACCAGACTGACTTTCTTAATATCTCTTTCATGGGTCAAGTATGCAAAATGCTTTATTTTAATACTTCAGTAACATTTATGCCACTTGCTTTTAGAAGTATGGGTTTTGCAGGTGAGCTTTCTTTCTATACTGTGTGAAAATACTGCATTTCTATTATTTTTGAAGTATAGATTCATTATTACTATTATTATTGTTATTATTATTGTTATTATTATTATTAATCTATAGTGATGTTTAATTGGCAGTGTCTTCAGAGAGAATGGCCAATTTGCTCGCTGAGTATCTGATAATATCTAAAAACTTTGTGTGCTGCCTTTTTTCTATGTTAAAGCAACAATTTTTGTGTTCTTTCATTTACGACTTCATTCAGTGCCTTACAAATACTCATGATTGAGCCTCAGCTTTACTTGTAGGTGCTTTAATTAGCAGTCTCCTTGAGTCATACTGGGATGCTTGATCTGCAGATTATTCAGCCAGTGCAGACCTCATTCTTTCAGGTCCATGAAGAGGGCACAGAACAAAAAACATTTCAGTTGTCTGTGCCATCAGTGGCCAATTTTGTATACAGAAATTCTGTGGAGAGTGGTCATATGCAGAATCTGCTGTTGAGCACCACTTCCACTGGTTCTACAGATGTGAAGAAACTGATGAACAGATATTAAAATCACATCATCTGTAAGTGGTTTCAGTAGCAGTGCTGTTCTAGTGGTACAAATTTGTTCTTTGTATCTCCAAAAAGAAACAGGAACATAAGATTAACATATTTAAACCATGAAACTCATTAACCTTTTCCCAAGCCAAGTTTTTAATTCATGTAAATTGGCAGGTCTGAAATCCTCAGTGGGTAGATATTTTTTCTCCTTGTGGCTCTATTGGAAAGAATCTACTAGAATTTTTAATGGGTTAGTGCAAACCATGGTTGCTGTTACTGGAGTCTGGGCTTCAAACTCAATACCGTGATATTTGGTGCACTTTGATGATTTTACCTAAATGATGGAAATACACTACTGTTCTTAACAGTTAGCAGAATAAGACTTGTAATAATGTCAGTTTTAAGTAAAAATAGCAGTATAACCAAATATCACAATAAATAAATCAATACTATCGAGGATCAAAGTAAGTAGCTGTGTAAACCCATGTAACTGAGCAGCTGTTAGCCTAATAGGAGTCTTAACTCAGCAGTAACTTGTTTGCTTTCTTGGCAGAATCAAAAATGAAAAGCAGCTCAGAATGTGTGTTCTATAAGATTTCCCTGGAGTTAAGTGGTAATTTGACTCCGCTCAATCGAAAGCCATAGTGTTTTTTATGGGGTTTTTCGCACATAAAGGAGAGTACGGGGAAAGGGAACAGAAGGAAATAGAAGGAAACTTTCTTTGTACATGTTCTCTTTTTTATTCAACAATAAAATTACATTTTCAGTTCACCAAGAACTGTTAAATAGCTGCTTAACTTGAAAGGAACCTGAATTTAAGTACAGTAAATTTAGATTGTGTCACTGTTCTGTTTATTCTGGTGCTTTGCAATTTTGTCATAAATTATGACATAAAAAACCAAAAGGATCATAAATTAACTATAACTCAGAATACCTGGACAGCCATTAAAGCTAAGGTATTTTTTAAATGTGAAAAAACTCATGCTTTGGAAAGGAGTCCATAGCTAGTATTGCATATAAAAAGTATAAGTGCAGAACTGATTCTGGCTGTCAAGTTCTAGGAAGCAAACATCTGAACTTATAAAATTCATGGGGGGATAAACATGTATATTTGTATATACAGAAATTCAGTCTGTATTCCAATTTCAAATTTAGCTTGGGTTGACTTGGTTTGTTAACTTGTTTTGGTTTTGTTTTTTTTTTAAGCTGCAGTGAGCATTCAGGCAAATTACTTCATGAACTAGTTTAAATTTCCCCCTGAACATGATCCTGCAATACATTTAAAAAAAACCTACAACCCACTTTTTCCAACTTAGCAACAAAAATAATTAAAAAAACCCCAAACTCAAATCCTTCCCGAAACCCACCAACCAAACTTGAATAGAGAAACTGTAAAACTTTAAACAACTATAATGGTAATAGTACTATAATATTAGTTTTCTGATAATTATATTTGGATGGGGGACTCCTTTATTCAAAATTGATCCTAAGTACAGCCATCAGTATACACTCAAATTTGTTGGTGACTTGGTATAGAAAATAAATGGTTTGCTGCCGCTGCACAAATCATTCCTCTCAGTCCACATGCTACTAATATATGACTTTTCCCACCTTAGGGGGTGAAGAGGTTTCCTGCCATATGAAGTTTTTATTGTCCTTTATTTTTACCTTTTAAAAACCTCTCAAACCCGTAGTTCTTAGTTTCTTTAGTTTACCCTTTCTCTTAATGAATTATTGTTTGAAAAACTCAGTACATAAATAATAAATTTATTCTCCTGAAATATATTAAAAGACATGGGCAGAATCCATAGATGATGACTTCAACATTAAGAATGCATATATAGATTGTATTTCAACGTTGATGAGGAGAAATGATGGAGTTGACTTGCAAGAAGAATAAAATTCACCTTGGAAAATGGGCTTGTAGTACCATTTTTTTGAGCAATTACTTTACTTCTAAACATAACTGAAGAACAATACATCTGACCCCAGTTTTGAAAAAGAGGCAAAAAAAGCTGTGCTGTTAGTGGGATTTTTGGGCATGCTTTTCACAGGTGTAAAAGATTTGCAGGCGGTCCTCATTCTGAAGATCTTGTTACTGCTGTGCTTTAATAGACATAAGCTGTCTTCACTAGGTGGCCACTGGGATGTGATTGAGTGTAAATACTTCAGGCAAGCTCCACCAGCTGAGAAATAACCTCAGTTTGAAAGAGTGGAGTTTTGGAAGTCTTTTCATTGGTCTTGTGGACCAGTAAAGTTGTGTTCTGTTTTTGTAGCATTCATCTCTTGGGTGATGAAAGCACAGCCAGTTTTGCTGTCCTCATGCAGGGAGTTCATCCAAACAAAATGCAGAGGGATGTGTACTGCCTATCATTGTGGTGGTGGTTGTTAATCAGAAGCACACGCTTACTCTACTTTTCTGTGAAAGTTTTTCATTGGCCACTGAGAAGTCATGAATGATTTTGGGGACTGAAAAGGTGGCAAATGGATGGATATGTTGTTGCACTGTGGTGAGAAAAGAACAGATATCATGCATTGTAGTTGAGACTAGTCTCTCAAAAAATGTATTGGGTTTGGGAGGTCCCAGTCTGTATTACTTGTGTGAATGAGAAGCTCAGACTGGTCTAGCACAAAGGTTTCACAGTGTGTCCTTTCACTGCTCTTGCTGCAGACTCAAGGAAGCTAATGCTGAGAAGTAAGCGTGTTGTAAGAAGTCTAGAAATTTGCATATACAGTAGAAATTTCTGAGGGATTACAGATTTTAGAAGTTGAAAGTTGCCTGTTTTTTTTTTCCACATCCCAACTTATGCCTTAATAACTAGAATACTGAATGGCCTCATAGGTGCTCTGGATGTACTTTTTAATTTCTGAGAGGTGATTGATACTGAAACTTTACACAAAAGCTGAGAAACTATTAAGCATCCGACACTTATTCAGTATGCAAAGTTAGTCTTAGAGAGATGTTGTGTTATTTCTATAAAGAAAATAATTAGTAGTGAATTCTGCTTTAACACAGGTGTAATCATATCTATGTCACGTAACTACATCTGTTCTGTATTGGTTTTGTCAATGAATCAAGTGTGAGAACTGCTCTACATTAGTACCTTTTGTTTGAAACACACCTGCACTTGCATCATAAATTTATTCTATCTGAAGAACCTGAAAGTAATATGAAAAAATGTGGCACCTACTTAGAAAAAGTAGTAATTAGAAAATAAATGTTTACCTTTTATTTTTAGGTCAGAAGACTTGTCTCCACTTGCATGGTATCTTTCCTTACCTCTATGTACCGTACGATGGTTTTGGACAGCATCCAGAATGCTACCTTCGTCAGGTGGCGTTCAGCATTGACAGAGCACTCAATGTGGCTTTAGGCAATCCATCTTCTACTGTTCAACATGTTTTCAAAGTATCATTAGTATCTGGAATGTAAGTATGACCTGTCAGGAGTTTTGGTTGTTTGTTTTGAATAATTTATTGCTGTTGTAACTGCATAAAAGTACTTTGGTCTTGGTTTTTGATTACAGTTCTAATCCTTTTTCATTCCCCACCCATGTATGTCTTCATACAGAGCTGTACAACTTCTAAATGACTCTTCTCACTTGCTTAGACCTTAACATAGTTAACAGGTTGTCCCAAAAAACCTTCTTGCCACAACCATTTTTTGCTAAATTGTATCCTAGTGTCTATAATTTTGCAAAATCTGTTTTTAGCTTTTTCTGTCTCTGTTGTTAGAGCAGTACTTTCCATGCAGCATTTTCTACCTCTGGAATGTTGTGTGTTCCCTGAGACCAGGCATGTCTTGTAGGAGCCTGATTCTAGGTGTTCTCTTTTTTTTTTGGTTCATGTAAAATTGCCCTCATGGAGAGCCTCGAGTCATGTTTATCCGTCTGATTCTTACAGCAGTACAGACTAGGAAGTGGAGGCTCTTAAATATACATTTACTAATCTGTCAAGATGACCATTGTGTTTTATTTGTGTAGCTTTCTATATTGAATGTTAGCATTTTAAGGACTCTTTTAGTTAATTTTTAACTTGTATAATCAAGGGTTGAAAAATAAGTCAAATCATAATGACTAATAGGAAAATATCCTGGAAAAGCACATGTAATCAAGATACATGCATTCAGTTTTTCATCTTCACACAATGTAAATGATAAATTTCAGTGTTGTATAACACTATGTTTTATTTGCTTTTTTCATGCATTTTTGAAAGACATTCTTTCTAATTGTTTGAGTGTAGGAAGATAATATTTCTGTTCCCAGCCAGTTTTGGTGGTTTCTAGCTATTGTAAGTAAATGGGCTGCAATAACTTGTTTTTATTTTCAATCAAAAGTTTTCTGATGCTTTTACAGTAACAAAGAAGGTCACCTACCAAATTTCTTGATATTGTTCTTTTTGTGAGAACTATATAAAATGTAATATATAAATTGCAGTTCATCTCAGTAGTGAAAGCTAGACAGAGTAAACAGTTGATGACAATATTTATTTGAATAAGTGAGAAAAGAACAGGTGGAATTTAGGTGAACCTGCCTCTTTTTCACCTTTCTTGCCTTAGAATTTCAGAACAGTTGTTACTGAAAGTCAGCTGCTCATTGCCTCAAAGCAGCATAAGAGTGTTTCAGGTGTTTTTTTGGTTTGCATAAGAGGTAATGGGGAAGACCTAAGTGATATACATCTTCATCTTTACCTGGGTATATAGACATGATTATTTAAATACTGGCTAGCTTCTTGCTTTTATTTCTTTCTCTTCAGGCCTTTTTATGGTTACCATGAAAAGGAGAGACAGTTTATGAAGATTTATCTTTACAATCCTGCAATGGTAAAAAGGTAAGGATGTGGAAGTGTGAAGTTCTGTCTGATTTGCTTATATTTTGAATTAAAAAGTCAGGTTTGAAAGAAGATTCACCTGTAACTTAAAATCTCCAAAATTATTGTCTCTTGGTTTTCAAAACTCTTTAAAATTTACCAATTTTAAACACACCAATAATCTTTTAAAGCAGTAGAGTGTTGTTAGGAAAGCAGTACCAAAACATACTTGCCATTAGTTGTTTTATGTTTCCTGTAATTTGTGAACACGTAAACAAATTTACATCAGCTTACATTTCCTGTAACTTTTAAGGAAAACAATGTAGCTGTTTTCTTTCATATAGCTTCATTTCATTTGTTATGAAATAAATTTAGGTAGGTTTTAATTCCAATAAAAATTACTACATTTAAGATTTACTTGGAAAACTGAGTAACTTTTGTTATTTGATAGGTTCTCTATTTCTCAATAGAGTTATGTTCTGTTGTATGAAAGTACTGTTGATTTCAATCTTAGTGTCAAAGTAGCTGCAGTAAATTCAGGAATAAATAAGGAAGAATTATTTCCCAAGCATAAACTGAAATCTCTTGAGTATGTGCTATTACATACTGTAACTTGTTTTAAAAAGGTCCCATACATGAGCATAAGATAGGATTGTCTGATTTTTCTTCTAGGCAAGTGAAGTTTTGCATGGCTTAAAATTTCTGTATTAATGGATGACAGGACAGTTGTTTCAAAATTTGAAGCTTCTTATGTTTGAATTACTCCTATCCAAATAAGGACTGACACTTCACTTAAATTATTCTTTTCCTTTTTCAGTATAAAACTTTATTTTTAATCCCAGGTTGTTTGCGTTTAGAAATTCTTAGTGCTTTTCTTGGTTGTATAGTTTTATGCTGTTAATTTGAGAAAAACTTGCTGTACCAGTTTATAGTTATCTGAATACTTGCAATTATTTTTTAATGTGTAGCTTAGTTTAAAAGAGAGGATTTGTCCTTATGCAGAGTTTGAAAATACTGCTTCTGAGTATACAGTATGTAGCTTGAAAACCATGAAGGACATTTTATGTATCGTATATATGTCAACAAGAACTAGAGAGACTTTCAAACTTATTACTGCTGAGTAGGCATACAACTGCCACAGGTCTGTTGAAAGATTTCCATGGCATATAGTGTTTTTTGGTTCACTTGCAGGAATAGAATATTGTAGGATTTTTTTTTTCAGAGAGTTTGGAGTTTTTTCAGCTGAAGGTTTCAAGTCTCCTTTGCCAGTAACACACAAATATTGTATCATTATTAGCAGAGATCATTTCTGTTCATCTGTTATTGTGAAAACACAGTTCTTAAAGTTAGAAATGCAACTAAGGCAAAATTTAAAATGTCTAAGTATTCTATATTTTGATGAAATCAAATACAAATATTTGTATTGTATTTGTATATTTGTTGTACTGAAATAATATTTTATTTCTGTCCCAATTTGTCTTTTAGAGTTTGTGAGCTTCTGCAAGGTGGAGCCATAATGAACAAGTCTTACCAGCCTCATGAAGCCCATATTCCCTACCTCCTCCAACTCTTTATAGACTACAATTTATATGGAATGAATTTAATAAACCTGGCTGCTGTCAAATTCAGAAAAGCAAGGAGAAAAGGTAAGGTGTTTATTTCTTAAGACCAAATAATTGTTTTGAAAGGTAAAAGCTGCCATTGTGAACAAGACATCACTAGCTGTCAAGCTTTTGCTTTATTTGGCTGATGAGTATCATGTTGTTTCCCTGAAGTTTGCTTTCTGTGTCAAAACAAAGTCCATATGTAGCTTTTTTTGCCTCTGTGTGGGGATTGAGGAAGAGCCTGCTTCCTGAAATGAGATGCTGTGTATCAAGAAATACGTGTTCTGTCAGCAGTGCAGCTGTGACCATTTCACAAGATGACCACACCTCTTTTCTAGAAGATGAAAAATTGTTGATGTTTAGTTGAAGAATTGACATGAAAGATAGCATAATAGTATTGTTGCTTTATTTTCTTGTGGTTTTGATTCTTACATCAATTCAAATTTTTTTTTTTTTTTGTTGCAGTAGTGTCTTTACAAAATTATGGCTAATGATTTTGCTGTGATGACAGTGAATGTTCTTAATTAAAATGCTTGAGTTTGTGCTAAAGTCATTTGCTCTAAGGTAAAATTTGAATTATTAGTGTGTGAGCAAAGGAATCATTTTGAAAAATTAATTTGGCATTTCAGATGTACCATTGACATAAAAATTAAGTTGGTGAAAACATCCCTAATTCTTCTAAATTCTTCATTATAAAGGAGAGATTACAGTAGGAAAAGTATACCTATGGTACGTAGTGTTTAGTAAAATAAGTATTGTTTACTTAAATCATAATTGTTCCTACAGCTGAAGCAAAAGTTGAAAGCAGCGGTGAAATATCTTTCTGTAAAAACATAGAGCAATAATCATGCTGAATTTCCTCCTTGTTTTTATGCATGTATATTCAGATGGCAATAGGTTAGCCCAGTATGCTAATTCTAACTAGTTCTTGTTTGAAAGAAAATACTCTTTTCATACCCAACAATAGGCCACACTTTTTGCTCGTGTCAGAACTGTAGGAAGGCAAAAGCTCTGCCATGGACAGAGCATCTTCAGGAATTTCAGTCCTGAGGAAATACAGTCAGGTACCTTTAATCTTCCAGTCTTCTGGAAACATGCAATGTAATTGTATCAAATAGTCACTTCCATTCTTTTTCCATAGCTCTTTTTTTTCCCTCTTTCAGATGGTAGATGAAAAACATAAGCTGTTTATATTCTTCTTCATCGTTTATTTAAGGATGAGAGATCTAAGTCTTGAATGGGAACAAGGGGATGGAAGAGGAGCATAGGCTGAGACCAGTGGACTTTTAGATATTCTTAGAGGGGAAGAATCCAATAAAATAAAGGGAGAAAAATGATACTACCTTGTCTGGCTTGAACAGATGCTGGCTGCCGTGCTCCTAGGAAGATTCATTCTGCTTTGCATGGCTCCACAGCACACATGCATCAGTAGCCTGACCTGAGCTGAGTCTGTTGGAGTCCCCAGGCACAGGATCACTGTCTATTGCTCCTGGCACAGCAGCCAAGTGACAAATGGTTTGTCCCTGATGCAGCTCTACAGAGGCACTGCTGTCAAGAGCCTGTCCTTGTATGGCAGCCCCCTCTGAGCTCAGGCTGTCGGAGTAGCGCAGAAGCACAGCCTCTGCTTACACCTGACACATTTTACCTACCTCTTCCTCAGCCTCTGTGTTGTGGAAGTTCCTTTCAGTCAGGTACAGCTGTGTCACACAGGCTAGGCCAAACATTGTTTCTTAGACAACAGTAAAGGCCTTTACCAAAAGATGTGCAGCAAACATTTGCCTTACTTCCCTTGCAGATGATGATATAAAAATGAGTCTGGCAATTAATGTGTTTGTCAGTGTAAGCAAGCAAGCCTCAGGAACCTGTTCATAGTGGTATTTTTCTCACTGAGATAAGTCAGTGTTTTTGAAGGCTGAGAGAGGTCAGCATGCAGATTTCTTGTAGCAGGAACATTCTGCCTTCATCAGCTTGTATCCAGAAGGTGCAGCAGTTCTTTTCCTCAAGTCCTTGTCTTTATGGGCTGTGAAGAAGCCTGCCTATTCATTCATGCATCACATACCACTGTAACTGTTGCAAAACTTTTATTTTCAGTAGCTGAATCTGCTTCTTTAATATGCCTCTGAAAGTCCTTGATGTGTCATTGCTCCTGCATTTAAAGATCTTTATATCAAGAGAAGGAGTATTTGAGTGTCTTTAAATTCCTATCCCTATGATTAATTTTACTGAATAAACAAACTAATACAGGAATTTGAGCCACAATTTTTAGAAATATATGAAAACAGCAATGATAGGGAATAAGAAAGGGAATAATCCACTGAAACTGGTATTTGAAATGCATATAATTTTTTAAAATAATAGTATATATTTTACCTGTTGGTCTATAATCTTGCATAGGTTATCAGATGTATTTTCCTTTAAAATAGACAACTATTCAGTCCCATTTCATCAACTATTTCAAGTTGCAGATGAAAAATAATAAGAGTTGTTTCCATGCATAGTCAGCTTACATTTTAATATGGAGAATTAGCTGATGTGCTACCCAGTAAAAACATGGCTGTGTTTCTTCCTGGACCAGCTGCCCAGGACAAGTCATCAATTTTGAGCAGCACAGACAGTAAGGCGTGCTAGGTTTGAGCTGGATCTGTGCAAATGGGATCAGACTTTCTGTGCTGTCTTTCCAGAATCAGCTGCTTAGGCATGGAAGTGCACAGACTGTAACAGCACAGGTGTGGCTGAAATGTGAGCTGGCTCTGCATAAGCACAGGAGTGTCTTCGCCCCACTTGAATGCCACATCTTTGTGCCATCTCAGTACACTTAAGAGTCTGATGTAGGGGCAGGGTTTGCAGGAACCTAGTCTGAGTGCAGTAAGCTTGGTCTGGAACATACGGAATTGTTCCAGACCAAAGGAAGTTACTTCTTGCAGGTTCTGTTTGTAGCGTCTAAGGTGCTTTTGGCATGGTTCCTGCCAGTTGCTTCTGTAGTAACTTAGGGCTTTTTGCTGCATGACGTATCCCTAAACCTTATATTCCAAGTAGTGGAATTCACATTGGAAAGACTATTAGGAAATTTTTAGAATAAAAATACAAGTTCTAATAAATATTTAATTACTGAAGACTGCTGACATTTGAATTAATTGGTGTAACTTTGACAAATGCAGGAGTGTTTGCTATGGCTGAAAAGCAAATTTAACACCCGAAAATTGCTAGTGCGTGACACCACCATAGCTTAGAAAATTCAAGGTTCAAGCTGGTCTTTCAGGTAGAAGTGGG
The DNA here is from genome assembly GCF_048771995.1 of Taeniopygia guttata. Lineage (NCBI taxonomy): Eukaryota > Metazoa > Chordata > Aves > Passeriformes > Estrildidae > Taeniopygia > Taeniopygia guttata. Next base: position 47,430,689 of record NC_133027.1, on the reverse strand, counting down.
AGACTGAGTAATTTTTCAAACTCTTCTCTCATTCTACCTTCTTCCAACTCCATTCCTGGGCCTTTTTCTTTCTCATGCCGTATCTTGTGTATGTTGTCTTTCCTTTCTCTGGAGACTGAGGGTTCAGGTGGAGACCTCAAGGAAGGTAGGAATTCTTCAGAGATGACTTCACCAGCATGATTTTGCAGCACACTTCCTTATGTGGAGGCCTCTGAGCAAACTTAGTGTTTTCTTTATTTGTAGGTCAGACAATGTCTGCCTTCATTGCAGGTTTCCACTTACTGCTACTACCATTGTATCTGGAATGTATTGTGTATTCCCTTCCAGTTCACAAATAAGAAAAAGTATGAAGTAGAATTTAGTGTTTTCTTTGGCTTCTAATTTCCATTGAGATTGGAACTGTGGACCCAGGAAATCCTGAAGTTTGCATCAGACTGTATGATTTCTTTTGGAATTTTCACAAACAGAAGACTGAATTTAGGCTAAGATGTGACTAGAATGCAACAAATGTAGTTCAAATAATGTCAGTGTGTTGGAAGTATACTTTTCTTTCCTATATAAGTGTGTCTATGTGTTAGAAATAAAATTAGATCATTTATATGATAGCATAGTTAATGGGTGAAGATTATATCATGCAGTGCTATTTCTTCTTTAAGAGCAGGTGGACTGGTAATATTAAATAATAAATGCAGTTATACAATGATATTTGTAAAAAATATTGCCACATTAATTAATTTCTCATTCTACTTTTTCCCTAGGTGACACGTCAGGTGTAAGTAAACATCACAGAACTCATTTGCCAGAAAATTCAAGCAATGTATCTTTCATTGAATGGGAAGAAGATGAAATACCAAGGTCAGCATCCCGGGTTTTTCTGTTGTATGCTGTATGTTGCTATATACATTAATTTGCATGTAATGGAGTTCCAGTCTCTCATATAAAGGACCCTTATATGTTTTACATGTTAAAAAAAATAAGTGATTATGTGACACAAATTATCATTATTTAGTTTCTCTGTAGTTTCTCTGTATAGTCTTGGTCACCTGATGCTTTGTGGTTTATGGTTGTAAAAATCCAGCTGGGAAATAATGGGCAAAATTCTACTTTCTGGGTTTTGGAATGTTGACTTTGATGAAGCAAGCTTAATAGTTATAGAAAATATTTACACATCAGTTCACAGATTGTGTTTTTCTAATCCTCTTTAACTAACGTGACTTCACTGGTGTGGTCACATCTCAAATCTCCGTTCAGTTTTGGGCCCGTCACTAAAAGAAGGACATTGAGGTGCTGAAGCGAGTCCAGAGAAGGGCAGTGCAGCTGGTGAAGGGTCTGGAGCACAAGTCCTGTGAGGAGCAGCTGAGAGAGCTGGGGGTGCTTAGCCTTGAGAAAAGGAGGATCAGGACTGATCGTATTGCTCTCTGTAACTGCCTGAAAGGAGGTTTTAGCCAGGTGAGGGTCAGTCTTTTCTCGCAGGTAACAAGTGGGAGGGCAAAATAAAATGGTCTGATGAAAGGGGAGTAATAAATAATAAAAAGAATAAACAAGAAGTAAAATAATGTACATTAATTTACAATAATTGAAATAATAAACAATAAAAGTGCCAGGAAGGTTTAGATTGAATATTAGTTACTTCACTGAAGGGTGGTCAGGTATTGGAATAGACTGCCCAGGAAGTGGTAGAATCTCCTGGAACTGTTCAAAAAATAAATGCATGTGGTGCTTGGGGGACATGGTTTAGTAGTATTAGATTAATAGCTGGACGTGATGATCTTAGAGGACTTCTCCAACCTTAATGACTCTATGATTCTATGAATAGTGTGTTACTAGAGAATTTCAATTTGTCCATTTCAAATGGTAGCTACATAAGAAACTCAGCTTAGAATTTCCATCTCTGTCTCCCATGCTTTTCCTTTTTCCTAGGCATTTTGTAATCTACAGTTTGTAATTTGTAATAATTTTACTTCTATAAGAAAATGAAATATTTCTGAAATTTTGGGAGTTTTGGGCCAAAGTTGGGGAGGGGAGAGAAACTCGCAGTATGTGAAGCTACTTTGATTTGTATAGTTTATCTACAGGAAGTTAATTCTTTATGCTATTTGCTAATGATTCAGCAGGTCCTTCTGTCATCTGGTAATCTTCTCAGTCTTTGGGTGGATCCTGTCATTCTTCTCTGAAGAGCTTATTGGGCTCAATATGCCAAACTTCCTGCTACTGTTATGTACTGGGAGAATTTGCTTCCCTAATAGAAAATGTGTGCATTAAACCATACTTCAGGCTTTTCTAGCATGCAAAAATATGAGCTTGTGTTGATTACATCTGGTTTTCTGGTTCTATTACTGCTTTAAGGGGATTTTGCAACAACATTCATCTGACAACTTCTGGTCACTTTATGTGTAGTTGTTCTTGGGCTGTTTCTTCTTTTTGGCTGCATATTTCATTCACAGTCCATTTCAACTTCTATTTGGCTTGGTTCCACAAGCCAGCTTACTTAAACATTAAAGGCTGGATCATAAGTTAGACCAGGATTATCTGATGTTACTTTACACAGATCTGGGGAAGGCAGATAAAAAGAAAGCAAAGTGGTACTTCCTGGCTGTCAAAACTAGAGTGGGATAAGCTCAGCAGAGCAGGAACCAAGGATGCCTCCTCATGGCTGTAACCACAAGTCTTCTTTCCTCCTCCTTCCACACTTCCATGTATACAGCCAGGGTGCAGCACCTCATTTGTGCCAGTCCTTCTCCAGCACTCACATATGTTCCAGAAGTGGGATGTTAACAATAATGGGGAAAATACCAAGGCTCTCCATTTCCCTGGTATTTGTTTGCTGTACTTCTACCAGCAGGAATTTATTTCTTGAATGTAAAGCCTGAATAGTACATAATATACCGCACAAATTCTCTGTACACCATATGCAACGATAATGGTAGTTCCCAATACAGTTTCATTTATCATGCCAGTTTGGCTTGTGAGCATTTTAGGATTTATTAGTACAAGAATTTTCTCTTCTCATCCTGTTACTGTTCTACTCCTGAGTTATCCTGCTTTAGTTTTCTGCTGCTATGATCTGGTTATGTATCCAACATGTCTACTGGCTTGCCTTATCAGGATATTTCATTACTACACTGCTGTATTAATGAGATGTGACGTAAGCTCAGTCACAGAAACTGGTCTATATTGAGTTCTACACATTTTGTATCAATGCTCTCTCCTTTTTATATAAGCAAGAGGAATTTCACATTTAGTTAGCTCTTAAAATACTTTAATAAATCAGGTACTCATTTATGATTCCTGCAACTGAAATAGTTTACATTTGATACTGTGTTAAATGGTTTTTTGTCTAGAAAATTAGTTTTTTTATTAAGGTGTTCTAGCATGACTGTCTTCCCCATGCTGTAGGACCTACATGCTATAGCAAAGCAAAAAGCCTGAACTTTTCCAGTCCTGATTTTACTCTGTTCGGTATCTGCACAAAATTATTTGCCTGTTAAAATTTCTCCTGGATTATTTGTGGGAGTCATCAAGTTAAAACTGTGTTCTTGTAATCAAACCCATACTGTAGTGCCACTTTCATATTGCCTTCCTACTTCCTTTCAAATTTTGAAAATTTGCTTCTAGGTTGGCTTAATGGATCTATAAGTGTCATGATAAGCCTTACTGAGGGTAAATATGACCCAGACAGTATGAGATACCTATCCAAGGAAACCCTTTTAATTGTTTCCTGGAATGATTGTTACTCAACTGTTTCTATTTTTGCAGGCTACAGCATTACTCAATAGCTATAAAGCTGCCTTTCTTCCTTTATTTATCTTTTCTTAAAAAAGTATGTTCTGTATTCCCAACATACGTACTTACTTATCAACAGCTGTATTCATTTCTAGCTTCATGTGCAATACCTGCACAGTCCTCTCACTTTATTGTCTAGTCCTTCAAGTTCTGTCCAGTTCAAGTTGAGATACTTGAATGTTTTGTTAATGGTTTAGCAAAAATTTTTTTGCGTGCTGTAATTTTGCCTACTGTACTTACTGTAATTTGACTGCTCTTTTCGGTAGCATCTGGAGTTTCTTCTAAATATCACTGAACTTTTAAATTTCTTTGCTTGTTCTTTATATCAGATATGAAGATCACATAAATCTTTCCCTACCTTTCAGCTGTATACTTACTACTTGTTCTCTCAAAAAAAAGCAAGAAAGGAAAAGACAGTCAAATGTTGCTTGAGACCACAAAATTTCTAGGCCTGTCTTGTATTCTTAGTGACTGGGATGTCTGTTTGGACTCATTATTCTTTGTGTACATTAAGAATACATTTTAGGGATAGTCCAACACGTATCTGCCAAGTCCTTGCTGTAAGTGGCACTTAACAAGTTCTCTTGTTTAAGCAAGCAGTGACAGTGATTGGACATTTCTTGACTTTGAACACAGTATATCACTTGGCTGAAATACAATTCTGGATACCTGGAAGGTAATATGCAAAGTTTAAAAGTTGCATGTGTAACATGAGCGGCATTTTGCCGAGTAAATGCTAGTGATGGTTCCTTATTTCAAAAAACATTTGAGAACTGTGTCAAATTTTCTTGGTAACTGAACTCTCTCTTTCATGCTAGAGAGCACCTTGCTACTCAGCCTCTTACCAAGAACAGCACTCAACCCGGCCATGTCCTGTCTTGCTCCTGGCAAATCTCCAAATTATTGATTCACTGCTATGATAAGTGCGCTGTATTAAGCCAGAGATATTTTTTTTAATGTAATTCTAGAATGATTTTGTTAGACAAACAAGTAGACAAATGTCCAAAATCTCTGCTACCTAGGAATCCCTCATGTTGTAAGGCTTTTAGGTATAATACTTGCCAGTGTTATTGCACTGAAAACCTACAAAGCCTACCCTAAAATGTGCAGCAGTCACCTGAACCTAGTAGTGCTATCCAACTGTTTGACATCAGGAGTTCTGGACATTAGACACATTTTGTTATCCCACTCAGGCAGCTGATAATAAATGATGAAACACTTCTGTGAGTTCCATTGAGAAAACTTTCTGGTAAGCATCAGACTTAGAGTATCTGCTAGTCAAGTCTGCCACTTGGACATGATGTGTTAAAAGCAGAATGATTGGTAGAATGCTTTTGAGAAACACTTCCTTTTTTTAAATACAAGATTTGCTATTAGACACTAGTTTATATGGAAGTGGAGAGATCTGACAAATAACACTTCTGCACAGTCTAGCAGATATGTAATATTGCAGATTTTTTGCTAGGCTTGTGACTGTCATAATTGCTTTTCTCGCTTGTCAGCCTGTGCATGTTTTTATTTAGCTGTTTGATTTTTTTAATACAATGTGCACATTATTTAAGTCACTTGAACATCCTGAAAACAAGGACATGTTTTCTGCCATGAACAGAGTATGGAAAATCATTATGTAAAATTTTTGAGTCCTTATCAGCACGGTTGAATAACACCTTTTAGGTACTCCATGGAGTTAATTTTTGTCTCTTGTGCTCAGTTTTACATTACAAATACCTCAAATGTGGTCATTACAGAACTTGTTTCCTTAGGCTGTCATTAATATTGGTGAATTAAGATATTGACCTTGTTGATTATTTCTCAAGGTTTTTAAGGGCTTTGATCTACCTAGCTGTATGTAGTGAGCATGAGCACTTTTTTAAAAAGTGTTGAATGTAGCCTTAATTCATTGTCTCAACATCTGAGAAACCAAAAAAACCTTGGTAGTTTCTTTGAGCACAAGTTTCATCCCAAACTATAGTTTTTATCTCAGTGGATAGTGTGAACAAACTATTACATTCTTCAAAAATAAGGACCATTTTCTCTCTTCTCAAAATAATGTATTTGGAGCTTTTAATACAAAAGTAAAATGAATTTGTATTGCAGTTTTTCACCTAGTGTGTAGGTATAAAAAGCAATTTAAAATTAACTAGTATGAGTATCCCAAATAGCCTAGCCATGGTAACTCAGTGTTGTACAACCCTGATTCATCTTGCTTCTTCAGAGAGAAAATTTCTGTTCTTCAGCAGCTGGGTTCCTTCTACACTACCTCACTTAACCCTGTCTTTCATATACCTGTATTACAAGGTTTATCTTGTGAACAAGTCTCTTTACATTCCTTCTTACAAAATGGAACATAGATGCTGTGAAAAGCTTTGCCTGGGACTTGCTAATTTGTCTTTTCTAACCTTGTTCTAGTACAGACACTCTCAAATCATGGTTTTGGCATTACCTAAACCACTACTTTTCTTTGCAAAACTGATGCATGTGATGTGAGGCAGGTGATTAGTCTGTTGTATGAAGCAATCTGTATTTAACAGGCCACTTCTGAGTATCTTCCAAGGCATTACAACTGCTAATGACATGAAATAGTTCATATTTTCAATAACTACCACTGGGAAGCTAGACATGTTCTGACTACTTCGTGCTGTCTTCTCACCTGCTAAAAACAGCACTGTAGCTGCTGAGGAAATGTGTCAGGGAGAATGGGAAATACGATTATTTTGTGTTTTTTCCCAATATATTGCACACATTTGTTTTAAGTGGGTAAAAGCACCAAACCTAACAGCTGACCAAGCTATTGGCAATACTCAGATGAACCAGTTCCCAACGCAGCATGTAACCATGTTAAATAACTCTACTTCAGGGCAGTTTGTACTTCCCCCTCAGCACCTCATGTTTTTGTTTTAATCAACATAAATTAAAATGTTAAAAGGGGCAGTTAAAGCTGCTCTGCTTTCCTATGCCCTTCAAGGGTTTTCCTGAAGTGGGAACAAATGACTTCTTGGCCTTTGTGGCTTACCTGAATGTTGCAGAAGCTTGTAGTGCTTCCATCATGATTTCAGCTAGTGCAAGTGTCTAGCAGCTCGCCTTGACGAGGATGTTAAATGCCAAGCTAATGAACCAGTGGTATTGGGAAGACATTCTCCCAAGTCTACTGAAGAATTTACTGTGTGTCAGGTGTCTTTATTAGCTTCCACATAACTCTTTAGAGTGTGCAGTTTTGACTGCCAGCCCTGCCTTTATCATGGAAGTGTTAATGGCAACTATAATGATAAATCCTAGATTTGTTTCAGAAAAGGCCTGTTATTATCTCAGTGTTTTTAATTTGAATAATATGCCATGTAAATTGAAATACTGAAGTTTTTGACAGAAAGGCTCCTCATCTTTCTCTCCAACCCTCATTAGCTTTTGGATTCTTTTATTGTCTTTTAAAAGAGGAAATCAGTGAAAGTGGGAAGCTCAGATCTTTGATTTTGTATCCTCCAGACAAGTCAAGACAAGTATTTCCCACATTTCTGATGTTACTGACCGTTCTGTATCATGGTCCTTTTTGCTTGTTCCCAGAAGTGTTTTGGTTTTGTAAAGGGAGCTAACAATTCTTGCAGCCTCTTCTCTCAGTCTTGTTTCCCAGTGCTCTTGCAGTTGTTTGTTACTGTGGGATCAGAATAAAAATTTCAGCTTGCATCCAGTTGCTGTTGCCCCCTGTGCAGTCAAAGCTCTGTTTGAATCCTTTGATGAATGAACACCCAAAGTGTGTGACATGAAAAGTACGCATTTTGAGCATATTGTGGGCTTGTTTCCTAGCTGATGGCATGACTAGGAACAGAGGAATGTGATGGCAGTGAATTGTCTTTAAAAGTGTGCATACAATCATCATTACATGTCATCTAGTTCAGCCCTCCTGTAGTGAACACCTGAAGGAACACCTTCAATTACATTAGGTTTCTTAGAGCCCTGTAACCTGACATTGAATGTTTCCAGAGATGGGACTTCTCCCACCTCCTATGACAGCTTGTTCCAGCATTTCATCACCCTCATCATACATCACCTTCATCATCACCCTTCTTATGTCTAGTCTAAATTTACTCTCTTTCAGTTTAAAACCATTACCTCTTGTCCTATTGCTATAAGCTCTACTTGAAAGTTGAAGAGCTTGGAGTGGATTTTCAGTGTTGCCCTAAAAGATTTTAAAGGGTAAATGGACTTTAACAAGATGGTTTCTGTTTGTTACCTTCCTCCATGGACTCCTTAAAATTTGTTCACTGAGAGCAACAGGTGGAATGTCACTGACATTTGCAGATCTGAAAAGGCACAGCAGGAAGGTGATCAGATAATTGTACAGCAATCTTGAATCTAGTTTCTAGTATTTCAAGTCTTCATCAAGCCTGCTATCCTTAGTCCAGCAAGTATTTGGGTTGTTAATATTCCCTTTCTTATTCACCAGGCTAAATAAAGAAAAAACTCTAGAAAAATGAATTGTAAATGTTAAAGTGCTCTGCATTTTTCTGAACTGTGTATGAGAAAGAAAAATCCTTGCCACTGTGTTTTTTGGGTGTATGATCCTGCCTACACACCTAGTCCTATTGGCTGAGTTCTATAGAACATTTCATCTTGTATTTGAGGAGAAGAACATTATTGTAATTGCTTTAGTAAGTCAGAGTTATCTACCAACTCTTCTCCTCACAAAATAAAAGCTAAACCCATTAAGTGGAAGGTACAGAGTTCTTATCTAATTAGATTTGAATATGATCATTAGTTTAAGGACTTGCAAGTGAGGATGGGAAATGATAATTCTGCATTCAGTCACTCCTGTTTCCTCTAAATAACTTTAGATATTAGTCCAGTTAAAAAACAGTGATGATGCATGTTTCAAACTCAGTGTATTGATAAAATTAATCTGTGGTATTTATGTTGTCACAGCTCTTTAATGTTGAAAGGTGTTGAGCCACAAAGTACCTGTGAATTGGAGGTGGATGCAGTAGCTGCTGACATTTTGAATCAACTCGATATTGAAGGTGAAGTGTTAATAACTTTCCATGTAAAATGGTTTTAGAACAGAAACCATGTTGTCATAGTTCACTCTTCTTTCAAAGGTCAGCTAAATCACAATCCATATTTCAGTGTAAGTGAATTGTTGATCTCCAAATTTATAAAGATTTAAAAAATAACTAACTCTAAAAGAAAAGAGTTTATAAAAATAGTGTCTTATCAGAGCAATATAAAGAGATTTTTGTTAATGCATAATAGAAGGTTTCAGACCTATAGGAAAAATACTAATGGAAATACCAACATCATGTGTGCATGTATGCATATATATGTACATACACCTATATATACATATATACACTACTTGGTGGGAAGACAAGAAAAAGCCAAAGATCTAGATCACAAACAGGAGATCTGGAAAGCAAATGAAGTTACACCTTAACTTTTACATAATACCAAATCGTAGAGTAAGGCAGGAATGGCAATTAAAAAACAACAGACTAGAATGACAAAGAGATGAAGAAAAGTGTCAGAATCCAGTATGGGGAAAGAATGCTTTGTCATTTTGGCAGATTTCTCTTAATGTATAATTGCATATTTCAGCCCAGATTGGCAGGAACCCTGGTTTGCAAGCTATATGGGAGGATGAAAAGCAGCGACGGAGGCAGAAATGTGAATCTTCTCAGATTAAGCCACCTGAGTCACAAGGTAAAAAAAAAAAAAAAAATCCAATAGTGCAACTGTTAATCCAAAACTTTGAATGAGAAGCAAGCAAGAGGACAGAATTTAAATTGGTGTATCATGTTTGGGGGATTTTTAGATATACTGGGTTTTTTTACTTCCAAGCTTAGTGATGGTCCAGTATGTGTTTTCCTGTTTTTAAAGCAAGATGATGTAACCTTGCCTAACAACATCATGATTCAGCTGTCTGCAAAACATTCTAGACAGAATGAATGATAATGGTAGTTAATATTGTATATTTTGTGATGGAAAGCATTTAAATACCAACAAAACTAAATCTCTTTATCTTGAAGCTTTCCATTGTAGTTTATGCACAAGGGCAGTCCCACTGAATTTCTGCAGAATTATAGCTAAGGTGGTATTAGATTAAAATTCTAATAGGATAGGCAAATCCCTGTCTTTATGTCCCCGTTTTTATGTAAAATTCATTACACGGGAAAGACTGTACTCTGCAATGTAATTGCATAGTGAACAGGCTATTCTCCATAGAACCTAGGCCATATTTCATTTAAAATATGAATGACATTTGGCAAGTAAGACAGAGGATTGAAAGAAGAAAAGAGGCAGGTTCCTGGCTATGGCAGACTACTTTCTGAATTACTTTTTTCCTGTGTTTCTGTGTAATGTTATTGAGGCTGCATAAGCCAGACTTCTCAAAAGTGTTCACTGATTTTTCTTGGATGCTCACCTTGGGGTAATTGCATTGTGATTTGTAAATGCTGTTGATACTCACAGTTGGGAATGAGATCAGTTGGGAGTATGTGAAGTATTTTAAAGTTTTTTTTAATACAGTTGGAAAGTCAGCCCTCGGATTTGGCACGGAAAATTAGCAGGCACTTCAACTTTGAGCCTTTTTCTAATAAAATCAGTAATTTTAGCTGCTCTCTGTGTTGAGAGGTCAAAGTAAAACTGAATAACAAATATTTTTCAAATTTTAAAGACCGTGGATTTGTGCCAGCAACAGAGAGTGAAAAATTTTTTCAGAAGAGACTTAAAGAAATTCTCAAGCAAAATGACTTCTCTGTGTAAGTGTTTAGCCATTTGTCATAAAATATAGTATTCCATGCAACCCTTAAATATGCATTTAAAACTTGCTTTTCAATTACCTAGAACGTTGTCAGGATCATTGGACTACAGTAATGGATCAGAGGAGTTCTCTGCTGAGCTAACACTGCATTCTGAGGTACTTTCTCCTGAAGCCTTTCCATGTACACCAGCTAATACAGTAGAAGTGCATGACGATAAACAGATGAGCAAAGGTGAGTTTTTTAATATCCTAATTGTTTAGGCATAAATCTACATCATAGTTTGGCTGTTCATACTATTAACAGAAGTAAGCCAAGGAAGTTGTGACTGTTAGTTATGAAAAACCAAAGACTAGTTTAGGTTTTTGTTATTGTTAGAGTAAATATTTTTAAAATTGTTACAGCAAATAATGGAAATATACCCGGATAGTAAAATCCATTCTGAAGTGACTTGCTTATAATGTATTGATATCTCTGACTCTGAAGTTTTATGCTTTCTCTTCTTTTTTTTTTTTTTTTTTAAAGATTCCAAGAGCATGCATACTGATAAAGAGGAAGCCCTTATTAATGAAGAAGCAATTTTAAACATTGTGGAGAATAGTCAGAGCTTTCAGCCTTTGTCTCAAAGACTGAATCAGACTACAGTTTTTAGTGAGTATGACTGGACTGTCTTTTCTTCCAAACTATTTTATTGTTCCACAGCCTTGTGCTCCCTTAGGCTACCCATCATGAAGAAAGTAAGTAATTTATCTCAGGGAGTTTTTTTAAACAGGTTGAGACATCACACACACAGACACATACCCTACCACCACCAAAACATACCTTATGTTTTCTAAGGAATGTCACCAGGACTGTATTTGTAGAGGCTGCTGTGTTTGGTTCTGTAAGCCCTGTCCTCTTGCCAGGTCAGCTTTTGTGGGTATTGCTCTTCCTTATGCTTCTAGGGCTATAAGGCTAAAACTATCAGAATGAAGATGATTTTGACTGTCTGTCCATGATACTCTTGCAGTTACTGACTGCATCTTTCATACAGTTAAGGTAGAAAACATGCATGTGATCTGTCTTCAGAAGCTCACCTGTCTGGAGATACTGGTCAATAGTAGGTTGATAATGAGAGGCAAGTTGCAACAGAGTGTTTCCCAATATTTTTACATACAAAGAATGGTTGAAGGCTAAGAAACAAGAAGCAGAATATTTAAGAGGAGGAGAGAAGAACCATGACAGTAAAATTGCGAGGCACAAGGGGGAAACAACCATAAAATAACCAAGAAAGGAACTTGTATGAAAAACTATGAGGTAGAAATATTTCAAATACTGTAAAGGAGATAAAAAGCACATAGTTCATGCTATATCTCTGTGTATGTTCTTTGGTAAACATAATGTATAATGTTAATGTGAACCAGACAGTGTGGGGCAGGGAATATTTAAAACCCATAGTAGTCTCCATTTCTTTTGATACCTATAGGGTACGAATATGTGCTTGGGCAATAGTATATGTCTGTGGGTAATACAATAGACAACCTTGAAATCTGTTCTTCCTAAGAAGGGAGGAGTAGATGATGTTAGATTAAGAGTGTAGTGTTGTTTTATTTTGCAGAGAATAGGCAAGATTTTGATCATAGAAGTTTTATAAGCAAGGATTTGGGTTTATTGAAAGAATTATAAGAAATTCTTTGGGAGCTGGCAAACATAAACAGACCTGAGAGAATAAAAAATGACTAAAATAATATGTAGGGTATGCCTTATGACTTAGGCCCTATGCCCCTATTGATTTGCTCAACCAAATTGAAATGTTGAAATGGTCTTTTTTTTCCACTGGCTAGGTAATCAAATTGAGATTATATTACTTTTTTTTTTTTTCTCTTTCTTTGTCTCCTCCCTTCTTGTCATGCTGATTCCTGGTGTCTTGTGTGACTATGAGCAACATGCTGCATATTTGGGTCTCTTATGCTCTCCCATAGCCTTCACCAGTGTTCACTGTTCCTCTAGTAAAGTTGTAGTGCCACAGGGACTGTGAACCACATGACTTCTGCTATTCAGTGTGAATTACATCCCCAAGGTTCATATTAACATGAAGTAGAGGTTGGAGTTCAATGATGAGCCTCATAAAGGGCAAAAGAGCCAAAAATAGAAAGTATAATTGAAAGTGGGTTAATTCAAAAACTCTGGAAAAGAGGATGGTATCTGTTGTAAAGGGTTGCATGGTATCTTGTGAAGCCTTTGGAAAATATAAGAAAATGCCTTTTTCACCAGTGTTGAGATCTGTTTTATATAATTCTCAAGATCATTATAATCATATGATGCTTCCTGAGGAAAGAAATTAGAGATTGTAGTTCTTCAACCAGAGAAGGAGAGAGAAGTAACAAAGATGCCTGGTAGACTGGAGGTCACAAATTGGTTATGAGGTCAGATGATAGATAAGTAGGAAGAGAGTGAGAAAAAACTGTGACCTGGAAGGACTTTTAAGGGGAAAAAAAAAAAAAAAAAAAAGAGAGCAGGGACATGCATAAATTACTGTAAGCTTGGGTCAAATAAAAGAAAGATAAAATTTATATGAGGAGTGAAATCAGGTAAGCTTTCAGTGTTTAGAGAAACCTTGGAATAGAATATCTTATAGTGACATGAAAAGGGAGCCAAAGTTGAGCATTATATTTAAGAACAGAAGGAAGAAGAGTTGGTTAAAGTCAGTGTCCCTTTTCACAAGCTGTAGTGACTGAAAGTCCTCAAGTGATACAGAAAAAAGTGCTCAAAGCTAATGCAGCTATTGAGCAAGAGAAGGCAGTGAGGCTTCAGAACTGGCACTCAAACTGAAATTAAAGGGGAGAGTGAAGCTTTACTGAATATGAGGAAGTAATAGGAGAGTGGAGAGAAAGAAGTACATCCACTGAATCTGGTACAATCAGAAGAGTAGGGCAGAAAGAAAGAAAGTTGTCAAAGTTTTAGATACAGAGCTAGAAAAGATAAATCATAAAATTTGAAGAAACAAGATATGAAAAGAGCTTTATTTCTGTAGTATGCCTTGCCTTAGACATTAAAAAACTAGTAGATTTTAAAATGGTGAGGGGCTTTTTTGTTTGGTTTGGTTGATTTTGTTTTTCTACTGGTAGACTGTAACTAGTCATTTACAAGTAGAACAAAATATAGATTCTACTTGTATGGGCTTTTTCTGCAGTGGGCAGTAGTGCTGATGAGGCCATGATTGATCTGTTGGCTGGACTGGAGAATGATGGATATCAGATGGGACATCAAAAAACACTCTCTCACCATCGTTCTCTTGGAAGCTGGCGAACTTCTCAGAACAGTGATGATGAAGAAAATGAGCCACAGTGTGAGAAAGAAGAAATGGAACTTAGCTTGCTAATGTCCCAGAGGTGGGACAGTAGCATGGAAGAGCCTGGGCAAAAAAGGAGGTATATATTTTCTTTTCTTAATATGGTTTTTTTTTTTCTGCCAGATCTTTCCTTCCTCCCACCTTGTTTTCAAGTATGCTATGAGCCCAATGAGATGTAGAGAGGTCTTTGTTAACAACAGGGAAAAATATGTGCAGATTTTGGGATGGAATGCACATTGTTTAGATGATGATGTGACTCATCAGTGTTATCTGGAAATAAAGACTTAAGTGTTTAAGTTTGGCCAGACATAAGATTCTAGTTTGCTCTTTGAAGAAGAATTAAGTAGACTTTTTGTTGTACAAGTCCAAATAAAAAAAACCTTTAATAGTAACTTGCTTGTAAGGTGACACCTTGGATGTGATACAAATGTTAAGGTGTATTTTGTACATCTTTTACCAAAGTCAATATTTAAGAAGTATTAATATGAAGATTAACCAAGCAACCTGAGGAAGAAACATCCATTTGTTTCCATGTTCAAAGCTTAAATCAAAACATGAATGTTGCTCACTCGGCTTGACTGCTAAAGGTCAGCAACTTCATTATATATATAAGGCCAAGATTCTTGGAACACCTTCTCAGGTTGTAATGACCTTTTGTACAGTCTGCACTGACAGGCATTGAAAGCAGCTATATATAGGTTCTTTTGACCCCTGCTTTCGGCACACCTTCTGATATTTATAATTTTGTTTGAAGTATGAGGAACTTCACAGACGTAACATTTTTATATTTGGGGTTCTTTCCTACATGAGAAATGGTAATCATACTATGTTTCAGAGAACCAGAGAGGTATAGAAATGCTTCTTTTATTTCCCAAACGCACATTAAAGTTGTAAGAGAACCAGAAGTTAGTTCATTAGTCTCCTAGTTCTAGAGATAATTGATCTCTAAAGCTAGTTTTCCTATATGATCTTGGATTTTCTATGTTTTTTTCCCTCCAGTAGTCTGGAAAGTTGAAATTTCCATCCAAAACACTTAACATCAAACTTCAGTTTAGTGGTAGTTACTGTGAAAACCTGTATCTTGCAGAACTCATTAGCTCAGGCACAACTCTGTATAGGCTTGACTGTACAACTTCAGGAGTCAGGTAGATCCAGAAGCAATTGACTGCATTCATGCAGTAAAGAATCTTATTTAAAAACTCAAGAGACTTGATGAGCTATCTCACTAGTATCTTAACTCGCATATGCCTACACCTTAATCCCAGACAGAAAATGTACATACCATGTGCTTCCACAGGGAGTGAACTTATATTCAGAGGGAATTACAAGTTCTGTTTCACAGAGATCTCTACAGAATTTGGACTGATTTCAGACACAAGCCATGGGTATCTTTTGCCTCCTGCATGATTCTGCTCATGTATGAAGAACCAGTTTGAGTCTTGATGATAGATCTGACTTTACTCTGCTCGGGCTCATTCCATCTCTGTGGCTTCCTAATGCATCCTTGCATAGCCATACTAAGGCTTTTCTGTTAGTGAGTATTTACCAGTCTTACATTATCTTACAAAATCTATTGAGCTAATGAGGAGTAACCACACCTTTCTGCAAAAGTAAACTGTATTTAGGTTATTGTGGATTTTCCTTCCAGTAAATTCAAAACATTTGTGTTTATAGTTTTTAAGGTGTTACACAAACTTAAACAAACAACAAACTAATTAAAAACCCCCAAACTTCAGTTCTTTAATATGTGTCTAGATTTCTTTCATGTAGCCACAGAACAGCTTATTTCTGGTAAGAGTTTTGTCCATCTCACACTTTATTTTAAAGAAGAAATCAAATTCCTAAGTGGTTGTAGAGTTATAATATACTGGAGGATTTGTTCTTTGTGGTTTTCTATGATATTGTATAATATTCTTCCTTCCCCTATGCCCCTATAAAGCAAGCACAGAAAATTCATATAAGCTTTTCTTTGTAGATTTGCTTCTTTTTTTTTCCCAGTGAATTTATGACTGTAAACATGGCAGTTAACTTAGTAAAAGCAGCTTAAGTATTAACAACAGCTGCTTCAGAATATTCAATGAGAGGTGGAATGAACCATGGTTTTGTTGGTCATGATTTAGTTAAGCCTGCCAAGAGAGATAATTGTTATAATACAGTAAAGACTTCTTAACAAAAGAAGAAACCACAAAAAAGTAAACATCTGTTTGCTAACAGCTAAACTAAAGTAATTTTGCATAGTTGGTTTAGTCTTCAGATTTCAAGCACTTTGAAGCAATGAAATTAAATCGCAGTAAAATTGACCTAAAATTGAACATTGAAATGCTTTCTCTGTATCTTCTTTAGTGAATCCTGCTGTTTAAAATGGTTGGCTACCACTGTTGCCTCTTAAAATAGTAACATTGAATAATATTTTGACTTTCTCAGTGAGAAATGTGACAAAATTTTTGTTTCTTTCCTTTTGCTCCTCGAAATTACACAGCCACATAGCACCACACTCCACTGAGTTTCATGTTCCCTGTGACTCATGGTGTTTCTAATAGAAGTATTATGCATAAATTAGTTCCTTCACTTTCCTCCAGGTCAGCTAGCAAAAATATGCATCGAAGTTCAACAGAAGAGGATTCATCTTCGGAGGAAGAAATGGAGTGGAGCAGTAACAATATGCTCCTAACTAATCTTTCAATACCTCAGTTAGATGGAACTGCAGATGAAAATGGTGGTAAGTAAATAGAAAATCAGCTTTGGAAGTTGAGTCATAGTTCATTTTCACACCAAATTGCTAGTTCTCAAAAGTGCTGACTATTTTCATTCCTTGTTTCAACTGGAAGGAAAAGTTCTCAACAAAAGGGCCTTGCAGAAGCAGGCCCTTAACATCTTCCTTAAAAAACAATTGCATTTCAATCTCAATGCCCTCTATGAATTACCAGAATCTGTTTTTTGTATTGTATCAATGACCCGAAAAACGACATCGTTTAATTAGTTCTTCGGAAAAAAACCAAATATGATATTAAAAGTAATGATTCTGTGGGATCATTTAGCCTCCTAGGATTATTGTAAATAATGAATGTATTATACTGTATAGATTTAGATGGTTCTTTGCAAGTATTTGCCACACATGCTAAACTATAATGAGCTTTTGTTTGGGCCTGTGTTTCATTCTGCAGATTGCATATTCACATTTGGGATTGCGTGAGTTAAAATTATGCTGTGGCAAAGCCACTGCAGAAGGAACTGCCTTTCAAAATCTGTAAAAAAATTAATTAATATGTAGAGATCTCTTGCCATCTTTATAACATGCTGTCTTTGATCAAATAACATTAGTCAACAGAATCCACACTTTGAAGTTAGCGAAATATATAAATAATATTATTTGTTTCATTAGAAAATCTGCAAGTCACATTATAATGTTCTGTTGAGAAAGTGAATTATATGATCTTATTAGATAGATTATAGATAACCACAGCTATTCTTTTGTGTTCAGTGGTTAAAACATAGTTTGCTTTTTCCTTTGTTTTTATAGGTATAATGGTAGGATTAATAAATGATTTGATATACTGCTAGTATGATATCCTTTTGTCAGATATAAATTGTAATTTCCTTATTTGCCATACTTTCTAATTTATTGTAATAAGAGATGCTGCTGGCTAAAGAGACTGTTCTTAAGTAATTGTTGAAGCATATTTTAAGTATGTGAAATATCATGTCAGCTTAGAAAGCGTATTACTGTCAACTTTTACACTGATTTCTTGTAATAGGAGATACAGAAAATTCAAAACAGATCTCAGTCCAGATAGTCTAAATTAGAAAATGCCTGTGCGCACATGAACCTGTGTCCAGATAATCTGACTGACTGACAAGTATTTTTGCAGTTTTTATATCTGAATAGCCAGATATTTTCCAGGTCTTTGTTGACACTGCCAAACTCCCATTTTCTGAGTTTTCAGTTAATCATCCTCATTCCTTCTGTGGACTCCTACCTTCAAAGAATAATAGGCAGTGTCTCCCATCTGTGTTTCACAGCTCAGGGACTCTCTGTATGCATTACAAAATGTTATTAGAAACAGATTGGGACTTCCTTTTATTTTTCTCAGCCAGCAGCAAATAAATTGCTAAGCTGAAGGCAGCATGAATCTAAGATGATCTTCAAATTGGTTGAGACTTAGAGTGAAGGCCCAAAGAATCCCCAGTCTAGTACATCAATGTGCAGCACATGCTTCCAGGTCATGTAGAATGTTTTATAACTCCTATCCCCCTTCAACAATTCAGCTAAAGAGGTGGATACATGAACAAATTTCTGTGTGCCGGGTGCTCTGTGGTACTGCCTCTTTGCAGTGGTATAACCTCTGTCAAACTACTTGTTCAGCAAGGTTATGAGCAAGCACACACTTGTTAATTTCCTGACATATCTCTGTACATACTTACCCTCCAATAAATGTGGTGAAAGGATCACTGAAAGAGGTGAAAATCAGATAGCGTGTGATGAGTCTGCACAGGACAAATTACCACAGCACCTGCTGGTCTCAGATTATGTGGGAACATTGATTCTGGATATGAGTCCAGAATCGAACTAACTGGTGCAAGCTTCTTGCATGAACACGTGTATGGGTGCTATTATTGCTCTCCTGCATGGAAGTGAAGGAAACTACCTATGTTTAGTGCACAGCACAGTTCATACAAAGTCCTTGCCATGTTGTGAAACTTTAGCTACTTTAGCTTTCTGTGTAATGACCTTTCTGTGTGGGGAAGGTCATCTAAATAAGATTTTTGGTTTTCAGAGCCAATTAATAAACATACTTCTCAGGGACAAAGCAAGATATAAACTTTTCTAAAAATCAGTTTGTTTTTATATAATTGTCTGAAAGTGATTGTGAAGCCTTCTTTCAGAAAGCCAGCACGAAATCTCTGACAATTGTATGCAAGTCTGGCATTAAGGAATAACTGACAAAATGCTTGAGACAAATGTACTGACAATGTGATTGTGATAAAGCAACTCATGTAGTCAGGGTCTCTAGTTGTCATGATGATGAATGTAATGTAATTTGCAAGAGTTTTGTTTCTTATTTGGATGGGAAGGCTTTCAGGAAAATACTATTACAATTTTTAATGCCTTAGGTTATTTTTTTACAGGAAATCTAGAATAAAATTGCTTTTCTTCCATTTCAGACAATCCTTTGAATAATGAAAGTTCTCGAACTCACTCGTCCGTCATTGCAACAAGCAAAATGTCTGTAAAGACCTCAATCTTTCACAAAGATGCTGCTACACTAGAACCCCCATCTTCTGCTAAAATTACTTTTCAGTGTAAACACACAAGTGCCCTTTCTAACCATGTTTTGAATAATGAAGATTTTGTAGAAGACCTCTCACAGCCAAACACAGAAACAAGACCTGAACTTTCAGTCCATTCTCTTACAAAAGAAAGCACTTACTCAGCCAAGTACCCAACTCCATTCAGCAATAGTACCCATGCAGAAAACTCTCACAAAGAGAGTAACAAGAAAGATACTCTCTCAGTTCCTTCATGTGGAAATAATATTTTTGACTATGAAGATGATATTTCATCAGTGAACAGACCAATACCTAGTAGGAAGTACATTAGCATTAGAAAGGCTGAAAAGGATGTCTCTTTTGTGCATGTGGGCCGCCATATTGGTGACAACATGTTGAATAAAAATTTATATAACTTTTCTGACATGAGCCACTCCAAAGGTAAAATGTCCTCTGAAGTAAATGAAAAATCCAGCAGTGCAAGTATAAATAGTTTTTTTCCAGCAACAGCTACAGAAAATTGTGAATTGGTATCTTGTTCAGGAGGCAGTCGAACTGTGGTACATTCACTTGAAAATAACACTGATGAAGGTGGCCTTAATAAGCTTAAAATTAGGTATGAAGAATTTCAGGAGCACAAGGCAGAAAAGCCAAGCCTCAGTCAACAAGCAGCACATTATATGTTCTTTCCTAGTGTTGTTCTTTCTAATTGTCTCAGTCAACCACAGAAGTTAGCTCCCGTGACATATAAATTACAGCAGGGCAATAAACAGTCCAGGCTGAAACTGAGTAAAAAGAAGCATAGTTTTATCAATCGCCAGGAGCCTGCAACTGCAAATGATGTTGCATCAGTGAAGGAAGTCTGCTATACACAAGGTAATGCTTGTAGTAACATTCCTGATAAGGATAGTGCTTTACCTAGTGACTTAGTTCAAGTTCCTCTTGAGGCTTTTGAAAACAAAATGCCTACAAGTACTGCTAATTACACGGACTGCCAGTTTGCAGATGGATCTCTTGAAACTGAGCAGTCGTTTGGACTGTGTGGGAATAAATACACGCTCCGAACGAAACGGAAGGTAAATTATGAGACTGAAGACAGTGAATCGAGCTTCGTCGCACACAACTCAAAAATCAATCTACCTCAACCAATAGAAAGTGTTGAAAGTTTGGATGGGTCTCAGAAGTCTCGAAAGCGTAGAAAACTTTCTAAAAAATTGCCACCTGTTATTATTAAATATATTATCATCAATAGATTTAGAGGGAGAAAAAATATGCTTGTTAAATTGGGTAAAGTAGATTCTAGTGAGGAAAGAGTGGTACTCACAGAGGAAAAGATGAATTTATATAAAAAGCTTGCACCTTTAAAGGACTTTTGGCCAAAAGTTCCTGACTCTCCTGCAACCAAATATCCTATTTATCCACTAACACCAAAGAAAAGTCACAAAAGGAAAGCAAAACATAAGTCAACCAAGAAAAAAGCTGGAAAACCACAAAAAACAGGTAGTACAAATATTAAAAGAACTTTATCTTTCAGAAAGAGGACTCATGCAATTCTTTCTCCTCCTTCGCCCTCCTACAGTGCTGAAGCTGAAGACTGTGACTATAACTATAGTGATGTTATGTCTAAGTTAGGTTTTCTTTCTGAGAGAAGCACAAGCCCAGTAAACACATCTCCACCTCGCTGCTGGTCTCCCACTGATCCAAAAGCAGAAGAAATTTTGACCAACCTGGACAGAGAAGCTTTATTTAGTAGGGGGCCCAATATCTACAACAGCAAGACTGTTAATACTAGTGTAGGAAAAACTAGTAGAGCAAAAACTCAGGTTAAGAAGTGTAAAAAGAAATTTTCTAGCCCCACTGTATCTACCAAGAAAAAGAAAAAGATTAATCAGGTTGATAAAACACCAGATGATGGGAAGAAGAAACCTAGAGCTAAACAAAAAATGGCTGAAAAAGCGTCCTCAAGAAAACGCGTTGTATTTAAAGATGAAAAAGGAAGTAGTCGCTCTACTACAGAAGTCAAGTTTGTGCTGAAACATCAAGATCCTCATGAGATTTCTTACAACTCCATTTGCTCTCAGCCACTTCACAACCTCAAAGACAGTCCTCTTCCTGGCTATTCAGCCGGATATCTGCCGTCAGCACAGCTCCCTTCAGCTGATGCACAGCGTAATTCGTCAGGCTGTTTTCACTCACTGATGGAAATTGATAAGCCTGTAGATGCACAGTGTTTGCCTGCTCCACGGGAAGACCCTCATTCATCTTTCGCATCTACTCCCGTGGCATTTGGAAGGGAAGTACCAAAAATGAGCACTCAAAGGTCCAGGACTCAGAGTGCTGTATTTAGAATGAAGGACTCTGCTCTCATTCAAAACATATTTGATCCATCTAATCACTCAACTCACATGACACAGAATGCTCATATCTCAAAAGATAAGACTTCTCCAAAAGCAGAAGAGATAAAAAATTTGCAAATCAGATATTTGCCACCAGCTGGGAAATTAAATGAAACTCGTGACTCTCTGGACACAGTAAAGATGGATCAATTACATACCACTAACTATTTGCATTGTAAAGACAGTAATCAACAGCAGGTTTTTTGTTTACCAGAGGCGTCCAAGCATTCTGATCCTTGTTCTTCTATTCTTAAGCCATCTGAGGAAAACCCTGGGCCACTTCAACTGCCTAAGACCTGTTTTGTAACATCTTTGAAGAGTCCAGTGAAACAGTTAAATTGCGATCAAAACCAGAGAGGATTTATTTTGGATATGTCACATTTTAAACCAGAAACCACAAAACAAAGGCCTCTGTCAGAAGCAACCATGCAACCAAAACCCAACTCCCAATATAAAAACAGGAATATAGTGGCCCCATCAGCCTTTGGTGAAGGACAGTCTGGTCTGGCTGTTTTGAAAGAGTTGCTCCAGAAGAGACAGCAGAAAGCTCAGAATGCCAGTATTGCACAGGAGCCATTGCCAGACAAACCACAGCTGAGCAAGGGCATACCATGCCCTCTTGAACAGAACAAAGCCATCAAAAGGTCACGGCCAGTCACATTATCAAGAAAATCTCGTTCTCCGAGGAGCACAAAACCTAAAGAAAAAACAGCAAAACTTGCAAAAATGGAATCTTCAAGCCAGCCAATTACTCATCGCATTGATCATTCTGTATCTAATGACAGCCCCATTTTTTTTTCAGACCCTGGTTTTGAAAGCTGTTACTCACTTGAAGACAGTTTATCTCCAGACCACAATTACAACTTTGATATTAATACTATAGGACAAAGTGGATTTTGCAGTTTTTATTCTGCAAGCCAGTTTGTCCCAGCAGATCAAAATTTGCCCCAGAAATTCTTGAGTGATGCCGTTCAGGATCTTGGTTCTGGACAAACAGCAGAAAGTGACTTTCTGAGTCATAATGACCAAAAATCTGAGGAAGAAAAGCAACATTCTTCAAGCACAAATAAATGGATGCGGCCTGGTTCCCTGAGCCCTGAGCTTTTTGAGAAGACCTCACTAGAGAATAGTGAGAACCATTGCCATAGTCAGTGGAGGAAAACCATTCATTCTTCAGCTGCTAGATCTAGTTTTATTGATACCTCTTGTACCCAAGAGACAGAAGTCTGTTTAAATGAAAAATTCAAATTGAATAGAAATAAAGTTAATAAAGAGAGATTTCTTAATCTTTCTCAGCCAGCCTGCTCAGACTGGATTCAAAGCCACATTAGAAAGGAAACCACTTTTGAACCCTGTCAACCACTTGATTCAATTAATACCTCTTTTACGTCTTTATTGTCATCACCTGATGGTGAACTTCTGGATGCAGCTTCTGAGGATTTAGAATTACATGTTTCAAGAAATAATGAAGTACTAACTCCAACTCCAGATAGTTCACCAAGATCAACCAGTTCTCCCTCACAATCAAAGAATGGAAGCTTTACACCTCGTACTGCTCACATTCTTAAGCCTCTCATGTCCCCACCCAGCCGTGAAGAAATCATGGCAACTTTGTTGGATCATGATCTCGCAGAAACAGTTTATCAGGAACCATTTTGCAGCAATCCTTCAGATGCTCCAGAAAAGCCAAGGTACTGTGTTAAATGCATTTCTGTCTACATGTGATTGTGATTATATTAAATTTAATTTTTTCCAGTAAACAATTTTATGCTGTTATGTGGCACAGATACATGAAAGATCCCATCTGATATACATCCATTTGAAGTTGAAAATTACTGTGCTTCGAGTCCAAATACCCATTTTCTTTCATGATACTTTGGATTTTTTATTGCATATTGTTGTAGTAAGTGGGAATGTGCCTTCACGGTTTGTAAAATAAAAATACTGCCCATGGGAATTGCATAGTGAGAAAACTAGTTAGTAATAGTCCGCTTTTCTATCATCTCGAGGACTGCCTGCAGTGCAGTTTGAAGTAAAACAGAAATTCAAACTATTTTTCTTCACAGGGAGATTGGAGGGCGACTTCTCACAGTGGAAACCAGACTTCCAAATGACCTCCTCGAGTTTGAGGGGGACTTCTCATTAGAAGGTCTACGACTTTGGAAGACTGCATTTTCAGCAATGACAGAAAGTCCTAGACCAGGATCTCCTCCTCATTATGGTCACTCTACTGTTAATAAAAGAGAAAGTAATAGCCATAAAACTAGCGAAGACAAAAAAATAGTCATAATGCCATGCAAGTGTGCTCCAAGCCAACAGCAAGTTCAGATGTGGCTTCATGCCAAAGAAGAGTATGAACATTTCAAGAAATTGCCTAAGAGTCATTCTGCTGAGCTGGCAAAGGCAGATGAGAATTTCAGCTCTGCAGTATTGTCTGAAGAGAAATCTGTAGAAGTAATAAAAGTAGCTAAAGATTTGAATTTGTCTAGCCTGGAAGATGAAAGACCTATAGTGCCTACAAAGAATTCTCCTGCTTCTGTGGCAGAAAATACAAAAATGCAAACCAAGGAAACCTGTGATAAGTCTATAAGCAACATAAGAACTTCTGTAAATACAAAAAATGACATAGACTCTAATAAAACTTCATGTGCAAGCAAGACACACACTACTTCAGCTCTAGAACATGATAAGGAGGAGGAGGAGGAGGAGGAGGAAGATTATTATGTCAGTTACAGTTCACCGGATTCTCCAGTGCTTCCTCCTTGGCAGCAGGTGGCATCTCCGGATCCTAAACAGTCTAGTTTAGAAGACACAGAGTGGAAAAATCAGGATATTTTGTCTTTTGTGGAAGGAAGTGATGTTGGAAGTGCACAAAATTCTCCATGCACCCAAGAGAATATTAGGACATCCTTTGACATATCTCCGTTTCCAGTTAATGAAGATCCTGGAAATCCTGAATCAGTTTGTCTACATAGTACACCCATTGTGCACAGAAAAAGCCAAGATGGAATGCCTGAAATTCTTGGTTTTACTCCTTTATCTGCAGGTAAATCCATTAAGTGATTCTAATAATGAGTAGGGGGCAATGTTCAAGACAATAATGATGTGAGGCTTTGTATCTTACTTATGTTCCTCAGTGTCCATAAATACCAAATTATAGTAATTGTGCTTTGGATTTGATAAAGAATAAAGCTGTATTTGCTTATATATGTAATATTTGCTTGTAATGTTAATGAAATGCCTCTCTTGTTTCTTGCTTGTTGTTTAATGCCCTGACAATACTATTGAGGCTAAGTAGTGTTTCACTGATGTGTTTACAGAACCAAAAGCTCAGAAACTGAGCCACAAGAGGGGAATTAATACTGATGGTCTTCGAAGAGTACTTCTGACCACACAAATGAAGGTACATCTGTACAGAAAATGTTAATTTATTTTATTTTGCGACATATATGCATTTCCATTCTTCCTTCTTTCTTGTTTTTGTCTTTCGCTGTTAAGATCTTGGAAATACATTTAAAATGATGTGGTACAAATGTTGTAGAATCAGAGCATGCTCAAAGTTAGGAAGAAATTTATGAGTTCAGTTTGGGGGAAGCGGGTGTAAGTTGGAGATCGAGGATGCTGCTCTAGGGTAGTGATATACTAATGAAACACTAAAGAGACACCATGTAAAGATGTTTTTCTCTTTGAGTTGCAATATCCTTTTTAAGTTCTAGTGTGATTTCCCTTTTTTATATGCTAATACCCAGACCTGTGTATATTTATGTGTTTCTATGTGTATTAGTTTTCAGACAATGTTCTAAGCATTTTCTGAAAACAAGGAGGGCAGTTTGTGGTGTGCCAGCAAAGGAGAAAGAGGTTGGACTAGTTTTACTTAAACAGTGTTTCTGCTCTCCCTGTTGGAACAGAATGGAAGACTAGGTGCATTACTGGAGTGACCCAGTAGTTTTTTCTTCTAAGTTTACTCATATTCACCTATTTCATAGAGGTACTTAATGTACCTTAAAAAGTAATGACTGAAACAGGGGTTTTTGACAAATTGTTGCTCAAGAGGTAACAGAGAATTGCTGGTATCCATATCTTCAGACTTCCAAGAAAGCCAGTGTGTATGAGGCTGGGTTTTTTGTTTTTGGGGTTTTTTTGGGGTTTTTTTTGTTTTTTTTTTTTTTTAGAGTTCTGGGAGTTTTTGGTTGTTTGGAAGGTTTTTTAAGTATTTCAAACTGCCTCTTGATTTGCTATGAATTAAAATTATTCCTAAAAGGCAGAAAGATACAGCAGTTGTTTGCATGTTGAAAAATGAAATGAGGCAATAGTAAAAAGTTGGGGACTTTTTAGTAATTTGCAGTGTAGCATTTGCATTTTCATTGATAAATTTGTATTTAATATTGCCTGTTATATAATACCACATATGAGTTTAGCAACCTGTGTTTTCTCACTATCCTACGTCTTTTTTCTTCCCCTACCTGATAAGAATCAATTTGCTGCCCTTGGTGCTCCAAAGAAAGAGACTTCCCAGATTGAAGGACCGTCTTTAAATAATACTTATGGTTTTAAAGTCAGTGTGGAAAACCTGCAGGAAGCAAAATCTTTACATGAGGTAACTTTACTCTTACATGTCACTTTATAAAATTATAATTTATCAAGCTGATTTTATACTGAAATTAAAAATCTTTTTCTCTCTGGTCCCTAAGTGACTTAAAAATTAATCAGTGTGTGATGTCTGCAGCTTATAAGTAGTTGATCTGCCAGTTTCAGCTTGGTGTCCCATGTCTCTAACAGTATTGAACTAGACTTTGCAGTATCTTGGTTGAGAACATGGTAAACCTCCCTTTGAAAATAAAAAAAAGGGAAAAATCAGAAGGAAGAAATACCCTCCTGGTATTTCTACTTGTTACCTTCTGAACCTGTTGGGCAGTTTCTACATTTAACTAAAGAAGAACTTTGCCTATCTCAAAGAAGGTCTCTATATATTTAATGTCAGTGAGTGTTTGGTATGAGGAGAGGAATCAAAAGTGCTGGAGAGAGGGAAGCAATGTAAATACAGTAATGCTGTGTTTGGCTGCTGACATGGCAAGCACTCTGTGTACATATGTGCTCCTAGACAGTCTGCACACCTGGAATTAGCTGTTGGCCAGTTTATAGAGGAGGTAGGGAGGGTAGCACTGAGTAAAGGACATAGGAGAAGCTACAAGAAACCAGTGATCCTGAGGAAAATGGAGATGGAGCTTTGATAGCAAAATTTCACTCAGTGATGTTTGTAGCGATTTAGCATGCAAATCTAGAGGAAATCAATCTGCTCCCAGAGCACCCTATGTACACAGAAATACTTCTAATTTTTCCTTTATAATCTGTCCAACCTGTCCATTAATCCACATCATGAGCAATATGCAAGAGAACAGAGCAGCAACATAGTGTTGAAACAGTATTAAATAATACTGTCTTTACTGCAGAGTCAAAACTTGACTGTATATAGGGATTAGCATTTTCTAAATGTAAACCATTCTGCAAAAAGCTCTGGCAATATGATGTGGAAGTTCATTAATGCACTTTAAAAGCAAAGTTAAGTGTTTTCCCACCTTCTTGTAAGACTTAGTCTTCATGCTTGTCTTGGGTGAGGAGGGGAAGGGAGAAGAAAGACCAAGAGTGATTCTTTGTTCTTGATCAGTTCAGAAATGTGGTTCAGCTCAATATACAAAGGTGTTTGAAAACACTACAGGAATTTATAATTGTTGAAGTTGAACATCATCTGGTTTTTGTCTTACTTTTTGCTTTTAATAGAAGTATACATTACTCAGAAACCCACTGAATTTTCATAACTGAGTATAAAGCTGTGTTGAATGATGAGTCTTAGCTTTCCCTAAGATGATGCTATTTGCAAAAAAGTGAGATCCAAAGATGCATGGTTAATCACTTCTGTTAATTTTCAGGTGGAACCTTTTAGTTACAATGTAATACCACCATATAAATGTCTGCACTGTTCACATTTGCACTGACAGTCTTCTCTTAATTTTTTTTAAGAAACCTGCATAGCAAACTAACATACTTTCTTTATTTGTTGCTAGGTCCAGCACCTTACCCTCATCAGTATGGAGTTACATGCTCGAACAAGACGAGATTTGGAACCAGACCCAGAGTTTGATCCGATCTGTGCTTTATTCTATTGCATCTCATCAGACTCAGCACTGCCAAATACTGATAAAAAAGAAATCACTGGTGCTATAGTGATTGATAGAGGCAGGACACTCTCAAGCCAAGGTTCCTATTTCTTTTTTTTATATTATATTTTACAAAAATGTGATTTCATAGTAATCAAACAGTAGCAAGCAAAATGTGATAGAGTATCTATATTACTTCGTATCTCATTTAATTTTGTCTTGTTGAATGGCCGTATTAATATGGAGTTTTCCTGCTTATATCTTCCAAAGAACTATTGCATGGGCTGTAAACCACAAATGGCATTTGCGTGTGCAAAATATCCATGTTTGCGTGCTTGTGGACAAGCTCCTGCAGTGTTCTAAAAGTGTAAAGAGGAAAACCTGCCTTTAGTTTCCGACTCAAGTTGCTGGATAGCTGCAAGTAGAAAATGTTAAAAGCAAGACAGTATGTTTTATATTTTACTTAAGGGTTATTTTTGTGGTTTTATCTGATCCTTTTAGGATCTAAACAGGGGCCCTTATTCTATTGTACCTTTTTGGCTTTGTTTAGACCAGTGATACTCAACCTGTGGCTCTAGAGCCGGATGTGGCTCTTCATGGCCCTACAGGCGGCTCTCGCAATGTAGGCATCTGATCGGCGCTCCACTCTATCAGGCAGCGCGGGGAGCACTGAGCAAATGGACCAGCAGTGTGGGAGTCGCTGAAGTTCCCCCTCCCATAGGGGGAAAGAAAAGGAGCTGCTGGGATCCCCCCACAGGTAAGAGTAGAGAT
The DNA here is from genome assembly GCF_048771995.1 of Taeniopygia guttata. NCBI lineage: Eukaryota > Metazoa > Chordata > Aves > Passeriformes > Estrildidae > Taeniopygia > Taeniopygia guttata. Next base: position 47,402,239 of record NC_133027.1, on the reverse strand, counting down.
CACCTCCCACCCAGCAGCTGTGGGGCAGAATGGGGAAAAACTTGCCCTTTTGCCCCTTCCACCCCTCCACCCCACTCCTTCCTAGCAGCCAGAAGGGATTGAAGACAGAATGCTGCTGGGAGAGAGGATGTTGATGTGTCATGTCGTGATGTATCAATGTGTGGTGGCATTAAGGCAGCATCGTCACACATTGAAGTGTCATGATGGGAAAAAAAATCACACCGTTGATACTTGATTTTTATGGTGCTCTACAACTCCATTTTATTAAGAAGTGGCTCTCCAGCTGTTAAAGGTTGAGTACCACTGGTTTAGGCTAGTAAAAAAAAAACCCCAACCAAAAAAACCCTCAAATCAAAAAACATCCCCAAAGTAGTCCTCTTCCTTTCAGGGTTTCTTTGGCAATGTGAATGTGTATCAAACCACAAAATACTGTCTAAAATTTTAAGCGTGGACAAAAACCTACCAAAAAATTTAGCAATAAGGCAACAGCTTCTTCTTTTACCAGTGTATTTTTCAAAGTATTGTAGTTACTATATCATGTTAAGCTAAGTTCTTATTATTCTCAGTGAATTTTATTCTGGTATTATATGCTTGTTACTATCTTTAAAAAAATATATTTCTATTACCGTACTGAGATTTTTCCACAGTATAGCCACTATGGCTCCCTAGGCATGTGTGCCACTGATAGTTTATCAAGAAAAAGCTTTCTGTAAAAGGTCCAATGATACTTTGAAAAAACAAAGGTTCGGATCTGCTTTTGTTAGTGAAATAAAATGATGTGTTTAAATGTTATTGTGACATTCGTTGCTTTAATTGATGTGTGCTGTCAATACTTTCTTGGTTAGAACTTCTTGAGTTCCCTGTGGAGTGACTTGACATTGAGATACATCTTTTTTTCCCCCCTTTTGTGTTATTATTTCTTTGTAAGTCACAGTACTCGTTTTAACATTTATTTCTGAAAGCACACTTTTCTTAATTCTTAAGTTCTTAAGAATGTGTCAGAGTAGAATGCCTTTTAAAACTCCAGTTCCTAAAATCTACATCGTCACTGTAACAGACATCATACTACCTGTTGTGTAGAGAAAACAGAGTATGTGTTGTGCATTATTCATTTAAAGAGAGTATTTTTAATATGGAAGGCAGATGCTGAGTTCCTACATGCATACAAATTTAGATATTACTCAGACATTATCAATGCGGACACTCCTTATCTGCACTAAGTGAGCAGTTGGTCATGTTTTTCCATTTCTGTCAGTAACTTAGTGTGCTGAAAAAAAAGAACTATACTATTATATAGCATTTTCATTCTGTAAGGCATTTTGCAAAGCACTACTCTGAGATAGCAATTAAAATTATGTTTTGCGTAAAAACTGTGTGTGAGCTGTCGTATAGTCATTTAATATTTCTTATTAAAAGTAATTTCCCAGGAGTTGGACTCCTGTGCATTAAAACAGTGCAATTTCTTGTGAATCAGGTTTGTTTCTAGCTGAGAATCTGTGCAAGATAACTTCTATGGAGAATTCTACAAAGTGAAAAGAAAAAATTATTCCACCCAAGAGAAACAAAATAAATCCATGTGATAATTATTAAAGATACAAATAAGTTGTTTTCCATACTTATTTTTCGTTGTATGTTTTATGCTAAAGCAATATTGTTGACTGAAGTAATGAAATTCCTTCTAAATTGTAACAGGTTTTTTTTACTTTTATTTTCTAGGGAGCAGAGACCAAGCCCCCTTGCTTACAAGATCTGGAGTTACAGGACTAGAAGTCAGTTACGCTACTGATGAAAGAACTCTTTTCCAGGAAGTAGTGAATATTGTAAAAAGGTAGCATATCTGTACGTTCTGCTTTTATTTTTCAGGCTTGGAACAGCAGATTTAGTTCCTTCAACCCTTGCCAGTCTTTCAAATACTGATTTTTTTGTTGTTGTTGTTGTTTCCCTCAAAGGCTTACTTCTAGAGTGGACAAGCATGGTGGTCTTTGAAATAAAAATACTTTTTGCTTTTCCTTTTCTCTGACAGCAAGAACATTCAGATCCTCTTAAGCAGCTGAGTTACAGTCTTGAAACTTACCAGCCATATAAGTAATCTTTCTTATACAACTTTCCTGTTAACCCCAGAATTCATTACACATCTCTTTCTGAAACTCTCAGAGCAGTAGATATTAAGAGTGCTGAGAGCTATAGAAAACTCCTAAGACAGGAAGAGTTTTCTAGGAACTCTGAGGCAAGACAGGAAAAAACGTGCATGGTACTGAAACTGCTGCAGTTTAAGGGTTCGTTGAAAAACCAGTTTCCTTCTTTAGTTTTGTCTTCTCTGAATGGAAATCCCCTGCTCCATCAAACTTGGAAAACTGCTGGTTTTCCCCATCTCTACCAAGGCTGAGAAGCCTGTTAGGGAGCCCTCTCGCCTGGTGCGTAGGTGGAACCACAGACGTCTATCCAGACCCTACTGACAGGTGCAAAGCTGTAAAATTTAAAGGAAAACAAACAGATTTAAACTCTGAGTCACCCTGCTGGAATAGAGGCACAAGAGAAAAAACAAACTAGGCAGAGTACATTTGCAATTCTTTCTCTCTCCAACCAGAGAACCTCTGCTGAGAAAGGCTTTGACCAACCCCATGAAGCCAGAATACAAAAAGAGTTGCTGAATGCAACCAGCACAGGGTGGGTCCTGACAAAGCAGCAGATCCCTGTTCAGAGAAGACAAAATTCAGGTAAGGAATATAATATTATTCTTCTCTTTCTTGGAAATCTAGTGCTCCATCAAACTTAGGAAGATTACTCAGAATGAGAAACTGCCAATAAATGAAGAATTCTCCACCAGTTATGTGGAAGTCTAAAAAGTGACAGGACAGAAAGAATACAGTAGAGAGAACTCAGCAGTTAAAATGTATGTTTATCACTGCAGATCAGAAGTCTTCTCTATCTGTACATGCTGAAGGCATTACAGAACAAAAAAAATCATGCAATTTTGGTTTACTTCACGACGGAATGTATCAGGTTGCTGTCTGAGAAATCTCTGCTTATGAGATCTTCTCTAGCATGTGCTAGCGTATCTTTTTGATGCAGCAACTTCATCCATGAAGTTAGTTGACATCTATTCCTGGAAGAGAAAAGGTTTGGTCTATCAATGGACAGACAGTCTACTATCATCATCTTAGTCTACTTCCCTCACGACTCTAAAACAGCACCTCAGCTGCTAGACTTCTGATGGACTCTCAAAAAACTTGGACCACATCTATAGTTGGCTGCTCTTTTTCCCCCTTTATTTTCTGTAGCCTGGGCAAAAAAAGGAGACATTTCATTGGAGTTAATGTTTTGTATTTCTTAAGCACAAAACAAGTGTCTAGGCCCAGAGTGGCTTTAGCTGAAGGAGGAAGTATGGTAAAACCATGTAATTAAAAAGTAGTGGACTGCAAAAACTTCCTCAATGAGAAATGAACAAGCAAGCAGCTTTAATGAAAATTAGTAATTATTTTTTAAACAATCTTCTGTTTATCTTTTTAGTGTTATTTTTTTCCAGCACAAGCTAGGTACTTCGGCTGTTCTGGTAGATGCACTTAATAGTAGGTCTGATAGATTAGAGAAAGAAAACTATCACACCATATTTAAGAAACATTACCACTTGAACTTCATGGATCAACACTCAAAATCACCTCAATTTTCAAGCTGATAATTGTATCAGTATCTTATATTCTGATACATGCTTTAGGCTGGACAGTAATAGGCTCTTGTGACTGAACAGCATGCCCAGCATGACTGCAGCCTACTTTTGGTCCATATTCTTGGCCTCCTGGGTGGTTGGAGGGAAAGGTGGAAAACTGAAATTGCAGATTCCAGGTATAATGAATGACATTCTGTCTATTCCCGCTTGATTGTCAATGTCATGAACAGACTATATCAACTTGTTGGAGCACAGAACAGGAAGGATCTCAGCTGCAGGAGGAATTATCTTACACAGTCCAGTTTAAGAATTCTTGTTCCTATTTCTGGTCATTCTTTTAGCAGTTGGCGTGATTCTTCCTCTTGTTCCATATATGTGAAATTGTGGAACATACTTACTTGTTTCAATTTCCAGCCTTCTACTTCTTTGTTTAGACCGTTTGTTTTCGTTCCATCCTGGCTATTGAAAATAAATAATCGTTGATTCTGTAACTTCTTGTCAATACGTGTAAACTCTGGAAGAGCCCAGTAGAAAATTCTGGGTCACTGTTTTCAGCATACAGGTGAAGGACAGGACATTCCTGGAAAATTTATAACTTTTGCAATACTCATGGCTCATCAGTGTCTTTGACTAGGTTTCTGTCACTGAAGAGTGTTTCCCAAACTTTTTGTAGCAGAGCTAAAGTTATTCTGTGATCACTGAAGATGAGTATTGCTACAGAAAGTTCTCTGGAATAGATTAACTGAAGTTGGATTCAGTTAATACCTTCACTGGGAGGTTGTTTAGGCTGTGCTAGGTCTGAATGACCACAGTACGGTTAATACCTTGGCATCCATGAAGTAAATACCAGGTTAAATGTTCTTCTGTGGATTAGTAGATGTTGTCTCTGATTAACTCAGAGCCCTTGGCGAACAGGAATAAGTCATCTTGTGTTCTAGTAGACCAGAAGAGGACTTGTTTTTTTCTCTGGAATTGTGATCTGTGATTTCATCTATACTGAAAATTCACAGTTTTGTGCAAATACTGAGAAGAATAAGCACCTCTGTTTCTAGGAGATTATTACTGAGACTGACTAACCTGTGAAATAGAAGTACTTACAAATGTGAGTACCAAATTCTATACAGAGACAACTTTAATTTTGAAGGGTATTGGAATACTGAGGTTGGGGGTTGAGAGTCAGGAAACAGACAGAAAGGAAGAGCCACAAATATGAGTTTGGAGGAGGGAGAGAAGAACAAAAAGCACGTATTTGTAAAAAATAAAATCATCATTAGATTGGTTTTTGGTACCCTGTCTTACAACTGTCTTAGGCTTTGAGAGGGAGCTGCAGCTGCATAGGTCCAAATTTCCCTTCTTTGGTAAGCTGTCCTCTGGCTGGAAACCAAAAAAAAGGGCTTCAGCTCAAACCTGGCATAAAGCAGCTGAGAGGTAGCATCCTTCTAATCCTGTGCAGCTGCTGGGGATGGCCTAAAAGCAGAGACATCCAAGTTGTAGGCCATCTGGAACTGTCGGAGGGGATTTTTTTTTCTTGAAATGGAGCCTGGATATGTATTGCTGTCCTAAAGCATTCTGTTGTACTGCCTGAGGTGCTTTCTTGAATAGATTCTCTGTTGATTGTAAGGTGTCAGCTGCACTGAAACAGGAGAAAAAATGGAAGAGTCTTTCTGCTTGAGGAAGTAAGACAACCATCTCTGTGAACCTAAAGGCAGGAAAAAGAGTAAACACATTTACATACTTCCCTAACACAGGAAAGGTGACTGAGGAGGAGAAGGTGAAAGGGAATGCTACAAGAACGTTTGCATGGGGATTTAAAACTAGATAGGAAAACTAGAGATGTGCGAGCCTGATGGAGCAGTGGATTCCCATGAAAGAGAAATTAAGTGTCTGGGCCTCTCCTTCACTTTTAGGGCAAATTGTTCTGCTTCTCTTTAAGGTCAGATGCTAGCAGATAATAGAAAAGGGCTGGTCCTGCAGGTGTGAGACAAGCAAAATTTGGGGAATTCATGTGGGAATGCACAGTCCCCATCTCTCAGACACACAGATGTGAAAACAGGGTGGGCTTGAAACAGAGAGTAGTAGATTCATTGCACCTTGAAACTTACCAGACACACACAGCTCCTTGTCTCCACTGAAGCAGTTTTTGATACAATTACATAAACAGAGTATAATAGAAGATTTTACATAAACATTTTGGGGATAACATTATTGTATTAAACTGTTAATGCCTAATACTTAAGTATTTTCATGTTTTTCTTGTAAGGCATAATGCTAATGAATTTTTTTGTTTGAATACAGTGCGTTATATTTCTTCTTCTGTAAATGCTCTAGCAACGTCTTCTTCTTAAAATAGAGATATGCTAATCTAACCTTCTTTTTCCAGGCCAGTATCATCTTCATCAGTGACATTTTCCTGTAGAGATCTGTATCTAATGTCTTGTATCAGCTTTATGGATTTTTGTTGTCTAAGGCAAACTGGAAAAATGTTTTCAGAGATTTCAGTTACATGTTTGAGTCACCAAGCATTCTGTTGCTATGCACAGTTACTGCTTTTGTCTGTATCATAGGTCTGGCATGGTTCCCCTCCCCCCCCTTTTTCTCTTAATCATAGCTGGAAGAAAAATAGCAGTCAGGAAACGCAGACACATAATAGAAGGGAAGGTATTACTGGAAGCTTTAGTGTTCATTCACGAAATTGTCAAATGAGAAAGAGGAAGAGATGTCATAGCAGCATATACAACTTAGCTGGAAAGGAAAATAATCGGCTTTCTTCTCTCTGCAGCATGTATGAGTTGAATGTTAATGCTGTTGTGTTTAAATCCTGCCAGCATAAATACTGCTTTTTATCTTTGCAGAAAGTGTGGCAACAGCATGCAAAGCAATATCAGGGCCCATCCTTTTAACAAAAGAGCATATGCTGGCAAGCACACCTCTTTATTCCTGTCGTGTTACTCCTAGCCAGCAGCTTTCAAATATCAGTATTAGAGTTTACTAGTTTCTTGCAGGTGTAGCCGCTGGTCTCATTACAATTTCTTCTAAATAAATAGCTTGAACTGATATCAAAGACCAGTTTCATAGTATACTGTAAAAATTGTGAGGCAGGAGAATGAAACATAAAACTTGTCCTCTTAGCTCATGGCCTGTTGTCTTTGTGGCACCACATAAAAGAAGAAAGAGAAAATGAAAGAGATTCACACTTCAGCTAAGCTCACATCAGCTAAACTTTGGGTTTGCCTGTTCATTTTCCCATGTGGAATAATGTACTTTTTAGCTCCAGACATCTCTTCTTCTCTAATAGCAAATAAAATAGCATGGGAGGTCTCAGCAAGTGCCACACTGGTTCGTTGGCACCACTGGTACACAAGATTGGACTACAGGAGAGGACATTTCTGCTGCATAAATTGGGATGTAATTCATCAGCAAGTGGTATAGAAGCAAGAAACAACAGTGTCTTTTACTAGGTGCAAGAAATTTGATAGGCCTCTTAAACCTGTTGCATAAGGTAGATCTTATGCATATGTAGTGCAGGAGTTCAGGGTTATAAATGTTACTTAGTAGAAAGGAGTTCTTCAGTTTAATATTACTTTGTTTTTTTCTTCCACTTGTGAATGCATACAGATATACATACAAAATATATATATGTGTGTAACTTACTGCACTATCTGAGCAACTCAGTTGCCAGTAGTACATTTATTGGTTTTCATGCTTTTAGAAGGATACCACTTGGATCCAAATTTTTAATACAGACCAGCTGACATTAAAGGACTGTGATTACAGGAAATTGACAGTAAGATTTGACCTCACCATTTACTAGCTACTCTACCTGGATTTTCCATTTAGATAGCTTTGTATAAGTCATATGACTGAAACTTAAACATCTGTATTCCACAATCGGTGTCTAATTAGCTATCCTTATCACCAGAAGAGTTAAACAGAACAGGATCTTGGTCTGCAAGAGGTGGCTAAAATACAAAAAATGGTTCACCCAAAGAGGCTTTTTTGTTCAATGACAATAGAGACCAGTTTAGAAAACTTGAGATGCCAAAATTAGCTGAAATTAGACACTCCCCTTAATACATGGGTGGTATCTAGTTGGGATGGAAAAGCAAAGTAATGTGCTGTAAAGTGATAACCTGTAAGTCAGTAATGTGTAATTACAGGCGATCCCTAATGGCCTGGTCAAGCAATACTGAGTTAGAAACTAGCACACTGCTTTTTTTAAAAATCTTTTGATTAATAAGCTTTCCAAGCTATCTTTAGGTTTACATAAAATTGTGTTAAAATATGTGATACTTAAGTTAGATACAATTTATTTATAGAAGAAAAGGCATGTATCTGAAAACATCATAAACTAAAGGGCTTTTATGTCTTGTCCTATAAAAACACCTTCACATCTGAAGGATACTAGAGAAGCAGTTCTTGAGATTATATGCAGATAGATTACAGAGGTCATTTTGTTCATCAGGTTAAAAGGTAATGGGAAGACTACCTCCAGAATTGATAAAATATATTCAGTTGCAGTTAATATAATAGCCCACTAATTTATTTAAAGTAGGAAGTGAGAAAGGTAATGCCCTGCTTGGGCAAGTTACAACCCAAAGCAACGTCCTTCATCAGCTCATGAAGGACAAACTGCACCAACTTGCTGCTTCCAACCAGTTATTATTTCTGTTCAGAACAGGCTTATAAGAGAAAGCAAATTTCTGGCATAATGAATATTGTTTTATATACCACTTAAAGAGTTCTTCACATGTTTCTGCTTTACATTTGCATCTGTCATGGAATCCATCTGCATAATGCCTTGTCCCGTGTAAAATCTACAAGTATTCTCCATTTTGAATTATGCGATGCCAGTTTTCAAATGTGATAACGAATGACTACTTCCCTCATTTTAATTAATCAGTTCTGTTTTGCAGCATGCTAGGACCAGGATAGTTTACTTAAAAGAATTAATTTGAAAATATGTTAATTTTTGTAATGTTTATTCTATGCCTATATAAAACATGGCATAATTCCTTTTTATTTCAAAGCTGAAATTGAGCTATTAATAATTTTGGAGCATCATTTCACAATCATTGTATGTTGTGCAGAACAGCAAGCAGTCATAACTCTTTTTGACGCTGATTCCGCTGCTGGAATGAACTGCAGGCTAGCTTCAGTCATTTGTCCATAAATTAAAACTTACTTTAGAATCGCCTGCTTTTGGTAAAAACTGTATCAAAACCATTCTCTCACAAGTAGAAGTAGATGATAAAGGGGATTTTTGCAACTTCTGGCAGGTGCAAAAGCCCAAACTGTAATAAAGAGAGAGCCGTGCTGAGTAACAGCATTCAACTATTTTTCACAGAAAGTCAGTGTCCATGGCAGAAGTGTGGAGAAACTCTATTTTGGAGCTATTCTCAGAGTAATTAGTATCTTCAAAGTGAGATGTTATTGCCTTTGGCTAGGACACATAAGCAAGGAAGACAGTCTCCTGATAAAGTCTGAAGTTTCATTTGTAATGTCTGTGATACAAGTAACTCAGTATTCAGGGAAAGGGTGTTCTGTATTCAACGGTCAGGAAATGTTTGTATTTTTTTATGTGTTTATAGATGCAATGACTACAGAGTTCCTGTTCATAATCCAAGGCCTCTGCCCATTCCCTCCATAAACTAAGGTCTACAAGCCTGCATTCTGTTGTAGGGTTGGGCATAGACTATGATACAGGATTATCAGCTCATCATCCATCCTCTGCCTCCTGACAGCTGCCCTGATGTCATTCAGTTGTATTGAATGCTGCCTGCTTGAACTCAAAACCCTTTAGCTGCATTGAAAGAATCACAGAATCATTGAGGTTGGAAAATACACTAAAAATCATTCAGTCTAACCAAGAAGCACCTATTCATCCCACTGAAACTTCCTTTCTTTTTTTGCTATAAAAATAACAGATATCTTATGTTACTTTGTCTGGTCTCTTTCTGCCCAACAAAATCATTCTTAGGCTATTGAGCAAATCAACAGATCATGACATGTGGTTTTAATAGTGCCTACTCAAAACTTAGGTGATACTGGCTCCTCTGAGCTAACTCCTACCTGTGCTTTGTCTTTAAAGCCACATTTTTTGTCCTTCTGTCTAGTGAGCTCTACTCTGAGCTTGATTGGACATAATTGTGTCAGAAGTCAATTCTGACTTTTTTGTCAGAATGACTTGAGCCAGTCAGCTTTTCCAGCTGGAAAGAGATACAGCAGAAAAGAAGTTTTTCTTGTGTGTCTTCTAGAAACAAGGCCATCTTAAATAAAGAGGTATTTCAGGAGAACTGGTAGATATGGTTGCTTTTCTCTATTTCAGTGTAGACCGCTCTCACTCATCTACAAATTGTAAGTCCCAATAAAGGGTCATCATTTGGGACCCGAAGTTCCCTCTGATTACTCAAAGTTACACTGCAGTGTGTATGACAAATTATCTGTAAACATTCCAGTTAACCTTCTGGCAAATTCTGTTCCAATAGGCATGGCTATATTTCACTGCACATCTTTCTCATGCCAGTAGCAAAGTTTCAGTTTATGCTTGATACTTCCTGATGCCATCAATAAAACCTGATAAGACCTCAGTTTTGTTCTTTATTTGTAAAGACTGAAATAATAGAAGTATGTAAAAAAATTCCAGTGAAAATATCCTTTCTAAATATTTTTGCCGTTGAATGTTACTAAAAATCTTAAGAGATTGCCTGTTTAAATATTGTCTTCTAGTCCAGGTGCTGCTTTCATAGAAACCGATTGTGACTGCATCTTTTTTAAACTCAACATAATTTGAATGCAATCCTGTTTATACTTTGTTCATGGAAAATATTTTTGTAAATTATACGAAGCTCATTTTTTCTTTTCCCCCTGCCTCTCTAGATATGACCCAGACATTTTGCTAGGCTATGAAGTCCAGATGCATTCCTGGGGTTATCTCTTACAGAGGGCTGAGGCACTGAATGTTGATTTATGCCAGATGATTTCTCGTGTGCCAGGTAAGTTATTTTTTTAGGACTTAAGTTCCAGTAGAAGCAAGTGAACAAATTTTAAAAATAAGTGCAGAGTATTTCTTCAGAAAGACTTTTTTTGTTGTTGTTCTTACTCCTGTGTTGTTACTAGTATAATCACACACACCCCTTGTGTTTTCCGAATTTTCAAATTTGTGGCGTATTCCATTTCTGTGTGTGTCCTGTATCCATGAACCTGGACTTATATTCTGTAGTTGTGTGTTAAGTTTCAGTTCTTGCAGGTGCTTCTGCTACCAAACCTTCTTTTGCTTTCCCTGGCTCCAGTCATTCAGAGTGCCTACCATAATCATCATTTGTGGTTTCTCTGGCTGGAATGCAAGATCATGAAACTTCTCCTGAGCAGCAATTGTTCTGGACAGCTTTGTAATAAAATCCTCACTTTCAATGGCCATTCTTGTACTTTGGGCAAATTTTATTTGGCCCAAGTGCTGATGCTTTCCTCCAGCATTTGTAAAAAAGTCTGTTTAGACAAGAAAACCTGGATGAGAATGGTAAGCCTAGTGCCTCTACTTAGCCAATCAATAGAAGCCGTCATTCTGAAGAATAATGAACAGCTAAACAAATGTACTGTCACATCTAAGAAGAGTCAGGATGACTTTGTAAAATGAAAAGCTGTCTCAAAAATTTGTTATAGCTCTTTGCAGTCATCAGGGTGGTATGGATGAGGAAGATTTTAAAAATCAAAACAGTTGAAAAAGCTGGTTTTACCAGCTTGTACAGAAAAAAGCATCTGTACAGAAGTTAAATTGCTATGAAGTAAGAAGTCCATTACTGTGATTCTTCTATTAAGAACTTCATCCTGTTGCTTTTTAATGGTTGCCAAAGCAAATGTAGGAATTACGGAGCAAGGAAAATACAAAGCAATGAATGTAAATGTAAAAAATGTAAAAATCTGTAGTGTGCCTGTACCTCAAACACTGAGGTTGTAGCCTCCTCATATCCTTCCCCCCATCAAAGTGAATATAGGAGAACTGGTAAAGATGAGAAGGGTTATCCAAATGCGTCTAGTAATTTAGAAATTTGGGATTCCAGAAGAGACAAAACAGTGTAGGAAAGGTAAAAGCCTGTGAAATATTGAGGGATGTGAAGGAAATTAGAGATTGGATTTTCATGGTCATTTCCAATGCAAGAACTAGAAATCAAGTGAAGCTAGCAAGTGGCAACTACAGAATAGAAGTTGATTTTTAATGCCAGCATTGCTGAACTCTTGAGTTCCTTGTCACAAGATAGTACAAATGCTTAAAGTGTACATTGCTTTAAAAGGAGATAAATTCTTGTAAGAAGAATCCTTTGGGAGCTATGATATATATGAAAATAATATCTGGCCTAAGATGCTGTAAATGGTTGGAAGCTGGAAGAGTTGTAGAAAGAGTATCAATAACTGCTTCCCCCATTTTGAAATATCTGCCTTTGAGTACGTGACAGAACATGATACTGGGCTACTTGAATCTTTTAGCATACCCAGCACAGGCATCATCTTTTATGTAGTTGTCCTGTGTGTCTGGCCAGGAAAATATGATGTTTTAGGAGCACTATGTTGACAAAATCCTTCCTGGAGGTTTGAATATTTGTATACTCTTGATGCTTTCAATAAAATAGCACCAAGAACTGGTTATAGAGTCCTCCCAGAGACAAGATAACACAAGAAAAAATTTGTAGCTTCAGCTGAAAGTTGTTGGCATTTGAACTGTGGTGAATTTTTAAATACTTTATGTATGAAAACAGGATCACATGATAGTTTAAATATGGACAGGCCATCAATGCTCATAAGTTTCTTTCTTCAGCACAAAGCTCTCAAATTTATTCTTCAGGAATAATAATGGATTGCATGAACTTGTTATTCAGTTTCCCTTATGGCTCAAGTTGAGATGATACACTAGTTGCAGAATAATGCCTCTGGGTACAGTCTTCAGAAGAAAAGTAACTGTATGGTTCCTATTGTAGCCTCTCCATGTATTTCACAGTCAGGTTTCCTTCCCTAACTATCAAGTCCCACACAATGTAGGTTTAGTTCTAGTGAAGGAAGTCAGGCTTGTAGCCCTTAACATTTTTGTACATGAAGTTCAAGTGGGCATGCAGAGTATAGTACGATCTGCACAGCACTGATGTTTGTAATGCAGGTGTTCTGTGCCAGCTGGGAGATGCTTACTCAGAAATGGAATATGTAGCACTTAAAAATGTTTCTAAGAACTGCTATTATTTTAAGGTAAATGTTTGGTTTCTTTTGACAGAATTAAAGCAGAAAGATGAGAAAATGTTTACACTGATGAGCTCTTCCCAGAAATGTCATGCCGTAAATGTCTTGCATGCATGATCCGTGCAAGTTGTTGTGTTCTCTGTTGCTTTGTGATCTCCTTGTCCATGGTTTTGACCCCATCTGTCTTCCTCTTGCTTTTCCAACCCCTGTGCTTTGTATTTCTCTCCCTTCTTCATGTGCTGTATTTTCAGAACAGGAAGTGCTCCTTCAAGAAGTATGCTTCTCTTTCCTTCTGTTGAAATAAATATGGAAGGGACTTCTCCTTTCCTGTGATTTCAACTTAACAAAAAGAAAGGTGGACTTCTCTCTGGTTTTGCTTTACTGGCTGAGTCTGGTGCTGCTTCTGCCCTTTACAAGTGAACTATTTATAAGTCCTAGGACACATCACAAGAGAAGTGCATGCCATGCCTGTTGTGGTGGCATTTTTTGTGTGGCCTCCTGTTTCCTCCTTTGCATCACAGCTCAAAGTTAGGGAGTGGGTAAGAGAGGATGAGAGGAGACTTCTTTTTATTTTGTCTCATGCACTCAAAAGATAGGAGGAATGTCCTGTTCTGCTTCTTACCAGCATAGTTCCCAAAGAGGCTTACCTAGTTCTGGTGATACGTTTCCCACACCAGTTGTAAAGTAGAGCAGGTTTTTGTAATACAGTGGTGCTCATCACAGGCAGAGTTCATCAGATGGTGGGTCTCTCTCTTGTGATCACAGTATACTTTGCTGTCTGTTTTTAACCAGCAAGACATGAAGCAAACTTAATACAGGAAATCTCTTAAACAAGTCAAAAAATAATTAGGATGACACTGAAGAAAGTAGAACTAACCAATAGTTTCTGCTTCCAGTAAAAAAAAAAAAATATGGAGGGGGAAGAAATGCAAGTTCCTCCCTTTGACAGGAGATTCAGCATGTGGAAATGAAGAAAAGCAGAAGAAAAAATGTTGCTACTTGGTGGGGCATTTTTTCCATCCAAACATGGAAAGAGAAGTTGCTGGTTCTCCTCCTTAAAAATCTGAAACAATAAGGAGGTTAAAAAGACAGTGTGCATTTTGTTGAAGTGTACAAAAGGTCTGCTAAATTTTGCCAAGGATCTGTGATTTACTGATAAGGTTAGTAAATGGCGAATGGGTTTTCTTAACCGTTTTTTAATTGATATGGCACACATTTGAAGATCAAGATACAAAATCAGTCTGTATTATGTTGTTTCATAGCTGTTCTGCAGCATTTCAGGCAATTTTTACTTCTGTCATCGAGGGTAAATGTGCTTCATGACTCTCTGAGGATCTAGTTGTTCAGTTCTGATCATTATTGCGAAGCAGTGTGTGTCCACACTTCTACATTCTCTGTCCAAAATGTTCTGCCCTATTAGCAGCGTACTGTACAGACTGTGCTGTACCTGGTAAAGGAGTGGTGGCAGAATACAAAGCAACCAGCAGTTAAAAAATGGGTATGGATTTAGAATTGTGGATGAATTGCCTTGAAGCAATTTCTCTTCCATTAAACGAATAAGAAATAAAGCTGAGGATCAGTGTGTTTTCATAATGGATTTTAGTTTGTGTGGTCCACTTAAAAAAAAAAACTATGTAAACTCTGGAAAGAACACCAGAACTGTAAACTTACAATGGCTGAAAAAAAGATAGTTTAAAGAAATGTATGCCAAAAAGACTATCTTCTCTTGTGCTGCAGTATTCCAAAGCATGGCAAAAATCAGGGATGGCAAAAGAGGATATATTTCTCTACTTTGTGAGACACTTCTGTCTCACAAAAAGATTTAGAGTACTGCTTCTGCATCTGTATTGGTTCCTTCCTATTTCCTTCTCCCTGTGCTATCCAGAACTCGTGTCTACTTGCTCCCACTGCAGCGAGTTTGCTTATGAAGGAGACTGAATTTTCTCTCCCATTACCTAGTTCAGACTGTGTAAGATCATTGCAAGTAAAGCCTTGAGTTATAAACTCATTAGGGCAGAAATCACTTTTTTTTAAATTTTATTTTTTTATGTTGTGCACTACTGCATGTGCAGCTGACTCTCAAGTAACATTCAGCAGTGCATAACCAATATATTCACTATGGAGAATATATTGCCTTGGACACTATTTCAGTGAAACCAAAGTAAGAGTTCTCTGCAAAGGGCAAGAGCAAAAAAACCTGGGGGAGTTTAATTTAGAGATTGTGTGGATGACTGGTAAATAAATAAATTTGTGGAATCAGCAGTAATCTTTATGAATTCTTATTTTTCTAGAGAGAAAATTGGAAGAGGGATGGTTTGATCTGGTCTTGACTGTCTAATAACTTGTCTAAATATAGTCTCCTTTAATGTCTTTAGACAAAAGTAAAGAGAACAGATTCGCCACCGAGCTGGATGAATACGGAGCAGATACAATGAGTGAAATAAATATTGTTGGGCGAATTGTCTTGAATATTTGGAGAATGATGAGACATGAGGTAAATTTTTTAAAAGGTTCATGTTTTGGTTTACTGGGTTTTCTAATTATTGCAGACCTTGTTGAAAGTTTCATATAACTTGCACAATTTCTTTCTTTATACACCTTTTCAAATAGAATAGTTTGCCAGTTTGTGAGAATGAGTTTTATAAATCTCTAAACTGTAAAGTACTGAAGCCTTTATTTTTCAGTAGTATTTCGTAATGATTCACCTTTTCACTGATTTGTGGGTTTTGAGAACAACTTACTTGTTTTAGGAATTTGTCTAGTATACTGCTTTTAGTACATTAAGTATTTTAAACTGTCAGATTTATCTTTTTTTTCTTTTGTTCCATTTATAACTTTCCATTTAATACTTAATACTTAGCCCAGTCTTTAGAAATCTTGTTCTGACCAAGTTCAGACTTGATCTTTATGAACTACCTAATTTTGCATATTTTTTCTATTGATAAGGGATGCTTTTTCCTGATTTGTAAATAGGGATTTCCAAGAACAAATAGTAACCTTTTTAACAAAGTGCTAATAAAAAGTTAATAAATTTCGTTCTTGCCGTTTTTGAAAAGTAGAGATTTTTAGATTTTAAAAGCAGTCATGCATCTTGACGTGTCCACTGTGTTTTTTCTAGGTGACTCTGACGAACTACACTTTTGAAAATGTGGGCTTTCATGTTCTTCATCATCGTTTTCCTTTATTTACATTCCGAGTTCTGTCTGATTGGTTTGACAATAAAGCAGATGTCTACAGGTAATGACCTATTAATCCATTTTGTTTGCTGATTTTAAGGCCAGATTCCTAACATTGTGCAAGTGTAAGGTAAAGTCACAGTAGGAAGAAATAATCAATTTAGCTCAGGCACTAGAGCAGTGTAAATGCAGCAACATGAGTTTATTTACTTGGATGTTCTGTTGTATAGCTATACCCTCAATATTACAACAAAATATTTTCAGTTACATTTTCAACATACCTGAATAGGTGAACTGTTTGGAAGTTCTGTAGTCTTTATTTTATTTTGTATATACTCATCAGAAGGGCTTTTAATGAACTGCCAGGCTTTTGTTTCACTTAAAGTGCATGTCAAGCAGGCTAGGCTTAAAAGTATTACAAAACAGCACACAAGATGTTAAGATGTTTAAGCTATAGCTGCTTAAAAATACCTTCATATGACATGTATCACGTTCAGCTTTACTCTTCTTGAAGCAATTTGGTGTGATATGAGCAATTCATGAAACTGAGTACTGATCTGCACATTGTTTGTGACATTCATAAAATTACTGTAAATGTTTCTGTAGCTAAGTGGAAAAGTGGTCTATACAGAAATTACAAATTTATGTTCAGCTGTGGTAGGCATTCTTAATACAGAAAGATTTTTCCACAAATGTCCGTTCAGTTGAAAAACATGTAAAGAGAAGAGGAGGTAGTTGTGTCTGTTTTGATAATACTTTGGGGCAGTGAGGAAAACAGGATATAGTCAGTCATTGCAAGATGCCTTAACACTAGCTTGCTGTAACACAATGTGTGTATGTCTTTAGAATACCTAAGTGTATATTTATATATGCCACACTTTTGGAAGAGTTGTATGAAAATGTTCTAGAGGCAAATTATATTTGCTGGTTTGCTACAAGTTACTATAAAAATATACTTCTCTTAGAGGAAAGAGCAGCACTCTTTGGTTTGTTTATAATGAGGTGTTCACTCTCACAGATGGAAAATGGTTGATCATTATGTTAGCCGCGTTCGTGGGAATCTCCTGTTGTTAGAGAAACTGGATTTGATTGACAGAACAAGTGAAATGGCAAGACTTTTTGGCATTCAGTTCTTACATGTATTAACAAGAGGCTCCCAGGTAAGACTTCGTTCTCCTTATACTTCACAAAACCAGAATAGTTTTTACAAAATGTTCTAGTTCTTCAGTTTCTTCTCAGTTCATGTGTGTATTTTCATAGGGTCACAGAAAGCTCTTAACATGAATTAACATGAAATTGAAATGTAAATAATAGCCTTCAATCTATTATTGCTGCTTTTGCATCGCATAGTCTCAGAGGTTAAAAATAGGTGTTAAAAATAGAGTTCCCCAAATGTAATCACACCAGTGAATCTCTTCTACTGCCTTCAGGAGCACTAAGCTTTCCTTTTGAGTTAGTATTGTTCACACTTGCATGAGGCTGAAGTGTTTTCTAAAACATTAAGAAATATAATTAATTGTGTTTTAGAAAGATGAGATTATTTTTTTTCAGGGCAGACAAAGCAGCATTGAATATCTTCTAAGTGCCATTTCTGGTGCAGCAGACCTGTGGGTGAGATTTTACAAGACAAGAGGGGCTCTGGCTTTATCAAATACATGTCATGCAAGATGTTTGTGGCTCTATTATTTTGATACCAGCATCAGAGGGAAAAGGGAGCAGAACAGAGCAAGACGTGCATTTTGTTTGGGAGCCCAGCAGTCTCCAGTAATACCAAAAGCTTTCCTTGCCCAGGTTGTGAGTGATTAGGCTAACTGAACCGCTTTCATGGCTACATGTGAGACCTGAACAGCACCTGAAATGAATCAGATACTCTGTCATGTGTTACAGCTCTTCCGTTATCATAAGCCAGACAGGTATGGGAGTATCTGAAGCTGCAGTTTCCTTAACAATTCAATGTTGTTAAAAAACTTTTGCCAGCTTTTTTTATTAGACTGCAGTTGCCTGTGTCATCTCTTGACCAAGAGCACATTCTTTTTAGTCTTTCTGGTAATGACCCTATATTTGGGGGAAAAGGGTAGCAGGCTGGCAGGCACCATCGGCAGAACCATGGCAGTGTTCAGTAGGTATTTGTCAGTTTAACTCCCCGATCTGGTTTACCATATTATCAGAAAATAACACTGTTGGAGCAAGGCAAGAGAAATGCACAGTTAGGGACAGGGAGTGTGGGGCTGGCATACTGCCAGCATAGATATGCTTAAGCTGTCATGATTGCAGCCCACAAAGACTGTTCTGCCTGTCATTTTCTCAGATGTCTGTGAGTGGGAGTGAGCAACAGAAGCATGCTGCATTTTCTGTCCTGACTGTTCTTTTTTCTTCCCTTCTGTGCATGTATGTTCTGTTTCCATTGAAACTTTCTAGATCACAAAAATGGCACTTGCAACAATTCCCAGCTAGCCCAAATAATTTTTTTCACATAGAAGAGTCACTACCCTTTATGAAGATACTTCCCCTTAGCTGAAAAATATGTTAAAATGGAATAGTAATAAGAGCAGATTTCAGATATTTTGTTTTTCCATGTTTGTATTTCTCATTGAATTTTACAATAACTTTTTTAAATTATTTTTGTTTATTGTATTAAGCCATCTTGAACATTTCTTAGAAGACCAAACAAAATCTAACAAGAGATGATCACAGGCATATATACATATAATTAGTCAGAGATATTTGAAGACCGTGCTGGTTTTTGCACAGGAGTCAGCAGGGCTCATTGAGACAGCTATAAACCCGATTTGAAGGGGAAAGGAATAAGATCAGGCTCTCTAAAGATAAACCTGGGAGCATCACACCAGTGTTTGAGAAACAGTGTCTTAGAAAAGTCCTTTGGCCTGCTGTCTCAGTCGAGGTAGGGGCTGTAGGTCTACATGGGAGCAAAGACAAAAGGATTATTGATGTGTGAGGAACCACAGATGCACCTGAAAATGGTCATGTAGGGATTAGGGCTTCTCCCCCTGCCTAAAAAATGGTGGTAGGATCAATAGCCCAACTGAGGTGCATCTGCACCAGTGCATTCAGCGTGGGCAGCAAACAGGAGGCCAGTCCTGGTTTGTATCTTAGTGATGATCTGTACAATGGGCTCAGGTGCTCCCTTAGTCAGTTTGCAGACAGCTCGAAGTTGGGAGGGAGTGTTGCTCTGCTAGAGGGTAATAAGGCTCTAGAGAGGGATCTGGACAGGCTGGGTTAATGTGCTGAGGCCACTTGTGTGAGGGTTCTGCCCTTGGTTCCCAACAACCCCATGCAAGGTTACAGGCCACAGGAAAAATGGCTGGAAAGCCGCCCAGAGGAAAAGGACCTGGGGGTGCTGGTCAACAGCTGGACACAAGGCAGTGTGTGCCCAGGTGGCCAAAAAGGCCAGTGGCACCCTGACCTCTGTCAGAAATAATGTGGCCAGCACCACCAGGTTGTCCCTCTGTACTCAGCACTGGTGAGGCCACACCTCAAATCCTGTGTTCAGTTCTGGGACCCTTGCTACAAGAAGGACATTGAGGGGCTGGAGCAAGTCCAGAGAAGGGCAATGCAGCTGGTGAAGGATCTGGAGCATAAGTCTATGAGGAGCAGCTGAGAGATGTGGGGAATCCTTTACCCTGGAGGAAAGGAGGCTAAGGGCCGACCTTACTGCTCTCTACGACTCCCTGAAAGGAGGCTGTAGTGGGGTGGGGGTGAGTCTCCCAAGCACCAATAGAACAAGAGGAAATAGTCTCAATTTGTTCTATGGCTGGTTTAGATTGGGTATTAAAAAATTTGTTCTTCAAGAGGATAGTCAGACATCGGAACAGGCTGTCCAGGGTCACCACCCCTGGCGTTAAGAGATGTGTAGATGTGGTGCTTGGCAGCATTGGCAGTTTGATTTGGTTGATCTTAGAGGTCTTTTCCAACTTAAATTCTAAAATGCTCTGAAAACTAGAAAAAAAAACCCCAAAATCTATCTCTTGCCAGAACCAGTCCCTGACCACCTTGTCATACATCCAAGTTCATCACTGGACACAAATTAATGTGCAATTAGTGCAAGGCAGCAGTGGCAATTTATGTTGCTCTCTAACTTAACATCATACCCCAACCTCTGTTTAAAGTGCAGGGTCTTGTTAAGTCTGTTGGTTCTGTAAGCTCATGAATAACTTCAAGGTTAAAGAAATTATATCTAATCCATTCAGTACAATGATTGAATACATAGTGTGTCAGGCAGACGGTCTTTAATAGTGATTTAGTTGCTTACAAAGCACAGGATTTTATAATTACGTAGACTTGTTCTTTGATGTTTTGGGATTTTTCAGTCCCTTGCCACCCATGTATGTAGTTTTCACACCATGTATGTATGTTTTCAGCTATTTTGGTTTTTATTCTGAATGGACACAGTGCATACCTGCCCATTTGTACTTGTAAAGACTTTACTAAAGCATCGAGTAATACACAAATAAATAGTGCTGGGATTTCTTTCTCTTGTTGCCAGCTACCCATATAATATTTTGTGGTATCTTGAACAGGGTGTTTGTTGTTTTATGCTTTCTGTTCTGCTTGTGGTATCAGGGAGAAAGCATGACACCCAGTCCATTTACTGCATATTATACTTTGTTTTCTTCAGTGATCTGCAGGTCTGACAGTAGTACAGTTTAGCAAATACTCATTCACTGACAGTAGCATGGCCATCCACATATATTGTTGAAGCCTGTTGGATTATTCTTTTTTCCATATATAAAAAGTACTCTGTTTTCAATGATGAGGGCTAAATGAAGAGGAGACACATGGAAAAGTTTCTACTCTATGTAATACAGAGTACAGAATGATAGAACAGTTATGGTTGGAAGGGACCTAAAGATGATCTAGTGATATAAAATACAATGAAAATATATGTTAAGAGCACCACTGTTTATTTTGGAAAATTAGTTATTTGTAC
The DNA here is from genome assembly GCF_048771995.1 of Taeniopygia guttata. NCBI lineage: Eukaryota > Metazoa > Chordata > Aves > Passeriformes > Estrildidae > Taeniopygia > Taeniopygia guttata. Next base: position 47,381,226 of record NC_133027.1, on the reverse strand, counting down.
TTTAAATTTGGGAAATGTAGGTGTGTGTTTGCACTAGGTAATACAGGTTTGTTCTGCACTTTTGATGGTAATGGTTATATCCAAACTGTTGTGCAGTACCGTGTGGAGTCGGTGATGCTGCGCATTGCAAAGCCCATGAACTACATTGCTGTGACTCCCAGTGTCCAGCAGCGAGCTCAGATGAAAGCCCCACAGTGTGTTCCCTTGATAATGGAGCCAGAATCCCGCTTCTACAGCAATGCTGTTCTTGTCTTGGATTTCCAGTCCTTGTATCCTTCCATTGTCATAGCCTACAACTACTGCTTTTCCACCTGCCTGGGACATGTTGAAAACTTAGGAAAGTAAGTTGTTACTCTTTTCTCATGATCTTTGATTCTGTAGATACTTGAGTGTCTTTTCTAAGGTATGGAGAACCCCTGGTTACCATTGGAAATGATGGGCACATACGAATAACACCATTTTCTGTTACACAATATAGATGATAAAAATCTACCATGTGGGTGTGTGCACATGTAATACGCATACATATACAAATCAATTTGTATTTTTAATTAAAGGCACTATTAGACTGTTCGTCTTAAAAACCCCTGGAAACAGCTCTGGTTTGTACACCTCTGATAATTGTGGTGATGTTGGTTTTTAATACTGCTTCAGAATAAATTAAAATTACTATAAATCCACCATCTGTCTTCAAAACTAGGCTAGGGTTATTCCTTATTGAACTGTGATTGTTTCTGTATCACTTGTAGTTCACTCTAGTTCTAATTACTAAAAATTAAAAGGTACAATTGTGTTATTCTTTGTAGCATCTTTTATTGAGCTTAACAGTTATTCTGTTAATTGGAAAAATATCTCACTGCTCATTATAATTACCTCTATAAAACAGTATTTTGAAGAATGGAAAAATGCCTGCAATAATTGCTAGGTGTCATCATCATGTTTTCAAGTTCCTAATTTGAAATTCTGAATTTGTAGGAAGAAAGTGCAGTGTGGTACTTGGTAAACATGGATGGTTTCCATAGGGGATTACAGAATTGAGTACATGCCTCCACTAACTCAGTATTTGGTAATAATTCATAACACAGAGCAGAATTGATAAATAATGCATACATTGGAATTCAGCTATTTATTACTACTTTGTTCCTAGAACCTTCTGTATGTAGCTAAAAAAATTGAAATTATGTTATGTTTGTTTATACCTGAGATTATTCTGTCCTTGCTGGCATTATTAGCATTTTAATGTGCGCTGGTGTTTTCACTTGATTAGTCTGTAAATTAATGAATTGTCCTCATATTTAAATTTTGTCTTTATTAGGTATGATACATTCAAATTTGGCTGTACATCTCTGAGAGTACCTCCTGACTTACTCTACCAGATTAGACATGATATCACAGTGTCACCCAGTGGAGTAGCTTTTGTCAAGGTAATGATATTAGTGCTCTGTGACAGCATTTTTACTGCCTGTTGGCTGACTTAAGATCAAATTGATATTGTAGGTGATATTTTGCTGCATTGAGAGTAGACAGAAAGGGAAGGTGCATTCTCTCATTTCACAATGTTTCTGATATTTGTCAAAGTGCTGAACTTCTGGCATCTCAGGAAGTAAAATGTCTTTATGCTTTCCTTCATACTAAAGGCTTATTTCATCTATAATTAAACTGTATTTTACGTGTGCAGTTTGGGGATCAAACAGTAATTATTTGTGTGTAACAATTCATTTTTCTCCTGCCTGTGTAGCAGAAAGCTTTCTTAGACAAAGGGTAATGATTTGGGAAATGAGACTCCCTGGCTTGCTTTCTATTGTTCTCATTTTGTAATGTGTCCTGCTGGCTGATGTGTAATGAATATGGCCTGGAGCTGTTAAAAATACTTAGGCAATCACCAGTATACCTGTGTTTAATGCAAAACAAAAACTTTAAGTAAAGAATATTTGCAGAATTTTTAAAAGATAATGTTCTTCAGCATTTAATACTTAAAAAGTTAACAGCTAAATATTGAGGTCCCATTTTAGTTAATAAGGTTATCTAAACATTATCTAAACATTGCATCAGCAGCCTGATGAATACAAAGAACAAAAAGCTATTTCTTTTGCCTTTAAGAGCCTTGCCTGTACAAATATTACAAGGTTCCTTGTAATATTTGTGAGAAAAGCCAAACTGCTAGTGGCTGGGGCATCTTGGTATTTAATTTGTCTTCCTATTAGTGGTTAACTAACAGTTCTGGGGTTTGATTTTACTCTTAACTGTTTATGTTGGGCTTTCTAACACCACGTTTTTCTTTGTTCCCTTTACGGCAGCCTTCAGTAAGAAAGGGTGTGCTGCCAAGGATGCTAGAAGAAATCTTGAAGACCAGGATAATGGTGAAACAGTCAATGAAGGCGTATAAGCATGACAAGGCTGTGACTCGAATGCTTGAAGCTCGTCAGTTGGGTCTTAAATACATAGCTAATTTTACTTTTGGCTATACTGCTGCTAATTTTTCTGGAAGAATGCCATGCACTGAGGTAAGGGTTGCAGGTAAAAATGTATAAAAATGTTTGAAAGACACTAGTCAGATAACATAATACTATTATTTGAAACAATCTAAATACCTTCAGATAAGCTGCTTTTATTTGTAGTACTGAAAATCAGCCATTTAGGATTTATTTGTGATCTTCCAGAAAAATATAAAGGTTGTCTTCTTCCTGTAGAGAAGCATTTGGAGTTGGCATCACTGTAGAACTGTTTCCAAAGGTAGATTGGATTACAGTTCGTATAGTGGAAATAAAACAAAGCATTGCAGCTTTTTCTTAGTTTTCATAGGAATCAGCAGAATCCAAAAATTAGAAAAACATATCCTAGCAGTCTTGTCTTCCTCCATAGATTTTTAATATGTATTATAAACTTCTAAGAAGTTTAAAACAAATTCTTCTTTATTTTAATACTTAATAATTTTGATCATTTTTCTTTTAGTTCTTGTTATTTCGGGGTAAATTAAATTACCTTTTTATTTACTTTATGCATTTAAACCACGAAAGAAAATATATCATCTCAATACAGTGATTTTCATAACAAGATCGAGTATGGTTAGACTGTGTTTACCAAGAGCTAGTATTTGGTTTAGCAGTAGAATAAAGATTTCCAATCTAACTTTGCAGATTGGAGACAGCATTGTCCACAAAGCCAGAGAAACATTGGAGCGTGCCATTAAACTGGTGAATGATACAAAAAAATGGGGTGCTCACGTTGTATATGGTGATACAGACAGGTAATTAAAGATCTGCTTCTTAAAATGTTTTAAAATCATAATAGTTCTTCATAGATAGATTTTGCTTTTTTCTCAACAAGGCAAATTTATTATGCTGAAAAGGGTATGTGGATCTTCTTTGGATGTTGCTTACAACCTTGCAGAATATGCAAAGTGAATAATACCGAGTTTGCTCGTGTTTCTTTAAGTGCTTTAAAGGTTTCCTTTCTTTTGAAAATTATGTGGAACAGAAAGAGGGGGTGAACTATTTCTTCAGTTGTGAATTAATATAAATCTAATTTACCGAATTATTATTACTTTTGTGCCTGTTTCTGATGTAATTTTCATTATTGAAAATAGAGTAGTAGGCATTGCACTTTGACGAAGTCACTGTTTTAAGCTTCAGAAGTGGATACAATTCAAAAGCAGCCTCCAGAGCATGCAAAGATATTATTAGGCTGCCTGACATACATTTTCTCAGTCAGGCTTTCATCTGAATAATAGCCATGCTCTAGGCATATCCATCTCTGTTCCACACGCTTCCACGCTTGGATAATTTTTCAGCCATTGGGAAACAAAGCTTGTCTGGCTGTCTTTTCTTAATAACTTAGGAATCCAGTGACTGATTTTAGCCAGATCTGATAAAAGACTTGACATTTCAAAGACACTGAATTCATAGTGGTTTCATTAAAAAAAAAAAAAATGCTGCTGCCCATAGTGGGGAAAAAATGGTATACCAAAGCTCTTTACAATTCTTTCCTGGGAGCTCCAGTTTTGCAGTGCGTGGGAGCGGTCCATTCCCTGCCTCATCAGACAGTCACAGCGTTCATTAGCCCTTTGGCACTCCTCATCTCATGCTGAACACTGAAGTCTCTCAGATTTTTGGTTTTTCTAGCTGAAGAAAGGGAGTACAGCTCATAATGACATCCCTGCCTTGCTACCAGGAAACTATAACATATGATTTTCAGGAGCTATGTTGAATAGATTTCCACTCACTTCCTATGTCTGATTTCTTGTAGCATGTTTGTACTCTTGAAAGGAGCCACAAAGGAGCAGTCTTTTAAGATTGGTCAAGAAATTGCTGAAGCTGTAACAGCAACAAATCCCAAGCCTGTTAAACTGAAGTTTGAAAAGGTAAAAGGAAAATAATTTGCTTGAAATATGTCGGGTGTTATCAAAACAACATCAACAAAACAAAAACCAAATAAAAGAAAAGCCCATTAAAAAAGTTGAAGGTAAAAGAGTTTTCTAAACCCTAATGTACATAAGGATAAACAAGTCACGTGCTGTATCTGTAGATATATTGCTCCTTAATGCCTCAGGGACCTTTTCAGAGTAGCATTACAGTGTGAACAACAAAAAGAAATATTCCTAATTTCACATCAGTGGCTTGTTGTCCTGGCAGCATCAGGCAGTTTGAATTCCTGTCCCATCAATTTTTGGAAATATCTCCCTCAGTTTGGCATTGTATACCTACAGCTGAATCAATGTGTGCAACTTAGCTGAGGAAATGTTCACCGTCCCCAGTTCCATTGCATTAATTACAAGCCTGACATTTTTCAGCCAGCCTTAGCACAGTTCAGCATATGTCCATGTGATACATACACCTATAAAATGAAAAGTCATAGAAATCCATTCATTAGGCTTTTGGAAGAAATATTAACAACAACAGATCTTTTATAGAAAAGTAAGGCAATACGTTACTGATTTTGCTGGAAGTTCGTCACTGTAAAGTCATTAGCAAGGTGTTCAGGTCAGTTAGCATTAGTTCAGGTGGTCTGGATATTTCCAAAGTACATACCTGACCCAACAAGTTCCATCAACATTTGTAAGCCTGAGGCACCCTAAACTCACTGCTCCCTCTTCCATGAGAGTCAGGAAGATGTGGTGTTATCCCAGTAACACTCCGAAGAAGAAATTGTTCTCCATTCTTTCATTTGAAAGTAGTCAAGGAATACTTGCCACAATCAAGAATAAAATAAGTGGTTGGAGAAAACAAGCAAAAGAGACCATGAACCTAAAAGTCCATTCCTGAGAAAACTCTTCTCCAAGCACAGGCATTTAAAAAGCTTATTTTCTCCAAATAGAGATACTAGCAGATTTTTGGCATCTCCTTAAGTTTGCAAACAGAAAGTTCTAAGCCAATACTTTTGCTGGGAACATTTTCTTCTCTGATGTTTAAACTGAAGTTGTCTTTATAAGAAAGAAAGATAGTAGAGTTACATTAGAAATGGTGACAGGTGCAATGCAGAAAAGTAAAGGTACTTGCAACAATTTATACTGTGTGTCACTTTCTATCTGAGCTTCAGCTAAATGAAATGTAAAATGATTTAAGAATGGAGCACCACAGAATCCCAACTTCCTCAGCCATCCTTTAAGAGTGATTTGATCTATTTTATCAGTTGTAATGATTTAAGAAAAAAGAAAAAAAAAAAAGGCAAGCCAAAAAAAGCCCAACAAACAATCCAACAAAGCACACTATTCCTTAGGAAGCCTTCTATGTTCCCAACATATTCCAGACTGGTCTGTCTTCTTTCTAAACATTCCAGGTCTACTTGCCATGTGTCTTGCAAACTAAAAAGAGGTACGTGGGTTACATGTATGAAACACTGGACCAGAAGGACCCAGTATTTGATGCAAAAGGCATAGAGACAGTCCGAAGGGACTCCTGTCCTGCTGTTTCCAAGGTAAAATATTCATAGATTTCTTCCTGAATGAAATTATAATCTTCTTATTTGTCCTTTCTCAAAGTTTCTAGTCCTTTAGATTAAGAGTTGTCTTAATAAATCTTCATCTGTTTTTCTTGTGTGAGCTATTTGAAAGATAAATTGAAGAGCTTTTACAGCATTACAAGAATTTATATTTTGCAGTTTATCTTTCATCCCATAAAAAGCCTTTGGCCCATGTAAGCCCTCTCATAGACAATTCTTGATCCAGTTCACTTCAAATGGAATTATTACTGCCAGTAATAATGCAGTTAAGTGAGACACATTGATCTGTCTTCCAAATAGCTCATTTACATAATTCTAGTTCAGCTAAGAATTCCCTTAAAATACTTTTTTTTGCCTGTTTATTTTAAGCTGTGTATTGAGAGGCTAAAAAAAATTAGGAAATCTTGTTCTTAGCCAAATTAAAAGAAATTTATGCCAGTAAAAAAGGTAGTGACATAGAAGGGTTTACTAAAGTCATGGCAAAATATTTTAGATGGCAGGGAAAAACATCTTCTCTCATACTTTGGAAACTTCTATAACTGTTGAAAAAAATCTTAGCGCTGGAGTATAGATGTCATGAAAGATGTGGCAAACTGAGGAAAGAGTTGTCCAGTAATGTGTTTATGAATGTCTTTGAGTGGAAGACATTGCAACCTGTTGTCCTATCAATATCCCAGCTCACCACTAGTACTTTTTCTAAGCACCGCATTTGTATTTCCATATAATTTACTGAATTAATTGCAATTAATTATTTCTTATTCAAACATACATGTTTTTCTCACCTTTCTCTTTTGGTTGTACAGATTCTTGAGTGTTCTATCAAGCTGCTGTTTGAAACACGGGACATAAGTCAGATCAAGCAGTATGTTCAGAATCAATGCATGAAGTTACTGGAAGGAAAAGCCAGTATGCAGGACTTCATCTTTGCAAAAGAGTACAGAGGAAGCTCAGCATACAAACCTGGAGCCTGTGTACCTGCTCTGGAAATCACCAGGTAATGAGATCAAGAAGTGCTAATCATAGATATTTATCTTGACCTTTGTGCTGACAGGTTATGAGTAGGAGCTCATAGGGTTTTTTTCCTTGATCTTTGTATTGACACATTAAATAGCAGACTGTGGATATTTTTTCTCTTGACCTTTGTACTGTCAAGTTACAGGTAGCAGTCAGATATCTTCTTCATATACTGTTGAAGGAGTTGTCCCTGGTTTTCTTCTGTGTGTGAAAAGAGATGGTCCTGTAAAGAGCCACATGTTCAAGAGGAAAGTCTTGTCAGAACACTGTAATAGTGTGTTCACTTCTGTTACTTACAGTTTGGGTTTTGTACAAGGGCTGGACTCTTCAAGATTATTCATCACTCAGGGTTATTAGATATGTTACAGATTGTGGTGGTGATGTCTCTTAGTGCTGTGAAATGCATTACCAGGCATAGTTTTTCGTTTTTAATAAAGTACCTTACTTAAAGTTACTATTTCATCCTGTTAATATCCTTGATCAGTAATAAGACAATGTTCCAGCTTACATTATCTACAAAAGTAGATAATGTAAGCTGGAACATTTTGTCACCTTGCTTAATACAAAAGGTCTTCCAATTAAGCTATGCTTCTGTAATAAAACATTGTCAAAGTCCAAAACTGATACCTACTTCATATTGCTTTCTGAGTAAAGGATAATTCAATTTGAAGCAGGTACCATTCTACTGAGCAAGCAGTCTCAGAAAGCAAAGGACCAGAATTTGACCAGAAAGCAAATTGTACTTGAGCTCCTTTTAGTACCCTGGCTGTTTTTTATTAAAATATTTCTTTAAGGAAGTGGTAGCTAGAAAACATGCAAATCCAAGTGACCTGAAACAGACCGTATTTAGGGTTTGTGTCCCAAGTTCTAAAATTTATGTCCGATCGCAAGGCAAATTAAAAATGAAACATTTTGGTCTTGTGCTTCATAATAGGCACTGACTCCAGTTATCTGGAGAGCAGCCAATCTAATCAGATGGGGAAGCTTACAGGTAAATGAACTATGAATTTGCCTCTGGACACATTCTCAAGGCTGTGTTTTGACAGGAGAATGCTTGCCTATGACCGTCGCTCTGAGCCGCGCGTCGGGGAGCGCGTGCCCTACGTCATCGTGTACGGCACGCCCGGCCTGCCCCTCATCCAGCTCGTCCGGCGGCCCCTCGAAGTGCTGCAGGACCCCAGCCTGAGGCTCAATGCCACCTACTACATCACCAAGCAGATCCTGCCCCCCCTGGCCAGGGTGTTCTCGCTCATTGGCATAGACGTCTTCAGCTGGTACCACGAGCTGCCCCGGGTGAGTGCTTTTGAACAAGAGTCAGCAAGCGCAGTGCATCTGCGTGCAGTGTTTGCCCTTGTTGTGACTTTTAGTGGAATGAGGTTGATAGGAGGCAACAGAAAAGGTTATTTTGTGAAACAGTGTTTGATGCTCAAATATGTAGTCCTGATTCTTAGATCTTCTGCCTAGGGGTTTTTTTTTCCACATAGCAAATCAATTTTTTCATCCCTTCTCTGTAGGGTTGATCACAGTCATCTTCTGTTTCCTGATCCCTTCTATAGTTTAAGAGACTATTTTGCCATAACTCTGTATTTTTAGCAGTATGTGTATGTGCATCTGTTTAGCCATACCACTTTTTAAATATCTCTATGTTAGATTTTAGAACTCCTGTTTTTCCAAAATGTTCTGAAGATCTTTCCTCTGTATACAAAAGGTAGCATGCCCCAACAGCAGGAACACTTTAAAAATTTGTGTCACCAGAAATTTAAAACCAATAATATTCAAGCATGACTTCTCTAAAAGAAGTCATTGAGATGCAGGAAAAGAAGCATTAGATAGCTGGATTTTAGTTTGTGATTCCCCTGACAAAAAAGGATGGTGAAAGACAGTATATTTGTGTAGTTTGGTTATTCTGCTCAGAATAGACTTCAGCAGCATAGTAATACATCATGTTCCCACTGCAATATAGCAGTATAGCTGTATTTCCCAATACAGCCTTGATTGACTTCAGTTCTCCTTTTCTTTACCTTTCCAATGGCACCATGGCAGTCACCTTAAGTATCTCCAAACAAGCTGTTCTAAAAAGGTACAAAGAGCCCTGGCTTTCTGCAAGGCCAAGGAGCAGCGAGGAAGTCACAGGGATCAGAGCAGCAGGAGAGTGAAGGATAGCACAAAGCAAAAGTAACACAGCAGCAGGAGTAAGTGCAGAGAACGAACTTCCCAGGGTGATGGGCCAGTGGTGGGGCCTTGTCCAAGGAAATCAGAGCATGAGCTAGTGCCATGGATCAAAGCACCATGGCAGAGCTGTGCCCAGAACTGCCCGGCACAGACACTCAGATGAGGGCAGGCAGCATCCAGAAGGCAGACACTGGAGCTGCAGCCAGGGTACGTTTAGATGCAGATCACAGCTGCAGGAGCAGAGTTTGAGGTGGAATCAGGAGTTAAGCATGTGTGACCAAGGATTTTTCTGGTTACAGTTCCCTGTGAAATAGGTGTTGGGGAGGGTTCTATTCAGTGTATCATTTCAGGGCTTGTGCTGCATTCTTCAGTGTGCTGTGATCTGTGTTCATATTTGTATATGAACCCAGGCCCTGCAGGCCATCTTGCACTTTCTTACTCCTTTGGGAATAAAAGAGTATGTAATCTAGGAATAAGGCAAGCTGCTTTCTTGGAAGTTCATTACCTTTTAATTATTTTTCCTGACAGATTCAGAAGGCTGCCTCAGCTACCCGCACTGAGCTAGAAGGACGCAAAGGCACCATCTCCCAGTATTTCACGACCTTACACTGTCCTGTGTGTGATGAACTGACCCAGTATGGGATCTGTAATAAATGCAGAAGCCAGCCACAGCATGTGGCAGTGATTCTCAACCAAGAAATCCGAGAGTTGGAGCGTAAACAAGAGCAGCTGGTCCAGGTACGATTAAAGCATTATCAGATGTCTGTCAGCAAAAGACAGGGGCTGAAATTTCACAGCAGTGCATTACTGAATACTCCAAACAGAAATTGGAAGTATGGTCCGGGTGTTAAATGTGCTGCAGCTTGTTTGCTTTACCCGTTGCTGTTGAAGGCAGCACAGGAGCTGTTACTCTCCTAGACTTTGTGGAAAGCTAAGGCAAAGGAGGGGATCAGAACAGAAGATGCTTTTCTCATTTTCTTCTGATTTTTTTAAGAGTACCTTATATGGTTTGTAGGTTCCTTTTTTTAATTACTTCAATGACATAGAGCTGTGAGAGTGTAAAAGATTCACTCTTTTTTTATTTTTTTGCATTAAAATAACAGATGATGTTCTAGAAACAAAAATGTTTGGGTCAGAAAATTTATTTATCTATATGTAAAATATCGATGTGGTTTAGCTTGGGGATTTTCTTATTACCTTTCCTCTCAATAGGAATTTTCCAACTGCTTTTCCCCTTGAGCTAGAAGTCAATTAAGAGGGTAGCTGACTGTGCTCATGAATATATTACAGCAAAACACAATGCCTCCCCTTGTGGAAACATATGCATACACTCACCTAATTTTCATACTGTTATATTTTGTAATTAATAAATATTTTAGTTAAAATTTATTTTTAGCTCTAGCACATGAACCATTTTAAAGACTTGCCTGAATGTCAGGGATATAAATGTCCCTAAATCTAAGCATTGATTTGATAGGTTCTCATGGGGTTGCTAAAAATGCACTGTAATTCACTTTATAAATATTTCATTTCTAAGGTGTGGACTTCTTGCTGTTATTTTGTAATATTTGCCCTTATCTGCATTGTGAATGGCAGAAATGAGAAAATGCATGTTCTGCTGTTTTCCTATGGTACTTTGAACCCTTTGCATTGCTCTTGTTCTGAAGTAAAGCAGAACTGGGCAGGCTGGTCCAGCCTCACAGAAGGATCTGTGAGTTTGAGTAGAACATTCTCTTGTCCCTGCAACACACAACAGCTCAGCACAGCCTGGGATCCTGTCCCAAGCAGTGTTTGATGTCTCTGTAAGAGCATCTGTCTTATTTTAATATGAAGGCATATATATCCTTCACAGCTTAATTTTTTAGCCCTTTGAGATTACAAACTTGCTGAAGCCAGCAGAAAACTGATGTAACACTGAGATGTACATTATTTTAAACTGCACTCAAAAATTACATGCTCTAAGTTAAAACCGTAGACTTCTCCCTTCAACACAAACTGAACTTAGGACTCGTCTCAAGCACCATTTAGTTTGGTCCCTTGCATTTAAACCAGCCACAGCCTCTTTCAGAAGAACTAGGATAGATGTAGTTCTGAGATTACAAACCTGGAATCAGCTGTTAAAATCCTGTTCCTTCTGGTGACAATTGTAGGCCAGAGGATTGGTATCCTCTGAGGTGCCACCCGTGGGACTGGGCCAGGAGGGGCTGCCCCTCTCCAGCTGTTGTCAGCCTGCAGGGATTTGGTGCTGATGCTGCCCTGGCATCAGCATGGAACATGGAAAGGAAAAGCAAAGGGATACAATTTTTGTTTGTTTATTGATCAGGCTAGGCAAGTGATAGGATAAACTGTGTAACATATTAATGTGACAAAATACAGGTGTTGGAGGCATATTTCTAAGATTTTGAGAGAAGTGTTGGAGGTGGTAAATGCTGTAAAGGTTCAAAATAAAATAGCAAAGTAGGGGCCTTTTGTTTCCTAAAGGTGTCTACCTTTGGAAAAACTGTGCCTGCTATTTTATTCCACTATTTTTATTATTTTATACATTTTATTTTATTATTTTTCATGTTAAAAGTACTTTCAAGCAGCATTAACAAGTAGTTCCTTGAACAAGGAGAGCAGTGCGACTGCTGTGGCCTGTGTATTTCTGTGTTGGGCTTGATTGACTGTGACTAGATCAAACTCTAATTAAAGCTTATCTTGAAATAAGTAATTTATTTTTAGTCCCTCTTCTCTGCAGAGAATAATTGCAGGACAAGAGTTCTGTCTTTTTTCACTAGGAGACTTTTACAGAGAGTAAGATTATCACAAATAGAACACACTGCCCTGCTTAAACCCATCAACTTGTTTACCTTGTTTTTTCAAGTGCCACCACATGCAAGTAAAACTTCATTAGCAGGATTGAAACCCAAGCTGTAGAATCCTGCTGTTGCTCTCTGCCAAGTTCAGTGGGTGATGCTGCCAGCCCCCCACCAGCAGCCAAGTGAGCTGTCTGGCAGCAGCCCAAGAGGCTGAAGCAGAGAAGGGAGCTGCTGTGGGTCCCTTTGTGCAGAAGGGCTGTGCCTATTCTGCTGATACAGGCTTGATGATTTTAGTAGTCCCTAGTGGTTTATGCCTCGCTTGTGTCATTTTAAATAATTGTTTTGCTTTTTCTCCTATAATCTAGATATGCAGGAACTGCACAGGCTGCTTCGATCGGCAGATCCAGTGTGTCTCCCTCAACTGCCCAGTACTTTTCAAGCTCTCCAGAGTGAGCAGAGAACTGTCAAAGGCACCCTATCTCCGCCAGCTGCTTGACCAGTTTTAAATGATCTGTGTTACAGGATTCCAGGTGCTATTTTTTTTTTTTGTCAGTGTTTACCACACTAAGACTATTGTGCATGGTGCTTTTTCAATTCTCATCTAGTCCAGGATTTCCATTTTAACTGTTGGGTTTATTATCTGGAGAATAAGGAACACTTACCATAGCTAAATTGAAAAAAAAACCCAACCCATTTGTTGATCTATGAATAGCTCACTTTTTAAGATGTAAAAATTTCTTCTTCATGTTTCTAACATGTTTTATAATGCTGATGTTGAAATAGCTCTGTGTAACATCTTGTAAATCCATTTCAAAGTAGAAGTCAAGTTTACTTCCTGGAGGAAGGAGCACTGAAAACCTCTTGAAATGATAAAACCATTTGTGTGTGTTCTTGAACTGTCAGTATCAAGACGTGTTACTTATATATTATCCATTCACTTTATAATTTTGTCTGCGAAATATTTTGTAAATACACTTTTTTACTTTTCAAACAACTGAGTAAAATAATGTGCAATGACTTTTATACAGATAATTTTAAAGTTGGTTGGTATATCTCCTCCTAAGTTTTGCTTGATTCCAAGTAGATTGTTATTTTGATCAGACTGTGCAAACAGTAGTACCATGTGTAGCATTTTGAAACATTATTTTCTAAAAATTGCTGTCTTGCTTTAGCTATTAATGGGGCATTGTGAGGAACTGTGCAAAGACATTTTTGTTACAAACCTGTGGGACTGTTGCAATACTTTAAATATAAAATTTTATTCCATTTTTGCTTGTTTTGTATAGACATTTCTATTGCTTCTAAATATGCTTAAAATATTTTCTTTCCTTACGTACTGTACAGTTAAATCTTATTTGCCACCATCTTGACAAAATGTGTATTTAGAATATTTGTATAACTGTATAAAATGGAAAAGGAATTATGTGGTCAGTGCATTGTTTTCTAAACTGGAAATCATTTTGTTTTAGAAGTTAATAATGGAAACCATATTAAAGTTGAATAAAATGATATGGTAAAAAATGATACGGGGTTTTTTTAATATTTACCCTCAATTTGTTTCCTTCTCTGGCACACACAATAATGTAAAAACAAGACTGCTTAAATCAAAGTTAAATCCAGCTTAAACTTTGGGATCTAAAACATCAGTAGAAGTTCTTGGAGGCCTTCTCCAAACCAGAAGAGAAACATTTCCAGTTTTACATTAGTCAGAAAAGGACCAAGTTTTAAATTTAAAAGTCCAGAGATGGTCTGAAAAATAGAAGAAAACTTTATTTACACCAAGGAACCTGAGTGCCTTTTCCAGATAAGAATTTATTACAGTCAAGACACCAGTCAGTCTATGAAATATCACATTACACAGTACAATGTAAAACCCACACCAAGCAGAATAAAAACTACTATATATATAATAGAAAATCCCCATATTGTGATGCACTTGTATGTAAAATAACTCTTAAAAAACCAAAACATCAAGGCATAAAACTTTACCTGGTCTTGCATTCAATCATTGGTCACGTACAGAATAAAAGTGCAAATGCTAGGATTAAGTGCTTGTAGTACAGTCCAGTACTTGGCAGTGTCTCAGGATAAATAAAGTATAAATGACACTTAGCTGCAAGAGGTTACCTTTCACACTGGAGCAGAGCACTCAAACTATTCCTGGGTTTGTGGACAAAAATGGGATTCTTATCAAATTCAGGTATCTAATTCATAGATTAAAATTCCTGTCCTCAACAGAGGAATGGCTTTTCTAGCATAAGCAGGGCAATAGTAATGTAATACAGCCAAGTAATTTCAACCCCCGACATGTAAGTTCTTGAGCTTTCTGGACAACCTGTAACTTAAAATAGATCTGCATTGTAAATAGATCCCCACTTCAGTTGTATATGCCAGGAAGCAATTTACTTTGAAAGGAAATATAAACATTTGAAAACTGATATTCATTGTCTGAAAACAAGCCTTGAAGAACACCAAAATCCAAGAGCAGGGAGCTAAGCCTTGGCCATCAAAGGCACCTAGAACTGGTATGAGCTGGACTCATCCTTGGAAATGTACTAGATCTTGTTTTAAAATTAAATTGCTTCAAGCATTTCATTTTCAGTCAAGGGCAGCTCCTGCTATTAAAAGCAAGATGGTTAGGGGATAAGGAGAACACTTTCTGTCCATCTATCCCAGTTTAAGTTTAAGACCAGAACTAAAGCAACTGAAGGCTCCAAGTCCTCATTAAGATGACTCTAAATTTAGGCAGGCCTGGAAAGTGACTCTACATAGATAATTCTTCAGCTTCCACTGTCATACAGCCACTGCTTTTTGGATCCTTTATTTGTGGAAAAGGCTGCTCTTACCTTGGCATTCCAGCCTGTTGCTTCATTCCTACTACACAGGAAATGTAAAAAGCAGGCCTCTTGATTTTTAAGGAGGAAATGAGTATGAATTGAAGTTATTCACACAGGAGTTAATACAGGCAGTAAAAAAAATTAAATATTTGTTTCGTGCAACATTTTTATATTTGCTGTGACAATGCTGGTCAGAAACACAAATAAGTGTCCGTATATATGCAGTAGATAAGCTTCTAAGAGGTTACAGCATATTTCCCAATGCAGCTTTGATTTAATTTTCTGTGGTTTTTTAGTACTTGATTATGCAAATGATACAAAGTATACTATCCATGTAAACTATCCCTGAGAACAGTCTTATATGTAGGACATTCCGATCTGGAATTTCATCAAAACTTAGCATATGAGTTTAGAATCTTCCTGGTTGCCCAGTATCTTTCTTTAAATAATTTTCTTCTGGCACCATGATCTTGGGTATGGGGAAACTTTCCTATAGCGACATCAACCCATGTGAAGGCAGGGGGATGGCAGCTCCAGCAGGGAGCTTCCAACTGAACAGTTTCCATCCTTTCACTGTGCGTCCTGCACCTTCTCCCTCCCTCCACCAGTGGGATTTGTCCTCACCATCAGCTGACAACCCCTACCTCCCACACACATGGAGCAGCGTGCAGGAGGACCATTCCTGTAAGCAAACAGAACTCTTGTGCCACAAGTGACATAAGGCTTCATTCTAAAGTGCAGGTTCATGCAGTGCACTGGGAAAAGATGTCACAGAAGGAATCCATCAAAAACACAGTGGCATTTAAGTGCCAGCAGCAGAAGGAGAGGGAGGCTCTGCAACATGGCAAGATATTAACAAAAATACTTTATTACAAGTTGATTCTGGCTTCTTACTAACTTCTCAGAAGAAAAGAAAAAGCCATTCATGCCTAGGTTGCATACCTGTAGGACAAGAGAGAAAACAAAAGCAGACCTGGAAATCCAGGGAGCATCTAACATGGCACTGTGCTGTTACACCTAGAGCCCTTTTTTTATTAAATGAAACCTCCTAGCAAGAAAAATACTAATAAAAATGCAAAGTTAAAAACCCCAAACAAGAGTACATTCTTATCACACAGTCTTAAAAAATACTTAACTGATTTGGAGTTCCAAGCTGACAAATGGGAAGATTACTGTTCAGAGACAGATTTTGCCATTTGCTGCTACTTTTTTTTCCTTTTTTTTTTTTTCCCTCTTACTGGGAGCGCTCCCTGGCATGGCTGCACCTCCTCAGGGCTTCCTGCTTAGCAGCAATGAACCTTCACATACAACCACTACTTCTCCACTAGAGAGAAGTCCATCTTCATGTCATCCCACAAAGAAAAAACCCAAATGTCTCCAATCCAACTGGCCAGGAGCAAGTAACCAGAGAAAGAATTGTCTCATTGATAATTCCTCTCCTTCTCAAATCTTCATTGTAACACATTGCCCTGTTAAGTCTTGGCACAGGAAACCAGAGAAGTTGTTATGACCTTAATTTAAACAATTGGCTTAAAAATTCCATATATTAAGTAATCTCTTTTACCTGAAGGGAACCAGCAATAAAGGTGGAGTGGGACTTTTCACAAGAGCGTGTAGTGATGGAACAATGGCTTCAAACTGAAAGAGAGTAGGTTTAGATTAGATATCAGGGGAAAAAATCTTTCCTGTGAGGGTGCTGAGGCACTGAAAAAGGTTGTCCTGAGAAGTTATGGATGCCCCATCCCTGGAAGTTTTCAAGGCCAGTCTGGATAGAGTTCTGAGCAACCTGGTCCAGTGGAAGGTTTCCCTGCCATGTCAGCAGGTTGCTACTGGATGATCTTTAAAGGTCCCTTCCAACTCAAACCATTCAAAGATTACATGATAATTTTATCATCTTCTGTGTACATTTGTTGATTTCAGTGGCAGTGCCATAATTAAAATCAGAAATGCTTTATATTATTTAGATTTGCTGCCACTGTTTAGCAGGTTGGAGTTATGCATTTGAGCAGATAAACAACAACCCATTTTGTGCCCTTTCTCATAAACTGCTTTTACCTTACCCAAAGGCATGGTTTCATTCGTAGGAAACAACTTCCAGTTTTTTCTTGTCTTTGTCTCAGAGCCAAAAATTCCTACAGTTTGGCAAAAGGTTATTCAATTTAGTGCTGCTGGGCATCACCAGAAATTTTAACTGAACTGATCACACACAACTTTCAAACACAGCAGAAACATTCCACCTTCCCAAGGTTAAGAAAATTCAGCACTACTGGTAACAAATGTCTCTTCTCTCATGAAACCATTTTGTGACAAAGCATCTCAGACCCGCACCTTTCAACCACCTCAAAAAACTGAGTAGTCTGAGTAGTCCCCTTCTTTCCCAGTTATTACAGCATCTCTTCCTTGGATGCATGCCTCATATTTTAGAGAACATCTCATACATTTTAACAGTTTTGGCATAGCCAAACATTTATCATGTTGCCCCTTTCACATCACTGACAACCTTCCAATCCAAGACATGTATCCCTGCAGGCTGAAGATGAAAGAGGAGAAGGAATTGGGAAAATCAACATGCTGAGCTCTGCACCGCTATGAAAGGATACCTGAACCACTTGACGATAGCTACAATTCAACTGCATTTCCATTTTAAAAAAAGCTTTGACTATTCACTCTTCTCCCAGTCAACACTCCCATTTTGTTTCCCAGGGGAGCCATCAGCAATCACTGGAGAATTGCCCAATGCATCATCCAGATGAGGCTGGAGAGAGATTTCAGCTGGAGAATCCCCTGGTATCCTACAGGAGGTGTCTGTCAGAGAGTTTTTTTGCTTGTCATTCATTTCTATTACCTCAAAGTCTGCATCATTCCGCTCTCTCACATGCTCCTCCTCCTCCTCGTCCTCAGTAAGCCTCGAGTTCGACAACAAAGTTTTCCGGGTCTCCCTGTCACTCACTTCTTGCAAGTCACGCTGCTGGGGCCAGTTGGCCAGTTTGTACATGGCAGGGAAGAGCAGGACTGTCACTATGGAAATGACAAAGACAGTGTACATAACGACAGGAACGTGGTGGTATCTGCCTTGGAGATATCCCACCGCAACAGGAATGCACATTTCGCCCAGCGCCGCACCCACCACAAACAGAGACGCCGTTTTTCCTTCCACAGCCGTGTACTGCTCTATCCAGGCAATGCCGCTGGGGAAGATGGTGGCCATGGATGCTCCGTACACGGCAGTTCCCACCCACAGCGCGGCTCGGTAATGCGCGAAGAAGGCCAGGGCTGTCGAGGAGGCAGCAGAGCACAGGAGGCTCGCCACGATCATGGTGTCAGGGGACAGTAAAGCAGCACCGAATATCGCCGCTCCTCTGCACACGGCAAACATGCCCCAGAAGATAGAATTCAAAGCAGCTGCTTGACTTTCCGTCATCTCGGTAAAGACCGTTGCATAAGTAAATACGTAGGAGCCATAAGTGACCTCAGCTCCCACATAGAAGAAGAAGAATACAAACAGGAGACCAACTATAGGCCAGTGGTATTTGGCAAGTCTGTCCTGCGCAGGAGCCTTTGATTTGTCTCTAGCTGAGCTGCTCTTTGAATACAAAACAAAAAAGAAGAAGGAAACAAAGAGAATATAGGTCCCTATGAAAATATAGGACCACAAAAAGCCTTCATTGTGATGGTCATTCAGTGCTGGTGTAGTTGATGCAGCTGACGCTGTCGGCACCGACTTGAGGACAGACTGGTTTGTCTTTTCAGCCCCTGCAAGTTCTTCAGGTTCAGAACTCCTCGAGTCCATTTGAGCCACGATAGGAGCCAGAAATGCACCAACAGCAAAACTGAAGTGCAAAGCCTGCAAGTGTGGTCCAGCCTCTGATCCCCAGGTATACAGTGCCAGTACATTGCCACCTGCAGATCAGAGAGAAAAAGATTCATTTTAGTCCAAGACCAGACATCATTTAAAAAAAAAAAAAACATTAAAAAACCCACATAACCTATATTACTAATTCAGTGTACAATAATGCCAGGTTTAGCAAATACAATGTGTAAAACTGAAACTCTGCCTTAAATCCATGTGATTACTTGAGCTTTAGCAGGATATTCAGAGCAGTCAGTCAAAACAAAGAGTCACACAGTGGCTTTATCCAGCAGCAATGGACAGACATAACTGTACCAGGGGAGGTTTAGATGGGGTGTTAGGAAAAACTTTTTCATGGGAAAGGGTTGCTAAGCATTAGAACAGGATGTCCAGGGAAGCAGTTAAGTCACCATCCCTGGAGGTATTTAAAAGACATGTGGATGTGGCATTAGGGACATGGTTTAGGGATGGACTCAGCAGTGCTGGGTTAAGGGCTGGGCCCGATGACCTTAAGGGTATTTTCCCACTTAGGGACCCTATGATTTTATGGTTCTAATTACCCTACTTGACAATTTGCAGCATTTTTCAGCCTTTTTTAAAAAAGGAAATTTAACTGCTTCTCATTTCTCCAAAGCAACAATTTATCAAAAGCAACAATGCCCAATGCTAAGAATCAGAGGAACAAAAACAACATTTAAAACTCATTTAACAACATCCCAGGAAAAATAACAATTCACTTGCTACTGATGTGCTGGGTCCACCCCACTGTGTTCAAATGACTTTCCAGAAACAGAAGGGTTTACATCAATACCACTGTAAACACCAAACTACAACACCACTAGATCAACAATAATGGTAGGAAGTAACATCTCAGAGAGGTGTTTTGAAGTAGTCCTTCAGAAGAATGCAGGAAAACAAACAGTAATCAAATTCCTGTGCTGCAGTACAGCAGCCCTTATCACTCAGCACTCTTCCAAATCAATTCAGCTTTGCTTTACTGCCTTGCTATGAGTTTCTTCTGCTACTCCTGCTCAGCATGGGAAGTCTCCCTGGCTCTGAGGTCTGATCCAAGCAGTACACTCACTGAAGGTATTTTTACCATTGGCTGACGAGATTTTTCCCATACAAAGAATTTTTAAACCAGGTATAACAATCTTACCGGAGGCACCAAATACAGCTCTGCACTCCGTTTATTTAACATGACCTGTACTGTGCAAAACCGTCTCTTCACTACAGGATCCTGTGCCGTGCTCTTTTTACATCTTAGCAGAGCTCCCTCAAACCCTACAGAATTAAGGCAGACATTTCACATGTGCAGCCAGGCCACCCTAGCCAGGCCCTGGCTGGGATGCTTCCAGAGCTGTTTGATGGCTAAGCTAACACGAGTCAGCTCTTTCTCAGCAATAACCCTGCCCTGAAGGTGATCAAATAGTACTCCAGTAGTACCTTGCTGGTTAGTAAGCATCCTCAGGCTCCTGCAGGAGGGCAGCAGAGTCAGCACACGCTGCCGGGACATCGCTGGAGAGGTGCCAGGAGTGGCTGCCTGGTGTTGCTTCACCACCACGTGCTACAGCAATGCCAGAACACTCTGCTAACTGAGGCACTTTTGGGCATTTCCTAATCTCCACGTGCCAGTATGCCAGCATTTCCTAGGCATCTCTAAGCACCCTTTGCCGTGGCCTTGCCTCCTGGTGCAAACTGTCTGCTAAAGCCACCCTGTCTAAGCCACCCTGTCTAAGCCGTGCCCTGGGACTCGTTCTTCATAGCTCCGGTGTAAGTGACCTTTCTGACCACACCTACACTTGCTCTGCAACTTCACCAACACATCTCAGGATCATAGAATCATTTAGGTTGGAAAATATCCCTGAGATCATCTTCCTCCAATAACAAACCTCTGCTAAGAAACTGGGTTTGAACAGCTTTCCAGCAAAAGTGCTGGATTTGGGGATTTTTGGCCAGGCCATTTGCAGTATGCACATGCCACAGACTTAGAATCTAAGAGACAGAACAAATTTGTATTCCCAGCCACCTAAGCATGGCTGGCCAAAGGTGGAAAACATCCCTTAATTCAGGGAGATGGGCACCATGGTGCTGTGAACTCCCAGCTACTGCTGAGCCAGCTGCAGGTGGGCAACTCTGCCAACAGCAGTGTAAGACTCAAACACCAAGGCTTTGCTCAGCACTAGCTTAGGCCCAGCTGATGCTAATGAACTATATCCTGACCAGCTTCATGTAATGAGCAATTTAAAACAAAACATTGCTTAAAGAGCACAGGGCACTTTATTTATGCCTGTAATGGCCCACTGAACTGCAAATTCATCTTCTCCAGGAAGCAAGAGATACCCCACTCCCCAACCCCTAAAGGAAGGCCTGTCACACGCACACGAACACTGGAAGCCTCAGGACCAGATTAATCCAAGAACCACAGCCAGGTAAAACAGCTCCCCTCTTTTAATTCAAGATGTATCACAAGAAAAAGCAGCAACTGCTTTGGTATGCTTGAAGTTTCCAACTCTTTTGCTGAAAGAACTGTCAGAGCACAGGGTCCCCTACCTGTGTCCAGAATTCCAATGGAACCTCCAATGACTGACATCAAGATTGTCAATAGCAGGGATTCCTTGCACCAGGGTATCGCATAAAGACCAGACATTGTTCCAAGCATGGATAAGGCTGGAAAGGTTAAAAAACAGAACAAAAAACTCATATACTACAGTTTCCAATTAAATAACACAGAAGAACAAGAAATACAATTAAATTAATGAATATTAAAGTTACAGAAAATCCTAACAAGTGATGCAATGTAAATACCTCAATCCGTGGTTAGCAGTAGCAGCTAGAAAGTTCAACAAATAATTTTTTAGTTTAAAAAAAAAGGAATTTCATCAGGACATAAGCCCTGCATGACAAACTTCTTTGGCTAAAGCAAAGAGACACTAAGAGGTGTCCTCCTGCTAGAACACTAAGAAGTCTTCTGCAAACTTCTGATTTAGAAATGTGACTTCAGTGTGAAACCAGCAAAACATGTGTTTGAACAGCGTCAAGCCTGTTCTCTGAGAACTGCACTACATTTAATTTGGCTCCATTTTTAAAAGAACCCAACTAAGCTCTTAAAAATCCTATAAATTAATTTTACCTTGTCCACTAAGTGATCTTCATATAAAGATGCTGACTTCTATTTATATTTTGTTCTCACATGAGAGATGTATTCAAAGGGATTTCTGGAGTTTTAGACAGAACTACAAAATTTCTCATAAATAAATTTAGCAGCAAGTCATTAACTGTATTTGTTTTGCCATTATTGGCTACACTTACAACACACCATTTAAAAAAATATTTTTAGCAGATGGAAATTGCTTTTATTACCATTTGGGAGGAAGTTCAGCAGTTCAATTCTATGCTTATAATTGCCTCCATAATAAAACAACCTGCAATTAATATCTTGAACAGACAGTATTAGGTTCTTAGAAATCTTGTACCAGTTCAGCTGTCTCTATTATTTTTTAAATCAATAAATGATCATAGATGCAGCAGATACTTAAAACATCAATGGGGCCCAATGTATTTACGAATTTAGATTGATTAAAAAAAAAAACCAGCAACAATGTCCAGAACCTTAAAGACCTAGCAAGATACTCGCAATACATGCCTCAAAACATTTCTGAAGGTGGTGTGCATGCTGTCGTGCACGAAGAAAACACTAGAGATTGGGAATACTAAGTGCAGCTCCTCAGGTGCCACTCTCAAACCTGAAAAGTAACTTCTCAGCAAGGGCTCAGCTGTCCACTTCAGCTCTATGCCTGCTGTGCATCTGCACTTAAAAATTTCCTTGATAAACACAATGATGTTTTCAATTTTTCCTCTATATAGAATTATTCTCTGTAGCAGCATTCCAGCAGTTGAAAGATGAGAGGCAAAACTACACAAGCCAAAATCTCTTACAGGCAGCGCTCAGATGATAAAAATGAGAACAGGTTCGGTAGTTCAAATTGTGGTCTTGCCATAAGCATTACCAAACTGGAAAGGATTAGGAGATCCATCATTTCCCAAGTATTGTTAACAGACAACATTTCTATAGGTGTGTGCACTGATTCCATTACAGAAGGCGAAGTCTGACTTGGCCAGGTGCACAAGGAGGAGGTTAAAGGAGAAACCCACTCCACAAATGCACTAGCAATGGAAAAAGGGATCTTATCTGAGTGACCATATGATTACAGCACGGTCCTTATGGGAGGCACAGCTCCCTGAACTAAGGAGAAGAATACACCCTGGTACACATTTTAATCCCTAACTTGGAGCACAAAGACACTTGAAAGCAAAAAAGACAGGGCTTCTACTATTTTTGGTGTGTTCTGAGAATCTCTGTGGGAATGAGACACTAACACAACTCTAAAAAGGAGCCTCTCCTTTCTGGATGTTGAGTGTGGCTCCTGGATGGCTGAGTAGCATCGCTCTGCCTGGACAGAGCTGGTCCTGTGCTCCTACAGGAGCAAGTTTCCACATATCCAGAAAACTGTAAAAATCATCAACTGTGGTTCCTACAGTTTAAATGTTTCCACCATTACAGACAGTAATTAATGTTTCCCACTGTAATTAAGTTAAAATTTGGCTACAGCCCTCCAGTCAAAAGCCACAGACTTTTGTCCAGTACACGAAAATGATCGTGAATGATGAGTGTTAAGTAAGGGAAGGGGAAGCTCCTCACATAGAAATGCGCCTCAGCGAGACTGCTGGAGGTTTCTGCTGCACACGGCAGCCAAAAGACAGCTTCGTGTTCCATGTGTTGTACAGCGTCGCTAAGAAGCCTGTTATGTTCCTAGAGCACCTACTGTGCACATCGCTTGATGCAAACTCAAAGAAATGCAGTTGTTCTCTTCAGTGGGAACCACTGGTCAATCCATGCGGATTTCGTCCGCTCGATCCCAGTTCCCGCTGCGGACGTGCCCGGCGGGCCCGGGCTCTGGGCAGCGATGCTGCAGTGTCCGGCACACGCGGGCCAGCGGCACCCCCACCGCGGCCATCGGGGGGACAGCACCACATCCCACGGACCCGCCCGTTCCCGGGGCTCGGACCGCCCCGCAAAAGGCGGCGCATCTCCCGCGGGGCTGCGCTCGCTGCGGAGAAGCACGAGTGGCCCCGACAGTGTCCGAGAGGGCGATGCCGCCGTCCGGCGGGGCAGCACTCACCGAGCAGCAGAGAGGCGTTCATGCAGTCGAGGAGCACCCCGCCGACCACCGACCCGCCCAGGGAGCCCAGGGACCGGCCCACGAAGATGTAGTAGATGTCGCTGACGTTCTTGCCGACATTGGCGGCCAGGGTGGGGAAGGTGGGACCCAGCACCGCGATGCTCAACCCCTGCAGGGGAGAGTGCGGGGTCACCTCGCCCGTCCCGAGGAAGCGTCCGCACCGTCCCGCAGCCCCGGGGCCGCCCTCGCTCGCTCATTCACTCACCAGCCCCAGGAAGGAGGCGCAGAGCGTCCCGGAGATGCACCAGCGCAGCGCCGGCCCGGCCGCGCAGCGCCCGCAGCGCCGCCCGCCCCCGGCCGCCCCCTCCGCCTCCTCCGCCTGGATGAAGGGGACGCGCAGCTCCCGGTCGGCCGCGGCCATCGCTCCCGCCGCCGGCTCCGGGGGCCGCCCCGGGCCCGAGCAGCGCCGCCCCGCCCCGCGCACGGCGCCGGCAGCGGCGGGAGGAGGAGCGGGAAGAGGAGCGGGCTCCGAGCCGGGGGGCGACACCGCCGCTTCCTCCGCCGCCGGGGGCTCCTCCTGGGAGCGGGGCTCCCCGCTGGGGAGCGACATTCCCGGGGCAGCTGACACGCCACAGCGCTGCGAGGCTGTGCCACAGTGCCCGAGGGAGTGCCCTTACAAAGCAGCATTTATTTTTATCTCTGTTATCACTCAAACTGCACTCGACCTTTCAGTCAACCGATCATAAACGGTCTTTGCCTCCCACAAGGACTGTGTTATGGCACGGTGATAAAGCTTCTCAAGGGAGAGAGCTGCTGAGTCTTCTGAGCACAGGTATGAACACAGGCCTAGTATTAAAAGTTTTAAGCATGAAAACGACATAAATTCTTACCACTCACGTGGAGCAGCTCACAGACTGTGCAACAGGTCTCAATGGGTGCTCCCTGTCTGGCACTGAGCTGATGTTCCCTGTAAGAAAGGCCCTGAATTTCACCGTATTTGGTAAGTTTAACAAAGAACTCAAAAGATAATTCCAAACCGCGCTGCTTTGTTTTGCGAGTTGTTTCTAACAAGAAGATACTGGGATACAGCGGTGCACGGACAGGGAACAACGCATTCCCTTTCTCCTAGCACTGGCAAGCATGTTCAAGTCCCTTCTTCTTCAGGGTAGCATGGGTGCGTTGAGGCATTAAAAGAGTGCCTGCTTGCTACAAGTAATACTGATAGATATTATTTAAACCTGATCTATCCCACATTCCTACCTTTGGAGGAGTGCAGTCTGTACCATGAGGTACCTGCAGAAAACTGCTGAGCTTCTGTTCATACGTCCAGCAGTAGAGACAATTCCAGACAAAATAATTTCAACTGTAATAGTAGTCACACACAGGTCAAACCATATTTCTACATGTCAGTATTTTGTCTTGTTTGAAATGCCCAGGCTTCTCACTGTTGTTTTACACACTCACAAAGAAGCTTTCTACATTGAGAGTGTAGAAATGGCAACAGCACCCACGCACTTTATAAAGGTTTTGGGCATCTTTTTCAAATTTTAATTTGAGCTACAAGCAGTCTAGGGAATAACCCCAGGTGAAAAGGGAGTATTTAACCCATATCATCAGATATATTTATTTAAAAAATAAATATTTGGCTCTACTACAAAGGAAAGGTGAATTAATTTCTGAGACTTACTGAAGCTGCCAGTGAGGAAACACTTCATGCTTCATGAAGTGAAAGTCAAGGGAAGGTAAGGATAGTCAAGGTAAGTCAAAGGGAAATTGGTAGCAGGCCAGTAAATGATTAAAGGTCCCACTGACTTACACTGGCAGTTCATGAAGCAAAATCAAAATTATTTTAAAGCACCACTCAAGCTCTTGTAACAATTTCCCTCCATCCCTCAATTTTCCTTCTGCCTTTTTTGAATGCAACTGCTTCTGCAAGTTTGATATTAAGCCCCAGAATAGAAAATAGAGAATGTAATTTTTTCACAAACAAAGCACCTCAGTAGCTTAGGTTTTTA
This sequence comes from Taeniopygia guttata, assembly GCF_048771995.1. NCBI lineage: Eukaryota > Metazoa > Chordata > Aves > Passeriformes > Estrildidae > Taeniopygia > Taeniopygia guttata. The sequence continues at coordinate 47,355,420 of NC_133027.1, read as the reverse complement.
AATCATTAGTCTTATAATGGGTTGTCAGTGCAATTAGAATGAAATGGGTTGCACCATATACTAACGTAGGATCAAATGTAGTGGGGACATTTCAGTCAGACCACAGTGGCAATAAAAGCTGTAAAGACTTTTTGTATAAAATTCTTCACACTAGATTCAAAAATTATCAGAGTACAACAAAATTATATTTCAAAATGACAATTTTTACACAAGAGTGTCCTGGGGTGATGTTATGGTGCTTGTATCCCCAATCGTGTATTCTGTTTATGTTTGATATTATGTTCTGTGCTTTCAGAACTGACTCTGAAAGTGAAGGTTTGTTTTTCCTTGTTATCAGCTGGCTCACCTCCCCCCATGGTCTGCTGTCTAGAAGAGGCCAGTGCTGGCTGGCTTGGCTTGCTGGCTTGGCTTGCTTGCTCGCTCGCGCTCCTGCTTCTGCCTTTGCTTGTTAGTTTAGCTAAGCAGTCCAAATTTTTTCCCCTGGACCAGTTTTGGTTTTTTTTTTTTCCCTTTTCCTGAGTATCATTCCAACCTGCTCCAGACTGGGACCTGGGAAACACCGAGGAACACCTGTGCTCTGTGATCTGCAGCAGCCAGCCCCAGTGCTGGAGAGCAATCCCCGGTATCCATACCAGGGCGGCCACTCCCAGGAAAGACTTTCTGGATTTGTTCATCTCTTCAGAGTGGTGAAAGAGTTTTGTTGTCATCTGGTATTGTTACTTTTTTTTGGTGCTGGGGAGTGCTTTGTTCATTAAATAAACAGGTTCTTTTCCACTTCTCTCAGAGAAAATTCTTCCCGAACCAGGTGGGGGAGAAGGGCCCTGGGGGTTTGTTTTCTGGGGGCTCCTTCCAAAGGTTTTTCTCCCAAATTTGCCCTAAACTAGGACAAAGAATAAGACTAAAAATTATGCATGCAGTAACAAATGGGGCACTTACGAACTACCATCTTTATTCTGAATAACTTGAGACTGATCACAGTTACTTTAGCACCACAAAAAAACATTAAACATTCATTCTTACCCTTCTAACAAAGCAGAACTTGAAAGACTGGAGTTAAGGCTAGCAAAATGTGCACCCTTTAATATCAAAAACAACATACAAAATATGATGTCTATAAAGATACTTAAACATGTCAGTGTTGTCAATATTAGCAAACATTTTAGTGTAACATCACTCTACTCTTAGCATATGCACTTCCAAAACATTATAATTGTTGACACAAGATATATATAGACTAGAAGGCATAATGCACATATGCCAAAGCTTACATGACTAGAAACTCACTGGCTGGCTGGAACTCCGCTGGTGCTCTGCTTGTCAACAGGGAGGCATGCAAACAAAGGGATCACTTTTTCCTCAGCCATCTCTCACATTTCAGAACTATACCTCCTCTAGTGAGAAGCAGACTGTTTGTGCATGCCCTGGTGTCATGGTTTGACACTGGTACAATGCCACGGCCCCTATGAATATTCAACCTCTCAACTGAATGCTGTGAAATGCGATCAGGAACAGAGCACAGCAGGCCCAAGCTTAATAACAAAGGAGAAACTTTATTAAACTACTACTACTATAAGAGGGAAAAAAAAAGGAAAAAAAAAACACTAAAACCAAAATAAAAACCTTCCAAAAGATTCCTCCTCCCCTCCCCCCACGCCCCCAATTCCAACAAACCACAATGAGACATAACTTGGACCCCCAATCAGGTTTCCACCCTTCAGATAATCAATACTCAGTCCATCAAGGGAGAGAGGAGTCTCTTCTGTGCCACAGACCCTCCCAAAAAACACAGCTGCCACTTGTGTTTCCATGTCACACATGGCACCGCCCAGAGAAGAATTTGCCATGGTGACAACTCTCCTTTCCATGCACAGTGCTCTCACCACAGTACATGGATGGCTCTTAGGATTTTTCTTTTCAAGGATGTTTTGCCAAGAGGAAAAAAACAACAGTTCAGTTTTTTCATTTTTTGGGACCGCAGTCCCTGCCATTTTCCCCTGGGGTCGAGGGTCTCAGGAACAGAGATCATCTTCTCTTCTTCTGCTCTGAAGACAGGGGGCACCACCACAAACCTCCCTAATTTCTCTCTGTTCGCTCCACTTCTGTCTTTTCCCAGCTGAAGCAGGTCTCTTTGGCTCACCGGCATCCTCCTAAAATACAGTCTCTCTCTTGGAGGAGAAAATCAGTTCAGTCTATGGCTAACAAGAAAAGTCCAGCCAAAAGCCACTCCATCATCTTCCCCCCCCCACCCCCCGCCAAATCTTCTTTTCCTAACATCCCATGTCCCAGGCTGTCTCTCTTCCTTTCTTTCAAGCCAAGGAGGAGTAATATTTTCACAAAGCTTTCATTTCTCAAGGAGGGGTTCATCTGGGGGAACGCAGACACCCCAGATTTCTCCACCCTTCCATCTGCAGGGGCCCAGTCTGATTCCAGTCCCTCCACCCTTCTGCCTACCCCTCAAGCTGGGCCGCATGGGTCCCCTCCCCCACCCAGCCACGGCTGGGCAGGGGAGAGTCTGCACTGCACCCTGACCAGAACCAAAGAGAGCGAGTTCTCTGGGAATTCTGCTTTTAACCCCTCTGTGTCCTCAGAGGCGTGTCCACCTTCATTTGGTCATCCCAAGTGCCAATATCCAACCCTGACCCCTGACTGGATTGACCTCTTCCTTCCGAGAAAATTCCATTCCGTGTCAAACCACGACACCTGGTCAAAATACATTGTATTTATAGATACACACACTCTCTTAACAGCAGAGGGTCCTTTCTGACTTGTGTAACACTTGCAGCTCTCCAAAGGGGAATCCTGGCCCCAGACCAGGCATCGCCCCTGCCCAGAGGGCACATGGCTGAGCCGCTGTGCAAGCAGCGAGCCAGGACCTGCCCTGTGCCAGCACAAGGAGAGCCCTCTGTGCCAGCCAGCCCCAGCGGATGGCCTGAAGGATTGTACCACTGATTCCCAACCTGACAGACCCGCTGGGGCTGCAAGAAAGCACCTGCTGTCCCTTTGGCATGTACTACCCGAGGCAAGGAACTGAGCAGGGCGCTTCTGCTTTACAATGGCAGCGTCCTTTTTTTACACCATGAGCCTGGGATCAAAGCACTCATCTGGTACCTGCGAGAGCTGCCTCCTCTCCCAAGGGTGATGCAGCCTCCCAAACCTGCCTGTTCTGCCAGGCTGAGCCTGCTCAAAGGTTTCATCCAGGAAAGGCTGGAAAGCAGTACCCACTTCCAATGTGATGGGCATCGGCTTGACAAGCCAATGTCTCTGCTGGGAAGGGGGAAGGTATGTGCCCACAGATAGTGCACGAAGGGCCAAAGGAGAACAATGTCAGCTGTCTACCTCAGTTGATGCCAAATACACCCTGAAGAAAGGCCGCAGAACAGCTACAGCATCTTTGGCTCATGGGGGCAATTTTCAGGGACAATAAATTGTCACTGGAAATAAAATCAGAAAAATAATTTAAATACTAATTCTGAACAGACGAAGGATTGGATGCAAGAAATTCTAACTACATTAAAATTTGAAATCTTGGTCTGAGATGTGTACAAGTCTTCAAAAGTAGCCAGGACAAATCCAACAATATTTTACTAGTTACACATTGGATTCTGTTGCATAGCTGAGATGTAATTAAGAATCCAAAGGGTTTCCATTATTTCAGGCTCTTTGCTGAACAGTTTTCTTAAGATTAAAAGAATCTCATACCTACTGAAAAAGTATGAAACCAATAAAATCTTGCTCAGAATTAGCATTGGTTTCAAGATCTGGTGTATTAAATGACAGCATTACATAGGACTGGAAATTTCACACTGCCATTTTAAGTGAACCTGTTTCTATTCATTTTCTTCTGAAGATTTACCCTGAGAAAATTCAATGAAAAGAGGACTACTTAGTTTATAGGATACAATAATAATGTCTATAGATAACATACTCTATGAACTGTTCTCAAGAGAGGGATATATCAGAGTGATTTAAGGGTCTTCTTGAATTAAGCTACTATTTTAATTTTAGAATCAACCCCTGCCAGATTAAGGCTTGCATGATTTGGGTCATCAAAATAAGATTTCAGCAGGTTTCCCATGAACTGATTTTCACACCTAAAATTAAATTGCTACAAAATCTTATTCGCATTTATTCAGTTAAAATAAAATTGAATATTCAGTCATTTTCTCCACTTCTACAATATTAAATGTTTTTAAAAATAAATTTACTAAATAGTTGCTATTTGTGTAGGGTTTTTCATGTCTTAGTTTGTTTGGAGATTTATTTGTTGGGGTTTTTTTTAATCAATCATCTAATCTAATTTTTAAAACCCCAGGGCATACAGAATCTGATATCTCTCTCAATACGTTTCTCAGTGGTTGGTCAGTCTCAGCACAAACAATTTGAGCTTGTTTGTCATCTTACCTAGCTTTAGGACATCAACACTACATGCTTTTGTCCAAAAAAGAGCACTTGCTACTGGACATTTCCCCCATAGATACAAACTAACAGAAAAGATGCTAATAGAGTTCTTAAACAGTTATTTACTTTATCTTCTCTGAAAAGCCCTTCCCATTTTAGCATTGCTGCAAAATAAGCACTGCATCAGAAACAGGTTTGTTATTCCACCACCATCACACCAGCACAGCTTCCTTCCCCCTAAATTTTGCTTCTCTCTCATCCCTCATACCACTCACTAGCTGGTTCTACCACAGGAATCACTCCTAAGCAATTAGTCATTGCACCCTCCTCACAGAGGCCACGATTTTTGTGGTTTTCTAGTTTGTTGGTTTGGGGATTTTCATAAATTTTATGCAAATATGAGAGTTTGGATTTTTTTTAACAGCATGGCAATAATTAATTCATACTACTGATATACCATTTCCATGTAATTTATAAATCTTTACAACAATTATTTTATATACTCTCCCAGATAATTTAGAGATGAAGAGCAGCAAGTTGGAAAGATGTCATAATTACACCAAGAAACCTGGTCATAATCCTTTCAAATTGCACCAGTGATAAAAAAAAGCAGCAGCTTTGGTTTTGGCATAAAACTCAGGGCTAAAAACACATGAAATGCAAGATCTATGATGAACACTAATTCTTCATAACAGAACAACAGGAAATGAAAGTCTTTTAACACAGCCAACATCATATTCTGCTTTGCCCAAATGGAAAATAATACTGAATATCACATTCTACAGAAACACTCCAGACAACAGTAGCATTGGCTGTCAGCATCACCTTAGTAATTAAGGCAGTAATTTTAATTAACACTATTTTGCATATTTCAATGACATTTTTAGAAGTACTTACAATGTGCCAAAGTAAAAGTCCCAGTGAACCTGAAGGGACCTCGGTTTTCCAGATTTTTTTCCCCTCCCACTTCCAAGTCCCTCCCCATATGTCTCACTAACATTTTATTATTCAATTCTTTTAGACCTCACTCATGCAAAGTAGGGATTGAGACTCTGCAATATAAAAAAAAGCCTGAGCTTTGGTCTACAAATAATTAGAATGCTTTGCATTATTATATTTAATGAACTGTCAGTTGCTAGATGTAAACATTAAATGCAATAGTATTGCTGTTTTATATGGGTTTTCTAAGCAATTTACTACAACACTGGAAAAAGAAGAATGAAAATAAAAAAGATAATAAAGGTTATTATAAAAAAGAAAAAAAAAGTATGCCTCCATGGTTTATGTAAAGAACAGTTACTAATTAAAAAAGGACTTAAATACGCGTTTTGTCCAGATCACATTTAGTTTACTCTTTGCTATGATAGTTTTAAGTGAGGCAACAAAAATTATTGGTATTAAATGGACCTGAAATAAAAAATGATTAAGTATTCCAGTGATTGCTGAACCATATCCATAGATAAGCAGTGTGCTTAGAAGTGTTTTATGATAAACTTAAAAGCCGTGTTTCAATTTCAAAGAATTATGCTTTTAAACATTTTTCAGAAAAAGAGGTTACTTCCTTGACAAATAGTGTATAACACCTAAGAATACATAAGCAATGGGTCCATTTGTTTAGGGTGTTAAGCAAGAAATAGGACATGCAAAAACATTTCTTTATATTTGGAAAAAATATGGGGCCATATAATCTACAGGCAATTGAGCACAGCTATAAAGACCTGTAATAAACCTGCATGTTCACTTAGTGCAAAAATCTTTAAATGCTGAATATTGTTTTAATAGCTCGTGTATATTTCCACATTAAAAATAACTTGGTATTGCACTTAGAAAGTATCCTTTAAAGCTGTCTTGGTTTTACAAACAAACAAAAAATCCTAACAAGTAAAACAAAACAATTTGAAATTTAGTCTAATTCACAATACTGCTCCAAAGAATCAGTCAGTACAGTTTCAAAACTATCTACTACTCTGAGGTTTGGCTGAAAAAAGATTTATGAACATACATCTTAAGAGTATTGCCTTCACCAAATAATAATAATAAAAATCTATTATTCAGCAGCTTAACTTCTGAACGTGTTTGCACTTGGAGCTTGGTTTGAACATATTCAAAACCTGAGCCCATCAAAAATGCCATCCTTAATGTTCTTAGGGCTACTGTGAAAGGTGAATGCAAACACAAGTGAATGTTTCAACAGTTGTATAATAATTTAGCTTTCTAATGAAACAATAATTTCATATTTCATATTTGTGTTCATGATGGAGAATTACAGAAGACTGTAAACAGCATGATAAACTTCAGAAAACCAGATCAGTCACAAGAGCTACTACATTACCCAGTATAAACACCCAGGGGTGTGCCTGCAGAGGATGGATAATAGACATCACTGAAGAATCCTGGGTAAGTGAAGGAAAAAGCTTTCACATTTCCAGAAATCAGTTCTGATGGATTATAAAAATATTCTCTTCACACACAGAATCACTACGCACATACACACTAAAGCTACAAAACTTCAAATACCTTAAAAATGTGGCTTGAAATCAAATTCAAAGACTTGTCAAAAAAGTTCAATGGTATAAAAGGTTCTTGTAGCAGTTTTGCAATTTGAGCAATAGTTCAAGACTTCAGTATTGTATAGTATCTTCAGCCAAAAAGAAATCTGGTTTCAATAGGAGGAGGTCAGGATGGTATAGGGAAAAGAAAAAAGCATCAAAAGCCAGAATCCAGTTCTTTGACTGGCTTTTCTATCGTGTCTGACACCAAAGTGCTTTCATTTTCCAGCATTTTCTCAGTAGTTTCTCCATCAACAGGTTTTGTTCTCTCTTTCAACTTCTGCCGTTCGTGGACCCAGGGGATGAAACACAAAATAGCTCCTCCAATGAGGGGAGGGACTCCAGCCAGGTAAAACGCCACATCATAGTTGCCAAGCTTATCCCGCAGCAAACCTGGGAAGGCAGAAAGTGACCACTCATAAATAAAGGGGCTTCAGGAATCCACAGAAAACAGGTGTGGCTTCGGGTTCAGAAACCCAAGAGCTGGCACAGATTATAACCACTACAATCTGACAACCTGAAGCCAAACAGAGGTGTACATGGAGGTAGAAAGGTATTCCAGAGTTGACTTGGAGCAGTAATGAAGAGCTCAGTATGTCACCCCTCAACCAATTAAAAATTGCTTAATTAACATCTATCAAAAACATGCACCATCTTTCCTACTTGAAAGTTGCTCATTTTAGCTTCTCCAGCACCTGTATCTTGCCATAACTTAGAGAAATTCTCCTTCCTTTTGATAACAGCTACCTTTGATCAATACACCCATTTTTCTAATTCTAGATATATTCCATATATTGCATTCCTCATGGCCTCTTATTAAGAAGTGTGTTTCCCAATAATTCACTCTAATTGCTCTCTCCAAATTCCTCCCATTAGTCAAATTCTATTTAAATATTAATAGCTGTGATAGTAGGAAGCCCCAAGTCTGTGCTGTTCTAGCATGAAAATTTTGTCTTTTATAATACTGCATAGTCTAATTATGTCTTATGAAGTACCCTTCACTCACCAAACCTCAGGGTAAATTACCACTGAAAATAATCAGTGGTGAGGATTACAGCTTTAGCTATTTCTATCTCCCAAGAACTTCCAAGTTTTCATCTTCAAAACCTGTACCTTGTCAGTCTCCCACCAAAGGATGAATAAAGCCAGCATTCTTACTTATGAAGACCAATTAAAGTTACTGAAGCCTTTATCCTCACAATGATTTTACCATGAGCAAATTTTGGAATCAAGTTCATTTTCAGGTTTTAATTTGGAGGCCCTCTATAATACAAGCAACCAATAGGCTGTCACTTGTACAAACTGGAAAATGTCAGGTCCTAAATCCAACTGGAAACTTCTCTTTCTTTTGAGGAATGTTTTACACCTGTATAACAATGAAGAAGACTGAGCAAACTTTGAAGAGTGCAGTAAATTAATAACCCATGAGCAGCAGGTAAATTTGCTTTATCTTCTCAAGCACACACAGAGAAAATCTCCAATGTCAAAGCTCTGCACGTGGTGCAAGAATGGGAAACATGGCCTAAATGGTATGCAAACACAGCAACACATTCACAGCTACAAACCCTGCCTACACTCACCTGCAATGGGTGGACCAACTGTCATAGGCACTGACATGAGTCCAAGCAGAAACCCGATGGCCTGGGAGACATCCTGAGCCCCAACCAGCTCGAAGGCAATTGGAGCCATAATGCAAATGAAGCACCCATCAAACAGGCCCATGAAGAGACAGACAGCAACGAGAGCTCCAAAGACTTGGCACAATGGAATCATCATAGACATCAGCCCAATGAAAAAGAATGAGGCCACCTAAGTATGAACAAGGAAAAAAATATAAAAATGCATTGCATCAAATTTGCAAATTGTAAGGGACCAGATGAACCTCCTTGCATTTGCAATGAATTAGATTGCCTGCCTGTATTTACTTTAAAATAATCAGTCTCCATGGATTACCACCAGAAGTTACATACTAAGATAAAACAAACATAACTCATGACAGGCAAAGAAATCCCACCACCCATTTCGCAAGCTTTGAAAATGCAATTATAATCCACTAACCTACAGTGATTGTGTATGGTCATTTCTCATGCACTAATATTTTTTTGAGAAATAAGTCACAGAAATATTAAAAGTTTAAGCTAGTTGGAATATTGCAATTAAGACTCCTCAGTGTTGTAAGTAAAAAATACCAATATTATGAATGGTTATTTCAGGGTCCTTATATTCAAAAGAAGTGAAAACATTTAATTTTTCAATTAAAAAATACCCTAAGGTACTGCTATAGTCACGTATACTTACAAAGATTTTCTAATACAATCTTAGATAATCTATTTGTTTCAACGTAAAAGAATAAAACTGTCTTTCAGGAAAATGAAGCAGAATTAAAAAGAAAATAAAAGTGGTAACAGTTTTGCCTGTGCACCATCCATATGTAAGCACTGGAAACCAATGTTCCACCTAACTGCAATAAAACATCAAGGAATCTAAATGTATCCATGACAACAAATACTCCAGCAGAACGGTAACTCTTTCCTAAGAATTTTTTATTTCCATAAAGCAGTGCTGACAATCCCCACTAGATGCCTCCCTTGCTATTCATTTTAAGAGACCAAATGAAGAACTCGAAGTTGCCAATACGAAAGTGAATTAAAGCTTTTCCAAAACCACACACTAACACTGCTAGTTTAAAAAAAAAAAAAAAAAATTATAAGTGTGGAGGGAAAGAAGTGTATATCCTCCTTCCTCTCCAAGCTTCAGCATTTCTGGAAGCCCAGAGTCTTTCTGCAAAATCTCCTTAACTAAGCACCTCTTGTATTGCCATGGCCATATCCTTGTGTACAATGCACAGAACTAATTTGACACCAAATTAGTGCCTGTCAAAGATCAAGAGATCCAAAATCCTTACTAGAGAAACACGACTTTTTTTTTTTCCCTATCTGGGGAAAGCCATTATGAAATCATAATGTGGGATAAAACAGAGAAAGCAGAATCTACAGAATCCCCAAAGGCTCCCAGCCACATGCTAATGAACAGTAATTTCTTTCATTCCCAACTGAAAACAGCCAGCAGGAAATAGATCTTTTTGCAGCATGAAAAAGAAAAATGATTGATTAATAAGCTTTGCACCAAAGGTTCCTAGTATCAAAAGCCATACACTGAGTTTCCTAGAGTTTTGAAACTTCTGAAATTTAAATCTCCATTCAGTTAATTCTGCTTACTTCTTAATAGTACCCAAAACCAAATCCTTTGCAATCCACAGTTCAGAAGGAATATAGAAACAATAAACACATACCTGTAGATAAATTTTTTTTGCACCAGGAATATAATCTGCCACTCTGCCAAAAACCAATCTACCAACTCCTGAAGTAATGCCCAGACACAGCAGAAGCACTTCTTCTGGCACACTGTCACCAAATCTCTCTTTTACATGATTCATCTGTTTGAAAAGAGAAAACAAATTTGCTTTAGAATTAAAAAGACAGACCTTGGAAAACCTGAGTCAAGAAGAAGTAATCTGTCAATCACTTACGAACTCAGTTACAAATGGTCATCTGACTTACTCTGCTTTTACATAATTTTTAAAATGTACTATTTAGTGCAACACAATAAAAACAATCTGAAATGTGTTGCTGCTTTATCCACGACTAATGAACTTAAATCAGGAAAACAAGAAAGCTCTAATTAAGAAATAATAAAAAAAAAAATTAACTTAGACATGTTCTTTCCACCCACTGTTAATTTACTAGTGATAGATTCAAAGTAACACAGAAGCCACAAGGGCTACCAAGCTTGCAACACAGCTCAGGGCAGGCAGAGAGCTGGAGGCAAGACAGTGCAAGTAGGAGGGGTCCTTTGGCAGGTCACATCCCAGCATCCATGATGTCCAGGGGCAAGGAGGAAGCGGGCAGAAGCAAACTGCAGTGCCAAGCACAACAGCAAACACTCCAAAAAGAGGGAGCAGCTTCAGCAGCAATGAACAGGGAAGACTGGAAGAATGATTTATCAACCACTTCAGCCTGAAGAACTAAAGCAATTGACCATCGACCACAACAGGGTGAACAATCAGTGTCAGTACTTCCAACTTTTCAAGTCATGGTTAAAAAGAAAAAAAAATACATACATACATATGTATGTACGTATGTGTATGTATATGTATACATACACATATATCACCAGGCTGGCTTGATGGATTTGGATTCTCTCTACTTGCATAGTGGTTTTGGTTTGTGGTTTTTGCTGTGATTTTTAGGGTTTTTGCTTTTGTTTTTATTTTTAATCATCCCCAAAGACCAGAAAACTACCCACAAGAGATTTTTTGCTCATTGCTTTTTGGAACATGCTTGGCAATACCAAATATGCCAAAATGGGCACTAGAAGATGTAGCAATCATTTGCACAGTCCTGCAATCTCCATGTTCAGAAGTAGTTTTGAACAAGAAAAGTAAACAAGTGAAAGTTCAGGGATGTAAAAAACCAAACAGAAGAAACTGATTTTAAGTAAAGATGTAGTAAAACCATTTGAGGGACAAGGTAAGCAAAGACTGATATCATTTCAAACCAGAGAACCCTTAATTTTTTATATACAAAATGAAAATGCTCTATTTTAGTAAATACTTCTAGAGCAAAATAGCGTCAATTCTTTCCTGGCCAGAATGTTAATATACAAGGAAAGCCCTTTTTTTTCAACAGGAAAATAGGACTTGCTGAATAAAATCAATTTTATTAAGCATAAAATCTGTTGGGGTTTTTTTACGTGTCATGGAAAGCCTATTAAATCTAATATTAATTTGTCCAATGTAACTGATTTTGTAAGAAAGAAAAAAACCAAGGAAGTTTATTCTAGTTTTAAAGAAAAACTTCTAACTTAAATTACAGACAGGTGCTTGCTCTTTCTGTTTTTTCCTTTGCTTTGTAAGACACATTTGGGAACAGAATCTGATGAAATTTTTCATCTGAAATAACATTTTAACATAAAAGAGAAGCTGTTCTACTTATGCCCTTTCTGCCAAAGGAAAAGCTGACAGTTTTCCTACCCCTACCTTTATGGCTTGACAGCACCTGCTGGCCCAGTGGCGAGAGAAGCCAAGGTGTTCTTTGCAATTTTTGTCACCTGTTCTACTTCTAGGTTTCTGCAGCCTCTAGATTGTTTAATTAGCAGGCCTGATCCATCCACTCCCTGGAGGCTTTTCAAGAGGCAAGATAAAGCTCTGTATCTAGATAACTATTAACCCTGCACCTGCCACTGAGTTACTGGATTTCTCAAAGCAGTGCAGGGGGTGAAATGCTGCCACTCTTTGATCAAGAAGGGAAAATACAGATCAATTAACTTCTTAAGCAAGAAAGTAACCACTACTCATCCCAAATTTAAAATATCTAAATTAGTTGTTGGTTTAGTTTTTTTTTTTTGTTTGTGGGGTTGTTTTGTTTTGTTGCTGGTTTTGGTGGTTTTGTGTTTTTTTGTTGTTTTTGGTTGGTTGGTTTGTTTTTTTTTTTGTTGTTTTTTTTTTGCTTCTACTACTCTTAAGCACATGATAACCTTAAAAAAGCTTCCAAGGCCTTGAGCAACCAGGCCTGATCTCTCAGAGCTGATGTTCAGATCCTAAACAGCATATTCAATCCTCAGTGACACAGACACTGAAGTTAGCAGCAGCAGTATTAACTGTCTGGAAATAGTGGTTCAGGACTAATTCAGCACTGTAAGTGTAACCCTAGGTTAAATATATTCATGAAGTAGCTCAAGCAAGATTCAGATTTCCACTGTTTTTCTACTTTCTACTATTAGAACTACTCAAAAATCCCATGAGGAGCAATTCCTTGTGAATATTCTCAAGGCATCAATGCTCTCCTCACTGCACAACTATACAGAATTATATGCCTCTTCAGGCATTGTCTGCAGCAGCCAAACAGGGACCCAGCCACATAAAGGCCAAAGCATTTCAATGTGTGTTGTGCCTTTTCTCAGTAATGTAGCAGCTCCTTCACTCAGGGCTGTGTGCATGCTGAATTTCAGCTCTGATTTTTCCAAATGTAGAAAAGACCTGGTTAGCTCAGGCAAAATTATAGCCCAGAGTAGTACAGTTTCTTCATTATTTAAAAATATAATTAATCCTTGTACAATCCAGTTTTCCAAATAAAGATATATAGACAGTGAAGACCAGAACTGAATGCATCCCTGGCATCAGCACTCTCCTTTATACCTCACTACTATCAGGGTGACACACAGAGATCTTCTTGTCCAAATTCTCATTACTGTTAGAATGAGACTAGAAGACAAAAGCCACTTGGTAGTGGCTACAATGCTTTCTGATACACAGTTCTGGTTGACCTCTCTCCAACTAGCCAAGATCCAGGTTTGTCTGAGCCCTCCCCTTCACTGCACATGCATTTCAGCTACATTCACACAGTGAATCAAAGACATTAATCTGAGCAAAGCTGTAGCTCCTTTTTTTCCAAACACAAAGAACCTGAATCTGAAAGAAGTAGTTATGAAATAGTAAGAAATAATTCTGTCAACCACTTTCTTCCCATGTATATCCCATTTTGGAGATTCCCAATCAAGCAAAGCTTTAGTAGGCTAAATGAATAGTCTCTCTGACCAAAAGAGATGGCCAATGGCAGCACATAATCTAGAAAACTCTGAGCGCATTAAAACCACCATTTTCTTCAATTACTGATGCAAGTCCTGCTGCCTGACACATCACTGAAAACAAGCATAAGGATAAAAGGAAATGCTTAGGGAGTATTGCTGGCACCATTTGTATACTAGAAATACTATTAATTGCTCCAAATTAAGTTTTCTGAAAGAGCTGAGGGGGTGTAGAAGCCTAGAAGATAAGGTGGCTCATGTGCATGTCTCAAACACTGATAGCCAGATAGCTGTGGAGCCAACCAAGGATTTTCTGTAATACCAGCCAAGGATTGCTGGCAATAACATACTGTGAAAAAGAACAGTGTGTGGCTGGAGAAGGGGGCCATACAAAGGTAGGGCAGCACTTCCAGGACAAATGTCTTTGTTATAGCTCCTGGAGATAAGTGTAACAGAACGATGCAAACGTGGGAATGAGGTCAAGAAGCCAATATGGATTGTAGGATGGAATCAGCACCAAAAACCCTAAAACCCCACAACCCATTTCCAGGAAGGTCTATAAGAACAGACTGTGCATAACTTTCTTACTTTCTATGCAATTTAGTTATCTCCAGGCCAGAGAAAAGTAGCTGCATGAAGTCCAGGTGGCACCCTGGCCATCCCATCAGCTGGATCAACACTGTAGACAGGACTGGTGATCCCTTTCTTTGCAGAGAGCTGTCCTGGATGATTGGAAGATTCAGGAAGTGCTAAGAAGCAGAGCAAAAAGTAACTCTGGATAAGTCACTGTTTCTTCTCCAACATACCAACTCACCACAAAAGTAAGGGTAAGGAGGGTGAGAAACAGAAAAAGAAACTTGATTGCCAGCAACCTTTATAAGATACTGCGCACCAAGAAGATCATTTAAGGCAAATACATTTCTAGTCCAGACTCCATCAAATAAACTTTCACTGGTGAGCAAAAAAACAGCAGAATGAGCCAGCAACTCCTGCACTTCCACAGAAAAGATGATCTTCATGTTAAGAGACAGAAATAGCATTACAAATACCTAATCTGGATCAATTTTTAAGGGAGTGCCAATATCCTGAGAATTTCTGGGAAATATTACTTTAGCTAAGTGTCTTCACATGATAAATATGCATATACACATCTTCAAGAAATTCTTGGTTACACACTTGCCCCAGCTGTGGTAATACGTCTTTTTATCTCTTGTTAATTTAAACTATGTAAAAAAACAAGGAAAAAATTAAATAATCAAGGTGATTTATTACATGCCATGGCAAACTTTTCTCTTATTCCACTGAGTAAAGAAGATTAAACACAATAATTCATACATCATGAAGATTCAGAACAAGCATAATCTGAATTTCTTAAGTAAAACTAAACACAACAGTTAACAGGTTAACTGTTAAGCCCATTTAACATAAAAACCCTAAGAATTAAAAATTCAAAAATACTCGAGGCTGACAATTACACAATTAAAATAATTTTGAGAGATTTTTTTTCAATAAATAGCTATTCCTGAAGCCATATGCCCTAAATAAAATTAGTATTTTTTTAAATCTCAGAGCTGTTATCCTAAAGAGCATGTGAAGAAAACCAGTGGCTTGGTGTTGCTTGGGTAGCAGCAGCAAGACAGATAAGGCATACACACATCTTAGGAAGCTCACAGTGACTAAGCACAAGGATGCAGAATAAAGTCAGGGATCCACAGGAAATGAAGTATTATGTACACAAGGGATGAGAGTCAAATTATTGGATAAAACCCTTTTAAAACATTTTTTTACATTATTCCTATTTGTGACTACAATCCATATTTTACAGTCTCAGTTCTATCTGTTTCTTATGGCCTAAAGCAGTGTTTCCAGAGCCTACTTTACTCTCAAAACTCAACTATGTCCAAAGTCATCTACTGTCAGAACATCCTTGAGAGTTAGAGGTCAATCACAATAATTTGAATTTCCAGAATAACAACAGAACTGTTTTAAAACATCTAACAGGCCACATCACAAACTAAGGACCAACAAAGATTTGGGGGGGATAAAGGAAAATAAACAACTCTAATTTCTCCTATCTAATCTTCCTATTGTCTCAACCATGAAATGAGGCTGAAGCTGCAAATAAAAGCGCAAGGACCATACCTCATACTCCAGCAGTCCCATTCGTGAGAACCAACCCCATCACGTAAATCCTTGTGGCTTTTACTAATGTAATAAAATGACCACTTTACAACTTATGCAATTAAAACCATGCACATTATATGATATGTTACTATTAAGAAATTATGGAATATCAAAACAATGTATATCCTGTACAATGCTACTGTCGTGTCCTAAAAGAGACTGACATCCTTGCTCAGCAACAGCATCTGTGCTACTCATATCACATCTCTCAAAACTAGACTCCTTAAACCATAGGACCTAGGTGAGCAAAATCTAAAAAATTAGCAAAATCTAATCAGATTCTCAAACCTCTGTTCAACCATCACAGAATTCCCAGGGCCTCCATAGCACTTCAGTATTAGAGATCCACTTGTGGACATGGTCATAATCCCCTCAGCTTTCACAAACTTGGGTGAAGCACCTGACTCATTCTACTGAGGAACAGAAATTCTTAATTGTCTCAATTCTTCAAGACAGTCCTACATACACTATTGACTGGATCAGGGCCTTGAGAAATTGAATCAAGTAGTCAAATTTTCATTTAAATCCTAAGGTAAAGATGACAATGATAGCCTCTCCTCCTTATACAGAGATACAGTCCTTACTCAGGATACAAACATTAATGTTCCCCATTTTTTTTCCTTCCTAGAGCAACTCAAAATCACTTTTTCCTTTTCTAGAAAATATTCTGCTCAGTAGTAATGAAAAATTTAACTCAATTGTCAGAAAAGAACCTAGAAAATAGCTCAGAGATTGACTATTACTACAATCAAATACAAAGAGCTAGGTTCTGAGATCTCCTCAACTGAAGATTCAAACACATGGCGAGATATTCACAAGTCTGAATAGGACTTAAAAAGCAAAGAGGTTTTCCATACAGTTCATCCTGGAGCAACTGGACACAAAAGGTGGTCTGTATATGAGAAAAACAATTTGGCAGTGAGTGTTTGTTATTTTGTATGAGGACAGCAGGGCAAAATCAGCTGTGATCTCAAACTTCTGGACACGTGAAGAGTTTCAAGAGTTCAGTTCAAATCAAGATATTTCAAGTGTCCAAAGAGAGGATTTTGAGTTTACCATTAAAATAGCATTAAAACTTTAAAAAAAAAAAGTAACACACTTTGCAATTTACTCTTTGAATTTTTCATTCCATCTGCTATCAGAATAGTTTGTACTACACCAGAGTACACAAAGAAGTGTGCTGTTAGAGACAGATACAAAGGAAATAACAATGAAACTCAGACCTTTCAACCTGCCAGTATTGCACAGACCTGAGGAAGACTGCCTTGCTCTTATCCTTCATGGTCACCATAGTTTGCACCTGAGTATACCTGCCACCTTTTTTTTTTTCTATTTCATTTACTTTTACTTCTAAAAAACTCACAGGAAACCTTTGGTTTACTCTTGTTTGTTTCTGTTCTTTCTGTACCTATATTATTTGTCTTCAGTACTTATTTGATAAACATATCTAAAATATGCTTTCAATAGCAATTACAAGTAGGAAATAATTTATTTCTTTTCCCACCACCACCCTCAATGTCCAAAGTGCATGATCTAACCAAGAATAAATGCTTCTAGGTCAACATTAAGGAATACTGGAAAAGAAATGGGTGCACAGGATAATGACAGAAATGGGAAAACAGAAGTGAGATAAAGGGGGAAAATTTCACTAACCTGGGCAGACAAACTGCAGCAGATGTTGAGATCTGAAGGGAGATAAATGCAAAGATTAGAAAAGCAAGTAAAGCACAGGGAACCACTGAAGATTCTGGGTCTCAGAGATATGTGCTGTGAAAAGTGCTTAATAATTACATCAGACCTTTACAAAACTAATGTCTCGTTAGTCTTCCATTGAAGAAAGAAATATGACAGATTAAGTGGATGAGAAAGGTAATAGTGCTAAAACTGACAGCTATACCTAGTTTTAGCTTTTTTAGAACACCTACAGTATAGAGAAATTTGTTTGACACAGTTATGGTTAGTACTGGACATATTTAAAGGATACTTTCCTACCATTACAAGACTAACAGCAGATTCTAGGAAATAAAAGACATGGTAGACCAGACAAATGACTGATGTAGGAGATCTGAAGGAATGAAGAGGTTTCTTGAACAGCAGCCCATAAAAGCAAGTGAATGGAGTGATGGAGACTGGTTTCTTCCAGTTTGAATCCAGCAACACCCACTGGATATTCAGCATTATTTTACACAACATTCTAGAAGTAGCAAATTTATGACATAATACAAGTGGTTCACAAAACAGACAGTACTTACCTCACAAGAATTCATGTGTTATTGCCTTACAAAATGTCTTATGTGTATGCACTTTACTGTGGATATGCAGAGTTTGTACATTAAAGTTTAGAGATTTTTGGTTACTAAAGTCCTTAGAGTACACACCAGCCTCTTCACCATGTTCTGCCCTCAGACATAGAGGAAAACACTTATCTCTGTGCTTCCATTTGTCTCCGCTGTGAAATCCAGGGGCGTTAAGAATTAGAAGGAGGAGAGAGGTGTAGGATTAGGACTTTACACACAATTCAAAACTTGAACAGCTTCACATACTGCAAGGTAAATCCTTTCTACTATAGCTCCTTGGGCAAGTCTCCCACTGCAGAGAACACAGAGCCACTGCCACTGTCTGTAGACAAGCGCAGAAGCAAAAACACTCATTTCTCAAATGAGGAGATGTCATTTAGAGATGTCATATCTAACAACACTTAGGGAGCACAACATCAGTGTGTTTCCCCCTCAGGGGAGGCTTGAAGAGTTACAGAAATATTTGTAAGAAAAGTTATGGATGATGACTGGGGTCTTGCTGGGCAGGACATCAAAAGCTGCAGTGAGATTCATCCTGACTATCATAGCTTATCCCAATACAGTAGCTCAGATCTGCCTGAACAGTCCTAGGTGGTTTCTATACCCCCTTTATATTTCTCCAGTATAATTCTTCCTAATGACCCAAAGCTTTTGCCTGAGGAGGGAGCAGTTTACAAGTGAAAAATGTCAATTTTTCTTAACAGGCAAAATAGATAGAATGTGTTGTCCTGAATAAGTTTTAGAAACTTCCAGAGTATATGGAAGTAAATACAGCTTTCAAATTACACAGCAAGATTTTCAGACAAGTTCCTATTAAAGCTGTAACTACAGAGGATCTCACAAGAACTTGGCTCTTCATTTCTCCAAGCTGATTGCACAAGACAACCGTTTTTATTGGCACATATTTTAGGGAGCAAAGGTTCAAAACACACTGAATTTGCACAGCAGAATCTGATCTCTCATTAACAAAAACAAGGCACATCACTAAAAGAGAATGAGAAATGGGCAGCCATTTAGCCAAAATAGGTGGCTCATAAAGAACAGGGCTGAAGGCCGAGTCATCCTTAAGGCTCGATTTAAAAAGGTACTTCAAGATGCTAAAGCAGCTGTAGAACAGTTAAATCACACAAGAGACACAGAACTTACACTACAGATCAGAAAGCTGGGGGGGCGGGGGCGGGGGGAGGAATCAAATCTGGCAAAAAAGTCTGCATCAGCTCTAATCTGTATCAGCAAGTCCTCCTGTTAATTATGTTTCTAAAGTGGAAAAGACTACTTTGCTTATCTAAAGAGCAGGAACAAAATGAATGTTCCAGCAAATGATAGGAAACAGACCAGCAGAGAGCAGTGTCTTTTTGTCCAAGGACAGACATTGTGGGCATAGCACTAGACTCAGCAACTTCAAAGTGACAAACACAAAATCTGGAGACAGACACAGCCACCCAGAGGACAGACTAATATTTATCCAAGTTGTCTAATTTCGTGATGCAGCCAAGAAAATGAGTTTGTTTATATGCATGAAAAAGTTCTTTTGACTAACATGAACTCTACAGCAACTCTAACCAGCTTCATGACTCTACTGTGAATAAAATTGCTTGGAAGCATCTTTTCTTTTCATTCTGAGAATGAATTTTCTTTTCCAAGAATCTTGGAGCAGAGTCCAAGGTGATGATTTGTTTCTCAACAGAAGTATCTACCTATTTTTTCCCTAAGCATTAGGTCTGCACTCTCACTTTCCTGTTCTCTGGAGGTCTAGATAAGACTATTGCTGGCACATGAAGATTTCAGAGAGGCAATGAAGCACTGAATCTTCAGCATCTATGGAGGACATTAAATCCAGTACTTGTTTGAGATTTAAGAAAGTTGTTGGAAAAAATGGTCGGACACAAGCCATTTTTTCATCTCTTAAACATGAAGCAAACACACAGAACACATACACTCCACATAGCTACTGCTAACCAAAAATGTCTACATATGCAAGTATGTACCCCTTGTGGAACACAAGCATGAATAAGCATCAAAAGGAAAAGTCAGATCTACACAGTAAATAAACAGGCAGCAAAGCAAGGTGAGAAATACTGAAATATTTTTCCTGAGCTACTCTGGAGTTTTAAGAGGACAGGCAGTATCACGGGAACTTTCACATTTTCACAGATCAAATAATGGATAGCTTTGTATATAAGCCTGCAGCACATTTAAACCACAAGCCTAATTTTCAAACATATCTAGTCATTCTTTAGGAGTATTTTCTTCATAACAAATATTTAATCTTGGAAAGGTAAACTCTATCAAGACACGTTTTTATTGCATAATCTACTATCCAGTTGCTTTTTTTAAAAGTACATAAATATGTGTACTTTTTTTTTCAACTACTTGGTTGTTAAATTCAGTTTTTCATCCTGCAAGATGTCAAATACTATAAATAAGGCAGGACCCATCATTAGCAAGAGGCATTTAATAAAAGTAACTGCTAAATCAAACCATACTTGTAAACACCCAAAGACAAATTGCTACAGGACTGAACCACTGCACTGAAAGTATTAAGATGATATTACCAGTCCCAGCAGTACTCCTCATAGGAGCTGAATATTGTTATATCAAAATAACACAATACTGGGCCCCTTTTTGTGTCATAATTAATATTTTCCTAAATTCATACTGAAACCTGGTAATGACTTCAGTCACTGCTTAGAGAAGACCAGGCAGTGACAACATCCATTTTAAGCAGTATTTCTTTTCACTCAGCTAAATAAAGCACAAAAGGCAACCACATCTTGTAAGCTACCGAGCGTATCAAATTTTAACAGAAATGACCTAACAAGCTTCTCAGAATTAAGAATGCATGATCCTGATTGAGTAAATATTTTTTAAGGGTAAGAGAACAACACCAAGCCCTTAACATCAGACTGCTGAAAAAAAGAGGTTCGCTGTTTATTATCAAAACAAGCACAGGAAAAGTGGCTCAGAGACTAGGTATACTTTCTCTCAAATATACTTCATTTCCTTGTGAGACAGTCCTTAGTAAAAACACTTGGAAAGAGCATTTTCCACTGATTCTACAGATTGCTGTTATGAATTCACAATTTAAACCAAAATAGACTAAGCAAGGATTTTACTTGTCTGTCTGCCTATTTTAGAGAGGCACCAAAAAAAAAAATCTCAGTCACTAGTTTGGACTGATTTTAAAACTGAGAGGAATAACAACCATTTGATTTAGTAATCTTATGACTTATCAGTTTGTTGTTCAACAATCTCAATTAATGCTGAAAGTATATAATAAACTTAAGTCAAAACTTATTTATAGTCTTCATCTCAACCCAATTCCCAAGATACATGTAATGGAACACCTATCAATGGAATTTGACACCAATTAAATGGGGATAAGAAAAGCTTTCCCTTTTGGTTCTCCCCAGCAAGAGCCAAAAGGAATCTGATGCCTACCAGTCAGGATTCATGTCAAGGAGCTGGCAAGAGTTACCAGCTCCTATCTAGTATGCCATATAATCAGTTTGTTAGTGCATTTAATTTTAAATTAGAGCCTACTTAATGAGCAGGTTGTTTCTTCAGTTTTAACAGCTTTTACTTCACACAGCAAATACAGTGCAAAGAGTTCAATTTGCAAAGACTTGGCTAATTCTGTTACTTCAAAGCCCAAAAAAGTTTTTACTTCTTTTTTACTACAGGGGTCACAGCGTGTATTCTCCTCTCCAACAGGCTTCAGAAAATACAAGAGGCACGAACAGAGACCGGGGATGGCACAGGAGCACAGAGAGACCCTGGCTGGAACCTCAGGAGCTCCTGAGCAGTGCCAGGCTGGCAGACAGGGACTCCAGACAGTGACTGCAGCACCCCCAGCCAGCAGCCCCCAGCCACTATGGGCCAAGCAGCGACACACAAGGACCCCAGACTGCCACGGTGCCATCTGTGCTTCATGACTTGGTCAAACACAGCCATTCTGGCAGAAGCTGTCTTTCCAGGTGGGAAAAATGGGGCTTGGTGAGTACAGGTACCAGGTCAGAGGCCATGACATTCACTGTATTAGTATTTTTTTATTAGGGCACTTGTAACCAGCATCCCTCTCTAGCAGTCTAGCTGGTGCCAGCCACTCCTAACACCAGGAAAAATTCAAGAATTTTAACATAACAAAAACTGTCACTTGTCTAAAGATCGCATCCCTTTTCCAGTTTTAAAAATACAATAAGCAGTGAAATAATAGTAACTTTCACTTTCAAAAGCAGAGGAAAGTAGTCTCTGGTTTGGTAGATCTACCAGTGAAAAACCTTATTTTTTTCTTATAGCCTTTGACTTATTTGTAAGTACACACTTTTGTGTACTTCTAGGAGTACACAAAGTGTGGCTTTTTTATCAAAAGCAGACAAAACTAGGATAAAAAACATCCAGAGCTATCTACTTGAGCTGAAGTATCTGTGTTGAAGGGCACAATCCACACTGTGCCTTCATAAACACTGATTTATTCAGATCCACAGGAACTTTAAGTAAAATTGAATATTTAGATACAAGTAAATTAAAATGAAAACTTGTGGGTTTCACGGAGGGGTTTTGACAAGAACTATTCATTCTAAGTTTTACTAAGAGCTGAAGCTTCCCCTCTCAAAGGAGGCATACAAACCTCTGTCTGTCAACCACTGAAGATTTTTTTTTACAGAAGATATTTATTACCATTAATTTCACTGTTCTATCATGGGTGAATAATCAATATTAAAATGACCCTTCTGTTTTCATAGTGAGTTCTACTAGCTCATGCTCTATCAAATACTCTTAATATGAGGATGTGTAATGGTCTCAAAGCAGCATCTCATTGGAGACTGTGAGCTTTTCCCACCTTTCCCTTCTAGGCATTTTGGTTTACACCACTTCAGTTAAGAGAGCAGCACCAGTAAGCTGTTCAAGAAAATTCACCATTTAAGCTGTGCAATGTGCATTAGTCAGCCTGATACAAATGAATGCATCTCCCAGTTGCATCTGAATTTCTTAGTTTAGGAGTATACTACAGGAAAAAAATAAAAAACTGCTAGGGAAACAACTCTAGCAGTTGAACAGGAAATGGCTAATTGACATCTTCCCCATCCCCCAGAAGCCAAAGCTCCATCAGCTGCTGCAGACAGGAATAAAACACAGCTCACCTGGCAGCTGGGAGGAACAGGGTAAGAGGAGCAGTTACATGAATGCTAAACTAGTAAACTAGAAGGCTGAAGTTTGAGAGACAGAAAAATCCATGTATTTTGCTTTCAATAAACCTAAAACATCAATACAATAGATCCAAAAAATTGACACTAACAAATCTCAATACATAGGAACAAAATTTACACTTCTAATGTTTCCTGTCATTTACTCCTTTGACACTGCACCTAAAACACCTAAGTGTCATTGGCAATGTATGCATCTGAGTACCAAAATAAAGAATTCTCTTTGGAATAGTATAGAATATTTTTCAAATCTCTCTTTTCATTGGTCTCAATGCAAGGTTTAAAATACTTTAACAAAGAACAAAGATTTGAACTGGCTTAACTAGTACTTCTGATAAAAGCACTCTTTTAATAAGAGAACATCCAAGTTAATTTTGTGTTTCTCCCCAACACAACTTGCAATTTAAATCTGACTTCCTATCACCAATTGTTTCTTAATCAATAACACAAAGGCAAGTATGTATAGTTTCAAACACATCACACCTAGGAAGAAATGTGCACTTACCAAGTGAACGTAAGGCACAAAGTATCCAAAAAGTGCAGCTGGAATCCCTAAAGCCCAGATTCGGTAACTGAGAACTTTGAAAACAGAGAAGTTGCAAATCTTTTTCGCAGGAGGTAATTTGAATTTTCCCTTCTTTCCTCCCTCCTTGTCTTTGGTGTTGGGAACAAGAGGTTTGTATGTAAATCCAGCCAGGAACAGAACAAACATAAGGATGCAGAGGACCCTCAAGGTGTTGAACAGGTCGACAGAGTCGATGAGGACCCTCAGGAGGAAGGGCAGTGACACTGTGAACAAGCTGCTGCCTGCGGTGACAACGCCATTCACGAGTCCAAGGCGCTTCTTGAAGTAGTGCCCGAGAATGACCAGGGATGGCTGATAAGCAAACGAGCAGCCACAGGCAAACAGGATCCCGTAGGTGAAATACAGAGGTTCAATGGTTCTGTACCAAAAGAAAAGAACAAATCATTAGTGGTTGGTAAGGCAGTGGATGTGACAACAAAACAGTTTCACAATCAATCAATCAATATAAGTCACTACTGTAAATAAGAGTTTGTATATACTTATAGTTGAATAGCACTGTATAAGATTAATTCAGCAACTATTCTATCTCCTTCCACTGAAAAATTTCACAGAATTCACTGAACGGGTAAAAAAAGAAAACTTACATTCAATTATAATTACAGCAAATAGCGTGGCTAAAGAAAGTTTTAAAAATCATTGTCAGGACAAATAAGCAAAATGTAAGTTCAACCATTGCTGGGTTTTTGGAATTTTTTTTCTCCCAAAGAAAATTGTACTGTTTTGATTTCTACATTTCTTTACTGTGCTAGGAGTTCAAATGTAATACTGAACTCTCCTCATGAACCCAGAAAAATCAAGTAAACAATTTGTTATGAAAATAAGGTAACAAATGTGGCAAACATCATTAATACTGAAAAATATAATATTTAAATACTGATTACAAAAAATTTGTAATGTAATATGTTAGTAAATTTTAGACTCTTTAGGTATTAATTTTTTTAGACAGATAGTCTCCTTTAGAATAAATATTTTAAATTCAGTGTTTTGATACATATATTGAATATGCTAAGAAAAAACTAAAAAAATTGTTAATAAGGAATTAATCATTTCATCTTATAGTAAGGTGGGCCTTCATCATAAAGTTCACTACTATTACCATTTACTCAACTGAAATAAAGCAGAGAAATTGTAATTGGTCACAAACATGTGACATCAATAAAAAGTATTTGTGCAAGATTTAAAAGAATGAAGTAACAGCATCAGTATAATTAGTGTAATTAATTATAATTATTAATCAGTATAATTAGTGCTGTAGTATTAGTTAGGGAAAGAAACATTTTTTAACATTTAGATGGAGGCAGGATGCAAGCAATTTTATATGAGCTTTCTGAGGTGGCACATGAGAGTATATAGTTTTTTAATGCTATGTTTACAATGAACCCTCATCCCTTGTTTTATCAGTTACCATCTGCATTTAAAGCACTTCTGGAAAACAGTTAATATTTTTAATGTTTAACTTTTTTTAAAAAAGTATGAATGCTTTATGTAGTGCTGCAACCTGCCAGAACCCCTGTGTAATAAAATATTTCCTATGCAATAAATAATAAATAAATAAATAAATAAAATATTTCCTGTGCAATAAAATAATTCTTATGCAATTAAAGAACTTCTCAGAAAAGAGTATTTGACTAACCAAGATCTAACTCCAGGAACTCTAAATTCTAAAAATAATTATTTTTGTAACATAATATTATCACTTTTTATATTAAACTATCAATTTCTGAAACTTATGATACACAACATAAGCTAGAGGAAACAACATAAGGGGGACTTATTACCTTTATTAATTGAAATTAACCAGGAGATATAAAACCAGAAGTTACAAAATGAGAGGAGCAACATCATACTGTGAAGACAGTGAACTTGTGCTTCCATATGTAAATTCACTCAAAGAGTCTGCAGCATAACATGCACATTAAAATATTGTCCTGCATTATAAACATCTCAATTTCCTAAGAACATAGGATTTATATTAAGAAATTAGTGCAATGCAAAAGCAGTAGATCATAGTGACATTTGTCTGCTTTACAATATTTTACTTGTAGAACACTGACTTCTGTATCTGAACTATACTCCTTTAATGAAATGATAACATCACAGTCATAAATCACTTTAGTGTGAGTAACATAATGAAACACCAAGTATGCACATCAACCTGGCATGTACTCTTACAAAAATTCACCTCTGAAAGTGCTCTTCAAAGTTTAGTTAAGCTGAAATATTTGCAAAGTCTTTACAAAACAACTTGCTCTTGCATGTCTCTTCTGTGCCCTTGTTCCAGTGGGTATCAAACACGAGAATGATCTTTATCTAGACAAGTGTGGTTTAGTATTCATCACTCAACATACTACTGGGAAGCAAGGAGGAAGAAAGATTTTTCCAAGACATCCTTTAGTTTTTATCTCACATTTCGTAAGAAGCTTCTTAAAACATATCAAGAAGTGGGGGGTTTACTTGTTTGTTTAATAAAATGAATTGTGCCAAATATGTGCACCAGGATTAACCATTCAAATCACAGCAGCTCACATCCATCTGATTCAGAGTACAAGCACAGAAAAGACATTTTCACAAGCTTTTTGCCTGTGTAAATACATTTACACCTAAGTGGAAAGCTCTTCTGAATGTAACTTGATTGTTCCTATATTTATTCTGCTAAGGGTGGGGAGGAAAAAATAATCTGAGAACTAGAGGTAACTTGATTATTTTCCTGCTACTCTTTACACCCTGCCTTTACTAACCAATTTCTGACAGTGACTAAACTAAGTAATTGCCTGTTTCCTCATCTTCTACAGGGTACATGCAACAAATCAGTTGCTCTTGAATTTTTTAAGATTTACTCTGCAGAAGTTACATGCAAATGAAAAAGTGAAAAGAAACATACAAATTAATTGTAAACTAGAAGAAAAAAAAAAACACCCAAAACAAATCAGCTTTAAATATAGTCAATATATGAAGGTTTTCTCTATTTCCATGTTTGGCAATTGGACCAGCAAGAACACAAGAAAACATCCAATCTCACTAGAATTTCAACAGCTTCCTACTGTGTTTTTATCACCACTAAAACTGTTTCAAAAGGAAATTACAGGGACAGAGCAGGAAGGGAAGACAGCAACAATGTTTATGTACCTGTTAAAAAAAAATGTACATCAAGCAAATATATAAGTTTATCCTGGACAATGCTGTTGATCTTATAGCACTAGTCTTACTGTTGATATATTTATACATAGTGCTGCTTGTTAAATAGGAACTCTTGTTTTTATTTATAAACATTATATTTTTAAAAATACTTTTGAAGCTGAAAGTTTACAAGTCATAATTTGAAAGACAAAACCAAACCCAAATAAATCAAGTTTCCTAAAGATAATATAAAGTAGCACTGTTTAACCCTTCTGTGGATTAGATCAATATTACAACACTAAAAAAAACTGATAAAATACTTTGAAAGTTATGAATTTAAGTTTTTTACCTTACAAAAGAACTTGAAAGGAGTCCAACAAACCCTACTGCTGCTCCAATAACAGCTACTTTTCGACAACCAAACAGGTCTGTGAATATGCTGACTATTGGGGAGCAGAAGAAGACCATTCCCATAGAAAGAGAGCTCACCCATGCTGCAAAAAAAAAAAAAAAAAAAAAGACAACATTTTAGAAACCAAGTGATTTCAGCTTTCAGTTAATATTTGTTTTCACCTAGGATTTTACGTTGCTGAAATAAAGCTGGGTAGCAACTGGGTAACTATTTTAAAAACATGTATTTACATCTTAAAATGTATTTACTTAACATGTTAAAAAAGCCTAAAAATTTACATAATCAACTAATTTAGATTTTATCAGCTCAAAGAATGCAATTAACTTTTTTGTAGCTATTACTTCTACTTTTTTGTTTATAAACACACAGATATTTGTCTAGTAACTAACCTAAAATTCAAACTGATGCCTAGGCCATTAAAGATGACTATTTTCGAGGATCCATATCCATTCTGACATAAGTTAGTTCATTTCACTTGACTTAATGCTGGACCTGAATACTTTAAACAGGTACATTTGCTGAGAAAAGATTAATAATTTTTAAACTTCATTACTAGATGTAGATTATACTGAACATCAATATTGAGTAATCAATAGGCTTTCAGACTGTAATATAAACATTAGGAATGTGATTTTACTTTAGACTAAACAAACTTGAGTTAGTAAACTTCCATCCATAATGGGAAAATGTCACTACTTTTGACACTACTTGAGCTTTATAGACATTGTGAAAACTGGACTTGGTTTATTAGATAATTCAGATCTGATTCACGTAAGTTCACTATAGTTTCAACCTCAAGTGGGTTTTTTTAGCACAGCTACTAGTCACAACTAATATTTTTGATATGTATAGTAGCATATATATCGGAAATGTCCCAGTCTATATGGAAGAAAAAAAAAATGTTCTGAAGGTCTGAACAAGAAGTGGGAAAAGCTGCTAATTCAAAATTAATTAATTGGAAAAAAATACTTTCGCCTCATTTCTAATGGTACAGAAGACAGGACAACTCTTTCAATCTGAAAGAGTTTTAAATTTGCGTAATTGAAATTTTGTTTAGAATATTTTTCCTAAAAACATAGTTAGATAAACAATTGTTATTAAGTGATGAACGCAAATAAAATTATCTGGAAAAGCATATAACCACAGGACTAAATTAAGTATATTTGCAAGAAGATCTGTCACTACCAAGGCTTAGGAGATATGTAATTGAACTGCCAATGAACTCTCCACATTGTCTAAAACCTCATCGTGCAAGGCACTAAAGACAGAAAAAGAAGCCAACGAGCAAAAACTTGTTTCTTCCAGGAGTTTACAATGTAAATGAAAGACAAGAGAATAGATAGCTAGAGATAACCAGAAATGAGTACAAGTAACAAAACCTTTATTTTAGGCCAAACAATGCTTTCAACAAACCATGGCCTGTTTGGGGAAGGGAGGGAGGGAGGGAGGGAGGGATGTGTGTTAACTGGGATTTTTTGATCATGTGATAAAATAACAGAGTTTCAAGATACAATCTAAAGAGTGAGGTGCTTTTATGGCCATTTCCTGTGTAGGACTACCCCATACACGATAGCCCTGCCAGCCTTGTACCTCTGCAGCAAAACCTCAAGCTGTATGAAGGAACAGCATAAGAGAGTAGGAAGAGCAAAGATCCTCTGACACTGCTTGAATGGCAAAGACCAAATTTATGAAAGGTCTAGTCCTTCCCTGCATTTGCTGCAGTTTTACTGTCCAAAGGAAACTGCAAACAGCAGGGACAGAATCTCCATTTCAGCCTGTCACTTTCCCAAATAAATGGTGGCTACACCACCATGAACCATCCTCAGCACCTCTGCATGATTTGCAGGACAGCACGAAGAAACAGAGTCCCCCTCCTGCAAGGTCAAGAGGCAGCCAAGTCTTGAGAAGCATCCATCACAAGTTTCAAGTGGTATGAAGTTACCAAGAAATGGCTGAACCACCTGTCACCTTCCTGCCCATGTACAAAAAGATAAAAAGGCAACAGATAAGAAACAAGCCCACCAGAGATGACTGATTTTGAGAATCCAATCTCACATGGGCCCTATTCATGGAGACAAAACAGGCAAAGAAAGGCGCCTTATGAAAACTGAGCTTCAGTAGTGTGCATAAAGTAACAGACTAAATTACTTTAGAGCTACAGGCTGTGATTTTATTTCCATTCTCCTTAGTGAAGTCAACATGTACAGTGTTTTTTAATGGCCTATACAGCTAATAAAATAATTGGAATATAAAAAGCTGAAGTGAAGATATTCAGCTCTAATTAAACTTACAACACATTGGGTTTGTCTCTTTATGCTTCCAGGTACCCATGAAAAAACTATGCCTTTTTTATAATTTGATTCTCTCTTCTTATTATTACAGTAATAACAGGGCAGAGCCTAAAAGAGAAGGTTTCCACTGGTTTTCAAACACAACAGACAGTTAAGATAAATGATGATGCCTTATCTGAAGCATTTCAGAATGGAATGGTCATGTGGGAATAAG
Source organism: Taeniopygia guttata (assembly GCF_048771995.1). Taxonomy (NCBI): domain Eukaryota; kingdom Metazoa; phylum Chordata; class Aves; order Passeriformes; family Estrildidae; genus Taeniopygia; species Taeniopygia guttata. Next base: position 47,325,580 of record NC_133027.1, on the reverse strand, counting down.
TCCCACTGCAGAAGTGGGAGGCCATGCTGCAACCTAATGAAAACTGGAGCCCTTTAAATTACTACTTCAGGTTAGTAGGTTGCTCTAATTAGCCTACAAAAATGTAATTTACAGATATGGTTGGCATGTCTTGTATGAACAGCTTTATTATTTATTGAAAATAATATTCTTGAAGTTAAAATTCACATCTATACATGGATCGAGAAAATGTACTGCCATCTTCCTTTGTGAAGAAACCTTGCACCAAAAATTAACAGAACAGCACATGAGTAAATATTTAAATGCCCTAATGCAAATAATTATTGCTGTGATACCTTCATTCTATAAAGAAATTTGTTTCTTTAAAATACATTCAATAGATCCAAGTAATTTTTGATCTCACTTTATTTAAGTAAGTTTTCAAGCACACTTTCTCATGCAGTATGAAAAACGTATATTGAATTGTCTTCCACATTTTTTCAAACAGATTTTACAACTCTCCTAAGTAATACAAGAAATTACAAGTGTAGCTTGCCAGAATACTGAGAGCTCTCTAGAGCAGTTATTACATATTAATTAAAGTATTTCTCCTGCAGGCTACTGGCTGCCTTCCTGGCACAAGCTGGACAGAGCTGCTAATTCAGATACTAATACAGCACCTAATTGCTACATATAACTGCATTCATATTCATACGCAAAACATTTTGATTACTATAGAAAAAACCTATTTCTACTTTAAGGACTTAAATATTCCTTAAGGCACAGAAAGTTAAGAATTAGCTCCTCAAAATACATCATTTTTTGTAGATTTAACAATTCCCAGGCTTCCCTAGAAGATGGAAAAGTAGTCATCCTTAAGATAAAAGTATCAGACCAGAGAGCAACTGTTTATTTGTTCTGTGCCACTGAAACACCTAATGGATAACAAAAACTCAAACTTTATTATATGAAAGTCACAGCTACATGTTCTTCCCCAAACAGTTAACTGAAAATCTCAACATATATTCTGATATTTCTTTAATTATTTCCTGTGTTCAAAAGTCTACAGCAATGCAACTATATCACACACTCCAAAAATAAGCTGCTGTTCCAGCACAACTCATTAAATGTTAAACATTATTTTAAATAGTGTCTTTACTATAAATATAGCATCTAATATCTGAGCATTCTCAGAATTATGCCCATTGTCACAGTTAGATTACACAACACATATTCATCTGCCAAATTATAAACCAAGCTATTAAATTTATTAGTCCATTTTTTAGAGTCAAGCACTAGGATTTACAGGACAACAAAAAAGAAAACATTATTATCATGTTCCATTGGAATGCTTGATCATGCACAAATTTAAATAAAGGCTACTTGTCCAAAACATTCTTGTTTAAAATCAAATTTTTCTAAGCATTACAGTAAGGAACTTAGCAGTTTTATCCTCAAGTGTCTTTCAAGTGGTTGGCTCAACACAGTAGTAACACCCTTCATTCTTTAACAAGCTTCAAGATTTTTTTTTTTTTTTAATATTTTCCCTTGAGATTGTTCTGGTTGAGAAAGGGAACAAAATGCTGCTGTCCAGAAGACAAGCAATATGAGGCAAGAAAAATAAAGGCACTTAGTAACTTCTAAAAGCTCAATAAGCTTGAATAATATTTAGCTTTCACTAAGTTATTAGTTACAATTTATGCAAGCATAAGGAAGCCTGTATGTATTCTCCCAGCTTCAAATCATTAATAACTGAGAGACTTCATAAGCCTATTATTATTTGTTTTTCTTTATATATAAATTTGGACATTACTTGTTTTTCCACTGTATTTTCAATATTCTGGCAATTTCTCCTCCATGAACTGCCAAGCTTCCCTGGAACACTGGTGTATTTTCAGCATCCACAACTTCTTACAGCAAAAAACTCCATAATTTAAATATGTAATGGTAAAAGACCTGTGCTTTATTACGGCCATTTACACACATGGATATTCTCTTCAGCAAAGCAGAAGATTGGCTACCACAAAAAGATTTGTTATGAGAATAGTTTGAGAATTTGAGAGATTCTGTTCTGGAGAAAACAAAAGTAGTGTTGAAAGTTATTTCTGGAAATAATTTGCATGTCTCCAGCTAATATTAATTAATGCTTTGCCTGTTAAATCACATTTATATGGCATTTAATTTTTAAAACAACAAGATACTTGCAAATGCTGTGTAGATCAAAGATTGATTTAGCCCAGAATGCTGTTTCTGGCAACCACAAAGTACTTGGACAAAGACCTCTGGAAAAAGAGCTAGCATGCTTTTTCCCTACCTACATCCTCCCAATATCCAGCAATAAGCAGCTTAGAAATTGCCTAAGCAGAATGTTGCATCTAACCATTCAACAAGAACATTTAGTTCCATCAATATTACTTTGGCTTCTCTGCTTTTGTTGTAATCAGTTACAGAACATGCTCAGGCACCAGCACCACACTAAAAAGAACTCCCCTTGGCTTTGAACTTACTCATATATAATTCCTCCACTATAAGAAACAAGAATTAGTCATCCCTGCTGAGGTTCTTCTTGAAACCCATGATTATATATGCCCTAATCAGATCTGTTCATACTAATTTTTCTCCAAAATGAAGCAACTTTTTGATTCAGTCTGTCTTTGTACAGAAGATGTACTTTGCCCCTTTATATTGCGTACATCCCACTGTTTCTGAGACCAGGTAGCCAGAACTGCATGCAGCATTTAATAATAAGTTTCCGTGCTAACAATTTATTGCCCAGTCTCTATGTTCTAACTATATTTCATTTTATCCCCCCTCTTTTTGTTCTTTATGTATTGCAGCTGCTTCAGAGTAAATGTTTATAAAACTATCCATGACCTTATTTTCCTACAAATGCTAATGATGTCTGAAGGTGTAGATGCCTTTATTTTTACCACCAATTTGGATTACAATCCTCCTCATGAGACACATACATAAACTGAATTTAATGTGCCATATTAATCACTCAGCAATAACAGAAGAACACAGCAAGTCTAGTGGTCAACCACCAACACACCCCTGTGTGAGCACACACTAGAGTCTGAATTTGTTCAGCATGCAGAAGACATGCAGCTCAAAATGCATCTAATAGGTGTCTCCACGTAGCTAACAGATGATTATTACAGATATAAAGCTATCTTCTTTTCAGTCATGTACAGCAATGGGACAAAAACCCAACTGAAACTGCAACAAAGCATATTCCAATTAGATGCAATGAAAAATTCCACCACAAAGTGGTCAAACTTTAGCAAGTGTGACCCAAAAACGTTGTGGAAATTCCTTTCTTGGGTGTATTTAAAACTTGACTGGACAACACTGAACAACCTGATCTAACTCAGAGGTCCAATGTATTTTAATTTGGCTGGCTTTGAGTGAAGGCTGTCATATTAGGTAACCAGAGAGTCTCCTCCAACCCAAATTATTCCATATAATTTATGGAACAGTACTGTTCTGAACCCCTGCTTCTTGAGAAACTGGATTCTAAAGATCATGTTACACAGCAGCAGTTCTTCATAATAATAAAAAAAAAAATCGGTTTGCAATACAAATTCCTTCAGGTTAAAAAAAAAAAAAGTAAAACACCAACCTAGTCATAATATTAAAACTGTTTTTCTCCCCCAAAACAGGAAGGAGTTGAGGGTATCCTTGAATTCTAAACTAAATAGATCCTAACAAGCAGATCATATGAGACCTATTATTAAAATTAGAGATGTGAAATTCATTGCTTAGAACTACTGTATCTCCCTCCTGCTGATGCAATTTTTCCATCAGTATTGTTTTATTCTTGTTGCCTTATGCCCAGAAGCACTGGGTTATCCTTTGCCTAAGGCGCTCCAGATACAGTCTCTTTTATCTACTATTTTTTTCTTCTCCAGGGAGAGCCAGCAATTTCCAAAAGAAGGAACTGCTCAGCAGATGTTAGTTACCTAACAGATCAACACAACCATTAAACCCAACAAATATTCCAACATCCTCCCATGTCCTCTGAGAGCCTCTGTAGGCCAGCCTCCTGGAAACTGCCACCCCATTTTTATCTAACCTATCACTACCCAAAGACAACATCAAATACCTTGTGCTACATGCTTCACTTACACCTGCCTGTGAAAATTGTTTCAAAACCTGCTCAGTAAATTCTCATGAATTGCAAGGAATTTCATTAGCCATGGGTGCAAAAGGGAGAGCAACTGGTTTCCACAGTGCTGCTCCTATTACTGAGTAATCCACAGATCCCAGAACAGTATGTCAGTGGAAAAGGAAAGCAGATGTTAAAACACATGTATGGACACACTTAGAATCCCTGCTGTCAAAAAAGCGTACTACTTCTTCTATCCAAGAGAGAACTGCTGATCCCATTAGAGAAAGTATGTGTTTAAGGACTAAAAATAAATTTATGACATAATGCTGCCACAGGAAGTATCCTATACTCTGAACTCAGGTTACGTGACTACAGCTTTCAGTTTGCTTACTTTCCTCTGTTTAGTTTGCAGATATCTGAGCTGGGCTCTCCCTTAAAGCAGTACTATCAAAAAAAATTTTGAATTCTAATTTAAATGAAAATTATTAAATACTTAGGGCAAAGATAATTTAGTGCAAGGAAATACCAACTCTTTTGGACACCAAGGCTATCTTTCATGTGCTTTGGAAATCAGAATTATCTGTAAAGGATTTAGTCAGATTTCCATAACACACTCGGAGATCATGGTCAACACATGAAGATTTATGAACCAGGAACTAGTGGGAGTATCCAACAGGAATACAAGGCACTGGGGGATTTCCCTCCAACACTTTTTTTCTTGTCTCTGAGGAGTAAGCCTTTTATTGAATAACCTTATTACTGAAAAAATAATGGTTTTTATGATGCATCTGAATCCAATAATTAAATATTAGTCACTGAATCCCTATAAAGAGACCTTTTAGCAGACACCTTGTTTCCATATCACAAAGCATGAAAGCACAACCTCTGCTTTTTAATGAGGTCGTTATCAGGCAGTTTGAATTAGTTTATTCTGAATGAAAGATTGAAGTCCCAGATTTTGTCAATAGCTGTAAGCTTTCCTTTTCTTAGGTATAGCATCTCTTCAGTGTATTGCCTCTTGACCATCCAAAATGCTACTTTGGGTTCATGTATGCCATGTTGAATTTAATGGAAGAAGGCGGAAGGAAGCATAAACTTGCCAACATGTTGTAACATTGCTCTACGAGCACAGCATTCCTGTAGGTGTAAAAAAAAAGACAAGTTCAGAATTTCTACTGAGGTAACTCCTTTTGTGCATAAGCAGCAGGAAAGCAGAACAGTGGGGAAGAAAGAGTATTCATATACTGACAAAACATCCCACACTACTGCAACTAGCCAACTATTTAAGTATCTTCTGATTTACACTTGCTGTATTAACACAAGCTTAGGCAGAGTGTTGTAGCCTTTTTTTTTTTTTCTTGTAGGCTTCCCCTTTAACAAAAGGATAGTAACGGTGAACACAAAGCAAGTACCATGGGAAGCTATCACAAAATTTTCTTCAAACAACAGGGGAGAAAATATAAACCTGAAGCAGTTAAAGATGTACTTGTAGGCAAACAAATATTACTACTAGGGAGACTGCAACTCTTCTACATATTTTAAAAAGTTAGAGAAAATAAATGCTGAAGTTAGTAGAAGCTAAAACAAAGACTCTAAAGTAGTGTTAGACAAAATATTGCTGCTATAGATTTTAAAGTGTTAAGCCTTCAGGAACCTTTAAAGGAAGGCTAAAGTAAATGATTAACTGAAAAACACGTGCATTTGGGTTTCATAGCAAACTGAGCTTGACCTTTGACAATAAAGTCTGAAAATGCTGTGGTAGGAAGAATAAACAAGGAACAAATCGATAAGAAATGGCTGTAACCACTTGTTTTTCCATTTAGGAGTCATACAAGAATGTTTTCTGCTGAGACTCTTTTCAAAATACAATGTAATCACATTTTTAACTAACAGCCTAAAAAACTGAGCTCCAGAATTGATTTCCAGGCACATTTTTATCTTTCCTTTCCTCCCCTCAAATTAGCACTGGTTTGTTCGCTCATAATTTTTTAAATTCCAAACAGTTGAAGACCAAGAATCATGTTCTGTTTTGATTTAGGATCAGTCATTTTCTGCATAAGGAAGTAGTAGCTATTAACTTCAAAGATGACACTCTGATTTTACAGAAAGATTTAATCCTAATTGCTCTCCCAACCAGCAGTTGCATTCCAAACATATCTGCAACCAAACATTATACAATGGTCTCATGTTTTAGAGCTATAGCATAGATTAGACCTCAAGATTCAAATTCCTAAACTCTTAATGGAGCCATCAGTCTTCTTTCTTTCCCTCACCTCACTTGCACTGGGGCAAAGACCTGCAAATCAAGGTTGCCCTTTAACTGACACAGGCATTCATTTCACTTCTGTAGAAGTCCTTGTGACACCATGAAGAAAAAACAGCACGATAAAGAAATCTTACTTCACAAGTACATTTGGTACACTATTTGAAGTTCAGGAGGACAGACTGCCACCAAGCAACTCACAAACTAACCCTGTCTTTTCATATTAAAAGATCCTTCTGAACCAATCAGGACCCCATCATATGTCAGTAAGTTCAGATTCTAACAGCTTTTCTTCCCTGTTTACATCAACATATTCTCCTTATGTTCTGTACATCCCTACAAAATAATCAAACTTTAGGTTTTTAATCCCTACTCTCAAGGCTCAAACTCTTATCTAAAAGATACTCCCATGTTACAAACTACCCTTTCCCACACTCTTCACCTCAAAGCAGTCATCAGTCAATAGGCATTTTAAGCAAGGGACAGACTTGTTACCATAGAGGAAAAGGTAGACTAACAAAACTTTATTATGCAGGCCAAATAAAACAGAAGAACAAGAGACTTTAGGGCAAATCATTTAGATACTGCAAAAATTAAGTATTTTTCAAGGCAAGATCTGATTGTTTAACTTGCACCTGCTTCAGAGGGGAATCTGTATTTGCACAGAAACAACAGTGACTATTTTGCAACACGACTTTGCAAACCAAAAACCAGACAAATGTTCAGAGCCGCATGCCTCCATTTAATAAGTGCAAACACTGAACTATACAGCAAATTTCTGTCTTTGGCATTTTAACACTGTTTTGTACTATTGTTATGTGGAAAATACGTTTGACTTACAAGCAAGGAACCTTCAGCTAAAGTGAGGTGACAATTAACAAGTTCAGTATGTGTCCTTCATAAAGAAGGCTTTCTTGTTTTTCCACATAATTTTATCAATCCTATCACAAATACAATGCCAAGTCAATACAGAAGTCCAAAACTGGATTATTTTTAAGCAACACTAAGAGTTGGATGTTGTTTTCACAGGCTGAAGAAAAAAGGGGATTTCCATGCATTTCATTTTCTTTTACCCACATCTCCTACTCTTTTCCCTTCAAGCACAGAAAACTTAAGTCAAATAATAGGGGCATCTTAAGTTTTTGGACCGCAAACAAATGAATTAAAGTAACCTCCCTTTCAGAGGATTAATAGTGAAAGGAAATAATTTGCATGGAAAGTTTAGTAAGAGCAGACAGCACGTGTGAAGGAATAAATCTTTATGTCAGCGCGTGCCCTTTATATCAGTTACACTCACGTGCACTCTAACCCTTGCAACCAAGTGAACCGGCCACTGTTAACCCTTGACCTTGTTCTCTCTCACTCCCATGCAAAATTTTCAAGTCTGCCAATATGACTCACTGGGACAATAAACTATTTCTCATTAACTTAATACCCAGCTACCCCTGCAGTTATCTGTCTGACTTCCAGCAAGCCAAATGGCCAGGTTGCCATTCATCTAAAAAACTTGAACAACTTGCTACACTGCACACACAGTGAGTATTTTTATCTCGGCTAAGCAGCTGGATGTGACCTGCTGCATAGGTCAGCCTGACAGATACAGGACACGTGCAATGCAGCTTGTTGAGGTACTCAGCAGATTTGGAGTTCACATCTGCACACTTCTGGTTATTATGAACAACAAAGGATTTTTTTAGTGGAGTCTTGACACTGCAAATGTCACAGGTTGCAGTTATAATCTGGACGATATCTACAGTTAGTAAAGCACAAATTTTTTTTAAACAAAATGCTTCCCAATAAGCTGTTGAATCAAGACACCCTTCCCCAAGATAGAACATACTGTCAAAACCCTATTTTCTGCAAGATCATTAAGTCAAACCAATGGGCAGGGACTTGGGGAAAGATTTTATCTATCTTTAATGTTTGTTTTTCTTTCCAAGGAAGGTGGAAGAGAAAGAAAAGGAGAGTTTGTACACCTACTGCTGAGAAAGATAGCATGGATTGAGCACCAACCACAGAGGGACTTGCTCTTATAATGCCAGCATGCCCTGAGACTGTAAGTTATTTCTAAACATGCCACTTTCCCCCAGTTGAAAACAAGCCACAAACCAAAAGTGGTTTCTCAGAACAGTGGTTCCCAAACTTCTTCCCAGGAGGTAGCAGGAGGAGTTGCAGCTGTAGATGCACCCCATGCTCCCAGAGCTGGCAATGCTTTCCTGGTATCCAAAATGATTATTTCTGGCTTAAAGAACTGACTCCCTAAAATGCCATGGAGTTCTCTGGGCATACAGGCATGGCATTAAGGGAATTAGAACTACATGGTGTTTAAGCTCCCTTCCAACCCAAATTATGCTATGGTTCTCTGATAAAAATGTTTTGCTGTTTGTTTTTTTTCCTTAAGAAACACTACTGAGAAACATGAAAGCAAACACTCCCTAAAATCTATTTTAAAGGAGCACCACACTTATTTCAAGTTAATAACCTAGAGCTGAGAATTTCAATTTGTGGTGGATTAATCTTGGTTAGACACCAGGCACCTACCAAGCCATTCTATAACTCCCACCCTCAACTCAGGACAGGGGAGAGAAAATAACTAAAGGCTCATGGGCTGAGATCAAGGACAGGGAGACTAAGTCACCAATTACTGTCATGGGCAAAACAGGCTCAACTTCGGGAAATTAGTTTAACTTGTTACCAATCAAATCTGATTAATAAGAAATAAAACCTAATCCTAAAATATACATTCCCCTTCTTCCTGGGCTCAATTTCATTCCCAAATTCTCTAGCTCCTCTCTTCAGTTGCACAGAGATACAGAGAACGGGGATTGCAGAGAGTTCATCACATGTTGTCTCTGCTGCTCATTCCTCCTCACACTCTTCCCCTGCTCCAGCATGGGATCCCTTCCACAGGGGACAGTCCTCCACTAACTCCTCCAGTACAAATTCTTCCCATGCCCAGCAGTTCTTCCTGAACTGTTGTGCAGACCCCTACAACATTTTTCACATATGTGAGTCCTCTTTAGCATCATAGGTTCTCTCCTTTATTGTATAGTATTACTTTCCAAAAATTATATAGATATGCTTAAGACATCAAATCAGCTCTCAAAATACTGAGCATTCTTACAAATTAAATACTTTGTTAAGTTTTTACATAGATAAAATCCCATCAAAAGTAAGGGAGTAAAAAAGCCTATATATCCCATATAATAAACAAAAAGTGTGTATAAACAATCATAAACAATCATAACTGGAATAAATTTGTTGTATAATGCTTGTACTACATTGCTTATTCTTTGACTATGCATCCACCTACTAGCAATTCGTTACCAAAACTGTGGTTAATAAAACCCAAGAACACCACAACACACACCAGTCCATCAAATTTTGGTCACGGTTACAACCTTCTGAAGAGTCTTTTAAAGAAAAAAATAGTTTTGCTTGATAAAGATCACACTATCTTAGTAAAAAACCCCCATGTTTTTACTGACTATTTTGCTGTATTCTGGAAAAATTCAGAAGTCCAAAGCTCTTATTTATAAAATAAGTAGGTAAAAAAATCACAAAACTGAGCCAATCATACTGCTGGTTCTTTTCCTCCCTTTTTTTCACCACTGCCTTTAGCTCTTCAAGCTTCTGGATGGCTGTTTTAAAAAGACTCTTTGTACCTGCAATGAGCAAACAAATGGGCACACAGTGTCCAATAGAATTATTTTTTTTTAAGTCTTGGATTAAAACATTGTTACTTCCTTAATGTAAGCTAGTTTGGGTTTTTTTTTTTTAAGAGAAACGATAAAATTTAGTCAAGGAATCAGTTGTCTCCTTCAAATATCTGATGGGAGTTGAAAGATCTTAGGAAGTTTCAATGCCCTACTCCTTTACTGTTCACTGGAAAAACTTTTTATTTGTTGAACAGAAGCCTAAAACCACCACTCTTCCTAGAAACTAGTAGTCTTGCTAAAAGTGGGCAAACATTAAATACTTTCTTGCAACAACACAGCCATTTTTCTTCTGTCAAAAGCAAGAACTGGTACATAAACAGTACAGATTTTTTCCAGTTATTATGTATACATTACAGAATAGTATAACAGTTATCACAGAAGACAAGCACCCAATTATTTCTGCTGAAGGCTCAATCTGCATGCAAAAACATTTCACTCTGATATCTTAGAACCCCTAATCTAAATAGAACATTTTACATATGTTCTAATTTATTTCTATTATTAAGTGCTTAGCTTGCTACCTAAGCACTAAGTAGCTCTGCTACTACCACCATTTCTCCAATCAATTTACTTCAGTGCTATTTCCAGAACTCTATCAATTAAGGAATTACACCGACAATCTTCCACCTATGCAGTTTAATTCCATATGAGTAAGTGAACTATTATTCCCTATTTCTGATTTTAGGGGAAGAGAAGTAGTAAAAATAACATTAAGCTTAACAAAAGTGCTATTACAACAGTAACTGTCACCAGATATTGTGTGAACAGTTAGATTAACATTAATAACATGTATACGCAATACATTCATTCACATTTCATATAAAAAGTCTCATTCTTACAATGATCTAAAAAGCTCAAGACATAGTGCTACTTCCACCAACCAGTAAATTACAGCTTCTGAGAGAAGGGCAGAAAAAGCAACAGAACAAGAAAAAGGATGTTAAGCGTACTACATGCAAGTTCCTGAGCAAAGCTTTTGATTCCTGCTGCTCATGGAGTATAACTCTACTGAGCTTGGCCAAGGGCTGCTGCCAGCACCACAAGTGACCTTAGCAGGTTGTGTCTTCTGTCCTGCTGCTCAGTGCTGGGTTATGCAACGCAAGATTGGCTGCAGGCACACAGGGGCACAGAGAGGCAGTGGCAGGACAGGGAGCCCAAAGAGCATCCTGCCCTGGCTTCCCCCAGGCCCACACCAGGAGCCTTCATCCCTGACAGCTCCAGCCTGTCGCTATACCCCTAGGAGCACTGGGGTGAAGGCAGGCAGGAACACAAGCCACAGGCCCAGAAGAGGGGACACACTGGCCTCTTCTCCCTGGTCTGTCCCAGGAGAGCCTGAGCCCCCATATCCAGGTGTGCCTATGCCAGGGCACTTTCAGAATGGAGGGAGAGTACTGACCTAGGTCATGGGACACACTGAGGGAAAAGCATTTCAGGATTACACAATTAACTTAAGGGACATTTATGGGAGGAACCAGGGAGATGTTTAGGGGTTTTGGGAAGGAACAAGTGTGGAAAAGTAAGAATCATGAGAGGGTAAAAAGCATTGCCCATATGTAAGCAGTTTCCTGACTGGTATGGTCATTTCACCATGCCTTGTCTCTGCCTAACACAGCCTGTCCTGTCTGCTTGCTAAATTCCCATTTAAACTTCTCCTGGTCAAAGCGTCTGTGTTCACATCTGAGTGTCTGAAACAAGCACTTGGAAGGATTCACACTGCAAACATGTATACATATATTATAAATACAGCTACACACACATTCACACTACCAGAATTCCATCCTGTTCAGCTAGAGAAGGGAGTAGGATGACATCAGTAGTGCTGTGTTCATGTGAATGTTGCTATATGGGTGCCTGGTCAGTTAATTTGTGTGGCCAGCTGTGCACACATATGTACATGTGGTGTGCATGTGCACATGTGTGTGTGAGAGCGCCAACAGGAAATATTTTCAGCCTCACTACTGGCCACACCAGGGACACAAAGCTGCAGCATCTTCATTGCTCTCAGGCTGTCAGATCTGGCCCAAGATCTTCCCAAACACTTAAAACTAGTGACATAGCTAAGTTCAGTAGAGATGGCTAAACAAGACATTTCCAATTCTGAAAGTCCAGTTTTAATTCCACCATCTTAGCAAAGGAGTTGTCATGTACAGTGTCCATTTGGCAATAGTTTGTCCTCCTGAAGAGCCACTGTAAAATTTACTCCCAGCTACTATAGAGTTAACTGAGGTGTCATCAGGAGCTCTGAATTGTATCAAGGGGTAAGAAGGCGTTGCACTAAAATCGTGGAGATGTCCCTGTCAGGTAAATTCACAGTAGCTTTTATACTGATAAAAAGAGCATTATTCCATCATAAAGAAAACCTCTAGGAAACCCTGCACTTCCTCCCAAAGACTAGCACAGCATAAGAGTTGCTAGGATAGGACACTTTCCTTGCAGCAACTGGGAGGGAGCTCAGCAGCTGTTCCAAATTTCCATGAATCAATCATTCCCAGGCTTCCATGCCTGATCCCTAAACAGAAATACGGAAATTTGTTGTGCAGCTTGACCTTGATAGCACAGCATAATGCAAACTAGGACCAGGTAAAAGCAAGCAACAACATTAATTATTAGCATTACTGCTCATGAGTAGTGTTGGAGAATTTTCAAGTAAGACTGCAAACACAAGTATCAATCCAACAGACTGCACAACTAATTACTGGGAGCGCAGACAGCAAAAGGACAGCGCCTGTTTTTTAATTACTCTAAAATTATTACAAACTAAACTAGAGCAAACATGTTTCTTTAGCTAAAGTGTTTCAAAGAAAAGCTGTAGACACTCAGTATCCCCCAGCCAAGCCAAAGAAAACAAATAATCAAAAGGCCTGATTGCTTTCAATTCAGGGCGCAGACTGGAGCGCAGAAGGCCCTGTGGCTTGTGCTTTATTCAGTGAAAAGCACTGGGTACCAAAGGAGGATGAAATCAGCAGTAATGTGAGGAGCCTTTGGCAGTTCAAACCTGCTAACAACCACCCCACCAGTTCTCTAAGAATCCATCTTTAGAAGGAGGTGGCTGCTCTTCAGGGAGTTTCTTTAAGGGAAACAAGAGAAGCTTCACTGTACAGGGAATCACACTCAGCCCACAAGAGGAAGTGAATCGAGAGCCTGAAACTGAGGAACTGTCAAGTGTTGAGCAGGTTTGTAAGATCTGAGGATCAGTAACTCTGCAGGTATGAACAAGACAGGAGTTGCAATACCAAAACCAAGAAAAGCATTAAGATAATAAGCTCCAACAGTAAAGCTAGTGTGGCACTGGAGTCCTGTGTTTCCTTTGGCACCAACAAGGTAGAGAAAGCAAGAAAAGGGGAAAAAGGAAAACTAGGCAGATTTCTTGGGTGACAGATAGGAGCAAAAAGGTTCTAACAAACTGAAGCCCTATAAAATAATGTGTAGGCGAAGTAGTTACCCAAACAAAAAGGGAGTAATTTTCATAACAGGTGAGGCAATAGATCTGAAAGGCATATTTTAATACTTTAAGGGGTATAGCAGATGAGAAACTGCTATTGTGGAACAGAGGCATGTGTTCTTTCCCTTTTTGTACAAATGCAGAGACATTAATGCAGAGACATAGAAACATTACAACTAACTGGACAATGAATGGGAATCCCTGGGTGTGGAAACACCAGGAAGAATAGCAGGAGAAAACAGCAGCACATGTTGATTACACTTAGATAAGCAGATCAAAGATCACTGTACATCTACATATCACTCCTCAAAATACCTAAGTCAGTAAAACAAGGACTACATTTGCACTATAGTAGGGGACAATCTATAGGTTAGGTCACTGAGAGATAATGGTGGCAAGATAAACAACAAGATTAAAGATAGAAGGCAGCCAGGAAAGGGAAACAAGGGACTGAGTGAATTCTAATCTCAGTAATGGCTCAGAGGTGGAACAGGATTAAGAGATCCTCACCACTATGATCTCCTATAGGGTACAAAAGTCTAAATCCAGCACATAACCGACCTAAGAAAAACCCATCAAAATGAAGATTTTGATAGCAGGAATATCCCATCACTCATAGCACCAGGAGGATTTCTAACAAGACCACTTTGACACATTCATCTGTGTGGTCTGGTTGCCCAACAGCAGGTACTGAGTACCTGGGTAGGACTGTGTGCACAGGGGCAAGGGTTGGTTACATTTTGAGTTGAGTTTTAGGTGAGTTTCTGGGTTGGTTTGTTTTAATTTTAAAAATTGCCTCCCTATCTTCTAATGGCTCACAATGAACTTTACTTCAACATTATTCATTGTTCAAATGGAAGATTAATGGGACAGGTAAGAGGGGAAAAAAATGTATTCTGTATTAACAGGGGAAATAGTCCATCACTTCCATCATAGTATCATTCAGGCATTAAGGAATCACACATACTAACTGTAGTACAGACTATTTTATGTCTTACACAACCTTTCCCACTATTTGAGTGAGGAAAAATTTAGCTTCAGGAGAAATTCCTGATTTTCTAAATAGCATATAACACCAGCTTATTGTGAAATAAAACCTGATGCAGCAATTTAAATGCCAAACCACCCCAAATTCAATTTTCTTTTAAAGCGGCAATTTAATTAATTCTCTCCCTGGGTATTCCTGGCTTATGAACATCACAGTTTAAAGACTAATTCAGATAATTCCATGTACCAATACAATTATGTTGCATTTTAATACATTCTTAGCCAGTAAGTTACATGTGGTATCTGACATTTAAACTAGACAATGCAATGTCACATGTCACCTGCACCCTTCAGTCATTTCTTAGAATTACTTACTCAACCTAAGGACATGAGAAAAAACTAAGAGCTGATAAGAAGGTAGTGAAAACAACGAAGTAAAGCTTGTTAAAAAACCAAAGGGAAACTAATTAGGAACAAAAATTTGATCTAATAAATTATTCTGCGTGAATAATGATCAGCTTGTCAAAATTCATACTGTTTGTTCACAAAGCTCACAGCTGGAAACAGGAGGGATATTTCAGGTCAAGAACAAGGTTCTTTGGCAAAAACTACACAAAGAAGTTTGCACAACTCCTGCCAACATCATGCTTAGCTTGAGGCAATGCTTTAACTTTCAGGAGCTCTGAAGTGAATCAATTAGGGAAAAAAAAAAAACCACTAAAAAACTTCTAAGATAGTTACTAAAGGATTCTGGTAGATATACAACCAGTTTGCTACTCATAAGAACATTACAGACTTCATATGAGAAATCACAGAAACTTGAAAATAAAAAGACCCAAAGCAATAAAATTATTTTTACATGTCTCTCTTCCATTCCTAAATGCAACCAGGGACAGCTCCTTAGAAGACAGAGGACAAATTTACTCAAATTGTTCATATTCAAGATGGGTACTGTCAAACTGGGGCATACCTGTTTTTCAAAAGGCTGGAAGGAACAAAGCATGAAAGTCTCTATCAGTCTTTCTCCCTTGCCCCTCATCCCCTGTCAAAAAGTATCATCACATAACCTTGCCAAGGCAAACAGATGATGCCATACACTGCAATATTGCCAAACATAAATAGTAGGTTCACTGACAATCAGAACTAAATATTTGCTAGGTGCAAGTTGGTAGAAGCTTAGGACCACCACCCTTTTCATGGCTTTAATATAGCCAGATAAAAGAAAAGTATTATTTTTTTGAATATAGGGATAGGAAAAAATCCTTTTTTGTTTGTTTGAGAAGAAAAGACCCCGTCATTTCCATGTGGAGAAGATACAACTACAACTTATTTTCAAAACTACTCCTCAAGAAGAACAAAGGCTCTTCAATACATAATTAGAGAATTTATATTTTCAAGTATATTTTCTGCATTTTGCTAATAAATTGGAATAAAACTTAGAAGAAGAACTTAGAAGAACTTATTCTTTTACAAGGTTTATTTCCTTTCTAAAGGAGTACTCTTCTCTCTCATCTAATTTTTATTCTAGAAAGCACTAAAACAAAAGTAATTCTTCACTACAATGAGGTCACCAGCTCTGACATAAGACCTCTTCAAAGCAGCTGAACATCATGAACTTTTGCACATCTAAAAGCAGCTTTAAATACTTATCACTCATCAAGCAACCATGAATCCTGCATTAAACTTCTTTTGAATAAAAGGATTTAAGAAAACAGTGTTTAGATATAATCACTTATCATGAATTATCTGGATATGCTAAAGCAACATGCCATTCAAAGTAGGTTTAGCATGGAACTTCTAGCAGCTTTCAACAAAGGGTTCATCCATCATAAAAGATTCTTAGAAAAACAGAGTTTCCATTTGATAAGAGAAAAGCCCTCAGAGGTATGAATAAAGTGGGTTAAAGAAACGAGGAGGGGTCAAATTAGCATACAGAGAGCAATTACCAGCAACATCCAGAAGGAATCCATTTTGAGTCCCTTGCTGTTTGGCAATATTAATTAATCACCTGGAAAACAGAGATGATGTGAAGAGACAAAATTCCTCATCTTAAAACACAAACTCAGGTGACTGCAGCTGAAAGATGTTTTTTTGTTTAGTTGGCTTTATTGTGCGTTTTGGGTTTTTTTTAAAGAGAGAATATATATGGATGATCTAATAAAGTGATTTACTTTTTAATTTCTCATCAAACAAAAATGGGATGGGGCTCCCAAAATTATCAGAAAGCACATTTAGAACACAAGCAAGTATTGATTATATTAAGAAAATAAATTTTAATGGTGCATCCTATACCACTGAGCATTCTGAAGTTCACAGGTATTAAATGCAATTGATGTCAGTTGGATTTCAACCCTCTCCAAGTTCAAAAATCAGACTGACCAAGGGGAATAAGGCGTAGAACAGCAGAAATTACTTTGTAGGCTCCATAAACATCAATTACTAGTAATTTGTAAGCATCAATTACTAGACAGAACACTATCTTAGATTCACTTCCAGTGCAAAAGCCTCTTACTAAGCATTAAAGACATACAGCCGGTTTTATAAAAGATAACATGTACCAAAATAAACACTTGACAGGTACCAACTTGTATCACATTGGAAGGAGTGACTGATATGCTGAAGGTCAGGGCTGCTATGTGCAGGGACCTCAATGTGCTGACAAAAGGGACAACAGCAGACAGAAGGAATTCAGAGGCAAATGCAAAGTCTTGTACCTGGGATGAAACAACAGGAGCCAGTACAGACTGCAGATCAATTGCTTAGACAGCAGATTCACAGAAGGGGACATGTGAGACCTCACAGACACAAGTTGAATGTGAGCCAGCACGGTGCCCTTCAGCAACAAAAACTGACTGCACTCCAAGCTGCATTAGCAGGAGCATTACCAGCAGGCTGAGGAACACGGGCATTCCATTTTCATTAGGCTCTGTCTGGAGCTGCTCTGAGTTTTCTGCACCCCAGAGCAAGAGACAGACTGATCTATTGAACTCAGAGCAGAAGGCCACCAAGGTAACTGAGGTTGGAGCACCTAATGTTGGAGGGAAGACTAACAGATTTGGGGGTTTTCAGCCTTATGAAAAGTTTTGGGAGGCACAAGGAGTGCAGATCTTATTGACATCTACAGTTATTTAAAAGGCAGAGAAAACATTACTACACTGCTCAAAGGTGTCCAGCTATAACACAAGAGGCAGAAGATGGAATACGAGATCTCCATCCAAACTCAGCTGGACAAAGGCCCCAAGTCATCTGATCTGACTGAACTTGATCTGAACAGGGGATCCAGAGATCCTACCCAGCCTATCATTAACACAGACACCACAGCTAGGAGAGTTTTCATAAGCAGGGCTATTTCCTCCAAAATCCACTGCCAGTGTGCTTGAAAGGAAAGGTCATAAATCTTCCTTGCAAATTAACAGCAGGATCAGCACAGCCTTACAAATGGAGGTCCCAGAATGTTTTTATGCAATGAGTTTCTTTTCTCCATAGCTACCAAACACAAGGAAGAAGATACAACAGAAACAACAAGCAACCACATTTTTTGATAAATTAAACATTCTTTAGTTTACCCTAGAGGTTTGTTCCCAAGTGGCTCAAGTTAGTAACAGCAAATAAAATATCAATTTTAATAATGAAACTGCTGCCAGAAAATTACAGAACCTATTACATATTTCAGTCAGCAGCTCCCAGTTCTCCTTGGGAGAGTTCTCATACAACTGAAGACATTACTTTAAAAGACAAAAGTTGAATTCAATTATTCAAAGATCTTTATAATCAGGTTTAGCACCAAGGCAGTTTATTTTCTCAAGTGCAGTCATGCCAATGAGCACACTGACACAATGCAACCACTCATTAGTCACAGCAACACAAATCCCATTTTAAAAAAGCAGTAAATCACACAGCCAGGGATGTACGCAATAAGTTGTGTGCAAAATAAAAGCCCCCACTGCTTCTTATTATGCCATATTCCTGGTTTGCATTCAAAACTTAGGATCTGGAATTTATATCAAGGCAGGGGTTGGTCCCTTCTCCCATGCAGGAAGTCACAGGACAAGAGGAAATCTCTCAGGTTGTACCAGGAGAGGATATTGTGAACCGCATATTAGGAAAAATTTCTTCCCCAAAAGGATGGTCAGGCATGAGAATATGCTGCCCAGAAGAGTGGTGGAATCACCATCCCTGTAAGCGTTCAAAAAGCATGTGGATGTGACATTTGCGGACACATTTAGTGATGGACTTAACAGTGCTGGATTAGTGGTTTGGGCTTGGAGGTCTTCTCCAACCTTATTAGTTCTGACTGTGCAATAGGTGTACTGGTTCTTTTGCATACAATAACTTCTTCATAAAATTCAGAATTTGAACCATCTGGTTTTAAAACCAACTTTCAAGCACTCAAGAAAGGTATAAAGCAATACTAATTAACTCTAAATTAGAAATAAAAAGGCATTGGGAAATACCAAATCAAGGAAGCCTCTACTAGCAGTAGTCCAGGAAACTCAAAGACAACAGTGGGGAAAAAAGTAACATACTTTTCAATTTATTCTGCTTTTGATACGCTGTACATAGTGCGATACTCCTGACCACCAAAAAATGTCAAAAATAAGCCATTTTCCTGTTTGCACAATTGTATTTGTGAAGACCCATAAGTTTGAAATAACTAATTCTGCATTTTCTACCAATTTATTCAAAGACTTTTTTGATATATCTAATTCTAATTACTCTAATATTTTCACTATCAATATTCAATTCTGCAATGACAAATACAATATTGATTTTTCTCCCATAATAGATTTCTTTCCACTGTGTGCAGCTCCTATAATTTTTTTTAGGAGGACTGGGGCTATGCTGTGGCAGAAGCAAACCAGCAAGCAGTAGGCTGGGTATGATTCTGCTTTTGTACTTTCCTAAAAGTGTGTCTCTGCATTCAGAAACAGAAGTTCCTGACTGCAAAAGGAAATGCTGATTCTTTCTTGTGTGTTGAAAATAAAACATTGTGTATTTGCAGCAAGTACCTGTGACAGTACATAGCTTTTTAACTTCCACTGTTACCAACCCCTGGATGATACCTGGATATTGACTGGAGGAAGACTCTGAAGCCTCCATGCTCGCTCTGAATACAAGTCAAACACAACTTCCATGGATCACAGTTTGTGCCTAAAGAATACCAATAGTAGTGTCCTTATATATGGAGTCTGCTATATCCTGGTATTTTCACAGTAGTTAAAATAAATGGAAAGGGAATAAAGAAAGTTTACCCTTTTAAGCTGAGGAAGTTTCAAACAGAGTTTCCACAATGAAGACTGTCTATAGGACAGAAGTGCAGTTCTCACTGACAGGCAGAAACATATTGCATGAAACAAATACTTCCAATCAGAGTACTAATCCGAGTAAACCCAGGATATTGTTATCACTCTGCCAGAATCCCTGTGGAGTTTTGATCAAACATGTAATGTATTAGACATTATTATAAACAGTGCAAAAAAATCTGAACGACTATATACTGTTATTTGTAAAGACCAGATACAGAACGAGAATTTGAAAGAGAAATACAGATTTTTATAGCCTCAAAAAAATGCATTGACTGCCCATAGCAACAATCTACAGAGATAGAAAATACCCATCAGGACAGAAAGACCCAGGAACCCCTGAAGTACTCCTTAGTTATCCTGCAAATAAAAGGTTTTGAAAATTAGTTAACATGCATTTTATTCTACAGGGAAAAATTTTACATGTATTTGAGGCTTGCTTGCTTATCTAGTTATTTTTAGGCTCTGATGTTTCCAGATATATGTGTGGGGGAGGAAGTCTGCTCCCAGACCCAGTAGAAGACCCCAGTGAGGTCAATGCCACTGAGCAGGAACTATGAATGATAACTCCTAACACCTCCTTCACGCTGCTCTCCAAAGGCAAAGCAGTAGGACCACCAGTGAAAAGCAAGATGACTTTCAAATACCAATACCCTAAAGCCATAAATCACTAGGCCATGCAATTATGAAGAACTCAGAGTATTTTGGACACTAAACTGCCTAAGTTATACAAAATGAAGGAGAATGAGGAAAACTGCTGCAATGTCACAGGGTAGACAGTCTAGAGGTAAAAAGCACATGCCTTCCTCTACGTCCAAATCAGAGGACCAATCCAAAATAACAGTTACTTCAAACCCAAAATAGTTTGGTCATTCAAACCAGCAGTACATAGTGTATCTTACTGCACATACCTCCTACAGTTGTACTGCCAGAAACATTGACAAATTTCAGTCTCCAGCTTAAACTTCAATTGATAAGGAATAGTAAAACTCATAAATGTGTGTCCCACTCATAAGGGTGTCCCAGTTTTGGCTGGGACTAAACTACAACAACGGAGAAGAAATAATATTTATCACCACTGCATATATTTCTATATTGCAAAGTTCAACTATAATAGTTAGGAATAAAAGACTGAAAGCTCAGCTGCTGTTAATTTGTGGTTAACCTTTTTTTAATAGTTCACTAGTTCTGACATCTCCATAAACTTACAAAACTAATTTCTTTAAGAGCTAAAATCTCCTGCTCAGCAAGCAATTATCCCAAGATTAGTGTCTGGTAATTCATTTATTCTCTTCAATGAGCAGAAATAATAGGAATTGGGTTTCTGTGACTTAAGCAGCTCATGCTCAGTTACCACCAGATGCTCAAAGTCATCACAATTAATCAGAGCAGGAAAATACATTAATTGGATTAGGTGTTACTTCTACATTTCCCTCTTTCCAATTGAAAGTGGAGAACATCTTACCTCATTTAACATAAGGTATGTAAAAGTAAATGTAGTAAGAGTAGTAAAACTATTAAAATAACAGAAGAGTATTTCCACTTTCCTGCATTTCTCCTCTGGTTTGAGAGCTCAGAAAAGCTGACAGCTGCAAACATAAACTGTAGAAGTCATCTTGGCAATTCTCATCAGTAAAGTATCAAGAGCTGATACACACAGGAACTCAGAAGACCTGACAATTTGCTGCCAAAGATCAACAGCACAGCAAAATCTTGAGATTAATTGTCTAGATAACATTCTTAAGGAGAAAACCGAACCATTTCAGGAAGGAAAAAACCAAAATTATTATTCAAGTAATTTTCTAACAGAGCTGCACTGATCTTTCCAGATACTGCCCCTATACAGACAAAAACTGTTAGGAAAAGAAGGAAGTGGCTCTTCATTTCTATGCAAATACCCAGCAGTGCCACTGGTTGCCTACACGTGTTTAAGCCAAAACCAGGCAGCATGCTATTCCAAACTGCTTTCATAGCAACTGGTCTATTTCAAGAGAAACTAAGGGAATTACAGAAGAAAACAAAAACAAAACAGTCAAAAAACCAACCAAACAAACACACAGCCCCCCAACACATAAAAGGCAGAATATTCAAGTTAAATAAATGAAAAAACAAAACAGAAGCATTTTCATATATAATATGTATTGAGCATATATAAAAGCAAGTACCAATGTGATTATAATCAGGTTTTTCTACATCAAGAGATCAGCAAACAAAGTCTAGGCTTTCAGATTCAATTATTCTATTGTTTTATTTAACCTCTAATACCAACATTAAAGTAACTACAAATTTCTTTTGT
Organism: Taeniopygia guttata; assembly: GCF_048771995.1. NCBI lineage: Eukaryota > Metazoa > Chordata > Aves > Passeriformes > Estrildidae > Taeniopygia > Taeniopygia guttata. The sequence goes on along the minus strand of NC_133027.1, from coordinate 47,303,501 downwards.
AGTTTCTTCAATTTTGAAGCTAAATACCTTCAAGTTTTAACTGCTGCAACATCTTGTGGTTTCCTTAGAATAAGAAAAAACATTATCAGAATGATTCCCTTGTACTTGGATATATCCACCTAAAACCTAGTTAAATTATTTACCTATTAGACAGCTTCCTCCTAGAAAACATTCCAAATTTCATTTACAAGTATTTGGTTATCCTCCTGAGATGCAACTAATTGCATCTCAGGAGGATAACCACATGAACACAAGTCTCAAATAGCATATTAGCCAAGCCAACACTTAAAAAAAAAATTGAATGGCAGGTACCAACTGGCATCTCACAGATACTTTGGCAAAGCATTAGGTCCTGCCATGACAAATTTCAGAGAAGCAATGCACTGCTTCAGAGAGGAAGCGATTTGCAGTTTCCAACTTCTACCAAATGAGAGACTCAGCATGAATTCCCTCTCCCAGAGACAGGACGTAAGGTGTGCCAGCACCTCTATAACCGTGCTAAAACCAAAACTGGAAACAAAAAGGTTAAAGGGTAGTGGCGGGGTGGGGAGGACACACCAAGCAGCTCTACCTTGCCTCCAAAAAAAGCTTTACAAATCTAGATTTACAAGTCCAGTGCTGGTTGGTAAACTACTTCAACTTTCTGGATGTTTTCACACTGATTTTTTTATTCTTCTTTGTAGCCTAACTTTGCTCATCAAGAAACCACTCAATTATACCTGGAAAAGCTGCCTACAAGTACCTCATATTTAGAAACAGCTGAAATGGATCCAGTACCTATAATTACAGTCTAACTGTTGGGAGTTATAGAAATTAATTTAAGCATTACAAATACAAAATTAATTCACCTTTCAAGAATAATTCAAAAGTGCTAGCCAAGAAGTCAGCATCAACCTGCTTTCCATATGCCATGAAATAAATTCTAGAGCAATTATAAACTGAAGTTCATACAACATCACATGGAAGACCCATCAGCAATTAGAGCTAAATTACTGACTACATACAAGATCAGAGCACCAAAGAGTTTCATGGGGCATTGCTTTCTGCATTGATCCTATCAGGCTCTGATAAACCTTCAAAAGAAAGATAACGTTGGCAATAACCCCCTAAATATCCAACTAACCAGGTTTGTAAATGGACATCTAAGAAGCATGGACTGGTGTGCATGACATTGCAGATACGGTTAAGAGCAAAGACCACAAAGATGTACCACACACTCATAAGGGTATGACAGTACTTTTTAGTGTTCTACAGGACACTGGAGCTGGATTCGACTTGCATATGAAAGCACCGAGTAAGGATGCCTGTGTGAATGAGGAGTCAAAGCTCCCACTAGAGGCAATGGAGATCTAGGCAGCACAGTTTGGGTTAACTGTAGAATTTCAGCCCACCCTAAAGTTAAAAGCTGGCATCTGCCCAGCTGAGTAATTCTCCACAAACCACTAAATGTACTCCACAGACCTCCATCTAGTATCATCTGCCAGCTGAATTCCACACCTTGCCAGTTTTCTCCAGGTGTAACACCACTCTTGCATATTTTGTATCACTGCCTGAAAATGCCACCCAACGTATCAGTGTAGCAAACACAGACAAGCAGAGCGAAGCTAAAGAAAAAAACCACCAATGAAAGCAAAATGCACATTACTGGTACAATGTGATGCCAAGCATCACGGAATGTCTGGCACCAGTGCCAGTTAGGAAGACTGTGTCTCACGTCAGTATACATCATGCCTTTCAGCACATAAAAAAACCCTCCAACCATCAAATTTGCTTCAGCACTCCCATAGTGACCCAGATAAAAACAGGAAAAAAAGGTAAAGGAGAGGAACAACTATATATAGTTTACCCATTTATTATTTTAACACAGGCCAGATATAACTACTGAGGCCAAAAATGTACATGTAATACTTGAAACGCTCCTTAAATTGGAGACAAGCATATGAACAGACCAGCTCTAAAAGCCTATGATACTGTCTTCTATCACAAAACATTTGTGGTACCCTTGTCTTACACTAAACTGAAATTCTTTACTTACAGAATTTCACAGAAGCTATGCCCTTTTAAGCTAAACCAATTGCACATAGGAAAGTGCTTTACAATTATAAAATTACTTCATTAAAAATGGAGAGGCAGCTAAAGACAAAAAGTAACAGCCAAAGCAAACAAGAGTGCCAACAAAGCATAGCTGTAATCAGAAGTACTACAAGTCAGTTTAGAAGACAAGCACTTACATGAACAAGCAAATCTGCGTGGATGCAGCATTCTCAATGGAGGGTGGCTTAACAACATGTCCCGCTTTTAAAATAAGCAGATACCTTTGATCTCCTCTTCACAAGCCCTAACAATAAGTGGAGGCTCCCTTTTCCTTCCTCTGCATTTACTGTAGTCCTGAATTCCACTTATTTCAACTATCTTTGTGTAAACACTGCTAAGCCATTCTGTAACTACTTCTTAGTCTCCCACTAAACACTCATTTACTCCCCCAATTACAAACTGTTCATCCCACTATTCAACTGATGTCTGTTTCACACAAAGTTATACCCAACTCTTCACTAAAAGGTTGGGCACTTCAGCCACTTATTCAAGAAAAAAGGACTTAATTCATTATATACTTTCACACTTGGCAAGGTTACCTTAAAATGAATTCACTCCCAAGCTATGACTTTTGCACAAAAGACAGGTGGTAGTTCTGGCAATAATGGCATGGAGAGCCTGAGAGAAAAAGTTAGTTCATGGCCCCTGTGATTTTTCTGTCATGCAATTTAAAATTCATAAAAGGCAAATAAACTGAAAGGCAAATCTTATCCTGGGGTGTATCAGGAACAGCATCGCCAGCCAGGCAAAGGAGGGGATTGTCCCAATCTCTGCACTGGGACAGCCTCACCTCAAGTCCTGTGTGCAGCTTCGAGTGCAATGACATACAGAGGGTATAAAGTGTCAGAGAACATCCAAAGGAGGGCCACAAAGATAGTGGAGAGCCTATAGGAGAAGCCCCATATGAGAAGAGACTGAAGTCACTTGTTCATCCTGGTGGAGGCTGATGAGAGATGTCATGGCAGCCTATAACTTTCTCATGAGGTGAAGAGGACAAGTAGACACTGATCTCTTCACTCTGGTGGCCTGAGGAAATGGCCTGAAGCTGTGCCAGGGCAGGGGGTGGTGGGGTGGTGTTTAAGCTGGATATTAGGAAAAGCTTCTTCACCCAGAGGCTGGCTGGGCACTGGCACAGGCTCCCCAGAGAAGTGGTCACAGCACCAAGCCTGACACAGCTCAAGAAGGATTTGGACAATGTTCTCAGGCACATGGTGACTGTTTGGGTCACCTTACTGTTACTCATTTCTAAGTATGACCACTCCTAATTATCTTTCAGAGTCCACTGAGCCTCCCCTACTTAACATTTTAGTTTAGCACACAAGAGAAAAACAGTAACCAGTTTTTAGCCATTGGAACCAAGTTTTAGTATCTTAGTCACAGAAAATCTTCTCTTTCAAAAACCAAGTAAGTGTGTTTGAAGAGGAATTCCAGAACAGTTCAGATCTCTGCAAAGATGAAAAAAAAAGCAGAGCCCTAACTCTCTTTTGTCAAAGCAATGTCTTGATAAAAATAATGAAAGTCTTCATTCTAAGAATGCTGCTCATATTATCCCAGTCTTCTGCACAATAAACAGACCAGCAATCTCTCAGGCTGAGATCCTACCCCAAAGGACTAGCACTCTGTTTCCAGAGAATTCACACTGCTTATAAACAGCAAGCTGTGAGAAATGGTAAGATTTATCCCCTTCAGAAGACAACATAATTTCAATTTGAAAATTTGCTACAAGTTTTAAGTTTCTATTCTTTCCATTCTGATCCTTAACTGAAAACCTAGAGAAATACTGTCCCATTAAGAATCCACACCATTTTTTGTTTGAAACTCCAGAACAACCACATAGATCCAGATGGAGGCAGTTTTAAAGACATGAGAAAATTTTTCACCTGGGTTTTAAGCTTACTGTTTTATAGAATCTCTCTTACCTACTGTGATCACTAAAATATGCATCTGGAATGCTGGTAAGTGGGATACCACATAAACAGAAAAGAAATCTCAATTGCTCAGAGACAGTATTCCAAAGAACAAGCAGCAGAGTAGTTTGTAGAATATCCGCGTTTCTTGACCTGTATTTTCCCAATACAATTATCCTTAATAAATACAGCTAAATTATTTACAAAATATTTTAAAATATTTTGACCAATTGCTGAAATATTGACATTTTCAGATTAAATTATTAATACAGTATACATTTGCTGGCACAGACCTCAATGCAGAGACTGAGCACAACATACTTTAAATTAAATGCCTTAAACCACATATACAAAAGATTAATACTGCAGCATGAGTTGCTTAAATTGCATGCAACATACTATTTTCTTTGCCTAACATCAGAAAAATAAAAAAAAACAAAGTGAGAACTCTAGAGTTGAGCCATGTTGACTGCATACAAAGATTAACATTGTCCATAGCAATCTTGAGCAGTTCTACTACAGCCTTCCCACTAATTTACCCAATTCTGTCCCAGTCCCCCCACACACCTTCAAGGCTCAGTGATTTCACTGCATGAAACTAAATACTCATTAAATTGCTGCACTATGAACAAAATACTTTGATATGTACAGAGGTGTAAAAAGCTGATAATGCTTCACGCTTCAATTTGTAAAAAATGGGGTTACTCTAATGGGATTAGAAAATACATCCCAAGCTTGCACATTTAAGCTTCCAGAAAATTTCCTAGTGTCGACTTAATTTTCTAGATCACTGCCAGTACCCAGCTGTGGCAGAAATTATAAACTGAGGGTTCTAATTTCTTTCAAGTCTGGAATGCAATGCTGGGTTTTGAAGAGCCTAAGCTAAATAAATATTTCAAAGGTAAGAAATTACTTGAAGTTATAAAAGAACAAAGGGCAACTTCAAACTCCCTTTTGTGTGCCAAAATCATAAAGGCTTTCTTTAAAGTACATACCTTCAGTTTTGTCACACACGACAACTTAATCCAATGAACTCAAGGGGCCACAGGCAGTATTTTCACAGATAAAGCGAAGGAGAATCCAAAAGTCATCATATAAATAATATACTCAAGATTCTAAAATACATTATCTAGTCATACTAAATCAACTTTCTGATAAGGCTGTTACTCTGAACCATGACACATACCATTGACATGTCCAAAATATGCACCACAGTTCAGGCTCTCAATTTCAATCTCACATGCTTTGAGGTTAACAGCATCTTTAGGTAAGGCACTGCTACCACACCTTCCTTCCTCTCATAAAAATAAGCAGCACTGTATAGAAGCACATGTCATCAGCCAGTTCTAACAACTTTGAAACTACTACAGTATGAACCAAACTGGAGCACACTGACAACACACAGGCTCAGTATGACCAGTGGAACCCACTGAGATTGTTTCAACCCCAGCCTGTTCAGTTATAACACAGGATCAAATTACTGTCATAGAAAGCCCTGGCTGTGCACCCTAAGCACACTTAGTGCTTCCAACTCTTTGGACAAGAGCTACAGGCCTCCTTGGACCAACCAAATAAATTTGTTATACACCGACATCGTTGTTGCTCAGCTGCTCACTCTATATGTGGCTTCGCTGCTCTCCCAACTCTAATCTAGAGCAGACTAAGCAGTTCCTTAAGAGACACGTGGCTAGTACACACCTGGGTACAGAAACCAAACAAGGCTAAGTCACAGCAGTCCAAGGACAACAGGCAGGTTTAGAGTGCTGACAACAGGAACAAAACAGACAAAAGTCTCCAAAGATACAGCCCATCTCCAACATCTCAACTCAGGATCACTTGGTAATGAATTCTAACCTCTTTTCCTCCTGAATTCTTTGAGTCTTAAGCTTTCAATGCAATATAGGAAGTGCTAAAACTAGGACATCACTAATTAGAACAATCTCTTTTGATGTTGTAGTTAAATAAAGTGGGGATTTTTGGATTTTACTTTCTTCAAGACAAACTTTCCTACCTGGTACACAAGAACACTGTTCCTGTTTTCATACAATGAACTTGCCACTAAGAAAGCTGTGTTTTGGTCCAAAAGAAAGGACTGCTCATTCATTCCAGACTGTAAAAGCTTAAAGAGCACAATTTATTTAGAACATTATATCATAGTGTTTTGTACTTACTCAGTTACAGCACTGATGAAATACAGCTAAAATTATGTGGTACCACTATCAACATACTTATTTACAACGAGGTAGGAAGACTTATTTTATTCACTCAATGCATTTTCTATTTGCAATATTTTTATTGAAGCATCTTGAAAAAAACAGCTAAAACCCAGTTTAGGAGCCAGAAAACAATCTTTACTGCATGTTTTACAAATCAATTCCCAGAGGACAACAGCTAGAGACTAAGAAAATTAAATTAAATAGTTAATATATTTTGAATTACTTATTACCCTTCCAATCTACATTCTTAAAATGCAAAAAAAAAAAAAATGCAAAAAAAGAAAAAAAAAAGAAAGAAAACTGTTGGGTACTTGGAAGAGATACATAAAGTACAGCTCTGCTGAATAAAGCACACTGCAGAAGATATACAGCCAAGGATTGCACTACGTCTGCTTACTCAGAAAAAAGGCAGCAAGGAAATTGCTTTACAACATCCAGTCTAAGTACAAGTCCCTACCATCTAAGTGACACCATGTTCCACAGGATTATAGATATGCTGCTGATAACAAAGAGGCTGGGCTCAATATCCCAGTAATCCCTTCCTGTGTGTGGGAACAAACTAGCACTGATCATTTTTAAATTGGTTCCATCCTTACTAAAGGTTGCTATTAACTCAGCTATTAGAACCACTCAATCCTATCCAGTTCCCACGAAAATTAAAGGCAATATCCAAAACAGCTGCTGCTATTGTAATGAATTAGATTTCTGAAATAAAAACATATAGTGCAAGATCACAAGGGAATGTTTTCTCAGAATAATCCTTTCTGTACATATTTGCTGAAGGTTGAACTACAGTGGTCTAAGGCTGCATGGTTTGTTCACAAAATGAAAGAATAAAAAAAAGTCTGTGGAGGACATAAGAAAGAACCTATATGATTCCTTCATACAAGATCTATTTTAAAACCAGGCAGTTATATTATCAGTGCTACATTAGCTTGGATGCAAACAATCAGTGCATCTCCTTCCCTGGAGTTCATAGGGCAGAAGCAGCTTCAAACTGGGTAATTACTTGCTGAGCATTATATATGAATGTTTATTGAAAATCCTTATTTTCCTTAGCACTACAAAGCAATAAAAGTTAGAATTTTCTGAATATTTTTCTCACTTTAAAGCATGATCTTTGATGTGTAGAATTCTACTAAAAGAGCATGGCAGGCAGCAGGCACTCAGACACCTGAGGAGGTGTGCGCTGGTGCAGTATTTATGTTACCAGGTGAGGGAAAGGTGGGAGGGGGTCAGAACAAAGCACGACACTGGAGGCAACAATGGATTGACTTTACCTTCTCTGAGACCTTCAAGCGTCAAAAGCCTGAAACGCCAACAATGCCAAAGGTGGAGCAGGTGGTCTGATTACTACTGTGAATCCAGCAAGGGGCTGCAAAGATAAGGGAACTGGAGCATCTGACACAAGAGATGAGAGGCTGAGAGAGATGGTGTTGGTTAGGTTCAAGCAGGAGACTTTCTAACCAGGCAGAAGCCTGGGAATCTGTTGGAAACGAATGCAAATAAGGTTCTTTATCTCTCTTGTTCACATTGTTTATAGTTAAGTTCTACCACTATGCACCAACGGTGTGAGTTGTTTTCACTTCAGGACCAATAGGACTGGCCTGGACAAAGCTCTGTATAAAGAGCAATACATTTTGAAATAAATCAGAGTTATACTCTCACAGCCTTCTGAATGGAGTAATCTCATTCCCATCCTGTCTCAACAGTGTCAAAGAGTAACCAGACATATATATATATTATGCTATCATAGTTTAAGAACAGTGCTTCATACAAGACTAGTAACTCAATAATACAAAGAGAGATCAATAATATTTAAACTTCAAGAATGGCCTTCAATAACACTCCTTTCAGGAAGCTAAAGAAATCATGATAAAAGAAACTGAATATTATCAGGAAATGGAAAGTGTTCAGAGGCAGACTGTGTTGAAAGATGAAATCATGTTTATGGATAGGCAAGCACTAAGCACAGTTACATCTTGCTAAATCTAGGAAAAAGGTTTATTAATAGACATACATGTTTTGCTAACTTCCCCTTTAAACAGCAGTAATTTAAGGCAACCCAAAAATGAGGAAGGGATCTGAGAAACCTCAAAGAATGGTTGCCAAAAAATGGATGAGTAAGATGGCATTGAACAGACTACAGGGACCAATTAAACAAAACAAAGTTGAAGAGCAAGGAGTAACACACACTGGAAAACTCCAAAGTCAACTAAGCTTCACTGCAAGTACTAATAATAGGCAGCAAGAAAAACATTGTGTAATGTAAATGATGCAAAATAGACAGTACAATGTCATCATAGTACATCATTCATGCCAAAAAACAGCAAAGCCTCATTTTGTAACATGACACAGTACCTTTCTTCTCTACATTACAGAGAGTTACAGCGACAGAGATACTGACAAAGAAATAACATTGGGAGTATGAAACGCATTTCACATGCAACAAAACAATCATTAATAGAGTACAGTAAAACTTAGTATTTCAGTGGATTTGTATGAAGGAGATTTTAGAGGATATAGTTTTGTCTGACAGGCAGCACACCAGAGCTCATAACTTGAGGCACGTGTATTTAATGCAGAGCAGTGACAATTGCCAATCATCTTTAGAATTCTATAGGGATGTTTCATCACTATGAAATTCAAGTACTGCCTCTAAAGAAAACCATAAAAATTAACTCGGAACTAGCTTTCAGACCTATTAGGAAGATCATTCTCCCTAACAAACCTGTTTGTTACAAGTTAACCTACACTTGGAACAGGAAGAACGTAAGCAACGTGAAATTCAATATAAGGAAAAAAGAAACCACAAGAAGACAACCTAAGTAATCAATCTGCAGAGTAGTTGACAAGAGTACAAGGGAAATGCTCCAAAAGTATAAAGACATTGCATGTGTGCATGCAAAAACAGTAGTGGTATTAATCATTCTGGTCTAAACAAAGACAGCATACTACAGAAATTGCCTTCAACTTTCCAGTTTGACCCAATCATCATATCAACTACTCCAGAATCTTCATTTACATAGGTATTTATAATCACAACGCCAGGCCAAAGGAGTACAAAAAATGAAACACTATTTATATATCAGGTTAGTTTTCAGGTTAGAACTCACTGTTGGTTCACTGCTCTGGTTTCAGTAGCCACACAAGCATGAGAAGGAAAGCAGACTACAGCAGCACTGATAATCATGTGCACTATCTAAGCAATGCCATCGTTTCCTCATGCAGCCATTTTTTTGTTCAAAACTGAAGTCCAGCTTTTCATGGAACTACATCCTCCACTGCACTGTAATCCATATTGACCAAGGCATTATACAAGTAGTACACTTCCTTTCCCTAACACAAATTATACTTGTGTACTCTGGTAACTTCTGATTTACTACCTCTTAAAAAGAAAAGTCAGTTGCTCTCTCATAAGCCACATGACATAGGTTCAGCCTGCCAAGGTTCCCAGTTTACTGGATACAGCAGCCCATAGATTTAGACAGTTACACAACAAGGACTTGAATTACATCAAAATTGCTGATGGTCTTTATCTCTGGAGAAAAACTCATCAAGATATCAAAAGATTCAAGAAAAGAGTAAAGAAAACTTCCAACCCTCCTGTGAAATTCTCTTGTAGATTTTGTAGTCATTCAACATTATCTCTTCAGTATCTGAATTACGGCCTGAATGTGAAAGTAAAATCAGAATTCTCCTCCCTGCCCTATCAAACTCTCAGAAATCCAGGGCCAAGAGTTGTGATGGTGTCAACAGTGTTGAGCCAGACAATCAATCATCCTGATATCCAGATATGTCACTAAAGGCTGCACCTAAGAGAGCCAAACCCAGAGGCATACAAGCATACAGATAACCAGTCCAGGCAAGGTGAGGCGGTGTTTTCCAGGAACACTGGCTAAAAAAGCAAACGTGTGCATCCAGAACTCTAACAGCAGTACGTGCTCCTGAGCAGGTGATACCTGTATGCAGAGGTATACTCAATACTTGTACACCAGAGAATAATCCAGTAGAGTTACAGAACCAGCATTGCAAATCATAGAACAACTGCAAACACTACAAAACATAGAACAAGGAGCAATTAAAGTAGTGGAACTAGCAATTTGACCTGACTCCTTTTTAATGAAACCTACCATTTTTATCTCTGTTGACACTAGTATCATAGAATTTGTTTGCCTTTTGAAAACAAGTATGGGTACATAATGACATAAAAACCTTTATAACAGAGGCAACTATCAAGAGAGCAAAACACGGCACTAGATGGGGCTCACACAAATCTCTGAGATAACAACAGGACTGGCTCAGGGCCCCTCATCCCCATGTGACAACTGCAATAGGGAAAGGAACCAAGTGCTCTTCCTGTCAGACCCTGGACTGGTCTGGACCAAATCCTTTCCCTTCAAGAGTGATCAGACCACAGTTGCATTTGAACGTTAGAGACCAGCTAGGTCTGTCCTATTTCCAAGGACCATAAGCCTCCTGTATTTCATTGCCATTGTTTTTTTCCACCCAACTCGTTCCTCAAACACAATGAGCTGTAAACAATGAACAGAGTAGTTTCCTGAGACTTCAGGCACACCTCTCCAGAAGTTTTATACCTACACTAGGGGCTTTTCCTCTTCTGGAGTTGTGAATCAAGGAGTTTTTGAACAAAAAATGGCTACACAAGGAAACAAGGGAATTACTTATATAGTGCACTGCATAAGCAAAGAAATTTGATTTTTGCTAATATAAATACCAAAATACTGTGTAGTATTCACATTCTAATTTTTTTCACAAAAAGGTGTCCCTTGATGGAATTTTTGAACCCTCTATGACCCACAAGGTTTTCCATTAATACTCCTAAATCCAGCAACATTGTTACAGTTTTTTGTCTTTTATATCCAGTGCTGATGCTGCATGCTGTAAACTGCATTGCTCACACTTTTGGTTCCTTCCACTCCTCATCTACAAGGCAGAGTCACTTCTTGACTACATCTTCCTCTATTCTGCCTCTTCCCTTTTTGCCTTTCACACTGATAAACACCCACCCATCTACTAACACCAACAAAAATAGCACAGACTACAATACTTAGTGCCCTCCCATTTTGCCTTGCATTGACTTTTAAGATACTACACAGTGTTATTAAGAGATACCAAAAGCAGCTTTTATTATACCCTACTTAATTCCTCTTTTCAGGAAAAATACCAGGCAAGAGACAACTACTGACTGGTCCCAAAAGAGCAGGCATACAAAAACCTCTGGCAACACATGTGCTCTTGGCAGCAGCTAAGTAAACCTGTAGTAAAAAAAAAAAAAAAAAAAAAAAAAAAAATAAAGCCCAAAAAAGAAAACCAAACTAACAAACCACAAACAGACCTGAATTCTTTGGTACTGTGGATCAACAGCAAAGTTCCAGAGACACCTGGGGTCCTTAAAGAAATTACTTGGAATATTTGTGCCTCTCAAAAAAACAGCATTTAAGATATTCGAGAAATCATGTTTTTACAGAAAGATTCGAGTATTAAATTTTGCTTTCCAAAGCGAAGTCCCACAACAAGAAAACTTTCATTACAAATTCCAGTTTTCCAATTCATTAAACTTGACTAACTCAGTTATCACTGCAAGGTTTGAGCTGCAATCAGTCCAAACACAAGAGATTCAGCAGATTAAGTATTTGAATCAATACCATGGAAATGATCAGGCTAGACTTTTCTCTAACACTAAGATCATAGTGACGCTTCCCTTCCAGTACCCCAACTCATCAAGGTACTTTCAGGCATCAAAAGATAGGGAATGTTTTTTATCTGCTGTGCTTTTGTTTACAGGAGACTCTATGTATTTGTAGTCCTCTTTTGCATGCACACAAGTCAGCTAGTCAAGGCAGCTATCTTGCTGGGAAACATTCCCCCAGTTTGAACCTATTTGGATTTTAAGAAAAAAAAAAGCAAAATTAGTGCCTTCTGCATTACCCAAACCACAGTACATCTGACAAAGCAAAACTAAGCGCAGCTATAACTTTTTTTTTCCCCTCACATCACTTAAAAAGCAATATAGGAAGTGCTGTCTATATTCAGGACTCAGAACTCTTCCTGCTCTTATAAGCAAGATGGAAAACAACTAGGCTCTAAAACCAGGTTCCATTTCCCCCCCCCCCGCCCCCCCCCCCACACCCCACTGTTTTCTGCAATTGGGCAAATTTTCAAAAACATGAGTGGAGCACACAACAATCTCACAGACACCTTCTGGAAGGCAGGAGATCATTTCAGCCTCTCTCTTGTTGATTATTTTGACTATTGCACTACCACCTAAAGACCTTTTTTATTTTTTCAGTACAAGACAATTTTTAAGAGATTGTTCCTACCGAACCAGATACTCAGAAAAAGCAATTTTTACACTTCTGTACAATGAACAGGCAGAGTACCAGCCACCCATTTGCTTCTGCATTTCTGACTGGTCAGGGGCCCCCAGGTCAGTATGAAAATGTTCACAGCATGTTCTCTAAATCTCATTCTTCTGTGCAGGCTAAGGAGCCTAGGCACCTACTTCTGAATGTGCATTTCCCTTCTGAGAAACAGGCACTGCCCAACCTGACGTGCAGATATAGTTTCCCATCTTCCTAGCTCAAGAACACTGGGGAACACACCTTCTGTATCACTGCAAAGTGTTCAAATTCTTGGGAGAACATCACTTAATGCTCCACCACAGCTTTTCAGCTTTCCTACTTCAGTCTAAACACCTGCCCTGGTTTTCTACTTCAGACAAATATAGTTACTAAGCTGCAGGAGGAAAATTAACTTCTTAGTCTTAACATCTCAACTTTAGGCCCACTTATGCAAGTATTAAGGAAGACATAGATTTCTAGAGGTCTGTAACACCCACTCTGTACTGAAAAAGTTTTCTAGAAGGCTTACAAGTCTGCAAGGCTAGACTTTTTTTTAAGAAAGGAACAAAAACATTAAAGACAATGCTTATTTCTCAATATTTCATTTTAATAATTTAACATTAAATTATCTTTTATGCAATTCAACTTTATTATTTACTATAATAAAATATAATTTTAATTCTGTTCCTTAATTTCAATTGTTGTTATTCCAAGAGCCAAAAACTGCATTTCCTCAACTTACAAAGTCAGAGCACAAGACACTTTCCATAGAAAACTTACGTAAAATAAAACAGAATGCATGCTCACCTTTTAACTAATTGACACGTGTCTAAAGTGCTTCAGATCAGTAACATGTGAGAGTACTGTTAATGTCTTTAAAGTTTAGTAAATATCATTAACTTCACTGGTGAGTTTTGTGACAGTGGTTGCAGCAGTAAATCTGCACATCAAAATGCAGGGTTTGGCAACAATCAAGCCCATTCTTGACATAATTTTCAGTGTCACTATGCCCCACTCTTAATTAATCATTTAGACTAACCTTTAGGCCAACGGGGGCAGGGGAATAAAGGTTTCTGCGAGGAGAAGCGCGCATTGTAACCCATAACGCATGACAGCGGATGCCTAAAGATGCAGTTGAGGAAGAAGCGAGAGCACACCTGCTCCTCTCCCGCAGCTTCTCCCCCGATCCCCCAGGATCTCGCCGCCCGGGGGCAGGGCTGCGGGCGTGCACCCTGGCAGGGGGAGCCGCCCTTCCCCTCGGGGGGCATTGCCGAGCGCCCCAGCAGGCTCCGGCCCGGCCCTGCAGAGAGGTCTCGCTCCTGCGGCCCCGGGGCTCGGACACTGGCGGCCGGAGCGGCGCCGGCAGCGACAGCCCCCGGCCGGACCCCTCCTGCGCCCGGGCTGCAGGCGGGGAAGGCCCGAGGCGGAGCGGGCTGGAAGCCACCCCGACCCCTTTCCCGGCCGCCTCTCACCTGTTTTGAAGACCAGCTGCTTGTCGTCGCTGCTGCCAAAGTGCCGGAGCATGGAGACGAAGAGGACCCCGCATGAGTTCTGAATGCCGAAGACGGCGCCGTTACACCACATGGAGGCCAGCATCACCACCCAGCCCCAGCCGCCCTCGGGGGGCTCCGGCACCGCAGCGCTCTCGGGGCAGCTCGGGCGCCTGGGGACCTCCTCCGCCGCCGCCCGCGGCTGGGCCCCGCTCTCGCCGCCCCCGGGGCACCACTCGCCGCCGTTCTCCCGCCGCGGCTCCTCGACCGCCGGCGGGCCGGGCAGGGGGGTCGCGGCGGCGGGGTCTCCCCCCGCGCCCTGCGGCTCCAGCTGCTCGCTCACCGGCGCCATCCCCGGAGCGGGCGAGAGACCCTCCAGGCGCGCCGCTCCCGCCTTCCTTCTCCTTCTTCTCCTCGCGACCTCTCGTCCCCCAGCCGCTTCAGCCCCTGATCGCAGGGGCTGCGGGCATCCTGCGGCGCTCGCTCTGCCTGTCCGCCCGCCGGTGTGCGGGACCGAGCGTAGCCAACACACACCCCCCTCTTCCCGCCGCGCCGCCGCCGCTTTATTTTAAAAGGGGGGCTCCCTCGGGGGCGTCAGCGACAAGAGCGCTTCCCTCCGCGCCGATTGGCCGCGGGAGGGGAGGAGGGAGGGAGGGGGCCGGGGAAAGGCAGGCGAAGCCACGCTCCTCTCCGGGCCCCCCCCACCTCGCCCGCTCTCCGGTGGAGGGGGTGGAGCGGGGCGGGACCGCGCCGTGTCGGCGGCGGTAGCGAGCGCACGGTGCGGCGGCCGCCCGGGGAGGGGGAGGCTGGAAGTCAGCGGTTAAGGGCCGCCGGGAAGGGGGCGGGAGGCGGGCGAGCCCCGAGCCTGCACACAGGTACCGCGCACTGCCCTCGGCCGGCAGAGCGGTAAACAAGCCGCTGGCCCCGCTCCGGGCCCTGCCCGCTCCCCACGAGGCAGGACAGCTGCGCCCTGCGCTGTCCCGCCCGAGCTGGGCCGGGGCGAAAGTCTGAAACTCCCGCCCCGGCCGTTTGCAAACAACAACGAGCTAAAGAGAAGCCGCCCCGCCGCACACCCACACCCACACACCCCCTCACACCCACACTCGCCGGCTCACGGCCCTGCCCAGCGCTCTCTGGCCTTTGCGGAGCTGCAACGCCCCGAGGGAAGGGCCCGGCTCCAGGGCCCTCGGGGCGGCAGCTGTCCACCTCCCCTTGGGACACCCTGTGCCAGGGGAGACCCTGCGGGAGCTGCTTCTGCCCAGCTGTCTTTCCTGCTTTTCAACAAAGGAAGATAAAGTTCTTGCTCCTACACACCTCTTGACATGTTTCCCATTTGCACGGAGGCATCAACTCTTGACATTCTCCACCAAGTCTTTGTCCAGAAGCTGTCTGTTGAGCTTTCTTACAAAAATTAAAGCTTCCTCCACCACAACATTACATTTTTTGAACAGTTACGACAGAGCAAACAAACCTTTTTTGGTTTCAGATTCAACCTTCATTGCATGTGTTAGCAACGATTAACTTAATTAAACTTTCAGTTGCATAGAAATAAACAAGGACAAAATCCAAGACTGGATCTTAATGTGACTGATCCAAGGGGTGATGGTTCCACAAACTCTTAGATATATTTCTAACTCTTACTGAGACTCCCCAGAAGGAGGTCCTGAATGGAAGCCTGTGAACTGAATGATGGAAAGTCAAATCAGCTTGAGGGAAGTGCCATGTATTTTTTCCATTTTGGACAGTGTCCAGTTAAGCTCAAGACTAATGCCCTCTCTACTTATTTTTTTCAAGGTAATATTTATATACTGCAATTTCATTTGCGTGTTTCCTATAAACACTACTGTGACTCCCCCACTTTTTAAGATAAAGGTTGTGTCTTTAGGAAAACCCATTGTGAACATATTGTGTGTAGCTTCCACTTTCGTGCATTTCTCAAAAAATATTCTATTTTCCAGTCATTAAGTTTCTTATACCCTGATTAGTATGAACAAATTATTTTCCCTTTCTCCTCACATTTGAGAATGCACAGTCAGAAAATCATATTTTCCAGTACATACTGTTTTTAAAAGTGATGTCTATGACTATTCTGAATGTTTCTTCAATATTCTGTACCTTGTTGTCCTATTGCTGTTTAGCTAAACTAAAAAAAAAAATATGTAGTATTTATATTTTAAAAAAAATTAAGCTTGTGGGGTCTTCCTTTACAGACCTTAACTAGGTATCTAGAGAAACTTTGTACCTCTTTGGTACATTCTGCTCCTCTCAACAGCTAAGCCTCTTCCCTTTTGAGAGAGGTCTCTCGAGATCTCAGCTATTTCCCTAATAGTTCCCAAGAACAAGAACAATAAAATCTCACTCTTCATAGTCAGATAATTTCCATAGAAGATGTACTTTTCAAACAGAACATGGGCAGGTTTGACTGCAGTTTGATTTCTGAAGTTTTTGATTACTGTTTTTTTGTAACCCAAAGATTCACAATAAAAGCACTGTTGTTTAAATTATTGCTATCAAAGAATTTTAGAAGTATTATTAAAAAAAAATAATACTAACTCTGGAATAGTATGTGAAAATAAAGCCACCTTTTTGGCTCTGCTGTTTGAGCCCTGTATGTTCACAAGAAAAACAGTTGAAAAGGAAAAAAGAAGTAAGATGAACATGAGATAATCACCATAAACAGTGAAAATAAAGAGGTTACATAAATATAGAAGATATACCTTCTATATAGATAACTGCATATGTTTGTTTCAGCTAAATTGTTGTTATAAGCAAAAAGAAAAATTCATAAAACCAACAGCAAAAAAGAGAGAAAAGTGGAAAAGTGGAAAAAAACAAGAGAGTATTGATAAGCTGAGAAATCTGATGTGAGGAAAGCCTTGGGTTTGTCCAAGATTCCTTCCTGTTTATGGTAATGTGCTTATTTTACATGTTTTATTAATACCCTACAGCTGATAACAAACAGCAATTGTGCACGCAAAAGACATAATGCTCTGCAACAAGCATCTGCTATGGTGGTACTTAGGCTGTGCCTATTTTAGGATCAATACATAAAAGACAATGCCAAAGGTGGAATTTGCCCTATCATTTGTGGTCTTTCAAAAGCCCCAGGGGCCAGGAAATGGCATCTTCTGCAACCCTATCTGAAATTCTAGCCAGCTCCCCATTAAACATTGACTCCCTCTCTCACAAGCTATTGAAAATAGACCAAGACTTCAGTAGCTCTCACATGCGGCATTTTCTGTGACCATAAAGAGTATTTAAATTGCGATGACATTAAAAAATTACCTATATTGTTGAAGCATGCTGTTAGTGACACACCAAGACAGCTCTTCCATAAACCATTTTATTTTTAAAGCTTTTCCAAGTCATGTAGTATTCCACAAAAGTAAAATGCACAGAATGCCGAGCCTGAAGATTACGTGTTCAGAGAGATTCATTCTCCCTTCTTCTGTTGATCTGATTAGAATTTGTACTGTAATCACTGAAAACAGCATGCCTACATCATCCAGAAAAAAAAAATAGGTCTTCAGTAAAATGCCTAACTTTACCACAAATTTTCAACAAGAAGTACAGTAGAAGCAAATCCAAGAAAGAAAAGAAGTATACAGAAAGGACATGAGGCTAATATAAAATCTTTTGGCCAGTTAGATTAATGCATGATACTAATGATTAAGCCTTTCTGTTCTTTAATTTTCAGCTAGTGTTATTAAGACACCTATTCAGCAGAAGGATTTGGACTTAGGTCAGAAAGATGAAATAAACAGGATAACCATTAAAACATTAAAACACAAAAACATATTAAATCCTATTCAGTAACCAGTGTTTATGCATCTCTCAGCCAGACAGGATGTTCTCCTGATGTTTCAGACTGGGCTCCAGCTGAGTCCTATGAACTACCAGGGCTGCATCTGACTGCTGAGCAGATGAGTCACATATTCAAAGGCAAAACCCACAGATTTTACTTGTTTACTGAGGGGAGTGTTGAAAGTGTCTAACCCAAATTTGATAATACCTACAGTAGAAGTTTTTAGACTGCTATTAGTTGTCAAGATATAGGTTCCCTCCTAATTCCACAACCAGTATGAGAAAGGGAAAGAAAGTAGACTACATGTCTAACTAGTGAAGCTAAGGTAAAGCAACACATCCACACTTCTGCATTTATTTAAAACACCAATTCCAGACTTAACATTTTCCTTTTTTAAGTTCACCTTATGGCTCAGGTCTGGCTCCTTTACAAATTAAACTCAGGTTTAGTTTAGTGAAGAGTGGATGGGACTTGACCAGCTGTTGTCTGGAATATGGTTGACACATAACTGCTACTGTTAAGGGTGAGCAAGTGAAAGAAAGTAGCACTACCGGTCAAAGACCCCTGCCCTTGCCAATCCCCAGCTGCACAAACCTAAATTTTTGATGTCAGACTTTTAGTGCAGGATTTTTCTAGCCTACCTTGTCATTGTCTCCACTGTGAACATCTGAACAGGGATGTCATCCATGGAGTGCTGGTAGGTAGGAACAGGGGCACAAATTACTTCAAACATTAACATTTATGATGAGATAAATGATAGTGAAGGAGCCCAGATGACTAGTTTAGATGTACAAGTGAGAACTCTAGACACCTACAATTTGGTGAAATTAGTCCCACCCGTGGGATATTAAGTTGAAGAACATCATAAGATAATTTTTATTCTGACCTCAAACATGGAATTTGTTTTAATCCTATTGCTAAATGAGGAAGCATGAAGAATACATTGTCCTAGCATGATCATTCACTTCTCTCTTGGCAGTGAAATAACTAACAGTACTGGCAACATTCTCACTCAACTTCAAAGTTAACATCTCTTTCAAATCAGCAGGAACTGCTTCAAGCCATTGTTTTAGGATGTCTTCAGGCTTGGATTGATATCACTGTGCAGGTCAAGTATTTCATATTGCATGCATTATCATAGGATCTAAGCACCTTGGAGTTCCTTCCCTTGCTTATGTAGATTTAATATCTTCTGGACCACCTTTGCAATCTCAAGATTGCAATTTCCAATTTTGTTTTCAACAAAAGTTTGAAGCATCTGAGAAGCAAATGTTTTTCCAAATCAACCAAATTAGATTGTTGTCTAGAAGCAGATTTTAGCTGGTTGCTCAGTGGCCACTCAGTTAACTTTTCAGACTGCTAAAAGCTGAAAAATTAAAAAACTACTACCTCTGACATTACTATCTGGAATGAAAAACAACCAAGAATAGAAGTGGCACTAATCTTGCTCACTTGATTTTTAAGAATTCTAATGTCTATGGAAGTTAAATTAACTTTGTTAATCACTGTGGTCCATTTGTCCCTTTGAAAATGTTTCTTTATTAAAGGCTATGGGAAGGGCTAGAAAGTGGTAGTGGCCCCATTTCATGGTATGATTCACAGCACTGTCGGCATTTTACTTACTAGGTAAGCAAAATTGTGTATCTAAGTGAGTCAATTCAAATATTAAGGCATATGAAAACTGTTAACAAAGTCTTCCATGTAAAAAGTCTACTTGCCTTTGCAAATTGAACAGATTTGCACTGAGAAATACAACATTTTAAAAAAACTGAATTTTAAGACTGTTATAGCAGTACTGAATACAGCAAAGAATAGTTTCAAGCTGTACATATTTGCATGAAAGTATTTAAACTATATCCGACAATAAATATATGGTAAATAATGTCATGCATCTACCTTGCAGCTGTTATAGAAGGGCTTAATTCCATTCTGTTTTTCCTACTCAGAAAGAGTTTCTTTAATATGTGAAAGATTAACAAACATTCTCTTTTTTCCTTGTTTTTTCATTCTAAATTATTGTTGTCAGTCTACATCTACTTTTTAACTATCATCTGAAATCCTGAATTTGAAGTTGGATATTACACAAGAAAAATCCAATCTTTCACAGGTCAGTAAAAAGAAAAATTACATACCCTCTTTGGTTCACTTTTTTACAATTGATAGATTATTTAACACACAATTCATCCAATGTATGGTAATATGGGTAAAATAGATTTCAACAAAGGTGTGTGAAAATGCAACATTAATTTGCAATGACTGTATTTTGTGAAGTAAACATAGCAATTCTTGTTAGCACCATTAAATACCTCCTCTCTTTCAAAAGCAGAATTAAATTAATCTTTCTATTGATAGGGATTTTTTAAAAGTTATATAAATACTGTATCAGTGGACTTCATCTAAATATGTATTTACTTTGTGGTTAAGTAAAAATATACAACTTGTTCAAAAGTAAGCACATTCATAGGCCCTGCACTTTCTGTATATACTCTGATAAAATCCATCCCTATCAGATTAATGGAATAACCATTTCTTTACATACAAAAATAAAATAAATTAGTACAGAAATATTTATAGTATAGCATATATTCACACAAACCTATTTCATTAAGGAATCCTAAATTGCCCTCCCTATTACTTAGGCTGAGCAAGACAATGTGCTACCCCTGGCCAGCCTCACCCCCATGAGGAGTACATGGTTACCTTATAGCTGGTCATTCGTAGTGCAGCATTTATTTGAAAGCCAGATGTGAATCATTCAGGTTCAGTGGCTCCCAGGTGCTCCTTGTCCTCCCTCTGAAACAGCATTTTTCATAACTCGAGAGATACACATAGACTAAGATTCCTCTCTGGGAATCCTAGATGTATTCCCTAATATAGATAAAATTAATAGTCAATTTTTTTATCATCAATACAATCTTCCCAATTATTTAAAATAAAGACTATGTAAAGATTTTGAATTACAGAAGCTTCTGATCACAGCACTGTGACATAACAGATGTAGTATTCATTTTCAGGCAGAATTATCCAGTATATAAAAGGTCTAACCATTTAGGGGTCTCTTTGTGTCTTATATTTTAGTTAGAAACAGTTTGAAGAAAACACTTTCCTCCTTCTCTCATTAGGGTGAAATCAAGGTCATCTTATTTAAACTCCCTGGGATAGTAATATTTAAAATGAAATTACACTCTACCTAATTATTTTACTAAAACCCTTCAACTCCTGTAAGCTCTTCAAGTAACATCTAAACCTTTAAGAAGTTGCCAGCTGTTTGAATAATACAGTACACAGAGAACCACCCTCTGAGGGAAAGCTTGCATGTTCAAATGATAAGACAATATAAAACCAAGCTACTTAAACCCACATGAATAATTCTCAGAGACCTAGAAACCTGATTTATAACCATGCACAGGCAGTGCTCTCGTCATTCCACAATTTACTTAGCTGGAATTTACTGAAGGATACCACTAACAGGGTTTTATAATTAATAAGACTAAATTATGTACAATTCTTCTATTTGAGGTAAATTTGCTATGAAGAATAACACTATTAATCTTTAAATCATATCAGGTTTCCGAATTATCAAAATATGCCTCATATTCCCACTAAGAAAGCCACCCTGACATAAGGAGGTGATCTTAAAAATAACCTGGGACCCTTAGTTTTACAGAAAGAATGTTTGCTGACCTTTAGGGACCCACTTTGTTCCCAGACATTGTAACTTGGTAGTTCCTTTGATCTTAAGACATTTTTCTAACTGCATTTCTGCAGGACATTTGATGTGCTGCTGCCAGTCAGTAGAAAAGCAGGAAGTAAAAGTAGTACCAACCCTTTCTTATATATACCATTACATATCCATATGGAAAAAGTTGAGCAAGAAGAAAAGTAATGATTCTCACAAAGAACTATTTACATATGAATTATTATGGAGTAAAAACAGACCTTTAAGTTGTATTTGCACATGAATTATTGTGGGCTTACTAGAGCATATTAACTTGAGACCATCTTTTACTTTATGCAATCTAATAACTTGCACCCACATAGCAAATGGGAATAGTTAACCTGGTGCCAAATCTCATTATAGAAACCCTTGTTAAAACCCTGCTCACCTGTATATATCCAGCTTCCTAGCTTCTTTTCTCCTTGGGAAAAAATAAAGTTCTTTATTCAGTGTTAGAAGTGTTGACCCACTCTAATTTAAATACAATTAGCAAGATTGTTACACAGGTTGTAGTTGCCAGATCTTTATGGCTGGTAATACCTCTGCCAAAGTACACACTTTGCAGGACTATTGGGTGGAAAAAGCAGGTTTTCAGTTCTGTAATGAATCCAAGCATAGCCTGGAACTACAGACACTTACAAAAAAACCCAGCCTTGTGTTTGACTTCAGCTTTCACAGTAGGACTGATACTCTAGGGAAACCTCCAAAGGGATCTGAGTGGAACTTTTCCCATTTTGCTTTTCCTGATGTGCAGGATCAGTGTGAGAGAGCTAGACTTTTTTCTAGTCAAGATGTGTGCTTCTTGTCAAGATGAGATGCCACTCTCTTTTTGGAGAGCAATATATGAGGAGATATTAACTGGAAGCACTAGTTGCCACAGGAGGCTTGATGTCTGTTCTCTCATTAGACATCAGCTTACTCTGGTTTTATCCAAACTCCATCTCCCACATGTCAAAGCTCTGCTGATGCAGAGGGACAGTGTTCCTAACTCTGGATTTCTCAAGCAAATTGCCAGGTGCAGACCCATGTATAACTCAATTTTCACTACCATGAGCCTCTTCTCTCTCCTAACCCCAAACCAACCCTCTTAATTACCTGGATGAATTCCCCCTGCTCTTTCCTAATAACATGGTTTCGTAAGAACAGTTTTCAGAAACAAGTTTGATGTTAAAGCAATGAGCACAGGCTTAAAGCAAGAATTTCTTACCCATTAACATGTAAGAGTTACAGGTTTGTTTGTTTTTTAAACAAACATTTGAACACAGTCCTTGTAGTCTGCCTAAACTATTCACCAACAGCAAATCCTGGCCTTCCTTTGGAGCCTGAGGCCAGACAGCCCCTCCAGACTTCTGCTTCAACTGGCTTGTTTCTGGTGGCCCAGACTCTCCCTCACTCAAGGAAACTTTCTTTTCTGATAATGAGAAGGCTTTTAACTCAGGGTGTCACAGAGGACAGGCCACTAAGGACAGAAACACAAGGGCAGACTTTGCACACTTCTGGTCTGTGTACAGTAGCTTGGGAAAGGAGCTTGAGTTAAAAACTGTTACACTCTCAGCCTAGGAATGAATTCTCTCATTATATTTGGGTGGGATCAGTACAACTGGAAAGTGAAACACAGTATTTCAATCAGTTTCAAATATTAAGTGTTTAAAAGTAAACCTGGCTTCTTGGCAGGACCCCTAGTACCTCTTCCAATAATTTTCCTTTTTTCCTCCCTTCAGCCCTCAGTCTTACGTCAGGACAACTAAACTTTGAGCCACGTAAAGCTAGATAAAGCTTGCTTCATATCCTATTTATGCTTCTCCAGGAAAAAAGGTCACCGGAAATTATTTAAGGAATTTTTTCCCCCCACACTTACTGAGAACTTCTGTACCCCCTTCTGGCCCAGTCATTTCTGTAATGTCAGCTTGGACCCCCTTCTAAACTTCTAAACGCCTCTTCCTCCCTACATTGGGAGTTACCAGTCCTGAGACATAAAACTCACAACATTCCCTAAATAACACATTGTAGTTAGCCCAACAGAGCCATTTCAGTGTGAAAATGAAACAGAAATTCAGGCAAGGGAAAGGAAAATATCAATGCATTTGCCCATTAATCATTAATCATTGTTCTGTCTTGCTGACTTTTTACATCATTCCTGATGCTTTTCAATTTTACAGTAAAGAACCTAACCCAAGTTTACATTGATTTTTCTGCAGCAGTCCTCTATGGGAAACTCCTTCAGAAGTCTGTAATTTAATACATATATTACCAGCACCTGCAGGCTCTTTTTCTTTATTTTTTTTTCCTTCTGAAATGAAATGGGTCATTTCCCATAGATTTGTAACGGCGGGAAACACCATTTTGTAGCAGCTTTAATTTCAGCTTTCCATGTCAATGCACCTCAGAAGCATTTGATGTGACAGAAAACGTCCCCAAAGCAATGTAGATTCTGCAATACCATTAAAACAGGACCAAAAGTTCATGTGCTGCTATTTGGACTAGCAAAACAGAGTTAACTGCTGGCTGAACAGAACAGTGTTAAGTTCTTTCCTCCTTAAGGTATGACAACACTGATTTCACACTCTGAGTAGCTCTGGTATCTGATTTGGTAGTAGCTGACAGGAAATCTGAACGCAATTTCCAGGCGTGTTTTATGCTCAATGAAACGTTATGGAGACTCAGCTACTGCAAACTCCTCTTTCTGTACGCCCCCAAGGATCTCTTCTAAAGCAGGAATTGCCATCTGCTGGCTAAGCCGGGAATGGGCTTTGTCCGCAATTCATTGCTACATCTCCCTGACTAAATTTGGAAATGGATTTGAGCAGAGGAGACGGTGCCACTGTCAGCTGAGCCTACCCGCGGGACAGAAGTACGTGCATACTTCTCCAGCCCATGCTGGAAAAGGAGGGGGAAAAACTGTAGAGGAAGAAATGAATTTGGCGGATCTACGATGCTGAAGTATTGATTATAAAATAGATGGTAAAATAGTTTTCATCTGGAAATGACATTTTAATTTTTATACTTTTGAGTGACAAAAAGAGAATGTAGGGGAAACAAAACTCTTGCTGCTGGGAGAAGGCTAAGTCTCTGAAAATTTCTGTTTCCAAATAAGAGCTGCTTAGAGGCAGCAAGGGAGGTGCCACAGTAATCCCTGCCCATTCTCAATCAAAATCCTGTATAGCACAGCACAGTAATCCCCCGAGTCTCTTCTCTCATCTGCTTTTTCATAGCTGTGACTTTTTATATCCCAAGCTCTTCTATCTCCAAACTCCTTTCACAAGCCACCTCCCAAACTGAGTCAAAACATTTATCCACATTCTTTCAATCCAGAACCCCTCACATTTTTCATCTTCTTTTCCATCCTTCCTTAAGTTTTCTATTCTAGAAAGTCTTCCTCCTTTTCCCCTAACTCTTCATGTAGGCACAGACCATTCCACTGCACAGCTGGCTTGTAAAGAAGTAAAGTAGTAACTTCCTCTTAGTATTCCCCAGTCTAGTGGAGCTATGATAAATGGAGTTCTTCCTATCACTCATATTTTCTAGTAGGAGTTCCATAGTTTAAATGCTTGTGTTAAAAAATTACTTTTGGGAAAGGAAGTGTTTAAATCATGTCCCCTCAGACGAAAAGGACACTTGATGCTAATTGTGTAGTAGTTTTTCACCTTGTGATGTAGGTGGAAATTCAAAACCTGTAGAAGTAAAAGTGTCGAAGTAAAGCATTATGCTTTTAATAAACCTAATTTCTTTATCTTCAACTTACAAAAGGGTAAGACTGATATTTGCATTATTGCCAATGTTATACCAAATATAAAGGTATGAATATTTCAATGGTGACAAATTAACTTTCTCCTTTCCCCAGAGTTTTTATACAATGGGAAGTTTGGCCTTTTTATTCTGACTTGGAACAACATAAAGTCTGCAAATATTGTGATTCTGTGAAATTCAATTTTTCCAACAGCTTATTTTTCTCATGGACTGACTATGAAACAGGAGTGTGTTTGTTTGGAAAAGGAAGGTTCCTGTCACTTGAACTCATTCATCTTGGTGATATCTTTATTCACACAACTGCTAAACTTTAGTGATCTCTTTGAGATCTCTCCCTCAGCAGGAAGTGAGAGTAGCAGTGAGTTCACCGAGATATTCTGGCCCATGGAAGCTGGATGTATCCCACACCCAAACTATCGATCTAAAACAACAAACCATCTTAATCATGTACAAACCATCTTAATCACGTAAGTACTTACTTCTTGGCATGTGCAAAACACAAAGGAGGGGTAACATTCCCAAACAAAGAGGAATGCCTGTTCTCATTAAGTGTTTCCCTCAACACAGGGAAAACAAGGAGCAAAACTGAATTCAATACTCTTCTGCAATGCATGGTTGCAAGTAAACAGGAGAGCTTGAAGGACAAGGTCTTAAAGCTTGTTTGTTTTATAAGTAGAAGCTACCACCATTCAGGAAATCCATGTTCAGTCTCTGAACAAGTCTCCAAGTCAAGTGTCTGGTTCAGTGTCCAAGAGGGGACATGGAAAACCAGCTAGTTTATGATTTCAGTCACCTGGCTTTTATTGTGAGAAAACACTTCTGCTATTGCCTTGTCTTAATAATTTGGCTCTTCTTTCTTAACATTCATTTCTTTTGCTGACAGAATTGGGCCCATGGAAACTAGCTCTTTACCTACTAGGTTGAAAAGTTCATCCTGTTCTACTTTTTAATAGAACAGCAAAACTTCCCTGTAAACTCAGCTCCCAGAATTGATTACAACCCTAGTAAAGCTGGCTCTGACCAAATGTTGGCACCATTTTCATAAACCACAAGTTTTGACAAGCTTTTTCCTTCTTCTCTGCTAGCATTTAATACATCTTTTTCTCCAAGCATACCAGTCAGGTGTCATAAATCTGCCACAAGCATGAATCCCTAAAGAAGCAAGAATTACCTTTGACAGAATATCATGCATGAAATCATCTTTAGGGTAGGTTTATTGTGCCCTTTGCACCTCACATGCTGAAAAAGAATTTCACCTTTCACTTATTCATAATATTCCTTTAACTATACTTTTTCCTTAACATGGACAGTTTTGTCTACACATACTTAAACCTTTCAGTCGCTTAACCACACAGGCCACAGAATACATTTCCCTCCAGGAACTGAAAGAAAAGTAGCTAAGAACCTAGTTATTAGGTTCTTATAACTAAAGTATAATAGTTACATTCTTAACTAATATAACTAGTAATATTAGTTAATATAACTAATTATAGTTACAATAAACAGCTATTTCATCCTGAAAACAGTAACATAGATAATGCAATCTAAATGAAATTTAAAGCATATTTCATAGCTGGAGAAAATAACTAAATCTGCCATCCAATATTTGAGGCTCATGATAAGATGTAGCATTAGCTTTCCAAGCAAAACATGCATGAAGTATTTCTAATCATGTTCAGACTAGAACAAGTCCAACTTAATTTTTTATTCAAGTTCATTAAACAAAATCACTTAATGCAGCTCAAAAAATTCTTGTTCCTAGCATTGCTCCATAGCATCAGAGGGAAAAGATGTTTATTGAGAAATCTTCATAGTGGAAAAAATGCTTCCAGTTAGACCAGAAACCACATAGGGAGTTTTGTCAGAAGGTTACTCCTGATCAGCAGGAGAAGTTTCCTGAATATTATTTTGAAGGCTGCCCCTTAAAACCAATCTGGACCAATTTCTTCATGTTTTGCTAAGAATGGCACAGAGATAACCTAGCATCTTTCTTACAACTGGTGTTGGTCTTTGTTAAAATAGCTCAGCATTTCTGAGAGGTTTTCTTTGCAAAGAAAATTAAGAACCATCAGTGATTCCACCTGAGTCAACTTTTCCCGACCAAGTGACGCTGACAGCTGTGCCAGCTCCACCACAGCAGAGACAGTAAAGGCTTCAGCCACAGGAAGGTACATGGAAACCACAAAGAGAGACCACACCAACAAGGAATTCATTACTTCCACATTTTATCTTTGTTCCCAAAGCAAATAAGTTTGGTTAACCTTTGCTATCACATCTGTAAAATGGTGTTAAAAGAGACCATCCCAAGGAAAGCTGTTATGAAGCTTACTGGCAAATAGAGGTCCCAAACCCAATTAATTTCCTTAAAAGCAAACTCAAAACTGTAATAATTCTCAAACTTGGACACTGTCTTACAAATACTGCTGTAAGCAACAACTCAAGTAGCATGAGTTCCCTTATATATCTCCCATCCTCCAGCCTTTTGCTGCCTCCCCAGTGCAGCAGTGCACATCCAGTTGTGCTGTAAGCCAGATCAGGGAGCTGATCCAGGCTTCAAAGCAAAGCACAGCCCCTTCCCTCTCCCCCACCTGCCTTTTCAAGTGAATTCAATGCCCTGACCTGATTGCCAGTCCCACAAACAGCTGCACCTTCCTAACTCCTTATGTCAGCATTGCTGCTGCACTCCCCACGTGGTGTTATCTATAAAGTGTTTGGTTTGTGGGTTTATTTGGTTTTTTAAAGAAATAATGTTATGTATGACCTACTGCCTCTGGAGAAGGCTAATGACAGGAAGGGTGGGTATCCCACTCTGTCTGGAAGGAAAGAGAGAAGTGCCCAGCAGTTACCAGGTCTCTGAATCTTTCTTCAAGTGAGCCTTTCTGCACAGCCCTGAAGAGGTGAGCATCTGAAATACAAAGAGAAACCCCTCACCCATCAACTACAGAACACATTTGAGTTGTAATACTGTTTTCCCTACAATATCCTGCAAGTCCTTAGGTATTTCAAGTATGTTCAGAGAAGACAGGAAAAAAAAAAGAAAAAAAAGTAAAGCATCTACAAACTTCTTTTCATAACATAATACATAAACTTTAACATTTCTTTCAATAACCCCGTTGAGCAAGGAATTATTCCTCTGTGCAAAATAAGCCAACAGGAGATGAAATCCATTGCCTTTTATTAATTAAAATCTCATTACTGTTTATTGGCATGTTGCAAGTGCCCTTGGAGACCCTCATAAATTCTTCATAATAATCTATTTTCAACTGAAAAAAAAAAATTTAAATGGCAGCAATGGCAGGTGAGTGCAAGTTCTACATCACAGTCTTTGCAGCGCTCTGTCCCAAGACAGACTCCCTGATACAGCAGCTGTGACTGCCCATCTTTGGCAGTGACTCACACCAAACAGGTGAGAGACTCATAAGAACTTGAATGCTTCGAGATGTTTGGGGTGAATTTATACTGTCCAATATCTCACATTTCTTTGTTGCATTTGGGAGACTAGTTTCTGTCACACACGAGAACATGACATACCAGGGGAGAGAGGAGACATTTTGCTTGACTATTCCTCCTCCTCACTTCTGTGGTCCCTTCCTCACCTTCTTCCAGAGGAGAGAGCGACTTCCAGGCCAAGGAGCTTGGTTGCCACTGGAGATAAACATTAGCAAATTGCAATCAAAGCTGAAAAGATGCAAATACTCATGGACTTCTTTGGGTTAGGAAAACGGGGAGCCTGTTTTAGTTCAAGGAACTTGCATTTATCTGAAAAACAAGTGGAGAGGGAAAGGGGTTTTAAACTATCTTTTGGCAACAGACGATCTTGGGCATACTGCTGCATCAGTAATTCTCCTGCCTAGAGGCCAGCAGCAGAGATCAATCGTTTAATTTTGTGCATTTAAAAGGGGAAGAAATAATGCCAGTACCTAAAGCAGCCTTAGAATTGATCACAGAGCTCTGCCTTATGTGACAGCCCTTTCACTGCATGCCTGCTGAGAGCTGCCTTCTCCAGGGAATACATCTAAATGCTGGGAAAGAGGGAGAAAAACTTGGATTCTGAAGTTCACCTTATTTTGCATTGCAGCATTGTATATGCGAAAACTACAGTTTATTGTGCATAAACAATACAAGACAAGAAACTCAACTTCTTGCCAGTGGAAGAAGGCAAACAGTGGAAAAAGGGCACTGCAGATCTGTCATGTTTGTTTTGGAGGCTGTGAGGGTGAAAGGAGTCAAGAGGAACAAATTGCAACAATCAAAACAGAAGAGAGGCCCTATATGGGCATACTTCAGGATCGTGGATGGAGTGAGAAAACAGATTTCATAGGTGTGGTGTTGCATCACAGAAAGAATTATGGGATTATCAAGGCGGAAAGTTGGAAGAAAATGAGATTCTGTCATTAACCATGCATACTCCCTGTTAACTTCTACTAAAAACTTTGTGTCTACTTCCCCTGAATTACTTTGCACTTATCTTAGAGAAGCAGAGTGGGGGGGAAGATCAAGTAAACAGAGTATCACCAAAAGTCGAACAAAACAAGAAATGAAGAAGAGATGCCTTAGAAATGTCTTGATCAGAGAACATCTGCTGTGCTCACTGACTGCCTTGAGTAGATTATGCCCATGTTATTTAGGACAAATTTAAATCCCAGATTACTTACAAATTTTTCACTATGTTCTGTAAAGGTTCCTATATAGTGTTAGTTATATTCCTAACTTGAAACATTCATCCATTTAGAAAGGCAATCCTACAGAGACTTCACATTCATCAGCCTCATGTCTCCTTCCTTTGTATATTTTTAGGAAACCTGATTGTGATGCAACTGACCCATTTCTCAGCTATGTTTTTGGATTGCATCTGGGATGTGTCAGTACTGCTAGAGGCACTTTAGCAAAGTTCAGAGGGAGGAGATAAATTGCACTGGGGAGCAGGGGAGAACTCTGCACCATGTGTAATACACATGTTAACATGTATTATGTATGGCTATGTTATATATATTATGCACAGCTAACATTTTCCACTTTCTTCTCTTTAATAATGAAAACATCTCTAACAGAGTTCTGCTCTAGTCTCCTTACCCTGTTCCTCCCTTATATCAGATAGCATCTAGAATAAGCCTTTTTTCCCCTGGCTGAAGGATGCAGCAGTCAGTGTGACACTCGATGTGTCTGCCATGTCCTCTTTTCATGCTCTTTTCTAACCCTCTCCAGCTGCAACCAAGCAAATGGTGGAGGGAAACCTTCACAATCAGACCCAGAAAGCACTTACTGAAAACAAATAATGTTGCTAAGGAACTGTAAAGATAAGCTCAAACCTACCAAACCCAGGAAGAGAGTTCATATGCTCTTTTCAAACACACACTACCCATTGCTCTCATTACTTGGTCTGTCACATTATACTAACAGAGAGCTAAAGCTGTGATTATGTGCATCCAGGACAGATACCCAAAAATGTGGGAATCCCAAGGTTTCAGCAGGTTTCAGCACTCGGTATCTACCTTTCTTCCTACTTTTTATAATTCCACCACACCTAAAAAAAGCCAAAAATACTTAAACTGCAGGTAGGCTGTATATTATACGTGTCTCATCAGTTATGACAGGAGCCTGGTTAACAGTAGCAGTAAAGCCACAAGCAGCACAACTGGGAAGCATCAGCACAGAGACCAGGGGTCTAGAGAAGGCACAAATTTTACCCTCCTTGCCCTTGCCATCCTGCCAACTAGACTAAAGAGAGTGTGGGCTTGACTATTTGCAACTTCACCTTCCTGCACAGGCACAGCCTCAGGAGCCACGCTTTGCCCACATGTATTTGCTTCAAACCAGAGTTATTACTAGGCTCAGCCCATAAATAAAGCTGACTCCTGTGTGCCAGGAGGTGGGAAGGTGAAAGCCAGAGGAAAGGGATGAACAAGCCTGTTATGCCTTGCCTATGCCAGGCAACCCCTGAGGCCATATTTAGGTGTTTTCAGAGCCTGGTGAGCTCTGGAAGCAAGGAGCAATTGAGGTAGAGCAAGCACCTTTCATCAGCTGCCCTTTGAGTACTGCACGTTCTGTTCCTAACGCACGCAGCTACAGAGAAATTTCCCTACACTTTGAAAAAATCTGGGAAATAAGAGCATTCTACTTGAAAGGTTATATTTAGCCCTCCTATCACCACTCACCTCGAATTAAATCAGATACTGGGAATACAGCCATTGCCTATGGAGCAGCTATGTGGTTGTACCTGCTGAACCCCTGAAATCGCATCAGCCACCAGCCTTGTGGCTTTATCAGTGTTTCACAGCAAGGCTGAAACTTCTCCAAAGGGTGTCAGTTGATCAGGGCTGTTCCTTTCTCTTATGAATAACAAGAGAGCATTTCCACTTCACACTCAAAATTTTGCACCAAAATGGCACTACTTTGAGTAATACAAAGTATCTATCAGAAATATAGTAAGTTTTAATCCTTGCTAACAATAAAACCTGAAGGTGATTGGCATGAAAAAGCATAACCTAAATATCTTTGCCTCATATATCTAACACATTCTGTCTCCCATGTAACTGTGTTTTACCAGTACAAAAAGATATGTATTAAAGGGCATTCAAACAAACAGGGTACTCACACAAACAGCCACAGGTCAGAGACACCAAGCACTTCAAATTCCACCTGCAAAGGGCTAATAAATGCACCTGGGTTCTCCCCACTGACTGATTTCCTATGCTCCAGGACTTCTCACCCCCTGAAGCTTTAAGTAACCATACTCAGGTGTTGGAAGGTGCAGTAGCCCTAACCTGTCCAAAGCTCCTCTTCATACAAGGAGCAAACCAGCAACAGCATTAAAAAACCCCACACCAGGATACAACAGCTTCTCTCTGAGGGCTCCTGCTGAACAAGTTACACTTTTTACTTTAAGAGGTGACAGGATTATAGATGGTCTACATTACTGCTAAAAAGTAAAGTTTTAAAATCCAACTTAAGCACCAAAATTAGCTTCCAAATTAGGAAAATCTTGAAAATTACAGTCTTTTAAACTATGGGCATGCTTTTATGACTTTATAGTATTTTGCTATTACTTCTACAACTCAAACCTTGTAAAAGACAGCATTGCCTGCTAATATGGTTCTTCTACAGTTTTCAGACAAAAGCCTAGTGATTTGTACTTCAGAAAGATACAGTGGGAAATACAAATTTGAAGAAGTTTATGGAATCAATTTCTCACATGGTTATAGATCAGAGAGTTTGGGGAGAGCCATGCAAATACATTGATGATAAATATGTTTGTGCCCGCCAAATGAACCCAAACTTTTAAAACCCTTCCTTTTTCACACTACAAATTTTATCAAATGAGCACTGCAAGAATGTCATGGGTGGCATTTGCTCAGCTGCAGCTACAGCTCAGCCCTCCCATAAGGAAAGCAAAGCTGCCCAACAACTTCCATCCAGGATGCAGAAGACAATTGAAAATAACAAACCACCTATTTCTGATGTGACACTTCAGCTGATTAGAAAACTAGCAAGAAAAGTATTAAAAACATAAGTAGGATGAGCAAGTTTGTTGTGTTCATGGTAATGTGTGTATACTTCTATAACAATTATGCTTAAAGGGTAGAGAAACAGCTTCCAAAGAGACAATCAGAATTTAAAAAACCTAGGTTTTTTCAGTGTGTTCCAAAACCAGAACACTATACCAAAGTCTCATTAAACTCTTAAACTCTCAGCCCTGTTATACAAGTCTAGCTGAGTCTGCACTAACTCATGAGCACAAAACTGGGAGGAAAGCAGGGTACGAAGAAAAAATATCTGAAAAAATTGACCTTTAGTGGTTGCTTCACATATTTCCATTCTGGGCACAAATCAGGCAGCAAAGATTGAAATTCAACCTGTAAAGGTTTCATTTATGCCTAAAGTAAATATCAGGTACTTTGCTACCATGGTGATGACCACAGTAAAAAGCACCTTAAGCACTCCCACTTCTGCCAGTGCAATAGTCAGAAGCAAAGCCTGGCCATCACACGTGCATTCAGCTCACACTTCAGAAAATGTATTGAACGTTGCAGTTGTGCAAAGCCTGAAATACATGAACAATAAATGAACAGAAAAGTTGTTCATTTATTGTGGTATTTATATATCATTTATTATAATATTATGCAGATAATATTATGCACATTCATTGCTCTGGTCTTGCACAGAATGTGTAAGGACTGATCTAGGGCTCCCAAGAAAACAGCAATAAAACTAAAGTTTATTACTTCTTATATAAAGTATAGGAATGGGGGGAAGGGAACCTCAATCCATCCCACTCTGACTGGATTGATGCCCAAGAGAGGCCCAAAGCCTGGAGAGGGATTGCAGATCAGCAGGAGAGCACTTGAAGGGCAGCACAGAGGTATTTAAGCCTCTCCCACCAGCAAGTTGCTTCATTGGAGACACAGTTTAAATGCCTCTATGTTAAAAGCACAAAGCATGGGGAATATTAGGAAGAAATTCTTCTGTGTGTGCCTGGTAAGGCACTGGAACAGGTTGTTGAGAGAAGCTGGGGATGCCCCATCCCTGGAAGTGTTCAAGTTGGGTACTTGACTCAAGTGTTCAGGTTGGATGAGGCCTTGAGCAGCCTGGTCCAGTAGAAAATGTCCCTCCTCATGACAAGGGGGTTGGAACCAGATGAATTTTAAAATTTTAAAACCATTCAAATTCACTCTGTGAAACTGAACAGGAAATGAGTCACCTGTTTGACTCCCACATATTGCTAATACCAAGAAACAAACACTCAGCTTTGGAGAACTAAGAAAATTTTATCTTTTTTTTTTTAATTTTAAATAACCCAGCTCCATGTTAAAGCTCAATACCCCAATGTTCCCTTTAAAATAACAAAGTATTAGAAAGTTTTTTTGCTACAAAACTAAACCTAACAGCAGCTCAATCTTTAATGTCTGACAATTTATATTACAACATATATTCTAAATTTGAAAGTACAAGGAGTTTTCAAAGCTGTCCCAGACTATCAAGCTGACTTTGACTTTTTGGGAGTAGCCACACCATCTTCAGCTGATTTCTCTGCTGGC
Source organism: Taeniopygia guttata (assembly GCF_048771995.1). Lineage (NCBI taxonomy): Eukaryota > Metazoa > Chordata > Aves > Passeriformes > Estrildidae > Taeniopygia > Taeniopygia guttata. The sequence goes on along the minus strand of NC_133027.1, from coordinate 47,269,124 downwards.
CTCTTTTTTAAGCCTTTCATTTTCCGTGTCTGCAGTTTACTAAGATCTTGCTTCTGCATGTGGATTCGACCATAAGTTGTACCAAGCACATCATGGGAGATATTCTTTTTCTTCTTGGGCTGTAAGGGAAGAACAATGTTAATATTTCTGAGTACAATCCCAGGAGCTCTGGTGAGAAGTACCCAAAAGTAAGGCCTCATACATTGGCTGGAGAGACTAAGATTTGTGCTGTGTGTTCTGTGTGCTTCTAGAGCAGAGCCTGGCTGCCAGCTGAGCACCACAGAAGTACTGTGGCCCCAGGAATGTCAGCTGGCCTCGGTGAAAGTAAGCTCTGGTCAAACACACAGCAAGTCTGAAAACAATGCCCTTCCCAAGGTACATACCTTCAGGCCTTTTGGCTGTTTCAGAGACAGCTTATAAAGGTCATCTGAGGCTAAATGTGTCCTCCTCATAACCAGATCTAATGAAGGTCCCATCTCTTCCAGTTCAATTCTGGGTATTTTACAGCCAGATTTCTTCAGAAGCACTCTAGGAGGAGAAAACCAACCCAAATCAACATTGTCTCCTGTGCTAGAGATGTATCCATCTCCTTAACAGGTTCAATCCTGCAGTTCAAAATACTAATAAATCAACTGCTACCACTAATTCTATCATTGGGAAAGGCATCCATCAATAACAATTTATAATAAATTAGTCCCATTACAATTTGAACACATCCAAAATATGACCTAGCTAATGTAGTTTGTTTTTGTTTTTGTTTTTTTTTAACATGACCAGTATAATCAGCATCACTTTTAAAATTCAGCCCCAGTACCCTGAAATCCATATTACTTTTCAAAATCAAAACAGTACCCTGGGTATGATTAGACATAAAAATATTCACTATAATTTATAGCAAAATAACCTGAGCACTTATCTGAAGAAAGTGTTTTGGTTCTTTGTTTTTAAGAATGAGGCTGATTAAAATGATTTTGTATTAATAGAAATCAAAATCACATTGAACACAAGCTATGAATGTTCACAGTCTCCTAAGGCAGGGAGTGACTGTGAGGGTGAACACCAATGCAACAAGAAAGATATCCTTGTCCTGCCTTTTGCTGGTTTATCTTGTGCAGCCTATCTCCTGTTGTTCCCTGGCAAACACCTAAATGAAGAGCTGTAGAAATCAGCCTCAGAACAGACTAAGGCCATCTAGACTAAGGCAGCACCCAGAATTCACTAAGTTAATTCACACCACCTTACCAGCCGAGCCATATGAAAGAGCAATCCTGAGCCAGGAGGAGCTCGACAAGGAAGGAGGCAGCAGACCTAGGGCTCAAGTGCTTGTCTTCTGCTGTACAAATTACACTGGAGCACCTCTACACATAGCATGTTCTAAATGCAGCTCAAGCCAGTTCAATTTCACAACTACAGATTAAAGTTGATAAGTGTACCAAATCCCAGACAAACAGATAAAATAGATACTCACTTGTAGCTTCTCATGTAAATTTTCCCATCTACAGCTGTGAAATGCAGAACGTACTCTAAACCAGCCAGACGAATACTGGGCACAGTGGGACCTCTGAAGAAATCTGAGAGAGTATTTAAAAGGAAAAAATGGCATGTTTCTTGGCTGAAAATAAAACCAACAGATACCTGTAACAAATTGGTGATGTGATATGGGCCCATTTTGAAACAGGAATCTCACAAAAAAAACCCTACTTAAAACTGCAGCTTGGCCAATACACAGGACAGAAATTTAACATCGCAGATTTTGATGTGCACTGGTGAATCCAAATGTATGTGGATATCCTGACAGGAGTACAGTGACTTCCAGAGATAATTTTGCAGGAATATACATACTTCCTATACACAAGTGTATGGAAAAGAGCAAATACACTTTCAGAGAAGTAATGTAGCATTATTGAGCTAATGTGAATAATTGCACTGTCTGTTGTTTTAAATATTCATCTCTAAAATCAGGGGGAAAAAATATCTTATTTGGTGTTTAGGCCAGTCAATGCTCAGACAAACACAGATCAGTACAGAGAAGCCATTTCCTCAGGTATCTGTTTAAAGACATCATTCAAACCTCATACTTAAATCTTAATCATAGACAGATTTGGAACAGTAGAAAGAGGGATCAAAACCAGTACACAGCAGGTCAAAACTGCACCTTGACTATTCTTCCTACATTTTCTCTCTCCAACTTTGGGAAAAAGTTGAGATATATAATTTCTTTCATATCTCTCTCACAACAAGGTACTTCTGTCCTCTACATAAAGCAGTATTTGTCATTATGTCTAATGTTTTCTCTATTAATAAGCAACACATCTACAAAAATAAGACACTTCAAATACTTGCCCAATTTGCAAAGAGAACACTGAAATACGGGTTAAATACAAAACGGGCTGCCTCTAGCAAGGTTCTTATATCAGGCTATGAAAATATACTGTGCAATCAGAGAGCCCGCAATGAGCACAGCAATCTGTCCAACATATGCAGAGGGTGGAGAAAGAATGTGACCTTGAGCAAGGGAACAAGGTGTGCTAATAAACATGACAGAGCAATGCTGAAACAGAGGAGAACTGCTAACAGATGCAAAACACATCACTCTTTTCTGCTATGTTCTGTTTTCAGATCCCTTGGCTACTTGTCTTTTCCTTCACTACCTTTTTGAAAGAGTATCAGCACTGGAGTGACATCCAAAACACAGTTTGCCTGGCAAATAACGGATGGAGTAAGCCCAGGAAACCTTCTTGGTCAATTAAATACTCTCTTATTTCAAGTCTAACTTGTAGTTAGAGGAAAACTTGCAAATAAAACATTTTGTTCACTCGTGGCATATTTTTTTTCCCCTTCAATTAGTTCTCTGCAGGTACACAAGCTTACATTCACAGTGGTTTTATTGGCAACACCTCCCTTTCATATTTTCCTGTGGCATCATACATCTTTTTGCCCACAGAATGATCTCTTCCCATAAACCCAGGTGGTCAGGAATTTGTTTCCTGGCAACACCGAACAGCTGCAGAAACCTTACACTTCAGTACACCCAGAGAGTTGAAGTTTTTTAAACATACTCTTAATTTACAACTCTTGCTTTGGTTGGACTAGAGACCTGCTTTCTCCTTTCTTTCCATTCCTAGTTCTCTCTCCTCCTTGTCCTCAAACATGTTTCCAGAAAGTTTAATTTACTCTTTCATACAGAGAGCTTTTCAGAACCTTTCTATTTCCAGATCAATTCCTAATTGAGTTTGGAATCTAACTCCTTCTGTATCAATTAGTATCCAAAAGCTGGTAACACTGCATTCTATGTAGCCCTGGTTAGCATGAATGCAGTTTAAACATTGCCCAGCCATCCCCTTTCCTGGCCAGAAAAAGCCCTCAAATCTTTTCACACTCAAAAAGAGTCTGTGTGAGGAAGGCTGTTTGAAGACCAAGGTGACAGCCAATCTAAAATGTGCAAACCAACATTTTAGAAAGTGTATAAGCATGCCATATCATGGTCTGGCCATTTTTAGGATAAAATAGATGTGCAATAACAGAACTAACAACAAACAGGCAGTGTTGTAAGAGTTGAAACATGTTATAGATGCAGGCATAAATAACTATTAGAATTTCATTAAATGCATTCCAAGACTTACATAATTTCAATGAACTACACTACCATGTCGGAGAGCAATGAAAACCAAGAGAAAAAGTGGTATGTCTTTCTCTTCCAGGTCTCCAAAGAAAATGTATCTGTCATTTATTTCTCCTAAAGAGCTTCTTCCACTTCACCGTTTAACCAGACTATAGCATTTGGTTACCATGAAGACAATAATTCACCCTTGCCCTTACTTGTACCAAGAAACTGCTGTAATATGATTGTCCAAATATGCATAAGCCCTTTTGATATCACAAAAGCCAATGAAAGCTTGGTTGTTCCTCAGCATGACTGGCATCACACTGCTTTGGCAACAAGAAGCTGTCAGCTATCTGATATTCCCTCTGGGACCCCAACAATACTGGTACAGCAACAAAATATTTGCAGCTGTTGCTATAAATTCTCGTATCTTTCTTAGCAAGAGTAGCAGCTTAAGGGTACCATCTTTTGGCAGAAATGGAGCAAGTCACTTCTTCCTTATTGGTTAAGGGCAATTTTGAAGCAGGTCAGATTCATACCCAAACAATTTTGTTAGTGACATCTTCAAGCCTTTATTCTCCTTAACCTTTTTCTTTGTCAATTGTTTTGCATTTGGGTGTTTCACAGAACTCAGTAGGATAATTAAGACCTGAAGTACTTGGCATGTGTTCAAGAAGAAAGATTGGGTGTGGAGTATATTTAACTGCCAAGTCATTAATGGCTAACAAATTGGAGAGGAGAAAGACAGGTGAACATCAAGAGAAATAGGAAGGACTGCTCAGATATTTGGCAACTATCTCACTATGCCTATCTGTCACTTCAGATGTTTGATCTTGGGCTGCTTGAGCACATCTGGATGCCCATCACTGTGCAGATGCCTGAACAAGGATACACTTCAGAAAACGCACCTGGTTCCTGTGTAAATACTCATTTACAGTGACACAAACATGCAGCAGTAAAACTCACTTATCATTGCATTCAGTCATCTTCAAAGACGTATAAGCTCAGTTACCACCCTTTCATCCATCCCCAAGAACCAATCCGCTGTATTGAGAGGAAGAAAATTTACTCCTCTCCTGCTCCCTTTCAGTCTCATTCCAGATGAATTATCTTGCTTTAAGGAATAACACTACAGAAAAAACTTCCCATTTTTAGGGGGTCTGTTTCTAAAGAGCAATCATTTACCTAGAAACCCAAGAATGGAACAAGACTGTTCTTATTGGGTCAAGTTCAGTATTTTACCAGAGCTTAAAAAAAAAACAAAAAACCAACCAAACAAAAAACCTAATCTACTTTTAGGAAAACTTTTAAGAAGAAAAATCACTCCACCCTACTTACTAGATCTATTTTTTTCCAAGCATGAAGCATTTTTATTTTTTAAGTGCCAAGAGACACAATATCCTATAACTTCTATGTCTACATATAGCTTCTTTGAAGCTACAATGTGCTTTATCTTCCAGAGCCTCCAACTTTAAAATAATAAAAAACGTCATGCCTGTTTGTTTCCTAAGTTCCAAGCCTGCCTTAAAGTTAAGGCACAACATATCTATAGCTGATTTTCACTGCACCTGTTCTGTCCAAATATCCTAAGCAACAGCACGCTTGTTAGAATTGGTGGAATTTCCAACAAGAATGCTTTCATTATGAAAACAGAAGCTGAATTGGACTGATTTGACTTTTCTGTAAGCAAAAATATCCCACTTTCTGAACTTAATCCACTGATTTCAATTTAGATACTTCAAAACATTATTTGATTAGAAAAATGACCACCCAGTACAATTAGAAGGCCAAGACATTTTGGAAAATGACAGTTTTCCCACAACCAAAGTTATGAACTCTGATGAATATGAAGTTTCATCTTCAGAGTCTTTTAGCGCATTTTTTTTTCTCCCTTTAAAAGTCATCACGATTAGTAAACTTTAATTTTATGTGACATGAAACCTACAAGTGCTCATTCTTGTTTTCCTTCTGTGCTGAACATAAGCAAGCATTTATTGACAAAATAAATTTTCCCAACAGATCATATTATTATAAATCCATGCAATCCTACTGCCCAAATAATCGAAACACTGACCAATAAGAAGGCTCTTCAGTCTTCTGTATTCTTCATTCACATCAAACACATCACCAGCAAATATCAACATAGGTTTTGTCCCTTCAGGACACTTACTGTTCTGTGGAAAAAGAATTTTAAAACAACAAAAATTCAGACAGGGAACATATAATTCATTTAATAGCTACCAGTCATTCAACACTGAAAGAAAAAGTGCTGTGACATGTGATCAATAGGGACAGAATAGACCAACCTAACTAAATTAAAAAGCAGAGCATAAAATTAACATTCCAGAGTACACAAATTGCCAATCCTCATACACTGCATGAAACACTTCTTTTAAACAACTTGACTGATTTCAGGGAAATTGCAGAAAAAATTGCAACAAAAAAATCCACCAGTAGGCGTCGCTGAAATACTGAATTCCTTACAGCAATTCCTTACCTTGATATCTTTTAGGGATACAAACTTCTCAACGCCCAGCTCAATCATGTCTAGCACGTGGTAGTCAAACATGCGACCTGTGAGAGTAAAAAAAGAAAATCCAGCTATTTAAATATTCACTGAAAACTACACCTATCATCCCAATAAAAACCCAAGCGAGATTTATTACCTATTATCAGGTTGTTAGGTCGCTTCTTGTTATGGGAGCCAAAGAGAAACAGAGAACAATCTGATTTCTTGGAAAAAAACTCCTGCAATTGAAAAAAATAATCAAACTTTTCAGTTGCAGTTCACAGGGTTTAAAATATTCTGCAAAGACATATGGCACAAACATATGAGTTTAGGAGCTACTTAATGAGAAGGGCAACTGCACTTAACAGAAGAATTTTGAGCACGTCATGAGTGATTTTCAGCACTTAGGCTAAAACTGACAGCTGGATTCAAGATTCGAATAATTTCTTTTTTTTTTATTTACCATTGCATTTTAAAATACAAGTCAGGCATTTTTTCTTGCCATTTTATCTATTACCCTTTCTTGTAATTCTTGGTTATTTGGTTTTACACAAGATACTTTCAACCACTTCTCCTTGACTGACAAGTATTGTCAAGCTAGCTACCATTTGAATGTCTCATTGTACTTTCCCAACTAAGCTTTATACAGCATATTGGCTTTGCCTAACAGCTTCTGAACAACCAGTTAATTCCCTCAACAGCAAGCTAAAAACATCTGCACTTGGCACAAGAGTCCTACTACAGAGCAACTTCATGTCAATTTCATTAGAGAAGTTCTTTCTAAAGATGTCCAGCTCCAAAGTCTTTTTATGCACTTCTGCCTCCCAAGGCAGCAGCTATCTTGTGTATCAAGGGTGACATACACACACATACAACTTATGCAGTGCTTCCCACAAGTACACACCTGCACTTGGCACTTTGAAGCACAGAAGGACACTTCATCTCCCACCCTGCAACAGCAGCAGCTCAGAGACGACATTGCAGCTCTGCCCCTCTGGGAGGTCAGAGGGATACTTGGGGAGGCTGGATTAATTGCATGTACAAATCACACACCTCAGCATCAAGTTTTGCCACCAGATCCCTGAGAAATGCTGATTCTAGACAGGCCAAGAACAGAGCAGAGGAGACTCCCCTTGAAACATGTGCTCATACAGCTCTGTTAATCACTGTGTTGATATCTGTGCACCCCCTAATAGTTGTAAATTTTATTAAAGAGATGTAAAAAACTCAAATGCTTCAAATGTGCTCTGCATATACTGCAACAACACACACATTGCAAAACTGCCCTTTTAAAAAAATGCCTCTAGCCAGTCAGCCAGGATTGCTGCTAAAGGATTGAAATGGACTTGGTGAGCTTTTCCACCAGCTCCCTAAGCACCCTTGATGGATCCCACGTGGCCCCATAGACGTGTTTGTCTGAGTGGTGTAGCAGATCACCAACCATTTCTTCCTGCATTATTGGGACTTCACTCTGCTTCCTGTCCCTGTCTTCCAGCACAGGGTACTCAGACAGCAACTGGTGCTGTTATTACAGAGTGAGGCAAAGAAGGCATTAAGTATCTCAGCATTTTCCTCATCCTTTGTCCCTGTGTTTCCCTCTGCATCCACTAAAGGATGGAGATTCTCTTTAGCCCTCACTTTGTTGGTGATCTAATTGCAAAAATATTTTTATTATCTTTCGTGGCAGTAACCAGATTAAGTTCTAGTTGGGCTTGGACCCTTCTAATTTTCTCCCTGCATACCCTCACAACATCTTTGTGGTCCTCCTGAATAGCCTGCCTCTTCCAAAAGCGATATACTCTTTTTACCCCTTAGTTCCAGGCAAAGCTCTATTCAGACAGGCTGTTCTTCTTTCCTGATGGTTCATCTTTTGGCACACAAGGATAACCTGCTTAAAACTGTTGTAAGAGAAAGCATTGTTTATACTTACCAATGTTGTTTGGTCCTCAAAAGGCCTGGTAATATTCTTCCTGAGAGGAGGAGAAAAAAAAAAAAAGTTAAAAAAACCCCAAAAACACTCCAAAAAACAGGCCCAGATAGGCACTTCTTATTAATTCTCTGATAATACAAAGTCTTGCATTCTACCAGGAACTCCAGCAGTAAAGACTCAGTTTGAGTTCAAATCACAAGTCATATTACTACTGCCAGGAACACTTTAGTGCCATCACTGCCATTCTAAGTACTTTCCTCCACATTTCCTGTCTCCTGGGGCCTGACCTGCAGAACACCACTACCACTATCACCAGTGGCACTATGAGTACCTACCTTTGTCTGTTCATTCATTAAATTTAGACAACAATTTACAGTTGTTTCTGCACTACATTCACACAGACACTGGGTTCCCAATTCAAACAAGACTTAGAGCCAAATCCTGCTCCGTAGCAGCTGCCACAGAACAGGGCTCAGCACCAACACTGATCACACATAGCTTGTTTCCAGTCTGTTGAAAATTATGATCACTCATCTTCTGTACCCTGGTCACTGCTCAAGCCCCAAGGCTAGCCTGCATCTCTATTTATGCCCTGAAACTATGTCTGTCAGTCAGAAGACTCAAAGATGTCAAAGTCAGATCACTTACCTTTTATACAGTACAGCAAAAGGCTTCTTCACAGCATACTGCAAAACACAAAGTCACTACAAGTCATCTCTAACATGCACAGCACTGTTGTTTTTACAACCCAACAGTTTACAGGATCACGTGAAACAGTAACCATGCAGAGCAGACTAGAAGGTACCTCAAAAGGCCTGCTCACAGTAAAACCCTTCAAGATGGTGACAATCTTGTTTCCAAATTAATTGCACAATAAATTATTTGTAGAAATTTAGAAATAAAAAATTAACTGAGAAACAGCTGGAATCAAAGCAATCCCTCTGCTTCTAAGTGGCATAAGAAAAAACAGGGAGAGAACAACAACTTGATTATAGAAGCATAAAAGAATAGGAAAACAATAAAGCAAAGAGAAAAACAAGTGTAGGAACAGCTATAATAATCTGAGCTATGGAGTTATGAGACAAGATTGGTAACTTAGTCTCAGGAGGGGCTGAAAGCTCCCTATCAATACACAAAGTCAGGTTGCAGGATTCTGGGATATGACTTAGCTGTGTGACACAGTCCCAGTTGTGTACCTAATCCTCTTCATCCTCTTGCTTTCAAACAGACTTGGCAACACTTCACCTCATATACTAGACAATTGTGAAAAAATAAGAGAGCAAGCTCAAAACTTCTGGCAAAGCAGCAACTGGAAGAAAACAATCGCCATTTAGAAGCAGGTAATGACACCTTTGGAGTATTCGTCATTCTGAGATTCGGGGTACAGGGAGAGTATGAAAATACTGATTGTGCAGCAGAGACAGAAAATTGTAAAAAAGAGAGAGGAAGATTGATTGCATGCTACGTCCAACAACTTACAATGTCTTTAAGCACTTCAGTCACTGTTAAATTTGCATTTCCTCCTTTTATGAGCATAGCATTTTTTGTATTTTCATTTAGCTTGGGTTCTCTCTTCTCAAGAAATCTTTTTGCTCTCTTAGTTTTAGGCTTTCTGTAACAATAAATTAAAAATTAAAAGCTTAATATATGTAACAAGACACTACAGAAAACAGTGAAGCCAAACAAGAATTGGAACAAACTATTCAAGTAACTTGTTTCAATGACTCAAACTAATCCCAACCTGCAGAATTACAATCAATGCCAAAAGCCCTGTCTCAGGTGAATGTGTTTTTCCTGCCACTCCTCTTCCTCTCTGTCATCTCAAATTAGCAAAGGTGATTTTACCATCTTGTGCTTTTTAGTTTCTGCTAATTTAGAGCTCAAGCTGTACTAGAATTCCCAGCCTACTGCAAGGCTGAAGGATTCCCCTCACACCAGCTCCCTCAACAAGCCAGAAACTTGCTTATGAGAAAAAAAAAGTTCCTCAAAGACCACCAACGGCCCCGAAAGTAAAAGCTGTTGTCAGGAACCAGCGAGGAACGCTGGGCACTATCCAGGTGAAATACCGCAGCCTTCGCAGGGGCACAGACCTCATACGTATCTGTGGCTGCGTGGCTTAAGAATTACAGTTCTCCACTAGATTATCTTCTCAGTAAAGCATTAATTTTATTTTCTTATTTAAAACAAACAATACCCCCACGCCGAGGTATCCCAGCCTCGCCGGGGTGGAACGGACTCTGGAGATCATTGAGTCCAAGCCCCCGCCGAGGCAGGGTAACCTGGAGCAGCTGGCACAGGAATGTGTCCAGGTGGGTTTGGACTGTCTCCAGACAGGGACACTCCTGGATCTCCCTGGGCAGCCTGTTCCAGCGCCCTGTCACCCTTCGCGTGAAGAAGTTCCTCCCCACGTTCAGGTGGGACTTCTTGTGTTTTAGTTTATGGCAATCGCTCCCCATGCTGCCGCTGGGCAGTACTGAAACTTCAGAAATAAATTTCCTCAGGTGTACGGGAACACACAGATTCAACACCAGAGGGTCACCGCGGTTATTTTAAGCCACCAACTGAGTAAGGGCTGTTTGGCCACCACCAAAAAGACGGCAGCGCTCGGCTTCCTCATTCCCGCACGTTTTCCATAAGGCTTTTCCCTCTGCTGGCTCCCCACTGCAGCCCGGCCCGGGCCGCCGCCCGCTCACGTTTCCCAGAGGGGGTCCCCTGGCACACTCACACCACCCGGTCCAGCGCATCCATCGCTGCCCTCACGTGCGGCAGGACCGGCGGGAGCCGCCGCGCGCGTCACGTCCGCCGGGAGAGGGGCGGGGCGCGGCGCATGCGCGGGGCGCGGCTCCGCTCCGCCGTCCCGGGGGCGGAACCGTGCCGGGAGCGGCTGGGAGCGCTGGGGCGGCTCTGCCCGGCGAGTGAGGAGACCTCACCGCCGTCTGCTGCTTCCTCCTGAGGGCAAGAGCGGGGACAGACACCGAGCTCTTCGGTGACCTGTGCCAGGACCCGAGGGAATGGCCTGAAGTTGTGTCGGGAGGGCTAGGATGGATATCAGGAAAAGGTTCTTCACCCACAGGTTGTATGGTTGCAAAAGATAGGGTTAATAATAGAAGCAAAAGCTCGACCATTAGAAATAACACTTAAAATATTAATAAACTCCTACATTATTATGAATGTACTCATTGTGTGTGATATACATAAAATATTTTCGAAAAATAATACTGAATACCAGATGAACTACAACAAAGAAACAGCTTCAGTGTAGCACTGAAAGAAAAGGCTGAGAAACCAATGCTGCTGGAATACTCCTTGTACATAGGGGAAAAAAACCTCACATACATAGTGCCAGACTAAGCAGCCAGTTAACAAAAACATGGGAGAGTTGCTGTGTTTGCCTTCTGTCAGAGGACAAACTCTTGAAGCACCTCTCTGTTCTCAGTGGCTGAAGCAGCCATAGCAAAAGCCCTCTCTGCAGGAGGCTCAGCTGCCACTATGTGCACCACAAACCCTCCCTCCAGCACTCAAGAGCCTGCATATTCCCAGGATCATCGTTCCAGTTATAATTGTCCTCTATCTATCAGCACCACACAAATCAAGTGTGAATTATGATGTTTTTAAACTTCCTTGGTTGCAGTTAAACCCAGAGGGATGGCTGTGCGGTCTCCATGAAACCTCAAATGCAACACTACCATGTGAAAGATCCACACCCAGGCTGGAGGCACACAAGAGCATGTTCCCTTTTCTTCCTCTCCCTGCCTCCCTTTCCCCAAGAATTCAAGTTGCTTCTACACAGGAAAAAAAAAAAAAAAAAAAGAGAGAATAATGGGATTGATGGTTTGAAACTGTTGCTGTTTTAATGGCTTCTCTTTACTGATGCTGTGCTGTGAACAGCATTGTGGGTGAGCTTCTCCTCTGATCATTACTAATTAAAGTATTACATAATTATGCTGGAATTAATTAGGTGCTCTCATCCTCACAGCACTGTTGCAGTTACACTGTTTTGAGGGAGGCACAGAAAAGTAGGAAAGAAGAAGGGTCAGGGAGAAAATGTCTTCTGTTTTAAAATTGTTGTGTTTTTGAAAACATTATCCTGAGTGCACAACACACTCAACTGTGACACAGAACAGTGTGTGGCAGTATAAATGATGTAGCAGTATCAACCCACAGACTACCTAGGTGGCACAGCATAGTCACATGGACTAGTCTGGGAACCACCGATGCGTGGGTACAGGATCATAAGCATAAAACCCTTCAGAAAAATTACAGAGAGGAATATTAGAGACAAGAAGTTACCGTGAGGAAAAACGGGATGACCACACTTCCTTTTGTATAACACGCATTATATTGTACACAAAATGGGAGAAGGGGCATGACAGATGCCTCTTTAAGATCTGGATTTCATTTGCTGACATTTGCAGGGGTTTTCAAGACTTGAATGGACAAAGCCTGACCAACTTGCTCTGAATTTTGAATAGTTGACCCTGTTTACATAGGTAGCTAGATGAGAGACCCCCTAAAGTCCCTTCCCATATGAATGATTTCTAAAGTCCATCAAGGAGACAAAGGAGACTAGAGAGAATCTAAACTATGCAATTTGATGAGTATTCAGTCAATAAAAGCCACACTTATTTGTTTTCTTTCAATAACTGCAGTACAAAAGCAGATAGAGTGTGTAGCTGAATACAACGCACAAGGTAAAGCTACAGTTGAAAAATTCAGGTCTTTATTTTAAACAATGGTGTTTCTTTCTTTTTACAAAATGTTTCAGACTGTGCAATACATCAACATTTTTCTAACCTAGGAGTTTCTTTTAATTATGTAACCATTTCCACTTGTTCAGTTTTGAGGTAGGGATACATACATTTCCAGTCTGTAATTTTAAAAAAACACTTAAGCCCTTCCCACTATAATTCAAGCACAAAAGCAATGCACAAAAACATAATGTCTGTCTTTCCACTGTTCATTTTTCAGAGAAGGTGGAAATCATGTCATGGCCTATAAAAGTTGGCCCATTAATTCCATGAAGAAATCCTCAAAAGATCACAGTTAATATCATGGAGGTGCATCCTCTAAGGCAGCATTTCCAGAAGGAAATTCCTCTGCCCCAGAAGCAGAGCTGTCAGGCAGAGGAATAGAGGCATCTATTTCCAAGGTGTGCTGCTTTTCCAGGTCACAGTTCATGTTAGAATTGCCTTTGCCACTCGGCTCTCCCTCGGACTCTTCAGTCAGTTTATCTTGGGCCTGAGCTGACTCCTCAGAATCATCCTTTTCAGGCAGAAAACTGCAAATCATATTAAGCCTGCTGTAGGAAAAATCTCTGTCCTTGATCTGCAACCACTCTACTCCACCTGATGTGAAGAAAGAAAATTCTATTAGTGACAAAAGAAGTTAACAGCAGTTTTTAATTTGTTTAAGTTCACTGTTATTAAGGCTGAGCCAGACCAATGTCTAAGTAAAAGAACCACTTAGAATAGAAAGATATGTACATGCATCTCCTATTACTTTTCACATACCCATTTACTACCAGAAAATACAATGCAGGACTAAAAAGATCTTTCCTCTGATCCAGTGTGGGAGTTCCTGTTGAATTTAGGTGTCTAATGCCACCCTCAGGCTCTTACTTAAACATAAATCAAAATGCAGAGAAAATATTTCACAAATATAATGAAGATAATAGAATATTTGTTCACCTAAATATTAGATCTTCTGGCAATAGGTAATGACAACAAGAGAGATAGGACACAAGTTCTTACATTCTCTTTAACTCAAGTGTAACAATAAGTTGGAACAACAGGTTGAAACCAACCCCTAATAGAAATGGGATTCCACTCCCATTTTGATTTTTACTCAGTACATGTTGTAAAGTCACAAGATGTTTTAGTTACTTTGTATGCACAAGTTAAATTCCTGTCACGGTACAGAAACAAAATGGTTTTCAGTACTTATCATCAGTACTGCTGCTCCGCAATAAAAAAGGACTTTGTATTAAGCAAAATCCTCTCTAGTCTCAATTTAATATTACATATACTATCACAATAATGGTTTCAGTTTAATATTACATAGTTAATTCTCCAGAGAGAAGTGGTACGTGGTGTTGATAAGAATGCTGATGTTTGGTTAGATTCTAGATGACATTTCATTTATACCTCCTATGGCCAGTGTCTAGCTGACTGCTCATATTTAAGACAAAATGGCTATATATTCTTAAAATATGAAGCAGCAACACTGACTTGAGTGAAAAAAGCAGCTAAAAGCAGTAGGACAGTTTTAATGAATACTGCTATATATGGTAGGATACTTAGTATTTGACTATGTAAAAGCACTGACCTCTGTACAAAAAAATAAATAAAGAAAACGTATGAACCCCAAGTTCTGCCTACAGAGTGAAAATCAATATAAATGGTCTTCTAGGTATGTCTTTGCAAGTAATTTTAAAATTTTTAATTTAATTTTTAAATTCATTTCCATTCAACTAAATTCAGTAAGTACAATTCAGTTCTTTTTAACAATTACAGAGACTCAAAAAGTCATTAGAAAAAATTATGAAAGTAGGGGGAAAATAAAAATCAAGAAAGAACTACTAAACAGCACCTCTGATTTTAAAACCTAAAGATAACAGAAGAATATAGCAGGAAGCATCAGCCCTGCTCTTACACTTCTTTATAGTAATCTCCTACTAGCCATTTATGGAGGCAGCACTGGTCAGAAATGTATTTATTTTTTAATTTAAATATACACATATGGTGCTTAAAGAATAAAGTTCCTTTAACTTCCTGCATGCTCTTGGATCAAACACTTAATAAAGGCTGACTCTCCCTGTGGATTAAGCATAATCCACTCATGTCCACATACATAAGAGCAGAATCACTCACCGACATTCTCTTCTCCTTCCTTCTTTTCTGTCAGAAGGGTCCGTGTCATGTTCAACTTCTTCACTGTGTGGCACTTGTATTTCAGCTGTACTTTTTGGTTGCCTTCTGCATCTACTAAGAGGAGAGGAGAAGAAACAATACCCAGACCCCAATCGTTATAGTTAATTCCACTAGCAACTGAAACAAGATAAATATGTTTAATCTCCTCAGCTACTGAAACAAACAGAACATCAAATCACAACAATTACCTTGCTCTGTGTTTTCTTCAAAAACCACACAGGTTCCCAAGGCATCTATGAAAAACAAAGTGAAAAACTTTTAGAGACTAATTTGCATCAGCTGCAGAAAATGTGCCCACTGGCCCAGCTGTGGGAATGTTTCCAGCCCCCACACTCCAGAGGTGTAGCACTGGTAAGGAACTTGGAGCAGGCAGGAGTATCACAGTCATTGGAGTCACTACAAGGGAGGATCCCAGACCATTTTCTTCCAGACCAGTGTTGTCACCATAGGGCAAATGAGAGAACTACAGATTGCACAACATGTAAGTCCTGCTTACACAGGAGACAACAGTACTTTAAAGCATTTTATATCCCACATTTTTGTCTCCAGTAATACGAGCCGGTACACCCCAGAGTCAGCTTCCAGACATACTTTCCCTGGAAGTACCATGGATGCATGGATAATTTAGCAGTGAACTCAGCCTGCTGCTGCTCTACATGGTGTTATACAACTACCCAAAACTACAGCATCTCACAGGACCAATTGCAGTAAAACCACTTGATGTTAAGAAAGTTCCTTGGGTCACGTGAAAAGGGAGAGATTGTGTTCACATAAGTTTTCCTACCTTCATATTCTCCTGCAAATACATATCTGTCCACTTGTAAAATGGGCCTCTCTGTCTCTATTCCCTATGTAAAGAAGGATAAAATTGCATAATGTCAGGTCTGTATTAGCCCAGGTGCATTTCTCACTGTAAAACCAGCAAAGACAGACATAGTAGAATCCAGATTATATCAATTCCTCATCATACATGTTCCTTTAAGTATATTAAATACAAAAAAAAAAAAACCAGAAAATACTCTTTTAGTAATCATAATAAAACCTATGGTATAAAACTGTATAGAAAATGCTCTAGTATATTACAATAAATTCAGATCAAGCTGCAGCCAACAGTTTATATAAGTTAGTGCTGTTATTTCCCCTAGGAAATTAATGTAACCTCCATTTCAAATTAACAAAAATGTAGGTGTTTGCATGCAGATGATGTTATTTTCTAAGCTTCAATTAATACAAGTTCTAGAAAGTGGAATAACTTTAAAATTGGAAAATACACAGGGTGAAGAAGTCCAGCATAAGGCATTACATCAGTACCGGAAGGGCCACTGCAGGGTTACAGAAGCTTCTGTGATTACTGTGTGTCTTCATTGCAATGGAGTTGGAAATTGTTGCTATTTTGTTTTTTTTTTTTTTAAAGTAGTGAAAGAGTAAGGAAGCACTTCCAACAGCTCATTCCCTTCCTCTAGATTGCAGGTTTTCCAAATACACAAGCCAGCATCCTATTTTTCTTATGTAAGATATATCTATATACTGTATTTTGATAAAAATCAATGTCTGAACAAAACACACTAATTAAGGCAAAAGGTCTTTGAATAGTACCTTGTGAGCATCAGAATTATTCAGGACACAAAGAGAAGCACACACTAAAAGTTTTGAAGATAAGGCATTATGTGGTAAATTGCATAAAATACAAAATATCACACAGGTTAATAGAATTTGTGCAATTTTCCCCATATACATTTTTGTGTTTCAAAAGTGCAAGATCAACAAGATTTAAGCTCTATGATTCACTTTCTTCTGCATAAATTGAGAACACTAATAACACTAAGCTAACACACAGAACATATTTTTGTGAGGTTTTTTTTTCCTTCTACAAGAAATAAATACAATTAGTAACACATCAGTACTAAACAATAGCATTATGGGGGGGTTTTACATTCAAAATTTTATTTCTTTGGCTGATTTGCATTCCTTTGTGGATTATGCAGACTTGGAGACCATCTTCCCCTGATGCCACCAGCATCACAGAAAACTTGTTAAACAGAGTAATACAGAGCAGACCCTTTAATTAAGGGTTTAACAACAGTTGTGCCTTAGGAAAAGCCTCAAGGAATGCTTACTCTGTGGAGTGAACCCAAGTAAATGTGGATACAAGTAGGACACAGTATGGACACTATAACCTTTTACTAGTAACATTACAAGGGGCTCTCAAAGTGCATCATTTAAATGAATCCCTCCAGCAGAACCAAAGCATTGGTGGCCATTCAGTCATCAGTATGAATGATACATGTAACAAATTTCAAGAGAATTAGATGAGATCAAGGAAGGAAACCTGCATATCCATCCAAAGATGAATACTTTATGAATTTTGATTGTATTCCTACTACTGAGACATTCAGAATTGACTTTACCACTCACATATATTGTGATCAGTGGCACACTCAGATGTTCTCTCCATCTTTTCAGCCTATAATAAAAGTCTACTTAGAGAAAGTATTTGCAAATCAGAAGTACTTGTACTATCTATACATCTCTCGGAGTCTACGTAAGTTTTGAAGGGCAAATGAAATCTGTCCTATACAGATAAAGTGATTAAAAAACTCAAAAGGAACAGGACAGGGAAACCAGATTCCTACAATAACCTTACAGTGAAGCAAACTCCATCCAAAACTGTTTACAAAATGCTTAATACCCAGTTATAATTTAGAAGACTTGAACTTGCCAGGACATAGCTGCAAAAAATCCCATTGTAAATACAGTACAAATCTTAAATATTTTGCTTTACCTGTCTGCTGTATTCCAGTTGTTCAAAGAAGTGTGATTAACAATTATGGTTTTTTAACGCGTGCAATACATAATTTAAATAAAAATTACCTTAGAACTTGAAATCAGAGAAGATACTGGTCGAAGCTTTTATATACTTCTGAAAAAGTTTCCTTATATTTATGCAATAATATATTCAAAGACTTTATGCTGTTTCTGAAAGAAAGCCCACAACATGCAGCCAAGCACAGGACACATACAGAATTCTCTATAAAAGATTTGATCTAATGTTATCAACGTCAAGAAATTTACAAGCAGCCTCACTCCCTTGTTCACATCCGTAATAACTTACCCCTTTCCTATTCTGCTGTAATCACTCACCAAAATCTTGCACTTGTTTTCACATTTTTCTAAGAAGTCTGAATCAATAATTCCTGATAGCTCAACCATGACCAGTTGCTCCTACAAGAAAAGTTGATCATGTACAGCTATAACAGAACATGTACAGATACTACAGAACTCGGGGGGAGAAGGGGGAAAAGGCCTCCTCAAAATCAGTCTTTACCAATAAGAACAGCAGACAAAGACACAGCCTTTCAGGATAAACAGACCCCAAAGTGGAGTTTATGCTGCATTTTATCAAGGGACAGAACTCTTGTAATACCCAGGGAAGTTTAGTGACCCACTATTCCATAAGAATAATGGACACCGAATTTCCTGGCCTCTTCTTCCTAGCGAGCAATGGGGGAGCACTTTTTTCACCCTTGAAAAATGAGCATCAGTACGACTCTGGGGAGATCCTACAGCACCTTCCAGTACCCAAAGCGGGCCTACAAGAGAGTTGGAGAGGGACTTTTTACAAGGGCCTGTAGTGGCAGGACAAGGGGTAACAGATTTAAATCGAGAGTGAGTATAGATTAGACACTGAAATTTTCATTAATGAAAATATTTTTTTTACTGAAGGGAGGGGTGCGGTACTAGAACAGATTGCCCAGAGAACCTGTGGATGTCCCATCCCTGGAAGTGTTTAAGACTAGGCTTGATGAGGCTTTAAGCAACCTGGTCTAGTGGAAGGTGTTCCTGCCCACAGCAGGGGTTTGGAACCAGATGAATTTTACAGGCCCTTGCAACCCAAATCCTTCTGTGATTCTGTGATTTTATGGCGGTAGGAAGCAATAGAAACTGGAAACTCGCTCTCTGACCACGCCGTTCTCCGGGAAGCCCGAGGAAGAACAGCCAGAACCACACAGCTGTGGGGACGGCACCGCTGTGGCTACTGAGAACCCGCCGGCCCCAGGGAAACGCGCTCGGTCCGTCACCGGCCCCTCTCCCCGCCTGCCCCTCCGGCCGGGCGGAGCGGGGCCAGGCCACGCCCCGCGGGGGGCCGGACCCTTCCCCCAGGGCTGGGGAGCGCCTCGGTATCGGCATCCACCAACCTCCACCTCGTCTTCCTCCGCTCCGTCGCTCCTCCCGCCCTCGCTGCCCGCTGCTGCTGCTGCTGCCGCCGCCATGTCACCAGCGCCCGCCCCACGCCCGCCTCAGCGCGCACCACGTGGGGCCGCGCCGCCATCTTAGCGCGCAGCGGCCCCGCCCCGCCGCCGCGGGCCCGCCCCGCCCTCAGCGCCGCTCCCGCCTCGGGGCCGCTCCCGCCGCGGGCCCGCCCCGCCCTCGGCGCCGCTCCCGCCTCGGGGCCTCTCCCGCCGTGGGCCCGCCCCGCCCTCAGCGCCGCTCCCGCCCCCGACCCCGGGCCCGCCCCGCCCTCAGCGCCGCTCCCGCCTCGGGGCCGCTCCCGCCGTGGGCCCGCTCCGCCCTCGGGGCCGCTCCCGCCGTGGGCCCGCTCCGCCCTCGGGGCCTCTCCCGCCCCCGGCCCTGCCCCGCCCTCAACGCCGCTCCCGCCTCGGGGCCGCTCCCGCCGCGGGGCCGAGCGGGCCCGGCCTCCACTCAGCGCTGAAAAACGAAAGCATGAGCGGCTTTGTGGCACTCCCGTGCGCTCTGCGAGTTTTTCTTGAGGATCAGATGTACTACTGGAAAATGGGAGTCCCTGAAGTGTCATCCTTCCCTCACCCTTTTATTAACAAAAAAAAAAAGGGCTACCAGACACGTCTTCTTATTAGCACAAATAATGTCCTGCTTCTGGTACAGACCATTGGTTTAGAAAGCTTTTATTAAATAATAAAATACGCAGTTAGTTTCTACCATTCCTGTCCTTTGCATGATGCTTTCTGGTTATCTTGGCAGGTTGAAATATACCCCATCAAATACATCTATCTGACCAGAATTTCTGAGGTATCTTAGTTTGTAAGTGCAGGATGTTGTCCACAAAAATCGGATTTGTTTCCCAGGGTGCATCACTAATTACATCACACGTGAGAGAGACATTGATGATTTTATTTCAGAGTTCTGCAAGCCTGGGTGCCCAGTGGAATTCCACAAATCAAGCACAACAACTATCAAAACCTTTTGCTATTTATACGTGTCAGCAAACAAAGGAATTAGTGTTCATTGACTACATGTTACATAATCCTTGTATTAATTAGTGTTCTATCTTCTATTAGGTAATGATTCTCTCATCTCATGCTAGTCAGTCCCGTGGTGTTTCTCTTCCTTTGGGCCGATGGGTTTTTAGGTCAATGATCTGTGAGTGGGTGGTTGGGATCTCCCTCTGCAGAATTACCTTTTACCCACTCAGAGCTGGTTCAGCACAGTTGCTGGGTAAGGTTTATTAGTTTCTTCCTTATCTTGGGGATTCTGCCCAATGTCCTTGTGGCCCGTGAATTCTGCATTCCTTTTGTCTGCTGTCAGTGGTACATCCTTCTCCCCAACTTTGTTAACTTCCCTCTGGGTGTGAGATCACTGAAACCTGCCAGGCCCTAAAGCTTAGCAAGGCAATTCTACCAACTAGTAATTTGTCTTTCTAGCACCTGCACATCACTTAGAGCTTGTGGGCTGCTGTCTGTTTCACAGATTAAATCTCCCATCTTGATGATTAGCCTTGAAAGTATACAAAAATCAAACATTAAAGAACATCCTTTCTTGAGAAAATGTTGCATATTCCACATTTTGGTACAATGTTGCACTCCATAATTATAAGTTTTACACCATTTTTGTAATTTTTGCATTTTCTTTCCATATGCTATATTTCTTATTTTGTATCAAAAGTGTCTACCTACTCATTATACTGAAGTCATCAATTAAAAGGTTAATTTAAAACTGCTTGCAAGGGAAATTGCTGAAATTTTCTTCCAGCCTCTCCTTAACTTCCATAAGATAGACATAAATGTCAGCATTGCACCATATCAAGTGTTTCACTTGTCCAGATAGGTGTGATCTAATGCATTTTTCCTTTTCATAGAAAAACTACAGATCTCAATAATATTGAATAAGTTTAGCAGGGTTTTTCTTTGGCTTTAGGCTTTGTCTCATTTTCTGTTAAACTTCACATTTTTAATTACTTTTTCTTAGAGCTTCTTTTGGAATGTTGCATACTGCTGTGGTAAAAACAGCCCATAAATTTATATTTCTTCTAAACACAGAAAAATATGCACAGAAAAATATGTGTTACCTTTTCAGCAGGCAAATTGTAAAGGCTTGAATTTTGACTGCAGGGAATAAAAGCTGTGGAACACATGCTTGGTTTTATACAAGTGTTAATTATCAGATATTTTAAAATAACTTTTCATATCATTGTCTGTATTTAGCTTTAGTTTTTGCACCAGGTCTTCCTTCCTTTAAATAAAATTTTTGTTGTTTAAAAAAAAAAGCTCTACCTTAATAAAGCAGAATCAACTCTCTATTCTGAATATTTATTTTATTTAATTAATTGTCATAACTGACAGTGCCTCTGTAATGTTACACAAATACCATAATTCTCTTTTTATAGCTGGGGGGAGGTGAAGTGATATGGTTAAAAACTACAGAAAGCCCTCGCAGGAATGTAAATGTGTGCCAGATCAGCCTGTGTAAATCAGAGACTGGCATGAACTGCTGTGAAGGAGCAAGTACATTTATTTGCCTTTAAATCAACCTAAGTGTCCCGTAGAATCTGGGATCATCTCAGTCTCCCAGTTATGGTGATTCAGGGCACGCAGTTGGATGATGGGAAATTTTTGGTGCATTAGTGCCAAAGGTATTTTAGAAGAGATTACTGCCCTCTCAGGCTAAATTTGCCATGGGCATTAGTGATTTACCTTGGTCTTTCCTATCCTGGCAGGAGTATTTTGACAACTTATCTCTTAAAAGAGACTGTCCTTGGAGCCTGCCAGTGAGATTGAACTGCTTGATGAGATAAATATGGAAATACACATCTTGAGGACCCAGATTTTGGGTTTCTGAGGCCTTAGCTAACAGTCCTGTCAGTGCCTGAACAGATTTATGTGTCCATGCTGCTAGAGGCCCGTTCCTTGGTGGTTCTTACATAATTCTGAGTCAGTGAGAACTAAATGGTCAATTTAAAATAAATGCTTGTGTTTGAGATCTATGTACGTAATATGGATGCACTGGTTTCTGTGGGCTCACCTCCAATTTAAGCACATTAATGTGTATTTTATTTTGGGCCACGTAGTTTCCAAATTTCACTTGTTGAAGTTCATAGATTAAAGGCTGGGACTATCTATTTAGCAAATAAACATTTTTGCAGTTAAGGTATATTAAAGGAAATCAGAGAAAGTTCACTGAAATACATAATGAAATAATTCTGGCTTACAACTTTGTCTCATTTTTCCATTTTATTTTGATTTTTATCTTAATGTTTGGAATTCCTTCTCAATCCTTTTGCAGAAGGGAGGTGCCCTTTCTCCATTCCCTCCTGAACACATTACTTTCTTTGTGAGGTCCTGGCACTAGTATATCTAAGTAAAAGATTAAATGTTTTGTAAAAGCAGAGAGTAAGATAAGAGTCTTTGTTTAAGCTCTTGTGTTCTTTTCTGTCTGTTTAGATTGTGAGTGTCTCTGGTTGAAAGCCTTTTGTATTATGTGGTGAAAAAACAGGATTTAGCATTCAAAAATTATAATAGATCATATGTGTGCAAATATACACACACAAGTTACATTTAATCTTTTTATCTGCGTTATTTGCTGAATTGACAGCCTTGGGAGAAGGGCGTTGTAGTTCCTAGGCTTATTTTCAGTTGGAAATGTAGCTAAAAGCAATGATGTGACAAAAGGTGATAGCCTGTGGATGTCAGAAGACACTCTCAGTAAAATTCTACCATGTGAAACATCTAAATGCCATAATACAGCATTGTAAGGTGTAGAGAGATGCAGGAGAAAGCTTGTAAGAGACTAGTGTGTGTTTCTGGCTGTAGCTGGTGTTGCAAAAGGTAAATCAGCCCCAGGACAAAGGTAATTTGCTGATAGTATTTTACAGAAGATGATTTCCATTTCTCTGCAGCTCCCTTGCTGAGCCTCTTCAGTTAGGAATTGGCATGCCAAACCAGCTCACAGGTTTTGACAAAAACAAAATCAAAACAAAAAACCCAAAAAAACCCAAACCAAAACAAAAAACCAAAACAAAACAAAAACCCCCCAAAAAAAACTCCCCACAAAACCCCCGCCTGTTTTTTTCCTTAGCACATGTGCTTTTGTCTTTTCTAGAACTCCTTAAACATTATGTAAGGAATTATATTACACAAAGAAAAGAAGGGTAGGTACAGTAAGAGGTACAGAACTGCTTCTATTTACTGGGTCTTGTCTAAAACAATGGAGTGAGATTTTATAGTAGGAAGTGGAGGGGGGGAGCAGTGGGCTCACATTTTTCCCAGTCTTTTGTTTGTCCCCTACAGAAGCATTTCTTGTTGTCTTTGACATCCATCACCAGCTTCAGTTCCAACTGGGCTTTACTTTCAGGACCTCATCCCTGCATATATGAACAATGTGTCTGTTTTCCTCACAGGTTACCTGTCCTTGATGCCACCTTCTCTATGCTTCCTTTTTGTGTTTGAGTTTGGAGGTGCTCCTTCTTCACCCACAGAGGTCTCCTGGCATTTTTGCCTGACTTCCAACACATGTTTCCTGGGCTCCCTCTTCCCTCCAGGGCCTAATTCTGTGGCGCTCTGGCAGAAGCCCTTGAGGAGACACATTTTATCTTGTCTTCCTTAGGGAAAAAGAGTTTGGCTGTTAAAAGTAATGAATGCTGCCTCCTGCACGCAGCCAGCTCAGAGCTTCAAATGCTCCTTACCTTGGGAACGCCCTGAAGAAACTTGGTGCTGTATCCACATGTGAAAGGGATGCATCTTCATGTCTATTGGTGACAGGTCAGGAGGAGAGTGACGTGGCAAAGCTGAGAACTGCTGCAGTGTCCTTCACAGAGTTCTGAAACAGGGATCCCTCTCAGTAAAACTTGGCAGGTGACAATCTCCTGAAGCAGGTGGTAACAGATAGGGAGTAAATTAAATTACTTGTTATCCAGCTGGATCAGGGTGGGATGTCTGTTTATAGAGCTGACTTGCTAATTTGTGAAATGTCAAAGTTTGGGATCTTTTACAGGACCTCAGATAATCTGACATCAGTTATTTGAGATAACATGATGAAAATTACTCCTGTTGGGTTGAAAGCAGCTAAAAGACCTTGACTTCAAAATTCACCAGGAATAATTATTATTTGGGGCCAAACTCTTATATAATCCCAGCTGACCTGTCTGTATTTCATAGAATCAGAGAATGGCTTGGGTTGGAAGGGACCTTAAAGATCACCTGGTTCCAGTCCCCTTGCCATGGGCAGGGACACCTTGCACTAGACTGACTTGCTCAGAGCCCCATCCAGGCTGGCCTTGAATACCCCCAGGGACTGTGCACCTACAATGTCTCTGGGCAACCTGTTCCAGTGCCTAACCACCCTCACAATAAAGAGTTTCTTCCTAATATCTAATCTAAACTTTCCCTATTTCAGTTTAAAGCCATCCCCCCTTGTCTTATCACTTCATGCTCTTGTAAAAAGTCCCTCTTCTCTCTTGCAGCCCCCTTTATGTACAGGAATGCTGCTTAAAGGTACCTCTGGAACTTTCTCTTTTCTAGGCTGAACAGCTTTTCTTCATAGGAGAGTATTTGTTTAAAATGTATTTTAAACAAACTGATATAAATGACCCTTGGAAATTTTTTTGCATACAATTATGTAAAACCATAAAGTTATTTCTATTTCATATTTATTCACTGATTATGATCAATGTTCCCATGGCTTACTTTTTATTGAAGTGAAAGATTTTTATTGAATTTTGTTTTGGTTTCCATCTACATGAACACCTTTTGCTTGTTAGTGAAGTGCTGTTAAAAGCAATTTTTACACACCTCAGGAAGTGCCAGAGTGGTTTGCAGTGCAGGAAATAAAAATCAGTTATTCATCAATCTACATCAGAAGCATCAGAGTCTTGATTCAGTAAGCTTTTATTGAAGTGTAACTTGGCAGCAGTTTGGGATTCCTGGTAGTTTAGTGCTTGTGTAGTTATACCCACTGACCTGCAGAAAATGTTTCTGACACAGTATGAAAAGTAAGAATCATATTGCTGAAGCCTGAGGGCCAGTATTATATGTATTGGTTTTTTGTACTGTGATATTACTACAAGGTGTAAGAATGTTGCTTTTTCAGTGTTAGTTCATCTTGTGTGAATGAAATCTTAAATGCATTCTGTGTCTCTGAAGTAGGACAGTAGTGCCAAAAGTGAGGCAGGATAGAGTGGAATAGCCGCATAAATAAGTTTGGTTGTACAACCAACAGAAGAATGCACTGACTCCTGTTATCTGTCTGTATCTCCTTAATTACCAAAAATGTACTGCTCCATAGACATCAAAACCCCCAAACCCAGAAAAAGAGACTAAGAAAAGCTAGTATAAATGGGGCTAGTGTGATGCTGTGCATATGAGACAGGGGGGGAAGGAGAATAAACACCAGGTATAAATTATGTAGAGAAGGTGAAAATAGCCCTTTGCACTACTGAAGGATGTTGAGAAAAATCAGAGTTAAAATGAATTCCAAATAAGAAATGTATCTTGCTAGGACTGTAGTATCTAGATGGTGGCAAACATTTCCTGATAAGGAAAATCAGGCACTGTAAAAGAAAACAAAAGAGAGAAGATTGTCTGTGTACTTTTAAGTGCTGTAGGTAAATGTCATGTTGATCAGAGTCATGAGACTAAAATCTTTGTGCCATGAATTTTAGGCTTCTTGGCCTTGACTTGATTTTTGATCACCATTGTGCATGATGATCTGCTTCAAAATATTTTAATAGTGATGTCATTGTACTTGCAGTTGATGCACTTGCATTAAAAAAAGATCTGTTTGCATAATAGACTACAGTGGACTGTGGCTCTTAAAAGAAACTAAACTGCCAAGGAATAAGTTGTTGATACAGGTTAGGAGAAAATGGTCTGTTTCTAAAATGAAGGGTGACTATTAGTGCATTTTCATGGAAATTTGAAGTATGAAACATATTTCTAAATTATTTGTTGAGAAAAAAAACCTTTAAAATCAAAGATGGAAAGTGAGGCATGGAAGTTAGATGATGGTACTGTATTTTTGGGTTTCGAAAAAAGAAAGCCTGTTGTGAGATGTAACATGACTGGATAGTAGAAGGGCAGGTGAAATGCAACCATTAGGAGTCTCAGAACTCCTGAGATAAAGATTGCCGAGGAATGAGGAAATACCTTTGCATGCTAATCCTGTCTGTTCTGCTGGTTTTTCCAGGCATTCTCTGTGGGCTGATTTAGCTGACAAGGGTACTAGTGAGATGGATCTTTGATCTGTCTCACTGTATGGCTGTTCTAGGCTCTCAAATTTGGTTTAGAATGACATACCAAAAAGCTGGCAAACTTGTTACATTTCTTTTCAAATTTTATAAAGGCAAAAATTTATATGAACTTAATGGGAGATTGGATGAGTACTTGAAGGAGTGATCCACTGGGAATAATAACCTGGGCAAATCCTATCAGGCCAAGGACATAACTGAGCTGACAGCTGGCAGCACACCATAGGTATTTGTGTTCTTCACTTTGTGTCCACTGCTGCAGACAGTGAGTGAGCTAGATCCAAAAGGTGGAACTTTTTATGAGCAATAAATTGTGTTTAGCAGCTTTATTTCTAATTGCAGATATTTAACTCCACTGTCTCTTGTACAGAGAAGCACAGGAATATAGCAGAGTAGATAAATGACAGCAGATAAAAATCCAAGAGGTGAAAATTCCTGTGAAGTCCCCATTGTCACTTAACCTATCATGACATTTGGTATGCCCATAATTACTACTTTTACTCACGAAGGGATCAGTACTTGGAAAAGGCTGTTATTGGGCTCTTTGGGAATTCTCTGCAGGAAGTCTGAAAAGTATTTTGAGTGACTTTTAAGACTTTAAAGCTACTGGAAAAGTAATTTTGAGGAGTTGTGTTCAAATCCAATGCACTGACCCACTGACTACATGTCTTGCCTCTATTTTCAAGATAGTTCATAGATCAGTTTAGGCAGCACACTGTTGTGGTGATGTTGGAAAAAACTCACTTTACCATATCCTGTAAGGCTTCATTACTCCATTTCCAGTATACATTGTATTATGCAATTAAAATGTAATTAATTGGAGAACCAATTCCTAAAACTAGCTTTTGTTACAGCCTAGGGTCATCTGAGGGTACATCCACATGGATGGGTGCAGACAGTGACAGGTTCACTCTGCCTGTGCCCTGAGCCAGCCAGTGTAGCAGCTGTGTAGCTGTGATTTGTGTACTGCTGAACCTGAGTTAATAAGGCTGGCTGTGAAACAGAATACATTAGCTTGGGCTCAGAACTGTGCTAATGTGGCCACATGATTTCTGGAAAGAAGCTGATCTTATTTATGTCCAGCTGGCTCAAAGCATGAATAGAGCAAAGAAATGGCAGTCTCTGTAAGCTAGTCAGAAATGCAGGTCAGGAGGTGAAGTGTGAAAGAGTTTATCTATACTTTTATAGCTGCTGTAAATGAAATTTTCACTTTTACGTAAGAAAATAAACTCACTACTGACAATTGTCTCATTTAGCTTGCAGTAAGCTCATCATACTTTCAGTATGTATGAATGTACACTTTTAACTTCTAACATACATCAGGACAGATTCTTTTTTAAAAATAATAATTTTAATTTGTTGGGTTTTTTCCCCCTAGAAAAGCAGGTAGGCATTAAAAAAAAAACAAACTAAAGTTCTATTACCTTTAAGGCTTGAAGACCTTACTATCCTTTATTACTTACATTTGCAGTGAAGCATAGATGTTTTCTTCCTGGCAACCAATCAAGGGAGAGATACAATTGTCAGCTCAAATTCCAAATTGGACCTAGGCAGCTCTGGAGGGAGTTATTAGCTGTCTGAAAATGCCTCAGCAGCACTTACTGCTGAATTGATCTTTATTTTTGTTCTCCACAGAAATCTGCTCTTACAGGAGAATAATTTATATTTTCTCATACGTATTTCCAAATGGTAGATAGACTTGATGCATGTTATACAAGTCTATAATGAAAATGGAAAATACTGAATTCTGATGCATTGACTTTTTTAGCTCTCTTTATTTGCTCTCTTGGAGATTCTGAAGACAAGTTCTTTAGAGTGAGGATCATCTTTTACAGTCAGTAGCAACACATAAATACCCTCTATACATAATTAATTCAGGACTTTCTGTTCCTATTTCTGCTCTTACAAGCATGTGTTGCACTAGGTCCCTGGTGCATCACCTTCTAACACCTTCTTTTGTAACTAATTTCATAACTTTTTTTTTCAGTTTTTGCATTCTGAGTAGCTTATACTGAATAAAAGGTTATTGATTGAATGGTGACTGATGCTGAAGTACATTCATCTGAACATGTGCTACATGAGTATTTTTCAAAGAAGATTGCTATTAAGTACTGCTTAATCTGCCAGGGTCTTCATACTGTAATTGAGCATCAAAATTATAGGAGATAAGAGAAGATGCCCTTAAGTTTATACTGTCATATCTTTATTTTAATCCAATATTTTTGCTTTATCCTCTTTAAAGGATTGAACACGGCATCCAAATGGCAGATTTAAAAATCTTAGCCATGAGGTCAATCATTAATATCTATCATCAACTCAGAATCCCCTTGCAAAGAAGACAAACAGAAGTTTATGTTGTCATTTAAATACATATGTACCAGGTACCAATTTTAAGATGCAAAAATACTTTAATTTTGAGGAGGATAATTTTTCACAAGATATTATGGTAAACCCCAAAAATTTGTCTTTAAGTAATAGTTATATAATATTGTACACTTCCACTGTGCATGAAAGAATGCCCAGTTCCTTGGAAGCAGCTGAGTTTTACCCCTTGCAGAAGCTAGATTAACAATTCAAACTTGCTCTCCCTTGTATTCAGTGTGTTAAAACACATAATGATGTGTATCTGGCACCATTTCAGTTCCTTTAAGCTTATCCAGCCAGTAACACTCTGGAAACCAGAAAAGGCAAGGTAAAGCATTACAAGTACCCTTCTGTCATCTTCCTTTTGGGAGCAATCCAGATGGAAAGATACTACTGGAAAGACCAGCTTTGGACAAGTCTGGGTAAAGGATTGTGTGCTTGGCAAGAGCTACAGAACTGGCACCGCTGACAGGAGCACTGGTCACTGCCAACATTTCTCTTTTCCTTCAGTTTCTCTAATGAGCTCAGAATTAACAGGCAACAGCCTTGAATTTGTGCTCAAGAATTTTAGGAACTATAAAACTAATCCAGCACTGAAACAAGAGATACTTACGATGAGTATTTTCACTGGTGGAGACAGCAAAAGCTTCAAAAAATATTCAACTTCTACACTATTCCATCTTTACACTGGTGTCTTTAATCAGTGTCATTTTGGTTACTCAGAAGAGGGTGAGTAGTTCAAATCTCTTGACCTGATTTAGAATATATATTCTCATAATACTGTGGATTTAGGGTAACTACCAATGAGGGATCATTGTGCTTGGCCTCTCCATGTTACCACCTTTTCTAACATTCTAGTTGCCACTGGTGCCTCTGTGAAATGAAGTAAATCCCATTATTTCCATGCTGTATTAACTGGCTTACAGGATTGTGAAAAGAGTAAGCACTTCCATTCCTGCATGCAGTCCTTATGACTCACTAACAGCCCAGGTCTCTAGAAGAAGACTTATAGGTCATACCTCCTTCCCATTTGGTCCTGAAAGCATGTAAGGAGTTGTCTGTCTTCCTGTGTGGTTTCAGATTACATCAGATTTAAGTGTATTCCAGGCTGCTTATCAGTACATCAGTACAGTAAAATCTTGCATGGATTTTTTTTTTTTTTTTTTTTTTGTATGGAACAGAACATCCTTTTAAGGGGGAGACGCATGTGACATTTCTGTTCTCAGCATACAAGTAACCATTCTATTGATTCCAATGGGGTCCCTGAGGCAGCAGAAGGAATGATCCAGCATCTGCAAAAAGGCCTGACTTTAAATCTTCCCATTTCACTCCAGAACGCATTAAAATATATCTTTCTGGGGATGGCTAGAGGCCCATTAAGAAAGTGTATGGGATGTATGGTTCCTGGAACAACAGAAACTTCCCACCATAGTCTCAGAGCTCAGGCTTCACTGCTAGAGTGCAATTTGGTTAGATTTGCAGGTAGGGCAATCAAAATAATTCAAAGCGCCTATGGAGTCTTAAACAAACTTGAAAATAAAGGATTCCAAAATAATAAAACTTAAGGAACTGCTACAAAAATAGTAGTCTGGAATTACTTATTTTTTAGGTGTCGTTTATAGTTTTCCATAATTACATAAATATATAACTGTGTGTATTACACATGGAATACATGTGTAATACAGAGATTGTAAAAATTTCTTCAGTTGCCATCACATAAACTGAAAAAACTGAGTATTTTGAGATATTCAGTATGGACTGAACATCTGTTTCTGTAACCATCTATTTTTTTTTGTCTATTGATTTGCCTTGACTACTACAAGAAATTGAGCAGTGGCTCAATGAGATGGCAGTTACCCAAATTCAGTAAGACTAGCTAGGATTACAATTCTTTAAAAAGGAGTAAAGACAGTTTTATTAAAGCTGGTTTAAATATGATTTCTGTGTCTCTGGACTATTCTCTTTGTGAAAAATCAAAGAGGATAGCTTTTTCAAGTAGTTGATTCATTTCTTACCAATGGCTTGACATAGTAACATGAGCAGTAGAAGAGAAATTTACTGGTTTGAAACTTCTCTGCTGAGCCCTTCTGGGTGGTCTGCATAGTTTAAATATTTCAGGAATGAAGTACTTAAAAGATTACAATGTTAAGAGAGCAGGTAATCAGAAAATATATCTTCCTGTTATGTAGCAGCACACTAAATGGAAGAACTGAAAGGCACAAATATAAACTCCAGCTTTTTCATGTCATGGCACTTAACAACAGAGTACAACTACAAATGAACTTTTTACCATGCTTAAAGCTAGAACATTAAAACCTATGAATTTAAAATTGATTATCTGCCTAAAACCAGTGCAAGCACAGCTGAACCAATGAAATATTAACATTAAAACCAATATTAATCAAGAGCACAGACAACTACAACGCTGACTGTTTGTCTGATTGCTTTTCTGCTTTTACTAGCTCCATCAGTTTCATGCTCAGTATGCACTGAGGCACTTTTGTAGACACTGAGACACAGTTGTAGGCACTGTAGCTTCAGCAATTACACCCTGAAGCCTTTGCAGCTTTATCTACTTCCTATATACCAGCTTTCACTACAGCACATTAGGGAAAATATACCTTCTGTAAGGGGAATGAGTAATTTTCTTGCTTTTCTGTCCTCTTCCTCTAAGCCCCTCCCATATTTCCCAACAGTATACGGGAATAAATAAATCAGGCCTTTATTTAAATCAGCAACTTCATCAATACTTTTGGTTTTATATCAGATTTTCCCTCTAAATAAGATTCTAAGATTTGAGTATTAGAAACAATTAAATATTAGAACATCAAATAAGATGAAAAAACAACTTCTGCACTATCTGAAAAATACATGTCTGTAAGAACCCTTGAAACTGGTATATCTGGGCTGTGACAGAGATTGTTTGGATAGAGCATCCTACCTATAATGTAGCTGATAATATGGCTTTAGGAAAAATGCAGCCTAGAAAGAGTACAAGTCTCCAAGCCTAATCAAGTGAACATACAATGAATAGACCTGATGATACATGTCTTGCAGGATATTTTAACAGTATTGAGGATACTTCAATAATTGAATAAATACACATTCTTCCCTCTCCTCTAAGATAATGCAACAGCACTATCTTGGCTTTAGAACAGAACCGTGAAATAAAACCAGGAGAGAAACATCTTTAACAAAAAAAAAAAAAAAAAAAAAAAAAAAAAAAGAAGTTTGGATAGGGTTACCATTAGACCACAGCTGGTTAGATTTTAGTTTCATCCTGAAATAGTATGGAATACATATGTTACTGCTGCCTAGGCTGTTAGGGGTTCTGGCTGCAAAATATCACAGCAGCTAAGAAATAATCCTTTAGTTTAATCTACCTTTTTATAGCTTGGATTCTAACTTTATATTTGAAATCTGACCTTGTATTTGGCTAAGTATTTCCTAACTTTTAAGGTCAATGCTGTTAAAGATGAATCTAGTCAAGCTGACAGGTACTTAGCAAGTCCCTCTTTGAAAGAAACAATTCCAAATTTAGGGACTGGAGATGGCTGTAAAGCTACAGTGGCTGGTTTGTTGATGGAGCTGTCATATGGTGTGTTTCAATAAATAATCTCTGGCAGGCACAGAGGCCAGTGCCTCTTCTGGAAGAAGCAGATGATGAAGAGGCACCAAATTGCTCCAAGTTTCTGAGCAACAACAATGGATTTGGAACATTTTGTCTTGTTCTGTTACATTTGTGTAATTCCTGTACACACAGAGAAGAAGCTGAAACTTAGTCCTGTTACTGCAACTTTCAACTCTGTTCAACCCTATGCTGCTTTTTCTTTGTCGCTTTATGGCTTTGTTGGTGCAGCAGTTTTAGTAGTGTAAAACAAGTACCAAATACTTAGTTTTGCCCAGTAAAGTAAAACAATGAAATTGAAGATGGAAATTAGACTCTGGAGCCAGATCAGTTCTAGTGGAAATAAGAGTTGAAAGTTCAATTTCTCTGGCTACCTTGCAAACTCAAGCCAGAACTGTTGCCCTGTTCTTTTAAAAGTTTTAAAGTTCTTTCAAAAAATTTCTATACCTTCTGATGTTTACATATTTTTACTAGAGTTCTCACACACTGTTCATGTAAATAATGAGTTTTGCATTCTTCTTTGTAAGGAAGAGAGAATTGATGGACTATTGGTTTGACCAGTGTAGTTGGAGAAGTGGCAATTTCATCCTCCAATCCACTGTCACTTTTAGAGTTCTATATACCACGAGGTCAGAAATAAAAGTTACTTCCTTTTGCTCTTTTAATCTTAGTATAAGTGTGTGAGTTATTTTGTATTGTAGTGCAACACAACTTCACACCTTTCTAATGCAGAGGGCAATATTGGATGTTCATATTGGGACCAGTTTTATTTAGTATTTTCTTTAATGACATGGATGAAGGGATTGAGTGCACTCTCTGCAAAACTGCAGGTGACACAAAACTGAGTGGTGCAGTTGACACATCTGAAGTATGGGATGCCATCCAGAGGGGCCTGGACAAGCTTGAGGAATGGGTCTGTGGGAATCTTATGAGGTTTAAGAAGATCAAGTGCAATGTGCTGGACCTGTGTCATCCAGGCTGGAGGATGAAGAGATCAAGAGTAGTCCTCCCAAAAGGCCTTTGGGCTGCTGGTGGATGAGAGGCTGGACATGAGCTGGCAATGTGCCCTCACAGCCCAGAAAGCCAAACGTGTCCTGGGCTGCATCCAAAGCAGCGTGGCCAGCAGGGCAAGGGAGGGAATTCTGCCCCTCTGCCCTGCCCTGGTGAGAC
This sequence comes from Taeniopygia guttata, assembly GCF_048771995.1. NCBI lineage: Eukaryota > Metazoa > Chordata > Aves > Passeriformes > Estrildidae > Taeniopygia > Taeniopygia guttata. Next base: position 47,235,496 of record NC_133027.1, on the reverse strand, counting down.
CCCACCTGCAGGGCTGCACCAGCTCTGGGGCCTCCTGCACAGGAAGGACATGGACCTGTTGGAGCAAGTCCAGAGGAGGGGTATCAAGGCGATTAGTCATGTGTCACCTCTCCTGTGAGGCAAGGCTGTAAAAATTTGGATTTACTGCCTGGAAAAGAGAAGGCTTTGAGTGACCCAACTGCAGCCTTCCAGTACCTGAAGGGAGCCTGCCAGAAAGATGGGGAGAGACTATTTACAAGAGCATGTAGTGACAGGACAAAGGGGAATGGCTTAAAACTGAATAAGCAAAGGTGTAGATTAGGTATTAGGAAGAAATTCTTTTCTGCGAGGGTGGTGAGACACTGGAACAAGTTGCCCAGAGAAGCTGAGGATGCCTCATCCCTATAAGTGTTCAAGGCCAGGCTGGAAGGACCTTTGAGCAAGACAGTCTAGTGGAAGGGGTCCCAGTCCATGGCAGGGTGGTTGGAATCAGATGATCTTTAAGGTGCCTTCCAACCCAAATAATTCTGTGATTCTCTGTCTTTAAATGGGCATCTGCCCATTTAGCCCATTACATGCTATTTTGAAATCTTAGTATTTAAGAATAATTTAGAGTGATGGACTGAGAGGGTAAGTATAAACTAGAAAAAGATAAGAGGAAAATAACAGCAAGGCTATAAATGACATTGAGTCAGGGATTAGGCAAAGTGCCTGCATTAGGAATTACATGCTACAAAAATGTGTGTTCACGTTCTGGCTAATCCAGGAATGAAAAATGCTGAGCTTATGGTATTCATGTGTCTCATCTTGCTCCTAAAAGTGACTGTACATATTTCACTTGTACACATATATTTAAAATTAATGGTAGTTGCCAAAGGCAGAACTAAGCATGTTATAGAGAATGTAAAATTTATATAAAGATATGGCTTTCAGGCAGCTGCAAAAACAAGACTCCTTAGGGCCTGCTTAATTTTTTAAAATCTAACAGCAGTATTTTAAGTAAAGCATATAGTATATCGTAAGTACAATGTAAGTATAACAAGCAATAGAACAAAATGGAACAGTTAACTTGAAATAGCTTGGGAGAACTCCACACCTTGGGAGCATATCCTCAGCATTATTTCTGACCTTGTGCATTTCGATATTGGTGGCATTGCTTTTTGGATTATTATTAGGGAAACCTGAGTTTACACAACCCCAGTTGGCAAGCTTCAACATTTCTGCCAATACATTATCCTGCACCACCAAAGCAGAACCCAGACTGACAGCCAGTAGTTTCTAGAGTCATCCCACCCAGATATAAGTACCAGAGCAGTGTCATCTCTTTGGCATCAACACACCACAGTAAAGATCTAGGATTGAAAAACACTGGTTTTTAGTGTCTATTCAAGTGGCTTGGTACCAGCACTGGCATCAGCATCTCCCTTTCTGCCCCATGTTGAAAGACATGAGAGTGCTCAGGCACAGAACTGCTCTATGATCTTTCCTGCCCCTATCATGTTACCTTCAGCCTGCCCATCCCCTCCATCCCCACACAGTCTAATATGGAATCATAGAATGGTTTGGATTGGAAGGAACCTAAAAGATCCCCCCCTGCCACAGGATGAGACACCACCAGCTTTGCAACCACAACACTGAGCCCTGGAGAACATAACTGGTGACCAGCCACCAGCTGGATGTGGCACACACCCCCTTCTCTGGGTCTGATGACCCAGCCTGTTTTTTTCACCCAGCAAACAGTACACCCAGTTTCTCCAGTATGTTGCAACACAGCATCTAAGAATTTACTGAAGTCCAGAGAGACACCATCCACCTTCCCCTTATCCACTGAGTAGGTCAGCTTGCCATAGATGGAGAAGGTTGGTCAATCACAAGACAGGGCTTGTGAAAGACCAGTCTTTCACAAACACATGCTGGCCCTGTGTATTGCCCTGTGTATGCTGTGTGAGTGCTCAGTATCACATGCTCCATGACCTTCCCTAGCAACAAGGCTGCCAGATCCTCCCTTGTGGTCCTTTTTGTAGGTGGGCATCACATTTGCTACCCTCCAGCAAACTGGGACCTTTCCAGTTAACCAGGACAGCTGCAAAATAATTAAAAGTGGTTTGACAAGCTATTTCACCAGCTCCATAAGTACCCTTCAGAGGTAGATTACTGCTAATTTGTCATGGCTGACAATGTTAAAACATGATCTCTTGATGCTGCAAATTGGAATTTTTTTATTCTCACAGAATTTGTTAGGCTTTTTAAAAAGTCTTACATACTTGAAATAACTACAAGTTACTATTTACTATCCAGAACACCATTAGAGATATGTAACATCACAGGTAAGGTTCTGGGTGACTAAATTTAAAGGTTTTAGACCTCCAATACCAACACAATACTTAGGTGACTCTGGGGAATATCAGCACTGCTGGAGCTTTGCAGGTGTGATTAAACTGAAGCTGCTCTTCCTGTAGGACTTGTCACATGAACTCAGTGAATTTTCAATCATGCTGGCTGCATCTGCTTAGCACTGACATTGCTAGCCTCTAGCTTGTGGTCTAGGTTACTATCTAGATTAGGTACCTGCCTACTTTAGCTTAAGAGATAAATCTCACCTTGAACTCCCAAAGCCAGTCAAAGCTTAAGTGCACAAATGTATGCCAGTTTGTTACTTAGAAGCAGCTGTCTTAATTGAGAAAGCCATTTCAAAATATTTAATGCTCAAGAAAAAGATACAGGTTAAATGTAGACAACAGATTTTTGAGTTCATTTAGAAAAACAGTTTTAGTTTCAAGAACAGCATAACATTTTCACTTGGCTTCATTTGATATGCTGCCTCATTTTAAACTGCCAGTGTGTTGAGATGCATCCCCTACAGGAGCAGTGCAAATTAGGACAGTAAGGACACAAGTCTATTTCAGAATTAAACAATCTGGTACCATAAAGAATGAAGAGAGTGAAGGATAGAATTGCTAGATCATCACTACAAACAATTTAAGCGAACTTTTATTGAAGCGTTAAGTTGTGGTACAGATATTTTTAAATGATCAAAGTCTAACACCACAGAAATTATAAACACCATACTCCCCCCATCCTGATCACCCAGATAGTTCAATAACCCATTCAACAGCTTTCATTTTCATAGACGAGGCTTATGCTTCTTTTTGTAAGATGCATTCTTTCAGTATTACTCAAAAAGGGATCTTCAGTCTACTTAAAGGACCTCAAGCCAAAAAAAAGTCAGAACAATTGGGACAATGCAAGAACAAAAAAAAAACCCCATTGAAATATTGGTCCTCAATATTAACACCAAAAAGCATTAGTGCCATTTACAGCATGTAATTGATAACATTGGTAAAGAACATCAATAATATGCTTTTAAAAAAATCAAAATGTTCCAACCACTTGATTTCTAACCAAGCAGACTTTAGTTTAGAAGCACTGAAAAAGTGCTTCATTTATAAATACAGAAGGAACAAAAGAACCATTGCATCAAACCAGGAAGAGTCAAAACATTGCAAGGACAAGAGGGGAAAAATAATCTCAATTTTGTTGTTGACATGCTGGTCTCACAGCTGTTAAAATCCCAGTATTTGCAAACAAACATAGCTGAAAGTGTGCCAACCTTTCAAAGCCTGCATTTTAGTCAATATTCATTAAAGTGACTTTGAATTACACACTTATTCATGCTCCATGAATAGCATTCTTCTTCACTTCTGTCCAGGTGTCCCAGACAGTTCTTGTTCTATACCCTCACTTAATGCCCTCAAGTCACAGTAAGAGGAACCACCTTAGCAATTAGGAGGAAAAAATAGATGAAGTCACAACAATCAAGTACAACATAAGTCACATGCACAACAATGTCACAGGACTGTCACAAGACAGAGGCATTAGCTTTGCTTGGAACAACAAAATGAAGTGACACTGGACCAGTTTAGAAGAACTCTTTACAGTCCAAAGTGGCAGGTCACAAGTTTTACTGAGAATAATCCAAACCAATAAATGCACTCAAGACTGGCAAATCCCACTCCTCCACTAGCCCTACCTGCCAGGGCTCAGGAGCACCAGCTTCCTGTTCTGACAAAACAGGTGATTAGGACAGAAAATGCCCGCTGCCAATATCAACTTGCACTTTGCAAAGCTGTCACACAATTATGCCAAAGCACTTGAAGCCTGGCTCAGCTCTTCCCCTATCAAGTCTTGGACCTTCATCAAATTCTGCCATTGCGTGGCAGCGTGACAGCTCAGGGATGTGGACAGACAAATGACCATTAAGGTGAGACAAAATTTAGCCTGCACTAGTACCGATACCCAAGTTACTAAAGGTGAAAGACCAATGCATTAGCCCAGTTCTACAGGAGAGTTGAGCAAATTCCTAGAAGCTTTTTTAGAGCATGAAAACTCAGTCTGATTTAAAAATAAATCAACCACCACCTGTAGTAGCAAAACAATTTGTAACTGTTTTAAGAACTTTCTCCAAACATGAAAGTGTTAATTAGTAATCAGTTTCATTAGAAATCATAGAAGTTCATCAAAAACTGTTTTAGACTGAAATCACAACATAGATTAAAAAAAAAAGTGACAATTTAACAGAGAACTGTCCCCAGTGAGTAGGTTGAGGCTGAAGTCTAATGAGGACGAAAGCCTTGTCTGTGGGGAATTTTTGGTGATACTTGGAGAAAAACTATACTGTGTGTAATCCTACCTGAATCATTTTTACAAGTGTTGTAAAGTTTCATACAGTAAGATTTTTCTACATGCACTTCAATTTCACAGCAAGAGTGGCATAGAGTACCTAAACACAGAAGAGAGCATTCATGCAATATATCTAACTCCTTGATATAATAATGCATACAATTCAAAATGGTTATACTATGATTACACCTAGGGCTTTCCACAACTACAAGGTGGTGGGAGTGGAAAGCATGGCCCCCTGAATCATTAACTAGAAAGCAACCACCACCTTCTATACGGGATTTCTTTTTGCGCTTTTTCTTCATTCTTAATCAACTGTGCTGTTGCTGGCGATTTTTTGTAAAACTGGTAAAAACAAAATTATAATCACTGAATTGGGCAATCTGGTGATCAAGACGTTTAAACCCCTCAATCTTCTGGGCAGAGGAAAACACTGTGCGACATTTAGAGCTCTAGAAAACAAAAAAGGGTAAGTTACTTTTAAAACTGTCATTTAGAGATGGATCAGCACATTGCATTTCATATATGTTCTTACTTAACATGTTTTGAAACTTTTCCTGACAGTAGTGCAGAAAGCTTCATTCCCAAGCAGTAATTCTGCTCCCCAAACATGGTACTGCTGTTCTGTGAACAATTATGGGGGTGGAGCTCCTCTCCTATGGACACAGGCTGACAGAATTTGGGTTATTCAGCCTGGAGAAGAGAAGGCTTTGGGGAGACCTTAAAGCACCTTCCAGTACCTACAGGGTACTGGCAAGAGCTGAAGCGGGACTTTTTGCCAGAGCATGTAGTGGTAGAACCAGTGGTAACAGATTTAAACTGAAAGAGAGTGGATTTAAACTACCTATTAGGGGAAAAAAAAAAATCTTCATTGTGAGGGTGGCGAGACACTGGAACAGGTTGCCCTGAGAAGCTGTGGATGTCCCATCCCCTGTCAGTGTTCAAGACCCGGCTGGATGGGGCTCTGAGCAACCTGGTCTTCTGGAAAGTGTCCCTGCCCATGGCAGGGGGTTGCAAGTAAATGATCTTTAATGTCCCTTCCAACCCAAATAATTTTGTGATTCTATGATTAGCTGAGAGCAACACTATTAAGAGCAGGTGTTCTACAACTGTCAGTTGCAGGCAAATCCAGAAAAATGCCAAGGCAAGAAATTCTGCCCATACAGAACTACATAAGATGTCAGTAGAATTCTGGGACTGGGATGCTGCATCTTACTGTTTCTGAAGTCTTCTGAAGATCAGATTTAGTACATATCATAGCACAACTGAAGAGTATTTTTACTTTCCAAAGAAAATACCACTCAACTATAGAGGCAAACTCTAAACTGTTAATCTCCAGTAAAAATCTCTAGCCTTGCATCATTTGTGTCTATATGTATTTCATCAGCTGATAAGCTAATGCAAGAAAACTCACCTGATTAACAAAGAGGGTTGTCACAAATTTTCCTGGCTTGAAAACCTCTACAACTTTTCTAATCAGGTCATCGTAAGAGGTCTGACTTATGTTTGTTTCAAAACTAACATAAGAAAACTCTGGTTCTGGAGTGATGTGAATAGTCCAGTAAGTTCCCTGGAAAAAAAAAAAAAGGTATTATTACCCCCAAATATTTATTTATTTTTATTTGCCAATGCTAATTATTAATGAGTATAAAACTTACATCCGATTTCATCCCATTCATTGAATACCCACAAGGATTGAACATTGTAGCATCAATAACAGAACCTGGTATCAGGTCACGAATTCCACTCATCTGAAACAAAGTTAAACAACTGTTTATCATGCATCCTTATAACACTTGTTTAGATTTACCTCAAAGGCAGAATGAACATATATTTAGCAAAGAGGATACCAGAATTCTCCCAATTACAAGTCAGTCTGATTACATGTATCACTGCAGATGACCTTGGTTTGCATCCTGTCACTATATCAATAGCAGTGACAAGCTGCAGGCAAGCTATCACACTGCCTCTTACAGAGCCCAGCTGCACCCAAGGAGGACAAGCTTAGAACTCCAAAATATATTTGCTTTTGCTGCTGAAATGCAAAGTGGAGCTTCTCTTCAACCACTGTCCACTAAGTGAAGGCTGTTTACATATATTCCAGAGTAAAGAGATACTAGTTTATACCTTAGGCAGAAGCTCAATCCCAAGCATTTTGATTTACCACACAGTACCTGAGCTACAGCCAAATCTCAATAGCAAATACAGTGTGAGAATCAAAGCCTAAGATGGAAAACAAGATGAAGCCAGTGTATTTGTCAGGAAAACTTGTTCATGCCACATGACTTACCCATCTGGATAAAGGAGCAAACCCATCAAGTTACACTTAGACCCTAAATCTGCCCTTGCCCTCATCCAAATGGCTCCCTGATTTAACCCTAATTTCGATACCTACTTAACCTTTGCTTTCCGTATCTCCAGTCTAAGCCTTACTCCTCGTACTCTACATCCTTGAAAGTTACTCAAATTCTGGTTTTATACCTACTCCTACATTTCTCAGAGTAAAAGCTTCCCATCACCCAAAGCACTGTTTATTGCAGTTTTCACTAAAGGAAGGGCATTGAAAACAAGAAGTTATATTCCCCAAAATACTCCTAAATCCATTTTCCTCCCAAGGTATTAACCTGACACATTCTATGGCATCTCTCCTACCACAAAATAAACCTTGTATTAAAAGTTAAGTGAAGGAAGCATTTTGTTGCCCAATTTCCACCATTCCCCAAAATGCTGAGTTTTCAAGCAAACATACACGAGTGACATCATTTGCAGTAACACCATCTTTCATGTAGAACTGGTCCATAACTACTGGGTCAAGCTCACTCATCAGAATTTCCAGTGTCTGATCAGGCTGATTGGATATCCGACTCTCTGGAAAATCCAGGGTGTACAGGTACCTACAAAAAGCACAAATCAAATATGTAACACATATTGACAGCACCAAGTTCTACTGCAAAGACTTCAAACTCTTCACATACATACCAGCAATCAGAGTTCATACGCCCCATGCAATAAGCTGCTCCATCTAGATAAGACAAAAAGCCTCCAGTTAACATACCACATTTATGAACATTTATGTAAAATATTATATTTATTTCTATTTAGAGACAGGGGCCTTTCACAGAACCCCATGAAGTTCACTGATGCAAGCAGCAGCTGTATCAAATAACCAGCATTTAACTTCAGGGATACAAAGTTAATAATCAGAAAAGCAAGCTTCCTCAGAAATGGGTCTGGACACCCCAGCTAAGTGACTACTATCAGGAAATTGATATTACAGTATAGGTATGCACAGAGAAATCCTGGTACTCTTAAAGCCTCTATTAAATGCATTTATGATTATAATTTATTTTCTAGTAACTTCGATGAGTACCACAGCTTCTGTGTTCCTTCAAAAACCTGTCACTTTAAAATTTAAGATTCTTCTTGTAGTCTTAAACTGAATTAAATGCTTAAACTCATGTTTTAGCATAGTAACTTCTCTGAGAAAAGCCCACATTTTTCTTCAGAGTATTACTTGCTTTAAATTATTATCCTAGCTTTTTAATATGGCTTTCAGAATTCTGCAGAGTGGCAGTCTGAAGATGACCCCAGTTTAGACAAGGTGCTAAATGTCAAGCTTAGTGTAATTTAAATGTTGATCTTGGCAAGCTAGTATCAGAAATCCAGAGAATAAGTATTTATAGCTTTTGACTTTCATGCAAGAACTGCTGTATTCTTGGCCTGGCAGCCTGTACCTATTGTACTAGTCATCACTTGTCACTTAACATCAACCCTTCACCCAACTTTGCTGAAGTTTCATCAACTTACTTGGGAAAATTTCATTAAGAAACTCTACTTCTTCCTGGAAATTCCTATGTGGGTACTCCTGGTGGGAAGGCTTCATGAAATTCTTACGTGAATAAAAGAAGCTCTGAAAAATAAAGGTGCATCTTAGGTATTGAGTACTACCCATCCACCTTGAATCTAAGAATTTAGAAAAATGCAAGCATTTATCATGAACTTTCACAGGACCTAAGTTTTCATTGTCAAAACACTGCTACCTGTATTCCCATTTCAGAAGCACAATCTTCAGTTATCCCTATCTGGATTTCTAGGCTTCAGGAGACAGCTTACTTACAAACTTGTTCTACACTAGATAGCATGGGCACAGTTACTCAGCTCAATAGCATTTGTTTGTTAGCACCCACCAAGAGACAAACAAAAGGACAACTGCTGCAGCAGAGCAATCTTACATTAGTCTTTCCATAATGGGAAGCATACATAAATGTCCAAGTTTCAGAATATTAATAAAAAGAGTACATTTGAAATAGAAGCAAAAAGCTTTTTGTACGTTCCAAGGAAGACTTCTGACACCTTACCTGAATTGAGTCAAACCCACTGTACTCCCTAGCAAGCTCCAACAGGGGAACCAGTGCTTGCAGTAAGAGGGTGGTACCACACGTCTTCAAAATGAAACGTCTCTTGGAGACAAACATGCTACTCTCACTGTAAAAGAGGTGTTAAGAATATATTAAGTGCTCTACATAAAACAATCCAGGAGGGAGTTGTTAGGTCTTGGTCTTTATCCCAACCAAATGCATTACTCTAAGTGAACACTCAGCATATGGCACAAACATACTCAGCAAATAGATCAAATCAATAGAATGCAGCTAACATTTGAGAGCTGTTACCACTTCCCAAAACAAGCACCTGCTCCAAGCATGATATTACAGAGCTGTCACACTACAGGAAAAGGCACATTAGATACCCTCAAACTATCTGAGAAATACAAACATGCTGTGAAGTGGGTACACAGGCACAGCTATATGATACGCCTTATAAGTAAGTTTATATATAGTTAATTTCTGTATCTAAGTCAGATACTTAACTACAGCCCAGCTGAACTGGAGATAGGCATTGATATCACATCCAGAACATTTAAACACTCTAAACGAGTATCTTTTCATCAAGTAACTGAACAATGGGAGTAAAACTTAGCTTAAGTAACTCGATTTGGAATGCTGTTTACACATTCAAAATCACGGTTAAAACTCATTCAGGATGCAGTGCAAATTGTTACACTTCCCAGAATTTTGTTTTAAATATATGAAGCTTGAAGAAACAAGACTTGAACAGTTTCTTTTACTATCTTGCTCTTAGCACAACCCAGTCCTCAAGGCAGTCTTTTAGAGTACAAAAACTTCAGTATTTTTAATCTGAAGTAAACCAGAGAATGTCAAATGTGTCTGTAAAGTTCATGTACAAAAAGCAAGAAAGTATTTTGCAAGATGAAAAACACATGGCAAAAGTAGTGTCCTTACAACTAACTGCAGCACACATAACAAAAATTCCAGGGGTCCAGGAAAGCTACAGTTTTACAGATACCCTTAGGTCAGCTGCAAGAGTTGTTCCACTTGATTGCATTATGTGCAATTAAGGCTGATCTACCAGTAAGAGTTTTTTGCTGATCTATAAGTGACACCTATAGCCTATTCTGCTGAAGTAACATTGAAATTCTGTATTAGGGACACTTATTGACCCATGGACAAAATTAAGTGATGCCACCACAGCTCTGTCCATCCTTCTGGTTAAAGGAAAAGAGATACACAACTATGAAGAGATTTGCACCTCTGAGCAGGAGATCCCTGCAAGCTGTAGCCATCAACCAAGATTGGATTCTCAGCCAAGCGAATCACATACGACAGCTTTCACTTTTTCCCCTCCTAGGGACTAAAAGAATGAGCCAATGTCTTACCTGAGTACATAAGCTTCCTGCTTGTCAGTTTTTGTCACACTTATGATCAAACAATGCACATTCTCCAGAAGTTTGTCCCACTCAATCCTGTGAAGAAATTAGAGAAGAGCACAAACAGCAGGTTAAACAAACCAAAGCTTGCTGGAGCCCCAAGTAAAAAGCCCAAACAAGACCAGAGTCCCAAGTTACTGGATCTGAGAGCAAAAATGGGAAGTTTTCATACAAGGACCGACTCTCACAATACAGTAATACTCCACTCTTTGCTTTGATGGCTCAGTAGTCCTCAAAATCTGTTACCCTAATCTGCTGCATGTGGAACATCAAGCTTCTAACCAGGCGAGTCAGGATAACCTTAAATCCTGCATCCCACATGTTGGTAACTTAAGGTATGCTTTAGGTTGAACCTCTATGAACTCCTACCACAGTAGTCATTGGCAACTACTACAGTAATAAACTAGTAAGTTATCATTAAGATGTTTTAATTGATCAGCTAAGGGTCAAGTTCATAATTTAACTGAAAGGCTAAAAACAAATAGATTTCAATGGCCTGAATTCCTCTTCGACCAACCAGGATCACAGAATTCTTTCATACAGTGCAAACTGTAGCTACAGTACTAGAATTTGGTATGGTGGTAGAAGTTTAATATTTCAATTCTTTACTAATATTACTCATTCTACAAAGAGCCTGAAAAAAAATAAATAAAAAACAAGGGCTCAAATTAAGCCAAAAGGCTTTCTCAAGTACTCAAGAGAAATGACAGACTTGCAAAAAAACTACTTTGGTTGTCACTTCAGTCTTGTGTCTACACCAGATTAGTAGAATTCAATGTAGTCAATTTTTCTATAAATAAGACAGGAACAGATACAGCTTCCTGACGTCACAAAATTACAAGACTGCCAGCTGTCCTACTTCTCTCTGCCCACAGCATATTGCACCTGCAGGTTTGTGCTGGCTCCTGTCCTGAGAGATGTCATGATCCAAGAGATTTACTAACCCAGCATACAACTAAGCTGCCCATCAGCAGAGCTGGAGTAACTGCAGGAGCTAGAAGCACAAAAAATTTGTCAATTTTTCATCATCAAGCAAGCTCAGCGTGCCCATATAAAACTGTCAGCCTAATCCTTCTTCAGGAGGCAGACCTCTCACCCTTTACTGACATGAAGAAGTCCCGTCTGTGGCTGTACGCCAGGACTGAGCACTCACTGTTAATTCCACCAACACACTTACTCTGCAGCCACCAGTGTTTTCCCTTAGAAAATTGGTCTGTTCATGAAGCTGAAGTTTCAGATTCTGTTACATGTATAATTAAAGCATCCACATATTCTTTAGCCTTTCTAAACAGTTAGCAAATAAATGCCTTAACTTCTCCCTCAATTAATCAGTTCATTCAGGAGAATGCCTTTTGAAACAAATTGAGGACTTTCCCATTTAAAGTACACCAGAATAGTAATATTTATATATATGATTAAAGCAGAACATAGATTAAGGAAAACCTATCCATGGAAAAAACCCTCGTAGTCAATGCACATCTAATTTAGAAATTCAGTGATATAACTGGATATTTAAAATCAAAGTAAGGTTTACCCCAGTTAGGGATCCTTGATGAAATGCTTTTCTGCAAACACAGACATGACAGCACAGACACTCAAATCTCCACATCAAATTAAAAAGGTTATTTTGAGTGCTCAGCTCAAGTCCCACACATTTACTCATCTCTATACTTATGTCACTGACTGGAGTGAGCTGTGTTCCTAAAACTCAAATGTACGTGAAAACACAAGTGGCTACTCACCTTAAAAAGGCTGGTAAATGCAAAGAGTGAAATAGTTTGTATTATAACTATCTCTTAAATGCTCCTAGAAAATCATACAATTTTGCTATTAAAAGTTAGAAAACTAAAGGATTTTGTTTTCTCTGCCTATAGCACACCAGCCTAAGTTGGCCAGCCACTCCCCCTGTAAATTGAACTATGTATTAGATTGTTCCAACCATTCCAGCATCCCTACCGACATCTTATCTGCCATTAAATAAACACCCAGAGTCTGACATTGCATTTGGGAAAGGTGACGAAGAGTTCTCTGATGCTGAGCTGTACTAACCCCATTTGTACATTACTACAAATCTGATTTTGTACTTGTCCAAGTATTAATGGGCATGTAACTATCTTGGGCTTGGCAAGAGCATACGTCTCAGCCTTCACAAGCTTCTTACCCGGTCAGACAGTCAAAACCTCAGCCTTCTGCAGGCGGGTGGCACTTTCTTTAGGTACTGCTGTGGTGCAGTTCTGTGCAACATTTCAGGGAAATGTCTTTCCACACTCCAGATACATATTAGCAGAGGAAGATGTAACAAGTTTGGAAGTTCAGTGAGGGGTCAGTACAGAACAAACGGTGCACTATTGTGTGTTAAGTGCAAAGCCCAGAATGCAAAGAAAGTCCTGTAATGCTTGCTGGTACTACAGCTGGTATTTTGGTACCATGGCTGAAATCTACAGTTGCACAAGACCTCTGCGTATCACAGCTTGCTCAAGTCCTCACTACCACACTACAGAAACCATAGCTAAGCACATACTAAATGCTGCAATCAACCTTTACAGAAATAAAGGGCCAGCTCATAATTTGATCTGTCTACAGCAGCACTAAGGAAAACCCCTACAACCTTTGAAACAGACAGGATGCTAGGCTTGCTCTAGAAGCATACATAGGCTAACAAAGGGTTGCCACATGAGGGAGAAGTTCTGCAGGGATACTGGCCTGTATCTGTCTGCATTTTAAAGCTAAGCACAGAGAACTAAAGAAAGGCTGGATTTGATCCAACATCATCTATTTAAACAAGATGACCTTAGTATTTGGCATGTTCTATTGTTTAAAGCATAGCTAAGGAAGAACATCTGGGACTACTTTGTACCAAGTAGATTAGGTTCACTACAAGTCTAACTCACATATTTCTTCCCTCCTTATTTTTTGATCCATATAATTGTCATTAATTGAGACAAACAATATCTACCCACACTTGAATAAAGAAACAAAATCAACCTTAAAAGTAGTATTTCAATGGTAATCACTACATGTATTGCAGCTATTCAATAAGTAAAAATTCGCTAAGTTAGCAATTCAATTATTTGAGAACACTAATTTCATAGCTAAGTTTTAACCTGGAAGCAAAGCCTGCAACTGAAAAAGGGTTCAAGACTGATTCTCAATGAAGAGCCATCATGGACTTCTGCTCTTCAAAATTCCCCCTTCAACGATCAATGTGCAAGGCATTACTATTTCCTAAATTATTTCCTATAGCCAGACATCAAAACAATGCCAGTTTGGAAACTGCTTTCCTGTACTCAAGCATAGTAGAATATGGCCCATGAGAGTCACTGATACTCTCACTGGAAGCAAGTTCTGCAGCAGACCTGCAGACACTGATTTGAGATTGACTTCTCACTTACGTGAGCTCATTGACCATTTCATTCCAAAGCTGCAAGATCCCCTTTCCAAATTTTCAAATAACTGCTACCTTTCCAGAGTCAAATTAATTTCTTGAATGGGCAAGCACGATGCACCTTAAATGACTGTACCTTCTCAGAGAATAGCAAATGAAAATGAAATACATCTACTCTAGTGTGAAGAGCTGTCCTTATTTGAATGGTAAAAAGCTATTTGTTCTACATCTGACTAGCAGAACATCCCAAAGGGAAAAAGAACCCAAACAAGTTTAACAACTTACTCCTGTACCTGTGCTGCAATATTTAGTGCCTTATCAACAGACTTACTGCCAGAGTACAAATAACTTCCATTCAAACTGCCAACCAGGTATGTCAGTAGGGAAGAGTTATTATAACTGAGAAGTAGCTTAATTGTAGGAGGCACGCTTCATGAATAGTCAATAGTTGCTCCCAACCAAGTTCCAAAGGATCATATCTGCTCCTTTATTTCAGAAGGAAGTTTTCCTTGACAGATAAAACCATGCTTTTGCATGCAAGTCATTGGCCTCTTCTGAGCCTTTACCTTCAGGGGTAAAACACATTCTTTCACAAGAGTCAAGCATACCAGGCACAATACTGCTGTTTCAGGCCAACTGGGAATGCGCTAACAGCAATTTGAAGATTAAGAACTACATCAAGAACTCATTCCTATCAGTAACCAACAGCCTCCTCAAGCACACCACCCCACCACCCCAGTAACAGGAACTTGCTAAGGCAGCCAGACAGCACTGTGAAGAAAAGCAGTATTGCAGTAGGGCAGGAATTCTTAGGAAATAAATCATATGGAACTCCTAAAGGCAGCTTAAGCTATATACATACTCTTGCATAGCTTTTCATTAGAACAGAATAGCTGACAATTCTATAGTACCATCAGTAAAAAGCCTTTTAATCTTGACTATGTAAGACCTTGTTCTAATGTCAAGCATTCAACTGCAGAACAATCTTTTATCCCCTCACCTGTTACCTACTAAGTGTTTTTTAGGAGCCACATAGGTATCAGTTACCTCATTAGCAGGTTAAATAGGCAAATTCCTACCAACACCATGATCCGGACAGCATAAAACTCTGCCTAAACTGCCTACACAGAGGAGATACAGCCATGACACACAAAAGCAGGCTAAACATGAGTGTCAGCAGAGCTGGAACATTGCTTTCAAGCATCCCAAAACAGGCAGGAACAGTACAAACCACACAGAAGTCACGGGCATTTTAAAGCACCTCTCAGCATCTCATGTATTTCTCTGCAGACAGCTGCAGATGAATTACCTCCTCTTAGAAATATAACATAATTTTTAAATTGCTGTTTAAGATAGGTTACCTTGAACCACTTACAAAGCCTGAGATTAGGCTAAGGCCCTTGCAACTCGATAAGTTTACATAGGCAATATCTGTGGGGTGCACAAAAGTGTCACACCCTCTATATGCTCTGAGCGCAGATATACAGAGAGACTGTCCACATCTCCTTTATCCTAAACCTAAGAAGCCTTCCAGGGTCATGGACTTAATCTTGAGAGACAGGCACCTGGGTGGAAAATTGCATCCACATTGAAAGTGATTCTATGCAGTACTGCTCACAAAATCCTTCTTACCTAGAAAGTCCCAAGCCAACTACTTAAGAGTGTCACTCCCACATGAAGCAAAGATATTTCAGCAATGGCACAAATATGGCCACAGCTGGGGCTTTGAAGGCTGCATATTTCTCCTCCTCCACTATTGCAGTTACATGGAATGGGGACTCCATCCTTTAGATTCAAAGACACTCAATGGGTATTCCAAAGTCTCTCATATCCAAGGACATCCAAACTGTTTAAGGAAGCATGAGGCTCAGAAGGCACAGCAGGACTTACAAGCAGCATTCAACATCTGAGTGTAATTTTCTCCAGAAGGAACACACTGTAAGGCAGCAAGTATCTACCAAAAGCCCCAAGTCTTCCCGTTCTCCTGGCTGAGCAAACAGCCATTAGGAAAGCCCTTTGAGGAATACACCAATAGCTGCTTATTTATTTTCTACAGAGTCTCACTAAAAGTCCACACCTTCGCCAGACAGTGACTACCCAAATGCTTCAGCACTTTAAATAAGGTAGGAAAATGTCAGAAAGTCTTCAACACTTCACTTCCTGCGAGCAGTATCAGAATCAGCAGAAGTGAATATAAAAGGGCTTGTTTCCGTTGTGTGAAACCATTCTTTAGTTACAAGAAAACATTTTACCAGTAATTTTGGTCTAAAATCTAACTGATTAATATCCATTCTGATAAGGGGAAGATTGCACTCTTACATAAGGTTCTCCAGATAAACTTGCATTGCCCATAAAAAAAGCTCCACAAGTACACAGGGACAGAAGCCTTTATCTTAGCACAGCCCTGCCTTCTTTCCAGAGTCCCTTCAGTTTTGTTCCAAAGCACTGCAGGAGTAGGAGCAGGGCAGGGCTCATGGCCAGCTTCCTTGTACCTTCAGTGTTTGAGGAAATAGCAGGTAAAACTGCTCAGGACTGGGGGGAAGGGGCAGAGGTGCAGCAGCACTGCAGCAGTGAGCAGGTTCAGGCTACAGGGTGCAGCACACAGCAAGGATTTACAGGACTCCTATCAAATCCTTGCATGTGTCAGTACCTGTGAGCTTTAGTGTAGCACAGGATTAGAATGTTGTATCAGTTTCACCCCATACTGCTCATTGCTGCAGTTTTCTCCAGCTTGTGTCTCCATGTAATATAGACAAATAGGAAGCTGATTAAAAGTCCACAAATAAGCTCAATTTTAGAGTATTCCTCAGGGTTGAATGCTTGAGATATGAGCTTTTAACACTGGCATAATTTATTTATTGTTTCAAACTCCTGTACATTCAAGATCCTGATAGCCCTTGAGATGGAAAATGCATAGCTGCACATCATCTGAAGGAATAAACAGCTTATTTTACTGTGGGGATAGTCAACGCACTACATAGTCACCATGGAAATTCAGGGCTTGAAGCAAGTTCATGTTTTTAGCAAACCCTCTGTTTTCCATACACAGTCTAAGGCTTTTTTTTTTTTAGAAAAAAATAATGCTTTACAAAGCATGGTGAGAACAAGCAATAAAATTGAAGCAAATTATTTTGAGACCACAAAAAACATTAATTTCATTTCACTACTGGATATAAGCAGGGTAGGCATATTGAGATGCTTGCCAGTAACTATTTCAACCACAAGACATTTCTGCGTAATTCGTTAACAAGTCAGCAAAAGCACCCCAAAACTTAACAACCAAGTAAAGCTCAAATTCCATCCTTTTTAGTTGGGATCTTTATTGAATGTATTAAAATGACAAAGATCTTTTCAGAAACACATTACACGTAATCCAAACTTTTATCCAGAAAGCAGGCTTGCCCATAGGAGGGAAAAAATGTGAAAAAGAGGTCTTAATTGCATCAGCTCAAGAACTTTCTTGCTGATTATATCCAGCCAAGACTTTAAAATATTTAATCCCTAACAAGCACGCACAACATGGAAATTTTTAGCTTTGAACACCAGCTTAGTCATTCAGTAGATGAATGGTTCACATTTCACTACTAAGCAGGTATTACAATACAAAAGGCAAGCTCAACTGGTTTGCAACTTGATTCTAATTTAGCTATTGTTATACAGTTCCAGCTTTGATTTTAGGTTCTGCTCAACATAAACTAGCTCATTCAATCACCTTTATAGAACTAGCATAGCAGGATATATTGTATTCAGGACTTTTATTTGCATCTATCAGCTGTAACAGGTAATTGAATTCTGACAGTTTTCCAAAAGAAAATGTTCATACAAGGTCATTTCATACTAGAAACACTTTGAGACACATCACGGCTTCCTACCAAAAATGCAAGCACCTTAGATTAACATGCTGTATTAAGAGCCAATTAACACAGAAGTCTTCAAAGCCTCCCACAGCACTGACACTGTGTTAAAGACCACACGTTCAACAGTTAACAGTTTACATCCACTCTATTAAAACTTTACAGCCTTATCTAAACCACACAAAGGAACTACCCAGCACCCACACTGCAATCACATTAAATGTTCTGGGTTTAAAAGTTTGCAGTTTTGCAAACACGAGTCTGAGCTGACAAATGGAACACCAGAGAGCATGAATCCGTCACTGAGGAAAGCATTTGCAGAATGCCATCTCTAAACTACATCTGCATATTAGCACAAAGTCAAACGAGTACTTTTGCAATCTTTCACATTTTAAGTCAAACACTACAGGACTCCTCCAACACCTAAGTAGCTCACATCATCTGCAAATATTTCAGCTAGGATTTTCCTTCCAGGATTGCCTGGACATTACCTATACCAGCTGTTACCCTGTACCTGTTACACCACTAAGCCTCAAAGAGCTATAAAATCACATTTGACGATTTTCATGTTAAGTATCTTATTCAGAAAGGTCTAAATAGCTTCACAAGTCAAAGTTACACAAACAAATTACCTCAACAACCAACAGATCAGAGGTAAAATTGTGTTCTGCAGTGCTTCTGGTACAGCTTCCACTAACCATGAGCATTCAGACATGCACACATGGGCTATTCATTACTTTTAAAAGAAGGCAGTTATCTGCTCACTGACAATTCTGATCTGTGTATAGCAAATTCTACCATTATATACACATGGGAAATTTCCTGAGAAATACCGAAACAAAGGAAAATACAAATAGGATACATCGCTGAATGAAGATCATTAGCATATTCCAAATATTAAATACACTATGACAAGCTCTCTCGCTCAAACTCTGACAGGAGACCATCGGGTAACAGTGATATGCACAAGCAGATCTGGATACAATGAGAGCCTCTAGCAACCAACCGAACCTGAAAAGCTGAACAGCTGATGATACTGAAGGTGAACTACTCACATGAGTATAACCTTCAGATTTGCCCTGTTTGCTTAGGACAAGCCTACCTTGTCAAGTATGTCAGCTGATCTCACCTATATGCCATTTTTATTGTCACTGCAAGCTCGTCCATAGTTCTGCAGATTTTGCTTTGTACTTCAAGCTCACAGCTACCATTTTCTGACACTTCCAGAACACTATTTTTTGTGGATGTACAGCTGAACCCTCACAGTCAGAAGTCTAAGTATTCCATAGAATCCTAGAATGGTCTGGATTGGAAGGGGCCTTAAAGACCACCTAGCTCCAGTGCTTCTACACCGTCCTCCTGCAAACCACAGCACTGGCAGTCTGCAGTACAGTACATGCCCAGCACGGCTCCAGAGCCGCCCCGTGTGCCGGCAGGTGGCCATCGGCTCCTGCGCTAACAAAGGCGGCGCGGGCGCATTCCTGGGCGGCGGGCGGGGAGCGGCGGGCGCCGGTGCCGAACACGTGCGCCGGGAGCGGAGCGGGCCCCGGGCCTTCCTTCCCCCGCCGCAGGCGGCGCCGAGCGCGGCGCCAGCGCATTCCCCACATGCCCATTGGGTGACGGGCGCGGCCCGTCCCTCCGCGGCATCCCGCTCCCATTGGCCTCGGCTCCTCAATGGGGGAGAGCGACGGGAGCGGCGGCGCGGCCCGGGAGCGCGGCCAGGACACTCACGTGTAAACCGCGGCTCCAGCCGCACTTCTGCTAGGGGAGGAGGGGGCACTCCATTCCCCGTGCCTCCCTTGCTCCGGTGCCCATCGCACCGCTGGGAGGCACGGGAAGGGTCCCGGGTACCGCCTGCTTCTCTCGGCGAGAGACGCTCTGCGGACCTGTCCGGCTACGCAGTGCCGGAGGTCGCCGCCACACCGGCCACGTGAAAGGGAACCATCAACCTTCGCCACGACAGCCACAGGGATCTCCCTTTCCAGCTCGCACTAACGGGGAGGGAGATTCCTCAGCCCCCGCTCTGCGCAGTACGGGCAGGGATTTCCCGAGCCGTCTCATCCCGAAAGCGGCCGTAGGAGCGGGACGAGCCGCCGCAGAGCGGTGGGCGCCGCTGCCGTGCCCCGGCCGCCAGCAGCACTGCGACACCGCGCTCGCTCCCCCCGCGGCTCCCGTGCTCCCGGCCGGCGCGGCACACGCCCGGCTCCCGCTGCGCTCCGCCGCCGCCACATGTTGCCAGCGGGAGCCGCGCGGGGCTGCACGAGGTGGCGGCGCGGAATGGCTTCCGTCCCCGGCACCGCCACCTCCCGCCCGCCGGGACGAGGGGAGCCTCCCCGCCCGGGGGGTCTCTGGAGGGCGGCGGAAGGTCATCCCTAGCGGGGAGATGCTGGGGCTGTCACCGGGGGAGCGGGAAAGCGGTGGGAGCCCAACCCCCACCGACGGCCACCCCGGAACCTGCCTTCGCCCGGCGCGGCCGCCATCGCCCCCCAAGGCGCCGCCACACCCGGGCGATTTAGGGACACTCCCGCCCCGCCGGCCGCCCCCCACGGGCAGCGCTGCCCCTGCCACCGCCTCTCCCCGCTCCCACCCCACCCCGCCCGGCCGTTCGCGGACCTGGGTATGGTGCGGAGGTCGCCGGACCCCTTGCTCTGGTGCGGCTCCTGCTGCGCGGGCTGCTGCCGGGCGAACCACACCTCCAACAGCTTCTCGGTCCCTTCGAAGAAGTGTGCACCGCTCTCCTTCATGGTGAGACAACTCGGCAACCAACAACCACAGAAATTAAACGACAACCAAACTGCCGCCCCCGGCCGCCACCGTTCGCTGCTGCTGCACGGGCCGCGCTGCTGCCGCCGCCGGGTCCCAGTCCGTCCTGGGCGGATTTCACCTTCTGGGGGATTTGTGTAATATTAATTAAAAAAAAATAGAGGAATAAGTAGAAGAAGGAAGGATATTTTTTTTAAACGGGTGAAAACCACCCGGAGTGCGCGGCGGCGGATGCGGCGTGAGCGTGTGTGAGCGGGTTACAGTCCGAGCGGGGGTGCAGGCGGGCGATGCGGTTCGGTTCCTTGTAGTCCGTGTGTTCCCCTGTTACAGAGAAGAGCGTTGAGCGAGCGCTAGCTAATGTCGCCGGCCATACTGTGTAAGCGAGAAGCCAGTGCGCACGCAGCCGCCTTTATACTCCCGCAGGTAGCCGCATCACGCCGGGCCGCGCTGCACATTGGTCGGCCGCCGCTCCGGCCCGCCCTTCCCCGCTTCCCATAGGGTGGCGCCGACGCCCGTCGAGGCATATGCCGGTTCCTCTGGCCCCTCCCGCTGCAGCCCTCCCGCCCGCCGGTCCGCAGGGAGCGGGAGATGGAGCGCGGGCGGCGGCGGGGCTGGGGCAGCGCTCGGGGCCGCGGTGTGATGGCCGCACCGGGATCGGACCGCGCCGCCCCTCGCATGTGTGGGAAGCATGGGCTGTGGTCGGCGGGGAGCCGTGCCAGGGGAAGCAGGGCTGAACGTGGCCTAGAGACGGCGGGGGAGCATCCCCCGAAACCATTCGGCGCGTAGCGAGGGGCGAGCCCGAGAATTCCGGCTCTTCCGGGGCCGCGGCGGGAGCGCTGCGCCCGCACCCGGCGCTGCTTCCCTCTGCGCCCGCCGTAAGGCGCTTCCCTCGCTCGTTAGAGGAGCTCAGCCGAGCGTTCAGCCGTAGTTCCCGTTCCCTTTGCCCCTTCCAGGATCCCAGCGTGTGTGACCGAGAAATGGGGAGTGACTGGTACGCGGGTGTGTGGCACAAGGAGCGAGTGACCGAGCAGGGCATGTGCGTCTGTGGGCGCACACTGGAGGGACCGCGGATCTGTGTGCGCGGGTCATTATTTGATAACCTGCGACTCCTTTATTCTAATATTTAGAAGAAATCGTTGGAAACCACATAGATCAATGGTCGCCTAAAGCATTTTTTAACGATACTATAACACATTATAAACTCAGTGTTGCAATACTCCGTAGTCTGAGGAAAGGCTCGCAACTGATCAAATGAACAGAAAATCCCGTCTTCCCCGATGAGCCTACGGTGCTTGCACTACATGGGACAGGCAGCAGCAGATGGCTGGGGACAGATGAATGAGTCCCTACTAGGAGACAGTGAGACAGTATCGGACGGCATAATAGGCAGTGGGCTCTGTCCACCAGCGGAGGAGTGAGTCACTGAGCCAGTGAGTCATTGCCAAGGCAGCTGGACGTGAATCATTCCCTAGGTAGCTGGTTGCCGCTGTATGCTCCCATGGCGCAGCCTTAATAGCTGGCAGAGAATCATGTTCTCCAGTGCTGGGGCTTCACTGGTTTTCATTAACTTAGTGTGAGTTGTGACAACTCTAAATAAAAAGGTTTTCCTTTCTCAGCCGTTTGTCTGTACCTCCATGCTGCTTCCTTCCTTGTGCCGGTACAAGCACTTGCATGGCTGTGTAGTGGACTGCATCAAGTTTAATGCTGACTACTTAGTTTTAATGATGGTTAATCGTTTTTAATTGTGATCAGCTGTAATTGGCATCAGTTTCCCAAGCCAGTTCATGTCCCAGCTACACAGATTTTTGCATTGGTATAAATAAGAAGCTGTGCTTGGGCATGTACATGAAATTATGGATGGGGAGTGCAGGGCCACTAGTTTCAGTGCTCACAAGGGATTAAATCTGCTTAAAGTGCTAATAGCAATACATCTGAGAGTTTGTGGACTCAGTCCAGTATTCCACATTTACTTTTAATACTAGTCTACCCATCCTTCTTTCTAGATGTGCAGTACTAGCTCCTAATTCTGTCTTCTGTTGATTTAATGTTCTCTCTAGTTTTCAGTCAGGTGTTTGATCCTATTCGCTTTTTACAAGTGATCCGTGTGACATTGCTCCAGCCAGATATATCTTTTTCTTATTATGGAGTCTATCTCGTATGGAGTTTCTGACTTCCTGACTATGGTGTGGTCTCACAGCATGTCTTGGACCATGTGCTCACAAACTTCATCATTTCCTGAAGTCTTGACAGTTGTGCCCCCTCAATTTGCTATTTTTCTGACTTTTCCAGTTCAGGACTTGGCACTTGCTACCAGACAGAGTTCGCTACAGTCAGAGTGGCCTTAACCCACTAGAGGTGACTGTTGTCCCTTGGTTTTAAGGTACACCAATTGCCTGTAAGAATGCTTCTAAGACATTTCAGATGAGGACAAGATTTAAAAAATTAAATAAATAAATACATTCTTTTTTATTTCTGGGAAGCTTCTCAGAACAATACAGCTCAGTATCACCAACTGACATAAGGAGGGAAATTATCTCAACACTTAGTAAGATGAAATAGTATTTTTTCTGATGTGTTAGAAAAGTAGCAGGGTGATGTAGATTTGAAGCCAGATCACCTAAAAAGATATTTGTATTAATGCTGAAGGCTGCAGACCTTCCTTCACAGGAGTCTGGATTGCTGACAGATACATAAAAAACAGGTGGAGGAGGGAAAGGAGGAAAACAGTGAAAGCTCTTTTTTGAACTTGACTGACAACTAGGCATGAACAAAGTATTGTCTGAGAGACAGGCTGAGGTTTCAGGAAGGACAGAAGGAGATTGTTTTGGATTAGGGGGAGGTTCTGTGAGTCAGTGTTGGAAAGATGTTTGCTGAATTCATGTTTACAACTGAGATTACCCAGAGATAAAGGTCGGGACAGGAGCTGAAGAACCAACAGGTTTGAAAATATCCATTCAAAGGGATTGCAGACCAGTTGCAGTCTTGAAATTGTTTTGATAACATTAATCAGGCATTTGAATCTGGAGGAAGATTAGCTTGGGAAGACAGGAAGGCTCAGATATCATCATATGATTGTGAGACACAGGGCCAAAAATTGTTTATGATCTTGTTCCTTTGTAGTAATCTGCTGGCACAAGAGGCTGTAATCGGCCAGGTACATTCCCCTGTGTGCAGGAGGAAATTCTGTGTTACAAAAAAACTGTTGTGACTATCGTTGTAACCTCTTTTTTTTTTTTTTTTTTTTTTAAATTGTTAGGTGTGTTACGAAGCCCAACAGTCAGAGTGGTTCAAAGTTTCTGCCTACCAAACAGAGTTAAACAGAGCTTTGGGGCAGTCAGAAAAAGAATGCAAGCCTGTATGATGCTGAAGCTGCTCCCCATTTTCATTGCTATAACCAGCTGCAGAGCACAGAGCTCACACAGTTAGTGTGAAGCTACTTTGCTCTTACCCATATTCTTGAATGGGGAAAACTTGGTGTCAACAAATAATCAAGTCCAGAAATAAAGATGAAAAAGTATGCATGGGTTTTTTTTTTGTATGGAAAGGACAATGATGAATTCTGTTTTCTTAGCCAGTCTCTTTACACTTTCCCAGTAGCACAGAGGGACTGTAGACTTCTTGAAATTTCTCCCTAGGGAATACTTCTTGTGTAGAGGTTTCCTCACTTTGAACAGCTATTTTGAGCAGCTGGAATGATCCATAGGGGCCTGTGGCAGCAAAGTCATTTAGAGCAGCCAACTTACAGGAGAGGCATTGCCAAGAAAAATTGCGATTTGAGTACGGAATTAAAGCCGCCTTTACCAGCCCTCCACCCACCGGGCAGTAACGGATCGTGCTCACTCTTTGTGAAGGAGAACATTCTTTGTTAATATTTATGTAAAAGCTATATTAATGTTAATGCTCTGCATCTCTGCTATGTCACTGTGAAAAGTAAATAGTAGTGTGCTGTGAGGAGGAGCACTGTCTTAGTGTCTTCCCCAATTGTTATAAAAAGAACAGGAAAGTTGCTGCAGAGCCAGTGTAGGCATAGAGAAGGCATGACTTTCAAGGCATTTTTTAACTTCTTTTAGAAACAAAAGCACTCATCCCTACTGTTGCCAACCTGGCCCTGCTCCTCCATTTCCATTTTGATTTACTTGCCCTGCTTCTCAGGTTTCTGCTTACAGAAAGGACAGCAACCACAGCCAACTTCACAGTTCAGAGAGTCAAAGGTCTCAGAACAGAATTTCACAGCAAATCTGGGCTGTTCTGCTACATGGTAGAAATTGAAACTGTCATAGCAAAAAGCAGAAATGATTGTTCAGTAATGGGAGCTATTTTTAGCTCAAAATAGTGATTTCAGCACCTAATGCTGTTATTCCCTACTGAATAAATGGATTTATTACCTAGAACCAGGAAATATCCTTCTAAATTAAATGAGGAAAGTAAATGTGAAGAATTGTTCTGTGAAATAATTTTCAGGATGCCATTATGATTTCCTCTGCAGTTAGTTCAGATTTGACTGAGAGCTGTAAATGTAGTGCAGCCATATGACTTATTTAATGATAAATGATACTTGCTGACAAAAAAGAAACAAAAAAAAAAAAAAAAAAAAGGAAGCGCTGACAATTAAGTAACTCCTGTTTCTTCTTACAAAGAAGTACACTTCTTTGTGTATGAAATTGTAAAGCAGAAGTAGTATAGCTTTAATACTTGGACAATGTATGTCTTATCAAAAACATTAAATTACTGAAGGTTCTTAAGGTTTAGTTTGTAGATTCTGTTGCAAATATTTGGCTAATGGAATAATCAATGAATTACATTTGGAAAAGATTAATTAAATGAAGAAGTTAGGAATTTAAATTTTGACCTAGATTATACTTGCTGCTGATTTATATGTGTTCTTCAGTCCTGGATGTCATGATGATGGGCCATAAAAACTCCACTGCTGAAATTACCCATTACTTTAGTGATGGGTGTGAAATTTGCTCCTCTCCAGCCACCTGGCAGTAGACCCATGAGCTCACACGTGAGTTCCTTCCAGAAATGGGGTGGAGAAGATGCAGTGTCTTGCATTAATTTTCTTGAGTTCTGTTCTGTCCTTGTTCCGAATGATGCTTTGCCCTACACTCCTGCTGTTGTCTAAACTGACTTTTGCTCCCATGATCAGTCAATGTACTCATTAAAATCTGAGGCAAAGTATTCACTTCAGATCAGTAGCAAAGTGCAATTCATATTTTGCCAAGATTATCCTCCATTCCTCTGCGTTTTTATTCCATAGCTCTACAGTAATTTTCTTTATTGTCTTTTGTTTATGGCGATGAAGAATCTTTTTTGTTGTTTGCTTTTCATATATTTTTGAAAGTCTAATTCAGCCTGACTTTTGGTAATTCTCACTTTATCCTTCCTTTTCTTCATCTCCCTGATAACATTTCCTTTGTACTTAAGCCGCTTTGCCATTTGGCAAATGTTTTGGGGTTTGCTTGTGGTTACTTATTCAACTAGCCCTCTTCAGTAAAACGTTTTCTGCTTTCTTGAGACAAAGTCCACAAACTTTTATCCTTTTCACTTCAAATAATTATATCATTCTCAATATTTGAATTCCCCAGTCCCTGACTTCACAAATACATTCTCTGGTTTCTCAAAGCTTGTCTTTGTGAAATTGAGAATATTATTTGCTTGTGGATCTTCTACCAAATCAATTTTTACCTTACCAAATTGTTGTACATCTGTCAAACCCCCCCTTCTGTCATTGGTCAATGGCAATGCAATTACTATCATGCCTATATAGGTTTTTATGTGTATTTGATTAATGAATGTAATACACTGAATGCAATAATGAATTTAATTCACAAATACAACATAAATGTTTTATCTTTATGAACTTTGCTTAGAAATACCTTTAGCTCAATTGCAGTTATCTTCACTTTTTATTTGTACCTAATTTACTAAATAATGTTTGAATAATATTATTCAAAACAAATATAAACCAGTTACAGCTGATATTTAAAGAGGAACTGAAGAAAGAAAATTGGGTAATCCTAGTTTTTTCTTATTGGTATTTGTTTTTCAGTGCTCTAAAAACTTGTATCAGCCCTTACATTGAGGCAATTAAAAAGTACATGGAAACTGTTGCTTGAGATGTCTTGTAGTTGTGTTCCTGGAAATGAAAAGGCTCACCTAAACTTCCCTGAGAAGACTGTGTTACTGAAGAAGAGAATTCACACATGATCAAAACTCACACTTTCTCCCCTTCCCTAATCTCCAAAAGCCCCTGGTCATATCAATCATTTTAGTCCAGTCTAAGGGAAGTCAGTACACAAACTCAGGCCTTGCTCCTGCAAACATTTACACATTTAACTTTTAAACTAAATTTGAGGTCAACAAAATTACACAAATCTAAGAAGCAATTAATGTACAGAAGTATTGACAGGCATGACAGAATGAGAGAGGCACACTCCTCTTAGCTCCTCTGGAAGGAAGGAATGGTAATTGACAGTATTATCTACTGTCTTCTGTTTCCAGGGTACAGAATAATCAGAACTGACCTTCAGAGAAGGGGTTCCAGGAAAGAAAATGAACTGTGCCCTTTCTCCTTATCCTTGACTTTTCTTGTCAAACCAAAATTTTTTTCTGTTTATTTTTGCAATAGGAATTCAGGCTGCCAGGAATTCAGGTATGTGCTCTACCTTCTTCCCTCCATTTGCCCATGGTGAGGGACCAGTAGAAACATCACAAAGAATAAGATATATTAGTTAAATTAATTAATTGTGTTGGCACATACTGTAGTTTAATACTAAATGAACATATAAGAGGTCTTTATTAAAAGTTTCTGTCTCATTTCCTTGATGCAGATTGTTAACTGTATATATCTGAGACCTTTTCATTATCTTCTGATAAGCAGCTAAACTGAGAAAGATGCAGTAGGCAAAGAGAAAACAAAAAATATGTTTAAAAAAAACCCCAACCCCCAAAAGGTTTTAATATTTTAAAGAAGAGATAAAGCTCCAACTTTCCAAATACCCAACCTGGGCTGTATAGAAAACATTGTTTGAATGAACCAGCCTGGGAAGGATGTGATGTAAAGCACATGGAGGAGTTTTGTTTAGACAGAGCTAACAAAGAGGCATCTCTTTTTTTTATGACCCCATACACAAGGCCTGTGGTTGAAGCTGAAAGGATTTTTGGGGAGACATCACTGAAATGCATGTTTCTCCCAAGAGAACCTAGGTATATCCAAAGTTCAGTTTAAAGTGGTGTTGCTTTTGTTTTCACTTAGTCTGTCTTTGAGGTAAAGCAAGTTCATTTATTTTAGACTTGATTGAGGAAAGACAGGCTGTCTCCTCTTTATGCTGATTGCTTCTGCAGAGATTGATTGTGAGTGATTTATAATCAGCCTTCCACAGGGAAAATTTCATATATTTATCAGAAAATTAATGAAAAAAATTTATCTAGCTTGTAATTGCTTACATTGTTTCTAATTGCTCATTTATATAAAGAAGGGATTTACAATGGTTATATTATCATCAATTTGAATAAGCCTAAGCATAAAAAATCACCAGTTAAGTCTTAAACTAATGAGAGTTATTCAAAAATAATGAGATTTCAGACATTAATAAATTGAGATTTGACCTCTGGGGTATTTGTCAATGTGTACATTGAACATTTCAAAACTCTAAAAATGAAGTGAGAGGAAAACTTGAGGCTATCATGTGACTAGAAATACAAATCTTAAACTAAGACACTGAGTGATACTGATAGGATAAAAACAAAATGGCTCTTTATATGGCTTTGGACACACTTCTGTATTTCATCCAGAGCAAGAAAAAAACTTTCTTATATCAAAGAATAGTAGGTACCAGATTTAATATATAATTAGCTGATTTCCAATTTAAATAATTTTTTCTACTCTGTGTGACAGCATCATTTAAGTATCTCTGTAGGAACATTCTCTGTAGACAATGCTAGAGCTAAGCTGCTGTCAGCATTTTGAAAAGAAAACCTTTAAACAAAGGTTGTGACTGATTTCTGAAAGTTTCTGTAAGATAAATTGTGGCAGAGAGCATGTTTCTGAATGATCTAAAAAGCGATTTGGCTGTTTTGGAGACTGGCAGACAAAGCTGTTACATAGTGTTGTGCACTGGAATCATAAAACCCAACAAGGTGCTGTTCTGTTTTTAATAACTTCAGCGGCTTTTTTATTTTTTTTTCCCCTGTGGATCAGTAGTTCCTAATTAAACTGGAATCTACTTTGTGTCCTTCCTTTTCATAAATATTTTTTCAGTAGTTTAATACTGCCCTTCCCTCTGTGTTTTCAAAATACTAGCTAAGATCTAAATTGCACAACTGCCTTTGATTGCAGCTTTGAATTTGTGCACCAGTTATGCCAACTGTGGTGGAAGAAGTACACAGAACTTTTATACTTACTGCTAACTGCAGGTGCAGGAGCCTTTTTGTCATTTGATCAACAGTGTATCTCTCATCAGTGATTTCAGTCTCTGTGTGCAATTATATTATGGCATATAAGCTGCCTGGTTATGAAAAGACACACCTTAAGCAATACCATCAGTTTAATTATAATAATTTGATTTTTTTTTTTTTACTTAGTATTTGGAACTTATAACACAGAATCATATATTCATAGCATGGTTTGGGTTGGTAGAGATCTTAAAGATGATCCAGGTCCAATGCTCTGCCAGTGGCAGGGACACCTTCCACTAGACCCAGCTACTCAAAGCCCCACCCACCCTTTGAATGTTGCATGCATCCACAGCTTCTCTGGACAGCCTGTTCCAGTGCCTAACCACCCTCACAATAAAGAATTTCTTCCTAATATCTAATCTAAATCCACCCTCTTTCAGTTAGAAGCCATTCCTCCTTTTCCTGTCACTACAGGCCCTTGTAAAAAGTCCGTCTCCAGCTCTCTCACAGCCCACTTTGGGCACTGGAAGGTTCTGTAAGGTGTCCTTGGAACCGTCTCTTCTCTAGGCTGAACAACCTCAGCTCTCCCAGGCTTTCTTCTTCTTTGTAGAAGAGGTGATCCAGCCTTCTCTGATCACCTTTGTGGCTTCTTCTGGACTCACTCCTGAAGGTGCACATCGCTCTAATGTTGCGAGCTCCAGAGACGAACGTAGTGCTCCACACGGGTCTCAGGAGAGCAGAGCAGAAGGGCAGAATCACCTCCCTTGACCTTATGGCCACGCTGCTTTGGATAAGCTCAGGACAGAGCTGGCTCTGTGGGCTGTGAGTGCTCATTGCTGGGTCATGCTGAGCTTCTCTTCCACCAATGCCCCAAGCCCTTCTCCTCAGGGCTGCTCTCAATCCATTCCCCACCCAGCCTGTATTTGTACACCAATCTAGGTGCAGGACCTCGTACTTGGCCTTGTTAAATTTCACGAGGTTTGCACAGTCCCACCTCTCACAAGATTCAGACGGATAATCTAAGAACTTATTTATCTTTCTTTGTATTCATGTCTGTTTATGTCAAGAAAATAGTGTAATTCTGCCTGCTAACACTGTTCATTTGACAGGATCACTAAAGTGATGAATTTCTTCTGTTTATCAATTTAATTTTCTATCATAGTTGGGATACTAAACTTTCTATATTGAGTTTTACATGAGAAACTAGGAAATATTATTGATATAGGCCATCAGTAAGTTCTGCCCAGGTTCTGTCTATTTCCTCTGCCTCAGTTTATTGGATACAAATTTCTGCATGTTTCCCTGTTGGTGCACTCTTCTCATCTTTGTGTGCATGTACTTTGTGGACAGTTTTAAGACAATCACTGCTCTGTGGCAAAAAGATTTGTGGAAAGGCTGATCAGTCCTTTCCTTTGGTCAAATGACTTTCAAGTCCTTTCTTGGCTTTCAGAAAAATCATGCATTTGAGCTCTTTGAAAGACGACAGTTTTGCTAGGAACTGTCTGAAGCAATTGCAGATACCACGAGAAAAATTAATCTCATTTAACTTTTACATATGCAATGCAGATGTTGATAACCAAGATGAGTCACCCAGGGCTTCCCTTGGTGGTCAGTGTAGCAGAACAGGTAGGTTTAGGGCATGAATCACCCAACAGATTTTAGACAAGGATTCATTACATTTTCTAGGTACACCAAAGGATCTACTTGTTCTACTGGAAAAGTAAGTGGACATGTGGCAGTAAAACTATATGTCCAGTCTGGGAAGAGTGAGCAGAGAAATGAACCATCTGTGCAGGAATAGAAACGGTTTTATTAGTCATTTTCAGGAACCCTATAAACAATGTTATAATAAATCATAGTCTATGGAACAATTTATTTTATTAATAGGATTTATTTACACTGCTAAGAATTTTGCACATAGTTTGGATGAAAAATGTCTTCATAAACATCATGCCTTGCTGTTTCAGGGATTGAAAGACTGAATCATCTTTGCTGGAGAGAAAGTATTAAAAAGTTTCTTAGAAAAATTTTTAAAAATGGCAACTAAGATCTCAGCTGAACATTGACCTGAGACCACTTGTCTTCCATCTTTAGAGCACCAGCACTGGAATTTGCATTATCTAACTTAAGATGTCTGCAGTTCTGATGTCTGCATCTGACTCGGAGTCAAAGCGGAGTTGGTAACTGACAAGCCCAGGGTTTGTGGATGTGGCTCCATGAAAAACTCTGCTGTCATCAGCCTGCAAAAGCTGACACTGCAACACCAGAGTACACTCATGCAGGGCTGCTCAGCCTGACACAACCCAGCCTCACCAAGTGTGATTGTACAGGGTGGAGCCACACCAAAAGGTGATGTCACCCTGTGCTAACTTGCACTGCACTCCTCTGTGCAGAATTTTTTCCATTAGAGGCATTAGGATCAGTTTCACACATTTCTCTGTTGCACAGTTTTTATTTTCTTTTTCTGTTTAACAAAAATCCATACTTTGCAACTTTCTGTCACCAGCACAAGATCTGTAAAAGATACTGTACCTTGCATTTCTTATCTGCATATCTTTCATATACATGGAACTTAACTAAGTCTTTCTAAAATGATGACTCATTATAGGAAAATAACAATTTAATTTTAAGCTGGAAAAAATAACACTGTGGAATAATGTTTCTGGGCCTAAAACTCACTGCACCAGGAGGTGAATCTATTTTGCAGGTCTTGTGTGGCTAGCACTGGATGAAGAAATTCAGAGTGAAGAAAGCCACATAAATGAAATTGCGTGCTGAAGAGGTGCTGGCCCTGGCCTTCATCAGAGAGACACCAAAGTGAGAACCACTCTGATGACAGATAAGGAAATAGCATTCATGCTCTAGAAGTTAGCAAGCCAGACAGTAGGCAATCAATTGGGCTGGAACATCCACAGTGAACACAGTTGTTGTGCAGGTCTGCAAGATTACCAAGCATCTCCTACTTTCTTGAAACTATGAATCAGGGTGGTGCCTGGGGAACAGAGGAACCTGAAGCGGGGGATGATGAGGTTGTGGTAGGGAAATAGGTTGGGCGCATCCTGAGTCTGCATCCTCTGAATACAAATGGGCATATTTGTCCATGATGTAAACCTTGGCTGATCAAGGAAGATCTACAATACTCAGAGGAAACATTTTTCTTTGACTGTTTTTATTGAAGGGTGGATAGTGAAACTTGGCCTTTTCTTCCCAAATGCAGAAACCAAAAAGAAGAGATCCAACTTTTGTTTTAGAAAATGCAATATGAATGTCATTGATTTTCTTAAAATTCAGAAGCAACACAACCTATTAAGCCTGGTCTGAGTGAAATAACCATGCCGTTGTGACTGCTGAGTACTTTTAGTTCAGGTTTTGTGAGGTCTGTTTTAAGCAATAGGAAAAGCACGGTAGTAGATTGGTAAGTTGAGTAGGCAAACATCTGGTCAGTTTCTATGGCATTGTTTGGTTAAGGGAAACAGAGGATCCCTTCAGAATTGTGTTCTCAGGAGGGTTATTTGCTGATAGTCCATTTTCCCATTATTGACCTTGGAAACAATAATCGGTTTCAAATTAACTACATGCATTACTGAATTCTCCTTGGTTTGAGGAGAGTCCAGAGACTAGAGGAGGCTTTGGAAATACCCAGGAGTAAAGAACACACTTTGGAAGCAAAGAGAACACGCAGCACCGGTGCAGGATACTTCTGGGGAATCCACCTTTTGCTGCCACCTACACGATCTAAACGTACACCTCTAGGAAGGCATCTGCAGAGCAAAAGACCTTCCAAGCCAAAAGACTAATGTGTATTCACTCTGAATTCCCTCCCCTTCTCTTCCTGCCCTTAGAAATTCATCACTTCAGGCCCGGCTCTTTTCGAGCTGCCGGGGGGCGCGGCGCCTTTGTCGGGGAGCGCAGCGCCAGAGGGCGAGCGGCAGGAATCACCCTGCCGGCGCTCAGCCGGGCAGGACGAGGTTGGACTCGATGATCTCAGAGGCCTTTTCCAATCGAATGGGTGCTGAGAGATTCTGTGACAAGTCAAGGACAAGGCAGACGGGAGTTAGAGACGGAGTGCATGGCTGGTAAGGGCAGCTAGGATTGAGGAGGGGGCTGCGAGTCAGAACTGAGGACTCGGGTGGGTGTGTGGTGTGTGGTCAAGCTTGCGTTGTACAAGAACGTGTGGTCAAGCTTTAAATGAAAGTGTTTTTACAGAAACGTCTCTTTTTCAGTCAGCATTGTCATTACAAAGCGCACCTATACTTATTCTAAACGAAAGTGCCGGGGTTTGGTTGCTGCTAACATTAGCATATGGGCACGCAGCACACCGGTAATGTACTCTGCAGTGTTCCGTGCTCAGGGAGAAAAGCCCAACTGGTATGGTAGAACAACTTCACAGGAAATTAATTTCTCAATTTAAATATCCTTATTGAAAGCAATCAAAAATAAATAAAGCAATGAGCGAGTATGTATGGGATCAAGAATTCCTCAACACTTTTTGGCTTGACAGATTAATGGGCTAAACCTGCCTTTTCCCAGTGAGCCAGTTCTGTACAGGTACTCAGATTAGCGGGTTTCCCTGGCTGGGTAATCAGGCTGGTAAGGAACGTGGCGGTAGCTGCTGTTCTCAGGGCAGACCGGGAATTACAGCTCTGCAGCCATGGACATTTGAGAAATTCCAAGAAGGAATTTGAGCCTGAGGGAATGCTTGTTTCTTTTGCTCCACGACTCCTCAACTTGTCTAAAGAGCTGATTGATAACAGATGCACCTATCTGCCTTTCTGTTTTTATTGAAGCATGTTGTTTTTCTGCAACAGGATTTTCTCCTGTGATCTCCCCAGGATATTTCTCCCTTTACTGTGTATACTCATGGTCAGCATTCTTTGTGTAATAAAGAGGCTCTGGAAGTCTATTATCTCTTGTTTAACCCGTTTTCCCCCTAAATCTGCATCCATCCTTCAGCAATTATGGAGACTGCAGTTTTCTAGGTGCTTCCATCAAAGGAGAGAATGTTAGATTTTCTTGGTAACAGAAGGAGATTTCTGAACCTTCTTTCCCTGCAGGAATTTCTGTCCCTTTCCAAACAGCTTGCTGGGGTGAAGGCATTGCTGCAGTGAAGCTAAATTGCTGGGGATTGCCTGTGAGTCTTAGGAAAGGGGGAACTGATGTAGTGGATCTTAAAGCAGAAGGACTGGAACAGCGCAGTCAGTGTCAAACTCAGTACTGGAAGCAGTGGTTATGTCCCCAGCAGTGACAAAGGCCTAGGTACACACAGTTGCAGGTTCCCAACCATATGTACTGGGATGACCCAAGGGCATATCCTCATGGAGTGAAAAAAGCTTGGGAATCTAAGAAAATTATGTGGAGGGATTAAAAATTATCCAGAAGGATGAAAAGGCCATTTTTCTATAGGTAAAATATATATTCTGGTGCCATCAGAATTTTTCCCTTGTCTGTGAGCTGAAAAAATCCAGCTACCACTAAAAGCCTTCCTTTCTTATGCTAAGAGATAGAAGAAAAGAAAAGGCTGCTCCTTTCAAGTGAAGAAAAAGTCAAGTTCAAGCATACCCACAAAGGAAAAATCATACATTTTAAAGCAATATGCAGTAGGACATTCTTGAGCTCCTATCCCCTTTCCTTGATGTACTTGACTCTTTGTAAATCTATCTCTAATCCCACCCTGTTTCAAAAAACCCGTGTCTCTCCACACTGAAGCCTGCTCTGCTTTAACACTCTGCCTCTGATCGCTCTTCAGAGCTGGGGGTTTTGAACCATTTCAAATGTGAGCTGTTTGGCAGAATTATATCATTCATGCAACACAAAAACTGAGTTTTGACATCAGTTTTGTGATGGAAACATGGATAGAGATGACAAAAGTTAACACTTTGATTGCTATAGAGGATGTATTCATTAGAGGTTCAAGACAGTAAATAAAAAACTACTCAGAACTATGGCATTACTATGGAGGTTGACCAGCAGAGCATACTCTCTGCTGTGTCCTCTCATATGCTTTTCATGATGATATACCAATCAAAAGCAAATTCAGGATCAGTAGTCAATCTGTAGGTCATAGAAAAAGAAATTATAAGCCTTTACAAGAGCCCTTGTGGTACCAGAGAAACTAGATACAAACAGCTTTGGATTCTTAGAAATGCATCCAACTTTAATAGAAATTGCAGTTATTAATGGGCTCTCACATAATAGTACAGAATGACTTGAGCAGGACTCTACCAAAAGCTCTGCCCACTCTGGTGAGCCCAGTTCAGTCTGGTGTTAAATATGATTAACTGCAGTGGCTTTGGGTGGCTTAACATTTTATTTCCAACACCCAGTTTCTTACAGTGGCACAATATATGAAGCAATCTGAAGATAATCACAATCTGAAGATAATATGGCTATAGATTTTTTTCAATGACACAAGAGCATTTAATGGAAAACGATAGTATTAAAAAGAAAGCAAGAGTATATATGACTATTGACAATATATAAGATAATGTAATAAGCATAATACAAAAGTAGCATTCTTAGTATGAGAGTAAAGTGGTTAATTTTGCCGCATAATTCCAGATGATAATAGAGAGACTATACAAAGGTGGTAAATATTCTGATTATATGCCACACACCGCTCAGGAGCTACATTGGTTCAAAAAATGATAGAGAAATAAACTCCTTATTCTCTGTATTGTGTGCTAATTTCTCAGTCACAACTGGATCTGAGAGAAACCTTAAGTCCATCAGTGAAACAGAGAGAGTACCTTCCTGTCAAACCCTACCTCTAATGCAACTTCTTGCAAGCCACAAATTTGGCTTCTGAGCACTGGGTTTGTTTAGCTCTTCTGGGGCTTGTGCTCCCTCTTGTACTGATTGTCTTACAGTATGTGAAACTTTATGCAAATGACTACAAGGTATTTGTGTCTGTCCGGGACACACCTTGGTTGCTGAGTGTTCCTGCATTTTCTGCATAAATGTAGTGGCAGTAGCAGACAGGCATCTCACTGAGGTAATGTGAAGGCAGGGTCTGCAGTCCCTGTACAACACAGCCACATGTTTATCTGCTTGAACTCAGGGCTGTGAGGACCACGTGCAAAATGCTCCGGGCCAGGAGCTGACACGGTGTGTTTGGGAAAAAAATGGGACATAACACTCCCTTATTTTTTATCAACAAGGGTGAGGGTGCAAGGTGGCGTCTACTTGACAGGAGAGTGCAAGGATAATGAGACCTCCTTCAGCCTTCCCACCCACAGTACCAAATGGTCCTGTTGTTTTGAGCTGCTGAGCAGTTTGGAGTCATGTTTTGTCAAATCTTTTCTGAGACAGGGTGTACTTCAAGTTTGCTTTGTCTCTTGACTTTCAGAGGGAAGTGCTGTTTTTTTGCTTCAGGGGTAGTTTCTCTTCAGGATTCTTCTCTGAGGTTTCTGATTCCTGAGCTGGGAAACACATATCTTCCATCAAACTCTCTCTGTTATACAAGGTTATTCTAAAGGAAAAGCAGGGAAGGGTAGGCATAATCCCATTGACTCCAGCCAGATTACATAATTATTATGGCTGTCAGTGTGCTGTCCCAGAATTTTCCCTTACTCTGGGATACCCTTATACAATTAATTATTGGGAGATCAGCTTCTGCCATTTCTTTTTGCTACTTGCCTGTCCAAATGTTTTTATTCCAGTAAATGGAATCTTGGCTAGAAATAGTAGGTAGATTCAGGTCTTAATGTGCGATCTTAAGTCTCATCTAAAGATTTTTAATGATATACCTAAATTATTTAAATCAAGAAATTAGATGTCTTGCTTTCATATGCTGGTACTGCTATTTTTAATATTAACAGGCTATTTATTTTTATATATATCTAAACACACACACATAAATATATATATACTAATTACAGTGGAGCTTTCAAAATTACTTCAGCTTCAAATCCTCTAAGAAAGATACCTGAGTTTGCTATTCTCATGCAGAAATTGTTCCACAGGATCGAATTATGTGATTTGGATTTGTTATAAGATTACAGAAAAGAAACCTCCTGCCATGATCAGAGTGCTGCAAAATATTTGCATTCCTAAGACATTGTGGATTGCCTAGGTGGAGCTTCTAGCAAGTATTAAGCCACTTCTGAACTCTAACTCTGATGCTGCCTTTGGGAAGACTGTCATTCAGTTCTTAACTCTATTAGAAATTTGGGTGGCTGAAAGGCACAGCACGGGATTACTTGCCCACCACGTGGCCATGGGCACTGGCAAGTGCTCAAATATGCATTATTGCCTGCAGGTTTTGGCTCCCCAGATCTACTGTGCTTGTCCACAGCTTCACAGCTCAGCAGGACAGTAAGTTCTGAGGACTGTGTGATTCAGGCGCAGGGAAAGGGAAGAGCAGACCTTTACAGTGGCATGTAAATATGCAGAAGGCACGGTGCTAAACTGCACCTGAAAGTTACACCCACAAAGTGAATGCACTGATAGAAGCATCCAAGCAGGTAAGCAGCCTTGTTACCCATGTTAATGCAATCTTATGATTAGAAAAAGTTAGTAATTTTATGTGTTATGTATTTATGCATTCTATATACATTCGCATATAGCAATGAATTCTGGCTAGGTTTCTTAAGGAAGATACTTTTTAAACAAGGGGTATAATTTTGAAATATATTGTGTAATAAATAAAATGTTGTGATTGAAGGAATTTAATATCAGAAACTATCAATTTATTCTGCTGTTTTACTTGGTTTCAAGTTGTATCCTTTCAAATTGCCACCAAAGGGCATTCAGGAGACCTGCTACAGCTGAGGGCTATTAGCACCCCTCAGTGTGGCACATTCCATGTCACACAGCATGGGAACAACATAATAACTTACATCCCAACCCTCCCAGCTATCCTGCAGCTTCATTTGGCCCTGCTCAGTAGTTTTTTTTTTTTTTTTTTTTTTTTGCTTTATTTGGCTAATAAAGACATCCTAAAACTATTTGAAAATGGTACTATTTTACATTGCAGTGCAATTAGACAATATTAAATTAAAATTGCCTAATGAGATGATAAAGATACTAAATTTTTATGCTTATATTTTGGGTCAGGATGCAACACTACTTCATGCTGTAGATTATGATAAAATTTCTTATTGTATTAGAGAGAAATTTACAGGAATATCCCATCAGTGAAAAAAACTCTTTTAGAATGCTGTAAATGTGCTTGCACAGGGGGGTTACCTGCTTAGCATTATTGATTTTTCCAATCAATATAGCAAGTATATTACACAAGGCTGTGTGCAGTCAAGGCTTTAGCATGGTTTAGATCTGTTTACACCGGTTTAGCTGTCAGCAGAGCTGCAGATGGATGTTTCCTTCCTGACACAGCTGGAACTGATGTAGATCCAGCACCTGGTTGCTTGTTACCATCCAGCAGCAGGTTACTGCACCCACACCTGTTGTGTAGGTGCTCTTTGGCTCATCCCTTTGGATACTTCCCTGGAGGTTGCTTGCCAGCCTTCTGGCACCAGGGACCTGTTTGGGGTCAGTCTAGCAGAACTGTGGTGGTAAGTGGCCTTTTGCAAATGGTCAGTGATAAAGGGCTGGGGAGAAATAATGACTCTGAATAGAGCAAATGTTTGAAAACTTAATTTGTGCTTATGGTGTAAATGTATAGCCATAAAACAAATGGATAAAAATAGTTCTAAGTCGATGTAAGAGAAACCACACACAAAAATTGAACTTGTTTGGTTAATAGCGCATGAAATAAGTCCACATAGCTTCTGTATGTAGCAAAGAGGTCCTGAAGGGGATTTTTGTGTGACTTGCATGCTGAAAGCTCTGCAGTGGTCAGGGCACAGCACTTAGATCTGTATTTTACACATGATCCGTTTGAGCTGGGAAATCAAATTCCCCATATTCTCAGGCTTTCTTCCATATTTTATCTTTATTTCTAATAGTGTTTCTCATATATATGTGCAGAATTTCTCTATTAGCCCCTTTCTCTGTGAAAGTGTATGATGTGCTCTGCTGCCTGACCAACAGGAGCTACAGTCACTGTATATTATTTCCTCATCAGTAATTTACCAGATTTACTCCTCTATTTTCAGTTTACCCAGAATTTGTATGATCACCTGAATGGTTTCAGACATTAAGTTCTTCTGAAACATATTTTTTATACTAGATGGATTTTGTTACTATTTCAGAGACCTGACATATTTTCATTACAATCCAAATTCTTGCCAGTCATAAATAATTTAATTAAGAATACCACTGAGTTCAGCACATATCTGTGTCTTCCTTCCATCAAGGTCATGCCAAGGTGAATTTGTGTCTGGCTTTTTTTTTCTCTTTTCCCCCCTCACTTTTAGTGTGCTTTGGAAGGGATAAGAATGACACGTGGCATCAATATTCAAATGATATCAAGGAAAAGAGATTATACAGTAAAGAAAGCATGCAATTTTATCAGGTTTTACAACAGACATCATGCTACTTGAACTATGCCAAAACTAGTTCTTTTTGCATCTGAATTCAGGTCAGATACAGCCTAAGATGCCCAAAATGTGAAAAAATAATGCTCTTAATAAAAGCAGAAAGTACAGTCATACCTACACTGCCAATGATTCTCATCTGTGGATGTTCAAATAGAGGGTCTTTTGTATGCAGGAAGACCTAAAGGAAGTGAAAATCTTTCAGTCAGTATAATTGTATAGTATGGACCTATTAATACTTTTTTCTTTTTCCTTTTTAATTTATACATAATCCTGTCTAGGATTATATATAATTCTGACAATAAACTACAATTATATTTGTTTGGGAATGATGCCTAACTGCTGAAGCAGAGACATTTAACAAGGACACATGTTCTGGCTCCTGAAATGTGCTCCCAGTGTCTACTAATTTCTGTATGAATCCAAATAAATCAAACCCACTGTGCATTTTCTGCTAAATGGCTTTGGAGATTTCTCTTGAATATTGTAAATGGTAAGGAAACTCCTGAGATCAGTATTTTGCATAGTGCCCATACCTTCCATCATTAAACCTCATTTATAAGCTTCTGGGAACTGTATCTATTACATTGTCAAAGGATACTTCTCTGGGACTGTAAGCCTCAGGAAACAGGGCTTAGGTGATATGTTGTTTGCCTACCCATCTTGTCAGACCCTCTGTAATAATTTTAGAACCTGTAAGTTCATTTCCGTCACATTTGGCTCAGAAACAGAAAACTTCAGGCTATGAAGTTCCTCCAAGTTTTAAGAAATATAACAGCTCAATAAAGGAAAGACTACTTCCTTCAGATTACTACTGTGACTGAAAGGCTGCTGCCTGAGCTCAAAGGTTATTTATTATGTTGGGTTTGCTGGCAGCCAGTACCTGCTCAGCTCAAAAGCAGTCCCTTGGTTCTCGCCCAGCTGGTAGCAGGGAGCCAGGAGGAAGGAGCTGTGGGCACTGGGGGAAGGGAAGATTGATGATGGGCAGTGAACCTGAGGTGTGGACATGGGGAAAGCATAAGGAATGGGACACAGACCCAAAGAAGCCAGGCCTTTTCATTTCTTAAGAGCAGAACTTGAGCTCTACTTGGGAGTGACTAGAGTCAAAAGCAACACATCAAAATTAAGCAGACTGATGTGAGCTTAGCACCAAAATGGGTTCTTAGTGCATCCAGCACAACAGTCACCATTTCAACAAATTTTCTTTATCTTAGTTTATCTTCTTTCCCTTAAGCATCCAGCTCATGACTTACAAAGGTTGGGATTTCACTACTGAGAACAGCTTGATAATCTGATGCCAGTCTACTGTTATTGTTTCTGTTACCGTTGATAGCACAAGTATTTCTATTTCAAGTATGCTTACTTCTACAACAAGCATGATAAAATTACACCTCCCAGTGTTTTGTCTTATTCCAGAGAATCCATTGCAAGTGAGGGACTCAATGGGTTATATGAAGATAACTTTGTTTGCACTAGCAGCTATAATTTTGCAATAATAAAGGACTACTAAAGGAAAGGTTACTACTCAGAGTGCCCACAGTTAACAATTAGATTTGAGACAGCCTATTAAGGATGTCTAAAGAGGATTGTTCCTACTTTATAGCCAGAAGAACCGAAACACGTGTGATGCATTTTTTCCACTCTCCTAACCAAGTGGTTTGAAACAGACTCTGAGTTAAACATGTCTCCATTAACTTACTATTAAAGCTCTATTTAAAGAGTGTACTAAATGCACTTCCTAAAATTTGAGTCTCCGTACTCTGAGATGACAAACAAACAATAAAACCCTTTCCATATTTTTTTTGCTTTCCAACAGTCCTGAAAAGCTCATGCATGTGTAGAATCCAAATTCCTGCAGTTCCTCAGAAGTCTCAGGGTTACTTGCTCTTCTCAGGGAGGAGCTTGTTTTACCACAGGCTTACCCATCAATAGAAAAACTTAGGGAAAAATTTCAGTTTGGATGTCATGGTATCAGACGGGTCTGTGCAGAATCAAACACAATTTTTTCAGAATAAGGAAGATAAGAGATGAAAGCTCAAGTTCATGTGACATCCCATCATGCCAAGGAGAGGTCAAACTTTAGAATGACATTATAGGCTATTGGTAAGGATTCTGTTGGAGAGTAGAGCTGTGCCCAAGGTGGCAGGGTAATTTTGGCTTTACTGGCCTTAATTTGTTTGCTTTTTTCTGACAGCTGGACATACAGAAGGTGTAGAAACTTCCACAGCTGCACTGCCTGCTATCTGTCTGTCATTTGGTGTAGCTCTTGCAGAAGCCACATATGAGCTATAGATTGCCTATGCCTGCATTAAAGGTTGGAAGAAACAGCACATTTTGTTTACCGCTTTGTTAATCCCTTTGAGATCCATACTGCCTTCTTGCTTACACCAGCAGATGGGAAAGAGAGAATGAACTGTAACTTCTTACAACAAGTCCCTAACAATTAGAATTTGGTTGTTTTGGTTGTTTACACCTGCATAATCGAAGAAGAGAACCATGGCCAAGCAATTAGTCCAGTAAGATGCATCCCATTTCCTTCTCATTCTTTCCTCAGAGCTTTTCTGTGGGTAGTGGGTTGACCCGGCCAGCCGCTAAACACCTACACAGCTTCTCCCTTACTCCCCTGAGGTGGGATGGGGGAGACAGTTGAAAGGGCAAAAGCAAGAAAAAGGGATGGGTCAAGATAAAGACAGTTTCATAAGGTAATGAAAGAAAAAAGGATGAAAAAAAAAAGTAAGTGATGGAAAGGCACTCACCACCTCCCACGAGCAGACTGATGCCCAGCCGGTCTGCAAGCAATGGCAACTTTGCAAAACCTCCCCCCCAATTCCATAACTGGGCATGATGTTACACAGTGTGCAGGACCTCTTTGGTCAGCTCATGTCAGCCTACGTGCTGTGGGGGCAGAGTGAGAAACAGAGAAGGCCTTGATGCTGTGCGAGCAGTGCTCAGCAGTAGCTTAAACACGGCTGTGTTATCAAAATTGCTTTGGCCACAAATCTAAAACACAACACCACACAGGCTGCTGTGAGGAAACTTAACCCCCTCCCAACCAGACACAATATACTACCAGAGGCTGCAGGAAACCAAGGGCACTTCATCCTTCAAGGAAACATTAACATGGAAGTTAAACATACTTCATCTTAGGAGCATTGATCCAACACTTTTGATAGTTCTAATTTTACGGAGTGACTGTGTAAAATTGGAGTGAAGATAAGACAGAAGCAAGTGATAAGAAGTTAGCAGCAAGGGCATTCATATTCTGTAGTAAGAGTGACTGTGACTGCATCATCCCCATGCTTCTAGTCTTGTTTTTGCATCTTCTGTGAGGCTACAGTCACCTTCTCCTTGATACTTCATCCAGCCAAAAGCACTGTAGGGGTTTGACAATAAAATTTTTGAGGTCTGGTAGCAAGGGCTTAAAAAATATTTTTTTCAGCAGTCAGAGCTTAAGCCTTTTCTATATATGGCATTAACAATACAAATTTGACTCAGGATATTTTTTTTTCCTGATTTGTATTGGCAATATTGTAGCCTGAAGTATAAAAATGTTTTGGTCAGTTCTTTTTTTAGGCCGGTTGAAATTTTACTGAGTGCAAATTTTTTACTGGTTGATGGATGGAGCTAGTAAAGCTAAGTGATAGTTTTTGTAATACTTAAATATAAAAGTTTTCCTAAAGATGGAAAAATATTATACCTTGCATTAGAGGTAGAAAACCTGCTCCACAAAGAAATATAACCATGCAGGACAATGGAACTTCTGGTTTCTGCTCTCATTAGACCATCTGGCATTCTTTTAAAATTCAGAGTTGCTCAACTTCTTCAGCATTGTGAGCCAGCAGCCAATGCTGTCATTTCCTATTTGGCTGTAAATAGAGTTCTGGAATCTAGATAATTTAGGATTTTGCCACTGAGGCACAGATGGAATTAGGAAATAATAAAATTAGGGTGGAAATAAGAAAACCAGAACTTTAGCAATATATTGAGGCTCTCAGAATAGGAGTTGTTAGGTTTTTCTAAATCTAATTCCACCACAGTTACACAAAATCATTCACAGGCAGGAGGGATTTAGCTCTTGGATCACTTGTTTCTTTTGTTAGCACAGCTCCTCATATTCTAACAACTATGTTCCAGTGAATTCCTGTGCTGGAAGTTTCGTCTGGACCATAGTATACAATAGCTGTAAATGACACAATCAAATATGCCTTTTGTCTCAATTTATTTTTACCATTTATCACCTCCCCTCCCCCAAATAATTTATCCTCCCAGCTAACAAATCCAAATGTATTTAGCCTTTCTCCATAGGGTAATAAGAATGGCTGTAGCAGACAAGACCAGAGGCCCAATGAGGACACAATTAAAAAAGTATCTGAAAAGGGCAGTGAGGTAGCAATAATGCCTTCTGTATGCCTTCCCATTTTCCAGAAATATGAGTACTGCAGACGTGCTAAGACAGTGCCAGTATTCTGTATTTAAAAGCTGTTAATTTATTTGCATTTTGCCATTTTGATTTTCTGGATTTTGTTTATTCAATCCTGTATGTTACTGTAAACATTGCTATATAGACTTTGAGATAGGGTAACTAGAACTGAAAGCAACATGCAAGTAGTGCACTGCACTATAAATGTGATTATCATTATGTTTTCTTATCCTTTTCCTAAAGAAGTTCATCTTTCTTGTGTTATTAATCACTTCTGAGCACTGAACCTTTGTTCAGAGAACTACTCACAGTGACTAAAAGGCTTTTCCTGGTTGACACTAGCTTTTAGAATTTGTCATGTCTGTATGTTTTTATCCTCTTGTGCATTATCCTGCTTTGTGCTTTGGAATACTGCTTCTCAACTACCACTTCTCACATTGTTGTGAAGCCTCTCTCAGTACTTTTCAATCAGCTTTAGATC
The DNA here is from genome assembly GCF_048771995.1 of Taeniopygia guttata. NCBI lineage: Eukaryota > Metazoa > Chordata > Aves > Passeriformes > Estrildidae > Taeniopygia > Taeniopygia guttata. Next base: position 47,191,313 of record NC_133027.1, on the reverse strand, counting down.
TGAATTACTAAATATGTTCTTCAAACATTGTCACATCATTATTCGTGCCTTTTCCCACTTCATTTATGAACTGTGAACAGCTCAGTGTTAGGTATGAATCCTTGTGGGATAACCTTTCTGTCATTAAAAGACCCGGTTTACTTTTGTCTTTTAACTGGTTAGTCCATGAACTGAGAATCCTTATGCTATATAGAATAACAGAGACATGGGAAAATAGGTCTGGAAAGAAAAACAAGAAATCTAATTTCTCATCATGCTAATGCTACCTTACCGACAAAATTTCTGACAGAGGTTTATCTGATCTTTTCTTTAAAAAATCTGATGATTTAAATTTTAGTCTAATGATTACACAGTATCTTCATCACTAAAAGGTTTTCCCATATATACATCTCATTGGTACAACTGGTATTTGTTATTCCTTGTCCCATGTCTCCTACTCTAAGATGATTTATTGATATCCTTATGAACATTTGCTGTTGAAAACATTTGTAATAGGGCATCAGAATCTGATTGGCTAGGAGGAACACTAATCTCTATACAAATGATGTACATTGTATAGACCTGTCATCAAATACTGTTCTGTAGCTGTAGCTTGCATTTAGGATGGATTCTGCCAAAACTGATTATATCCAAGTAAGAAGTTGAAAACCTAAGAGTAGAACTCAATGTGGCTCAGGTTATCCTTTTAGCAGAATTCTATTTCTTCTGTGGGAATGAACAGCAGAAAGTTATCAGAGCAGTTTAGCTGTATTCTCCTTTATATGCTTCAAGGGTAAGCAAAGAAACATTTTTCCTCTTTCATTACATAGTACTGTCTTTTCCAGTGGATTCTAATGCAAAGTTTAGAATTACTTAACTTGCAAAAACTTTAACCACTGGCAAAGAAATACAGTGGATGGAATATGATAGTGCTAGAATGAGAATGCCAACAATGCAGGAAGACTGAAACCATGTATACCAATGAAGACAAGGAAACTTAGTTACACTGACTGTGAAGCTCCAAAGGATGAAATTTTAGGCTGCTATATTTGGAGTTAGAGTTTTTGCTTTCTCCATAATTATAGGCAACTTCTACATTTTTGGAATTCAAGGTTTTCTCTAAATCTCTGCTTTTGGAGGTATTGGTTTGCCTTCTAGACCAGCTGTCATGCTGATTCTCAAATGTGAACACAAAGGCATTAGTTAATAGTATCCTCTGGCTCTTTTGTTATTTTTTTTTTTTTTCTGTCAAACTGCAGCCAGCCCACAATACTGCGTGCTGCTCCCCAAATGAAATAAGCTTGTGCATCTTGTTTCACAATTCACAGGGAGTAAGTGGATATCCTAAAAATGATGTACATGTGGTTACACTGCTTGAGCAATAAGGTTGAGGTATAGAGGCAAAATGATGAACTCTAGCACAGTGAGCAACACAGAATTATTTCATTTTAATTCATTCACTTTAACCACTTTGTTTCACATAAACTATTTTACTTTGCTGTCTCCCACTGAATTACTATGATTTTGTCAAGTAAGTGTTCATACTTGTTAGTCTGTAAAGAGAAGGTAAGGAATAGCTTTTGCAAGAGTTCTCTTAACATGGAGTAAAGCAGTATAGACTATTCTGGAATCAGCTTCTTGGATTATGCTCAAGAAAAGCAGCACAAGGTTTCTCATTTAGTACTATTTGGGTTATGGTACTATAAAAATGAATTAGAAAACCCCCAACAAAACAGAGCTAGCCAAATAATTATATCATGAGTGCAGAAGTCAGCACTCCCTTCTTTCATTCCTAGCATGCTCTCTAGATTTACTGTAAAATTATGATAGAACCCCTGAGTTACGTACTTTGTTTTTTTAAACCAATATTATAAGGTTAATACTTTTACTATAGGGGTTTAGAAGTTAATTGACATAAAAGATTCCAAAATTCAGAGCTTTACTGGGAATCATAACATATGAACTTGAATTGATATGAATCAATCCCTATTAGAAGTCTGGTATTCTGTCCCATTTTCATTAGCTCTTCACACTGCCATTAGTATGTTTAAACATTCCAAGTATATCTCTACACATTCTGAAACAGGTCTGTTAATTTTCCTCTGCTTATGAAGAGATGATAATACAGTACATACAAGACTTATATTCATCCTAAGGTTTGTCTACTTATATCCCTTAGAATTCTGAGAGCCATCCTTCCACTCTGAAGTGAAGCAACATTGGCTTTTAATGTGACAGACAGAAGTCCACACTGAGTGCATATGTTTATTAATATCCCACTCAAGATCTACTGGAAAAAAATGCTATCTTGATCCCTAAGAATAAAAAAATTCCTATTCGATTAACAAGTAAAAGCTTACAAAGAGAGTGAATTAAGAAAAGGTCCTGCTACTTCCAAATGTGGCCAAGAAAAAGAAAAAAAATCACACCACCTATCTTTTATTATCACTAACAAATGAAGAGAGAATTCTAAGAGATTGCCCAAGGAATGAAACATGCTGGAAAGAAAATAGGAGTGTATTTTAAGTGCAAGGCAATCTACAAAGAACAAAGTTCTGCATGTATCACTTTCTTGGCACTAAAGCGTTAAAAACAAATTTTTCCTTTTTGCATTAGAAACTCATGTTTTATCTGTGTTGGAAAATTGTTTAGAGATCGGGTAAGGATACTCAATTCCTCAACTTTCAGTCTTGCTTGACATATCTTTCGCCTCCAGTGCAACTTAACCACAGTGACTCGAGTTTTGGAAGAAATGGTGATTCTAATGACTGACAATATGGCATCTTCATTTAGGCTAGCAGGCTGAAAAAAGTCCTGCTTGCAATCTGCAACCTTGTAATTTTCTGTTTCCATTGCTAGGGCTACTCAAACTTTATGCGTCAGTACAATTAACAAACTATATGGCACTGCATATTCAAAATGTTACATGAATGCTATTAAATATGTGTTACTGATATCACGACTGTTCCACTAACTTGGAAGTGCAATGAACATGTCACAGTGTTTTTCTGTCTCTTTCTCTCGAACAATTTGCTGTCACTGCTCTATAAATGGCTTCTTGCTACTGCTTCTCCTCTGGGAACCACCTGGAGAGGAGATGCCAGGCAGCTGTTTTCCAGCAGGTCTGACAGCCTGTGCCACATACACAGTTTTTTCCACCTTTATGAATTTGAAACGGAATCCTGCTGTATACTCCAATCTCAAGAAGAAACAAATGGGCCCATTTCCGTCTTTCAACCATAATAAAACTTCTGCACAAATGAGATGGTAGCCTCATTCTTATCAGCCTCTAATCTGGCCTGTGCTTGAAGCTGTTTAATTGGTTCTACACTTTTAGTGGCTTTTGTGTGGCCAACATAAGGATTCAGAAAGTAGAAGTAGGGCTGAGTCATGAGAGAAGGAATCAGGGCACAGATCACATTCTGGGTTTTTCCACAACATGACTTGTACCAGTCCAGCCTTCACTGGTGGGGCTCACAAAGGGAATGAGAAGAGCATGGCTTGATTAGTCCAGCAAAATCAAGGCTGTGTGGGGATGAGACTGCTGTCTATAAATACTTTTGGCAGGGGTACACACAGGAGAGCAGGAAAGGCTACTTCAGGACAGTATTTGCACAGCAAGAAAAGATGGACGTGGTACTAGTCACAAGGAAACGTAGGTTTGACATTTTTAAAAGGCTTCCAGCTGTTAGAGAGGTTTCTCTCGGACAGCCTCCCAGTAGCCGCACTGAGGGCCAAAAAATTTACTGGCAAAGCACAATTAATTTAGGGAAGAAAGGATAAAATGGCTGCTTGCAACACTAGGGAACTGTGTACAGTATAGGGTGGAGGGGAAATTATACTGCCTTGGCTTACAAGTGCCAGGTCACCATAATGAGGGTGCTCTTAGCTCTCTCTCAGCAGCACTGTGGACTTAAAACAAATTATAATAAAAGACAGTCTTGTCAGTACATTGTAAAATTGAAAGAGTAAAAACAAATGCCTTACTGGTGAAAATGGGCAATAATGGTTATTTTTCTTGGTCAAAGAGGGCAATAGGAACTACTTGAAGAGTTTATTGTTACCAATATTACCAACACCAAGGTAGTCCGTATTCCAATTGATGTTAAAACTGCCAGAATGAATCTGGGTAAAATAACCTTCTACAGATAAGTTCTCTTTTTTTATGTCTGCATCTTTCTTCTCAGTGTTGGTTTTGATTACTAGGTGACCAAAGATGTGAACGCTTTGCAAAATTTAAATAGTTAGGTCTAATCTTAGTAAATGTCTTTAATGGTGACCGTGAAAGATAGATGGTGTTCTTTGTCCTGTTCAGGAAAATTGCCAGCTCATGATCAGGCCTTGCTCAGAAAGATCCACATCTGCAACTGCAAAGCAAAGCACTTGCAGTTCTCTGGAAATTATTACTTTGGTAAAGGAGTGATGAAGTTTTCTGAGAATTTCAGTTGCTAGCTACCTGTCTCAAGGGAAATTCTGAATCATCTATTGCCTTCTGGAAGAAATAATCACCTCAAAATGGTTACACTCCTGCCTTTCCTTGAGAAACAAACTTCTGGCTATGACCTCATGACTTAGCTATGCACTAGTAATCATATATAGCACCCTACCTTATCGTGCACTTGACACCTCCCTGTGCTTTGTCAGCAATGACAGCTTCTCATCAGCTTCTCTACCCCTCCCATCCAGCATGTGGGAAAACTTTCCATTGTGGTAAGTAATGCTGGCAGAGCAGGTGACGAACTGAGATTGTTTCTGTGTATGGAGAGATGGCATTTTTATTCTCCCCTCCTCTAATTTAATTCTGCTTCATTCACTTGCTGCTGGCAGGAGTAATCGAAGGTTGAACACACAAGGTGGACACTCAAGTGCTTTGCTTCTAGAGTGGGATGTAACCTGCAGGTCAGGTCAAGGCTGACCTTACACTCCCTACAGCTCCCTGAAAGGAAGCTGTAGGGGCGGGTCAGCCTCTTCTCCCAGACAACAGGTGACAGGATGAGAGGAGATCATCTCAAGCTGCTCCATGGGAGGCTTATGTTGGACATTAGGAAGAATTTCTTAACAGACAGGGTCATTAGACTTTGGAATGGAATGCCTGGAGAGGTGGTGGAGTCACCATATCTGGAGATATTTAGGGAAAGAACGGACATGGCACTTAGCGCCACGGCCTGTAGTTGATATGGTGCTGTTTGGGCATAGACTGGATTCGCTCTCACAGGTCTTTTCCAGCCTGATTCTGTGATTCTGTGTGACTCTTCATACAGTTACCTCTGCCTGGCACTTCCATAATGCAAGTAAGATTGCAGAGTGATGCTTTTCACAAAAAAAGATCTTCGAGAGACCGAGACATAACATTAAAAGGCCTGAATGTTTCTGTGATCTCAAAGTGCTGCGACGAAATCTGAACCCCAAAGCAGTGCCGCGCTTATCTAAAAATCTCGCATCGGATCATAAAGACGCAGCAACACGCCTGGTTTCTATCTGAGCGCAAACACAGTATGTGCCCCCGTATTTCTGTAAGCGATCGGTTTATTTAGCAGCACCTAACTACGCGAATCCTACCAGGATTCCTGTTTCCAACATGGACCCGCAGCGCCAAGCCCTGGAGCCGGCCGGGCCCGGCCCCGCCCGCCGCACGGCGGGGCAGCACTGACCAATCACAGGGCAGCATCCCGCAGGGAGGCGGGGCCGGACCGTGAATGGCAGCTGGCGAGATAAACAAGTCGCTGCACTGTTCGGCGCCCCGCAGCATGGGTGCGTGTGCACTGTGTGTTCCTCTGTTCCTCCCTCCATCCCTCCCTGCCAGCCAGAGGCGCCGCGTCCGGCCGCGCTCGCCGCTCCCGCCTGTGCGCGCAATGTGAAGAGTCAGCAAGTTCCCAGCGGCCGCTGAAACGCTCCGGTGTCTCCGGAGAGGGCAGTGCGCCGACGCCGCCCGGCCGGCGTGGCCCGAAGCATGCCGGGAGTTGTAGTTCTGCCGCTACGGCGTCCTGCCTGCGGCGGCGGGGCCGGCTCCCGCAGCCGCACTACGACTCCCGGCACCTCGCGCGCCGCGCCGAGAGGAGCCCAGTTGAAGCGGGTGGCGGCGGCGGAGCGCGCCCCCTCCCCCCCGCCGAAAAGCCCCAAACCAAAACAAAAACAAACCGGCCCCCCCATCCCCCTCGCCCGCCGCCCCCGCCGAGCCCCGGACATGGCGGCGCCGGGAGGGGGCTCCGCCAGCTGCGGCTGCTGATCCGGCCGCCGCGTCCCCCTGCCCGCCCGTCCCTCCCCGCCCATGGGCGAGACATGGACTACGAGTTCAAGTCGAAGCTGGCGGCCGAGCGCGAGCGGGTGGAGGACCTGTTCGAGTACGAGGGATGCAAGGTGGGCAGAGGCACCTACGGGCACGTCTACAAGGCCCGCCGCAAGGACGGGTAAGGGCCGCGCCGAGAACCCCCTTCCAACCCCCCCATCCCCCCGCACCAGCGCCCTCCCCTCCCTTCCTCCCTCCCTCCTCGGAAAGTTTCTGGCAGCGCGGGGGCCGGAGCGCGGAGCCCGCCCGGGTAAGCCCCCGCCCCGCGCCGGGAGCGGGCCCCGCTGCCCCGGCCCCGGCGTCGGTACCCGACTGCTCAGAGCGACGGAATCACTTATGCCAGAAGAAACATCTGAGGTCATCGAGCCCACCCTATGACCGCACATCACCGTGTTCAGCTATACCGTGGCACCAAGTGCCACATCCAGTTTTTCCTTAAACACCTCCAGAGACGGAGATTCCACCACCTCTCTGGGCAGCTCATTCCAATGTCTAATCACCCTCTATGTAAGCAGTCCTACCTAATGTTCAACCTAAAGCTCGTCCCGCTCTGCCCCGTTTCCCCCCCGCCATCCCTGGTGGTGCGGTGTCAGCAGGCTGTGCCCTGGGGTCGCCTTTGCTTTACACGCCGTGTTTCAGGTCGTCGCTTTCGTCTTTTGTGTGACCGCATTCGTAATTTGACGTTCTGTTCCGATTACTTGCAGGGGATTGAGACGGGAGGAGCACCTGGCTCCCGACTGCCCCTCCCCGGCTGCTCCCTCCCGAGCGGCCCGGGAAGCTCCCGGGGCGTGTGTTGGTCCCTGGTGTGTCCCCAGCCCCAGGCACCCTCCTGGTGCCAGTGCCGGGCAAGCTTGGCTTGATGGCCTGTCCGGGATGCTCCTTGTAGGCAGAGCTGGTGGCTTCTGTCCAGTACCAATGCCCAGGTGTATCTCCATCAGTTTCCCATGAAAGAGCAGGATACAAGTCCCTGTCCCTAAACACTTGGCTGGTGGCTTGATCCAGAGAGGTCCTTTAGGCATTAAGCCCATGTATGTTGGCTAAGCAAGGTTTCTTCTCTTCTCTGGGGAAAGCCAGTACCATGGGATAAGTATTCCATGGATGCTGTTTTCACAGTTGTGGTTAAGAGAGCAGCGGGAAGGTAGGGTTGCAATTTGAGATTGTTTGGCTGGCATACAGTTGTTAAAGGGGAGCAGTCCTGAGGCCTGAGCCAGGCTTTGTGCAGGTGTGGGTTCCAAATAGAATCCTTTGCTTTCAGAAGAGCCATTGAGCGCTTTTTCACTGTGATGTGTGCCCGGTGCACAAACCCAGGCTGTGTTTGCAGAGTGTTCTAAGCATACTGTAAGGTTGGATAAAATATACCTGTGAATTAGAGGTGATTCCTTTCTGTCAGAATGTTAAAGGGAATAGCCTTCCATTATAGCCAATTGAAACTTTGAAAAAGAAGAGACTGAACGTGGAAAAATGACAACTTTTATTTAAAATTTTGGAAGTGGTTAATGGAATGCTGCTTCTTTAGATTAGTAGAGAAGTCTAGGGATCCTTCTGTAGGAATAAATGGCATTCTTGTGTGTCTTGAAAATTTAAACTCTGAATTAGGAGGTCGTAGTATAGAAGTGATTAATAACTGAAAGGTAGACACTAATTCCAGTGAAGGATTAACTACCAGGAAATGAGCTCTGATTCTGACTAGCTTGCTCTTCAACCTTAGGAATACTAGAGCGTAGCTAACTTGAAATATCAAAGCTGCCACTGAGCTCTTCCAATATTTTTGAGTTAAGTGATCATGGTTGCTTCTTTTTCCTAAGTATTAATTTATACATATATATATATGTAAAACATACATGGGATAGGAGGAAAGTGGTAATAAGGAAAGGAAGCAGTAATAAAACCACCAAAAATGCTAGTTAGATGTTTGTTGCTGTTCTTTGATATAGTAAGCCTAAAATTGCTGCTTGTAAGAACAGCATAAAAAAAGGCAGTGCTTTGGGTTTACTGTTTTAAGAAGGAAAGAAATTTGGAGTAAGTTAAAGCCAGACATTTTTCATTTCCATCATCTGAAAGGAAAGCCATTACAGGAATTATATTACTGCTACAAAGCACCATAAAGAACATGTCTTCAAAATCCCTAATACTATGACAAATGCAAATGGGTAGTAAAGCAAAAGTAAATATGATAAAAAGATAGCTAATGTGTCAGAGCTGGGAATAATCAAAGGGAGACCTTGAGCTGTAAGACAACTAACTGGTAAAAGGAAGTGCAAAGTTTCAGTGCTGTCAGATAGATTGACATGTAATATAACATGGCACAAATTCAACTGTACTATATACTCAGAAGCTTTACTTCATGAAACTGGAAAGTGACTTATTTTTTCTCTTTTTTCTTTGTATTAATTTTATGGCATTGGTGAGTTCACTCTTAGTTGCTCTTGTGTAAGTTTAGATCCTTGGGTGAAAGTAATATGTGAACAATTTAGAAAAATATTAGAAAACAACTAAAGCCATTAATATGAGATAATTTCCTTATATAAACTCCTAGCTAAAGTATATATTCAGGTTGGAGGATATTTAGCATTAGTTATGAACTTTAAGGGATCCCTAATGAAAGAAATTAGCAAAAGAAATCTAGCAGTGGTGCATGTTCATTGTGTGCTGATCACATTGTGCGCTTTTGAGCCTCGTGTAAAGGAATTCTTCTTTAGCTGATTGCAGAAACTGTTTCAGTATTTCCAATTTGCAAAGCATTCCTGTATAAAAGAAACATTCTGGCTTCTTGCTTCATGTAGGTAATTTACAATCTCAGGAGGCTGAGGGCAATAAGAACCTTGTAGCTCTGCAGAAATTCCACTGAGAACTTGTCACTTCATGTTTCAAAAAGTTGGCATATGAATTTTATGAAATAGTAAAATGTGTTTATATGGAGCTTGGCAAGCTGTTCGATAAAATGCTGGTAGAAAAAGTGGTTGCGTTGCTTAGATCTCTGTGAATGGCTTGTGCATAAAAGCAGTTTTTTGACAAAGTAACAGCTTAGTTTGGCTTTTTTAGCCTAGACTAGAATATAATTTTGGCATGTTTCTAGTGAGCTGACTGGTTTCTATGAAAGTTAAAAGATTTTTTCTTTTTTAAATAGTCAGATTTGAACAATGTTGGTGTTACATTTTAATGCACTGCACCATTATATTTTTAGAGATTTTGAGCAGCTGCAGCTTCTATTTAGTTAAGTAGTGTTTGTATGGTCTGATGAGGTCTGGAGGTACTACTTGTGTTATACATTTAGCTAAATTAGGCACCTGTGTTTACAGAACTTTCATTAATATCTCTGTAGTCCAGAAGGTGTAGAAAATAGGCATGTATGTAACCTGTCCAATCCTTTATTTCATGTACACTAAAACCAGACCAGTGACTTTCATGGGGGAAATCATGATATAAGCTTGCAATTCAGTCATCAATATTAGGTTTTTAGCTCTTCATGTAGCTGGAAAATCTGTTACAGTTTTTTTGTTTGTGTACTGCTTCAAACATTATGTTGACTTTTGCTAAGTGGTTTTTTTGAACACATTCACATCTGTCTAGTAAAGCAAAGAATGCACCTTTCCCAGTAATGGTTAGGAAGATGTAGTTTTGTTTCATGCCTTACATCTCCTCATTATGCTCCTTGCTGCTTCTTGGATCACATTGTAAACTACGATGTTGTGCTTAGTTATTTAATTTCTTGGATCTCCTCCTCATATGAGAGCCAAGTTTTAGGATGAGCGAGGTTTGGAAATTCTGTTTGTTGTGTATGACCGAGTTATTTTCCTTTACTTATTCGAAATGATCAGTCTTTGAATGCAGGCCACTACGGAGTATTTCTTCACCAGGATGTCAGTCCACCTTCAGGTGGATGTTTGCATGAGTCAGCAAACTGAAAAGACACCACTGCTGGTTCGTCAGAAGCGCAAGGAATAGTGGGATGCTTGAGCCAAGTAGAAAATAGGCCGCTCTGTTCTTCATTCTGTAGCAGCAACAGCAGATGCAACACTTGCAAAAGCTGTATCTTCATGTGAATAAAACCTTTCTATTTATTGCTGGTTCTGTTTACCTGTAAACAAAAAATTGAGGTAGCTACTTTTTCTCAGTCTTGGGCTATTTTAATTCTTATTCAATTCCATATCTGCGTTTGGGCAACAAAGATTATTATAAAAATTACCTATATAGCTACTTGGAAAGAAAAAAAAAGTCTGTAATTTTAATTTAATCTGTATGTTTCAGAACACCTTTCAAAAAGCAAGTATGTGCTTTTTAATCTTGTTACTGAAGGAATGCCAGAAATACGAAGTGATCAGCTTTCAAATCGATGGCTGTAGAAGCGCCAGGATGTGTACCCTGGGCAGCTCCCAGGCTCACTGCCAGCTCGGTAGCTGGCGCTGCCGGGCAGACCCTCCTGCCACTTTATCTTTTGGCAACATAAAAGATTTTGCACTGCCCTGTACTTACAATGTATCAGCTAAACCAAGGATTTAGATTTATGTGCTACTGTAGTAGTGTACTTTTGTAGCTTGTCAGATTACTTTACTATTACTGTACCTGTAACTTTTCAAAAGAGAGTTGGTATAAAATAAGTTTCACTTTAGTTGCCAAATACGGAATTCCCTTTTGAAAACTGGATAGCAGTGATGCAAGTCTAGGAACATCACTGTGGAATATAGCCATAGGAAAGGGAAGACAAATGAAATATTCTTTCCCTCTTCTTGACCCTATTTTTCAGTACTCTAAGTTTGTAACTGAAGAGGAGAGTCTGTTTTCTTCCTTGGACTGGCACTGGTGTGCAGCATCATTGATGTAAGGTTCTTAACTCACAGCTTCCAAGTCCACGTTAAGAGTTGAGTGCCCCCTTCCTGGCAGTGTTCAAGGCCAGGTTGGATGGTACTCTGAGCAATCTGGTCTAATGAAAGGGTTTCCTGCACATGGCAGGAGGGTGGAACTAGATGATTCCAACCCAAACCATTCTATGATTCTGTGAAAGGTAGGAATGGGGAGAGAAAGCAGGATGAAGTATAGAACAAAGGCAAGTATCTAATCTTGACACAGAACTTCTGCTTGTGGTTGTGGCTGTGTCAACTTTCCTTTGTTTTAGTTTTTTTTTTTTTTTATGAATATTTTTTGTTTGAAGCAGAAGTGGAAAAATATTGATTGAGAGAAAAAAAAATCTGCTATGAAGCATGGCTCCATAGGAAAACAGAATTCCTGCTGGAGTAATTTGGTTTATTTGGTATTTCTGCTAATATTGTTACATTGTTCAGAGGTTGCATCTGGTCAAGGTGATGGCTCAGGTCACTGTGGTAGTAGAAAACTGAAAGTGTGTAGAAGAGGTAAAGGTAATCTGCTTGATCTCTTAAATCAGTATTCATATAGCAATTAATTTGTGTACTGTTGTCCCCATATTCTCATTTTGTAAAGCTGAAATTACTTAAGCTATATAGCAGGAGTTTGTCAGGAGAGGAAACTTCCACTCAAGTTAGCTAAATGCTGCAAATGAGCAGCGTTGGTGGCAAAATGTCAGGAGGATGAGTACATGTGTATTGCAGTTGAATTTACTCTTAAAAGAGAGGGAACTCATTGATGTGGTAAGGATTATACTCTCTTGAATATTATTTACCAATGCAAGTCGATACTTGTAAGACATTTGAGGGGCTATAATAATTTATATCTTTAAATTTTCTTACATCCTCTATTTGACATTGCCTTGAACATAAGTAATTTGAATGTTGTGCTTAACACTTAAATTTAAAAGCAACACTCTAGTTGCTTTTAACTAATATAAATCTGTGACAGGCTAAACCACAGAATTATTGACTGAAGTCAGAATGCAATGTATTAGATCCTTAATAATTTAGGAATCTGCAGGAAATTTTCTCTGCAGGAAAATGTCTTACCAGTTATGGTATATGCAAACCTGTGGTTTGCTTTCCAATTTCATATGTTTTCTTTTCCTGATGGAACTTCTTATCTTTAGGAGGGTAGAATGGCTGAAGGTGTTTATGCTTTGCTAAAATCTCTCAAAAGCAAAGAAAACCTAAATACTATATTTATCTGCAAATCCTGAAAATAACTCTTAACCACTGAATGCTCTCAAAATGTGTGAGAGGGAGCAGCAGAACTAAACCAAACCTGTCTAACTAGTTGCCTGCCATGCATTCTAATAGAAAAGTCCCCATCTAGGAAGAGATAATTAGTGCTTCATATATGTGCCTTAATGAGAGCTGCTGTTGCAACTGTACCGTGGCTTTGCTTCGTGCCCAAAAGGATAGTGCAAGTGATGATGAGTGATCTTTAGTGCTTCCCACAGACTCTTGCATATAGTTTCTCCCTTGTCGTTTCTTCTCTTACTCTCCCTGAAACTAAGTACAGAAATGAGCTGTAAAGTGCATCATCACCTTTCAGTGGTGTGGTGAACGTAGGAGCTTGGGGAAGAAAGGGGGTCAGTAAGATGTAGGAGGGGTTGTGTTTGAGAGAAACAGATGACTTTTTCCTAAACTTGTAAAGAAAGAATTGTACATAAGTCAGCCTATAAGGTGTGAAGGAAAAAATTTTAAAGTTTAGTGGTGCCTTTTTTTTTTTTTTTTAAAGAAATGAAGAGGGCAAGAAGGTTCATGTTTCTGAGTGAAGGGGCTAAGAGTTTTCCAGTAGAGCTGCAGGGAAAGGAAGTGAGAGTTTCAAAGGGAAAAAGAGTTTCTTTTCTGTCCCACATCTGGTAATAAGGTGAAAAGCAAGACAGACCATGGACTAGGTCAGAAATGAAATGCTTCTTGTGTGAACTGCTTGACATAGCAATTTAATATGTTGCATTTCTGGGTAGTCCAATCTAACATGTTATTGTGAGTAGATGTGTAGAGGTGTTTTTTGTAAATTTATTTTCAACATGAGTATTTTTACATCGTGTATGATTTGAAAAGAAACCAAAAAATCAGCAAAAAACCCTGAAGCCCCAGAAACTGCTGTAGTTCATGATGCTGCAGATATGTTTGTACAAGTAACCAAAATTTCTGTGGAATGTCCTAACCAAATTGCACTAGAGATTTACCAGTGAAATTAAATTTTCGCCTATGTTTTGAAAATACCTCCTGAAATGCTGTTTGCCTCTTCTGCGGGCCCTAATCAAGCTCATGGCTTGCATAGACTTGGGTCAGAAGGTGCCTTTGTGCTCTGGTTGTAGCAGCTGAGTTCTGTGTTGAGAAGTGACTCTGCACTTGCTGCTGCTTGTGCTGGGTCCTGCAGGAGGTACAGTCTGTGTGTCCTCAGGAAGGGATTGTTAGCAGCAGTGATAGGCAGCTCTCACATTCTGCTTCCACAGATGTGTTGTTCTTTGAGCTCCTTTGCTGGCATTTGAGAACTGACCTACACTGCAGGTGCGCTTTTTTTGTTTGTTTGTTTGTTTTTAACTGAAACAAAGTGTTAGAACTTAAAGATTTATTTGTTTCAATAACAGCACATTTGCTTGAAGGAATGCTGAAACTGGTCCAGGACAACTGCATTTAGAATAAATTGGCTAACTTAGTATGTGACTTCAGGAAATGAGGAACAGTTTCTACTTGTGTAGCAAACACAAGAAGTTTATTGTTTCGACTTGACTTGAGTTTCATGTTTTCTAAATAATATAGGTTTCTAAAAGACCTCCCAGCTCTGGGAACTTAGTTTCCATGGTTTGCTTGACTATAAGTTAGATGACTGACAGATAACAATGCTAGATGTGATAATATTAGAAATCATTACACCTGTTGTGAAGTTCACTGTCTCAACAGATTCAGGAAGAAAAAAGTGCAGAAATATTTTAAACCAAAATTTGTTGACAAAGTCAACAGGGAAAGTCTTTAACTCAACTGAAACTTAACTTCTATATCTGAATATTTTATTAACATTTTTTTAGACTTTTCTGTGGGAGTACAATCCTTTAGTGGTGGGAGTTTGTTTGAGAGAGTTTATGAAATACTAGTGTATCTAATAAGACTGGAGGGAATCAGTGTTGTGGAGATAGTGTCAACTGACTTTACAAAATGGGTGTCTGTAAGTGTGGATTGGCTTTTTTGGTTGGTGTGTTGTGATTGAGGTTTTTTATCCTTTATTTTACCTTATTGGAAAGCATGACTGACCTTTCTGTTTGTGAGAAAGATTGAGAGGCTGAGATTACTGAAAGAGTGGATCCCTGAACGGCATTATTCATATTCATGTTTGCTTCTCTCTTTTCTAGGCTTAGCAATCTTTAAAACAATATTTTCAAATGAGGACACTCTATAACTGCTTGTTTCTCCTCAGTTGTCATCTGTTTTCTACAAAATTCATGATCCTGAAATATTTCACAGTTGTTTATTTTGTAGATGAAACCACACTGAAGACAGGCTTTCCAATAGGCAGAGTAATGGCCATAGCTTGTGGTGTGTGCTGGGAGTGTCAGGTTGCTCAGTTAAGTATCTGGCTTCTGGGCTAAATAAAAGCACAGATCTAACATGGAGTCAGGCTGGGACAGTGTGGCTTTAAACATGTGTTCCCATAAAGTGAGCCTTGTGTGCAGTATGATTTTTTTTTTGTTCATTCTGTGCTGACTTAAGTAGAAAATGCTATTGATTTCTTTTTACAATCAAGTGAAAATAAGAGTTATAGGCAATTGACTTAGAGGCAGAAGCTAAATCTACTGGAATGGAAACTGCATCTGGAGGTATGCTTCACTATTTTGAAGCAATATATCTGCTTTCCTCATGCATTAGTTGAAGGAAGAATCAATCCTTTTTGAGCAGCCAGAAGGTTTTCTCCCTCTTTTGTCCCTCCTTTGTTTTGCTGTCTTTATTAGAGCACTTGGAAGCATTCACCCAGGTTATGCTGGGATTCAGCTCTGCCTCTGATTGTCCTTGACTGTCCCACCTCATTGGTAATGTTTTGTGGCCTGAGAGCGTGAAGAGATACAAGGGCCACTCATGTGTGACATTTCTAGCAGCATGTTTGGCTCTGAAGTCGATTGTTTTGAGAGAGATACTTCCTATAAGTTGTGAATTCTGCAAATTCAGAGGTGTTTAGAGAAAATTCTCACCTGTGTTAATAATGAATTACCATGGATTCATGCTAAGATTTAACACCTTGCATATTCAAAAATGCTGTGTTTGTTGCTTGCATTAATTATCGTCAGTGCAGCTGAGAGTGGGTGTCAGCTCATGTCTTTGAATGTGTCTATTCCTAAAATGGAGTTTCTGTATCAGTTGTTGTCTTGTTCCCAAGGGCACTGTACACTTCAAAGCTAGCTTATGTTCATATCTTTTGATTAAAACCAGGCAATGTACTGGATAACCAGTTGTTCCTTTGCCCAGTTCTGCCATGCTTCAAATGAGAAACAGAGGTAGACAAATTGCCAAATTTAACTTGACCTTCAGAGTAACCAAGACTTGTGAGTAGAATGCCATTTATTCTCCTTTTAGTGTCACTTCACTGATGGGTAAAAAGCAGCATAAAACTTCATCAAGTGATGTTCTTAAACCGCAGATTGTGACAGATGCCTGTTCTGACTATGGGACACGGAGTTCTAAAATTCAAAGGAAGCAGAATGCCCCTCCCTTTCCCCTGGAACAGATATGATAGATGACTAAAGACCTTGTTTGTTTTTGAGAAGTAGCAAGGTTGTCTTAGTGGCTGCAATTAAGACCTCTATCTTTGAGAAATCCTCATGACTGACACTAAAGTGACAGAAAAAAGTGGAGATGTTCCATTAAAAAAACCCATCAAAAATTATGATTTTTTTGCATTTCAGACTCAGACCGTGGGATGACTTTATGTAGTTTCATTCCAGTCCTTCTACTTTATTGTGAGGGTGTTGTTTCAACTTTGCAACTTTTCAGCTGTAATAAATGTGCTCTGTTTCACTCTGCCCTACTCTGACCATATGGAATT
This sequence comes from Taeniopygia guttata, assembly GCF_048771995.1. NCBI lineage: Eukaryota > Metazoa > Chordata > Aves > Passeriformes > Estrildidae > Taeniopygia > Taeniopygia guttata. The sequence continues at coordinate 47,175,139 of NC_133027.1, read as the reverse complement.
TGGGTCTTGCTTCTTATGTATGATCTGGGTCCAGCTTTAGCACCTAAAGGCTAATTTACCACCTAAGAATTACACTCAACGTTGTGTTAGCAAGCTTTCGTGTAGATCTGGCTTTGAGAATTGGTAGTTTCACTGTAGATGGTTTGAGTTAGGAAGTCTGAAGGAAAAGAACAGAAAATTAATGATAGATCTCTGATAAATCTGGGCTTTCATGTGCTTTAGGGGAAGCATTTGATTATGCCATGAGTCAGAAAAGGAAAATTGAGTAACTGCAGCTTTTAGGCCATTGCCCTGCTGTTAGATTTTACATTGAGTCAATAATTATTCATATTCTGCTGTAGGTGAACCTAATTAATTACAGGGATTTAGAAAACAAAAATCTGCACCTGGTATTTCAAACATGTTCTTGCTAAAAATACCCCAAAGCACAGTCTTCCTATTATTTGGTGCTTTGATAGTAATTTCCCACCTATCAAAGTTGTAATTTAACACTACATAGAAAGAGCTCTGCTGCACATTAAGCTGGATGGTGTAGTTACAGTATGGCTTTAGGACTTAAAAAATTCCGAAACCAGACAGCTCATTTCTTCACATTTATAGTTAGTTGCAAGCATTCTTCTTAAGTGATTTTATGAAGCAAATGGCAGATTCTTTTTTTAGCATAGTCCTAGGACCCTGTTTCTATGATCTTGGTATGTAATTTGCTGACAAATAAAAATTTGTTTCCTTTTCATTTCAGAGTTATTTTTCTCCTTGCTACTGCTATTCCTTGTTTTAAGGTAGCAAATCCTCACATGTGGTGCCCTTTCAGGCAGGGAGATATTTCCTAAATCTATCCGTTATCTGTAATCAAGCCTGTTTGTAAAGAAATAAAATCAGTGCAGCTCTCTTCTGCTTAAATATAGCAAATGCTGGAAGAAGCTACCTGGAGCAGCAGAATAATTTTACAGCTTTCAGAGTTTAATGTGAACACTTTAGTTTTTACCCTTACAAACAGGCTGTCAAATCTGCTTACCCCAATCTGCTGTGAATGTACTTGAATGAAATTCACAGTTCTCAGTCACTCCAGATACTTAGGAATCAGTCTAATTTTAGCAATGGCAACAACCCTATAGCTGGTTGAGGTTACTGAATTTTCATCAATAAATCCGGAATGGGGGTGGCACTGACTGAAGTTGTGCTCTCTTTCCATGCAAATAGTTTTATTATTACAGAGTAAAGGCTAAATTTTAATAGATTAAGGTTAGTAAGATTTCCAGTGCTCTGGTATTACATAGATCTTAGACTGTGATGTGAAATAATCTGAGATTATTGTTAACAGTTAGAAAGTATCTATGCTACAAAGATTTGTTTTTAAATTTCTGAATTAGAAACTACTGGAATAAAGAGAAGAGCATATGGTTAAGTTAGGTATAATGGTGCTGGAATACTTTCAGTCTCCTCACATTGATACTAAGAGACCTCTACTCCTTACTCCCAGTCTAGTGAAATCATAACTAGGAAAAAGCATCTTTTTTTAATGGCAGAAAACCTTATCAGTGCTCAGATTCACTTTTGATCCTTTTAATCAGCTGCTCCTCATGCATGAGGAACATATCATATATGTTAGGTGAAGTTTGTGGGTGATTTATAGGTATTCAGCATCTTTTGTGAGGCTTTGTGGAAGCAGGCAATGTCAAGGGCATTGTGTTTAATGACAAGTAGCTTAGCATCACTTTAAGAACTTGCCTTGTTCTTCAACATGCACATTTCCCCCTGAGTTCATAAACTGGTTTGCAGAGGAGTAAACAAGGGGAAGGATAGCCATATCACTAGTGTGATTTAGAGATACACTTGGGGTTGTTCTACAGATTATAAAGCAAAATCTGTTTCAATTTCTCAGGAGGTGCTGTGATAGCACAAAGTACCTTAATAATATGATGCAGTTAGTACTTATAATATGAAGTCTTCTAGTCTGACAGGAACATGGCAGATTTTCTAGCAGGCGAAGCTGTGTGTAATGGTTCTTCTGCCTATTTTTCGTAGTGTACGTGATGAAAGGTAACTTTTCAAAAAGCTTAATTGTAGTAATCAATTGCTCTGTATTTGAATACCAGTTTATAGTAGACTTAAGCTTAGAATGCTGATTTCAACAACAAAAAAAACCAACCTATTTCTTGAAAGGTTTTTTTTTTAACCAACCAACCAAGAAAAAAACCTCTAATTATTTTAAAAATTCACTGATTACATTAAGATTCCTGAGTTAGCCTTCTTTGGCATGCATTTATGTCTGACATTGGCAAGTCAATGACATTGGCAGTTACTGAAAAATGGAGTAGTAAACCGTACAGTGTTCAGGAATTTGGTATTGCTGCATTTTGAGAACAGTAATATCTAAAATTCTAAAATGACTCACAAACGTCTGCCTTTTGCACGTATTCTGAGGTTGTTCTAAAGGGTTTCACGGGTAGACTTTAAGTCTTGGAGGTAGCAGAAGATAGAGAAAAGTGCTGCTGACTTGTGTTATTCTGTGTATATACTGAGATACCTGGTGTCATCTGATGTTTGGAGTGAGACCTGGTAGAGTTCAGTAGGTATCAGCAGGCAGTGATGCCAATGGAGCTGAGAAACACTTAAGCACCTTTTTGAAAATTGAGATTGTAAGGACTTGAGACCCAAAAAAACCCAAACCAGCAAAACCCCAAAAACCAGAAATGCAATATTTACTGTAGAATACTGTCTTGATTCCACAAAACTTTTTTTCCCTCTATTTACCTGGATCAACCTTGGGCATTCTATTTTTACTCTAGTTATTTAAAATATTGTGTAGTAGAGACTGTCCTCTTTGATTAAAGTTTGTTGCATTGTTCCCACTCCTCAAGTTAACTTGTAGATGTTTCCGATAAGATACAAACTCAGCTTTTAAAGATTGAATGATTACTGCCTGATGGGGAGGTTGGTTTACCACCCTGCTGTTGTTCACAAGAATTGGTTTTGTTACTCAGTGGGCAACAAGCCAATAACTACACACTTGAGAGAGACATTGATGATTTTATTTCAGAGTTCTGCAAGCCTGGGTGCCCAGTGGAATTCCACAAATCAAGCACAACAACTATCAAAACCTTTTGCTATTTATGTGTGTCAGCAAACAAAGGAATTAGTGTTCATTGGCTACATGTTACATAATCCTTGTATTAATTAGTGTTCTATCTTCTATTAGGTAATGATTCTCTCATCTCATGCTAGTCAGTCCCACGGTGTTTCTCTTCCTTTGGGCCAATGGGTTTTTGGGTCAATGATCTGTGAGTGGGTGGTTGGAATCTCCCTCTGCAGAATTACCTTTTACCCACTCAGAGCTGGTTCAGCACAGTTGCTGGGTAAGGTTTATTAGTTTCTTCCTTATCTTGGGGATTCTGCCCAATGTCCTTGTGGCCCATGAATTCTGCATTCCTTGTGTCTGCTGTCAGTGGTACATCCTTCTCCCCAGCTTTGTTAACTTCCCTCTGGGTGTGAGATCACTGAAACCTGCCAGGCCCTAAAGCTTAGCAAGGCAATTCTACCAACCAGTAATTTATCTTTCTAGCACCTGCACATCACTTAGAGTTTGTGGGCTGCTGTCTGTTTCACAGATTAAATCTCCCATCTTGATGATTAGCCTTGAAAGTATACAAAGATCAAACATTAAAGAACATCCTTTTCTTAAGAAAATTTTACATACTCCACATTTTGCAAAACTGCCACTAAGAGGAAAGCCCAGGTCCAGGTGACATACATGTCTGCTCTTTCTGTATGAGAAGTCCTTTCCTGTGACTGACACATGTGATGTTCTGTTTGCAACACCAAGAAAGCTCCCATCAAACCTCTGGGGGATGCATCAACATAGAGGCCAGTTATGCAGTCCACAGACATTACTGAAACTCTTCACAGCAGCAGAATGAGGTACACACCTGCTGGTTTCATCCATTCTTTTCATGGCCAAAACCAGCCAGTTGTAATTTATTTGTCTGGGTCTGGGTTGTAGGAGTAGCCTGTAGCTACTGTGACGTTTTAGCTGTTGCCTGTGAAGGTGAAGAAAGACAAACCTTTTAAAGGGGAGATGCAGTCAGAGATTTCTTTTCAAATTTCTGGTTGCCATCCTTACTGTTTTACATTTTGTGTTTCTTATGTAGCTCTCAAAATGAACTAATGGCAGTGCATTGAAATACAAAGTATATACTGCTGGATAGAAATAAATTAAGATCAATCTGTAGATTCACAGCTTCTGTCATTTTGACTGGTTGTCACGTGGATGAAAATGAGCTGGCTGAGCTGCTGACTGGATAAGGCTTCATAGGTTTGGAGGATAGCAGTAAAAGAAAATTACCGGTAAAGAACATGCACCCTAGAGACACCATGTCTAGATTTTTTTGATCTAATAATTCTTTTGGCTTAGTGACTGCTTCTACATCCATAAAAACACTAAAGCACAAGAACTCATTACTTTTTAGAAAGGATTATGTCCCCTTTTCCAGTCAGTCATAGATTACTTTTCTGGTACTGATACCTTTGTAAAGGGCTATGGCCATGTGCTAAATACAGGATTAAATCCATGCGCAGCTTGCCTAACGTAACTGGTGCTGAGCATAAACTATTTAGTAGTGGCTTGGCTGCTGTGTTCCAGATGAGGTTTTCAGTCAGCTTCTAGTTGCACTTCAGTGTCATGGTTTTGCCTTTTCTCAGGTGGAGAAAGGTTTGCTACTCTTTGTGATCTCCTGCTGAGTGATTAAGCTAATGCGGTCTGGCAGCAATTAAACAAAGTGATCAGAATGTAACCAGATACCTCTGTGGACATTGTGTTCCAAGCAGTACTGTGAAGGACACTGAACTCCATAGTGTTCCCAGGCTTTGTCCTACAAAGTCACAAATACTTAAATTCTATTAGTGTTGTTATGGGAGTGAATTGTTGTTCTTTTCTATTACTTTTTTTTTTCCTAGCTAAGTCTTGAAATGGTTTTATGGTGCAGTTTTTCTTCGTTAAGAAAATGTGCACTTGAATTATTATTTATTTATGGTACTGTGCACTTAATTTAAGGCAGCTATTATTAGTATATACAGTAAGCATAATATCTCTATTAATTGATGTGATAGTCACAGTTCCAGCTTCAGAGTGATTGCAGTCTTTCAAGCCAGTTCTTTGATGTGGATAATTAATTCTGAAGTTGGGATGCATGTTAAATTATCTGTGAATTCAAGAGAGACCATCATTGAAAGTCTTCAAATTTGAATAATAGGGATAAAACAATTGTTTGAACTATGCACTATTTTCAAATCCCTCTATTTTTTATAGTCTCAGGCAAGTTGTTTCTAGTTTTTCATTCGCTTGTTTGTAAAGTAGTTTCTCATATGATGGGAGGTCTCTGAAGTACAATTGCAATGGTTAAGACAGTTTAGCTCCTTTGAAATGTTGTAATTATTCTAAGTCTTATGAGCTACGATTTTTTTTTAAAGTGAGCTTGATACTTTGTTCTTTACAAAGCATTTGAAAAATGGAAACTGAAAGTGTTACCCAGAAGAAGTAGAAATCACATTTTTGTTTTCTTTATTGAGTACAGCTGGACATCAATCACTGGGTATAGTTTTTTGGGGCAAGAGAACAGTGTTCCTTTGAACAGTACCGATTAAAATATTGACAGCAACCTCAAGGACTGCAGAATGGGATATTTATTGTGAGGGAGAAAACCTTGATCTTGAAGACCAAGTTTTTATAGTGGAGGAATGTTCTCAATACTTGCTGACATGCATGAGGACCTTTGTGTTTTACTACCTATGGCAGTTTGAAATACCATTTGGAAGTTTTCAGGAGGGCACTATCTCATACTGGCAGCGTCATTTTGGTAAAAAGTTAATCCCTCTTAGAATTGCATGAATTGTCATATTTCTGAAACCAGAAGCAATGCTGATATTCATCTTTAACCCTTAGTTTTGGATAAGGGAACTTGAAGCTTAGAGAAGCCTTGTAGTGGTGTGATGTGGTGCTTGTTTTATCAGGCAAGTTCTGCTTTAGTTTGAAAAGCGTTAATAAAAATTGTTAACTCACAGCTTCCAAAGTATGGTTTCCCTTTGAGTTCCCTTTGAGTTCCGCTTTGCTATGTTTTTTACTCAGATTAGTGAACACATTGCCACCATCAGCCTGGGATGGCTGTTTGATACAACCTGCTTGATTAAATCTTGATCAATGCCATTTGCTTCCTGCCCTCAGACAAACTCCCTTACAGCTGGAGGTTAAGACCTTCAAGTTAGTTGACCTGTTCCTGAGGCAGTGTTTCTGCAGACCAGATAAAAACGATTGTGGGCAAAGACCTTGCTTTTCTGCTTAGCTATCCCTGGCATGGGTGTCTTGCCTCATACCAGAGCTGTGTGGTTTGTGGTTGTTGTTTGGATTTGGTGTTAACTTGATCATGCTTGCTTCGCTCCTGTAAAAAATGTGCTGATATAGGATCTGTCAGAAAAGGATTTATAAAAACTTTCCTGCTGTGTAATTCTGTACAATTTCTTGGAATGTGTTTAGAGTTCACTGGAGTTTTTCTGAAATGAAATATAAGTACTTTCCCCTGTCTCAAATGTTTCGTGAGAGCATTGGTCTTTAGGGAGTTGAACAGTGTACTCACCTATCACACACACCATTTGATATTATTTATTGAATTCTTACAAGTGGGGAAATAGCTAATAAAGTACCTATGTGTTCTTTTCGTTGGACACTTCACTGAACAACCAGAATTGTTTGTTTCATCAGATTGCACTGGCTGAGTTGCTTTTCAAAAGCATATAGAATATACTTGTTTCTTTTTCAAATTATCTTGAATGGAAAACATTATTAGCTAAAATACCACTTGGTATTTTTTGGACATCTTTTGGAAAGTGCTTTAATCAGCTATTATATTTCCATAAATAAGGACAGTTAACTTTGGAAAAGTATTTGTATAGACTTGCATTTCTGCCAAAGCAAGTAAATAGAGGCTGTGTTTATGATTCCAAAGCTGTTGGTAAAAAAAATTTCAGGCCAAGCATACGATCTCTTTAGAGTTCTTTATCCTTGCCACCCATTTATTGTAAATAAGTATTTCATTATCCCTAATTTTGCTCATTTTTTTTACAAAACCTAGTGTTTCAGAACTATCTGGGTTGCAGCTCAGTAAGACTGCCTCCTTTCCCCACATGCTGTAATACCTTACGTTGTTGGATTGGTTGGGTTTTTTTTAAAAACACCTTTCATAATTTCTCATTTGTATCTTGAAGTCCTGCATGGAGTGGCTGTCTGTCATGTGCTGACAGCCTTGCCGTGGCGGTGGCGTTCAGCAGTGCTGCTGAAGGCAGTGTGTGCCAAGTGTCATGCCTGGTCTCTGCAGTGACCTTCGCTCTGCGAAGGTCTGAGTAACTGGATGCAATGCTTTGCTTGTAGAACTAGTTCAAGGTTGGCCGTATCAGTGTGGTCCTGTGCCTAGTTCAGTACATGTGCCAAAAGAAGGATGTGATGCAGTGCTGTAGTGGCTACATTGCTTTGGGATTCCAGCTGATAGTTGTGTGCAGGATTGTTTGTGCTGCATAGTTTAAACATGACCATAGTTTAAATGCTGTGATCAGTTTTGTATTTCCAGAGTTAGTTTTGGTTCTGCAGACAATATAGTTTTGTCTTCACAGACTCTGTAAGCAACTTGAATTAATGGAATTGACACTTTGGAATATATGGAAATCCTCTGCATAGACAGCAGGACCATGTATAAGAGGGGATGGGCATATTTATTAATTACTGCTTAAAATTTAGACTAATTAATGAAATTGGAAACAATTCCTGAGAGATAAGGTGTGATCTTATTACCTGTGAAGTTACACATTTTCATGTGTAGTTGGAAAGCATCTGGAATTTTTCGTGTTAAAATTTTATTTCAAAAAGTGTAGCTCAGTGTTAATTATGGACATACATTGAGGGTTTAGCTGTTACTGAAAATTAGTGAGAATAATGCTTGCCTGTGTTACTTATAATATGTGTAGACAGCTATTATTTCAAGTTATCTTGTCTTGTTCCCACATTTTTCCACTCAGTCACTTCTTACCCCATGAATTTTGGAGGGAGAGGGTCTGGTGGAAGGTGGGAAACAGGCTGAAGCTGGCAGGGCACAGGCTTGGAGTTCAAAGCCAGAGAGACTGAATCAAGTGCAAGTTCAGAATCTTTCTGTGTGGCAGAACAACATGGTTTGGGACTGGAAGAAGGACTAACTGAGGTCTACCAGAAATGCCACGGGGAATTTGGACAGGGGCTTGTGAGTTGTTGAATTGTGACTGGTGAGTCTGCAAAGGGGCATCAACACTTGGGCATTGGTGCCTACCAACATCTGTCAGTGACAGCTGAATCCTGCAAAACCATGTTGTAGGCTGGTTCTGTTAAATCATGAAAGCTTCAAGATTCTACCTCCTTTTCTTGTTCTTTTGGTGGTCCCTCTAAATCACTTCAGGCTGTGATTATTTAAAAGGATAGTACAATGTTTGAGCTGAGCTCTTTTTCGTATTCTGTCTTTGTACATCAGAGCACAGCGTTTCATGTGCTTTGTAGGGATCTGTCAGTAGCCAGTGCTTATTATATAATTAATTTAAAATAGTAATATTTCAGAAATAAAAGTGGATTGAGAGTAGCTCATAAAATCAAGAAAAAAGCTTGTCATTCCCAGATATTTCTAGGAGAATTTTCCAGGCATGGGATACAACTGCAGTGCTTTCACAGTAGTAGACAGTATCAGAAAATGTCCTCTGAAATTCTTTATTTGCAGTTATCTGCAGATATTATGTCTGTTTTCAGAGAGAAATGGATATAGTTTAACCAGGTTTTTTAATAAAGAAATTTTTGTTTGGGAACTTTAAGGTCTTTGTTAAAAGAAAACTTGTTTTTCATATCAAAGTGTAATTTATGCATAAAAGCAGACTGGCTTTTCAGCTTCTTGATCCAGACCAAATTAAAGTGTTTATCATTATACTGATATTGATTGGTGTAATGTAAGTCAGAGCTAAATATATTTTTCTTTCTCTCTCTCTTTTTTTTTTTTTTTTTATGTGTGTACAGAAAAGATGAAAAGGAGTATGCACTGAAGCAAATTGAAGGTACAGGGATATCCATGTCGGCCTGTAGAGAGATTGCAGTAAGTGTACATAAATGAAAGTAATTTTACTGACATTATTACTCAACAGATATTTTATTTTCCTAGAATTAAGTAACATAGAGATTATCCAAATGTTTTCTTTAAAGTATGCAAGCATAGAAGTTTATTCAGATCTGAGCCTTTTAAAGAAGCTCTTAAAATCATAATTTTCTTTTAGTTCTTTTCAGGTAATAGCAGTGCTTCTTTTTGATACAATTTTCTTTCATTTTATGTGTTGAGAGGGAAATAAATATGAACTTCTAAATGAAGACTTAATTTAAAAAGAAATATTTCTAAAATGACTTCAAAGAAAAAGGTTCTGAAACATTACAACTGCCATCTGAAGTCCACTTACTAATAATGTATTTATTTTAGACTAATGGTGACTTCTTGTTCTTTAGTATCCGAGAACAGTTTGTTCTCCTCATTTTTAATTTGTTTTGCTAAGTACAGGGAAATTTCATAACAAAATGAAAAACAGCTTTAATTATATTTTTATTACATGTGTCTTTTATTACATACCTGTTATTCCTTCAAATTTGGTAAAAATTAAGTGTATATAAAAAAAGGTAGAATTTGATCTTTTAAGTGTTTTTTATGTCTGAAAATGTGCATTACAAACAAAATGCTGGATACTGAGTAGAATTTTGTAATGCAAGTATTTCTTGCATTGCAAAAGAAGTACACTTGCTTGATTAAATATTTACCTTGTCTTTCTGCTGTCACTATGCAGTCACCTGTTGAATGTATCTTAGGATTGTGCCTAAAGCTTTTTATAATCTGGTAGTGTTGAAATACAGCATTCAGATGTGCAATGCAATGTGAGGCATTAGAAACTCATGGTGTCCATGAACTGAACAAACCACTGGGTTGTGTTTTGTGTCCATGGTGATTCTGTATGAAGAGACTTAACAGATATAACTGCTGTCCTTTTAAAGTGCTTATCACTATAAGGTCAAGGTCACTCATGGATTTGAGAGGTGGCCACATTGCTGTCAGTCACTTTACACCGGATTTACCCAGTGACCTTTTTTTGGTAATATTTCTGCCTTTGGAGGAAATAGGAAATCCTCTTTTAACATCAGTACTAGGATATATTCTTGGTATTACAAAGTCATTTTTGACAATATTGAGGGGTTTTTGTTTCCTGGATTTTTGTCCTTTGTTTTAAATTCTACTGCTGTGAAGATGTGTGGATTAGTCTGAAGGAGACTTTCCTGTGAGTATGGTAGCACTGTAATATGGAGCTGGTTCTGTCTACCTGGACAAAACAACGTAAGGAAGGAGAGAGTGTCAAATTATGTTTTAACTCCCATAATACATTTTTTTTTTTTTAATTACCAAAGCTTTATGCAAAGGTTAGTACATCCTGTGAATTTTGGCATCTACTGTGTAAGTTACTTGACTGCTTTCAGTGGTTCTTCTGGTAATTCTTCAATAAGTTAGATTTCATTCTTTGTCTTCAAACCTTATTGTAAAACTCTGTAACCTGAACTAATACAGCACATCAGCATTTGCCTCAGTGAAATTTCAGGTCAAATATTAGAATTGTGAAAAAGGTAAAGGTGAAATAGTTGAAAAAAAATTACCAAATTTTTGTCATATGGCCAAAATCAAGTGCATTTTCCATAAAAAGAATCAGACTTCTAAATAATGTATCAATAGCTTATCTTGTATTTAAAGGCTTAGATAGGTGACAAGGAGGGCAATGTTTACTGATTAAATAAAGATTATCAGCCTGGACAGAGGCCATTTAAAAAATGTCATGAGTAGTTCTTTCGGCACTTCTTTCCCCTTTGCTCCAGCAGCAAAACAAACCCAAATCCCACTTTGGAAGATGAAAAAATGACAGGGACACCGGTGTACCTGTTTCTCTGTGTGTATGTTCAGAATATTTTAATAGTTCTGTAAACTTTAGGCACTTGACATTGTACTCAACAAATATATTGCTAACTGAAAGGCATTCAGTTTTACAGTCCAAGACAATTTTGTGTGTCTTATTGCATAGATACCTATAATAGGATCTGCTGGCTAGCTTTCCCTAAAGGAAAAGACAGATGACTCTTCTCTTCTGACATGATGAATCAAGTTGGTCTGTCTTTGCTTAGGACTTCAAAACCCGTAAAGTTTCTCTTACCGCTATTCATTTGTAGGAGCTTTTTCTGGAAGAAAGTTTGTATCAGTAAAAACATCATATAGGCAGTGGTTCCTGTGGCAAGGGATTGTTGCTTTATTTCAGCTGTAGGCTGATCCCTGCTTAAGGAATCCTTATTTCAGCCAGTTCTATTGTAGCGAGTATGAAAGTATCAGAAAGGACTCTTTATACCTCAAAGAATTCTGTGAGTGTGTGAAAACCGAATTAGTTCCCTGTAACTCAAGTGTGTTCTGAAGATAATTGAAATGCTAACTATTTTCAGTGTTCTTGTTATGAGGCAGATTATTGCTTGGCTTAAGCAACAATATTTTTTGAAGAGCAAAGCTGTAAAATGTGAATGGGAGTAATGACATAGTGTTTCTATTTTTAGATGATTTAGTTAATGAATGTGACATTTCTTTCAGCTCCAGGCTTGCATTAGCTTATTTTGAAACCTGAGGTGGGTTGAAAGGAAGACTTTAATTCTGCTGCTTTTGTGTTTTACATTTTTCCCTTACCTTATCTAAGTAGGTTCTTTAGAACAAGAAGTGGGGACACAAGAAACAGACTAGAGGAGTATTATTCATTAAGGCTGTTTTTCCTGTTGAATACCTTGGCTGTCATCTGTTAAGAACCAAAAGCTATTATTTTAAATATCTGCAAGCAAGTAGTGGTAATAGAATTTGGTATTTCTGTATCAAAAAACATGTGGGTAATACAGCTTTATCTGAGATTTCTTGTCCCAAAGGCTTCACTTCCTGTGAGAGTACATGCAAGTTAATTCAAGGACTTTGTTTTCCCAGTAAGAGACTATAAACTTTTAATTGTGGATTTTGGGAAAATTTAATTCAGAAAAAAAGAAAAGTAATAAGCCTTTACTTAGTCAGTGCCATTCACCAATAATACAAATTGTAAATATATGGATATATATCCTGTCCCTGAGCATGGAAGAACTTCAGTGCAATTGATATTGGCTTACTTAGCTGATATGATGAGGTTGAAGATGGATTCACTAAGTGAACGGAGCATGGCAAAAAGCAGGATCATGACCCTGGACTTTAGGAGAGCAGACTCTCTAAAAGGAGAGCAGGCTCTGGAGCCCTGGAGAGAAGAGGGATTCAGGAAAACTTGTTGGTATTCAAGGATCAGTCTGTCCAAACTTTAAAGTTTCCACCTCAGCAAGGGGGAAAGCAAGCAAGGGCAACAGGACGCCTGTGTGGCTGAGAAGGAGGCTCCTTGTTGAATCTGGATAGGAAATTGAATTATATATGAATTGGATAGGCAGAACAAGAGAAATATAGAGTTGCTGTTTGACCTTGCAAGAATAGGAGTTAGAAAAGCCAAGGCTGACATGGAGTTGGGTCTTGCAAGGGACCAGAAAGACAACAAGAAAGGATTCTACATGTACATGAGTATGAAAAAGAAGACTAAAGAAAATATGAGCCTGCAGCTGGATGGGAATAAATGGTATGGGAAAGGCCAAGGTAGTCAATATTTTCTTTGTCTCAGTGTTTAACAATAAGTCCAGCCTTTAGGCGTCTCATGTCTTGAGACCAGAGAACAAGCCAAGGAAGGAAGCCTTACTTTGGTGGAGGAGGTCCAGGTTAGGCAGCACTTGAACTGGACATACACAAGTCTGTGGTACCTGATGAGCTGTACCCACAAGTGCTGGGAGTTGCTTGGATTTCCTTATGAGACTACTCTCAGTTATCTTAGAATAATGATGAATGGAAGAGAACAAGTGTCACTCATGTTTTCAAGGTGGATCAGGGGAACTGCAAGTAGGTCAGCTCCTTAACCAACCTGGTTTTCTTGTATTATAAGATGTCTGGCTTGGTGAATGCTGTAGATTGTTTATCTTGACTTTAGTAAGGTTTTTAATCGTATCTTCCATAATATTCTTACAGAGCAGCTAACACAGTTCACAGACAAAAATGACTCTACTAAAGGTTTCACATGAACCAGAGACTGAGTCAAGACTTAGATGTTCTTTGTTCAACTTCTCATTCTTTCTAGCTTTTTTTTTGCACCCTTGCCAATAAGAACTTCAATTTTTCCAAGGATAAAGATCCAGCTCTAGCCTTCTTCTTTGTAAACAGTGACCTTAATTCTAAATATAATTCAATTTTTCTATAACAGGGTGGTTTTATAGCTCATTCATTTTTTTCCCTGTAGGGGAGAAAAAGAGACTGGGCTGTTGCAGATGATTTAAATGGGGAAAGCAGAGCCACAAACCACCATTGCTAGCCTAGTGTTTTTTAAGGAGTGCCCTAAATTGGTGCTGTTTTGCCCCATGTGAATGCTGGGTTTGGATCCTGTAACCATTTCAGTTGCCACATCCTGTGCCTGTGTGTGCTGGTTATTAGGGAAGGCTGCTCCTTCTGGGAGGCCTTGAAATGGTGCCAGTATGCTGTGGCACACTAGTGGGAGCATTGGTTGGCCTTTGTTGTTCAAACTTGCATTTATGGGTACAGGCTAAAGTAAATTCGGACTATAATGTTAAATGAGTTACTGAAAGCTCAGTTGAACAATTTAGCATGCACAAATCGTTCTCAGGCCTTTTGCCTACTCATGCAGTATACATTCCAAAGTACTACAGCATACGAATATTTTGGTTTCTGAGGGTGGGCAAAGTTTTAGAAGCCTTACAGGTTAAAGAATATATCTTTGTATCCTTTTTGTGTTTGTCAACTCTCTTGAAAGTGCCACTTTCTCACTGTATTTACATTCTATTCTGCCTCTGTTACTTTCCATGTGGGCAGTTCTGGGGTTGTGTCACCCTGTTCTTGGTTTTGGTTATTCTGTGATGTTGTGGTGCTGAAGCTGAGCTAAGGAAGTCAGCCAGACTTACCATCTCCATCTTGAAGCACTTTGTGCCTTTGCTATGTGTTTCCTTTGGTGCCATTGGCAGCGTGGCACAGGGACTCAAGGGGTGTGTTGTGCCTTGCTGGTAGAGCTAGTAAAACTTCCTTGCTTTTACCTCTGTCAGGTGCTGCACACCATTTACGAGCTGCTCTCAGCTCCCTGGTTGGAAACCGCTTAGTCAAATGAGCTAAACATGAAGTTACTTAATTTGATTGTAGACCAGTCTGGCCTTAAACATCTTTGGCCTGTCTCTGCATCTCTTAGTGACATGGAAAAGGTCAGCTGTGCAAGAATAATGGTAACTTTTCCGTATTTATAAAACACTTAAAAGATTTGTAATGCCATTGGCTCTCTTCAAGTGAAGTTGCATAAAATTTCATAATAGGTACAAATTCTGTGCTTCAGCTATATCAACCTTTTCTTTGTCCATGATTATCACAGGGGCTTGCAGTATTTGCTGCTGTGTAGACTTATGTAGACTTTGGTCCCTGGCTTTGTTGGAGGCAAGGTTGAGTAAAAAAAGGCTTAAAAAAAGTCTGTGTACCTGAGTACATTTGCTGTAGGAGATTCCTTTTGAATGTCAGGACTTCTTTTCCCATGCCAAGACAGAATAAATGAGTAGAATATTTGGCAATGTAAAATCTCCCCATAAATTCTCTACTACCTAATTAGAAAAGATAGTTTGTGGAAACTTTGAAACTCCATTCTCTCTTTCAATAGCTGGAGGTAATAAAATAAGTGAAAAAAAACCTTTTTTTGAAGAGATTTTTATTAGAGAGCTAAGGCATGTGTTGGCTAGAAGTGTCTATGCATTGTGAATCAGCTGGAAAAAGGTTTTTTGGTTCAGCTATCTGACATCTCGTATTTTGTGTGCCATAGGAAGAATAGGAGCTCTCTGTATTACATGGTCTAATCTTGTATAATCTTTGTAATTTAAATGCTTTTTGTGTAAGGGAGTACTTAAATTCCTGCTTTGGTTATTCTTCAAAAGGGTTTTGTGGACATTTTTTGTTTTCTTTATTTTATTGCATCTGAAAGAATAATTAACTTAATTAAATGAAAAAGTACACAAGTAGTAAATATATGGAATAAAACTATTTTTGTTTAATCAATTAAGTTGATGTTTCTGTCAGTCCATAAATACACTGTAATGTTTATGAAAATAAGGTTTCACATCTTGAAGTACAATTTTATATCAAGAAATTGGACAGAAGTAGAGCATCATCTGAAGCAGCTAGTCAGCTCCGTTGTCTTAACTACATATATGTCCCTCAGCAATTTAACAACAAAAAAGAGCATGCAGAGGAGAAAGGAAAAGGAAGATTCTGCTTTTAGATTTCTAAATGCAAAATTTGCAACTTCTTTTCATGCAGAGGTTACTTGAAGTTGTGTTTCTGCTCAAAGCAGGAGAGCAATATCAATGCATCTATAGACAGTACATTAAAAAGAATAAAAAGAAAGCTTCTACCCCATTCTAACATGGTATGAGCTGAGGAAATTAGTTTGATACTTGACATCAGTTAGGATATAATCCAAATTCCCAGTGCAGCTGACTAGGGAAAATGACTGTTCAGTGTCATTTAGGCTCAGTTGTTTTCACTTTGAATTTGCTGTTTTGTTCAGATTCTGAATATTTTCAGAACACACAAATCCAAAACCAACTGATGGTGCCTTCAGCAGAAATGAACAAAAAACCAAAGCCAGACTGCTTCAGATTAAGCTTTAGGCAGCAATGCACTGAAAGCAAGTGGCTACTTTATCACTCAGATAAAGAAAACCAGTGTTGCCCATAATGCAAAGAAGAGATTTTAAAATACTTACTTGTCAAACTTAAATACTCCCTGCAAGACTCTGTGTGTGTACGCACAAGTGAATATATATACTTATATGTTTTAAATCTTCAGTTGGAATGTTTTGCAAATTGTGTTCTTTTCTGAATTTTCCATAAACTTTGTTTTCTGTTTCTCATTCTTTCTTTCACATTGCATATTTTCCTGATGTTCCTTCATTTGTGCTTTCCCTGTAGTTAAGTAAAATTAGTCTGTCCATGTTTTCAGTTTATTCTGTGTGGAGTTGTAAAATTGTTTGAATTAATATATTGATTTTGCATATCTAGAATGTCTCTAATTTAACATTACATGTAACTATTTTTATGCCTCAGGCTGAGAAGTGCTGGCATGGGTTATCAGATGACTGATTATTTTTAAGTTGGAACTCCTGTTATTGAATTGTCCACTTCATTTAGAAACAGGCTCACATTTTCCTGTTCAGCCTTTCACAACCACTGTTAGGAGAAGCTCTTGTTGCACTCAACACCCCTTGTAAGTGTCAAGTCAAGGTGAGCTTCAGCTCTCCTGACAGCATCCCTACATGCCTGGGCGATGTCTGTAAACTCCTCCCATGTAGCCTGTCCCTGTTTGCACCTCTCTATACACTTGCACTTGAACTCTGACAGTCTGCTTAGCCAAAGAGGTTTACTTGTATTTCTTAACAGACCTGCCAGTTTTCCTGAGCAACTTTGCTTCTCAGAGCTGCTTCCTACTGGCTACCTACCGGTTTCTTCAGTAAGCTGAAGTATGCTGTTCTGAAGCGCCAGGTCTATGCTCTGCCTTCTTCACTCGGATCTTAGAATCATAAGATAATGGAATGGCTTGGGTTGGAGGGGGCCTTAAAGATCACCTAGTTCCATCCTTCCTGCCTTGGGCCAGGGGTGCCACTACTAGATCAGTTTGCTCACGGCCCCATCCAACCTGACCAGGAACACTGCAAGTGATGGGGCATCCACAACTTCTCTGGGCAACCTGTTCTAGTTCTCACTGCCCTCTGAGTAAAGGACTTCTTCCTAACTTCTAAAATATCTTTCCTTGTTGCAGCGCACCGTGCGGGGTGTGCTGGGTGGCTGTGGCAGGGGCGCGACCGTCCCCTTGCAAGCTCTGCAGTTCCCAGTAATCACTGGTGTGGCACAGGGACAGATAACGATGACATGGCTCTTTGGAGTAAAGGCTGGATGAGTTTATTGGGACAGCCAAAGACCAAGCTGGGGGGGGGGGGGTGAACAGAAGTTTTTATACTTCAGGAGGAGGGGTGTAGGAACATTAACCAATGAGGGTAAGGCTGGGGAGGGGTCAAAGGTGGGGATTACTTTTTATAAACCTATTGGGGAGAACAGGGGAGGGGAATAATACAACATAACACATGGGGTGTTGAGTATTACAAGATAGACAGGGAAGACTCTGGAAGAAGGGGTTGGGACAAGGAGGATTGACAAGGAATGACAGTGAAAGGGGTAGGGATAGGGAGGTTCTACAACTTGGAAGGGAGGAGGTTATGGTAGGGTTTAGGAAGATTGGCAGCTGGGGAGGGGAGGAGATTAGGGAGGAGAATAGGGGGCAAACTTGAACTTTAAAATAAACATACCACAACATTTTCTCTCTTTTTAAATTTAAAATTCTTCTCCCTTGTCCTATCACTGCCTGCCCATGTAAAAAGTCCGTCTCATTTTTATAAGCCCCCTTGTACTAAGTACTGGAAAGCCACAGATGATCTCCCTGGAGCCTTCTCTGTGCTGAATATACTCAGGTGTACTTGATAGTTGCAACAGCTGAAGCTACCTTGTCGAATCTCCAACCAGTTCTTCCTTGTTGGAGAGCAACTGTGTGCTACATTTATTGGCCCTTCCAGTATGTATATCAAGAAGCTGTTCCTGCTAGCCTCCCAGAATTGAGTTAATTCCAGTGGATGTCAAGGAGGTAGATGTCTTCTCATAAGAATGATGGCTTGTGGATCAGAGACTTCTCTGAGTTGTAGAGAAGACTTCACCCTATTTGCCATCCTTATCAGATGGCTCTGTAATGTACTCCCAACACAATGTCCTCCTTACGTGTCTCTGGTGTCCCAGATCCATAAACTGCCTGAGACTTCTTGGTTCCCATGGAGTCTGGGAGGCAGAAATGAAATACTATTGGTAGTGCCTAAACTGGATAAATTTGATACAGAACAGAGATGACTGGATAGCAAATGGATCACCACTAGAAGAAAAAAAATCTAGGAATTTGATTAAATATTGCTTTTTTCAGTAAATTACCTGTGTATGGCTAAGTGGATAGTGTTTTTAGTCTGCAGTCATATTTTACTCTGCAAGTTTTGTGTGCAAATTGTAGTCAGCTTTGTTATTGAAGGCAAAATGTCACCTTCTACTAAAACTTTATTGACTTAATTCAATTCCATTATGTGAACTGTTTCAGTGTGGTGTTTGTTTTCTTGTGAACCTCTGTGTCTATTTCTGTGATAAACTGAACAGTAGCTCTTTTTAAATACAGCTTCTGCTGTACCCTACTGAGATTTTTCTTGTCTTTATGATGACTTGAGACATTAATGTATGGGGGTTTTAAGATGCAGGAAGCCTTTTCTGTTTTGCCATTGTAATCAAAAGTACAACACAAAGTGGAATAGCCTGGTGTCTTTAATTCTGTGATGCGTCTTACAGTGTGATACTTTGTTTGCATTTTGATAAGAAAGGTGTGAGCATAATAGTCCTGTTCTCCACCCTGTTTGGCCATCTAATTGGCAGAATGTTTCTGGCTTGTAGAAAGAGCATCACGCTCATGCTTCCTCTGTCACTGCACGGTCAGGATGCTTCCTGGAAGCTGCCTGTTGCCTGCATGTAGTGGATGTACCGACTTGTTGGTAGGTGAAAATGCCACAATTGCACTTGACTTTGAGCTTTTTCATATGCCACCACCTGAGCATACTGGAGTTAATTGAGTTCAGGCAGGCTATACTTCTGGGAAAAACTATTATTTTTTTTAATTTGTGGAATTTTGAAAAAAGCTATCAGTAGAATGATTTTGATTGGAGGCAGTTACGAAATGGGAGAGCTACTGCCAGTTCTTGAAGACATTGAGTCCCTGCCTTTTCTTTCTGTGCTAATGAACTTACTCCATTCCATGGCCCCTGCAAAGTTTATTTCTCAACTGTCATTGTCTTTCCATATTTTCACTTGCTTATTAGATTAGTTTCATTTTTACCTCAGTTGCCTTTTGTACTGTTTCTCTTGCTTTCCTTTATCTTCAGATGTCTTTAATATTTACAATATTAAAGGCAAGATAGTGGTTTTGTGTCTGCTATCTTGGATCAAGTTCTATCTTGGATCCATTTTGGTTTGATTTCTCTAAGGTCCTACCCTAAAAAAGCTTCTTATTACTGTGATTAATGATCTCTCTCTGACCAAACTCCAAGGTTTTTTCAGTATCCTCATTTGCTTTAATATCTTTGCACTTCAGACTTTTTTGACATATTTGTTATGTATTAGTGATTTTCTGCTTGCCTAGGTTTCACCTAGTCTGTTTAATTTTTCTGAGGATGGGCGATCCCTGCAGCTTTTACATTCTGTCTCTAAATATTACACTTGTGGCCTAAAAAATAGTTTACTGTTGCTAAATTGTCTTTTGTACTGTTTCACATTTGAAATTCACTGAACTTTGCTCAACGCTGTGCAGTCAAAATAAGGAATTCTACTGTGATTTTATGTTTTAATAATTTTTAGCTATCTCCATTGTTCAGATTTTCAGTCTAAGGCCAGATGGATGATTTATTTTTTGCTTTTTCTGAAATCCAGACCATTTTCAAGCTGTTATGGTTTTAGTCTCAGTACTTTTAGAGCTCATGCCTTCCCCCCACCAACCCCCCCCACCCCCCCCCCTTTTTTTTCCCCCCCTTTGTTTCCCAATGGAGATGAGCCTGGAAAACAGATCTATGGTGCTTTCTCACTGGGATTATTCTCATAAAATTATCAAATGGTTTGGGTTGGGAAGGACCTTAAAGATCATCTAGTTCCAATCCCTCTGCTATGGGTGGGAACACCTTCCACTAGATCAGGTTGCTTCAAACCCAGTCCAGCCTGGCCTTTGAACACTGCCAGGGATGGGGCATCCACAGATTCTCTGGGCAACTTGTGCCAGTATCTCACCCCCCACTCACGGTGGAGGAATATCTTCCTAATATCTAATCCAACCCTATGCTTTTTCAGTATAAAGCCATTGACCCTTGTCCTGTCACTACATGGTCTTGTGAAAAGCCCCTCTCTAATTTTAATGCTTCTTCAATTGCGGTTTCTGTGTTTGTTGGTTTTCTATCACATGCAGATAGGAAAAAATTAAATCGATCCATCTTGCTAAAGCATGCAAAGGAATTTGGTCACCTGGTGCACTTCATTGTTGTTGTTAACATTTTATCACTACTTACAGAATTTTGGTGAGTTTAAGGCAACAAAAGGCATCTTCAAAGTTTAGTCTGCTGCTTCTCTCCTGAATTTGGCTAGAGGACCCTAGTGAGTGTCTGTAAGGGATGAGTCCCTTTAGTGCTAGAATAGGTCCAGTAATCAAGAGGAATGGCAGTGAAAGTGATTCTTTCTGCACCACATTCAGGGGGACTGAGCTGACAATTCTAGATTTGATAAGACTTGCTCTCAGCGTACTCATAAGCTGCATCATTTTCAGCTTGACAACTTGGCAGTCATGGTGGTGGAAACTGGCTGAACACAGAGCTCAAAGTGACTGTTGCTTGGCCAAAGGACAGTGACACAGCTGTTGCTTTCAGTGCATGTGAAAGTGGGCTTGAGTGTATGGGATCTAATAAATATGGGCTTAATGTTAAAAAGTCACAGCATTTGGCTGCATTAGTGGCAATGAGGGAGTGGTGGGGAGAACGACTGTGCAGTGTGACTTAGGCTGATACTGCCCTTTTACAGTGCATGATGCTCAGAAGGATTCTGTTGTCTAGGTAACAGGGTCTGTACTTCATTTCTTAAGAAAGATGGAACAGATGTTCCTACAAGAAGCAACCAATTATCACCAGTGAGAGCATTGGCAGTATTTAAACTAATTGCTTTGTTGTTACATACAGTCCAATTCATAGGCCGTGACTAGTGAAGAAAATTTAAAGGAAGGATTCTTCCTTGCATGGATTTTCCTGAATGAGGCTTTTAAAATTTTTTTGCAGTTTATAAAATTGCACTCATCCATGTGCCTTTTGAGACTTCCATTTGTCACTCCTTTTTTCTCCATATAATCCAGTATTTTCTATTTTGATATTTGTAGTGTCTCTTTCATGATCCGCTGAATCCCATTGCTCCATCACATCTGTGTCAGATCACATTAATTTATTTTGTTTATTTAAAATACCTAAAAATCTGAAGTCAGTGGGATGAAAGGATGCTTGCAGTGGAGTAAGAGATGGAAGGGCTTTTCTAAGAGATATAAGTTAGATTGAATTTTTTTGTTTTTTGGTGGCAAAATCCAAGCACAGCAAGTACAGCAAGTCAGGTAGGGACTGTGCTAATAAAAGCTGGGGCAAAAGGAAGCCATATAGACAGGTGTATACATGAAACCCAACCATGAGCTGCTTAAATGGGGCTGCAACTTGTGTGTGCTGAATTAAGTAGGTGGTGACACTGGCAAGAAAGAGAGAAGAGCTGAAGGCGACAGTGTGGAACAAGGAGTGCCTGAGCTCTCTCACTGCAACACTTCCCAGCAGTGTGCCTTATTTGTGTGAAAAGTTGTGCTAAAGAAACTTCATGTATGGATTAAAGTGCTTGTTTTCTTTATGGATATGGCTTTGTTAGTCTGGGAGGTTATTGTAGTCATTACAGCATAAGATATGCTCCTGTCTTTTATAAGAGATTTATAAGATTTATAATTTATATTTTTATAAGAGGGAGGTGTGTGTGTGTATATCTACTTTTATACCTTTGGAATAAAAATCTGATGTTGGGTATTAAATAAGGAGAGAGGGCATTGGGATCAGATTCTCAGGGCACTGTTTGTGAGTCCTTTGCAAACCTAGGCCATAGCATTATGCATTTTATACAAAAGATCTGGCCCATTTCCTGAAATTTTCCATGCTTCTTGCCAAATAAAAAGGCAAATATTATATTTTTTATGTAGAGCATTGCAAAAACATGTTTTTTGTCTTGGCAATAATAGGATAAAGGAAGAATCCTTGACTTTCTCTCTTTTTTGCTTTTTTTTTTTTTCCCTCTAATAAAAGATGTGCTGTTTTGATTTTTATCTAACTGTGGAAAATGTCATAATGAGTGGAAACAAAGTGCATGTTGCTCTTCTTAGATTATTTGGCTGAGTTATCCTATTGTATAGTAGTGACATGTTGATTCATACAAAATGTGTTACTACATCCAGTTATTTCAATAACCATTGTAAAATATTTGCAGTCTGAGTAGGAAAAAAAATATTAATTCTAGGGTTTTAAAATCTTCAGACTCCTTGTGTAACTTACAATCTTTTACTTGTTGTCCTTCCTCCGACTCTGGCTCCTGGCTTTTCAAATGTTATCTCTAATTTCTATTCCAAACCTTTTCTTTATTGTACAGTTTCTTCTTTCTATAGTATCCTTCATAGTCTGTTGCTTAGACCTTCTTATGATATGTGGTGTGTAAGTATTCACAACTTCTCATTTGTGACTTCATTCCTGCTTGCTTTTCTTCTGTTAATACAGTTTTTGATTATCTTTATTTTCTCGCAGGGTCTGTCAGCAGCAATATTTACTACTTTTACTAATTCTTTTGTATTCTAGACTGCTTAAAACAAAATTTAATCACCTTCTGCAGATTTTTGACCTACTTTTATGAGAATTTTCTCAATTTTTGCAGTTTAATTATATCATATATTGCCAGTCCCAGGTTCTTCTCATTACCCTTGACATAAAATTTGAGCTCTTTTCCTCTGCTACCCCTTTCCATACAAATAATTTCCACTGATTTTTTTCCTGAAAGTCATGCTCAAAGAATAAAAGAATTTGACAAGGACTATTTATTTTTCCATTATTTTCTGTCCTTGGAAATAGAAGTTTCTTCCTTATGCTCCTTCTTTTCCCAGCACCTGTTCATTTCCTTTATGCCTGCTTTTTTCTTCTTTCTGACCTGCTCACAGCACAGCCTGCCATCATAAGTAACCTCACTGTCATGGGAGCTAATGCTTAAAAGAGGAGAACAAGAGGACAGTTTTGCCAGAGGGTTGGTGGGCCTCTGGACTTTGTGCTAAGGTTAGGAGGAGTATTTGCTATGTTGAACACATTTCTGTGCATCTCTCCTCCCTTGACATTTTTTGTATTTGCCCTTGCTTTCCCCTCCACTGCTCTTTCTCTCTATTCTTCCCACATAGTTCATTCTTTTTTACACTTCCATATCCCACTCTTCACCTCACCAACACCATTTTTTCTGTCTTCAGCTTTGCTAGTGCCCCCTGCTTTTTTTCTCTCCTCCCCCTCTTCCCTACTGTTTCCACAGCCAGTTGAATTCCTCATCATTGATATACTGCTGTAGTTCATTAATCCTTTTCACATGGTCTAGCATCTTTCTCCAAGGTCTTGCAGTTATCCTCACTTCTCATTCCAGCTCTGCCATTTCTCCTGCTCAGTGTTGCTGAGCAGAGCAGGTGGTAAGGTGCACCTCTGTTCTTCTCCTCCTGTGGCTGCCATGCTGATTTCCTTCTCCCTGGGATGGTTCTCCTGACAAGCTTTTCCTTCACCTTCTTCCTACATCTCTTTCTGGAGTGAGTTTCATGTCCATTGCCCCATAAGAAGTCAGCCTTCTCCTCAGGGACTGAATAAAGCAGGGGAAAAATGAGGGATGCTTTCTCCTTTGTTTTAGTGCCAGAGGTGTCTCTTACCTGCATAATTTAATATCTCTAAAGGTTTTTCCTACAGGCTGTGCTAAAATAGTTTTTTTTTTTCCCCCCCCAAGGGAAAAAGAAGCACCAGGTGGCAGTTTGATGATCAAAATTTGCTTAGCCTGATTTTGTTTCTTTGCTAACCTGTGCAGAAGTGCAAAAGATCTCATAATACTGTGCAGCTTGTGTAATAAAATTATGTTTATGTCTGTCATCTTTGAATTTTAATGCAGTGGAAATGGGAGAGAAACTATTCTACCTATTTAGAGATAGCAGTGGCTTCTTGTATGATCATTACTTCAGTGCAAGTTGAGGGGGGGGGAGAATCTTTGTCACTCTTCTTCTGTAAAGAGCTCCAAGATTAGGAGCAGTCAAAAAAGCAAATTCAGTGTCACTAAAATGATTTTCCGGTGAGTTTCTCAAGTCAAGACCTGAGAGCAAATCACACTTGGTCAGCCACATAAATTCCTGTGTTCAGATGAGTGTCTTTGTGCTATCCTGGTGTCTTTCCACTTAGGAAAGGATACAGTAACACTAATAAAGGTAGAGAGAAGGGGAATAAAAAAAGTTGGTGAAAGAAAACTACTTCTGTGTGAAAGAAACAAAGTAGACTGGGAGTCTGTGGGTTGGAAGGGAACTGAAGGTAAATGTGGGAGGTCTAAAATCACAGACTTAGATGGGAAAGTTAATTATGGCATTGTTATTCCGTGTTTATCAGAACAGAAGAACTAAGGCAACTGAAGGAAGATAGTCTCTGGTTCTTAAATCCCTGATCCAGTGGGTTGCTGGAAACTGACTGCTCAACTCTTAAAAGGCTTGTACTGTCTGTGCACTTCTCAACCTGTTATTTTCCTTGGTATTTGCGTCAGCTATGTTGGGGTAGGATAGTAAGCAGACTTTAAATGAGTCTTCAGTCTGAATCACGTACAGCAGCTCTCACTTTTTTACACATGTATTTTGTATTTTTATTGCAGTGATGTTCTTATAAATGGCTAAATGGTTTATGTGAATAATCAGGTGTTCGCTAGTGCCCAGTCTAGAAAATTAGAAGCAATAAACATGCAGGAGGCTTGCTGTATTCTTAGTGGGTCATGGCATCATTGTGTAAGAAATTTACCTAACTTCTGAAAGATGATAAGAGTTCTTTTTCTTCAGGCAGTCCAAAGTTGTTGTTTCAGAAGGAAGATGCACATAAATGAATGCTGTAATTTTTGCTGGGATTAGAAAAATGTTATTTGCTACTGCTAATTGCATGCTTCATGAGATACCAGAAGAGCGCTGTTGCAGGTCTTAAGAGACTTCCAATTACTCCTTTCTGCATGACATCTGGGGCAGTGTCTGCAGCTAGTTCTCAGGAAAAAAGTCTAATGTGGGTGTTTGTAGTATGTTGCTTTCAGGGCCACATGGCTTTTGCTGCCTTGGGCAAAAAGTCAGTTCACTACCCATTTGCTTGCTGTCAAAGTCTGTTTAGAGATGAATTATATTAATTGGAAGATAAATGCATAGTGCCACATCCTTAACCTCTTATGTTTGTAAATATTAACCAGTTACTACTTTCTTTGTCTGATAACAACCTACTGTTGTTTCCAAGGCTTTCTTACAAAATGGATGTTCTGATTTCTTATGGGTTGCTGTAAGAGCATATTTACCATACCTTGTTTATATTTTTATCTCTTTGCTTACCAAATTTTGTAACTTGCTTTAAGTCACCTTTTGAGCCTTCCCAACCCATATTGGTCCTCATTGAGGGAAATGTGATTTTGCTGCATTCATTGTCTCATTAAAGTATTTTTTATATTTAATAGAAGAATGAGGAAATAGCAGGCTATAGTTTACAAACTGACTTTATTTATCCAGTTGCAGTCTGATCCTGAGAGTATGAGAAGAATCTTGTGGTAGGCATTTAATGACTTGGGAGACTGCCAGTGAACATCTTGTTTTAGCTTGCTTCACACATTAGATTTGCCTAATGTGTGGCTGAAGATTGAAGAAGATTTGGGTAAAAAGTAGAAACCTATGAGCAAAAGCAGAACAAATTTAATGGATAATTGTGTTAATAACCTCTAAGAATGTTCTAGTGTTGTGCTTCCAGAATGAATGCTGAATTTGTTGTAAATAATTATCAACAGACTAATTATAGAAATAATTCTTGAGTAAAAACTCTATAAGAGGAATATTTCTAAATTAATCTTATTTGGAAACAATATATAAAAAGCCTGATCTATGTGTGTTGTAAATGAAGTTTTTCTGTCTCTCTGTGTGCCTGTAAAAAAATCCTGAGAGAGAGAGAGAAATGTGCTACTACATATGTGCACAACTTTTGCTATTGTAAACAAATCCAAATTAATAAAAGGAAGTTAAAACCCCCAAAATAATACATTTACCTCCTGATGTCTGCAGGCACGTTTCTCATTTGGACAGTGGCGTTAGACTCAATTTACACTTGCAACTACAGGCTTGTGTATTATCTTGTTTAAGTAGAGGTAAGACCTCTAAGACATTAAAGCACATCAGTTGACGTGCATCAAAGTTTCATGGATGCTGTCATTCAGAACTAAAGTGGTTTTAACTTGATTCCCATAAGGAACAGAGGTTTAATATGCTTAATATGTTTTGAATTCATACCCCTGATTTGATTTAATTTAATTTTCTATTTAAAAAAGACTGTAAGTATAAATTATGTGTCTAAACGCCTGTATCCCAGTCTCAAGTAAGTAGAATGAAGCATATGAGCATAACCATTGAAGCATAACCATTAGGGTAGTGTTTGGTTGGTTATTTAGCTGGGTTTTTTTCCCCTTTTTTTTCTTTTTTCTTTTCCCACATTAACGATAAAAAAGTAGTATTTTCTTTTAATCCTGAAATGCTAAAATACATACAAGTTGTCACATAATAGTGTAATGGAAAACTTAATGGGATTTACAAGATTGTGTTATTCCTCCATGAAAAATTTGCTATTTCTGTGACTCAGCATCATGGAAATGGTATATAATAGAATTGTACCCTAGCTGGAGATTGCTGTTTTGTTGGTGGATCAACCTTCTTGTTTGGTCCAGACTGGGACATAGGCACTTAATTTAGTTTCTTCTGGGTATGTCAGAGCATGGACTTTATGCTGGCTTTAGACAGACAGGTGTCCTGATTCTGGCCATGACAAGGTTAATCTCTGCACTAGAACCACCTCGTGCCATTTTCCAGGAAGGGAAGAAGGGGTCCCTTTTGGGTCTGTGTTGTCAGATGCCCTGTGATGTGGTGGTGAATATTTGCATATGAATCATTCACCTCTCTTGCATGCACTTTTGTTATTAATATTGTTGCTGTTTCCAGTAAATTGTTCTTGTCTCAAGCCTGACCTTTGCCTTTTGTGCCTTCAATTCTGTCCAGCCCTCCAGAGGATTTGGGGAAGAGGGAGGAGTGAGCAACTGGCACATGGTTTGGAGTGGTTTTGGTGGGAACACTAAATTGGAGGGTACCATTCCTAAACCATGACACAGGATAGCTGATACCTGATCTGGCATACAGCTCCTGGATACAAAATTAAGCCAAGTTAGTTATTTTTTTCCAAACAGTTTTCGAATTACAAAAGAGTGTTTCGTTACTACTTTGTATTATCAGAAGAGTGCCTTCTTTAAATGCTGTTGAACATGTTAAATTATTGTTAGACTGTTGTCTCATTATAACTGTTGATTTATATTCCTGTATATTTCTGTATTGGAGAAATAATTGTCTGCAAGTTGAGAACATGGATGTGAGAGTACTGAATAGCAGCACACCTGACCTTGAATAATACACCAAGTCTTTTTATAAAGCAGGGTAGGTTTAAATTCTAAAGTTGGATTTGTAACTTGCAGCATGCACACTTGAGAAACTGCATTTTTGGCCCTTTCCTGGGAGAGGGTTGGGATGCCTTCCTTCAAGCTGTAGAGAGTAATCTTTTACCTGGAATTCTGTCCTGAGGTGCTCAAGCTGCGTCTCTCCAGGCACTGAGCCCCTTGTGATCAGCAGGTCTGAGCAGTGGAGGGGAGTGAAGCCACGTTTGCCACTTGGTGGGAGTGCTCTGGTTGTTGGAGAGGAGATGCTGGCAGTCTCTCAACCAATTGATTACAGAGCCAAATCTGTTATGCATCATCCGAGAGAGCCCCTCGCACATTGAATTTTACAGGTGGTTTTGGCTGAGACTTTGAGTCTTGGGTATGGGTGTTGGATCAGCTCAGCATTGTCACACTTTATGCACTCTGGTTCTAGCAAATGTGGGAAATTTTCATACCATAGGATAGAGAACTTCAGGATAAGAAGTAGAGGCGCAGAATTGCACTTTTTCCTGAGCCCAAAAAACAGATTCACCAGGTTGGGAGGCTGGTTATTGACCCTGTTCAGGTACACGAAGTTGTTAGGTGGAAGTTTTTTCAAGATCTGTTTTGTTGGGTTTGGTTTTGTTTTTTTAAATTTTTTTTGGTAACATCAACAATTTGTGTTTATACTGCATAAAATGTAGGAAATGGTAAATAATCACAAAAATAAAAAAATTAATAATGGAAGGATTAATCAAAGAGTCAGTTAAGTAGAGGAGATAAGTAAATTTGGTGGAAAAATGGATTGTAAAATTATTACCTTTGCAGAATAGTACTGCAATCCCTGTCCAATATTTTGTATAGATTAGAATTTGAGAGATGTATCACTATGGTGCCATAATTAATTGATGTTGAAAAAACATGCTTTTTGACTGTTCTTTGCTAAAGCATTGTTTGTCTTACTTTGGTTCATATAGTGTTTATCTTTCTGAAGTCCTCTTGAGAGGAAAATCTTTGAAAAATGAATGATCAGCATTGATGTCTACTTTTCCTATTTGCTCATCTGCAAGAATTTTAGAGCACCTCAGTTGCCATCACTGTTTATTCACTATGAGATACAGTGCTAGAGCAAGGTGATAACTGGTTGTCAGGAATTCAGAAAAGTGTGGAAATGTTAGAATAAGACCTGCAAGAGAAAACTAGTTACAGTTTAAATCTCCAGAGTGAATGTGTGGGTTTGAGAATGATGTGATGCTACTTGTGATGTGTTGTATTCCCTCTCTCCCATTTTAACATTTTAGTATAGCGTTAGGATTAAGAGTCTTTGTAACTTTGATAGGGAAGTTATTTATCCTTTCAGTAGCAAAAGAAATTTCTAGTCAACCCAGAAGCAAATTCAGGGTATCTTAAATCTTCAGAAAGGACAAACATTCACTATTACTTTTTCAGCAAGTTACTTTCAGTTGTTGTCAGTGTTATCAGAGTGGTTGGATGTTCTTTTATTGTAGGCCAAATAAGGAGGAAAATCTCTATAGATAGAGACAGAGCTTTAACTTATCTATACCTTTCAGGTGGGAGGAAAAGGGTTATTGCTAATCTGTGCCAGACTGACCGAAATTAAATACACAGCTACCTTTAAAAAAAGAGAGTGTAGAATTCAATTGTCCTAAAGGAAATGAAGTTCCCTTTAGGAATATGTGCAAATTCAATAATAATTCAGATTTCTTTTCTAGAAAAAATATGAAAATAAATTATATCTCTAATATGTGCACTGGAGCAAAGCTGATACTCTGTGTTCTTAATGTCAGCATTTCCTTATATAGTTGTATTAAAAATTGGGAAATTTCTTGCTTTGAAAGTAATTTTACAGTCATTCTTTGTCTCTATTATTAAGAAGTCTGTGCTCTGGTATATAATATTGGTAAGTAAGAAATTGAAAGAATTTTAATACTTGTATTTCTGCTCATGTGCTTCAATATAAATGCCAAAGATAATTTTTTTTTTGCTGGAGACCTTAAGAATTAAAAGTGCAGTTATCCTAGTTTCTATTTCTTTAGCTGAGTTACAATGTAATACTTACAAGATGTCTTTTGCCAAGCTTTTGTTTCAGAATAATAATGTTATTTAGCAATGCCAGACCATTTTCAGCTCCTGAAATGAAAATATTTATAGAATAAATACTTTCTTAATCCTTCTCATAGGAGAAGGGTGGGGCACATTTTTGCCTTCTTCCTGTCCTGACATTTGGCAGTTTACTGGTTAGATTCTGTTCGTTGTCTTTTTTTTTTTTTTGTTTTTTTTTTAACATACTTGTTATTTCTCTTCTGGTAGTCTGAAGCCCTCACAGCTTGGGGACTGTATGCTTTGAAGAGATGCAAGTTTGAAAAAAGAAGGTTGAAGAATGTATAAAGCATACTTGGAGGGATCTTCTAATTTGAAGCTCTTCTTGGGTTCAAACTGGTCAAAATCAGATGCATGTATAGGAAGAATTAGAGGGAAGAAAAGAGTCTGCATGGACTCTACTTAGAGTCTGTTTTGAATTATTTTAGATAGTTAATTTTAATTTGCAGTGTGCCTTGGAGCAAACTCAGGCAGCACTCCTAGCAGTTTGTGTAAGAATGGCAGTTGTTAATTTTTGGCATTTTACTCTACCTCCCCTACTTGGTTTTGCATACCAAAGGCAGTCCAAGGACGGGCCTTAGCAGACCAGAGTATGATGAATATGTGTTTTCTAAAGTAGACCTTACGCTAATGCTTAAAATTTATGTTCTTTGGATGGCTTTTTTTTTTTTTTTTTTTTTGTCTGTGTGTGTATCTATATTTCTCCATGTCCATTTTTATGTTGCCTGCATATTTTTGAGACATCTCATATAAAAGTGTCAGCCATAGACAACTTAAAACTGGAAACAAACTCTCCATGCCTGCTCAGTTTGAAGGCATTACTGTAAAGTCTTTAGGTACTTTGGTTATGCAGTAACTCTGTAGTTGTAATTTCTCCAAGTAGAAATGGGAATCCAAACTGGAAAATCCCTAACTTCAGAATCATCTGCATCACTAGAAAAAGCTGAATTTTGAGTAGTTTTCTAATGTGGTACCCTGTTTGAATTTGAATTCCCTTCTCTTTTCTTGATAACTTCTCTTAACTTGATAACTTCAAGATCTGTAGCACAGTTAGTAAAGGATTGTTCTTACATGTTAAATAAAATAAATAGCTGCCTGTTTCTTATTGTGTTTTTATTTTGTTTTGTTTTGTTTTGCTTTTGGGTTTTTTTGTGGATTGGTTTTTTGTTTTTTGTTTTTTTGGGGTTTTTTTTTTTGGGTTTTTTTTTTTTTTTTTTGAGAGAGAGGCCTATATATACCCATATATATACCTTACCTGAAGGAAAAGCTGCAACATGAACTTGATGTGATAATAGGCAGCAGAGGGTCTATGGAAAGGATAATATTAATAACACAGAGTAGAGGATCTAGTATTGATGAATAGCATCGAAACCAGTTAGAATTTTAAAAGACCTCTGAAGAAGTAAAATTATGATCTTTGTGTTCCTTTGAAAAGCCCAGTTTCAATTAAAAAAAAATTTCAGCGAGTCTTCAAGTAGATTCATCACAGAAGAGGCAGCTTTAAAATTCTGTAATGTGCAATTGCTTTTATAACCAATCAGCCTCATGCTTTGGCCTTTCCTGTGATTTCTTGTGATCCACGTTTCTGCCTGTTAGAGGTTTTTGTTCTAACCTTGAAAATGGTTCAATGTACTACAGTGTGCATTTCCATCAAAGAAACTACCAGTGCTGTTCCAGATCAGCTGAAGTACATAGATCAAAAGACTGAGGTAAACTATGTGAAAGGTCGGTACACCTCTTAGATGAGATTGCCCCCTGAATAAATTTTTGAAGGTGGTTATAGGTTTTGTCATCACTGACACAGAAATACATGTTTGCTGCAAGATTTACTAGTGTTAGTCATGAGAGCGCTGGTTTGTCTTCCTGTTTTCTCTTAATTTTTCTTAGGTTTCCTTCACAGAGAGATGGAAGTGTCTGTCCTCACCCTGCTTTTTTAATGTGGTAGCTAGAAGGCATTATTCATCCAGTGAAATAAAAGTATCTGGGCAAGATTTAGTTCCTTGAGGAGTATGTTTTTTGACTGGCGTTTTAATGTGCTAAGTGCCCTCATAATGGATCACGCTGTTTAGCACTGCAACTCCTCTCCCATTTTTCTCCCAAAGAGATAGAAGTTGTCTCTCTTTAGGAAAAAAAAGGGAGAATTTTACCTATGTCAAAAGATCAAAAGACTTCCTAGTTTCTTGTCTACTTCTTGTAAAAGGAACTTGCATTATATGGTGATAGATGATTTTCAGGCTCAGTTCAAGCATTTAAACCAAATTGCTGTGGGGCTTGCTGTCAATCATCTTTTCCATCTGCTGGAGATGATCAGTAAAACATCACTACACCCATTTTTCATGAAGGCTTCTACAAGAGCACGTACTGCATAAGCATCTGTCTAGGAAATCTAGTGGTGACTTATATCAAATTCATCAACTAAATTTGTTGTCCAATGTTGATAAAGAAGCAAATGAAGTATGCTGTTTTCCCTGCTATTGAGAAGCTTTTCCTGACTGAACCTTCCTGTTTATGAGATGCTAACTTGCAGGGTGATTTTTATCTTTTATTAGCTGTCTTTCTGTTCTTCAGCCATGATTATCATGTAGTGTAATGACTTCTTTCATCATTGATGCTCATATCTTTGTGTTTTAGTGGGTATCCATCTTATTTCTTTCAATATTTGATCAGCTACAGTAATTGAGAATTCCCTGCTGAGAGATGGATTGTTTTGCTCCTTTGGTCACCCTTTGCCTCTTCCTGAGAGAGTTCATATTTTGTGTGGGTGTGGAGTGGGAGGTGTTTGAGCAAAGAAAACTGCATATATTATTTTTAAAAAAATCATGGAAGCCTTTTATATATTGATATAAATAGATTCCATCCTCTCTTGTAAGAACTTCAACTAGGATATTTAATATCAGATTTACCATCTCAATTTTATTTGTTATATGACAATCCAGTTCTACCATTTGTCACTTGCATCTGATGACCTTTCAGCCTATGGTAGAAATTCTTGGTTAGTTTTTAAGTGCATGAATTCAGATTTTGTGCTGTTGATTTAATCTTGTTTCTTTTACTCTTTCTTTACTCAGTCACAGAATAAAGTAGCATAAAAGATGATGCATTATCACTCCTTTTCTTCCTTGGAAATGCTGCCTTTATTTATTCAGATAATTTCATTCGCACTCATGATGTTGATACTGAGATGGGTTTTATTAATAAACACAATGCTTGTTCTTTGGTAACTCTTCAAATAGTTGATATATAAAGCTACTTTACCTTGAAATGTGTACCATTGTCAACTACCCCATTAGGGTATTTTTTTTCCTCACCTTGTATTCCAGTTGTCATCTTTTCCATCTGATGAAGTACTTAAAACTATTATAGGGTTAAAATTTAAACACAGATCTTCTGCTTGAGTAGAAAATCAATTAATTATCAGAAGTCAGGATGTTTTTTTTCCACACATTTTTCTTTATGTGCATTGTTTCAAAATTGGGGTTTTTTTGTATGCTTTGGATTCACAAATGTCTAAATGTCTCCTTTGTGTCCCTTTTTTGAATGTATGTGATGTATTTGCTAATTATCTGATACCACTCCTGACTTTTGCTTGTATATGATTTGTACTAGTTCTTACTTTCTTAAGCATGAGGCATTTTTTATCTGTGTATTCGTTAATTCCATAGTCAGTATCATAACTATTATTAAAACCTGAGGTAAAACATTGCAGTTTTTTTTTCTTTGTTTTATGATATCCCACTTTTACTTGCTTAATCTTGTATACTCTCTTGTGCTCCTTCTCTGGCTAGACAACCTTTACTTTTTACTTGGATTTTCTATGAAAAGTCTACCTCAGCGTGACTACTGACATTTTACATTTCCAAGGCTTCAGGCTTCTATACCAACACTGTTTCCAACTTTACTTTTTTCCTGGCATCAGAGACTCTCACATGACCTTCCCCTTCCCCTGCTATAAGAGACTTTCACTTATGAGGGAAATTCACAGTGTGCATCATAAAGAACTTATGATTCGTCAGACGGTTGAAGAAATGACTAGCAATTCTGCATATAGCAGATATCCATCTGGGAATCTTAGAAACTGTTCCGTGCTGTTTGGACTATCCAAAAGCACAATTTTAAACTTTAAGCTGTGGCATCAGCTGAGGATCGTGATAAACGAAAGATGCTTGTACAATTCTCTTGTTAATACTTTTAATAATAATCATCATAATCTGTTTAGATGAAAGCCATTGTAAAGGACAAAGTTGCACAGATATTGATAATTCACTATGAAGTCCTTCTCAGTGCCTTCTTGTCTAAGCTGCCTTGTGTGCTGCTACAAGAAGGGAATGTATTGTAACTGAGACACAGGTTTTTATTAGCATTTTATCTCAAGTTGGGTATGAGGGAACTTAAATTTTAGAGGAACATCAGGTTAAAGTGCTATTCAAATACGATGCTGTGTTTATTTACTTATAAATTATAGTAGTTGCAGATACTTTTTATGTTCAGGTTGCTATCTTGTAATAGAAGATGTTGTCAAGTACACTGGAATCTTTCAATTACTAGGACAATATATTAATTTCTTCCTTCTAACTTCAGACTTAAATCAACCAAGTCTTCAAACTGATTTACTTCTGCAGAAGACCTAAGAAAATAATATTGGTATTAAGCTTCATTTATCTGTTCTGTTTGTTTAAAGTTTGTACAGCAATTTGCTGCAGAAAAATTGTAGACAATGATTTACCACATCCCCGATGTTGTCCACATGGTTCTAGGTAGAGCTGAAGTGCACATTTGTCAAAGGTGTTTATGGTGATGCATGGACATAACAATCATACCGCATAAAGGTGCATCACTTACCTGTTAGATGGTTGTGGCATATGTAGGAGGTAAGTATTGACAAAATTCTAGTCAAACATCAAAGTTGTTAGGGTAGGTGGTAGATTCAGTCGTGATGCAAATAGCTTCACGATGTCACTCTTATTTTCACATTGTTGGCTTCCACCTGTCTGCTGTAATGTAAACTTCAGTTTCTGAAATGCCTCATTTCTTTTTGTCTCAGCCTTACATTGATACTTGTCTTTGAAACACTTGTCTCAAACTTGCTGTCTTTTGATTTCCACAGCTGTGTATTTGGTTCTGCCCAATATTTCTTTCCAGTGCTTTTAGAATGACTTCCCTTATCTCCACTTTTTATGTACCTAACAGTTACATGTCTTCAGTCCCTGTGGTCACCCTCTGTCCTGCAGTAGCATGTTTCTAGATGAGATGCTTCTTAACATAAATCCGACCAACAATTTGTATTTGTGGCTCATGCTCATCCCTTGTACCTTACATTGTAATTTTGACCTCCTGTAGTTGGTGTGGAGCACCACTGCAAGTCCAGCATAGCTAGAATAGAGCTCTCATTCTTGATGTGGTGTGTTGAACTCCTAGGGCCAACATTTCCTTGGTCTCTCTCGTGTTGCTGGAGCATTGGCTGCTGTGGCATGCACCCTTGACAGGAAGAGTGTAACAAAGAACAAGCCTCACAAGGAGCTGCTGAGGGAATTGGGGTTGTTTGCCATGAAGAAAAGGAGGCTCAGGGTTAGGGAAAGAAAGAAAAATAAGAAAGCACTTCCTACATGGTAAAAAAAAAGCATCTAAATTATTTCATTTGCTGGAAAACTGGAATACATTAAAGCAGCTATGATATTCCTTAGATTTCTTGTCTTGACAGATATCTGTATAGTCAAAAGATAATACAATTTAAAATCAGTATTTTATTTCTCCTAAAATAAGCATCTTGTGTCTTTTCCTGTAGGGTGAGAAAATGGAAGACTCATTTCTCCCAAATGTACCTTGGAACGCACTCAATTTACAATTTTGCCATTATAAATTGATTCTTGGCAATGTATATACTAGTGTTGCAGATGTAAGCAATTTCCAGATAAGACAGAAATGATCAATCATTCTGGTGACTGCAGTGTAGAGGGGGGGGGGAGAGAAAGTGATTCCATGGCAATTATGTTTTTGGGTGTACCGCTTCACAGCTCTTCCTGAACCTGGTTTAATCTGGCAGAAGGATGACTTCAGCAGCAGTGCCTGCTTGAATATGCTGTTTAATTAGTGATGGAACCTAGTTTTCTTTCTGACAAGCAATAAATAAATATGGGATGATTTCTAGATTACAGAATAGTAGTTGAAACAAACAGAAGGAAATCCATTTTGGTAAACTTTTCTTTGGAAACAATCTGTTTTCTGAGAACAACAGTCTATGAACTTTAGGGCAAGTGAGATAAAGATCCAAAGCAAAAGAAAATTATTCATAATAAAATATTTATGTGGTGATCAAGAACTGTGTTGTCCAGACAAGAACTGGACCAGCTGCACAAGTTTCATTCTGACATCCTCAAATCCTGATGTTCACCTTTGATAAGAAAACTATTATACTTGTGTGTAATAACTTTTTTAAAGAAAGATACTGACGGCAAGCAGGATGAATAGGTGGGATGGGCAGCTCTGTGCTGAGTGTGGGACAGAGAAAAAGGTAGGGAGTGATGGGCAGCTATGCTGTTAGAACAACAGCCCATGCCACAGAGGCTGTGTACATCCTGATTTTGATGTTTGGAAGATAATGGGCTGAATCAGTGGTGTCTTTCTTCTAGGGCCTGTTTTAGGACTACTTGTTTGCTATTTGACCTGTTTGGTGGTTTTATTGCTGTGTTTGCTTTTCTTAACAAGCACAGAAGTAACAAGAGCTTCTCTGTTTCTCTGCAGCTTTTACGAGAGTTGAAGCACCCAAATGTGATTGCATTGCAGAAGGTTTTCCTTTCTCACAGTGACAGAAAGGTTTGGCTGCTGTTTGATTATGCTGAGCATGACTTGTGGGTAAGTACAGATTTCCCTGAGTATTTGAGATTGTGCAATAAGACGTTATTCAAACTGATATGTGTGTGATGTACCTTTATATAGGCAGAGATGCATTAATGTGTTACTCTGTAATTAAGAGTCTAACTGATAATCCTGTTAATTTTACACTTTAAAGCTGGCCAAAGACTACATAGAAATTTTGAGTCAAATTGGGTTTTGAAGTGAAAAGGAGTTTTCTGCAAGCTTTAATTAGAGTTAAAGAAAGCATACCTAAATTGAGAGCTTCTAAAACTGTGTTTGGAAATGTATTTAATACTTTTTTTCTGACATTTTGCACATAGACACACAAGAAAAAAAGGAGAGGGACTGCTTTGATGAGTCCTCTCACCGAGAGTGACTGCAAGCGACTAACATTCAATCATCTATCTTTTAAACAGAGAATTTTTGACAGTATGAGTGGAAATAAAATAACAAGTAAGCTAATTGGGCTTCTGATGGACACTCATTACATGGAAGAGGAGTAGTGACTTAGATGTCTGTTTTTAAGTTTCTAGCAAAATATGATTGGATTTGGTTTAGTCTGTTGTAGAGGTGGACATCAGTAACATTGTGACTTGAACTTGAAAATATTCAAGCTCCACATCTGTTGATAAAATGTGAATTACTTGAACCTGAATTTGTGTTTAAACCTGAAAGATATCAAGCACGAAGTGTAATCAATATGTTTATGATTCCTTTGAAAATACTGGCAGGGAGGGGAAGTGGTAATTTAAATTCCAGTATTACATTTGAAGGCTTCAGTAATGCAGATGTTGCCATTACGAATGTTAGTGACAAATTGCTCAATTTCTTCATCCTTGGCTCTTGTAGCTTGTAAAATGACCCAAGATTTTAATTGGTTAGCAAGTAAACTTAGACAATTCAAAAAGACACTTCAGTCTCAGAACATGTAAAATCATGGTAATTTGTTCCCCTTCAAAAGCTTGAAAGATATTTGATTTATTTCTCTAATGGGCTAGCAGGTTTGTATTTTGCAAGTTTTCTTCATCACAGTTAAGTGGATAGAGTTTGTGTATTTCACATAACTGGGGTAGTGATGATGAAGAGAAGTGCATCAGCTAAATTTCTGTATGACAGACTTTATTTGTGCATTAAATGAGTTTACTCATTTATGGAACAGTCATAACACATTTTACTGCTACATTTATTGCCATGTGTTTTAAACCTTTTTTCCTAACCTTTTCCATTCGCGTATGGTTTTTACGCTACACAGTGATTTTTCACATGATTTAACAGCTTCAGAAGAAGAATCACTGCAGTTTGATGTTCTTGCTACCCTCCCATATGGCTGAGTATTATAATCTCAGTGAAGTTATTTATTTTCTATTATTTAAGACTAAAATGTTTGTTACAATGAGGTTCTTGATATGAACTGGTCTCCCACTTCCTAACTCTCTTTTGTTTTTATTTTTTTCTCTGGGACATGCTACACAAGTCATTTCTCCTTTCCTGTGTAATTGCCCATGTTTCCTCGCTTCTTAAGCCTTTGCCAGGAATTTTTTCCTCCCTTGCATAAAGTTGGCTGTGTTCAAGGCACTCTTGGTTCTGGCTTAACCTTGGTCCTCATTTCCTTTACTGTCAGCACTTCCCAAGCATCGCTCTTAATTCCCCTTTTGTCTGTTTTGCTCACTCCCAACTTTGTGTCTTTTTCCACGCTGCCTCCTACACATGGAACAGCCTCCCAATTAACGTACGTAAAGATCCTTCACTATCGTCCTTCAAAAAACTCCTGAAAATCCACTTATTTTGTAACGCATTTCAGTAATACCAACCACTTGTCATCCTGTCTGTGTTGTGTTGTGTTTTGCATTTCCTGTGCTTTACAGCTTGTGCCCTTTCAACTCTTTGGGTTAGAAATTTTAGTAGGGGTTTAGCAGGTTTTTTTATTGCTTAGCACCATGTGCTTTGCCAGCACTACATAAAGACAAAATAAGTCTATTTATTATGGATATATCAGTTTTTCAAGATTTAAGTTTTATAATTAAAGGTATACTGTCACTAGAGACATGTATTTTTCCATAGACTAATGTTTTTAAATGTAAGTAGCTTAGAGTTACTTACCAAAATCAGTAAGTATGGAAACTGTATTTCTGTTCAAAGCTGCAAAGCTTTTAGTAACTCCTGTTGGCTTCAGTGAGAAGAATAAATGCTCATCACATTCAATCATGAGATTAATTAAAATCATTATATTTTTCAGCTTCTGTACTGGAAACATTGGCAAGAGATGAATAAACTGTATTAGATGCTATGCTATTCTGTTAATTTTCTAATGCTGAAAAAATTGTCCAGTTCTAAAAGTTTGGTGCTAATTAAACTTATTAAAAAGTTCTTCTATGGTGAGCAAAAACTTTTTTTTTTTTTTACTTCTCATTTAGTTCCCAAGAATTAAAGAAGAAACTGCTCAGATCTGTATTTTTATGTTTAGATAGCACATACTTCATAATGTTCTGCAGCTTTAGCCGATACCATTACCAAGGAATGTAGAAGCTTTGCTAATTTGAACAGCTTTAGGCGATTATTGGTGAACACCCATTCTGCTGTCCTTGACAGCCAAGATAGTAATCAGTTTTAATAACTAAGCCTATCAAAGATACTTACTTTCCTTATCTCTCAATATACATTGTACAAAACAGTGCAAAACCATGAAGCATATCTAAAAATATAGGAATTCTTTTGACAAATTGATTTATAACTAGTTTCCTTTGAATTCCTCACCAGAATTCTTAGTGTAATACAAGATGTTATGATTTTTCTTGGCTCTTTGTCTCTGCCAAAGAGAACTGGTAAAGTTCTCAGGCTGTAGGTTGTTAACTTTTTTATTTTCAAAGGTCAAAAATTTGTTTCAAATGCCAGAGTTCCTGCTGTCTTATCAGCAAAAGAATAACTTCTTTTTTTGTTGAACTTTTCATGGATGTTCTTTATAACCCTAGTCTTATACTTCTACACAGTATACTGCTGTCCAGAACTTCCTGCATAAAGCTAGTGCATTTAAAGACATCATTCAAATATATATAATATGCTTTAAATGCATGATGATTACTAAAATGGACTTTAAAAAAAGT
The DNA here is from genome assembly GCF_048771995.1 of Taeniopygia guttata. Taxonomy (NCBI): domain Eukaryota; kingdom Metazoa; phylum Chordata; class Aves; order Passeriformes; family Estrildidae; genus Taeniopygia; species Taeniopygia guttata. The sequence goes on along the minus strand of NC_133027.1, from coordinate 47,135,446 downwards.
TTAATACAAATGAGATCTGTCCCAGACGTGAATTTCATGTCAATCTAGTTGCTTTTTACCACTGTAGAGGTTACAATATTTAGAACTTTTCTTTTGCTCCCTTTTACAGTAGATTTCTAATTTTGAAAGTATTTTCTAAAGCTCACGTTCTTAGTACCATAGATAAATACATCTGATGACTTCAATGTCATAGTCTCTATACGTTAAGCAGGATTTTTTATTCTAACCAACATTTTTATTATAACGTTTTAACAACTTTTTGTAATGACAGGATATCTATATACCTTTACTAGCTATGGTACAGAGTTAATTCCCAGACTCATTTAGTATGTCTGTATAATGCCAAATTTTTAAGATCCCCTTTTCTGGAAATATATGTTGTAACTTAAATAAGAAGCTTCTGGATGGGTTTATCTCATTCTGAAGAAGGGTGACATTTTTATCATACTAAAAATGTATTAAATGTGTTTTATAGCAATAAAAACCACTGCTGTATAAGTAAGTACATAAATAATTAACTATGATTTGGTAATATTGAATGTGATGATACATTCACTATCCCAGACCAGTTAAACCATGATCTGTGAATTTTTTCAATTAGGTTGAATGTTTCTCTTTTATTATTAGATTCCAGTGATCTCCTACAACTAAATCCTTAGCAACAAATGCTACTGAGAAATGTGGAGTAAAATTAATCTTGGAATTATTGTTGATAATAATAAAAATATATGGGCAGACTGACTTTGTTTTATACTAATTACTTGTATATGTTCTGCTTTTGAAAAATATAGGGTAGAGATTATTATCACAGTCATGAGTACCTAAAAGTAATCATCAAATAATGGAAAGGAGAAACTATTCTTCCTGCATGTGAATTTCATAGCACTACTTGATGCTCTCAGTCTACAAATAAATATACTATATTTCAGCTAACAACATTTTGAATAATCTTTTATGATAAATGAAATTGGGAGAGTGTTGCATACTGATGTGTAAATAAACCTGTTCATTTGTTTAATCACATGAATATTGTCTAACAGCTGAGTTTTAACATATTCCTTAAATATGGTATGATCAATTACAATTCTTTCTTCAACAGGCTTCAGTTTAGCTCTTAATCATAAATATAATTCAGATGATAGTTGATGACAAATATCTTTATATACATAAAAATACTTTTCTCGGTGTAACAGTGATGGGTTTTTTTTTAAATCTTTTGATCTCTCTAAGTCATGTCTACACTTTTGGTGTAATTCAGGTGATTCTGCCAGGTGGTTTTTACACAGTCCTCTCTCTTGTATACATATCTACCAATATAGGCTGGAAGAAGAATATAAGGTTTGTTGAGACACAAGGGAATGGGCTGGCATAGGTCTTTATGTCATGATTGATTCCTTCCAAGTGAAATGGATGGGGTTTTTTGACCATCAAAATGATAGTTGAATTTCTTGCAGAGGGCAGTGCCATTCCTTGCCCATAGCTGTTTGTCATATTTTCAAAACATACACTTGCTTTTTCTGCCAGACTTGTATGAATTTGAAGGTAGTTTATATAGACTCATTTTCTGCACCACAAAGCATGAGAAGTGGAGGAAACAACAGGTAGGAGCAGGCCTCAAAACAAAGACAAGGCTCAAAAGCATAAATGTGTGAAAAACTAAAGTGAACAGAGTGGTGTATTTCACTTTATGTGTACTGAAAGGGTATCTGAATTCTGCTGATATTTATTAACACTGTATAGAGTTATTTTGCAATATTTAGGGCTGAAAGTACTAAAAGACCTAGAAAGATGCAGGCAAAACCTAGGAAAATTATATGGGATTTTTTTGTGGATATGTATTATATGGGATGTGTTTGATCTGTGTTTCAAAGCTTAGATATTTAAAGCAAGCTGGCATTAGCAAAAGCTGATGCATTAAAGTTCCTTTCCCTGTTACTAAAAATGTTCACCTCTTGTCACTTGGGTCTTTCATTAGGCAGTTTGGTTAATGACATTTTAAAGAAGATACTGATGATGGCCATGCACTGGCACCATTTAGAGGAAACAAGCATTCTCCCTTCCCCTTCTCTTTTGAAGGACAGTTTATGTTAATTGCTCTAATGTTTCCAAAATTGGAAAATAAAGTGGTTGCTCTAGAAGTACTTCTATCCTCTTCTGTTTTGATTTTATACTTGTGATAAGTACATTGACTTATCTGAAATGAGTCGTAAGTGTAGGCATATCAAACTGTGGTTTATTTTTGGAACAGCAAACAAATTACTTGGGTTCATTGGGTCTTTGCTTTCTCTTTTTGAAAATCGTGGAAACAATGCATGGTTAGTTTCTATACCACCTTAAGATTTTGATTTGTTCTTTCATACCCTTTTTGAATGCTTTACATTTAAAGCAAATGTAGTAATTTGAGGTGCTTTTGTGTTAAAAATGAGACTAGAAGCTGTATAAAATAAATCCTCTTGGTCTTAGTACAGATTTTACAGGTATCCAAGCTTCCCTCTCCTCAGTATTAAAATGTAACTTTACTTTTTATTGGCACATTGACATAATTCTGTTTTGTTCTCAAAGGTTGGATTAGGGATTGGATAGAATGCAGGGTTTTTGCTGAAGCATGGGAGCACAAGTAGTTTGCTTCAGCAGGGAGAGCCATCTGCATTGGCATGATTGCATTGCAGTTTGAAGGAGATGCATGTAATTTTCAACAAGCATTGCCTTAAGCAGTAGAACTCAAGCAGTCAAGTTTTCTAGAGGCTTGTGTCTATGGATGTCTCACGTATGTTGAGGTGGAAGCTCACGGTAGCTTCATTTGATCAGACATGCATAAAATCCCTCTGTTAGCTGGCTTCCTACTTTAGTAAAAAGTTTCTAGGTCTAACTTGTTTGTTTGCTTGTTTTAACCTCTGTCACACTGAACAGCAGTTCTTGGAATTGGGAATGGGATGACACAAACACAGACAGACTTGGAAACAGACTAAAATTAGGATCTTATTGAATGCTCACTTAACTGCTGGGTAAATCCTAGGGATTTGAATTTGCTCTGTGTTGTTATGCATTATGTTTGCCTTGTTTGTGGTGGAGAATTTAGAGAATGCACATAGTTCTTCACCAGCCAGGTTTCAAAGAAATTTCAATGCACAAGGTAACACAGAAGAAGGCAGTCAAACTCCTAGACTGAATATTGTTTAATTTTATTTCCAAATGTCTAGTTTTGTTTCTCCTCTTCATTTTTTAATCATTTATATGGTCTTGCCTTTGCAAGAGGTAAAATCGTCTTACTGAAATAATGTAGTTCCTCCAGTTTTCCTTGAAATTTTATTACATGTTTTAAAGTTGAAAATTTGGAATAAGCAGTTATTAAGTAAATCCAATAGTTCCAGATATTGCAATCAGCAAATTATACCTTCATTGCTTTCCTAGGCTCTTGTTGAATGTGTACTTTAATGTTGGTCAGTGAAGTATTAATTTAATTTAGACTAAAGACTTAAATCACTTCTATAAAGCTGCTGTCTTGTTTAAATTAAAACAAAAATATGTACAAACAATAGAAAAAATTTTACATTATATTTAATAATTAATACATAATTGGCTCACACAATTTTTGGGATCCAGTCAGTGCAGCATATTTTTAAGATTTAGGAATCAGAAATGTACAGAAAGGCAAAATGGCTATTTTGCTGAATAGATTTCAATATTGCTTGGAGTTACATTTGTCTCTTATGATGTGTGTTCTTCTTTTGTTTTGAAAGATTTAAAATATATCAGAAGAGAGGTTGCAGTGTTCTAATGAAGTAAATAAAATGAATTTATGTCTGCATAACATTGTGGATAGGTTTCTGTTCTGTAGCATGCAACTGGTATAGTGTGGACTGACAATAACTTTCCTCATTAATTGTGTTGAACGAGTCTGTGTGTTTACCAGCTTTTTGGCCAAGTTATCTATCAGGATATGTGAGTTATCTTTAAGGAATTTCAGTGAAAAAAGACATGGGATATACCGAAGTTTATTGACCTTCTGCTTATTGTTTTTTTACAAATGTGCCTCTGACTTGCCTGGATTGTGGAAGTCCTCATGTTTTGTCCTTAATGGCTATTCATTAGGGTAAGATTCAGCAAAGAACTTGAGTATACCTAAAGGTTACAAACTGTAGTGTACCAAGTGCACCTCATGCTTCCTAGAGAGAGGCAGAACATGCTTCATACCTGTCATGGTTCAGATTTATAGTCAGCTCACAGGAAAGTCTTAATTTTATGCTATTCAGCAAAAAGATTCATTGAATGAGAGAAGGGTAGTTTTGAAGCCTAGTGGTTAAGTCAGTTTTCTGGGAAATGGGAAATGCAGGCTGTAATTCTGTAAATTATTCAATGCCTTTATTCGGTCTAAGGTTCTGGCTGTTATGTGCTGTACTTGAAGCAGCACCTGTTTGCTCTTCTATTTCTTAGATGGACACTGCCATTAAAATTGCTGTTTAGTGTTTGTTAGGTGTGTTGTTCTTTCTTCATATGGCTAGTTGCTTACAAGAAATTGGATGAACTACTTTTTTTTAGACAACTTTTCAGTGTAGGACTAGGTCACAAACACTGTGGATTCATTCCAATGTCATGGGGCAAATCTCGATTTTCAGTTCCCTATACTACTTGGCCCTGCAGTATATTTTTAGCTTTTGTTCAGTTCTCTAAACTGTGACGATTGCAGTCTTTTGGATATAAACTCCCACAGTGTAAGCTGGCAACAACAGGTTTTATTTGATTTTGCAGGAAATTGGATTTTACCTAGTGGTGATATTGCTTGCTTCGAGCAAAACTATCAATTTTTATTTGCTTTTGCAATTCAATAACCCTTTGAAGAAAGGAGCTTGTTTCCTTAGCCTTTCTAACTGAGAGCCACATGGGCGGGGCAGGGACAGAAGTCCAATGGCATCAACCTGGTGCTGTCTCACTCCTGGCTTCCAGAGGTACCAGAGCAGCTGAGGCAGAGCCACGTCACGTGTGTTGTTCCTCCTTGACACATCTGTGGTTAATTGTGTCCCTTTCTGTCTCATCAGACTCCTTCATTTTCTCTGTGCCTAAGGACTAATGTTTTGTGTGTGTAGTAGTTGGTTTTTAGATGGGTGTAGAAATCCCTTCTACTGATTACATACACCTTGAAAAAGGGCAGGACTGGATTTACGGGCCTTTCTGTATGACCTTTGCCTGTTGGTTCCTCTGTATTTTTCATTTTTCATTTCTTGTATTAATAAATATACTAATTTGTGAGTTTATGGTATCATTACTGCTTTATAAATCATATTGTAATTGCACATGAAGGTCGCTATCCAGGGAGCATTGTGTAGTACTAGGGACTCCTAGTTGAAGTTATGAGACAGAATCTTCTTGTGACATCACAAGAAAAAAATTCTAAGGAAATAATCCCTTAAGGCATTTCAATAGTTTCCAGAGTGCACAACTAAGGATCAGGTACTAAGAGCTCATCTTGTTTACTGATCCTCATGAGTATATTGAAAACTGACAATCCTGTAAATTTCTGCTGTTTTTTAGTAGGAAGTCATAAATACTGTACATTTACCAGTGGAAGGCTCTGTGGGAATATTGTATAGGGAGTAAGCAGGCTGTTTTGATTCATTTGGTGTTTTCTGCCTTTCTTATTTCTCTTTAAACACTATTGTTTACAGTTTTGCTAAATACAGTTTGACAGTGGCTCAAGTACTGGTGTCAGCCAGAGGTAGCATTTACCATGAGCAAACATTACCTCATTACCATTGTCATTGGGAGCAGCAGTGACAGACTGAGTGGGGAGTGGGGATGGTGGAGGAGGGAGCAGTGGTCTAATTAAAACACGGCCTTTGGCTACCTCTTTAACCTGGGAAGAGAGAAGATCTTCAGCTAGACATATCCTATTTTAAAAATCGGGTAATTAATAGGCCTACTCTAGCATTTTGTATGGTTTTCAGTAAAAATGCAAACTGCTTTTATCATTCCCACCTTTCAAAAGACACATAATTAAAAACTATTTTGTTATTTGAGGTGCTTCATTGAATTGCCTTCAAAAAGGAGATTTTTTTTTTCCATTTCAATGAACATATTTAGTTGTTTGCTGAATGACCATATATTAGGATTGGATTTGTGCCCTGCAAAGCCCCACCTCTCTGAGGATTGAAAAGGTAGAATGGCCTGACTCCAGTTAGTTTTTTGTACAGGGTAGCAAGACCAGACCTAATCCATCATCTCCGCATTGATCTTAGAATTTATTAGTTTATGACTATTTCATGATCTCTCAGAAATCTTTCAATTTTTTTTTTTTTTTTAATTCCTTCAACTAATACTGGTGTCCTTTGCTGCATTCTATGTTTTCAAGTGGTGTTTGTCCTCTAGTGGACAGATTGACTTCTGTAACCCAAGAGCCACCAGCTTGTCATCATCAGTGAAGTATGCAGCCATAAACTGGGAGCAAGAAGACAACCATTTTTAGATGTTTGAACATGATCTCACCCAAATGTTGTGGTGTGTGGTTTTTGGAGTTCTACCTTCCCCGCCTTCAAATATTTATTAAAATATTTATTAAATCTGTCTACTGGGATCCTGATTTTGGGAGGAATAGTAGTTGCAATTATGCTAGCCTGGGTGTTTTTGAAGAGGAGGAGGGAAAGTCTCTATGAATAGAGTATGGTCCTCCTACTAGAAGATACTCCTGGTTTGAAAAGTTCTGGTCTAGCTGCCAAGGGTAAGAGGATGCCATATGGGGAGAAGGGAGGAAGGAGAATGTCTAAGATCCTTTACTGGAGGTAAGTAGCCAGTATTTAGATATTCACAAAAATGTCACAGCTTTTATTTGAAGCAAGTCAGGGAATAAAAACAATTTTAAGAGAATTGTGAGTGCATCACTATTACTTTAATTCCAGAATTCAACAGACGTTGTATCTCATTCCATTCTTTGGTGTTAGAAGTTAAAATATCCCAAAACACCCAATCTTCACACCTAATACCTAACTTTCTTTATGTTTCTACTTGTTTTATTTCTAGCATATTATCAAGTTTCACCGTGCCTCAAAAGCAAATAAAAAACCCATGCAGTTGCCAAGATCTATGGTTAAATCCCTACTCTACCAGATCCTCGATGGAATCCATTACCTCCATGCAAACTGGGTGCTTCACAGAGATCTGGTAAGTGTGGCATGTGATACCTGGCTGAGAGAGTTCCACGTGCGTGTTGCTGGGTAGGACAAGAAAAGCCCCTGTTCGTAATCTTGCATATCGATCCCAGCAGCTCTTCCTGTTATTGTTGCAGGAGACCAGTTGTGCCTTTAAACATGAAAACAAACTATGCTTTCACATTGTTTTTATCTGAGTCATCTGAGCTTGGACAATGATGCCAGATCCGGTAAAGGGGTTGCAGATATCAATATCCAAAAGCAGTACATGAGACAGCTGATATATGTTGGTTGAACATTCTTACAGCTTTTCACATGACTTTGAAAATGCATCTAAATAGGAGAGTGATTGATACCCTTTTACATTGTTTGGTTTACGTGCAAGTTAGCATAAAAGCTAGTGAAAGAGTAGTTTTTTCATGGAGTATTTCTTTTCCATGTGGTATTTTTTTCTGACCGTGGGAAGAGAATTATAAAAGAGTTATCATCTTGAAATTTCTCATGACCTGAAGTAGCTCTTGAAGTTGATTGCAGATTACAAGGGCAGCCAGTTGCCTTGTCTCTAGTTCCCCTTTTCCCCTTAAAGTTTCCCATTGCTCCTCATAATTATATGAAGTGCTACCGTGGTTTAACAAAAGAATACTAATACAGGTATGCTTCCACTTGCATTCTAACTAGAACATTTGGCATGAAACATAGTGATGGTTAATAACCCAAATAACACTCTTAGGTATGGTAATCTGTGTTAAAAGTCACTGCTTTTATTTTGGTTATTTTTGGTTTTTCATAGTTGCCCCAGTATGTCAAAATAGAGCTGCCTGTCCAGAAACTTAGAGTCACTAATTGTTCTTGAGTTTTTAATAATAAGTAGGAACTTTGATTAATTTTTGATTGTAGACCAAATTTTTTTTTAATAGATAAGTATCAAATAAGGCAGGCCTAGAATACAAGTCACAAACATTTTCTGAACAGAATTTTGTTTAATTTTGTTTAATTTTTGTAATACCCAACAACAGTGGCCAGAGTGGGTTTCAGTTTTCGTTATGGATCGTTTTTTTTTTTACTTTGTTCCTTGGTTGCTTATTGTCGGTTTTTCTGTGAAATTCCAGATGTTAGTATATTTGGGGACGGGCAGGGGGTGTGGTTTGCCTTTGGAATAGTAGCCATGACCAAAAAACAGGAAGCATGTACAACTCTGATTTTCACGTTACAATTACTACTTTCCTAAAGAGTCAGCTGCTGCTTTGGCAGAGTGATCAGCTGTGATTAGCCACAGCTTGAGAAGTAACGCCTGAAAAGTCTATATCCAGCTCTGCGTAAGGGGGACATAGCTGTTCATGGAACTTTTAATTACATATACACTGAAATGCCATACATGAACTCATTATTTTGATAGGAAATACAAGATGGTATCTAAGATAATAACAACAAATAGCCTTGAGAATTTTCTTGCTGGTGTTATTTTCAGCCTGCAGCACCAGGTGTTTTGCATGACTAGTGCTGCTACTTTGCAGTTTTTATCTGTTGCTGATGAGTTGCAGCAAAGCTGTTGTCTAATATCTTTGTCTTTTCTTTTGGAATGTTGGGAGATGATGGCTGCTGTTGTGAAAAAGACTACATTTTTTGGTTCTGGAATGATAGTACTTGAATGATGTTGGTATAATTGAGAAGAGAGAAGAACAGTAATTTGTGAAGTCTTAATGTATTCTTGATCTGCAAATAAATGTAAACTGATGGATTCTGGGATGGCTCAGTTAGGCAAAGGAAACAATTTCAAAAATTGTTTTGATACACTAGTGATTTAAAAGTATAATCAAAATCCTTTGCCTTTTAATTTTTTTTTTCTGGATTTCTGGATTATTCAGGTATGCCAAATAGTTCTATCTTGAGCATGATAAGAAAAAATTTTATGTCATTCTGGATGTGTCCTTGTGTCTGCACTTGAAATTAGAGGTTAATATAACTAGTAACCAATTTAAATCCTGGATTAACCAAAATTTTTTATTTATCTGTAATTTTTATTTGTATGCTTGTGTTTGTGACTTTTTGCTACTAAGAATGATATCTCAGGCACAATTTCACTGTAATCAGTTTTTTGCATAATACATAAATACCAGCTCCCCAGTGTCTTCTTAAGATGGGGAGCAGTTTTTCTGGTGATTATCTCTTAGCTGTTTGAATTTACAGCTGCTGGAAAAAGTATTTTTCTATTTTGTATAAACCAAATTTTGCATCAAAACACCTTGTACTTTCTTGGTTTAATATAACTCTGTTCTTACTATTTTTAACATTTATTTGGATGTAGACCAGATATGGTGACATCCATAAAAGTCATGTTATGCTCAATAAAATTAGATTTTCCAGGAATATTCATCATAATATTAGTCAAATTCTCCTGAGCCATGGAAATGACCTCTGTAATTTATTTAACAAATGTTGTTGTGAAAAAAGTGAAACCTGTGAGGTTAAGTATTTGCTTAGAGGTATTTGAAGAACATTATTTAAATCTTAATTTACTACTGCCTTAAATCAAAGAGGTTTTTAAAGAAGCTGAAATACTGAATTCGTTAGTTAAAAACCTTAGAATTACTAAGATATTTTTAGTTAAATCATTTTTAAGATCAGCAGTAGCCAGCAAGTGCATGACAGAGTAATAAAAGCGGTGAACAATGTGAACTTGGTGACTTGAGTTCCATGTCCTTTCCTTGGGCTGAGCTGATGGATGGCTGTTACCACAAGGACACAGTCTCCTTCCCCCACCCCTACTGATGGCCTGGCAGGGGACACTCGCCTGGCTCCTGGTGAGCTCATTCAGGGAGTTAAACCCACACAAAGTGTCACAGAAAGCTTTTCACCTGCAGAGCTTGTTTTCTGCAGGGTTAAGTCCTGGAGGGACCTCACTGGGGTCTTAGCTGGGTGTGCAGGAGCTGGTGCAGAGGCCGCGTGAGGCAGGAGGTGGTGGCAGAAAGCTCAGCAGAGGCCATTCCAGCATCACTTGTCATAAAATCTGGTTATTTTCTTGTTAAAATGCACTATTTTGGTTCTTAGGAGCGAGTGCAAGTGTTTTTAAAAGATTAAATTGGTGTGACTTTATAATGCAGGACTTACAGCTGCTTAAGACTGCCAACACAAGTCCAGCTTTAGGAAAGTGCCCAAATTGAGGCAAACACCAAATAGACTTGTACTCGTGCTTCTAGAAATTGGGAACTAATTTGGTATTGTGTATCTTTCAATATTTTTGTAGTATTTGGGTTGAGTCTGGCTTTTGTATCCTGAGGGTAGCTGAAAGGTGCTAAATTACCTTTTTTCTTTTTTTTTTTTTTTTTTAGCTAAGCTATTCATTTCTCTCAGGTACAAAACATTCGGCCTTTATGGCATGATTCAAACAAGTATAGACTATGGGACAGGAGCACTGGGTTACTGTTTTCTTTGACTAGCATTGTGTCAGTTTATACATCTTAGAGTTGACCTAAGTCTGTGAAAATCCATACATTTGTTCTCCTGTGATCTTATTTTGAGTGAGATTTTGTTGTTGAATTCTGTGTCCTTGGGCAATGATAATTTTGCCTTTACAGCATAGCAGCGTTCCTGAAAGCCGTGCACAAGAGGAGGGAAGATTTGCTGGCTTTGCTAGCTGCTGGAGTGTTTCATTATGAACAAGAGGTTAATAGAGATAGATATTGGAGAAAAAACCTTTGAGTACTAAGCTTTTGGCTTTTTAAAATACTGTATTTACACTGTGGGCTGTCTTGAATGGGGTCTAACCAGTGCTCCGTACCTTGAGGTAAGAGCAAGCACTTGAAGTACACTATTTCAGAGTGTTCTGAGATCTTTGCCCCCTCCTCTCCTAGAAGGGAAATACTTAGATTACACAGCAATGTTCAGCAAAGGTCTTAGTTTGCCAAGATGTCAACAAATGGAGATTTTCCATATAGTGCTTGCAATGTCTGTTCAGGTTAGCAACTGAAGGGATTTGAACACTTTCTCGTTCTAGCAATCCTTCTGTAGATTAGTTCCTTAAGGTCAAAAGCAAATAGAGACCATATTCTTTATAACCTGATAAAAGCAATTTCTATTTGTAACAGAATGTGTTTTCCTGAAGGTAGGTGTTACTTATGGGATATTTGAAGTGCACAGAATCCACATGGAGAAATTAATTAGATGTTCCACTTACATACCTTGGGCATTTCTTTAGACCACTGCTTAATATTAAAAGACTGGTTGAAAAATAAATATTGGAAATCAAACTCATCAGAAAAAGGCAGATTCTTTCTTCCCCTCCCCAGGGAGGTAAATGGCTGCTCTAAGAATTCTGAAATAAAAAACTTGCTTGTGATGGTTATACAAAGTAACTTTGTAAGATGAGCAAAGTTGCTTAAGTGTTTTTATTATATAAACATTAATCTGGGCACATCTATGTCCATGTGGGGTTTTCTCAATGTAACACGTTCTCTCCAAATTAACCTTGTCACTCTAAGTTCACTAATTCACTAAGAAGAGAGAGGAGGAATCCAGTTGTGGTAAAGACTTTGCTACTGGTTTCCTATATTCAGCTTTCTTATTACCATCTCTATGTCTCTTAAAGAAGAAGAAAATAATATCTGTGTTCTATAGTTTGTTTCACTATGTCATCTGTATTGGTAGAAGCTATTTTCATTGTGTGCTTAAGCTAAGGGTTTCTGTTTCTTTATGGAGTGGACTGGGGGGGACTCTGTGCTTCTCCCACCTTCAGAATTTATGGAGAGCTAATCTGGGCATTTTTGGTGGAAGGACATAGCAGACAATTGAGGTTGACATAATTTTGACTCCACATATCTGTCTGTATAGTAAATATCTATATGCAGCCTTTAGGTGATCAAATGTGTGAGCTGTCAGATTCAGGCATCTTAACAAGTCTCCTGGATACCCAGCTGGTGTAGGAGCAGGAAGCCAAGGGTGTCTTTCCAAGGGTGAATTTTGAGCAGAGCCAAGAGATGAGAGTGTGGTATCTAGCTCTGGCTGGCTGTGATTGCATTCAGGACAAGCTGTCTTCTCCAGTGGTCCTGCTCTGCATCTCTTGTGGAACTGTGTGGAGTGGAAAATGCAGTATTTTTGTCTCTTAGGGTTTTCTGGAACCTGCAGCCATCTGGAACCTGGGTTTTCTTCTGTCGGAAGTAAAGCAGAAAGCCCAAACTGAAGGGGTCAGACAGATAATTTTCTGTGGGAATCTGTAATTTCTGTCTCCGTGCAAGCACAGCCTATTCAGAAATGATTGAACTAAATAGGTTTTCATCCTCTAACTTTGATAATTTATGGGGTTTTTAAAAAACATTTTTGTTTATTCAAAATAAGTATTTTGAATGACCCATCACAATTTTTCTGCAGAATAGCACCATTTTAGTAAATTTTCAGTAATTCAGTTCAATAAAGTTCTAACAGTTTTCAGGTTTTTAGTTGACTTTTAGTATAGGAAAAACCCCTAGTAATTTTCTCATAGTAATCCTTTTCTAGCCAGCAGGTAAATACAGAGTCTCTTACCATGGACTCTGCTCTGAAACTTTGCTCTCACATTATACAACTCACTTAACTTGTCTTTGCCTCTGTTTCCCAATCTGTAACCTATTTATGGATCTATTTCATAGCTCACTGCTTAATGTGCTATGAAATAAGTATGGTATGGTTTATGTAGGTGACTTATTTTTGTTGTGTGATGGTCTCCTTCTAAAAATAAAAACAATTGCATGTTGTATGAAGGCACCAGAAGACTTTCTGTTATATAGATACTCACTTTTTACTTCTGCTCTTATGCTTTAATTTCAAAGCCTTTGATAAATGCTTATTATTACTAGTTTATATCACTTAAATACTTCCCCCACTTCCTCCCTGTGCCCTCCCAAGATTTTACAGTAAATGATTAGAAAAGTTACCCAAAAAGCAGCAGAACTGAACTGGATTTTAAATTTCTCACTTGCATTTTGCTATGCAAGCAAACTGTAGGTTGGAAAAATAAAATGTAAATAGATGAGTGTGGGAAACTCCCCTTTTACTAGCAATTCTAAAATGGGATTTTTATGTGCTGATATCAAAAGTAAATTTAGATACAGGTTCATACATCCCTCTCTAGACAGGCAGCTGCTGTGTAGGAATGTAGAACTGTTGAGTCCTGCCTTCTGCCAGTAATTTTGTACTGGCTTGAAAAGCTTCCTGGCCGTGTTGTACCCTTTGAGCATGCACATGACTCCTATAAATAAATACCGAGTCAACCTGTCTACCAGTTTCTTTAAACTCTTAAAACCCACTGTAATTGTAATCCCCACCATTCTGTGTCATGGTGTGTGTGCGTGCATGGTGAGGGTGCAGGAATATGTCCGGACATGCACTCCAGGCTTGTATTCTTCCCGAGCTGTGTATGGGTTCAGGACTCCTAATCATTTATTTTTCCATCTGCATGATCTCTTTGAGGTGGAGGACACTTTGCACAGTCTCAGAGAATCATATGAATGATCATACTCAGCTTGCAGATTTCCCAAAAGAAAGAAAATGCAGGCTAAACCAACATTTCAAGAAATACAGCTCCACTGATGACTTTAGAAAGTGACTTGAATTTATTAACTCAAAGGTCAACTCATTTTTCTTCTTTTATATCTGGTTAGAGAGAAGATAATTTTTTTTTATTTACTAGTGAGGAAGAGCAGTGTGTCGGTGCTTATACATGTATCTGTACATGCTTCTAGATTGATAAATGAACCAGAATTTTACATGATGATTAACAAACTGAGTTCTATCAGCATGTACTTTTATATATATATTTTTTTAATATTAAGCATATATTGAGGGCACCTCTTAAAAATGGTGCATTTCTCATTACTTGGAACTTTGCTTTTGTCCTTCAGTTGTAAAAACTAATCTTCACATGATTTAAAAAGGTATGTGAAGACGTGCAGATCGTTACCTCTGTTGTGTACATGGAAACAGCAATTTTTCCATGGCTGACTAATGCATACCTTTTGGTTTGTGGCAAGAGTATTAAGATGTTTGTAGATTAATTTTTACTAATAAAAATAATTACAGTTGAAGAGAAATACTTTACCTCAGGTTCTGAAACAAGCTTATGCTTATAAAACCCTGACTGGATATAAATTCAGATGAGTCAGAAGAAACAAAGGGACTGATTTAATGTTCTTTTGGCTGTGTTTTGCTGCTAAAGTCAACAGATTGCATATGGCCTGTGGACTTCTTATCTCTTTTCCTGAGATGGAAAAAGGGTGACAATGAAGTGAAAGTATTAAAATAGTTTTAAAATTTATTTGGTTTTTTTTCCTGATACAGAATAAACAGATTGAAAATGTCATCTTTTCTAATAGCCCAAGTTTAGCTTCCCATTTGCTGTGAGGTTTCTAGTAAATACATGATGTATTTAAACTTACTGTTGCAGCAAACTGTTTAGAGTGAGCATACTGAGTTTTGCCTTCTAAATAAAAATGCAAATGTTAGAAGCTGCTTTTACAAGTTTTTCTTTTGTAGAAGTATTACTATCCTTTTTGTGTTGGAAAAGGTACCCTTGGGATAATGGGATTGACTGCAAGTGCATTTATGGGATTATTTCTGTTTGGACTCATTACCTCTTCTGAATAAAGCTACAAAAGTTGGCACCGTATTGTTTTATAGTAATAGAAGTTAGCGAGGCTTAAGAAAAGTATGTTACAATCAGTGAATGCAACTAATGCAACAACATGTAATCGAAAAAAATAAGAAAAAAGCCTTTTTTTTCTCCATGTTGCTTGCCATATTGTGCTTTCTCATGCATTTCTCTTCATTTGCAAATATGCTGTAGTTATTGCTGCTCTACTATGCAGTTGCAGTTACATTGCAGATTGTCTTGCATTTGAATTAAGCATCTTTGATTAGTGATCCAGGAAGCTGCAGTGACTAGCATAGGATGTTAGTTTATTTCTCATTTTACTATGTGTGAACTTTGTTAAAGAAACTGGCTCTGCTGCAGAAAATGACTGATCAGCTGGTGTTTCCCAGATGGCTTATCTCGGGACCTCTGTCTTCTCCAGTCTCCATGCTTTCTGCTTTCTGGCTAATGCTTCAGAAATCACTGGCCTTATGGTAGCTCTTAAGACTGAATACCACAGTTATGGGAGTTAAAGGAAATACTTTGCATAGTCTATCAAGTGACCCTACTGTGTGTAGTGATCCTCTCAGAAACTGGGCATTAGGTCTTCAGATTCATCTTTAGGGAGGTTTCTGAATTTCACATAAAACTATCTTGGAATTAAAATTTCAATACACTTTATTTAATACAAGAACAGTTCCTTCAGGATATCTGGACCACTGGTAAAATATTTATAATATTCTGTCACCTATTTTAACGGATAAGCACCAAAGATTTCAAGACAGAAAAGGCTTGTCATAGTGCAAGTAGTCAAAAGCACAGTTTTCTGAATACCGAATCTTAAGTACTAAGAGGATTCTTTAAACTGCTATTCTCTGTTGTTTTCCTGCACTCTGGAAGCTAAAGCCCATGTGAATATGACCGTTGATTTGACAGATCCTATTCCACTTTGTTCAGCGCCTCAGTTGTGTTAGAGCACAGTTCACCTTCTGGTTTCCTCTGAGTGGCTTGGAGAAACACTTCCAAGCAGTTCAGTAACATTTCTGTGCTACTATGTAAAGTAGTTGAAAACTTTGTGGAAATTATTTTTTTTTTCTATTTAAGTTATATGGTGGCATCTGAAAAATGTTCTGTATATTGGATTTACTTACATTTTCCTGAAACTCCTTCCTCCCACCCCCAAGCTAGCTCTCCATCCTTGACGTTGGTCCTACTGCTATAATAATCTTTGAACATAGGTTGAGGCTATTTTTCTATTATTTTATTTCTACTTAATCAAGTCTGGTGTGTTGGGGATTTTTTTTTGTTTGTTTGTTTGAAGTATTTTACTTAACTAAAAAAAAATAGTCATAAAAATGAAGTCAGGTTGTACTAGGATTTTATGCCTGCGGTAATGTTCTGTGTAGCTGGTGTTCTCAAATATAACTAATGAAAAATAAAATTCCATAGCCAATATTTTGCATTCCTGAAAATCCTTTTGGAATGGGAGATTTCAGCTACTCAAGCCATTTTGTCTTACACTGTAGTTGTTGCCAAAGAGAAGATTTTTCAGAAGTGTATCTTCTGTTCTGCATTCTTCTCTAATTCATGAAATGCACTTGTACATTTTTACTTTGATTTGTCTTTCATGTAGTTACTTTTGATGTAACAGTTGTGGAATGATGAATGTTAGAATTATGAAATAAATGCAAACTCCAGTAGGTTACATTTTAATGAACTGATACTGACTTCTAATGCTATGAAAACTGTTTTTGTGGCTGTTAAGCTGTGAGCTAATGATTAGTTATTTGCCAACTCAGCTGAAATACAACTTCTTAAATAAGATATTTAAAGTTTGGTTTGTTTCTTGATAGTCAGAGGTTGAATCCCAGTCTCAGCCCTAAAACTATTTATCAAGTAAATATTAATTTGAATTCTTGACAGCTAAACCAAATAGAATTGCAGACCCATTTAAGGTTTTGGGTAAGTCTCATACTTGAAATTCTAGTTATAGCTGGATAATATAATACGTTTTCAGTAGCTTCTTCGTAATTTTGCTGTCAGCAAATATATATGCTGTTGCTGGCTGGCTGCTGCTGTTTTCTAGGATGCAGGATTTACTTGAAGTTTGTTTCTCTGTGCACGTCTCCTTGCTCTGGTGGGGGGCTGCTCTTCTTTGGTACCAGCTTCTGTAGTGCAATGGGAAGAGCTTGCAGTAGCAGTAAACCTTTTAGGGGACCTAAAAGTAATCTTTTCTACCTACCGGAAGAGTGCCACAGTGTATATTGCAAGTGGTTTGATACGTTTGAAAAAATGTTAGATCAAGCTGTTTTCTTGTTTATCTCATTTAAAGATCTTTTTTTCCTTCTACAATGTGAAGTTTTGATTCTTATTTTTTCCCTTCTCTACAGGGATATATGTTCCTATTCCTTTGCACTTCTTTTTATATTCCTTTATAACTTGTAGCTTACTGAAGTGCTGTTCCCCACAGTTCTGCTCACTTCAGGATTTTAATTTTTTCTTCATTGAAAAAATACTGGATGCTAATCTCTCTTCCTCACTCTCATGGGTGGTGTACATGGGGACACTCAAGAAAGTCTGCATGAAGTGTTGAACTAGATTAGCTAAACTGCATTAAACTTGTCCTGTAGCTCTTCTGAGTGGTCTCAAAAGTGCCTATTTGGCTGTTCTGAAAGTGGTCTGTGCCCAGTCCAGCTGTACCAGTGTGAGGCAGTGGTGTCCCTGCCCAGCCCTCTGCAGCACTGAGGGCGATGCTGGGTGCTCAGTGATGTGAGGGTGCTTCTCCACTGTGTCTGAGCCAGCCCATGGTCCCAGTGCTGCCTTTGAGGTGCTAAAAGTGGACTGGAGTGCTATAGCAGAGGAGCCCATCCACTCCAGCCATTTGCTGCCTGGGCAAATTATTTCCAGCCAAGATAGCATGGGCTGTTAGAGGAAGCAACATTTTTAACTATACAGCTGTTTCTCTTGGTGCACATGATGTGGAACCCTATTTTAGTATTTTGGTAGTTTTAATGTAGTTGAAAACCTTAAACTAATGCAGAGGGTATGACTACATGAACAAGTTACAGCAAAGTAATCTAGGGTGTGGATTTACTCTTCATTAGGTGCTCTGTAGTATGTGCTCACCTGCATGTTTTTTTTCTGCAGAAAATGCATAGTCCTTTGATATTTCACTCCTTAATAGGATGAGATAAAATTGTCCTATTTGCTATCATTAAAACTGGACAACTATTTCAGTAATTTCCAAGTGCTTTACATTGTTTCTGAGAGTGATTTTATTAAAATGCAAGTGACTAAAATGTCAGCGTAGTAATAATGACAGTATGGTATTGGGCTTTTCTGATTGGTACCCACATGCTAAGCCTTTTGGGTACAGTTCTTCTACATTGTGTGTCTAATTTAGGCTTCAGCATGCAAGAAGCATTTCAGTCTTAGAAAAAATTTTGTTCAGAATTGAAGGTGTGAGTGTCTCTTTTCATCTTAATAATATTAGATTTCAAGTTGTTAAATGTATTGATAGCTTTGGGATTTTTAATATTAGGAACATTGCAGCCATTAAATCTTTATCAAAATTATTATTGCCTCCAATAAAGCTTCCCTAAACATTAATCCTGGTCCTAAGTTTGTGACTATTCTCAAAACTGATGTTGCAATTTATAGAGAAGAATTTCAGCTCATGAGCATAGACCATACAAAACATAGGACAGAGTAAGAGGAAGTATAAAGAGCTCTGATGCTGTGTTCTGAAAGCCAGGGATTTTCTCAAAGGCATTTTGTTACACAGTAAACTTTTCAAAAGTCATAACCTGGCTTTGAGTGACAGGACTTGAGAGTCTAGCCTGTTTATGCAGTTTGAAAAAAGAAAATAAAAATTTTCACAGGGAGTTTGTTTGCATTTTAAGCACTTGATTTTTGTGAGAATATCTAAAGACTTACTGGCAACATCAACAGTGAGGTAAATCCTAAGACTTGAGCACTGAAAACATAGATATTTTATCTGGTAAGCTAAGGCAAATTTGCTGTAACAAGTACAGTTGTGTCTTTGAAAGTGTGGTATGTGTTTGGAGTTGTTTAATTAAAAAAAAAAAAAATTAAAAATTAGGGCAGCTGGACTTGCCACTCTTTAACATGCTTGTGTTTTTTACATGAATCACAATGTTTCTCAGGAATCTCACAGCCATTGCATGTCTATGCAGGTTGTTTTTCATTTTTAAAAAGGGCATAATTATTGAATGGAAAAATATTATAATTAGTTCTGAACTACTTCAGATTTTGTTTTCGGCACGTAGAACGTTCACAACTATTTTTCTGAGTTTTTTTCTTGACACAGATCTTTCATTTGCTTCCAGCTTCCTTCTCCTCTGCCCACGTTCCGTATCGGTTGATCTGCCTTTTGCCACTTCTTTAACATTACTCATATAACCTTGACTCAGCTTTGACTTTCCTGAAATACTCCTCTATCTCATCTTCACAATCTTAATTATCGCTCCTCCCTTTGGCCTCTGTAACTTTGAGTTCTGTGGCTGGTACAGGTAGAATGCTGTATTTCATAATTTGACCCCCATGTAAGAAAAGCTCACACATTCCAGGTGGACTGACTTTCCTTTGTTTTAGGTTCTCATTAAGAGTACCATGCTCATACAAAAACTTTACCCACTCATTAAAACTTAATCTCTAGATGCTGAATTCAGTAACACTCCTTACTGTAGTGGCTCTGCCTCAGAAAAGATGTTGAGATTTACTTTTCTAAGGCTTTTGTTTCCCAAAACAGCCTTCTGTGCTTCCCCACTCAAAATTATATGTACTAAATTGTCTTTCCCTATCTCTTCTAGCTTTTAGCTTCCATTAGTAACTTTATGTGTGAATATGGTCATGTATGTTTAAATTGCTATGCTCTATAGTTCTGATATGTCTTCATTTTTGTATAATTCTTCTAAAGCATTTGGAGATAATTGGGAATATAGTTTACAAAATAAAAGGGAGTTTATCCATTTTGGGTTTGGCAGATTCTTTTTTAAACAGCAAATAACTTTTTTGTCAGTACACTTAAAAAAAAAAAAGATTAAAAAAATCGAACTTTCCAGAAATGTTTGTGTTATAAATTTATATTATCAGAAGTATATGTATTACTGCAGGGTTTTTGGAGTTAGTTATCATAATTAACTAGCTTGCATGAAAGTTGAAAATCTTCAACCACAGACTTCAGTGTAGGATCAGCCTTGATTGACAATTGATTGAAAAAACTTTTAGTAGTTGGTGCTGTAAACTGTCTGCAGGCATTCCAAGTCAATAATTAATCGACCATCCCACATGGTATTAGATACAGCACAGCAACTTCAGTGTGTAAGAGGCGTCTTGATGCTCGCTAGAAACTATTGTAAAGAAACTATTGTAAAGCTGCTGTGAGTAACTCCAGAGATATTAACAAGGCTTTATTTAAATGCTAATGTGTTGTTAAATTTTTCTGAGGTGGCTTAATTTCTTTGTCTTGTGTTGTCTCATTTGGAAAGAGCCTAATCTTCAGAAGTAGTTAACACTCTCACATCTTGTCTTAAACTAGCACATCTAAAATATTTAAGCATCACCTGTTAGTATCCTGCCAATAAATGCTTTTTAGTTTGCATTAATGAGGACAAGTAATACTAATACCTGATGTATTTGTTCATGAAAGCATATCTTAACATAATTGTCTTCTGATGTATTTTTATTAGGTAGTAAAATTAAAAATGGAGATTCTGGCAATATGCTACAGAAACAAAATTTTAAGAATCTGAAAGGCTATGTTGTAGCAGTATGTTACACTATATAAATATATTTCATGTACTTTCTTTGCCCCCAAAAAAGCTCTTGTACACTTCTGAAGAAAAGAAATAAAGAAACAACTTGCTTTTTATGTAAATTAATCTGGCCTAGTTGCCATCACTGCTTCCCCAAATATGTTTTTTTCTTCTGGTTATATTAATAAATCAAGATGTTTTTAGGACAGAAGATTAGCATTTTGCTTTAGATACTGTGTAGTTTTAATAAACTGTAGTAATTTCCATTAACACTTCAAGTCACTGTATCTAGTATGTTCAATACAAACACTCTTCTTTATCTACCTAAGTTATTTTAAATTTAAGGGCTGAAAAGCTTTCATATGTATTATGGAAGCCTAAATGGAATACTCATACCTCTGACAGAGTGTCATCACTTCAGTCTTCTGTTGACTTCATAAACACAGTAAGATATTGGGTCAGGTGGATAAACTCATTAATAATCTAGAGAGATTTCATCACTGATCTGCTGCACCTCAGTTTTCATTTCATCTATCAGTGTAGTCTATAACCTGAGGAACCTCTTGCTCTGAGACTTGCAGGTTAGAGTATAAGCATGTTTTCTTGAAGGAGATGTTATTGTGGCTGAGACGGGGAGTATGAACTCGAAGCCCTTTAGCTGCTCTGCTTGCCTGTGAGCACACTTTTACCAGTGCTGTTGTGTGGTAAATATAAGGAATGTTCATGCCTCCATGGAAAGGAGCTGGTTGCTTAGTGCTCACTGCAAGATACCACATGATAAGAGCATGCCCATGGCAGTTACCTGCGTGTTGGTGGAGGTGCTGACAACTTCTGCTTTCATTTAGCCTAATTTGTTCATCCAGCTGCATGAATATCTAAGGCTACTCCAAATGTGTTACTCTGCATGTGAAAATGCCCATAACAAATACTAAGAATGTAATATAACTGTTTAATGGATGTGTTTATGAACAATTTTTAAGTGGTATCTCACTCATTTATGCTGTGGAGAAGTATGCCATTGAATACGTACTGCTTTTGGTTATTCAGGCAAATATATATGAGGGGTGCTGGCAACTTCCCATTAGCACAGAAGAGCTGTGTAAGCTCTTTGTGGCCAGAGCTTTTAGGTTCAAAAAGTGAAGTTTTTGGTCCTCAAACATAATCTCATTGCTAGTAAGAGATTCACAGAGTGAAAGAAGGGAGCACCTCTTAACAGCTCTGAAGTGATGGTGATGTGGAGTTAGGAACCTTCCTTGCACGTGTCCAGCATACTTCAACTCAGCATCTGCAGAATCCTTATCTTGAAATTTTGGAGGTACCAGTTTGAAATGAATGTCTGCAAGTATTCTGTGGAAGGACTCTTCTGAATAAGTGGTGGTTTTCTGCGTGAAAACCTGGAAACTGGATTAACACTTAGTCAAAAATACTTGTGCCCAAGGTGGCAGGGTACATAAGTACTTAAAGCCTTTGCTTCTAGCTTGTCTTAGGCTGTGACTGTTGATACTAAAACACAAATTACAAGTGTCATTTTTAAAGTGAAACTGTTTGATTTTCAATAATAGTTTTTAAAATATAAATATTTATCAAGCTGTGTAAATAATGTGATATCTGGAAAGGAATATATTTTTCTTTTCGTAGGCAAGAAAATTTAGCAATCTTGGACTATACCTACAGTAGCTAAGTAACTGGGATAAGTGCTCAAGAGTCTTAAAAGATAATTTGTGGTCTCTATAATTTTTTAATGGGCACATTAAATCTTAACTTTAAATAGCTTTCCTTTTCTTCAGCCAATTTCAGGTTTTCAGTCTCTGTATTCAGAGCCTTTTTCCTCCCCTGTTGCTTATACATTTTCACAGCCTTTACCAGCTATGCCTGTGGCTGGAGAAGCCTTCCTTGGTCTCTGTCCCTTGCTCCTCCCAGTTTCAATGTTTTATGTGTCAGTCTTTGCTTGGAAGAGCCTCTCTGGTTACTGTTCTCCAAGTTCTCTCCCTCCCTGACGCCAAAGCCCTGAGCTGTGTTGGTGCAGTTGCTGTGTCTTCCTTACACAGCGTGCACTGCTCTCTGTTCACACCCATGTTTTGTTGCTGTACTGGCCTTTCCCAGGCTTGAGCTTTCCAAAGCAGGAGCTGGTTTTTGGTACTTTAGATACTGTGCCCTTTGTGCAAGAAAGGCTGCATAAACAAACAATAAAATACTTGAATTGGTTCTTGTGTAGGCAGTGTTCACTCGTGTTTAGAATAGCAATATTCCAGATCTATGCCTTTCAGTTATTTATGGTCATTTTGGGAAGTACATTCTGTATTGAAAGGGTTCATGCTTGTTCCTGCCTGGCCTGTTAGAAAATTATTTTAATCGGTGTGAAACCTTCTTAAACGCAGATAACCTTTAATTTATGTGAATAATTGTTGTGATGAGATGCTTTTAAATTGTTTTGAGGTGATGATAGTTCTGAATTAGTGCTGATTTAAGGGTTAAGTCTTCAGTTCTTCACATCGAGACCATCTAGACCTTTATTGTTACACTGGATTTACAATGATTGAAGCTTATGCTACAAAAAGAACACCATAAAAATTTGAATCCGAGCTGAACATTAAGCTCCTTTCCCCCTAGCATTTTCTGATAAAATGAGAAAAAAGGGAATGCAGTATTATTCTAAATTTGAGTGCATTGTATTGAGAAACATTACCAAGACATCATGAATGTAAATACATGCAGATGTGCTACTTCGTATCTCTTAATCTCGCTGGTGTGTGGGAGTAATGGCAGATAATGAATATATCTCAGACTTCAGAAAACAAGTAGAAATACTATAACTTATGAATCTATCTGCAAACATAGCCTTTGTTATATCTTTCTGACTTTTTTATCTACAAGAAAAGAGCCGGAAAAGATTTCAGGGAATCATCCTATCTTGTTGGTTCTTTACTAACTTTGTAAATACTGCCTCATAAAATCTCATCAGTGCCGTTTCATCCAAGGGAATTGTTGCAGCCCCATCCATGACAGAGCACCTTGAGCACATGAGCAGGTTGGCTCCAGGGTGAGCACTGCAGCTACCCGGGGACCCTGCTTTAAGGAGTACAGTACTGTAATGGAGATGTGGGCTGCAGAGGCAGGACAAATCTTGAGATGGAGTGGGGATTCTGTAGTCTGGTTAATGTTGTGAAACAAGTGCACTTCCGAAGAACAGCTGAAATGAGTGTCTGTGACATGCAGCATGCCATTGGCTGGCTGCATTTACTGATTACTTAAAAGACTTCATAGCTGCTTGTTCAGGTGGAGACACTTTAGGAAAACCTCCAACAGAAAACTAGGAGCACAATACTTCTCTAACTTAATGTTACGAGACTGGGTTTGAAATATAACAGCCGAAGAAGCTGGCCATTGATACTTGTCTTCTTAAAAATCAGAGTCTTCATGAGCCTGAAGATCTCCCAGATGTCAGGAAGCTGAGAACTGACTGAGAGATAAAGAGAGATTTAATCTGAGTCCTGAGATGAACAGGGTGATGGTGATAACTAGTTTCTGTTAGGACAGGTTTCAAAGGTTATGTTTTATTTAGCTTTGTTTGTAACGCATGTGTAAGCTGAACAGTGGCACTTTGTCTATCTGCTTGCTTTGGGGTCTGCATTTGCTTTTATTTCACTTCAAGACACCTGGGGTCATGCTGCTTCAAGTGATACATCAGTTAATTGCCTAAACATGGTAACTGGATGTTGAGTTTGTGACCTTAAGGTCCAGATGACTGTTAAGTCCCAGTCAGTATTGCTGTAGGCACAAGGCTTGTATTAGGGTGATAAAATTTCTTCTTGAAACATGAAAACTGATCTGCTGAACAAATCATGAGGAAAAAGGGACACTTAACCTAGCCCTGCAAATAGTGGAATGTGGGACCTTACTTTAACAAAATGCTCCAAGGAAGACTATATATAAGGATTTGGCTTACATTATAAATCACTGATCTAGATTGTTTCCACAGAGAGAAGGTTGATGCTATAGTATAACAAGCATTTGAATGGCTCATATAGGTAAGGGTTAGTTTTAGTCTTTAGACTCAACATCAAGGAAGGAGGGGAGAAGAGATGGCATTTCACTTTTTTATTCTTGAGATAATGAGCATAGAAAAACAGCATATGTGAAAATGGATAAAAAATATAGCTTGATGCTACAAAATTATATATGTAATAAACTGACAAAAGCTAATAAAAATATATTGAATACTATTAGACATAAACCTTTGATTGTTAAAGTCCTGTAAAATGTTTTTACCGCTTTTCTAAATTTTGCCAAGTTTATACTCCAATAACAAAAAAAATGTATTCCATAGTTCTGAGTCCTTTCAGCTATATTCCATTACCATATGCAGACAAAAGGGGACTCGTTAAGATCCACTCAGTATGGAAGTAACCACTTCAGGTAATCATGCTACCCTATTCTTTTCCTCCTTTGAAATTTCCATTAAAGGCTTTTAGTATTTCAACCTAATTCAGTCAATCTAAACTATCCAAGCAGAAGCTTGTTTGTAATGAAAATGGGTTACATTTATATCTATTCATTTGGTACTATATTATTTATTGCAGTCAGAAAAGCTTTGTTAATTATTTGCCTCTACCAGACTCTTGGGGGAATGGAGATATTGGAGTTTTACTGCCAAAAATACTTTGTGAAAGGCAATTAAGAAAATGTTTTATGATGGTGTCACCAGTCTCACTTTCAGTCATATATTGTTTGATTGGATAGAGGCTTCATGCTCCTGTCTTAATAACCCTACTAAATCAAGAGGAGTTGTCAGAATATAAAACAAATACCAGTTTTTGGCCGTGGTGGAATTTAGTGCTGCAACTGAAAGAATTAGCAGTTATCTATTTTTCATGCTGCTGTAACAGAAACAAAGTAATGCAAGGAACAGGTGAGAATTGCATCATGTCATTTCCCCCTTCTCGTAAATTCTAGTCCTAAGCTTAGTACAGGCATAGACTTTCTTATGTTAGTTTTCTGTCAGACTTACTGTCTCCTGGCTTTTGCTTTTAAAAAGGTGAAGAAAATAGTAGTGTTGTAATGTTTCACGTGTGCACATCACAGTTCGGAAATGGGGTAGCAGAGGTTGGACAATCTGTCTTGTCCTGTGCTGTGCCTGGTGCTCCCAAAAAGCACAGGCAAGGTCTAAAAACAAGGCTCTAGATGGTTGCTGGGTATCTGCATGGGAATTTTGCTGGAGTGTGTACTGCAGTGTGTTGAAAATTCCAGTGACAATGTGAATTCAGAATATTATTTGAACGTTTGCATTATGACCTTTTATTTTTCATTGAAAAATTATGATCATATTTGTTTCTTTGTTTCTGACTTCTCCCTCCTTTATCCTTCTCAAGGTTGCATGTAACATTTTAAGTTCAAGTATGCTATTGCAGCACTAGGAACAGCAGAATGCTTTGGATAATGTTGCATAGCAACATAAAATCTAGTTTGTGTCAAATGTTTTGGCATTCTCCTAATGTGACTTTTTTCATCCTTTTCTTTTTCACTTAAATTGCATTGCCATTGATTGGATTGAAACTATTGGTACACTGGTACATTGTAAAGATTGTTTTAATCAAAGCAATGCCCAGAATCCAAGCTTGTCTTGCATTAGTTTAATGCCCTTTCAGCCATAAGAAACCTGAAATTGTGTGTGAAAGAAAGACTGTTTCATTTCTGAACTTTTGTGCAACCCAGAATTATATTCTCTTCTTGTGATTACTCTTATTTCCTATTCCCCTTATGTGTATAGTCAATTTTCCAATGACGTAAGTGCAACTATATTATCCATTGGTTAACCAGGGAGTAGAGTTGATGAATAGTCTTTTCTTGTTTCAACAATAATCAAAGCATCTTTGAGTTTATAAGTCAAATATTTTATCTAGAAATTGCCTAAGAAACCATTGCTTCAGATGGATTTTGAAAAGTATTCTTATAAGGACTATGGATGTTTTGGCCATTTCTGGGGAAGGCCTAGACAGAAGTGAGGGGAGTGAATTTAAAGAATTAATATCATTTGAAGTATATGCTTAATTACATCTCAAGAGAACATCTGACCTATGAAAAATCAAGTCAGAGACACGAATATTCTACCTGACCACTGGATTTAATTGAGTGGTTATATATGAGAGTAACTGAAGGAGTAGTAACTTAATTAGAATGTACATCTGTGTGTGATATGTGTGATTTGGTTAAAATTAAGGTGGGAGTGGAAAAGTCTGTTTTTCCCTTTGATGAAATACATAAGTTGTTCTAGAGACTGGACTTCCAGGCTGACACTGACATCTCAGATATACTTATCTGGTGCTAAATGTGTGGCTCCAGAGCTGTTCAGCCAAAGGTGCAGTAGGGTTGGTTACAGAAGGGTGACAGAGATGCTCTGTGAGCCTCAGCTGTCCTACCACTCGGCTCGGCAGCATGAGTGGTTTGAGGGGACTTGAGCTATGGGGGTTGTAGAAATGGTGAAGCTTTCTTGAGGAGGATTGCAGGAGGAGGACGGGGGGACAGATCTATGTTTTAACAAGAGACATTTTGGTTAGGTGATGGGAAACAATTTTTTGCCGGGTATTGCCCACCAGAAGGGCTTGGTAACCTCCAGTGTTGGAGACTTGCAGCTCCCTTGGTCATGATACTGAGCAATCTGATGCAGCTTCAAACTTGACATTTGCAAAATGTCCACATGACCTCTAGAGGTTCTATCCAGCTCAAAGCATTCTGTGATTTTGGCTGATCCTCCAGATGAGTATCCAGAGTCTTGGGCTGTTGAAATCTGTCTGTAATGAAGCCTGTGTAGTGACATCTTTGCTTTTGTTGAAGGCTAGATCACCTTAAGCTTAATTCATGGATTTTTTAAAAAGAAATATATGCGGATCTATGGTTGCACTATGGCCAAAGTTTGGGGTTTTTTCTGCTTTCCTTTACCTATGCTTTTTATGCCATGTTTTATAAGAGTATATAGCATGAAAAGATTTCTTTGATAACTAGCTTCCATATGAAAACAGCACATTTCCCCTTTCAACACATACTGAATACAAGCAAGGAATGTGTTTAACCAAAATCTTTACCTAAGGCATTCCAAAGAAATATTTCAGGTATCTTCTGTATGTTTTGTTCCTACTCCTAGTTAGTAATATGTTTTACCATCAGTCTCAGGTAAATTCTGCAGATGTAGTTGCTATAGAATTCATGGTAGCTGGAGTTAAATGTCTATTTTGACCACATCCGATCAGCTGCTATCATAATAGCAGAAATACATAATGTAGAACGTAGACTAGTAGAAATACATAAGTCACTACCATAATCTGACAGCATGGTTTTTGACTGAATATGCAGTTTCCATATATCAGAATCCCACGAGAGTGTTTTTTCTTTATTAGTTCTGTACACATTTAATTTTAAAATTATTTTATAAGTACTAAGAGTGGAGATAAAAAGTTACTGTGCACTTTTAAATGTTTCTGTTGTCACTAATATTCCTCTAATGGTAATAAAATGAATTTGGGGAACTTTTTAAACACAGTCTGGTGACACTTAGCTGTAAAATTTTGTGTACTGTTTTATAGTGGTTGGACCTGGGGTGGATGCCTTGTGCCCACCAAAACCCCTTCAACTAGACAGGGGAGAGAAAATAGAAAAAAAAAAGCTGATGGGGTGAGAGAAGGACAGAGAGAGATCACTCACCAGTTGCCATCACAGGCAAACCAGACTTAACTTAAGCAAATTAGTTGAATTCATTCCCAGTCGAAATCAGACCTGGATAATGAGAAGTAAAGTGAATCCCAAAACCACATCCCTCACTCTCCTGCCTAGGATTAACTTTGTTCCCGATTCTCTACCTACTCCCCACTCAGTGGCACAGGGAGATAGGGAATGTGGTTAGCAGCAAGTTAATCCCATGTTGGTTCTGCCACTCAGGGAGGGAGTCCTTCCCCTGCTCCACTGCCATGTCCCTTCCATGGGAGACACTCTTCCATCAACTTCTCTGAGGAGTCTTTCCCACAGATTTCAGTTCTTCACTGGCTGCTCCAGCATGGGTCCACAGGATCTCAAGTCCTGTGTCACAACTGTCTTGTGGGTTTCTCCACAGGCTACAGATGGATCTCTGCTTCACTGTAGATCACCATGGGCCACAGGGAAACATCCTGCCTCACCATGGTCTGCACCGCAGGCTGCAGGAGAGTTTTGGCTCCAGAGACTGGATCACCTCCTGCTTCTCCTTCTTCACTTATCTTGGTGTCTGCAGAGTTTCTCTCATATATTCCCACTCTTCTCTACTCTGACCTCAATTACTTCTGTGCAATAACATTTTTTTTCCTTTAAAATCTGTCATCCCAGAGGCACAAGCACTCTGCTTGATGGGATAAAAGCATTCTGTGGTACTCTTTGTTTCCTGTGTTCTTTTTATTTACTTTAAGTGTTTACATCTTTTTTCCCCCTCCTTTTCAGATTTAAATAAGTTTTGAGTTCAGTTGAATGATCTACTATTTCAAAGCATTTTGTATGCCTTGAGATTTTGCTGACTCTTTAGATCATGTGCCGTTGTAATCAGCTTTATGTTTGGCCTTTTGATAATTTGATAATTATTATCAAATTATTACAAATGTATACCAAATTATTATTAATGTATTATTACATTATTGATTCAAATGAAATTATAATTATCTTGATGGGATTTGTTAAAGATATTACTTTGAAAGGTGAATAATTTCAACAGAATAGAGAAATAACGGAAGAAAATAGTATGATTACAAATCTAGGCCAAAAATGTATTGAAATATGGTTAGGTTTTTATAACATTAAGGATAACAGCTGATAAAAACCAAGCTGAAAGTGATGTTATGTAATCAGAGTAGTGACTCTTATATGAGTTTGCAGTATGTAAAGCTAAAAAGAAGCAGATGTGGAAATATTTTACTCTATATGGTATACTTCTGTCTAGTGCTTCAGTATCAGAAAAATGTTGACCAAACAGTTTTCTAAGAAAGAGAAGTGGGAATAACAATTTTCCTGCATGACTTTCAATACATGGAAGTATCTTAAATGGAAGTGGTAATGATTTGGAGGTTTGCAGTGCGTAATAAAATATTTTAAGAACCTTTAACTTTTAAAATTAAATTTAATTAGCTCAGTTGTTACCAGCAGTGTTAGTATCTGTGTGCCAGTTTATTGATCTGAGCACTAGGTTTGAACAGTGTTGGTTTAAGGCAGGGAAGTGCCTACATTTTCCTTACAGATGAGAAAAACAAAAGCTTTGTTTGTACATTTCAATGAGCAATCAGCATCTCCCTCTTAATCTTGAACTGAGAAGTTCAGTGGTCTTTGGAGTAGAGCCTGCAGAGTGGAACACTGCCATCTCACTCACAACCTTTGTCATTTGGGGAGCAGCATGCTGAAAGCTGAGACAAAAATACTATTGCTCTCCTCTTGCTTGTGCAATGAAAGTGTCTCTATGTATCAACACTGTTCTGTTTATAATTGTTTTTTCAAATAATGGAGACTTGAAAAGACCTCATCACAAGGCAGTGTCACTAACTGTGGGGAGAGTTTTTCTGTAAGGCTTGCAATTTCTTTTACAATAGGTGCCTCCTAATTTGATATCATTCTTTTTCCACTGGCACATTCCAAAAAGGAAACACATTTGTTTGGATATAAACAATAAAGAATTGTGTATGGAAAGTGGTATATCCCTATGGACATTTTCTCATAGGACTCTAATTCTGCACCAAATCTCTTATGAATTGTGTCACTGCTCTATTAAGGAGATCACAACAACCTTTAAAACTGAAGTATTGCCGTCTATTGTTAGGTTGTTGTTCCTGTTTTGAACTGTTATACTCTTTTAATACCATAGATGTTTTATTTTCTTTCAACCATTCTTCTCTTTTACTGTCTAAATATTAAAATTGGAAGTGTGTCTTGGCATGGATGTCTGTACGAGTCCCAGTCATGACGCATCTAGTATTTATGAAAACACACTTGTTAATCTGACATTTTAATTCCTCTTCCACCAAGATTTTTAAAATTGTTTTTTTCCCTCTATTCCACCAATTTAGAAAAGTAAATGTTATTATCTATGCTTATTACTTGTAAAGAACCTATTGTAAAGACTCATAAAGAATCATTGTCATCTTCCATCCCTTTTTGCAAGTATTTCAGTTTCTTGCTTCAACTGTTTGTTGCTGTTAACCTTGCTCTTTTTGCAAATGTGTTTTAGACAGTCAAACTTCAACTGAATTTCTCAGCAGGGATTTGCCTGTTCATTTTGGTGGCTTATATTAAATGTGAGACTCCTAATTCTTACTGTTTCTGTTGTTCCTATAGCAACTAGGTAGGGGGAGATGCGGCAGCATCACTTTGCTTCCCAGCTGGTGTTTGTGTTCTAAGCAAAGGTGGAAAGTAAGAGGAAAATAGATTATTAATTAGGATGCAACTGGTTTAAAAGTATACTCCTTGTTGGGTTGTCTCACCCAACTACTACTCTAGAGTAGTTAGTTAATGATTTTGAGCAGGGCTTCTCAGACTTTATTAAAATTTTGTCCTCTTGGCTAGAGACGCAATTTATTGTAAGTATGTGCCAACTTTTGGTCTTTTAGCTGCAGCTTGGTTCTTGATGGTTCCTTCCAGCTAAAATTCTGTTTTCTTCATCTGATAGCTGACAGTAGGATTTGTGTCGGGAACTAGATTGGTGTTTATGACTTATATATAGCCTGAACATAAATTAAGTGTGAGGCTTTCTAATACCTGATTTTTGCAGCTGTCCAGTAGCTGTAGTATACTAGACTGTAGTTTTATTTTTGACTAAGTGGTGATCTTGGAGTAAAATGTTTTGATATTTAAATGCTACATTTTCAGAGATTACTAAGAACTAAGGTAGAGCTAACATGTTCTACCTTTTCCAAGAAGCAGAGGTTGTTTGAATTCTCCTTCAGTAGTACTTTCTCTTACCTCATGATAGAAACCTGCATAGCATAGTTTTCTGAGGATCTCTGATGCCAAATTACTCTCTCTGAAGTAAACCAAAATCTTTCCTCCATACCTGAGCACCTGAAGTTCTGCTGCTCTGCCTTGGTGCCTCTTTTTTAGCTAAGCACTACTGCTCTGTGAGGGTTGTGTTTCTCTCACCATGGTATGTGCATTGTGAAGACTCTGGGAAGAGTTTTACAATATTCAAGCCATTATTATATGAAACAACCACAGAATATTTGACCTATATTTTAAGCTCCTCTTAAGCTGTTTGTTTTTATTAAATAAAAACTCTTGGGCACGGGAACTGGTTATCATATATTGCATCTCAAGAAGATGGGTCCCATCTGGTTTAGCATATTTGCATTGAAAAGCCTTTCCTAGCCAGAGCAGATCTGATTAGCAAGAGGAACTTAGAAAGTGCTGATTAGTAGATAATCAAGTGGTTAATTTGCTCATGTGGGAAATAAGAGGTTGAGATGTAGACTTCTTGTTACTTAAAAAACCAGGTTGGAATCAAGGCTTATCGCCTCTCAGGAAGGTGCCACGATGCAAAGTGTTACTGACACCGTGGGGATCCTGCAGGCATCAGGTTGCCATCCTTGAAATCCCTGCTGTCTTCCCACTGGTGGTGGTGCCTCAGGAGAAGCACTTACTATTTTGCTCAATTAAAGTTTTTAATTGTTTCCCATTTTATTCCTTCCCTGTTTCCCCTGCCTCTGGCTCTCTCAGAGGGGTTCACAAGAGCTAATGAACGTGACATCTGCTAAGTTTATAAATCAGTTTGTTTCTCTGCTGGCGGCCTAAGCAGGGTTCCAATCCTCACTGGATTACATATTAGAACAGATTTAATTTTATTAAGAACAACATATCTTATAAACATTCTGGCTTTAAAAATAATAATAAATGGACAAGTCTCTTGCTTCCATAGACTCTTAACCTAGCGTATCTCCTGTATTCATGGGACCACTAAGTCTCCTAGGGCTTTGGGGAGTCTTTCTGAGGCTGAGGGTGCTGGAGCTATTCTGCCTCTAGAAAAGAAGGCTCATATGGGATCTTATCAATGTGTATAGGTGCCTGATAAGTGTGATTAAAGAACACTGAGCCAGACTCCATGCAGTGCTATCCAGTGGTGGAACAGGAGGCAGTAGATGTAAATATACTGTATTGATAAACGTTTTTTACTGTGAGAGTGGTCAAAACACTGGAATTTTGAGAGAGAGGCTGTGAAGTCTCCATCTGTGGAGAAGTTTAAAACCCAACTTGGCTCAGGCCTGAGCAATCTGCTGTAATTTGTAACCCTGCTTTGAGGCTTGGTTATCTCCAGAGGTCCTTTCCAACCTGAAATATTCTGTGAATGTTGTGGATTATGTGAGCAGATGAAAGAGTTGGGAGCTTTTTATCTGTTAATAAATTGCTGCTTGGAGAATATTATATTGCCAAAAATAAAATACGGCTTTTGTGATTTCTGAAAGTCCTTTCTTCTTAGATTTTAATTTTTATCTTACAAAATCTTCTGAAGTTAGAATGTTTATTTCTTACAACTTAATTCATTTATTAGAAACAACCTAACCTATAAATCAGTGCAGTAATAACATTTTAATCAGCTTGCTTCACTTGACAAGTAAATGTATTTTTATAGTGTTTAAAATCCAATCCTGAATGTAAAAGTCTGTTGAAGTATTTTTGATTCAAAGAATAATTAAGATTTTAAAATCCCTCTAAGATTGAGTCCAACCGTTAACCTCTCACCACCATGTGTAGAACTAAACCATACCCTCAAGTACCAAATCCTCGGTTTTTTTAACAATTCCAGGGATGGTGATTCTAAGTTTCTTGGGCGGCCTGTTCCGATGCCTGCAGCTACAGCTTTCCAGCCACTTTTCCCCAGCCTGCAGCACTGCATGGGATTGTTGTGACCCAAGGGCACGAGACAACACTTTGCCTGCAACCTCATACTGTTGGCTTTAGTGCATCAATTCAGCAAACTCACCATACTCAACTCTGAATCAAAGTTGCTAGGCAAAAGTTTAGGAAGAATTTAATCAAGAAAACTGAAGTTTTGCTCCCTTGGTTAGGACAATTGTATCCATTTGATTTCTAACAGGTAAAATGTAGTGTGAACTTGCATGCATCTCTTGCTGCCTGGTTACTGAATACGCAGAAAGTGATTGTTCTGTTCTCTGGAATATTCAATTCAGGGTAATACATAAATGTACAACCAGAGTTCTACAATTGCCTCGAGGTGTTGATTTTATTGTCATTAAATATTAGCTAAGAGCAAGTATCTTCTTTCCTAGATTTGCTGGTGTTTGCTCAAGGTCAGTTGAAATGGCTTGTGTTTTCCAAGAAGGGAGTGCATTTTGCCCCTTAAATGGTCCCAATATATGTTGGAGAATTAAAAGTCAGCGATGGTGTTGAGAATTACAGATTAAAAAAGGAAGAATAAAAGAGGCATCTGGAAAGAGAGGCAGTGGTTGGAGCCAGGGAAGAAACAATGGGTGTGGGGTGGGAAGAACAGCTTCCTGGAGGAAGGAGAAAGAAGAGGTGAAGTAGGGTGCTTTTTATTGTTTGTTTGTTTGCTTTTTCAAAAAAAGCTAAAGATGTGTAGTTTTGAATCAAATGAGTAACTCTAGTTTGAGTGTCTCATTTCAGGTAAATAGTGACAAGGAACTGAGAATTTAAGTGAGATTCCCTCATTGGTTTTCTGGACATCTCTTTCAGATTCTTGAATAAATCCTTCTTGAGCAGACCCTTCTGCAGGCATTAAGGATTTAAATATAATTATTGTTTGGATGAACATTCAAAAAATTCTGCTTTGAAGCTTTGTTATGCATCTCTTCATTCAAATCCCTTAATGTTTTCAATCTTGTTTACTTTTTACAGCTGTTAACACAATAGGGCAAAAGCTTCCAAGGAATGACTGTTGATGTCTGAGGGAACCTAGATGCTAATTGCAGAACAATTGCTGTGATGTCATGTGCAGATTTTATGTGGTGTTCACAAACAGCTGGTTGCAAACCAATAGATTGCAAAAAATGCATATAAAGGTTTTGTTCTACTTGTAAAGCTGCTGTCTGCACTGTCAAAAGCTTTTGGGAGTAGCTGTGTGTGAATACCCCTGCTTCAAGAGAATTCTCATAGCATGAAATCAAATTTGTTGAAAAAAGTGCTATTGCCCATGTGATTTTTATAATTCGTACACTAAAAACAAACACAGCTCTAAAAACGTAGTTATATAGGATGAAAACAGAAATGGCTCTCAACTATGCATTTGTATACCAAGATTTGGCATCACTTTAAATAAGTTATACCAACAAAAGTGGTTCCTGCCAGATTATTAATGTGTAGCATAAAAATTAGCCGAATATAAAACCTTCCTTCTCTCCAGTGAATATGATTATTCTAGTAACAATAGAAATGCACATTTAGTTAAAGATGGCATTTCTTATTGTGAAATGTCAAAGTATATTTCTGTTTTCTAATTGTGAAATTGGTAACTAGAGAGAAAAACTAAATGTCAGCAACATAAAGGAATGGTAATTTTAGATTTCTAAGGCTATTTGTAGACATGATTTAGTTATAAAATAAATGTATGCAATTTTATTAATCTCAAAAGTAATCATCAAAGGCTGATCAGCTTAAAATTCTGCTTTTGTTTTCCAGAAACCAGCAAACATTCTGGTAATGGGGGAAGGTCCTGAAAGAGGAAGAGTCAAAATAGGTAAACTTTTTGAGAAAATTTTATTGTGCAGCTGAGAAATTACTATAATAAAAAAATGCATCTTCTGTCTAAGATAGAAACAGATCTTCAGTATTCTTTGAGTGTATGGATCTACAGCCTCTAGTTCAATTTTAAATCTCATTCACTGAGTATACAGATTTAAGAAATTCCAAATATGTAATTAGGCATTTCCAAACTTGCCAAGGATATTGGATGAGACATAAAAGTATCTGTATGAAACAAAAAAGTTATAAGCACAGAGAACAGTGGCAATAGCCAGGTTTCTCTTGCGTTCTACTATGATTAGTTAGCATAAGTTAACGTTGTTACTTATTAATTGTGTTTGGTTTTTAATTTTTATATAAATAACATTACTGCACATATTTGTAGAAATCAAAAGGTTTGTTATGCAAAAGTTATTTGGTGTCAAGGTGAGTAACACATGTAGCTGTGTTGGTCTTTATCCAAAATCTAATTGCCTTCTCAGTTTTAGTGATGTGGATATTACCTATTTTAAATAAATCTTGTGGTAATACTGAAGTTTGTGTGAAAGAAAACTTTTTGATTTGAATTGGGTTTAAAATGTGTGGGTTTGACAGTACACCAAATTTTGTGCTTTCCCTCTAGCATTTCTTACGGTTACTTACGAGACTCATTCTAAGGAGAACTTCTGAGTTCTATAGAATGAATGCTTAGTTTTAAAATACACCTCTGTAACAGTGCATGCTGACTGACTCTGGAGCTCAGTCCTCCAAATCATCTCAGAGGCATGCCTTGAAAAACAGTGCAAAACAATCTACACTGCAGTCATTTTAATTTTGCACTTTGGGTAAATATATAGCAGTCACAAGGACTCACAGTTTTGTAAGCATGTATAAAAGTAAAGGAGAAAATGTACATTAGAGACCTACTACTGTTGACTTCAGTTAACCAAGTTTCTGTTACAGTTTTAAGAAATGAACAGGCATTTGTATTATGTAAAGTTTTACAATAGCACAACACATCAGATGTTGTCCTTCATAGTTTTAGAAATGAATTAAATGGAATTTAGCCTTAGAAAAATTTGGTCCAGTATTATTGTAAGTAGTATTTATTTTGTTAGAAACTTTGACTTGTAATATTTAATGTTTTTGAGCTGTTGTTGTAATTGTTTTTGACAATACTGTTGAATTTTGATTTATTTGTATTAAAATGTAAATACTCTTCCCATTTTTTTTCTCCCCATTCTCCAGCTGATATGGGTTTTGCAAGATTGTTTAACTCGCCTCTGAAGCCATTGGCAGACTTGGATCCGGTTGTGGTGACATTCTGGTACAGAGCTCCAGAGCTGTTACTTGGGGCCAGACACTACACAAAGGCCATTGGTGAGTTGTCCTGTAAGAAAGATGTTTGCCTGCAAGTTCTCTTAAGGATAGTAGCCCTATAATAGATAGTATGCTCAGCTGGCCAGCTAGTTTTGGGATTTTGTCACTGAAGCAGTAGCAGATGATCCCATCCATGAAGGGTTAATCAAGATTAAAACTTTTTGAGGACTGTGCTTTTGTATTTTGATATAACCTAGACATTTTAAATATCTATTTTGTTTTGGTTTTAAAACAGTAATATCCTTTGAATTGGTTTATATGTTTTCTTAATATTGCCTTAGAGATCTTGTAATGTTGTAAACCTTTAAAAGGGAAAGAGCTGTGACATTCTTGTAGGATGTTACATGTCCAGATGCTTCTATGAAATGTGTGTCTTGAGAAGCAGAAGGCTGGACTCCTGTGCTGTGCATAATGTGCAAATCATTTCCTCCTGATGACTTACGAAGCTCCATGTTCAGGAAATGCTGGTAGCCAGGCTCTTTCTGCCATAGTAAGTTCCAGAAACACAGTCAGCCTTGGTGCCCAGCTGTCTGGAGAATTAAAGCATTGAGGTGTATGGGAGGCATGATTGGCTTATATATTGAAGTGCAAAGGAAACAGTGACCCTGTTTTAATAGTGTTAAATCATTCCTATGAGTACAGAGGTGGCTTTCTTGGCAGGCATTTTTCTGTTGCAGAAGTTTTTGGAGATGCTCTTTGGGCCTTTGTTCAGAGAGTTACAAAATACTGTGTTGTACTGGCATCTCAGTTTGAGTGTTGTCTTGGGTGGATCAACACTTTTAAGGCTCATGGTGTGGTTTTTTAAAAGTATTTCCTGTTTATTCAACTACCATATACAGCAAAAGGTTTGGAGAATGAATGAACTGACACCTAACTTTTTGATGTAGACTTGTGCTTCCCATTTCTTTATTGCTTTTCCTGTTCCATTTGGAATTCTCCTATGCAGAAATTTATTTGTGTACTCTAGGAAAACTCTGCAGCAAAAGCTGAAGTATCAGAACTGAGGAAAATCTGATCCATTTCAAAACCAAAAACTTGGTCCAAAGAAAAATACTAACTGCAGACAGTTTCAGTCAGGTCAAAAGGGACCCTAGGATGTTTCTTGTTCATGCTCCTATTCAAAAAAGTGCCTACTATGAATTCTGCCTGGTCTGTTGAGGGATTTGTCCAGCTACATCTTGAAAACCTCTAAGAACAAAGATTTCACGCCCTCTCTGGTTAACTTGTTCCACTGCAAAATCATCCTTGTAGCAAAGAAATTTTTTTATACTTAGTTACAACTTTTGTTTTGGTTTATGCCGATAATCTCTTGCTCTTCTGTTGTATGCCATTGTAAGGCCCTAGCTCCATCATCATGGTCACCTCTGTGTAGGTTCTGGGGGGGCTGCTCATAGATTCCTCTTCAGTCTGAACAAGCCCATGTGCCTCATTATCTTCTCCTGGAGTAGATTCTCCAGCTTCTAACAATGCTGGTTACCTCTGCTTCTTGCCTTTGTTACTCCACTCTTCCATGGTTGTTACAGCCAAGGCTGCCATTGATTATCATATCCCCAAGCAGGTTCTTTCTTCTTCTTCGACAGCAGATCTGAGGGATGACACGTATAGTTTACCCCTAAGTCCACTAGAAATCTTTTCAGCATCCCTGAAGTGACCCTGCTTATGTTCTGTTTGTTCTCCATGATGCCCCATGGTCTGTTCACCTCCTCTCACAGCTCTTTTTGCTGGTGTCCCAGTGCCGTAACCAGAGTGTCTTTCCCAGTGTCACCCTGCAGACTGTCTCCTGCATGGCAGCACCCTCCCTCTGGATCTCTACCTCACCTGAAACAGAGGCATCCCAGGGGATCTGCTCCAGTGGGAGCTGGGGATGGAGCCTTGTAATGCCCCTGTCCCTTGCATGGTTCTGGCACAATCCCATAGTGGCAGGAGCAGACTCTTATGGCCTGCTTTGCATCTCTCACTATGCAGAATGGGCTGCTGACTACTAAATCTGTGTTTGCTGGAGTGTTTTAAAAAAAATACCAACAGGATTGCCTCAAATCAGATGCTACAAATCAGATGCTTAAATTGCCCTTTGTTCATAGCGGAGAACACTGATGTGAATGGACCAGATTACTGAGTGACCTGCATGTGTGGTACAGGGAAGTTACCTCAACTGACAGCTACCTGGTTTTGATAGATGGCTTATTGTTTGGAGATTTGGGTGAGTGATATGTATCACTATCTCAAAGTATCTCTTTGAAGGGTGAATTAGTATAATACTGTTGTTTGTTTAATTATGTCATAAATAACTTGGTTCTTGCCCTGAGGGATCTCTAGTCTATACTAAAACACAGGCAAGAAGTTCCTATGAAACGTCAGGGGACGATGGTACTTTGGTGAGATCTGGTTTTGCTAGTAGTTTATTATTTCTGAGGCCTTTATTTCTTTTATCACACTAGTGAGTCACCCAGGAGGGGTGTGAATGGTTACATAGTACCTGGCATGTAGTGTGAGTGCTGAGGGCACTCAAAACTGTTTGGGCAGCAAAATAAAAAATACAGAAATGAAAACAAGGAGAATTGCAAGTTGAGATTTGTAGGCTGACTGAAGGGTTAGAGAACATGTGATTGAAGAGAAAAGAAAAAAGGTGCATGGAGCTGATCTATGTAAACGCAGCTTTAAGGCAAAGAGAAGTAACAAAATGACAGTAGTGATGATGTTCATGCAGTTTATTGAGTCCAGACTTGTGTTTTGCTTCTAGCACTATGTGCACTTTAAAAAAGGCTGTTTTCATGAGCTAAGCATGCTAGTGAGAGTTTAATTCAAACGCTAATATTTTTGGCAAAAGATGCAACTCTTAAAACTTTATCATAAGTCTCTGTGCAAGAAATACAATTTTAATATCTCTTAATATTACATAATTTTCAGGAAGTCTAAAGTGTTGCTTTTAGTTAGAACTCAGAAATTAAGTAAGATTCTCATTTAAATGCTCTTAAGTTGGAAACAATAATTTTGAAGAAAACTGATTAGATACAGCAGATTATGGAGAAGAAAAAGACTATTTAGTGTAGCTACTTGTTTTCCATAGCCATTTTCCCATGTCTTTTGGATAATACATAACTTTTATTGATTAGTAAATACAATTACAATAAGGCTAAAAGCAGAGTTTTCTCTTTCAATTTTGTCATAGTGAGAAATATTTTTGTTTGAATTTACTAGGAAATCATTGCCATTACTTCTCTTCTGCAATATCCTAACATTGGCCAAGAGTTGCTATATGATTCAGATGTTTGCTTAGGTTTTTACAGACTTCATCTTGATTTTACTTAATTTAATTTTATTTTTTTTTTGTATTCTACAAGTAATGCTCTCTTTCTTACCTTTGTTTCACATATAATTTAATTATTAGCAGTGTATTCAAAATATCCTGGACACTGTCTACTATAATGTCCAATTTGGTTTTATTCTTGTAATAAAGCCTTTAGGTGTGCTTGCTTGCATGTAAATAATTCTCATACAAGATCAAAGACTGAAATTAGAATTTGACTTTTGACTTGTTCAGGATTTTTGTCTTTGATTTCTGTACCTGATCTTAGTTGCATTTTAGGGGTTTAACTTTGAGGGAAATTTGAAGTAAATACAATCTGTTTAGAAAGTGCTATATATTACACAAAACAATACATAATTATATTTTATTATTTTAGGTGTTACTTTTCAGTGATATTTGTCCTTTATTTAGTTTGTCTCTTCCTAATAAGTAAATATTCTACTTTTAATTTATTTCCTTGCAGAACAGATAGTTGTTCATCCTATATATAACATCATGTTTTAAAGAGATGTAGAAATCAGGAGAATATTGTTGCTGAAAAGCAGAAATCACTTTTGCTTTCTCCATGTTAAAAGGATAATAAAAAGCCCATGTTAGGGTTTCATGGAGAGTAATATTTTATTTCCTGAATTGTGAATATTTGTAATGTAAGCCCTACTTGTTAAAAGAAGTTTCACATGTAATATCTTTTACCATAGTTACAAGTAACTAATTTACCAGATGAATGCAAATTGGGAAAATGGTGTAGAAACCAAAGTTCATTCTCTATTCCATTACCTCAGTATGAATTTGTACTAAATTCATTATTGCCTTTGAAGGTTTCCTGCATTTTCAGCATCAAAATTCAGAAGCAGAATATGTTTCTCTGTGTTCATCAGGTCTTAATACTTTAGCAAAGATGTAAAACCTGCAAGTAAAAGTAACTTGAACAAGCTTCAGGTGAAACCAAGTAGCTGCAAAAATGTAAATTGCTTGCGATCATAAAAACTTTTATAAAATTACTGAACAACTAGAAAGTCCAGGACAACAGAAAATGCCTTTATGCTCAAAATACTTAAGAAACAAGGTTGAAGTTAGTGGCAAGGTACAGTGCTCCTTTCATGTATGAGCAGAGACTTCTGCAGTTTAATTTTAAAGAAACTAAAGGAAATGACTGTGGTAAAATGAAAGAAAAGTTAAGCTGACTTTGAGCTTGAAAGGAGACATTAATCAGAGTGTGTTTTTTCACTCTGGGAACATCAGATTAGAAAAGAATGTTTTAGTAGGTGAAACAAATAGTAAAAACTCTTTCATCATTGGTTTTTAAGAAAGCATGTGGCAGTCTCCAATATGATTCATTCTGGGGCATCTTGTAGCATATCAAGGTAATAACATAATTATGACTTGTTTTTATCAAGCTGGAGCTTGTATAGTTATCAGTGCTATCAAACAAGCTTGTTATCTTACCTCTCTTTACCACTTGCCTTAATTAAAGCAATAGCTTTATGTTTGATAAATGGCAGATGACTTATAGTATTTTAGATGGTTTGGATTTTATTCACAAAAGAATTCTTTAAAGTTCAGCCACCCATTAAGCAAGGCTAAAACACTGTCCTGAACGAAAAAAAAGATGGGCTTGTTTATAGTGAAAAAATAAATCTG
Organism: Taeniopygia guttata; assembly: GCF_048771995.1. Classification (NCBI taxonomy): domain Eukaryota; kingdom Metazoa; phylum Chordata; class Aves; order Passeriformes; family Estrildidae; genus Taeniopygia; species Taeniopygia guttata. The sequence continues at coordinate 47,093,917 of NC_133027.1, read as the reverse complement.
GAAACCTGAGAAATCTCCATTTCTTAGGTACCTTTTTGCACTTGTCTACATTATAGGTCAGCAGAAATGTCAGAAATGGCTCTGTGGCAACTGCATTTACCATCCCAAATGAGGCTTAGACATAGAGAAACTGTAATTCAAAGCCTTGGTAGTGCACTCTCACTTCATTCTATTTCCAGAGTACCATGCAGTTATGAAAGCTGGAAATGTGTGAAAGGTATAAGCAGATATCAAAATGCCTTTGAAAACAAATGTCACAGGAAAATATTTGGTGAATCAGAAGGAATGAATTTATAACAAATGCTGAGGGTTTCAACAATTCCATTTGACCTCATGCAGGAATAAAAGAGAGGGAAATATCTGGGGTATATTATGTAGGATTTGGGATGGAAATATGTGCATATGTGTTCCATATTGCCTATGCAGTGAGTCCCACACATTCCGAGTGCATCAGATGTCCCTACCGTGCATGCACAGATTGTTGGCATGCTGGCCAGCCTGTGGGGCCTCTGGAAATCTTGGACTGATGCCCGAAGCTCTTTTGGTCTCATGTTCTGGGAGGATTGGAAGGAAAAAAAATAAGACCTATCTGGAAAATCTGGTAAACCAGAAATTACAGGTGGGATCAGCCAGAAGATTGAAAGCTCTTCAGGAAAAATATACAGAGGAGGTTCCCACCTGTGGAGCTGCGGGAGCAGGGGGACTACTTTTAAGCCTCCATGAGAAATAATTAAGAAGAACAAATCCATGGTTAGTCTGCATTTGTTGCTGTATAGGAATCCACATTCTTGTTTGTGAGAGGTTGTGATTTGAAGAAGGGGTTGTGGAAAAACTAGAAAAATAAACTAAATTAGAGAGGTTTGGAAAATATTCATTTATGCACGCTGAATAGAAACTCTCAGGCTGCACTGAGAAGGGAGCCTTGTTCATGCCCTGGGAAATGTTAAACAACATGAGGGGTAATTGGATTCAGATGATGGTAAACTTGTTTTGGCATGTGGTAAACTTTCTTAATTTTTATTATCAAAGTTGTTCTTATGCTTTTTCTGAGAGGCAAAATATTTTAACAGCAAGGATTAATTGTTGCACTCTTATCTAGTTATTGCAGGTACTGGATGATTTACTGCTGTTTTTTCTTCTTGCTCTCTAAAATAGCAAAATATGTCTAAAATACTATACAAGCTTCTTTTATTAAAAAATAGAAAGCATTTTTTACTACAATAATCTAAGAAAGGTAAAGTTATATAAAGGATTATTAGATCACCTAATTAGAACATTTTAAAGCTATATTAGTATTTGGGAAGCTTGGGATGCTGACAGCAACTCATGGAATATTGTCTGCAGGATTGTTGCACACTTTGACACATTATTAACTGTTTTGTGCTCTAGTTCCTTCCTTTTTCTAAATCCTCTATTACTCTTGCTTCTCAAATATGTTAAGTCTAGAAATCAGCTTGTGGTCATTGTCAACTCTGAAGAGTCTGAGAGGTGTGTAGTAGTTTAATAGTCAGAAGAATGAGAATGGTGCTGTGGGTCTGGCCTGTCCCTGCTGGTACAAAACCAATAGACATACTGTAATGTCAGGCAGACTAAGTTTCGTTTCTTAGGACAGTGAGCTGGGTCTCAAAAAACTTGGCTTTAAATACTGATTCAGTCCCAAGGGTTGTATGTAGTTGGCCACATTTAATTTATTCCATCCCAAGTGTTGTTTCATTATCTATAAATTGAGGACAGTACTTAATGGTATTGTCCTGAAGACAAAGTCAGTTAAGGATAATAGTGAACTCCAGTACAAGTATGCTGTAAATCATTTTTCTTAACTCAATGAATGGATTATTTGTCTGAGAAACTGAGATGTCTCTTGGCAATTAACTTGAGAAATTTACACATTCTGGACATTAAAAAAAGCAAAAAGGAAAGAAAAGGAAAACAAAACCACTAAATCTTGAACACAACTACAATCTGCTAATTGTCCTGATTTGGATTGCTTGGTAAATTAACCTGTAAACTTCCACATGTGGTCACCCACTACTTTTTCTATTCTTACGACACTCTCCCCTTGCAGCACTTATGAAGGGACGTACTGGATGCTTTTGCCATTTTGTTTAGTATTTTGACAGATTTGCTGCTGCATGATGATTACTAAGACTTAACTCTATATGGCTTATTTTAGAGCAGAAAAAATAATATAAAAATACTCAGAAGGCATAATATCCTCTATAGCAATACCTCTGAGATAAAAACCCATTTTTGAGCAAGAGGTACCTTTAAAACTCTGTCTGCGCTTAGTCCCGTGTGCATCAAGAATCATTAATGATTTGTGGGCCAAAAAGCCTCTATACTGGTCGTAATTTTAGTTCCATGTCTTTTTTCCTTTTAACTCTTTTTCCTCCAAGTATTAGCTTTGTGTTTTTCCAAACTGTTAATAGCCATGAGGACTCACATGGGCAAGCTTTTTCTTCCCTAGTATCTCACTGACTTTGCCCTTTACCAGACAGATAGATGAGTTTTGCAGCTGCATGTTGATTCTTTAATCTTCCTGAGCAACATATGCCATGAACTCAGTTAAAAAAAAAAGATTTAGATTTTTTTTTAAAAGAAAGATTACTTAGGGAAGTAAGACAGGAATTTTTCTCATGAAAGTTGGTTCCATAAACATGTTACTCTCAGTGTATTGTGCAGTAATGAGTAGCTTTTAATGTGCACTTTTTGCTACCAAATCTGAAAAGTTGGCTCCTAAAAGTTGATTTTGGCTGAAAACCAAGTGCCTACTCTCCTAACAAGATGCATACTTCTGGTGCAGAGGAGTTGTTTTAGCTGATCCTTCAGTTTGATCATCAAGCATAATTACTTCAGCAATTATCAACTGAAACTTTCAACATAACAGCACTGATTGAGTAGAACGACTGGTTTTCAGAACAGGTGTGATTGCTTCATAAGTTGACTTCTTGTCAATAACTGTGATTGACAGCAGAATTACTCTTCACACCAGTTTGTTTCATGTATTATCCAGTGGAGTTGCTTATAATTATGTCGGAGTTATTGTCAGTGCCCTACTGGAAATAGTTGTAAGGCTGAAAACCTTAGTAACAGACATGTTAAGATATTTTAAAGTAAAACACTCTGTTTGGAAGGACAAAAAAGCTTCTCCAGTGGTAGTGTTTGGGAGGCAAGGTTTCTTCATGCGCATTTCTCTGCACTGACTGAAATAAAGTAGGCATCAAAAGCTTTGATATCTTCTAGAAAAGGCTGTCATGTCTTTTGAATTGGAACAGTCCAAGAAAGTATTTTTTACAAACGTTCCTTGTTATAATTCAATCTACCAGATAGCGCAGGTTTTGCTCACCTTATGTTAGCTCTGAAGTTTCTGACGTGTTGGATCTATGAAAAAGTTGTAATAGTTAAAGACACAAGCCAAGTGAGAGCACACAACAGATAAAAAACTCACTGTTCCTCTTTAGATAGCATGGAGTTAACCTGCAAAGAGTTCCACTGTCTGCAAAATAAGCTGTTTTATTAAAATATTTTGCATTTAATTAGAAAAAAGTATATTTCCCTTTCAAAGAATATGTACTGCTTTCTTATTTGCTATTGTCAGTAATTTTTTCCACATGATTTTATGAAATGCAGAGCTGTGCCTATTTCCTGAAAAGTTCTGTAAATACTGTTTTACCTAACAGTGTCTAATCTTGCCTTTTGTTAGTTCTGTCATCATTATAGGAGGAATAGTAACAATTTCTGTATTAGACCTGCCTAATACTTTGCAGTATAAGAGAGATTCATGACCTTTGCAATAAGTTTTCATACTTCTTTACTTGCTACAGTTTGATATTTGGTAGCAGGAAGTAGCCCTGAAGCTACAAAGGTGCCTTTTATCACCCCTTACATTCCTTTTGAAGAGACTTTTGAAGAGTTGTCAATGAAAAGCCATTTTTCTTTTTTCCCTTGTTTCCACGAAGCTTGCCAGGGTACTTCTTGGACCCTTGGAGATATAAGCATGGCTGTTGCTGAACCAAAAGTAGCAGTATGTTTTTTACTAAGTCTTGGAGGTGATGGAGTTGTCATAATGCTCCTCTGCCATCTCCAACTATCTAAAGATTTAGGATTAGGGAAGACGCGAGACTGTAACACCCTTTCCATACCAGAAGTAAATGCTTGTCCCACTGACTTAATTCATTGTCCTGAAATGACACCAGCTGAGGCTGTAGCAACCCCAGATTCTGGAGGAGCTGAGAGGAGAAGAAGATGGAACTGTCACTCTATTCTGCATTCATGCAATAATCACTCTATGCTCCTGAGGAAGTGAGCTGCTCTAGTGCTAGCTAATATAGTAGATCACCTGGTTTATGCAGTAGTAGTCTTGGAGACACAAGTGAGGAGTTAAAGAACTGCTGATGACAGTGTGGTATGTAGGATTCATGGGTTGAGGCGGGATAGGAGTCTTGAGAAGACAGTCACTGAAAATCCTTGCAAAAGCAATATAATGTTGGTGAAGGTTTAATTGATGGAAAAAGTCAAATTCTTGTGCTCTGGGGTTACAGCTGTTGGTAGGGTATCAGTCTTGATGATTCCTGTCTTCAGGAATCTGCACATTTTAAATACAAGGTTTCATATAGAACCATAAACCTGGAATTTCCAAATTATTGGATGTGAAGTTCTGAAAATCAAGGATTAAGTTCTTTTACAGGATTTTGCTGTTTGAAATAATATTTTTGCTGCATGAAAAGACTACTTAGGGCCTCTGGATTTGTTGCCACTCCCTGTATTAAATCTATTGTACCTGTGTTGTCAAGCTTAGCACAGTAATTTTAGTGTAATGTTGCAAGCTAGATAATGTATCTAATGTATAGCAGAAGTCTGAAATAATATAATCCAGGATCTTCATTTAATGATATACTGAGGAATAGAAATTCAGGTGGGAAAAGAAAGTATTTTGACAGCCTTGAATACCTCTGTTAAGAGAGAATGTTGAAAGCCTGGCCCATTAAAGCATTGCAGAAAATAACAATTTATTTAAATGAATTCAGAATTCTAGTCAAGATTCTTAAAAATTTTTAGAGTTGTATTAATTGAAATTAATTAAATTGTTAGTGCAAACATAAGAAGAAGGCAGCTTAGTTTAAAATGCTAGGATGAAGGCATAGAGGTAAAATGAAAAGGATGGTGCATTTCATTATTAATTCAAGTTAGTATGGTTTTGCAGTTAAAAGTTTTGAATTATCTTGACATTACATCATAGCACAGAAGATGATGCACTTTTGAAATAAAACATTCTTCTTAGATACATGGTTGGCTGGCTCTGAACATCCCTTGTATTAGTGGGAGGTGTTGTTTCTGTCTGCAGCACAGTCATCTTTGTGTCTTTACAGTGTAAGTTATTCTTTAGTCAAGGTCTGTTGAGATGCTGTTTGTTAAAAATTGGTCAACATTTCCTAACATCATGGCGAAAGCAAATTTCTGACTCTTAACCCACTGACACCATTTTTTGCTTCCCTTTGAAAAACCTGTCACATGAAAATGTTTGACCCCCATTTTCACTTCTTAATAGAAAGTGTCAAATTTAAAAGGCTAGTAACCACTTCCTCAACCTTCTCTTTTGCTGACTAAAGTCTAAATGAAATACATAAAAACTTAATGTATTAATGGGAAGGTCTTTCCCTTGTCTATATGTATTATAACAGAACATATGTAACAGGCATGTTCTGTTCACCTTACCAGACCAAAGAAATCCCTCTTTAAGGATATATTATTTTCTTAAATCTAATTTCTAATGCTAAAACCAGCATAAAAATAATAAACTCTTTTTCAATACTATCTCTGTGCTCCTAGAGTCTTGTGTATAAAGATTCCAGGTCCGTCTAGAATGTGCTCAGCAAGAGATGGAGTATTTTTTTAATAGAGGTTATATCTTTTTATTAAACCAATTGATGGCTATTTGAAAAACTTAGACACATTTGCCTGTACAACCCCATTTAAAGTTTTCAGTCCATTGGTGTGTTTGTTGTCCTTGCCTTGACTTGAAAGTTTTGGAGGATCTTAAATAAACGCTGTAGCTCTTACAGGTGGCCTGAAAAGCCCTGTATGGGCTAAGGGCTTGCTAACTAGCTCTTGGGTAGCCTGGTTGTTGCATTAGCCCTTGGCATGTGCAGGGAGGCTGTATTCTGCTGTCTGTCCTGCTCTTCACTGTCTTTACCAGCATTCACATGTGTCCAAGAGAGTAGACCTTGTGTTCAAAATGTTCAAAACAACAACAGGAAAAAAGCATTTTGGTCAAGTACTGATGCTATTATGCTAAACCTCACTGATAAATTCCTCAGATTCATTGCACCTAAATAGATGTTTTCCAAGTCTTTACTTGCTTTCTTTAAGAGAATTTTATTGAAGAATTCTATGAGACTAAGAGAGTAGTTTATTTATTTCTTTTCTTGGATATAGTTAAGAATTATGATGTATTTAATCTTGGATTCTGTCCTGTGTTCAGTGAAAACTTTTGCTTAATATGCATGGGAAAAGATGTGTCCTTTTATGAGTCAAGGCTATTGCTTAATAAATTGTCTTATTGTCTTAAGTGGTCATACTATTCTTAAAGAATATTTTGAAGATACTGGAAAGAATACAGAAATGAGATTATTGTTCCACAGAAATGAAAGAATACACAAGCATTTGTCTGCTTAATCAGCTCTATCATTGAAAGAGCATCCCTTTGTTCTTGCTTCTTGGCTACAGTGCTCAAGTAGAGCAGGACATGCAGGATTTTCTCAGCTGACCTATAAAGCTATTAGAGTCCCAGATTTTAAAACTGGGACATAGGCAGCCATACAAATATTTTAATAATCTGTGCACGCAGGCATTTATATAGGTAGTCTGTTTACCAATCACAATTGTCCATCCATAAAAGGCTGGGGTTTATTTCTTTTCATAAAATTATATAGTACTTGAGAAGTTTTGTCATAGTGGAAGGATATTTCAGTGGAGAACATGTTTGAATGGAACCTGAGGAAGTCGCATGGGTAAGAGTCACTCCTACCCCTCTTTTCAGAGCCTGGGAGCAAAATTGGTTTGCACTGGGGTCCAGTGTAAACCTGGGGAAAGTGAGGACTCTGCAAGTCTTGGGGGTGGAGGAGAACATCAACAAAACAACACAGCCCAACAGACAGTAAAAACCTTTCACCATGGATCAGTCCTGAAGCCGAGTGACAGTAGGAGAGACTGTAGGAAACAGAACCATCTTTACAGGAATGTTTGTGTTACTCTGATAAACTTATTTGCATCCTGCCAAGACATCAAGATGGGAAAACATTTCCTCCCAAGATGGGAAAATATTAGTACCCAGTTCAAATCTGTAGGACCTTTGTTGTCCCAGTTTTCAGTGGGTCTGGGACATAAAAAATGGATGCCTTCAGGAGTTTTAGCTTTGGCTCAGGAGCAATGAGGCCACTCACTGTCTTGATCATTAGTAGAGGGGAGAGGAGAGAATTAATTGTTGGATAATTTTTGCCACTCATTTTGGTACTTGCTTTTAAAAAAAGTTTTTAATTAAATTTAAAATTTGCATTATAAGAAACTCCTTTAGCGAGGCAGATGATGTGCATTAGAATAATAATACACTGTACTTGAAAAATACTACTTGTGTGTTTTAAGGTTTGCTCTGTCAGTGCCCACTGCTGAGGAGTAGTAGGTGTTTACTTGGAATATATTTGAAGTAGATATAATTATTTTTTAAGTTTCATAAATGGAAAACCTTAAATGGAACACTAGACAAGGACTTTTCCCCCATCATTAGACCTAAAATTTGTATTTGGTTGGCTACTGTGAACAGTGAGGAGATAAATACTATTAAGATTGCTTGTATCTATGAAGTGTTTAAACTTAGCAGAATTTAATGAAGCATTCCTGCTAGAAAAAGTGCCACATGTGGTACGTTATTATTGCAAATTATGAATGTTTTTAGAAGAAGCAAACAAAATAACTAACTAATCTTGGCAGAAAGTCATTCAATGTGAATGGTATCAACATATGCCAAGGATGTGTTCAAGATCAGGTTACATCAAATGTTCATGAAGAAAAGAGCCTGACCTGCATGAGCTGCATGACTGCAAGGCCTTTTCTATATATTTAATCTTTTCTTACATAAATTAAAGCTTCAGGTTTTCTGTACCAAGTATTTTGGGTTACTTTATATTACTTCTTTGGAGATGAAGAATATCTGGCAAGAAACAAAGGGTTGAACCCCAGCATGTGAACTCCTAGAGACTATAACAATTGATCAAAGTTAAAGTAGTCTTATGTTTGACTTGCCCAATAATGCCATCCCACAGAAAATTATAACACCATCTTGGGATTTTCCAATGTTTATATAGATGTAATATCCAGTTGGTACAATGTTTGTCTTTCTGAATTCTCAGAGGGTTTAAAATGCACTCTCTGTACACTGTATAGTGGCTTTTCTCTCACACAGTACAGTTGATGAAGGAAAAACTATTTTGAAGTTTGCTGTTTCACATCAGGGAGGTTCCCAGTTCCATTTTGCTGTCAGGGAGAATACTGGATTACTAGATTTTACCTTTTCTTCATTAAAAGGATAAGGTCAGTCTGGATAGAACACTTATGAATGTAATAATGAGTAGTGGCCTGGCCTCTCCCTCACAATGTGATAAACAATGAACACTGTATAAAGCCACGAAAACTAAGAGAGCTGCATTTCTTTGGGCCTCTAGATAAGCCATCTCCAAAAGGATTTGCTATCATATGAAAATGAGTGAATAGATACTGTTAAATGAAGATTCCATTCTTCAATTAATAAATAATTTCCATTCTGGAGTAGATAATTTATGCCTACTACCCAGGCAGCAGTTGTGATTAATATGCTGCATTAGTTGCTTGAGTAGATAAAATCTCAACAGCTAAAGAGCTTGTTTTCATGCAGATAAGGCTAATAGGAAAATCAAAGGAAGATAAAACCTCGAGAATGTGATGTAACACACAGAGCAAGTTACACCCTGTCAAAACTGTAAAGTCTGAATGAAATGTTATCAGATTTTTCTGTAAGGGAGGTTGGAAGAAAGGATTATATATTGGGACACCTCAAGCTCCACACCTGTAACATGATAGAAATAGAGCTGGTAAATAGAATGTGATGGTAAATAGAATGTAATGGCTCATTTCTTTATTTCCTACATAAGGAGAGCAGTACTTTTTCTTAAGGACACCCTTTGTCTTGTAGGCAGCATGGGCCAAACACCACCATTGAAAGCAAGTGAAGTTTGGAGTCTCAGAATAATTGCAACAACCAAGAGACTTTTCTTGGTGTTTCCTTTACTCTGAATACAGTAAACTAAACTCTGGTTAAATAATTTTTTTATCTTTTAGACTCATACATTACAGTTAAATTTCTTTTTGTATTTATTCTGTTAAATTAGAAAAAATAAAAAAGTTTTCCTAGGGTCATCCAATTTAACTTTAATTACTACACAAATCTCCACACTCTTGTATTCAGCAGACTATGCTTATTATTAATCTGATCTCAACACCTTTTCCAAAGTTGTTTCCCCCAGTATCCCAGACACATATTTATCAGTATAGCAAATCCTTAAAACCAATTTTTTGGGGGTTTTTGTTTGTTTGTTTGTTTGTTTTTTGTTTGGTTTGGTTTTTTTGAGCTGGTAACAAGCTTCTTCTCACTGGCAAATTCACATTAAGATGCATAAGAAACCATTTGGGTCATACAGAGCACTAAGATGGATGGTAATAACCTGTAACTAGAAAGCATACGTGTAATCTGAAAAGCTGTTCTCTTGTAAATTAATGGTTTTTTCCACAATAGATTTAATCTAAAAAAGCATATTAATGAGAATTTTATGAAATAGAAGGGTTTTCTTTTATTTCAGTATATAGAATCATTAAGGTAGAAAAAAATGTTTAAGATCATGAAGTCCAACTGTCAACTAACATGCTGTTGTTTTCTTTATGTACATGAGATGTAGATGACACAGTTAAAGTATTGTTGCTGTGGGAATCAGTTGTCAAGTAGGATTTTAATTTTTTCAAAATTTGGTACTCAATCTTATTACACTTGATTAAAATTAGGATCCATTTTTCCTTTTTAACTAGTTTGTACCATTTGGTTAAACATATGAGCCATTAGTCTTCTCTTTAGTATTTATTTGGTTATCAATTATCTGTTTGGAATTGTTCTGAAATATGTGGTAGAAGTATTATTTCAGTATCTTTGTGAGGGATAATCTTTGGTCAACTGAATGCCCTTTAAGCTATGTTGTATGCAAATATTTTGTAGGTTTCTGACATAACTGTGAACATGTTAAGTGCTGGACTGCCACTGTACCAATTGGCTTTCGAGAGTTTAATTTTGTTTTATAGAAAGCATATCTCCAGATTTTACCCTTTTTAATATATTGTGTTAATGCATTGTTTTTAAATGTGAAGCATTTAGTCTTACTGTTGTATATAGGTTGAGAAATCATGCAGAAACAAAAACCAGAGCAAATTATCCCCCTTCTTTTGTAGATATTTGGGCAATTGGCTGCATATTTGCTGAACTATTGACTTCAGAACCTATATTTCACTGTCGCCAGGAGGACATCAAAACAAGTAATCCTTTTCATCATGATCAGCTAGACCGCATTTTCAGTGTAATGGGATTCCCTGCAGGTAATTTATTTTCATTAAAGCAGCCAACATAACTCTAGTGAGTTGTTGTTTGTTGGCTTTTTCCTAAAGGAAATTACTAGGTATTTGTATAGGTACGAAGAAACTGGCAGTTTGATGGATTTGGAAATGCTGGCAATTAAAGAACAATAACACTGGCCAACAAACAGGAAGTCAAACAACTCCTGTAGTTATTTCTTCCTGAGTATTACTTACCCTACACGTCCAGAATTCTAACTGCCTTTTTTTTTTTTTTTCCCACACTACTGAAGATAAAGACTGGGAAGACATAAGAAAGATGCCAGAATATCCAACTCTTCAGAAAGATTTTAGAAGAACAACGTAAGTAATGATAATGTAACAACAGTTCATTGAGCATGGCAGAGGCAGAAATCAGTTCCTATGCTCTGGAACTGGGTAGAGGATTTTGAAGTATTTGGGTTCTAACACTGTGGCAGCTGTCATGTTTGAATTAGGTGGTTTACATGAATGGTGTTCTCTCCCTCAGCTGCTTGTTAAGAACATCAACTGAGTGGCCTTCTCATTTCTCTAGAAGGGGTTGCTATAATTTTAATTTAATCTGTGGCAGACACAGACAAATGAGCTTCCTTAACCCATTTCTATTACATATCAAAGATAATGTTCATTTTGTGTGAGAAAGAATAGGGAAGCGCTGGTATTTTTGACAAGTGCATATGTGGAGGCAGCAATGTATTGGACAGAAATTTGTATTGAAGGTAACACGTTCAATAAGTTGCAATTCAAAGCCTGTCCGGGATCTGAGAATTTTCACTTTTACTGTTTCCTGTAGTGATCTGTTATCACCACTTCTATGCTTTGGCTAAATTAGTCAAGTGGTGATAACAGATCAGAGCTGGTAAGGAGTCACATGGACTCCTTAAAGTAAGGTAGAGGACATGGATTTGGGAGTTTTGGATTCTGTTTCCAGCTCTGACATGGATTAATTCCATTGGCTTTACACAAAATATGAAGCTTCTGTCTTTTAAAAATGGCTATAGATAACCTCTGGAGCTATAAATTAAAGGCAAGGCATATGTCATAGGTATTTAGGGCAATTTTGGACTTGGGAGCTGTAAGGACTCTATATGGTTTTCTGGAGGCTGGGGAGACAGAATGGTAAACTAACTACTCTGCCAAGTTATAACTAGAAACAATAGTTTAAATGTTAAGATGTGATGAACTGCTGAATGCTTTCTGTGGCAGAGTTGCTTTAGAGAAACAGGGTATAAACTTCAAGTTGTGTCTCTCTGTCATTGTCCTTATCAACAGCTTATCCATATACTATGATAGTTGCATATTTCATGGAGATAATCTTTACACAGTTGATAGCACTCCTATTTGGTGAAAAGCACCAAGTTTGTGTGCAACTGCTAGATAAATATCTGACATGTCTTCTGATAGCAGTTCTTTTTACAGTTTACTTCCTGAGGGTTGGGAGATATTTCTGTGGTCTTGATAGAGTTCCATGTTTTTAATGCACTGTATTTCAGACATGTCTTTCTTTAACTGTATTTTTCAGATATGCCAATAGTAGCCTCATAAAATACATGGAGAAACACAAAGTCAAGCCTGACAGCAAAGTTTTTCTTTTGGTAGGTGCAACTTGAAAATTGCTGTGATGACATGAATGAAATTGTATTTCTGAGGGTAATATCTGTTTTCCTATATCATTATAAAGAACACCAATGTTAAAGAAAGCTATTTATCACTAACCAGCCATTTTTGAAATGTGTTTTCTTCATACACAAATTGCTTAAACTGCTGGAATTGAAGATCTGAGAGTCTTCTCTAATTAAGATCTGCAAGGCATTTGTATACACAGCCTTACCTTTAGGTTTGCTGTGCAAATAAGAGAGTGAGTATAACTTGTGTCTTGATTCTGTCTGGCTTCAGAGACCTGAAGAGCCCCCAAAAGCTAAAGAGTTTTGTGAAGAAGGGGAAGAGGAAAGGAAAAATTTATTTCCTGTAGTAATTTGGTTTTTCTTTTTCTTCCTCTGACAGTAGTCCACCACTGCTCTGGGGATGATTCCAAACAAAATCCCTAAACATATATTTGCTGGTTGCCTAGATGAGTCATCCATTGTAGGCCAACACAGGGTTGCTGTGTCTAATACAGCATAATTTCTGGATGTCTCTGTGATGACTTAGTGCTGTCTAAATTTAGGAATGAAGTTCAAAGTGACTTTGCTAGTGCTGTGTACAGGGAGCTCTGTAATGAGGCTCTTAGTGCAGCTTGACTTTCAGTGGTCTGTTTTCAGTTACAAATTCAGCATAGCAGTCATCTCTCTATGTCCTGGCAAAGATTTGCTCTTTGACTCATTAGTTGCTGCTGGATGATGACACAAATAGCTGTGGAAACAGAATAGGTTGGTTCCAAGTGGGTGGAAGGGAAGAATTTCCATAAGAAGAGTGAGACTTGTAGAAAAATTAATTAAAATTTCAAACTGAGCTTACTGGGCACACGTTGGAGTCACCTGGAGGGTAAGTCTAACTGAAAAGACGACAATTATAAGAGACATCATTATTTAACACATGAATTTCCATATTTTCCTACCACAAGTGAAATCCACCAGAAAACCTGCTTGCTGTCAGCTTATATTACTAATTCCCTAAGGCTGAACACTGAGTTGAGACTCATCTTGGGTGGGTTGGCTGCTTTTTCCAGGGGAAATATTAACCAGATCTCTGAAGAACAACAAAACTAAGCATACTTTGCCCTTCTTTCTGAATATTGTGACAGACTCAGTTCTCTAAATCAGGTAGTTTGTTAGATTTTTCTCACAGTTCAAGGAATGAATAAGGGTGGTTTAATGATCAGAGACAGAGGCTGATCTCAAGTAGGTCAGTCTCCCAAAGCTCTGAATAAGAATGCCCAGGAGTATGGACTACCTTCCTGATATCTCATTGCTGTACATTGGAGGTACATGTATTGTGAAGCAGACTCCCTAAAACTCCTTGTTCATATCCAAGGTAGTTATTTTTATGAGATGATATCCATCTTGCAGGTGACCTCTGAAGACATTTGCTTTGTAGCCATCATTGATTGAGACTGTGCTAATGAGTACAGGAAGTGTGGTGCATGGGGAACAGATGGCTTCAAGTAGATCAGTGCAGGATAGCAAGTAACTCTCGACAAAGAGAATGATATTATGCCATTCTGCTGTTTGACATTGAATGATAATGTCTACATGAAGGGCAGAATGTTTTCCATTCAGGGAAAAGCATCTGTTCTTGCTGTCCTGGAAAAGTTACAAACATAGCATTCATAGCTGTCATGTCAGGCCAGTGGAGCTTGAGAGCCTGAGAGCTTGAGACCTGCTGGAAAGTATGAGATTTTGATGAAATCTAGTCTCATTGGTTTCCTATGTTGTCTTAGCATCTGCTGCCCTAAAAACAAATTGTCTCCAGACTTTTTTTTTTTTTAATTCATTTTCCCAGAAACTACAGATAATCAGAATTTCTCAAAGAAGTTAGTTCACAGTAGCATCACCAATAGGCAGGTTATTTTCTGGGAGTGATATTGTGGTTGGTATTACTTGGAATGGGCTAGCTGATTGTATCCTCAGGAGTGAAGCAGGAATGATAATGGAAGGAGTCCAGGGGGCAGAGGCTGAGGCCCTGTGCTTTTCTGTCAGCGATGACATCTGGTACGAAAGATCAGGAGTGGCCTTGTACAGAATATACATTTTTGTCCCTGCAAGTCTCTGTGGAGGAACTGGGAAATTTGCATAACCTGTAATAGTGCCAGCAGCTGCTGTAGCTGACAAAAAATTTTCATGTAGGGAAAGGTGATATGAAGTAAAGATACTGAGTACCAAACTATTGTCTATATTGTATTGTGTGAGGTCACTATGTAGAGAGCCAACATATCATTAGAAGTTCAGTTTGTGAAGGTGCACAGAAAATGTAGGGTTAAGAGTTACTTCACCACACAAAAATACAGTAAGTACCCATTCAAAGCCTCCAGATGTATACAGTGCAGGAATAGCTTGAGGTGTATCTCTAGGCAAGCAGCAGAAATCCATTGAGGAGCTAGTTGCAAATGAACTGATAGGTGGAGAGACAGTCGAAATGGCTGTTTTGCTGTGAGTCTTTTGAGGTCTGTGGCCAATAAAGTATGTGAATAAAAAGAGCTGGGAAGGAAATGGCAAACATACAGAGAGTCTTGAGAGTTTATCTATCAAGCAGAATTAACGACAACTATTGAGAAATATGATTTCTTGCATTTCCTTTCTTGAGGAGGGTGAGTGCTTTTATTGAGGCTGTTTGCTGTAGCATATATATAGAATATAGAATTGTATGTCAGGTTTTTATTTTATTAGAATAAAAAGCCCCAAATACCCATGCCAAGATCACATTATTTTGTTGAATATCCAGGCAGTTTTTGTTGGAGACCTGAAAGAGAGTTTGAGCTGAGATGTCCTTTATGGAAGGAAATTTATTTTCAGTACCAGCTTGAATTAAAAGAGTATTGTGTGAGAGCAGGATACTGTACAATGTGAGCACCCAAATTTCCTACTGTAAGTTTATCAGAATGTGATAAATAAGTAACTATATTAAATGGTGTGATATGCCTATAATTCCTGTTTTATACTACTAATATATTGTAATCCTCTTTTATAGCCTACTTTAATCAAAAGCATTCTAGCTAATAAATTTGTGCTTGTTTTCCTCCTAGCAAGGAAGAAAGGTTACTAGGAAGGGTCTGTTCCTTCTCATTTTGGTACCAATTAGAGTGGGTTTGGAAGCTGCATGAGTAGCAGAGTGCTCTGATTCTGGAATGTTGCCAGTGCAAGAAATGAAGATTTATTGTTTCCATTCCTAAAGCGATATGGAGACTCCTGGTTGTGTTCAGTCCATTCTGACACTTTTTTCCTTTTGTGTCAGCTATGTAGAACAGTATAAAAGCTATACATGTACCACAACAAAACCTATTATTTAGAAATAATGTTTTATGAACTTGCAATAGCTGAATTTAGCATTGCTTTAGTGCAGTGGTTCAGACTGAGCAATTAATACTGATACACTTAACTTTATTACATGAGAAGTACTTCACAGCCACAGTACTTTGATGGATGTGCAGTGTAGTTCTCGGGAACTTCACTGAATGAGCAATGTTAACTTAGCCTTGTCTGGACAAGCCAGAAATAATTTGGCAATCCACAATCCAAGACATATAAGTCATAGTTTGAAAAATGATAGTTTGATAAGCTTTTTGCTATTTTTATTGTTATGCTTTGCAGCTTCAGAAGCTTCTTACTATGGACCCTACAAAGAGAATTACCTCAGAGCAGGCTTTGCAGGACCCCTATTTTCAAGAGGATCCTCTGCCTACGTCAGAGTATGTATTCCCTCTTCTGTGCACATCTGAGGCAACTTCTTTCTGCTACATGCTAGTCTCTGAAATTACATGGTGGCTGAAAAATTCACAGGTACCTGCCTGTGTCCACAAGAAGTTGCAGCTCAGCCATGCTCGGTAGAAACTACAAGTGTAGTACAGAAGTGTCTGTATTTACTGGTGCCAGTGCTGAGTGGTCATGAAAAATAACCCAGTACTGCAGTAGTTTTGTAATTCTGAGCATACTACCAAAGCCAGAGTTACACCATTACTGCAGCATTTAGAGAATCAATCTCTGCCTCACACAGTCTCACAGAGCCCTGTTCTCCATTGCCTGGTTGACTGTGCCTCTCCCTAGGAGTGGGACAGTTCTCTGACCTACAGCCCATTCCCATGCCCTCTTTTCACAGGGTAGCAATATGAGAAAAGAGAAGAGATAAATGGCTGCCTAAAATCCCACAAATCGCTTGTTCAGAAGGCTTGAGAGTACAGAAATGGTATCTGTATTTTTTGTTGTCATGAAAAGTTCAAATGACATATTCAATTCCAGGTGGCAGACTTTGTCCATTTCTCTTCCCAATTTTCCAGAAGCATGGTGGGGCATAGCATTATGATCTGTATGAACTTGATGCAGGTAGTCTTCTACCTTTGCTTTCACTGTTTCCTCAACTAGCAGGCAACACCAAAAGGAGGGAACAGTCACTGGAATGAAAAAGGAGTCTAGTTGAGACTAGTTGGGTTTTTTAAATTAATTTTTCTGTTTGAAAAAATTAAACACTACATAGCAGCAAGATTAAGAACTGTTCACACCCTTTTAAAAACCACGTCATGTTTATTGTATTCTGAATGTTGGCACAGAAATGTAAGAAATTGATACTGGTCAAGATCTACCAATAATTTTCTGCTTAGTGTTTATCTGATGCTACCCTGTGGTGGACTGTAGCTCCCCATGGATTACAGGATAACATTATGATAAGGTCTTTGCCATAAACATTAAGGAATGTTCCAAATTCCATTGGTCAGATGAATTTGAAAGTGACTTTTTTTTTCCTAAACAAGACCTAAGAAGCTTAGTGAAAGTAACTCTGCAATTGTGATTAGCAAATATATTGAAACCTGTTGTAAGCCAAGGCAGGCTCATAAGATACTAATACTCTTTGGATCAGTCCCCTTATTCAGTGAGCCATGCATGTTCCAACTGGGTGTTGTGGAACCTCTGACACTGTGTTTGTTCATTTTACCATCTGGATCAACAAGTGGTCGTTCTGGCATTTGGGCATGTTCAACCATGCCATGATTTCTAAATGACAGCCTTGTGCCAGCAGCAAAGAGATCTGACATTACAATCAGCACCTATCTTGGGTGCTCACACTGCCACTCACTTGTGGAAACAGGATTTGTCAAATACAAGAAATGAAGTTGTGTTATACGCACTCATTTTTAACATAGTGTTAAGTAAATGCGTGCCATGTGTACATATTTGTGGAGTGTTTACTGTTTACTGTGTTTCAGTGTATTTGCTGGCTGTCAGATTCCATATCCAAAAAGAGAATTCCTCAATGAAGATGAACCTGAAGAGAAAGGGGATAAGGTATAGTAAACTCCTTGTTTGGCTGGGGCTTTTTTACTTTCAAGTGTGCGATAAGAAAGCATCATGGTTCCAAATGAAAACTAATGAAACATGAAGAGTTAACTAAAAATGTGTTTCCAAGGCAAAGCTCTCTTAAAATTGCTTCTTAGACAGTTGAAAAGTATCAGATGCCTTGGGGTGTCTCAGGTGGTATCACCATCACGGTTTGCCTGACCTGTGGGGAATGAGCTGGATGGGCTGTTCTGTCAGCTGTAGCCTGCTGTCAGTTGCTGTCATTCCAAGAAGACCTTGCTACCTCCTCCAGCATTGCATGATGAAAATACGTTGTGAGCACATGAAAAGAATGGCATTCTCATTGTATGACTGGCATCCGTCCAGCCATTTGAATGTAGATGGCTGTCGGGACAAATAAATAGTGGCAGCCTGCTTCTGGCACTACATCAGAACATTTCATCCATCTGCATGCAGTTTCCTGATCTTGTTGTAAGGACCCTTAGACAAAGGAGTAATAAGGATTCTGAACTGTTCTGGTAGCAACAATCTGCTCTGGATATTCTCTTTTCCATAGCCCCATAGACACGAGTGAGAACTTGGTTGTGTGCATAATAAATTTTGGTGTGTTTGCAACACAATCTGATCTGCTTGGTGCATGTAGCTCAGCTGTGCTGTGTGGCCATAGCAATTGTCCCATAGTGCTGGGAAGGCCAGACAATGGTGCTATAGTGTAGGAAGCAGCGTGTTATTTTCACGGAACAGGGTACAGTGAGGCACCAGCAGTGATGTATAGCTAAGAAAATGTGAAGAAGAACAATCTTGGACTGTCGTTATCTGAGGACTATGTGAGAAGGGCTGTTGTCCTTCAAAGAAACCATTTGACTACATGAATATTCTGTTTGCAATTTTCTGCACAGCATGACAAACTAGCTGAGCTTAAACCTATATTTTGGAGAGCAAATTTTGTTTTCAGAACTGATATTGCAAATTTTTCTTTACTGACAACAAGTGGTAGTATCCATGATTTTTGTGTCCAGATAGTTTTTTCCAAAGGAGGAAACAGACCCCTGAGCAAAAAAAAAATCAAATTCATTATACTAATTTGATTATAATTTAGTTACTAGTTTTGCTTCAACTAGTTTTGCCTCAAAAAACAAGATGAAACTTATGAATTAAAATTACTCTGGCTTTTTTATATTTAAGTCAGTGTACTTTAAAGGAAATATCTGTCTTTTCCCAGGCAATGTTGCAGGAGTGATGACAATGGCATATTTATATTTAAAACAGCCAATATATAAATGGTCTTCAAGATTGTTGAGGACAGTCAGGTATTTATGCACTCTCCAAATTAAACTTTTTCTTAGACCATTTAGGTAATACAAGTCCTACATTACTCACTGAATATGTTCCCGCAGTGTAGAAAATGTGGAGATAAAGGCTATTCTGTTCCATGTTTTGTTGCTTTATGATATTGTAAATGAAAAGTTGTTTTGTTTTTTTTTAGACTAATTTGTTACTGCTTTGTTTTTAAAACCCTAAATATCTGTATAATCATTTATATAATCACAACCTAGGGAAGTTGTCTCTGTTTATTTGGAACTTACATCTGAATTAAATAGCATTTAGCATAAGCATCTGTTCTTCAAAATAGTTAATTGTTAGTTAGCAAGACTAAAATGAGGTTTTGTAAAACAAAGTGAAAATACATTTTTATCATTTAAATTCTGTTAGGCAGGTTTCTGCTCGGTTTGTTTCTAGGTAGGACTGAAATTTCATTTTGGTAATTTGGTGACATATGGCAATGGGTTGTTAAGTGTAGACCTTTCATGAGTTTAGTTATTTGGGAACTACCATGAATCAGACTGACCTGAGGACAGGGTTTTTGCTGGTGAAAGCCATTTTTGTGCAGTTAGGCGGTGCAGCCAGGCCCCAGCTGGAGACTGACAGAGCAGGTCTCAGTCTCTAGCCAGGCAGTAGCAATAGTAGTTCCACACAAGAGCCAACTCTGGCTAGTCAACTAAATTTTGTGCTAAAATCTGAAGTGCAAAACCTGGGACCTACAACAAGCTCTTGCCTTTAATTGTGAGAGTCCCTTTAATATATGTCTACACAAAAAAAATCAAAGTTTTTTTAGTTCACACAATAGTAATTATCTTACTTGCATCTAAACACTCCTATGAAAACACAAATCTCAGAATTCTAACACAAAATAGTACCTTAGTTATTGGTGTTTTGTTTGTGTAAGTGAAGTTCCAACCATTATGAAACATAAATTACTTCTTAATAGTTTTTTTGTTTACAAGCTAGTTTGATTAACTTTTTAGATTATTGAAGTTTAAATCTACCAGGAAATAGGATCTGACCAAGATGGGATTTGAGGACTGCATGCAGGAGGATACATTATGGCTTTTGCTAAATGTGAAATGGAATTGTGGGCCATCTCTTAAGTCCTTGAAGGTGTAAGTCTTCTTTGTAGTCTTAAATGAATACATCAGTGCAAATTTCGTTGGAACGTATCTTGGGAGACTATTGTGATGAATGGCATAGATGCAGATCTTTAATGTCATTTATCTGGGGTAACTAAAAGCCTCAAGGTGAAGGGGGCATCAAGAATTTGCTAGTGGCAACTGGTTGTCATAATTTCTGAGAAACTAATAAAGTAAGGTTTTTAATTAAAAGGCTGCCATACTAAAGCTTTGGTCATTATATTAGCAGATATTCTAGAAAAAAAAAAAAAAAGCCCTATGCTCGAATGTTCCCTATAGTATACTAGGGGAAGGATAGGAAGGCTTTTTAATTCAATTTATGTCAGTTTGAAGGTTTTTTTCATTATGAGCAAGTGACATCTTTCCCAGAACTGTAACCACAGAGGACAGAGTTGCACCCGGTTCATTTTTTTTGATCTTCCCTCCTCTTCCTCAAATATTCCTTGTAGTCTGTAGCCCTCTGAAGCCAGAAGAGCTCTCAATGTCTTTTGTTCTTGTGTTCTTCTTCTTAACTTTTTTTTTTTTCCTTCTGTGACACTTTTCTGTTTATTTTCCTGCTAGGAGCCAGTGTCATCTTAATTATCTGGCTTCTCTTCCTTTGCCATTTTCTCCTTCCCTTGCCAGATCCTTCTTTCGGTGTTTCCTCCTCTTTTGTCTTCAACATTTCTGGTTTATTTTCACTTTTCTGCTGTTTTTTCACCCTGTACATTGTGCACCATGCTGGGCCCTATTCCCAGTACAGCACTTTTTGCAAGGTGCTTAAAACCACAGGAAACCAAAATAGTAATGAAACCCATTTCTGGTTTTGCCACAGAATTTCCTCGCAACCAAGAAGACATGATAGAATTGCTTTGGTCTCAATGTGTTTACCTTTCTGGCAGTAATACTGTCAGCCTTCTTCAGGTGAAAATTGAAAGTTTAAAATATGATTTTGATTCTGCATGAACAAGGCCATTGAAGCACTTAGAACAACTTACTGTGGGTTCCCCATGTCTGCCACTGAGCACTAGCAAAATTTTGGGTACTTTGATTTGCTTCATTAGATTATTACTGCTTTATAAAGGGTTCCTTTTATCGTCTTGGTTTGAACAAGACAGGTGTCCACTGAGGGAGGCAGGAGTCTTCATTGAAATGGAAAATGTAAGCCCCCTCCCTCCAAATTATTATGATTTTTGAAATTAGGAGGCTCTCAGGCAAAGATATGGGAATAGGAATAACAGTTCTTTACTAGGAAAATTAAAAACACAAATGCAGTAGTACAAACAAAAAAAAAAAACAACCCACTGACAGAGTTAGAATATGACCTGACACCCTCTGGGTCAGGATGTTGGTAGCACTCTGATTAAATGGCTGCAGTGCTTCTGGATTGATAGATGTCGTTCTGATAAAACAATGATCCTGTAGAAGGGTGTGGTTTTCCTCTGAACGTTCAGTGGTAGTATAGGTGGGCCTGGTCTTCCTCTGGGAATCCAGTGGAGGAGAAAGCTGCTTCTCTTGAAATCCAGTGGAAAAGGCTGCCTGTGGTGTTCCAAATCTCAGATTATATCCAGGTAGGAATGCTTGGCTCCTCCCCCTGGGCAGAGCATCTCACAGTGGGATGATGTAATTTTACCAGTGAGACTCAAGGATATCAGAAGATATCTCCCCAAGGGAGGATGGGATGTAGAAGAGATAAAGAAAAACTGTCCAATTAACAGAAGATAACTGCTCCTCCTCTAACAGATGATAATAGAATACACAACCCCACCCACATCTTGCAGCCCAGGACACCGGCTAGCTGTAGGAGGCACTCAACTGTCTTTCCAGTTTAAGTCCAGCTTATCTCATTAAAAAAGCAAAATGACCACAAGTGGGACACCCCACAGGTGTGCAGGTCTGTACTGGGGGTGAACTTCTCCCAGCATTCAGCCTTGCTGTGTTTTCCCATCACACGAGGGCCTGCCTCCCTCTCAGTGACACTGGCGTTGGCAGCTCCACGAAGCTGACAAACCTAGCTCAGAGCAAGTGACCCTGTTGTGTTGCTTCTTCCCTCAGAATCAGCAGCAGCAGAATCAGCATCAGCAGCAAACAGCACCTCAGCAGCAGGCGCAGGCAGCGCCGCAGCAGCCGCAGCCGCAGCAGCAGAACAGCAGCCAGACCAACGGGACGGCGGCGGGCGCTGGCGGGGCAGGAGGGGGCGCGGGCGCGGGGCTCCAGCACAGCCAGGACTCCAGCCTCAGCCAGGTGCCTCCGAACAAGAAACCACGCATAGGGCCTTCAGGCACTAACTCAGGCGGGCCTGTCATGCCTTCAGATTATCAGGTACCTCTGCAAGTTTTGCTGCTTCTGACACTATAGGGCCAAGGGACAAAATGTCGTTTTCCCCCCTTCCCAACTGCAAGAACAGACCACGTTCTAATGAATTTTTGATGTAACCTGTGGCATGCTGAGGTTTTATTCTGTGATTAGTAATTTTCAATAGAATACAGTTTGAGTTGTACCTACTGCACCCTTGTAAAGTGTTGAGGACTAGTCCACTTCAGGAAAACACTTAAATATTTGCTTAACTTTATATTTTAAAGTAATCTTGCTGAAGCCAGGGGATGTAAATGCTGCATTGCATCAAGTTTAGGATACTCGAGTCTTAGCGATATTAAATCCCTTGTGAGGCGCAGATGTGAGACAATCCTGAGAAGGAGAAGCAAAGGTAGAACCAGGCTCTCCCATTTCATTCCTCCTATTGTCACATGTATGAAGTGGTTCTGTAGTTTATTCTGGTATCTTTCTAAGACTACTTCTAATGTTAAAGAAAAAAAAAAAGCATGTAAGCACAGGAATGGCCATTTGGTTCATCTGTTTGATTCATGTCAGAGTAGGGCACAAAGACATGCATTGTTTCTAATGTGACCAAAGTAGAACAGATTTCATGTTTTCTGGTACAGTACCATTCATAAGGAAAAGCACTATCACTGAATATTTTTTGAATTTGCATATTTGTCTTTGCTTACCAGAATTATATTTTCCACCAAAAAAGTGACTTACATTAAATATAGAAAGCATTGAACTTACCAGGATGTTCAGTATAAACTTTGAAGTTTATACTTGCTGGAGCAGTAATTAGTAGAAAGAAAAAAAAAAAGTTAGATATTAAGGGTAAATTTTAAATTATGCTAGGATTCTGTCTGCTCCTAGCCTCCAAGAGGATCCCACCTTGGAGAATGGTCTTTTCAGGCTGCTTTAAAGTTAAAATAAGTAGGGTTTAAGTTACCAGCTCTACAGTTGTCTTAGCCATCCAGACCTTCTCAACAGACAATTGATTACTCAGTGCCAGACATATTTCTCCCATTTTTGTTTAACTCCTTTAGTTACAATTTTCATGAAAGCATTCGGGGCAATATAAGGGGAAAGACAACTAGGTTTCTTTTTTGAAAAGTTCCAGACAGGCTTGAGGCCTTGAACAGATCAGTACATCTGTCTGACTGCAGCAGTATTTATGGCCGGTCTGGTTTGGTCTATACTTTGAGGACTGGTGTGCTGCATTTGATGTTATCCATTATAGAATTCTTATCCAGTTCTCTGAATTGTTGGCAAGCTTGCCCCTTACAAGTTGCTAGTAGTCTAAATATTCTCTTTTTTTTCAGATTTTTTTGCCCTCTGTGATGCTTTCCTTCTAAACTTTAACAGCACAGGCATCAAAATCATGATCTGTATGTTTCTTTTACGTTATTCACTAAATTTTATGGTCTGATTATCCATTTTTACACTTGTTTGGCTATATGCCTTTTAATGTCAAGCTGACTATCTTCTGTTCCAGAAAGGAATGTCTGCAATTTGCCCAAGTCTGACTTTATTAAAAACAAATTCTCGTATGTGAAACAAAAGTAAGCATGGGCAAGTTAATGCATTCTTTTAATCTTAAAAGACTCCATTTTATCTTATTCTGAAGTAGATAGAAGATTCTCTTTGCTTTGAGTTTCACTTAGCTTGTGGTCTGAAGTCTCTGTTGAAGTTTTTGTTGTCATTCACCAGCCTCAATATATGTTGCTTCCGCAAATGGCAGTGCAAAACTCTTTGTTGAATTTTACTGAGCCTTCCTTATGTGATCTTGGGTATTTTTCATACCATGGTGAGCTGATGCTTTTCATCCAGAAAGAGCACCTATAAAGTCATAGAATTTATCACAATTCTTTTTTTTTTCCATTAAAATTTGAAAAACTTCCCAGAATTTTGAGAAAAATTTCAGGTTTCAGACACTGTGTTACAAAACCAGCCTTATCCGGGATTGTGGTGGGGTTTACCTTGCTGTCCATTGAGTAGTGCTTCTCATGCCAAATGATTTTGCAACTTGGATTATTGGGCAGCTCATGATTAATTCTGAATGGGAAATTGTTATGATAATGAAAGGGCAAATTCAGCAGGCCGGAGTTTGCAAGATCCACAGATTTGTCTTGCTGAGGTTGGAGTCCACTGAGCTGACGGTTCCAAACTGTGGAAGGGAAAAAAAAAAACTCAGGAAAATTAATGTTAGGTTATGTACATACACATACCCATTTTTAAGCAGTTGTCCTTGTTTGCAGTAGTTAAGGGATCAAGTTAAAAGACTCACTTAATATTATATTATTTAGTCTTAATGGACAATTTTTCGTTTAGATAAATTGAGTAGTAGTCATGGTTGTCTTTTACTCAGAAAAGAATAAAATGTTTATAACATTTAGTATTGCCCATCTTGAGAAGGGTGTTTGTAGCCTTAACATTGATAGCATTTACAATAGCCATAGATGTAAGTTTAAGAAACGGTGAATTTTGAAAGGGAGTCTGCTCTCTTTGTCTCTTGTGTATTTTTACTTCAGAAAATGGGTGTGTACATGCTGTACTTTTAGGTACAAAAGTACCTAATTCCAAGGGTTCTTGTGTATTTGGTGTGCTGTATTAAAGCCGATTGCAGATCAGAATGATGACTTGTTTTATGGGACCCTAAATAATAGCACTATTTAGTCAGCTTCTCCAACAATCATGTTTAATGAACACCAGAGAGGTTAAAACTTTCCTGAACTGCATGGTCCTGGCGGGCTGAACATGTTATGATCGTTCCATTGATCCCTCTCTTTTTTCCTGCAGCACTCCAGCTCGCGCCTGAGTTACCAAAGCAACATTCAGGGATCTTCTCAGTCCCAGAGTACAATGGGCTATTCCACATCGTCTCAGCAGAGCTCTCAGTATCACCAATCTCATCAGTCTCACAGGTACTGAGGGGCCTGGCAGGCTGCACTCAGAAAGGAATGGACTAGAAGCCAGAAGACTCCAGCAATATGAAGTTCATAATGATGAGAAGACCAAAAATACAAACTATGATGCAGAATTAAAATTCATGATGATAAAAGGAAAACTTCACTCACTGAAGACTTCCCCCATCCCTACCCCATCCCCTTCCCTTTATTGCCATAAAGGAGATTCTTGTGGAGTTTTCCTTCCTTCCTGCCCTTGCATGTGCTCCATTGTGGTTACTCTAATGAACCCTTCTGATCTGAACCCAGCACTTAACTTCTTTATCCTTTGGAATTTTGAAGGATTCCTGGTGCACCTTCCTTATGCTGTAGTGATTGCCATAAATCTGTCTTTTCAATCTCTTTGATGGGATTTTAAAGTTTTAAAATCTTGAACTCCCAGGCTTTCAAGCTTGTAAATAGTTAGTTTTGTACTAGGCAAACCAGTTTAGCTATACAGGTATATTGCACCTTTTTAAAGCACTATGTTATTTTCACAGGATATTACTGTTTTGCTCATGGATGTCAAGAACAGCAAAATTTTACTGTTCCAGAGTATTTTACTATTCTGTTTTTATTAGTCTAGTTTTCAGGCAAAGTATTAAAAATAAAAAATTTTAAAAATTAATAAAATGAAAAAAAGAAAAATGAAAAAAGAAAAAAAAAACCACCCAAGTCTCTGCAGCAACAGATATGCTTCATGCTACTGGACTGAACGCCAAACAGAAGATTGCTGATATTTCTTAACTCATTCACATTGAATTCTTGAAATCACAGTGATCATGCTCTGACTAGTTTTAAATTAAGCATTACTTTAAGTGAAACCAGGACAGTCACATAAAAAGGAGATGCTTTCAGGATCTGTTGGAACAGAAGAATGGAATGTCTTCCCAGGCTGGACACCAAAATAGTCAGGAAAATGTATTTACTGCCCTCAAGTCTCAGTAGGAATGTGGATGACAGGCTTTTTCTGTATTTCTGTGAAGTAGCTTAATAATGTGTGTGAGAGTTCTATAAATTTAGCTTTCTTTCACATTCCAGAGTCAGTTCTCAAAATTTAAAGGTGACAGAAATACTAAGACTTGCAAAAACAAATGCATTTAATCATTTTATGTTAGAATTTATAATTAAGAGAAATTATTGTGCAGTTTGAAAAGCATGTTCCTGTTTCTTGTTTATAATGCATATTCTGTGTCCCTCACATTGCTGTGATTAACCAGATTAGTTACACCAGATGCGCCTGATTGCACTGAAATGTTTCTTTTTCCCTAGAGCAAACATGTTTTGATTGTGCCTAAGGGACTGTAAGTGGATGGGTAGCTGGCAGAAAATCCCTAGTAATTAAGCAAGAGTTCAGAAGCATAATCAGAGGATTATTGTCCAACTTCTGGAACCACAGTTATTCAGAGAGACACAACATGTAATTTGGGACAGCTTCGTTTTTGCTTCAGCCTTCAGAAATAAGGCTGACTCCTGTGGCAGAAAGCCTAGAGGAATGCATTTAGAAAGCTACTGGCTGTGTAATATCAGACAGCTTCTACAGCTGGTGTCCAGAGAAGAGGTGACAGGAGTTCAGGTGTAAATGGTCAGTGGTAATAGGTTTTTATACTGCAGGTTATTCTCTTCTGTCCCATGCCCACACACACAAAAAAAATGGTATACCCATGCACATTCCCACTGAGATGTAGCAAGATGAGTAGGTCTGTTTGCTCTGAGGAGAATGCTTTTCATCACATATATGGTTCTACTGGATTTGATCTCCCAGTCATCTTTAGTGCCCCCTTTCCTCCTCAAACTCGTGCTGTTTTCCTGCTTTGTGGAAGCAGTTGGCTTGCTTTGGCCATACCTACCATCCTGTGATTTTGACAACACCCAGCTGCTCCAGAAAAGCAGCTAAAACCTGCTTTTGTCATCAAATGGATAAGAAGGTGGTGAAAAACTAAATGAAGCAATTGAAGGGAAAAATTATTTCTGGGGAAAAATAATCTCCCAAAGGATACTTTCAATGTATAACCCTTGAAATGCTACATTTTATACATCCTGTAGTACTCTGAAAGGACAGGTTTTAATTGTTCCTTTATTTAAGTGACTGTGGGGTGACAATTCTTTCTGTCTCCCCCCTTACTGATGTTAGGATGAGGTACTTCTGATCAAATGGATATTTGGCCAATGCTATTAAGTAACACTTCTTTTATACTTCTGCGATTTGAATGTCGCATTTCTGGAAATTAACTTATGGCAGAGTGATTTTTGTCCCCTTGTGTTCTTTTCATCCGTCTATTCTCTCAGAATTATTTTGTCTTTTCTACTACAGTTATCTAACATTTCTTTTCCCTGCTGTGACTTGCAGCTGATCATCAAAATTCATACAAGATCAGGAGGTGGCAGGGGACCACTGGTTAATTAAGGTGGGCTCTTGTGCCAATAAGGCAAAATCATGGTGTAGATTAATCTCTATGTAGAGTGTGAAACTTCACAGCAATGTAAGGTGCTTTAATTGAGTGAACTTCCAGCTTCTAGAGTGACTGCCAACAACCTCTCAGCTGTATTTGGCTTTCTTGTCTTGGTTGGGTTGATAGATGACCACATGCCACTCCTCTCTCTAGCTTTTATGTGCACAGGTGAAGCCGAGCTGACTTCTTCTGTTCTTCCAAATTCACAACTGGGAGGAGAGGGAATAAAAGCAACAGCACTGGCTGCAAAATGTAGGCTCTGCACACTCTTGTAGTTTCTTCCTGGGGGTGAAATAATTTGCCTTTTCTTGGGAGCTTGATGCATGCTGCCAGGGTTGGTGGCAGTCATAGTGGAAGAAGCCTTGATGCCTAGGAAAAAACTCTCTGCTTTTGGAAGTGAATTGTGCAGTTTGTTGTGGGAAACCAGGACTGTGTCATTTTTATGGGTTTTTTTTTGGCCTGTGCAGTTTCTTTATTACTCAGCTCTGTCTCTGCCCATAACCTACAGACTCTCAGCAAAGTGTTTCACACCTCTACTGAGAGGCGCAGAGCTGGCTTCTCCATCCTGGTGAGAGAACAGGCTGCCGAGCACAACTTTTCACGTCGTGGCTCAGAGGAAACAAACATGTGGGGAATGAGCAGCCTGGTCCGCATTGGGGAAGTTTATGTAGCACAAACTGCACAATGAAGGAAAAATAATAGGGAAAGCTGCAACTCCTGCACTGTATCTGTGACACTGTATCTGGGGAGGGGGAGGGAAGCGCATTCGTAGCGGGAGGGGTGGCGGGAAGCTAGAAGTGTTCAAATATGTATGATATTTTATATAAACATAATAAGCTTAGTTCCTCTTCATAATCTTCAGGAATGGTACTTTAACACCATTAAGTAAAGAATTGTTTTAGGATTAAATAAATGTATTGTACATAAGGCCATACGTAATCTTCTAAAAATGTCGCCAGACAGGAGCGATGTGTATTACAATATGAAAAAAGTCCTTAATGCACTGTTATCTCCTAAATATTTAGTAGTAAATTAATACTATTTAATTTTTTTAAAAATTTGTCTTGTGTAGACACTAAAAAGTATTACACAAAATCTGGACAGAACATGTCCTTTTTAACAGCAATTTAAAGAACTTTTTATATATGTAAGGTAGTAACTTTTCAAATTGTTCTAGTTGTATATTCCCATGTTTACTATTTGTGGAAGTGTGCCTGTCTCTTCTCAGTTATTTTTTTTTCCTAATAATTTCATGCACGCATCTTTCATTTTTGTAGTTTCCATTAGAAATTACTGTGTATGCGCCTGGTGCTGCCACAAAACTTTCCTGCTCTAGATCTGTGGTGGCTGCATTCGGTAGTGCCCATGCCAATGGGCTACCAAAACCACGAAGCAAATACTTGTTTCTCATTCTAGAGTTGAGAGTTTACTGCTTTTAAGTTGTCCTGATGTCACTCTTGAAATGACTGTTAAAACTAAGCTATGAGTTCATTGCATTTATTTTATATTCTTGGTTGTAATGAAATGGAATTGACTTTGCTTCAGTGTGAATTTTTTTAATAAAATAATATACATTTGTAATAATAATAAAAAGTTCAAATCAAATAAGCGTGCAGAAAAGTTTTGTAAACATCAACTTTGGGCTACCAGTAGGGAAAATTTAGCCCACAAAATTGCAGTTGTAATTATATTCAGGATGTTTATGATATCATACACCACAGAAAACAAAGCTTGCAAAGCTTCAGGGTTGAAATTACAGTTTTTGAAATGCCCACGAGAATATTCACAGCTATGTGTCTATCAAAATAGAATGAAGCTTTATGGAAAGCAGGATTGATGGAGTGTTCTCTTAAGTTTTGCTCTCCACTTGTAAGCGTACGGATCTGCCACACTGATGGCACTTGCTGAGATTCATTATAACTTGCAAGACAATCCTGTAGATGCATCTTCTGAAAAAGAAAGCTGTTTTACTCTGTTCTGGAAAGAAATGCTTTCCTGTTTTCTTCGCCTGCTGGATATTGGAGCAGTTCAAGTATTTCAGGTGGCAACATGGAAAGTGTGAGCTAGAGCATTATTGGTGGGTTTTCACAATGGGATTTTGTGTGCTTTGCTAGTCTGTGTGTTTCTGTTCCATCTAACTTTTATTGAATGGATTGATGGAATGGAATGGAATGGATGGATGGATGGATGACTTCTTCCAAAAATCCCACTTGTCTTTATCGTAAGAGTTGTATGGGTAAGAACAGTTGGGATTTACTTGCACTGCCCATTGCCTTAAGAAAGAGGCTTTGTTTTTTGATGTGCCTGTTACACAAGGGTGGGAATAGGAGTGGCCTTTTGACAAAAAGCTTAGTCTGCATCTCTGACACCTCAAGACAGAGCTGTTCCTTCAGCCTCAATGCAACTGAATATTCCCAACTCTGTAACCCCCAGGGTTTCTGCTTCTGGTGTCCTTTTGTTGATACAATTGTGCTTAGTAAACAGCTTTGACTTGCATGTTTCTGAAACCTCCTATGCCAGCTCTGTCTCAATCTCCATTCTTTTACAGCACATCTCTCTATTTTTCCTACCTGCTCGTTCAGTTTACAGTCTAATCCAGCCTGATCATACTGATCTAGATTAATGGTGTTCCTTTTTTGTCCTCGACAGCTAAACAACTTTGATTTCACAGCCACTGAGAAAGTTGCAGAGTGGGTTGTTTATTAGTCTTTTGCTTTGACTTGTTGCTTCTTGCTCTGTGTTATTGCCCTGGCTCTGCCATCTCTGTTGCATTAGTTGTAAAGCTTCTCTCTTCACTTGCTCATGACTGCCAAACTTTTGTTTGGCAGTTACGCTATCCCTCTTACTGAAATCAAGACGTTATGTAAGTTGCCTCTTGGTCTTGTTGTCCCACCAGGTCAGCCTTTGCACCCTTAATTTTTAGTCTTCTAAACAAGCATTTGTAGGCTCTTTTTCCAATTGCCCACTGTTTCTGAAGAGATGTTGCATATAATTCTGAAAAATTCCCTCCTTGGTGTTTTCTGCATCCCTCATTAAAACCCCTTGGCATTGATGTATACAGAAGTTTAGTATTTTATGCTACTGGTGGGCAAGGATTCATATCTATTGTGTAAATGAAAGCTGCTCCAGTGTTCACTTTGCCTTCCAGTCTGTCTGCATCCATCATATCCCTGCATGCTCCTTGCAAGCTCCCTTGTGACAAGAACAGTCATTTTGTTCTGAATACAGTAATTTCGTGACTGGGGCTTGCAGCTCTCTGGAATATGAATAATAATCACTGCAATATCATGGTGTTTTACTGCTGGACAATACACAGTAGTAGTGTTGCCACTTTCCATGTGCTATTTCAACACAAGAAGCATCATGTTAGTGCCAAACACCAATATAACCTGGCTAGTCACAGAACCTGAGCAAGCATTGTTCCAATAGCTAACAAAGGTTAATGATGGTGTTCTTGTAATGTTGTTTTAACAGGTAGGTTCTGCTTTTTTACTTTCCAGGGAGCTTCATATCCTTGTTTGCGATCACAGAAAAAAAACCAGAAACTTTGGCTTATATTGGTGGTTTTATAGTAATTTAGAAAATTATTATTGCATAATTGCTACAATGATTTTTTTCATTTGCAAGAAATATTTATTAGAACAGCAGTTTTTGAGGTAGATTAAAATCACCAACAAGGTTATGAAAGATATGTGTACAGTCATAGCTGAGCTGCTGAAACTGCTGGGGGAGTACCACAACTGTTATGTAACAGATTGCCAAGTTAATCCGGAGTAGGTGTTTAAAAAAATTATTATTGTTGTTATTATTACTATCATTGTTATTGCAAGTCTGAAAGTAATACCAACCTACCTAATATTTTTTATGTAATGTACTTACTTTGGAATAGGGTCAATATTTCCAGCTTGGTGTATTGGCATACTGCTATGTGTATTGTAGGGTCTGTAACAAGCCATTTCTATGATTATTTTGTGTGTTCTCTGAATTGTTATAAAGAGGACAGACAGCCTGAGAGTATTTAGCTCCTACATGTGCATTGCATGCACAGAACATGTGGCTAAATGAAGTATTCAGCAATACATTAACTTAGCTAAAATGTCTTATGATGTTGTTCAGTAAGAAGTTGTTTGAATAAAGCTGGTATATTAAATTATTACAGAAATAATTGTGATTCTGAAATAATTTTTAAATCATTTTGCTTTGCTTGCACTGTCAGTAAATGTGGTAAATAAATTAGTAAAGGAAAATCTGAATTATTTTTTAAATATTACTTTAAAAAAAGTAGTTGTTTGCTATTGAATCTTGGATGTAATGTGATAGCCAACAATAATACATTTTATGCCACCTCCATCCCACAAGAAGACATCATGTCTCAAGTACCAAAAAACCTGATATGTGAAGCACTGAAGAAAGGAATTCTTCATACCTATCAGCAGCAGACAAAGTTTTAATTATGAACCAAATACGCCAAGTGGTGTATGGCTCAGACATCCTTTCTATGGCCTGCATGTAAGCCTACACTGGTAAGATTCTTCCCTGTATTCACAAATAGGAATTCCCTGGGTGGTTGTGGAGAGAGAAGAAGGAGTGAAAGCATGCAGCCTTCTGATTTTGTAAAAAAGTTTTAATGCTATCAAATGTAGGTATCTGCAGTTCTCCAGTTCATAATGAAATTCTAAATACTTTAAAGTATGTATTTTTAACATTTGTTAAAAATCTTTTCTACCCTTGTCTGGGCAATGTGGCATAGCCCTGCTCTGAAAAGATAACCTCAACTCTGCATGCATGACCTGGTCAGGGGCATGGTTGTCAATTCAGTCTTGCAGACAATTTACACAAGTGGACACTGAACTTTAACCTGTAAGCTCAGGTCACACAGGTCTGTGGAAAGCAATCAGCTTTTACAAACACACTTTTTTGGCTGAAAAGTGAACCAGAGGACTGCAAAATTAAAGGCTTAAAGTCTTATGCAAAAGGCTCCTGTGGCCCTCCAGTTTGACAGACAGTGTTATGAGATGATTGTAAATTATCGGATCATACAATTGCTGCTAGGCTGTGCAGTTCTAAAACATCTATTGTTCTAAAACATCTTGCCATTATCTAGTATGATGTAGAATAAGTAATTTGTGGAAGTGTAATTGCAATTTTCAGTTTTCAACCTTTTGTAATTGTAAGACTTGTTTTTGCAGTGGTACAGAAGAAAGAAGGACAGTTTCCAGTAGTTTGGTTTTGGCAGTAACACTCAGAACATTAACTTGCTAAGGAAGAGGAACCAAAGGAGATCAGGCTTCTCCCTTGCTGGTGTCAATCCTTCCAGTGCAGTAGAGGAGATTCAAGGAGGCAGATCATACCATGACGTAGTAACTGCAACACTTGCTTTTGAAAAAGAAATATTTTTAAGTGCAGCATTAGAATCATAGAAAGTATACCCAGCAAAGTTGATGTGTGTTAGTCACCTTTATGAAATTCCCTGCACATAGCAAGCAGACTGACTTGGTCATGTCAAGAAGTTTATTGATTTTAGTCTTGCCTACCCATAAATGCATGAAAATCTGGAAAGTTTGTGGTTTCAGAATAGTTCCCCTGGTAATAATGGAGCTTTTCTTTAAACATCTGAAAGTTTTCTTGTAGCTTGCAGTATCCCACAAGCATAGAAAATAAATCCCTACTCATTTAAGAAACAATGGGGACATCTACTAACACACCCTGGTGCTATGTCCCAATGGGGTTTATAAAGAGCTGCTTCTACATCATGCTGCTGCTAGATGAAAGCTGGAAGTCCCCCGTGACTTTGAAACAGTTGGCTCTGGAAAGTAGGAAGGAAGCATCTGGAGTGATATTAGGGGTATTTGAAGTGCATTTGGGTCATCTGAGATTGTGACATGTATCATATTTGAACAGTGTCTGCACACTTCCAACTCCAAGAACTCAATCTTGCACGATAACATTTACATATATTGTCTGTGGAGACATGCTCAACTGTGATTTGCTAACTTAAATCTTATGAAATACTTGTCAGTAGATTGCTTGTGCTGGAGGATGTAAGAAACAACCTGCCAGCTCTATCAGAACCAGGCATATTCTCTTCCCACCTAACGTGCCAAGCTCATAAATCAGTCGCAGTGCGTCATGCTTTTATTAATACACAGAGGTTGTACTATTCCAAGACTGCATTATCGCTGCTGCTTCTCGTGCATCAGAGATGTGGTAATCCATCTGTATTCTGCCTAGCTCCTTTAGGATGTTTCGTGTGTGACTCTGGGGAGACCAGCAATGCCCTGGCCCTGACTCTGGATAGCCTATACATCACCTTGAAAATTAACTCAGAAGATCACCACAGCAGAATTCAGTCTTGTCCTTGTGTGGGCTGAAATTCAGTACATGCAACATGGCACGCTTACAGAGAGGACACAGGAAGAGAGTGGGAACTACTCCTGCTTCTGTGATATTAGGGATGGTTTCTGGATATGCTATGTATGAATATGAAAACCACACTTTTGCTTTGGTATTTCAGGATCTTACCCTACAGGTGAATTCCAAGAGTATGCAGGTTTAAATTATTGGGATATGTCCTAAGTTTGTTTAGACCAGCATGATTAATGAAACTGTGCTGACATTGATAGTTGCTATCACTTCTTAAACAAAAAAAACCTAAGGAAGTTTCCTATGTCTTGCTGCTCTCATGCACATATCCAAATGTGGAGCTAAGGAATAACTGGTTTCCCAAAAATGCCCTGAGAAAAGAGGATACCCTGTGTAGCTGGCATAGCTATGCATCCTAAATATAACAGTGCTGAGCATTTGCAGAGCAGGGTTCAGGTTTACACCACGTATGGCAGCCTGGGATGTTCAGGGCCAGACATCCCCAGCGTGTAACGTGATCTCTTCCTTGGGTGCCAGACCAGCTCCCAGCCTGGCAGCTGCTGGCTGGGGATGGAGTTTCCTGACCCAGACCCACCTCCTCCCATCTAGAACCCTGCAAGGGAAGATGGTGTGTGGCATGGGCAGGTCTCTCAGCCCCTGCACAGACCTGATGTGGAGGTTTGCTGCTGTTGATGGATGTGAGCTGTCGGGTTGGTGTGCTGCACTCCAGGGTGGCAGCAGCAGTGGTGGATGCAAGGGATGGTGAATGCAATGTGCCACCATGGAGCAGCTCCGGAGCGGGGCCCACGTGCAGACATGGGAAGGAAGAGCGGTCAGCCCCCAGGAGCCTGGGCCCCACCTTCTGCAAGCTGTCCACACAGGTTGCAGCAGTGGGCGTCCTGGGAAGGTGCCGACAGCGCCCGGGGCGTCCTGGGAGTGGGTAGCGCTGCTGGTGTGCCACCCCTGTCTGGGACAGAGGGGTTCTGGCACTGGGCTCCTCTCTTACGGACACCTTACAAAGACCGAGGTGCCTCACAGAAATTCTCTGGGCCTCCTGAAGCCTCATGGCAAATGCCAGCCTTGCAAACTGGGGCACGAGCAGCTGGAAGCGTGAAGGAGGCCGGTGCCAGCAGCAAGGTGCCAGCCAGTGCAGCGATGGGCATGTTGTGCATTGCTTCCCCCCACGCACGCCGCTCCCCAGGGCCTCCGGGGGGAGAGGCAGAGGGGAAGGTGCCACGTGAAGACCAGCTCACTCCTGGCTGGAAGGGTGATGCACTGGGTTGCCCAGCTCTGTGGTTGTGTGCCTCCATGGAGTGAGGCTGCAGTACCCATCTTCCAACATGTTTTTGGCCCTGAGATTTTTTGGACAGTCTTATGAGTCCCATATGTGGGTGAGGGTAGGAATTTGGGTAGTTTTGGGAGGCGTGTTCTGCTTCTCTGCAGTGCCCCAGATACAGATCTTGTTTTGCTCTGCTGTCCCACAGGAGGGTCTCACAGTAACTAGCAGTTCACTGGATTTGGGTGGACTTGAGGAAGGTTTGATCCCTTCCAATCTTTTTTCCCTGCTCTGTTTTCATCTGCTAGGGCTGCTGTAAGCTCTGGCAAAAATGCCCCTTTTCATATTATGGCTCAGCTTTGCCCAGTCTACACAAAGCCTCTCTTCTCCAGATACCTGGCAATCTGTACCTGAGGAGACCATTCTGTGGTTAATGGCAGATTTTAAAAAGCAGGAATTAAAAAAAAACAGGTATATTCAGAGGGCCCTTGGGTGGTTTGTTTCACTTTACTGCCAGGGAGGATATCTGCTGTTGGTGCTGTCTGCTGTCCTGGGGAACTGTCTGACAGCTTGGATATTTGTCTGTCAGGATATCTAACATGACAGCATGTATTTCAGAGCACAGTCTGAGCCCTCGGATTATAGTGGGACAGAGTAAGGCAGTTCAGCAGGCATCACCACGCAGGCATCATCTGCCAGGAAGCTGGATCCTCTACTTGGGGAACACAAGTCTTGCTGCATCTCATTGATCTGCAAGTTAAACAGTAAGGGCTGATGGAAACTTGGATCCTTGGCTGTTAGCAGGCAAAAGGAAGTCTCCAAATACTATGCTTGTGTGAGGCTCCAGATGACCCATCTGGACCAGGCAAGGTATGGTTTGTGCAAGCCCTCTGCAAGCAGGAAGCTGCTGCCTCCTTGAATCATCTGATGGGCAGGCAGCCGCGGCCTTTAAGGAAGGTAACAGAGGGTCTGAAGCAAGAAGGGGGTCTCCAGCATCTTTTTGCAGGGCTGCAGGATGATCACTTCCTCAGACATCAAGCAGGGGGACTGGCTGCCTCTTGTGCTCTGCCCCCTGCAGAGTGGGACCCTGAGCACCCCCCAGCATCATCATCCTCCTCTCCTCTCTCTGTAGCCTGACTTGCCTTGCCTCAAAGTCCCAGGGAGCAGCTGCTTTGGAGGAAGATTCCCAGCTAAAGACTACACTGACTCAAATGACTTTCCCACTTGGGGAGAAAAGGGTGAGAGCTAGCCCCTCTTCCAGAAAACGCTTGAAAATGTGCGCTTTTACTTCCCTTTGAGATGCTGGCAGGGAACAAGGACAGGGTCATTTAGGGAGGATCTGAACAAACCCTGACAGAATCCATTAGAGAGACTGACATCCTAGTAGGGGGAGAGAGGTGGGGCAGGCTCCTAGGCCTCCGGGGGTGCTCTTTTATATTTAATTTATGAACCCTTGATTTATATCTGGATGGGGTTTGAGCCCACGTGAGTCACATTCTCATGGGCAGGTGGGAGTGGCTTCATTATTTTCTCTTGAATCACCTCACATTTCTCTGTCACCAGAACATGCTTGAACAGCCACATGCATGTGGGTATATGTGGTGCGTGCCAGACCCAGCCAGCCTGGTGGGAATGGGCTCAGCTGACTTTGCCTCAGCTTGGTGGACTTGGCTGTGTTTGTCTTGCAGTTAGACTTGCTGATCTTAAAGGTCTCTTTCAACCTTAATGGATCCAAGATTTTATGATATGTGAACTGTGATATTATGAACTGTGAGCAAATACCATTCCGCAGGAGTTTCTCACTGCTTGTTTTTTACACAGGGCTCTCCACTGAGGGGTCAGGACCCCTTTTTTGACTCCTCTGGATTCTTGGAACACCAGTGTGCTTTTTCTCTTTGCTTTGTAGCTGGGCAGCATGAGCCTGTAGCAGTCATTGCTGTAGGACCTCAGTAGTGCTAATGTCATCACAAACTTGTAGAATCATAGAATGGTTTTTTTGGAAGGGACCTTAAAGATCATCCAGTTCACTCCCTGCCATGGGCAGGGACACCTTCTACTAGATCAGGTTACTTAGGTACCTGTCCAACCTGACTTTGAACACTTGCAGGGATGGGGCAGCCACAACTCTCCAGGCAGCATGTTTCATGCCTCACCATGCTCACACTGAAGAGTTTCTTCCTTGTATCTAATCTAGACTTGCCCTCTTTCAGTTTAAAACTTTTGGCCCTTGTCCTGTCACTTTCTGCCCATATAAACTCTGCCTTCTTTTTGTAAGCATTCTTAAGGTACTGGAAGGCCACAGGGAGGTCTCCCTTGTAGCCTTCTTTTCTCCAGGCTGAGCAATCCCAGCTCACTCAGCCTGTCTGGGCAGGAGAGGTACTCCATCCCTCTGATCACCTTCATGGCCTCCTCTGGACTCGCTCTTGTACTGGGAACCCCAGAGCTGGATGCAGCACTCCAGGTGGGGACTCAGAGAGCAGAGTAAAGGGGCAGAATCGCCTCCCTTGACCTGCTGGCCAGACCTCTTCATGCAGCCCAGGATGTGTTTGGCTTTCTGGGCTGCAAGTGCTCAGTTGGCTTATGTCCAGCTTTTCATCCTCTCTGTTCTTCTTGCAGTCTGTACTCACCTCTGAGATTGTCCTGACCCTACAGTGCCTTGCACCTGGCCTTGTTGAACCTCATAAGGTTCTCCTGCTCCCACTTCTCCAGTTTATCCAGGTTCCTCTGGATGGCATCCCTTCCCTCTGTTGTGCCAACTGCAGCGCTCATCTTTGTGTCATCTGCAAGCTTGCTGAGGGTGAATTTGACCCCTTTTTCTATGTTCTTGATGAAGAGTTTGAAGAACATTGGTCCCAAAATAAGAACCCTGAAAAGACCTGAAATCTCTCTGAGCCACTGGTAGCCCGAGAGCATAGAACATGCAGACAAGGTGTAGGGCTGCCCAGGGCTGGGGCTGCAGCAAGACCAGGCATCTGGGCAGTAGAGCTGTCTCTGTCTCAAACCCCAGCTTTGCTCATCACAGTGCCTGGCAGGCATCTCTGCAGGGGTGATGGCTGTCCTGGCTTGGAGCAGCTGCTGCAGCCCCTGGGAAAACATGTATGGAAGACGAGAGGTATGGGGTAGCACACACCCTGTGTGGGCAGAGCTGGCCCTGTGAGGGATGTGCCATAGCTCCCAACATGCTTGGAGAGGAGAGCAGCCTTTCAACCATGTTGGGAGCACACCAGCCTGCAAGTTGTGTGCGTGTGAACAGGCAGCCAGGCCAGTGGATGCTGTGCTCAGCAGTCCCCTTACACTCCAACTGGCTCCTGGTGATGCCAATAGGAGGGCAAAAATCCAGCGATCTGCTGTGTCCACTGCGAGATGTGACCACTGAGCTGTTGCATGTGCACCTGCAAATGGAGACCTGAGTGAGAAGCTCCTCAGGATGTGCCCAGGCCTTGTGCCTCCTGGTGCCAGAGCATGGATAAGGCGCAGGAACTGTATGACAGCCTTTGGCCGCTGGTCAGAGTGTGGTGCAAGTGGAGGAAGGAGAAGAGCCATGAGGCCCTGCTGTCCAGCCCAACAGCCCACAGAGCTGGGGCTGCTCCATGAAGCTGGAATGGCCACAGGGCCAGCTCTGTCCCACCAGCACCAGCCACAACTCCTGGTAAGCCTGGGAGAGCCAGGGCTTGCAGGTCTGCCAGTGGAGGGGTGGCTCTTTAGGAAGAGGGTGCTGTGTATTTGTTAGGGGTTTTTTGTGGGTTTTCTCCTCTTAAGACACCTACAGTCAAATGTGAAATTCACGTTTCTCTACAGGGCTTTGGCTGAATACTCTCCAACACAAACCACAAAAACTTTGAACACAGTTCTGAGCCAGCTCCTTTCCTAGAGCCTTTCAGAGCTGGCTTGTTACACTGGGAGTTTTCAGAGCAAAACACAGTGGTTTCACTGGGAGGTTTCAGAGCAAAACTTGCATCCTGGGTTTGATTATGCAAACAGCTTCTTGAGGCTTGAAAAAAAAAATGCCTGTCCCTAGCTATTGCCATTTTCTGCTTGGCAAGAGTCTCTGCCAGCAGAGACCCCTCCATGGTGTTATGATGGGGTTCATGAAGGTGGTTTGTGTTGGCCCTTGTCCTGGGCAATGACCAGGACTTGAATCTGAAGTCTGTGGTGCAGTATCTGTTTGCTCCTTGGTGTTGGCATGGAGTGTTTGATAATGGGCCTCTTCTTCCTTAAGTATAGGATTGGGGAAGGGGCCAGAGAGCTGGGAGGAGACCATTCTGCTGTTCAGGTGGGACTGAGGAGCTCACTAGCCAAGCGCAACTGGCCAAGACTTCTGTGGCTGACTGGTGACGACCTCTGCCAGGGGTTGCCTGCCATCTACTGGCAAATCCCATGGGATGGACAGAACCTAGGAGAGCACTGCAAAAGGAAAGCTGCTGTGGTTAGGTAGTATTGCTCTGGCCAGAGACAATATTTCTGACAGAATCAAGGGCTGATTGCTTCCAGCTAGTGAGACTGAAGACTTCATTAATGTCCAATACAGTTCCATAACCCCATTGCTCTGGTCAGGTTGCAGAGATGTAAGACCTTCAAAGAAAAGGTCTGAAATTCCTGATCTGCTGTTGCCTGGCATTCACATACATCCTGATGCCAGCATCTTGTCTCTGTGTCCAGCTTCTGCCCACCACCACCAGGGCCTGCAGTGACCACAATCCCAGCCTGTTCTCTGCAGTTTTGTAGCCCTGAGCTGTGCTGTATTCAGGGCTGTGGCACTTTCTTGCCAAAGCAGGCATCACCAATGCCTTTCCTCTGGGGCTGCAGGAGGCTGATGCCACAGTGGAGCGTTGACTGTGTGGTCAGCAGGGCAAGACCACAAAAGGACGCTGGGACCAGCACTACAGCCAAGGGTGATCTCTGCAGGCCGAGGAGGAGCTGCTGAAGTGCCCAGGGCAGGCAGAGCACCGAGGTCTGTGTGGACAGGGAGAGAGCAGGCAGCTGGGCACTTCAGTAACATGATGGGGCAGATGTTGGTGAGTTCAGAGTGGCCAGCTGGGAGTTCTGAGCCTCTGAGTAGCAGTGCCTGAATCTATTTACACACTAGAATGCTCTTGTGGTCTGGAGCCCAGGCAACCAGGCAAAGAGGATCTGTACATGCTCCTGGTACAGAAAGAGCAACGCTGTGATTTACAGCAAGTGCCTCCCTCCCCCTATCTCTGCCATGGAGATAAGCAGTGTTTTGCCCGAGTCTTGCTGTTTGCACAGGGAACCTGTTTTCCAGATTACTCGACACATATTTTTTCTTCATGTCTGAGCTGTCAGATAATGCTGGAGGCTGAGTTAATGTGCAGACCACGGCGAGGGCCCAGCCTGCTGGGTCAAGCACCATTAGCACCACCAGCAGGAGCAGCAGATCGGCTCACATGCCAGGGGCTGCTGCAGCTGATCCTCTGCTCTGCGCTCTCCACCAGCTCTGCTCCTCTGCTACCAGGCTCTCTGCCCCTTGGCTGCAGAGACTGAGCCCCACCGTCAGTGAGGACACTGGGCAGCCTAGGCAGCACACGATGGGGTTCTGCAGGAGGGCAAGAACCTGCCCAGGGGGGGTGCTCTTTGTGCTGATGGCTCAGTCTGCCTTCTCTCTGTCCTTCTTTCCCCACTGTGAATAGCTGGGCTGGATTAAACTGCTCTGCATTGCCCATCATGGGCACGGTTCTTTTTTTAATTTCCCTACTAATTTTCTTTTTGTATCCATTAGGACTAGATTAGGCTGAGTTTTGTGGCTGGGCGTGCTGGAGTAGTGCCAGACCCTGGTTGTGAGCAGTGGTAGTTGTGTGAGACAGAGATTTTGGGCAGTTTTTTTCCTGGGAAATCGTGGCATTCCAGCACATCCACCTGTGCAAAACCAGGCAGTATGTCTGCTCAGACCCTTTTGTATGTTTTGAACATTCCTGAGTTAAAGCTATGTGTGGGCAGTTCAGAAATGAAGCTGGGAACAGTTCTGGTGCCAGGAGACCGGCATCCTCAGGTATCACCTCTGGCTCCTGTGACAGTGACTTATTTTAGCCTTGAGAGTTACAGGAGCCAATGCCTACAATAATTTTTGCTACCTCTTAGCTTTGATATTCTATCCATGAATTCTCCCAGTCTGTTTCACTCTCTTGTCTCACTCAGGTGTGCTAGCTATGCCTTTTTTGTAGGAAACTTTTAAACACTTGCAATGATGATTACATCCCTAACCTGGGGAGGAGATTAGTAATGGTTATGTAGAAATCCCGTCTGTGAGCAGCAAGGCCCACTGGAATCACTTTGTATCAGAATCTGAAGGCAGACACATGGCCCTAAATGTAAGGCAGGTATCTGTAAATGGGATGGGTACCATGATTACAAAAAGACGTTTAATGAAATAGCAGATGCTGTGCATGTGTGTGACTTTCACTGCAAAGCTATAAAAACTGTCCATCTTTCTCTCTAAGCTGCTTTCTGGCTGTGTGTCTGTATCCCTCACAATACAGAGCTGTTGAAAGAGATCTAAATATTCAGGGTATTGCACAATTTGAGATAATGCTGCCAGTCTTGCTCAATGGCAGAGGGATAATAATGGAGACCCTCACAAAAAATACCTGCAGAGAGATCCCAGTTTCATTGGCTTGTTTGTTTAAAGCTGAACTGCTGTATTTGCATTTGGTGTTGCCAAATTCTTTTGCTCCCTCTGCCATATAACTGAATGCTTGGCTTAGTTACCCTAGAATGTAGCATGAATTCCCATCCTGCACCGACTGCTGGAAAACATACAGCTGAGGAGAAGGGTGTTTTCAGGCAATAATTCATCAGTGAGAATGGAAGGTGATGCTCAGGAGATTGGCACCTCCGAGGAAACTCAGTGCAGGAGGGGAAGGAGTAACAGCATTTCTTGCTTCACTTGCAGATCCGCGGCCTTTTACTCTGCTTTTCCCGAGGCCCCCCACCACCAAGCTGTCCTTAGTGTTTTAACCATACCCTTCTAAATCCGAAACAGAGGGGCTTCTGTGCTGTGCCAGCGCAGAGGGTGTGTGAGCCCTCTGGCAGCGGTGCGGGGGCTGCCGGCGGCTCGGGCAGCGCTGGCGCCCGGCCCAGGACAGCCCGGCTGCGAGAGCCGCTCCAACAGCGAGAGCCCGACCCCGGGCAAGGCCCGGACAGCTGCGGCAGGCACACACTAGCACGCCATCTCGGGGCTTACACGGGGGCACAAAAATGAGCTGTGCCTTAATATAACCCCTTACAGCCAGCCAAACCGCGCTGAGCAGAAGGAAATTGCATCTCCCGCAATACATCCTAATGCCGTTGCTGCACGGAGGCGCTCTGAAGGCACCATAAAATCTTTAAAAGGCATCAGACAAAATGAAACGTTTTTCTTATGGTGTCACAGTAATCCCGATTAGGGCTATAATGCAGGAATGTGTGAGATACAAGGTTTCTTAAACAGGGGCTGTTTATGCAAGCACTTCCTTGCCATGCCTGCTGGGAATACAGCCTTGACAGGAAAACGGCATTTGCAAACAAATGAGCAGAGAGACACCAGCAAGTTCTTATCTCGGAGGGAAATTAGCATTTTAATATTCCGTGCAGGGTTCTGCTAGGCGGCCAGGGCTCGTAGGTGCTGTGTAATAATGACACCAATAATTAATAATAAATCTAATGCTGAAATGCCACGGAGTTAGGGCTGTCTGCATCCTGGGAATGTGGCAGGGGCTCAGAATGGAAGCCGTTCTTGTGGCAGATAGCTTCCTAAGAATATTTTACAAATGAGGACAGGAGACTCGTGGCTAAAATTGAGGGATATGAGGGGTGGCCGGTAAGTGAGCTGAGTGGCATGGAAGTAAGGAAAAACTTTAGTGCTGAGAGAAAGACAAAGGATTCACAGGCCTGATGAATGTTGCACTGGGACAGAGCATCCTTGAGCAGTGCTGGCCCAGACTTTCCACCCCTTGCAAACTGCTGGTCCCATCTGGGCAGGGACAGTGAGGACATGGTGCCTGTCGGATGCAGAGTGTGACAAACAGTGATGGAGGCAGGGGCAGTGGAGTCCCTGCAGCTCTCTCAGTGGGACAGAGGGGATGGAACAACCTGGGGAATGGGAAAAAGGATGGACAGAGCCACCACTGATGGCAGGCTGGAAGGCAGCATGAAAGGAAGGCAGGAGTTGTTGGCTGGCAGGTGCAACCTCCATGTGCCCCCGGGGAAGTGGATGCTGCTGGTCTGTGCCTGAACGCTTGGTCTGGGGTCTCACATTTCTCCTTCATAACCTTGTGCAGAGCTGGGAGGAGATGCTGCCACAGCTCCTGGCTGGCCCAGCTCTACCATCCATTTCAAAATCTTATAAAGGAGGGGTGCAGAAAATATGAAAACCATATGGAACCTTTACATGGAAATTTATCTCTTATGAGCAGCTCCTCCTGTGGCTGACTCAGGGCCACCAGCTTAAGATCGTGAAGGCTTGAGTGTTCCTTAGCACATGCTGTTGAACCTCCACCTCTCCCAGAACTGCAGGATCCAAGATAACTGGGAGTGTTTATGGCTTAAAAGGGTTTGTTCCCCAGCAAGCTGCTTGGAGGGATGCTCTAAGGGGTGGCTTTTCACAGGCAAGGCACATCTCACAACACCGCCGTATGCTGCATAGCCTCAGTGAGGTGTTTCTGGCGGCATCTGATGCCATGGCAATCAATTAACCGTGGGCACAGCAGGTGCCTCTTTAGCCCAAAGCTGCAATTTCACCATAGGCATTTCCCCATAACCTGCTTCTGATGTGATTTTTCTGTCAAATGTATCTGTTGCTCTCACTCTTTTTCTTTTTTTTTTTAATTTTAAATTTTAATGATGCCTTTTACTACTCTCTCCAGAGCCATTTGCCAGCTGCTGCAGTCAGCCATTCCCCACATGCAGAAGCAGCTCAAACTAGGGCTTCATTTCACAGAAGGTGAGAAATGCACAGGCTGGGGCTGGTGACTGGCATTGCTCTTTCCCAGGGAACACTCAGAGCCCCAGCTGCTCTTTTCCCTCCTTCCTGGGCCTGGCCAG
Organism: Taeniopygia guttata; assembly: GCF_048771995.1. Classification (NCBI taxonomy): domain Eukaryota; kingdom Metazoa; phylum Chordata; class Aves; order Passeriformes; family Estrildidae; genus Taeniopygia; species Taeniopygia guttata. The sequence goes on along the minus strand of NC_133027.1, from coordinate 47,049,451 downwards.
CACAAACTCATCCTTACTGCTCTGGTCAGGAACCTCTGGGAGCTGACTGCTCTTCATTGTTTTATCTCCTATTTCTGTACATGTATTTTGGAGGTTTTCTCTGAGGTCTGCCTGGGTGGCTTTTGCCTCTTTTATGGGATTCTAAAATTATTGGCTGATGTTTATTCTCTCCATTGGGTGAAACACTTACAGCCTCTTGCTAAATCTGAACAGTTGCTCTCTAATTTGTGTTTCTGTCTTCTCAGACCTTAAAGAGAGAGGGAGAGATATTTTGAGTCCAAATTAGTTGTTTGAAAATTGTACTTTGAGGGGAAAAACATGCTGCTAACTATGCTGTAGGGAAATTGGAACCCAACTGAGGAGGGGATTTTACTCAGACCATTTTCTTCCCATATGCCTGCCCATTTTTCTGGGCTACATGGACTGCTAGTGTAAAAGAGAGAACTGATTTTAGATCCCTGATTTCATAATAACGTTATAGGCTCCTATCAGCTGTTGCCAAGGATGTTGTTGTTTGGAGTTTCCAAACTTTGAAATTTGGAATTGGGTGAGGAGGAAGCAGAGTAGCAAGTATGATTACAGCTATGGACTTGAGGAAAGCTGAAGTTGCTGAATGCCTTCTTTGCACCAGTCTTCACTGACAAGACCATCCCTCAGGAATCTCTGACCCAGGAGACCAAGGTAAAGGACTTTTGGAAGGAAGACTTTCCATTGGTCAAGGAGGATTGAGTTGGAGAACATCTAGGAAAACTTGGCCTCCACAAATCGATGGGCCCTGATGGGATGCATCCATAAGTGCTGAGAAAGCTGGTGGATACCATAGTGAGGCCATTTGTGATCATCTCTAAAAGGTTGTAGCAATCAAGAATGAAGCCTGAGGACTGGGAGAAAAAAAAAACGTCATCCTAGTCTTCAAAAAGGGCAAGAACGAGTACCCAGAGGTCATGCTCACCTCAATCCCTGGAAAGGTGATGGAGGGTCTCATTCTGGAAGCCACCTCTATCCATATAGACGACATGAAGGTGATCAGGAGTAGTCAGCATTGGTTCACTAAGGGTAAATCCTGCTTGAACAACCTGGATGCCTTTTGTAATGTGACAACTGCCTGGAGGGATGAGGGGACAGCAGTGAATATGGTATACCTTGGCTTTCACAAGGATTTTGATACTGACTCTCACAATATCCTCATAGGCAAATTCAGGAAGTGTGGTCTGGATGAGTGGACAGTGAGGAGATTGAGAGCTGGCTGAACAGCAGATCCCAGAGGGTCGTGATCAGTGGCACAGGGTCTGGTTGGAAGCCTGGCACTGGTGGTACCCTCACAGGTCAACAGTTATCCATCTGTTACTTGGATGAAGGGGAGGTGCCTCCTCAGCAAGTTCGCTGATGACACAAATCTGGAGAGGTTGATACCCCAGGGTGTTGTGCAGCTCTTCAGAGGGACCTAAACATGTTGGAGAGATGGGCAAAGAACTGTGTGAAGTTCAACAAAGACAAATGCAGGGTCCTGGACCTGAGGAGGAATAACCCCGGGCACCAGCACAGGCTGGGGCTGACCTGCTGGAAAGCAGCTCTGAGGAGAAGGACCTGGGGATCCCTGTGGACAACAAGCTGTTCAGGAGCCAGCAGTGTCTTTGTGGCCAAGAGGACCAATGGCATTCTGGGGTACATTAGGAAAAGCATTGCCAGCAGGTCGAGGGAGATGATCCTGCCCCTCTAGAGGTCACATCTGGAGTGCTGTGTCCGTTTCTGGGCTCCTCAGGACAAGACAGATATGGAGCTCCTGGACTGGGTCCAGTGGAAGGTAACAAGAATGATATGGTGTCTAGAGCATCTCTCTTACAAGGAAAGGCTGAAGGAGCTGGGTCTGTTCAACCTTGAGAAGAAACAACTGAGAGAGGACCTTATCAATGTCTATCAGTATCTGCAGGGGGGCAGCCAGGAAGATGAAGTCAGGCTCTTCTTGGTGGTGCCAAGCAACAGGACAAGAGGCAATGGGCAGAAACTGATGCACTGGAAGTTCCACCTGAACATGAGTCGGAACTTCTTTAGTGCATGGGTGACTGGGCACTGGAACAGGCTGCCCAGAGAGCTTGTGGCGTCTCCCTCATGGGAGATATTCAAGAACTGCCTGGACACATTCCTGTGCCTTGTGCTCTAGGATGACCCTGCTTGAGCCTACCGAACCAAGCCCAACCTCTTTAGTTTGAGTTGTACCTTGTCCTCTCTACTGAAAGTTGTCCAGGGGTTTGGTGTCTGCTGTTGCCCTTCACAGGCCATGAGCCAGACAATTCCCAAGCTGTGAAATTCTGTGCAGGCTGGTGGCACTGAAGCCACAACCTGGAACACCTATGGAGTGGATCCAGGCTGAACAAGGATGAGCTGATGAGACTGCAAAGTAATTTTTTTCTGGCAATGGAGATGGAAACAACCAAAAAATGGCTCCCAGCTAAATGGAGTGTTTTAGCAATGGTTTTAGGACAGACAAAATGATCATATATGTAACCCACATAGCTTCTGAGAAAGGAAGATCAGGCCTGTAATTGGAGCAATGAAAGGGAAAGGTCTGCTGTGGTCCATATTTTGTCAGTTATTCCTAGCATGCCTATGAGGCGTCAGGCTGGCCATGCAGCTTAGTGTTAGGCAGGGCTTTCTTATTGTGCCACCCTTTGCCCATGCTTAGGACCACATGTCTCACAACCACATCAGTCCTGACCCAAAATAAATGATATATGAATAAATTAAGAATGACAGAAATATTGCCATTTCAATTTCAAGCAGCATTTAGCCAGATCTGTTCTATTTTTTCTTTATGATCTGGTCAGTTCTTGCACAAATGTGGCTCTGAAGGCAATTTGTAAGAGGTGGAAGCATGAGAGCAGATTTTCTATAGAGGACTCTGCAGATCAGTGATTTACACTATTTTTCATCTACAGTGGGAAGAGAACTCAGTTAAATAAAGGGAGCTTTTTGAGAGAAAGTGATTGCCAAACACCTCCAGGATTTTGCTTTGTTGGAGATGAGGAGGATGTTATTTGCATTCTCAGAGAAAAGTATATTTTCTTCATCTCACTGGTGCCCAGACCATGCAGATTCGATAAAGAGCTCTGCCTTCAGTGCTCCTCTCATGTACCCACTCAAAGGATCACATTAGGGAACAAGTGATATAGCTGAAGTTGCAGCTTTTTCATCTCTGTAAATCTAGCCAGGGTTCCTGGGGGAGGTTTGGGATATTAGACGGACTGTAAAAACCAGCATCTGCACAAGCAGGAGGCTGTCTGTAGCCTGACTTTCGCGTTTATTTTTATTTTTTAATCTCTTCTCAAACAGGCTGTCTTGCTGCCTCCCTGACTGCAGTGCACGCATGCATGTCGGATGGAGATAAAGTATCACCATCTGCTGGCGGCTGCAAGGATAACGGCAGAACATTTTAGAAGGTAATGCTGCTTTGCCAGGTACCGGTGTGAGTTGAGGCAGAAAGCCCTGCTCCGAGCCCTGTGTTAGAGCAGCTGAAGGCTGGCAGGTAATTTCTCATTTCCCCTTGCTACGGCAGTGCCTGTATTGGTCCTGTGTGCGGGAAAGGTCGGTGCTCCTGGTGCTGTTTGCCCTGGGTTTGCAGGACATATGATGGGCTGAAGCAGTTGTGGCTTCAGTGCCTGGAAATGAGAACTGAGGGCTGAGCCCATGAACCACGATGCCCAGGAGAGAGCCAGACCCCCACAGGACGTGGGCTCAAGTCGCTGGGCTGTGAAGGGCTCCAGCCAGCTGGACACCTTCTAGGCTGGGAAAGCCAGGTGTCAAGTGCAGAAAAGATCCTGGTTGTGCTATGCCCCTTGCAGCAAAGTAACCTGTGAACCCAGAGCAGGGGTGTGTGAAGGTAGGAAGGTGCTATTTGCTCCTCTGATTCAAATGTGCTGATAGGCTGTTGATGTCACCCAGGGTGTTGCAAGCTGTGATGACCCAGGGGGACGGGGAGGAGGTGGGGGTCACCTCCTGGTGTCAGGGAAGGTGTTCCACAGCTCACACTTTGCTGCAGTCCTTGCCTAAATAGTGAAGGAGAGCACAGTCATGGCTTGTTTTGTGTTCCTCAGCAGAGGCATGGGGTCCTACACCCCATGCACAGCCCTTGACAGGTGAAGGCATGGGTGAGCATAGAGGGAACGCTGCTAGGAACAGGATCTGCGCTCATAGCTATGGAGTCCCATCACTGCAGTCAGTGAGAGGCAGTGGTGTGCAGGCACTGGCTCTGAGCTGCACCTGTGGTGTGGGCACACTTTGTTGAGCTCAGAGAGTGGAGACCATGGAGCTGACCACCAGCAGCGTGCAGGGCAGCCCCCACACCCACCTGGGATAGCTTCCCCTGAGAGCTGCTCACAAGTCCTAGCCGGTCTTCGGCCAGCGCTCACCAGCTCCTTTAGGATTTGAGGGAGATGGAGCAGAGGAGAAAGGGAGATGATGGGAGAAAACAGAGTGAAGGGGTATTAGAAGACAACTGGGAGACTGAGAGGAGAAGACCCAAGGATTTCATGGGGGATCTCCTTCAGCAACAGCAGCTGAAGAGCAGCTCTTGCTCTGTTTCCTCAAGATACTCATGCAACTTGTTCTGCTAATAAAACCTTGCCTTTGGATAACATGAGAAGCATGTCAAGGTGGCAACCACCCTGGAAGTTACAATACAATGCACACAGCTTTATTCCCTATGTGGTTATTCATTCCCTACTTTCTGGATGGGTTTGAAGCTGGGGCCAAGTTTTGTGTTGCTGCAGCTGCCAGCATCCAGGGTTTAGCATGGACACAGTCTCTGCTGAGACAGTGGGATAGAAGCTGTCTGCACATATCTTTGTGTCTCTTGTCAGTAAAGGTGCATAGGAGATGTGTCGCTTCTTCCCAAGCAACATGGACCTGTTGTGTTGAATATTCCTTAAAGGAATTCCTACTACCAGCAGCACCCAGCAGATGGATCATGTGGACTTCTTGGATAGATACCATCATGTTCCACTAAATCTTGACTTTGCTTCTGATTGCCAGTTAAAAGGCAGTCAGAGAGAAGAGGGATTAAGAGCCACCCCATCTTTAGTTTTTTATGCTTTTTCTTGCTGAGGACATTATAAATTCTCTTTAAACACCATCATCTCCCCTCCCCATTTGCAAAAGGCCACAGTAAAGCTGCAAGAAACACCTCCAGGTTTCAAGGAAACACTGTTCAGGGTGAGCCTCTCTGTCTATCCATCACTGCTGTTTCCCTCTCTTCAGTCTACCATTCTTGGCATTTGCAATGTGCCACAGCAATCACAGCTCACATCTGTGCACAAGCAGTGCCTGTTGCTCACTCCAGTGCCTGTTGCCAATGGAGCAACAGCTGAGTCAGGAGCTTGTGCTGGGAGCCTTCTCCGACACTGTCACAAGGCATTGGAATATTTTGGTCTTGTTTCATCTAGCTGCAAAACTCCAATACATCAGATTTTTTATGGAAGGGACTTGCAACCTTGGCAGTGGAAAAAGCAGCAAGTCTCAACTGGAAATGTCTGAAATGATGAAACCTGGCAGGTTTCATTCTGGAAATTGTGGGCCCGTGGGCTCCTGAGAAGTTGAAAATAGAGGAACTTGTGTTGCTAGTAAATGAGTCCTTGTCGGGCAGCCAGGGAATGGTGCTGAGCAACTGCTTAGGATGAATGTGGGCTCCTCTGAAACTTTGCCAAAGTCCTAGCCTTTCCACAAGATATTTCAACACCACTGATTTGGCAAATTCTAATTTAAAAAAAAAAAAAAAATCAGCTCATTTTTCTTTACCAAGGAAGAGACACAGCTTGTTGGAACAAGCACTTTGGTAACACATCCAAAGCCACAAATTTTCCTGTTTTTTGGTCCCCTCTATCTTCATGTATGCTTCAAATCAATCACAGCTTGGTGTTTTTCAAACAAATGGAAGAAAATTGAGAGACTGACTATTTTACTTTTTTAATTTCATAACTCTGTGCCTGTTTTTTACATCTGAATTGAATGAGTGTTGTAGGATGGTGGACCCAATTTTTTCATCTAGCCAAGTTTATGTCAGGAGTAACTGTCTTGGGATGATTTTTGTTTGTATATTGGGGAATCTCTGAGAAGCAGGTGATGTATAGTTAGCACACAAAAACACTCCTATAGTTTCCTGAGTTGTTGAGTTTTAATCTGTCAAAACACTGAGTGGTTTGATTTGGTATTAAAAATGTTGTGGTTTGACATGGAAAAAGAAAATCAAGTGCATTTTAATAATAACCTTTAGAAAACTCAGCTGTGTATCCTGTATGATTTGTTTTGAATAGAAACAATATTTAGTACCTTAAAATAATTTTCTTGAGAGGACTGGAAGTCCTTGAGCCTGTGTAGTCTTAGTTCAGTCCCTCTTGAGGCAGCCAGACAAATTCAAAAGTAACAGGAGCAGCATCCTGAATAATCACTGCTTTCTGCTTGAAATCTCACACAGGCCAGCATGACAGGGTGTAGGAGGAATACTAAACAAACTGTTAATTCCAAAGGCTTGGCAAGAACTTGCTGAGCATACCCGCCTCACTGTGGTCTTACAGCATATAGCAGGCGTCAGAAATCCAGTAAAGGAATAAACTGGGTCAACTGGGAGTGAAGTAAGCGGGGGGGAAAAAAATGGTGTAGTCCAGGTCATTTTCACTTCGAGTGAAAGCAAAACAGCTGCAATGCCTTGGATAGGATATTGGCTTCTCTAGCACATCGCCAAAGTTCATTTGTACTTTCATATTTGTCTAAAGAGCACAGGACCATGCAAATCTGGAACAGTCACACACGGCAATTTCAGAAGTGAAAAGGAGGGGCAGCTTCAGCTGGTAACAGGTTAAGCTAGCAGTGGCTGTTGATAACTGCTTTAAGCGAGGGAAGGCACAGGAAATGTAAAGGTTTTTTGGTGCAGGGTGTATGTGCTACAGAGTGTGAAATGGCATCTGTTGTGGGATTCTCTACTCAGATATGATTTACCTTCTACAGGAAATCAGTTACAGTTAAGTGCATAATAGCCAAAATTGCCAGTGAACTTTGCTCAAATGAATTTACAAACTATGTAATTTTTCTTGCCTCTGTTGTCTAGGAGTGGTGGCATGCCTTCAAGGACAGACAAGACCATTTCTTGGTAGGGATTCTCCTGGAAGGTCCTTGTTGCAGTGTTACCCATCTGTGCTGCCTGGCTTTGGTGCTATCTTCACCTACTTTTGTTTCCCTTGTTCTACTTTAGCACAGAAAAACCCATCTGGAGTGTTGCTTCATGAGAGCGAACTCTCCACACCTCTGAAGAAACAATGGACGTGGCCACAGGACTTGGCACAAGGTTTTCTATTGGGGTGTGCTTTGACAAGGTTGGAAAATTAGAGCTTGGATTTGCTTTCTAGCCATTTGTGGATTTCACCTGCCTCAGCTTGGCAGTAATATTCAAATCTTTAAAGTGTTTATGTAGCCAACATCAGCCTGAGATTGAGTTTTCTGAGTGAGGGGTGCTTGCATGTGTCCTTGGAAATTCAGCCTCCTATTTCTTTGACTCTTCGTAGACTAAATGCAAGCAGCCCAGTGAATGCAAATTCACCCATGGCATTTTGTGTCCCTAAATGGTATGCAGAATAATTGTGCTTCTATAATTGTGTGTGGCAATAGTTTTTTAATCGGTTGACAAAGTTGTCTAAAATCTTTGACTTCAAACTAGAATTTTGTGTGAGAGTATCTGAAAACATCTGGATGCATATCCACATATAGCCTCCATTGGATTTTTGTGAAACACACACAAAATGTGTCTCTTGTTTTTGGTACTTTTCTTGCACTAAGGAAGTAATTTTTTCTCAACAAAATTCAGTTACTCTTCATTGCTCTTTACCATATGTTAAATTCATATTGCATTAGAGAACGAGTAGCTCCTGTTGACGCATGGTCTGCTTTATTAGCTAGGGTGTTATTTTGCAGTGTACAGTACATGCAGTATGCATTCCAGATCCCTGAGGTGCTTGATCTTGGCGTCCTTCCTGCTCTGAAATCTGTGCTGCCACTTTCTCCTTGCTGAGACCACCAACAGACAGGATCTGGGAGTCCAAAAGCAGGGGTTTAAGATACTGCTGGCACTCGGGTCCAGCCCATGTTTCTGCCAACACAGAGAGGCCAAATAATATGAAATCTGAACCTCATCCAGGCAGTTTCACAGACCATATATTTGCTGAGGCATCAAGCAGAGGGCATGGAGCAGACACCTGGTACTGGTATCATCCTCAATCACTTCATCTAACTCTGTCAGATCTGTGTCCTTGGTTAATCATGCTAAAGAGCTTAAGCTAACGTGATGTGATGATGGCTTTTTCTGCACTGTTAAGCACTGGTAAGGAGCCACAATGCTTTTCTTTGAGGTCCCAAAGAAAGTCCAGTTTTCAAAAACAGCTCCAAACATTGGCGTGACAGCAGCAAAGTGAATTCAGTAATTGCCAGTGTGGTTTTACTAATCAGCTGCAACAAAAATTTATCCTCATCAATTTTCTCACTGAATATATTTGTAAGTTAGAAGGCACATCTTGCATATTTGATCATTTGCATAATGAAAGATACAGACTTTCAACTTGGTTTATTATATAACTCATTTGATAAATACTATCTGTATGTGAGAACATCTCCATATAGCAAATAGATGTATATCTATAGAAGAGAAAAACATCTAATTTGATGATGTTTAGAAACTTTCAAGGAGTGGAGAATGCATCAGTTCCTTTGGTTGGTGGTTTCAGTAATTATTTACAATTTCTGCCATGGCCATGGACCTTGTTTCTCATTTTTATGAATCCGGCTTAAACCTTCAGCTTCTAATTTATATTATCTCTGTTTCTGCTAGTGTATAGAGCCATTTGGTTAATCTATTTTTTTTCTTTATTTAGGTTCTAATGCAGCATAAATTCTAGTCACTTCTTTGTTTTCCTTCTAACAAGATTATAAAATTGAACTGTGAGTTCTCTTCACCCTCTTTGAAGCATTTTCTTATCTATGTCTTTTGGTAAGAAAGGTACTAAAGATCTAAACATAACCAGTATAAAATGCAGGATACTCTAAATGATACATATTCTAAAGAGGCCTCCTCGGTTCCCCAACTAAATACAGACTGGCAAAGAATAAATTGGCAACACTGCTGTTGCAGTCAATGCTCCTGTTTTAGGAGGTCTCTAGGGAGTTCACAAGGCCACACTGTCACTTTACTGGTCACATTAGTGTCCAGGAAGTTGTGGTGAAAATTTGAGAGAGTATTTGCCACGGAAGCTGTGTCTGCTGGTGTGCTTTCTGGTGCTGTGTCCTGGCCAGTGGGGGGTCATTGGTAATACAGGAAGGGAGGAAACCTACTAAGGGAATAATGATAGAATCATTATTTGGGTTTGGGTTGGAAGGAAGCTTAAAGATCATCCAGTTCCAACCCGCCTACTGTGGACAGCACTTCCACTAGACCAGCAAAACCCCATCCAATCTGTCCTTGAACACTGTCAGGGATGGGATATTCACAGCTTCTCTGGGCAACCTGTTCCAGTGCCTCACCACCCTCACCGGGAAGAATTTCTTCCTTATATCTAGATCCTCCTTCTTTCATAAGAATTGAATAAAAATCAAAGATGAGATTTTGAATGTGCTTTGTTTTGTTTAATTACACTACTCTCCTCAGAATTTCTCTTTAAACTTTTGCTAAAATGTATTTTTATGACCCTGTCAGATGGGTCTGTCTTTTATACCACATTACTAAAGAGCTCTGTTGTGAAGTTATCATGGAGTTTAGCTTCTACTTTCCCTAAAAGGCAAACTCAATGTGTATAGCCTGTAGATACAGTCCAAAACTGAAACAATATTCAGATAAATCCTCATTGCCATCTTCCTTATAGACTAGCAGGCTTCTGTTACCCTAGAGACTTGAGATGGAGTAATGACCTGTAAAGATTTCATTAACATTCAACTTGCTTTTCTGAATTTCTATATGATTTTAAGATTATTCAAGGGGGGGGGGGGCGGTGTTTATTAATATTGGACCAGTAAAGAAAGTTCCATGATGAAAAACTCTGTTCATATGCATTCAACACCTGTATGGCTGCAATAACTAAATACAAACGCACACTGTGGAGGAAGAACTCTTGAAAATGTGAAGCTGAAGCGGCTCACACTGAAGTATCATGGTTACATGTACTCTTGTGGTTGTCCACAGTACAGCTAGGAGACCCTCTCCAGGCTTTCAAAATCCTGTCTGGGCCTTTATTGCACTGAATACAAATCCTGAGCAAGTTCTCATGATTATTCCAGAGCTCTGTCCAGGACACAGTGGAAGAAATATAGCCAAAACCATAGTGAATGACTTTGGGCTGCTGCCACTGCTTCATGCCTGCCTGGCCTGCTTTGAGTAGCAGCAGGGAGGAAAACAAGGTATATTGAGCATATTTGCAGCAGCTGCCAACCACTCTCCCATCAACCTTGCTACAGCTCTGTAGCAAGGTTCTGGTTCTTGCAGACTGATGAGACAGTGCTTGGACTCCTGAGAAATCAGGGAACTGCAGATTTCCTTATTTGTAGTTCAGAAGAATATCTAAAGTTTTTCCTTAGCTGGGTACATGTGCTGATCTGCTTTATCAGCTTGCTTGCTACACTGCTGACTGTGTTTGTAAGTCTGTTAAATGTAAAGTGATGAACAAGCTACTGCAGTGTAATTGCAAGACTTCCAAACTGCCATAATAAATGGCTTATAATGCCTTTGTTTACTTTCTAGCAGATAAAAATAATTTCTGCACCTCTGCCTAACCTTTCATAAAGACAAGCTTTCTGCAAGAGTTCTTCAACACCAGCAATTCAATGGCTGGCACACATTTATGCAAATAAAGCTTGTTTTGGGCTTACTCTCTGGAAGCTTTGTTTTCATTGATAAATATGTTTGCCATGGCTCCTGCAGGTTTTTTTTCCTGCAAGGGAACAGAAATTTCTAACTTCAAAACAGGAAGTGAGAGCTTATATTCAAGATGTGTTGTGGTTGATTTCAGTAAGGGCTTTTTGATAAAAGCAGATGTCAAGAGAGCACTCATGATGGAGTCTACCTGAAAGCCTGGGGGAGTGTAGGCAGTAGGTAGATCAACTGTGTTTCTTGTTTCTTGCAGTTCCTGCAAGAAACTGCTCCTCATTTCTGATCTACAAACCTTGCCAATGGAAGTAGGGAAACAGATGGGTCAGGAATTGGCTCTGTTTAAGAAGTCATTATCTATGTCCATGGTGCTGTGTTGGCAACACTGCCAGTTATCTGCCATCCACACCACTTTGGTGTTTTGGGTTCAGCTGCAATGTGAAACTCTGTGTACATACATGGGTGTATTAGAACACATTCCTCTAACACCTCTCATGTACTGGTGACACTCTCGACTTAAAAAAGGGGAGACCATGAACAGACCTTAGCAGTAGGTGCTAGGTTTTTCCTAGTGGGAATGTCAGACTGAGGAGATTATTTTGTAAGCTGTCTCATCTCCTGTTACACATTGTAAAGTTCACTCCTTCCTCAAGGACTGTGCAGTATCAAATGTCTCTGTTGAACAACAGTCTGCTTGTGAGTGCCAGGAATGAGGTTAACTCAAATTTTCTTGTGATGGACCATTGCACATTCCCCTTGCAGGATTAAAAGACCAACATTTTAAACTTCTAGAATACACTGAAGAGTGTTTGTGAACACCTTTGATGCTTCCACCTGAAGACATAGGAAAGGGATCACAACCTTGCTTCTGTTTCTTCTGAATAAATCCCTAATAAAATCCGTAAAATTCTTCAGTAAGTAGAGTTTGGTGTGGATGGCCCACCTTGACACATTTTAATTACAGAAATCTATCATGCCTTCTCTGATGTTCCCTGTAGTTTCTGTTGCACAAGAGTTTATCATGGAGCACCATCCTTTGGGAAGAGAGCTGTGTATTGTATGAGAACAGTGCTATGACTGTTTTCAGGTGCCTGGTGAAAAACAACTGTCAGGAATGATGGGGACTAAATGCACAGTTACTACTTCATGTAGGATTGGCATAACAGGATTGGAGAAAAGGCAAACTTGAACCTTGTTGTGCATCTTCACAGGCTTGAAAGAAACAAGGCAAATCTCTGACTGCCACAAGAGAGCAGCCATTAAAGACATTACATTAATAACCCTTAGAAATGTAGGCATGTGGGAGTTTGTTATTAACTTTAATAGGAGTGTGTGCAAATTTTTTTCCTTTACTCTGCTATGGGCAGTAAAGTTATGATATTATCAAGGAGACAAGCATGGAAATGTGTACAAGAATGCCTACAAGAGATAGCAAAGAGAAATTTATGAATAATTTGTTATTTATGGATCTTCTTGGGCTTAAAAATTGGCACTGAAAGGGATTAGATTTTCTCTTGTGCTCGACTTTTACATCAAAATTAGATATTCCCTACTCACTGTGAAGCTACTGAAAATGGATTAATTTACTTAGAAAGCAAGACACTAAAACCAGGCACATGACCAGCAATGCAATATTTAACCAGAATGTTTACTATTCATTGGTGTTTGTTTATGCAAATAATTATTTGGCTAGCGTGGCTCTTTGAAGAAAGAAACACTTTGTTAAAGTACCTGTGCTGCATTCAAGCAAATACCATTTTAAACCTGAAGAACATTCTGCAGGAAAAAAACACCCAAAAAAAAAACTCCCAAAGAACCCCCCAAACCCCAGGATGATTCAATTTAATGCTGCTATTTTTAAGGTAAAACTGAAGCAATTAAAAAATTCATACCAAAAGAAAACAGATCTATCCTTAGGCTTTCTGGCTTGCGTAGCCTAAGAAAGGAACGACAACAAAGTCTAGATTCAGTGTTAAAAATGTCCTTTGCAGATGCACAGAGACGTATGGGGAGCTTTGTCAGAAGTAGCAAAGCCTTCAGAGCTGGTGGATGAGGTGAGTGGTCTCACAACTCATCAGCTGCAAGGAGCAATCCTCTGCTGAACTCATTATTCAGGTTGTGTAACTTACTATTTGCTCATTTTGCTGGTGTGGTCAGGAGTCACTCAGAGCCAAAGAGCCTGACAAACATCTGCTTTTTCCAGGTCTATGCTGGAACAGATTGTCACCCTGAAGCCCCAACATCTGCTCTGTGCAGAGGAACATTGTGGTACTTGCTTGGTGCCAGAGCCTCTTAAAGGCACATTTCCCTGTGAAGCAGCAGAGTCTCGGTGTGATAGCAGAAGGGTCAGGTTTTGGAGACAGAAGATTGACTTTCAGGGATTTAACAGGGATTTACCTCTCAGCTTTTCCTGTGCTTCCTGAAAAAGTACACAAGTAGTAAGGTAGAACTTACTTGGCGTTTTTTGCCGATTTGTTTTGATTTGGTTTCGGTCTTCTGTGTTTTTCAATAGAGCAGCCCAGAAAGAGATAATGCCATCTGCTGGAAAATGTGTCTTTCATCACAGAATCATAAAACAACTTAGGCTGGAAGGGGACTTTGGAGGGCATCTGGTGCACCGTCTTTCTCTGAGCAGGGAAAGCTTACAACTTGTATCTGTTTGAGAAGGGAAATGAAGTTCTCTAGGGAAGAAAAGCCTCAAATATAAGAGCTGCACCTGCAACAGTTTTCAGGTTTTTTTTCACCGTATTTTGCCTGATTATCAGAGCCCAGAGTGACTGGGCTGCTAAACAAAACCCTCTGCTAAGCTAATTACAAAGATCTTCTGTTGCAACTCACTTTGCTAATCCTCAAACAAATTCAAAGTGCTTATTTTGGCCTACTATGGGCAAGGCAGAAAAGTAAGTCCAAATGTAATGGTAGCTTCGTTACAAATTTGAGAACTAATGACAGTCAAGCAGATATGGGACATGTTACATATTTTACTTTTATTAAATGATAATTCTATTTTACACTGTGTGCTAAAACTTTGGGGACAGGGGAGGAAGGTGATGTATCCAAATAGCAGTGCAGATTGTAAGGCTACTAAAAATTATTTTAATATTGCCCTGCGGGAAAAAAAATATGGTTTTACCCTCCTTTAATTCAAAACGTCCACGTGAAATACACTACAGTCTAAATATATTGGATTATTGGACTGTAACAGGAGGATGTAAGCACATAGCTGCCTCCTTTAATTTCGTTTTAACATGAAAAGCATGAACGGGCTGAGGCGCTCGGTCATGCGGGAGGTTGAACCGCTCTGCCGGGAGCCAAGGCTCCACAGAGGCGACACGGGGGGTGCGCCTGGCCCGGAGCGGGCCCGGGGGGCGCAGGGCCCCCCAGGGGAGTTGCCAGGTGCTGCTCCCGGGTCCCGCCGCCGGCTCCGGCTCCCGGTTCCGGGGCCGGGCGCGCCCGTTACTCCCGCCCGCCGTTCCCGCCCGCCCTTTCCCTCGCGGCGGGCGGGGCGCCGGGGCCGGGCGGGCACCGGGGGCGGGCTGGGGACCGACGGGACGGGACGGGACGGGACAGTGCCTCTTCCCCGCAGCGCCGGGACAGCGACGCCGAGGCTCCCGGCTTGCGGCCGCCCCGCCATGGCTCTCAGCTCCGAGCGGCTCTTCGACTCGCTGGGACATTTCGGCAGGTACTGCGGTGCCCCGCGCTCGGCTGTCGCACCCGGGCATCCCTGTGCGGGCACTGATGGCTGCCCGCGCTGGCCGGGTGTCACAGCTGTCCCGGGGGAGACGGCACCGTGCGCCCGTGTGCATCGCACAGGCTGCGAGGCGCTCACCCGGACACGCACCGGCACTCACGGGGACTGTCACACGCACGCAGAAAATGACACGCGGCACCGCGCTGTGTGAACTCACGCGAAACTGCCAGGCACTGCTGCTTGTGTTTGCGGCACTCGACACTCCCCCTCTCACACGTACTTTTCCACACAGGCGCAGCGCTCCACGCGTGTGCTCGCTCGGACCGCGCAGCACATCCCTGCGTGTGCCGCGCTCGCACCGGCACCACAGCGCCGATCCCACATGGCCTCAGTCAGGGACCTGCCGGCACCACGTGCGGGCAGCCGCCCCGTCACGGCCGTGCACTCCCAGACACTTAAAACTCACTCTTTTCTTGCGCGTGTGAACACACACACACACACACACACACACACACACACACAGACAGACACAAGCACACACACACAGCCTCAGGGGCTGGAACAGCCTGCACACTTCAGGGGTGACAGAGGGACAGAAGGGCACAAGCAGCATGCAGGGGGGCGCTGTGTGACACTCGGGCTGTTCTGCTCAGGGACGCAGGGTTGTTAAGTGCAAGAGATGATGTGTTTTTTATTGAGGCTGGGTTTGTTGTCTGTGTTACAGGCAGAGCATGTGCGTGTATCCTTATCAGCAAGGGTTTACCTGTACGGTAAATGATGTGTGCCTGGTGGCGAGTTTCCTTTGATGTGCCTTGTGCTTGTGGGGAGTGTGTGTGTACAGAGGCCTGGGTTTGTTGGATGGATGCACAGACGTGGCGTGTGCGTGTGTTTATGCTTCTGTAGCTTTGGATGCAAGGCTGGTATCTGAGACTGCTTATAGCAGGTAATGGAGAAGAAATGCTAGGCAAGGAAATTAAGTTTTAGAGGATATGAATATTAAGGCTAATGGGTGCACATCCTCACAGTGAGCTCTCTCCTGCACTTCCATGATGTGCTGATCATCATGGGTTTTGCAGGCACACGCTCCTCAGAGCAGATGGCTGGAACAGACCCATGTGCCACAATTTGGCTATGCGTTCAAGCTGTTAAATTGCAGTCTTGTGCTTTCTATCTCGGTGACCAGCGAGCCAGCCTAACCCACAATGTTGGTCTTCTCTCAGGGGCAGGCAGGAGCAGCATTTTGGACAAAGCCTGGGAGCTCCATGTAATGGTTGAAGTGCCTGAACTGCAGCAGGAGAGGCTCTTAATATCATGTGCAAGCAGTAGTGGTGGGTATCAATAGCCTCTTCAGATGGTTAGGATGGAAAGAAGTTTTCTGGCTTAAGTGGTACCTGTGCTTGAATTAGATATTTGACTAGGCTGTGACTTACAGGCATGTGTATCTGAACAAATCTCAGTTGTTATCAGTTCTGGGTCAGCCACAAAAATACCTTGTTCTGTGTGAACTAGGAGAGAAGTTCTAGCAATCAGTTGATTTTGCTGCTGCTGTTTTTTTTCTATTTTGTGCTCTTTGTGGAAATCAAGCACTTGACACTGAATACTGAAATAACCCAAAAATAGTTATTTTTAATTACTGGAGTAGTTTTCCTACTTGAGAACATTTATGAATACTTTAAAGTTTTCAAAACTACTTGCAGTTAAAAGGAGACCAATTCTACAGAACCTGACATCTAGGGACCAGATTGTTTGAGATGCAGTTCAATAAGAGCTGCTTTAAGTTTAGGAGCTTTTAGATGAGATGCAAGCTACCAAAATTTGCATAGTCCTGTTAGACTTATGGCTGTTTGAGATTTCAAAGGTCACACTAGTGGTATAGTATAACAGTAAGTATAATAGAAGCTTAATGGTGGGTGGAGCTATTTAAAAATATTGTAAAATCTTTTTAAGTCCCTTGATAGTGATAGATAAATTATCCTATTTCATATGAAAAGTTGTTCATAACTGTAACCATCGAGTTAGTTCTATTCAGTTTGCAGCATTCTGGCACTGAGAGATAATCAGTGGTTCATTTCTTCAGTTCAGGCAATTCCCATAAGGCCCATATAACCTATGCACTATATATAGATTCTATAAATTTGACACAGTCAGCTTCTGAGCAATCCAAGCACGACTGTTAGTATTTTGAGACTGTTTTGATTTTTCTTAAAGCCTGACAGATGCAGTAGAGAATGAGCAGCTGTTCATACATACATACATACAGAGATAGTGTGCATGCATATTATACATAATACAGCTATAGCTGTATATATAGCCGATAATATAGCTGTATTATATATATTATAGCTATATATAAGTTACTGATATACAGATAATATTAATAATATTAATTGATTAAGGTTGTGAATTTTACAGAATTGACATTCACATGGATGCTGACAATATTTTTGCTTTTCGTTTGAGCTCTCTTCCACAAGCCTCAGTGATGCCACTGTTCTTAATAGGGTCCTGAGACATGCATGAACAACCATAGACATGTCATGGCTCCTGTAGCCTATGCTATTAAAGGAAGACTTTATGCTTCTGTTTGAATTTGGGCATGGGTAGCATCTGTGGCCTATAAATTCAAGCAGGTTGTTTTAAACATTTAAACATTGTTCTTGAGTCTGTGGAGCATGAGATCACTGGTCACTATTGCAGAGATTGGGTGACAGACAAATAGTGCTGTCTGACTCAGATGGCCTCATCACTAAAGGGTTGCCAAGACTTAAAGCTCCCATTGAACCTGCAGCAAACTGCACCCTTCTTCATGGAGCTGATCCTGCCAGACTGCACCTATGGGCTATCCCTCTCAACCCCCTGCCTCAGCCCCTCTCTGCCCACCCACTCCAAGTCCAAAAACCCTCTCAGTGGCCCATCAGGTAAAGTCAGGTGCAGTCAGACATTGGCTGTCCCTGGCAGGCCCTGTGCTGGGAAAGGGGAGACATGACGAGTGGGCATAAGGTTGGTAGCAAAGTGTGGGCATAGTGGGTAGGTGAGCCTTGGGAGATGGTTCACACTGCCTGCATGTCTAATTCCCAGGTAAACTAAAGGACTTTTGATAACTTCAGTGTCTTTAATCTGCCAGCAGGACACAAAATGTACATATGTGGTTGCTGGTGAGAAACAGGCTATGTATTCTGTCGCTTTCATCTGCACCATGGCAGTGTGCTGAGTGGAGACATGATCTAATCAGGAATGACTGTCTAAAGAGAGATCTGGGGAGGTGCCCCTTCTGGTAAGTGTGGATGAGCGTAAGGATTTGATTTCCCAGCTGGAACGTCTGGTAGCTCTGAGATGCAGCTTACATGGTGCGCAGCGTTTTCCTTGTGATTAACAGTTTTCAAATCTTGGCTTATACGTGAGCTAAAAGCAGGTGGTGAAAATTGTCGGGGAGAGAGAGGAAGATTGGGTGTCACTGGCACTATTTCCAGATTTTGTAACAAAGTATTTCCAGAATATTTTTTTAAAAGATTGCCTCTTCTTTTGATGCCTCTTCTTTTGAAATATTCTGTTTTTTACAAAGTTGAGTATGTTACCTAGATTTTCAAATGCAGCTAGACTATCTAATAAATTAAAAATTACTGCTGTTTATCTTTACTGAGATATTTATGTATTTATTCAGGTTTTGACATCTTTGCACTGTTGTCTTTTATGAAATTTTGCTGGAGTTGTGGGGTTGCTACTGTTTGGACTTTAGAAGCAAGCAAACTGAAGATTAGCAATGGCTTTTGTGAGGAGGAGGGAAGCAGGACAGGCTGCCTGTTTGGATAGAACAGTCACCTGTTCCAGCCAAACAAGGGATTTAGTAGACATTAATACACATGCAAACAGTTTCAATGTCTCTTTATTACCCTGGAACATTTCTAGTATTTATAAAGATATGAGAGAGTCTGCTTATCTAAAAAACTTGCTTGAATTTTGTAGAAATTCTTTGTATTGGACTTCTGCTGACTGCTGCTCAGTGCCATGGTAGCAATATTTGAGTGTCTTGTGCTAACACTGTTTTTCTTCTCCCTACTTTGCAGAGCTTTGGTGTGCTTCTAAAGCTCTACACCAAACATTGTCTTCTTTTCACATCTTGGAAATTTTCCAGGCTCCTCTTTTCATGCTGTTGCCCTTATCCTCTCTCTTGTTTCACAGCTCAAAGCTCTTGTGATCAGATTACATCTGCAAATTGTGCTGTGTACATTTTGCTTCCAGAAATTCTTGGTTTGTGTCAATTAAGAAGGAGCCCCAAATATCTCAAAGATCGTGCTCACCTCTTCTTTTCACAAAAAGAAAAGAAGAACACCTTCAAGCAATGATTTTTGACACCCGTGTGTTTTACAGATACCTTGAAAGGTTCTTTCCCAGCAAAAATATATTTTTCAAGTGGAGAAGTGTGCTTGTTAGATATGGAAAGAAATTGTTTTTTCTTTTTCAAGTTTTTCAGATTTCAAGTTAGTATGGAGAAGCAGGCCACTGTATTCATATTCAGCATTTAAACAGTCAAGTTTTAATATAAAAAGTGGAAGCATTACAAGATTTTTCTCAAATACTAATACATTTAATACTTAGTACATTCTACACAAAATATTTTTAAATGATATAATGTGAATTTCTGCTTAACCTTTGAGTAGTTTGCTGAAGGTGAACAAAGTGTCATGATTTGGAGATTGTTTTTAAAAAAATAATTTTTTCCACCATGTGCTACCTTATGCAGTGGAAAAGTTTATTGCAATATATCTGTCATTCAGTTTTCAAAATGTACCAGTGGACAGCTGTCAGTCAGAAGAATCTCATATCTAAGTCCTCCTTTGGCTCCTAGTCAGGGGTGGTGTTTGACAGAAAGGTTTGATAAGCATTCTTACAACTATGCTATATTATAACATCTGAGTCAGCCTGTGCTTATTTCAGATGTTCATAGGATGAAACAGGGAGACTTGGCAGCATCTCTTTTTTCCCCTCTTTTTTTTTTTATTGTGTCTGTGTAGGAGGGATTTTGCAAATAGTACTTAACCTTGTTGGTTGAAAGGCATTGTAATAGCTTTGGAGCACCGAGACAGCCCATGTGTTTTCAGAGAGCAAACTCTAGCAGCCTAAACAAAGGCCTTATTATCTATGCCTGACTAGGCAAAAGTGGAAATATTCCCAAGACCCAGAACCAAAGCTGGATACTGGCAAGTGCTCCAGGATAATAGTGGCAATGTACCAGCAGCATGGTCTGCAGAAGGTTCTAACAGCATTTGCTGGGATCCAGGTCATACTGGGGGCAGTCTAAAGCAAGATCTGCACAGAAAAAAGTGTTCTGCCACAGAACATGCTGGCATCCTCACCCTGGAGGTGCCTGCCTGTTTCTGACTTGAAAAAGGAGATTATAGTAAGAGAAGCAGATGAAAAAGTAGATTGCCATAATAGAAAGATGACTAAATAAAAAGTGAGAGGAAATTGCACCTGTACTATCCATTTCTTCTCTAAGGCTACAACCTGCAGTGCGAGCAACACTGAAACTTAAAGCTGATAAATGAATTATGATTTGTAAACCAGACAGCTGAGATTCACCTCTGAAATGTTGCCAACACCCCAGGGTGGCTTCTAAACCAAGTTGTAGCAGCGACACAGTTATGGCAGCATAAGGCAGTTATCACACACACAGTCAAGGAGCTGATGATCAATTCTTTCATCCTAAAATATTATGGTGTGAATGAATATGAAATATGTAGGGCACTGGACAGTGTGTTCCCTGTAATACAATGCCTAGGACAGGGATACCATTCTTATAAAAGCTATATCAGTAATTTTCTTACAATAGTAATGATTTTCAGCAATACTAAGGTATCTCTAAGTTGGAAGGAAATTTTTATTAAAGGCCTTACTCATGGAAAGTTTGCATTTATTGCAGGAAGTAAAATCATGCAAGCTGAAAACAGCTTTAAATTTAGGGACTTTTTGGAAGGCCCCAGGAGCCTTTATCACATTCTGTGACAATTTGTGTCCACCATTTTGCTATACACAAGGATGGTACTGAGATACATACCCTGCTGATGTTTTATATTTAAGATAATTTGAGGCACAAAACTCCAGCAGCTGAACAAGAACTTGAGATCCTCAACTTTTCAGAAATAGGGAAAAAATAGCAAGCCAGAGAAGATATCAGCTGAGGTAGCTATATATTTTTTAATGAAATATTCAAATAGACTAAATTGCCTTAATCATATTCAAGGCTGCAAAAGTAATGCTATGGATAAAATCACTGCTTATATTAAGGAAGATTTATAGGATGGAGCAAGTCAAAATTCCATGACATTTCTCTCAAGTGTTTATAAAAATGATTCAAACATGTGGAGCTAATATTCCATATTATTTCTAACTGAAAACTCAGAAGAAACTCATAGGTACAGGAACAGCTACAAACATTCCCTAGGAAAGTGATGTCTAGTGTTCTTAAATTAATTACTCAGACTCCTCACTTGTTTTACATTTTTATGTGAAAACTTCCAAAAACCTGTAAGAATTAGTAATTTTACAATAATTTTCCAGGAAGGAATTAAATTTAAAGTATAAAAATTTTAAACCTTGGGTAGTATGCTTAACAGTATGTGGCAGGATGTGAAGAGAATTTAAGCAGAATTTTTACTGAAAATGAGCCGTCTGTTTTCTAATCTTCTTGGGCATGACTATAAATGGGAAACATCAACAAAACAAGAGTTCTTAAAAGGCATAATATAACTGTGAGAACTGTACGGCTTAATTACTTTGTGAATTAATCTTAAAAAAATAGATTGCTCATTGCTTCAGAATAGACAGTTTTCACCACTCTGAAGTAGATATTCAGTTCATGTGTTTGTCCTGTCAGCTGCAACAGATTCAAGGTTTTGCAGAATAAATATGCAAATAGAATAACAGAGGAGTAAGAATGTAATTAGTATAACAACCAGTTAGTTTTCTTTCAGGATTATAGAAAGGAAAAAAAAGATAAAATAAATATAAGCTTGTTTGGGCACAGTTAGTCCATTGTGTCAGCAATGCAACCAGCAGAAAGTGTCCTATTTTTTAAACAGGAAAGAAAGAATGAAATATAACTGTCCATACATGAAGTACTGCCTATGTCTATAATTAGATGGAATCTCAATAAAAACACTGAAATTCTATTAGACACTTTACAGATTATGATGTGAAATGATTTGCTTACGTAAGCTGATGGAAACGGTACAGTGTGGAAGGGAATGAAATACCTAATTTGGATTTGTCCACAAAAATGAGGCTAACCAAAAGAAAACAGTGTTACCAGAGAAACTGGAATTGAGCTTTCCTGTGACAAGTAATGCTATTGATACATCATGCAGAGTACATACTAATTTTCTAAATGGTAGATGTTTATACAATGTCTATGCCATTCCTGGAATAGAAACTTCCAAGTATAGAGCCCGAAGTGTTACCACTGTTTAAGTGTAACCACTCTGCTGTGTGTAACACTAGTCCAAATTATTCCAAAACAAAGCTAAATTGCTTCAAAACTGCATGGTCATGTTCTTTCTTAATTAAATTACCTGGCATATGTCCTTAACCCATGTATAGCAGAAAGGGCAAGTGGGTAACGAGAATAAAAAAATACTGACTCCATTGTTGGAATCGCTGTTGCTCCCAGTGGTGTGCTCCCCCTTAATCAGAGGTTGCTTTCCCAGGAAAGTCGAGTGGAATGTTTATGTGTACCTTGGTTGCTTGAGTGCAAATCCAGAGCCTCTGTGTCTTTCCCAGTTTCACTGCCATTTGAATGAGAAGGTTGGGCACTGGGCTGGAGTGGCTGAGCCATGATCACACCATCTTCCTGGCTGGCTCTCCCCTGGGGCAGCCACCCTTGGCAGGGGGGCACAAGAAGCTCTGGGGCACCTTTAGCAGCGGCTCCCTTTCAGCTGTGCGTGTCTGTCCACAAGTGAAAGCTGTGCTACTCAACTGTTGAAACCCAGCAATATTTATTATTTTGGCACAGGTGATGACAGGAACCTTATGTGCCTGACCTAAATAGTCAAAATGAAGAACTGTAGAACTGTTCTATTAAGTTTCAAAATACATATATATATTTAAGTATGGCCCTTAATTCTGTAGCACTGTTTCTTTATTTTCATGCTGATGTGACTTCCTTCATCTGTCATACCAAGTGCATAGTAAGCAGCCAATGTAATTTTCTTCTTGACTCTGGTGAACAAATGCTGAACTTGTCTTAATCAAAGGCAAATGTGCATAAGTTTAATGGAATAGAAGTGAATTCTTTAGAGAATCAGTTTTAAATGTAAGAATGGTTTGGTGTCTGATGTTTGGTGACTGTACATTGATGTATACATTGTTGTCAATGATTATAACATTTAATTCCTGAGGTCTTTCTGATCTCTCTGGTTCCCTTTATTCCTGTTTCATCTGTGCTGTTGATAGGTTTAAACTGGACATCAAACGCAGCATCTTCTGCCTCTGAAAACAAATTCTGGCAATAACCATGTGGGCTGGGACTCTCAGCATAGTTCAAATTGACCTTAGGAGGGAAGGAAGTTTATTCTTGACACCATAAGTCAAATAAGGCTGTGCATGCTGTATATTTAAGGCTGCTTCCAAATCTGCATCTCTGCACCACAGCAAAAATAGTCTTGAGTCACATTCAGTTCCTTTCCTCTCAAAAGAGAAACGTGGAAGTGCATCATAGCTTTTTGGTTTAGAGTGGAAAGAATGCTCAATGTTTTTTCTCACATGAAAAAAAAACCAAACAAAAACCCAATCAACCCAGGATAAAATACAGAGGTTAAAGTGGTTACTGAACACAAACTCTTTCAGAAATAGTAAATATCTGGAAATTTCTTTCCATTGAATCTATCCTGTTGAGTGTACACTGCACAACAAAAACGTACTGTGTTTTCTTGACTTAAGCAACTTACAGATGAGGTCGTTGACAAGACAAGCAGTAAAAATAGTTCTTGTAAAGCCTGTGGAGTAGTACAAATATTTTGCTAATCACAGAACAGTTTTGTGAGTCTATTCTACACCAAAATTATTTCAGATGTTTATATTAGATTTTGATGAATATCTGGTAATTTCTTCTCTTCTCTTTTTGATGGACAAATAAGGAAATCAGAATCATATGTTATTTAACATAAAATTAGTGTCCAATAGCAAGTCTTGTCCCTGCTGTACACTGCAATAACTGATAATGCTAAAAGTACTCTGAGGCTGGGGATTTATTCTCTAACATATATGGGGCAATGTGCACTTCAAGTGATTTTTGTGTGTGAGATGTATGACTTTCCAAATAGACTGGTGTGGCTAATTTGCATGGATGTAATATAAATTAGGCTGAAAAACTAGTCTAGCTTATTGGGTTTGTGTTTAATTTTTAAAAATTAAATATCTATTTTGACTTTTTCATTCAAGTCAGATCAGTTTGGCAGACAAAGTTCACAGATGGTCCACAAAAGAAATACCACCACAGCTGAGGGTAGAGTGTACTGGGTCTCAAGGGGGGAATAAACAGTGGAAAAAGAGAAGAGAGAAAATATCTTGCAGCTACAGTGCCACAGAGATGTTGTGCCATGAGATTACAGCCGGAGCAACAGTGGTCTGAGATCTAGTTCATTGTCTTTATGGAACAGTATTTCTCATATTCAGGTAGTGACATGATATTACCAGCTGCTTTTCTTCCTGATCTTTGAACCTGTGCAGAGGAAATAGAAAATGCAAAGATCTTTTTTTACTATAAGCTGCAAAGTGAAAAAAAATACTATGGAGAAATATCACAAATATTTTTAGAGGGACTGGAATGTTTTCATGTTGTGTCTTGCTTTTGTGAAGACAATTTTAGGCTCATTTGACTTCTGGCATTCATTAAGCATCTCTATACTGGAGCAGTAACCTATAAAGTCTTCTTGACTTCTATATTTGACACTCCTGGCAAGAGTGACAAAATGTACTTGCCAAATAATTATCTTCCATGGCAAGTCACTGAAGAGATGGAAAAACACTGAGAGAAATTATCATACCTTTCAGGACAGTCATCATGTTCACAAAACTTTTTTTAAAATGGCAAAAAATGGGTTTTTTAAGAAGGAAAACATATCTGTAAAATAGGTTAGATTGTTTGCAACTATATATGTTCTATAATCTGTTATGTGTATGTGAAGATGACTGGTATCTAAAGTCCTATTGCCAAAATCTCCCTTTTTGAGATCAGTCCTGGAAAATAAATCACAGAATTTGCTTTCTTTTGGTGAATTTCAGTAGTGTTTTTTGCTCCTGCAATGGTATTTTCTTACCATTTCAATGCATGAACAACATGCATTTCTTTATTCAGGGAAATGTAACTTTTAACATTGAGTTTGGTGTGGTTAAGAAAGGGATTATAGAATGTATTTGTCTGCAACAGAGAGCAGACAATAAAGCTCAGTAATAAAGGACTTCCTTGTCGATTTGGTGTTCTTAAATTAAGAATTCGGGAAGAAGTTAATAATTTACAGTGAGGAGCAAGGACAGCCTGGACTTTACCCTGTGCCAGTACAGGTCAGTGAAGTGCATGACCTGTAGATGTTGTGCTGTGACCTCCTGGCCCCGCAGTGTCCCGGGAGCTGCTCCGGGCTGCCACAAAGACCATGGCATGACCATGGCCCAGGGACCCGTCCCAGGGCTCTGAGACCAGGGCAGGGCATCCACATGGCCACATCACAGGGTCTGAGATACAACTCATGTCACCAGGGCTTCAAAGGGAGGCATCCCAGGTGGCAACAGAGGAGGCAGTGTCTCTGTGCTCCTCCTCGCTCAGTCTCTGCTCCAGCAACCCTCTGTCTGCCCTGATGCTGGACCTGTGTCTTTGTTCCTTATCAATCTCCAGCTGCTCTGGAAAGCAAAATTCCATGAACCTCTAGTATTCTCCCATCTCCTTCTATCCCTACATACTTACCTTCCTACATCCCTACACATCGATCTCCCTACACACTTTTCATTCTTTCCCTGTGTTGTCCCTAATGGTCTGATTCAGTCCTCTTTGGTAACTGTACAGGTTAAGGAATTTTCTGACATTTATACCACTGGTCTTTCTGGGAGAAAAGCTCTTCCTACCCACAGGAGATTGCCAGAAGCTCATAATCTGGGATCAGTGGGAATGCTGTTACAACACTGCTGTAGTCAGCAATGGGTTTTTTCTTCACAGAAAAACAGGGCTTTCAGGGTAGTTTTTCTTTGTTTTGTATCTACAAAAATGTGCACATACAGAGTATATACAGAGAAGGGCTTAGCCAGCCCAGTGTGGAATTTTACTGGAGACAGCAGTAAATAGTTTTTGAAGGCAGGGAAGCAGCCTGTTAGCGTGGTGCAGAGTGCCTTCAGACCCTGGTGTTTCCAAATGCTTTTCTAACTTCACATCAGGCCTCATTCCTCCCTATCCCAGCTCCCCCTGCCTGCTCCTTGGCTCTTTTCTTGAGCAGGTAGAGGTTAAAATCTGCAGTGCAATCCCGCCTGCAAAATTCTGTTCAACATGGTAATTTTGCTGTAAAAACCCATTTTCCTATTCTTAAATGAAGTCATATCCAGCATAAATGATGTCTGTTAATGTATATCTGGTATTCTGACTTATTGTGTTTGCTTAACATTGATGCTGCAAATTAGGTAAGAAAAAGAATGGTGCTACAGAGTGGATTTCTTTGTTGAAACTGAATAAGATTTTTACAACATTGGAAACGGAAGGATGTTTTTACAAGAATAAACTATATCTAATTGTAAGTGAAACCCTTAAAAGATGGGTGAAATATTGTATGACAGATATTTCTTTAAAATGAATCCTTTATTGCTTTATATAGAGGTGGAAAGAAAGGACACAAAGAAAAGGAAAGGGTAACAGACTCTAGTTTGTATGGTTGTAGGCAGTAACAGGAGGAGGAGGAGAACTGAGAATTCTGTGCAATGAAATCATAAAAGAAAAGGAAGATTTATTCAAAGTTGTACCAGGGTGTTTTATAAGCTAATAATAGTCTTATATTTGAAAAGGGGACATAGAGATTAGATTTAATGAGAAACTTTCCCACAAAAAGATTTGACAGTGGAGGGGTCTGTCAAAATGGTCATTGAAGTATGATCACAAAAAATGTTCAGGAAGAGATAAGATAAAACTCTCAAGTGAGTAGTGAGAGCAGAGATTAACAAGACCTGGTCATAGCCCAGGTGATACTGTTGGGCTTTGAATTTGTAAAAATTTGTGTAGTGGATTGTTTCATGCCACCTTCTCAGACTCTATCCTAAAATGTTGTTATCTCCCTGAAGCTTCTCTGACAAAAAAAAAAAAAAAAAAAAAGGCATAAATATATTTCTCCTACTCACTGAGATGAAGATAAATGATGATCCTGATATTTCTTGTATTGCAAGAACTGATCAGGAAACTCAAGAGGTGTGTATGAGAGTTTGAAAATATTTCGTTCTCCCTCTCTCTCAGAAATACCAAGTGAATTATTTGACACTGCCATTTTCTAATGCATAGTGCCAGATATTGCAAATACTGGGGACCCTGATTCCAAGTATGCCACTTTTAACTAGCTAGTAGAAGATGTAAGTGACAGCTTCTAGGGGTTTAATTCACTATTATCTCTTTCTAGCATTCTGCATACTGCAGCAGTAGCCCAGGTTGTTGAATTTGGTCATCCTATTTTTAAAATGAGTTTGTGTCTTTTGATGGGAACAGTTTAAAATGAAACTGGAGAAGAGGAACTAAAAAACATCATTGACCATATTTGCCTGCATCAATAGGGTCCCAAGGGTTACATTTCAAAATAACCTTTGTGGTTTTTTATGGTCCAAGATAGCTCAAACACCTTTCAGAGCTGTTTTGGCCTTGCTTTGATCTATGGCTAGCCACTTAATCCCAAGAAGATGTTCTCTTGAGAGAGAATTGATAGACTTAAAGGGTTGCTGTGGTTATGTTCAGTTTCTCTTGCCCATACCTTTCGGTTTTGTTCGGGAAGGAGCAGCACAGCACCTGTGTGAGGATTGCCTTGCAGTATCCTCCAGAGGGAAGTGGAGCCAGACTTTGAGCTGCCACAGTGGGTTTAGCAATTCAACTCACTCCTCAGACTGCTGCAGAAAAGTCAATAGAGCTGTTAGTCAAGAGCAAGGTGGATAAAAAGCACTGCAGCGGAATAACAGCAATGTCAAATGCTATTGGAAGGACAGGATAGGCCACTGGGTTTGCATTTACCAATGAAATAAGAACCAAGCTAAAAGGCAGAGGAGAATGAGGATGGTGAATGGAGGTGTGCTTTACAAGAGAACTGTTTTATTGGAAAGGTTAATTGGGTATTAAGACAACGTAGCCAGTAAATTCTGCTTCAATACTTTGCTTATAGATAGATTCAAAATTATTTAGAAATTTAGATGATAGATTTAAAAGTCCTAAGGTATGTACTGTTGAGATCTATATTATGGGAATTAATGGCTAGATTAGATACATTTTGGAGAAGGAGTATCTAGAGCCTGCAATTGTTACAGGGATCTGACTTTTCCCAGAAAACATTTCAAGGCAATAAGTTTTAGACATTATTTCCTGTAACTTCAGCAGAGATAGTCTCTGATCATGTTAAAAAAAAAAAAATCTGCTTTTTGTTTCACACCGCCAAGGCCTGCTGTGTCCTGCAGTAAGAATGTATGTATAGAAGCTCATTGAATACTTCTTGAAATTATTGCAATTGATTTGCCTTCAGGAAGTAAAAAGGGGAGGAGAACAAAAGCTTTTTTGTTTTCTCTGAACAGATGTTGAACTAATTATATGCATAATTTAAACATTTAATTGAGAAAATGTCTCCTTATGCTTAAATTATCAGAAACTGTCTAGAATTTGCATACAGTGACACTAGAGTTCATTGCAAGTCTTTTGAAATTCTGAACACATCCAGTTTTTTTACTGAGATTTACTTGCATCTCAAGCAAGTTTTAAAAGCTATTAAAATGCCAAAATTCAGGCTATGCATAAAACATTCTTTTACGAGGTTTGTATTATGATACAATCTTTAATGGATAACTGCACACCATGTTTAAGCCAAAACCCAACCCAGTTCAGAGCTCTGTTTTGCTACAAAACATTTCACATTGCTCAGATTCTATCTTCTACGTGTGTCTACATGTATTCTCTCTTTTTCTTTTGGCTGCAATGAAGAGAGTTGGAAAATAAATGGAATTCAGCTGTAGAGATACAATTAGATGGAATGGGGGTCATAATGTGTTTGGTTTGTTTTACTTTACACATATCTCTATCCCCAAGAACCCGAGGATGCAACATTTTGGTTTTTCTAAGCATTCAAGTAATCTAAGGCCTTATTTTAAGGGGATGTGCTACAGAGAGTTGGAGGGTGGAAGGCTGCCTCAAACTAAGTGCTTAAGGTCAGAACTGTTTCATTTTAAATTGTTTTCTCTGTATGACTGAACACATAACTAAGAGCAGCACTCATTTCTTAACAATAGATTCCTAATTGTGGATCTTTTTTTCATCTTTCTCATCTCTCTCATAGAGATTAGCTAATACTGAAGCAGCAGCACACAACAAAACACTAGACACATTAATGATAACTCGTTTTACTGATCTACCCAAACAGTTATGCTGAATATTTTTTCATGTATAGAGGGCTTTTCCTCAGTAAAATGTTTTCTTTCCCTTTACAGATTTCAAGCATGTGTTTATTTTGCATCTGTCTTTCAAGCTATGTCATGTGGTATCCATTACTTAGCATCTGTGTTCATGGCTGTTACTCCTAACTTTGTATGTGGGTTCCCTGGAAATGTGAGTAGTGTTCTTTTCCACAACTCCTCTGCATCGAGTATAGAGGACATCTGGACACTATGGACATCAACAGAAAACTACGTTGTAGTCCAGCTGGGAAATGGAGAAATTTGGGAACTTGATCAATGCAGCAGGTCCAAACGAGAAGTCAGTTTGGATCTGGCATATGAATACAAAGGGAACAAGTCTGTATTTCCTTGTTCTGATGGATTTCTCTATGATGATACGAAGTGGAAGAGCACTGTTGTTACGCAGTGGGATCTGGTCTGTGACAGAGAATGGCTTGCAAAATTAATCCAGCCTATGTTCATGCTTGGAGTCTTGATTGGAGCAGTGATTTTTGGTGACATCGCTGACAGGTAAAGTGCTGTCCTCTGTAAACTGTTCAGGCTACAGTAACTCCATGTGTATCTACCTGTTTTTGTTGTTTCCATTCATTGTGTAATCATAACTACATATGCAATGTTCAGGTGTTTTGAATATTGCTCTATTCACAGATCTGTTTAACTTGGTTTCTTTTTCCTATAACAAGTCCTAATTTTAAAATGTACTCTCAAGTAATTTACTTTTAAAAGTTTTTCATATTTCTCATACATTGTTTTAGGCCTTGATCCCTGAAATTGCCCTGTGCATATAGTATTTTCCTTTAGATTTTTATTTATTTATTTGTCTCTTTACTTATTTTGACAGGAATAGCAATGGCTCATTGTAATAGCAACGTTAAAACCTGGGAGTAGATTTTCACCTCATTTTTCATGAGAATAGGTTCCTCATGGAAATGCAGATTGATTTTTTTTTTCCCTAATATGACAAATAGCTGAAGGGCTACTAGAAGGTTAAATATCATGTATTTGAAAATCACCTTTCCTAACCTCTGTCATAAGTACAGCTCAATGAAGCAGACGCAAAGGCTTTGAGGGTTTAATCAAGTCCCATCTTCTTAAAATATATTATACTACCCATATACTATTTTTTCTTGCTGTCCAGTTCTAGGTTTGCCCTTGAAAAAATTAGCTTAAACTTCAGTCTCTGGAAAGCTTGTGAACATAAGAGGCAAAATGGGTGTGGGTGAGCTGTGTTGTAGCTTCACTCATTTACCAGCATGTACAAAGTTCTGTTTGAGCACAAGGAGCATCAGTCCTGGGGGGACTTGACCCAAGCAGTCTCTTGCTCACAGTTCCAAGGCCCATTCCTTGTCCAACGCTTCCTCCCTGAGTGTTACCTCAGATCATGCACTGAAATGCAGCATCAGAGCTGGACTGAGAGCAATGAGCCTCGGGGTGTACATCTGTGGCCTCCTGCCTCAGCTGCTTTTCTCTCCCAACACGAACAGGCATATTCCTGCCTCAGAGAGCACCCAGCCATGCCTGTCTGTCCATATGAGAATCAAATATCCAGGTTGTGTTGAACTTAGCTTTGTCTTGGGCACCTTCTGTACCTGTGCTTTGCTTTGAAGGCTGGTTTAGAGTTATTTATGTCTTTCTATAAAGGAGCTTGTTGACTGACAGTTCTGTTGGGTGGAGAGTGAAGTTTCATCCCACATTTAAGAGTGTAAGCAGAACAAGGAGATCAGACATATTGTTTTCTGATTTTCCTTCATTAGCACAACACTACAGTGTGACAGTCACGACATGGGAATACAAAAGCAATGATGAATTTTTCTTTTAATTTGGCTTTTAGAACATGTGGAATCAATCTGCCTCCCAATCCCAGGCTCTGTAAAACGATTTAATTCAAAACCAGAATATAATGCCAACATCTGTTTTTAGTCCATTTAAATAATTCATAACTTTATTAGTTAATACTTGGATATGATTTATAAAGTTAGGATTGTATTGTTCTCATTTCCATTAATTCAACCCATGGACAATCAGTTAAGATAATACACACATTCTGAGTTGCAGATTTACGGCTGCAGAATTTACAGCTGCAAGTTATTATTTTCTGACACATCCTGGCTCATGGGAAATAAGATTTTGTATCCCTCCCATTACCAATTAACAGATTTCCCAACAGAAGAGCTCAGATAGCTAAGACTTATTGGGATCTTTCCTGGAAGGGATCAAAGACCAAATCATGACTTCAGGTCAAGGCTGGGAAAAAACAGAAGGAATTTTACTGGAGTACAAAATACTCACATTAAAAAAACACTCCAAAAGTCCTCAAACTCTCTATCTAAAAGTAATATCCCCATTTGTGAAAAGCTGTTTGCAATGGAGAAGGTAATAAGAACCAAGGAGTTATTATCAGGGAAGAAAAAGAATTCCACACAGTTTGTGTTACAAAGCATTTGTAGATAGAATGTAGTGAATTCCCAATGGAGTCTTGTATATCTACTGCTGCAGCTAGTATTTGACATGATTTTTTTTTGCCATTATTTTACTTTCTTCCTGGATTTCTGTGTTTTTATATGCATGTATATTTGCTGTCAGAAATCAGAAAATTATGAGAGACTGTGTGATTGTCATTTGTTAGAAAATTCAATTTTAAAGAATGGATAAAGGTACAGAGACCTCTCATTACTATCAAAATTGGTTGTTACTTTGACAAAAGATGGCATGTGTTATCACAGCTAACTTTTGTCAGAAATTATTAACATGATATACTACTTAATATAAAATATCTGAAAAACTGATTTATGTCCTCATAAATAAAAGTAAAATTACCAATCAGTTATGTAGAAGTTAAAACTGGAGGTGAACATATGTAATGCTCACTGCACATTGCTTCCAGCCAAGAATTGTGGAATGGAAGTTCCATTCATCCTTTTTCTTGGAAGTTGGAATTACTGACAAATTAATACAGGTAACAAAACCAGAATTTCTGTGGTGAGTTATTACCTTCCATCTAGGCTCTCTGGAGCTGCAGGTATATTTTAATAGAATGTTGGTGGTTATTGCTGATTTTGTTACTGCTGTGATTTGCAGACTGGGAAGACAGCGTGTTATATGGTTCACAAGTGCTGGTCAGTTTGTATTTGGCATTGCAGTGGCCTTCACGTTTGACTACTACAGTTTCGTGATTGTGCGCTTTCTCCTCGCTATGGTAAGAAAGGCAGTTCACCCTGGCCCTTTTCCATGTCACTTCTTGCCCCTTCTCAGGAAAACCTCCCTTTTGTTATTATTTCCTCTCCTACTTCATTATTCTAAAGCCCCGTCTGTTGCACTTATTTCAGCAGAGCAGGGGGAGTCTGAATGTTCTTGGACCACAGCAGTTTTCCTCTTTGAATTAATAGAAAGCATCTGTATGAAGCAGTGTTTGGTACTTCCTCCATCCCAACCTCTGCTGGACTGGTAATTAAATGCCAAGTGTGAGCAGCAAACTCTGGATTCTGCATTGCAGCTGCTGTTGCATTTCTCCTTATTGTTAGAAATGGAATACATTTTTTCTTAAACTAGCAAATCTATAATAAGTATTATTTTTATCTCTACCATTTTGAGTGATGGAGGAGAGATGCGCATTTTCTCTTCCATGCATCTCTTTGGTCTTTTAAGCTGTATCTGGAATACTAAATAAATAGGCAGATATGTTTAACACCTAGATGTTTTATACTGTACTTAAGGGTATTTCAGTATATGTGTTTAGGCAGACCCACACACACAAGTTTATGTATGTGTGGTATACATCAAATATCTGACATGTATTTAATATTTACATAATAACCAATCTAAAAAAACATTTTACAGCCTAAAGTACATTCTTGAGCTTTTCACTACATAATGCATAAAGAAATTAGAATGCCATCACAAAAAAAAAAAAAATCTAGCCTATTGAACATGGGTTATATATTTGAAATTATTCCCATAATTTATTTTGTTCCTGCTGTGACAGTGCATTAGTCAAGACAGGACCTTGCATCTGGAGCTCCCTTTGCCTGAATTTCCTAGCAGGAAAACCTGCATCAGGTCAGTCTGGGACAGTGAGATCTACAGGAGTCCCTCTGCTGACTCCCTTGGCTGTTGATGCCAGGTCCTGTGGTAGTTCAGATAAGCAAAAAGCTCTGACCAGACCGATGCTGTAGGTTTTTTTCTGGCCACTGGGACTGATTTGCAAAGTGCAGTCCTAAACTCCAGCCCCATGACCCTGCGGTCAGTGCAGCTTTCCTACCAGTGGGCTCAGAATCGGAGACTATTAGCTGGAATATTTTTAACAGGAAATTTGATTAATCAAAGCAATATACTGAAATATTTTCTAGTCTATATTCTCTAGTTTTTTTTGCAATGTTTTAAGACAACAGGAATTTGATGTTGAGATATTTGAGAAATATATATATATTCAATAATATATATATGTATTAAGTGAAGAAATACTATTATGCAGAACATGCCAGTAATTGCATTCACTTGATACCACATGAGAACCTGTAATTGTGTATATATGAGATTCTCTTCCAATATTGTAAAAACTTTGATTTAATGAGATCTTTTACAAGTGTGTGGAAGGTAATTGTTCGTAAATGTGCAGTTTTCTGACATGCAGGTTATTAACTGTCTGCTTAAAAGTTGACATCAAGATTTTCAGAAGTGACAACTACTTCAGGGGACCTCTCTTTCCCAAGCATCCAGTTTGTGATGTCATTAAGGGATCTGATTTTTGGAGGAGAAGGGCTTAATGACATCAGCAAATTAAGTTTCTTCACAGGTGTCTCTTGCTGGCTGTCCCCCACTACAGAGAAGCATCCTAATTCACTTTACATTTTTAGATAGTGAAGGTTTGAGTGAATTTATTCTCCAGCTGATTCGCTTTCATGGTGACCTGTTTTTCTGTCAGTGTGAGACAGGCCAGTGCAGTGACAGTTTAGCATACACAGATGTATAACATTGTTAGCTGTTTGTTTTCACTGCTGGTGCACAGAGAGAGTAGAAACAAACCTCACTCTGTTTTTTTTTTTTTTCTTTTCTCTCTCCCACCCTCACAGGTTTCAAGTGGCTATCTGGTTGTGGCTTTTGTTTATGTGACTGAATTTGTTGGCATTAAAGCACGAACCTGGGCTTCTATGCATGTCCATGCTTTTTTTGCTATGGGAATTATGATTGTGGCACTCGTGGGATTTTTGGTTCGGACCTGGTGGGTCTATCAGATATTTCTCTCCATAGCAACTGTTCCCTTTGTCTTGTGCTGCTGGATGCTCCCAGAAACACCTTTTTGGCTGCTGTCAGAGGAAAGATATGAAGATGCACAAAAAGTGATTGATACAATGGCAAGATGGAATAAAGTCAGCACTCCCTGCAAAGTTTCTGAACTGTGCTCAGTCCAACGAGATGATCCAGCCAGCGGCAGAATGGGTGATGATGATACATCCTCAGCAAAGAAGCACAACATCTTAGACCTGTTTTGTAACTGGCAAATTGCAAGAAGGACCATCACAGTCTGGCTGATCTGGTTCACTGGGAGCTTGGGGTACTACGTCTTCTCCCTCAGTTCTGTCAGTCTAGGAGGCAATGAATATTTAAACCTCTTTCTCATAGGTAAATATTCTTGTACCTTATTCTGTTAATGACAGAACTGGAAGATAGCATTGAAAAATGTCTATAGATTTGACAGCCAATTTTTTACTTTGTTCATTCAATTGTGAACCGTGTTTGAAAAGTTTCATGCTAACTCTTCATAAAGTTGACTAACACAGTATCATTCACTCCAAATTTCACTGTATCTGAGAAAAAAACAAAATAGAATTTGTTGGTGCACAGAATTCTTCTCTCTTTGTTTTTCTGATTGTAAAACCATATTCTGGCTTGTCTTCTTTTTGCCTTGGAAGCTTATAATAGATCCACACAAACACCAGGGGAAGCAGGCAGACAAGCAACACAAAATTCACTCCGTTCTGTTAAAGGCACAAACTAGGAAAATGGGAGGAAAAAAATATTCCTTTTATCACTTACAGTCGTGATATATGGAGTTTGTCTGTGTGGAAAATATAGTCATAATTGTCAGAAGGAAGAGTCATTTTAGTTTTCTCAGAAGTGTAATTTTAATTAAGTTGTAATACTCCTTTAATTTTATCATCCTGGCTGTAATCTTTCTTTGGCATGTAAGTTGTTTATAAAGGCAGTTCAATGCATTCAGGGCCTGATCCAAAGTTTGTTAACATCAGTGGAAATATTCCACTGACTTCAGAAGACTCTAGATCAGACTTGCAGCTCTGAGCCAGTGAAGAATTAAATCATGTGCTTTGCTTTGTGCAGCTGAGTACTCTCAGTGAAGTAAATGTGACTGATCATGTATACAGGCTCACAGAAGGACTGGGGTTCTTATTATTCCAGTTTGTTTTGTCATGTATTACAGTATATTGTTAGACTGATGTGTTGAAGAGTGGGTGCTGGTGTTGCCCAGATAACTAAACTGCTATTGTGGAGTACACTGTACCCACCTCTTCTAAAAATGTTTTAGCACAGACACCGAATAATTACAACCTACTTTTTCCAACATAACCCCAAAAGATTGTTTCCGGATATTACAGGTGTATTGACATACTGTATGTACCTAATAAAGGAATCCAGGTTGTTCAGGGCTGTATCTTATGTTCTTCCTTGATTTTACATTGGACATAGTAGCATTCTTCCTAAGCAAATTGGCTTAAAACATGTCCAAACTGGCTTTGGCTCAGTATTGTTTGTCTAGGGGCAAATCATGCTTACATAGTGCAAACAGGTCTAGCCAAATGCCAGGTCCTTAGAGCAGCAGAAGTTTTTCTCTGGAAAGAAATATTAGGACAGGATAATCTGTATTATGAGTGGGATATTGTAAACCCTCTTTTTTTATGGAGAAGGGACAAAGCTGGAACTGTGCTCTGTATTAGTGGGGCTTACTCAGAAAACTGGATGTGGACAGACCTTTCTTGCCTTTTACTTTAAGATGATTTTGAGCTGATTCTGGGAGAGGCACCTATGGCTACCATCCCTGTCCAGGTGGAAACTGGCAAATCCTGAAAGGTGTGTCGGTGTGACACCAGCAGTATTCCCTCTGGGCACACTTGAGCTGTTAATGTGAAAATATCTGAAGGAGAAAAGCAGCAAATGTAGAGCTTTCAGACAGCAGCATCATTGTCATAGAAGCAGAACTGTGGCCTTGCTCTTTTCTGTAATTTTCCACCCCAAAGAGAACTGGAGCTGCTCTGTGCTGTGAAACCTCTTTCCCTTGTCCTTCTCCACTCCCACTTCCGTATTTTAGGCTGTTCTCTGTCTTCTGTCAGACTTTCTGTAACCAAATGAACAAGCCCAACACACTGATTATCTTTAGATTTTACTTGTTTCCTACCCCCTAGATCAGATAAATTCCTCATAAAGAGGAAGTTACAGTTATGAGATGAATATGTGTAATCATGGCTTAAACTGAGATAATTTCATACTGACAGGTGCTGTGGAGTTGCCTTGCTATATCATTGCTTGCGTTGCGATGGACAAACTGGGAAGGAGAAACACACTCATTCCGTTCCTTATTTTAAGTGCACTGATCTGTGTTTTAATTATGTTCATACCTCAGGTTAGTCACGTATGGTTGGAAGTGTTCCTATAGCAGAAATTGATTTTAAAGGATCTTAAGTCGGTAGATACAGGTGCTCTTTCTAAATCATAGAATAGTTACATAAAGGCTGGTTTTAAGTTGCAGCTGCCAGTCTAAGATAGATTTCTGTATTTTCAGTACAAGTTTCAATCTCATTGCTGGAGTCACACCTAAAATGCTCCCAGGGCTTCAGTGAACCAGGACTGGTAAAATTGATATGGAAACTAGTAACTTACTGAGCAATTTTTAAAAAGCAAGCAATGAGTATTCCTTATTGTTTAAAGAAGAGTCACAACTTTTGAAGAATGTAAATTATGTTTGGAAGGGTGTAATTTGCTGGTGATATATTTATTTATGCTCTCTTTCAATAGGATTTCAATATATTAATTATCTTGGCAAACATGGCTGGAAAATTTTCCATAGGTGTGGCATTTGGCCTTATATATCTCTACACAGCAGAACTTTACCCAACAATAGTAAGGTAAGAACTTTTACCAGTTATATATTTTTCATTAATTAATTTTCATTAATTAATTTGTTATTCTACACAAGATCCAGCAGCTCTTGGCATCAGTGGTGGTGATCTGAGAGACTTGGGATGGGACGAGTTCCTCATCTGCCTCAGAGCTGTCTGGAGTTTGGCTGTACCATAGTTTTTTATTTATTTTGCATTCCATGTGCATTGATAGGTTCCATTGGGGAGCTAGAAGAATACTCAATATTTTCTTTAACATCTTTATGCCTTTCTTATAAGTCCTGGTTATTCATCCTGTGATCTGTGCTGCATGATAATTATATTTTTAATCTTAATTACAGAAGTAGCTGAATTTCACTACAATATAAATTTACATTGGCATAGCAACAGCTTCTTAGTATAATTGCTTAAAGACACAAATCTTACTGATGTTTTAAGTGTCTCTGTGTTTCTAATTGTTTCCTTTAACTGCCACAATTCTTACTCAAATTCTTTTCTGTGTAGATCACTTGCTGTTGGAAGTGGAAGCATGATGTGCCGTGTAGGAAGTGTGGTTGCTCCTTTCTGTGTATATCTGAGAAGTGTCTGGATTTTCATGCCACTTGTAGGTATTTATTTCTCTGGTGAATGTTTTTTGGAAAGGTGTATGTGTTGCTTTTTTTCTCTTTAGTAATTTACTAAGTATGTTTTTCATGTGACAAAGGAACCAAAAGCTGAATATTTATTTCAAAAAGAAAATTGAGTAAACCATTCTAGTTGGATATGTTCAAGTCCCAAATTCTAGTAGCCTCATATTGTTAAAAATATGATGCTAAAGCAAAAGGGAGACTGAATCACTGAAATATTCAGGAAAGTTTTTATGACAGAAGACAGAAAAAAATATTTATGCTCTGAATCCTAGCATAAAATTGATAAAAATATTCTGTATTTACCATGTAACATTTAGGAAGTGTTGTAGTCCAGACTTTTTTGCAGGCCTAGCAATTTTTGACCATGCTCCTGATTTAGTTTCACTTTTTTAAAAAGGCATAGTTCTTCCATTCCTGAAGTCACCACAGGTGGCTGGATTTTCTGACAATTATGCCTTAACATTTTCCATGGCTTCTTTGGGACGTTGCATCTTTGGAATAGCCTCCCAAAAGATCAATAATGTTTTGTGTTTACTATATTTGGTCTCCATACCTGTCCCAAAGCTCCTGTTCTGTGTTTTTCACCAGAACTGAACAAAACAGTTTATGAGATAGAAAAAGATAAGGAAATGGTATATTGATCAGCTTCATGGTGACTTTGACAAGCAACAGAACCAGGTCAGATTACCATTAGGTCTTGTCTTTTATCACCAGTTGACCCAGAAAAGAGAAGTGGGACCATTCCTTTGTGTACTTTGGGCATTATGTAGTAGATCCACTACTACAAAATATTTATATTTTCCCTGCTTACACATTCCTTCATTGCATTTCTGTTACGAAGCTTTTGCTGCTTAGAAATCCTGCAGCAATTCAATCCATTTTTCTCCTGAAGGATAAATAAAGCTTATATATGTAAAACTAGATGGAATTATAAAATTTGCATTAAAGCTTTAAGTAAAGAAATGTTTCTTAATGATTTTAAACAGTTTAAATTCTTTCAAAAACCCCTTAGAATTCACTGTGACTAGGGCACTGCTGTTATATGTAGTTTATACATGTCAGAAAGTGAAAGTGTAATGGGATGTGTCTTTAACCTGGATTCTTTGTCAAATTGTATCCACAATATTGGAATTTCCTAACCAAGGGCATTGTGTCACTTTGATTTGGTAACTAAAAAATCTTTAGTTTAGATTGTTTCATAGAATTCTTCTGAGCTCATTTTATGATTTAAATTAATAAGTTTTGGTTGTTTTCAATGAAAACTAAGAGGATGAAAGAGACTACAAATGAATTTATTTCTTCAAGTTCCTAAAAATGTTTTATTTCTTAACAATGTCTCCACATAAAACAAGATATGATCCCAGAAAAGACAAAGAAACATTTGCACAGCAGAGTGGTCATGGGAGAACATTTCTTTTTTCCTCTTGTCAGCATTTTGCCTTTACTGTCTGAAATAAGATTTAGCTGTGCAGAAGTGCTGCAGTTAGACCACAGATAGAGGAGTGCTCAAACATTTTGGAGAGCAGTGCAAATGTCATTATAAGTACAGGAATTATTTCAGCTATGAACAACTCTCAGGGTAAAAAAGCTATACAGATTTTTTGTAGAGTTGAGTAGTAGTTCACAGTGAACATGTTTCCATTATTAGCTCCTGTTAAAGAGCATTTATCAATTTATTAAATAGGATGGTCTTGAGTTGGAGCTTAGCGTGCCAAGTCTCAGGTCAAGTAAGTGTTTTGGAATGGAAGTGAAATCAAATGTATTACATTTGTAAGTAAACTGATACACATCACCCTGATCTATTGCAAACACCACACACTGTTGAACAGTTACTACTGCTATTTGTTTGGCACTCTGCCTCGTGCACAGTTATGCCACCTGTGAGTACTGTAAGCATCTTGAGTGGCTATAAATCTTCAATAAGTCTATAAATGGAATAACTTGACAAGTATGTTTTTCATGCGACAACTTTATAGAAAATGTGCAGTAAAACAACTGCTCCTTATATATCCTATTTCTGTTTCTCAGCTGTTAAGAATTATGTAACAATAGCCCTTTAACAGGCTTGATTTTTCAATCAGAAAAAAGATAAATTAGAAAATTAAAAAGCCCACACTGATGTTTATAAATTAATACAAACTCTCTATCAAATACTATCAGTTTTTCATGTAGAAATATAACCTTTTTTGTTGAAGTAGGACTTTTTCAGGGGTATTTAATTCAAATAATCTTTTGCTCTGGAGTATATATATCAAGTCCTAGTCTTAGACCACTGCAGAATTATAAATGTTGCTCCAGAAAGGGAAGAGGACATAAGAAAAATTATGGTAAATATTTTCTGAAGGTTTCTATGGTATCTGTTAGAAGGTGTTGGTTGTACTGAAGTGTTGGGAACACTCTAAGAGTTTGTCTAAGCAAAAAGTCAGATTTCAAATTAACACCCTGAAAACACAATGCATTTAAGCATATATGACTGTCAAATTAACTTCAACATACTTAATACCTTGTACAATAACTCAAATACACTTTATTTGCAGACATAAGCATTTGACCACATCAGGAGAACATTTTCTGATACTGAATTATATATTTAAAACAGCAAATACATACATACAAAATGCACACATTTGTAGCGTGCAAGAAAAGGGTTAAATTATGTCAGATGCCTTATGAAGAAGTGTGCCAAGACTGCAAAACAGTTGCTTTTACGAAATGTGAGTCCCTTCATTGATAACTGTGGCTACTGCCCCTGAAAAGGTAGATTACATTTGAGAAGTCCTTGAATTAATACACTGTGACTTAATTGTTGCATACTCTGTCTGTTGTAGGAAATGCTGGAAAAAGGTTTGAGGGTCAGGGAGAAGGGAAATGTACTGAATTACTCAGCATGCAGCAGCTTTCACATAGAGAAAAAAAAGGGAAACTAACATGGCATGAAATAGAGTTATGAGAGCTGAGATGAAAAGGCAGGAAAGGTGGTGGTGTATACACTTACAGAATAGTGAGAATTCTCAGGGGAGTGAGAGGTAGGTTCATGAGGAGGGAAAACATGAGAAGAATGCCAAGTGTCTAAAAAGAATAATGAAAAGAGAAAAGACACATATTCAAAGCACACAGTGTTACTTTAAGCTTGTTCTTTTGAGTATCACTAGTGACCCAGTTCTCATACATTCCAAATTTATGGGTGTGTATAAGATCCAATATCCTTTACAGGCCCCAATATCCTCAGTTATCAACTTCTGACAGACTAAACGGTGTACATAAAAGAGGATACTGTGGAATAGCTGCCATGTGTCAATTCATCCTGTCTTTCCATGGCAGAAAATCATGTCTGAATAGAGGGGAAAACATTTGACACTCAGAGATGAGATTTTAGTATTTTGGAATATATTTTTAAATATCATCCTGCCACATAGATGTCTAAAAGAATCTCACTCAGTTTGTGCCATTTCCTCTAGTCCTATTACTGCTAGGATTCTTTTTTAACTTTCATGGTAAGACTGTGGCTTATATTTTCACTGTAATTTGTAGTATTTAACAGTATTTTGATTTTTTTTTGTCTGCCTCTATATTTATTGCAAATGCGAAAAGGAGGGTATGCAACAGTGCATTTTGCTTCTCAAAAGAATACATTAAACAAACTGTCCTCTTTTTTTTGCAAGGGAAGAGAAGCAAAACCAGCATGGTGCATATGCAGGCAAATAGCACTGTTCAAGGTTACAGTAGGGAATTCTGATTTTAAAGCACCTTTCTGACTTAGAGTCTGGCTTAGCTAAAGATAGTAGCTGGGATGTTCTTGTCTCAAGCTCTGTGTGAGAGATGTAGGCACAGTGATTCCAAATGTTCTCTTTCACCCTTGGAAAGAATGCATTAAACAAAGGACAGACTTCAGAATCAGCACAGGGCGAGATAAGGATAATACAGCATCAAAGTTCACAGCCACAGAATGGAAAAACACTGAGACCAGGCATGATGTTCTGTGTGAAAGCTTTTCTATGAGGAGAGAATTAGGTCATTTATAACCTGGTGTTGGAGGACTGTTAGGGGTTTAATGCTGTTCTGTACTCAGAGAACCAAAGTGGGAATTGGTGTCATTGAACAAGGCATAGAAATGTCTGTGTGAGGGAATGTGAAAAGAAAGCATAGATATTCCTAGAACAACTGAGTGTTTCTCTACTGACCCCACATTATCCTGATCCTTGCACCACTTATGCTGTTGCTTTGGAATTGTGTACACCATGGATGGGCATATCCAAAATGGGATCCCAGTGCTATGTCAGTAGATGACTGCACTCCTAGCAGCTCTTTGAAACTGAGTTTAGCAAAGTATTCCTGTTGAGAGCTAGCTCATCATCTACTGAAGAGCTCTCCTGAGCACAGATGTGCACTTTTGTGGCTCTGGGCCAATGAGCCATATTGAGAAATTCCAATCTGGTTGTGTAGAGCAGGAACAAGCACACAGGTACGGGTACACAGGAGCTGGAGTGTGAATTGAGATTACAGGTGGTAGGGAAATTGTAACTCTGTGAAGATGCCTGTAAAAATAAATGTATGCAATCCTAGAATCGGTTCTTAAATACGCGCCTGATACTGAAATACCGAGTGAAGGTAATACGTGTTGTTAAACAGAATTATTCTTGCTTGCACTGTATTGATCCCTTGTGAACAAAACACTTCACTTGCTCATTCATTAATTCTGCATAATCTTTTCATTTATGCAACAAAAAAGGTAGATCTTTTATACAGGCAACATTTAAGACTTACGATCTTTGCTTTACAGTTGCTTGTGCTTTATTTTAGATTTACTCTCAAGCAAGATCAAAACTATGGTTAGCTTGAAAGACTTATCTACCTTTACAGCTGCTGTTTATTTCTTCCAGTTGCTTGTTGGAATCATGGCTCTTCTGAGTGGAATATTAACCATAATGCTTCCAGAAACACTGGGAAAACCACTAACTAATACTTTGGTGGAAGCTACAGAAATTGGAAGAAACAAGAAAAGCTCTTCAGAAAAGACTCCTCCAGCACATAATGGTGCAGAATTAGAAAAGATAGAGCTGTTTGGTCAAGAAAAAGTCAGCACTGACAAATAAAGCAGCAGCAAAATGTCTGTTCCCAATTTTAATCACTATCTAATTTATAAGATCTTTGTATTCAAGAAATTGGACTGTTATATAACATCTGTGCCTTGTACTTTGTATTCTATCTTCCCTTTTCAGTAGAGCAATTGTATGAAACCTTTTCAAAGTGACTGAGTTACTGCAGAAAATTTGATAGGATTTCTAGATCCCTTGTCAAAATTATCCAGACTTTAAAACACTCGTCTGACTTGGTGTGACCAGTTGGAATGATTAGTCTAAATGATGGAACCTATCTGATTACATGTATGTAAAAAAAAATATGCCAATTCTTTGCTTCACATTTTCTGCAGTTAGGTTTGTCAGCCTACAGCAAAGTGCCCTGCCTGATCTCATCCTGTTGCAGCTGCCAGTTACAGGCTTGAGACTTCAGAACACAGTTACAATTCAAGAGAGAAGCCTTAACATTGCATCAGGTCATATCAAGAAATTGAAACTAATTTATTATTTTTATTTTTCTTTCAAGTTTTCTACTAGAAATGGTGCCATTGCTAACAAAGGAAAATATACTATGGCACAGCTTCTGACTGAAAAAAAAAAATACTAAGTTTGCAAAACGTGCAAATAGTTT
This sequence comes from Taeniopygia guttata, assembly GCF_048771995.1. Classification (NCBI taxonomy): domain Eukaryota; kingdom Metazoa; phylum Chordata; class Aves; order Passeriformes; family Estrildidae; genus Taeniopygia; species Taeniopygia guttata. The sequence goes on along the minus strand of NC_133027.1, from coordinate 47,005,741 downwards.
GTATATTCATTCTGTTGAATGGCAAATATATTTTTATTAGGGGTTTAGGAAAAATAAAAGTTCCCTGGATCTACTGCTGTTTTAGTTTAGGTAAAACTAAACTGTCTGATCCCATTTAAAGTCATATTCATTCCAGACCATTATTTCAGTGCACCCTTTCTCACTTATTTCAGCTTAGATCTAGCATCAGATTTTTCATAACTTCTAAGAGTAGACCAGCAACTTTGCCAAATGCCTCCAGAGAGGTCTTCATAGTCCTCAGTGAAAAGGAATAAATGGCATATGGCTTTTGTTCAGGCTCTCTGCACAGAAGTGAATTTACTTATTAATTTTTGGTAGAAACGGTTTCCACTCACCATTTTCCTCATAGATCAGCTGTCTGTAACTCATTTTTCCTTATTATATCACACAAAACCAGTTAGACAAATAGAATTTAAAAGGTGGTAGCTGGAGAACACTGATCACTAGAAGATTGTCTAGTTTTAGTCGAAGTGTCAGAACATCCCACTGCTGCTACACCTCGTGTGCATCAACACTTGTTGGTGCAGTGGTTCTGCCTTATGACTCTGGACCATAGAAAACTGATAGAAAAGAATGCATCATTCTGGTTGCTTCTTTTATGACTTTCTCCCACCTCCCCTTTTTCAGTCTATCTCTTGGCCTGGGGATTTCTTCTTTGTCTGAGGATCTGCATCTCTTTTGCTTGACCACCCTTGGTTTGAAGGGAGCAGTACAGGCACATCTGCGTGTTGAGGTTCAGACAGCCCTCTCTTGCCTGGGTTGTGTGATTTCAGTCCTTCCTGGTTTGAAATCAGTGTTTTCCCCTCTCAGGCCCCTATTCTCATGGCATAGTCTCATTAAAACAAATCTTCCTTGACCTTTGCCATGTACCCACCCCAAAAGATATCTATATTACTGTAGATATTCTATATACTGTAGAAATTACTGGCCACATTTTTCAATTATATCTGCTCAGTTTTATTAGTTTCAATGACTTCTGAAACCTATATATATATATATATATATATATATTATTGTTTATATCCCCTTACAAAAGATTTTATTCTTCACTGCATTCTCCTAGAATTTGGTCCTGCTGTTAGAAGAAAATAATACCCTATATGAGGATTAACATGCTTTGAAGCAAGCAAAAATCAGTAAATTTAAGTTTAGGTAGTTCCTCTGAGATAATTACATAGAAAGCAGAAAGGTGTCTTCATGCTTCTTACTTAATTCTATGGGTGTTCCAGTGTTTGCAGGGAAAACCTCCAGAAAGACCTGCATCGAATACTGTGGCTTCTGTCCAGATATATGAGTTCAGCAAAAACACTTAACCTTCCCCCTGTGAGTAATCCCATCATTATTCTGAGAATGACTTGAATACCTGCTTTGATGACTGAAGATCAGATTACTCACATGCTGTGGTTTTTTATTTTTCTGAAGAGCAAATCCAGTATTCTTCCACTGCTTTCAGGTTCCCCTCCACTTCCCAGAGCAGAACAGCTCTCTTTATCTCCAAGATCTCCTGCCAAACTCTGCCTGCCCTGCCTTAAATAAGGGTTTAATCATGCTAAAAACCCACCATCATACAATACACCTAACAAGGAATTAAACTGGTACTGTCTTGCCTTTCAACCACCCTCCCCACACACACAGCTCCAAATTCCAAGTTTTGGGGTTCTTTCACACTGATACTCCCTCTTTTAATATCTTAAAACTCTCTCTAACTCCATCTATCTCAAAACTCACTACTCACAACTTTTAGGAATAGTACAGTCTATTTCTAACAAGGTACTAAAGAATATTTACAATTAATTTTTCTGTTGTTTCCTTACCTGCTGAGTAACTGATTTCGGTCTTAGAACTGAAATCAGCCAATGCAGATTCTGTGTTCCTTTGGCTTGAGGGATTCATGACCTGGTCATGTGTAATCAGTACACATAAGGTGAAGAAAAGAACAAGCAGAAAATTGAATACACAATGATACTGATACTGCTTACAACTAAAATTTAATTATTATTCTAGACCACAATGTAGCTTGATGGATTAACCCCAAAAGCCATTTCCTCCTGTCGCTGAAGTCAGTTGGTATTTGGTCTATGATTCAAATGACCCCTGAATTTCCCTGAACTAATGATGTTACTGTTTTTCCTTGGAAATAAAATATTTGTTGATTTACAGGTACATCTTTTGTGATTTTATGCATCAATAGCAAATATGATTAAAAAAAAAAGAAAAAAGAAAACAGCATGTATCTCTATGTCTCTAGCATTTCTATTTGTTTGTTTTTTCCATATGGGCAAAAATGTGTTAATACTAGTCATGCATTATAAATGTAGGAAAATCAGGGTGAGTTGATTCCTTTCTCTTAAATATTCATAGATTTTTTTAAAATCCTCTTGCAAGAGAGCACTGAGTTTGAGAACAAATACTTCTCTTCCTATGGGGTATATTTTCATTTCAATGTTCATAAAAAGAATTAATTTTCATAATTTCTCACTTTGGTTCACAAGTCCTTTTATGTTTGTATTTGCCATCCTTAGTGCGAATTTTTTGTGCTCATCAACGTCTCTGGAGTTACACAATAGTTCTGTGAGATAATGAATTAGAATCCTTATCTGTCTTAATTGCTGGGCACTATTGCCTGATGGCAAATGTTTTTGTCCAGAATTTGATATCCAGTAGACAGTCTTGCAATTTGTTAAGGCCATACCTTTCTGGGTTAAATATAAGAATAAGAGCAACTATTGTTAGTTTAATGATAACTAAGGAAAAATAACAAGTACATGTGTTTGGTATTTCAAAATTGTATTTTTAAGCTATACTAAAAGATGTATTTTCTACTTTAACAACTTCAATTGTGCAAAATCCTGTAATTTAACCAACTAAATATAAAAAAAATGCTATGCAAATCATGTTCAGTTATTATATGCTTTGGGTGGTACCCTGAATGTCTGAACAAGGGGTGAAGCCTCCTTGAAGGCTGAGGGCTTTTGTGTAGTGGCTCTGTGGAAAGACAAAATGGCCTGACATTCCAGCTCTGGGATGGAGTGAAGGCATTCTCCTGTGTCTTCCAGTGGTTTATTTTACCAACCCCTTAGGTGCAGTCACTTAAGAAGCCTCTGTGGCATCAGGCTCAGCAGTGTGCATGTGAGTGCCTTTTGGAAAGGCTTAGGAAAAGGTGAGCTCACTTGTGCCATGGACTCTTGGTCCAGAAGGGCATTGTGACTACAAAAAGGAGGCTCTGACTTCATCCTGTGCCCTTTACAAACATCTGAAAAATGTTTGTCTGAATCCTAGAACAAATTCCTAGGGGAGAAATTAGACACAAGAACTAAGAAGAAAATAGAGTGTTGACAAAAACTGAGTTTATTCTATCAGGGAAAATTCTAGTCAATGCTGACAATTAGTTACCTCTCACAGGAAGAAAGACTAAAACACATCTATGTTCTGACAGCCTTAATTTTATTCACACTCCGTTTAAGTGTGTGGCTGGTGTTTTGGCATTCCATGGAGATCCCTACAGTTTAGGATGGCAAATATCATGTGTATGTCTTTTCCCTCTTTGTCTTTGGAGGTATAAGCCAAGATTGGATAATGTATTAAGTGGTGACTATGACAAAAGGTGCATTAAAAATGTGGCATGTTTTGCATTTCAGTTGCAGGAAAAACATTATTTTTTTCTTGCCTTTGTTTGTATAAGCTGACTGGAGCAGTAGTCCCTCAGACACATTCAGTAGTGACAAAAATAGCTGCAGATATTGAGGAATGGGTATGTGGTACCAGAAGAGAGAGTAGGTGACCACAGGAATGACAGAACAATGTACTTGTAAGCACATGGTGTTCAGTGTATGTGAAGACTAACTATAGCTTCCTCATGCGGGAACTGGAGTGGGCTGACAGCACAAGGAAAATAAGAATTGCAGCAATTCATAGCTCTATTGTTATTTGTCCCCTTAGAGCATCTCAGGAACCTATTTATTCTTCAGTTCCCTTAAATCTCTAATTAAGGCATATGACCCAATTTTCCATGCATATTTTATTAAAATTGTATTTTCTGATTAAGTTACACCCATTGCTTTGCTTCATCATTTACATTTTGAAGGCTTAATGTATCCTTACCAGGTGATTTATGTTCCTCTCTGAAAGTAACTGGAGTGAATGGTCCAAATAGTTGCTGCTAAAGCTGAGAAATTTGAATCAAGCCTGACAGACTGATTTCGAGAGCACTGAGTTCAATCAAGCTGAATTCAATCAAGCCTAAGAAGTATATACTTCATATGGCAAAATATCCTTTTTAGTATGACTGGTATATAAACAGTGATTACAGATTCCAGTTTCTGGACAAAACACCACTTTCCAAAAAAATTACTAACCTAGATTTATGAATAATCAGAAGTAATGGGGAATGTCTCATTTAGTGACAAACCCACTGTTCTGTCTCTGCATTCCTGGCTAACATACAAGCTATGGGTATTTGCTTGGGTATTTGTTGCAGGTAAGTAGGCTCCAGCTATGGAATGCTCATAGACATTTAGTTATTAACCTTGCCTCATAATCTTCCACATGGAGATGAACAGACTTGCATGGGAATAAGAACAAAACAGCATTAAGGAGTGATTATTGTAAAGATTGTCTCCACAGTCTCACCGCCAGTGATGAAATTAAAAAGTGGTTTTGACTGAGGTAATCAGGAACATGGCAAAACAACCAGGGATAAATGGGCTATCTCTCAGTAGATATTTTCACAAAGCTTTTAAATAGGAATGCCATCACTGCTGGTTTCTTCCACGTGGAGAGATAATTCCCCCCAGAAGTAAGTAAATAACATGGGAAAACAGCAAAATGAGGCACAGCTGAAACTCTTTGTTGAGATAGTAACTTGCTATGGGCACTGATGCTTGACTTCAACTGGTTAAAGAAGTGGCAGATAAATTATGCATATCATTTACAAGGTCTGAAATAGGTCAGCACTGCTGTGTTCAGAGGGGTCATTTCTGCCCGTTGTTATGGCTCTGTTTAGGATAGCAAACAAATACTAAGGTAAAAGGTAACATTTCTTCAGGACTGCTTCAGCTGAGTTGGTGGTGTTCTGGGATGCCACTGCCTGTCATGGTTCAGGAAGAGCTCCAAGTACAATCAGGGCTGTGTTTGTTCTGTGCCAGAAGGCTGGCATTCTCTTCCCAAATGCACAAATCATGAGTTGCGCTTTACCAAACACAATGTGTTTATTCACCTTTGCAAAGTACTTTAACCCATAGAAGATTCTTTTCAATGACATTATTATTAGATTTGGTATCCCAAACCAGCTTGAATTTCCTGCATTTTATTCTCAGGAACAAACACACTGAGAATTCCCTGAAACCTTCAGACTTGCACAAACATCTGTTACAGAACATTTTGATCCAAATAATTCCAATTTGGCAAAGTTCTAAGCAATAAGCAGTAGAATCTCAGGAGAAGTAGCAGGCAGTTTTTATCTTAGGTGGAACTGCAACCTCTGTTTATATTTGTATATTTCCATATGTGAAAGGAACTCTCCAAATCTATTGCAGATACCCTGCAATGACTTAGAATAGTGTTCATTTTTACAATACAGCAAGCCCATTAAAACTTTAACTTGTAAACAAGCAAACCTCTCTTTGTCTGCTGCCTTCCCTGTCTTAATCCCCTATTTTCAGAACACTCAGAAAAATTAAACTATACTATAATCTGGGAGAATTCTGCCTTGTTGAAGGGAAAATCCTTTAAAAAGCATGTATCTTAAAGGTCAGTGATGTGTAATGTATCATGGCTTTAGTTTTAAGAGCACAGCTAGCTTGGGAGGCAAGAGCAATCCACCGTGTGTGGAACACGCTGTTGCTGTTCATACAGATATGGATGAACAGCAACATATCTGTCGAATGGCTTTGGATAGCTGCTGGTCTGAATTCAAATGGCTACAGAGAAAAGGCACCTGCTTGGAAGACCCGTTGCAAATGCTGTTCGACAGGGCTGGAGGGGAGCGGTCGGCAAACACTCCTGCTGAGTGTTCAGGGACGAATGCTCAGGCTGTCAAATATTAGCCAAAATATCCTGCCAACGGCTAATGCCCCGGAGGCAATAAACCGGGGTATATGGCATGCAATTTCATCCCAGAGCTCCTGCAGAGAGGTTTGTTTTTGACAAACTCCTGTTTTTCTGCTGCAAACAGCCCTGCCTGGCTGGCTCATTAGGGATTTGCGGTCTGGCAGGAACCCGCTCGTTCCTCACCGACCTGCGGCGGCTGGAGTTCCCCTCCTGGCCGCTCGCGCCATTGCTCAAGCGCTGGGGCAATCCTCAGGCAGCGCCAGAAACACTCCGAACATGACTGCCTGTCAGGGAGGGAACAGGACAATGTATTCCCTGCGGCACAGCGGGTCCCGCTGGGCCTCCCCCAGAGGGAATATCAGGGGGAAAAGTTCTGGCAGGCGGCGGAGGGCCCGGCCCCGGCAGAGGCCGCCGGGGCTCCGGGAGCGCTGCCAGCGCCGGAGGCGGCCCGAGCCCGAGCCCGGGCACAAACAGCTCCTTCAGCCAGCGGGGCGCAGAGCCGGGCGCCGGCTCTTCCAGGCGGGACCGGGGTCTCCTCCTCACCAGGTATCGCCTGCTCTCCCCGCTCGGGTTGTTTCCAGACCGTACTTCTAGGTGAAAAAGTAAATGTTGGTGCCGGAGCCCCTTTGCTGCCGAGGGCCGGGGAAGCGCCCGCAGTGGCTGCGTGGGGGATTCCCGCGGGCAGATCCCATCTCCCGGAGCCGGGGCGGGGAAGGCTCAGCCCACACACCGGGGCGAGGGGTGAACCGCAGGGCTTAGCTGGGGGGAGGTCCGGGATCACAGCTGCTCCCTGTTCCCTTTTTCCTCGCCCAGAGCGGCGACATGCCGGCCCTGGGGGAGCGGGGATCGCAGAGAGGATTGCTTTCCTCTCCCGTTTGGGAGGAAAGCAAGAGCAGCTCGGTGTTTAGGCGCTCTTGGTGAAGGCGGCTCTTGCAGGCGGCTGATGGAGGGGTATATCTACCATCCCTTCGAAGGTGTGTCTCACGCTTGCAAACAATCCACCCGAAGGAGGAGCTGAGGCCTCCTGGTAGCCCCGGGGTCCCCCGTGACAGTGGCTCTCCGTGGTCGCCTGTGAATCCTGCTTTCTGGCAGCGGTGCTGTGCGGGCCGAAAGGCTGAGGGGATCCCGAGAAGCCTCTACAGTCCTTTGCTCGGTGAAGAAAGATAGCCTTGCCTTTCTCCTGCAGTACTTCCTAAATGTACAGGGCAGCCCAAAGAGCAGAAAGGGGACCAGGCACCTGGCCAGGGTCAAAAAGCCAAAATCAGGAGCTCCTCTGCAGCAAACACCCAAGAATGAATCTGTCTTTGCCCAGAAAAGCCCCTCTCTGGGGCCATGTGAAGGGAAGAAACAGCAAGGGTGCTTGTAAATTGGGGAAGTGATAAAACAAAAGTGATCAACAAAAAAATGAAGGGAAAAAGTGTTCCATGGCATGCACTGACAGGGACAGTGGGTACAGCTGCCGTGGTGGATGAGGAGTCCCTCCAGCAGCTTGGAAAGGCTTGAGCCTTTGCTCCCCAGTACCACAGGCTTCACACAATTCAAAACAGTGTTTCAGCACTTACTTATGATGAGAGTCAGTTAAAAAAAACCCAACAAACCAAGCCTTCCAAATATAACAGGTTTTGGTTTTCTTTAGTTACTTCCTGTTCTAACTTTTCTGGTCAACAGTTCAGCTGGGCTTTTTCCACTGTTTATTTGGGTGTGTAAATATGCTTATTTTGGTAGGCCAGCTGGATTGCGACACAAGCTAAGAGTGTCCAGCCTGCTGTGACTGTGGGCTGCAGCTGCAGCTGGCAGTGGATGTACATGTTCCTCTGTCTGTGTGTGTGCTGGAGAACAATCCATGTTGGCCATGTTACCCACTGCCAGAATGATGTTAGAGCTGAGAGTTAGTGGCACTTAGTGGTGACATACAACTATTTGAGGCAAGAAAGAATAAAGACCTCCTTGTGTCACATGAGACTGACATTGTGTCTCAGCTGCAGGGATTGGTAGGTGAAGTCATGTCACAAAGGATCTCAATATTTTTAAAACTTGTTCTGGCCTGGGAGAAGCAGGAGGGTGACAGGGACATGAAACCCACATCCGGCAACTGGTGTCCTCATTGCTGGGGAATACAGCTCCAGGTGATTCCCTCTGGCTTCTGTCCTGTTCTTCCTACACTATGAAGAGACAGAGAGCTAAACAATACCTGACAGCATTCACCTCACTCCCCAAGAGCTACTGCAACTGATCTGCTTTTTAAATGCTGATTTTTGCAAAACGCTCAGGCCTGTCTGAGGGGATGAGAAGTGTCAACCCTGCTGGGACTAAGCTGGGCTGCCACATCAGCTAAAAATAGTTTCTCCTTCTCTGCCGTCCACCCAGCAAGATGCCAGCTGTGCTGTGAGGGCAGAGCCATAGGTGGGCCTTGTACTCAAAGTGGGATCAGTAGTTCTGCAAAGCCCGAGCTGTGCTTGCTCAGACAAGCTGTGTGTAGCCTCTGCTTTGCACCCAGTTAGTTTTTGACATGAAGGCTTGTGCTCCTGGACTGTAGCAGTAGGTGCAGGAAAAGTGGTGTATTGAACAGGTGCTTGTCATGTTCTTCTGAGCTGCTCTCACAGGCTCCAGCACTGTCAGCAGCCCCTTCCTGCCCTCGCTGGATTTTGCAGCATAGGGATCAGTTGATATCAGACTGGCTCATCTGCAAAAATCCCATCTGAACTGGGTAGACTTGTGAAACCTGAATCTCCACCAAGCCACAGCTCCCGTTTCTTCCCCAGGGACAGGGAGGTCAGTCAGGAAATTCAATCTCCACCATGGTCCAAGGGCTTCAGTGAAGGAGAGTTGTGAGGGACAACTGAAAGCACATCTCTAGCAGGTGGATAATGTACCCATTGCATATGTTCCAGGGCAGCTGAAAAAGCAGAGCTGTGCTTGTCCATGGATGGACTGCTGGGAGGATAACTGGGCACTCTGAGAGCCACACATCATTTCTACAGCTGCCAATTCTGAGTGAGAAGGTTTGTTCATAAACATGTATTTTGATACCTTTCTCAGAACCAGCTTTCCTCAGTAATTACAGAATTATTACCCAGGCCTCCCAATTTCTTGTCACCAATATTCTTCCTTACTTTCTCTTTCCACAGCATTTTTCCAGACTGGGTTTCTGGGTGTCAGCCGTGCAGGCCAGTAGTTCTGGTCCAGGGTCCAATTTCCCCCCCATACTGTGTCCTCTTCCTCTGTGCCTACAGAGGCGCAGTGCCTATTATGCAGGCACTTCTGTAATCAGCTTATGAAAGAAGATGTGATAATTAGCAGAAAGAAACTTATGTGTTGCCCAGAGAGGAAGAAGACGGGTTGTAACAACCCTTGGCTGTGATGCAGAAGGAATGCAATGACAGGCAACACTTCCTGCTGCTCTTTCCCTTCTTACATAGCAGAGACATTGCATTTTAAGTAATAGAACCTCAGGGGTAAGTGAGAAGCTGTGTGAACAGTTATGAACAAGGATCTCATAAGTAAACCTGACCTATCATAATTCCAGGTTGTCTGTCTTGCCTAAATTTACATCAAAGACTCCAAAAAGCCACAGGAAGGTGCTAAATCAACCTGTCATTTTCAGTGCGGGCACTGGTTTCCAGTAAAAGTTCTCAGAAAGCAATTAGCAGGGCAGGATCTCTACAGTCACTGATAAGCAGGCCCCATAGGAGAAACTAGAACCATCAGAGCACAAAACTGAATGTGTGTCTCACTCAGCATCCTCTCGGAGAGTGAATATTGTAGCTATTCCAGGAAAAAGTTAGTCATAGGCATAAGGGATCCTCCCCCTACCTCCTCGGTCAGATTTTGGCAGTGACCTATGGAAGGGGTGCCTGACCCAGCAGGAGCACCCCTACTCACCTGTTCGAAGCTGCTAAAGGATTTCTCACCTCTGAGGTTGCCCAGTGTCTCTCTTCTGGGCCCATTTAGTCCTGGCTTTGGGCAGTTTGCAGGGTGCACGGAGCTGCATGGTTTAGTTCTGCTTGGTGCCTTTGTCAGTGGCACCTGAGCTGGCCATGGCCAGGAACACAGGCTGGCACCTCACTGGGATGGGTAACCAAGTGACTGTCTACCAAGAGCTGTGTGCCACTCCCCAGGACAGGTGCCAGCTCCAAAGCTTGCCCAGGACAGGGGAAAATAGAGACACTGCACTTCCTGGAGTTGCAATCAGCAGATGAGGAGTGGAGTGGAGCTGCTCCAGGACATAAAGCAAGTTATAAAGAAATGCAGAAAGAGGCAAAAATACATGCTTTTGGAGCAGCAAGACTGGCTGGCACCTGAGGACTGCCATGTGCTGCTGAGAGAGCATGGCAGCCTTGGATGCCCACAAATCTCTCCAAGGTAGTGAGTCATGCTGGCAGGTACAAGGACCAAGAATGGATTGGAAGCCTCCAGTGTAATTTGCTTCTGCTGCCCAGGCAGTGATAGCCCTCACTGCTGGAGATCCCAATATTCAAGTAACCTTTAGGCTTAAAAAGCTTTAAAAAAGCCAATTTCTCCAGAGCTCTGTGCCTTTTGCACCCGACATGATAGAAAACTTGATGGGTGCCTCACTCCCTCAGATTTTATTGAGGAAACCTTCCCCAAACTAGCCCATGCACTAGTGGTGCATGTTACACATCACTCACTTGTGCTGAGGATGAAGTAATGGCTGCTTAAAGACATTTCAAAACTTTTTTGTCATATCAAAGGCTGAGTTTTTTTTAATCCTAACCACAGTCCTGGGATTATGTTACATTTCGTGTGGGTATTTCATAGCCTGATACTCGCCCTGGATGACAGTGATGTGTGATATGTTGTTTCCAAATGCAGGTAGGAACCTCTCTCCTCTGGCTCTGCATCCTGGAGATGGCCTCACCCAAGGTTGCAGTGGTGGGTGCAGGTGTCATTGGCCTGTCCACAGCACTGTGCATCACAGAGATTTGTCCCAGCTGCTCTGTGACAGTCCTTTCGGACCAGTTCAGCCCCAACACAACAAGTGATGTGGCAGCTGGAATGCTCATCCCTCACACCTACCCAGGTTCGTTTAATTCAGGAGGGCAGAACTGCCCATGGCACCTCATGCAGCTGTGTCCAGGTGTGCAGTGGTGCATGGATGCTCAGGAAAAATAGTGCCTTGACCTGTGTTCCCTGTCTGTCCCATATCCTTGACACTCATTTGTATGATTCTCTTCTTTGCATTATTCTTCTCTGCAAGTTTGGTTTTGTTCACATGCAGACACACCGATCCACAGGCAGAAGCAGTGGTTCAAAGAGACCTTCACTTACCTTTTTGCCATCAGCAACTCAGCCGAGGCATCAGAGGCTGGCATTCACCTGGTCTCTGGGTAAGAGCAACCTCTGGAGAAGCCTTTGGTACATTTGTCCTGTGTTCTGGATCAAGCAGACAGGTTTTCTTTGCTAGAATTCAGGGGTATTCCCTTCAGGGAGTAGCTTTTATGTCTGTATTCCCAATAAACTACATTGTAGCTGCTTATATGCAATGTATTTTTAGGCAAAGTTCAGGAATATGTGTGCACAGAAAACCCACCCAAATCTGACTAGCACACACTATCTTTTAATAACCTATGTTTTCCACACTGTCACCCACTAGTTGTTTGCAGCAGGGATCATCTCCATAGGGATGGACTGCAGGATTCTCCAGCTTCAGCAATTTGGTACAGGGGTTCAACTGGGGCATGTGTGTTGGGGGTGTTTTCTGGTGCCTATTATGTACTGAGAAATTCACCTCTTAGGAGTATTGAGACTGAGCACTCTTCAGCTTTATGCATACCCAAGGAATGGTGAACAGGTGTGCAAGTGGCCCCACTGGGTCCAGCCAGGTGTCTGCAGTTGTGGTGGGGACACTGTATGAGGGCACTCTCTACATACACTATCTCTGGTAGGGCTCTCTGCAGTTTATTTACTCTGGTGTGCCATCCTCACACTCAGTTATGCTGATCTTCTGCCTGTTTGCCCAGGCAGGTATTGCAGGAGCAGGCAGCAATTTTTCTGCATTGCTGTTAGCCTTGCAGAGCTGCACTCTGCAGGGGAAAGAGGTTCCTGAGCTCCTGGGCTTGTGCTAAGATTGCCATGACACATAACATGGCAGAGAAATAGCAGTGAAGTTTCCTAGATTTTTCTCTGTCTTTTTAGTTGGCAGATCTTTAAAAGCACTCCCAAGGAAGAGTTACCTTTCTGGTCAGATATTGTGCTGGGATTTCGACCAATGTCCGAAGCAGAACTCCAAAAGTTCCCGCAGCACCGATTTGGTCAGGCCTTTACGACCCTGAAATGCGACTGCCCACCCTATCTGCTGTGGCTGGAGAAAAGGTAGGGTTTGCTGCAGGCTGGGCATGCTGAGGGAAACCCTGGCAGAGGGACTGGAGGCAAGATGGAATCTGCTTGAGAGCCTTAGATTTGAACAAAACTGGGAAAAGGCTGTTTCTCATTGCAGAAAATGCAACAAGGTCTTGCTTGGGGAGAAGCACAGGAAATAAATACAGAACTTTTCTGAAATGTGAAAGGTCCTATTTATGCAACGTCCACTTTCTCCCAGTGTGTCTGTACAGTGGGGCTTGGAGTGTGAGTGACCCTGGGCGTAGGGCCAATAGCCAGAGGGGCCATGCTTGGCCAGCCAGACCTTGAAGGTACATCAGGAACCTCCCATGTCGTGAGAAAACATTTGGCTGCTCCACATTTGCCAAACTTCCCAAATAATATCCCTCTGTTTTTGAAGAGACATCCAGTCCCTGTGAGAATAAGCACATCTAGGAAGGTGTCTTATTGTGAAGACTTTGCTCCTATGAAGTAGCTGGACCAATTAATCTCAAATTTGTTCAACAATTGGAGTAATTTCTTAATCCATTTAGGTGAAAAAAGCCCCAAAATGTTAAACAGCATCATCTTGTAAGAATTTTTTGAAAATGTTTGCCTGCATAAGATGGGTGATGTACTCATTCTGAGGAGTTGTAGCTTCAGAGCTCATGCCTGGATTGACATCAAAGTTAGAAAATCTGCTGATTTCCAAATTTTTAAGTTTCTCCCCAATACCTCAATTTTGGAGAACCATAGGAGAGACAGGATGCAGATCTAAAAGGGCTTTGACACCCTGGGACATACTGGGGTAAGTATTTAATCCAAATAAGTACCTCTAAAGTGAGCAAATGGCTGTATCCACTTGAGAGAAAGAGACATGCTGCAAGCTGATTTGGAGTTAAGTAAAGAGATGTGTACTGACACCAAGTTGCAAATTGCCAGCTCAGCTGGTTACTTGGATGCCTTTCATCACGCTGCAAAATGTGAAAAAGCATTTCTTGTTGTGGCAGCCAAGTGGGCTGGGAGTTCTCCTGTGGCACCAGTGCCATGTGAGGTCTGTGCCATCCACTTGGTACACATGATCTGTCATGTTTCATTGCCTAACTGAAGCAAATTTCTGCTGCAGGACAGCTAAGTTGTACAACCATTTAGTATCTGCCATGTGATTTCTGCTCCCTCCTTATTCCTGCTCTAGTCTTATTTCTCAAAGGACGTAGTCTAATGACATGATCAAGCTCTTTTTTTTCTCTACTCCCTGATAATGAGAAGTGAGAGAATATTAAACATGTAACTAATTCTCAAACCCCTAGCGACCTTAGCAGTATTTATAGACCATTCTCCTGGCAATCCACAAGGAAAATTGTTGCTGTGCCCACCTTGCTTGGCCAAAAATAGACTTCAGGAATTTTTTCCTGCTTACTTGCCCAAATTCAGGAGTTTTCAGCAGTTTTTTTCATTGTGTATTATTTATGGCATAGTGACAGAATCCTAGTTACAGCTCTTAGGAGCTCTTCCTGCAAGTTGCCCAGCCCCAGCTACTGCATGAGATCTCCCCTGTTCTTCCCAGACAGCTTCAGTGTGTTGCTACATCAAGCCCCAGAGCATCAACTATGCCCTTGATTCTTGGCTCACTCACTGCTTTGTGGGAAACCACTGCTTTCATAGCAGAGTTGATGATTTTGCCAGCTGCTAGAATGTTTTAGAGGATGGGATTTTCCACTTAGTCCATCACAGACCTGTCTTCTGACTTGCTTATGCTAAAACCCCCAGCAAAAAAAACCCTGCAAAGGGATCCAGCTGACAACATGCAGGGACTCCGATTAATACCAGTGATTTTCCACAGGGAATGGCTTCAAAATTCAGGCAAGTTCAGGGGAGGATTTGGCTTGAAATTGAGCTCAAAAATGTATCCTAAGAAAAAGTGACTTTCACTGAAGAGTAGACATGTATGTATAGTGCTCTGAGCCATCCTGGGTGACTGCTGGCTGCTGCTCCAGAAGGTTATGGGCACCCTGGGAGTTCTGCACCACATCTGCCCAGTCTTAGTGCAGATCTTAGGACTTGGCACATGGCACTAGATGGCTATGTAGCTCAGGAGGTGAGTTGGGAATGAAGCATATAACAGGCACATTAAAAGTGGTGTAGGACAATAGCTCTGCCACTAGCATGAGCAAGTTGGTAAATAAATCTGTTGTTTCCCAGCTTGCTTGGGCTGTTAAAGCTTGATACTGTTACAGAAATTAATCGGACCATGAAGACCTGACTGTTTGCATAGGGTCTGATGCCAGACCCTTCTCTAAAACTGCTCAACGTGATGTACTTTTTTCAGCCCAACCAGGCTAAATACCTCTGATCAAATCAGACAAATCACAAACAGAACCTCCATGGCATTTTCTTTACTTTTTGTCCTACCTATTGTTTGGTCTTGATCAGTATGTAAATGCAAAGGCAATCTAATTTACTTAATGTTTATAATAATTACATAAGGGTTTAGGGGTTTCTTTTCTGCCTCACTTTCTGGAGTCTTTTTGCAGGTTGAAAGCAACTGGCACCCAGATGTACACCAGGAAAGTGGCAGACTTGTGGGAGCTGCAGAGTGAATATGACATTGTTGTCAACTGCACAGGCATGGGAGCCCAACAGCTGGTGGGGGACAAGCAGCTCTTCCCTGTCAGGGGACAAGTACTCAAGGTTCATGCTCCTTGGGTGAAACAATTCATCCGGGAGGGAGATGGCTTAACTTACATCTACCCAGGGATACACAAGGTGACCCTGGGGGGAACCAGGGAAAAGGGTAGCTGGAGTCTCTCCCCTGATGCTTACACTACTAGAGACATCTTTGACAGATGCTGCTCCCTTGAGCCCTCACTGCAGGCAGCCCAGGATATCAAGGTGAAGGTGGGCCTGAGGCCATCCAGGCAGTGTGTGAGAGTGCAGACAGAGGTTTTGAGCCAAGGAGGAGTTAAGCTCCCAGTGGTTCACAACTATGGGCATGGGGCAGGTGGCTTTTCAGTGCACAGGGGCACAGCCAAAGAGGCTGCTCACCTGGTGGAAGTATGCATTTCTGCTCTGCAAGGCTCCTCATCAAGGGCCAAGCTTTGAATCCCAGAGGCTCCTTTTCCATTTACAGCTAGTGCTGCATCTCCTGGCAGTAGCTTGGACTTTAAGTCCATTACTGTATAGAAGGGAAGTAACATCTTGTTCTAGTGCAGATACTCAGTGGTATCTTTAACCACCTTGGAAAGGCATGATTTGTTGGTCCAAGTATTAGCTCAGCTGATCATCTCTTCCATCTGCCCTGGGCATTTGTCCTAGAGTCATGTGAAGAAGACAAGATACATAAATACTCTTCACATAACAGGGATCAGATTGCTGCAGTATAATACAAATAACATCAATTTAGTATTTCTTCATCTGCATCTAAAGGTTGTCAGATGCAGTAGGCTCAGATTCAGTAAAAGTAAGTTGTCTCCTCTTGTACCAAATCTAATCTAGAATTGCCCTTGTTTCTGCCACCTTGCTAACAAATGTTATCATTGTCTATATGATTTAAAAGGAAAAGAAAACTCCGTGCATTGCTGCATTACAGTGCTTCAGTCAACTCTTACAGAAAGCAGCATTAGGTCACTGTCACACACAGTGACCAGACAAGTGTGATTTTAAGTGTGATACCCATCACTGCATTTGCTCATATTGCACCTCAAGGAACTTAAAGTTTTTGCTAATATTGCCCCACAAAGTACAATTTTGTGCATCTTTTATCACTCTAGTTTGCTTTTTCCTTCAAGGCCCTCAGATTTTGCTCTCAGACACCAATGATTTGCCCCCCCCAGCCCCTCCCCTCCTCCCCCACACAGCAACATTGATATGGCCTTTGTTCTACTGAAGAGGATTTTTTCAGTGTGGGCTGGGGAATGCAACATCCCTTTTCTACTTCACAACAACACTGTCTGCTTTCCTTACAACAGATTATATGAATAAATTGGAGACATACCAACAAGGATTCTAACACCAGCATTAGTTTTGTAGAAGAGCCATTTAAGACTAGATAAATACTCTAAGGAAAAATCTATCTGTAACTGGACATGAGCAAGCTCCTCTGCTGTAAGAAAGCTGGGTCACCAGAGCCCAGATCCTCTCACTCCGTGGCAGAGGCTCTGTTGGGCTTTACACTCCCCTCAGCAATTCATGCCCTTTGATCTGTCTGAAGATAATCACTACCCAAAACTGGATCTTGCTATCAAAGCACAGGTCTGACTCCTAGTGATTAAATGACTCGTTAAATCTTTAATGGCTCATTTGAGGGTGTTATCATCCTTCTTTGTCCATAGAATTACAAAACCATTCAAAAACGTTCAGTAATTCCAGTGATTAAAATTACCTGATAAATAAAGTTCTAATTATGGAGCAAAGGTCACTTCTGTAGTGTTTCCTTTCATAAGCAAGGGATTTTCTGTCATTTGGGATGGCCTGACAGAGCCAAGAAAGACCACATTCAGCTACCAACTCCTGCTGTTCTCAGGGGGGATGAGGACAGTTACCATTTGCAGGGGACAGCTGTCAGAAGAAACATCACCAAATTAAATTATGGGTCAATAAGAGCTTGGGACCAGCCTAAGCTAGCCCTGCCTACAGCAGGGCTGAAGAAGAATGAAAAAGCGAATCCTCTTTCTCTCAGCTCTGAAAGCTAATTTTGCACTCCCCGCATTGTTCCCACCATCCCCCCCCTCCCCGTCCATTTGTACTTCCCAGTGGTATGAGAGGGCAGAGCTGCTGCTTTTGGCAGCAGTGTTGGCTTAGGGCTTGTCAGACTGTAGCTTTGTCCTCAGCTAACATAGAACATAAAAATACATGGAAAAAGAATAAAAGAATGGGCTCTTTTTCTTAATCTTTATTTTAAATTTTAGAATAGCAAACAGTGTAACTTATCCCAGAGCAAGAAATGCTACTAATGCTAATAGGGTGATCATAGTCCCATAAGAAAGCAAAGCTGTGCTTGTGCACTTCTCTGCAGGGTAACGGGGTTTCTTCTAATCTACTTCTAAAAATTGTCTGGTTGATACAGTGTCAGAACAGGTTTGCCTGCAAAGCTTATCCATCTGGCATCTTAGCTCTGCTCATTCCCAGCAGGGAGGACAGCCACTTCTGGTCTAGGGTCTTCCTCATATAAGGGGTAGCTTAGTGTTTCAGATGATTTATCTTCCACACAGTTGTTGACTTGCTTTTAAAACCATTTATGGTGCTTCTATACTCCCAAACATCCTGTGAAAACAGGTTCTGTAAAGGGAGAAACTTCTTTGTCCAGAAGCAGAGCTTGTTGCCTTCATCTTTGTCTTGAACCTAAAAACATCATCTCATGCCCCTTTCTTTCGTGTTATGAGAGGTAGTGACTCCATGGCCCATTTGAGTTTATAAAGCTCCACCATACTCTCTCTCAGACTCTTCTTTCCCACCTTGAAGAATCTTGGTTTACACAATACATAATTGCCTCACTTTCACAAGCCCTGATCCTCATGGGTACATACCTGTTGGAGAAGACAGCGCAGTAAAGCGTAAGCAATCCAGGAGGTTCCTTCTCCAGGTGATAGAGCAGCCAACAAGGCGAGGTGCTGTGTTGGACCCTGTTCTTGTCAACAAGGAGAGGCCGGTGTTCCAAGTGAAGATATTTCTCAGGGATCAGTTCTGGGGCTGGTGCTGTTAAAAATCTTTGTCAGTGACATGGACAGTGGGACTGAGAGCACCCTCACCAAGTTTGCCAATTACACCAGGCTGTGTGGTGCAGTGGACACACTGGAGGGAAAGGATGTCATCCAGAGGGACCTTAGCAGGTTTGAGAGATGGGACTGTGCAAACCTTGTCATATTCAACAAGGCCAAGTGCAATCCTGCACCTGGGTTGGAGCAATCCCAAACACAAATACAGGCTGCGTGGAGAATGGACTGAGAGCAGCCCTGAGGAGAAGGACCTGGGCGTGTTGGTTGAGGAGAAGCTCAACATGACCTGGCAATGTGTGCTCACAGCCCAGGAAGCCAACTGTATGCTTGTCTACATTGAAGCAGAGTGACCAGCAGGTTGAGGAGGGTGATTCTGCCCCTCTGCTCTGCTCTTGTGAGACCCTACCTCGAGGGCTGCATCCAGCTCTGGGCACCCCAACATAAGAAGAATATGCACCTGCTGGAGGGAGTCC
Source organism: Taeniopygia guttata (assembly GCF_048771995.1). Taxonomy (NCBI): domain Eukaryota; kingdom Metazoa; phylum Chordata; class Aves; order Passeriformes; family Estrildidae; genus Taeniopygia; species Taeniopygia guttata. The sequence continues at coordinate 46,987,167 of NC_133027.1, read as the reverse complement.
AGAGGAGATAATGAAGGTGATCAGAGGGCTGGAGAATCTCCTACGTACATAGGCTGAGAGACCTGGGGTTGTTCAGCCTAGAGCAGAGACAGCTCTGGAGAGACCTTACATCACCTCCCAGTATGTAAAGGGGGCTTACACAAGAGTTGAGGAGAGAATTTTTGCAAGGGCATGTAGTAACAGGACAAGGAGAAATGGCTTTATAATGAAAGAGGGTGGATTTAGATTAGGAAAAATTCTTCACTGTGAGGGTGGTGATTGGTTGTCTAGAGATTGGGGTGCCTTTTACCTAGAAGCATCCAAGGCCAAGTTAAATGGGGCTTTAAGCAACCAGGTCTAACCTAGGCATACGCCTGCCCATGCTCGGGGGTGGAATTAGATGATCTTTAATTTCCCTTCCAACCCAAACCATTCCATTAACTCTATGACCCCTCTTCCCTTCATAATATATTAAAATGCTTTATAGTAATTGATAAGCATTTAAGTGGCAATCAGATACCTGTCCTGAGTAAGACTAACTGTTTCAAAGGTCATGGCTGTGGCTGGTAGTGAGGCAGTCTTCCTCCCAGCTCAGCCAGGTGTTTTTCTCTGCTGTTAGCTATACTGATTTTCACCTGCCATTACTTTGTGCAAACTCATTAGATGGTTTTTGCAACTCCTTTAGGCAGTTTGCATTTTACTGCCTTGAACAAACATGTACCACCAGATCAGTAATTTGCCTGACTAATGGGTCTGTGGATGAACACTGTCCCTACCATGATCCCTCTAAGATGCCATGGGTAGTTTCTCTCCACTGTGAAGAATGGATGATTTATCCTTACCTTGTCTCTATCCTGTATGTAGTTGCTGACCCATGAGATGATCTTCCCTCTTACCCCATGCCAGATTAGCTTCTTAATGGGTCCTTGGTGACAGATGTTGTTAAAGGCTTTTCAGAAGCTGAGCAGATCATAGCAAGCGGATTGCTCTCATCTGCAGCTTCACAGTTTACTCTGAAGCTGTCAGAGGGTGGTGGAGCACAGCTTCATAGGCTCTCACTGCAAAGCTCTGCCAATTCTCCCCTCTTAGTCTGTGTCTCTTCTTGCAACTATTCTGTTACTATGGCTTTTGCTGTTTGCCTGCCACAGGTGTCAGATTTAATGGCTTGCATTTCTCTAGATCACTTACAGCACTTAGAAGAAAATAGTATCATTGCCATCCTTTATCTTCGGCTGTTTTAAGTTAAAGCTTATACACTGGCTCTTATAGTGCAGTAATTTCCATTAGCATTCCTTAAAATCCCACAAGTGAATAACATCTGCTTTTCATGAATTTGTTACTATCCCTTGCATTTATTTGTTTTAAGCTTCATCTAACAACTCTTCAATCTGAGGCAGCTTCCCTGCATTATCCCTTCAACAAATGGTTCTGCCATGGGAATTTCACTAAGCTTTTCTGCACTGAACACAGACACAAGTAATCTGTTTAGCTGTTGTGTTAGGACATGTTTCCTCTCAAACTCCTTTGCTACCTTGATCATCTGCTGACTGTACATCCTGGTTACCTGCAGAACCCTCCAGCAGGCTCCCTGTTCCTGCTAGGATAGAGGAGGCTTTTTGTCTAGTAGCAAGTTTCTTCAAAATATTTTTTAGTCTTCCTTTCTGTTTCTGCTTTTAATTTGACAGAGTTCATGTCCTTTTCCTAATTTGGAGGGGTTCTATTTTGGTTCTTTCCCATGTAATTTTTATCATGCTATTACAATGAGCCAGTAATTATCTTCCTTCTAGAATATGTCTGATATTTCTGACTTGTGATTATAAAGAGGTAAAATGGCACCTTTAAACAAATGTCATAATGATTCTCTGCTCCTCTTTTCCTCCTCACTTCCCCAGTTTCTAGCTTGAAGTTCTTTTTTAAATCTTACTCCTTCTCACAGAGGTTTTCTCCCTGGTTAAAGTCATGACACACAAAAATGGAGCATTCCATTCAGAAGCCTCATCTTTTTGTTCCAAAAGCTTTCAATTTGCCAAGAATATGCCCTAATATTTTGGGAATAACTGAACATCCTTCTGTTATGCTTCCCTAGGCACAGAAAATTTAAATATTCTAAAATATATCCTAGATACACAGTGATGCTGCCCTGTGTCAGTGGTACACCTGCCTACAAAGGGGAATCACACATTTCAGTGCCTTCAGGCCAGCTCACTGACATTGACTGCTTTCAGGCAGTTGAAGTTTGTTGAGACGAGTCCTGGCTTGCTTCAGCTGCCCAGCCCCAGGTGTCAGTCTCTGGCAATATCTCATCAGCCATCCCTGAGTTTCTGCTCCTCACCCAAGACTTGTGCCAGGAGCTGAAGCAAAGCTGTGGCGTCTGTTACCTCTCCAGCTCCAGCTGAAGCTGAGCTGAGCAGCTGAGGAATTTTCGAAACTCCATTTTGATCTTAAATCTGTCTGTGCTGCCACATCAGCTCTGTAGATTTCATCTGGAATCACAGAACAAGTGTCAGAGAAACACTCGCACATGGGAGAGGATTAACAGTGGAAGGATCATTAAACCTCCCTGACCTCCTCATGCTGATGAAAGGTGTCCTGAAAGGAAGACTTGGCTGTCACCTAGGCAAAGCATTTTATCCCTGTGCTGTTCTTTAAGCTCGTACATGTCTGGACATAAGTTATCCAAACTGTGCTTGAGTATTTCCTTCTTATCCACACTTTCTGATCTACATTGAAGAGGCACCCCTGGCAGATGGCAACCAATCTGTCACACTCACATGGAACTTCAAAGGTGTAATTGTGGTATAGAAAGAGAACGATTATATTTTGAGACATTTTTATCAATCCTTGCAATTCCACAGAGCAGATGGGATGTGTGATGGATTTTAGAGCTTGAGCACAAAATAATAGTTTTCTGCAGCAGAGAATTTTGTTGATTTTCCTCACAGAAACAATGCCATAAAGTAATATTTCTTGATACAGGCTTTTGCTTCTTTTTGAAACAAATTTCTGGAAAATACAGGAAAATTGGCATTCACCATTCATTACCATTCTCTTCTAGTCAAGGACTATTGGGATAAACTGCAGATTCATTAGGAATAAATTTAGCAATTAGAGATAACATGGACCGAGATTTTTATTGTTTTCACAGCAATCAAGTTACTATTGTTTCGTCGTCCGCTGCTCTAGTCTAGCCTGCTCTATTCCCTACTTTCCACCAGAGGGAGATGTTGGATCAAGCAGTTGCTGAAAAAAAACCTCACACCATCTCAAAGAGCAAATGGAGTGATGCTTAATTCAGTGGAAATCTGGGCGCCTGTCGGGCTCCTACATACCTAAAGGGCTGAAGGGATTTGGGTGCTTCAATAGACCTTTGAAAAAGGATCGTGGATCTTTTATGGATTTATGGAGAACACTTAAAAGAAGTACAATAAAATGTGAAGGTAGCAGCATACAAGAAGTGGTTGTTAACAAAAAGCCCCAAGAAAAAAAAACCACCACCACCACCACCACCACCAATAATAATAATCCTTGGTAAAGCTGCTGCTGTAGCAGCGCATCCCAGAGTTTTTCCCCCACCAAAAGAGTGTCCTCAGTTCCTCGTGTTGTGGGTTCTTGGGGTCCCCCAGCCCTTTAAGTTATGTCTGGGTTGGACATCCTGTGGGGCAGTCCCTGTGGGGCTGCACCCTGGTCCCTGTGTCCACTGGCTCCTGACCAGGCTCCTGGTGAGCCCAGACACCATTCTGGGTGCTCAGGTATTAGAAATTACTGCTGCTTCAAGATCTAAAATGGACTGGTTTCTTTCTGGGAATTTCCCCCTCATGTCTGTTTTTCTCAATGAAGGAGTAAAAATTACATATTTTGGAGAAGGAGAAGCAGACACAGACATGAGTCAAAACCCAGGCTTACTAAGAAAGGGAGGTGCTGGTGGGAAAAGAAGGAGGAAAGAAACTCTTCTGAAAGTTAAAAACTTCATACAAACGGTATTTCCAAAAGTAAAAACAGTTTCAAGGGAATATTTTCTTGTGTTTTGCTTTCGTCCTTTGAGGCTGACTTACACCACTGACAGCAGCCAGCGCTAGGGGAGTGCTGCCCCACATCACTTTCCTCTGCTCCTGTTAATGTCCACTACCCACCATAAGGCAAATATATTTCTCACACAGTAAGAGGCATGTACCATGTGCATCACGTGTTGTGCTCCCACCGTTGTCACATCTCCCACTTTTTTATTCAACTTCTCCAAAGTCCCAGTCAACCAGCAGATATCTAAGCCTGACATTAGCCTCTCCTTCAATTTGTGAGCCAAGCAGAGGAGGGAAGGTTTGTTTATTTTCTGTCATTGGACAATTAAGCAACTGAGCCAGCTGTCGGTGTTTCAGAAGCACCTGTGTGTGAGCCTTCAGTCAGCATTTTGACTAAAACAAGGTTCTGAAAAACAACTCTTCCCTCAGGGAACACAGTAGAGCTGTGGAGAGAGCATCTCTGTCACACAAATGAATGGTTTAGGCTGCTTAAAGGATCACCATCAAATATATTAGTGAAAACAAACTTTAATACAAATGCAAAAGTCAGGCAAATATTGATGGCAAGGCTCACTCTAATACTGCATGGATAGTACATATAAAGGATAACCAATTAGAATAAATTTAGAGTGATTTATATGGAGGCCAGGGATGTAAAAAGGGGTAAGGAAGGAAAGGTTAAAGGAGACTCTCTGGTAGGTCATGAGATTCAGAGTGAACTCCATTGCTTGTTGGTCTGCTTCTCAGAGAGATGCCCACACATGCCTAGATCTGATCTTAGACTCACACATGGTCAATTGTTTATGTCTAAAAGATCTAGAAGCACTTAAATGTTAGCTGAATCAAGGATCAACTACAAATAGTAATAACAGTTAAGGATTCAAGATAATAACATGCATACTATACTTGCTTTTGGGGTGTCTGAGTCAATACACACCCCCAGATACATGTATGCAAATGTAAAAAGGTAATACACACAGAGGGGCAGATATGTCATGTATAACAACAAAGGTATATCTACTAAAACACTTCCCTTGAGAATCAGTGAAAGACTCATATCTAATGCCTTTTTGGCATTTCTTAATGGGGGTGAAATGGGGTGTTGAGCCTCAGGTAGTGGGATATCAATCCAGGTTCTGTTGCCAGAATTGACACTTCTCTGAATATCACAAACTTGAGAGTCTGGGCACTCTGAGAGGCATCCCACACAGAGGGAAATACTGATGCAGCCCAGTGCAGTCCAGAAGAACTCAAAGGGTCTGTCTCAGGACCACTGTTTTTAGGTCCATGAGATGGTTGGCTTAAGCCATTTATATATTTTCATCCTGGCTGCAATCTAGGTTATTACTGGATTTATGAAATTCCAGTGAGGATGGTACTGTTCCACTTGAGCTACTTTTCAGATAAGGAACATTCCAAGGCTGTCAGGGGTGACTGATTATTCCTGCTGTCATCTCCCACCTTGATAAGGCAGCAGGAGTTCCTGGTACGGTCAGTACTGCCCCCCACCTCTGCTTTCCAGGAATTCCCAGTATGATCAAGAGGTGCTTCACCACCAATCTCTTGTGGAAAGGCCTGAGCAGGCCAGAGGAGATGGGAGGAGGGATGCTTCCCTTGCTCACGCTTGCATTCTTCCTTGCCAAAAAAGAACATGGTGGGCTTCAAGAAGATGAAGCCTCTCCTCTGCACAGACCTTGCAGCCTGGTGAGTCAAATGATTTCTTGGTTGGTGGGACAGCTGGCCTCCTTTGAGCATTTGAAAAACTGGATTTGGGTTTCTCACATCCCATGTTGCTGTGACTACAAGAAGAGCAATCCCACTTTAATGTGTGCTTCCAATAAAAAAAGCTTGATGGGTATTTTTGAAATAAAGGAGAAGAAGGAGCTGAACTCCAGGGAAAGACTCCAAGAAACCACCCACTTCTCTACAGAGGTAAAGACCCTGAGAAGCACTGGCTACCCTGCTTCTGAAAATCCTTCCATAATCCTGGGTGGGCACCTTTTTTTCTGTGTGGTAAGTGTATCTGCACAGTGTCAGCACTCCAGGAATAATCACAAGACAAATTGACACAGAGATTTGCAGCAGGATAATTGCCTCAAACAGAAGGATAAATAGCTTTTTCTGGCATTTAATGGGCCTCTTAAGTGAATGGCAATAAACTCTATGCAAACAGCTGTTTTCCCTCTTTTTCATCCTTTTGCATCTCATCCATAATTATGCACTAAGATGTTCTTGTCTGGGTTGCTGAGAGCAATCTTGTTGCTGTTTGTCTTTGCAGTGTAAGGCTGAGCACTTCAGCACAAAGACTGAGTAAAAAGCCCTGGATTCCTAAAGGCTTCTGCCACTATATATCAGTGATCATCTTCTTTGCTTCATGTTAAGCCTGAGGGAGAAGTGAGAAGTTAAGGGGAAAATTTGTTTCTTCTAGCTGCTGCTCTGCATACCCCAGTGTTGGGGGGTCTCCCTGCAGGTCTTGGTATCCTTGGCTCCAGATAGGAGGTTCCTTTGCTTTCTTGGCTTCTGGCACTGACTTAGCTACAGTTCAGGAGAAGCCATGGCTTCACTTTTGCCTTGCAGGAGAGGTAAGTGTCCTGTGAGACACTCCTCCCCACTCTGTGCTGACTGGACCATGGGGAGATAGCAGAGCAGGCTTTCCTCTGTAGCTGGTGGCTCTGCCTCCAGCCTTGCAGACTGGAGAGTAGGAGGCACAAAGCGAGCCCTGCAAAAAGCCTTTATGCTTTCAGAAACATGTACTTTATCTGCTGATAGAGTACAGAGAAACGACCTTGTTCCTGAGGAAATTCAATACATGCTGGCAAAAGGATCTCCTCCTAACAAGGAGCCTGTGAGCAAGCCAGGAGCTAGGGCACAGCCATAAGTGTTAGCCCAGCTGAGTGTTCCTCGCTGGAAGCAATGCTGGTAGAAGTGCCTGTATTGTCACAAACCCACTCTGTCCTTCAAAGTAAAGCATCTTTAAAATGTCTGACTGGCCTTTGCTTCCCACATCCAAAACTGAGAGTGGAGGCAGACATGCTTCAGGGACGCACATGCCAAAAGGATGAGCCCTGTGGTAGCACCTAACCTACATACAAACTCTTGGCTGAGGAGGTTATTCCAGTTCGGATCAGTACCGGTGTCTCTGCATCATTGATGCTGCTCCACATGACATTGAGGGCAAACTGCTTGGAAAAGAGCCTGGGGGAAGAACACTGAGTTTTATCCTTACCGTCTGCTCCTAGACAGGCTGTTCAGCTGCAGGGGAGCTGTGGTATCTTTTCTGCTGAAGGCAGACCATTTCTCTCCTCCTTGTTAGGATTGTATCTAAGACTTCAAAATGCAACCAGATGGAGGAGAGGACTGGCTGACCACATGGTAATAGTTCAGGAAAACAACCTTTTTGTTACAGATAAAGACTGAATTTAAAAATGTCCTGAAAAAATGAGATGCTTTCCAGACACGTGGATGAGACCTTTATTAAAGGTGGATGCATATTATTAAATTGGCCTGCACACTGGTCCTGAACATTTTGGAAAGCCTCCTATCCTAGGAAAGCTGCTTTTCATCCATCAGATCTCAAGGATGCTGCCAGCCACTCCCAGCTTTTATTGTTTCCTATCGCCTTTAATGACGCATAAACTGGACAGACATACGCCAGTAAATCAAAAAACATTGAAAGACAGACCATGGAAAAAGTGAATGGTACATTAATTACAGATCTTAATCTGTTTGTGAATCTTCTACCTGAAACATTTTGCTACTGTTCTTCTTCCTATGATCCCCAGTGCTTTGGCTTGCACCTCATTCCTCCTTGGAGACCCCTTTTTCCTGTGCTTGCAGATGAAGGAAGGTTTCTCTCAGTGACATCTGCTCCATTGTTCCAGTGCTGTTGCCATCCCCTACATAAATACTTTGGCATTTGTACTGTTCTAGATAAGCCCATTAAAAACATGTAATAAAATGGATTATATAATTTCTTATAGCCATCATTACTACTCCAGCTGTGGTGTTTTGTCAAATTCTGACAATTATAGATTAATGCCTATGCCAAATTACACTTTTTAATGGAAGATAGCCATCCTTGAGCTTAGGAGTCAAATTTATTGCATCCAAAAGAAGGCAGAGAGCTGAAGCCAGAATAACCAAGGTAATCTTTAAAATATACAGAAAAAAGGATTTTAATAGAAATTCAGGGTAATTTCTAAGCAAAACTGGACATCTGCCTAGGATTACAATATACAGGGGAAATACAGATTATGATCTGATATCACAAAAATCTTCGTGCAACAGTGTGTACACTGTATGCGAGCCATCACTACTTAATTCCTGTAAACTGGAATGCCTTTTTTTTATAATGTCAATACATTTTCGATTTTTATACTAATATCTCTTCAATAAATTTTCCAGCCCTTATTTTAAAAAGCAGCAGAATTTTACTTGTTCAGAATGATTGGACAATTTAATAAAAGGCAGACTGTAAAAGCACTGTTATTCCTATCCAGGACTGAAACACAGATTCTGGAGGCAAGAGTTGTATTTTGTAGATAACCCAAGGATTAGGGTTAAATAAATAAAATTGAGGCCCAGGAGTAGCAAAGAGCTGCAGAGAATCTTCTCCCAAAGGGCTGTCTCATTCTTATTCTTCTTCCTGCAGCAAATGTGTGTGCACAGGTACAGGTATGTATGAGTGCAACCACACAAGGCTGTGATCACAGGTAAACCTTGTGCTATAATCCCCTCTCCAGGCCAATAATTATCAACCATATATCCACCAAATTTGGAGCATGCAGCAAGCCTGTGCTATTCGATTCCCTCTGTAGCTGGAGGGAAAGACAGCTTCTGCCTGTGCCTCATGCTGTGCTGCTGAACAGCAAGATCAATCTTGTGTTAAGCTGCCTAAATGGCCCACAAGCTTGATGAGAGCTAATGGGAGACTGCATGAACATATATTTTTTAGTTGCTATCTTCAAACTTACCAGTGGCGAGCTGAGAAGCCGTTTTAATGATTCACACAGCTTTGCCTTGACAGCTGTTCAGACACGTATTTCTCAGCAGTGGTAAGTGGGTAATAGACCAATATAGCCAATTTACTTCACTGTTGCTAGCATTTAAAAGATAAGACAAAGAGATTATTTCATAGTTTTCAGTGGGATTTAAGGCATGGGAAGGAGTAAGGGCTATACCTACCTAGCAGAGCTGTGTGCAGGCTCCACAGAGGTCTGTCACTTGGTGCATGAAATCCAGGATTTTGAGCTGCAGTTTCAAGGAACAGAACTGAAACCAGGCTTGCACAAAAGCCATCACCAAGAAGTCACCCAGGGAACTACAGACTTTTAATTCCATGTTCCTCAGGGCTATGGCATAGCTTTCGCACATAAATGCACAAGGTAATAAACTGGGCCTGGACCAAAGATTTGACTGCTCCAGACTCAGGATCTGAGGCACACACATCTTCTGTGGGAAGGACACACAGTGCTTGTGGCAGTTTCTACATAGAACATCTCTGTTTTCAAGTGCGTGGAACAACATCACTCCGATTTTTGAAGCATTAGTCAGGAGTGTAGGAGGAAGGAGAGGGGGAAAATCTCTTCCTTTGCTCTTTCCTGTAGATTTTGGCAAGTGGCTCATATCAAGTCCAGAGCAGAGTCAAAAAGAGTGTTTTTACTCATTTTATAGGAGGAAGGTTTGTCTTTTATTAACAGTCCTTGGAGAATCCTAGGGAATCCTAGTGGGGTTTTTCCTGCCTGGGGTTTAATTTTGCACGGGGATTGGGGCAGACATTTTAGCTAACCAGAAGATAAACAGAAGCCCTGACAGTGGGTGGAGGCAGAAGATGAATGGGGTAGGCAAGGTGCTTGAACTGAAAATGGCCATAAGAGAGAGAAACATTAAATAACTCCTGCAAAGGAGAGATTTCACTACCAACAATATCCCAGGTAAGAGGTAATTTGTAAGCAGCAAAGATAGCACTGAAGCAATGAAATTTCACTTGTATTTAACTTTTTCCTTCTAGACATTTAGCACTGTGTTCTTACTACCGACAAATTTGTAAATGAGAGAGGAATTTTAACAGTTAAAGACTTTTCAAGGAGAAACTGAGGGAGCTGTAGCTCTGTGGTACCTACATAAAAAGTAGATACTGCAAGACCAATGTCTGATTTTGGTTATCACGGCACGAAGCTCACTGTTCTCAGCAGAAATTGCATGCTCAGATTCAGAGTCACTGCTCCAGTTACTCCGTGCGTTTCAAGGCAGCAATTTGTGCTCAGCTGGATCCAGCTTGATGAATGTTCCTCTAACACCATCCATCTTGCTTTAGGAGAGCAAGGAGGGGAGGTTATTTGCTGCCTGACTCAATGAGAGAGCATGTTTTGCGAAAGATATGAAACTTTGCAGAAGCTGTATTTTCCAGCAATCACCTCAAAAAGGCCCATCCTCCAGCTGACTGGAGTTTCATACATTATGCTAAAATTTTAATTTGCTCTACTTCTCAACAGGCTTTGCTCACACACATATCTTTGCAGCTAATTCCTGGGAAAGGAATTGATTTATAATACACTTGTTAAAATGAAGAAGTGAGACTATTTAAGGGACTTTCTTAATTCTCACTGATTTTCTTGCTAACCCTGATAAGATTTATCATTGTCCATGAGATTTCCTAAGATCATTTTCTACCACTGTTCTTTTATTCTCTATCTTTAGAAACCCTCTGTGTTTTTAACAGGCAGACTTACATTCATAAGAAATTGCAGGGCAGGGCAGTGGGGAGGAAGCATGAGAAATTAAACTGTTTGTTAGAACACAAAAGGCAAATGAAAACACTGAGTTAAATTAGTGAAATGTTCTTTATCAGGACCACTCCTTACATACCCACAAACTGGGGCTTATCAGCTTTCTAAAGAAGGGAATATTTTGTACAAGGTCAGCACTTACAGTTACATCTCAGTGATGACAAGAAGAGTGGCTGGATTCAAGTATTTGAGCTTTTTGCTGAAACTACTCAAAGAGAGAAGAGCAACAAATGAAACTCTGATGCTGAAACAAAGAAAGACCTTGCGGTTTCTATTCTGTTCAGGTACACCTCTTTTATCTGATTATGCATTGTTCAAGCTCTTAGGAAAGCTTTGATTTCTCAAGGATTAAATTTCAAGCAAGAGTTTTAAAACACATTTCTGTATTTTATACTTCTGGAGTCAACCTGCCTTCAAGTTTTCTTCCATAACCATACACACACAAAACTATATTTTAATAGGACCTTCACGTACCATCATGTATTGACTAGGTGCTGATAGCTTAAAACAACATTTTGTTTTTAAGCTGTGTTGTTTCTTGTGCCAATAATTTTGTGAAATAATACCTCTGCATTGAATGTTCCTGAGGTATGCCTAAAATCTTTCTTCCCTGAACAGCAACATTACTTTTGTCCTCTGTATGGATGTTGTCATTTCACAGAGGAGCAAAGTGATGCACAGGCAGTGCTGTAACAGCCCAAGTGACCTTCTGCTGCTGAACTCCAGGTAATGCTCACAAATGGAGCCAGGTACACATCTCTTAAGTTGATGTCAGTCATGATTGGTGCAGATACTCTCTTCCTTTGCCCTCATAAATGTGTTCCTTCCTTACATGAGCACCATTGAGAGCCATGATCCATTTGAGAGCCACCTAAGTGGGGTGGAAACAGGAAAAGTGTGTGGTTGTCAGAAGGATCCACTTCCAGAGCCAACTTGCTTCCCTTGGCAAATGTCTGAGGCTTTCCTGTGTTGGCTGTAAGCTGATAAAAAGATAGGATGATATCAACAGATGTGTCCAGGTCTATTAGGAAACTACTCCAGATAGGGGTTTTTTGAGTTAGTTTTCATCTATGCCAGGCCCTGTTTTGACTTAGTTCACGACCAAGGAGCCACACTTCTGCTACAGGAAAGGCAGGTAGGACCGACACTTAATACCCTTCCTACATTTATGGTGTTTTAAAACAATAATTTTGGAATTGCTTTAATTCAGAAGAACAGTTTGCCTAAAAAATAGAGAACAGCAGTGTTTAAATGGCAGGGATCATACACTTCACCTGCCAGTACATCTGTGCTTGAAGCCGCACTGAAATCCCACTCTTCCAGACAGATCATTGCTCCCTCCCTTATCTTCCTACATGCAGCTCCTCCATCTTGCTGCCAACAGGTCAGGTTGCTTCCCTGCTGGCACTCTGCACTTCTGCCAGCAGTCCTTTCTGACCTGCTCTCCCAGCAGCAGCCAGCTCTGGCTCTGCACCAGGCTGTGAAGAGACAGGGGAGGTCAGAGAGGAGCAGTGCAGCCTGCTGCTGAAGAGAGGACACCAGAAGGAGCTTGGTGCAGCAAGCCTCTCCATTGCCAGCAGACAAGGCAGCGACACTGGAAGCACAGAGCTACTCACAGGAGACAAGAGTCACAGCCCTTCTTCCCTATTGTCAAAGAAACGGGGAGTAGTCAGGTATCCAAGTCCTACATATCCCATCTGGAAATACATTTATTACTCGCTGAGCTGCAAATTGGTTGCTATCACCGGTCCCTGTTCCCGCAGAGCTTGCCTCCTATCATTGACCCTGCTCCCCACCTATGCTCCTGCTTCAGAAAATCCCACCAGCCACTGCTTCCCGCTCATGCCTTAGCCATGGGTTAGTGTTGTGCCTTAGGACCAAAGCCCTCCTGAGCACTTCACAGTTCTTCATAGTATGTCCCCATTGCAAAACAAAATGTAGGGCCTCCTGTGCTCCCACTGAGATGTACAGGACCTGTGATCTATTCCTTCACACATGAAACCAAGGATGTGTCATGAAAATCATCAGGATGGTGTGACTACCCAGGAGAGAGGCTAGGAGGTGAAGTAAATACTTAAAATTTGAGTTACTCATAAGCACGAGGTGTTACAGACAAATTAAGGCACTACAACTGATGTTTCACATAGGCTTCTCACACCCTTCAAAAGTTCAGAACCTACATGATATAACAGGTCACTAACAGCCACACCACTGGTTACTAATCATAGTAAAACTTTCCAAAGCAGGTCTATTTTTGCAGCATTCTTGCTACTTGTCTATTGATCCAGATATCCCTGGAGTCAACCTACTATAGTTAGTTATCTGTACTGCCAGAGATACAGGGGGGAGAAGTGTGGGGTTTCAAAGACATGTCAGAGGAGCTAGGATTTTGGTGTTATCTTGGCTGTCCAAAATCCTTTATCCTTCACAGGCAGCTGTAACCTTACAAGAAGGAAAGTCCTTACTTCCAGGGCCAGGCTGTCCTTTTGTTTGATTTCAACATAAACACTCCCTAAGACTCCAGTAAAATTTCACTACCTCGTGACATCACAATGTATAATCTGAACTAACACGTACCTTAGCAAGTCAGCACACTTCCATTCTATAGAGACGGGCTGCTACAATAGTTAGGGCGGGGGATTTTGTCCTCTCTCAGGCCCGCTGACACGCACCTGTGACTGCACAGCGGCGCGGCCCCTTGGGTTCGTACCGGGCGCTGCCCCCGCCGGGGCGCGGAGCATCCCTCGGGCCGCCTGCGGGCGAGCACCGCTGCGTCCCGCAGCCCCCGCCGGGCCGGGACAGGGGCATCCCGGCCCCTCCCCGGCCAGCCCCGCTCGGGGCGGGGACTCCCAAGTTTCGGCGGCGGGGGCCGCGGGGCCCGGCCCGCCGGCGGCATGAGCCCTGCGGGGGGGCGAGGGGGCGGCAGCGCCGGGCAGGGCAGCCCCCGACGCCATGCCCAAGGAGCGGCCGCTCTGGCGGGGCGCCGCTTTCCGCCTCTGCCTGCTCTCCGCCGCGCTCTTCCTCTGCCTGCAGCTGGGCATGAGGAGATCCTGGTGTCCGGAGGAGAAGTCCCGGGTCCCGGCGGCGGCGCGGGCGCCCGCCCCGTCCCGCGGCGCGGAGCAGCGCCCGGGCGCGGTGGCGGTGGCGGGCGGTGGCCGTCGGAGGGTCACCTACGTGCGGAGCGGCCGGCGGGGCAGCGCCGCGCCCGCCTGCTGCGCCCCGCAGCCCCCGGGCGGCCGCCGCAGGAAGGTAGGGCGGGCTCGGGGGGAGCGGCCGCCGCGTCGCCACAGGCGACCTCGCCTCCCTGCGAGGGGCTGAGGGTGAGCCGGCAGCCGGGGCGGAGATGGGGGTGGTACCTGGGAAGAGGCGGCCGGGAGGGCGGTGGTGAAGCGACATAGTGTGGTGCGATGTCGGCTTCTTGGGAAGTGGTCAAGCGACTTTTTGAGCAGTGCTGCTCAGCTGCAGGGAAGCGGGAGTGTGCTGGAGCAGGGCTGGACAAGGAGAGAGCTCGGTCTGAGAAGGTGACAGTGACCCCCGTCAGGGTGCGCTCCGCAGGCTGACGCATCCCCAACAGGATCAGACATGGGCAAAGACTATGGCCCTTGGCGTTCTTGGCATCCGAGTGCCATTGCATTCACAGAGGGCCATCAGAAATGGTTCTAAGACCTGGTCTGCGTAAGAATTGGTGAGTTAGTGAACGAGCTGCTAAATGAACCTGTGACGAGGCTCCCAGGTGGCAATGACTGTAAAGTCTTTTGGGGGAGTGAGGACTGTCATTAGGATCTGGAGATCAGCAAGAATGAGGAGTTCCTGTGCTATCTCCACCCCCCAGTCAGCTGCGGCTGCGTATGTGGCCAGCAGCGGGATGTTGCCTTCTTCAATCATCTCCGTGTCATCCTTGGTTTTTGCAGATTCCATGCTCTCAGAAGCTGCTTAGAGATTCAGATAATTATTTTGTGGAGTTTTCTTTGCAGTCTTTCAACGGCAGAAGAGCCAACTTTGAGGGTGGTGAAGGAGTAGTTTGTCACGTACTTTGGGATCCTGCTGTCAGGGTGCAATAGTTGTGGTCCATGCAGAGATGTACAGGTTCTTAAAGAAGCTGGAATGATCATGAGGAGGAGCACGTGGGATTTTGCTAGAGATGAGACCACCTTTGTGATCATATCTGATCTTTGCCCCAACAAGAATAAAACCAGGTTTCTGTGGAATGGCTAAAGTGTGTCCTTACTGCATGGATGAAAAGACTACTTGCTAACATCCAAACTACCATCTGACCAGATGTCCTGTGATCTCTCACAGGTCATGTATGTGGTCTCAGCTGCAAATCTGCTTTCTCTTCTTTGCTTGTTCCACCCCAGTAATTATTTTTTTATTTCGTGAAGAGATGGACAATGAACTAATATATAGATTGACTTCTAGGTTCAGCTCATCTTCTGTGGGAAACTGTGATGTAGAAATAATAAACTGCTACTTTCTGCCTCTGGTTTCCTGAAAAGTTTAGAAGAAATTAGATAATCCTTCACTATGCTTCTTTTACCACTGGCAGTGATGAGGACAACATTGCCACATATTTGTTCAGAATAATAACTATGTGGTGTGGTATTGATACCACTTTGTGCTGTGGTATTGATACCACTTTGCTAGGTCTTGCAGTGTCGGTTTTTGTGACTTTTGTTGTTGATGCTCTGTTACTTTGCATTATCCTAAAGCACAGATTTTAAGTGATTCTAATTATGAAAGGATTTCAGCATTAATGGAGAAAAAAGTCTGCAATCCATTGGATTCAGAGAGTTTCTTGAAAATATGCTAAGAATGATGTCAAACAAGAAGCAAAACACATCCTAATTTAGTTAGTGATTTTTGAGGAAATCCTAGTGGGGAAGTAGAGGAGAGGCTGCTCATTTCACCTGAGAACTGGCAGCACCTTGTGTTGTTTGAGAGCTCGAGGCTCTGGAAAGCCCAAGTGTGTTTTGGTGCACCTCCAGGTGAAGTGTGAAAGAAACATCACTGCTCTGGTTTGTGGTGTTGGGCGTGTTGCTACTGAGGTCTCATTTGAATCCATCTAGTTAAGTCAAGGGAAAATATTAGTATACATAATAGAGGGTGGAGTTGTTGCAAGGTTAGGTTTGAGACCATCAAATGCCTTCTGTGTTCAGCTATTTGACTGGAACTTGTTGCTTCAGGCTAAGAAAAATCTACTTAAAGATAGGGTTTGGGGGGTAGCAGAACTGAACTTTGGAATAGAGTTGTTAAATAAAAATATAGGGGGAAAAGCAATCTTAAAATAAAGTGGAAGTGGTCTGTGCTCTGACATTTTTTCATGAGAGGAATCACAATAGCTAAAAAATTTAATGGGTGATTTGGATTTTTTTAATCAGGAAACGTGCTATTTCACATCAGACTATTATAGGACAATATGGGGGCATTTACAAAAAAAAAAAAAGGCTACTTAAATTGATGGTCCGTAGCTTCTACCAGCAGCTCTGGAGAAAGGTGTCAGGGTGCAAGGCTACCAGTGTGCTGAGTGTAAATGCTGCCTGGAGGAGAGGGACAGGCTCCTTGTACAGATCTGTGCTACACTGAGTTGGAATTGCTTTTTGCTGTGTTTTTTATGTGTTTTCAGTGTCTTCTGTCTATCCATAAATTATTATCAGTCCATTCTTAAAGCCTGCAGAGGCTTTTAGGTATGGGAGTTTTTTCTCTCCTGCTATTTTTTATGAGGATGGTGTTGGACTATGTTGGGATGTATGAGCCAGTAGGATGGCAGCAAGGAAAAATCAGTGAAGCCAGACTTTGCTCTGTTTTCCTAGTGCCTCTAGGTTATAGCTCTGCTCACAATTACGTCACTGAATTAATTCAGAAGACTGATGAACAGAGTATTTCCATAGATGAAGTTGAATGTCTTACTTTGTGGCTGTGTAAAAACAAAAAAAATGCAAAAGCACACAAGGTAATTATTTGGTGCTTGCTTTGAATCACTTTAAAGTTTCCTGAGCAGGGCTGTTTTATTTATTTCCCAAGCACAACTGCAGTCATCAAGCAACACTAATGCCACGAGAAGAGAAAAAAAGAAGGCACAGGATGGAAAAGATGGAGACTTTTCCATAAATGGTCCCTAAGTGCAGGAAAATGCCTGTGCTTTTCCTGACCACTGGTGAGGTTCTGTCAGCAGAGACCATGGCTGCGCAGCAGATGGGAGGGTTTGACCACCAAGGTTCCCAGTGTCTGTTTGTGCCTTAAGATGCATATATAAAAATGTTAACTGAAAGGGGCAGGTAATAAAGTAATTTAGCTATGTGACGTCTCTGGGAGCTGCTGGAGCTGCCTGTTGTGGTGCTTATGGGAGCTATGCTGCTCCCAGCTGTTTTGCTCCCAGTTGAGCCTACCAGAGAGCAGATGCCCCAGTTCTTGCTGACAAATAACAAGCAAGATTTGGCATTGACAGCATATAATGGTCATCTGAAGAATCAAAAGAGTTTTGTTGTGCTGCAAGAGTAAAGCAAATAGAAGTTCATAGTCCTACTTATATTTGGTGGGAGATCATAGTCCTACTTAAAACTGCATTGTTGCTAATAAAATCATGTTTTTAAACTGTGATTCTAAGATCTGGTTGTGCTAAGCACTGATCTGGTAATATGTACTAACTCCAGCTATCTGGAAACACACAGATTCTGCCAGGTCTACCTGCTCCTGCAAATAGGAACTAGCAGGGTGTGCCCACAGAGCGCTGCAGACATGCGGGGTGTGCTTTAAAAGGTTATTCCAGGGTGCTATGGCAAGAGAAAAAAAAATATTGCATTTGGAATTTGAAGTAACAGCAAATTTCTGTCACAATAATTGCAATAACAAGGTTATGTTGGCCCTTGTGCACTGAATTTGGGAGGAGCCCTCTTCAAGAGTCTGGTTGAGAAAAGCTGGAATTCTTTGCCTTCTGGGCAGATTTATTTCCATGGAGGTGGGGAGTGTGGTATGCTGCCAAACTTAACCTGATGTTAATTTGGGTGCTCTTTCATGTCATATCTAGGAATATAAAAGTATTTACCTTCAGTGATTAAAAGCAAAGAATAAGATTTTGCTGCTGGGCCCATGTATACTTTGCTTGGGATTATAATGTAATTTAAAACATGATGAATTATTGCCTAAAACCAAAAACTCTTTTGAGATTAAATTTTTAATTTGTTACTTTCACTTGTATATATTTGTCTTTTGGTTCATTATAAATGCAGACTAATTATCTTTTGCTGTTTCCTGTTGGATTGAAAGTTGTGGTTTTCTTTAAATAGGAGCTATTTCCAAGAGGTTACTGCTTCTCTGCAGTGATGACTGATAACAGCTTAATTTTTAATAAACTGCAAATTATTTTGGAGTGGTATCTTTGAAATTATGTGGAATAACACATGTTTGGCACTTAGTAATACAGCAGGCTCATAAAAACCTCATTTGATTTAGTGTTACACTATTGCTAAGATTTTACTTAAATTTACATTTGGGTTTTAACTTCAGAATGGCAGTGCCATTTACATTGGTGTCAGTGATGTGTAAGGGCTTATGCCAAGAGTCCTTTTTAGTTCTTCTAGAAATTTGGTTTAAAAAATGTATTGGATGTTTTCATTGCCTAATTGCATGCATAGTATTTTCAAGCTGGCTGCACATCTTTAAAAGTACAGTAAGTTTTGGGTATGGCTTTTATAGGAAGTTATTCTGACTCTTCATGAGGAAGAGCCAAAATTCTTGGCGAAAACTTGGTTATTCTGAAGTTAAATTGATCCATCTGGTTTTCTGAAGTTAAGTTTATCCATCTGTCTTTCCACATCCCATGGTGTAATAGCTTGTCTGTTTTGGCTTGGGGTTTAACTTTTGGAAGTTTATTAATTCTGTGTGCCTGGAGCAACAATTTAACATTGCACCAGAGTTTGACACAGCACGGCTTTGGAGCTGTGCAGGGTGTCCCACCAGGCTGCATCTGCAGGAGAGGATTTGCCCTGGCTTAGCCAAACCCAAGGAGCTGCAGGGGTTAAAGCAGCCTCTTGGATCTCCAAAGATGATTGCAGCCTCTCCACCTGTGTCCCAGCTTGATGAGCTTTACAGAGGGCAGTGCTGTTCCCTAAGTGCTGTGTTGAGGAGCGAATAACATCCTGGCTTTGATGGATGGCAGTGGCATGTGGGATGCTGCTGCAGAGGAGTGCAGAGCTGAAGAGCTGGATATTGGTTATTCCTTGGAGTGTGCTACTTCTGGGCACCTTCTTTAATAACAGGTAGACAAACTGAAAAGAGTTTCATTCAGAGGAAAAAGGTGTAAAGAGATGCAGGAAGGCAAGCCTGCAGGGAAAGCCTGAAGTACTGGTACTTGTTTTGAATAAGGAAAAGTAGGTTTTGAGAGAATGTGCCAAGACTCTTCAAACTAAAAAAAAAATAATTTTTTTGAAGGACATAATGACTGATTGTTCCCTAGGTCCACTGGAAGTAGGACAAGAAGTAACTGGCTTCATTTTCAGGCAAGATATTAGGAAAATCTTTTAACTCTGTAGCTGGTAAGGAATGGAAAGACTCCTTAGAAAATTGTGAACTGTGGGTATTCACACAGGGAAGGTCTAGCAATGTTTTCCTTTGTGCTTCAGGGCAACCTCCTGATGTCCCTCTGGCTACATTTACCTGCTCTGCAATTAGAAAAGCAATCTAGCAGATACAATGTGATTAGCTAAACTGGAATTTAGCCTGAACAGTGATCTAACATCAGTGAATAAAAAGAGGTAATGGGATAATAAGCAATCTTAGCCCTGGCTTAATACCTCACTAGGGAGACCACACCCCGCCATGATTGTTCTGTGTGATGACTTAGTGGACCCCAGAGGAAGGGACACTAGTTGACAACTTTTTTCCCTCCAGCACTTGGAGGTCTCTTAGCAAATATAAACCAACCCAAAACTGCTTATCTAGTAAGATTAGCACAAGATAAGAACTTGTGGCTTCGATCTGTTAGTATCTGGGGAACAGCCTTGGTCTGTTTCTGCTCAAATATTCAGGCTAATAGCACAGACTGAGCAAGGCTATTGTCTTTGGAAGAAAAGAATAAACTTTTATTGAAAGCAGTTTTCACCAGCTGATAACCGAATCTGGGGAGCATCAGCCAGCTTTGCCCATAAACCAGGGCAACTGAGGTACCAGAAAGTACCCAAACACAGGAATCCTTCTCCAAGTAGTCAAGCAATGGCAATAATGGGCTTTTATTGTATTTTAACTGCAGATGAAATGTGTTTATAGTATACCATAAAGAGGAAACGGTAATGTTTTTTTCTGACAATGATGTCACTTGCAAGCTCGTGAGGTAAATGATTACTAAGAATAACATTGATTCTTACACACTTTTTATTACTAGAAATAGTTCTTCCTTCATGAATTTTTGAGAAGCAGATGGGGAATATTATTCTTCACAAAGTCATTACAGTGTTATGAGACTTTATACCCAATAGCATAGATTTCTTTCAAAATCTTTCAAATACCAGCTTAAGGCTTTCTTTTGGCATATAAAGCCAAGAGATGTTTTTCTGGGTAGCTGTGGCACAGAAGAAAATAAATCTAGGTTCTAAGTCTCCTCTTCTAAGGGACCCAAGGATCAAGGTGGTAATTTATTCTGCAGATGCCTTGCTCTGTGGGGCCATTACAGTTGTGCCATCATTTCCTTGAACACAGAGACACAGTTCACAGGCCTTGTACAAAATGTGAATCCTTTATAACTGCTGTAGCAGATCAGAAAAAAAAGCATTTTTATTTGCTGTGTTCAGCTCAGACTGTTTCATGGGACTGTTCTGGGGGCCAAGTGACCTGAACTGCCCAGTAGCAGTGGCATGGTTAGTGCCAAAAATGATCTTTTGTCACATTTCATGTTTTGGAATAAGAAGTGAGGACAGTTTTGAGGGCACAAAGCATTCCTTGCTCAAGCAGCTCACAAGATGGCCAATCTTTCTACATTCTTTTCTAAAATTTCCTTTTGTGGAGAGAAAAGAGTCCAGAAAGAGAGATTTGGACAGGTAGAAATTCTGCTCAATAGCCCTAGGGTTTTTACTTTACATCTCCAACCTTTATCTGCCTTCTTATGAGACAAGTGTTTAATTTCATTGCTAGTAAGGTTTTCATCCCAGTTAGTTCAGTCAGTTCCCATCAACATTTACTCAGCCAGCCAGGCAGTTAACAGAGACGTGTCTGCTCGGGGTCTGCACGGTAGGGACCAGCATGCCAGGTATCTCTCTCATGCCACTTTCTCTGAGCTGTGGCCACAGTTCAGACCGAATGGTGCAGCTGGGTGCATCTGGTGTGAGCAAAACTCCAGCAGCCCTGACAAGGGGTGCAGCACTGAAGTCCTGCGGTGAAGAACAAAACCCTCTTGCAGCTGCCGTGCAGATTCGCGCAGACAGCGTGATGAGTGCATCATCGTTTCTTACAAAACAGATATAGAATTTGGAGATTTAGGTAGCATTAGGGAGGGATGTCCAGCCTTTGCTCAAGCAGTCTGGTTTGGTTGTGGTAGATCAGGCTGGCCGGTAGCCTGGCAGTGATGGCTGTCACCTGTGACACAGATTAGATAAAAGATTTGACATGTAAGTGAGAGAGTTTGTGTGAACCACCACTAAGCTTTGATGGCATCTGCAACACAGCCCACTCTTATCGCTTGTTCTAATATTAACTTTGAGCTGAGTTTGTCTTGGATGGCTGCTCAGTGCTCCAGAACTGTGTGCAGTGGATGTGAGTCATTTAATCAACGTGAGTGTTTTTGTAGCCAGAAGATATGCACCAAGATACTTCTGTGCATGAAGAAATGTTGTCCAGAGCCTTTCCATGTTTGTAAGTCTAAGATAAAATGATCTGCAGTTTAGTGGAACAACTAAAAGAGGGGAAAAAAAGGTGTGATTCAATTTTTCTTTCAGTTGTGGTATATAGCATATGTATCATGCAATCTATATGCATACACTCACCCTAATGCTGGTTTTTAGTGGTTTTGCCTACAAAAGTGACAGGGTGATGCCCTATTTTGAGTTAGCCAATCTTTCAGGGTAATATAAACCATGTGCACAAATCAACTGATGTCTAGGGTAACAAATAAAAGCCATGATTTTGAACTCGCTTTCGTGGCAACAACTGGGTCTATTTCAGCAGGAAATAGCATAAACATCTGGGAATATTTCTGCTAAGTGGAAGAGCTTATATTTCCAATGGCATGTTGTTTCCCCAACTGATCTACACTTCCATCTTTAGTACTCTTCCATCTTTTGAATGTGCCATCAAGCTCCGGTGCCCACAGGAAAGGCTCTGGCTGCAAATGCTCATGAACTGCACTGTCAGAGAATGGGTGGATGGGGTTGTTGCTGACCCCTTGAAAAGCACAAGTCCTGGGTGTGGTTCTTGGGGAACCCCTTGGTGATTATTTTGCTCTCTTATAGATTTTTTGCAACATTTAAACACTAGTGCTGTAATTTATGTCCACCCTGACACAGGTATAAATAAAAGAAATAAACCTTTCCATGTGTCTTTGTGTAATGATAAATGTAGTAGTTCCAGCAGCTGTTAGAGGACAGAAATCTTGCTTCTCACCAAAGTCTTCTCCATTTGCTTTGCAGAGTTCTTCAAAAGTCAGAATAGAGTTATTGTCACTTTGTAAATCCCAAATCTGGGATACTTGTGAGAAACATAATTCCTGCTGCCACCTCTCCCCATCATGCAATGGGGGCTTCTCTTGTCTCTGGCTCTGTAGGACCAGGAGGACTATGCAGTGGGCCTTTGGCTTTTGGGGTCTCTTGGGACTGTCAGGTCAAGCCAACTGCTTCAGATTTTGTATAGAGAACCTCTGGGTTTACATGCTTGTGAAAGAAAGAGCTAACCCAATAGTTAATTTAATCAGAGACCCACTGAAGTTTACTTTGGGTTCCACTTTCTGATAGGTTTCAGGTGCAGCTTCAGGTACAGTGCTGTGTGTTCTTCAGGAAGAGACAGAATTCTGGGTACTTTCTAGGACTGACCTTGTGGCTTCTGCAAACTGAAGGAATTGAAATCTCTGCCCTTCTTGGCCTGTGGAAGACAAAATCTGTGGGCCTTGAGAGCTTAGCAAGGAAACACCTACGAGATCCTGATAGGCAACTTGTCTGTCTTAGGGATATTGCTAAAAATACATTCTTGCTATTCATTTTGATGAGGTGGGGCCACTTTTTTTGAGTGTGTGTGTCTGCGTGTGTGTGACATGTTGGTCTGCTGGCCAATATTACTGCAGAGAAACAAATATCAGTGCTGTGCCAGGGGCTGGACCTGCTTGAGAAAACTGCATTTGAAAATGATAGAACCAGCAGATATTGACATCACAGATTGCTGTTGCTGCTTTGTCCTCCCCATCTTGGCCTCATTTATCCCCAGCCCTCTTCCTCATCCCTCTCCTAGCAGCTAGCTAAGTCAAATAATCAACTGGGCGCTTCAAAGTCAGTGCCCTTTTTTTAGCATCCTCTTTCATATTTTACAAAGAGACACTGTTTGAAATGTTAGGGGGAACAGATGGTAATGTCTATTGATACAGCATGTAATGTTAGAAAATATCTGCCACTTAGAAGCCTAGAAATTATAGGAATCAGTTCCAAATCTTTCCTGCTCCCTGCAGAGTGGACGGCAGTAGTGGAGGAGTGAGATTTATCCAATAGGTAAACACCTCAGGGTAGGAGCTGTCTGAAAAAAACCCAAAATTTTAGTACTAGTGCCCTGTCTCTTTTTGGGCCTTCCACATGGTTGTTCTGCAGAAGTGAAACTTTCAAATAAGTGAACTTTGTTTCATCTTGAATAGGGCAAAGTAACAACATTGTGTTCCTTTCCCTTCCTCTTTTGAGAAAATTAAACAAGAAGCAATTATGTGTCAATGGGTTGCTGCTGAGCTGATCTGTTTCTTCTTCATTACATGTCTTGATTAATGGTTTGATCTTGCAATTATTATTCATTATGAAATCCATGGGAATTCTGGGTGCATCACGAGTTCAGGGTCAAACCATGTAGTTTTTCAGTACTTCATCTGTCTAATGCTCAGAATTAGTAATAAAACATTGGAAAATATCCTTGATTAAAGAGGATGGTACATATTTGCCCAAGCCCATCCTCCATGGGATTATTATGCTTGGTTCTATACTTGTCTTGAACAAAAAATATTTCAAATTTTTGTGCTTTGAAATGAGCTAGATTTTCTTCTCTATAGGCTGGAAAATAAATTTTGTACTTAAAATCCTAACAATTTGTAAGCCAGCTCTTGTTCTCTTTCTAGACAGAGGGAACTACTTGCCCAACACAGTTTTATTTTATTTGGAAGACTTTTACATAGCTCTAGACCAAGGGCACTAATCCATAATCATATTTTAAAAATAAAGGGAATATGTTTAAAGCTAGAATAAATTTAATTCTTGGAATTCCATTATCTAATGCTTTTATAAAATAAGGAGTTAAAGAAGAAAAAGTAAAATTTGGCTTTTTGAGTCGTCCCTGGTTATCCAGTAAAACCCAGTACAACCAAGTGAGCTGATGGTGGGTTGAAGGAGCAGTACTTGGTACCTGTTGTAAATACTGTCTATCTTGCCTTAGGGTTTGGCACTCTGAAATCCAAATACCTATAGAAGTTACTGAGCCTTTTGGTTTACCCATGGATAAGAGATGATATTTACTTGCTTTAAGAGATTATGAATGTATAATGACAAATACTGCCCTCTCCTGCTCATTGGGCACAGAGGGTTGGCCTGGTACTTATCCAGGAGGGGAAGGTGAAGAGGAAGAGGTTTTCTGATGCC
Source organism: Taeniopygia guttata (assembly GCF_048771995.1). Taxonomy (NCBI): domain Eukaryota; kingdom Metazoa; phylum Chordata; class Aves; order Passeriformes; family Estrildidae; genus Taeniopygia; species Taeniopygia guttata. The sequence continues at coordinate 46,962,582 of NC_133027.1, read as the reverse complement.
TCTATTTCCCTGTAGTCTAGAAGGTGTGGCAGGCCATTTCTGTTTGGATATTTGCATTCCACTTGGATGAGAGAGAAGGCTGCACAAGTGTGAAATGCTCTTATTTGTGTGAAAGCATTGGTTTTACTCTAAAGCACCTTCTTTTTCCCCAGTTCTTAGCCTCAGGCAGAGGCTCTGAAGTCAGAGGATAGGCTGCCAGAGGCATCCCTATGTGTAAATCACAGTTAGAGTGCTGGAACTTGCACAAAATAAACTCAGCTTATCTGGCTAGCTGCGTATTTACTGATGAATTCTGTTTTTTGTATTCTATGGTTTAAATATTGCAGTGAAGTCAACCTAGAGGAAAATAGCTTAAACCCCCCCCCCCTCCCCCCATTATACGGATTATGACTTCGCCATATTTCTCAGCCAGAGCACTTCAACTGAAGCATTTAGGAATATAGGCTGAAACCACGGTTTTGCCTCTGCTTTGCAGAAACTGAATTTGACAAGCAGTGACCAGTACTTGCTGTATCTGTTTCTTGCTGTTATCCTTAAGTGTTGGCAAAGGCATTCGGGCACTGGAAGGAATTCAGCTGATTGAGCTGCTTAAGCAATTTTTAGAATTTACTTCCATAAATTTCAATCTGTTTTGGCTCCTGGTTTTATCTCCATTAGATACATTATCATGCTGTCAGCCTCTGGATGGCACAGGAATGCTGCTGCCTGATTTATTTATTTTATTCTAGAACCATAGCAAAGAAATCTCACTTGGCTATTTTCAAAGCTGTATGTCTCTTAGAGTAAAATCAATCTCTCTTTTAATAAATGTGCATTTCTCCCATATGTTGCTGGGATTTCTAGTGGCAGAGCTGTTAGTCTCTGGTAAACTTTTAATGTCTGAGGAGAGGTTCCCCAGTGCAGCCCCCAGATTCTTTGGCTGCAGTGGATTTATTCCTCAGAGGTAATGAGGAGTGGTAGTTATGCTGTGTAAATTATGAATTAGATGCAATTCTTTCTGAATTCATAAGTACCTACAAATTAATATTTTGGCATGTCTTCTGAAACCCTGCTTCCTGTAAGTCCCAAACCCGCACTCAGGGTGATGGTGAATTTACAGGAGTGTCCACAATGGCTAATGTAAACCTGGCAAATGAAATCCCAATATCCCAATATCCCCAATCCCTGGGGAATTCAGGGTTATTATTTGAATTCATTGGAGCATTAGTCACTAAATTCCTCTGCAGATCTGGCTTCCTCGTGTTAATTCTGGAAGCTACCCTTTATTTCACCAAATCCATTTCTTGATTGTTAAAGTGATGTAAATTCTGTCACTTGAAGTCAACGGCGGGGGGCGGGTCCTTTTTTTTTCCTGTGCATGCTTTTCTTTTGAGATACTTATTTAGGGGAAAAAACACAAACCTCAAAGTAGAGTTGGAGAGAGCTTGAGTGTGGGTTTTGTGTGTGAAACACAGAATCTCCCAAGGCATCGAAGTTGTTGGTGTTTTGCATGGAGGTCGATTGCCTGCAGGTAAGGGCAGCAGTTCCCCCCAGAGCAGTAATTTGTATGGATGTGGCTCCATTTCACACCTTCAGATGGGAAATGAGAAGCAAAAGGAGCAGAAAATAAACATCAATATTAACAAAAGGAAAGAAGAGGTGAAATGCTTGGTGATTGCTGCCTTTTCAGGAGTTGTTATGTATTCAGTTCAGACTGACTTGCTCTACAAGAGTAACGACTCTTGGTTTCAATTACCATACAGTGACTCAAAGCTTTTCTAATGAGAATTGAAGTCAGAAAATAGTTTTCTTAATTTCAATGTAAAACTTTGCCTTTTTTTCCTTTTCCCTGCTAAATCTAAGAGTTTTACTTACTGGTACAAACTGCAGCCTTATGAAGCAAGTGCTGATAAACTGCTTTTAAGTGGAGCCCTCTGGGTGATGTTTGGAGCTTCCTAAGTTGACTCTTGCAGCATTCACATCCTGCTTCCAGGCAGACAAATGTGTGCTGCACTGCAGAGACTTGGAAAAGATGATGATGCACAGAGAGTGAGGAGACTTAAGTGCATCCTAGACATTCCCTTTTCTACAAAATTAAACACACATGTCCAGATAGAATTCTCCGTATACAGATCATGTTGGAAACCCATTTAAATTTAAGACACACACTCATTAATGCAGAAGTCACTATTATCACGGGACTGCTTTCCATAGGCAGGATTTACTTCCCTGAGCAGCCTTCCTGCATGGGAAAGCTGGACTGTATGTGTGACACGTTGCTTGCTTATCTTGGCACAAAGCTATTTTTCCTCAGCCTATTGTTCCAACATCAAATCTTTGGGTAATAAAATGGAGTGGATCCTTCTGGAAGACACTTTAAAATGTGCTGACAGGGAGTTGTTTAGGCACAGCCAACATGGCTACCTCTGAATTGGAAAGATATTGATTTGATGGATGGACTGGTAGATGGATAAGGTGTTGATTATAGTCAGTGGCTCAGTGTCTAAATGACAAACCATTAATGACTGGTGTCCATCAAGGGTCTGTACTGGGTTTTTTTGGGCAACCTGACCTAGTGGAATGTGTGCCCATGAAAGTGGGTTGTATTGGGTGATATTTAAAGGCCCTTTCTAACCCAGACCATTCTGTGGTTCTGTAACATACTGCAGATTTTTTAGCTCTGGAGTTTGCCTGTGGGAAGGACTCCCTTTGTGGCCTGCTCATTGCACTGCACCCGTGTGGTGCCTGCAGAGGACAGAGCAATCTGGTGCTGACTGGGTATGGAGAAGGTGTGTGCATGTGTACAGTGGTGTCAGAGATGTCTCTCTGCCTTAGATAAACTCAGAAAAGTAGAAACATGGAGACATAGAAAGATTTCCCATATTAATTCTTTCTGGGTTTTTTTTTCAGTTCATCATGGACTTTGTGCAATGTGTAGAAGTTTCACTGTTGGAATGGAAATTCTTAGTTTAGGTGGCTGCAGGACTAGGTGTCAGCTGCTTTTCCCTGTGATTCCCTCAATGCCCGATGCCTCAGAGGGAACCCACTGCTTTTCTCTCAATACCAGCACACACATGTGGAAGAGGAGTATATTAGCAAGTTTTGCACTATGATTTCTTAAGAGAAAATCTTATATGTTTAAGAAAGACACACGGAAAAAAAAAATAATATGAAAGAGAAAAGAAAGGAAAGAAACTGTTCAGACATGTAGGGATGGAATATCTATAAAGCCAGTTGAGTTGGAAATTAATTCACTCAAAGCTTTAAATATAAAGGCTCAGTCACTTTGTAAGTCTGTGTTTTAAATTACAGCTTACTGAGCCTGTGTGTGTCCCTGCTGCTCCTACATTAATGATGTGAGGTAGCAGGTTTTTATGAGTGTGTGTCTTGTGAGCCCTGGTGGTGCTGGTTGCATTTAGCTAAAGGGGACTGTATGAATTGACCTTTCTCAATGTGGTCTGTGCCAAGGCTGAAGGCATACTTGTTCTTTCCTACTGATTCCTCCGCTTTTAGGTGGAGTTTGTTTTACTTGTGCCACATACTGCTGCTCCAAACATAAAACATTTGGAATTACTCAACCCTGTTGAAGAATAAAATGCAGCTAAATGTTGCTTTAGGCTCACAGCTAAATAACAGGCTCAGCCCTCTAAAATGCATAATTTTCTGCAGCATAGGGTGTGTGAATGTCTGGTCTGGAGTTTCTCTTCTGTGATGTTGAGGGTCTGTGGTGTGAGCCCATCCTTCAGGCTTCCTTTGCAGGTCATGGAGAGATATGAGAGCACTGGACTTTTCCAGTGCTTGACTCACCTTACATATTTTATATGTAGAGTGATGAATCATTCCCTTAAAGATCCTGTCTGCCTCATCTGTCCTGTCAAATAACTTAACTCCCCAGCCCACCGTGGGATGGCTGTCTGCATGCAGTGTTTCTATCCCCCTGGCTCTCCCTGGGAGTCACCCAGCTAATTGCCTCTGAAACTAAACGTGGGTGTTCACGGGGGATTCTCTGCTGCTGGAGCTGCTCTGTGCTGTCAGCAAGAGGAGCAGTGTGCCAGGTTTGGCTGCCTCCACCCTCAGCAGCCCTCCCACTCCCCTTAGCAGGCTTTGCGCTGGTTGCGTGTCCCTCGTGGGGCGTTGGCGTGCCCTGCAAAGCCAGGGCGTGTGTGGGCTGCAGCACACAGCTTTTGCTGTTCAGGGTACTTTTGAATTGAGGGAATACCCCAAACAGTAAGACCACAACAAACTACTATGCTTAAGGCCACAGGTGCTTGAGAGGCACCACAAATAAAATTATGTCTAAGCTCTGTAAATTGTATCTGGGGACAATCTACTCTCACAAGGGCAAGCCTTCAGGAATGCAATCTAATAAATTTGCCATATAGATGTCTGAAGTTTTGCAGCCTGAATCTGAATCCCATGCATTGCCTTTCAAACTGATAAAACCCCTGCAAAATTTCACCCGTGAGCAGGTTCTGTCCTGCTGAGTGTGGTTGTACACAGGGTACAGGAAGAATAATTGGATATGAAAATGTGTATGTCATTTGTTTCTATGGCTGGCAAATATTTATGGTTCTTGATGGAATTTATTGCCACAAATGATTTCCACTCACATTTAGTCCTGCCTCTGATGTAAGAAATTAAATTGTTGCATGATTTAATTAGAGGATTTATTTAAGACATCTGTGAATATATTGACAAATCTTTTGTTTCTTCTTTGTAAGCAACAGACTGCTTGGCAGGGCAATGGGATTCCTAAATTTTTGTTTACAAAAATGGCTAATATGTTTCTATATTTTAATTTGCTGCTAAAAGGGAAAGAGATTAAAATGGGGGGAGGGGTAACAGCTACGGAGCTAAAAAAGACAGAAATATGGAAAACTTACTAAGTCCGTTTCAAATGTAAGCAGAAAGGAAGGGTTAGGATTTTTGAATTAGTGCACTAAAACTAGGATTGTTCTGGAAAGAATTTAGTGTTTTGTATATAAGTTTAGGCTGGAAAAGCCAAAAGATTTGGCAGACCTACAATTTTAGACCTGGTTTGTGAGCCCTTTGCACATATTGATTTAAATTTTATATTATGATTTAAGATTTTTTTGACAGATTTTAAATTAAAGTCCTTTAAAAATATATCACATATATACTACAGGTTATTAAGGGATTATCAAATGACTATCGCAGATGCCTATGAGGGGGAAAAAAAATCTAAGAAAAAGTGGTCTCCAGAGGGAAGTCTCTGCAGATTACTGTGAGATTGGTCTGAAGGAAACATCAGTCCTTATCCCTAAGTGTGAAGTGCCTAGAAGAAAAATCAGACCTTCAAATGCATCCTAGTTTTCCTAACAAAGCAGTGGTATTACTTTAAAATTTCTTTTCTCTGTGGTTATCTCATGTAGTGAAAATTTAGACACCAGTCTGAATAACAGTTTCTGAATATCCATTACCCTTCAGGAGTAGCTGAAGTCAGTGTCTGATCAGTGCTTGTGATAAAGTCTTGCTGACGATTGATTTTTCTTACAATGCTAATTTCAATTGATATGTCTATAAGTGAAGCTATATACAGAGGGATACATTAAGATATTCAGTATGATATTTTTTTAAGTGGCATTGTAACTTTTTAGGTACTGTCATGTCTTTATATTGTGGAAAATGGATATGTTGATGTTTGGGAAAAACAGTAATGGTGTCTGGTTGGATGAACCCTTACCCTAGGGAGAGAGCACAGCCATGGTGATAGGCAAAAATGCACATTGTCTGCACCTATTTTCTGGCTCCTCCTGGGCAGCCTTTGGGGAGGTCTGTCTGAATTTCATATCCAGGGCTGTATAATCTGGGCTGTAATAGCTCCTCTGCTCCTCTTGCTGTAAAGCCCTCTGTGAAAGGAGCTGATCCTCAGCCTGTTTGTTCAGCAGCCACAGGGATCTGTTCTCAGTCATTCTAGAGATTTCCACGATACACATGAGAAAATCCAAGTCATGATACCACAGTCAGGTTCACTTTGAGTAAACAAAATGCAAAGTCAAGACAGAGGGAAGACTCCTAAAATAAGGATCATTTTTTATCAGGGATAAACCTGATTTTCACAAAGCATCTGTAGAGTTTATTTGAGAAGGCTTAGATGGAAGCACTATGAACCAAACTGAAAATTACCTGGAAAATTATAAACAAAGGCTACAAATGTACCTATGGAACAGCTCCTTCAGGAGGATATTTTGTATTCCTGAACATACCCAAAACTCATCACTGACATTTGTGAGTTACCCTCTGGGGGGGTCACACCCAATCCTGGGGATGTGTTGGATTTTCATCCCATCCATTGTCTGTGAATCTTATTGTGAGGCAGCTACTGAGGCACCCTGTAGGGGTGTCAGGAGGGGTTAGGAACAGGACTCTCCTGTGTGTTCGTTAGTGAATGGAAATAGGCTGTGGCTTCCTAAGGAGCCGGGGGCCAGGTGTGAAGTTTGAGAAGCTATTCAAAAGCATTGCCATCAAACAGGAGCTTCGGGTCTGATCTATGGCACAAAAATAGCATTTATGTACTGCTCCTAAATTTAAAGAACTATACAAAAGCTTGATCTCTTTCTGCTTTTTTTTTTCTCTCTCCCCCGCCTATTTTTAAGTGAAACTGCATTAGTAAGTCACTAGGGTTTTTATTTCATTTCCATGGGTTTATCAATAGTTTGGAGTCAGTGGGAAGGCAGTTTAGTTTCTTTAAGATTTTAAGAACCCGAGTGTAAGCTGCAGTGGCTCTTGGACATTCACTCTGCTGCAAAAGAACCTCATTCATGTGGTTCATTATAGAGATTTTTTTTTTCTTCCCTGTCAACTCTGTGCAGAAGGAATTCTTGCTGAATAGTCCACAATGGTCACCCTGCAATGCCTCTACTTAATGAGCTACTTCTCACAGAAATAGATTTCAGAATAACTGGGCACAGATGTGTAGGTATCTGGATGGTTGGTGGTTTTATTTGGTTTGGGTTGGGTTTTTTGTTTGTTTAGTTTTTTGTTTGTTTGGTTGATTTTTTTTTCTTTCTTTTTTCCTCTGAAAACGATTGTCAGTCTTCATTTTCATTTCAGCTTTCAAGCCTGTTGAAACAGCAGCATTCCTGTCATTGCAAACATTATTCAGCCGTGTGAACTGTGACTCATTCTGAAAGATTAGACGAATTTCCCTCCCTGGTGTGCACCTATCCTCCTGCTGTTTGCTGTTTGCAGGCTGCCTGCTGCAAGCAGAGGTCAGGGGGACGTGCAGCTGCAGAGCTGGCTTGCTAGCTTGCTTCCAGGCTCATGCTGTGCAGAGGATAGGAGTCCAAGTTTGCTGCAGGCAGGAAGTTTCAGGGTGAGAAATTCTACTTTTGTCTTCTTCTGGGGGAGAAAAAATAATTCTCAATATCCTTTTCAGCATCTCTTTACAGTAAAAAAAAAACAAAAAAAACCCCCAAAAACTTAAAAAAAACCACAAAAAAAACCCCAAACAACTCAAACAACCCCAAACCCACAACAAATCTGAAAAATAACCCCTAAAGGAACAGCAAACCTTGTAGAGACCCCCTGGCTCACATTCACTGTAGACTATGTTTACTTAGGCTGCAAAGATATCAATTCATGATACCAACTCAAGGCAAATGCCATCTGGTCTGGTGGTGCTCTTTAATAATCTTTTCTAATTTTACCTTCTCTTTCCTGCATTCCTCTCTGGCATCAGAGGATCCCTGCTGTCATTCTGCTGGCTCTTCTCCTGGTGCCACAGACCAATCCTGTCTGGGGGCTCAGTGCCCCACCTCACCTGTCTGCCTCCATCCTCTGCAGCTAATTGCTCTCTCCTACATGTTTTCCAGGGCTTTGTCTGAAATAAAGTCCTGTGGGAATCCCGAGTGGGGTTTCTGATTGTATTTTATTGAATGCCAGCATGAGTCTTTGAGGGAGAAACCCCATCCTGTCCATTATGGGAGCTCAGTTAATTGAGGATGATTAAAGGGAAGCTTGATAATACCTGCCCAACCATAGAAGTGAGTTATGGCGCCTGAAGATGAAAGGCCATGAGGAATCAATCTTGATTTAGTACAGCTTAACACCGTGCTTGTATTTTTATCTACTTGAGGGCAAGAGATGACAAGTCTAAACTTCCCACCATGACAGCGGGCAGAACTGGGAGAAGGTGGTGCAGATGGGAGCACAGAGCCCTGTTGCTCTGCAAGCAGGTGTCTGAAAGGCCTTTTCTGTCCACGTGAGAAGTGTTTCTGGAAAAGCTGACAGGATCCCCAAGGTTCAGAGCTGAGGGAGCACAGAAAGCACCCACCAAAGCTACTTCCTAGGGGCTATGTAAATGAGGAGTGGTAGGGCTACAGGCAGCCACACTTATATTTTTTGAGGGAATTCTGGTAAATCTGGTAAATCTGTCAGGCAAATGTGGGAGAGGAAGAGAACTTTTCTCAAAGCCCACAAGATGCTTGTTTTTTCAATAAAATCTAGATCTTAAAAAAGAAAACAGGTTGCTTGCAAAGGTTTCCTTTGGTGATTAGTGTTTGCAATCCAAGTTCTTCTTTGAGTGGACATTCATCCCTGATAGATATGAAATTAAAATTATATCACTGTTTTCAGATATATTCCTGCAGGATTTGATTATTTAGATCTTGGTTTTCTTCATGCATTTCTCACAACTTACTTGGATGTCCTAGAATAACTGGGTTAACACACGTATCCTGGATGAGGAGCACTTTCTTCTTGAATTACCTACATCCGCTTTCAAAGCTCATCATTATGATCATAGTTAGATACTTTTTCACTGTAGTTGAAACCCTGCTTTGTTCTGAAATGTTTTTCATGTGTAGACAAGCCCCCAGGAATCTCTTTTAGTTTATTAGCCCATATAATTTATGCTTGCATTGCCTTTAAGATGGTTTTTTTTTGCTTTGTTTTACAGACTGTAAGATGGCACATTGAACTACAACCATGGGCAAGTCCAACCCCTTCCCTCAACTATGAGGCCTCAAGGTTTCTAAAGTACATTAGCACTTCTCAGGTAGGTTTTTTGTTTCAGTCTCCATTTAGAAAACACTTTGCCTGGCACAGATTGTTCCCTCGTATCTAAGGAATTAACCTCACAACAAACTTTTTTGGAACTGATTTATTTCTAAAGTTGCTTAACCTAGCACTGATGGTCAACATGAATATAAAGGTCAAAATACATGTTTGAAAGAATGCTTTATTTCCATGTTATTTATTTCCAAATGGGTTTGTGTCCTGACAGGAGTATGGTATGACTGAAATTCTAGATGTGATGTTTCTCTCTCTCCCCTCTCTGCCTCTCACATGGAAAAATACAGAGCACTCTGTATCAAGAGAGTGTATTCAACCTCTCCACCTCTCAATAATAATATGATAACCAGGCTCATTTTACTTCAAAAGGAGGCAGTTGGGGTTCCCAGTAAAATGAGAACAAGGCATCAGACCCTAACTCGGACAAGTTTTTTCAATGATACCAATAGAATCTTGATATTTTCAGGACAAAAACAATGAACATGGAAATTAGTGGGTTTATGTGCTTTTTAAAATGGCATTTCCACATCCAATATTGTGTTGATGGATACTTCCAGCCTTCAGCATACATGGAAATTCATGGGCCATCATGTCTTAACAGAGGCATCACTTATGCACAACAGCATTTGTGTGTGCATTTCCTATAAGAAAAAAATGGAAAAGGTGCTGGATGCTCACAATTCCAACAGAGCAGCTGCTTTTGGTACCCAGGTCTATCAGCAATTGACCCTTGAATACCGAGTTGACAGCATCATTACTTACTCTGAAGAACAGCAAAAAAACCCCAGGTGCCAACATCACTGAAATGTCATTCATGTATGAAATACTTTGTTAATGCAGTGCTTTTGAGGCTGAGATAATTTGAAATACCTCTAAAAAAGAGGATAGCAGGGTGTTCATGTATTCTCCAGCATGTGGGTACCTGTGGCTAAATTCTCAGTAAAATGACATCTCTGCTGCCGCTCATGGCAGCACTGAGAGGGCAGAAGGCAAGATGATGCATGTGGGACAGCAAGAGATGTGTGTAGAGCTGCTTGTTTTGTTGTACAGAAGTTTAGACTGTGGCAGACATATTAAGTTTGAAAATATCCTTCATCTCAGCAACTTAATAAACAGTGGCAGATGCTGCTAAACTCCACTAGTTGGGTCAAAGCCTACAAGGACATCAATTAACAGAGAGTTTATTGCTTTTGACACACTCAGTGAGAAGTTCTATTCCCAGAGTAACTGACCCTAGTTGGGGGAATAATCATAAGTGAAAAAAAATGGGATGAATCCCTGTTCCTGGCCTGGCAGATGTTACAAGATGAGTAACTGATGGGCTAACATCATGACTGGTATGAGCACTTCTGAAAATGGCAGCCTGCTTATGTAGATAAGCATGGGATGTCCTTTTCCTTGTTTGCTGAGCAAGTGTCTACTAATTACTGTGCCAAAGTTCAGCCCCATGCCATTAGTGTAGAATGGCTCAAACTGCTGGAGCAGGAAGGTGCCATGTCAGCAGGGTCAAGGTGTCTCCAGCAAAAGCATTTTCAGTGCTGGTATTTCATGATCAGGAGAAGCATCTTTCTTGTTCTGTTGTTTGACAGGAGTGAGCAGAAACCCAGAACAGGATGTGAGCTCAGTGCATCAATAAATCATGTAACAGACTGATGATGGTGCTAAAGGCAGATTCAGGGTTTGATTTTTCTTTGGTTTTTAAAAAAAAATAAATTGCTGTTGTTGTTTTTTAGGGGTTTTTTTTAGGTTGTTGGTTTTTTTTTTTTTTTTGATAGCAAGAGCTATTCAGTAGCAAGAGCTGTTAAAATTGCTTCAAACTCTGACTGTTGTAATTGCTCATAATGCCATGAGTCAATTAAGTGGCAGCATTGCAGAATCTTAGTTTTCTGTAGAGAGTACATTATTCTTCTGTGTCATAAATTAGTGCTTATTATTGCAGTACCATTTATTCCTTGATTGTTATGTGACTGAAGGGAAATGGGTATGGGGTGCAGTGCAAATCATTGCCTAAAACTTAGTGAATCCTGGGAACAGTGTGAAGAGGTTCTATATTTGCTTTTATGAATTTTCCATGGGAATTATGCACCAAGCAGGAGCAGGGAGGCGGTGATGCTGTGTGCAGCTCTTTGAATGTAAAACTGCAGGTAATGATCTTTTAGAGCATACACTTCTTAAAGAATGAGAGTTTTATTTACTTATTATAAGGTATGTGGTGAAGAGTGCTACATTAAAGGCTGGGTTCCAGGTTTTGCTCTCACCCCGTGTGTAAAACTGTTTCATTTCTGTGGTTCCAGGTGGGACTAGAGCTGTGCTTTTTAGTTTGGCTAAGACTGAGAACTGAGCCTCTGCAGTCTGCTGTAGGAGAAGGAAAGGAGCAAGATGAGAACAGTCTGTTCAGGACTGATATTTAACCTGGTTTTGTCCTTTCCACCATTTTAGCTGCCTTTCTGACAGTGCCAGCTCCCATTCCTGCAGCCAGGGCTGGTACTGGGCCCAAAGAACAACTTTTCACCACATAGGCTCAGCTGGGTTCCTGCAGCTCTTCTCAGTCTTTGCTTTCTTATCTGTGTGGTAGCAACCTGTGCCTTGCAACCCCTGATTGATGGCTGGACTGCATGGTTTGAGAAGCCCTTCAAGAACAAACTGTGGATTCTGATGAACAGCAATGCAGCCTTTCCTGGGCAGAAGCAGCCACAGCTTTGGTGCTTTCTTCTGCTTTCACTTGCCTCCTTGCCACTGCTGTGGTGAGAGCCATACGAATTGTACCAGCTCTCCATCCACTGCTGTGCTCTGGCTCCTGTGTTCTGCAAAGGGTGCAGCACTCTCCAGCTCTGTGCCTGCCTTTCCCAGAGTGGATTTGGAAGAAGAAGGTGGAGTGGAATGTGGTGTTCTGGGGGTGAAATTCTGGCCTGAGCTGCTGGATGGACAGGCAGAGCTGGTGCTGCAGGCAGGGGCTCCTCTGTAGGGTGTCACTCACCGGGCCATGGCTTTGCTGGCTCAGTCACTGTGGGTTTGGCTGTTCCAGGCTGCTGCTCAGCTGCTGGCAAAGCTGACTTCACCCCTCAGTGATTTCTAACACGTACAGGTTTCTGATGAAACCAGTGCATTTTCAGTCTTTGCTTTCTTGGTCTGTACAAGGGCTTTGACTCATAGCGTTCCTCCCTGCAGGGTCTCTATCTCTTCTCTTGCAGGGTTTTTATTCTGGCTTTAGACCTTAGATGTCCGAGCCAGCTCAGCATAGACACACCTGCTATGATTCCTCTGTTTAGTTACGCACTTGCTTAAATCCCTTTGTTGTTGGATGTCCGAACTCAAAATGTCCCTCAGACATTTTTAGAGGTTCCAGGCCTTGGTCAGAAGCATTTTAGACCCTGGCAAGCAGCTGAGAACAGCTGTGATTTTGAGTTTGAACCATGGAATGAATTACCAACTTTAAAGGTGGAACAAGCAGTCACAGAGGGTTAGATGATATAGTAAAAGTAGTCACAAATTAGAGGGTAAATTTTTTTAGTATTGTACAGGGGGGTTTTAACACCTGTACAGGGGGGTTTTACTTTGTACAGGGGGGTCAGGAGTTCTAAGATGGAGGAAAGTGGGCCTGATCCTGTTCTTCCTCCTTCTTCCTTACCTCCATGTTCTTGGTGATGTTGGCATTTTTCTATTGGTTTAGGCTAGGGACACACTATTCAACGTAGATGATAGATATTGGCACATTATTGTAAATATAGTACACGTAATTTCTGGTATATAATGTTTGTACCATCCCACTGAGGGGCAGAGCCCCACATGCTGCCCTGCAGGACAGACCTGCGGCAGGGCAGCAGAACTTGTTATAGATAAGCAAAAATAAACAACCTTGAAACCAGCACAGACGAACTATGGCTTCTTCTTTGGCAACGGGGCAGAAAGACAGAGACTTTCTACAATCTCGGAATCACCAACACCCACAGATTCCGACAGTTGGACAGGGCGTGTGTTTGGGGTAAAGATTAAATCCCTTCTGGAGCTGAGATCCAGGACATTCTGGGTAACGTACTTGTTGCAGAGACGCTGCAACTTTGTAATTACAGTCTTGATTTTAACATTATTCGGGATGCAGAATCCACTCCAAGGTTTGAAAAGAAAAGAAAATTAAACATTTGAATGCTGAAACATCATTTCCTCATGGAAAAAAAGAATTCGGGTATAGTACTAATGCTTAATTATTTTCTTTTCAAACTGCATTGCTCTCTGGGAGTTATGTAAGCGTTGAATTTCACTAAGTGGAACAGACAAACAAGGAAAAAAATTATCAAATCTTTGTAGTCATGTATCAGATTGAAAATAAGACTTAAAGAAATTAACATTTTTCTTTTTTCCACTTCTCCCCCAGAAGGCAAATTAAAAACAAGTTAAAAGTCTTGTCTTAAAATGAAATATCCTTTGATTTCAACAGATTTCATGTGAACACATGAACACAAACAGCTTGAAAGAGCACTCTGAAACCACAAAAAAGCCCTGGTCAGTCTGTCTTGATGAGAGGTTTAGCCTCATCCATCGAATCAGAAGCAAGAAATGCCGTCTCTATTCACTTGGGTAAGTGCTCACTTTAAAAGAAAGGAAATTGTTTCATGGCAAGTAGCTTCAATAAGCCATATAAATACAACACAGGCTGCAGCAAGGTTATCTTATAAAATAGAAACTTTGTTCAGGTGTGTTTATCATATGTTGATGCACTTCTGTAAACTTTATTTTTAGGGAGAAAAACCTTTCTCCCTGAGGGTCTTTATTTTCCTTTGCCTTTCTAATATTGGTAGGAAAACAAATTGCTTGCTGGTGAGTTGTGAGAGGTAGTTCATGTAGAAGAAGACAGAAACCAAAGAGGTAATCTGAGAAGCCTACAGCATCTGCCTTGAGCAGAGGTGACTTGCATAACTACCAGGGAGTTCAGCAGCATTGCTTACAAAACTTCATTAACCAACTCTGGGACAAAACAGTACATTTCCATATGAGAGTGTCACCCCTGAGCTTGGCACTTCAGGGGTGACATGTGCCAAAGTGATAGTGATAAAGACAGCTGTGGCTTTACTTTGAAATATTTGCAGTGTTTATGCTGTTTACAGCCCTTGAGAGTGAAGTTTTCACTCTTCACAGAACAAGTGCTTTTATAGGTAGTAAAACCACACATTGCAGCCTGTTTCCCTGCTTGTAAAGAATTCTGTTATCCAGGAGGATGAGGGAGGTCAGTCCTCAGAGTGCATCAGGCCATCAGCACACAGATGCATTAGGAGAACAGTCGCTGGGATCTGGAGCTCATTTCACAAAGATCACCACGTAGAGCTGCCTAATAAAACAGTACTTGCTGTCCTGAGAGGCAGCTTTAGGTTAGAGGCATATTGGAAGGCTTCATCTCCCTTGAACCAGTGCAGTTTATTCCTGTGATTTTGCTGCTGTGGATTTACAAACGGTGAATAGCAAGGGACCGTGCCAGGGTGGCATTTCTCATGGCAGGTAACACCTGCAGTGGGTGTGGAGGGGAAACAGGGTGTCCTCTAGTCAAAGGGAGTGGTTTTGGTTAATTTGGGTGGATTTATACTTTGATTGAGCTTATTTGAGCTGTAAAGACCCAGATCCTCTGAGAGGGAGGTGCTCTCAGGTTTTGTTCAGCAGCACTGCTCTGTGGCAGAACAAGAACATGCCCCTTACAGACAAATCACATAACAGAGAGAATATTTCTCTTGACTGCTGTTGCTTCTTATTTTCTGAGTGTTCTTTGCAATATATTTCAAATTATACTTACCTGGCATTGATGCAAGATAGAGGTTTACAAGATTTTTTTTCCTTCTCAGTTTTTCATGTTCCTATAAAAGTTAGGAGAGATGCTGCGCATGCTCAGTTCCAGGCTTTACTGTCTGACTGTAGTACTGAGTTATTGCCTGAGGGCCTTTCTAGTAGTCAGTAGGGAGAGGCAAGCACATTCAGGTGGAAAATCAGCTAAGCTAAATAGCATTCTGGAGGTAGGTACAGCTCTCCTTTGATTATAGTGGAAGTCTGGGATAAGGTGGCTGCTGATTTTAGATGTCTTGGCAAAGTACTCAAAGTTCAGTGGAATTAACCTGGACCTTCAAGCTGCATGATCATTTATATAAGACCTGAGCTCCTATGTTGATGTCCTTTTAACCTGTTCTTAAGGATGAAATGAGGATTGAGAATGGTATTTTTGTTGGATTGTCCAGTAGGCACAATGCAGAGTTGATTTAATCTGTGATAGGAAGTGCAAATTAGGCACAGAGCTGACCAACAATGAGATATTTTGCTAATGGTTTTGAACAGAACTGAGCTAGTGTGTGCATACCAGTGCTTTATACGTGGTACTGTTCTGGGTATGGTCCTGGGAGCATGAGTGCCAGATTTTCTGTAGTGATGGAACACTAGGGTTTAGCAGAGATCAAAATTGTTGTTGGCTCTCCCATCAATCAGATATGCATGCAGTAAGTAACCAACCAGGATGCATCACATGAAACACCTAAAATATTAAAGGGAAATACTTGAGGTTACGGAGAAGCAGTCTTAAATCCACCAGTTTACTTCTGCAAACTTTGGAGCTTGTTACTGCATAATTCTTCCCCTCAGACTCACTTCCTTTAGTTTATGACAGACAGAAAAGTAATTTTGTTCTAAGGCAAAAATCCCCTTTAAGCATTTTTGTTATCTCATATGTTTCATAAAGAGCAAATGGGGAGCAGCTGCTTCTAATGAAGAGCATTCACTGCAGAGAGGATGGATGGAGGACAAATGTGAAAGTTCAGTGGGAATGTTACTGGGAATCCTGAATTAAATCCATATATTATTAAAACTGGAATAAAACATGCTGGTTAGGCTTTGCCTGATTGAATGCTATAGAAGAGGTTACTTGTGAATGGGAGCAAGCAGTCTGGAACATCTGGGGATCTTTTTAGATTAGTATTAGTTGCTTCCACTACTGGGAGGCAGCAATGTTTTTGCTTGGGGGATAGGATTTCCTGGTGTGATACATAATTGCAATATGCATTAGTGAGCTCTAGTTATTAGTGCTAAATCTGCTTAGATTAAACTAAGTCAGTTACAAACACCACAGGCAGGCACTCAAGCTGGGATAACATAAATGAATGGGATTTCAGAAATTTACCAGCAGAGGTTTAAAGAGTCTTGCTGTAATACAGCATAAATGCCATTTCAGGTGCATCCTAAAGTGTATGTAGGAGCTTTAGGATTCACAGAGGGGGGTCCATATTTTTTTCCTGAACTGCTGAGCTCAGTTATCTTCCTTTGAAAGAGAAGGGGAAACAGAGAAAGGGAAAGCTGGACCTTAACTTGCATGTGTGTATAGCTCTGTCCTGTGGTCGCTGTAGGAGCTGGAGTACCTGCAGTTTTCGGGCTGGATCAGCTACAGGTGTCCGCTAGAGCCGTGCTGGAGCGGACAAAGGAGCTTTTGTGCCGCTCCTTGTGCCCCCGGATGGTGCAGGGGCCGGTGCTTCATCCAGCGCAAGCTGCAGCCCGGTGTCTATTCTGAGCGCAAGGCTCTGTGCCCCGTGACCCTCTGTGAAGCCTGGGAGCAGGGAACAGCCAGGGGACACTGCTGCCCGCTGTGCTGCGCTGTGCCCCGGGTCAGCGTGGGGGGAGCGGGGCCGCAGCCGGGAGAGGCGGGCGCTGTGCGAGCTGCGGACCGCCCCTCTGCCCCACCGCGGGGCACTGCGGGGACCTCTGGCACCCAGCTCCCTTCTCCCTCACGGGAAAAATGGGTCAGCTTCCTCGGCAGGCTTTGTTTTGCTGCTGATGGAGGCAGCAGCTGCTCTCTCCTGATGGTGAGGAAAGACCTCGCCAGTCTTCTGTGACCTCCACACAGTCCTTCTAAAATCATGATCCCTTTTTAAGTAACACGTCTTTCGTTAAGTAACTTAATCTTTGTTAGGAGACCTAATTTTTTTTTTTTTTTTTTCATTCTGCATTATCCCTTCTCATGATTGCATGTGGGCCAGGCATTTTTTGAACCATTTCCTTTGGAGAAGACCTAATTTTCTCTCCTATGTATTTGGCTAGATCTCTCTTCAGGCACAAATTTGATCTGTTAACTAGAGTGCCAGAAGATACATCATGTCCATCTTTACCCTCATCTGTATTTTTTTTTTTCCTGTTTTCTGCTGCTGTGAAGCTCTGTTTGCAGTCCACATGAGCAGCAATCTGTTTGGAGGCAGCCTGAGGTTTGTCTGCACCAAAAGCATCTGGCCCTCTGCATTGTACCAGCTGGTATGGTTAGAAGCGTGTCACGGACACATGTGGCCATCAGTCGCTGGTGGGCTCATCACTAATGCTGTAACTGTCCCCAGCAATTCCCATGCTGTTCATTTTTAGTCAGCATCTCATTCCTAAGGGATTACACTGCTCTTTGTCCATCACTGTCCCTTCTGTAGAAAGCCACACGCAAACAAACATGTCGATTCACTTGGTTAACTTCTGAACTCTTTTCCTAATGTGTGTTGAATATATTAAAAGAAAACTCCTCTCTTTTCCTCCCACACAGCTGTATGGGTTGGAATCCTGTGAATTAGGGTTGTTCTTAAAAGCATGCTGAGCTATTTTTGCACACCCTGTCTCCTCCAGTTTTCCCAGGGAAAGGGAGGATGGTTGAGGAGAACACAGCATCCTAGGGTATTGTTACAGTGTGCTTAGCTACTAACACAGCGTCTGTGTTGGTAACTTCCAAAACAAATGCTCTTCCATACATTGTTTCATGAGCTGAATTAATTTTCTCTTACCTGTATGTCATCTGTGTAGATTATTTAGTGCTGACCTAACGTTGTTCCATAGTGCGTGACATGATTTAAAATGTGCCACGTTTCACACATTGATGTAAATTATTTCAGACCCACACCATTGGTTAGGATAACTGTGGTGTAATGCAGCAGGTGCTCTGTTAGTACATCTAAGAGTACTGCCTTCTCATGGTCTGTGCACAACAGATAAATGCTCTGCTGTTAACACATAGTGAATAATCTCAGTTGTACAATTTGCAGTACAACTGATTTGAAAAAATCGTAATTCTCTTCTCAGCACTACATGTGTGTACATCAAACAGCTTAATTTTGTTTAAGTTTAATGTTTAGTGCATGATTTGAATCACATTTGGAATAAGCTTGCAGGAGTAGGAACTAAGAGAACATCCTGTTTTATAAAGTAGGGAAGGCCTGTGGTTCAGATGTGTGATTGCAATGGTAAATACCAGGAGGTGAGAATATAGCACAGCCTTTTAAAACATATCTTCTCACAGAGGCAGGGACTGAGACAATACTGCTGCACAATGGGGCTATTAATTTTTCTTCTTCTTTGGGATCTTCACCAAATTAGCAGCAATCTTTCTCTCAAGTTTATGTAACAACTCTGCTACTGTTTAAAAGTGCTTGTTTTTAAATATGCTATTTTAAATCTGTGTCTTCCTGGCCACAGAGAAGGAGAGGCATTTCGTTCTTGTGTCTTGTCCGTACTGGTGGTCACTGTGGGTCATGTTTGTAACAGGGTACAGATGTGGCGTGACATATGCCAGATTTTTACAAAGTAGTATTGCATACATTTTAAATGTATTTTCTCTTCTGCTTACAGCTTGGTTATTGGAAGTTTGTGCAGCAGGGACTAAGGAAAGTATTGTAAACTTTTCAAGAAAAAAATGAATTGAAAATAGAGAAATTTATATAAACATAAAATATTAATATGAATAATGACAGCACAAAGATTCCAATGTTTAATTTACTTTTGTACAAATTTTTCTAATGTCTGAATTAAGGAAAATCTCTTTGGCTAAAAGTAGTCTACTTCTTGCCTAGAAAGTTCTAATATTGCATTGAGTTTGAATTTTCTTCAAGTTATGTTAATTCATCCTCAGAGCATCCTACTCACTAATAGGTCTTTTTGCTGCATTAATAGTTTTGGTTTTTTTAATATAGGTTAGGCAATGATGACAAACAGTTTGAGCTCAGCATGGCCAACAGTGGATGTGAGGTGCATCGCTTCGACCCCAGCATCAAGTCAGCACACATTCAGGAGGGCCGGCACCTCTGGTACCACCGCCTCTCCATTGACTGGAGGGATCCCAATCCAGCCATTGCAGCCCATAAACTTCACAGCAACACAAAGAAGCTGGGCACGGTATTGAATGAATTTGGACACCAAAAGGTAAGGAAGAGCTTGGGTGTTAGGTTTCTGACTGCAGGGTTAGGTGTTGGGAAATCTCCAGATCTCCCTTCTTGCTGCCTGAGGAGACCAAGCACTTTCCAACACCCTCTCCCAATAGTGGATTTTTTTCAGCAGTAATTGTAATGCATTTCTTCTAGGGGTGCCTTTTCTGTCTTGCTTTCTCTGTGTGCTGATAACAGCCACAATGATTTTAAATCCCTAGCCGTATAGCAAATACATTCTTTCTCCTCCTCACCTCCTTTTCTATTTAACTGTCCGGTGACATTGGGTGCTAGCACATTTAGTCCTGTGGAAGTTCTGGTCTTTGCCTGAGTATGAAAACTAAACTACTCACACAGACAAGTTTATAAAGAGAAAACAGTATTTGCAACAGTAATTAGAAAAGAAGAGGTAATGGATGGTTTGTTTACATTTTCAAGGTCACTGTTCCTAATTACAGTCCTCAAAAACAAAAACATCCTGTTTTGAAATTGGCAGCAATCAGTGGGGTGTTTTTTTAGTATTTCCCAGTTTGTTTTTAAGTAACTATAAAGACATCAGGAATCTTCAAATCTCAAATAAATGTTGCCATAATACATTTCAGGAAGTTCTTAGGTGGCTTTTAAGAGAGTTTTTCCTTCAGAGGATATACAAACATGAATTCAAATGCTAACATACTTCATTGCCTTCAGCTAGTTCTGCTTGTCTTTGTTTTTCAAGAAATAGGCAGCCTGGGCTAAGGAGGGGCTCTTCTGTAAGATTTACAAAACAAGCAGTGCAATGTTTGTTTGGTTTGTTATTTAAAAATGCAAGATGTACTTTTTTGTTTACTTTTTACTTTTTAAAATTGTTTTCTTTTGGTTTAGTTCTACTGATTGGAACATTTTGTGGATAAGAGCAGAGAAAATGAACCTTTTCCTTCTTCTTCCTAGTCATACTGTAGCTGTACTAGGCTGTGCGTTAGTGAAACATCTGGGGAGACAGAGATGGCTCTTCTTTGATGTGTGCTTTGCATTGTTTTGATTTTAGAAGAATTAGTCACACAGCAAAAAACTAATGACCCAATCTAGAAAAAGTGTACAAGTCTTGTAACATACCAGACCTGCTGAGGTCAGTGTCAGGTTATCATGGTAGAAGAGAGTGGTTGTAACACCTTCTGTGAATGAGAAGGATAGAGGGGTGAATTCTGAGTGCGTAACTTTCTGAAAACAGCGGGCTGGAATGCAGCCAAGGAACATAATGCACACATAACACATGCAACCAGGCTTTCCTCTAGCTGTGTATGTATGACATGGGATTTGGTTAAGTGTTTTGGTGCATTATGAACAGTGTATAAAGCCTCTTGCTCTGGTAGCATTTGAGGAGCTCCCCTGTGCAAAGCTATGGCTTAGTGAAGTGGGGAGCTGACTTTCTCCCAGGGGGATAAAGGTGTTACACCCTCTGTAACACCAGATTTTCTGGTGTTTTATACTTGTGAAATCCCTGAATTGTCTGACTGTCCTCACATTTTTATGATTAGGTTTTCTTTAACTTAGAAGGAAGGCAGCCTGAGAAGTTGTATATTGTGTAGAGACACCATTCTTCTGGTGAATGTGAGCAGAATGTTCCCTCAACTGAATAAATAAGTTGATTCAAAACAGTTTTACAGAATATTTTTGGAAGAACTTTTTTTCAATTAGAAAATTAAAACATGCTCTTCATCCCATTTTTAATTTAAAAAACCCTTCCACCTACCCTCAACGTTGTTCTGTTCCCACTTCAAGGCAGGAATTCCAGGCAGCTGCATTTGAAGTTAATGCCTCATTTTATCCATGCTTTTATTCTTTGAGATTTGGGACTTGATCCAAGACCCTACAAAGTGACCCTATTTCCACTGCTTTTAGAAAATCAGGCTGAGGAAGACTGGACAGACAATATCTCCTGGAGTTCTTGCTGTTGTAGTCTTGAGAACAAATCTTGCATTTTGGGGGTTTTGCGTGCAAGAAAATCAAAGAACTTGGATGGGCTCATTTGCACCCTGATTCAGATGAGAGCACACCTGTTATTCTGCAGGCAATACTGGGACCTCATCCATACCAGGGAAACCCACTCTGATATTTTGGCAAGAAATACAAACACTTTTTGGAGTTAGAGTATATGTGAGAAAAGATAAGAAGAACTTGATCTTTCTAACTGGCTATGTGGCAAAAAGATTAGAAGAACTTGATCTTTCTAACTGACTATGTGGCAAAACAGCCCTCAGTTCTCTGAGGATTGTAAATAGCCTGGAGTCAGAGGACTTATCTAGTAATATATTAGGATGTGGCTGACAAAGGAAACATGTAGTCAGAGTATTTTTGAGAATCATTAGAGTGTGAGATCTCTTAAGCCCTGGAATAATCTCCAAAGGATGTCATGGGAGCGTTATTTCCTGATATACAGATCTAAACTGAAAATTTACTGGTGTATCTTCTGAGAAGAGCAATATTTTATCAGCCTCAGGAAGGCATAAAGATGTAAAAATTGATCTTGCTCATGTTCCCTTCTCATCCACCCCTTGCCCTCAACTTTTTTGCTGAACATGCACACTCTGTAGTGCACTCTCGATGAACAGTGGGGAAAAAAGGGAGAAAGCCACTGAGGGTCCACAATTCTTATGGCAGTGGAGTTCAACTTTATGAAAACTTTCACTTTCCTATTCTCTAACTACCTACAGGGATAAGGATGCTGCAGTGCTGGTGTTTCCCATAGAATAGTGACAGATGCATGGCGAGCTTCCTTTCTGGAGAGTTGTTTGATAATTCAAGTCAGAAGGGACCTTGAATGGCTTGAGGCTCAGTCCTCTGCTCAAGGCAAGGCCAGCTGTGAAATCAGACTAGGTTGTTCAAGGCTTTATCCACTCTGGTCTTGACAAACACTGAATTTTCTCCAGAGCAGGGACTTTCCAGCTTCTCTGGGTCAGCTGTTTTCCTGATGGATTGTTCTCTTCATGGAAATGTTTCTTCTTATATTCAGTCTGAACATCCCTGATTTCCATTCATGTCTGTTGGCTTTTGTCCTGCTTCTATGCACTGCTAACCCTTAACAAGAAATTCAAACCAAGCTATTAAGTGTACTCTGTATTCCAAAGACTGTGATGGGAAGCACAATTAAAAATCTTTGACAGAAAGACCCTGAGCAGCAGAAAAAAGCAAGAGTTCATTCTGTCCCAAATGGACAGTGGTCACACATGCAAATTCTTATTTCAGTAGTAGTTTTCCTCCCTCTGGAGGTCTGCAGGGCAAGTCTCTTGTGCCCTCAGGAAGTGCTATGAGTTTGCATTCCTTGGCAGTATGGCTCACCAGTGGATGGAATTGTTTCTTGTAGAAGAAATTAATCTGGAAAGGAGAATCTGAGAATGCTGAGTAAAACCCTAATTTAATCAGGAAGAGCTCATAGCTGTAACTTTCAGGGGAGCTGTGTTCAACTCCTGACAGTCAAGTTATCTCAAACAAATTGTGTAAGAGACCAAACTGTGTCATTGTTTGTTATGAAAATAAATGCAAATCAATCCTTACATCCTGATTTCTATTTGAAGGCTTTAATTTACACTCTCCCTTCATGAAGGTTTTTTTTTTCTGTAACAACTTGGGTAATTTTGCTTCATTTTATTGAATAGGCTTCAATATAGAATTTCAAAAGGAAATAAATTTCTTTCACCTGTTATTTAATACTCAACACAACTTCAAAACACTATACCCTGAAGTCATTTTGATTAATGATATCATCTCCTCCTAGGCAAGTAGTTTATCACTTGCTCTTTTCCTCAAGTGGATACTATAGAATTTATTTCACGCTGCACTTTCAGCTTTGTGAACGCTGATGTGAAAGGACAGTATTAAAGAAAAGATTAACCATTTTTGCTTAAAATCAGCTCTGTTTGTAGTGCACAAATAGATATAAAATGAAAGTCCAGAGAAAATGTGTAACAGCTTAGATGTGCATGGTGATTTTATTAACAAAACAAAAAATAAACTCTTCAGATTGGGAAATGTCCATGTTCAAGTTTTGTAGCAATGAAATCCATGTAATTACTCTTTACTATGCACAGCTTAGAGCTGTAGGGGCCAAAACAGGCTTTTGAATTCTTGATCCTGCCTAGACAAAATCATTTAACTTTGGTTATCCTTTGCAAGGCTAGACTTAGGTATTGCCCAGGGAGCCTGGGGGTTGCTTAGTGTGAGTTGTATTCACTGAGGGGCTGCTCAGCCCTCGCTCAGTGTGTGGGTGCCACCAGTGTTTGCACACTCAGCTCGTCTTAACTGATGAGCAGGACCTCGGCACCAGCAGACTGGTCCTGATGTGGAATCCTGAGATCAAGATGAGAAGCCAGGAGCTCAGAAGCCCAGAACTCTTTCAGGGACATGAGTCCTTGTCTCTGGTGCTGCTGCAGCTGGGGAACACCTTGCTGGAGTGGGGGCAACAAGTTCAGATCTGCTCTGCTACGTGTGGTTTAGTGTCAGAAAGAACAAATGAGACCAGGTCTTTTGAATTGTTGCATCATCCTGAAGTAAATGTTTGGAATTCTGAATTCTTAAAAGGGTTTAATTTTTTTCTTTGTTTTTTATGCTGATTTGGGGCTTTTCCAAAATCTCAATTCTAGAAGGGAAAAATCCACCCTTCATCTGATTTTTAGCCAAATTATTTTTACATGAAATTTTTCTTGTGCAATCAATGGTCTCTAAGCTAAAGTGGCCCTTTTTCTGCAGCTGTTATTTGCCATCTATATATAGCAGTGAAGAACAGCCTTTGCTTTTGTAGGGTTATCATACTGGCCTTTCTAAGATTTCTCCAACATGAGAGATCCTGTATTTCCCGTAACATCTTATTTGTGTTGTGCTGCCCCTCCTGCAGCTGGAGCATCAGCAATCAGTACTATTCAGAAGTCTCAATGGTGTCTCTGCTAAGGCTCAGGCTGTGACTGCCTTCTTCCTGGAAATGTCCTGACTGTCCTTCCCTGGAAATGTCTGCACTTACTGCTTATTATCTTGTTTGCTTTTTTGTGACTCATCAAGCCATCTCCTTGTTATATCAGTTTCTGAATTGCACAGTAGAAAAAGTTTTGTTCCAGAACACTGATTTTTTTCATAGTGTAAATGGCTGGTCATGACCTATTTGCAGAAGGAGTAACTCTGCTCAGTGAAGTCCAGTTTTAGTACTGCACTCTTTTGCACCAGGCAGATGCAATACCATAGCACTTAGAGCTTATAGTCTAAATAAATGACCTGCCACAGGATGGAGAAGCACAAACCTCACCTCCATTAACTTAAATCTCTATGTTTGAGATAGCTGGTAAAGTCCTTATAGGCTCAAGCTAAACTGTTCTGGTGCAGTTTGTCTCATTCACGGGCAGACACTGCTGCAGTTTGAGCAATAACCAGAGCCATGTGGGAACCCTTTGGGGGTCTCTCAGAGAGCTGGCAAATCTCACTCCCCTTGCTGAAAAGAGGCAGCCAAGCTGGTGTGGCTGTTTCTACCTGCAGCTGGGAACGCTGCCTTCTGTAGCATTGTAACAGCTGCCCCTGAGTAATCCACAAGCTCATGGCACACAGTGTTTCTTTCCTGTATGTATGTATTTTTTCATTTCAGGGATAATGAAATCAAGGTGGTGATAAGTCTGTATTTGCTTAATCAGCAAAGGCTGCTGCTGCCTGAAGTATTTTAATTGTAGGTAGATTGAAGAGTTTGGCTGCAACTAAAAATGGGCTTGACAACCTCATGCTGCTGGAAGCAAAGATCTTTGGATAGTGATTTACTGCTCACCACCTCTTGCTTTTGGTGTTGTGTGCACAAAGTGTCTCATGTGCTTTCCTTTACAGGGTTTTCTCTTGGTCCCTTATGTCTCTTTTTGCCTCATTTAAATTCTCTCCACCAGGAGCACTTCTCAAGACATTGTTAAGAATATTGGTATTTCTAGAGAGTGATCTGAAGCTGCTGTTTAGTATGCAATTGTCAGGCATGGAGAAAAGATCTTTTAATGATATCATTGGCTGAATATGGTGCAATCCATAGCTTTTCTTCCCCTAGGAAAAGGCCTAGTGCAACACCTGAATTGTAATGAAAGCTTTGAAGTATTGCACTGTTGAAGCAGAACTTATGCAGGTTATCTTTCAGAAAAAGAAGTAAAGGCACTTTCAAAGCATATTATTGTCTGCTAAAAATTAGAAGGGAAGGACAATTCTTTTTAGGGTTTTATTTTCAATTTATTTTTTTTTGTTGCCTTTGTTGTGGTTGTTAAGACCCTTCAGAAAAAAGTCAGCTAGTAAAACTCCGCTTTCCCCCAGCTTTGCTAGAGAGCTGTGCAAACTGTGTTCAATTCCACCTTCCTATTTGACTATTTCAGTGTCTAAGAGTTGCATTCAGAGGAGCATGGCACTCACGGCAGGCACTGTGGAGTCAGCATAGCTGTGCTGCTGCTGTAGGAAACCAGCCAGTCCTGTTCCCTCCTCCTGCCAAACCTGGAGCTCAGCAGGAGCCTGGGGAGCCTGCCCTGCTTCACAGGGTGGTACCAGTTGCAGGTACCTGCTGAGCTGAGACCTCTATGCACACTCCACATCTCCTCCTTAAGCCACTAACCCTGGCTTAAATGTGAATTTTATGGTTCTAATTTGGCTGAGGTACTGAATATCTGATCAGGGTGGTGGTCCATGGTGTGGCATGGATTTAATGAGAATTGAGAGCAACCCCTTTCTATGAGCATCCTGG
This sequence comes from Taeniopygia guttata, assembly GCF_048771995.1. Classification (NCBI taxonomy): domain Eukaryota; kingdom Metazoa; phylum Chordata; class Aves; order Passeriformes; family Estrildidae; genus Taeniopygia; species Taeniopygia guttata. The sequence goes on along the minus strand of NC_133027.1, from coordinate 46,936,659 downwards.
TTTTTCTCCACTACCCATCTTTCTCACGATTTCCCAGTAGTGTTGACATTAACAAGCGCTTCAGATAAATGCCCTATCTAGAGCCTCTAGGAGCTTTCTAAAAAAATGTACCTTTTTTTTCCTCCCCACATTTGTCCCTCCTTCTGTCATGGTTTACAAGTTCTTGTCATAGGAATTGGTCATATCTTTTAAAAATACTTTCACTTTAGTGTCTGGATCCTTTCTGATCTCTCTTTTGATCTGACAGCAGTTTAAGGTTCCATTCTCAAAAATTTGAAATCCAGAGGTCAAAGGCTTAGCAGTTTTTCCTGCCCATCCTGAATGCCTGTCCCAGATGAAATCTGACCTGTGCAAGCATTTTGTGATGGTTTTTATTCATGTTTTCAGGAATGTACATTCAGCTTTCTTCCTGTCATGGTTGCAAGCAAATAGAGGGGAGGCAAGTTAGTACCTTGTACAAGAAATGGAATGACACAAATAGATCCCTAGGGAGGGATGCAGTCTCAAAGGACTTTATTGCTCTGGCAAGTGCAGATGGGAACCAAGTCCTCCATCAGATTTGACTGGAGCTACTTGGATATACCAGGGCTGCTGATTCTCCTCCTGCAAGAGATGTTCTTTAAGGTGTGGTGGACATTTTTTGAAGATGGGACTCTGATTTCTTTCTTCAATTACTTACGTTTTTAAGGCCCCTATGGGCACTGTGTTAATAAACCATGGCCAAAATGCTGTTTACTCTGAGCGACTGTTTTATAGTAGCCTAAGACATCTGTCCCTTGCACTGCACACACACACTTGCAGGTCTTGCTCCTCAGGGCTTTGGAATCAATTGTTGCTTCACCATTTGCTTTCTATTCCAAACCTCCTGTCCTGACAGCCCCCTTGTCCTGCTGCAATGTGCTTGACCTGTTGCTGCTGTCTTTCACTTTCATCAAGACCAGGATAATGTGGCTTTATGCAAGCATGGATCTGCGTCCCACCATCCGTGCTTGGTGCTTGGAGCAGCACAAACAGACTGCAAATGTTAGTTCCCCTCTAATGAAGAGGCTTGAGGGTCTAGCATACACCATTTATTCTTTTGAGTAAATATCCGTTCCCACAGGCATCCAGCGGTGTCTGGCAGAGAAGATCAAAAGAGCAGAAAGGAAAGGGTTTCCCCCCTTTGTGGGGGGAGTGGGCAGCAGGACATCTCCTGCAGGATTAGATGGCTGAATGCACGTTTTGCAAAGCAACTCATGCGCTCAGCCAGGCTGCACACAGAGCGGCTGCGCTTCCAGCTCGGCTGCTGGAGGAGTGCACTCAGTATTTAAAATATCTGTTTGTAGCATGGGCATTGGCAAGCAGGGCTTTTGCAGCTGATCAAACTGTTAAATTATTTAAAGTCTGGGTTTCTGAAAACCCCTTATGGGATTTTGCCTACTTGGGCAATCTAGACATTGGATTGAAGGACTAGGTGAGGGATCTGGGTTGTTTTATCCTTTTAGTGTGAAGCAGGAGAGCTATGCGAATTGGAAAAGGTAATGGGTGCAAATGGGAGCTGGAGCAGTGTTTCTGAGCAGAGACACACACTTGTGAGCTGCTGCCACTCGGAACTGATGAGGAGGTCAATGTTTGAGGGCTTATGTCCTCATGGTGACTTTTCATCATTTCCTGTGAGAAAGCATCACCTGCAGTCTTCAGCTATTGCGTGGTGAGGCTCCTGTTGCCTGCCCTGGAGACTAATCTCAGTTTAAAGAAATGGGGAACAAAAATCTTTGATGCTCAGTTTTTCTTGTGAGGGGAAGGTCTTCTCCCTCGGCCACATCCATGTGCAGTGGGTGCCTGCTCCATGCAGAGGGTTTGTAGAATCTGTTCTCTGGGTCATTGTACAGGAACCTTGGTCTTGCTGGGTAGCAAGCTAGACAAGATGTCTGGCTTCAAGATCATTATAGTGTAGAGCTAGCTAAACCCATCAAACCTGTCTGAAAATCAATTCAGGCCTGAGGACCTGTATTATTGTATGACCAGAAGATGATTAACAAGTGACCTGCTGTCTCCGACTAGTCCAGTGTCCAACACAAAATAGGAGAGATGCCAAGAACTTGTTCCTTGGCAAAGAATGATGTTTGTGGTGACAGAATGCTACAGGTGAAAACCTGTGACCTCCTGACCAAATGCAGCCAAGGAGAAAGTATTTCAGGCCATGATCTTGTAAATCATCTGGGGGTTGTTTGTTCAAAGATTATGTTGTCCATTGGTAAAGTGTCATTATAAGGAGCCTTCTGCCAGCTAAAAGGTCTCTTCTAAAGGCCTGTCCACTGGAGTAAGAGGCATTGCTTAACTGGTCCAGTTAACTGGACTGGATGGGGTCTATGTATCTTTTATTCTGTAATGGGTCCTCAGAGAGAAATTGCTTCCAGATGGGGAGAGTATATGGGAAATGTCTTGGCATGAGAGACCAAGGGAAGAGCTGGGGAGTTAAAGTGCCAGGGCTCTGAGGCTGTGGGAGGAAACAATTGGGGTGCCAGCAGTGATCTTTCCTAGAACAGTCCCCCATGGGAGAGCATGGGCAAAGTGCTCACAGTGCTCCTGAGCACGCAGCTGAGATTGATGCCTCCTGCATGTGCTGGGTGGGCTTTCTGGATGGGTGCATTTGTCTGGGGCCATTACTGCATGTGGCAAGCTGTTGCTGTACTGATAATTTGCTGTGAGAAAGTGAAGTTTTTAAAATATATTTTGAAACATTTTCTCTGATTTAAGAGGTAAACATGGTATTACTTAATATCCTGCTCCTGCTGTGTAATGGGTTCATGGAAATACATCGCCAGAACTGAAAGGACCTGTATTGACCAGGACTGTCACTTGTGAGGCTGTGGAGAATCAGTGGTGAGAGCAGAGGTACAAAGCTTGCCTGCACTCACTGCAGGTTTTCTGTTTCAGTGATGTGTATATTATATGAGTAACTTCAACTGGGCAGGGGCCCTTTACTGTAAAAAAAGACCAAAGGCCCTGTAAGCACCCAACTGCACAAATCAGTTTGTGACTTTGATGCCTTAAGCAGATTCTTGAAGATGTGCCCGATCTGTCACACTGAGAATGTATAATCTCAAATGACACATTTGTTCCAGAGCCAATTTGAAACTGGCTGTACAGACCACCAAGAGAGGTGTAAATGTGAGCAGGAAGGAAGGGAAGTAATTTGGAAGAGAAGTGCTGCCGGTTGGAGCTGTACATCACTGCTCAGTGGTGATTGACTTTTCTCCTGATTTCAGCACCCGTGTTGCTCTGGCCAGGCCCCCAGCAGTCCTGGTCTCCCCAGCAGATGGCTCAGAGAGAGGCAGGACATTTCCCCCTCCCACTGCTTGCAGGGAGCATGGGAAGAGACAGCCACAAGCTGCTGGGAGCATAATTTGCTATTAGGTTATGTGGCATCCTGGCTGCCATCAATTACAGCCTTCACTGGGAATGAAAGGGACTTTACATCCAAGCCATCTCCTGCTGGTGAGGACGGGCTGTGGATGCATTTTGAGAGGAAAGAAAATGAGGGAAGTATTATGCTGAAAATCTGCACATGGGAAAAGGATAAGAGGGAAGTTACAGTTAAACAAAACACACCCAAGCACCTGCTGTTACCTGCAAAGACATGCTATCAAAATGTAAATTAAACAACTTTTTCTAGAATTTCGTTTTCTGAGAATAGAGAACTGTACTTAGGGAGAGAGGGGGAAAAAAGTCTGGTGCACAAGCCAGCAGACCTTTTCTTGCTGAGCAGCTGATATCAAAACGGCAGCCTGGTATCACAGGGAGCCAGAGCAGAGGAATATCTTTCTCTCACACTGTGGGAGCAGCCCTGCAGTTCAGGAGGCTGGGGTGGCTCTGAGTTCTGTCCCTGTGCCTGAAAGCTGTAGTCAGCTCTTCTCTCCCTCCTCCCAAGCTTACACTGCAGACCTGCTCCCACAGAACTGGAGGGATCCTCTGTACCTAACTTGCATTTGCTGGTTTTGCCTTTCCTGGCTTCCACTTCCACATGCTGAGCTCATGCTGGAAGTAATACTGCTAAATTGCTTCCTCCAGCTACTCACTCTCAATTGACTCTTCTCCATGGGGAGCTTTAAATGATGCCCACAGGCAGCACAGAGCCTGAAATCCCCCTTAACCCTGGCATTTCAGAAGCGGTCAAGGTGAACAGAGCTCAGATCTCTGCTTTAGGAAATGATGCATACTTGTAAAAAGTTATTACCCTAAAAAGAAGAAATGAGCCTTCATACAGTATATGTTGACCTTCACTAAGTAAAATACAATTTTTCAGCTGTTTTATATGCCTGGTTGTGCATAAGCATGGCCCCTCACCTTTTTTTTTTCCTCCAAGTGTAAGTGGTACAATGCTGCAGTGCTTTTTCAAGGGAGCCAAACTGAGAAAATATTCTAAAATCCACATTTTTTACTTTTCTGTGATAACCTAGTTAATTTATGGAGGATAAGAGGATTTGTAGAAGATAAGAGGAACCAGCCTTTGTGAGTGCTTGAAACTCACTGCCATACTTTACCTTCAGGCACTGTAGATCTTTACCCTCCAGGATTTATTCACAGCAGTGTGCTCCTGGGTGAATTAGAGCTCTGAATTTATAGATTTGCCCACTTATCCTTTCACTGGCACTTTGGATCAAGGCAACAGGAAGGTGGTAGTGCATTTCTTACCGATAGTGCGCTGCTTATCACCAGTGGTAAATATCTCCTGAGCTGTCTAATCATCACAAAACTTGCATTTGGTGTTAGCAGGTTGCTTGTAATTTGCTCAGATATGCCTAAAGAGAGCTATTCTGCCATTCATTTTACACTATCCATGGCATGCACTGGAGACTCTGGGCCAGGAAGGACACCTTGCTTGGCAGGCAGTCACGAAAGTTGATGGGTTGAGACAGGTACCTTCCTCCGTCCAGATTTCTTAGCAGTGCAGGGCACTAAGAGCAACAAAGACCCTCTGGTTTGTGTTTGCGGCACATCTCCACTAGCCTCGTGTTTCTTTTCTGGTCATTTCATTATGTGTTCAAGCTGTTATTGTGGTAACTCATTTTCTCCTACTGAAACACTGGTTACCAGCCACTTTTCAGATCAGTTTTGCAAATACAACACAGAGCATGCAGAGTGCCTGCTGAGCAGCCAGAGCAGCAGTTAGTGTCACAAGAGAAAAACAAACAAACCTGAAGGACTGAAAACATTACCATGGGAAAAAGATGTCCTAGTGATGCCATAAAGTAAGATCATGGGAAAACAAACGCAAATGCCTAGAAACATTTCTTCCCCTATCCTTCCACTCCCTCCCCGCAAGGAAAAAAAAAAAGGGTTTTGAATAATTTGTCTGCTTTCAAAGTTACGTAAGTCTCCCAGAGATAAAAATCTGTGGTTTCTTAAGTGCGGCAGTGTGGTCTTTTGGCAATTGCATCTGTGTGGAACCAACTGCCTGCAAAACTGCATTACAGGTAGAGATACGACTTGGTAATTGCAAAATAAATTACCAATTTAAATGTATGAAGGAAAACAAGTGATCTCACCCACCAGCTGAAATGTCATGAGCTGCATCATTTAAATTCAGCTTCCCCTTGAACCCAAAGGAGCGCTGTGTTCAACTGTTTCACTGACCCGCGGATGGACAGACTGACAGGCTCTTTGTTAGAGAGGCAAGTTAGGAAATACCAGAGCAAGGTTGTCTATGCAACCTTCATTTCTGCTCCCCATGCACACATACCACAATATGGGCTTTAATTCCACAATCCCTCAGTCATTTTCCACTGGCCCCCTGCCTCCTACAGAGTGAAGGAGGCACAATGCCCTCTTAATGAGCAGACAAGCAGTGGCTTGGCTTATTATGATTCGCTCTGTGACCATGGACCTCATTCAAGTCCTGCTCAGAAAATGTGGTGTTTTGTTTCCAGCTGTTTTACAGCTTCTTCCACCCAAATCTCACAGCCCTTCACGTGCTCAACTCCTATTCACTGATTAACACCCTTGTTTTACAGATGGAGAACAGAATAGGCAAGTGTCCTCGGAATCTACAGATTCTTGCAATGCCATGCCAATCCATAGTGCTAAGGGAAAAGCTCCTGAGGAGGGCTGAGGTGGCTGTGAGCTCCTCAGCCCCTGGCATCTCCACTCAGCCCTCCATGGAACAAGAGAAGGTGGATATGGCCAACCCTTGCCATGGCCCTGTGGTTTCTTGGCCATGGCCCATGCAAAGCACATGTTGTACTGGAGATATACAACCAGAGCTGTGCTGGGCCAGGGCAGAGGGGTCTGTGAACTCCACAGATGGGGCATGGCATGCATGACACCAGCTGGCTGCCCTGGGATGGGGCAGCTTAGGAGAACAGTTGCCTTGGAAGTGCTTTTACATTACCTGCCCAAATCTCTCTCCTATACCTGTACAGGTGCCTTTTTTGATACTGCCCCAAATGGTTAAGGTAGACTGCCAGAGAGAATCTGGGGGTTTTGTTGGGTTTTGGGGTTTTGTTGGTTTTTGCTTTTTTTTTCCCTTGGTTTGATTTTTGGGGGTTTTTCTTTTTTTTTTACCCTTTTTTGTTTCAGGAATTCTTGACTAAATAAAGTCTTCAGTTTTTCACTTCAAACCCATCTTGAGTCTGAGCAGATGGGCAGAAGCATCAGCTCAGGTAGAACTGGCACAGGCAAACCCTGCTCTCACAGTGTAGGACTTTCCGCTGCTGGGCTCTGGAAAACAAGCTGAGCTCTGCAGCTTGTGGCCACTGCTGCACTGTAGTCACTGTTTTCTACCAGGTGTGAAATGGTGATGAAATACTCTTTTTATGTTAAAGCACCAGCTCCCCTCCCCAGCTAATCTCCAAACAAAGTCAACTCCCAGTTGTGTTGGGCTGTGAGAAGCTGGATTGCTGAATATCTCACTACAAAATTAAATCATGGTCTAAAACTAGAAAGCAGCACTTATCTGTTAGATCTGTTATTCCTTTCAAACACTTTCACTTCTTCTTTTCTGCTATGCCTTTTCCTTTGGAGGCGCTGCCCTTAAAATCTTGAAGACTCTTTGCAGAGTTATCCTTTGTTTTGGTCGTCCTCTCTCAGCATCTGTAGCGATGCCTGCAAAAACTTCAGCCAGCAGCTTGGCCAAGGCCAGCTGATCACTTGAGCTGTCCACAGCGTTCATTTTTTGCTTTGGTCTTCTCTTGCACTGCATGATACATGTAGCATATGGCTCATGAGCACCCTACTCAGCTATGGTGCAGGCAATCACTGTTAGTGGGTTTGGGTCTGTTGTTTGGTTCTGTTTATTTTTTTCATAGCTGTGATACCACCCAAGAATTGTGAAGGAACCAGTAACATGCTTTAGTTATAGGAGGTGCCTGGAATATGCAGCTTTTCCACCACGAATTGGAGGCAGGAGGAAAAGGGCTGTGAACAGTCAAGTTAGTCCTGTGTTAGTCCTCTGAGACTTTTTGATTTATTTTTTTTAATACCAAATTTAATACCAAATTAATATCTGTGTATTGAAAAATGGCCAACCCTGGCCTCAAATGTTATTGTAACTGCAAAGTTCCTCGTTTTCACATAGTAATGGTGCTTTTGTTGCAGATTGATGTCCTCAAGGCAGACGTGGAGAGCGCCGAGTGGAAGATTTTGGAAAACCTAATCCTGGAAGATGTTGTTGAGCAGATAGGACAGCTGGTCTTTGAGGTGCACATCCACTGGCCTGGCTTTGAGGTCAGTGGCAATGACAGCACCGTGGTGCGGTACTGGTACAGTCTGCTCCGAGAGCTGGAGCTGAAGGACTTCAGGCTTTTCCATACCTACAAAGACTTATCAAAACCACAGATGTTTCTGAAAAAGGAAGCCTTCAATGCCAGTAGCTCTTACACACTGAGCTGGGTAAATACAAGATGGAAATAGCAGACAGATATTTATGATGTGTGATTGCGAACCATCTGGCCCCGTAGCGTTGTTGAAGAGGATTTTGGTGTCACTGGCTAAAGTTGCTAAATATGCACACAGTGACTGCTAACAAAATGAACTGGCTTTTATATTTATATGTTGTCAAAAGAACTGGCACTAGGAGAAGATACATGGTGCAGATTTGTATAGCAATGTATTTGCCAGAGGGTACATTGTCCCAGAGGACAGAGGTTTCTGTAAAGGTTTTTCTGGGGGAGCTAAGAGCATGGCTTTTCCAGGCTGCCCCATGCCTGAGCATGCCAGCAAGGAGGGCATCCCTCTGGGAAGCTCTGCTGGCTGAGATGGACCAGCCCTTGGTGATGAGGTGTCTTTTTAAGAAAGTGTCAACTGTTACTTCTCTGTAAAGTGATCATCTTTGATTTGCACCTTTTTTACTTCGGCCTTGTTTCCTATGGAACAAACATGAGGCAAGAACAGTATGTTCTTGAACCCACTGGCAAATTTCAGAGAATTTGGCAGAGGCAGAAATCACCACCCAACTAAATTCCTACCTATTTCTTTGAGCAGCTTCTGAATGCCCTGACAGTTTTTTTAAGCTAGTCAAGCTGCAGAAAGTGACTTCAATGCTTCTGACACGGGAGATGGTGGGACAGAGACACTCAGCTGCTGGATAAACTGCTGCCAGAGCTCTCCTTCCTCACCCACAAGAGCCTTCAGCCACAGAAGACAGGGCTTCTCTAGTTCATCTGCTCAAAGAACAACTTGGTTGAAATTATTCATGCAATGGCTGCAGCAATTGGTTTTTGATCTAGTGAGATATATAAGAGATGAAAGTGCAGCCTGGTGTTTTTGTTTGTTTTGGGGTTTAGTTGAATATTTCCTGGTGCCTTTTCCAGTGCTGTGCCTCACCACCTTGTCTCTCCCTGGCACAAGGAGGCTAGACCCTGGATCTGCACTGACGCTGGCAGAGGTGGCAGCCCAAGCTGGTGCCCTGGACTGCAGCTGTGCTGAGGCTCTGCTGGAATGTGGATTGTCTGCAGTGCCCCTGGGAGCCTTTGACATTCCCCAAAGAGCTAAGGAATGGGGGGAGTTAAAAATTATATATCAGGTTGGATTTTTTCTTATCTTTAGATGAATTTTGATATTAAACTTTTCATTAAAATACAAGATGTCATTTTCATGTCTTTGGTATGTGGACTTTTTAACTGCCTTTGGTTTCTGACTTCTCCAAGTCTACAGCTTCATCAAGGGAAGTGGTGGAGGGGGAGATGCTGATCTCCTCTCTTCATTGACCATTGTCAGGACATGAAAAAATGGAATGAAAGTGTGTCAGGGGAAGTTCAGATGGGTTATGGGGAAAAGGTTCTTTACCGAGAAGGTGGTCCGTCACTGGAACAGGCTTCCCAGGGAAGTGCTAATGGCACCAAGCCTGTCAGAGTTCAGGCAATCTCTGCATAACTCTTTTACTAACCTGGTTTAGTTTTAGGTTCCATGAGGAGCAGCGAGTTGGTCTTGATGATCCTTATTAGGTCTTTTCCAACTTGAGGTATTCTATGATTCTATAAAAGTAGCTCCTGTTTCTGCTCCTGCACATCCCACCTGGCCCAGGGCTTTGCAGACACCCAGGTGTGCCCACCATATCCTCAGCTCTGCATCAAAACCAAGATGATCAGATACAGATGTGTTGAATTCCCCATATCCAAGATGCTGGGCAAAGCACTTTCCTCAGGGCTGAGCTACCTATTGCCATCCCTGAACCAGGTAAAGCCCAATCCAAGAGATCCACAGCCTCTGAAAAATGAGTAAGAAATGCCTTCTTTGTGACAGCCAGCCTTGCTGCAACCCTCATACATTAAGTACTGAAGCTGTTTAACAGAGGAGATTCATCAAAATGCAAGAGGCTGCCAGGGTTTCCTAAACTAATATCTGGCATGTTGGAACGGCCACGCTCACTGCACCGCAGAATGGCTCAAGTCCTGTTTTTCAAATAACGGGGTGGCAAAAGTCCAGCTGCAAGTCTTGATTTATTAATGAAGCATAAAAATATGGGTTCTAGCACTGTGCAGGTTTTTCCTCCTAATTAGTCTTAGAGTAAGTAGCCTAGTAGCTTATTATCATTTGTTTAAGAAACCAATAGATAGAGGTTAAAAAATAAATTACATGACCTCTCTCAGATATTAAAACTCAAAACAGAAGCACATCTTCCATCATTTATTTCCCTGAAGTAATATGGTGATATGCAAATTACAGAAGTGGAGTAGAGGTCAATCTCGGTTCTTTGGTTAGTTAGGGAGTTTAATAAACCCTGAGGTAATCTCTTGACTGGGACTGCCAGGTAGTGTCAGAAACACTTCAGGATACAGCAAATATATATTTGGTAAAAAAGATTCCAATAACTATGGTAATTTTAAAGAAAACCTTATCTCTAATACAGGGTAGATAAAAGCTATTTATCATTCTGGAGGTAGTTATGTGATGTTATAGGAGAAAATGAACAGTGCTTATTTAATGCACTCTCTGCTTTTCTACTTCACATCTCTTAGAGTAGAGTTACAGCTTTCCTTTCTGAGGTCTTGCTTTTATGCCCTTACCCCTTCTCTTTTACTGACCTCTTTTACCTAAGGGACAGACCTTCAAATTAATTCATTCCTGTCTCCTAATGACTGAGCTGCCGGGTACGTGCCCAGGGACACAAGCCAGTGCTGGCTGACTGCTGCAGTGGACAGGCTGAGGGATGTTGTGCGGGGTCTGTGTCTACCCGCTGCAATACTCGGGCACAATTGCCCCTGACCTACTCAGAGATCATCTCCATGCACTAACCACATGCCAGTGTTGCACTCCACAACTCTTCCCAGGTCACACCTGCACAGAAATCACCACAGCTTCCCCCTTCTCCAAGGATTAGGCACACAGAGCACCATTAAAACCAGTGTGGACAGGGCATTCTGCTCTTATAGCCACAGCCTGGAGTCTGGGAACTTCATGACCATGGAGGAAGTCAGACTCAGCCCCAGATCTGCTCAGCATCACCATTACAGGTATTGCCCAGCTCTGCTGTTCTCCCATTCTCCTGGCCTGCTGTCCCCAGGTGCCCTGGGCATCTCCCCACACTCCCTGCAGGCTCATGTATCAGCTCTCCAGAGCAGCCAGTCCATTGCTTCCAGCCCAGGCGCCTCCTTCCTGCCCAATCCTCAGGCTACTCATGGTGGCCACAGCCGGTGCCAACCCCACCTAACAAAGACACAATGACAGGTTCTGTCCCTGATGTGGAGCCATTATTGCATCAGCTGGACAACTCCATCAGAGATGTTTCAGGTTGGTCTAAAGGGGATCCTCACAGGGGTAAGGGCAATTCTACATACACAAATCCTTTTGTGGGGGGTGAGGGCATTTCTCTTTCAGACAGGCTCGCAGTGATTTATAAATCACTCACATTTGTGAATCAGAACCTACAGGTGCTGTCAATAATTTGGTGAAAATGAAGAGAAGCAACAGATGTGAAGTCCCTCAAACTATCCCAGCTGATACTGCAACATGGCATGTCCATGGCAGCACAGAGGGGAATTTGTTAGAGCACTAATACACTCCTCCAGGAAAACTGGGCCCTTTCTGAATGTCACATTGGCTTCCTTGGAGGTTCCAAAATTTGCCTAAACAAAGGTCTGACCTCCTGCTGCACTCCAAAACCTGTCATTTATTGCATGTACTTCTGGCCCCAGGCTTTGATCCCATTGTGACTTGTGAAAGGTTGTTCTTCGAGCACCTCTGCGAAAGAACAAAGAAAGCGTAAAGGGAACATATGCCTGGCCTTCCTTGGCAGATGCCAAGAAGACATATCACCCAGTAGCACACCTGAAGAAATGGCACTCATTCTCTCTGGTGAATAATTCAACAGCTGACACCATCTGGTTCATTACAAACTTTTGTTTCATGAGCTTCATTAGCTGCTCCCTTGTCCTTGACAGGATGCTCAGGGTTATTCAGTAGGAAATAACTCTTGATTTTTTCCTGCTTGTTAACACAATGTGACATTTAATCGCAGTCAGTAGAGACCTGGTTTAGTGGCAGTGGAAGTTCAGAGTTGACCTACATTCAGAGACATATTTAAACCTGTCCCCCCTCCACTGGCTTTCAGGGGCAGCATCTGCAGAGCAAGCTTGGCTCTTGAAGGGAACCACCTGCAGGAATGAATGGATCTCTGCCCTTAAATAGAAGTCTCTGTTCACGGTGCAGTTTGACCCCATGTAAAGAGTTTTACCTGCTTCAGGAGACCTTTGCAGAGACAGCCCATGTTACATCCCTTATCCCAATAGGCAGCACCTTGCACAGGGAGAGCAGGAGCCCACTTTGCACTGCCTGGAAGGGATGACTCAAATGTGAATACCATCAGTGCCATGTCCCTATTCTTTTTGGTGGATTATCAACATAGATCTTTGAGTTTAAGCAGTTTTCTGAAGGAAAGTGCAGTGGTACACACAGTACAGAACTTCTGCAAGTAATGAAGATGCTTCAGCATCTTACCTGGTATTTCCCCCCCTCTATATTTGAAATTCCATTTCTGAATGAATCACAAACAATGTGAATCCCACCCTTGCATCCACCTGCAGATATCGAGTGGAGCCACCACCCAGGGTGCCCCTGCCCTTGCGGGGAGGAGGAGACAAGTCCCTGACTGGTGTCAGACCTCTGAGGCAGCAGCAGCAGCAGCTGTGCCTTTAGAGAACCTGTGTCTCTCCAGTGGTGTGTCTCCACTGATGCCAGCCAGGAGCAGCCAAGACACAGGGAGTAGGACTGCACCAGACAACCCCAGGCTGACCTCTCAAACTGATCCACCAGGTAGGAGAGGCCCTGAAGTGACTTGCAATTTCTTCTTTATGAAAGAAAAATTGCTCCAAGAAACAGGAGAATCCAGGATCCAAAGAAATATTCCATAATGTTATTCCACTTGTTTAATATTGGAGGAATAATGACAAAAAGCAAACAAAACCCACTTGTCCTGCTGCCTCAGCAGCTGATGCCAAAGCATCAGCATCAGGGCAGAGAAAGGAGCTTGCAGCAGGGAAGCTCTTCTGACAAAATTCAGCAAGGATTTGGAAACCAGGGAATGGGCCTTCTGTCTTTCTCCTGTAGATGTCTGGCCTGACAATGATTTCAGAGTCTGAGTTTCCTTTTTATCTCCAGGGAATATTGGAAGGGATTATTGTTTGAGAGGGTACATGAGGAGGAGCTGTAAGAGCAGGACTGTATGGGGATGCCAAAGCAAAATATGAGCAACAGCTCTGAGCAAAGGCCTGGGGGTGCTTGGAGAAATCAGCCTGAAGCAAGCTAAAGTGCAAGGTGAAATTGTTACAACTCTTCCAGGACAGGGCATTTTTCTTTTTTTTTTTTTTGTTTTTTTTCATCTTAATATCATTTTGCAAGAGTTTAAACTCCACCAAAAAAAGAGGAAGACTTATTGCACAATTAAAGAGTTTAGCTGGGGAATAGGAGCAAGACACCAAAGGGGCAATTATGCTGGGAGAATGGGAAAGATTTGCAGCTCCCAGAACTATGTCTGGGTAACTGTCAGTGGTCTTGAAGCCCCATAAAGTTCCTATTACTGAAATGACTCCCCAGAGGATTTGTGTTGCTGTCTTCCTTTCCCAAACCAGAGAAGAAGGCTCAGTTAGCCTTGACATCTTCCAGATTAACAAAAAAACCCCCAAAGTCTAATGAGAACCTCTTACTCCATTGACCGATGCAGCAATGTTTCATTTGAGCAGTCCCCCAGTGGCGTGAAGCACAGCAGGGCAAAAAGAGGCTCAGAAAGGCTCAGTGCATTTAACACATTTTAAATCTTCTGTCATAAAAGATAACAAACAGGTCTGAGGACAAACTTCCAGTGTGCCTGGTCAATTTACAGGTCCATGGCCCGCTGAAGGTTACTGCAGCTTGTTTCTGAAAGTTTTAAATTCTGCAAGCAGCTTCTGTAAACATAACCCTGCCACAAGTAGTTTGCTCTGAGTGCTGCAAGACAGCCATGGTGTCTGTTTTGCTTATCAGCAAGCCTAACAGCAAAGACATATTTTACTGCAAAATATGAGGCTTAAAATTTTGAGTGTATGCTAGTTAAGTCAACCTACAGTAACAAGTCCCTTAAGTAGTCTCCAGAGGAACAACCTTCCTGGCAAGCTATTTTTTCTGGTGTATAGGTTAGACTGTTTATAAAGTCTTCCAAGCAAAACTCCCCTCCCTCCTCCGCTCTCCGCGTGTTCCCCCTTGTGCAGGCTGCTTGTCATATGGAGCCTTCCTAGCAAATGGGAGCAGGATTTTGTAATAACCAACTGGTAGAAAGAAGGAAAGTACATCATGTTACTGGGCTGCCAGAGCTGCAAGGCTCCTTGTTTAAATCAGCTGTTAAAGCGTTAAACAGCGTTACACCACAGTGTTACACCACAGCATGAAACAGCATACTGAACATCTGCCTGCTGCTAAAAATCGGATTTTTATAAGACAATCTTGGACTTTTCTAGATGCACAGTAATTCTGATGTTTGTTCTTTGTAATGAGGGCAAAGACTGAGCAGCCCCATCTTACTGGGGACAATTATAAACTCTGAGCAAGACAGATGCCAAGACCATCTGCTTCAAGACAGCCAGCCTCCTCACCAGCAAGATGCACGAGGCTATGTGGGCTATTTCCCCCTCTTGCATATGAAAAAAGTCCAAAAAAAAGCTGGCAAAAGGTCAAAGGAACTATCAATTTTCCCAGACAGAACTCCAAGAACAATGGAGACAGTTGATTGACCTGCAAAACTTTGCTATAAAAGCAATCAGTATTAATAAAAGCAGCAACATATTGACATGTCATTTCTGAAATCTGCAGGTGCACGATCAAGGGGAACAAAATAACGATGCTGTGATGGCAGCCCTGCAGTCCATCTTTGTTGTGTTCCTTCCTGGCAGTGCCATACACTTGCTTCCAGCCTTCCCAAGATGTCCCTTCAGCTTGAATCACTAAGCACCCTCCACTAATATCTGAGGAATATTAACTGGGGATATTGAAATGCACTCTTCCCTTTTCTCCCAATGCTGACTTTTCCCTGGATCTGTCTACTCACAGGCAAAGTCCAGCACAGAGGGCTCAGCCTAGACTTGCTCTGACCAACCTCTGTAATAGACTAATTGCTGGTCAAACATGAAATTGGGAAGAGAAGGACATGATCTGATTTGATTAGCCCAGAAAGGAAACTCCTCCCAGGTGGCTGCTGGAAAAGCAAGTCTGGACTCGCACCTCACTCACACACATCTATCCTTTGCACAGCAAACTAGCTGACAACATGAGCTTTGCAGTTTGCAACAAGAGGGAATTATCCTCGTGAAAATCCCCCTGCAGGCTTCAATGCAGATGTGAGAAATTCCACAAACGATTAATGTGGTGACTAACTGTGAGGGGCAAAGGATTTTATCTAAAAGTTTCTAGGGTAATTTTGATTCTGAGCTTGCTGCAAACATTTCATCCCAATTCATCAACTCCAGCAGAATTGTTTGAAACTTTTTTTTCCCTCCAAAGACAACACCCAGTATACAAGAGTTTATACACTTATTTTCATATTTTGCATATACTATTTTACAAGTATGTATCTAAAGCTCAGTATGGTAGGTGACACATGGGAAAACACAGTACCAACAACACAACCAAGCATTTCGTATATTATGATTTAAATGGTTTTAAGCATTTGTGAAAGGTGTTTCTGATGTGAAAGCCAGTATATGTTCCTGTAGGAAGATTTTGTATCAGCTCTATTCCTCTTCTCCTCCTTATTTCCCTGTACATATAAACAGTTAACAGGGCACACCACCACATATCCATTTGGGAAATGTATTTGAAGGAGAAAATCCCTTCCAAATTTCTCCACCCCACTTTCTCTTGAAGCAGCACCTGGCACACAACACACACCAGAGTTCAACTCCCAGCTCAGGAATCAAACCTTCCCTCTGAAAAGCACATCAGAAATTCATCCTCTGCAAGACAGCAGCAGCCCTTTCTCACCCACATGTTGAAGAGCAGAGAAGGAGGAACAGCCTTTTCTCTCCCAACAGAGGATCAGCCCACAGGACATGCTGGACCTGCTCTTTCCTCTCTCTCCAGGCTCTACTGCTTTTTATGTCAGTACTTGCATGGGAACAAGGCTGGAACAAGTTACCACCAGGATGGTGCTTGAGAAAGCGTGGAGTTTTTCAGGCATACAAGGCTGCTGGGATGGGAAAGTAACCAGGAATGTGTAAACTCAGTGCCGTTACACAACAGCATGGACTGAGAGTGGAATGACTCTTGAGCTCAGCATTACAGAGTTGGCCTAAAAATGCTTAAGCTTCCTGTTCACTCACAAGGGCTAACTTGTGTAACTCACTCTTTGAAAGACCAGAATTTCTTGCATCCAGTCAAACAATCCAAAATCCACAAAACAACCAACCATATCCTTCCACCTCGACCATGTGGGATTCTCTGTCTCAGCTTCCATCCTGGTGTCAATTAAGGCAATTACTCCTTTGCTAGCCTTTCTAATGAATTTGATTTACAGTAAACAATATAGTATAATTCAAAATTGTAATTAAATACTGATCCATGGGATAAAATTTGCTACATGCATTTATTTTTATGTGCCCAAAAAAAAGAGAGCAGACAGGGAATCAAAAGGTTTTTTTTTCTCCTGCTGCCAAATTGCCTTAGTTTTAAATGAACACTATGAGAGAATGAATTTATCTGAACATTGAAACAACTGCACACTAAAATACCAAATGATAGAAAATATTTTATATGGGCACTGCAAGACATAAAAATTGAATAAAGATAAGCAGAGTTTTTATAAAAAGATTTATTAAAAATAAGTTCTTTAAAGAGAAAACAGTGTGACATGTATATACATTAAATTGT
Source organism: Taeniopygia guttata (assembly GCF_048771995.1). Lineage (NCBI taxonomy): Eukaryota > Metazoa > Chordata > Aves > Passeriformes > Estrildidae > Taeniopygia > Taeniopygia guttata. The sequence continues at coordinate 46,919,847 of NC_133027.1, read as the reverse complement.
CAAAACCTTATTGGGGCTTATAATACAAACTATTCCAAACAGAAAAACAGACATTCACTTTTTTTTTAATATGTCATGCTTGTTGGAACATAATAGCATATGGGAAGACAAAAAAACAATACAGCACACAACCATTACGAGGAAAACCCTGAAAATGAAGACTACTTGCAAAAGTGAAAGTGAGTATCCTCATGATTCTACAGACAGAAACTAAGACTATGAATGGCATCTTCAGTTGATAGAGTTCATCTGACAACTGCTAGCTTCAATTAATTCTTCATTTCTAGTGTGAATTAGCAAATCTTAGCAAGTGGATTTGTGCTTATCTTTTCCAGCTCTATTGCAGTAGGTACCAAAGATTTCTTCTTAGGAAGAAAGTTACAGAACTGCTAGTTTTCTCTTTAAACTCTCTGACAGCCAGAACCACAAAAATAGCTTTTCTTAAAATTATTTTATTTTACAAGAGTGTTTTGCACAAGCAGAGGCAAGACAAACTGGCACATGATTCGGCATGCTTCAGGTGACCTCAGCTTAGCTTCTCACTCCCAGATGCCATATTTAGAACTAGATCCTTTCACTTGAGTCTTCTGAATTTCCTGCTGTTTAGTGCATATATACAAGAGAGCAGAGAACTGCAGTATTACAATGTCTACCCATCCTTACAGCAGAATGCACCCTAATCTCAGATGTATGCAGGGCTTGCATCTCTTGGTCTCTGTAGCATCCTCTTTAGTCCCATAGTTTAATCAGCCCATCCCAGCCGCACGTGATGACTTTGGATGTTTCGTGTGGATGCCACACTGCACCGATACAGACTTTGTCATGTGCTTTTAACCTACTGTAGAGTTTTGTTGTCTTCCAGTCCCAGATGTTTAGTTTCCCATCTGCATCTCCAGATATCACATAGCTGTATTAACAGGAATAAAATGAGACTTGTATCATGTGTGCAGACTGCTTGTATGCTATTACAAGTAGCAACTGAGCAACCGAAAGGAGCTTCACCCAGGGAGCTTCCCAGCTGACACAGCCTGCAAACATTCCTACCAACGAATTAGTGTTCAGGCTGTGCTCTAAGAGCACACAAGTCCTGCAGAAGTGATTCATCAGCTGCGAGGTAAATGTGCCAAGCAGTGTGATTATACCCTGCACTGTGTCACTGGAACCCAAGAGAAGGTGCCACAAGTTTCTCTACTATTATAGACATTTTTTCCTCCAGGTTTGCTGAAGTTATTTCCCCGTTTTTATAGTAATTTGTATCTTATGTACATACAGTACTAAATGTATGGGCACATTACTAAGCCAACAGGAAGAAAGAGATGATTCTCTGAACAGTAAATGAGGATACCCACACCAGACCTACGAACTGGGGAAACACGGCTAGTTCAAACCCCAGACAAGTGCACATTGTGGGAACAGACCCTGCACTGCACACCACGTGCAAAAATTGATGGGAGTGAGATGTGGAAGCCTCTCTTGGTCCTATCATATGCTAAGAGTAAACTTTCTGTTCTGCTGCTTGGCAAGAGAGTTCTGCCCAATGCCTAGCTAATGGGACTGTGCATTCATGACTGTTGCAGGGGATTCAGAAGAAAATTTAGTGTCTGTACTTGTCAGCTTTAAGATTAAGCTCATTCCCACAAAAACTTACCTCATATCAGGTGAAAAATCCACTTGACAAGCATAGCCAGCTACCATGTGACCTTTGAAAATTTTCTTTTTGTTTAATCTGAATCTGTTCTGAGCTCCAAAAATCAAGATTTGGTTATCCATTGACTGGCAAGCCAACCATTTCCCTATAAATGCAATAAACAAAGGTGGTGTCAGGGTGCTGCATCTGAAGAAACAGAACTAACTGGGATGTTTTCAGAGATTTTTACAATTTTTCTTGCACTAACTTAATCCAGATTTTCATTATGTAGCAGGGATCTAGGTAACAATTGATATTGCTTCTGCCTGGTACAACTGCCAAGAGCTGAAACCTTATGTTTGGGATGCCTGTATTCCTACAAAATGCACTCGGGACTCTACTAAAGGTCTGACTGTTCCAGCTATGTGCTGCATCAACCCCACTGACTTACTGTTAAGTCTTTAAGATACTGTGTAATCTTGCTGGTGCACATAATCACATAAATCAGCGAGGGGAAAAAAATCCATCTAGCTGCACTCTACTTGATTACCTGTTTTGTAGGTACTCTAAGAAAGTCACCCCCTCTTTTCTTTATGGGAAAACAGTTCTAAGGTAGACTGAAGAGTTTATTACGCAATTAATAAAGATATTTTAGTGAAAGAAAAATTGAGACTTTTCTAATCATACCTTAATCTCATTTTGCATCTTGGCAGTGCATTAACTCCTGCCTGAGAATCCATGATGATGATGTGCTACAGAATACCCAGAACAGAGACTTCTGTCCTGAACTCTGCATATTATCACCGCTTTAAAGTGTTTTACACAGTGACAACATAACATTGGCTGTGCAACAAGTTGATCAGCCTTTACTCAGCCTAATGGCACTGTTAACAGCAAGTCTGGCAACACTGTAATAATGGTGACACTAAAGATATTTAAGTTTGGCTAAAACAGATGACAGGAATTTTGCCCTGTTAGAAGGATTTTCACTGATTATTTAAGGCACTAAACAACTATCCTTCTTCAGTATGGTTCTAATTGAAGAACATAAACACCAGTGTAACATTAACATACAGAAACACTGAGATCGTTTGGGATTTCTCGTATGCAAGAATTACTTGGAGTACTTTTGTAACAGAAGTAAACAGGATCATGCACAACATGAGTTTCTGCTTTAACAGCGGCACCACAAGGACTGCTGAACTTGCCTAGCGCTTTGCCACCATTGTCAGTTCCCTCCATAGTTCCTCTTAATATTTTAAATACAGCAAAGAGCACAAGGTAGCTCTATGGAGAGTTCTTTTGCCTTGTCTGGATGAAGGCCTAATTTTAAACTGATACAGTTACCCTGATATAAACCCTCATTTTGACATACTTGTTCTTTAGAATTTTAAATCAAAACATGATCCAATCCAACCCTGGAATAAGTGCACAGAGTCACTGGGGAGGGGTCAGTCTGGGGTGAAAGGAGGATGCAACACAGCAACATCACAGAGATAATAATCAGTAAGAGGTGCCTACGTAAATTAGGTCTAAGAAGGCAGTAAAGTGTTAACTTACCATTTGGAGACAAAGTCACAGCTGGCATGGAATGCATACTTGGCTCAGCTATGTACTTGAAGTCTACAGGAATGTCCCTGCAAAAGGAAGAAGTATGTGTTTTATGAAGACATGGAGATGTTCCAAAGAGCTGCTTCAAGTCAGTTGATTTACGTGGCAACTGAACCATGGAGAATGTATAATGGGATCCAAAGGAAGAATATACAAAAACTCAAAAGTATTATGAACGTCCACCCTAGAACTCCAGATGCAGAGCCATCTAAAGCATAACCTCTGAGAGTGTGAATTTACGCCAGTCAAAGGAGCAGAGTCCAAATTAGAGTCATAATTCTAATTGTTAAGAGCAAAACTAACACAGAGTTCCTTTACTGCCTCCAGTATAACTGCAGCTCTTACAAAGTTCCTATTTAGATAGCAAGAACATACTGACATATGCATGGATCTTACTGGAACATCTTACTGACTTGAATTTTGTTTCAACTCAAATATTTCTGCCTTTTTAAAATTCTTATTTTTAAAATATTTTTGAAGGAAAAGAAAACAAGATTCTTTCTCTCTCATCTCTTTGACATGCCCTTTTCCCCCTGACCTCCCCAACTGGGATGCCAACCAATTCTCAATATTCACCACTGAACTGAACACTGAACTCCCCAGCTCAATTGCATAAAGACAGTGCCAGTGCAGGTTCTTAACATGCACTGTCCTGTACAAAGGCCTAGGGTAAAAACAAGGACAGGCTAATCCTTACTCTGCACAACTGCCATTTGGTTTTGACTATATAAATTGAATTACTAACGGTTTGTGCATATTCACAGTATTCCTCATACCCTGCACTGGAAGACTGGAAAAAAGGGAAGGCATGTACATGGCTTTCTCATTAAGCAAAAGAAACCTCCAGCAGAAAATAGATTTGATTAATGTATTCTGCAGAAAGCACATGCAAAATGTTCTGCAGCAACATTAATTAATACAAAAGGGATGTTTATGACTTCATTGTCTAATTCACAGAGCAGAAGGGCTGCTGGGACACTTTGGGAGCGGAGAACGTGGGTGGCTGCCTTGTCCCAGCTGCCTGAGCCTTGTTGGATGGCAATATGGTCGGCATTAGCAAGGTAATTATCATCCTGCTTTATTGTGCAGGAAGTTATTTCCCATCATCTTGAGTTAAGCAACACACACAGGGGCAGCAGGGTGAGAAGCTGCTCTGTTGTCAGGAAGCAACACAAATGCTCCTGTGAGTTAAAATCATTTATTCCTCAGAATAAGAAGGGCAACCCACTTAATAATTCACTCCATGGATAAAAGCATGCACTTTAGGTCAGGGATAACCAGCTTCCAACCAGGCAGACCCAGGATGGCCGTGAGGCAGCAAATCTGTGAAGATTCCCCATCATCTCTGAGGCTGATCAACACAACAGCATAGGAAATGCAGCCCCTGTGCCACACCCTTCCCAAACTGTTTCCAGCTCCATTTGCAACAGGACACAAGGTTATTGCTGCAGCAAGGCCAGGCCCTGATCCACTCCCAGCACCCACCCCAACGCTCCTGCAGATAACAACCCCCGAAGTCCTCAATGCCAGGTAAAACCAATCCCACTGGAAGCCCCAATAAAGTCTCATCACAGAAGATGCATCTCCAGTACCAAATTGTTCTGCAGCCAGAAATTTAAATGCAGCACAGGTTGTTTTGCCTTCTCCTTTTACAAATGAAGGCAGGCTCACCTACTAGAATTTATTCACAACAGCTCTGCTTTATGTTTCTACCTACCAGGCACACTTAGGAGAGCAGCAGGATATGCTGCATAAAATTATTAGGCAGAATAAAGAGATGCATTTGTGTTTCATATTTGCTTCCAGTCAAATTGCTCAATGGTGCTGAGTTATGTCAGCCTGCTCCCTTAAGAAAGTTACCAACATAGATGCTATCATGGTTGTCCAACCTCAAAACTCATGTGACATATTTGTTTTTTGTGATAAATATTTAAAATTTAAATATTTTAAAGTCCTTTCCCCACTTCATAGCATTTCAAAGGCAGAGAAGTTTTAAATATCAGAAGTTGTATCTTCTAGCCAAGATTTAGAAGTGTTTTACTCTGGGGTTTTGATACAACTTCTTTCCCAGGCAAGAGACAGAAAAATCTTTTTAACAAAAGAAGGAAAAGAATCAAGCCAACCCAAACCCTCAGTACAACCCAATCCAGTTTTAGGACCTACACATCATGAAGATGTCTCTCAGGAGACTACATTAACTCTACCAGGAGTCATAGGTGAAAAGACCCACTGAGGGGCACAGATTTACAGAGATGACAAGCCTCCAAAGCCTGTCAGCATAACAACTAAATTACCACTGCACACTTCTTGCTTTGCTGGCTGACTTGGAGGTAAAAAGAACTAACAGCCTCCAAAGTTAAATGCTCACATCATTTCAGTGCTTACCCAAGCAGGATCAGATGCATACAAAGCAAAGACAAAATAATATTTTGCTTTTCTAGAAGAGAGAACACAGTATATGATACCCATGCCAACTTTAATATCTCAATCACATGAAATGCAAAAGCAGGCAAATTTTCAATACTTCCATTAATATTCCTAAATAAACTATGCAATCTACAAGAGTCTGTACTATACTTGAAGTCTGAACTTTCAGCAACTAACCAACCGCAATTGTATGTACAGCCCCGTTAAGTCTTTGTACGGGATTAATTCTTGGGAAAGGAGATTTAAGTTTTCAGGAGTTCCTCACTGTGAAGTCAGACATGCCATCCCATTACCCATCTCTGGCCAAGTCAAAGTGTTTACAAAACACACTACAGAATTTCTCTAGACAATTGAAACCAAGTAATTAGACCAACTTATAATTACTAGCTTTTAAGGCCATACTCAGGTCATAATTACTTCCACTTTGTTTCTGTAGGATACTGAAGAAACATTGTGCTGAAGAGCATACCAAAGAAAAGTGCCAAAAGGTGCAGCAACTAAATCACTGCTAAGTAGCAAATAACTCTTCTTACTAACTTAGAAAAAAAGGATTTGGGAAACAATTTGCATGGAAGTTTCTGAACTCCAAAATCTTCCATAATGAATGTATTAACTTAGTTTTAAGGCAGTTTAAAAAACTGGATATTGAAATTATAGAAATATGCTTACAGACCGATTAGCATATATCATGGTAGGTTGTGGGGAAAGGTTTTCAATTCATGCCCAGGAAGATGGCATTACATTTGCTCTTTATAAAACCAAAGAATTTCCTAACAACTGCATTACAGAATATCGCATAGAGTCGAGTTTCCTATCATTTCAACAAGGGAGCTCTTTCTTCAGTGTACAAGATGCTATTACATGTTTTTTCTTCAGAAGAAAAAAACTTCTCCTACTGGAACAATCAGGTTGCGATTTTCCCATGCCAGAACCTTTTTGCCTTTCCTGCTTTTCTCCACAGACTGACTAAATCCTCCCACTTCACTGTTTATTTCAGCCATCACACAAAGCTCATAAAACAAGGGCAATCCAATCTCAAGGAAATAACAGATTTGTGCAAGCGAGATCATCCTCCCACTCAGCAAAGAGGAGACATTCCTTAGCAGACATGGTATTGCAATGATTTTTCTTTAAGGAGCTCAGTAAATCCATGCATCTACTTATGAAGTACTGAACAGAGGCTTTCTTGGAGCAGCATATGGTGACAGCATTTTATGTCTAGCCTAAGCCTAGGTTCCCAGACTTTGGTCATTCCCACTGCTACTGGCAATGACTGCAGCTCATCACAGACAAGCTGAGGATTTATCTGGCTGCTTGGGTAACATTCCAATACCACAGATTGGAGTCTCTTGTCTAGGCTACAGGAAACAAAAAAAAAAGCAAGCAGCCAGGAAGAAACTGATTAGTCACAGAACTACTGAACTAGTGTCCATATTATGCAACAGCTTTGCATGTGTGAACAGCAAAAGGAAATGAACGCCTCAAGATATGGGACTGATTATTTTAAAAATAAATAATTCTCAAATCCCAAAGAAATTTTAGAGTCTTCTATGTTCAAGATCTTAGTACCCAGAACTTTGCGAAAAACATTTCAGATAGGAGTGATCTGTTTTCTCTGCAGGTTAAATGTTAAAAACTGGAAGCCATTTCAAGTATTTTGTATTATTTCTTCTTGGACAGACTCTCCCTTTTCTGTCATCTATTGTATTCATACTGTATGTACCAATTACTGCCCAAAAGCCAGGCTAACAGAAAACTAGAATAAAGCTACACTTAACTAACTATTTCAAACATCGGCCAAGTATCATATAATACAACGGACATCCAAGTCTAAAGCATTCAGAACCAACACACACCAATTGTAATAGAGCAGACATTGCTTTAAGAGTTAATTTAAAGACTAATAAACCCTTGGGGAAAGGGGAGAGAGCAGAGACCACTAAAAGTGCAGTGTGCTTCAGGCTGATAGGGCTGTCTTATGTTTTCTTTAGGGAAGAGGAAATCAATGAAGCGTCTCAAGCATTAAGTCGGAACAGGGTTTTAAAGCTTTTCCTGAGCTAGCTAGAACTCAGTACACTCCAGTGGCCTATGTGCTATGTGTACTTCTAAATATTAACTCTCTTAGTTTGCTCACAATATACTTTGAGGTAAAATTCAAAATTTTAAACTTACCATTCCCAGACTCTTAAACTCTTGTCATCAGATGTACTCACAAACCTTCTATTTTCATCCACAAACACAATGGTGTTGACAGCTCCCAAATGCCTATCGTATTCCTGCACAATCTCACCAGTTCGAATATCCCACTACAATTAAAAAAGTCAGAATAAGAATCTGGTTTTTACTAAATACCAGTAGTTTTATAGAAATAAATATTGAATAGACATACCTGTACAATTTTCTTATCTGACATTCCTGCAACAAAGAGATTTTGTTTATCTTCATCAGGATTGAACTTGACACAATAAGGAACCTTCCTGTTGGTGAATCTTGAAATACATTGCCCTGCAACAGAAAACCCATTTATAGTGTACCAGGTTGGAAGTGCTATGGGCTGATTGCAGATACTTATGGGTTCTTTGCAGATACTGAAAAAAAGTTATTTACTAGAAGCAGACAACACTTCTTTTAAAGTCCTTGAGAGAATTAAAGGGCAGAATTTGCCCTGCTCTTTGATTAGACCGACTTTCAAATTTGTGTGCATGCACCAGCATAAACATGAACACACACAAACTGCTCTGTAAGTTTGCTACAGCTTCCCAAACAATACAACAGTTCAGCACCCTTTATGCCACCAGGACACAACAAGAACATAAGGACAGGTTCAGGATATCACAAGTTGACCACTGTCTTTGCAAAACGTATCTCCTTAGGATCAGAGGTCTTCTCAACAAGAGATACAAATTTGGGCAAGAATTCAAGACTAACCTTAGAAGAGGGTAAGAGTAATCCAACTGCAAAATAAAGCCCTGACCTCCCCTCTTAGCTTCAGCCACAAATATCCTGATAATTAGTTATCCCTAACTTACAGGAGACATGTTAATCCGAAAGCTCTGTCTAAATAACTGAGTTCAGACTCAAATTCAGACTAAACACTGGAAGAATTAGACTTACACCTTTCTACAGGCTATCCACCTGTATAAGATTAGATTTCTGCTAACCCAGAAAGCTAACGACTTTTTAAAACATGGGAACATCCTGTCTTAGGAAGAGACCCAGGTTTAAAAGAATACTGACAAAATCTATCCTGTATTTTTTTTAACTTAAAATTATTTGTAGCAGAATGTTACAGACTATCTCCCAGGCATGAGAGCATCAGACCTACCCTTCAACTCTATACCAGCAGGTCACCATCTTTTCTTATCTGGAGGGCTCTTAAGGTTAAGCAAAAGACCAAGTGACATAATTTTTCTAAATTAAGTATATTTAGGTGTAAAGAGTAATTTTATGCCTGTAAACGTAAGCATGCAATTAAATGGTTTGACAAGGTATCTTTTTGCTGAAAATTGTTCCAGCATTACAAGTAACTATCAAACTTCTCAAATAAAAAGCTATAAGAAATACGGTGATGTCAGTTGCACCATTGCAGATAACAACAAAATATATGTGAAAAAAAGACTAATTATCCTGCAATGAAAGCCTAAACAATGCACTATAAGACAATACGCAGGACAACTGGAAACAACCTGAATGCTGAGATATCTTTGTAGCCACTATTAAATAAAAACAGTGCCAAATAACAGCACCTACAAATACAAGCCTACCTGTTTCAGTGTCCCAGAGTTTTAGATAGCGGTCATATGCAGCACTAAGGAACTGAGTGCCTGCATTGTTAAAACAGATGTCTCGAACAGCTTTACTGTGTCCTACAGAATAGAAAAAATGCAACGGTAAACTTTCATCCATTCATACTTAGAATTAATTAAAAAAAAAAAAGTCCCAGCCCATATTACTCAAGCTAAATGCTCTAACAATGCAAAGAGAAGAAAAATCACTCACTGAAGTTCTTAATAGAACTAGCAAAGAATAATTCAAGTGAGTGAGAAATAGTAACTCCTAAACAATTATGAGAATAAAACTCCTTAACACTCTCACACTTCTAAAACACAAAAGCACTGCACAGAACCAACTTGATAAGCAAGTATAAACTTGTATAAATTGATACACGAGCAGAACTTCAGAAGAAATTTAAATACTCTAATAAATGGCAACATCTAATGAAAAAGAGGAGAGACAAATGCTACATAAGACTCATTTAATGGAGAAACATTTAAAATTAGAAAGCAAGTACAAAATATGGGAAATATTTGATCAGAAAATAAAGAATGCTTTAATCTGATATTAATCTTGCTACCCCTCAGCCTCAGTACCTTTATGTGACCACATCAGACTTGCAGTTCTTTTTAGTTTAAATATTGACACAGTAATTGAAATATAGCAAAATGGCAGGCAAATCTGGTTGATAATAAGAACCTTTTGAGAAAAACAGTCACACTGTTCAGGAAGAGAAGTCTATTGAGAGAGAACCATTTTTGAGCCATCATCTTTGCCACACTGCTGTCATCAGAAATAAGAGGTAAAAAAAGACTTCTTTCTTGTTACTCAACATATATTCACTCAGTGTTCTAGAAATGTTCCTGTTTCAATAGGAGAATCAGCTACTTTTGTTCTGCATTCAAGGTTGCTAAGAAGTTTGTATTTCTTTCTCTCAGCTATCTGCTTTAAAAAGCACCTGTTACATGAACAAAGACTGCACCTGAACCTAAAAAAGATTTCCCATGCTTTTGCACTAAAAACTCAGCACAGATGGAATGACCTATTTAAGGAGGGATCAGGCCATGAGACACCCTCACCAGTTAAATACAGAGGGCTGCTGCTTTCAACACAAAGATGGAGCAATTTCATGTCAAAATTTTGTGTTTGAAAAGAAGTCTTTCATAAAGTATTGATGACTACAGAACACTAATGTTTTGTTTTACGGGTTGTAAAGTGTTACATATCAACATTAAATTGCTTGAAATAATGACAAAGTTCTTAAAGAAATGTGCATATTTTTCCATTCTTACTGCTAAAATCATCCTGAATAACCATTGCCTTGGATGCACACAAGTCCTCTTTATGACAAATTCATTTTTCTTTCAGGACATATTCTTCCAGGAAGTTGCTCTAGACATAAATGAGTTTTAAAAGACTATTACCAATAAATGTTCGTAGACATCTTCGATCACCATATACTTCCCATAGCTAGGAAAAAAAGGATGAGGGGGAAATATGTCAATTGTTAAACAATAATGATGCTGAAATTAAGTGCAAATATATGTCAGAAATCTTTTAAGAATTAATTACAAATATATACCATGTACTGATAAATCACAATCTGTCCAGAAATTCACTAGAATGCTGTCACCTTCCTGTTAGCAAAATTCCCTTAGAATAACTAAAACTCCCATACCATATTCCAAGTTTTGCTACTCAAAAAAAAACCCCAAAAAAACAACAAACAACCAAAACATCAGCTTTCTGTTGATATGCTGGACTGAAGTGAGATTAGTACACACCACAAATGCTTCAGTAAAAGATTTCAGCAGAGACCTATTGTTAGTTGTAAAATTAGGCTTCACAGAAAATGAATTAATACAACAACAAAGCCAATAACTTGAGAAACTTGTGACCTTCTAAATGCTATTTAAAAACAACTAACACTGTTCTAACACAGACAAAAAGTATTTGGTAGAAGTACCAAATGTTTACGTATCCTAAAATGCACTGTCTGTTTTCCAGATGGTATAAACTGTATTAATGAAAACAGAAAAATAACTCACCTTAATTTTGCAATCCATAGAGCAAGACAACATTATATGGCCAGACAGAGGAAACAATCTGACTGCACTGACTCCCTGTAAATAAGAACATAAGTTAACGGTAAGCAGATAATCTAGAAGTTTCTTCAGTTCATTTGCTCTCTTTTCCAAGCAAAAAGCTAAAGCTTATCTTCATGAAATAGACAGATACTGTACCTTGAAAAGAAATAACCTGCTCACATTCCATTTTAGAAACAGTGATGTATTTTGAACAAATGCTACTGGAAAAAAAGTTGTTTCACTTTAATGGCTGTATATATAACCTCCTTCAACATCCACACCATTACTGTGGCAAACACAGCAAATAAATACAAACTGGGGGTTAAAGGAGCTATCTCTGCATAACAAGACTTTTCAGATGGGGCAGGTACAGAATTAAAAAAGAAAAAGAAAAAAGTTTTTGCCAGTTCAATCTCTTACATATAGTACCAATGACTTCTACCCACTGACCTCAGATTTCCTGAGTATGGCAACTCCACAGCTGTCTATATTCCAGGTACTCCTTTCTGGGAAGTCCAAAGAACCCCCAAGTACTCATGGTTTTAATGGCCCTCCTTTCCATTTCATGTTGATTATACATATGCCATCCAGTCCCTCCCTCACACCTCTGGTTGGAGCTGGGTACTTTATCCTCCCTAATATTGTCTACTTATATCCCCCAGTTTTTCTAAATTTGTCAGCCCATTTTTCTTTTGCCTCTCTCATCGATATAATTATTCATCTTATTTGATGGAAAAAGCCATTTTACAGATCAGTCTGTTGTAATAGGATAATAGGCAGAGGAGGGACTAGAGCTTTGGGGAGGAGATGTCATTCTGGAAAGCCCTGATAGTTGGGCTATAAGTTGCAGCTATAAGCTCGTCAATACAGCAATCATTTAAGAAGAGCTCAAAGATGCGACTCAATTGCAAAAAGGGATAAAAGCTAAAAACATTCCCTGCATCCTCCTTTCTTCCATCTTCCAAATATTATTAAGGTGATGTCCATTGCAGTGTAGCATATTCCTCCTCAAGCAGTACTTCTAACTAGTGGCAAAAGAAGCAGCACATTGAGTATATGCTGTACAACCCTGAGCAGTGAAACACTTTTTTAATACCAGAAGTATGTATATTGTTTTGGTATCTGACACAAGAAGGAACTGAGGATGTTAAGCAACATCAAAGAAAACTCTTACCAAGACACACCTCTCAAAGGTATTAGCTATTTTTGAGAAACCTGTAATGCCGATGCACCCTACTCACAAAACCTATGTAACTTTGCTTAAGTTTGACAGGAAATAGCCCTTAAGTACTCTTACTACAAAAACCCACAACCCTCAAACATTCTTAGGAATCTCTAGAATCAGCCTTACTGTTACTCACATCATAGTTTAGGAATTAACTTCAAATCCCCAAAAAGTCACTGAATAATACTTTTCCCTTTAAGGTAGGTCAAGAAGTCCCTATGTTAACACAAAATTATATGAAGCTAGACAACTGCAACGGAGCAGGCAAACACCTTGTGTTTGCTACCTTGTGAGCATGTAACTCAGCTAAGTACATGCAGAGCATGGTAAAGAGGAAAATACTCTTTTCCTTCTGCTGATTCTTCGGTTTTATAGAAATTACTAGCTGCAGACAGAAAATTAAATGGGTTGTTATGCTGTATGCTCACAAACATCCTACCTTTGTATGCCCAGACCACACATGGATTTGTTTCTTTGGAAGATAGCACTTCTCAGGTGGTACTGTAGAACGGAGATTAACCCCAACATCTTGAGGGACATGAAGATAAGATCTCCCCTGATAGTCATACATTTCTTTAACTGAAAAGGTGAACACACAATTATGAGAATCCATATTTTAGGAGGTTATAATCTTTGAAAGGCTCAAAAACTCACACAATTATGGTTTTCTCAACACAGCTGCTCTGCTGTAGAGCAAGAAGTGAGAGAGGGGGTATAAGAAAAACCAGCTTCTTCATACACATGTATGTATGGAATCTTATTTGACATTAGTTAAACTCAAATTATGTAATTTCAGTGAAGTCTGCTTGGAACCTTACAATCCAAACATTAAGACAATCTTTTCCTATCCATTTTTCTCATCAAACAGCAAGAGAGTTCCCCTGACCAAAAAGACTCTCCTTACACTAACACTACATAGATTAAACTGCGCAGCTCTGTGATGTGTAACTCATGGCAACAGAATTACAAATCAAGGAAAAGAAGATTCATTTGGCCCAGCATGAAGCAATATTGGTCAGCAACAGCCAACAGCTGCTCTTTAACTGGATTTAAGAAGTGATTGCACAGTCAGAAACACAGGGATGCATTGTGCAGGAAAATGGATTATTTCAGAGTAGATGTATGTTGGGTAGCCATGACAATACACTGTGCACTGACTAAATTAATTTCTCAGTTTCTGGGATATTGTTATGGCAGTTTTGGTTGTACTCTTGCACAGTATTCATGCATACAAACATCTTCAAAATGGAGAATTTCTGGAATGTTTGCATGCAAGAAAATCACAGTTTATATGGCAAGGTGAAACTTCAGATAGAGACCATGAAAACTTGGATACAAAATAATTAGTCCTTAGGAGGCTCAGTGGCTAAAATTTCATGTTTGTTATGCTCACTGCTTTTCAATAAATACTGTCATGATCTACTACACGTAAACAGAACAATGTTCTAATGTCAGCAATGCTTTTCTCACAGGCACCACTTCTTCCTCAACGCACATTAGAAAGGATGCTCGCAGCTCCTGTGTGTGAGCCTGGCTGTAGAAACTGGTACACAAAGAGTGACCCTGTCTACCAAACTATCCGCACCAAGCCCTGCAACACAGGGCTGTTTTGTATGCAGACGGCTGAAGTAACAGCTTAAAAAAATTACTGAATTCTACTTAATTACCAAGCCATTTTCTTTGAAGGTACCACATACTATAGGCTTCTGTAGGGTAATTAATAATATACAATTATTCATAGTATGACGGCAAGAGCATTTACATTAGAAATTGAGGAAGTCTAATGTTCAAGTGATTTTCTAAATTGTTCATAAACCATAACTCGGAGCACTACCTGCTGATGAAAATACTGACGCATAAGACTACAATAATTCTGAAGCTGAAACTAAGCCAAACTCATAACTTCAATACTTTTGCTCTGTGAAACAGGAAAGGGATATGTGCATCTAGTAACATTAAAAATAAATAAATAAATAAAACCAATACTCTGAAAAATGATATTTCCACACTGCTCTTCACAGTACAAAATGGAAATACTCCAAGTTTATCTCTTGCCCCATCCTTTACGCTTTTGCCTGTGAGTGCTGTTATCTCCAATACAGAAACATCAACGTGCTGAGGCTGTCTGCCATCCTTACTAATTAACACAGCAGGCAAGAAAACACAGCGAACTAGAAAATGAGAACAGCCAGGAAGATGCCATTACCATGTAATATAGTCTTCTCCTCCCCAGGTTTATCATCCTCTAGTTTTCCTCTCTTCTGCCTCTTAGCTGTTATTTCATCCAGCTCCTTCTGCTCTTCCTGGAAAAAAATAAAACATGATCTCTTAAAGTCAGCATTCAGAATCACGTAACAAAATCCAGAACTGTACTACTGTTCTATTAAGAAGACATTTAGTTGCTAAACAAGATTAGAAATATTTCTAAGCATCAATAAAGAGAATACCCTTGTCAAAACTATAAAAGCTTGGAAGGCTATGTACCTTAAAATGACTAATATATTTTTATTCATAGACTAAAGCTAAGCAGTGACTGGACAAGAAGGATATCTGTTGGGTGGATGGTTTAGCATGAATGGATTTGCGTGTGTGATACTGGGGGTTTTCATTCGCATTTTTTTTCCAAAACTTTTACTTTCACTTTTCTTTTTCCACCCTGTTTCTTTTAATCAGACTCTACACACAAATTGAATTAATTTTATTTCCAAAAAGTTTTCCAAATTACTGAGTGCAGAATATCTGGAACATCTTATTTGAACATATCACCAAAAATGTTTCTATTACCCCAAAGCATAGCATGGATCTGCTTGGACAAGCACTAGTGCAGCTGGACCTCAGCTGAAACCACTGCCATGTACGGACAATTTGTATCCATTTTGTTAAAGCAGGACTTACTTCTGATGGTTTGGCTACTTCTTTTTCATCAACATACTTTGCCCATGGTCCCAGAAAACCATCAATATTAGATGCATCATTCTCCTTGAATTTCTTCCTTTTTTCAATTTTCCTCTGTCCTGTTTCAAACACTGTTAAACCTGAAGAAGGAAACAATACACTGACTAACTGCTAACACAGAATACATCAGAGGTTACACCACAGTCAAAGAAGAAACCACCACCACCACTCCTTTCAGTATAAAGGACAACATGGAAAAAGTATTTGAGCAAAATTGGCCAAAGCATTGCTCACTTTTCCAGCTATGAACACTGCTAACTATGCACAGTAACAGAGTAACCACTTTACCTGTGTATCCTAGCTTGTTAGAATATTTAACCATGCATGTACCATAAATTTTTAGCAGTAAGTCTGCTGACTGTATGAACACAACAATTTTCATGCTTTAAATAGTGTAGTTTTTGAAAGTAAAGTCTTCTTGGCTTCTGATACCTCTGAATCCTCTCAGTTTAAAAAAAAACAGCCCTAAAATGAAAATAAGAAGAGTGTCCCAAAACCCCAACCCCAACTGTATATTTTAATTTATAAAAAAATTATTAGAATTATAGAATGGTTTGAGTTGAAAGTGACCTTTAATGATCACCTACTCCAACCACCTTGCAATGAGCAGCAACATCTTCAACTAGATGTGAAAGGTTGTCCAGAGCCCTGTCCAACCTGAACTTGAATGTTTCGAAGGATGAGGCACACACTACACACAAGTCTGGGCAACTTGTTCTAGTATTTCACCAACCACATTGTAACAAATTTCTTCCTTATGACTTAGTCTGCATCTATCCTCTTTTAGCTTAAAATAATTTCCCTTGTCCTATTGCAACAAGCTCACTTTAAAGAGTCTGTCACTATTGACAGTCATCTCCCTCCAACCACTATCTTCTTCTTTCACAGAAATACTAGCTTTTCACAAATATTGCATCCTCAGAATTTCACGTGTCAAAACCACTATACAATATAGATATGGGAGGGGAAAAAAAACCTTGTAGGTAACTATTTTAACATCTTTTAAGTTTTTCAAGCTTGTATATACAATTATGTTCAATTTTCAAGCATTGTTTTTGTGCAGCAACAGTAATACTCATCTAGAGCAAAACAGACAAAAAGCTTTACATAAACAAGGGGAAAATAGGCAATGTAAAAAGTTAAGCAGTGATCAAAAGGAATCACATTAATCAAGGGTTTTCTTAAAATGAAGTACGAAATTCTGTTATGAAAACAGTTTTTAAAAAGGGTTTTATCTTAGTTATTTCCTTCTTTGGAAGCAGAGACTGAAATAAGCTTGGATATATTCAGAGAAAGGGGACACAGAAATAAAGATCCTTTGTATACCTATGTGAATAGGATATTTGAAAAAGACATGCAAGGAAAAGTATAACCATGACATTTACACAGGTACAGTTTTCCAATGTGAACGTTTCCCTCTGAGTGTTAAACATCTTGTATCAAAGTATTAATTACAAACCCCATGTCTTTGGTAGTCAATCCTCCCACTGGCATGCCATGCTGTTACCAATTGGCAACCTTCCAGTGGTTTTTCTTTTCCAAATAACCCAAAGAGCTTAACTTTGCTAAGCAGAGATAACATGCAACTCCCAACAGGAGTGCCAGAGGTTACACACAGAGTGATCAGTTTGCTCCTGAGGAGCAGTTATGGTGATTAGCTCAAACATACTGGTATCCTAATGCAGACACATGATAATGCTAGCTAAGACAGAATTTAAGAGGACCAAAAAGCTGTTTCAAATTGTACTGATAAATTGTATTAATGCAATGGCACATTACAAATCCTATTCTGAAATTTGTCATGACAACCTGAATCATTTGCTACTTCAAGAAAACAAAACACTCCAATATTTCTCATCCCCCTCTACATTAGAATTGCAACACATCTCTTCTTTATTGGGTTCTTGGACATGGGTAAGTCTCACATAATACCTTCCTTTGCTAATACCTATTCCATTTCTTAGTAAAGAAGAAATGAAAACAATTTAAAGATGCAAGTAATTTATACAAGATTCTCAGTTAACTACCTTGATTTTTTTCAGCTTCTTCTACAGAACCAATATACTTGGTAGCAGCTTCAGGGTTATCTACAGAGGGGTCTAATGCATAACCTGGAACAAGAGGAAAAAAAATACTGTTATTTCAAGCTTTTCAGTTTTGTACAACTTTTACTACTCTGTCCCTCTGCAAATTCTTTCCTGTTAACTCTGAATGAACTGGAGATGATGAAGGATTGAAATTTTGGAATTCCATTAACTTTTCACTTGGCCTGAATATAAAGATTACTACGAAGTAGTACCATGAGGCCCTTGAATACCATTTGCTATCAGAATTCTTAAATTTACACAACACAGAGAAATAAATAAATGTAATAGGCAACAGTTAACAACATAAGATACCAAGGGTGAGTAATCACAAGAAGCCAAGTAACAGAATCTGGTGGGAAGGGACCCCAGGATGCCCCTGCTCCAAGCGAGGTCAATGCTGAATTCAGGTCCGTTTGCTGCAATGCAAACAGACTTTAAAATGTCATAGCAACCTCTTCTTGTAGTAACATGGCATAAAGAAAAGACTAGCTCAAAATCTTATGTCAGTGCACTCAATGTTAAATGGTTGCTGCTTTAGTGCAGGGCACTGCTCCTTGGTTTGCAAAGCCAGTGAGTCACGTGGAAACCAGACAGTGGCTGCTGCATACACAGAGCCCTCTGGCTTCAGGAGCAGCCTTCTGCTCTGCCCACTGCTTCTGCTGGGTCAAAAACTGTCATTTTTGGCAGTTCTGGGGCGGCAGCAGCTGAAAGGAAAAGGACAGAGATGGGGAAAAAATAAATCAAATGAAGTTTTTTAGGGCTTTAAATGTATTCTGTCTCCCACAGCAAAAATTATTTAATTCTCCTCCTGTCACAACTGGGAAAGCTTCAACCTGAAAAGAGTTGCTTTAACTAACGTGGATGGTATCAGAAGCAGTAATCATGGACTTTAATTTTTAAAATAATTAAGTATTCACATCTTCATTTCCTGACTACAGCTATTGAGCCTCAATAAAAACAAAACAACCCCAACCACAACAAAATCCGCTGCATTTAGTCTTATAAATAATTTATAAAATGAACAAGCACTTCGTATCTATTCAGGATATTTACAATTTTAATACATATATTCAAATTTTTTTCTCCATTTCTCCTGAAGTGGATAGCATGATCTTGTAAGACAGACAAATTCATTTGGTTTCCAAGGAACAGGTGGCGCACTGAACACTTACTGACCACCATGGCTTTTTTTTTTTTTTTTTTTTTTTTTTGGGAAAGACTGCACCCTGGTGGACATAACACCAATTTTTATTAAATATTAAAGTGATAAAATGTCTCTTGTGGAGTGAATGAGAATTCCTCCGTATCAAGAAAAAAAAAGAAAGAAAGCTATTAAACCATCAGTAAAAGCAATCACACACACATAATGAATTAAATCCTACAGCATACAATCCAATTCCTGTACTTTTGTTGATTCACAGAGACAATCCTGTGCAGGGGAGATTATCCAGTCTAATCTGGAGAGCAATGGCTCATAAAGGCCCATACAAACGCATACAAGCTGAGAACCTATCAATACCATTCCAATAGCCAAAGGAAGGAGATTGTCTCCCCAAACATTTTTCAGAAAGACTACTCTCCTAGAACATGGTCCAGTTAATTTCTTTTTAGATGCTGGGAAAAAAAGTACTATTGAAATTAGTAGAAGAGCTATTCCAAGAACACAGCAGGTATTCCCAATCTAAATAGAGCATTCCACCTGCCGACCAGCCCTGGAGTTTCAAACCTGGTAAAACCCAGCTATGGAACAACATATGTCCAGATGATCCATGAATACAATATAGGGAGAGAAATACACACCAATGTCATCTTACAAAATATACATTCCCACTATTCCTCCGTTAAACAATAGAATAATTTATTCTAGACTTTTAGTAGGATTTACTTCTACAGATAAGCAAACTGAGCCAACACTGCAATAAGACTTCCCCTAATTTAGCTGCCTGCTTTTATTAAACCACTATTTCAATGAGTTCCTTTCCAAGCTATAAGGTTTCTGTTAACAGTAGAGTATTACTTTGGATTGTTGTCAAAATCAATACAGTGGTTTACTTGTCTTCCAACTGTATTGACAGCATCTCTGGGACTCTATTTGCTTGGTACTTGTAAAAGAGGGACAGTATTCCCATGAATAGGGCCCCTGGGCCAAGCACAGCTTCCCGTGGAAGTGGAGACTTCTTATAGTTGAGTTGAATTTGGTCCAGCATCATTCTCACAGAAAAGCTCTGAACAATTTCTACTTTCTAGTGGATATGTGAAAGGGAATATTTTCTTTCTGGCTGGGACTCCTAAACGCAGCTGCAAAAGACAGCTTGCTTTTATCTCACTCAGCTGGTATCCCACATAATGTGCCCTGACTTCTATGTCTCCTTCAGTTTTAGTTAGGAGACAGATATTTCCCACAACATTTTAGCAACCAAAGATACAATTCCACCTACATCCATAATTCCAGTGCACCTGAAAATGGTTGGTTAAATAATTAGACTTTGATGTGCATTCCAGAAAGACAGCTCATTAAAGCCTGTTTACACCTCACTGTGCAATGCAGCACATAGAGATCCAGAGTAGCTCAGGTATGAGGAAAAATACAGCTGGACTAACCCACTCTGAAATGGCATCTCTGCAGAATCAAAGTAATCAGAGAATAAAGTGCCTGCAAATGTTAACAGGTAATAAGTGACTGTAGGTGTTGCATGTGACATGAGTAGATTAAAATTTTAAAAAATCACAAGTTTTATTTCCAAGGCAGTTATTTTAGGCTCTTAAAATATCAGTGTTAGTGATGACATAATCCTGCTATAACTAAGTTACTGAGTACTCATAAAGAGCTTTGAGATTCATTAGACTTCAATAGAAGACTATTTCTTATTAAAAAGGACATTAATATCTTGTGAAGAAGAGATTTAAAAATACCAAATGTTGCATGAATGAAGCAGTCCACTATTAGGATGAGTACTGATGCTCAAATAGCTATGAAATGCCTAAAATATTCATGAACAATTTGTGTGCAGCATGTAAAAATAATCTGTAATTCTGCTTCTGAAAATGTATATGTGGTCATATATTGACTTTTTTATCAGTACTCAAAAGGGGATTTTCAAGAGACTTTCAGCTGATAGCACAGATACAGAAGAATAAACATGTGCTGTATGTTAGGACTTCCTGGTCTTTTTTTGACATGCTCCAAGGAATACAACATTGAAAAAATAATGCTAGTTAAGCATTTAAAATCATATTGTCTTGTGAAGGGGAATTTTATTTTCTAGAGAGACAGCCTTTGCTTGATAGTTGAAATTAAAATAAGAAGACTGCCTTACATCAATGGACTCAAACTAGGGTAGATTACTTAGGACTGAAGATGCAAAACTGCTTGCCAATTTAAAAAGTCAGACTCCCACAGAGCAATTATTAATGGTTTTCCATTAAACTGGGAGAGGACCTTTCACAACATTATAAAATGCCTACTTGGACTATTTTATTCAACGTTTTTTATGGATTATGCCATCAGCATACTCCTTTCAGGTAGCTATAAAGGTCAATAAGGTCTTCCCCTCAGGACTCCTTTTTTTTTCCAAACTAAACAGTCCCAGCTCTCTCAGCCACTGCAAATTTTAACCCTAATGTGGAAAACATCTCCAGTGCCCATGACCACTTCACTTCCCCTACCTCCTGCAATAAAAGGAACCTTACTGAGATGGGTAGGTCTTATTTAAATTAAAAAGCAGATGGCACTGAGTAGGTTGAAAGAGTACTTTTTGATAAAATAGCTGGGGTACTTAAAGAATATCTAAAGAAATATAATACTTAAAAATACTTTAAAAAAAGGAAGTAATTTGCAATGACACACAATCTTTAGAAACCCATATCCTCAAGGAAAAGGCAGCACAGAAATCTGAAATCTCAGCCAACAGGGACAGTAATAATCACAGAATCCTATTTAAACTGAAGGCAGGGAAATGGAAAACCCAAGCACACATGCAAAATGACAGAGGCTAAAAATAATACATTGAAATATCTTGTTTTATTGTCCTACCTAATTGGTAGGACAATACTGACATAATTGGACATAAAATGTATGCTTTACCAGCTAGAAAGAATACAGAAATAAGATGGTCATGCCAATGGGGAGAAATATGCTGTATGCCATAGAAAGCTTAAAAATAAATCAGATTAACAGGTTAATAGTGTTAATGAGCATTAAATGATTCTGTGGACTGAAATTTCAGGTCTAAGTAGTGGTGAGTACAGTTGCCAGAACTCCCAGAGTGACCATTAAGACAGAAAATGCAGTAACCATGAAATGGTAACAGAAATTAAACAACAGGTGCCGGGGAAAGAAGCACAGTAATAATGACATATTTTAGTCATCTCCTTGCAGCAGACTGCACAAATCTCACACCAAGATGTGATAATTTTTACACAATGTACTTGTACCATGAAGCAGTCACGTCAGAGATTCACATGAAGAAAAGCTAGTTTAGCAGTGCAGGAAACTTGATTTTAAGATATTCTTTCTAAGGACACATATTTTAAACAATGACCATAACAGGATATAAAAACTAACATTGTTGACAAAGCAAAGGAAAATATAAAAGCATTTATGACAATAATTTCAATCTCAAATAAAAACATTTATGACAATGATTTCAATCTCAAAACAGGAGGGCTATATTAAGAAAAGATTTTTAAAAGGAATAGAAAGTGAGCGCCAAAGGGTAAAGCCTTTTTCAAATGCAGGGGCACTTCAAAGACATCATGTAGGAGGAAAAAAACTAATACCTGACAGCTAATAAAAGACAAATTTCAAGCAACTAGAAGAACGTGAGCACTGCCAGATAGTAAGTTAAGAGAAACTATTAGAAATAAGAAATTGTTCTTCAAAGAGCTGAAGTTGCAGATGTGGAAAATACAAAGACCAAACTCCAGCAGACAAAGTAAACACTACACTAAGGCAGCCTGCTCCCAGAAGTGAGGGAAATCTTGTAAGATGTAAAAACTAATGCTTGTCCATTGTCAAAACTGGCAGGGATAGAAAGTGTACCCAACAACGTGTAGGCTAACTGATGATCAAGAACTGCAAAGAGCATCTGTGAGGGTTGTATTAAAGACATGCTGATTATGGTGGAGCTTGGGTAGACTCCTGTGCCGGAAGCTTTCCTCATGGGCAACATGACGCCATATCTACCTCAACATGAAATGCCAGGAAACCAGAGAGTCAAATAAGCGTCAACAAACACCAGGATCAGAGGCACCCACCCAAGAGATCTAAAGTCAAATCACAGTGCAGATACTCTCACCTCATATCACCTCAATATGACAGAAAAGGAATGTATCAAATACAATGCAGTCTTTCAAAAGACGTTTCAGACGACATATTGAGAACTGCAGATCAACCTACCAGACATTTGTATGGTTAGAAGATTCAAGGAATAGAAGCTACAATAAATAAAATGAGTATGCACTTGGATGAGCATTATATATTGCAGGAGAACAGACACCACAATTTTCTCTACAGGTAAATCACAATGAGAAAACCTCCAGAATATTTCTGAGGTGACAATCCTGTGAATGAGCAAAGCTTAGTTGATCTTGGATACCTTTACAAAACCAAGTTAGACTGATTACAGGGTGCCTCAAAGACATTTTAAAAAACCCACAGGTCCTGTGGTGTTTTGATGGTCAGTTGATTAAAAGTTACTAAAACACTGTCAAGAATAAATGGTTGGTTTGCACAGCACAGGAAAGTTGTTGGTGGATTCATGCTCAGGCCCATGACATTCAACATATAGATAAATGATTGGGAAAAATGGAGCAAGTAGCTTTGAACAAGTTACTCACAGAACAAATTCACTGTGAGAGTAACATGTAACAGCTGTGCATGGCTTTGCTCTCCATTTTAGGAGCAATACACTGGAACTAGAAGAGATACAGAAGAGAGACTACAACAGCCATAGGCATGAAAAGGCTGCGACTAAGGAACAAGAAGATTGATCAGATCTATCCAGGTGGGAAAAAAAAGGAGACTGAGAAGAAGCTATGGCCAAGATCTATAAAATAAGAAATCACATGGAAATGGTTAGTAAGAAATGATTGCTCATTTCATTTTCCAGCATAAGAGACATAGAGGTATGAAGCCAAACTAGAAAGCTGTTAAGTTCCACAAGTTTGAAACAGAGATACTTCCTCACATAAGGAGCTGCTAAGCTGCAGAGCTGCCTGAAAGAGGTTACTGTACAAAGGAAAATTATACAGGTTCAAGAAGCAGCTGGAAGTCTGTCAAAAAGAAAAAACAGAAAACACCCAACAAGTTGCCTGAAAATTAATAAATATATAAGCATTGCCCTTGGTTGACAGACTGTGTATTGAAAAGAAGTATCCAGTTGTATCACTATTTTCTTGCTTCCTTCTTCTGCTCCTCACTAGACACCCATTGCTAGCCACTTGTCTAATGGAATAAAGGGCTGGAAGGACCCACAGTCAGTGACAGCATGGATGTTCTCAATGATTCTATCCAAGCATCACAAGAAAAATGTACTTTTAAGAATAAATATTTTACTGCACAAGAAGTAAATAAGAAAAACTAGTTGCCAAAAATACTTGGGTTTTGTTTGTGATTAATATACAGGTTTCTCAATGAATATGTATAAGCTTTCACAATTATATATATAATAAATATGTAATTTTTTTGTGAAAGACACTGAGACAGTTGAGCTGTTTTGGATACATGATCTCATTTATTAGCCTTGTCCTTCATTTACAGTCACGCTTATCTACTTGCCAGCTATTGCAGATTTGTTCAAGACCTCCTGCCTTAGTGCAATGGTGCTTAAACAGAGTAACAGAGACCATAAGTCTTAAGATTTGCAGCTTTTAAAAGATGGTTTACTCCTGTTCTTCTAATAGGTTATGACTCAGTCTTGAAAAAGATTTATGGCTTGGGTTTATGCCTACCAATTTTACTTGCATTTCTATACTTTGTATTTTCTGAGAAGATATTTATTGCATCCTTCCAAATGGCAAAAGAGAGTATTGGAAGTGTTAATAGATAACTTTCTGGCAACTTAAAGGAGTGGTGTTTTAACAGATCTCCTACTGAGCCAGAATATAATGCTCACTTACTGCATCTTCTAGCTTGAACTTCAGGTTCTCAGTGCTGGGTCTTGCTGTTTAAACTGCCTCTATATCACCCTTTTCCTAGTTCCTTTGTCACTGTATCCAGATCATTATCTGTTGAACATTTCTAGAAAGCTGAATGATAGCTGCACAGTTGTCAGTGTTCCAAGGTTTAAAAATACATTTTTAATACAGCTTTCAAGACAGTTGCTATACAGTGATGATATAACCAACAGAAGTAGTTTTGAGTAGACTTGCTAGCTTTATCTTTCTCCAAATGAAACTTTTCAAACAAAAAAACCTAAATGAAACACTATATGCGTACAGGCACTTTTCCCAGTATCTATTTTACACACACAAAAATGTTACATTTAATTTCAACCCACAAAATGTTACATTTAATTTCACAGAACAAAATTTAATCTGTCTATTCAGATCTTCAACAAAGGCTCCTACTTGTATTGTCTATCAAATTCTAATATCAAAATTATAGTCAAGTAAGTTAAAATTATGCTATGAAATGAGATATCAATTTCTTAATATTGTCATTTTGGTTATATTCCACATTCTAACAACTCAGTGAAAAGTACCTAATAGCTAAAACTATGAAAGAGAAAAGCTCTGTAATTAATATATCTCAATTTTCAACATTTACAAGAAAGCTTCTAATAAAACTCAAGCATAATGAAAATTGAGTGTGGGATAGTCTCTGATGTTAGGCATTTTCTTCCACTGTAATACCTAGCTACCACAGATGTTAGCAATGAAGTCCCAGTCTCATGCATCACAGAATGCAGTAAATGAATTCAGGCATGCATAAAGCCCTAATGAAATTAAGGATAGTTGTTTAGGAAGGTGATTTTTGAGGCAAAACAGTTTGAAAGAAGTAGTATTTTGAATATAAATATGAATAAAGAAAGATGCAAATCTGTTGTGCAAAAAGTTGAGTGTTGTGATATTTTAAGTTAACACAGGAAGTATCAGATTGCCTAATAAACTGAATTTCAAGTATATAAAGGATACTTCATCTGAACAAGCACTTGCAATCCAACTTAAAACAGAAATGAAAGCTTACCAAGACACATAGGAAAAAAATTAACCATTGTTATATGTAAACACATGGGAGCTTTGCTCTTTCAAGTGTTTGCAGAAGAATGTTTAGAATCCATAGCCTTTCCATATTTTTTCCTATCTAAAACAAAAAAAAGTTTTTCTTACAATTCATAAAAAGTCTGTTTGAACCTCAAGCTTCTCCAAGACTCAAACGTTTTATCTTTCAAGTGCCACTATTTACAAGGGGCAATGTTATTCAATATAAGAAAGCAGTTATTACTCTGAACACCAAGACAGTTCTTTGGGTCTGTCTTTGCCAAGACTGTTTTAGTAATGCATTCCCATTCTCTGCAAATCTGGTTCATTCCGTTGGTATCAAGAGGCAACCACTGAAGAACCTGACAACTCAATAACGCTTCATTATGGTTTAGAGGGAGTCAGAATCACATGAGAGAATCTATTTGCATAACAGATCTACAGTTAGTCATGTGAGAAGTGTGAAATTTTGATTTGTGTTTTCTACACTTGATGCAACTAATGGAAAGATTCATTAAGAGGGGCTTGCTAGGAAATAATAGACTGGATTACAGTTCAAAACAGAATTGCAAAATTAATTTTCCTAAATAAATGATCCATATGATCTCTATTCATACGGATTCTTATTCAAAAGCTTTTTCCCATTTAATTAATTCTGATAAAAAGCAGTTTACAGAAGTTACAGTCCTATTAATTGTTCTGTCAAGACCATCACGATTTGTCCAACCTGGGTATGATAAAGATGGAGGTGAATTCCACTGTTAAGGACTTACCATAGGTTGCAAATGTTCTTCTTTGTTGTTCAAACATGAAATCATTGATGTGAGCTGGCTCTGCATATCCAGAAAGCATGTTTCTAGGTGCAGCCATTTGCTGAGTCCTAAATGGATTTTCTGGTCCAAACTTCATCAAAAATGTTAAAACAAGGTGGAGCAGAATTAGTAATTTGTTATTTTTGTGTCACTTACTTTTTCAGAAAAAAAAACCCCACAGAAAAAAAGAGACCCGTGTTTCAAAAATTATAACGCAAAATCACTTCAACTTTAAATTTCTTTGCGACTACTGAATAAACTTCATCTGTTATTTTACATGGTAATCACACAGCTGTTCTGAACAGTTGATTTCAGGATTGAACTTTCTAGCACAGAGCTTTATGCACAGAGCTCAGGTTGATATGGCCTACTTGACAGAACCAACACATACCATCATTCAGTATGGGACCAGTACAAGCATCCAGAAGATAAAACCCAAGGCTGTCCTACAGTCGGTCTCCCTAACTAAAACATTTACACACAGCAGCACTGAAGCAAGTTAAAAACAGTACTTTTGTTCACACATCATGACTTTGATATGTTGCAAGCTCGCTTATGAAAAGGCCATTTTATGTGGTTCTTCAAGAGGCTTTCTAAACATCCAGCATAACTAATGTAGAAAATTGATACTGATGCCATATTTCTCTACCTAGAAAGCAAAATCCCTGGTTGAAGAGAAGACAAACTGCACAAAGAAGTAAATACAGAAAAAAGTTAAATGCTTGAACAGCTATTTTTATCTTTCAGATAGCCTGTCAGTTATAACAAAATGAAAAGTGGTTCACATGGTACCAGGCAGTCTAAATTCAGTCTTAAAATGTTTTTCACTATACAAATTTAGCATAGCTCAAGTTACTAAAATTCTTATACTGATGTGAATAATTAAACTGAAAGTATTTTGATTTTAATGTTAAATTGCCCTCTTAAAAGTCTTATATCTGTAAATCATACAAATATTAATTAATGAGCACAACGAATAAATAGCAAAAACATGAAAACAGTAAAGGACCACTTCAGTGCAGTTCCTGTTTAACTCAGCATTTTTATAATGCTATTTTCCCAGCTTAATTTTTAATTTTCATAGCCATAATTCTGATAAACATTTTATCTTCTTAGAAAAGTTTTATGCAGAATATTAAAATTCAAGCACTAAAAATACCAACACACTTGTTGTGTAGATTGTATTTTTTAGTTTGCCTAAACTATATTCCAAAATGCAGCAAGCATCCGAAGAAGTTGTCTTATACGAAAGTCACACAAAATTTATATAACCTCTTTCCTTTAAAACAAAGGTGTTTCTGCTCTAAAAAAACCCACATTGTTTCTTACCTCAGGTGCAAACATAGTTTCATAAGTGGGATTGTATTGAACTTCCTTGATAGCAGGATCAAGGTGGACTCCTGTTTCCACATCTTCCTGAAATCAAACAGACATATTAATAACCCATTTTTACACACAGATATTTAAATATATGACATTACCTTCTTTCAGTCCAAATTAGGGCTGTAGTTCAAATTGACACTTCAAGCATAATGAAAGAGAAGAGCACCTTGGCCAAAGTTTCTATTCTACAAAAATATTGATTACAAAGCCAATGTCAGGTGGCCACTGAGAAACTTGTCTAAAACAAAAAACTTGAAAATTTTTGCATGTGAAATAGTATTTCTTTTTATTTAAAGATTTCATGCACACATTTTAAAACCAGCAGCAAGATTGAAGGAAATTTTTTCTCAGCTGAAAGCCAGATTTGTAAAGAAGAACCAATTAAAATGGTCATGAATTTAATATTAAGGTATGAAAACTAGAACTCTACAAAAGGTAGAAGGCAGAAATCACAAGTAATTATTCTGAAAGACAGCTGCAAAGAAAAAAATTACATACCAACATTACATATAAACATTCATTATAACAATAACTTTCACAGAATCCAATAGTCCCTTATTTCCAAAAGGTACACTTTTAAACTGAAAGGTGTAAATGTAATTCAGCTTCAGTACTTAAACACATTTGCAAGTCTAAGGTGACAAAAATTTAACTTGATAGAAGAAGGGACAAGAAAGAGGGATTAATCAAGAGAATAACTTCAAGCAACTCACAGGGAAAATTTCAGAAGGGCACATGAAGCTGAAATAGAAGACAGAGAAGAAAGAAAATGGCTGACAAGGTAGCAGTGCCCAAAAAGACACGGTTTCAGAGCTTTACGAAGGCTCTTTCACATCAGAACCCCTTCCCTCATCAAAACCTCAGTTAATGAAGGAGAATGTTATTTTGCAGAATTATTACTGCCATTGCTTCCTGTATCTTTATTCTAGAAAAACAGCAATTGAAAAGGACTCAATGTGCTAGTATACTGACAAAATCCCTAGTAATCATACTGAAAAAGCTATCTTACCATCACTGCTTAGTCAGTGCTTACCTACAACAGGATCCCAAAGCATTTGTGACTTACAAAAGAAAGTGGCACAACAGACAACCAGATTTTAGCAGTTGCTTCATTAACAGAAATTATCTCAAATAAACTCTATCTTGCTTTGTATCATAGTATCTCAAAAGAACAAAATGGCCCATTCTTAACTTGTTTAATATTGTTAGCTATTCTCTGACATAAGAGAATAGCTAACAATACTAGAAGAAGCTTTTTCTCTCCCCAGTTCAACAGCAGGTCAATTACAAATTTGCTCACGCATACAAGATTTAGAAGATTTTAAAACCTGATTTTCTTGAACACAGAAAACAAAAACAGTACCTAAAGATCTTTGGCTTGTTACCTGATTACATTTGATTGAAACTGTTCAACAAAGGAAAATAAAAGCATGTTAAAAAAACTCAAAAGAAAACAAAAACATGACATCAGTAATCGCACAAAGGTTTTTCTAAGGCCACTGTCTTAGTAGAATTTTTAGTTCCAACCAGAAGGTTTTACTCTCACCACATTATCAATTATTTTGACAGGCAGGCCCAGCCATTGCAATGATCTTGCCTGAACCCTCAGCACTACCAGTTCTAGGTCTGACCTCATTTTTCTCATCACACCACCCTTCCAATTCACTGGGCTTAGATGTCAACAACTACTGGTACATTCACAGCCCAGACTTTCATACACCATAAACTTGCCTGCAAACAGCACAGCAGGCCTGATCCTGTCACTTGGCAAAAACCCCACACATCCCCAGTTAGGAGCATACCAAAACCACTTCCTAACCCATGTTACCTACAAACTTACACTTGCTTTCACTGCTCCATGTCATGAGGACATTTTCCACAGACAGCTTTTTGAAGTCACATCATACAACTCACTTTTCTAGCTACACCTCACATCTTGTCCACAAAAGGCAAAATTTGAGAAAATAAAAATTAATATAATTGATAATAAGGCAAAATTTATCTGACCAGTGGTTAGTGACATTTAAACAGTGATCAGCTTACTTTAAATTAGGACAGTTTTTTTCCTGCTCTTTAATCTGAAAATGCAAAAAAACCCCCAGATTTGCAAAAATGCCAAGAATCTTTCAGTTCTGCTATTTTTCCTCCTCTTTTTTTCCTGTGAAGTTCTATTATATGTTGCCTGGTAATTGAGAAAAGAAACAGATTGTGCCATAGAAGCTGATCCACTGCTGGCGGATTACAGCAATTCTGGTTCTACTTCGCTGCTGGTGGAACAGTGCTGAGTCACTTGAAAGCCACACAATATGTTCACTCCTAGACCACCACAGGCACATTCTTTCTGTGTGAAAACCACCGAGCCTTGAAATTGAAGCACATGTTATATTTATAAGAGCTACGCTCCTCAAGACCTCCAGTCTTATTCATGTTCTCATGTATTAGGGCATCCAGTGACAATCTCATAACATGCTGCTGAAGCACATAATTGTTATCTTTCCATTATGTCATTTTGCTTTAAACTGTGTAATAATTTGAATGTGGTCCAACTACCTACTCTACTTTCTCAGTATTTTTAAAAATTGAAATCTTGATAAGAACATAAAGTATTTACACAACATGTTGCCAAATGTTAGTCCATGGCAAGTGTTCAAATTGCAGCAGACAAATTATCCTTTGGTCAACATCTGGTAAGTGCCATTTTTTACAGCATTATAAGACTCTAGTAGGTAGCAGAAACATTAAAAATATTAACCTAGGCCATCATTCATTTCACCAATTGCTGAGCTATCTGCATTGGTGTATTTTGGTTGTGGCTTTATTTTTTTATTTTTCCAGATTAGAGGAAAGAACTCATCAACAACCTCTGCACAGGGTGAAGATCTCTAGGTACAAGTGCATGCATTGCCAGAAGACCATTTCAGTAGAACTCATCTTTCTAGGATCCAGAAAGCAAGAAAAGGTAATACAGGTCTCACAACACTGTCCCTTTATGCTGGCAACAGCATTAACTGCATGCATTCCAGATGCATTTGCCATAGCTCCAGCTGACAGGGAAGGGATCACAGGAGCAGCAGTCTGGCAGAGCTGTGACTGAGATAAGGAATCTAAGAGATCACCTCTCTGCTGTGCTGCAGCTTTTCCTTTGGTCACAGGAATGATTTATCTAAAAGTCTATGGCAAGCAATCCACCATGTGCGCCAAGTGTGACACAAGTGGCTTTGTGGGATGGGAAATGATCAGTAGTTAAGCTGAAAGAGGAGGGCACCCTAGATCACTTCCACTCTCAAAGGCACAGGAATCATAAAAGGGGGGTCAAAAACCTCTCAAACAGATACAGTATTCCTTTGGAGAAAGTGAAAAGTTCAGCTGCATGACGGGCAGAGAAGCAGCTGGTGTTTGCTGCAACTCAGAAATTGTATTAATATGGGCTTTATGACATGCTATAATATCATTAAAGGGCTGTACACCTCATATAACTTGGAACCAAAGAATTAAGATTTTAGGAAGTTATGTTTTACTCAATATGGCTATCTTGAAAAACATAATAGGAAGGAGCTGCAAACTTAGGTCTATGTATCACCTCTTTGCTTTTCTCAGCACTTCAACAAGAACCCAGCTGAAACACAGTGGCTACACTGGATACCACACATCAGGTAAGACACATGCTACTGAAAAGTGTTCAAAAGAAAAAAAAAAAACAACCCACCATTGAAGGCCTAAAAAAATATGACCTGAATAGAAAAATTGAGCAATCTAACTCAGCACAGAGGAGATTCAGATTATACAACTTTGCATAAATAAGGACATTCAAAACCTGAAAAGGTTCACTCCATAGATCCACTGAAGTTTTGTAGACAGGTTGAATGAATGTCTGTCCACAGAGATGCAAGAATCACTGCTGATACAAGGCAAAAATAAGCAATTATGTAATTTCACCGAACTACTTACTGTGTTGGTATGTTGTTTGGGTTTTTTTTTTAATAGATGTGATGTTTACTAACCTGCAACTTCAGGTTGCTTTAGAGTTCAGGAATGATTTGATGAGGTAAAAAAACTCTTTTGATAGTTAAATGCTGTCCTTTTGCACCTTTCGTTTAACAAAACACAATCACACTATTATAGAGGAATGCCGCACAGGGCTGTACTCTTGAGTATTAACATTGCCTAAGGAATCTATCTTGAGACAGAAGCTTTTGATGCTAAGTGTAGACAAAGGGGCGCTTCATCATAACTTTCTGGAGATCACCAAATGTCTGGTTCCTTTCAAGGCACATTCCTACAGTCCTTCAGTCATAAAGATTGGCCACTTTAAAGCATAAGAAAGAGGGCAGGAAATAGGAAATTTTAGACTACAAATACAATAGATCAGATTAACTTTCCTCCTTAACAGGTTCCTTAAACATGCCACAGTCCTCTTTTTCTTCAAAAAAACTCCTTACTCAAATGCCATAAAACAATCGTGTTACTTTCTATAAAAACGATTTAATTTATAGAATAAAAAATAGTTCAGTAATAAAAAATTATGTCAAAAAAAAGATTGCTAGAAGTTTCTTTATGTGCACACAAAACAAAAATATTTCTTAAATTAAACAGCAGCAAAATCCCTGTAACACGCAACAAAGCGAAGCCTTAAATAAAAATATCAAGGTGCACTGTATACTGCAACACTGGATGCCCTGTTCCTTAGAAAGAATATAATATGGCTTATATTTTCCAGCTTCATCTCATGCAAGCAGAGAGTTTTGATGTCTATATGTTGGGGGGTTTTCTTTTCTTTTCTGGACATTTCAGATAATAAACCTACAACATTCGATTTCCCCAGGTAAAGTCATTACTAGTTAGTCAAATAGCTAAAAAAGGGCAGGCTGCTTTGCATAACATTTAATTAGTTTTAATTATCGATCACATTAAAATGTAGTAAATTAAGACCACATCCCATGAGCCACTGAGACTTAAGCAGTTTGTCACTTATCTATTTTTTGCCTAAACCACTTGGGCTGTCAAATGCACATTATCTCATTCTAAAGACTTACAAATTTATTACCAAGAGATAGATAGCACTTGCAGTGAAGCTCCAACATTAACACATGGCTGTTATCAGCTTTTATTCTTTCTATCCATTCACCCATTCATGTATTCCTAATAGTGACTGCCTCACTAACTCCAACAGAATAAAAATAAACCAGCAATAAAAGCATATGCTAAATGGTTTTGTTGAACTAGGCTAGATTCCCAGGATCTTGCAGCATGACGAGTTCTAAACATCTACTCCCTACAAGATATTTTGTGTCAAAGAAAGTTTGAAAACTCACCATGTCAAAGAAAACAAACATTCCTAACAAGTAACACTTTCCAAGTCTACTAAGGTTCAATCATGGCTACAGAATTGTCATAAGCCACTTTGTATCTTTCTCTCTCCATAGCTGACAGGATTAGGTTTAAAAACACATTAAGAAGAGTGACTGAAGTCTATTTCCTCCCCTTATGCAAAACTTCTCTGGAAACCTGCACAGTGACAAAGGTAAACTAGATTCAAAGGGAACTGAGACTTCTGATCCCTTCTCACATTAAAGACAACACAGATCCTCCAGCTCCTGTACTGGGCTGGGCCAGCCTAGTTATTCTAACCCAGTTAAATGTCCTCTCCTCAAGACTACTGAAGGGCATACTGTCAGGAAGTATCATAAAATCTGCTCTGATCTGAGCCTTACCCTGGATAGAGATCAAAAAATAATTGTTCTCTCAAAAGTAAAGCTTATAGCCCCAATGGTTCCTGTGAAGTGATTTCTTCACAGAAAGCGCAATTGCCTTAATTTCCTTCTACACTTCTAATTCAAAAGTGAAGAAAGAATGTCAGCAGTCTTAGGGTGATTTTTTCATAGAAGTAGAAACTGTAGGAAAACTAATTATAAGTGGGTTTGACAACTGCCTGGTTTGGCAACTGGGCTCCCTTCCCCTTCTTGAACAGCCTCTATTTATAACACTGTCATGCTTACCTACTGCTTGATGATGTATTTGGAGAAAGAAAGTATCCTGATCAACCTGTCCACTGTTCCCACAAAAGAAAACATCTGCCTTATGGAAACTTGGCATCTAGGGGAGAGTAAGAGCAGAGTATATGATGATGCTTCTGCACTTAAGCACTTAAGTCCCACCAACAGGTCTTGGTGGGACTTAAGGAAATCTGTGTATTTATTGACACCTCATCCTTCAATGGATCTCTTCCAAGTACTTGTCCAGACTCTCCTTTTTAACAAAATTCTTCAACACACTGTACTTCTTGTCATGACAATATACGTTGCATAGAGAACTGTGTCCCTGTACTTGCTTTGGACCTAACTCCTACTAGACAGCTTATGGCTGCTGTAATGGAAGAGACAGTGAGTATTTAACTCCCTTTCTGTGCCATTTAATGATTTTGTAGGTGTCTATCATATTTTACACCTCACCTGTCTGTTTTGGCCTTCTCATTACCTCATACAGAAGCAGAACCCTTCTTCAGCCCAGCTGTCCCTCTCTGAATATCCTGCAGTTACAACAGATCTTTTTTGGCATTAAGGGACCACAAGCACAAACTTCCATCCTCTGTTGTCTTAGCTCAAGTGATTTTAGTGGTGCTAAAACCAGTAACAGAAACATGCAACTTTCATCCTGTGGGCTTTCCAGTTTAGAATGAGAGTAGAAGTATTACTGGATTGGAGTTGCCAATAATTATAGCCATTATGTGTTATGAGCAACTTAACATCAAGATCAGCAATAGACCTCTTTCAAGAAGCAGACTGTAAGAAGAGGGTTTAACAAAAGCCACCCCCTCAAACTTTTAAAACACAGTTACCAACCATTAGTACAGCTTTCAATTACAGAATAATTATTTTCATAGAAATGTGACTTTATGTAACTATGACGTACTTTGAAACAAGGACTCAGCAGATTTCAACCGTAAAATTAAATACATGTAGGAGTAACATCTTAGGGATTTATTTGATATGCACACTTCAGTAGCCCAAATGCTGTCAGCTGAATGTGCTAACAACCTGCTATTCAAGAGAGTGAGGACCTGTGAGGTTCCTGTTTAAAGCATACATAAGTCTTTGGACAGCTAACAAGCCAAAATTGTGGACCTGAAACAGCTAAAACAGTTCCAATGGAGAACACCAACCATTTCAGGTTCACACTCTCAACTGCCAAAAATGCAAGCTGTGGTTGTCAGTAGTTGCCAGTCCTGAGGAGCTACATAAACCTTTGTGCTGGCAAGGCAAAGGGAAAACCCGCCGCTACAGGCTTAAGGGTGGTGGAAAGCACATCCAGTGCTACTTGCCACTTATCACTAACACTCAAGAAATATGATTTATTAAAAAAATATGGCTATCGATCTAGTACTGATATCCAACTGTGACGGACAAAAACTCTCTAACAATTTAAAGTTAGAAAGTGTATGTTTATTCAACGCCGGGCAGCGTGCGGGATAGCTCCCAAATACACACCGCACCTTCCAGGTGATTACAGAGTCTTTTTATCCATACAAGTATTGAATACACAAAATACAAATACATATTCATAATTTTGGTACATCCCATTCCCCGCTTTGTATGCTAATCACTCCAAAAGTTATTAAGCATGCATAGTTTGTCCCTTGAAATGGGTCGGTGGTCCCTTTCATGGGGAGGGGTCCCAAAATGAGGAAGTAAATGAAGTTTTCCTTGTTCGGCCCTTTCTACCTTTTCAATGCAAATATGACAAATGAACTCTTGGTAGAACTCCCATTCCTTGTCTTCAATTGGTTTCAGAACAGAGGAGGCCCACAACTGTCTTTTGTTCCTAAAAGCCATTTGTCAGTTTCTATATTCTTCATTATAAACCCAGCTAACTAAACATTGTGCTGACAAGCAATCAATTATTAGTTAACTACTAACTCCTAACTTCATCAAGGCCTACTCATTTATTATTTTAATTAACTCTAATAAGGCTTATTTCTAACTAAAATCTTAACTCCTCTAAAATCTCTAAATTCCTTATAGTTTATGTTTCAAATATTATAGATGTTATAGATTCAGCATTTCTTTTCAAATGTGCACAAGACAGCCTGCTGGATGCTGTGACTTGAGAAGCCAGATTTCCAAGCCCCTAAGAGATAAACAAATGTAGCCACTATACACAACACAACGTCTACACAAAAATATGATAAATTGTGACAGGAATTAACTAATGACAACAAAACTGAAAGAGTTCATCCACCTCTTGATCACGAGGCAAGAAACTTTTCTGAGCACGTGACAGCAGGACAGTAACAACGACAGTTATCACGGCAAGATGCCTGCTTTTGATTGGAAATTTGTTGCCTGTACAAAAAATTCCCAAGCTAAACCAGCACCTTCCCCACTCCCTTTCTGGTATCACAAAAGTGAGCCAATGTGATGAATGAACTTGGAAAATAAAGGTTCCCCCAGCAATAATGAAACACAAACACCAATCAGCTTTCGGGCTGCCCTTTCGAAGACGACTCAGCTGCAGCCACCCTACGAAGTACCGACTTCACCCCATCACCCGGAAAAGCCACACAGGAAAACACCTTACACAGGGAACAGCAAACAAGTATCTAAAGAATCGGAATCGAGGTACGCTCTGAGGTGGAGTCAGCACGCTTTGATAAACTTGACCCCCGCGGCTGGAATCCACGGGAGCTCCCCGACCCACGCCCTCCCCGCCACAGCTCCGACCCCCACACCTCCAGGCAGAGCAGGGCAGGGCCAGGTGACGGCAACGCACCCCTCCCGGCGCCGCGCCCTTTCCGGCCCGCTCTCCCAGCCTGGGGCTGCCCCCAGCACTGTCCCAGGCCGGCGGGGCGGACACAACGCGGGCAGGCGGGCGGCCCGGGCCCGGGGGCTGCCTACCTTCACGGCTACTTCCGGGGCTGCATCGACGGGCAGGGCAGGGGGCGCGGCGGGCGGCGCCCGGAGGTGCAGCACGGCATCGCGGCTGGCGAGCACGGCGGCGGAGCGCTGGGAGCCGCCCTCGGTCTCGGGCTCCGAGTCAGGCTCCGAGTCGGAGCCACCGTAGGAGGCGAGCGCGGCGATCGCCGCCGACATCTTGGCGCGGGGGATGATGGGACGGGCAGGTCCTGGCAGCTCCTCAAGGCTCGAGACGTCCCTTCCCCCGCAGAAGGAGTGGGGTGGAGCTGCGTCTTAAAGTTGTGGCTTATCAAAACAGAAAACACACTCTAAAGGATAAATTTTGTTACGGAATATACAGGCATTTGATGGGAGAACATCCCACTTGGCTGTGGATGTGCTTAACCTTTCAGGACTCCGTAGTAGGACTACAAGCTCCAGCATGCAACGCGGCGCAGCGCTCGTAAGTTTCCCCCGGCGCTTGCCTTCGCTTTGCGCGGCGGCAGGGGGAAATATTCAACAGCCCGGGGAGAACTCCAGCCACCCGCTTCTTCCCCCACACAAAGCGTCTTCGCTGCCTTTTCAACAGAAGGCAGCGGAGCGCAGAGCTCGGCCCTGCAAAATCCCGGGTTGTCATCCGCGGGCTCCCGCCGCTACGGCCCCGTGCCGTGCACGGGGAGCTCCGCCCCCTCACGCTGATTGGCCGCTGGCACAGCCGGCTTCTGTTACGTCACAGCGGCGGGACCCCGCCCCGCCCGCGCCGGGGAGAGGGAGCCCGGCGGGCCGGACTGTACCACCTGCCCGCCCGCGGGGTGGGGGGCGGCGGCGCATGGACCAGCCCGAGCATCGGGCGGTGGGGGGGGGCGGCCGGGTTCGGCCGCCGGGTAAACAGCGCTTCCCCCCCGCTCCCTCCCGCCCGGCCCGGCGCGCCGGGAGAGGCCCCGCCCCCCGCGCGCGCACACACGCGCACACACACAGAGACACGCGCGCGCTGCCCGGTGTCTATTGTGAAGCCGCCGGGGACGCTCCGCGCCCGCCGCCGCCCCCCGAAACACGGAGCCGCCGGCTGGGAATGGCCGGCGCCGCCTGAACTTCCAGCGCCCCGGCGGCCGCGGAGGGACGGGCTGAGGCTGAGCGGCGTGAAGGTGCGCAGCGAGGGCAGGCGAGTAAGTGCCCCCCGCCCCCCTGCCTTCCTTCCCTCGCGGTCTTTGGGGCGGGCGGCAGCGACCGGCCCCCGCTCCCCATCGCCCGCGGGGCTGCGGGACGCGCCTACCCCACAAAGGGACCGGCGCTCGCCAGGTGTTGGTCCCCTCCCCTTTGTCCGCGCCCGCGCGGGGGGCGGCGGCGGGAGGGTGTGATGGAGGGAAGCGGGGAGCACGCCGCGGAGCCGCTTTCCTCCGTCTCCCCGCCGCCCCCGCGGGCAGGGGCATGGTGGGGGCGTGTTGCGAGGCGGAGGAGCGGAGGGGGCCGCACTTGTGCCGGGGCACGGCGCTTCCCTCTCCTTCTCCCACTGTCGGCCGCCCCGTGTGCCCGCGGCGGGATCGGCCGGCGGGGAAGGGGCGGCGGAGCGGGGCCGGGGTCAGCGCGCGGGCGGGCGGGGGGCGGCGGGGTGACGTCACCGCCGCCAGGTGCGGGGAGAGGCGCCCCCTCCCCTCCCGTGCCGTGCCGCCGTCCCCGCCGCGGGGTCCGGGGCTGGCGGGGGCAGAGGTGCGGACGGGCGGCGGGACCGCCGGTCCGAGCGCAGGGGGATTCGGTCCGGTTCCAGAGCAGAGCTGCCCGCTGGAACACTGCTACCATTGTTAGGAGGGCTTGGAGATCGCGGGGGATGGCCGGGAGCGAGGAGAAACGCGTAGGTTCCAACTTCTCCCAGCCCGCTCCCGAACGCCTTCCTTTGCGCCCGCGGGCAGGAGAAACGGGAAGGACGGAGCGCCGGCCAAGGGCCGGCTGTAACGCCAGGTGTGTGCATTGCACGCGCTTGCACCTGGAGCGGTACAGTGCCGTGACTTCCCTTCGAGCTGCATGTGCTTTCAGAATTAAAGTGAGCACACAGTGACATCTAATTGTGACACAGGGCATTTAATCTGATTAAATGCTCTACTTTGAATTTTCTACCTTTCTCAGCAGTCACGGTTTGGCATACTTGTTTTCTTAGCTTGAGAAGGTATCACTTGGTTTTATTTGGTTTTTTTAAAAAGGCTGGAATAAATGTAGAGGACATATAGAAAGTGTTGATAGTGTGGAGTGGAGCAAGTTGCTGCATTAAGATCTGTTCTGTTAGACACAGGTATGCTATGTTTTTTTATGCTAGGACAGGATTTTAGGTAAAAGTCCCACACATTTCAACACCAAGACCTTTTGTTTGCATCTCCAACAACTGAAATATGCTGCATTGAACTAGCATTTCATATGGTAATGAGCTGACTTTTTAATGGTAAATCTATGGATGATGAATCCGTAAGTAAGTAAAGCTATATGAAGCATCACATGAATCACTGCTTATTAATATCAAAAGGGGCTCTTCCCCTGCAGTCAGTTGGTTTATTGGCAGCAATTGTTAACTGATTCCATATGACTGCATTCCTTTTTCTCTTGGCATGCAGATCGTAGGTATTGTCTGAAGTTTAAAGGTGTGCTTCCTGAAAAGTGAAAAATTTCAAGGCCTATTTGTGCAACCAGTGTGTGATATTTTATCTGGAGAATTGTGTTGGAAATTATTAAAGTAGTTTTGCCTTGTTAACCTTGAATTTTGCCTTACCTTGAGTCCCAAAGCTTTGGTGGCTGACATAAGTATGTTCAACTATGTTGTATTCAAGCATCCAAGTTTGCTTGCCAGTGAAATGTAATCGTCTGGGATTCTGGGTGCCTTTGTTGTAGAACCTACGAAAATCACTTACTGGTTTAAATTAGCTGCCTTTCTGGTACCAGCAGTAGTAGATAAGCAAATACATGTGAAGGCATTCAGGGCAATACGGTCTGAAGTTTCTCGTTGCTTAAATAGTAGCAAACATTAATTTTCAGCAAGCAAGTCAATGTCACTTCTGGGTATGAAAAACTGACCTGACTATGCTTTGAAAGTGTACATAGCTAATATACACCATAGTCTAAAATCTGGTTTTGTCAGAAAAGCTGAGGAGTTGCTCCTGGTCATTTGTGTTGAGCTAATATACTGGCTTATCTTGACTATCAATGGCATATTTGTAATTTCAAGAAGGGGTTGATTGGTATAAAACAAACTGAAAGGATGATACAGCTTTTCTAAAAAGCTCTGCTCATTGATTACTGTATTCTGTATGTTCCCTTTTAACTGAGTTCCATAAAATGTGTTATGTTATGCGTTGGATGCTGCTGGTTCCGAGGCAGACTGAAGTAGTGGGTGGGAGGTGGTTTGGGTTGCTTGGCTTTGCTTTCCATCCAGCTTTTTCACTGATGCTTTTCCTTGCAGTCACTTACCTTCCTTTGGAAAATTAAAGCAAGAGAAGCAAAAACTGTCTCCCTTTGTACAGCAAGGGAGACAGTTAACATATCAAGAGGGCCTTTTAACACTTGTTTGTTGTTACTCCTTGTGGTAAATACTGTACCAAGTATTACCATGTCTTTTCCCCCGGTGAAAGGAAAGAGGACAGAGGACGAAGTATTTTAAGAGTGGTTCCTTGAGCAGTAGAAGCCTGGCTTTTACCTTTTTTTTTTTGTTTGTTTTGTTTTTGTGTGGATTTGTTCAGGGTTTTTTTAAACCCTGAGAGTGGTTGTAAGCTCTAATGGAATTTTTCTTTAGTACAGTCTCATCCTTTTGTGGAGTGTCTAATGTCTGACAGGGTGTTAGTGCATTCTGAATCCCTTCCCTTGGTCGGGACAATCACAGCATCTTGATTTCATGAACTTAGTATTTTATAGGTATCTTTGAGAATTCTACACCTCTGTCAAATTTGGTTAGTTTCAGCCAGTTTCCAAGTGGAGGAACACCCATCAACCACACCCCCCCCCCCCCCCCCGCAACACTTCCCTGTTTGAGACCGGTTTGCCTCACAATTTGGGGTACATTATATTAAATTTTAACTCAATGTTTCACAAATTTTCCTTCAGTCGTTTTCTTCCCTATAGTTGATCGCAAAATCCGTTTCCCTCTGCTTTTAATGTATTCTATCCTACTTTTTTTTCCTTTGCTTTCTTTCATAGTTCTTTTTTTTTGTTGCTTTCCATGATGGGCATGCTTTATATCACACTCTTGTGCTTTCAGCTGGTTTTTCTTCTGCACAAAAAATGATGCATATAATCCTGCTTATTCCCATTTTTTCCTCTCTGTTTTTTAGTACTCCTAAATTGCTATCAGCCCACTTGCATATTCTTTCGTTTCTCATCCACCAAGATCTGTAACGCTGCAGTTTGGAGGAAAGGAAGGGAAAAAAATCATGATACTTATCAGATAGAGGATTGAATGAAAATATGAAGTTCTATTGTCTGTGGGATACAGGATTTGAAAGAAAATGAAGTTTTTTTTGCCTTGGTTCATATGCTTTTGGCTGCTGAGAAAAGGTATAATGATGTAAGTCTTATCAGGTTACTCCTACTGCATTTGGATTGGGCCCTTTTATAAGCACCTGCTTGTGTGTCTGATGCATCAAGGTGTACTGTAATTTAGCTGCTTGGAGACTGAAGCACATTTTAGAACTTGCGCTCTCCTATTTCTACTACCTTGGAGCCTCTGACTGCTGCAAGGGTGATAATACCCCTTTTCTAGTTTTTGTTATTTTGGACTATGTCCTGGATTCTGAAAGATACCAAGGCGCCAGATTGCAAAAAGAGTTCTCTGTTCCAGTACATCTGTGAATCAGTCTCTTTAGGTTTTTTGGAAGGGATCTTGAGGCTGTCTGACACAGATTACATGCTATATATTTCATGTTTACAAGGTGTGGTTTCAAAGAAAGAGTGATATAGGATAAGAATGGAACAACTTAGACTGTTGTACTTAATTCAGATGACTTTGCAAACTAAATAATATTTGTTGCAGAGCCACCTCTTCCCTAGAGGATGGGAGCTGTGCAGCTTCTTCGAACTCCTCAGCTACATATTC
Source organism: Taeniopygia guttata (assembly GCF_048771995.1). Classification (NCBI taxonomy): domain Eukaryota; kingdom Metazoa; phylum Chordata; class Aves; order Passeriformes; family Estrildidae; genus Taeniopygia; species Taeniopygia guttata. The sequence continues at coordinate 46,877,701 of NC_133027.1, read as the reverse complement.
AATACTGTGAACTGCATCTTACAGCACAAGCTGAATGAGTACTGTGTTGGAGAGGCAGCAAAACTAATTATAGACTTCTGGAAATATAAACAATTAGCATAATTACGATTTTATATTGGTTTTCTTAATTCTCTGAAAAATGTTGTTTAAAATCAGTTAAAGGACAGAAAATATCATCAAAAGTGTATACATTTCTGAAAATATGTGCCTGTATTTTTTAAGAGGCTATGTTGAAAGCTTGCTTATATTAGTCTGTTGGTGTAAGAAATTACATTATACATTCAAAGAACTACAGAATAACAAATAAATGTAGCTACATTTTAGCAAAGCTCTTAACAAAGAGCAGCAATAATGGATACTTTTCAATGAGCTTATACCTTTTTGTTGGTTGACTTTTCAGTTAGATACTAAGGTTGTGACATGAATTTAGTCTTCTGACAGCTGATTCCATGCAGAAGTAAAATATTATAAATGCCCTAGCAGTATGACATTTAAAACTTATTAGAAAACAGGAGTCTATTCTAAAGCCAGGTATAGGTTTTTCGGCATATAATAAAAGGCATTAAATTGTGTTGAAGCATTTTTTTGTAGCTAAGGCATTTGTACTGTCTTTCCCCCTTTTTTTTTCCGCTCTGTGGTAAGCTGTATTCATTTTCTGCAAGTATTAATAGAGTGTCTGTTCTCTATTTGTCTTTTGCTTTCACAAATTTGAAAAACAAAATTGGTAGAAAATTGGTCAATAGATTTTAAGTTACTGAAGGAGAGTTTCCAACAAATACTCTGCGAGTGGTCTCAAAGTTTGCGTAGGGAACAGATCTGGAAATCGTTGGGTGCTCTCAATGAAATAAGATGCACACATAATTCTCTTTCTTTACAGTCACAACTGCCTGTAGATAGAAGTATGTGATGACAACAAAGACTGATGGTAGACTCAGTAGTACTAACTGAAATCACAAGTAGTTGGTACTGCTTCTGCAATGATAAATGTGCCTCACTAATCTATGTGGGGTTTTGATTGCAGTAGTAGCAGGATTAAATATGAATAAAGTTCTACTTTGCATGCACTTTTAAAAGGTGTAATTGAAGGTTCCTTACACCAGGCTATTAGATGAAAAAGCCATTATATGTGAAAGGTAAAATATTTTCATGGATCACAAAAATCTCTGAGAGGAATTAACAGAAATATTAACTTACAGAAGACTTAATTTTTTTCTCTTAAATATTGAACAGGAGCTGGCCAATATCTTTTATTAGTCATCTGTGGAATTTGAGTCATCAAGTAGAATTGTTTACCAAGGATTTAAAACAATTTAATCAAAGTCACAAATATTGGAAAAGTCACCTGAGAAGTCTAAGCAATCTTTGTGAAAGGACAGCAGGATGACAGCTAAAACTGCCTATTGGTATAGGCAAACCAGTGTGTTTTGGAAGCAGAAAATAAGTTTATATTTATATGTCTGAAGAGTTTCTAAATTAACTGTATTAATAGAACAAAAAAATGGAGCACTATTACACTTTGATAAGGTACTGTTATCCAAATTATAGCTGTAATCAGAAGTGGGAACAAAACCAGAGAAGGAATTGCCATTGTATACAAATTCATTAATTCTTATCTGCTATTCAAAGTGCGTTATTAACTGTCAATTAGTTTAAAAGAGATAAATCACAGTATTGTAAAGAGTTTGATATGATGGATATGGCAGAGTTTTTCAAGGGAATGAAAAGATTGGAATTATTTGCCCAAGGAAATGAAAGAAACTGAAGAGTGGGCTATAAAATACATGTGAATTTAGCTCTCCAGTAGCAGATGTAAAAACAAAAATCCCTTCAATCACTAAAAAGCAATTTTTAGCATACATTTTTTGCGAGAAGGGAATCGAGTCTTTCCCTGTGTCTGCTAAATATACCTGTATTTCTCTCTATCTGTGTACCTGTATACCTGTCATTCAGTGTTATACTGTTTCTCTTGAACACACAGAACCAGCTTAAATTCCTTGCTTTACTTGCTTCAAACCAATAATTTGAACTTTGTTCTTTCTCATCAGATGTGACTGCTCAAATAAATTAATATTCATTGTAATGAGGCATTCTCAGTTTTCTGTAGCTGAAATAAATGTTGTAATTTCTGGGTTTTGGAGTAATTTTCTGGCTGTTTGATGTAATGAACTATTTTACACAAAACAAAGCAGTCCAAAACAGAGTAGGATAAAGAGTAAAACTTTAAGAGTAAAACTAAAAGCATCAATAAATTGAATATAGAAATGGCTTGTAGCATGGGGATGGGAAGTTTGAAAAATCATGAATGAAAATTGATGTATGAAGTGAAGCTGTCTTGGACCAGTCCAGCACGTTTATGATCACCCTTTTTGGGTGTGGATTCTTCTTTCAGAGTAGCTCTTTTATCTGGCATCTGCGCTGCATGGTAGATGCCTAGGTTATGGAAAACTGATTGACACTAAGACATTTCACTGGTCATATTTATACTGAATACTATATTGAAGTGGTTTGTCCAGCAGCTCCCAGTTGCTAGTTCTGATGTAATGGCTATAGAGTGGCCAAAATTAGAGTTGTTACGTATATTTCTCCAACATGACACTGTTCGTGGTTTGAGAATGTTTTACCTTCCATGCACATTCAGGTTCACATATATTGTCTGACAGATGAACTGTACCAGATAAGTGATTTTCTACAAAATGTTCTCATTATCATAAAACAAAACCACACCCTCCATAGTAATTTTGGAACAGGCCTTAAAGTAATTTTAAAAAATTGGGAAAAATCACAAGTCATTTATAACTTGATAATATGTGGGAACTTAAGTAGTTCAACTAGCACTTGCATGCAGAGTCAGCTTTTCAGTAAAAAAAGGAAATGCTTAACTTGTTAAATCTTGTTCAGCCACTAGCCGCTGAATGTCTGTGCAGAAATGCTTAGAAAGGTCTTTTAACTCTCAACTGGTTCTGCCTTTTGTTGATATTAAAGGAGAAGGCTGTGATTGACAAACTTTCCCAGCTGTGTTTCCATGTGCAGTTGTGAAACTTAGCAAGCTTGAGAGCACAAGTGAAAATACAGGTTGACTTTGTCATAGGTCTCTTTCTTTGGAAGCTTCTCTTCAGGAACAAGAGCTTTAAAAAATTGTCTAATTTGTGAGGAAGGAACTTTCACTTCTATGCTACCCAGTATGGCAAATGTTGGTCTCTGTTGGTAATACAGGACAGTGGTATTTATTACATCTTAATATTCTGAGCAAACTGCTCTGGCTGATCCTGTTTTGGGCAACCTCAAATGTCTTATGATTAGATGATCTTCACAGTAGAAAGAAAAATTATCTTACAGTTAATTCAGGAGAAGTGATAGGTGCCTTAGACTGCTGTAGAGATGGTAATGAAAGTTTCTGGCATTGCAGCTTGATCTGAATTTTCCCTTGTGCAAATAGACCAAACCCTGTACAACACATGTGGTGTGTTGTATACACACTGGCTGAGGAATGGCATTATATGGCAGGGTACATACACGTAGCACTCATATGCAGAGGGAACTGAGGTTGCTCTGCAGTCTTGAAGAGTCAAGACTGTTGTGCCGCAGAAGCTTCCAGTGTGGCACTCGCTGGAAGCGGTGCTGTCTGCGTCCCCAGGCAAGACAAGGGGATGCATTCTGTGGCTCTGGCTAGCATAAGTAGTCCACTAAAAAAATAAAAAATATCCTTGAGTTAAAAAGAAGTTAACAGTTTTTGTTTCCTGTGGAAATGAGCTTCAAGCAAATCTGCCTTCAGCAAGTTCCATGCTACTGGGAGAGATTCTGTACAATTCAGTCCAAAAAGAATATATGGTCTACCAGCTATGATGCTTCCAGTAATGGAAGTCAGATATTAGGAATTATATGTGTCCAGCTGATTTAGCTAGACTTTTATCCATTCTACTTCTAACTATAAAATTTTATTTCTTTGTCGAGAAAATGGAAGAAATTTTATTAGCAAGGAGAAAGATTTTTGTTTATACTATTGCTCTAAAAGATGTCTAGTTCTTGTGGGAGGAGAATTGGAACTTTCTTCTGTATCTGTCACTACTCAGCTGGTTAGCACATTATTTTATTCTGAGGTCATAAGTGAAATACATGTCTTTAAGCTCTGGACAGGTTTGTATTCCTCCTGTATGGTCATCTTATCTGTAGGAAAGTTCAGAGTGGTGCTTCATAGCTCAAATATTTTCAAGTACTGGCAGTATTAATTTAAAAATTAATAGCAGTGATATTACATCAAAAGGAAAAAAAAACCTATTGAGGTGGATGGGATTGATTCTTAAGATCTATCATATTTCATAGATTCTTAAAGCACTACCATATTTATAGGCTGTCTTCTAGTAAGCTATAGTTTCCTCATAAGTTTACTATCTTATCTGTTTATTCATTAGAAATCTAATCAGCGCTGCAAAAAGTTCAAAATCTGTGGACCATTCCTTTGAATGTCTGGTGATTTGGTTAATACAACATAGCATGTAGTTCTTGGAATGACCTTCTCATGGTGGATTGCTGTGGCTCAATGATGGGGCATCTCAATAAATGTATGTAAATTTGTGACCTAAAATTTTTATTCATTCTGAACTTCCATCAGCTTCTGACACCATGCTCTCTGCCTAGATATTAGAGAGTTTCCATGGGAAGTATCTGCTTAATGAGCAGTGTTGTCCTACAGTAACACTTGGTAAGAAGCTTCATGTAGAATAGCTTACTGGTAGAGAAAAATCCTTATTACTTTTAATATTTTCAGTCTCTTGCCCTGTCGCATAAAACAGCCCCTTAATTTTATCTTCCATTGTTCCTGGGAGTGCATTGAAAAGCAAAGCCATTTGTGTATAGAAACAATCTAAATAGGTCATCTTCTGTATCTGAGCATTTTCAGAAATATAAGTGCTTTCCAGTAGCTCAGTACTTATATATGGAGTATTGGCTACCAAGGCTGATTTTTGAGCCTGAATGTGATAAGAAGTAAGTGTTTCAGATTTTTGGAATCCTAAACCATATGCTGATTATAGATATTCTAGTCCATCCTTGATTATAATGAGCCTCTTTACTAATAGTAATGTTTTTATTTGAAACTGTGTCATTACAAAAAGAGTATTTTTAGAAAAAAAGGTTTAATTTTATTAAGAAAGAGATAAAGATGTGGTTTTAAAATACAGACAGTTGGAAAAAAAAAACTTTAGGAGCTGTGTAATGCAGTCATAAAACACACTCGATGTTGAGGTACTGTTCTGTTTTTTGGTCAGTTTTTGTTTTGATGTTTGCTAGAGAGAGCTAAGAACTCTGCCTGATGGCAACTTTCTAGAAGGCAGAGGAACTTCTAAGGACAGATAGAGATTCTTTTCTACCTGTTTTATATCTCCTTTTTCCAGGAATTCATGGGATCATGTTGCAACACTTTCAAACATGCACTATAAGATTCTTTAAGTTAAATTTTCCACCTTCCTCAAAAGTCTGACTTCCAATATGAAATGTTTAATATTTTTGTCTGTTTCTTTTTTTTCTTTGCAGCTTGCATGTATGCCATTTTTGCAAGTTAGCAGTTTAGCTTATTTTTCAAGATATTATGTCCATTTAGATCCCAAGACACATCTGTTAGCTTTATTTTTAGAGTGCTCAGCTACCTCTTAGCTGGAGTTGCAGACAAAATGATAGATGGTTGTGATTTCATGTTGAAACAAGAGCAACCATTTGGACACTGTTGTTGATAGGACTATAGAGAAGTCTGATTCACCTGTATTTGAGAACAGTATTTGAACATTTTGATTCAAAAGAAACGCTTCAGAAAATTCTGTGTTGTGTGTGACTGTTGTAATGTTTAAATATCTGGAGCCTTGTAGAAGGAAAATATGTGTTAAGTGCACAGAGTTATGTCTCTTCAAAAAATGAAAACATTTTCAAATGCTTAAGGAAACACTTGGATATAATTATAATAATATTGTTCAGATTGGCATATAGTTTTTTTCTGAACATTTTTAGTGACAATTTATATCTGGTACATGGTGGTCTCACTGTAGTGCATGCATGAATGTTGTGTAGAATTATACAAGCCTTGGAGATAAGATTTAATAAGTGACGTGCAGATCTCATTTTAAAATATAAGATCTGGAGGATGTATTGTGTGTCCTAATGGCTGAGTCATACGCAAATGTTTGATCTTTTTCTACTCTTGTGAATCTTGACTTGTTTTGTGCTTAGTAGAACAATGGTAAAGGGAAGGTGAATAATATTCCAATTTTTATTTGTCTATAATGTATTTTTAATATATGTGTTGTCCCCCACGGGAGGTAAGATGTATGCTTTTGAACTCCCAGAAGACCAAGGAAGATCCTTCTGCTTTGTAGGGGACAGACCTAATATCAAAGATGGGTACCCTGTGTCCTGGCCACATTTTGTAAGAGAAAATAAGGACAGCTGCTTCATTGTTTGAAAGAAAGAATGTAAGCAGCTGAGTTCACTCCAGTGGATAGAGAAGGTTGTCTATAGGTTTAAATCTGACAGATGAAAATTAAAGGAGGGATAGAATATAAAGTTTACCTGTCTTTACTGTCATTCACAGATTTTAGATTCATACCATACTGTATGTCAGTAGTCTGGAAGAGGTTAAAAGAGGTTTCTTCTCTGAAAGGCAGTCCATACTGTTCTGGGCCATATGATGGGGCTGAGGCAGTGCTAGCTCATTTCCAGACATGAACAGATAGCTGTCTTCAGCTGCCCATGTAGGTGTAGTGTAAATGTTGTATTAAATCTAGGCTTTAACATTATGGTCAGATTTGACCAAATTGTATGTAATAAAAAGTTGTTTGACACAACATGTAAATAAAAGCAAGATGGGGTGGAGTTTTTTGTTTGTTTGTTTTGGTGCTTTTGTTGTTGTTGTTGGGGTTTTCTGGAAAAATAAAGTTGTCTGTGCAGAAGTGAAAAAAATCTATCTTTTCCATAAAAGCTGATATACAGGTCTGTGGGAATGGTGTCAGTGTCTTTTAGTGTATTTATTAGAAAAACTAAGTGTGCTTCAAACTAAACACTACTAGTGAGTTGTTTTTTTTTTATATCTTCCCTCCTCCTAATATTTCAATATGGAGTGAAGTGGTTAGGTGCACTTTGGGTGATTACATTTTTTTTTAATAACATATGAGTAATCTTGAATGCTATTTGGGGACAGGCAAAAGTTAAACTCACCAGTAACTATCACATAATGACTTAGTAGGGAAATGAGAATTGATAGACTGTGGAACCATGTTTCATTGTGATTACAAACGTCTCTCTTTCACCCAAACTCTGGTCTCGGCAGGATCATGTTTTTCCCTGTATGTATTAAGTTTAAAGTCGCAGTGTTTTCCCTCTCACTCTTCTAAATACAACACCTCTGTAAAGTGCTGCTTTACCATCAGCTTTCTTTATTGCAATGGAGCATGAATTTATGAAAGTGATTTATTCCTACAGGCAGCAGAGAGACTTTGAGCAAAAAATTCAACACCTCTCAGTGTTGTTCCCCCATATTCAGTGCCTAATATGTTTGAGCATCTCTTTCTGAATCTGGTGGTATGCTGCAAACCTTCACTGCTGTGATGCAGCTAATAAGAGCATCAATCAAATTTTTTCTAAAATAAGTAGTTTTCAAACCTTTTTCCTCAAAGCTGCTGAGCATTTGTTTACTGCAGTTTGAGAAACACTGCAGTGGTTTGACTATCACTGCTCAGTTGTACCTCTGTGCATATCCATAATAGAGAGCTGAGAATGAGGAATGCAGAGAGGCAGTAGGTTCACTGTCTTTCAGTGCAGAAAGGAAGGTACCCAAAATTGCTGCTTTGCTAAAGGACCTTCCATTAGAGAATGCCATCTAATGCCTTTGTTCTCACCTCAGTGTTTGCCACCCATGGTCTGTCACACCTACCCAAAATGGCCCCCTTATCTGTAAGGGGACATTATGTTTCAGTGCAATATTAGAAGTCCCTCAGATTGACAGCTGCTGTCATGGAGAAAGAGATCTTTGCAGATGTTGTGTGACTGCTGCTTTTTAGTAGCGGAAGAGCCTTGAGTCACTTTAATGGTCTGTTGTGGCATGTATATAATGGATATTTCATGGAATTCATAAGTTGCTCTTTGTCAGAACATTTTGAACTTAAGGTATTAGAAACTAATTGAAGTGAACATTTCCCTTCAGCCCTTGCTGACCTCTGCAATCTACGTTACTCCTTGAAATAGTACTTGCATTCACTCAGCCATTAAACAACTTCTAGAGCTGTACTCTGATCTCAAGAGTGTAGTTCTCTTAATGTTTTTTTTTTAAGTTGGCCATAAAAAAAAGACAACAGCTACTGTCAGAAGTATTAAGCAGTAACGTGCAATGTGAACAGGCTAGTTTAACTCACTCCTAAATATAATTCTTCTAAAAATAACTGTACTCCAAACAATAAAAATTGACATAAGTTGACAGCATGTTTTAGCAGATGTTGACAAAATGCTGACTTCTAATTTTTGAGCATTTAGATAAAGAAATGTAAGCAAAAATAATTGAGAAAATAATTTTTAAAAATTTAAACTCTTCTTGCTGTCCTTGTCTGTGTTTTTTTTTTTTTGTTGTTGTTGTTTTTTTTTTTTTTTGTCAAGTGAACACTAGAAGAAGCATTTCATTAGTCTTCCGGTTTTTTTTTTTTTTCCCCTCATCTCACTGTCTCTTCTCCTGTTTCCTGCAAAATGGTGATGCTTGCTGAGGCTCTAGTTTGAGCAAAAGAAAAGATCCTCAGTTGTGGAGTAAGTTACCGTTCACAGTTCTTACCTTTTTATTCCTTGCTAAGTGAGGCAGTAAATAAAATGCTTTGTTCTCTTTTTGTGGTAGAGGTAAGTGTTGCCTGCATGATAAAGTAGAATGATGACACACAGAACTTGCTTTAATGTGTAGATATACACAAGGCTAGGCAAGTAAATGTATTACAAACTGTTACAGCTGGTGTCAAGCTATGCTTGCTTGAATTGGTGGGTCACTTCAATAGATGTGGAAGGCTTAGGCATTTTAACAGCCTAAGTAATGAATTGTAAATTACAGTTACTGCTTTAATTTTTTAAATAATTGCTCTAAATAGTAATAAAGAATTTCTGTCCATTGTTATTCACAACACTATTCTGTTGTGAGGCTTATCACTCTTTCAAATATTTTAAAGGTTGGACTGCTAAAGTAATGTGTTGTACTGTGCTTATTTTTGTAAGTTCACCATTATGTATCTAAGCAAGAAACTGCATTCAGTAGGGGTAGAATTTTAAACTGAAAGCTAGAAATTTGTATCAAGATAAAGAAGATAGCAAAAGAATAATGTGTGACCAATAAATTCTACAATGTAAAGACTACAAACATTTTGGTTTATTTGTAATAACTAGTCTAAGTAGTATAATTTAAAGTGCTGCTGATAAGGCACATGGTGTGATTTTTGGGGCTGCCCTGTGCAGGGCCAGGACTTGGACTTTGATGATCATAGTGGGTCCCTTCCAACTCAAAATATTCTCTTATCTCTGACTCAGTGATATGAAGAGAAGGTAAAATTTGCTGTCAGATTTTTAAAATCTTATGTCATGGTTTTTTGACTTTTTTTTTTGTTTGTTTGTTTGGTTTTTTTTAATTATTAGCAATACTGATACATATGGGGATTTTTTTAAGGAGTGTTTTTATATTGTGATATGTAAAGCTTGCTCAGGAAAGAAATTTTTAGCTAACTCAATTTGTTTATACCTGGGTCATGAAAGAATATCATTCTAACCAAAACTTTGCAATTACTGTTTAAAATATTTGTTTATGCTTTCATTTTAGACAGAACTGTATTTGGAGAGAACAAAATAAAACCATAATTCTGAGTGATTTTTTTTTTATTGGAAGAGTTTTATTAAAATAAAGATGCACAAGGCCAGACTAGTCATCTTCAGTGGTAGGTGATTTGTGTGTGAAATCCTAAAGGTTTGCTGTGTGACCATTCACAACTATAATAAATATAAATGTCATGTAACATTTCGTAGCATTCATAATTGTTATAATGAAAGCCAAACAGAATTTTTAGATCTTCTCTGCTGTCTTTAATATCTGGTTAGCAGTGTTATTAAGGAAGAAAACTATTTGGTTTCATCTTATTATTGTCTCAAGACTGGAAGAAACCAATAACTATAAATTAGGTTTAAGAGGTGAAAAATAGGAAATTACTAACAAGAACAGTGAGCAGCCTCAGGATCATGTTGGCAGTTATGTTCTGGAAAAGATTTGCTCAGGTTCCCAACTGAGACTTAAAAACTCTGCCACCAAATTAAAGGAAGCCTCGAGTGTTGTTGTCTGCAATAATAGTCTCATTTCTGGATATTACTAAATCACCATTATAGCACAGTTTATGTGGACATCTCTGGAAACAATTTTTGAAAGTTTATTACAGCTTTTCATAATGAGCCAGATTTAGCAAAATAAAATAGTCTTGAAATCTTCTGAGATGGTCTGCAAAATAACCTCTACTTGATTTGTTCTTCTATGCCAGTTGCTATGTTCAAGTGAAATCCTGGCTCTTTCAATAAACTTGTGCTTTTTACATGGAACAAATTATTTTCCTGAAAAATAAGCTTTGATTTGTCTGCTTCTCAACAAATTTGGTTTATTCCCATTGGTAGTTACTAGAAAATGTCAAAGTGGAAAGTCAGAATCTACACCTTGTCATATTCATTTTCTTTCCAGTTACAGACTATGGATAGAGAAGTTTTGCCACAAGAAGAAAAAGTTTGGTTTAAGGCCCTCTTTTATTAATGCAACTACTTAGATGGGCTTTGGGTGAGGGTGAGTTGGGGAGATTTCAAAGTTCTTTTCTCAAGCCTAATATTTGGCAAGAAATTAGATGAGTAGTACTATGAAGAAAAATAAAAGCCACTAAATAAGAGGTGAGTGAAAACTTGTCACTAAAAATGCATTAGCAAAATGCCCCCTCTCTTTCACCTACAAGGCTGAAACAAGAACACAGACTAGTCAGTCATAATTTGAATCCACTAATTTCACATTTTGTATTGTTTTGAAAATGTGTTCTATCTACTTAATTTCTGTCCCTCCTTGGATAAAGGCTAAACCTGACAAATGTTCTGCAGACGTGAGGAAACCCCTGTTGCGGTCAGTCTGCCATGTGTGAAAAAGAGAAAGATTTTTTTGCTTCCCTTCAGCATGGAATGAGAATTATGATGTCCATAGTTGTCTGTGATCACATCCTGGTGTGATGAAGCTGCAAGACATATGGATGAGTGGGATCAATATATGACATTATCTGTGACAGCACTGAAGTTTAATCATTGAGTTTGGTGAAGCAGCAGGGAGGCGTTAGATGGAATAGAAAAAAAAAGCATTAGCGATTTTTTTCAAATGCTTACTGAATTTGACGGGCAATGGAGACTTCTGTGCAATTTCTCCCCTAGGAAAATTAAGTTTTAAAACTGCCAATTTTTCTCATAAATTATTTAAAGCCCCCACCCTTTTGAAATTGGTAGTAAAATTCTCAAGGTTTTCTTTAATGATGAATTAAATGTTGATAGCTTTATATATATGTAGATTGTTTGCACTGTGAAGGAAGTTGAAAGAGTGGAGAGGGATTGAAGGATAGAAGATATGCTATAAGGAGGAAGTTAATCTGGGAGCTGGAAAAGGAGGAAAGGAAGATAAATGTATGCTGATAAACAAATTAGGAAAAAAGCAGAGGTGAAGGAGCTTTGGAAGAGAGCTCAAGCATGCAGATATGTACATTTGAGAAGAAATAGAGACTAGCAGTTAGGGAAAGGAAAATAGCCTTCTTTATGGGAAACATAACCCTTTATACAACTATATATAATCAGTGGAAAATATGATTGAAAACAAAGTAGAAGGAGAAAAGCAAGCAGAGAAAGGTAACAAAAATACTAAGGATGCAGAGCATCAAAATGCAGATCCTTCCTAAATCAGGGTCTTATTTAGGAAAATAAGAATTTACAATCTTACAAAAATGTGACGGAAGAGGGTTATGGGATCCAAAACTAGATTAAACTGCAGTTTGAGGTTTGAAACCCTATGCAGAACTGAAAGGCCTGTAGGTATTAGTAGAGCTTATTTATAAGCAAATTTGTTTTATTTGAAGACCTTCTAAAAAGTCAGTCTAATATCTTGTTAGCAATTGTCATTCATCCTATAGTCTTAGAATATCTGTTAGGTTTTCTTTCATCGTACTTCCTGGCAGATGCTTTTTTCCTTAAAGATAGCAACACAAGGTTTTGCAGAGCCAGTTATTTAAGTGTGGGTATGAGGCTTCAGTGCCTTATGTTAACAATCTACACAAAGCCTCAGTAATGTCTGGCTTTAAGAACATTATGGAGTCAGAAACTTTGACTTAGGCTAATATGTTGTATAAAATGCTTGCACTGTGGACACTGAACTTGAGGCAGAAAACCTGTCTCTGTTTAGCTTCTAGATCTGTATTTTGAAAAAATAATGGATTTTATACATATATAGTAGTATATAATATATATAGACAATATTTTTATTTTAATGTTTATAAGGCTAATTAATTTTCAGAAATGTGCTTGTTAAAATGTATATTGTCAAGAAATTCTTGAGGTATCAATTTCATTAAGCAGTCCCTGCTGATTGTTGCATTCAGGGCTCCCTGCAGTTGCATGGTCTTAGAGTAAGCAGGATTGGGTACTCATCCAAGGTCTTTTTGCTTTTTGTGGGTTTTTTTTTTTTTTTCCTGGATTATATTTTGCTTGGATGAATGCTCTCTTCAGAAAATTATACCTGCATGCTTGAAGTAGAAATGGGTAGAAATTTCAGAATTTCTATCTTCTTAAAAAGTGTTTATTAAATTATTACCAAAGTATTCATTGCAGATTTATGCAAAACTTTTCCAAGATTTCTTGTCAAATCTATTTCAGCTCTTGTGAAATCAAGGAGGCTTTATAATTTATTTCAATAGAATCAGGCTACTTATTAAAAGAAGTAGGGAAAGCTGAGTGGCTGCAGGGAATTCCTGAAGTTTCTCTTTAAAGACAGAAGCTGTCTTTTATATTCTCATCACTGCTTAATTTTAAAACAGCAGAGAAAGAAAAGGCATCTGTGTAGATTTGGAACTGGACTTTACAGTTGGGCTTTTGTCAAAAATAATGGTGATGAGTATTCTACACAAACATTCTTTCTAAAATCTCAGCTGTAACTGGTCCTTATTCTTCTTAAACTAGGACTTTTTCAGAGGAAAATAATTATTGTAAATACATTATTTCAAATTGGAGATACCCCATTCTGTGAATACTTACAATTACCTTCTTAATTATAAATGTGACATTATCGATTAGGAAACTTATTAATGAACTTAGGGATGAGGGAGTTTGAAGTAAAATAGGCAATAACAGTGACTGTTCAAATGAAATAAGATTTTATTCTGTCAGTTCTGTAACATGGTAGAAAAAGATTATTCTAAAATCTAATAAGCAGTTTGCATGCATAAATTAGTTATCAGTAATCTGATGCCATGTCAGACAGACATCTTTAATTGTTTATTTTTCCAGAAGAAATAAATGCATAGTTTAAAATAAAACATTAAAGTAGTGCAGGGGGGGAGGGAGGGCAGGGGGTTTATTTTGCATTATGTTCTTCTCAGAAAATATTCTTTTAGTGCATCATCAGGACTTATTTAATTCAGACCATTTCTTCATATGTTATATACCTCAGTTGATGAGACACATTTTATTTTAGTAGTAATTCCAGAATTCCTTCCTGTTTTATTTTGTATTGAAACAACTGTAAGGAGGAAATAGACTTACAATTCTAAGATAATTATCATAACACTAGGAAAACTTGGTTAATTTTTCCATATATGCCTTTCCCTATTCTTTTAATCCCTTAGCAGTTCTCCGCCCTTTACCATCCAGGAGGGCCCTGTCCAATTTCCTAATAGTTTTGAAGCTGGAACCCCAAAACCAGTATTCTAGGTTTTCCCTACCAGTACTGTGTTAGAGGCAGAATGGTAACTTTTTGTTTGTTCTTGCTTCTGGCTTGTTCTTTTTCTTGCTAATACAGCCCAGTGTGCCATTTGTCCTATTTGTGATGAAAAAGCTTTGATGGCTTGTCTTCAGCTGAGGGTCTGGGTCTGTTGCAACCCTCAGGTCCTTCTCAGCAGGGCTGCCACTTGTCCTGCCAGCTGTCACCGCTATCTCCTTGTACTTGCACTGTTTCAGCTGACTCATTCCTCTCCATGTCATTCCTTCTACTATTTTACAGTGAGTTTGGGTATGGGATTTTATTTAGGTTTTGTTTGTCTAGGGTTTTGTGGTTTTTTTTTTTTTTTTTTTTTCCCATGCCAAACAGGATCAGAACTATATGTCCACCACTTCTTACAATCTGTGATAAATTAAAGATGATTCAGGAATCAAGGACTTGGAAATGTGAAAGAAAAATGGTGAACATCTTGAAGGCCCAGTTCCCAAAGGACTTCCTTAGATTTGTGTCTTAGAGAAGAAAGCGAAATTTCCAAACTTGTAAATTACCAAGATAAGGAATACATCTCTTTTAATTTTCATCTTTGCAGTGATGAGAAGTTATTTCTACTGAACAGTTGTATAGTGTTGAAAATTCTATAATTTCTTAGTAGTAGTCCCAGCAGTGGTTATACAATCACTTTAACTCAGTGTTATTCTCTGTTGGCCTTTGAGGATGTCATCCCAGTAAAGGCTGTCTATCTATATAGTACGTGTTGAATCCTTTTTATAGACAAATAAATACGTCCTTTTTGGGGATGTGAATACCAGCAACTTTCAGATGAGGAAAAATGAACAGATATATAAAAAATTACATTAAAGTCATGTTATGAATATTTGCAATAAAACCTGCTTTTTACCCATGTATTTCAAATGTATTTGTCATCAAAATTTGTTTTGATTCATATAGTTAAAATTTGGATTATTTTCCATAAATAATGAGATCAAACTCTTATGAGATAAACCTCTTAAGTATTTCTTTTGAAGATACAATTTGAACAGAGTGGAGGAATGAGGTCTGATAGATCTGTGTGTGAAGAAATTAATTTTGTTAATCTTTTGTTCATGGACATTTTAAAAGATGTTTTCTGACAACCTAATCTAGTAGTTTATTTTTCCTTAATATTGCAGCTGAAATTAAAGTCATCCATCATAATGATGTAGATAAATAAAGAAAATATTCCTCACAAAGGTGTTACTACAGGCTAATGTTCATCTGGTAATGACATAGATAATAAAGAATAATTTGAATAATGTGTGCACAGAAAGTTACTGTGACTGAGATAAAGAATGCAGGAGCATTTTTGTTACAAATAAAACTTTTCTGTGATTCTGATGGTTTTGTTACTGTTTTACCAATTAATACTGCAAGATTAGGACCAAAAGTGCTTGTATTTGGTAGACGTATGACAAACACTGGTAGTAGCAAAGCAAGCCTCCTGCCCACACACCAAATGCTGTTCCCTGCTTTCAATTCACATTTAACATAGTCACTTTAAAGATGTGAAAGGAAGCTGGGTGTTCCTTTTCTTCTCCAAACTCAAAGGTTATTTTCCATCTTTAACAGTATTTTATTTTGTGTTTTAAATGGAAGATGCATAGATATGACTGGTCTCTTCTCTTGCCTTCTGAGAAACTTTCTCATCCTGATGAAGTTCAACAAGGCCAAGTGTAAGGTCTTGCACCTGGGTTGGGGCAATGCAAATCCATACAGGCTGGAAAATGAATATTTGAGAGCAGCCCCGAGGAGAAGGGCTTGGGGCGTTGGTGGAAGAGAAGCTCAGCATGCCCCAGCAATGTGCACTCACAGCCCACAGAGCCAGCTCTGTCCTGAGCTTATCCAAAGCAGCGTGGCCATAAGGTCAAGGGAGGTGATTCTGCCCTTCTGCTCTGCTCTCCTGAGACCCACCTTGAGCACTGCATCCAGCTCTGCACTTACCCTAACATGGGAAGGACATGGACCTGTTGGGACAAGTCCAGAGGAGGCCATGAAGATGATCAGAGAAGACTGGCTTTCCTATGAACACAGGCTGAGTGTGCTGAGGTTGTTCAGTCTGGAGAAGAAAAGGTGTGAGAGAGACCTTACAGAACCTTCTAGTACCTAAAAGGGGCTTCAAGAGAGCTGGAGATGGACTTTTTACAAGGACATGTGGTGACAGAAAAAGGGGGAATGGCTTCAAACTGAAAGAGGGTGGGTTTGGATTAGTTATTAGGAAGAAATTCTTCACTGTGAAGGTGGTGAGGCACTGATACAAGATTTCTGAAGAAGGTGTGTATGCCCCATCCTTGGGAGTTTTTTAAGTCAGGTTGGATGGGGCTGTGAGCAGCCTGGTCTAGTGGAACATGTCCCTTTCTGTAAAAAGGCAGACCTCTTTAGAGGTCTCTTCCAAGCCAAACCAATCTGTGATTCTATGAATTTATGGTGCACATAAATTGGAAAACAAAGATCTGTTGTGATTTCACTGTACTTTTACTGGAACTCCACATTAATTTTTTTTCTCTGTGTGCTTTGTTACAGTAGTAGCATATTAGAATCAAAATACTAGTGTTGTGCTTCTGGTATCTGAGCAGGGGGTATTTTTGATGGATACTAAACTTGGTTTTGTTCAGTTGACTTTCTCAGCTGGAAATGTAGTGTCCACATGTGTAAAATCTCAGAATGGAGTGCTGAATTCCCAATAAACTAGTTGATCTCAAACAGAGACTTCCAGTTGGAGTTACTTATCCATCTTATGTTTGTCTTACCTATTATTTTGCCATGAGCTGACTAATTCAGGCAAATTTGTAATCCGTGTAGGTATGATGACAGTCCAAACAGTAGTGACTCTGGAAATAGATTGTAGGACCTTACGTTCCCTGCATTTCTCATTTTTACTGCAGGGCAAATGAATATATATTCTTTGGCTCACAATGAGTACACCTGCTGAAATACAGGTCCTTTGCTCAAGACTATTGCTGTGTGCCAACAGCATTTATTATAACTGAGTTTTTTCAGTCAGAAGAGCAGTAGGAGGAATAATGCATTTAAATATACCAAATCATATTTAATTTGTTGCTTAGCAGCCAAAGCAAATTATGGAAATCTCTGAGACAGATCAAAGATTGCTGTAGTATAGGGATTTCAGATCATCTTGCCAATTTTTTTTTTTGTTACTTAATACTATACCAAAGTTCAGAGTTTGAGGGAGAGAGATCTCTTTCCTAGTTACCAGTGTTCTTGTTAGCAAAAATAATTTTGATTAAACTTAAAATGGCATCAGGAGAAGAGCAAAAGTGACTGCTAAAAAAAAGCAGAGTGGGGATAAGAGCACAGGCAAAAAGAAAAATAATTCTGCCTTATGATATGGCATCAGATGAGCACTTCAGTTAGATACATAGATGGGAAAATGTTTCTCTATTCCTGATCTGGATGTTGCAGGAATTCCCTGGATGCCAAGTTAATTTGCAGGTTTTTTCACCATGTAAGTTTCAGTGCATGGAAAGTACACTAAGTAGTCAGTGTTATTGTGAACGTATGGGTGATTCATTTTCATATTGTGCATAGGGGAAACTATGTTATGTGTGAATCTCAGTTGTTTGGTATTAATTTAGTTTTGTTGTCTATATATGAAATATAATAATTACCATGGCAAAAGCAAACACAAGCTTTGAGCAAATACAATTCTTTCAATATTCTTCTGTATCCAATATTTTGCACAAGGAGTTACCATGAATTGATGTTTGGGGGTTGGGAGTGTGGAACATAAAATCTATTTAAAGATAAAAGTACTTTCAAATACACGAAAAAGTAAGATATGTATGTAAATACACACAAAAATAAAAAGGAAAAAGGTAGATACTTTTAATACGTAAACATTAAAGTATGTGCAAATAGGGATGTTCATATATGAGTAGTGAAAGATCATCTGAGGGACTGGTATAGCTCTGTAACAAACCTTCCAAAGCTCATGCTAGGAATTTTAATTTTTTTTATTTTTTTTATTTTTTTTTTTTTTTTTTTTGTTGAGCACAAAGAAAGCAACTGCTGCAGTCCATGACAGCTGGGCACTGTAATGGGAGATGTGCATGCATGTATGAATTGAAATTTTTAAGCTTAAACCACGAAAATGAACTAATTCTGAGTCAAATGTTTTGTGATTGCGAATCTGTTGCTGTCATGAATTATTCTTCACAGAAACTCAAAACCTTTTAAACAGAAAAATCCTTTTAGTGAGAAACCTGATGTACACTAATATCTTTGGTACCCAGCACACAAGCGTGCAGGCCACAGTCCATTTTCTTTGATGGTTAGTTAGGAAATAGAAACTGAAATTCCCTGGCTATGACCACAAGTGTAATTTTTAACTTTAACTCTTTGGGTTTTTCTTTCAATTTATTTTGGTATAAAGATAACGTTTACCCTTATTTTAAAGTTCATCTTTTTGGTTTAAGTGAGTAATCCTTATGTGTGGGCAGCATCATTTTGAGGGTAGCTTTTGATGCATATAAGCAGCTGCTGCAGAGAGATACTGGATATTTATGGAAGTTGGGTTCAATGATTTGGGCTTTTTTGTGTATGTAAAGGAGCAGAGTATTTTTTATGCTAACATAGAGAAAGAAATGTATACTTTTAAAAATAACATATAGAAAATGCCAACAAGTTTTATATCACAAGTATTTTATAAAGAAAACCTCAAAAGCACTACAGTCTGAATGTTTACTTTGCTGTGAAATATTTCTGCAGTTTGTATTGCAGTTTGGTCTTCTAAGAATTCTGTTTATTCAGCATCCTTTATTTAAAGGTATTTATGTACTTCAAGGCTTAATTGAATTTAGTAAAACGTGTGAGAAACATTGGAAGTATATATTTTCTTTCATAAGAAAAAGCTAAAGGAATGGAGAATCTTTGTGGACTGCTTAAAATTAACACAATGTAAGAAGCTTGGAGTTAGAGCCAAGTCTGCTGACTCCTTATGCCCTAACCTCAAAATTGTTATTTTTCATTTTTTGGCATTCAAAATTTCATTTCAAAATTTAATTTCAGACAGTTGCAAAATTCTAGCTTACAGAACAATGTTGACATAAACCTCATATATCTCAAAAGATTCTTTGGTACTAAAGCTGATATTTTACAAGCTAGTTTAATTACAATTGAGGGAAGGGCTCTTACTGTGTTGTGTCTGCGGTGGGGTTTGGTTGGTTCTTTTTTCTGACAGAAACAGATACTGTTATTATAGTCTACAGTTTCAACAGAAATAAAAAAAAAAAATTAAAAAAAAAAAAGAGAGCGAGAGACTGAAGAGCATGCAGGGAGCATTATTTTGGTGTTTCACTAATGAAAGTCAAAGATGTTACCAGTCAGCAGTGAGCATCTTAATGGACAGTTTGCTTACTGACAAAAGTCTTAAGGGAGATAGGCTACAAATTAGAAATGAAATTACCAGAAGTGATCTCTTTCTGTAAGGTATAGCTTTAAGTCTGATTTGTAAGACCAATTTCTTTAGCTGTACAGGAGCTCTATTCTTCTCAAAACTTATCATGGATAAGCTTCTCTCCGTGTTTTCTATATGAGTCATGTATCTTCAGCTATGGGGGATGTTTCTGACCGGCCCCTTCTTGTCATGTGCTCACTTTTAGAACATGAGATCTGTGTATTTCTGATGCAAGTGTTGCTGATTGTACATGTCTGGTACAGCAAAAGCACCAACAGAGATTCCTTGTGTCTATCAGAAAGGCAGCAACCAGGAGTGGCCCCAAAGCAATTTATGTAGCATGGTCCCACTTGTAATCATTGCTCAGAATTATCAACACTATGCTGATGTTAGGCAGTCAATCTGTTTCCATCTTCTGGAGTGTTATAGGACTGGATGTGCATCTCTTGTATGGAGGGAGGGAGGGAGAGGCAGGTGTCAATAAAGGGCAGACTGCAGATACAGAGCACTTTGGTCATCTGCAGCCCCTTTTCCTCTGCCACTTTTACAAAGTCCTAAACAGAGTGTGGACTAGCTGTCAAGCACATTGGGATAGCAGTTTGTATGTGTATCTTGAATTACTTCAATTCAGGAAATGGTGGTGCTCCTTGTAAAGCTGAAAGCATTCTGGTGATCCTGCTTTTCTCTCAGTGTCTGGATCTAACCATCGACATACTATGTAGAGTTGAAAATTATTGGCAAGAACAATGTTGAATCTTGTTTCCTAGCCTGCAATCTTGCAGGCAAGGCGGGGAATTAGGATTTTTGAGGGTTTTGTGTGCATGGGATAATATTTAGAAAATAAACTTGTGACGAATTGTTTTATCTTGAGTTGCATTTGAAGATTACATAATCTTGCAAGATTGGATCATTAATTTTTATTGCTATGTTTCTTCATTTATGAGCTTGAATAGTATCTATATCCCTGAAGCAGAGTGAATTTTTTCTGTCTGCTTGCATTTATATTCTTAGCATAATAAATTCTAAGCCAGCAGAAGATACCACAATGGTTGGTGTTATTCAGAGCTGCAGAGCTGTAATGGTAGCAAATATGTGAAATTGTTTAGTTTGTACACAGAGATGTGCTTACAGAATAGAAAAGTGCATGCATTTTGTATGTTTTGTGATCTCAGGTTTTTTTCCCCTAATGCATAGCTGAAGTTTACTTGAAAATACTAAACATAGATTTCTTTCCTTGCTTCTCTAGGGAAATTAATTCTAACTGCTTTTCATGAATGTAAAAAAATTACTGAAGGTTTTCTGTTTCTGTTTCTGAATTATAAAGCATGCACTATGCACACTTGCTTGGTGCATGCACTATGAACAGTCATTACCCAATGAGCTCTAGGTTAGCACTGTGATGCCATTAAAAGTCTCTGAATATTGAATAAATGACGATGTTAATTTAATTCTAACATCAATAAAAGTTTCTGGAAGTTTGGACTCTGTGAGGGTGACAAATTTTGGTGGATTTTTTTCCTTCTGTCATTGCCTAGATGCCTTTTTTAATGGTTTTATTTATTTTAATATTTGGATATAGAAAGGAGTGTAACAGTCGCATTCAAGTGTTTGGAAGAGACAGAAATGTATTGGAGTGAAAGGCCACAAAAGGATTTAAGGGATTGGAGCATCTGTAACACAGGGATTGTCTCGAGGAGCTGAGCTTTAGCCTAGAGGAGAAAAGGCTCAGAGGAACCTCATCAGTGTGTATAAATGTCTGACAGAAAACAGTAAAGAAGATGGAGCCAGGCTCTTCTCAGGTGGTGCCCAGTGACATGACAAGAGGCAATGGGCACAAACTGAAACACAGGAAAATCCATTTAAACTTGAGAAAAAAAATTTTCTCTTTGTGTGTCTAGTTAAACACTGGAAAAGGTTGCCAGGACACTGTGGATTTCCTATTTGTGAGATACTCAAAACATTTGTGAGATACTCCAGGTAAAGCCTGGAGCAACATAACTTGGTCTAGATGATCTTCAGAGGTCTTTTTCACCTGCATTGATTTTATGATTTATTGGCCAAAGTTCTTCTGACTTGCTTTCTGTGGAACTGAGCTTTTGAACCTTCAAACATGTGGTCTTTCTATGACCTTCTAGAAAAAATCTAGGAGAAATGGAGCAGCACTGGAACAGTTTGCTCAGAGAGATTGTAATCTTCATACTTTCAGGTTTCTAGACCATGATGGATCAAAACCAAGGCTGTCCTGCTTAATGCTGGTAATAATCTCCACTTGAATGGGACCTTTGCCTAGATGATCCCTGGTGGTCCCTCCAAATAAATGTCTCTGTGATTCTGTGCCTTCCTGTGAATTTTAGATCCTTGTGTTTATCAAACATGAGGTAAAATGAATAAGGATTCTTGCTAATTGCTGTGAATGAGTTCAGAATGATGAAGTGATCCAAGCAACTTAACCTCCTGTAGCTGCAGTACTCTGAGGGGCTGTCACAATGCATGTGGTGACATACCTCCTATCCCTGTATTTGGAATTTCTGCAGCTGAGGATTCTTGCCACTGTACACATACAAAGAGCAACTTTGTTGTATCAGCAGGTATCATAATGTGGAGACAGTGCAGCAAAAGAAGATTCTGGTTAAAAAGACGGAGTTTACCTGGGTGCTTGCAGGCCAACAGTGAAGAGTCTGTGGTCAACAGATAAAATAACATCTGGATTAGTAACTCTTTTCCTTTTATAGAACAGGTGGAAGTTTATGCAACAAAAGTACCTAAGTTCTACTGCACTCTTTTCCTCAGCAATAACATGGAGAAGTTGTCACTGGGGTAAGGATCATTTACCTCTGTGCTGATCCATTTTCATGATTCTCTGCAGTGAATGAACTGTAATGAGTAATCAAATCTCTTCATGTTAGCGGCTAACTTGTTTTTGCTGTAGCTAGTGTCACATTGAATATATCATGAGATAATGATACATTTTCATAGCTTTTCATATCTCTGAAAAGTTATAGCATGTGAGCTTCTTATGCTTGTTTTTAATGCTGATTATCATGGAAGATTGTCCTCACTTTTCTGTTCTGTATCTTTTCTTCCCTTAGAAAATGGGCGGGAGGAGGGAGAAGGCAGGAGGAAGGAGGGAACACAAAAAATTATGTTGCAATATATCATTTTCTGGACTGGTGGGTGGCCTCAGGTTGCATGCATTTTAGGATTCTGTATTTTCAGAAGCTGACATAAAGCCATGCAGCCAATGAAATTATAATTACTTCATTGAGTGACCCTGTGTGTAGTTACACACACACTTGAACACTGGTCTAAATTTACTTGTTTTACTGTAATTAATGTATTAGTACATATGGTTTTGAAGTGAAGGACTGAAAAAATATTTTTCACATTTACAACTAATTATAGTTATGCCTACTTTAGTTTCAGACAAGTACTGTCAGTGGCTTGATTGAAATCTTCAGAAGCACAGTTTGTATGTCTTGGCACATGTTCCTCTATATATAGCATGTAATTCTGATTTCTGTATGATATGTAATAGCAGTAGCAGTTGCTAAAATACATTTGAAATGCTATAAATTATGCAGAATTCTGTTAGGTTATGTAAAGACTTATTCTCCCCATCCCAGTAATTAAAAGTATTTAGGAATTACTCATCTTTTTGTCTCAATAATCAAAAGAGGGATCATAAGGAATCATTCAGTACAATAAAAATAAGCATATAATTAACTTTGGTAAATGCAACTTTAGTCAATTGTGCCAAATATTTGTTTATCTTAAGGTTTTGAGCCTAGTTTAAACAGGTAGAGAACATGGAAAAAAAATTGAGTGGTTTAGAAAGGTAATATCTTTGTGTATATACACAGAAAATGTTACCCATGGGAAAGCAACGGGTGTCTTCAAAAAAATGATACCGTTTTCCTCTCTACTTTTTGGTCTTAGTTCTAAATAAAAAAAAAAAAAAAAAAAGAGAATACATGAGAGAAAGATGAAGACAGAAATATGGATATAGTTCCTTGACCCTGTCTGGGTGCCAGGCACCTACCAAAGCCTCTTGCACTCCTCTCTGCAGCTGCACACAGGAGAGAAAATACAATGAAGGATTCATGACTTAAGAGCTGGAAGAGATCACTCACCAAATATTGTCATAGGCAAAACAGGCTAGAGTTAGAGATATTAATTGAATTTATTATTATCAAACCTAAACCAATGGGTTATAAGGATATGGACAAAGGGAAATTAAATAATTTTATCTTATATCACATTTATTGTTCTCAAGACAGATTAAGATTAAGCTTGTTGTAGTAAAATAAAAGGAAATGATCCCCCCCAAAACAAACCAACAAATAATACCCTTCTTTCCTTTCTATTTTCTGTCCCCACCAAAGGTGTTTCTGAAAATTCTCATTCTAATAATGGGTTACATAACTCTGAAAAATGAAAAGGAAATGAAAAAACATCATCCCAAACTGTTGTTTAAACAGATTGTAAATACATTCTCTCCCTTTTAATAATATCAAGTGAAATACTTATATATTCGTTTGGCATCATTTGGGGCCATAAGGAAGCTAAACTTAACAGCTGCTTGAAAGAATAATTTATGTTCCAGTAAAAGTGGTTTCACTTTAATCTCCATTAAATATAATAATGGAGGATTCTGAAAATTAAATTAATTTTTAAATCAGTGTTGTTTGACTTCTTTTGAAAATCAGCAAATTAGTTGAAGACCTAAAGTGGGCAAAATTACATGTACAAGGAAACTATTGTTTTGTGTTGCACAAAGCACTTCAGTTGCATTTATATGCAGTGGTAGAATTGGAAGGCAGAGAGAGGAAGAGTAGGATATACATACTTCAGCACACAAAATGTGAATAGTTATATTTGTCTACAATCCTGGGGGGTTTCAAAATTTTTTCTAAATAGGCATTAATACAGAAATTAAGAATTTTTATAGTGCCCCTCTACTGACAGAATTGTAGGTTTGTAAGGAGAGGTAATCCACTGTGAAAAAGCTGAACTCCTGCCTAGTCCAAAGGCAATAGTTGTGTTTCTGATTTTTATACTCACAGAGTAGTAGATATAAAACTCATATTGATTCAGCCTGAATGAGTTATTTAATTCTAGATGAATGGCTGGATTTTTAGTTGATTGAAATTCCTTACAGAAGCATAATGATTTGAAATACATGGATTTTGCCTTTCTCTACAAAGGTGTTATATTTGGGAGTTGGTTTGGCTTTTCTTTCAGTTCTGATTTTCAATTTACTGTGCTCAAAGTTTGGAAGAAGAGATGAGCAGGTGAGAGCTGTGCATACTAGGAAGAAGATGATATTGTTCCCTGTAATAAATACCTACAATGTGGCTGGGACCACTGGTGGAAATGGCAGCATGGTTTTGTTTGATCTTGCTTCTAGGGCTTTAATAAAGTTCTGTGTTATGCACTGAAATGTACAGATTCACTGAGGTATAAAGCACAGATGATCCTTCAGCACCTTCTGAACTCCCAACCTTCCTGCCCCCATGCAGTATTTTAGTGGGGATAAAAAGGGGGATCCTGAGCTGGATATTTTGAGAGCATGCGACTGTTTTCTGCAAAAGATCTTAAAATAGTGGAAAGAAGGGTTCTTCACTACAATAGTGATGTTAAAAACCTCTTTTTGGAGGAGAAAAAACCCCCAAACAACAGACAAACAAAACTAAATGGGAAAAAAACCCAAATAACCAACAAAGCCAAAACCCCAAACAATCTCCACTCCACCCCACCCCCCTCCTGCAAAAAGTGCATGAAACAAAGCAAAAACAACCCCCAATATACCTAACTATGGAGGCTTGGGATAAATTTGGATAAAATACAGTAAAATTGCAGACTAGTCATCCTTCTGGTGGAAGGTAAAAATCAGAGTGAGAACTCATGCTACCTAGGACCCCAGGACCCCTGAGTACAATCTTCCCACTCCTATTTTTTTAACACCAAAACAAAACCCATTGCCTTGTCATTCATGTTTTGTCTGTACAAAACATAGACTATTAATTACAGGATTGATGATTTTTAAAGATTTCTTCTGTCTTTAATATGTTTACATCCATTTGACTTTTGGTCCTATTACTGCAAATTATTTTGATAGGGTAGAACTCCAAAAATATTCTTTTTTAGATACTTTGTAAGATTGGGATTTTCACAGGTTAGGAATCTGTGAGCTCTCATTTCTCGTTGAGAGGCTTATTTTCAGACATTGTAATAGGGCATGAGATTTTATTTTTATATGATATTTGGAATCTCACGTCATATAAATTTTCTGTATATTTAAATAGTACCTGTGTTGGCTACCTGAAGTGTTCGGCTCTCCTTTGCTAAAAGGAGAGCAGGAAGAAAAGTAATTAATTTTCTATAAAGTTGCCAAAAGCAAACTTCAGCATTTATTCTCTGGAATGCATCTTTCATATTTGTGGCTGACATGGTAAATGTATCTTATTTCATAGAGTGGGTCTTAAAAATATGTACATTATAGATTTTTCTTTCATGATTTTCATCATGACATTATGTTAATAGAATTGAGCTGATAACCTTAATCTAAACCAGTTTAGGGACTGTATTGCAATATTGAGTAAGTGCATTGCATAATAACTTAAAAAAAACACCGCCTTCTCTTTTTCATTATTTGTGTAGTATATTCTATGGCAAGCTTAGTATTTCAACTGATTTTTCTTTAAAGTAGCAATTTTAAAAGCTGGTTTAGATGTGCTAATTTAGCTGTGACATTAAAATTTTTTTTTTTAACAAAACCCTTGTATATTTCCTTGACTTAAAAAATACAGTGTAACTATTTTACTTTGTTTTACTCTGGCTGCTTAGCATGATAACAGTAATCACACTAAGAATTCTGTGGATATTTATGACTACAGTTCTAGTGTCTGTGCCTGTTTTAAAAAATTTGTTTGGCAGAATTGGCACCTTTACAGGTTTTAAAGCAGTCCATTGACCTACCCGTCAGGTTATGCTGGTAAATAGTACTCTATTAGAAAAATTTTAAACAAGCATGAGTATCAGCAACAGAAGAGAGTAAGTGGAGTGTGACTGATGCTGTTGCCTTCTATTCATGGAACAACTTTAAGAGGAAAGGAAATGCTGCTTTTCTAAATCTATTCATTTCAGGAAGGCTTAAAATGGTAGAGTTTTTTTGCTTCACCAATTCTAATTTTTATTTATCTTTAAGTTATATAACTGCAACTCAGTTCTTAGACTTGGCTTGTAATCACTTTTATCTTCATAACATCACCCAAGGAAAGGATGAAATGGTCTTTTATAATTGTGAAGCTTTTTTCTGTTGGTGCATCTCTATATAGTCAGCTTATTAAGGTAGGTGATCATTCTGTATCAGTGTTCAGAATCCACATTTTAAGATACAGTTTCCTGACCTATTTTGTTGTAGTGTTGGTTGGATTTTTTTGGTGTTAAGTCGGCCACTGGCAATGGCAACCACAATCTAAAACTTCAGCTCTGTGCTGGGTTAAGTACAACTCAGGACTGTACTCCAGAAGGTACCGTAAGGTACATGTACCATTAATAGTGAGTACCTGTTCTCAAAAGTACTTCTTCCACTGGAGTCAGGTTGAAGACTGCCATGAAAAATCAAGAGATCGGTACATCGTTTGTGTTGGAAAAAATATTTGTCATTGTAGTTCACTATGTATTCTGGTCTTGATATTATATAATACCATAATAATTCTATTACTAATTATGATCGAGTCCAGAATTTCTGCAAAACTCTTTCCGAATACATATGTTGCCCAGGATTGTTGGAATGGTTTGATTAAAAACTCTGGGCTTGTCTGAAACAAAGATAAATTATTCTAATTGAAGGTATTTTATTGTAATAAAGATAACACTTCTTGTGCTATCTTTATTATTGTGAGATCATTCTGTCTTCTCAGAATGTTCAAACATATGACCAAATGCTGCTTCTGTAGCCTTAAAATAAATTTAGGCCTTAAGAACAGCAAAGTTCTTTGGCAAACTGTCTCTTGGATCTTGCTTCTAGGAGAGATCATCTCCATAATATCCATTGTCTTTCCTCCTCAGAGTCAGGTGGTGTTTCTTAGCCAGAATTATTTGGAAAGTTGCTCTGCAGAAAGCTCTCAGCATGTTTGTGGAAGGCGTAGCTTCCTTGACAAAAATTAACTTTATCTGTAGAAACAGCTTATCAGATGCAAACTTCTATTCCTTTTTCATGAATCTTGTAAATATACAGAGAATACTGAAGATAGATTGGTAGAAATGTTCATTGCACGGCGCTGCTTTCACTGCTAATGCAGTTTAAAGTTATTAAAGAGACTGCATTTTTAAAGTGCTTGGAAAGAACTTTCAGATTTTTTCAGGCAAGAGGATTAAGACAGATTTATTTTCACAGGGTATGCCTGCACAAGTCCCAAATCAAAAATATTTTCTCTGTGCCTTGATCTACACTTGGTTGGTGGTTTGTTTGGTTTTTGTTTCAAATCTAGTACTACTGCTGAGAAATGCTGTTAATAGATGGAGTGATAAAAGTGGATGATTCAAGCTGGTTTTACTTCCTACCAAGCAAAGTGTGTTTGCACTCACCTGTAAAAGAACCTAAACACTAACAGAATTGAACTTTGGGAAATAAAGTGAATATTAGTTTAGTTTTGCTTGTTTTGGGTGTGTGGTCTTGTTTGGTTTGTTTGTTTTTTTTATAATTCAAGTATAGACAAAGCTCTAGAATTCTGGAAAAGTGTAAGTGGCAGAAAACTGACCACAAGATTGTCAAACCTATCTTGTATGTATTAATGGCTTCAATTAACAAGCATATCCCTGTATTGTGACAAGCAATCTGTCTTTCAGTTGGTTTTTCTTTTGTGTGTGTGTGTCTGTATTCTTGTATTTCTATGAATATATATATTCTGTGTTGTACAGCTGGAGAATGCCCTATAGTTATACACTGTTGCACAGCTTTTATTATCCTACATAGTTTTGTTTTCATAGGCTTTAAAAATTTATTAATGGTGAAAAGTTGCTTTTGCCTGTGATAGTAAATATGTTTGTGAGGAGAAAGAGAGGTGGTAGAAATCTCTTTATATAAAATTCTACATACAGTATATGTATAACCCTGACTTAAGGTAGAAGTAAGCAAAGAAATTGTCAGAAGTCTTGGAAGCACACGATTTTGTTGAGATATGCCTTGCTGTGGGATAATCCACTAGGGCAGGGGAGATTAGAGTAAGTGTATTAATCTTTATGTTCATCGTATGTAAAAAACGATTTAAGAAAGTATGGTGCTAAAGAAATTATTATTGAAATTTCCTGTCATCACTGCATTACACATAAAATTAACTGTCATGATAAAGGACAGATAATTTTTGAGGTGGTAGATTTATGTTTTATACTAGAAATTATTTCTGGACTACAAAATACACACAATACATTAATTTTCCTGTTGTTAATGCAGAGTAACATTAATGTTAGGGGGGAAAAATCACTAATGTTAGAAAAATAAATGTAAAATATCCAACTTAATAAAATTAATGGAACCAAAGGGTGAATTTCCAGAAAAACAGATATGTGAAGTGCTGCTTAAGAGCTGTGCAGAGCCAAGCCAAAATGGAGGAAAAAAAATCTCATACTCTGTCTACGGAGCTGGGTAAGAGTAAGAACAGGGAAGGCATTTATTCTACAGAGCTACTCTACTCAGAAATACCTTCCCAGCTTTGATTTTGTGTGGGAGTCAGATTTCCAAAGTCAAGAGAGTGATCTGAACAACTGAAAAATCTAATTAGCTGCCAGTAGTGTCTAAGAGTTTCTGTTAAAAACTTCCATAATCTTTGAACCCTGTGCCAATTCCAGGCCTAGAAATAAAGCCATCATGGTGCTTATGTGTCCAGCTTTCAGTAAAGGCTGCTTAGAAATCATGGCTGGACATGTCTACTTCACTCTTCCAGGAATATAAATCAGGAGGAATTAAATAAACACATCTGATGCAAGGGGACAGTAGGGTGTTAAGCTCTTTTTTCTTTGCCTAAGTTCAGAAACAATGCCTTTATCCATGTGTTTCAGGCAAGCTCCTAGAAAGGAGGATCTCATGGAAAGATGGATCTGAGTAGATGGGGATTTCTGTTTAGTGAATCTTTGTTTCCTGACAGTGCATCAGTGCTTAGATGTTATGTGAGATATGGGCAATAGCATCAATTAATCCAATTGTCTGAATACAGGAAATGTGCCTGAAAAAACTAAATGTTGAAAATGTTTAACATAATTTGAGGCGCTTACTTCTAGTGTAGCTTGGGTATCTAAAAAGATAAAAGAGGTGCAATTTCAGAAACACATTTTTCTTGTACATTTCATTTTGATAGTTGAAGGTATTTCCTCTTCTCAGTATACTGACTGTTATAAATACTGTTTTTCTATACCTAAAGCTGTACATACAATATCTAAACAATTAAGGTACCTACTGGAGCCTTTGAGTTTGACCTCTAGAACCAGCCAGCTATTTTCTTGTGCTATGTCCTTTAGTGCAGGCTTTTTTATTTCGTATATGACCCTTGGATACACTTTAACAAGAGCAGTTAAAAACTGGTACAATTAATTCAGTGAGATACTTAAGGCACATTTGTTATTTTTGACAGTTCTGTACATAGCGAATAAAATATTCAATTTTTCAGTTATATAAAAAATTTATGTAAACATTCTGAAAGCAGCCCTATCTTTGATTCCTAATGAGTATATCTTTAATGGAAAAGAAACACAAGCAAAGAAAAAAACAAAACCTTTTAAAGGGTTTTAGTGCACAGTATATTACAGTGTGGGCACTACATGTGTAAAGAAAACTTTCCAAGTGCAATTTGCATGCACAGTCATACACAACTGTGCTGCTTTTCATGTTGCTGTTAATGATATTTGTGGGACTCAGACCTCGACAGCGACAGATATTCATTAATCTGTAAAATTACTTCATTATCATCCATCAAAACTCTTCTTGTAACTTCTTGTCAAATACCTACCTGAACAGATACCAGCAATGCTAATGCTAAAATTTGTGCCTCTGTTTTTCTGTATCTTTTTTTGTCTCCTGTTGTAAGCCTCTTTGAGATACCAGTCTTAATGAGTAGACAGAAAGTGGGAAGCTGTTGGTGTTCTCACCTGTAGATGAGAAATTGAAAAGCCTCATTAAATGGTGAAAGATTGGAGACTGAATTGATTAGGGTGAAATGTAACAGAAAATGCAAATGTCAAAAAAAAGCATTTTTTCTTTATCCATAGAAGAGTGCATGAGAAAACCTGAGAAGCCCTGAGTCACCGAGACAATAATTGTCAAGCAAAACAGAATCTGAATTCTGTAAAAGGCAAATTTGCTA
The DNA here is from genome assembly GCF_048771995.1 of Taeniopygia guttata. Classification (NCBI taxonomy): domain Eukaryota; kingdom Metazoa; phylum Chordata; class Aves; order Passeriformes; family Estrildidae; genus Taeniopygia; species Taeniopygia guttata. Next base: position 46,846,902 of record NC_133027.1, on the reverse strand, counting down.
TTAGTCTGTATCAGATGAAGTATTTCTGAAACAGCTGGAAATAAAATAGTGCCATTTTACAAAACACTGGAAAGGTATAATGTAAAATTTTGTATTCAGAAATTATATATTATAATATCTTATTATTTATTACAATATATTATCATTATACATTATTATATATTTTTTATTATATGAATATAATACATGCAGCTAAGGAGTAGGATTTTGATTTATTTGATGTACACAAATTTGAAGGAGTTGTGACACACCCCCCATCAGTACATCAGAGGGTAAACACTGAAGGAAGAAGAATTACTTAAGATAAATGATGGTTTTGCCAAAAGAACAAGTATCCATAAGAGTGGGCATGAATATGTTTAGGTTGGAAACTGGAAGGAGTGTTTAATCATACAGAGTTTCGTGATTCTGGAATAGTTTTCAATTTAAGTTTTATTGCCCTGCAGTAGATACCAACAGGGGCTTGGTTAAAGAAGAATCATATGACAGGGTGGGCCATATTGAACTTTCTTGCCTAAGTCTGGCTGTGTGTTGCTGGCTGAGAAACACAGGAAAATACCTAAAATTTAGGTAAGATTTAGGTAAGAGAAAAGATTAGTTCAAGTAAAGGATTATACATAAACTATTTAGTGTAGGAGTAATCATACCTAGCTTTCATAGGTTCAATGACTAAATTGCAAGAAGGGTTTGAACTTTTAGAGAAGGCGCTTCCACCTGAGCATGAGTTCAAGGACAGTGGAATGCAATTTGAGTACCTGTCTTTTAAATGCTTAAGCTACTGCAAATTATTAGCTATGATTGTATTCCCTTACTTCAGCCTTTGTAACGTGATTGTGTGTTAGTTTGCAGGAAAATTGCCTCCAAATATCTAACCAGAAAATGAATTCTGCACCAGTCTATCTTGCTCAATATTCGTACTCCAGCAGTCACCACCAGCAGATGCTTGGAGAAGAGTAAGAATAGGATTAGCCATATGATTCTTGCTAATATTCTTTCAGCTTCTGAGTATTTTCATCTTGAAGGCTTTTTAAACTGTTGGGAATTAGTCTGTTTAGGAACCTGCCTAGGTATTCTCATAGGTGCTTGTCTGTTCTTCCCTTGACTTGTCACGTGAACTTGCATTTAGTGTCCTCTGCATGAAGTCCATGGTGTTGCTGCTCATTGCTTGAAGTCCAGCCATGTTTGCTTTGAACCTGTCTCTTCTTACCTTTTTGTGCTATCCATTTGTTTGTTTTTTTGGAAGAAAACATGAATACCTAATCTTTATGTAAGATGTTTCCACTAAATATTTTGAAGGTCTCTGTTATAGTAGCTCCAAAACACACATTTTTTTGTACACAGAAGCATTGCATGCATTTGAGCTTTCCAGGTATGAAGACAGTTCATACCATAGATCCTTCTTGCCCTCTTGGAATGTTTTACATTCTCTATTGGGAGGAGCAGGCAGAAGCTTCATGCAATATTTAAAGTGTGGAATAAGTGTAATTTTATCAAATTATTTAGAATATTTTTTTCCTGTTTGATACTCTTTCTTAATATTCCTTAATTTGCGTAATGCTTCTTAAATTTTCTAATTTGCTTTATTAGTATGGCCAATCACCAAACTGATGCTTTCATGGAATCATCTCTTCTGTTCCTTAGTGTTACTACTCAGAGCTTCTTGTTTTATATATGAAGGCAGGATTAGTTTTCCATATGTGTATCATTTTACATTAATCTAAATTGAATTTCACCAGCTGCTTTATTGCATGGTCCCTCAGACTGATAAGCATTTTTGCTGGTCTTTAAGGCACTCCTTTTTACTACCTTGTAGTATGTACTATCAATAGATTTTCTCACCTCACTGAAGAACTGCCACCCCTTTCTCCTTGCCATGTTACTTATGAATGTGTTAAACAGGACAGTTCCCAGTACAGCCGCCTGTGTAAGTGACTTCCCTCCACTGTGAGAGCTGAGCCTGAAGGGACCTTCTGATTCCTCTATTTTAATCAGTTATTTTTCCACAACCTTTGCTTTCTTGTCTCAGTGCTTACTTTGCTGAAAAAAAAACTACAGTGAGGAATTTTGTTTACAGCCTTTTTTAAAAAGGTGAGTAGGCTGCATGAGCCAGATCACCCTTGTGAACGAGTTGAAGATCTGGACAAGGCTCTCTCAAGTCAGTTTGCAGATGACACCAACTGGGCACGAGTGTTGATCTGCTGGAGGGCAGGAAGGCTCTACAGCAGAATCTGAGCAAGCTGGATGTGGAGGCTGATGCCAATTGTACGAGGTTCCACAAAGTGAAGTGCTCACTCCTTCCTTGGGTCACAGCACTTCAGGCTGGGGCAGAGTGGCTGGACAGCTGCCCAGTGGAAGAGGACCTAGGGGTGCTGCTCAGCAGGGGCCGAACATGAGCCAGCTGTACCCACATGGCTGCTCTGACCTGTATCAGAAATAGTGTGGCCAGCAGGACCAGGGCAGTGGTTGTCTGCCTATATTCAGCACTGGTGAGGTCACATGCCAATGGTTGCTTGTTTTGTCATGCTAACCATGAAACAACCTCTGCTCTGAAAGACCGAAAAAATGTCATATTTGTTTTGGTTTCTTTCCAGCTACATAATTTTTAATGCAATTGAATGCTCTACAGTTGCTACATCTCTGATGTCTGCTAGCAAGTGCTGCTTCTGTTATAATTGGTGTCATTATCATGGTTGGCAGGTAGCAATATGTCGCAAAACCTTTTATTCCTGTTGTTAGTTCAATCCAACTTGTCTGCTAGTCATTGAAATGCTACTTTGTTACTTAGATTTGACTTCAACCTCTCTATTACATAATCCTATTATCACTGTTTGTATATTTTTTGTTCCCAGGCTTCCTTCCACAGAGTTTCCAATATGCCTGGTATATTAATGTTTTTATTTAGGGCAAAAAAATAATGTAAAATGGTGCATTGAATTTTCAATTCCTGTTCTAATGCTGAAAGTATAAATAATATATTCTAAATTATTCATGCATCCATAAATATTGAAATATAGGCATTAATAATTTGATAAAATTCAGCATTTAAAACACATTTTAAAATGTAATTGTATATAAAATGAAAGAAAAGAAAAAAATGGCAAGGAGAAGTACAAAATTATATGTCTTCAGTGCTATGCACTGGAAGTATGAGCTGTATAGTATATGCTGTTAATGTAGAAACACTGGTTATGTAGAAATATGCAAATGTGTACTTTTTCCAGCTCTTCTGTTGAAAGCCCAGAATAGTAAAATGGAACAAATAGCTGAACAGATCAGCCAGAATAGTAACATTAGAATAATATACTTGACACAACGTTTTTGTTTGAAATGTATTCCCTGTCATTATAACAGGAAAATAATTTTTTTTTGTTCAAAAAAAAGGAAATGGCATTTTACCTTAATTAGGGAAAAAACCCAAAAAACAACCAAATGCATAATAAACATTTCCTCTTTCTGATCTCCAGTATTAAGTGAGTCCAGTGCCAGTAGGTCAGGATTCCACAGTTATTTGGGATTTGACCTCTAAAACTAAATGAGATTTTCAGGGCAGGAGTTGTGTAATTCCCCATCTAGCACTAAATAGCATCTTAACATGATACTGCAGTAAAAAATAATAAGTGCACAAACACAACCTTCACAATTTTCAACGTTGCTCTTTTTGTTCTGTGTGCTCTACTAGGAGCTCAAATAATTTGGCCTTCTTTGGATTAATTTTATCCAATTTTAACACCCTGAACACTTTAGAATGATCCTAGAAGGATTTGTAGTGTGGTCTCTACCTATATAAACTTAGAGCATGGTGTTTTGAAGCAGTTAGCCCATGCATAAATTAGGAATGCTTTGTGAAAGTTCTTTAATCCATGCCTCAGAAGACTTTTCAGCTGATCTGTGGAATTTACAGAATACTTAAGATTAACCATCCTCATTTCAGTGAACAAGCTCCAGGAAGCTTGTAGTTTAAATAATGAGAATATCAGAAGTACTCTCTGTTTCCCTCCCCCACCCACTAAGTTCTTTGTTTGAAATTCAGCCTGCTCTTCACAGCTCTAGGATAAAGTCCGTCCCTTTCCTTTATATTTTTGTATTGTCACTTTTTAATTATTTTATACATAGTTCCATTAACAAATGAGGAAATCTGTAGTATAGAGGAGCAAGTAGCTTCATGTTTAATTTGTATAGCATCTCTAAAGAGTGTCTTTTAATACTAAAAGAAGTATCGGGCTTTCTTTAACACATAGTATGCACCAAGCCAAAGATGATAATTTAATACTTGTTGAATACTGAATATAATGCGAACTTCCTCTTTTCAATAGGAAAATTTAAGTGAATAGTCCAGTAGCATTACTAGTTAATAATTTAATTTCTGTCTGAACAATATTTGTAACAATTGGAATTTGCCTCACAGGTAGTAGACATTTATTGTCAGCTCGGTACATCAGCAGACACCACTGACAGCTTAAGCTAAATTTGCCAGAGATTGTGTGATTGAAGCTTTGAGTCAGACACAAAACCAAGGCACATTTTTCTGGGGGTTAGATTGTTTTCTTAGATTAGCTATTTTTGTTGTGATAATTCTTCCCCCAGCCCCCCCACCATACCTCCATCTTTTCTCCTGTGTTTTCCCAGTATTTTTTATTTGTGGCAATAATATTTATTCAAAGGTATAATGAAATATACTCATTCTCAAGTATGCAGATGGCCTGTCGTTTTTGTGAAATGTTGCAACGATTTTCTTTGGGAAAGCTTGCCAGACTTCTTAAGACATCCATGGATGTTTCTAAGGATGAGCTAGCTGAGCACTTGCCGCTAATAACTTGAGCATAATTGATCCTCCCTTGTAGTGGAAGAATGGACTGTAGATGACCTAAAACTTTCCCTCTCTTTTACTAAGGTCTATGATTCTTTGAGTCTTTTAAAGCTCTCACAGGAGCACTCATGGTTTGCTCATGGTGGGTTCTTGCAGTCTTTGGTCTCCTGAGCATCTGGATGTGTTCAACACAGAGACAGATCTTGCTGAGTGATCTCTGCAGGGGTTTTTTGCACAGAAATGCAGAGTGGAGTGACTTTGTCTTGAAGGAAGTGTTAGGCTTCCTGGAGTGAAGGTGAAGTCTCTGGATAAGGGTGCTCTCACGCTGGGGAACTCACCCTGTGGAGCCATTTCAGCAGGCTTCATGCCCTTTGTAGTTGCCTGATGCCCAGATGTGCCCATACCTGGGCACAGGTATGGGCACAGTACTATAGTACTATAGTTCTGTACTATTTCAGTGATCCTGACCAGAGGCTGAAGGAGATTTTTTTTAGAATTGGTATTCTCATCCGCAGTTACTTTTGGAAAAACAGGTGACCTTCAAGAAAATTGGCAGTAGCAGTGAAGAAACTGAGGCCCCTTGAAGACAAAAAATATCAGACTCAAGCAGACTTCTGAGAAATGTGGGAACTTTTTTTCTGCTCATTCAATATTGGCTATTAGAAATTTCTAAAAAAAACACCACAGTGCTGATTGAAAACTATTTAAATGAAACATTCTCAGCAAAGCACCTTCACAGTGAAATTATCTACTTTTGTAGTGAGAAAAGTCTAGAGCTTTTTGTTTAGTTTAACTGTTACTGTTGTTATGTTGACTAGGTCTACAAGGAACAAGAATCTCGTCATCCGCAACAGTTTTGCTCAGAGTGTTGCATAATCATTTGGTTATTTTTCTTAATTAGGTGACAAGATGCTACTCTTTCTTCAATAAGCAGTAATATTTTTGAGTGATATCAGTAGTGGGGAATAATTATGGCTAGGTAAACTTGCAGCCTTCATTAGGAATGACTGTATGACTGCAAGGGCTGGACAATTACTTTAATCCTTTTATTTACAGACAAGGTTGTCCAAATATTTATACAATGATAATTTAATGGTATAAGTGTAAAGTCTAGTACAAGGTCACTGTTTGTTACTTTTTTCTTCCTTTTATATTAGCAAAATATTATCCCTGAGGTGATACCTGATATAAACTGGGTCCTTTAGACTTGTGATGTAGCTTAAATTCTAAAACAGAGGAGTTATCTTCTTTCTATTGTTTTTGGTTTTGTTTGGTTACTTGTTTTATCTCTTTGTTGTTGTTTTTTGGGGTTTTTTTGGGTTAGTTTCTTTCAGATTAGTTCTTTAGAGGAAAGTAGGTTCAGTGTATGATCAAGATATAAATCTTGAAACCTCCTTTCTTGTTACTCTAAAACTCAGATTACTTTGCTGCTTCCTCCCCCTGGCTCATGTACATTGGAACGATCATCTGAACACTCATAATATAACTCCAAGCACACAGGAGTTGCCATGCCAGATCAATCTTGGTTCATCTAAACAGGTACATGGCAATAATCATGAGTTCTTATAGAACTCCCAGCATGTAGGAGTTGCCCTGTGAGTTAAATATAAATTATCAATGCTGGTAATTTTGTTACCCTTTTTAGTCCAGGTTCAGCAGTTAGCTCTGGCAGTATTTTTCATCACAGGGGAATCTAGCTCCTTGGGAAGACTACGAAACTGAGGTTATGGATTATAAAAACAGATTAATTTGCTGTGGTTTTTCAGAAATGTGCAGAAATTGCATTATGCCAATCCAAGTTAGGTTTTCTTTTTTAAATCTTGTCTTTGGGACCTTTCATCTATATATAAATACAAAACTGTTTTCTCTTAGTGAATAAACATCAGCATCAATTTTCTCACCAATGTGGTATTCTCTCCTGCTTACTGATGCAGAGCATCTCCAGACTATTAGGAACTCATTATCTACTCTGTTAGGTGCATAGCCATGTTTCTTGTAGCACTGATCTACAAGTAATGTAAATGGCATTTGGTGACTGCTTTAGCTTTTACTTGTTGCATTCAGAACCATTAATTTATTTCAGATTGAATTAAAGACAGTATATTTTTTGATTCTCCTTGGTTATTTTCTGGTCTTTTTAGAAAGGTTTTGATTGATGATCTTGTGGAATAGCCAAGAGTAACCAAACTGTCTGTTATTATTTTATTGAATCTGTCATTGGGCTATATAGGCAAGGATTTTATTTACAATTTTTATTTATAACATTTATTGAGGAAAATAGAAATTCAGCTTTTTTTTTATTTTTTCAAATTTGTTGCTAAGAATTTTAGTGGTATAAAAATATTCAGTACTATCATTGAAGTCAGAATTTTACTACATAGAAATATTATTTTTATCAATTAATTTTGCTCGTTTTACTTACAAAAAGACTATCTGAATTTGTTGGATGAATATTTCTATGAATTTTTGCATGAATCATAGAATCATTTTGATTCAAAATACCTTTAAGATCATGGAGTCCAATCAATATCCTTACCCTGCCAAGGGCATCACTAAACCATGTCCCCAAGTGCCACATCTACGTGTCTTTTGAACACCTCCAAGCCTATATCCTCTTCCCACACATGAAGTGACTCAGGTGTTCTGTGCCAAATAACAGCCCATCCTTATGCTGAATCCCATGTGAGATTCCATTCCACGACCATTCTTTTTCTGGGATGTCTTCAAATTGTGTGGGTTCCTGGCTGGTATTTCAATGTACTAATTCCAGACTCCTGGACATTTTTCTCATCTGTAAGTTAATAAAATAACCTGAATCAATATCCAAAGAACACCTCCTGACCTGAAACAAAGTTCACCTGTTAATCAAAGTATTCTGAACTTCCTTGACTGCACAACTTGTCTTCCATCAGAGAGGCATACTGTTTCCTGGTTTTAATCAATTTAAATTTGGCTATAATATGTTTTAGTTATGTAAAACAGGAAGGATAATAATGTATAAAAGTACAGTTGGAGAGACAGAATTTTTAAAGTTAGTATTAATTATTAATCTATAATGGAATTAATATATTGTCTCTTGTCATCAAAGGAGTGAATTGTATTCCATTTAATGTTAGGGTCAAGGCTGTAACTAGATTTAAGGTGGAGCTTGATTAGTTTAGTTAATAAATAGGATTGTACAGCATTGTCTTTTGTATTACACAGGATTAGATTTGTGACTTAAGAATGATATGGCCTACCCAAAATGTATACATCACAGACAGTAAAATCTGTTTATTTTCCAAGACTACTTAATGCTGTGTTTATAAATCTATTAAGCTCCTCTCTGCCTAATTGAGATATTTAACTTAAGTCACCCACACATGCTTAGAAGTGCTTAATTTGTCTAGGTATGTGGGTAGCCTCCTAAATTCTCTATTATTCCCAAAGGAAGCTTGAAAAGACGGGCTTTGGGATTAGATCTATGACCAGTTTCATATCTTCTGAGAGTGATCATTACTGTCTCTGACTTAAAACATTTGGTTGGTTATGCTGTATTAGAGCACTGGAAAATATGGGTACAGCACTCAAGATAGGTGATTTAAACCCATGTCTTCCCATTTCTCGGGGAGAAAGAGCTAAGTAATAGAGGAAAAATGGAAAAGTACCTTTCAAGTGACCAGGACATTCAACTCTAAGGACACATCTAATATTCAATAATTCTGAAACTGGTTTTATCTAATGGCTGTATATATAATGGTTTTATCCAATGACTATATATATGTATATACACACACACACACATTATATGTGTGTGTGTGTGTGTGTGTGTGTGTGTGTATGTATGTGTATGTGTATGTTTTAAGTGCATAATTATTTTCTGGGATTAATCTCCAGGAACTAAGTTCTGCCACTTGCAGCTAATATCCCAGTTTCTGCATAAGATTTGACTTCCTTGTTTGCTTACTTGGTTTCAAGTGACTTCACACAGAAGTGTTCTGTGGCTTAATGCTTTTAATTACTGCAGTAAGGGAGGCATGAATTCATTCCTCTTAATCTTGTGTCCCTCCTTTAATCAGTCTTTCCATTTCTTGAGGGAGTTCTTCAAACATCAGGCTGTTGTTCAGGAAGCAAGAATCATCCGACCTTTGGTGCCTGTGCTTCAAAGAGGGTAGATAGGGTTAACCTGATGCCCATTGAGGCCGTTTTGATTTCCTGCTTCTTCTGTATTACAAAAAGCGAAAAAAGTGAGTGAAATGGTTGGCTCTTTTTAGGCACTTGTGGTTTCTGGGCATTCTGTGGAAACTCCAGCATTGAGCTGGCTATGATGATTTCCAGCTGCTGTCGTCAGAGCAGTTGGAAGCTGAAGCAACTGTTGGTGCCTTCACAGACACGTCCATTTCCTATCTTTTCCTATGCTTGAAACCAGTATTTTGATGACGCCAGTATTTGATAAGTAGTATTTTATACAGTTCTGGTCTAATACTGTGTCCTAAATTCTCTGAATTTTTACAGTTAGCATGTCTTAATTGCAAAAGGAATTACTAAAATTATTGAGTTCTTACATTATCTACCTTTGAGGCATCTTTATTACTTCATAATTATATGTACTAGTTCAAAATCTAACAATTCTAAGCTATCTTTTCAGAGCTCCCTGTAGAGACAGCTAAAGATAATCTCATTTTACATCCCTATTCTTTCACTATCTACTTCTGCTAAATATTTGTTAAGAGAGAAAGAGCTAACTTTATTAACTCCCTTACTAGATCTGCCCTTCCTCGTGGCTGGCTGGGCTAATCTTTTTGCTGTATTGTATCAAGAGTTAACAGATTTACCTTCTTTTCCTCTATGTGGTCTCTTGACTCCCTTGGAGGAGCCAACAGGGATCTGTGTTAAGTCAGTGTTTCCCCTGTGATAGAAGGTGTTATGATTGTCACATGTAATGGGCCTGAGGATGTTTTCCCTCCAGACTGAGAACACCTTCTTTTCCTTAGTAAATATGTACCTGCAGGTTTTTTGCTCATAGTGACGTAATCCTGTTGATGCCATAAACCATGAAGGTGGACCTTTACTGTCTCTCTGTTAAGAAATTCTGATGTAAGGTGAGTGCACAATTGAACACACTCTGCTGACCCAGTGAAGTTCCCTTGAAAAGCTTCCAAATGGGCCTAATTTCTCTCTGCTTGAAACTGAGATGCCATCTCCAGTTTGCAGACTGTAGTTTCCATTTGCATGGATTTTGTATTTCCAAGCCCAAATTATAAAGTACAAAGATGTCTGTATTTCAAAATGTTCTTCTTTCATGTTTGTGCCTTCAGTTATTTAAGCTAGCTTTAAATAATGATTGTTTGATGCATAGTACAAAACCAACTTAAAATTTTAAAAAATCAAGTTTCCAAACTTGGAGTCAAGAAAAGGAGGTGAATGCAGTCATTCTTTTTCTGTTTTTCTGATTCTTGTTTCATCTCAATATTTTTAAATGACTGTCAAATTTAAGAGAAAGGCCATAGGAATCAGATATTTGAAACGTTGTTGAGCTCCTGTACATATTGTTAAAATGTATGTCTTTGCAAATGTTATGGGCAATGGAAAGGTAACAGTATTAGTTTACATGTAAATAGCTAGAGGAAACCAGAGAGGGAAGGCATTCTACAGATATCCCAATTATGGGAACAGCTTTAGTTAAAGCTCACAATCAACCATGACACAGATGCCTTGAGAGGACTACCTTTAATTAGTTGTAATCTTCACAAAAAAAATTAGTTTTCTCACCAATATTTATTCATTTCATAGCAAGAATATTGCTCAGACTCAGGCATGGACAGTGAATATATATGCTGGCTATAATTAACTTGAGCATTTAATTTAGGGGAAAATACTTATGTAAATATGAGGACTTTAAATGCTTCTTACAGAATTAGAAAGAAATCTAATTTTGTCTGGTAAATGAGTTTTTCCTTATGAGATATTTTAAGGTGTTTAAATTTTGGCTTGCAGAAACAATGGAATATTAAAATTTATTTATTAAAATATAGCACATTTAAAAACCTTCATGCATGTAATCCCTACTTGCTACATAAATTTGCTGACTGTATACTGATTTTTTTACATAATATTTCATTGGTGTTATGACAGAAAGGAAAATAGCTCACATTTCTTCTTAATAAATATTCACATTACTAGTTTCCTTGATTTTGTGTAAAAATGTATTTATCCACTGGAAGTCATATAAATCAGGCTAATAGGAAAAAACTTCCCGTTGCAAGATCTAAATGTCATCCTGTAAAGAATCTCATTTCATTCCAGAATAGCTACTTAAAGGACCAGGAGTTCAAGAGTCTGGAACTCAGACCTGGAAAGGACATCCAGACAAGAAACTTAATTCAGTGAAAAAAGAATTTGCAAGATTGAATTTATGCAGTTGCAAATTTAGAGTAAGCAATAGCAACAAATGATATCATAATTAAAAGTATTCACAGAACGTAAGATGATTTGTACTGGAGAAGACCTCTAAAGATAACCTAGTTTCAGACCTTCTCCTAGGCCATGTTTCTTTGAGCCACATCCAGCTTGCTCTTGAACACTTACAGGGATAGGGCATCCACAGCTTCTCTGGGCAACCTGTCCCAGTGCCTCACCACCCTCACAGTGAAGAATTTCTTCCTAATGTCTAATCTAAACATTAAATATCTATTTAAGTATAACTCTTTCCATTTAAAGCCATCCTCCCTTCCTCTATCACTACGTGCCCTTGTACTACGTGCCCTGTAAAAACTCCCTCTCCAGCTCTCTTGTAGCCACCTTTAGGTACTGGAAGGTGTTGTAGGATCTCCGTGGAGCTCTCTCTAAAGAGTGAGCAACCCAACTCTTAGTCTGTCTCCACAGGAGAGGTGCTCCAGCTCTGTGATCCACCTCGTGGTCCTCATCTGGACCCTTCAATTTTATTTTTTTTCTGCTAAGTAAGAACAGAAATTTACAACTTGGTAGAATTGATAGCACGGAAAGTGTGTGACATCTCTAAATACCTAGATGTTACAAACAATGAGAAATAATAATTAAAGTATGTAATCTGAAAGTATAGGGAAACAAAGCTCAGAGGAAAGAGGGGGAATGGACACATTTTCATATGTGTGGTGTGTAGCTGGTTGTAAGAGGTTACCCAAGAAATTGCTGGAAATACCTTATTTCAAATGATGATATTTTAATGGAAAAATTATTGTCCCAAATGACACTTCCTACTGTGTAGAAAACAGGCACATCTGAAAACAGGCACATCTGAGTGCTCCAGTCTTTACTTAGCAAGTCTTTAACTCACTTCATCTGGTGTAACAACTTTTGTTGTTACACCAGGTGAATGATGTAATGATCTGTTTCTAGCCTGCCACAGTATAAATCATTATTAAAATAGTATTTATTTTTATATTTTATATATTATAATAATGGAAATCATTATTAAATCATCATCGGTGTTTCTGGGCTGTGAAATATTTAATAATATTTCATTTCAAAAGTAAACAATTTCTCTGTAGATGTTAATACCTTTTTTCTGCAGCATGGCTCTTCAAACATGTAAGTAACAAAAATGGCAGTAGACAGGGAAAAATGTTTTTCTGCATTGACATTTTTTGCAACAAATCCTCTTCTCAGGAATTTCATTGTTCACAAGAGGGGGAAATTAATCTACAGAGAAGCTCTGCTAGTAGTAATAAGATGATTATTACACATTTTTATATCCCACTTGATAGCTGGTATATCTTAATTCTTTCTTTAAAACTGTGAAAAAGAAAATCAAACCAAATAATCTGTCATTTGTGGGTTTGGTATCTAAGCATAAAATGTGTTTAGGCACTTGGTGTCATAGCATAAAGTGCAGGGAAGATTTCATTCTTAAATACATGACTCCTTTGTGGCTCTTGCAGTGATATCACCACTTCTTCAAATCTCTAATGTTTTGAGGCATGAAAAGCTGCCAATAGTCATTGTTGACATCTGTAACTAAGTTTAATAAGGGAGTACTAGTTAATATAGTGTGTAGCACTGCTGAATTAAATACAGGAACTTCCTAAGTAGCTCCTTCATTGTGTGATGTTTCTTAGTCACAGCCTGATTACTACTGTAGATTCCCAACATCATTTATTATTTGATTAATATGCAATTTATTTCTCAGATTCATCAGTAATATCAACACAATGCCCAGACTCTTGTATTCCCCTTCCTTCCTTTCCTCATCAATGCACAGCAACTCATTTCTTTCATTTTTGGCACATCATAATTTAATATTTACCCGTTGTAGCTTGGTACCAAAGGAACAATTATTTCCTAATCACTTGCCTTCAGGGGGTTCTCCGCTTGTGTCTGGAGAAAAAGGGCAGTTTGGGAGCATGCCTATGTTTCCTTTGTGAGGACAGCCCTGTTGTTAGGGCAGGGCACTGTGTGCTGAATTCTAATGCCTCGGTGCCAGAGGCAGCCTGTGTGGAAGGGGCAGCGTGGGAGGTGCTGGCTGCGATAGCAGAGCCCCAGCCTGGGGCTCCCTGGGACTGAGGAGCCGTGCAAGTTGTCCGGCCCGTGCCGATGGGAACGCGGCCCTGCAGCGCCCTGGCCAGGCTGAAACCCTCATCCCCCCAGTACCCACCAGGCTGCTTGGCTTAGCAGCCAGGCGCTTCAGGTACCTTTCCTTTAAATATTTATCATTTGCTGCCGCAAAATATTGTCCGTTCAAAAGCAGGTCGTTGTGTATTGGCATAGATTTTTATGTGCGTTTGGTAGATTTTGTAAGATTGTTTAAAAATTACGAGTGTTTGTAATAGGTTTTATCGCGGATTGGCAAAGGACTATGTAACAGAGGTAACTGTTTATGTATGGAATATTTATTTTCAAGGAAAATTGTAGAAATTTTTCAAAGGTAGCTTGTTATAATAAGATATGTTCAAACCACAGAGAAGGTACCTTTAGTTCTGGTACTAAGGTTCTGATTTTAAATTAATACTGGATTAGTTATCTGTCTCTGTCAAGTCTATAATAAAGATCTTTTGTTGCAATCCATCATAGGGCTTTTGTATTATAAACTATACCTAGAAACTGTTAACAGGAAGACTAGATTAATGCAGAGAGAAAAAATGTCATCAGATAAAACATAGGTCTCAAAAAGCAATTTCAAGTTCCATACTATGTTATGCATTAATACATTTTTAGCCTTTGGGGAAAAGAGAAAAACTTGTAATCAAAAATTAATTTGAGCATTCTTGGCTGTACCTAAATTAGAACCCAGGATACTTCCAAAATTGTTATTAATCAAATGACCTGACAGGAGCTCACTAGGAGAAAATTAATGAGTGCAGACTATTCTGAATAATATTTAGCAATGCTGATCAGAAATTTTGCAGCTCTTTTTCTAATTTTACATATGACAATTTAAAATACTTCTATTTTGAGGTAGCCATATGTGTCTGTACATGTATGTTATGCAAATATATTGTACATCTGCTCTTTATTTTTAAATTAACTTCTTCAGAAAGCTTAATAGAAATACAAGTTCAAGAAGTCACTATTTTTTCTTGATTAATATCTTAACAATGAAGTGACATGTGGTTCCATATGACTTAAATATTTCTCCATTAATATATGGACACACTTGTTTAATTTCTTTTTTTTTTTTAATTTTAATTTATTGTAAAATATCATTGCAATTTTTGCTGGTTGGGGTATAATGATTCTCATATTTTCTGGGAACAATTCACAAGATTGATTTTATAAGTCTTCACTGTAATTTAGTGCTATATAGAAGGAATGAAATTGATTATTATTATTTTGTGCCTTTAGGGTTTGGATTTGAAGAATACAATTCTATTCTATCTGGTTTCTGATTATTTACTGGTTTGTAACTTTAAAATACAACAGGTCATTAAAAGATTGGGTCATCATAACTGACAAAAGTTTTAGTTTCAAGATACTAAGAAGTAGAATTATAATGAAAACCAAGCCTAAACACCAATTAATTCACATCTAACATCTGGAAATTCTTAAGGGTGTATTTTAATTTTTAATAGACGTAAGAGAGTTTTTTAACCAGAAATTTTAGTCTTCATGTATTCTGTGTTTTATGTTATATGCATTTTGTAATTAAGCTGTTATACAAAAATGTGGATTATAATTTTCTTATTTCTATTTTTGCTTAACATACCTAATGTGAAGGAAATTTGTAAGTCTAAATGTTTCTTGCTGTAGACATGCTAAACAGTGTTACATCTAATTTTATTCATTGAATCTTGTTGGTAAACCAGAAGTGTAACTGGCTTAGTGCCTTATTGCCCCCAGCAGTCCTGCTGTTCCAAGTAGGTAGTGTTAAACCTGATTTGTTTTTAATGTTTTCTTTTATTTTTCCATTTTGATTTAAATAACTTATTTATTAAGATGAACAGAGATATTTTTACAGTTATTGCCAGACAACTGCAGTAATGATGTCTGGAATTTTTTTTTTTTTTTTTTTTTTTTTTTTTTTTTTTTTTTTTTGCTTATGCTGTAGATTCTATAAAGTTGACATGAAGGACTCAAAAGACACCATAGTAAGATGGAAGCTGTTGGAAAGGTAGTGGAAAATAAAGGAAGTAGCATTTGATGCTTAATAAATTGACTAATCAGTAGGTACTTGTTTATATTCTGGAAAATCATAGTTGAAAACAAAGGAAAAAACTTCAGTTATGTGAAATCAAGCTGAGTTTACCCTTGTAAAAAGGATCTGTCTTGAAAAGCCACAGTTAGTGAGCTGTTTCAACTCCGAATTGTTTGTGAATTCCATTTCATTAATAGGAATCCTGCTTAAAAATAGGGATGAGATTTGCAAAATCCACATGCTGTTTATTTCACCCCATTGCGTTTTTGCACTTGTATTGGGAAAAAGAAGCCAATATTGACCTGAATATTCTCTCCTTGTATTTAGGATACCTTAAGCTTTTGCTCTGTACATGTAATCAGAGTGAAATTTTTCATGAGGAGGAGAGGAAAGGAGAGGGAGAGGGAGAGGAATGTATAAATGATTGTGACGACCTCTCCCACCTGCACACTGGGACAAAAGGGGCCAGAGGCAGCCTGAACAACACACAGTTGGCAGGAATTCCAGACGAGTGGGGACACTGAGGAAAGCCCGAAGAGTGGGTTGTTGGCAGTGGGGAAAAGTAAATGATTTTCCCCAGCAGAATGGGAAATGGTGTGCAAGCCCTGAGGGCTGCACTCACAGGGTGGGGAGTGGTTGCTGCCTGCTGCGATGGTGTGTTTTGTGACACAGCTCATTGACTTGACCCAGATTGCAGCTTCACTCGCTGAAAATATGCTGGAGTTCCCTCTCAACCTTGAGGTAGCCCCTGTAATTATGAACAGATATGTCAACTTTCTCCTCTGAAATATCACTGGTGTTCCTGTTAATGAGGTTGTACTTGTTGCATTGCTACTGGGGAGTCGTATTTTGCACTGTTGCCCGCGCTGAGAACTCTGCTGACACTGCCATCACCAGAGCCATCTCAGTGACAGTGGCTATTTAAGATTTTCTTGAAAAGTTAATTTATCACAGATAAAGCTCTTAAAAGCCAGCATACAAATTATTAATCCCTCAATTTCTTTCCACTCATAGCTTGCCAAAATTACCTTCACTTTGACGATACTAATTCATGGTAGTCACAAGCTACACAGGGCTTAAAATACAGCTTTTTCTTTTCCAGAGTAAAAAATTATTGCCCTTTTTAATTTGTTTAGCTGAATAAATATTAAACTTTTAAATTTTGACAAGGAAGTAGATGTGGCTCTAGTCTGTGTCTGTGATCACATCCAAATTTATTTTCATTTTTTGTGTGCTTTAAAGATGAGTGTGCGGGTGTATACAGGCATAGGGAGAGACTGTAGTCTTGTGATACACAACTGAGAGAAAATTGGTTGGATGGTAGTAGCTGAAAAATAATTTTTTAACAATGTAATTAAGCCTTAGAGATTGACAAGAACTCAAGTCGTACCCATATATGTGACTGTGCTCTCTTTTCTGTTTATCTGATGTGACAGATGTGCTGAGTTGATTGCAGCTTGTTCTATAGGAGGAAAATACTAATTGCCCCAGACAATTAATACAATACAGAAGTCAGTCAATATTAAATACAGAATAAGAATTGCAAATTAATTTTAAATATATTTTATAGTTATATGAAGTAGATTGGTTTTCACAATCTGTTAATTACTGTCTTGCTAATCAAATTATTTCCTGTACAATGTCAGTGAGCTAAATCCTTCAGTGACCCATTGATATATTAATCTATTCCCGAATAATCTTATGATCAGTTCAGCAACAGAATATTTAGAGAGATTGTTGTTGTTATTACTTGGGGAACATTATTTTTCATATTTGTGACTACAAAGAAAATATGACATATTTTAGTGGTGACTCTGTGGTTTATTGAAAAAAGAAATTATCAGCTTCCATTCTGTGCCCTTCATAGGCATTGCTCCTTAGGCTGACCCAACTCTTCTGACTAGAGACAGAACTCGAGGAAACAGCATGAAACAGGGGAGGTTTAGATTGGATGTCAGGAAAAAATTCTTCACCCAGAGCATGGCTGGGCACAGCAACAGGCTCCCCAAGGAAGTGGTCACAGCAGCAAGCCTGACAGAATTCAAGCAGTGTTTGGACAATGCTCTTAGGCACAAGGTGTGATTCTTGGAGTGTCCTGTGCAGGGCCAGGAGTTGGACTTGATGTTCATGATGGATTTCTTCCAGCTCAGGATATTCTATGATTCTATAAATATGTCACAACTTTTTTGAATAGACAATCCAGTATAGGAGGTCTTAAGATGCAAATGATTCATTTTATGCTCATTCTTAAATAGCAGTGATGTCAACATCACATTCCAGTAATATATTCCACATTTATTTTCTTTCACATGCTTTTTAATTGCAATAAAGTCTTTTTGTAGTTAGTTGAAGTTAGAAAAAATGTTTGAAAGTGAGTTGCAGAAGACTGAGATTTGAGGGAAATGTTCCAAGGAGAAGATTTTCCATTCTGCGACGTGGCTCACAGAAAGGATTCCAAAACTGTAAAATTAACCAATTTCTGTTGAATTGTCAATTTAGGATGTCAGTTGTCATCTTGTCAGATCTGAGATGTATCCTTTAAGGGATGTTAATTCCTTTAGAATTTTAAAATTGTTACGTTGACTCAGCAGTAGGTGGCTGTGACCTACTTTGTTGAGGGACACCACACTGTAGGTGTCTGTTTCTTCTTAAATTTGTACCTGATCTCGATCTTGCAGTGAGAGCTGCAGAAAAACACGGAACACAAATTCTTTGCACATTTACCTTCCATAGTAGAGGAGTGCATTATAAGAATTTCATCTTTAGATTTTCTCCAACTGGTATGACTTATGATGTCTTGTAATATAATTAAAAGAAAATTTACCAGGAGAATGAACTTGGTTTTTTAACTTAATTCTGGTTTTACCAGATTTGTTAACACATTCAATTTTTTTTATTAACTTGTGTATAGTGTAGATGCAGTTAGTACAGGATTATGTAAGCAAATATAAGAACTATTATATATTCTATTTGTGATTCCTAGGATGGATGGGGGGAAGGGTTAAATTGACTGTTGCATTTGAAACTGTGGTCTGTTCTGCCAGCAGCTGGAACGTGATCAATTAAGTGGGACATATGAAAGGCATTGCTGTTGCACATTGTTAAAGAAAAATTACAAGCAATATTGTAATACTGAGGTCTAAAGATATATTCTGGAAATGGCTGGATATAAATTTGACTCCATCAAAGCAAGGGCATTCCATGCTGGATTATTAGCATGTTATAGAAAAAAATAATAGATTAATTTTAAAATTATTCTATTAATGCTAAGAAAATAATGACATTTTTAGTAAGGATGAAATGTAACCTAATCAGAAGTAAATTTTCATTAATAAAAACCATGTGATCATGAAATTTCATTAGTCATCTGAAAATGAAACTGAAGTGTAATTTAATTTTTAGTTAAATTGTGGGGCAGGTTAGTTCATTTTCCCCACCTTACTGTTGTGTTTTCACTCCTACTTGTCTTACTATACTTGTTAAAAAACCTGAATCGTTCCTGTGACTACTGACATCTTAGATTTTTCACAAGCTTCTAGTGAGTCATGTAACATTTCTCCACACATCTTGCAATTCTGAAATATTTCTACAGGAGGGCATTGAAGGGAAGGCGGTAGCTTGTTTCCTGCCCCAGTACTCCCCAGGGACTTTTCTGAGCACCAGCAGCCGGGGACCCTGTCCTGCTCGGAGCCAGGGCTGTGGCCGTGGGGGCAGGTACCCTCAGAGCAGGTTTCTAAGGTTTCCGAGCTACTGCCAGCAGTGCTTGAGAACTGTGAGACGGGGAAATCTCATTCACCCCCTAAGATCCCTAATAGCTGGGATTAGAAGAGGACTGGGCAACAGATTCAACAACTTGCTTTTTTGATAAGAAGTGTGGTCAAATCTTGTTAAATCTGTTATTCTGAAAACATTTTAATTAGCTCTCTTTAGTGCCTTGTTCAGCTAGTTTTTTAAGTAATAGCAACTAATTGAAAAGCAACTCAAGCATTTTACCTAATTCCTGAAAAATGACATATGAAAGCATAGTAGCTTAACAAAAACATTAGGCATAACTGTTATGTACACACAGTTGTATTCTGTACTCATACTCAAAACATATGTGAGGGGGATGAGTTTGTGCCAGCCATTGTGCAAATGAAGTAGCAAAGGGTTTTGCAAAGAAGATTAGAGTTGGCTTCTCGAGTGGATTCAGAGTGCTTCAAAGGGTGTATAGGAAGTGGGGCAGAAGAGTTTTCAATAGTGACTCTCCAAATGACATCGGCGCCTCAGGAGTTTCATTTGAAGATCATTATGGAGTGAAGTACTTCCAGTTAACTGAGTGCAAACTAGTGCCACTTCACTTCAGAGTAGCTGCCTCCGAAGATTTGCATGGAGTTGCAGGGAAGAGGAGGTAGTTGTGTTTGGGGATTTCCTTGCCTTCCTGAGTTCTGAGCTGGGAAGCAGTAGGGCTGAGGGGAGGGAGACCTGTGTGACAGGAGGAGAGCTGTAAACCTCTGAGGAGGTGTCATGTAACCTCTCAACCGAGGGATTCTCTTATGCACTGACAAGCTGCTTCTCTCTTCTGCCTGTCTGGGGTTGTGAACACTTTCCAGGGCTTACTTGAGAGTGACATGGTAACAGGATTTCATGATCTAGGAATGAATATATCCTTTGCTGCCCTAATGGCTTGGGTAATGCATGGCTTGGGAGCTGGGGTGGGAGGGAGGAAGGGGGGGAGGATGTGTGCTTTTTTTTTTTTTTTTTGCATTTTGCCTAAAGGATATAAAAGATTGTTAACAATGCTTTTTTTTTTTTTTCCTCTTTCACAGCTCTAAAGCTACATAATAAACATAGTGATTTCAGATTTTTTCAGCTTTCTTGTTATGAACTACTTTAGGAAAAATATCTTTTGTAGGAGTGAAGAAATTGTGTAAGAGTGGTAAAGTTCCACTTGCTGTTGCACACCTGATACTACTCCCTTGTTGGGATCATTAGTTACAATTAGGAAGGAATCATCAAGACCTTCTAGTGTTTGCAACAAACTGCAAAGAATATGAGGTCCATAGTGGACAAATTACCAGCAGGTACTTTTGTTGTATAGTGCATCCTGTGGCAATTAGTTTCAGAATTTATTGAACATTGTGTGAAATGCCTTTTCCTTTGTTTTAAGCATATTTAAGTGGTATTTTCCTTTGTTGCCTCCCTTGTTTTATTTCTGTGGGAATCTGGTAAATATCCTCTCTTTAGGCTTTGCATAGTTTTCAACTATTGGGAGTATTTTTAAAGGTGTTGGTTATATCTTCTGTTGTTTGCTTCCCTTCCAAATTTATTCCTCTTTGAAAACTACACCTTTTAGCATACTTACTGCTCCTACTGCTGCCTTTTCTAGTTATACTATGTGTTTGTGTAGGACAGCCACAACAGCATTATTCAGATATTAGAAAATGCTGAAAGTGTGAAATTTTTCTGTGAAAATGTTTATTTACATACTTGTTTGGACCTACTTTAAAAGACTTTTCTACTTGGTATTTATGCAACACTGTCATTAAAGGAGTAATCAAGAAAGGGCTCAACTTTGGAATTAATATTTAATTGCATCTGTAGAACACTGCTCACATATCATTTGTTGTGTGTCTTTGACAGGGACAAAATGGTTCCTTTATTTTTTGTTGGGGATCCATGATAAAAAACCTATAGTTAAACATTCATGATCACTTTTTCATTGCTTCCATCTGAGACAGCATTCAGATTTGCACTTTTTATTTTATTTGGTTTGTGTGTAAAGTCTAGCTTTTCAGTACTTAGGTACTTAGTGACTAGAAAGATTTAGGATATTTCTAGCAAATGAAAGTAAATAAAAATCATAGAATATTTTTGATTGTTCTGTCAAGAAAATAAGAGTGGTAGACATGATGTTGAAATGCAATGAACGAGATGCAATCGGATCCTGGAAACACAGAGGTGTTTCTCAGGTCCACTTAAGGATCCCACCTGGGTCCATCAGCTATGAGCCCTGGCTTCAGTGAAAGAATATACTCCCGGGAAACCAGGCAAGGAGAAATCTAAGCAGTCTGTGAGGTGAAAGTACTCCTTTACAGTCACCTTTGCATCTTCTAATTCACTGTGCCATTCTAGTTCAGCAAAATTTCAGCTCTATCTTGTCCAGTTATGCAAATAAACCCTCTAAGTTTTGACCAACTAAGGATAACAGTGGCTAAATATATACTGTAGGGAAAGTGCATTCTGTGGCTCAACACAAAGAACTGGCTGTATCTTGAGAACATTTTAGGTAAGACTCCTAAGCAGAGGACAGATGAAACAGGTGAGCTGGATGGTTTAGGAGCTGCATGTGGGTTGTGTTGTGGACAACCTGTTTTCCTTTGGTCTGGAGAAAGCATAATCTCTTCTGCAGTGGGAAGGGAGAGTAAGTTACACCAACACTAAATGTATCCATTCTCTGTGTATCAAGTGGGAATCTTCTCAGAGTGTTACATGACAAATGATGAAAAAATACAGAATTTTAGGAAGTCAGCTTTTTGTTAAGAAGAATTTTAGTAAACTGGTAATAATAAAATAATAAAATAATAATATAATATAAAATATATAATAAAATAAATATAATATATAATAATACCATGTAAAATATAATAATAATACAGTAATAAAAATAAATAATAAGCAGCACTAATGAGATGAGGGAGGTAACTTGCCCTCTGGGAAACTCTTTCCAATCAGTCTCATGGGTGCAGAAAATTACCAGCCTGGGATTCACAGGCATAGACAATTCTTATGCTGTCTGTAGAACTAGTAAAGGCTCTTGCTGTATTTACCATTTGAATTTGAAAAGTGTGAAAGGGTAGGATTTCTGAGTCCTGGAGGGTATTGCACTACAAATCTACTGTGGAGACTTTCACATTTGGAGGATTCATTGTTAGCTGAATTAATTGTCAGTAGCAGTGGAGGAGGAAGGGCAACATCTTCTCTTTTCCTACCTTGACTATGTATGATTTAGAAGTGATGTTCGGATAAGAAGGGTGACTCCTGCTGGTAGCATGATACAATGAATGAATCTACCTTTCGACTATAATGGACAACAACTAGTTCGACTTCGACCTCATAACGAAAGGACTTTTTGCTGGACTTTGCTTGCACTGAATAAGGAAGTAGTCCATCAAGAACACAATCTTTTTCTAATGGTTTTGGACTGCAGAGATTTTTAGGGGGGTGGGGGGTTTAGGAAAAAACAAAAACTGTAAAAAATTATTTGTCACTTCAGTGGAATCTGAATCAGGTAAAGATTTAAAGAGAGAGAATGAAATAATCTATCTCTGGGAAAAGAAGAAAATATTTAGGTGCTTACAGAGCAAGGAACTCCATCAGTACTATGGAGCTATTTTTATCTGTTGGGATTAGTCAATTTAACCTCAGACATAACCTGAATTTAAAATATTTACAATTAAAATTATGACAGTACTGTGTATTTTCTCTGCAGGTTTGCTGGTCCTCTGATACATTTCAGAATGCCGCTGGTAAAAAGGAACATAGACCCCAGGCACTTGTGCCACACAGCTCTGCCCCGAGGTATCAAGAACGAGTTGGAATGTGTCACCAATATTTCCTTGGCAAATATAATCAGACAACTGAGCAGTCTAAGTAAGTACATTGTCTTAATAGCTGTATTTAGAACTAATATATTTTACAGTCACAGAAGTATGAACACCTTTTCAGTTGCTCAGTAGAAAATTGTCACTGGGTCTGGAATGTGGTGTTTTTGTGGGTAGTGTCTAGCATGGATGTCTGTGAAGGAATACTAGGGCCTTTTCTAGCAGCACATCTTAAAACACTTCATCCATATATTTCTGTTACCAGAGGAATATGACAGGAAAATATAGCTGGTAATTGATGAAGTCAGTAATTGCTAACCTTAGAGCAATTCTTGAGTAGGGAATATGACTTAATGAGAAATATATCACTGGTTGCTTAATTCTCTCTGCTTAAACCCTTGGTCATTCAGGAAAAAAGAGGAGTTGCCTTTTGAAATAGTATACCCAGAAATGTAATTATTATATGGTATTTAAAATAGTTAAAGATTTTTCTTCCTTTTTCTCCTGTCAACAATTGTACCCTTGGTGCGTTTGAGAGAAGTGAATACTTCTCGAGCTGTGAAACTCTGAAGGAGTTTTGCTGAAAAGACTGATCTCTGGCTTGTTTCTTCTTTAAGTTACAGCAACTTAAAAAGTTGTTAGATGAACCAGCATGATCACATTTGAATTTCCAATACTACAAGCGCTTTTTAACCACTAGGACATTACTAAAACTACCAACACATTAAATATTTAAATGTGTGTTAATATACATCCAAAGTGTGAAAACTTTTCCAGCTCCGTCATTTTCTTAGAGTCACAGGTGATGTAGCCTAATTTGTTGTTTAGATTGATTTAATTATTGGTTTGATGATACTCTGTATGGTGTCTGTTGTGGCAGCCTTTCAAAACTGTTAGGGTGCCATTAGGTGGAAGACTTAATTGAGGACATTGAATTATGGAATTGAGACAGGAATGCTTACAGCACATAAATATGAACATTATTAATATGTTAATATTAACATATTAATAATGTTCATATTATTAATGAACAGCAGCAACAAAGGAAAATAACTATTTGAATACTTTTCAGCGAACCAAGAGCATATCATATCAGGATGCAGTATATGATCACTATCTGCAGTTTTGCTTCATTCTGCGAAAAGCCCTTCCCAAACTACCTGCTCATGTACTAGGTTCCCATTCCAAGTCACTCTTATTAATGTTGTATTATTTTATTTTAGTTTGCTTATTTTAAAAATTTGCACTTGATTATAAGCTTCATCTGGGGAGTTTGCTTTTGTAGGTGGCCTGCCAAATATATATTTGCCGTTTTCATTTCGAAGTATTATTTGACCCTAAAAAACCCAACAGTAACTTCTAACTCAACATCATGGTCTCAGATTCACTTATTGAGATTCAGGTGGCTTTGCTATGTTTTCTTGGTATACAGATCTCATATCTGATGTTGTATGTACTGCTGCTTATGAGGAGGTTGGGATGAAGCAATACTAGAACAAAAGGGACTCAATTAAGGAAGAAAAAAAGAAATTAAGAATATCCGTTGAATGCTCGCACTTTTATTACATGGTTTGCCTAACATATAGCAGAAAAACATTTGCAGGGGAATGTAATCATATCTGTGTATACCTCCTCTTTGTAAAAGCAGTGTGGTTCTTCCCTGAAACATGCATTCATGTACTTATACCAAGTTTTTGTATGATACTGTGTGTGTTTTCAACAAAAACAAAAACCCAAACTTTTTTCCTGCAATTGAAATAGAGCATGTTTTGCAAACTAGTCCTTATTTCTCAGCAGTACTGAAGACTCTTCTTTAAAAATGGGGACCATGTTACAAAGGTTTGAGTACTTGTGAAAGTATTTTGTTCCAGAATTCTTTCAGCTTTTCTGCCTGTTTATGCTAGGAGCAATACAAATTCAAAAATATTCAGGAGTTCTGGAATAGGAATTTTGTGTCTCATGCTTACACCCAAATAACCAGTCTTCACTTGGTGCGTCACTGTTATACAGCGAGGTCTGCTGACATGCAGATAAATTTTAGTAGTTGCCTGTGAGTCACAGCTAGCAGGCATGGTTTTGCAGCAGTCCCCTGGCAACCAGCTTCTCTGCAGTCCTTCCCTTTTTGTTTTCCATGGATAATGTGTACGTTTGAGAATCAGCCTTTAAGTTGTAGACAAAATGAGCTTTACTCTGAGAGTGGAAACTGAGAGCTCTGGTAGGGTTTTGTTTCCTTAAAACTAAAACTGCTTTTGCTGGTAAAGTTATGCAAATTTAAATGAATGGTCTTTGACCTGATTAACAATCAGTCATCTCTGTCTCTAAGATTTTTCATTTACTTACCCTCAAATAGGGCATCAATCTTCTGCCATTATGGTTATGATTCTCAAGACCAGGCAGTCTTAACCTTTGTTCTGACATGATATGGAGAAAGAGTGCTGTCATGGAATTGGAGCCACCAGTACTCTAAACAATACCAAAAGTCATTATTGAGAAAAAATAAGCATAGAGTTTTGTCATGTAAGTCATTGGATCTCCATTTTTGGAGATATTAACATCTCAACTGGATTAGTCAAGCAGCTGGATCTAATTGGATCTGCTTTGCACAGGGTGTTGGACTAGATGACTTTTGGAAGTCTTGTAACCTGAACAGGATTGTATTTCTATGCTCTTGGATAGATTTAAATAGGCTATACAAGCAGAAACAATACCTTTGAAATGACAGGAATTCTGTTTTCCCGTGTTTCAGTATAAAATTTAAAGACGTTTACATCACTATGTCAGTGATAACTACCATGTGTCTCCATAAAAATTATCAAACCTTTCATAGCTTATTTGATGTGCTGCTTCTAATTGTTGAGTTTGAGAAATTTTTTGACCTTTAAAAGAAGTAGAGATCAAAGGACAAAATATTTATTTCTGCTTTGAGTGATAGTCCTTTATCCCTGAAGCATGAAAACATGTCAGTCTGTCATGATACAACATACAAAATTGCCAGTAAGTAATTTTTTCCCCCGTCTATTCCCAGTCTTCTCTTACTTCATAAAAGTATCTGTTTTCTGACAGCTTTTCTTAGCACTGTGGCAGAACAGAAACTCTCTGGACAACAGCAACAACTGTCTTAAGTTTCCTAGCCATTCTTCCCGGTATTTCTTTCTAACAGGATCTGCTTTGAGGAAGTGCTTACCTAATGTTTGCAGCAATATTGCACATACATTAGTGCTCTCTATACGTTGGTGTAATGTCAGGCCATAACATTCCCGCATACATGAAACACAACTGATAGCATTGTGCAGCTGTGCCATTGTTAGAAGGCAGATAAATAGTTCTCTTGTGTGAATGTAGCCTCCTCATTTTGTTCACAGCTATTGACCAATCTTGTTTTTCCTTTTATTCAGCTGTTCCATGGAAACAGAATCTCTGTACCACGTAAGAAACTTAACTGATGGGGTTTGTTCTCGGCCCCGGTCTCTGACACCTCCATCTAGGGAGGAGAACATTTCTCTTTTTGAGTATGTGTCTTGAATGAATATTTGTATTGCAGGCATTCAGACTAGGACTTTTATTCAATCATAGCAAGATGTCATTCCTCATTTCTTTCATTTACTTCTGCATAACCAAAGAGAATGCTGCATAATTCTGCTAAGCTGGAGTGCCTTATACGTTAGTGAAAACAATTTTCACTTAACATTGAACCTTTCATAGCCTTTTCCCTATTTCTGTCTTTTCTGTGTAGTATATCTATTTTTACCCTGTTCATCTAATTCTTTCTTTTCCTTGCCCCTTATTTGTTAGTTTTCAGGAGTGAAAGCCTGACTTTGGAGCAAATAATTTCTCCCCCTTATTTTTTCTTCTCAGATGTGCTTAAGTTTTCTTTCTTATTTTTTGCTTACCATGCCTTCCCCAAAGGAGTTCATCTTGTGAGAGACACTTTTTCAGCTCAGGAAAACCTTTAGTTTGTCATGACTTAAGGTATTAACATTCAGTAAATGGGAAATATTTCTCCAGAAATACCTATCTGCAAGGTGTTGGGACTGCAACTAATTTTTAGAACCAGGCCTCTTGAGCTCGAAGACCAGCCTCTCTCTTCACCTTGTGTGTACAACATCTTCAGCACATGGTAAGGTTCTCACATGCTGCATCATTGGAAGTAAATATCTGCAGATCTGCAGCTAGAGCTTCAGTCAGTATTCCAGAACCCCTGTGTTGCATCTTGCCCTGCCCATCCTCCTTCTCAGTGTGTTCAGAAAGACATTCCTTGTGAATTTTCTTCATTAGTCACTCCTCTTTATTCATTATTATTACAATTGCCAGGGAACACAAGTGTTCTTGCACACAAGGGGGTAAGGAAACTGATGGACTTGAAAATTAAACGCTAACTCAGCTTGAGAGAGCCTCAACCTCTCAAAATCTGCCATCTGATTTCTTGATGTTGTCTTTGCAGCAGTGGCAACACGACACTGTTTTGTGTCCATCCTGAATGGTAATGAGAGGATGAACAAGGGGTCAGTAAAGTTTCATTGAAAGCAACTATGTTTTAGCAGAAAAAAGTCCCACCTGTCATTCTTTGCCTACATAAAGCAGTGAGTTCGGGTTATGTTAGAAATGAAAGGAAGAGCAAGACTTCCCTGTGAAATGATCATTAGCACTGCTACTTTCCACGTAAGTTCAGCTCTCAGCAGTCTCTTTCACATATTTCTGAATACATAATGGTAATCTCAGCTAGTTTACTTGATAATATCCTCAGTGGGCCGTAACAAATGGTATCTTGGACTTCTATGGCTGAAGAGTTTTGAAGGCTGACTTCTTTTTGGATGTCAACAAGAGGCATCAGACCTGCTCTCGTTACGGTCTTTAACAAAGTTTATTTGATACTTCTGATGCCCTGGTCAGGTTGTCTGATAAACATCTGGTTCAATTTTCCTGGCTAAAGGAATCAAGTTGTCTCCTCAGTACTCTGATACTCCTACTATAATGCCCTCACATTTTCATAATGAAAGTTCCTAATTAGCATCAGTGCTATGTATTTAGTATGTCATTTTGCAGAGCTTGCTCAGACATAACCACTGAAGTTCCCAAGGATCTACCAAGGTTCTTATGTCCAAATTCAGTCTCCTAGCTTTTAGTCTGTTTTAGTCTGTTTCCTAATCACATAGCTGTGAGATTGAAATGATCCTGATGAGAAATAAGCCAAACATTCAGATACATCTTGTTTTTTTCTAAAAAGTAAATTGTGTAGTGAAGATTTGAAGCTGAATCAACAGGCTATGGATATGTTAAATTATATGTCAGAAATAATGAAAGAGGAAAAATGTATTAATAGACTTAGAATATCTTTCCTGTTTTGCTGTATAAAGGAACCGTGGTTATATATTGTGAGTGGCTTATGTGGTAACTAATTATTCTGAGAGAATATTTTCTAATAAATACACTATATTGTCTAGTAAGGGACTATTCATTAGTGAATAATGTAATTTTGCACGGTGTAAGTATATTCGGAAGGGATTGGGCACTGGGACATGACATGTTTTACAGCTACTCTTGTTCTGTACCTTTATTTTTTAGAAAATGTCACGGACAAAAATATTGTATAGTGTGTGAACAGGAATGAAATAACAGATCAAGGAATAATAGTGTATAGATGGGTAACAGACTAAATTCTAAGCTTATTCTTTGAGATGTTTTACCAATTTATGCTTTTTTTTTTTTTAATTGCCAAACTGATATATTTAAGCTAATATTATTTTGGGGTTCATGTGATTCAATATATCAATATATTTACTATTTTAATATCAAAGAGTATTAATATTAATTTTAGTGACAGAAGTATTTATTATACTTTGTACTTAATAATGTCACCACATTTTAATGTATTATGTATTTTTATGATTTAGTTCAATAATAAATGTGTTTGGTTTGATTTTAAGTTTTTAAATATTAAAATATGCAAACACACACACCACTGACCCCCAGAAGTCTGACAGATCACTTAAGGCTAAGTTAATTTAAATCAATACTTCTGGCAAGATTGAACAATTGTCTTATTTTGAATATCCTGGTTGCTGCATCTTGCATTGGCCTGAGTTTTACCAGTCATCCTCTTGAATTTCACAGAATCATGCTGTTTTATGGCACTGAGCACTGTGTGTAATGAATGTGTTTATCCAGGTAGCTATATCAAATTCAGACTATGTTTCACAAAGGCTGCCAATACCATAGCTGATCTGCAGGGTGCTGCTTCAGGCTGGGGTGCAATTGAAGGCTTTGGAACTCTTTTTCTTTAACAGTGCAGAAGGATAGTAAAGAAGTGACTTCTTCCACAAGTCCTGGTTTAGGACTCATGTCCCACTCGTTGTCTGAGAGCCTGTAACTAAATCTGTTGGTAACTGATCTAGTGTTTCAAAATGATTAATTTAAATGGCCTTTCCTTAGGGTTTGCCAGCAGATACAGCATTGAGAATGCCAGAATTCAGGTGGATTTAAGGACTGGAGTTTTGAGAGGACTGCTAGTGTATGCCCTGATCCTTGGTATGGTTCTAAGAATTTGAACAACACAATAATAAAGTTTTTTAAGACATTTATTTGTCACGGTTTAATTAACTAGACTCAAATACTGTCCAGAACTTGATGTGGATGTTGTGATCGACTTAAGTTCATCTGATATGTACCCAGTCCCCTAAAACAAGATAAAAAACCCCATTTCTTTTACCTTAGTATGTTTTCATTTTGCTGTGTTGGATAATTAGCAATTACTCATTTGTGGATAAAAGACAGGAAGGTTGGACAAGTGCTTAAGAAATTGTGGGGGGAAATTAGGACATAAAACAAATTAGAAGGAATATTCAGTGAAAGCAAAGCACTGTAAAACGGATTAGTATTTTTTTTACATTTTATAAGCCATTCTACACTTATTGCCATGGTAATGAATGGACATGGAGTGGGTGATACATGTTTTGGTGGTTTTAATTTAAAAAAAATGAAGGCAGTAAGCAGTATAATTTTCACTCTATCTTAGTTACTAGCTACTAGCTACTGTTCTGTTTTCAGCTCATGGGTGTGTTTTAAAAGTCAGAAAAATAATTGTTCAAAGAGCCATCAAAGTACATGCATGTTATTGAAGGGAGGAAGGACAAAACATTGTTTCCAAGACATTTTGTCTGTCACAAAAAAGGATATTGACTGACACCAGAGAGAGCTGCATTCCTGTATCCCTGTCTTACTGAAGGTTTAATTGTGATCAGAGCCCTTAGTTACATTAGAAAAAGTTATGAAAAGAATAATAAGGTGAATAATAAATTCCTTCATTAAAACTGAACAATAATGTATCCTCTTATTTAAAATTTTTTAAGTGCTCTGTTAATAAAAATAAATGCCAAGCAGGTTTTGCAAATACAGTAAAATAAGCTTTTCACAGACATTGAATTAATTTAATTGCAGAAGTTTATATTGTCATTTAATTTAGTAGGCAAACAAGACCACTGATCTTTCTGATCTGCTATTATGTATCCAACTGTGAGCAGGATCCTAAGGCATTTATATTACAATTGTCATTGGGAACTGTAATTCTCTTTACTGTGCTGTGTGAAACAAGAGTAGAGTTTTTCAGCAGGCCCATAATATTTTAAATTTTCTGAAGTGTTAATGATACTTTGGAATATTCGTTGTGTATTATGAAATTAATTTAGCATTCTTACTCTTCTGACATATTTTTGCTAAATTATGTGGAATTAGTTCAGCTTTGTTTACTAGGGTGCTTTTTTCTAATGCTTTCTTTTACTCATTTGAGTTTGTGACACTTTGTTCAGTATTATCACCTGTAATTGTGTCCTTTGTAATCCATTCAGAACTGAGGACAGACTCCTATAGAATACACAGAGATGGCAACACAAATACCGGGTTATGTGCGTTATGTATGCATTTATACATTCACATATAGTGTTCTTTGGAATGGTAGTTGTACATTTCACAAAAAGCAAACATTTTGCTTTGCTAGAGGAAGCATTGGTTAAATATACCTCTGGCTAAAGAAAGAGACCACCAACACACAGGTAGGTGGAAACATCATGCTTGGCATACCACTTCAAACATGACAGGTTGTTTTAAATGTATTTCCTATTTGAGGATTAGTGTTCATAAGCATAGGCAAATTATTCCTTGCAGTATTTTTGTGGCTGTATGCAATGTATTGAAAAGATTTCCAAGACAGATTATTTGCAATTGGAGCTCGTTAATGAGGTAGATTAATTTTAAGCTTGATTAAATGATACAGATAAAAATTTAGCCTGAAAATACACACCTATAAAAGGGAAGTTACTGGATTTTAAAGCCCAGCTCCTAAATTAATTTTTAATTCTGTACATGAAATTTTATATTTTATTTTAATTTTAGTTTGTATGTGTCTGAATGTTATGTGAGTTATCTAATTAGAATTAATATTTCTGAACATATTATGTGAAATGCATTAAAATTTTTGTATCTGTGTATTAAAACTTCAAGAATCTTATTCTTAGTGGATCATATTTTTAAGTAATTTCACTTGCTTCAGGTACAGGTTAAAGAACATAAACTTTTCAGAGTTTCAAGACACATA
Source organism: Taeniopygia guttata (assembly GCF_048771995.1). Lineage (NCBI taxonomy): Eukaryota > Metazoa > Chordata > Aves > Passeriformes > Estrildidae > Taeniopygia > Taeniopygia guttata. The sequence continues at coordinate 46,815,337 of NC_133027.1, read as the reverse complement.
TTAGAAAGTCTTATGTTAGGTGAATTGCCAGCTGAGAAGACTTTTACTAACCTTCCATCTAAATTTTTCTGCGGACTTGTGCTATGAGACAAAGGTTCTCCGAATGGGAGTGCCTTTGATCTGCTTCTCCACTGTGGCTATTAGCAGTTGCTCCAAGAATGAGAGAAAGACAGCATGTAGGATATTCCTATTGATCTCCCTACTTCCAGCATTTTTCAGCCTGGAAGCCTCTCCAACCAGCTGAGGTTTCTCTGTATTTCCTAATGCTCAGTGTGTTTCTTTTCATTACTTTGTATCATTGGCAAACATTGATATTGTTTTTTTTTTTTTTCCCAGATAATTTACACATATCTTAATTAACACAAATCCCAGCATAGCAACTTAGTAAAACTCACCTTTCTTGACTGTGAAGACTGGTGATTCACTCCTATGCCCTGTTTTCTACCTTTTGAGGAATTATTTATCTGTGCCACTTCTTTTGTATGTCCCATCTGTTAGGTTTTCCCCAAATCGTTTGATTAGGGACTTTCTAAACCCTCTTGGAAATCTCAGTAGATCATAGCTCTCTGTGTGCTTCTAAACCATTCAGAATTTCCCTTTACAAGAGCTGTGCTGGCTCTTCTGTTATGAATCATCCAGATGTCTGCTAATTCAGTTCTTCATAATGATCTATACTAATTTGTATGGATGTCAGGCTTATGGGTCTGTAGCTGTCAAGCTCTCAAGATGTTCCATGAAAAAAAATTTGAACCTTGTTGTGTGTTTCAATGTGTATAAGTACAACTGTTCCTAATATTTGCTGGTCATTTAGTTCCTTTAGTTTTGTAATTTTTATATAGTCCCTTCGGTTTCTTTGAGCCTCCCACAATGAGTTCTGGTGTCAGGGTCTCTCCAGTTCCCTTCAGTGGATGCCAGTGGAAGGTGTTAAATTAGCTTGTCCACAGGGGTCTTGTCTTCTCTGTATTCCTTCATATTTTCATTGTCAGTCAGCTCTGCAGACTCCCTGGCAGGCTTTCTTATTCCTTGTGTCTTTGAAGGAATATTTATTGTTAGTTTGCTAGTTGTTCCTCTTCTGTTTTCTTCATCTGTACATTTCTTCTGATACCATCTTTTGTATTCCATTGTGTATAGTCATGCTGGTTTTTTATTGCTGTTACGTAAGTCTTAATAAATGGTATGTGCTGGCCTTGTGCTTACTACACAGCATCTTTAAGTAGTTTCCACAGTACCTGTAGGGATTTAATTTTTGTTCTTTTGATGTGTTTATATAAAAATGTCCTCATTTTTATGTATACTTCCGGATGTATTGCTCACCAAAGGCAGAATTTCCACAGCTATCCTTTTCTTTTATACCTGTCAGGACCTGAGTGCAAAGCAGGTAGTTAGAAATTTGTGAGATTTATACTTCCAAAACCAACGTAAGTGCACAAACAGTACATGAATTACATATACACAGTATCATAGAAGGTTTTGAAAGCTATCACATTGTAATTCAGAAGTGTGTGTACACATTCTGCTGTGTAGTCTGGTGGGGTTTTTGCAGTGACATTGGCAGACTACTCACATGGAGTCTTGAGAGCATTAGAAGCAGTATGTGGAGTACTCTGTACTCTGTAGAAGAGAAACTCATTACTGATCCTTTTCTCATGATATTTGAATCTCCTGCTCTTTTGTGCTAAAAATATGATGTTCATTGATGTGAACAAAGGAGATTTTTTTGGTTGTTTGGATTTTTTTTTACTTCATTGTAAATGGGTTTGTTACTAGAATTTTGAGCCTTCAAAGTAGGATTGTTTTAGTGTGTATTTTTGAATAGGCTGGTTCTAATTTATCTAGCTGTGAATCTGATTTTCCTTTATTTTAAAGTTCTCTGTACAGCAGGAGTGGAAGCTGTGCTTCATTTTGAGAACAGTGTTGAGGTAAATTTAAATATTAGTTATCGCTCAGACAGGAGCAGCTTCAGATGCTGGAAGTTACCATTTAAGAAATATTCAAGAAGCTGTGCAGTTCCATGCATATCAGCATAGTTAAATGTTATAGCAGCTGAATATCTGTCCTGTAATGTATTAAATAATTTCATTTCTGATAAATAAGTTGCATATGAAGTATTTAACTTCTATTTGCTTCTCGAAAGGACTCTTAATGGGCTCAGTAAGTACAGGTTTTTACAAGTGATACTCGTGCATCTTAGAATTACTTAATTAAAACAGTAAGAAATAATTTCCCTTTCTTGTGGTATGCTTGAATTTTTTTTCCCCATGTTTCAGGTAAATATGCTGAAGATATATTTGGTGAACTTTTCAATGAAGCACACAGTTTCTCATTTAGAGTCAACTCCTTACAAGAACGTGTAGATCGCTTGTCTGTCAGTGTTACACAACTCGATCCAAAGGAAGAGGAATGTAAGTTACCTCCTGCAGGGAGGATTTCTTATTTTGTCACTCAGACACCACTGATAGGTGAAATGGAAATAATAGTTTAATAGTTTAAATCATAAGAACATACAGCAAAGCATAATAAGAAAGGTCTATTTCTATTTCTGCTATAGGTTTCTTTTGTAGCCTTGAGCAGCTTTCTGAGCTCAGTGTTTTCATGGTTACTGAATGATACTAAGAATTTACATAAAAATGGCTACAGGAGTATCTGTCACTTCAGTCATGCTATGTATTTGGAATATTAATATTATTATGTAATATTATGTGAATGCTTGGAGATTTTTTTAAACCTTTCTATTAATTCTCATGGAATGTAAACATTTTTCCAAGTAAGGTTTTTGCATTTAACTTGTACCGTCTTACTTTCTGTATGACATTACAGTTGTATAGTTTCATTTACTGCTGCTGTATAACCTCTTGGAATCTTTCTAAATAACTTTTAAGTATTGTAAATATTGGTTAGCACTAAGAAAACAAGTACTTTCAAAAGTCATCAGTTCATGCCTATAAGATAGAATTTGTATCAAATTTTAAAGGATGTCTAGGCTTTGTTTGACCACCTAATAGTGCTGTGAAGCTCTTTTGCCTTCTTCAATATCTGTTGGTCACAGGTGGAACTGTGAAAAATCTTGTAACCCCAAACAATTTAGGGTGTTCTAAAGTATGTGGTTAACACCTAGAAAGTAGAGGAACATCCCATCATGAAAAATAACTTCAGATTGCATGTGGGATCCAATGTTAAACTATAGAAAGATGTTTCAGTTTTGAATGTCTAGATATAATAATTGTGTATTATTACACTGTGTGATTACAATTGTGTATACAGAAATAATGAAGTGAGAGTGGTCTTCAGGTTGCCTTTGGTTATAAATGTCAAAATTTCACTAGTAGTAAAATTAAGCAAAGGGAAGTTTTGTGTCTGTATTTTGCATGACGTTAATTTTAGAACGGGTTTTGAAAGACAGCTGCTCACAGCTAGTAGCAGATTTTCCACAAAGTCATGAATTGCCTAGGGAAATTCTTACATTAATGGGATTTTCCAAGTCTCTTGATAACTGAGCATAAATCACCCCTGTACACCTCTTTTTCCAATTGTTGTGGTTTAACCTGGCAGGCAGTTAAACACCACACATCGACTTGCTCACCCCTGCTCCACAGTGGGAGGAGGGAGATAATCAGGGAAGAAAAATTTGTAAAATTTGTGGATTGAGATAAAGACATTTTAATAGGACAGAAAAGTAAGGGAAAACAAACATCAATAATAATATTAGAATATACAGAACAAGTGACTCACAATGCAATTGCTCACCACCTACTAACTGAAGCCCAGCCAGTTTCTGAGCAGCAGCCCAGCCCCCAGACACCTTTACCCCTGGGTTTATGTGCTGAGCATGACGCCATATGGTATGGAAAGTCTCTTTGGCCAGTTTGGGACAGATGTTGTGGCCGGGTCTCTTCTCAGCTCCTTGGGCCCCCCCATCCTGCTCGCTGGTAGGGTGGAGTTAGAAGCTGAAGAGTCCTTGACCACTGCTCAGCAACAACTAAAACATCAGTGTGTTATCAGCATTATTTTCATCCTAAATCCCAAACACAGCACTGCCAGATATTAGGAAAAAATTAAATCTCCTCCTGCCCAAACCAGGGCATTTTAGCTATGACTGGATAATGATAAAAACCCTTTTCCATGTATGATAATAAATTGTCAGCAGTTGTAATCTTGTAAAAACTGTTACAATCCAGTGTCAAAACCATTTCTGCATTTACTCTTGACAGGCTAGTTTTGGTTTAAATCAGAGGGGGATGTATGTTGATATATCAAATACTTAATAATTCACGTTTCCATAGAATGGAGACCATATTAAACCATTGAGTTAAATCATCCAGGGATGTTACACAATAGCAAGAAAATTGTACTATGCTATGTAAAAGGCCTTTGGCAAGTTTGACTCTAGGTTTCAGGACCAAAAATGCATAACTGTTTGATGTTAGGGAATTGCTTGTAGTTTTAAATAGTGGGTAGCCCCCAGTGCACCATATCAACACATTTTCACAGAACTGTGCATGCTGTAGTGTTTGCTGAGCTGTATAGCTAAAGACAGGTACAGGCTGCAGTTAAGGAAACAGGGCTGGGAATAGGTCTACACAGTGAAGTCCAGCATGACACAGGGTGATTTGAGCCTGATCCCCTAGATTTGTGTCTCACACCATAGAATAGCTGTGACTGCTTGTACTTCAGAGGAACACATGCAGTCCTCAGTGGCAGGAGCTGTTAAATTACTGTTTTTATTGACCTAAGAATATCCAGTCCCTGAGCTGTACCCAGTGCTCTTTATTCACAAGCATCTGCCTGGAATGAGTCGCCAGATGAGGACAAAGCAGATGAGGAGACATTTGATATTCTATTTCCTTAAAAGTTAGGGGTCAGGAAACTTTTTTTCCTTCAGTATACTGTTTTGGGCTTGACTTTAGAAATCCATCATAAGTAGTTTAGATTTAGTCCTAATGTGGACTAGAATAGCTGAAGGATGTTAATGCACGAAGGGAGGGAATATTTGAATTTACCTTTTTTTTAACTGTCTGTGCAAGAATTAAGCAACTTTCAGTACTTCTACTCAGCTAATAGCATGAGTAAAATGGGATATACTCGTGAAATGAGTCTCATCTGCTCTTTGCCAGGAGGCAGTAATAGAAGATTTAATGGGTTCCTTTGGGCCCATGCTATTACACAAGAGAAAAAAATTAAGATTCATTTAAAGCTAAGTGGCATGAACAAAAACAGCCCAAGTCAGATTCACTAAACGAGATGCAGATACTTGACAAGATGTTTCTGGTAGAGTCAGAGTGATAAAAAGCTCTGAATTTGTTTGAACAGTCTATGTGTTTTCTTATTTTGAATTATTACAGCATCTCTGTGAAAGAATAAAACCAAGGTTAGATTGTATCTTAAGGAGCTAACTCCTCATGCACAATTTTTCTGTCATAGAAGAGTTGATATCAACTTGGTTTGCTTTTAATTATTTTAACTGTTTTAATTTTAATTAACTGTTTTCAAATTCTTCATTTAATATTTTAATAGATTTTAAAAAATACTTTATTATTTTCATATACATATGGGTTTTCCTCTCAGAAGATACCAAACTTGTATGCAGACAAAAAGAAATCCACTGCTTTCCGTCAGTAAACTCAACTTCATTTCAATTGTATGGTAAACAAGCCCATATGTATCCAAGAGTAATATTTGGGGGCCTTTTAGGACTGAGAAAACACATTCTTGCTATAAAGCTGAACTAAGGTCAACAGCTTCACTAGCCCTGCAATACAAGATGTCATCATAGGTGAGAAAATAAATCCTGAGAATAGTTTCTTTGCAGCCATTTTTCATTTCAGTATTTACTTTATAGATAACATTAATAACTCTGTCTATATACATGCAAATTGTATCAGTAAAATAATACTTCTCTTAATTGATCAAATTTTCATGAATTTAATTGAACCTTTTAAGTGTGAAGTACTGCTAAAAGTGAAAAATGGCATTGTTGTAGAAATCTGACAGTTTTGAAAAGAATATTAATTTTAACATTTATGTGGTTCTTTTTTGAAATGCTGATACATGGTGTAGCTCTGATGCATAGTGTCATGAGGTATTGGAAAATAGTTTTACATCACTCAGAAATAAATAACATCAGGGCAGAAGGAAAATTAATAAATTCAGAGTTTATCAGACTGCTTCTTTCATTGTGAGCTGCCTAATTCTATTTAAACCTCAAACCAGAGAGGATTTTAATCTCATAGACAGTGTATCAAATTATTGATTTCCATAGCATATTTGTTACAACTGCAATAAGCAACCTAAATAAACCTAATGGCAGAAGTGCTGTGGGTGAGCAGCCTGGCACATTTCAGGAAAGGAATCAAATAGTGTTGTGAATTGTGTTTCAGTAGGCTACTGCCTTTGAATACATGTGTTCATTGTTTTTCTAAACATGCTATAAATTCTGCCCTGTCATTAAAACAATAGTAGTTCAGAAGTTTGGCTGGACTAACGCCAAAAACAGATTTGTTGTTTTGCTGTGGGGAAAAAAAGGTGGCATTTGGTGGGGAGAAACCTAAAAAGCTTGACAGATAATTGTGGTCTGTATACTCCTGGAAATGGGAGGCTTGGTCAGCTTTAAAGTCTGGATACTCAGCCCATTGTGAGACTTAGAAGGAAAGGGTAGTAAACCCCAGTTTATGGGGCAGCTCCCTGTCTTTAGCCTCTGAAGAAGATTTTGCTGAGTATAAATGTAATCAAAATTAAGAACAGGGAGCACATGAAAACTGGGTCATGAGCTCAACAAGTACTATATTAAGTGGAGAGTAACACTATTGTCAATTAATTCATTAGAAATTTTACCCTTGAAGGCAGATAAAGACTGTTAAATTATATAGCAGGTCACTTTTCCTTGCACATCGCTACTTAAAGAAAGTTGGATTTGAGTGTCTCTCCCTCTCAAGATTCTGAGCAGGTGGGCTGGGCTTCAACTGCTCTCCGTGTTCCTTCTCCAGTTTTCTTGGGCCTTGATTAAATCTGTGGGTTATTTAGTAAGTAAATCAGTTTTAAATTAGTGGGTCCAAGGCTTAATCATGGTAAGACCATGAAGTGCATGTTTTGTGTATAAAAAGAGGGATGTGGACAAAATACCATTTGCTAAACTACGTGGTGGTTTTGTTGAGACTTAGCAGCAGATTCAGTGCTTGATGCCCATGGGTAATTCACATCTTAATAGGGCTTGCTTGTTCTACATGCTGCATTTGAAGCAGCTTCTGAATCCTCCTAAAATGATTGGTCTAACATTTACATCTTATTTTTGTTTACCTGTAGTAGTTAAGCTACATACATTCTCTATCCAAAGAGTTCTTGAGCTGTTTTGGAATTTTTTAGAACTGTATTTCAGAAAATTTCTACTTCTTGTGTAGAGGACAAGCCCAAGAGTTATGTCTGATCTACATAAATAATCTTTCTCTTTAGAAACTATCAAACCCACAGTCAGAATATTCTGATGGCAGAGAAACCTAATATATGTGCATTCTGGTTATTGTTTAAATGGATAATAATTGAAAATACAAAATAAATAAGGTAGAAATGAGACTTTGAGATTGCAGTGTCTTTTGGAACTGAATCAGACAAATCTTCACCTTAAGAGCATTTTCAACAGCACCACTCCCTGCCAATTAATTACCTTTAGTGGGAAATTTATAAGTAAGTAATTTGTTCAAGAGTGTCATTCTGTCCTCTTTGCACCTTTCAAATTGCTGGGTAAGATTTTGGACAGAAAAAGGGAATTGTATAGGGCAGTTGAGTCCCTTGATTTGTATGAAATTTCCCCTAGTCATTTAGTTCTGAAGAGAGTCACAGCTGTGATATTCAAGAGTTTATGATCTTGAAAGTTGCCAGGAGGAAATTCTTCAAAAAGTACTAAGAGAGCAAGTTTTTAAGAGGAATATATATATAATTTCTTCATTTACTGTCTTTAGAAGAATAGTGGTTTTTGGCCTAGAGCCTAATAATAAATTGTGTAGTTGAGTGAGTCTAAAAGAATAAAAATAAATCTAATAACTTTTTTTTTTTTCTTCTGATGAAGTAAAATGTATTATTTAATGTATTTGAAAAGTTAAAGGTAGCTACTTTCTGTCAGTGCTCTGGTGAGCTCTATACCTGACTTTTACTGCAAATTGGGGATTGCAGTTTAATGAGATGCTTACCAAGAGATAAAACATTATTTAATATATACATTACAGATGTGCTTTTATTTAATTTTTACTTTACCCCAAAAGAAACCCAGTTATTGTACCTCAACAGAGTGAGATTTAAATACCCTTTTTCCCCTCCGTGTTGTTGATTATAAGTAAAAATGGACAAGCATCTCTTTTTCAAAACCAAGTGTACAAAAGGCTGACAGTTTAGCTTTCTGACAGACGTAGAAAATATTGTTGTGCACAGAGGTTTAGATTGGCTGATATAATACGTCTTTTCATACAATCCAAACAACAGACACAATCAAGACAAACGGGCATTTGTTTAGATTGTTGAATGAATCTTCAAATTAAATTGTGAATATATCAATATTTAAGGAAATTATTTAAGACCCCGTTTTTTGTTAATTGCAGTGAACACAAGCAGTGTAGTAGGTGGACTTTCAGAAAAATATATCTATATCAAATTTAGGATCTTGGGCTGTACAAAAAGTTCTGGTGCTAGTTAGGAATTAAGCAACTGGAAGCATAAATTTACCAGCATTAAGTCAAATGCCTGCAGCTTTTCTAGCTCCTCCTTCAGCTGCTCATCTCTTCTCACACCTGAATTCATACATGCAATTCGTCTGACCAGTCCCCTTGCAGTGCCAGTTTGTCAGTCAGCCAAAGGCAGGTGGCTGTGGGACCAGCCAGGTTTTCACATCTTCCCCCCGCTGAGGCTGCGAACCACGCAGGGCTTTTGTCTCTTTGCCAGCTGGCAAGCTGCACAAGCGGCTTTGTAAGCCAAACCGTGCACGGCCCAGGATTACGCTGGGTGTGCCACGTGGGATTTACCTGATCCCTCCGTGTAGGCAAGTCAGATCCATGTCAGGATTCTCCATGTATTGTGTGCCACATCCTTCCGTTTCCTGAGCGATGCTGTCCTGATGTAGCCTGTTGTTTGGAATAATGGTGTGCTTTTCAGGGAATGCCTGTTACAGGTCATCAGTATAGGAAATGCTGCTTCAAGTTCTACAGTGTATCTTTTCCATGAAGCCTTCTGCTGGGTATCTTAGGTTTAAAGAGAAAATTATTATGCTTATTGTTGGAGATTGATTGATTGATTGATTATCCTCTCGTGTGTTATACCCCCTGTATGTGTGTACAAAATGTAGAGTTTTAAGCAAGAAAAGGGAAATTATTAATTAGTCTGGCTGTGCTTGCTCATTGAAGAGATGGAATGCTAATAAGTAGTTTGTAGAACAGCATCAATAGTACGGTGTGTCACATACTCTGTGAGTGTTTAAATATTAAACCAAAGTACTGTATTTATTTCTTAGAATAAATTGATTAAGTTAATTGTCTTCAGCACATACTCAGGTTCAAAGAGAAGTATACTAAGTTTTACTTTTGTTGGAAATGTCTCCAATATATGACAGACAGAAATCTTGCAGGATTGCCAAGCAACTCTGAGCAAGTACATTTGGTGTTATTTGTATAACCAACAACCCAAAGGAAAAGCAGCTGAAGTATAAAAAGATCTAAGACTTAAATTTTTAGATGAGGTAAACCTCAGTTATTCTAACTGAACTTTTGCCAGCTGATAACAACCTGTACTTCATGACAGGTACAAAATATATAAGGTTAGTTATGACTGCAAAAATACCTACAGAAATTGAGACTCCTAGCTGACATTCAAACATTATAATACTTCTTTCACACTCTTAAAAAGGCTTCTGAGCAGCTAATTAAAGCTATTAAAAAGAATAAAAGACACTGCGATGAATTAGAACCTAAGGGTACAAAGGAGGGAACTTCTCCAGGAATACACAACCTTGCCAAGCATAATAAACTTCAAAAGCCAAGCTGAAAATCAAATAAATCCCATCTTTAGCCTCACAAAGGATGTTGCCAATACACTTAGGTAAGAAGACAGAACATTCCAGGAACTGCAAGCCTTCTGGAAAAAATGCTGCTTTCTGCCCCTTTGTGATCACACAGTAGAAATCCAGCCTGGTGTATGTACATATGTATGTGTACACTTGTATGTGTTACAGAAACCTGAGTAAAAAAGCAGTTTTCAGCTTAAACAGGTTTTTCTTTAAACTGTTGCTAAGGGCCCTAGTGACAGCAGGGCAGGGGTGGAGTTGTCCTCTCATCTTGCATAAAGGGGCATTACTACCAACCTGTTTCTATAAAATAAATATAATTATGTATAGATAAAATACATGTGCTGAAAGTACTCTTTGCTACTATGCCAGAAAACTGTTTTCAGCATTTTAAAAAAAAAGAGCCCAAGCTAATGAAAAGATCTGCTGCTTTATCTAATGGAAGTCTCATGCTGGTTGCAAAGGTAGCTTTGAGGCACACCTGGACTTCACAGGTGCAGTAACTGAAGACCAGGGAGGGAGGGAAATATGAGACTAAATACGTATACTGTTTCCAGAATTAAAAGTGCAAAGCTTATCAGTTGTGGTCATTTTTCCATTAATCTTTATCTAAATTTTAATGAAATAGAAAAAACTCTTTTGAAATTGAGAAAGATATGTAGGCTTTACCAGGAGTGGGTAAAAATAGTTAAAATCCCTGTTTAATGTGTTATGTTCATGTATTATTGTTTTCCTTTGAATCTTACATAAAGGTAATTGATTATTCCTAACAACTGTGTTTAGAAGTCAAGGTGGCTCTGAATTAGACAGAGAAGGTTCATGTTGATTAAACAGATTAGAAAGCATTTGACTATTTTCATGTGTTGCAACATAGAATAACCTCCCATTAAAGCCCATTGATCTCAGTAGCATAAGCTTAAGTGATTTGCTGGTTTGGTGTCTCAGTGGGCCCTCAGTGGAACTGCTGCCTACATGCAAGGAATGCAAAGCTTGGCTTGCTGATGCCATAAAGGTGAAATCTATACCTTGAGATAGAGAACAGTTTTTAGTAGCGAAAAGGATTGTGAAATGGAGTTGGTAAATGTTATTAGGTACTTCTGAACTACTGAATGATATATTACAGCTACATGTATGCAATTTGTTGAACTACTTAGGAGAGGCAGAGTTCTGATATCTATTTAGGTGAGAAAAAATTCCTGTGACACTAAATAGAGGATAATGTGCTAGAACATTACAGCCACGTTTGTCACATAGTCTGACAATATCTTGCCATGGCGATGGTGCTAGATGAATCTGTATTTGCTGTAAAATGCCCAAGATGCAAGCAGTAGTACTTTATATTTTATGTGCCTAACCAACATTAGGCAATTCCAGATTAATCCAAACAAAATTTATCTGGTGGAATTTTTTTAAATGGCAATATCCCCTTTCAGTGTCACTGCAGGACATTACAATGAGAAAAGCTTTCCGGAGTTCCACGATTCAAGACCAACAGCTGTTTGACCGAAAAACTCTGCCAATTCCTTTGCAAGAAACTTACGACATTTGTGAACAGCCTCCTCCACTTAACATTCTCACCCCTTACAGGTTAGTAAAACAGAATTAATAAAAAACACTTTCTAGCTTATTTTATATAATAGAGAGGATATATCCAGGCACCTTGCTCACATGCAGTAGCACTTGAATATTTAAGGAGCCAGACTAGAAAACTGTGAAGTTGCTGGAGGAATGAAAGCAGCAGAAGACATTATAAGCATTGAAATGTTACTCCATTTTATTCAAATCTTAACTCAGTGTAGCATGGTAGGAAAAAGTATTTTTTAAATTCTGTATTTATTAAACCATATAATGTACTTGGATGTGAAGTGAAGAAATTAAACAGGTAAGTGTGTAGAAAGAAGTGTCTTCAATGGAAATGAATATTGTTTGCTGTCCCAGAGATTCAGTTTGAATCAGCAGCTGAACATAAGTAGCCACACCAAAATTGCTCAGTATTTTAACAGCAAAATTTGAGTTATTGGAGTAGAGTGGGAGTTCTCTGATTTATGACACTTTTTTTTTGTCTGGAGCTTGTGTTAAAGTTATGTTTCTAAAATTAGGACCTTGGATGCCAGGAAAGATAGTAAAAAGTGTTGGTGCAGGGGGTCAATGATCATCTCTTTTGTGTTCCTCAGCAAAATGTTTCAGAGTCTGAGATACTGTATATTCCTTAATATGCCCTTGCTTTGTCTTAATGTTTGGATTCATGTCTTGTCAAATAAATAGTATACCCTGTTTGTGTAACTGTTTTTCAGGGATGATGGAAAAGAGGGCTTGAAGTTCTATACCAATCCTTCATATTTCTTTGATCTGTGGAAGGAAAAAATGTTGCAGGACACCGAGGACAAAAGAAAAGAAAAGAGGAAGCAGAAGGTACATATGTTAAATTTATATGGCTTCTCTTTGTTTTTTCCTAGAAAGGATTTGGTTGCAGATATGCTACTTTAATAGCAATCCAGACTTGACAGAGTCATCTATTCAACTAAAGCTATTTGTATTCATTCGGTTCCACTAACATTAACAATTAAACAATAATAATATTAATAGTAGTAGTAGTAAAGTAATGTAGAATGACCTGAAATTTTCATGCTGTCTTAACCAACTTTTGCCAAAGCTTTTAAGTATTCTAGCAATAATTCAGAAAGGAAGGAGCAATACAGCAAGAATAAAGAATTTCACTTGAGCGTTTATTTGTAAGACAAAATTTTGACAGTCTTAGAGGTGAAAAAGCTTGAATGACATTTTCTATTAGATATGTTTAAACTAGAAAGAAATTAGTGGGAATAAAACACATTGCTTATCTTTTCTTAAAATTAAACAAGCACTTTTGGAAGTAGTAATACTACTTTTTTATTTGACCATTATTCTGTATGTTTCATACATAGTAGAGAGAGTAAATATGAGTATCAAATTTATAAGTTGATTTCAGACTTAGAATAAAAAGCTACTTAAACAGGTATTTTTCTTTATGTTATTCAGGTTCTTAGCTCCTAGTCTGTTGTTTCTGGCTCTTACAAGTCTTTCTGTTCTACATACATATTTAGCCTGAAAGTAAATTTTTCTTGCATTTGAAATGGGATTGTTTTTCATAATTTTGTGGCTGATGTTTATATGCAAGTAATTAAAAAACACTGTCTCAGTTGTCAGTTTTGTTTGCACAACTCTCCTACAGCAGAAAAATCTAGATCGCCCTCACGAACCAGAGAAAGTGCCAAGGGCACCTCATGACAGACGGAGAGAGTGGCAGAAGTTAGCCCAAGGTCCAGAGCTTGCAGAAGATGATGCTAACCTCTTACATAAGCACATTGAAGTTGCTAATGGCCCAGCTTCACATTTTGAATCAAGGTTCCTTTTTGTTTTTTCTATCCTTTGTGAAGTGTATTAATACTGCATAGTGAACATTGTCAATGACGAGATGCTACTGCTTCCCTTGAAGTGCACTGGAAATCAGTGGTTTTGCTTAATCAAAACTAAGTTTTAATATTCTGAATGTGTCCTTAAAGGAGTAGTGACTATGTTGTTATTTTTAAGGGTAGGATGTATCCTCATTGCTCTGCAGCTTGATGAAGTTGTAGTGTCACTGCTGCAAGCTTGCACCCAGGTGTGTCACTGCACTCCAGACCTGACCCACAAAATCCCTATTATTCCAGCCTCTTGATTTTTCTTAAGCAGACACTGCCAAGACTATATCATGTGTGTGATGTGAACAAATGTCCACTTGGAACTCAAATTAGAATGCTGAGCTTCTCTTTACTCTTGAACAAATCCATTATTTGATTGACATTTCTGGTTATAGCCTATTACAAAATCCAACCTGTTGAATTCTCATTTCACAGCACGTATTTGCTGGTGGCTAAAAGTAGCATTTCACATGGTAAACACCTGCTGTGCTTGTGCTTCTGGCCTTGGTGCAAAATCAAGTCTGTTTTACCAGCCAAGAAACATCTAATAGCAAAGAGGGCTGACAAGTAATGTTAGGCAATTTGGGGATAAATTTTTGGTTTGGGGGTTTTGGGTGTTTTGTTTTGTTGGGTTTTTTTTTAAATTAAAAAGTACTCATTGTCCTCCCAAAAACTGGTTAATTTTTTCCCCTTTCTGTGGTCAAAAGCACACCATAAGAGAGTATTTTATTTAGCTTTGTAAGGCCTTCGAACAGTAGTGATGGTGAGTAATTATGACAACTCTTGGAGAGAGTGTCTGTTGACTGAAAAGTAGAAAAACCTGCTTGTAGAAAACTTAGCTCAATTCAGAATGGAAAATGCTCTCAGTGCATTTCACTCAGTGGGGTACAAGTTAAGTTATGATAATTAGCATTTTTCTAGGAACAGCTTTATAGAATCTCTGTAAACTGCTGTGTCAAGTCATTGGCAGAAATATCTGCTTTCCTGCTGTCCTTTTGTAGTGTTGTATGTTGGGTTCCACTTTAGACATGCTCGTTTCATAGCCAGGACCCTGGCCTAAACCTTGATTTTCTCAGTACTCGTAATGCAATTATTAATAATGCTGAAGTGCTTGGGAGCACTGCATATGCAGAACATGTTCAGATCAGAGTAGCACCATGCTTTGAAATAAACGAGAAAGATTTTCACCCCTGAAGAATTTAATAGGCTTAGAAACTACAGTGGTGGCAATATGTGGAAATGTAGAGTGTTGCTCTACTTGTTGGAAAGTGTTCTGCTCTGAATTTAATAGAATTTTTCAAAAATTAAATTCTGTAATTGATTAGTTAATTAAAATTTACGAACTGATCAGATCCTTGAGGTGTGTCTAAAGTTGTCATTAACAAGTTGAATCATCTTTATTTAGTGCTACTGCTCAATAATAGATATTGATTGAGTCTTATGTCTATTAAAGCAGTGAGTTCTCTGTATATATTGGAATAAAGATCCTCTGACAGAAGCTCAGCTAAATTATTCAGTTGTAAATTTTGCCATTCTAACATGGATGGATTTTCATAAATGCTATAAAAGAAGAATAGTTCTGATTGTAAAGCTATGTCTATTTAACTCAAAGTAATATGTCTAATAAACACTAAGGTCACACACATACTGTAGAAACTATCTGATATACCTGTCAAAATCAAACCCTTGAGCTGCTAGAAGTAATAACAGGAAAAGTGGGATAAATTATTGAAAAGCCACACTGTATAATACGCAAAACTAGTGGAGAGAAGACACTTGCATTCGGAAGTCAGACTGAAGTACAGAACAGTGGCTGAGGATACCAATACTCACTCCTACTAAAGGTGAATCTGGATCACTTCTCCCTCTTTTTTACAGATCTCAAGCATACGTGGACCACATTGATGGCTCGTATTCCCTTTCCGCGTTGCCCTACAGCCAGATGTCTGAGCTCCTGAGCCGAGCCGAGGAGCGCGTGCTGGTCAGGCCCCACGAGCCGCCACCGCCTCCCCCCATGCACGGAGCCGCCGAAGTGAAGCCTGTGCCCCCCTGCGTTAGGTATGAGCCAGAAAAGCCACGTGCGGCTCTCTTGGGGCTGCTTTAGTTACCTACCACCCTGCTAAGAGCTGTCAGCGTTATTTCTGTGCTGCCCAGAAATCCCAGGGGCTATGGCAGCCCACGGCCCCAGCATGCCTGCAGGAGCAGGGCCACCAGGAGCTGGATGGGAAGGCCAGCATCTAAATCCATAGGGTGCTCTGGTGGGGACAGGCCTCAGCTTGCCATTAATACCGCAACCATGTTGCCTTCTGAGTTAAATGGCAAGACAAAGAATTCTATGGAAAATGCTTCTGTGAAATATGTTGGCATTTCGGGATGTAGCTTTCGAGTTTCGGAAATTTGTTCAACTGAGATCTGTTTCAGCCTATGTGAAAGGAAGAATATATCACAGTAAGATGGCTGTCAAAACTATGTATTCATTACATTTGCTAAATTGTTAGTGCTTCTCTCTTCCAAAGTGGGTTTTTTTTTTCTATTTCTTTGTACCTTTACAGAAGTGGATACATACATAGAATATTTTCTAGAGGTGAAAATTTCTTTGTCACTCCCCTATTTTTTTATACCAAAATCTTACTTTGTGGCCAGGTACATACAACTTAGAATAGAGGATACTTAATTCAGATGGGGTTGTTACATCAGCAAGATGTTAGTCTCTTGAAAATAATTATGTTTACTGCTTAGGAGATCATACACAAAACTGCATAACGCTTTAGATTAATTTACCACAACAGTTTAAAGAAATCCTCTGGTGGTCTTTCAGGAAAATGAGTTTACTGTTCTCTCTTGTTTCTTCAGGTCACCTATTCATTGTCCTATAATGAGTATCTAGCATATAACTGTACCTCTCTGTACGCAGTATTGATGATCTTTGATATTAGTCTCACTCATTTTGTAATCACACCTTAAATATGTATTTCAAATTAACCTGTTCTCATTGTTTGCATTGTTTTGATTTGGTTTTAAAGTTCTGTGAATCAAAATAGTTAATCAACTGCTAATTCCCTGATTTGAGTAAA
The DNA here is from genome assembly GCF_048771995.1 of Taeniopygia guttata. Taxonomy (NCBI): domain Eukaryota; kingdom Metazoa; phylum Chordata; class Aves; order Passeriformes; family Estrildidae; genus Taeniopygia; species Taeniopygia guttata. The sequence continues at coordinate 46,798,787 of NC_133027.1, read as the reverse complement.
ATAATTTGGATTTACTTATGGACAACAGGGAAGAATTATACTGATATAGGAAACCTTTGATAAAGATACAGCTACACTGTATAAGAACATAAATTTGGCTAATAGCTGAATTTGAGCAGAGGTCTTTTGGAAATCTGATGCATGCTCCATACTGAAAATTAGACTTCCTTACTTATGAGGTGTGGACAAACACCCTGAAATCATCATAATACATAATGCTCTTTAATGCCCACGTTTCAGTGTTCTAAAGTAGCAGAAGTGAATCTATTACTATTTTTTCCACTCCCTAGCTCTAATAACTGTGTTCTGTTATTGGATGTTGCAGCTCTACTCCTGGCTTGGTAGAAAATCGTCCTCAGTCACCAGCAACAGGCAGAACACCGGTGTTTGTGAGCCCCACTCCTCCTCCTCCACCACCACCACCTCTTCCATCTGCTTTGTCGACTTCATCATTAAGAGCTGCAATGACTTCCACCCCTCCACCCCCAGTCCCACCCCCACCACCCCCTCCCACAGCTGCTCTGCAGGCCCCAGCTGTGCCACCGCCACCAGCTCCTCTCCAGATAGCTCCTGGAGTTCTTCATCCAGCTCCACCTCCAGTTGCTCCTCCCCTAGCACAACCTTCTCCCCCGGTCACTAGAGCCGCCCAAGTGTGCGAAGCTCTACCTGTTCACCCAGTTCCTCCACAAGCTGAAGTACAGGGACTTCCTCCACCACCCCCACCTCCTCCCCTGCCACCTCCTGGCATTCGACCTTCCTCCCCTGTCACAGTTGCAAATCTTTCTCACCCTCCTCCAGTTCTGCACCCTCCTCCCACAACCATTGTCCCTGGCCCTCATGCACCCATAATGCCTCCATCTCCACCATCCCAAGTGATTCCTGCCCCTGAGCCCAAACGCCATCCTTCAACTCTTCCTGTGATCAGTGATGCTAGAAGCGTTCTGCTGGAAGCAATACGGAAAGGTAATGTTGGCTATTAAGCAGCAAAAATAACAATCTCAGAAATCTGCTAAATACATGTGACCTTTGAGAGATGGAGTATTTCACATGTGTAAGAAGTTAGAGGAATGCATCTTAAGTCTGTTTCCGTTTTCTATCATCTACAGTGTATGCATTGCCAGGTAGACAGGTTTTTTTCAATTTGTAATTGCATTTATCAGATGTTTAGTTTGGATGGCAAAACTGGTTCTCTGTGGAAGTTATATTACAGAAAAAGGTATGTGTGTTTGTAGATGATCTGTGGAGATTATCTTTCCATTTCTGTTTACCTGCAAATGTAGCTATTTCTGATCATCTAGATTGTGTAGCAGACAAAAACATTGCTTTTCAAAGACTGTTAGATAAAAGCGAAGCTGATCAATTGGCATTGGAATCTTTAACATCTGTCACTGTATTACAAGATATAAGTGACGTTCAGAAATCATTGCTGAAGACTTCAAGCTGTTAAGTATCGGATCTGGACATGGATCTCAGTGCAGTAGTGGAGCAGCCTTTGCATTGCAAGGTGCCCATGCAGAGTGCAAGGGAAGGGCAGAGCTGCAGGGCAGTGTTTTCCTAATGGTCTCATGAGGAGCTGTGTGTGCAAGCTGTATCTTTCAGCTTATGGTGCCCATGGCCAGGAAAATCCCTACTTGCATTGGAACACACGCATTGCTGTGTGCTGCTGTTTGATGGTGAGGTATCTTTCCGTAGTTAAGATCTCTCAAATGTTTCAAGTCCTAGATTCTTTTCTTCCCCTGCACTGCAGCACAGCACAGAATCTGTATGGTACTATATTATCAGCACATAGGCTATAGCACTAATTCGAAATATTTTTGCATGTCTATATGCACATGAATTGATAACATCATTAAAGTCTAAGGAAATGTTGACAACAGCTGAGTACAGCAGGGGTGTGTGAACATGCATAGAGAACGTCAGCAAAAATGAGAAAATACAGCCTGCTGGTATAATCTAGGTGATTGCTAAAAACACTTTTGACCAAGTCATGCCCAAAAAACAAAGACTTGAGTTACCCCATTTTTGATCTCCAAGTAATACTTTATCCCAAACCAAATCATTACATGATAGAAAACAGGGTTACAAGAGGTCCTGTCTTGTTAGGATGCTCAAATAGCTGTAAACTTTCATTAAAATTATTAAGAGAGTCTAGAAAATGCAAATAGCAAAATGGCTTAATCACTTACGATGGTACTAAAAATGTATTTTAATGGAAAATCAGAACCTTGATATTATAATAGAAGGACTCAAGATCTCATCTGCCATTGCAATTCTGATATTCTTCGCTTTAAAAGCTTGGCAAAAAGAATCTACCTGAGAAGGAAAGCATCCTGTGTATTCACTTTTGCTTGCAAAGCGTTTTGTGAATCATGACCTAAATGCATTTGCAGTGGTGAAGGAGGAGAGTGACATGTTTGTGCTCTGATGTTCTGCAGGTATTCAGCTCCGCAAAGTGGAAGAGCAGCGGGAACAAGAAGCTAAGCACGAGCGCATTGAGAATGACGTTGCCACTATCCTCTCCCGTCGCATTGCTGTGGAATACAGTGATTCAGAAGATGATTCAGAATTTGATGAAGTAGACTGGCTAGAGTAAAATTATTATGTTGCTGTACACTGCAAAATCGAATGCTAATGTCCATTGTGGTGCTTGTTCTTTGGAAGTTTGATGGTCATTTCTAGTGTTTTTTGTATTCTTTTCTTAACATAATTAATCCATGTTTTTCTACTTTTCAGTTTACAAAGAGCTCCTAGTGCATCTTCAAAACTAAATGTTTTACAGTGGCTTTTCTTACACATCTCTTTTGAAAGAACATACTTTGTTCCATTAGACCACTAAGTATTAAGCATGGGCAGCTGTTGGTAGAGTAGCAGTTTCAATTTTTTGGCATATCTTAACTGTGCACTTTGTGAATTTTAAGTTGATGAAGGCAACTGAGATTGACATTCCAAGGGCAGCTGTATGTACTAATGAGCCTTATTCCACTTCTGATAGTGTTTTAAAACATTAAACCTAGCTATCAAAATATCACTGCCTCGATCACACCTGTACACTAAAAGTACATATAGTTAGCAGCACTGAACACACTGAAAAGCAAATGGATCTTTGGGGAGGGTTTATTATTGTTTTATTGTTGTTTTTAAATAATTATGGCCTTATTTGAATGTTTAGAGATTCCCCTTCCCTTCTTCCCTCCCAGGTACATATTGTGTGGTACTATTTTTGCCTGCATAATAAAAGTTAAAAGTTTTTTTTTTCCTTGTGAAATCTTTTGACTTAAACATGCTGTGTAACTTATGTAACTGTTAAAATAACAGTTTGATTTAATAAATGGTTCATTTTAAATGTTCCTGGGTGTTGCTCTTTCAATGAAGCCTTGTTTTTCAGGTATTTAATCTGTGGCGTACAAAGTTATTTTTATCATCAGTGTATCTTGAGGAGATGCAGCAGTTAAAATCATGGTTGATGAAAGCTGATTTTTTTTAAGTGCTGTCTAGTAGTGCAGTGCATGTTTTGCACATCTTTTGTGTTTCTCTTCTCTGGATTAACTCCTTCAACTCCTTCAAAACATCACGGACAAACCAAAAACAAAACAATAAATAGAAGAGAACAAGGACTGCAGAAGCAAAAATTAAAAAGAGACATAATTCTGGTTTTTGGTTATTTTTTAGTGGTGTGATATGAACAGCAGCCATTTAATGAGCATACAGTCAAAAGCCTGTTGAAAAGGGAAGTGTGACAGGGTACAAGAGCTCTCTTACCCTGTGATCTCGTTCCTGGAAGATGGAATCCTGTAATAGAGGAAAATAAGTCTTGAAAGTCAGATTGAGATATCAAGGGTGGAACATTACATGTTCTATGTGTTACAAACTAGCTTGCAGGGACATGTGATTGTTAGCCTTCTCTTGGAACTGGGCAAAACCCTTGAGGATAGACTGGGGTAGGAACAGTGTAGAGCAACCCTTCCAGCTGCACTTGTCACCATCACAGCCTCTGCTGTGATTTTGGACATGGCCAGCTATACTCAAGACTTTCAACAGTAACAGTAACACCTTAATTGGTTTTGCAGAAGAGAAAATATTGTCACACTTTGTGAATTTGCATCTTTGTAACTATTGCTGCAGATCTCTGTGCCCTGTTCTCTCTATTATAGTTTCTTCACAGTAACACCATCTGGTTTGGTCTGTTGTTCTCCATCAACTTCTGAAGTGTGTGTCCTTCTTAACCCCTCATTGTAATGGTAACGAAAGGATGTCATGCACTGCTGCATGAATATCTCATGGCATTTCCTTGGATCTCAGTAATCCTAACTCAACAAACCTAACTAACTTGTCCAGGAACTGAATGTGAGATCCTATTGATGCAGCTGTAAAGATTTGAGATCATAAAGCAAAGTGCATTGTATACAACCGCAGCTCCCCTTTAACCAGGGACCCAGATCTGAACTGCAGGTAGCTGAAAGAAGAGCTTGTCCCTGATTTCATGTGGAGTTAGTTCTGCCATTCACAAAATTACATTTCAACTGATGTTTATACTATTCCTTGCTCAAGTCTCTATAAACTCCCGATTTTTCTGGTGGATATTACAGAAAGCAGCCTACATTGTCACTTAAATGGAGAAGCAGCATTTCTGTGCCCAGGCTGTAACTGTTTGAATTAGAGCATCTCACCATCATGCCTGCATTGGTGGGTGTGCTCTGAGTGTGTCCAGGAACTGCGAACTCGATGTAACTTACATAAAGTGAAGGAAAAGGGAAGCAATTAAAGCAAAAAACAGCCCTTGTGTAACTGCAGCTATCACATAGCAGACTTGAAGGTATTAAAAAAAAAGAAATCCTTATTGACAAATGGTTGTTATTGAACTGTTTTGCTGTCCTGCTGATTAATAATATCCCTTCCAAGCCAGTACCCAGGGCAGACAAAGCACTCATTTAATATGACACAGTCATACAAAGTAATGAACCTTGTCTGTGAAAAGTCAAGAGTTAAATTCAGTTAACATTTCAAAGGCAGGATTCTTGGCCTTCTGCCACTGCTACAGCTTTCTGCCATAGCAACTGGTCTCCAGATAGCAATAGCATGATTCACTAGTAGCAAGAGGTGATTGTTGAATTTGAATATTTGTGTTTGTAGATCAACTCCCGAGCTGTGCATTTGCAATCTTGGTGATTTGTGTCCCTCTTACTGAGGTCTCCAACCGCCTTTCTCGTTTGGTGGAACGCTGTGCAGAGGGCTGCTGGGCTCTTCATGTCTGTGATTAGATGTGTAATAGATTATTGATTGCTTTGTCTTGTAAGGCACTAAATCAAGACTTCTGTATTGAACTGTTTACAGAGTCTGTTGTTTACCTCTGTAGATTTGCAGCAGCTGGTTAAAAATGGCTTGAATTCTGACACAAAAATAATGTGTCAGTAAAGTTCCATATAAGTGAAGAGAAACCTTTGTCTTCACCCTTTTCTCAAACTGTAATCTGGGACAGTTAAAAATTATTTACATCTCCTACTTAAAATTGGTGGGGGGTGGGGGGGGGGAAGAACAGTATAAAATTCATAGAAGAAACAAAATTTGCTTGGTGGCAGATGACTAGGGAGGTGCAGAATTGGTCACCTGGGGGTTTTATTAAAAGATAAAACAGTAAGGATGCAGCCATCATGGACAAACCAAAAACAAAACAGTAAATGGAAGAGAACAGGGACTGAAGAAGCAAAAATTAAAAAGAGACATAATTCTGGTTTTTGGTTATTTTGTAGTGGTGTGATATGAACAGTAGCCATTAAATACTAGATATTATGAAGAGATTATGTTATCACTCAGTAATTTGGGATTTTGAAAGCAGGAGGCATATTAAAAGACCTTTAGTTAATAAAATTATTCTTTTGTGCATGTTACAAAATAAAATTATTCTTTTGTGCACTCCTCAGCATTTAGGTGGACACTGGCACACCATTGCCTGTCTGATGGATGCACAGACTAACCTGCCTCAAAAGATTCCCTGGGACCCGAGTGTGCCAACAGGTACCCACAGTCCCCAGGGCCTTGCAAAAGGCTCTTCAGGATGATGGAACCATCTCGGCTTGGATGCAGCTGCCACCCCTGATTTACCTGGGGCTGTGAGCCTTTGTCTGCTTGGAGGATGCAGATGGGAACAGACCCTGCCGCGGGCTGCAATATCCGAGTGTCCGCAGCCCATGGATCCCCACGGAGAGGGGGCTCAGGACATGGTGCAGAAGCCGCTGCTTGAGAGGCGGGTGCAGCTCCCAGCAGCGCGGGGTCCCGGCAGCAGCCAGGGCCGAAACCCAGCGCTGCCACAAACCACGGCAGCTCCAAGAGGAGAACAGCCTCAGCACAGGCTCTGCCGCCCGGGGCTGCATCAGCAAAGATCTGACAGAAACTCGACTCGAGCTCCATCAAGTGTCCGCTCTGTCTCCTCAGCTACAGGCCAGGATGAGTTTGACTTTCCTCGATTCTCTTTTGCAAGTGGGGGCGTTAAACACCAGGAGAGAAATCACAACCAGAGACCAGGGGCAGCAGCAGCAGTGATCCCCTTTTTGGAGCCTCTGCCAATTCCCCCCTCTCCTTTCCCCTCCTGACTACTTTTCACACCGGAACGATTCTCCCTGCCCAAAGGAGACTCTTCACACGCTCTTTGTGACTGCAGCTGAGAGAGATCTCCCTGATTCCCGAACTGCCTCTTGAGTACATCAGCGGCCCTCGGTGGCCCTGAGTTCCCCCGGCCCGTCCTGTGCGCAGCTTGGCACTGCTCTCCCTTCCCTCGCTCAGCCTGAACGAGCCGGCTCGGGTTTAAGTGCTTAAAAACAGGTTCCCAGCTCTTCCCGGCTTTCTGCCAGCGCTCCCGTGAGCCGGTGATTCGGCTGTGAGCCCTGAGGGCACCGTGAGTGCCTGGCAGCACAGCACCAGGCAGCTGCGGAGGAGCAGGCAGGGGATGAGGTCCCCATCCCGTCCCAGCTGCTGCTGCAAGAGGACACATGGACAAACCTCAGGAAACGGGCACTGGGCTGCAGAGCAGGTACGGCGAGGCTTTTCTCCCCTGCTGATTCCTGTGCCTGGAGAATGGGTTCTGCCACATTAGTCATCGCTCATGTTCCTTAGCTGCCAGCAACCCTTGACAGCAGCATCAGTAACAGCCTCTAAAGAAAATTGCATCCATCCCATTTCTTCTAAATTCTTATTTTTACCATATTTGCAGGCTCTGAGCAATTGCTCCAGCATTGCTTCCTTTTGACAACTGGAAGCGTCTGGGTAGAGATCAGAGAAGTCATCAAGTATCTCTCACCAAATGGGGCTGATGCCTTATGTTTCTTTATCTGATGGTTCAGTAACTTCACTTTCAAACACAAGACAGCTGAGTGCCCCTACATACAGGTAGTTTTCATTTTCCACCTCCCCCATTTTAGTGCCTTCACTGTCAGAGAGGTATTTATTGCAAAACTTGTGACATTTTTGCACACCTTCACAGCAGTATCATTCAAAAAAAAAGCTGAAAAAATACTTCCCTTTCATGAGATCTCCCACTGTGTTTTAGCCACTTCTACTCCTCTGCAAGGCATTTCCTTCACCACAAATTTAAAATCTCAGAGCAGGTCTCCTCCTCAACCCACCCCAGTACCTCCTGTGAAGCAAGATCCAAGCTCAGTGTCATATTATCATAGCTTGATCTTGCACTTCAGTATCAGCCAGAAAAAACTCCAGAAACTGCCTGAGACTTCTAACCTTGTGAGAAAGCAGCTCACAGCCTGGGTCTTGGCATGCTGGCATAGTTTAGAAATTCCCCTTCATGCCAAGCAAAGTCTGTAGGCTGGATTTTTCCCAGTTGCATTTTGGCAAAGTGAAAACCACCTTGTAAACATCACCAGCAGGACACACAGCCCCACACAGGGATGTAGGAGGCCATCAAGCAGCCTGAGCAAGAGGCTGCCCCCCACACTGCAGCCCAGATAAGAATGCATCTTCTGGGTTTTAAAAGCACAATGAATAGCAATGCTCCCAGACAGGACAGGTGTTCCCCACTAGCCAGCATCCTTTGCTGGTCAGTAGGAATCCTGGCAGTAATTCAGCTGTGGTTAATTAGAAGAAAACATTTGGATAATTCCTTTGCTTCTATATACTTTGTTCTCTGCACGATGCTTGTGCACCAGCACCTGCCAGGGGAAGTTTCAGTGACAATTATTATCTGTGGATGAATCAGAGGTAGAAAAAGCAATTCCCACAGCAAAAAGAGCCCAGCTCTGGGAGCAGCCAAATCTATCTGGGCTTCCCAGACAGCTTCTGCAACTCATTCTGTAGAGCTCTCTGATGGGGACCTCTAAGGTCACATTGAGATGTTACCACCCTAAATCCCAGAAATTTTAAGGTCAGGCTTCGATGCCTCCTTGGGTTTTGAAACTTTCTATTGACTTGTCACTTCTCTGCAGCTTGCGAAGTCCCAGAATGTGAGGTTCTCCTGAAGAGCCTGCAAATGGGGGCACAGCCAGTCCTATCCCCACAGTGTCCTCACAATGCTGACTCCATATCCCATTAAACCAGGAGGCATTTTTGGGAAGATGTGTGCTGAAGCTCTGCCACAAGACCTGAGAAGATCCCACAAGGGCAAGGTGAAGGGGCTCTCATGTCTGCAGCCCCACATGACCATCATCCCATATTCAGACTTCACAAATTCCTGCTGAAGCACTCTGCTGTCAGCCACATCAGCTCCTACTGTTGACCAGTCAGTGATGCCTGTAAGAAGAGTTTAGCAGAGGTCTGCTGGTAGGATATCATCCACTCCCAACACACATGGGAGCAATTACTTCTTCAGGTTTTTAGTCTGTTTTAAGTAGTCCTCATATTCTCCATAAATTTCATTAGCTGGATTTATGTAGTCACTAAACTCCAGTATTATAAGCACAGCAGGAAATTATTTGCTGTTCTGGTGAAAATGAGTATTTCCTAGTTTTGTCAATGCAGGGAATTACATTATCAGGGAAATAATAACCAGCTGAACTGAAGGAGGGTTTGATTAATGGTAATTACTGATTATATGCAGATTACTTTATGGTTTTAATTCTTTGGTCTCCCACTGTTTGCTTGCTAAACCTCTAAAAAAAAAAAAAAAAGGCAGTGAGTATGTGAGAGTCTTGTTTGTAAGGCAAATTACAGAACCTAATTTGTTGATTACATGAAAGGAAGCAGAGCTCTGCACAGAGCAGGACAGAGATGGGAAGGAGCCAGCAGAGAGCTGTGCTTGCATCCATCCTCGGCTGCAGCCACTTCTGTGCCACTCATTCAGCACCCATTTCACGTTCCCAAGACCGCCACCCTAACCTGTGCTTAGGGCTGGTTTTACAGGGGCAACAGCAGGGCTGGAGGTGGTCTGTGCCCTTTGTCTTTCACCCCTGTTCATCAGGTGGAGATAAGGGGATGTATCAATTCATTTGTGCTCAATATGCACCTGAAAACATTTCTTCCAATTCAGTGCAACAACCAGGCCCTTGCAAACCTTCAGTTTTAACTAGCACTATGCTTTAAGGCATCAGAAACTGGTTAGCAAACCTCTGCTTTTGACAGAAAGCTAGCCAAAAATAGAGCAGAGCATCACCACTGCTTTCTCAGACACTCCTGCTTTTCCAAAACAGCTTTTCTCTTACTTCCTACAGCAAACCTTCAGCAGACTTGCAATCCCCAAGGATGAAAATAGCCTTTTGATCTCGTATATTATTCTTAGTATTGCTGGAGCAAAATTTCAAACCATGTTCTCTCTGCAATGGAGAGATGGGGAGCAAGACCCTGCTCCTGCTGCCTCTGGCTGCCTCCCTGACTGGGAAGCATCTTCACTCCCACTGTGCCCAGGGCAGCATGTTGATTGCATACTGCATTTATTCTTAAAATACATAGCTACGCCCTCTCAAGTGAAAAGCAAATGCTGGGATTTGCATCAAAAAATATCCCCCTGTGTCAGAGCAGGCTCAGAATCATGGCTGGGCGCTCCATAGTGTCTGGGTACATTTGTCTGCAGCCACTTTGGCACACATGCCAGCTGAGATCTTGCAGCTGCCAGCACTTTATCTAACATATGAAAGGGAGAAAGAGGGAAAGCACTGTAATTGCCAGCCCAAAAACAGCACCCTGTGTTAGGCATGACTGTCTGCACCCCTGGGGGTATCAGTGCAGAGGAGCAGGGGTGAGTAGCACCTGTTGAATCCATCAACATTGGATGGCACTTGCAGCCTGTGTGAGCTCTGACCTCATCATGACACAGTGCAGGGCCAAATCCAGGCTCTGGGATGAAGGGTTGGCACCACCAGCATCCCTTTGGGATCCCCCAGAAAAGCATCTTGTCCCCTTGGTCAGTACCAGCCATGACAGCTCCCCCAGCCCAAATATGGGGCAGTACTGCTCCTCCATAGAATCATAGAACAACAGTGATTAGGGTTTGAAGGAACCTTAGAGATCATCTAGTTCCCATCCCTCTGTCATGGGCAGGAACACCTTCTACTAGACCAGACTGCTCAAGGTCCCATTCAACCTGACCTTGAATACTGCCAAGGATGGGGTATCCACAGCTCCTCTGGGCAACCTGTTCCAGTATCTTACCACCCCCACAGTGGAGAATTTCTTCCTTGTATCTAGTCTACCCTTTTTCGCTTTAAAGCCTTTGAAGCCTTTTAACCTTTGTCCTAAGTCTACATTACCATTGTCCCCCAGTCTACATTATCCCCCTCGCCAGTAAAGAGTCTCTTTCTGAATGCAAAAGTGTATCCTCGGCTGTTCCCAAGTGCCCCAGTGGATGAAACGTCCTGACTCTGTGCCCCTCTGAAGGGACAGTGTCTTCAGAAGTGGTCCACATTCCTGCCATAATATCCACAGGTGTGTTTCAGCCTTTCTGTTTTGGGCAGCTGGATGCACCAGTGGACTTTGATCTGCCTGTGCAGCATGGCCACCTTTTGGAATGCTGAACTTTCTGTGCTGACCTTTGTGGGTCATATGTCTTGACATATGCCCCTTGACATGCCCCTTTATGCTGACCAGTAAGGGCTATTCATCACCACATTTACCCTCTCATCTTATTTCAGTGCAAGAATAATAATTAAATGGTAATTATAATGAAAGAAATACTATTTAAAGTGAAATATTTTCCTTTTGGCTGTTTACTATAGAAAGGCTGCTTCTTCCTCTGCTCTTTCACTAACACCCATGACCAAATAATATTTGATGAACAACCACAAATTAGGATGCAGCTGGCGTCTCGGTTTTGCGCTGTTTGTGCCCGGAGACGGTGTGTGCGGTTTTGCTTTATCACCGAGCTGGCTGCCCCCGCGGCTGAGCACAAAGCCCTTTCAGGCCGTGCCGAAACCCCCCTGGATGTCGGCGTTTCGCGCGCCCCCAAAGCCCCCCGGATTCCTGGCGGGAGGAGCGGACGGCGGGGCCGCGCCGGGGATGCGCATCGGGAGGTGGCAGCATTTCACCGCAGCGCCGAGCCCGGCCGGGGCGAGAACAACCCCCTTGCCCAGCCACGGTGCCCTGCTCGAGAGAAAATAAGCAGGTTTTAATCCTTTTGGCATATTTTCCAAGTATGCCATACTTTCCATTTGCTGCTTGTTGCTTTTATAGCTCTCCCCTTTTTTCTCTCTTTACTCTCCTTCTTCCCACCCCCATCTCCCTCACTCTCCTCCTTTATTCTAAGTGAGGGAAAGAGTTAAAAGAAGCAGCAAAAAGGCACGACCAGGGCCTCCACCTGCTCAAAGGCATGGGGATTGTGGTGGGGGGTCCCCCAGCCTCCTGCTCACCTGGGAAAAAGTGCTGCAGAAGCCCTGTGAGACCCCCAGAGTGACTGAGAATTCCTCCTCCTCTGAGGAGGGGCCTGCAGTGGGCTCAGCACATCAACCAGACCCACACCCACCACTCTGTGCTCCCAGAGGGCGGAGGCAGGGGTGACAGCCCCACAATCCTTGTCTCCTCTTCCAAATAGGAAGGGTATAAAGCACAGGAAAACAGTGAAACGTATCTGGGCTGGTTCTTCAAGAGTTTTGCAATCCCTCCCTTTAGAGCAGGCAGCCCGATGCAGGATCAATTCCTGTCTGCTCCTCCCTGATGCAGAACTATTGCTCCTCTGGGTGATTTTATCAGCCAGCCCATATCCTATCAGCTGCACAAAGTGCTTCTAAACCCCAAAGCATTTCCTTGCTCTCAATGTGCAAGGTTTGGGCTCCTGCAGACCACAGATCAATTCTGATCCAAGGGAGTTTGGGAGCTCTCTTGAAAACAAAGCACCCAAATGACTTTAGATAAACCCTGAGCTCTCTTTTCCAAAAGAACACGGTGCTTCAGAGCCCAGGTGGTCACTTGGAAGTGTGTGTGTCATTTCTGCTAGACGGACATAGCTGGTTCCACAATATATCCCCTTGTTTGCAGAAAGTTCCTGCAACAACTTCCTTTACAGAAGGCAGCCCAATGCAGGAGCATCCCTGGGCTGCAGCAATCCTCTCCCAGTGCACACCCAGATCTGGGGAGGAGCAACCTGCACAGAGGGGCTCTTTCCACCCCTGGGAAGAGGAGAAGGCAGGGACGATACTAAAACCTCTGTGTTTCGTGTTCGCAGCACAAGTCCTGATCTCCATCCAAGGAGAGCTGCTTGTCTGTAGAGAATGGAGGATAGATTTGCTTCTCTGTGTGGAGCCAACAGAACAAGCATTTCACTAAAAGAAATCTGTGAATGTGTATAATGTGGGGTGGTTGTGCCTGTCCTGTTCCTTTCAGTGACCCTGGATGAGTGGAGCAGGGCTGAGCTGTGGCATGAGCCAGCACAGCTTAAGCTAAGAGGCCAGACTGCTCAGAAATAAATCTGGTTGGCAAGGCAAACAGCCCCCTGAGTCACTTTAATTAAGTAACTTATCCCCCTCTCATAGAGGTTTTTGTGCAAACAGTGGGGCTGCACCTTTATTACTGACCACATATTGAGGTATCGGTGCTTCTGATTTTGGCAGCTTGTTCAAGAGCAGATTTTTTTTTTTCACAGGCTGCAATAAATAACAGCAATGATGTTAGCTAAACTATTCATTTTCTTTTGGCTAGTTATCTGAAGATTAGAGTCTTCCTACTGCTACTAACTGCAGCTATTGCTGTGTCACATACTTTCCTAACAGGAAGATTTTTTAATAGTACAGAAAGAAAATGCTGTAATGTCTCCCCTTCTCCTCAGGGTAAAACCAACATGAAGAACCAACTATAATACAATATTAACTCTAATTGCAGTCACATGGCTGTGCTAAATGTCTGTATTGACCTGATATTCACACAAAGAAAATGCTCTGAGAGGATATCAAGAAGGATAACATTTTATCTGGTGGTGGATCCCACATGTATCCTATGTGTTTTGCTGCAACCATTTTAAAGGTGGTTACTAGCACCTTGGGTGTGCTCAGTGGAGAGAATAGAGAGACAGAGTGTTATGGGTGTACACTGCCAAAAATGAAAGACCAATGGGTAGTGAACTTGCTCTTGCTCACAGATTTTTAAAGCCATATATAGATTTTCAGGCAACAATTGCTTAATATAGTGAATTAGTAGATTTCTGCACAGAGTGATCAGGGCACCATACAGCTTTATGCATGTTGGGCAGTTTCGGGGCCCTGATCCTTATTCTGTCCTGCCAGCATCCTTGAGTGAGTCCAGAAAACTGAATTATTTTCTTTTTTGTTGTTTGTTTTTTGTTTGGTTTTTTGTTGGTTTTTTTTGTTGTTGTTTTTTGTTTTTGTTTGTTTGTTTAATCTAATCAAGTTTGTCTAATTCAAAATCAGCAGCATGATTGCCTGAACAGATTAATTCCTCCAGGCTTTGTACATGGTTCTTTGTAGAAAGCTACTGTAATGTAGATAAATGTCTGCTGCTGTCACCAAGCCTATAACTTTGACAAAGGTAGCTATTGATTTTGTCTGATGTGATCTGTCCCATATGAACACATGCAGCTTCTCACTCATCAGCTTATCTGCTATATTATTACTTATTGATTCTCTTATTTGCTTTTATTTACCAGCTGAAGAAGTTGGTGGAGTTGTTTGGCAATTATGAGGACTGACTTTCAGGAAGACACTTTGCTTTCCTCCAGCTTTCTCAGCAAAACTTGGCCAATGTTTGTCAGAGTATTGGTATTATTTTCTGCTACTTTCCATAGGTTCCCTGAGTGGCCTGAGCAGGACGGAAACTGAGTGATCCCTTAAGAACCCTCCAATCCTGATCTTTCTGCCAAAGCCATAAGGTCTGTCCTCTGAGGCTGCAGACACTGACCTGTGCACAAATGCATGCGCACACCTACCTTAGTTCTGCTGTCAGACACCACTAATTCTGTCAGTTACCATTAATTATAATTAATGTCTGTGTCCTAATGACAGGGACTAGAATTTAACCCCATTTATTTACTCACATTTTTATGGCTCAGTTTGCAGTCTCCATAGTGCTAAGGAGCACATACTGGAGACACAAGGGTCTCAAGAAGATTTTCTTCCGTACCTTGGTATTTTGGGTAGCACCAGCCCCTGCTCACTGTTGGCCTTTCACTCTGCCTGGGGAGCAGCTGCTCACACCATAAAAATGAGAAGGTCTCAGGTCTGGGGCTGGCAGTCTTTTATTAGGAGCTTGCAGTGATTCAGTAACCCTTCCCTCACACAGTTTGTAGGTAACCTGGAATAAAGAACATTTCTATAGAAAACGTTTTACCTGAGACATTTTTCCTAGACTGTTTTTTTTTTTTTTTTTTTTTTGCCATCAGTTTCCAAACTCACACACACTTTAGCTAAGTGGAAAGATTATTTACTCCATAATATTTTTGCATGGTATCTCAATGAAATAGAATGCTTTGACTGGTACGTGCAGGTACAGAGGTCCTCAGACTCCAGTCATTTCTCTTTAAAAACCTGGAAGTCATCTGGGAGCAGTAATTACAGGAAGTGTACCAAAGCACCTCCTGTGGCGAGGGATGTAGCACTCCCAGCAATGGGCTTGCACAAAAGTACAATGAAAGAAAAGCTGATTTTAAAAGATGTGTATATGCACATACACAGGCAACCTCAGAGCTGCTTAGTTCAATGCTTGGTTGATAAGATGCTGACAATCTGTAGGAAATATTTTGGGGAAAAAGCCTGCCATATTTATTCATAATCAATTCTGCTTCCATGGGCTCCATTCTGCTGTCTTGACATTGAGTGAATTGGAAAGTAATCACAAAGTCTGGACAAAAGAGAAGGCAGAGAACTGTGGCATTTCTAGCACCTGACTACTGGTAATCAAACTGCTAATTAAAGTACAAGTGGCTGCAACAGTGACAAATTCAAACAGCTCAGGTAGAGACCGCAAAAATTTACTCAACCTGTCACTCTCTCTGGAGACAGGATCATTCTCCCTGTGCTGTTCCAGGTGGATCTTTGCAACTCACTTTGGGAGATTTCCAGTGATGAAGAAGAAATAACCTCCCTACACAGATTGCTCCTTTGTTTCTGGCAGTTTTCCAGTGTCAAACCTTACTCTTCCTTGCTGCCATTTAATTTCATCATTCATTGTTCTACAAACCATGGATTTTAGATGCACAAGATTTCTTCTTTTTACAGAAGCTTTCACGCACTGGAGGAGTTCCCCCAACCCCTCACAAATGGTGAGGAGAAGCTGTTGACCAAGCTCAGTTCATGATACTCTGCCATGTGTTTGCTACATGGCTGTTCATTCCTTAACTGGGTTTGCACAGCTGATTTCCCACTGGCTTGCTGTCCTTGCTTCTAACAAAATGCTTAGTTTTTTTTCCAGAATCTCTTTCAGACTTGGTATGATCATGTTGAATACCAAGTCAATCCTCTGGGGTAACTGCAGCCCCTCCCTGATGTCTGACAGCTGTCCACTGAGTAAGTATTGTCCCTGCTCCATCACCCAAGTAATTAATGAGAAAATGAATCACACTTTGGGTGAGACAGACACTTGTGACTCAGTACATCCTCCCGCTCTGCCAGCACTCCCCCAGTGAGCGCTTTCACAGCTCCCCCTCTCCCAGGGGGCTTTACACAGAAATTTCACCCACATTGAGGTCTCCTCCCTTGCTTTTGAGAGGTTACACAGAAGAAGAGGGGATTGTTTCAGGCTTTCCTTCCTTCACTGTAGCTGTGAAAGATATTTTCACAAACCAGCTGTCATATTTGTAGAAAGAAAAATAAACACAAACAAAGCACAAACGAGCAATAATAAGGCTCCCAGGCTCACCAGATTCCTCAGTCATGCTGCCTCTACCACCTTCAGGTAAGGCCTTAGCAAAGCCTGAAAGAATAAGATAAACTACAGAGGGTTTTGCTTTTTGCTCTCTCTACAAAGAAACATTTTCAAAAGTTAGAAACCTCCACCACTGGGTCACAGCATAAAGGAGCTTGCAGAAAGACAACAGCTCTGTGATGGATGGAGTGTGCAAGCAGCTCTTGGGAAACGCAGCTCGATGGGAAGCGAGGCGAGCAATAGCTCTTGTCTCGCCTGTGCTGGGGCGAAGCGGGGCTATGGCCCTGGCTCAGCACAGCACAGCCAGCACATCACAGCCAATCGATAGCCCCAAGAGCTGCAGCAGCCGAGAAATTGCTGCTATGGATTTATATAGGGTTATACATTTTAAAGGGAGGCCACCTGAGAGTAATCTTAAGAAGCAGGAACAGCCTCTATGTGGAAGCAAAGAGAGGTGATACCAGGACAGACAAAGTTATAAACATCATATTAAGGCATTTGGGAATGGAGTGAAAGGCAAGATGATGTAAAAGCTGCCTTAGGTTGTTTAAAATATATTTTTATTGCCTGTGGATGATATGTTCAAGGACATAAATGTGTATTTCTCAGTCTCAGTTTGTGATTAAAATTGTCAGCTAACTCCAGACCATGATTGGAGCCTCTCTGAGAGGCAGCAAAGCAGACTGGGGAGGAAGGTTTCCAAGAAGCACAGCACCACAACTTGCCCCAGGCTTGGGGTTTATGTGACACAGCTAGGAGAGAAAAGACACCCTCTTCCCTGAGGGAGTCACAGAGAGGCTTGTGGTGGAGCTGGCAGCTGCAGATCCCCGAGCTTGGTTGCCCACCCCATCTTGCCTATTTTGATCTCTCCCCTCTGTTTCTTGCTCTCAGGGGTAGCCAGGCTTCTGTGTCCACATCAAACAGTAGCCACAGCTAGAAGCCAGATGAGGACACCTGCTGCAGGGTGAGAGTGTTTACCTCCACTAAAAGGTCTGATTGGCCACTCTGATGTGTGTAAAAGCAGCTGTGGGGTGTTTTTAGGCCAATCTGAGTGTGCCTGTATATTAGCTGTGCTCTGTCAATGGGACTATATTGCCACATCCACATTTACCTGTTCTGGTCCTACCCTGGGGCGATGAAAAAATGAACCACAGGGCATTGCCCTGCCTATTGCACCCCAAAGACGGGTCTTAAACATGTCCTTCAGGAAGCCCAGTGGCATGACAGGACCTTCAGAATTATCCTGGCCATAGAACAGCACATAGTGATGAGGCAGTCTAAGTGTTCAGTGCTCACTCTGAAGCCCTTAGGAGTGTAGTACACTAAGTGGGTGTCCTGAAAAATGCCCTTCCTGCTGTATCTTTTCACCTCTAGTGGTAGGTGACTTTCAAAAAGCAGGGAATAAACTTCACCTGTCACTTACAGGTACTTCTAAGGAGTTCTGTGAGACAAGCGAGTTGCAGCTCTGACAGATGCAGTCATTTTTGCTTGCCTCTCTGCCAGACTGGCCCACAGATGTTTATTATTTATGATTTCCCCAGATGCAGCAAGAATGAAAGTGGCACAGAAGTAACACTGCTCCCCTTGGAGCAGTCCCCTCTGAGGGAGGGAACATGTAGAAAGAAAAGTAAAATCCACCAAACTCCTCACATGTGAAACCCCTCGGAAGCAGCAGCAATGCCATCTGAAAAGAAAAGGAAAGGCAGCTCATGCCAGGAGCAGGAAACACAGCACTGTCACAGGGCCTTCAGAGAAGAGAGAAGGAAAGGTCACCTTTGGGGAAGAAAGGGACATGAAGGAAGTGTCAGGGGAAGAAGACAGATAAATAGGAATAACAGAAGCATATGGATGTTGTCAAAATGGGAAGAGAAGGCAGGCATCCTATTTGTGTGTTGTAAGCAGATACTTTCTCCGGGAGGAAAGAGACTTTTCTGATGTTCTTTGGTAGCTCTCAGGCAATTTCATGCTACCTCATCTTCCCATATCATCATTTTCTGCCCTGCAGAAGAGCAGAATTACAAGGCACAGGTTGTGCTGGTGTCCAGCTGTCACCTCTGACTACACAGAGCAATATCAGACACCTTCCATACCTTGCACTGTCCTGTGGTGTGCTGTACCCATGAGATGTGGGGAGCACCTCAGCACTGAGTCCTACCAACACACTCCTTGGTTTGTGGCAGGGATAAAATGGGGACGGGGTGTCAGGGGGCTTGTGCCCTGCTCAGCACTGGCTGAGGCATCAGGGAATCACTGGAGAGGTGGGAACAGCCACGTAGCTTGGCAGACAAGTGGGCTAGGTGAATGGCTGGGCAGCAAACTTGTTCTGCTCTCTGCATTCTAGAGAAGCTGCACTGCCATGGCCAGGCCAAGCACCAGACACATCCAGTGTGTTTCTGCCTGCTCAGATAAAGTAACAAGTGCTCATTTCAGGCCAAGCATGGCAGGATGGGAGGGCATTATTAGGAAGCTTTTATGGGTCTGACCAATACTACGAACACTATTGTTTGGCAAAAGGTCCCAGTTTTAATGGCAATGAAGGCAGAGACAGAGCCTTTTCCAACTTCTAAAAATGTCTTATGAAAGATGAAAGGGGCCTGGTTGACACAATAAGAGCTGCATGCTGTCAACGTGGCTGTGGGGTTCAGCAGATGAGACAGCAGCAGGGTGTTCACCTCAGCATGGCTGGGAGAGTTGTGGGGCTCTGCAGAGCCTTTATTTCCCTCAAACACATCTCATGTGGAACTAATGCTGTGACAGCAAACATAGCAAAGTGTTCTAATCTTCCCAATCTCATTCAAAATAAAAATAATGCAATTACCTGTTCTTGTTCATGAATAGGCAGTATCTGGTTGCTCTTAGAGCTCACTGTTCCAGTGTTACAATTGAGGCATCATACACTGGGCTGCTCTGCAAATGTCTGTCCATGCCTTTGAGTGCCATGGGGCAGCTGAGATTCCTGGGATGAAGGAGTCCATCTTCAGCCATGTCCAAGTAAGGGAGCCACTCCACTCAAAGCCTTGGATTTATGCTTGGCGCACAGATCACACTCCATACCCAAACTCTCCCTGTAAAAGATTTTCTGATGCATTTTTTTCAGCAGCATAATTCAATATAATTTATTATTTATTTTATTTGAGACGTTTGTAGAACAGCAAGAACAGAAAGAGGGAACCTTAACTTATTTGTCTCCCATTTTCTTTATTTGTGACTGCAAGATGAAGTTTAAAACAAAATACACCCCTGCTTGGGAAAATCAGATAAACTCTTTATGAAAACCCAACTTCCTACTTACTAACAAATATTGGCCAAAAATCAGGCTTATATTGGAATGTAGCATGATCCCCATATTAACCGACACATTTCTTTTCCATCAGACCAGATTTCTTTTGACAACATCATAATATTATCTAGACATACCTCTTTCTATAAAAAGCAGCAACAACTAGAAGTGACAAATTATATCTGTCTGCAGGTATACAATCACATTATCTCTCTGTGATGCAAAGGTGCTGATTAAAAAAAATAATTCAGTCATTCAAGGAGTGTCATAAATCTAATTACATTTCATAGGGAAAAAAGCCCTTGTTTAGACAATCTACCACTTGTAGAATATTTCCAGAACCACTCCTGCCTTGGTTTTAAATATAATTATAGTTATGCATACCATCTTCTTGGTGGTGATAAAATGAGCAGTCCACACAAAGTATGCCTTATCTCAAAAAAGACAGAAGATCAATTTTCAAAACTCTTTTCCAATTCTTTCCTGAAAAATCTCAGTCTTTCAATTAAGCTACAAAATGAAACAACTGCACAGCAAGAAGGTTGCTTAGAGAAAATATTCTCTGGAAAAACAACATTGTTTTAAATCAGTCAGGAGCTAGACAGTGAGTAGCATGAAAAAAAGAAGAACCCAAATGTAAAAATATTCCCCCAGTTCAGAATTTCTTTCCTTCCCTAATGGTCAATTTGCCTCCTCCTGACCCCATCCATCTCCTGTGCCTGACCCATAGCATGCAGTTTGTCCCTGCTAGAGAAGCAAGTGTTCCAGCAGTGCTGAGCAACCTCCATTACATAAAAACACTCCCAGGCTCAGCCCTTTCCCTGCTGGAGTGAATTAAGTGTGTGGAAATGCTGGACAGCGCAGAGACAAAAAACCCCAGATAATCCTTATCCTATGTGGTATTCCTGTGCTTTCCTAGCAAATGAAGCCATGTGGAAAGCACAGGTGCACAGACACCTCCATCCCCACCAAGTGTGGTGGGAAAAGGCAGCTTCCAGGCTGCTGGTGTTGCCTGGGCAAAGCACTCTATGGAAATGCTGCTGCCTGGCTCTAAGGGCACAGAGGATAAAGGTCCAGAGCAGCTGTTTGATTTGGTATTTGCGTGTCCACTCAGCAAGCAAAAATGCTGACAGGCCCACCCTTAGGAGTATGGGTGCTTAAATCCTTTTCCTAATTCTTATCCTAAGCATCTTACTCTCACTTTAAAGTGCTGACACATCTTTAAAAATGTGCTATTGTATGGATATACATCCAGTCTTGCACAGGTGGAGAGAGAGACTGTGCCACAGAGGAAGGTGCAAGGGACAGTGCAAAGATGTTCTACCCCAGCATCTTGTGTCAGGGGCACAGACAGCAGCAGGGGATGGAAAAGATCTTGTCTTGTAGGTGACTGTCAAGTCTGGGTTTGCAGCTTGAAGTTTAATTGTGTTCAAATGCAGGACAAAAGTTAAATCTGGACTACATTTCTCCCTTCACTGGCTGAATGGTAGCTTGGGCAGCTCAAGAGATTTGCCTGTGCTTGCAGTTTTCAGCTCAGGAGGTCTAGGATTGAGGATAACTCAGACAATGCTGCAGTGAAGAAATACTTTTGGTCTTTTGTCCTGTGGTCCCAACCCACTGCTGGAAGGGAACACCACAGTCAGATGACGTATCTGAGGTACCTTCAGGAGAAGCTGCTCCCATGCCATGAGTCATACAGTGAACCACTGCACGCTTTCCCTAACCAGACACAAGCACATTCATCTTTTCTCCTGCTTTTTCTCTCCCACCACTTGTATTGTGATGCCAACAAAGTAAATTCATTTTTAAAAAGGGTGAGAATCTGTTAAAAAATGCTCTTCACTGTGAGGCTTTGCTGCAAATGTGGAGCCTTCACAAAGACCTGAGACCTGACCACTGTTTCACCTCTCTGCCTTCTGTCACTTCTCTGCAGCAGACAGAGCTGAGATGAGCAGACCTGCCTCTGCTGAACCGGCTGCCACCTCTAGTGTCAGCACTGAGTCAGCGCTTCTGTTGTTCTCCAGCTGCCCCAGGAGCAGCTGGGTTATTTCCAGGACACTGGAGTTACTGCCCTCAATAAATGGAACTGCCACTGGGGGAATGTTGTCCCTGGGAGAGCTTTCTGTAGTCAGAAGAAAGGGCTTAAGCATCAAGAGGGCAGGAAAGGCATAGTGGTTTTCTACCCAGGGGATTTTTGTGAGGCACTCCTGAGCAAAATGCAGCATCCTGGGACCTGCTTTCTGTGAGCTTTCAAGGGAGGAGCTCGCTCAAGGAGCATCAGGTGATGGGGAGACACCTCACAACACAGACTGTCCCCCAAACAAGCAAACCCAGCAAGCATTAAGGTGGGATCCAGATGTGCTCATCCTCCATGCAGAGCTGAAATCTCACCTGCTTGGTCACTCCTTCCAAGTCACACATCTCATCATAAAGCAGTAAGAAAGAGAAAACATTTTTATTTGTTTCCCCTTGTATTTTTTTCTTCTTAATAATTACTGCTACAATAGCTAGCTGAAATGCTGAGGAGCAGCTGCAATATCAGAAATTATTTTTACCTCATTATAAAAAATTATCCTTTTTAAAGGGAGAGAGGCAGAATGGAGATTAGAAGTTCTAGTGCTTCGTCGGGTGTTACTTAGCACCTGTGAATCATTACATTGATAAAAATATGCACAGACTCACTTTTCAGGTTTAAAAGTGTTTTGTCCTTTTGTTTGCTTAGCTAAATAAAGAGGGTTTGTTTGACCTGTGATTTTGAATCCAGCTGGCTTTTTCATATACAGTGACTCATACAAAGCAGCCTGCAGAGTCAGTCTCTTTTCCACTGTTTCACTGTGGATTTAGGCAGAAGCCCCCCAGAAAATCAAGCAGTGTGGGGGGCTTTCAGCCCCTACTGGCCCCCAACCAGGTCTTCCTCACCAGAGCTGTGCTCTTCATTCTGTAATTGCTCCTGCTGAAACAAGGGAGCTCATCACAGTAAGAGGTACTTCAAGCAAGCCAAATAACTGGGATTTGGTCTTGCAAGGCGTTGCAAGTCCAGTATGATTTTCAAGGTTGGTAATGAACCATTAGTTTCTAATGAAGATTGGAGTTGAGGCCTGACTCAAAATGGTTGCTTTTTTGTAATGAGATACTGCCATTATCTTGGCTGAAGTGCAAATAGAGCATCACTAGTTTCAGTGGGAACAGGCTGGGAGCTCTTTAGACCAAGTCTGTCATTATTTTACCTAGATCAGAGTAAGGCAAGGCTTTTTAAAGAGTGGTAAAGCATGAAATCTCATTTCCATTTCCAGAAAAGACTACTAAGAATACACCACAACCAAACATTGAACCTAATCCCTGCACCTCACTCAGTGTTTTCTCTCCTTGTAGACTGCACCATTGGCATGAGAACATAAAAAGCTTTGAGCCCATGGGCCTGTAGGGACAAGAAAACAGTAATTGCAACTGCCATTGCAGTTTTGGTCTCTACGTGGGCAAAGTTGCCCATGGACTTTTGGAAATAGAAGATCAGACACAGTCCCTCTTGAGCTGACACATGGTTGTCCCCTGGGCTGGCTTCCCACTGGGGATATGGGGGAGACACAGCCCTGCCCTGCCCTGTAACTGGAAATGGGGCTCCAGGAACTTTTGTCTCCCCAAATAATTTCATTATTAAGGTCAAAGTGCCATCATCTAATAACATGAGGAGTTTGTGGGTCCAGATATTGCAAGTGCACCATTTTCTCAAATAAATGCTGTTAGAAGAAAAAACTCTGAAATGAAAATACAGGTGTCACGCTATACACAACTCTTGGACTTCCTCCATCATCAAAATGAGATGTTTGGGGAGAGAAGAGATTAGGTAGCATCCTTTATGTTATTCCACTCAGGTATTCCTGCAGATCTGAATTCACTTTGAAAATTAAAGCTGTATTTTACTGCAAGTGGCTTGATATCAACTCCACTGTCAGGGCTAACTGAAACATATTTCTCCTCTTTTACCTTAGTTTTTCCTAGAAATTATGAGTCAGCATATCTTTCTGAATGTGGCATATAGAAAAGAAACTTGCATCTGTATTGTCTCAGGAAAATTAATGTCTAGGATCACTGTAATATGAATTTTCTTCCTGGAAGAGAAGACTGCTTGGGGAAACACTTTGAAAGTGTCACATTTTTGACAGGAGGGATTCAGCTTTATTTTTTAGTCACAGTGAATCACTGGGGAAAGTGGTAACTGAAAATGTAATCATATAACAGAAAAAAAAAAAAAACAACAAAGTTGCATTTAAAGCAACATGAACTAAAATCGGAAGAGTAACCCATCTAAGTAATTTACACTCCTCGATTTATTGGTTTATTACTCAAGTAAGATTCTATTCAGTTAAGTTCTTTATCTAATTTTTATACAGAATGTCACTGTGCAATAAATTCATGGTGAAAATCCTCCCATGACAGACAGGGTTAAAAGAGGGAGGTTGCATTAGAGGTGACCTGTGGCAGATTCTGCCCCCTGTAGGACTAAAAGTAAGGATAAGAAGCTTCTCCTAGGGGTTTTAGAGCCAATGCTGGTCTTCAGAGCCTGTATAGGGCTCCCAGAAACCTGCTCAGATCCTACAGGACATCTCACACCTGGATGCAGGGTCAGTGCCAGCGTGTGAGGATCTGCACTCAGCAACCCTCTCCCGTGGTTTTGGTCCAGTCAACAAAGGCATGACAAAGATTTATGAGGCTAAAACCTAGCAGGTGGTACTTTTTCTAGTTTTAACAGAAACCTTTGCCACATTTCACCTGTCTGAGACACTCACTTTCCCCTCAGCAGTTACTGTTGTGGGTGTTGCAGCATCTTTGGCTGAGTCTCTGCAGGGGGAGGTCAGAGCACAGTGAGGATGCTCCAGCCAGCAGTTTGGTCCCTGGCTTTGCAAGGTGAAGGGAGCTTGAGCACTCTCTGTGCCACCCAGGCACAGGGACCCTTTTATTTGCTGGCTTAGACATAGCATATGAGATGTGGCCTTAAAAAGGGGTAAAAACATCTTTTTTTACCAGCAACTTGAGAGCTCTTAATTTGAGCAGTATTTTGACCTATAATAAATTCTAGTTTGAATTATATTTGTAACACCTCTGCAACAGTTCCCTGAAGAACTGCATGCCTGAAGGTACCCATCAATTACAATGTCAGATTTGTGATTATTAAAATGTATAAAAATAGTGGAACTAGCAGTCTGGAATACCAATTTTTCTTTTAAATGAAAGATCTTTGTGTTATCAGTGAAATTATGCTGGGTTTCATAATACTTGCACATAATACAGTATTACTGATTCACAGCCTCTCTGAGGTTTGTTGGTTCATTGTGGACCTAACTGCTTCAGCAGGCAGAAATTTGATCCATTGCCAGTCATAAACTGGGAAAAACAGTAGTCCAAACTTTATATATGGTACCATGCATATAAAAGGAATCTGCTTCAGCCCTTAAATACAAAGAGAAGCATAGTGATAAACTATAACATAACCAAGATGTAAGTGTAGCATAGCTATAAATAAATGAACAGTAACACTGCTCCTGAAGTCTGCTGCATGTGCTGTTGTTTTGAATAAATCAGTCACTGGTGGATTTGAACCTGAGTGAAGGAGTGCTCCAAACTCTGAACAACATTGACCTCTGATGGACTCTCTGAAGCCACTAAGCCAGGGGACTGTCAGAAGACTGTACACTGCTCTGAGACAGGCAGACAGCAAAGATGCAGCATGAAGTCCAAGAACAAGGAGGCAGAGAAACAATTCAGATTCCCCTCAGAACTGTGGATGATAAGGAAAATCCACATATTATGGCATTTTACAGACTTTTAAGAAAGAATACTGTGCCTTTTTTTCCCTTTTCCTTTTTTACCTTTTGGCATTAGACTTAAATAGGAAAAAAGAGCCCAGCTTAGAGAATTCTGTTCCCCACAGTATGATAATTTTTAAATGGGTCATTATTGTAAAGGGCTAATTTATAACTTGAAAATTAAAGCTACTGGGAGCCTGGTAAGTAAGTGTAACAAGCAGCCTATTTGACTAGGCTATTTGTTTCCTTGGTTGTTGGAGGTGAAAAAAAAAAAAAAAAAAGAATTTGTGCTCTCCGTTACTCTTTGCCAGACTAAAGCAGAGAACAAACAAGCAGGAAGGTGCCTTTCTTGGTCTAGTATTTAATCTCCATAGTGAATGATGATCTCTTTAGGCAGAATTACATGGGGAGCCTTCAAAAGTAAACAAAGGGACTTCACTCAACTCTTCTTTCTAAATGTATCTGAACACACAATGTTAGATTACATTTTATATATTTTTATTTGTATACAAAATGTTATAATTTATCAATGTTGTGCAGCAAAGTATAGATAGACACACACATCACATCCATACGTCCCCACCCCCTTCCCTCCCCAACACACACACTTAGAAATACGACACGAACACAACTTTCTTTCCCTCTGCCCTTCAGAAAGGCAACACTGTTTTGGCAGGTCAGCAGCTAGAAATAAGGTGCTATAGTCAAGCGGTACCGGAATGTCTTCACTTTACAAATGTGATGTGCAAATTTATATACAACCACATTGTTATTTTTTTTTTCAGGGAACCCGAAACTCCACACCCCGAACCACTCTCCGAGATACAAATATGTATAAAGTGCTAATACTTAAGCATGTTTCCAATGACTTCACGACGTAGTTTGAAGTTTAGAACAGGCACTGTACTAGTTCACTGGGTAGATTGTCACTGGGTGCAGTTTGACAGAGAAACTCAGACGTCGCTGGGGGACCGGGAGCGAAAGGACACTTTAGCCTGAAAGCAGCCACAGAAGAGCACCCACATGGACCTCTGGATTTCCTGGTTTCTGTAGGCATAAATGATGGGGTTGATCATGGAGTTGTAGGTAGCAGGTAGGAGCGTGGCATACGTGTACACAGAAGGATAGTCAGGATCCCCCACCACACAGTAGATGGCAAAAGGCAGCCAGCTGGCTCCGAAAGTCCCAAGGATGATAGCCAGGGTAGACACTCCTTTTTTGGTGGTGACATAGTGCGAAGCAGTCAGAAAGTGCTGCTGGAGAGCTATCTGGTGGGCATGCCTGCAGACAATCTTGCAGATCTCGATGTATAGATGGAGCATGATGAGGAAAATGAGAAAGAAAGAGGCAGACAGCAGCGTCACGTTACTCTTGGTCAAGGGTCTGACGACGCTGCAGGAGGTGCGGTCGTGGAGGCAGTTCCAGCCCAGGACGGGCAGCAGCCCCAGGCAGAGGGAGACCCCCCAGGCACCCGCCAGCATGGTGTGGATGCAGAGCACCGTCCTCTCCGAGTAGTAGGTGAGGGCATTGTAGAGGGAGAGGTAGCGATCGACCGTGATGGCCAGCAAGCTACTCACGGAGGCGGCGAAGGAGGCGACGAGGAAGCCCACCGTCAGCAGGCTGACCGTCTCCGAGCGGATCACGTACTGGAAAACGAAGTTGAGGATGAGGCCGAGGCCGGCCAGGAGGTCAGCCGTGGCCAGGCTGCCTACCAGCACGAACATGGGGGTGCGCAGGGCGGGCGAGTAGCAGATGATGGCAACCACCAAGGCGTTCTCGCAGGCGATGGCGGTGCCGGACACGCAGAGCATCACATCCCAGGGGTTGAGGGCGGCGGGCGCGGGGGGCCGCGACGAGAGCTCCAGCGAGGAGTTGCCGCCGCCGGCCGGCAGCCGCGGGGCCGCCGCTCCGCTCTCGTTCAGGGCTGCCGCTGCCTCCATCGCCGCCCGGGCGGCCGGGGCTGCGCGGGGACCGCGGCGGAGCGGCGATGGGCCGTGGGCAGCTGGGGCGGCGGTGGGGCGGCGGTGGGGCGGCGGTGGGGCGGCGGTGGGGCGGCGGGGCGCGCATGCCGGGCGGCGGCACCGCGCCCGCCCTGTCTGTGGTGCTGAAGCCGCAGAAGTTTCCCGCCGGCCCGGCCGCCCCCGCGCCCCGCCCCGCACACACGTCAGGGGCGGGCCGGGCCGGGCAGCCCGGGCGGCGGGAGCGGGGCGGGCCTGGGCGCCGTGCTGTGAGGCGGCGGGGGCAGCGCCGGCCCCTCTCCCCGCCCGGCTCCGGGGAAGGGAGGGTTGGGTCGGGGGCTCCGGGAGAGAGAAGTGAGCACACACTCACATACACACGCACACACACACACACACACACACTCACTCACACACACACTCACACACAGGCAAGGAGCCGGTTCTCCCGCTGCTCTTCTCCCCGCTCCGCAGCCGCTTCTCCCGCGGTGGGTGCCGTCCGTGCAGCATTGGGTGTAAGGGCTCTGAGCCCAGCGGGAGCTCCGCGCTCCGCCGGGTGGAAATGTGCCCGAGTAGCGCTCGAAGCAGCTGTGGAAAAGCTCGTTCCACAGTTACGCTCTCTGCACAGCATATACTCTGCGGCTTACAGCCTGTTCGCCACCGAAAGCACCCGCGCCGTTTTCTGAGGTCCCCAAAATGTTAAGGTCAATCCATAGAAGACTCAATCCCATGGGCATAACAGATACCAGTTCTCTCCTTGTCTCACCCTTTGTGTGTCACAACCAAGCAGCAGCCAGCACGTTCTCTCTCTAAAGCATGAATAGATGAAGCAGAATCACAGGATCGCGAGGGCTGGGGGGATCTCTGGAGAAACACGCAGTCCAACCTCCCTGCCAAGGCAGGGTCAGTACAGAGCCCGTGACACAGGAACATGCCAGGTGGGTCTTGAATATCTCCAGAGAGGGAGACTCCACAACCTCCCCGGGCAGCCTGTTCCAGTGTTCTGCCACCCTCTGTATAAAGAAGTTCTTCCTCAGGTTGAGGTAGAATTTCTTGCATTTTAGTGTACAGCCATTGATCCTCATCCTGCCACTGGGCACCACCAAAAAGAGCCTGGCACCATCCTGCATTTGAAATATTTATACATATTGATATGGTCAAAGGATAGGTAACATTCTTGTGCCCATTGATGACAAAACCAGTATCAAAAAAATGTGGGCAGTGGGTAGCTCCCCTCTGCCTCAGTCTGGGACACTGCGTTCATTCTGTGACTGACAATCAAAAGAATGTGAAATAAAATAGCCTCTCAGTTATGAGAACAGCATGTAAACCATCTAGACACAATTTTGAAAAATACATTAGAAGAAAATGTGTTTACTGTCTTGAACAGTCCAAACAAAGCATGCAGGCTGTGCCACAGTAAAAGGTGGGCACATTCAAAAAGAATTAGTGTCAGCACTCATTACATCCACCCCTGTCGATGTCCTCCTGCAGGCTAAACACTATCATCAAGGCAAGCTGTGGACACTCTGTACCTCTGTAAACAACTGAAGCCATCGCTCCCCAGGAATTCTGAAACACAGATCTCAGAAAAGCTTAATTTGGAAGGCATCAGTGGAGGTTATGTCTGGGGCATCTCTCCTGTCCCACCACCTGCTCAGAGCAGGGACAGCATCAACTGTGCAAAGGTTTTCCTCAGGGTCTCATTCAGTCAAGTCTGATTACCCCCAAGGAAGATTGTACAGCCTCTCTGGGCAACCTGCGGCTCTGCTTCACCCTCAACTGTGAAGATTTTTCCGTTTTATTTAGTAATTCCCTTCACTACAACTTGTGTCCACGATCCCTGTGGGGTGTTCTGCCATTTTTTTTGTATGTTGTCCCTTATTTATCCAGGCACTAAAACAGCATTAGTAGCTGCAGTAAAACCAGTTTCAAGCGGAGTTAAGAGGGGTTTGCAAGTCTCCTCAACTCAAGCACTTGGTCGAGTACCCCTGCAATAGTTTAGAACATAGCAGTTGCCTCTTCCAGCTGCAGAACAGGTATGGCTAATGTAAACTTGGATTAAGATTAATATTGAAATCACAAGAATCACAGCGTGGAAAGAGCTTCTACAGAGCAAGGCAACAGAAGGCAAGGTAAAATCTCAGGTAAAGTAAAATTCTGTATTTGCCCAGAGGAAATCCTCCAGTCTGCCTCTCAAACAGAGGTGGTTAATTTCAACATTAATTAAAATGACTGTGGCAGAATAAATTATTCCAAACATCTTTCAAAATTGATTAAAAATGCTGCCACTCAAACTTAGCAAGTCAGGTTTGCAAACATGAACCAGCTGGGGTCCATATAAAGCTGTAAGATCTACAGTAATTTTATGGCATCTAAAAAGCAGAAAGATAAATGTAATTTATCTGGTTTTCAGTAATGAGATGTGGTGTGGAAAGTCTTGGTTTGTGGCCAATTTGTCACATCTTTGACCAACCTGTTACTGCTGGGAAACTAGTATGTGCCAGGTCTTGGCTACAATAGCATGTGTATCACAGGACAGTGTATTTTTTTTATATTGTGGATTTTAAACGGTTTTCCTTAATTGAAAACATTAAGAGCCCATGCTGCCAAGGCAGAAGTCATTTCATGTGTAGTGAAACCTTGTGAGAGTGTTAGGATCTGAGAGTAAGATGTAGGAAGAGTTTTTAGCCTGAGAGCAGGCTAGTCTCACACCCTGCGCCTGTGGTCACAAATTTTACTCGAGGAAAGAATTGCTCAACCACCGTAGCGTGTCTCTGAACAGGAGCTGCACATGTCCAGCTTGTCTTTGCTCCTTGAGTCAGGTTTTTTCTGAGTTCTTCCAACTCTTTAGTTCCCTCATTTCCCTGGACTTTCACCCTTTCAAGAGAAGGATGCTCTTGCAGTCCTCGTCAGGTTCTTACAGAGCCCACGGAGCAGTGCTGTGTGTCTTCCTCATCTCCCTCACATTGCCAAGTATCAACTGGCAGGGTTAGGGACCAGCTCCACGCTTATTAAAATGGTTACACCTCCTTGGGAAATGTTTGTATTTCCAGAGCTGTCATTAAAGGCCTTTTATCTTCTTCGTAGAGATTCATCAGTCATTCCAACAAAAGGTGAGCCGTCTGGATTGCTCTTAATTTTAACTCGTTGTGGGAAAAAAAGAGGACTCAATGAGTAGATACAAAGCTGGTGCCTAAAAGCCACCACATTTCCCACAGCACCATAAGGAGCAGCAGAGAGAAAAGTCTGGTCAGACCTTTTGCATAGTCATCAAGATGTTTTTATCTTGCCCTCCTAGCTGAGGCTGGATCTGCAGATCTCACAGGAGAACATAAACATAAAAAGCTATGTTCCAGCAGTGCATACCTAAGCATCGTGTATGATATAACTCAGTAATTATCTTAGTGAGTTTCTGAAAATTAAGTAGCAACAAAATAAAAAAGTTGCTGAAACAAATGTTTTAAAAACCTCTCTGCTTGAATTCTCCATCTGTTCTGAGAGCTGAGCAGTATTGTCGTGTAATTTTAATATGTGATTACTTAATTTCAGTTAACTATGGATTATTTTGCTAACTGGTATTTTTAATGATTAATTGAGTAAATGTTAGGTATTATTAAATGTGCTTTACATAGCAAGAGTTGGAACCAACAAAAATTTATCTTCAAAATTTATCTTTCCAATAACATGCTGAAAATATTGAAGAGACATTTTTCTTCTGGCAACATAAAGAAGCCTTAAAATAAAGGCGGGAGGAGGGGAAGAGAAAAGAGGATAACACAGATGGCGAGCTCACCAGCGTTGGCATTTTGGAGATGTCTATACAGCTGGTGTGAAAAGATGTTTTAAGCCCTTAGCAATCCATTTAGATGCTTCTTCAAGTTTATAATTTTCCTGAGTTGGTGAACTCAGCTGAGTCACCTGGTGACACCAATTTCCAGGTTTTTACTAATGATACCCTCTGCTTGATCCTTCATATTTGGACAGGTGTCTACCTGCAAACATTGCAAAACCTACTGGTGACATAAACCTCAGAGGAGTTCAAACACCATTTAGAATTTCAATCTCATCCTCCGCAGTCCTGTTTCTCCACCACACACCTTGTTTCCTGCATGGACCTTGACTGTGCTTCTTGATGGAGAACTCATGGTGCTACCACTCCTTTATGAAAAGTTTCCAGCTGCTTGGATGCTGTGCCCCTCATAAAAATACATTCCAGAAAACAGCCTGAACATCTGTAAAATCTGTTTCACTTGCACAGTAAGGCTACACAGGTCTGCATAAACAGAAGAAAACAACTATCACACTTTTTCTAGCACATGCTTTGGTTGAAAATCCTGGTTTACTCGGTTACATTTAGAAGGTTGCATTTGTCCAATGGATTTTATGGGTGCTTTTGAATTATACTGCATCTTAGGTGGTCTCTGAATCACTAGCAGGAAGTATAGGGACAAACTTCACATAAGCAGGCGAAAATCTGCCTTCAATAATGTAAGAAATACTAGTCAGAATGAATTCAGGCTGAACCTGAGGTCGAATTTTTTTTCTGAGGTAGAATTCCCACCCAACCTCCCCTGGCCCTGCCCCACTCACAGTTTCAGCAGCTGCTGGTTCTGCCCTTGGCTGACAGTGGCAAGGTTCCAGGCTCTGATTCCTCTTCCTCCTCCCACTCCCACTGCAGACAGGATGAGTTTTGGATGCAGCTTTGACCTCTTAAGCTTAGACAGAGGCACCTTTTCTGAATGTTCACCACCCAGACATGTTTATTTTTGAGAAGTTGTTTTGAAAGCTTGAGCTTTTGTATTATCATTTAGAAAGGGCACAGATACTATGAGAGCTATCAACACGTGCTTAGCAATCTCTACCTCTATCAGCCCACTGCCAGCAGCCAGCCAGGGTGAGGCAGAGGAGCTAGCTGAGCTTCCAAAGGAGTAACTTAGGCCAGCAACTTTGGATGTGGAAAGAGCTGCACGTGGGTTTGTATGGTAACTGCTTACCCTTATTGGAAAAGTTAGCCTCTGGTCCACTCTATTTATTTCTAGAGATAAGTGATGAATCAGCCGAAGCTAAATACACATATTTTGCACCTTTCCTTCCTTGCCCTGCTTGTTCTGTTGATGGAAAGAAAGCAGCAGCAACAAAGGTCATTCATCACTAGATGTGTCATCAAGTGCAATGGAACAAAGTCTTTTATTGTTCTTATTAATTTAAACTTTTTCAAAACCTTTTTGCTAAAGTTTTTGAAAGGCTTCAAACTGGTCTTTAAATTGCACATCTAAGAGAGGGAGTCCAGAGTTCACCTAACAAATGTTTTGCCGCTTTGTAAAAAGCAACTGCAAATTTATTTTGCTAAAATAACTAAAACCACTAGTTTCTGTTGTTCCATGTGATTCTATAAGTTGATGAACGGTGGCTACACAGGAGGGTGTAGATAGATATTTTTCATTAAAGTTAATAGTGAATTTGATAACAATTTTTCCAGATAGTAGAATGCCAGCTAAAAATAAATTTCATTGTGGAAAAAGCACTATGCCCATCTCCCTCTCTGAAATTGCTTTATTGGAAATTGCAAGAAGACAGCCCCATCATCACCCATGGGTAATTTCCCTGCCTGCAGCACAGACGTGGCTCTGTGGGCCAGTTCCTATAAAGGGCTTGGGGAACAACAGTAAGGTATGAGCCTCCCCAAAATGGGAAAAAATATATTTCTAAGCCAGGAATCCCAATGCTGGGGATCTGTTGAGCAGGTAGAGCTCAGAATAGGGTCCAGCTGGAGAATAGGATAAGCTCAACCATGGGTCTGACCAGAGGGATAGGCTGCGACAACAGTTCTGCACTTCTGCCCAAGAAGGATCTGCCCTAGAACACATTCCCAAAAATTGGTACTCTTGTTTTTGTTTGTAGAGACCCAAGCAGGGTATTTTTATAAAATCTAGAAGAAAACATTTGCCCAGACACAGCCCCTTAGGTACTTATGTAATGACTGAACATGTCCCTATGGAATTGGTAGGGGAAGTCTGATTCTCTGCCCCACATCTCCCACAGGAATGAATTAGGCCCCCACGTAAAATTTGGGCCAACAACCATATTAAGCAGCCACTGCATGTAATACAGAAACATTGGTTTTGAGGCAGGAGCAAATCTCCAGCTTCACTCACCTTGTGAGGCTGTAGTCAGGCTTTGTTTCCTCCTCCTGCTCTGGTACATCTCCACACAGCCTCAGTACAAAATGAGCTGTACTCAAGGTACTGTACTCAATCCTCTGTTGCTGGTTTTCCAATTTGTCCTTAAAATTGCCCTTAAAATTTCAGTGATGGAGCTGGTCCGATCTCCATAGGCAATTTCTTCCAGGGCTAAACTAATTTCCCTAATTACAAGGTGGAAGCCAAGAAACACTGGGTGGCCTTGAGTCACTAAACTGCAAGAAATCCCAGGCATCTGAGAAGATTGCATCCTAAAAAGATGTGGTAGAACAGGTGAGATCTTTTCTGTTAATGGCAGGAAAGCAGGCAAAGAGCTGCTGCTTTCTTCTTCAGAGAGGAAGGCTGTACCTTCAGCAGTGGGGCAGGTTATGGGGAGAAAGCAAAGTCCCTGCCTGCCAGTGGGAATGCTGTCCTGGGGTGCTTGGTCTGGGAATTTGAAATCACAGGCACAGATCCATACATCCCAACCAAATATATTATATATCAAATTAGATATTACCCAGAGACACTAATAACTCAGGTGTAAACTAACAGCATCTACATATATACACCCTTGTTATTTTAAAGTTTAGTTCTGTACATATTTTGTATGAGTCTTCCAGATACAAATATAGTTTCATATTTCTTTACTTGTCAGCTTGGCAAAACTTATAGAAGACTTTTCCTCTAAGAGAACAAATTAAAGCAAGTCTAAAACAAGCCAGTTACTGCTCAACAGCCTGGGTGTCTGCCAGCAAGAAACAAATTGATGAATACTTATCTGTGTCAGTAACAGAGAATTGCAAATTCTCAGGAAACATTTTTTTTGTAGGGTTTTTTTTTTTTTCCCTGTGTGGCAAGGCTGAAGTTATTAGAATGGCGGGGTGCTTACAGGGAAGATCATCAGGGCAGGGATGATTACATCTCCCAAGGCTTGGAAAGGCTGGGAAAAATCCACAGACAAAGCAAATACATTCAACTTGCTCTCTTCCTCCTCATCCCACAAGTGAACCCATGCTCAGCTTGGCAGTACCAAATGCAGGGACCCAATGGTGTGATGTCCATAGCTTTGGAGTCTTCCATAAAAATGCTCATGCTGATGTAGATCACAAATGAGTAGTTTTCCAGGCAGAAGAACAATTGTTTCACCCCTGTAATC
This sequence comes from Taeniopygia guttata, assembly GCF_048771995.1. Classification (NCBI taxonomy): domain Eukaryota; kingdom Metazoa; phylum Chordata; class Aves; order Passeriformes; family Estrildidae; genus Taeniopygia; species Taeniopygia guttata. The sequence goes on along the minus strand of NC_133027.1, from coordinate 46,764,168 downwards.
CCTGCAGAAGGGTCTGTTTCTTGACATGAGCACTAGAAGGGCCTTCTAATATGTCAAGTTTTTCACTATTATTTCCAAAAAGCCTATGAGGTAGAATTAGGGGTTTGAAATAGAGTGGTAGGACATGGAGAGCTTTAAATCCAAAATTGTGGGTTGAGTCACTAGCTAGAAGTTAATGAAAAAATTAGGGACTTTGAAGAGCTGAAGGCAGCAATGTGCTTTGTGTAGAGAGCGAAAGAGCAAAACCCAAGCTGAGCATCAATACTTCACTGTTGATATATGTGCTAATTGATAGCATCCACTTTTTATCTAATCAAGAAAGTGTGTATGTATGCCATGAAAAATAAAAATTGATTGCTTTCTTCTATGGCCACAAACACTGTGGCATGGTGTGCAGTGGCTGAACTCAGCCTTTGGTTCCTCTTCTTGGGAATACTGGAGTAGGGGTCACCGTCCCTAACAGACTGCTCTTCTCATGAACATCCGTATTTGGAAAAGCAGAAAATGCAGCAAACATCTCTTGCCACCATTAATACAGGCTCTCGGTGTCTTAAAATAGCAAGAAGACCTTTTTTAATCCAGAAAGTGCTATATTCAGCTGGAGATAATTTGATGGTAAATTACACTCTGACAAAGAAGAGTTAATCACTGACCTCAAAATTAGCTGTTGCCTAGGTACCCCATGTCAGGCTGTGTTGACATTTATGTTGTGCAAACAGAATGCAGTACCAAGCACTCAGATGTATATTCAGGGCTTTAAAAGTGGCCAGTTTTCCAAAGTGTGATGTGGTGCCTGGGACTGTGAGTTTAATGGTGGAAATGTTGATGCCAAATGGATATCATTCAGATCATTCTGTGGGAGCTCCTGCAGATATAATCTCAGAAACATTGTTAAAAGTAAAAAAAACCCCCAAAACAAAACAAACAAACAAACAAACAAACAAAAAACCAAAACCAAACAAAAAAACCCCCACCAACAAACAATTAAACCAAAAACCCAAACCCAAAAACCCAAACTCAAAAACCCACAGCATGTTTTGTTGGGGAGAAGTCATCCTGGTTAAAAAAAGATATGCAGACATCCTTAGCAGCTAAGAATCATACGCTGGACACCTAAGTGATGTCATTAGCATGGCTTCTCAGAGGACACACCACTCTAGATACTTTTTATTTCCCTCAGTCATGGGATCAGACACCTCTGTGGGATGGAACCAACACCTCTACACAGAAAAATACACTTGGATTTCTCCAAAGTGTGTGATTAGGTACTGCATGACACTAGGGACTTCTGTGGTGTGGCATTAGCAAGGTGTACGAGGTCAAAAACTGACTGGCTGTCAGATTGCAGCAAATGGCTGTAGGGGGAATCAAAGCTTGTGCCTTCACTGATGTCTCCTGACTATTGTTACTGTTGTTGTTGCTATTTACTAATAACCTGGCAGGCAGTGGTGGTGATCAAAGCAGAGGGTTCCTCAGCACCAGGCCTTTGGTACCATGACACCGCCAAAATTGTGCCCATTGGTTTTGTGCCCTTTGCCATCCAGTGAGGGGACTCTGATTTGAAAGCACAGACAGCTCAGAAGAAAACCCTGCCTGTCAAGGGGGAGTGTGATTTTGGGATCCTTTGCTGCCCTGCAAGCCTTTGCACCTCAGGTGGGTCTGGGGGCCGGAGATTTTTGTCCCTCAGGCCAATGGATCACTGGGAGGTGCTGAAGGAGCCGATGCTCAGCACTGCCTGCTCCTGCCCCCCTGCCAGCCCACTGCTCATCTCCTTGGGAACCAGCCCCAGGCACAGGCTGATGTGCCAGGTGGGGCTTGCTAATATTAGGCGTGAAGATTGGCTCATTTGCAAGCTGGGAAAAGATCGACAATTCCTAATTTGAGTTTCCCAGCCTCAGGAGGTCCAACCAAATTTTTTTTTTTTTTTTTTTTTGCAATCTGCTTTGGGAAAAAAAACCCAAAGTTTTAGAGGGTAAATCCAAAGGTCTGCTCTGGTATTAGCCATAACACCTACTTCTGCTGTACACTCTTCAGTCAATAGTGTGTGTTCCCATAGCAACAGAAGGAATTAATTTAATGTCATTATTAGGCCTTATTTACATGCATGCACACACACACCTGCACGCCATGCATACAGAGAGAAAGAGAAGGAGAGAGTCCTACTCTTCAGGAAGATCCCCATGAGAAGTCAATCCAGTACGTGAGGTTCACTGCAAGATCCTGATTTTTCACTTTACAGGCGCAAACCCAAAAGCTCAGCCAAAAAAAATTCAGCAGCAGAGCCCAACAACAACGGGGTCCAACCTCATAGCAGTGATACAGCTGGAGTGGGGATACCACCACCCTTCATTGTCCACCCCTCAGTGCCACCTCTCACCAGGCAGGTGGTGCCAGAAGGGAAGCAGAGCTCCTCTCCCTGTGTAAGAGGAGCTCTTCCTGCACTCCTCTTCCTGCAGAGGAGTGGATTTGTGGCAACACCTCTGTCCCATCCACATTTCCTTTGCACTGTGGGAGGATGCTGCACACCAAACTCCACTGTGTTTTGCCCGCTTCATCCCAGACCCAGGGGCTTTTGGACAATCTCTGTATCATCAAACATGAGTCAGCTATTTCTGTAAGCCCTGAAGCTTTTCTTGTTTATTGACCTTCCGCTATTTGCAGTTACACATTAGCCAAATAAACTTCAGAGACAGGGTCACTCCTCTTTGCATTTCACTGGCACTTTACATTAAGGTAACACAAATATCTATGAATTGAGGGAAAGGACAACAACAATTATGCTCAGATACCACTCTCAAATGTTTAGTAACTTTAGTATTTAAACTAAGTATTTCAGAAAACCTTGTTGTGAATTCCTCGTGGGATTCAAAAGATGTAAAAACCCAGTTACATTGTAAGAGCTCTCCAAAAATGATGCTTGTTATCTTTTTGACATTTAAAATGCTAATATGGCTTTTGCTTGTATTTATTATCTAAAGGCATAGAAATATTTCTTTTTAAATGCCCAAAGGGTTAGAGTTACCTCTAGTTAAAGATATTTTGTAGATCATCAAGATCAGACAACACTCTAAATTAAATTGGGTTCTCAATGTGGGAAAAAAAAAAACCTTTGTTAATTTATCTAGAAGTATCCAATGTGACTTTAGAGATGAGCCAGTCCTGCATTCCCACACAGCCCCATAGCAGGACCAGCTGCTGCCCTGCTCTGTGAGCAGGGGAAGATTTCAGGTCTGGTTGAAAGAGACAAGATGCTGATTTCCAGGGAAGCATCACTTAGTGTATTTGTAATTATGTCCTTTTTGCTGGTTTTGAGTTTGTGCACTGATAGTCTTCTGGTGGTGTTTTCTTTGTTAATTATATCTCACCTTCCTCTAGCAATACTCAATTTTGAGCCTCAATTTTGTTACTCTAACCAGTAAGTGATCTAATTGATCTTATCTGTAATTGTGAGGATACTTGCCTCTAGTATGGAACTGAACATTATCAGTGGCAACAGAGTTGCCAGTCAAATGCTGCTCTCTTGGGTTGCATTAGATGCCTCCATTTCTAACACATCACTTTATTTTTATTCCTTTCCTGAGCAGCACTATGGATTTTAAAAAATCCTGGAAGTGAACAGCTGAGTGACTGTAGAGGATAGGTGAGGAGCAAGGGGAGGAATGTGATGCAAAGGTGACTGGCACAGAAACCTTCTGCTTGTTCGGGCACATGGCTTTTTACCCCTCCAAACTGAACCTCTCCAAATGCAGGAACTGCTTCTCTACAGCCTGTTGCAGATGGACAACCAGTGCACCCCTGTACAGGGATTTAGTGCTTCCCTCATAACCCATTGCTCTTATTCTTATCAGAGGAGTGAAAGAGTGACAAGAGCCATTGGCTCTCCCCACCACTCTCGCAGTGGTGAGAGGGGAACCTGTGCTGTGCTGCCCCTGCGCTTTCAAGGCAGTGCCTGAAATTCTGCCATGGATAATTTGATTTCCACCTGGGCAGCAGATTTCAAGAGACAGCAAACCTCCACAGCTGCTCTCCCATGGCCTGCTCCCACACCTCCCCTGGCTTCTTTGTGCCACCAAGTTCCCACAGATCACACCTCAGCCATTCGCAAAGCTCTGCAGAAGATCAAGATATGAAAGTTTCGCTGCTTAAAAAATTAAAATTAGTTATTTCAGATCATATTGTGGGGAAGGAAGCAGAGATGTGGAATTTGTTTGGACAGAGAAGGAACTTCAAAATAACTCAGCTGTACCAGCAGGCCCCATTCAGGTACTGCCACCTTAATCACGCTGTGAAGGTGTGGACTCCAAACCTCTAAACCACTTATGCTTTTAAAACTTCAAGCCCCAGATTGCAGACTCAGAAGTGTTAATAAACTATTTGCTTGTTCTGGGTGAGTGGAAATAATGGCCTTATGTATTTTTTTAAACAAAGAAGCAGACACGGGCTCATCAGTTTTGCAGGTCAACACCATGCATGCAACTATCCAAGCAGCTACACAGAGGTACAGAGGTGGAACAGAGATTTTGGGTCATGGCTATCCCAGAGCAGGTTTTTCAGTGGGTTTTAGTCTGGCTGCATGACACGGTCACTGAGTAGTGCAGCACTGGCTACACCAGGAGGGGAGCTGCAAATCCTCACTCAAGAGCGCATGTGAAAAACCAGCCTGCCCCAGCTGTGGTTGTAAAACCTTCATCTCTTGAGGGCAGGGAGTCAAGATACTGAAGCAGAAAAGAAGGAACCCTCTTCATCGAAGCAGCAGATATAAATTTGCCTTTAATTTGATTACTTCCCCCACCTGCTGTTTTGCTTTTTGTCCTGTCTAAATTGAGATTTCATACTTGGAATTCATCTATGCTCCAGAAATATCCAGATACAGAGTGAAAGGCACTGGGTGAGTCACCAAAAATCCAAGCTAAAGAATTTAGGAATGCATTTTAATTAGCATTAGCATTAATTTAATGCTAAACACAGTGCCTTTCATTACACAGTCATTTATTTTTAGCACCAAAACATACAAAATACTCTTTCGGAGTATTTGACTGCTAGCATATGCAAAATTCAAAAGGAAGACTGAATTGCAACCAACATGATATCGTTTATGACATTATCAATTCCTAAATATGTTTGAGTCTCACAAAGTCACAGGCAGGGCATCTGAAAAACCCAAAAAATGAAGCTGTTGGACATCAAAAATTGAGGAGATCAGTACTCAGAAATAAACTCCGTTCCTGGTGAATATGAGGCAGCGTACTGTGAGAAGGCAAAGCTGCTGAGGTTTAAAAAGCTGTTTGCAGGTCACTTTTAAAAAACAGTTCTGGTCATGCTTATTTCCAAAAAAAATCTACTTTTGAACCTGATGACTTAGCAAATAATCATCTCATATCAAATATCCCTTTCAAAGCCTTAATGCTGGAACATGCAGTGCTGATATGGCTCAATATAAGCACTTAAATAAAGGCTGTTATTTCTAAGACTATTATATTTTTAAAAAAGCATCAATAGGGCAGCTGAGTTCAAAAGATGCTGAATAAACTTATTAAATGCTGATTCCGGTCATCTTTTCTCTTCTGTTAGATAGCTGCAAGCCTGTTAGTCCCTCCCTGCTGTAATAGTGCTGGCAGCACCTTCCTCAACAGCCCTTCAGGGGTAACCCTGCCTCATTTCCAAGGGTGCCAGTGCACCCCCTTCTCTTACAGTTCCAGGGCAGTGCTTTAAGAACTGGGCTTCAAAACCAATTCACACAGTCAGCTTGGAAAATTATCAGTCTTTTGTGGTCTAGTCCATCACTTCAATGCAGGTGAAATTTTGATCAGTTGCTTGATCCCCTGTTAAGAAGTAAAAAATAAGGAGAATCCTCGTGATATTGTCCTTTCATCTATTTGCTGCAGTCAGCAGCAGCTGCAGAGGTTTTCTTTGATGCTTCCATCCTTTGAAGATCTCACTGCACACTGTGTATTGCATTAAGCGCCTTTGAGGTCTGCACCTGGCAGTGCTCCTGCCTCTTTATGTGGAAAATCACCCCCAGAAATACACGCATGGTGCTCAGGGAACCCAACCCATGCCAAATGCAGCTGTTGTGTGGCCTGGACATTTCTTCTAATGGTCAAAATAGTCAAATTCCCTTCTTCCATTTGAACGGGATTCCAAGCAGTATGAAGAAAAACATATACTCACTGGCCTGGCCATCGGGACTGTGGTGTAAATCTTTGCAGTTCAGATGGATTTTGGCCTTCTCTGTAGTCATCTTCAAGGTACTTTCAGACAGTTTGTGAGCATGTACACTGATTTCAGTCATGGCCCCAGTCTGCTGGATTTAGTTCAAAGAGCACCCTATTATACTGAAATCAGTATAATTGCTAGGACATAAAGGTAGTCAGAGGAGGATAAAGGAAACAAAAGTCCCCCGTTGATAGTTTGGTTTAATTCTCTCCCCTCTCCTGAATATTTTGAAATTCTTATGAAGGACATAGCTGAGTTCTTTCTGTGCCTTGTAGGGAGGAGAGGGAGAGGGCTCAGCCCAGGAGGCTGCCAAGTGCTCTGGCCCTCCATCAACAAAGCACTTAAGAGTGTACTTGTTTGTATGTATTTAGGCAGCATCATTGACAGAAATACCCATAGTACAGAGCCCTCAGGATCCAAATCAAGGCTACATGACACGTGGGAGATCTTAAAATGGCTTTTCTTTCCTTTTCCAGCAATGGTGCAGGACTCACCCAAATGACCACACAGAACTCTCCCATTGAAAGGCTGCCCATCTGGGTCCTCTCCTAAAGTGCTAGGGCAAACAGGGGTTTATCTAGTTTAGATTATAATTATATAAACACATTAAAAAACTTATTATATTACAGCACAGTGCAGGGTAGTGTATTATAGTACAGCTTAACTATAATATCTAATATGTATATGATATTATATATCTAATATATATATATAAAGCGTGGACCTTGTCTTCCTCGCGGCAGACAGTAGCATACATTGAAGCAACAACATCAAAACAACAGCAACTCTTGAATTTCTTGCTGCCATATCTTGAATTTCTGTCCTGCCATAAAACATTTCAGCCCAAAGACTGAAATTCAGCAAAGGCATAGCAACCAAAATCAGGATTCTGGAAATTATCAGGGAAGCATAGTGGATGTCACTGCCACCTACGCTGCTGCTGAGAAGACAGCTGGAAACACAACCACAGTGTGAGATGCATGTGCCTCTGAAAGTTTCACAAATCTGCACAATCCTGGGATACATTTCAGAGGAAGATGCACAGGGACTGTGACAGGTTGTATGCTGTGATAATTATAATGCCTATGTGCAATGTGTACAATGGATGATGGATAAAGTGTCACAGATTCTGCATGATAAACACTCTAAAATAAGCACATTTTTAGCTCAAAATAAGTGAAAGGTAAGCCAAACCACTTCAAATTCAAACAAAATGCAGGTCAGTATTTTCCTATTGTGTAATCTTAAAAATAGATGCAATTTCTGTCATTAACTCTTGATGATTCATCCTTAACCTGGGCTCTACTGACATTCCCACAGTGGTGGGTTGACCCAGCCCTGGACACGAGTTGCCCACCAAAGGCCACTCTATCACCCCCCTCCTCAGGTGGACAGGGGAGAGAGAATATAGCAAAGGGCTCATGAGTTAAGGACAGGGATACTTCAGTGTGCCCCAGAATCTGCCTTCCCCAGCAGCACATCCCAGGGACACGAGGCCAGCACTGCTTGACAGGGAGATAGAGAACAGCAGGGAGATGTTAGCACAAAAGAATGTAAATCCCTGAGTGAAAGCAAGTGAGTTGTTAACACCAGGCAGATGAGAAGAAGCCATAATGAAAAAAGGAAGGGGTGAACAGTTATACCACACTCCCACTGGAATCTGAAAAACAAAAAATCCCCAGCCTTGGGGTCCCTGTGTCAGAGGATGTCAGGGAAACATGTATTCCACACTCTCCTTGTGTTTAGTTGGTGCAGAAGGTCACACCTTGCAGCACTGTTGGTTGCTGTGTGGTCTGAAGCGATAAAGACCAGGGCCATGGACCCACTGACTTAGTGCTGGCTATGGACCACCTGAACAGACTCCCAAAAATGCAGTCTGAAAGTCAACAAAATTATCAGTTGTCAATTGAGGGAGAAGATGAGGCTTTCTTTCACCCTGCCATGAAAGACAGTGCCTGCAGACACAGCACCAGGATTCTGGGTAATTGCTTTTGCTTCCTTCTAGTTCCCACATGGACTTTCTTCCCTGCCTACATCCCCACCTAGGAATGGAGGCTTTGGTATCTAACCACTGTGCTCTGCCCAAATGAGCACAGAAAAGAAATCATTTTCAGATAGCAAGGTAGTAAGAGAAGAAGAAGAAAATGGGAAAGGCAAAGTGCACAGAAAGCAATGACTGGAGAGCTGTGAGTCTGGCCAGGGAAGAGGCCACTTCTTCTAAAAATACCTTTCTGATGGAAATTGATTTTATTGGTTGCATTTCCTAGGAAACTAAGTAAATGAAAGATAGGCTTTGTAATGTATTCTTTCAGTTATTCTTGCCTAATATAGGTTGAAAACAATACTTTTACTGCCAGAAAAAGACATCTATGGTCTGCAGAATGTTCAGTGTCACTGGAATGATGCACCTGGTTAAACTGTAACCTCACTGCTGTTAAACGTGGTGCTGCTGTACAATCTGAGGAAAATACTGTGCATATACAGTATGGCCTAATTCTACCCACGTATCACAGGTTTTAGAAAGTTTTTATGCTCACATTTTAAGCCCAATGCTATTCCCACTGAACTCAAAGCAGTATTCCCACAAAGCTCCATGTGAAAAAGACTTGGTACTAGATATCAGTGTACTTACAAGTGAGTTTTTTGTGATGAGGCAGAGACCAAGCAACGTGTGCACTTTCTTTTTGCCATTGGGTTTCCAGAGTTAAAACTCCATCATAGCCTTTGTAGCTGCAACCTCCCTTTGTGTTGGTGTCATTTGAAATGAAGAATGTTTTGCCCAGACTGAAGCGAGAGCAACAGTTTTTAGGCACATTAAAGCAAGTAGCAAGTCTCCAAACCCCTCTTGAGGTTACTGGAAGACTATCTGAAAGGGAGATATGGAGTGTAGCATGCCAGCATGAACAAACTACAAAGCAGAGGAGGGAAAAAGTAATGAGGGAGCGAGGAAGGGAGCGTGAGTGTGAGAAAGCTTTGCCACGCTGGCAAGAAGCAGACTGTCAGCAAAGAGGATGTTTACAGTCTTGAAGTCAGGATTCAAGGAGCAAGTGTCTGGCAAGAGTCTGCACTACAGCCCCTTGAGGTAGGGTAAGGCTGAGAATACAGAACACCAGGAGCAGTTCTCTTAGATGAGAACTGGAGACTTCCTGCTCATGCTCCTGCTCATGCAGTTGTTGAATTACAAGCAATGTGCAAAATTACCCTAAGCTGAATGCAAATGTATGTTCTAAAATCACAGCACTGAAAAATATTGGCAATATTTTAAAATCAGGAACAAAAAAGAAACTGAGAAATAGAGAAATATTCATTACATACAAATATCAAAGATCATTAATTTCTTTGTAGGGGTGTTGTGATTGCTCCATAATTAGAAACTGAAAAACATCTTATGCTTATGAGGAATGCAACTGTATCCTTCCCAGAGTTACAGCACTTACACTGAGGATAAATATTTTTCAGGAGATTTACAGACTGAGCTGATAATCAGCTCCACGTAAACATTAAAAAAAAATCATACTGTACTAAAAACTTTGTAATACTGACAGTGCTTTAATGATATTTTAATTTTGCACTGGAGAACTTATGCTATAACTGAAAATAAAACAGTTCTGCTTCAGGGAATTCTGTGGGCAAGGTGATGCACTTTCAAAATGCCTCCCACTTCCTGCTGTGACCAAACACAAGCTGGCCCATCTCTGCTGCCTGTCCCTGTGTGCTGACACACAGCTGTGCAGAGATGCTCAGCCTGGAACACGCTCCTGTCACTGACAATGCAGGCCGGGTCTGGGAATGTTTTCCCCTTGTCTGCAGGAGAAGAGAAGCCGGTTCCCTGCGTGAGCTCGGGGGTGAAGAGCTGCCAGAGATTTCAGGGGACAATAGGAGAGAACCGAGACAATTGTGAGGCAAGCCTTTGATAAAGGGGGGGAAGGAGACACTTCGTGCTTATATCTCCTCGGGGTTTTTCTGTATAGCCTCTCCTCTTATAAGGAAGTGATGAAGTGGCCCTAGAATGGTATTTTGGGACCACACCCTCAGCACTTGGACCTTGCTGCAATTTCAGTCAGTGACAAACTGTTGAAAGCATGGAAAGGATTTTAGTTGCCTTTGTGAACTGCAGCCTCTATTTCTACAGGCAAAGCTAATAGCCAAATCACTGAAAAAGAAAAAAAAATTAAAACAAGGAAAATATCAGGGGATATAATCAGAGACATCTAGTTGCAAGTCAGCACAAACCTGCAGTCCAGAAAAAACAATGAATGAACAAACTAACACCTAGAAGAAGAATTAGCATGAAACACATCCTTGACTAAACTTTTCAGCTTCACGTTTGCAGCTATAGACCTGGAAGGTGAAGAGATGTTTTGTGATTGCTCAGAGTGGGAATTGTGACTCCGTGTTCAGACCCATGATACTGAAGATGTGCAGAAAGATCCAATAAAATCAACAATGACAGTGACTGAAAGTGTGAGTGAAGAGTGAAGTGTGATTGCAGAGTGAAAACAGGCAAAACCCCGTGTATCTAAGTTATAAGAAAAGAAATCTAAAGGGGACATCTGCAAAAACAACTAACCAATGCAGTATTTGTGTTACCACCGAATGCTCTGCATTTAATAAATGGTAGTATAATAATTCACCAACATCTAATAAATGGAGGAGATAAGTGCTGATGATTGAAACAGACCAACAGATTCAGTCATCTGGGGTCTTAGTACTGCACATCCAAAAGCAGGATACATGAGGTAAATGAGGGTCAGGTAGTATTCATATGGCAGATAAGTGAAGATTCCAAATTGTGACCAATTACTTCTGACCAAAAAGGCAAGTAACTCATCTTCAGGTGAATAACACTTTTCTGAGCTTCAGGCAGAGCGAAGCTTTCCCAGAAACTTCCCCATATGGCTTTTGCTCTGCAGGCTGCAGTGCAAACACTCTCCAAAACCAGCATTTGAAGGGAAAGCATTTATTGAGTGGGAAGTGGATAATTCTGTTGAGTCTCTAATGGTATAAATGTTACTGGAGAAGGCATTCCATAACATAATGTTTGTCAAAGATTCGAGCCAAGGCAGCAGATGGAGAACATGCTGTCAGCAGGCAGAGGAGAAGCAGAGCTAAGCTTTGTGAGACCCAGGGGAGTCAAGAAGAGCTGGTTCCTGCATGAGGCTCCTGACATAGGCAGAGAGGTCACCATGACCCATCAGCAATGGAGACAGACAAAATCCTGTTTTGTTCAAAGTCAAAGCTTGATTGACAAGCTTCTCTAACCCTGAGCAGCCTGTTCTCTGGCCTGGCTGGTGAGTCAGAAGTTCTGTCTACCCCTGAAAACACAGCCCTGAGGTGGCGCATGCCCTTATTTTAGAGAAGCACTGTACCAGAGGAGTACCTAGCTGTGTCTGGTGTAGATGAGACAGAGGTTAAAGCCATAAAATCCTTTTGTAAGGGACCCTATAATGTAGCTGTTTACTTTCCTCACAGCTCTGTCAGGTTTTATAAAGGCTACTGTGGGACTTTTCTAACTATAGTTTCTTTTAACTGCAGGTGTTTTGGCTAAGCCATTTGTGTATGTTCCTCCAAGGAGGTACAATGGGTGGAAAACAAACTCCTGCAGAGGGGTAACTTCTCATGCCCCAAGAGAGGTGATCTGATTGGAAGGCCTCCTCTCTGTTTATAGCCTACCTGGCTTTGATGCCACTGCCACCAAGTAAGGGGGAATTCAATCAGATGGTTCTACAAACCAGCCGACACCTCCAGAAAGCTGCTCTTGTAGGTTTCATGCAACACTTAGCAGGATGTGCCTGCTAAGTCAAAATCTGATCCCCTACATATTATGTCCAGGACATAGGCACCACCACTCCTATGACACCCCAGAAGTGGAAAGCAGTGAGATGAGACTGAAGCCTCAGGGGAAGCCCTGTGTGCACAACTTGGTTACAACAGCACATCCTGAGGACATTGCACAAGGCCAGCTGGAGACACTTGTTAATGAGAATCTTGGTACACAGAGAATGAGAAATGTGACCTTTAGAAATTCAAATCAGGCTTGGCACATGTGTCTTCCAAATGACTGCTGTGACTCCTGTCAGGGCTCATGTGGATATGGGGCATGTCTCAATGGCAGGCTCACTGCTTGTTTTCCACGTGCTGCGACCCAGCCTCCTCCCTGCCACAGCAGCACAAGCCCTCTGCTCCACGTGTCCCCGAGTGTGTCAGGCCATGCTCACACACCGAGCTGGGCTCTGCGACTCCGGGAGCTCCAGCTCTGCACCCTCAACCTCCCACCCGGCCGACAACGTGAGAGCGAGCACTGTGCGTGTGCCCAGCTGTGCACAGCTCTTCTGCAGTTCCTAGCAACTGAACCGCAGCCTCCCCACCAATCTACTCTTCCCTGTGCATCAGCTTGCTTATTCAAATACACCTCACTGGTGTCCAACCTTCTCTTTTCACCCAGACGGCTCCAGCTCTTCCTTTATTTACCCTTTTCCTTTCCTCTTGCCTCACTGAGATGCATTTCTGCTTTTGCTCACTCCTGATATCAAACCCACTGTAAAGGACTGTGATTAATGTGCAAAGAAGGGACACCAGAAGGAAAAATACCTAAACACCTCCTGTAGGACTTACTGCAGAAAGGTTATTGGAGCATCTGGGGAAAAGGATTTTCTACCAGGTAACTTGTCTAACTCTCCCTTAAAATCCTGTCTCTCTTAGGGAAGGTTTTACTGAATGATCCCTCTCTTGCTCAGAAGGGAGTTCATGAGTCTACAAAATACTCTTGCAAGCTGTGGAGGAGAAAAATAAAAAAATCCCTCAAAATATAGAGCAGAACCTTAAACCCAGCATCAGGTTTCATAGCTTAGACTTGTGCGCATCTGAGTCAATTATCCAATAGTCTGATCTGGGGAATGCCCAGGAAGAGGGTGGAACAGGATATTTAATTTTATTATGGGAGAAGTTATTACAGAAGTTCTGGCCTGCAGAGAATGTCTCCATGCAAGGTTTAAGTTTGAGAGTCAAAATCTTACCACTTCCTTTAATTTCTCCTTTTATTTTCTCCACTTTACGTAATCCACATTGTATTTCCAGGGAAGTAGGTAGAAAATCAAACAAGTTAATAAGAGTTACATTGTCTCATTAATGGCAACTTGGAATAGATCAGTAACAAAACAAGCAAAACAGTGTATTACACCTACAGAGTTTTGCTTCAAGAAGTGAAAACTCCAAAAGGAGGGGATGGATATAGTGGAAAAACTATAACTTGTGGCACAGTTACATGTGAGAAAAAGGATTCTGAACCACAGATGCTGAACAAAATCAAACACATCACCAAAAAAACAGAAGAAAAAGAAGGGAAATAACCAAAAGATAACCCCTATAAAAAACAAAAACCAAAACAAAAAAAAAAAAACAAACAAACAAAAACCAAAAAACAAAAGGAACAAAAAAGATGACCTGAGCTTTCAGGGAATACAAAATAACAGACCTATTTTAGGGTCACATCTGAATCTCTCTGGAAATGAAAGGTGGCTATTGCAATGACTGAAAACCACACTGGGCTTTCGTGCTGGCAGCACAACTCACTTAGAATGGGGAAATACAAATATCAGAGAAGGTTCACACCAAGCTGTTGGCTGTCCTACTTTGACTACACTATCTCTCTATGCTACAAAGATGAATGTATTTAAAAACAAAGAATATAAATGCTCTAGTCAAACCTTGGGTCAAGCAAAAAGCATGTCTTTCTGGAAAAGCAATACATAAGTTATTATGTAACTAAACATTGTTTAACATATTACACTAAACATTTTTCATGCCTTTTCTCAGCACTCTCTTGCTTGGTTCCAGTGGACAGATCAGCCGCTGCAATGGTATTTTTTGTAGCAGGTAGATTTAAGAACTCCAGAAGGGGACTGCTGATTATCCATATGTGCAAGGGTTGTAATTTCAATGTATGTTTTTTTATTAGTAGTATTTTGTAACTTTACACACTAGTTTCACATTACTTCTGAATCACTACCAAAAGTGACAACTTTAATTAGGTTTTTAAATATATACAAGACAGAGGGAGGCATTTGGAAGCAAAGCACATTGTATTTCTCCCTATCAGCCTCTAGGCAATCACTTGAATTGAAACTATGCCAGCAAATGGAACACTCCTGTGTACATACCTCAGTTTTACCTTCAGTGAACTGGACTTGTTCATGTAATTACTGATAGGGTGAAATCACCATGGAGAATGAAATTATCTCCCAAGTGAAGCTGGTATTTCCTCTGACTGTAAAACATGACTATTTGACAGGACATATGCTTTGGAGTTTATGTAAGTGAAGTCTGTGAAAGCCAAGAGAACCTTCCTGGATGATGCAGAAAAATCTCAGAAAGTCAGTGACAAAATAAAGAGCTGCCACAAGTGTCACCCCAGAATTATACACAGCTCTTTTGCTTCTTCCTCCTGGCAGCTGTGTGAACATTGAAAGGTCCTATTTCAGGACCACAGATGAGTCACTCTGGAAAATGAGAGGAAGAGAACAAAAAGTCAGTGGGTTTTGCAAGTGGACACAAGACTCACAAGGAAGGAAAACTACCAGTGAAAATTGTGGAAAAGAACTGCGCCTGCAGTCACAGCACAAAACTTAAGCTGTTGGACTGGCAGCAAAATCCATTGGCAAAGAAGTGGCACAGAAAATCACCAGATCAGTCCTAATTTGATATCTGTGCTTCCTGATTCCACAGGAAAATAACCCAAAGTCATTATTTTCCAGGTGTACATTTTGGGATGGTATCGTAATGTAACCTTTAAACACACTGAAACAAACAAAACATACTGTGGAGGAAAAATCAACATATTTCTCAAATATTTCTTTTGTCCATATGGTTTAAAGAGTGAAGAAGAGCACATATTACTCTTCAGAGCCAACACAGCCCACTCTTTTCATGTTTATTCTTATTTTACACTCTTTTTCTTCTGCTTCTGAAAGGGAAATATATGC
Organism: Taeniopygia guttata; assembly: GCF_048771995.1. Lineage (NCBI taxonomy): Eukaryota > Metazoa > Chordata > Aves > Passeriformes > Estrildidae > Taeniopygia > Taeniopygia guttata. The sequence goes on along the minus strand of NC_133027.1, from coordinate 46,748,971 downwards.
ATCTATTGAGAACTTCTAACACTCTTCGGAACTGAATCTTATTATCACAAGAATGGGATAAAGTAGGTGGATGCAGAGGCAGCACCTTGGGAGTCCTTTATCCAGCTGAATTTGTTAGATGGGTGATTGAGTGTATTTCTATTTTAAATAACCATTTATGTGCATTAGGCAGCAGGTCCACTCAAACTATTGAGTTTACTCAGGGTTAAGCTGGGAGTCTTGCTTTGTGCATTGGACTATTTTTTTTTTTTCTTTAAACAAGCCTACTGAAAGTTGACATTGGCACTTGGAAGCATTCTGAACAGCTGCTAAGAGTATGATGATGGTAGATCACACAAACCATCACTGAGGTGTCATTCAGCTCTCAGAACTGTAACCAATCTCCTTTAATCCTCTTTTTTGAGGAATGTCTGAATTGCTGAAGGTTGAACATACATTCTCCTAGAGCTGCAAAATCATTACTATCCCTAAATTTTGTTGGTTGCTGAAAAGGCAGTCTCATCTTCTGAGTTATCTGTGGGTAGGGGTGCACTTTCAAGGGTAACTTTTATGAATTACCAGCATCTATCAACAACAAAAGTAAGGTCTGTGATAGTCCAGAAAACATTCCTTGCAATAGTTTAAGCGCAGTAAGGAAAGTGTGCACTTTCCTTTCCTCACTAAGACATGAACTTCAGCTCTGCATTTTTTCAAAGCAAGCATTTATTCCTTCTAATTATTTTCATATTGGGCAAAAGAATTCAGTATATTTTATTTTTCCAGAGGAAAAAAACATTGAAAATTGCACTGAAGTATTACCTAAAGTGACAATTCATTCTTGTATCTCCTAAAATACAACCATTTAGCTCAAAACAATTAACAAAAGCGAATGGACTCTTTTCAAGGTACCGTGTTCTCGTTGACTGCATGCAAGTTCTTCCCTGAGACACACAAACTTGTATCACAAAAAACCTTTTTCCCCTTTACCTGCTGAATTTTTTCTTATATTGAATTACTGACAGAGGTGCAACTTACTGCATAAAATATTCAAAGATATGCAAATATGTTTGCAGTGAGCAGCCACAAATCTACAGTAGCTGCCTGGAAAGCAATTTACTGTGAACACAAACATGTTCTCTTCATCTGTTACATGCAGTTGGCTACATCCCTAGAACAGTTATTATGCTATTCCAGAAAATTCTGAAACATGGTCTGTACAAGCTTGTGGAACAAAATGTTTTGTCAAGAATGCTGCTGATACTGTCAGCATTCTTTAAGGCAAAGAGCTACAAAGTGTTGAGATGCAATTAGTTTGCAATTGCAAAAAGTAGGCATTCTCCCTTCCTTTTTTTTTAATTTGAAAAATGTTTTACTCACAAGCCCAAAAGAACCTATTTAGACATCTGCTACCTCTTTACCTCATACCCAGCACAGGACATGATGTTCAGCCTAACCCAACTGCTTCCTCTTGCATGATGACCCCAGCTGATGCAGTCACTTACCAACACCACCTTCCCTGGAGGCTCCAGGCTTGAAACCAAAGGCATCTCACAGGAGCACAAACATAGGGATGGGAAGAGTATGCTTCAAAAGGATAGTGCTTATCATACAGAAAAGTGACAGAATGGTTTAATACTCTCCAGGTGTCCAAACCCAGTAATGTGAAGAGCATTCCCTCATTTGCTGATGCAGTCATTACGGGGTTCTCCTCAGACTTGTACTAGAAACTGTGATAATTAGTCACAAGACATCTTCACCCTGCAGCATGTGGCACAGATTCTGTAGCTACCAGCACCAGTGACATTAGTTTTGACACATATTAGGGTTACAAAGTTTATTGCTGTTGATGCAAATTTTGAATTTGACATAAGCCACTTATTTTTCAGTTTTGCTTAAGAAAACAGAAAATTGCAAGCAGTCATTCTCACTCTTTTGCTAAAGACCTCAAGAAATATCAGAAAATATTCTGCTGTAAAAGAAAATTTCTTTCTGTCATGGAAGAAAGAGGAAGAAAACTATTCTCTTCTAATTCTTGTAAATAAATCACTTCAGTTTTATTAGCAAACATAACCATGTAAGAAATTAATATAAAAAAACTAAAGATGCCATATTTTCTTTGCCACAAATTGTTACATACTCTCTAGTGACTCTGAGTGCTCTGATTAACATAGGATACACTTTCAGCCAAAAAGATATTAAATAACCTTTTAAATCAGATATTAAACCACCTTTTCCCCTAAAGCACAATACAATAAATGGATAACAGTAAAGAATAATAAATAGAAAAGTTAGTAATAAATTCAACACTGCAAAAGAACAAAACTAGATTTCCTTTCTAAAATTATTTTTGTGACATATCAGTCCAGTTGATTTGTCAGGAGAACGCGGCTTGGATTTACATGTATCTGTTTCGAATGTACTCTCTGTACATGAGGAAGTCATCTCTTCCCAGGGGCTGCATGTTTCCTCTTCCAGCCTGAATGTGTGCATGGAAAATCTCTATCGATTTCCTATCAGTTCTTGGAGGCTGGACTTCATAAATATTGTCTTGAGAAAAAGAGGAGATGGGTACTCTGGAAAAAAGCAAACATGCAGAATATTTGGAGCTTTAGGCAAAAATTTTCCACAGAGAGAGAGAAGAGTATTTAGTTTCCTTGAATTATACAGAAGAGTCAATGAGAGGGCAAGTTCCCACTAGAGAATTCATTTACCTAGATTTTTATCACTACTCCAGACCTAGTAAGACATAGCTTTCCAAGTAGGGTAATTAGGTAAGTTGTCATTAATCACATTACAGAATACCTCCTCACTTCCCTTTGCCCTGCCCTCATTTCTTCATCCTTCCTCAGATCTGCTACGGTCAGTAAGTACCCCAGCTAAAGTAGATCTGTGCCATCCATTATAGCAGATAAGAGAAAGACTTCATTGAGCTTCTACTTAGTAGCAATTATAACAAGTGATTATACTCTGAGTCAACACAGAGAAAGGACTAATTAGGTAAGAAATTTCCATCTAATTATCAGGAAGCAGAGCATTTATTATAAGCAACAGCACTCAGATATTTTATGAAAATATTTTTTAAATCTTCTTCATCCAACAAATAATATATTTGAATCCTAATAGACACATATTTTTGGGCTCAAAGCTTCTCAGGTAAGAAAGTAAAGTGGCAACTTACTGTCAAAGCTCACTATTCCATAAAGCAAACATCAACCAGCTCAAATGCAATGAAGACTCAGATATTAGCATCACTGCCATATTCTACAAAAGCCACAGTCATGACTCACTACCTGTGTGCTTTTCAGGAGACAAGAAAGTTATTTTTGTGCATAGAATCTCTTATTTTGAAGGTGAAAAAACAAGTAAGAACTAGAACACTTGAGCAAAGGGAAAGCCCTTCTATAAATAAAATGCCCTAATAAAGTCCTACTTGCATTATAGGCACAAACTAATGTTTGACACTGTTTCTAAATTAGAATCTCCATTAAAACTGTCAAAAAACTCTTGCTCCCTCATTTTGCAGCCTTTTATTTTAGTAAAATATATTGTATTTTGGATGTTTCATTAGTCGTGTTAGTCATGTTTGTTAGTCTTCAAAAATTACTGCAGTGTGTCATGTAGGATATACTGTGCCTATATTCCAGTACAACTGGAAAATTATATATAAAGCAAAAAGTTTTCCAGATTAAAGTAATACTTTTCAATTTTACATCTCAACTTTCCATAGCCACAAATTCATTTGATTACTCTTTGATTGCAATCATAGAATTAATTATACAAGTATACTATTGAACTTGATACAATAAAATCACTGGCCCCCCACAAAGTTTGGCCGCATACTCTAAAACTTAATGATTTTTTTCAACAATGTGACAGTTTCTTCTCATTATCACTTCTAATTTGTTTAAGGTGGATGTTTTCAGAGCTGGTAAAAAATCTTAGTCTAGATGCTTTAGAAGTAGATTCTTTTTCAAAGCATCCATAGTTTCTGCAGTACTGATTTAACCAGTGTAAAGTATCCAAGCTGAGACTCAAATGCAATGGCATTTGACATTAGCACGCTGTACTAACTTACCAAGTGTCACAAAAGATGTCACTTACTCAAATATAACTGGTCTGTCTGGTCCACTAGCAAGTGGGTAATTAAGTAAAGTGCAAAACAGAGCCATTACACTAAAATGATGCCTTCTCTATTTATTGATTGGTTTCTAAAGATACAACATTTCTGATGCACTAATGACTCAAAAATCCTTTCCTTAGGTACAATGGAACCTGGGAAGCAAAGTGTATTTAATTTTGAGCATTTAATAACCAAATCTCAATTTTCCTCCTACTTGCATCAACATGATAAGAATATATTGAAAGAACCACATGTTCATGAGCGCCAACTTTGATTAATAACCCTGTATTAAGCTGTAACTATTTGTAGAGTGCTTGTATTATCCAGTCATTTAATTAAAAGTTATTTCTCTAACATATTCATGTAAAAATCTACTTTATTTAATAAGTTTAGTATCTTACAATAGTCATGAAGGAGAGCACGTTATTTATGACTTGGCTATCAGGTTTCCCTAGAGACCTGTAGCTTTATGGCCTCCCAGTGAAAATTACGTAGACAGGAACATAAGCTTTATGTCATGAAGGACAGCACCCTTGACATGAAATTTTCAATTATTTCCATCCCACTTATGAGCAAGCTTCCTGGTGCTATGGTTTCACCAAGAGTATCATTGTCTCTACAGTAAAATATACAATTAAAACCTTCAGTTATAATAAGGATATTCCATACTTCCAAGGAAAAGTTCATGATGATGTAGATTAGCTCTCAGACAGTCACCAGAAAGCCACTGCATTTGTTTCAACATTAATTAGTTCTCCTCAAGTCTCTGAAGTATATCTAAAAAGTACACAAAACCTACTTTTTCACCTTGTTTGAAGCCTAAGCAAATATCCATGAAGATCAGAGGGCTAGAGTACCTCTCCTATGAAGACAGGCTGACAGAGTTGGGGTTGCTCAGCATAGAGACAAGGAGGCTCAAGGGAGACATTTTATCACCTTCCAATGCCTAAAAGGGGCTGCAAGAGAGCTGGAGAGGGACTTTTTTAAAGGCATGAAGTGATGGGACAAGGGGGAATGGCTTTTAACTGAAAGAAGACAGGTTTAATTTAGGCATTAGGAGGAAATCCTTCACCGTGAGGGCAGTGAGGCACAGGAACAGGTCACCTAGAGAAATTATGCTTGCCCTGTCCCTGGCAGTGTTCAAGGCCATGCTGGACAGGGCTTTGAGCAACCTGGTTTCGTGGAAAGTGTCTGCCTGTGGCAGTCACATTCTTCTCTCTTTCAGGATTTTTTCATAGAGGAGCACAGAGGAAAGAAAAAGAAAACAATTGCTATTTGTGCTCCTTGTTTTCCCATGTGGAATGTGTTTGGAGAATTGTTTACCTGGGGTGATTGCTTGACCGGATTCTGGTGAGGATGGTTTGAGCCTGATGGCCAATCCAATCCACCTGTATGTGGATTCTGGCAAGAGGGTCACGAGTTTTGAGGAGTTAGATGTGGTAGTTAGAAAAAGTAGCTATGTAGTTTTAGTATCTCCTTTAAGTAGTATATTAAGGTATTATAGTATAGTTATAATAAAGAAATCCTTCAGCCTTCTGAACTGGAGTCAGACATCATCATTTCCTCCCACTGGGGTCACCTGCATTTACAATATCTGCCCATGGTAGGGGGTTGGATAACTGGATGGTCTTTAAGAGTCCATCCAGCCCATTCTATGACCTGACCTGAAGCACAGGCACTGAAGACAGCTTGGACCCTGATGTACGCACCAGCCACACTTCAGTATAAGGATATTTAAGTGTGTCCACACTCCTCTTTTGTGCTACAGGGAATCAAAACACTCAAATCCCTTTTCAGGAGGGAATAAAGTTTCTTGTACTCCTAGATAAATGTATGAAGTACATTTGAAAAGATTTTGAGAGTATATTTTTACAACAGTATTATTTATATCATACCAAAATGAGTATTAGGGAATTAGGAAATTAGGAACAGGTGCTCTGTGTCAGCCAACAGTAATTACACTACAGTACTTAGAGTCTGTCTTCATACACATTGTAATAGATTGTGCTAAAAGTAATCCAGCTCTGTTTAGCTCTAAGTAAAATGCCATCAATTTTCCTTCATGGAATTTCTAAGAACAAAAAGAACTTCAATATCCTTCCACATCCTCCACTCAACTTCAGTATTATTTCACTGCATCACTTGGGTCCCTGTTCAAGTCCTCATTTTTTATTTCTAGTCTATATTTACAGTTTCTAAATTCAAGACAGAAACTTCTCTTCAGTATTTATACAATTAATATTTGAATTCAGAAACATCACTGCAGCAACATTATAAAAATAAGAAATATTTCTTCTTTTGTAACGGCTTCATGAATTTAATTTAAATGGTCAAGTGATTAAGATTGTGAAATGTGGGGTTTCTCAAGAAAGCTTTTCTTGAGAAGTGTGGAAAAGACAACTAACCTAAACTTAAATTATATCTCACTGCTGATATGAGCCCAAAGTTTTAGACTGAGTACTTAATTTTACTATGAAAAGAACTGGGGTTTGATTGCATTTGTATCATATATGAAGCAACCACTTGAGAATTAATTTGGTCAGATTTTTTTTCAATTTAAAAGGCATCTAACATGAAATTAATAAAAGTTAGTATAATTTTTTAATTTCTTCAAGAGCTCCTTGAGAAACGAGTGCAAGCTGTGCCTCAGCTGCTCTTACTGAAAACCCTCCCTTCTCTCCCTAATCTTGAGTACACTTATGTTCATTCTATTATATTTCTCAAAAGTTAGTATTCTCCAAGGAAACTCCTGATTCAGAGCAGAATTCAAACTTGGTAAGAGAAAGCTTCCTAGTTTCAGAGTTGAACAACATGTCTTTTAAGAATGGCTACATTTGTGACTTTAACTAAAACAACAATCTGTCACCATCCTAACAGTATTTAAACATTTTTAAAACGTTACAGAACAAAACACAAGGAAAATTTTTAAGCAGTCTAGCGATATACTGTAATAAAAAAGAAATCACCAACTCTAAGATATTCTATTTCCTCTCTCATGTGCATAGTGGACCATGTTTGGTAGAACTGGCAAGGAGAGATGATCTACCTGACTTCAAGAGGAGTGACAGGAGGCACAATTTGTGTGCCCTATGACTTTTACACTTCTACTATTCAGAGACACATGGAAATTACACTTAAGTGAAAAATTAACATCTGACTATCCCAAAGCCACCAGAATTCTGTGTAGAGACTCTCTTTAATGTGCTCATTTTACAGCAGCTCAGCATTGGGAAAAAAATTACATTTAAAGGAGTAAGAAAGAAATTATTATCTCCTACACTGTCTTACATGCTGGGGGATTTTGCAATTATAAAAAAGAGATTGCCTTCATTCATAGCAAAAAAAATATTCTTCTTCTTACAAAATATTTTCTTAATAAACTTGTCTATTTAAAACATTCAGGATTGCTCCCTCAAATTGAAAAATAGTTTTACAGTTTGCCAATCTAATTTACTACTTTAATACCCATTAGGCATGTTTTATTCTAAAACTACAGGTTCATTTACTTACAAATATGGTATCATCACTTTAAATGTAGGTAATACCAAGTAACTAAACATTGCTATTAGACAGTATTGTCTCATACACAGCATTACATCTGTTTCATGTCATTCTTTCTCAGCCCAACTGAGACTCACCCAGTCTCTCTCCCTACTTAGGTATAAATGCTGTGTTTAAGGTTTTCTCACTTCACCAGCACAGAGGGGTGGACAAGAGGCAGTGCAGGAAACAAAGCTGAGGCTTCTGTAAATCAACGGACTGCAGAAAAGCTCTTGCAGCTCTAAGAAGTGGCCACGCTGTTGGATAAAGGATCATGTACTTCAGCAACAGAAGTAAATAAAATTCTGCCTTGCCTTGGTGAAACTTTAAGCTGCCTTTCACTACAGAAAGATGTCAACTGGGAAGGTAGTACTTAATCATCTGAATTTTAAGTCCTGGTTCAATATTAGTATGATATTTGGATAATACCATGACCCTTTTTATACACTAGTACTAACAAATGCAACTTTGAATGTTTTTTAGTGAAGAGTAAACAAGAAGAAATTTCCCTCTAAACTCAATAGATTCAGCACTTTCTGTTAATTCAGGATTGCTAAGACTTTTAAATACAAACCTCTTGATACTACAAAAAACTAAAGAAACAAAACAAAAAACAAGATTCCCCAAAAGAACAAAAACAAAATCCAAAAACCCAGTTCTTCATGCTATGCATTGAAACACCTTTTGTAGTAAAGAAAATAGAAGTGTGACTCTCAAGCAATTTAATATGAAATTTACCTGATTACTTTTCATATCTAATGACAAAAGCAAAGTCAGGCTAAAGGCAAAAAGAAATACTTACAAATTTATGACCTTATCCAAGGGCTGCCTTGAACAAAATTGCTGGCTGCCCTTGTCTTGTTTATGCTGACTCTGTCCCAGCTGAACAAACCTGTGAAAATCAGTAGATCGAAGAATAAATCAAAGAAATAAAAATAATTATCCCCCAAAAATAATCAAACAAAGAAAATGACACTAAGAAATGAGATTTTGAGTCATTCTATGTAAGTCACTGAGCATGATGTACTTTTCTGGTTAACAAGAGAGATTTTCAAAAGGTCATAGTGGGTGCATGAACTCAGAACCTCCTTTGAAAAAATATTTGCTCATCAATTGGTGTCACCTAGTATGTCACAGAAAGAAACAGGCCTCCCCTAAAAAAAAGGCAGCCCTCTACAGCTCTTCCCATGTCCTTCTCAAAGCAATCAGTCAGAGGAATAGCCTATGAAAAAATCAGCAAAAGACACAAATTCTCTCAAGCTTCAGATTTAAGTCAGTCCTCTACTGAATTCAATCTAGTTTATTAATCTGAAATGCTGTTAGTCCAGATCACTTATTTACAATCACAACCTTTTGGGACAATTTCTCCATCTCCAAATATTTGCTGGAACACGCTGCCAAATGAAAATACTGTAATTTTTTTTTTTTTTTCTGGGCACCAAAGTGGAACAAAATCTTCTGAAAAGTAGTTTCTTACTAATCTTAGTCACTCAGAATAGGAGGAAAAGTCAGACAGTTTCAGATGTAAATATATGTAGCTATCTTGCACTCAATTTGTTCACTCTCCAACACAGCTGTGCCACTGGAAAGACAAGTAAATGTCAGTTGTGATTTACTAGTTTAATTTTCTGAGGCAGAGAGTTTTTCTTAACAGTGAGCTTCCACTTAGCTTAAGAAGTCTTACTGGTCTACTTCAGGAATATTTATTACATTTTAACAAGCAACTATTACCAGTGCAAAACCAATTGCATGAAAGAGTGTACAGAAGTCAAATGAACAACATGTTCCTAAGCAACTTATTGCAGCTTTTCTTTCTGCTACATTCAGATTCTATACTGTAGAAACAAATGCCTCAGAGACAAGCAACATCAACTTTGACTGTTAAAGGAATAAATACTTACATTACTAAATAAGAGAATTTTAGGTGGAATACTGCAGGAGCCTGCTATTGAAACCAACTTAAAAAAAAACAAAGGCAAATCAATTGCATAAGTGTTTTAATTAATTGCTTCAAATTATTCAATATTTTGAAAATTACAAGACCTAAATGCATACAAGCAAGTCTCCTGACATCAGGAAGATACCATACACAGCTGATCCACAGCATACAACCTCAAATTACTGGAGGGATTTCCTGTCCCTTCCAAATTCAACCAATCTGGGCTTCTGTGATTTCTGTTTTGATGAGAATTATCTCAGCCATCAGTGAAAACAGGCTGAATAGATCCAAATTACTTTTAATTTGCATTTGCAAATAGGCTTAATATAGATCAGTTGACATAAAGTAACTTAACCTGAAGTACTTTGAATCTGTGAGACCCTAATGAAAAAACATGTAACATGTCCAGTGATGTCACGTGAAGTCAGGATCTTACAGCCACTTCCCTCATTACAGTAACAGAAAAAGGCTTGATGTGAGAACTGTCATCATACTGTGAAAGAAATTGCTGCTATTCTCAAGCGATGTACATTTTGCAAAGTATAGATTTTACTGACATCGTCTATTATATAAATCAGCACACCAGACCAGAAATAGCACTATGGCTTGTTAGCTAAAAGAGATAAAGAATTTGTAATTTTTTTCTATTTTTGAAACCTGCATTGCTCAAAGGAAATGAAATAAATGCACGGTTTGTCTTGTTTTTTTTTTTTTTTTCTTAAAAAGGAAATAAATAGGGAGCTTCAAAGCCTCCAAAGGGTTTACAGTTTTACATTAACAAAAGATTGAACATTAGTCCAGCCTGAAGAAATTATAAAATCGGAAGTAGCTGCAACTCTGGATGTTAACACAGAGTTGTTCATCTGCACAGAGAGACTCACAGTAGATACCAGCTCACACTGGGCCTTTTTCAGAACCACAATAACTACCTGCTGTATCAAAGGATAGTTGTCAAATTTGCATCCATCTTCTAGGGTTAAAATAAAAAAGAAACAAAGGTAGAGGCACAGATGAAGGCAAAAATTCAGATATAATGAGAAACATCCTCCTTAACCCTATTCAAGTGTAGGATCTTCAAATGACTCAGTTTGTAGGAAATAGTTAGAAGTGGGAATTTTAAAGAACAAAAGAGTGCAAGAGAAATAGCTACAGATAAAGGAAAAGTAAGAGAAAAATTATTTTAAATATAAAGAAAAAATGTTTTAAGTGGATTAAGGAACTAAGTCAGGATGAAACACCACATGTCACCAAATTAAATACCACAGTGAATTAAAATTTCCCTTAAAAACTGAAAACGTTTCAAATATAAAAAGATAGCTATTGCTATTACACATTAGAAACTAAAAACAAATGCACACAAGGCCATTTCAATGCATGTCTCACAAATATTCACTTCAATATACACACAGTGCTTTCCTGAGATAAAGTGTAGATATTTTAGACCCCTATGAGATGTCATGTTAAACAAAAAGACAACTTCTATTATTTTATATGCATTTTTACAGAATAAGCTATTTCATTTTGAATGACTTGAACTGGAGTAATTAAACACTCGAAAAATGCAAACCCCACAGATTATAAAGCTTACAATCATGGAACTATTCTTATGGAATTTACTTATCAATGTAATATGGAATTCCTATGTATTTACTTATTAATTTCTAGAATTATATTAAGTGACAGATATTTCTTTTGCAGCATCTTTCATTTGATATAAGCTCCAAATTTTGCTTTCAGAGACATCTGCACAGCTTCCACTGAAATGAGCATTGACACAGACAGCTGAAAAGAGTTTGATTTTGAAAGAGATAGCATATATAGACAAATTTCTCATTTAAGTAAGTTTAATCAAAGGCAGCACTTTGACAAACTGCATTTAACTAGCTCAAATTATCCTTTACCAATTGCCACTGGAAATTTATCTCACCTTGCATATATTGCAAGATCATCCTCTGAAGGGGTATCTGAGAGATTGACTCCATACACATCTCTTGTTGATTGCACTACATTCTGGAGCATAAGAAAGATTCAGATTAAGAATAGTGTAACAACATCCAAAGAAAGATTGCTCTTAAGAAAGAACTTCCTTACAAGCCAAAATATCCTTTCAGAAATGCAGACAAAACCAAACAGGTTTCTCACATCCACAGCAATCATTGCTTATACATATTTTTTAAAGAAAGTAATTTCTTAATTAATAAAAATATTAATCAACACATTTATTCAACAAGTGAGGAATTCTTCAAATATATCATCAGCTAAAACAACATATTATGAGAATAAATTATATTCATAGAACATAATGGTGTAGTTATTAAATTCTGTTCTGTATTGAAACTTAATATAGACTACATCATATTCATTCACAACATGCTCCCACATTTGCTTTCACATTTCCTGCTGTCAATTCTGCAATAGTTACAATCCTCAGGTTGAACTGAACTATTTTTATTTTATACATTACGCAATCATGTCAGTCAACTATAACAAGGAATCAGTGCACAAGAAATAGTTCACTAACTGTGTCCAGTGATTCAGTACTAAACTGAGGGGGGTTTTCTGACAGGACATGTGAATCAAATATAAAGACAATTTTCTCTTAGTTCAAAATGATTCAAAGAGCTTCAGAAAGGTATGTCCTGACCTGAAGTATAAATGCATTTTTATTAACTTCTCAGAGATGTGGACAGAAAGGAGCCAGCTTTTTGAGTACCTCAGATAACAAGGAATTGGATGAATTAACAATGCAAATTATGACTAAAATTCAATGCATGAAAACGTGCTAAAATATTGGACTGTATTTCTTCATATCATTAATAAAAAGTCAAAATAGCTTACCCAGTTTTTAAGCCACTGAAATTCAATATTTCAAATAATACTTTGTGTTTACATACACCTTTCATTTAAGCATCTTAAAAATCAAAAAAAGATACTTTAGGTCTGAGTGCTGAAGTGTGTTCAAAACAGAGGGAAAAACTGATGTGATATAAATTATGCAATAGCAGGAATCAAGAAGAAAATTTCAACCTGGATTTTTCTTAAAAAACCTAGAAACCATCTAATTTGCTGGAGAACAGGTACTCTGTTATTCAGAAATAATGGAAAACTTTTAGATAAAATACCTTGTATAAACACAAATAAATAAATGTGCTTGTACTGGATTAGGAAGAAGACACTATTGAAGGCTGAAAATCCATTATCTGAGAACACACAACCCTAGGTTAAAGGCTGAATAGAATCAAAATTTGAATCAAGGCAAAAAAAAAAAAAAAAGTCAGTGTAATTGTCTGCTGCCTATCAGGCACTCCATTTTATGCAAAGGTTATAAATACTCAATTTTCTTCAGAAGTGATAACATGCACAATACTATAACCATTTAAATTAGCTGTGGCTTAAAAAAAAACCCAAAAAAACTGCCAGACAACATAAATATTTTCCAAATTTCTATAGTATACATTAGCATAACCTTTTGCTAAGATGCTTTTAATAGTATCCAAAATGGATATCTACAAGAAAGAATTTGAAGAATTATTAAATGAACTAATAAAATAGATACTGCCACAATTCTTTATACAACTCAGCACTTTCATTAAATTAGCACCCAAGGGATTCCAACAAAATGGGAGTTCTGCTAGCAAAAAAAGATTAATAGTCCACACTGCAAATATACATTCATTCTTTCCACCTGACTGGGCAAATGCAATTTATTTCACTATTTTATTCACTATCATTATCTGCAACCTTAGTAGCAGTAATAGCATAGGACCTGTGTGGTAACATTATCATGCACATTTTTGAAGTTAGTTAATTTTTTTTTTTAATGCCAGACCACATCATTATGGGACAGCAATTTGAAAGTGTCCACAAAAATCAGGTTGAAATTTAGACAGAATAAACATTAATTAACAGTTAATCGACCTAAGCAAGAGGCATTGTCCAAAGCAATTGCTTTGTAATTCCAAGAGGTAGTTCTCATTACCTCAGGTTCATACTACATGTCTTTCAGGGGATTTGCTCCAGGTTAACTCCCATGGACTAAATGTTAATTGAGTAGGTGGATACGTACATTCCTGGAGAAAAGGAATCATTTGCATGCTCCAAGGCCACCTAATGATGTGTTCCAGAGCACAGTAACAGACAATAATCAGACATGCACTAGTGCTCTGAATTAACACATTAATACAGGTGCATTTTAAAATATGTAATGACCCAAATACCTTTCAAATGCCATAGGTTTCTAACAGTAGTTTTCTTTTTTTTTAATCCTATTTTTGAGTTCCATTATTACATGACAAGAACAGAAAAGGTTAAGAAACAGTTGTGCTGCACTTATGCTAATATCTACACCAAAAAAAAAAATTACACTGAGACCTTTGTCACTAAATTTCTCAGTGCTTTACTTCTGACTGTTCTATAACACTTTTTTAAGGGAATGTTAAACTTTCTTGCCTAACACAGTAATTTCTTACCTCTGTGATTTTTGTATTGTCTCCTGTATCAGTCACCTTTACTGGAGTTGAACGTTGAGAAACAGCACCTTCATCTTCTTTATCTGTCCCAGAATCATCTTCAGAACTACTTGACACTGCTTCCTCGCTTGGGGGTGGAGGAGCACTAGCAGCTGTTTTGCGCTGCAACACAGTTTCTTCTCTATTATTTTTGTTCCTATGAGGAAAGGCAGTGTGTACTTATGAAATCAGCAAGATATTAGCAATGAATATTTAAAATTCCTAATCTAGGTTACAATCTTTCCAGGGAAATAAGTTGTATCCTCTGGGGCAACTTTTTGCTCATATTTTAAAATCCCTGATTGATTTGTCTTCTTCAATCTCTTCTTATTCCAGAGCATTTAAAAAAAGCCCAAAGGATCCTGTCAGCTTTTCTCCATCAATTCTCTGATTCTTAAATCCCTCCCCACATCTGAATAAATAAAAAAGAATAAAAATTAATTGAGACATAAGCTTTGATTTTGATCTTGGAAAAAGCTTAACTTTCTGATTAATCACAATATCCACTCCATTAGCTTCCTTTATCTTGGTTCCAAATCTTAATGGTAGTGTCACCTTTTTTTCCTTTATTTTCCATACCTCTCTCCTCAAATTTAATTCTTTACTCAGCAACATTTCGTGATGCAGTGTGTATTTCTCACTCAAGAAATTCTAGTCAATATAAAGAGGTGCCTTATTTAAAGAAGCCTTAAAGGCAAAGCATCTCTATGTAAGCAGACTAACACTGGATTTAGCTGTATGCACTCTGAAAGGTACACATTATTTTGCCCAGCAGAAATCATACCAGAGTAATGTGTTCTGCATCCTCTCCTACTGGCCACAGAAGAGTATTTAGTTGCAATTTCCTCTCAGACACTGTCACAATATTTCAGGAAAGGGAGTTAATGAATAAACATTAACTAATGAATAGACAATTTAGAGACAAATCCCTGGAAATAGGGAAGGAACATCTCTTCCTTGCTGCAGTGACTGTCCCATGTTTCACTGACAAACAGTGTGTCTCATTCTAAAGGAAGACAGGAGCATACTAAAGGCTGTCAAAAGAGCTCATATATTGATGCAAATGCTATTTGGAGGTGCAGGTCTAGTGCTCTCATCAGTATCACTTGAACCCTAGGGGAGCACACCGTGACTGTTACAGATGCTGTCTCTTGAAGTGAAATTCAAACAGCAGTTTACCCCTGTCCTGAATTAGCTACACTTCATACGCTCAAAGAACATGAATAAAAAAGTAGGAGAGTCCTCCAAAGGTTCTGATCTGAGAGCATATTCCACCCCCAAGGACATTATTGTATCAGAAAAAATCTTAGAGCTGGAACAAATGCCTTGGGGAAAATAACACCATAGGCAAATTTGATTTCTCACTCAGGAGAACCTGAAATTTCCTTGGACTGAAATGTACAGAAAGTCATGAAGACATAAGCATTCTTTTTAGGGAAAATAAATGGATTTTCCCCTACTTTTCTAGAGGTGAAGGTCACAAGAAAAGCAGTCCTTTCTGAAAGCTGAGTGATGGAGCAAGTAGCCAAACACTGGTAAGAGTGTCATCCACACCCCGCTCCCAACATGTATTCAGCCAAGATCTAGGCATCCTTGGGACCTGAATGCCTACAGACAAAAAGAGATCACCAAATTTCCTTCAGAAGTGTCTCAAATCATAAGATGATGACAAATGAGCAAGGCAAAGGTACCGCCTTTTGCAAGACCAAATATGGGCGAGGTGCAAGAGTGAAGCCATGTTTTACCCTACGACACAGTCAGTGAAGGGGAAGCCTTGTAAGTGATACACAGGGAGTCCTGGAATGGGGCTTTGATGGAGCTGATTCTCTGTCCCACATCAACCCCTAAAAATCACAACAAAGAGCCTGAATAGAAGTGCCTGAGAAAATTATATAATGGTCAACTATTTAATGGAGTACCTGGAGACAAATTAGTCCAAAATCTGACATTCTACCAAAGCGGAAGAATAAAGCTTATCCTCAAAATACTCATAAACTCAAATTCTTAGCAGAGATAAACTGTGTAACAGTTGAACAGTTTTCCTGTTTATTCCCAGGGAATCAGTAGCATGAAATGAGGTTCTACTGATGATAAGCATAGTATACTCTCAACATTTATGGACAATGAGACCCTCAGGATCAGAGCACATGAGAGTCAAATGTTCCAGTATTTAACAGAACAGCAAGTTTTCAGAGGAACTTATAATGTTGTGACAGCACAGTAACTACTGACAAAAGGTTTCCTTAATATGAGCTGCCAAAGACAGAATGAATTCAGGAAGATTCTGCATAGCCCTTGTGGGACACAGCAGTAGAACAAAGAGAGTAACAAAGCAGGTCCAGGATGCAAAAGCAGCTAAGTTAAGCATTCATTTGTCTCAGCAACTGTTGCTGGATTATTTTATATAATTTTAACCATAAATATTTTAATAACATATTTTATCAAAGATATGCTGAAATTGGCACTCATTGCTGCTTCAGAATATGCACTATTTATGAAAAATTTATCATTTTTTTAAAGACAACAAGAAAATATACACTGCTTTCAACTCCAATAGAGAATAGAGTTGCCATTATGATGGAGAGATGATCAAATTTTAATAACTTCTGTGTATTATTGTTAAAATCTTCTAATGAATTTCACTTTGAGGAATAAGAGAAAACAGAAAATATTAAACAAGCTGAATTAAGAATTCCTAGTGTCAAATAAAAATCTCAAATTAGATGTGATTTTCAAAGTGTAATTAGTGTGATTTTCAAAATTCCACAGTGTAACACCAATGAATTTTTCGGTTCCTGTTTAACATAGAATATTCTTCACGGACACATACACAAGAGTTTATATATTTTTATTACAATTTCACTACTATTAAACCAGAACAAAATTTCTGATTTCAGACTTACCCCAACACAGATTTTCCAGTTTCATCAGGTTTACGAACAGTGAATGGACTTGGATCAATTCCCACATTCTTAGGCATAAAGTCTCTGCCAAAATAGACAGGAAAATATGTTCATGAACAAAGTGCAACACATAAAATTTTTAAACTTTCTGGAAGGACCACCTCTAGCATCTACCTGGGAACTAAAGGAAAAAAATCATCATAAAGAGATATCAAGTTCTATAATTTCAAGTTGATGGACATATAACCTAGGAATTGAAAAAACTTTCAGTTGCATTATTTAGTTCCATAAAGTAGCTGCAAGTGTCACCACTTGCCAAAGATGCTGGAGCATTGTGCTCCATTCCTGCGCTGAGGAGGCCTGGTAACTCAGGGCTTTATACATGGCTTTCAAAATGATGCCAAAACACAAACTGGGTCAAACAGCTACATGAAACATAATCTGCCTAGAAATATTTAGCCAAACCATGATTCAGATTATGCTCCAAATAGCCAGCTGACTGCTGCCAACAAAAAAACCCCAAAAATATCTGACCAGCTATGAGCACCAGATGAATTGAAGAAAACAACTGCAAAATGAGAGCAGAACAATGGAAAAACAATTGTTTTGAAAGTAGCTTCTGTGATGTGAATCACAGTTCATCTCTCAGGCATCAAGTGCCCAGACACGAGGCACTCCATAACAAAAAATAACTGGAAAACTAATTGCTATTTTAACTGATTTTTTTAGAGTAACATTTCCATGTAGCATTATGATTTAGTTTCAAGAACTTTGCTAAATTTGAAATTACACGTATTTAACCTAATAAATCAAATGCATATTTAATTCACACCAAATCAATTTCCATTCAAGGATTTAGAGTCACAAAACATCCCAATATACCGTGTAGAATTGGTCATTGCCAAGCAGAAGGTCTCATCAAAACTGCTCAACTCATATGGCCTAAAAAACTCATTGTGGATATCAATTTCCTCTTCATATTTGTTGAATTTCTTCACTGTCAACTTGCGTCTGTTTTCAGCACATGTCACTGAAGGGGAAAAAAAAAAATCTTTTTACTAGCAATTACTGACTCTTGCAAAAATCTAATCAAACAGTAGCCTGCTCACCTAGCCACCACACCATGCAATTTTTTCCTACAGTCATATCCCCTCTGAGACAAGGAAATATGACCTGAAGAAGATGCATTGCACATCTTTAATAAATATGCATTATCAACCACTGTTGATTTGATTTCATTTGATTCACTTAATGATGACAATTACTAATAAAACATGCTCCACAGCATCCCAGAGAAATAAGGCACATCAGCTATATTGTGTCATCTATGACAGGAATAGGACCACCAGCACAGACTATAAATATATGCTAATGGACAAGAAAAAAAGAAAAAAAATAATTAAGTGTACCCTAGCTCACAAACATATGAAGGTCAAGTGGTCAAGTTTTAGCCACTTAGGTAGCTCTTGCAACCTGCAATTGAAAAATCATATCTCCTTGAGGGGGAAAAGTATTTAAGAAACAATTATGGAAACACTCTTTTTTTAGATTCAGGATCTAAAACAATTTAAAAGCATTTGTGACTAAAACTTTTTTTTCAAGATACTCTGCAAGGCAAGGAGCAAATATAGGTCTTACCTTCATCAAAAGGAAGAGGCAAATGCTTTAGCACACCCGAGGTCCACCAGTAAGTATAGCTGTACAGGCAAAACAGAAACACAATTGATACAGAAGATTGGATCTTGCAGGTAGCCTATCCAGTTTGAACATAACATTCACCCATACATACAGTGTCACTTTAGCAAACATTGCTGAATTGGAGGGAGGATTTCAATGGGGCTCTGTCCAATTACTTTGCTCTTAAATCAAGAAGTTTAAACACACGAAACTCAATTCAGATATGGACAGAACAGTAGTTTTGTTTCATTTAAAAAATACGTTTCAGGTGCCTACCTCTACAGCAATGAAAATTAATGTATTAATGTCTTAGTAGATATCAAAAGTATTTATGTATTTCTCCTGTTTTGGTCAATGTAGGGTGGGAGGAGTGGGGGTAAGGCATCCCCTCCCAGATGTTATTCAGATCCCAAAATTTAGGAAAAATATATGAAGAAGTGAAGGTCAATGATATTAAGATCAGATGACTGTCAAAGCAGCTGACTTCTACACAAAGAAATACATTTTGATGTAACAGCTGTCATCAGTCTGAGAGCTGTTGGTTATGCCAACAGCAAAATTCAAGCCCTGCTGGAAGCTTACTCAGGATTTCTGTAAAACAACAAAGGAAGTCAAGCAACATTCATAAAACAAAGCACGTTTTAGCTTTCATTCATGTTTACACATTTTTATTGTCTCTTCTCAAATACACTTTAATTTCTTCTCTGATTTATTCTGACAGTTTCTTCTATTTCATTACATGGAATGAAAACACAATTGTTTTCACTGATTTTTATTTCAAATACTTGCGTATTCACAATACTGTGAGGGCTGTAATCAGTATTAATGTGGTTATCCCCTACTCCTGTCAATGTAGCCATCTGCAGCTGACACAATGGGTGTATTCCCATGGTCAGGGATCGGCTTGTTTGTGGGATTTAGGAGATGGTACAGGACAGGCAGGAAAACACACTTCAGTTCCAAGAACTGCGTATATCCTAGACAGTAAGGAATGAGTTATGCCTGAAGGCCCTGCCTCTTCTCAAAGTACTATGCTAGTAAGCAATATTCTCCAGTGCCTTCAGAAATTACGCAGACACACCCAGCTTTGTCGCCTGCATAAATGATAAGTAACATGGCAAGACAAAGTCTCCTTTTCATACTCACTGTCCTGTCCTGTGAATCATTAATTATATAGAAATAAGATACGAACCTTATTAAATATCTTCCTCCTTATGAGGAGGCAATTACAATAAAGAAAAAGCGCAGATAGTCAAAAAGAAGTTTCAGTGACAGGAAACATCATCTTCCTTCTCCTATATCCTTGATTTCATTATGAGTGTCATTATTTATTTTGCTGCTGTGCCCAATGAACATAAAAGAGGCACTACACGGACAGGCAGGAAAAAGTTACACAAAGAACTTGTCCAAATGTTTGGCAGAAACAAAAAATCACTTAGAGGTTTTTTTTTTTTCATGTATTTATTTCACCTAGTTATTACAGGAAAGTGTCATTTTTTTCACATAATGATACATCTTGATTGCATATTATAACTGCTCAGAAGAAATTCTGGTTAGAATGAAAGGTTAAAATAATTAACAAGTAAATGAAGAGTACCAACGTTTCTTTTTGATATTCCATCTCTTTTGAGGACAGTATGTGTGACAAATAATAGATGGCCTGTTTGAACAGAGTAACAGGTGAAAGGGAGACTAGAACATTTGCATATTTGCAATATATCAGCTGAATTCATTTTAGACATACAATAATGTTCAGAACAAGTAGTTGAGAAAAATAATGTTGCATGTTTAATGTATGCCTTAAATAGCACTAGGTTGTATGGTTCATATAAGTTACCTTTAAGAGAAGCCTCAGGAGACAATACAAGAGGACTGAAATTCAGAAAGAGCCGTATCATGTTGCGATAGGTCAACAAATACGCAGCCAACAGGGATTGATCACACTGGTTAAACACTTGAAGCTTTGCTCAGACAAAAATCTAAACGCAGATATTCAGATCTGTCATTTGTACTAAAGAGCTTCAGAGCTCACAAAATGAATAAAGATAAAACCAGCCAAAATCCTAAGAGATTATTTAGTTGACAAGTTGAGTACTGTCCTTTTTGTCAAAATGGATTTTTTAAAATGCATAGTATTCATTGTCTTGAAAAAACAATTTCCCTCTGTGAAGCAATTGAATTACTTTAAAATTTTATATTTTATTACTTTTGTTTATTACCATGCAACTACAGTGGAATGCAAATGAAGAAAAATAGTCTTAAAACCGGCTAGACATAGGCTGAAAGAAAGGTAGAAAATCATGGGTTTCTTGGTTTGCACAGCTCCAGACTAAGTGCAGTACACAGAAAAACAAATGTTATCCTTATCATATAATCTCAAATTCAACCAATTATAAATCTGACAATGAATAATGCACCTATATATTGCTTAGTGAAACTGTCGTAACTGTACTTCAATGCGACACTGAAGCATTTTACACTTTAGGATGGAATTTCATATGAAATTCAGCTTCTTTTTAAGTACCACAGGAAAATAACATACTAAACAAATCCTTTGAAACACCAACATTCAGCATTTTTTTGTAATCTCTTGAAGGTGTTTTTTAAGCTTTTGTATAAATGTAAAAAACAGTAAGCAAGTTTTTGACAGGCTGACCTAATTATTTGATTAGCAACATGTATTTTTTACAATGTATTAGAGCAATACCAAACGAAACAAAAAACAGAACAGCAAAATACCTTTGCCTGGTCTGTGACAGACTGAGGGTGTTCTTGTGATGCAAATAAAAATCAGTGGGAAGTTCCCAGAGATGTGGCTTTCCTTCTGCAGGCTTGAACACTCCCAGAAAGAGATTGATAGAATCTTGCCTGTCTGCATCTGTTAGACAAGAGGCACACTTAAGACCAGGAGCACTGCACAGCTCAAGCCCATTCAGACACTGCTTCTCTTTGCTCCTAAGAGACAGAGTGTCTGCGTCCTATGACTGCTGCAGGGCCCTCTGGGCTCCAAGCAGCACCATGGAACTTCATTTACAGCAGACCTGCTACACTGCAGGGCGTGTGGGGCTGGTACCAATGCTGCCTCTTCCTTTGGCTTCTCGCTCAGGAGCCCAGGCTTGGCAGAAGTCAGACCTCACACTGCAACTCTGGCTCCCACATGTGTGCATGAAGCACATGCATGGATTAGGCATGTTTCAGGAAATCTGACATACTTTAGTGAATTTACTGCAGCCTAAATAATTGAAAAATGACTTGATGAAATTAAACAACATCCATACAACACAAGGTTCCAACAAAACATACAAATTATGAATTCTTTGGGATTGTCTTGCCAATACATAGTAAAATGATTGAATTTCACAAATACCTTTTAGTAATTTGGACTTGTTTCCTGTTGGTTTAAATCATCAATTTAGCTTGTCATATTCTAAGCTCCACCAAATTATCACCCGATATGTGTCTTACTTTTTCTCATCCGTAAACTTAATTAGTAGTAATTATCCTAAGAGTGTTGAGGTCAACAGATGAAAACACTTTCTTATAAGACTAGATTATTTTTAGATTCATGTATTTTGAATGACAGACAAACAGTAATGTGTGGCTAGGAGATTTCTTTAGGAAGCGGTGAAGAAACCTCTTTCAACCTTGCTCTGAATCATATATACCGTATGACCCCAAGCGAATCACTAAAATTTTCTGAGTCTGTTTAATTCAGGTACATAAAATACATGAGCATTAAAAAAATGTTTCACAGATCAGAAACACAAGGGAATGTCAATTCATGAACTAGCTAGCCCTCAGATTTTTATTTGCATTTTAAAGGATATATGATTAAGAGCAGCAATAATAAATGCAGTACAGCAAATCAGCATCTTGGTCTAAAACTGTTTTCTTTTTCTCTGCTTTCTTAGAAAACTTAAAGAATAAAATGATCTCTCTTAATGTGCCACATTAACAAGCAAGCTGCTGCCATCTAAACAGGCAGTGTTGGACAATGAACCTTTAAATTTCATTGAAACAAATATTTTAAAACTCCATACTCAAAATGCAATAAAGTAAGTATGACATTGAATGCTACATTTCAACAATGTCATCTTCAAACATAAGGAACGCATACAGCACCAAAAATATATGCCTCAAATGGGATCAAATACCAAAACCGTAAGTAAATTGGGGTAAGTGTGCAGCACCTTTAAGAAAATTTCATTCAAAGACAGTATTGACTTCAGTAAAGACTAATGTCTGTTTTTGTACTTTCCTACAAGTTCATTGAGATTACAAGACAGACTTTATTTCTAAATCTTTTCTTCTTTTTGTAACATCTTTTTTAGAACAAATTATTTCATTACTAGAAGACATACATATCATGACTATCCTTGCAAGCAGACCACAACCCCAAACGTGAACCTAGTACTTTGCTCAGGCTTCTGCCTAACTATTTCAGTGGCTGCCATAAAAGTGAACAGCTCAGAAATTTGTTCCATCTGCTATCACATCTATCTTCCATCTTCTGTCACAGTACAGGTGACACTGCAAGTATATTACCTTTGGCTCAAAAGAATCGATGAAGCCAGACTTTATTGCCAATGCAAACAATAAAAGACCACATCACTGAAATAAACAAGTTCTCCATTTCCCATTAAGTTTGGACAAATCTGATAAACGAATTACGTGAGTTACATTCGGAAAAGTTACTCTGAGTGGTGCGCTCTCAACATTGTTATATACACAAAAGCAGTAATTTCAGCCAAAGAAATCAGAGATTACTGAAGTATTTCTAGCCATTGTCCAACTCACTGTTTTAAAGTTCACAGTCTCTAAATAATTGCAGGCTACTAAGACAAAGGAAAAAAGAGTACTTCCACCCCTAGCTATGCAAGTTTTGTGAAAAAGATTAATAGAGGACTGACAGAATATTTATAACACAGTAGCACTCAGTGTTTGCCTTTCTGATATGTCTTAGACTGTCCTTTGATCATTCTTTTAGATCTTTTGCAAGACTTCTAAACACACCACAGTACTTTTTCTTGTTGTTTTGCATAAGGCTCAGTGTTTTTCAAAGTTTTCCCTTAGCAATGTTGCCCAGAAGAAAGTAGAACACTCAGTGTTCAACTAATCAGTGATATGAGCTAATAAAGGAGTAAGTTCATATTTTACAGCTTATTTAACTGAAAAATACTAGCTTTTTAACTTGTTTAATTTAATTTTGTCATTTTTACCACAGATTTAACAGTTTGTAGCTTCTGTTTATACAAAGCAATTACATGCATTACAGCTTGCTTTGTTTTGAGCTCTCAGAAATAACATAAGAAATACTCCACATGAAGCCTTCTACTCATGTTTGGATTTACCAGTATCCTTTTATTTGCTGAAAACATTCTGTCCAACATTTTGAAACTCTGTAACACTTACCTGCTTCTCTATTGATCTACAAATGTCACTGACAGATGCAGTGCTACAAGTGTGCATTTTCTAAACAAAGGGCTGCCTGCTACAACACAGGATAAATAAATATATCATCAAATCAGAATAGCTATTTGAGATGTTACTAAATTATTTAGAAATTATAGTATAGAGGAACTCTGTCATAAGGTCATAGTGCAGATTATTGAAACATCATGAGTAAGATGTTTTGCAAACAAGGCTTGAAAGAAAGCACTTAAATTTACCTGAGAAAGCATTACTGTAGTATCTTGAGAGTGTTTGCATAATATCTTTGGAATGCTGAGTCCATGGAGCAATCTTTCTGTAAGTTTTTACTCTGTGGACAAGCTGAGAGCCTCCATACTGCAGAGAAAGTGTGTCCCCATGATCTTCATATAATTCCTCAAATAATCTGAAGGAAAAGCAAAATGTATCATCTATGAAACTTCTGAGCAGAAGTTTTTAAGAGAAAATATAATAAGGTCTTTCTACAAGTGCAATACAATTTCTTCACCTTTACTCAGATAAATATGTGAAAATTTTATTCAGACATAATAATTCCTAAGAAGGTTTAGACGTTGAGATTTTCATTACTTTTTAATATAAAAGAAGAGGTTCACACAGAGTATGCAGTTCTGTAGATTCAGGAAGAAGATTAACACGTCCTACTACTTAATGAGGAGAAAACAAAACAATATATCTTCATTAACCAAGGCATGTTTAATACATTAAAAGGGACAGAACATATCAATATCTCAAGGCTACATTTCCTGTTAAGTTCACCAGGAATGAAGTTAGCATAACCTTCCAAAAATCTCCACAGTTACAATAATGATGACTCAAAGGTACAAAATGAATAAACATGACTCGTAAGCAAAGTGTATGGAAGTCAGGTAACATTTGCTGGAGCTGAAAAATCTTGATGTAAGCAGAGAGCAAAAACAATTGGCTAAGAATTGACTTGAACAAGGAGAGCTGACTAAAAAAGCAAAAAAGTCCTCTGGCATCAAGAAGTTGACACTATCCAAACTGGCTCTAGTCCAGATAGCAAAAATTAAACAAGCTTCCTATCAATGACAAAAACAAGACAACAGTCTCGGAAAAAGAGGCTATTTTAAGGAGACAGTGCTCAGTCTAAAAGATAAGAGACTGGAAAGTGCTTCTCAGAAATAGAGACTATGGCCTTGCTTGGGCAAGAAAATGACAAGGATGGTATTCAGCTAAAAAAGACTGGAAGTTTAGTTAAGAGGCAAAAAACCTCAAACCAGAACAAAACAATCCCTCCCCAAAATTAAAAATTAAACCCATTCATTAAACCTGTGGGAATGTGTTCCAAATCAGTATAGGAAGATAAAAGTAATTCAGGCATCTACATGTAATACCCACAGATGAAAGAAGTCCTTGAGGAGTGAAAAGGAAGATAGAAACAAACAACAAAATAAAATTAAAACAAAAAAGGCAAGACAACAAAAGCATTGTTGTCTTGTTCAAAAACAAGACAACAAAAGCATTCCCCTAATAAAGTTTCCAACAAATGGGACAGTACTGCATATGTAACCTTGCAACCATCTGACTGAACTTCTCCTGGAAAGGAGCTGGATGAAGAACATTTATCTGAGCAGCAAATCTTCTGTCCAAGGTCAATACAAGATCAATTAGGAGGAAACATCTGCTAAATAACTTTAAAAAAACAAAACAAAAACGCCAAAACAACACACAAAAAATGCCCAAAGAAATAACCCCAAACCCACTTGCCTCCACAGTAATTATTCAGAGATCACAACACCACGTATGAGAATCTCATTTGTTTCTTTGGGTTTGGTGGGTTGGTTTGGTTTTTTTGACTAGTAGCCCCAGGAGGCTGCACAGCAACTGGTATTGGCAGCAGGAATTATTTCTTCCCAGAGGTAAACCTGCACCTCCCAGCAGCTGGGAGATGGTGGATGAGAGGCACTGATAGCACACCCAGGAAGACACCAGTGGGTGCTCTCCCTGGCCACTGGGCAGAGGCCAGGAGCCACCCACCTGTACAGTGAACCAACATGCTTGCAGGTGAGGGGGTTTCTGCAGCACATACCAGCTCCAGGCACTAGGCAAGTGCTGGAAACTAATGGGGAAAAAGAGGAGAAGCTGAAGGTATATCTCAAGTGAAGGGGACTGAAACCTGACTACTTGTGGTTTCTGAATACAAGTTAGGTCTTCATGCTCTAAAACTATCAAACCACTAATTAAAATCAGCAATGAAGCCATAAGTTTCACAGTCACAGCAACAGCTTAAAGGAATAAACACACAGCACCTTAAAGACTCCTATATAAATTTCTGAAGCATGTGTACAAGTTAAGCAGCTTAGTTCACCCTTACCCCCAAAGCATTTCAATATTAATGCTGGGTTTTCATAAAGAGATTGAGGATGCTTGTATGAGTACCACTGACACTTGATCTGAAAGAATGCTGAAAAACTTTTCTTCAATAAATCAAAAACCATTTAATCTTCCCAAAGAAAAAGTAGGAAATAGCAAGGTAAGATGTACTTCTATACAACTACTAGTTTAGCAGTCTCGATGAAAGTGTGTATTTACTTCAGTTTTCACTCTGTCAGCATTTTGCCTCAAGCAATAGAAGCAAGTGTAAAAGACCGGGGTGGAGGTTTTCTTAAATTTATTTCTAAGGAAAACACATCTCTTTTATAAAAAGAATTAAGTCACGCAGTGATATTGTAAGACTGATTAATATCCCATTCCAGAAGATCAAACTTTCAGAATGACAGGATTTTCTCAAGATTTCACATATGAAAGACATTTTAAACTTGGATAAATAAACATGAAATCATTCCAGCAGAAATAACTGTACAATTCTTCTACATGGACATAATTCTCCATAATCTCTTGATTCAAAATTAAAAATTAAAACCAAGACACACTCTTTTAATCTATCTTACCTTACAGCATCTGTATCAAATTGTAAATTTGGTTTATCAATCAATCCCAATGAATACAACTGATAGGCCAAAGCACACTTCCCCACCATAAACTGGGCTGTGTTAGTGCGATCTAAACAGTCCACACAGTTGGTTCGAAGGACTCCAGTCTGGTAAAGCAATCCAAATAAAAGATTTATCTTATTCAACAAATTACAATGCTCATTATTATTACTTTTTTACTACTAAGTCTTATCAAATCTCAAATTATCTCTTTACAAAAATTTGAGGAAGGACATTTCTAATAAAAGTTCAAAAGCAATTAATCTCTAGCAAGCTACATCAGATGGCTGTCATGCCTATTTTCAAAATATTCTTGCTTTTATCATCACAGCAACTGGATGTTCCTTCAACTCACAAACAGCCCTGAAGAAATCACCATTTGGATGTGACTCACAAGATGTCTAGTCAGAGATGAACTGTGATCTGAATGCTTACACGTATGTCACTGGTGACTCTCAAATTACTAAAGATAAAATAATCACTTTCCTACTACAGATAAACCTGTAAGATTAACATTAAAAAATAACTAGGTCTGATTTTTTTTAATAGATCAAATTGTATCTGCTCTGCTGTTTGTCCGCCCTCAACAAACATATCCCAGTGATCAGCTAGTACAGGAATGGTCACACGCTCTCTAACTTACAAGAAATACAAAATTATGAATGGCAAGTCAAAGCGCCTAAAGCTTCTTAAGAATATGCCCTGTGTTCAGAGTACATAACTGTACATTCAGGTATAGATTTGATAGTGTATGGTTTGCAGCTTCATCAGTACTTTTCTGACCTTAAAAGAAGACATGTTTCTAGTTTTATTTTCTTTTAGTGCTGGAAACTGTAACAATGTACAGAATATTCAGCACTGGTGAAAATGTTACCAGGGTTAAGTATGTGCTTATTCCTCACTTCTTTTGTAGAACATTTTATGATGCAGTTTGCTAAAATAGTGCTGGTTTAACTTTCACTGCACTGGTAATATTACAGGCTAAACAGTAATGGAAACCAGTTTAAAATACAAGCATTTCTCAGACTAAGTCCAGAAAAGATACAATTCAAACACCATAAGGTTTTGCGGTACCATGCAAGAACTTAAGGCCCTAATTCTCAATCAGATTTATAGGAAGGACAGCCATAATAATATGTACTATAAATATTAATTTAAGAGCACTCTGTGAGTCACCAATCAGGCATTTAAGTGAAATGATTCACTGTTCTTTGGGAGTGCTGACCTACATCACTATGAGCTAAAGAAGTATATTTTAGTACCTGCAAACGACCAGTGGAAACAACACAACCTCCCAGTTCATTCCACCTGAAAAAGAAACAAAACAGAATGACTTTCAAATTATTTCATAAAATAACAGATCACATCATGTATTGATCTACTCAGTGACAAATAGTTACTTCTGGATTTTCAGGGATTTAAGAGTTCATCTGCAGCAGTCTAAGCAAATACAGTTTCTATTTTACAAAAAAAAGTTTTACATTTTGTATTCATAAAACCATAAAATCCACTGGTTAACAACAGACTCAGTAACATTTAGATGACAAATTTTTTATTAGTATGCCTCAAAAGAAGTCACTTAGTAATTTCCAAATTAGTAAGTCTTAAAATAACAAATAATTTAATAAACATAGAAATTCCAAACAACTTTCTAAAGAATAGGTGCTATTCACTATGCATCAAATAATTTATAGGTACTTTTCATCTGGACGCAAGATACTGCAGTAGGAATCAGGTCGATTTACAAAAAATCCAGTCTTCTTCACTACACTTTCTGCAATCACATTCAGTCTGTCAAGGACATTGCAAAGTTTGCTGAGGAGAAGGAAAAAAAGGAGACAGACAAGATACATTAATACTAAAAAAAAAATCTCTACATACAAAGCTTTTCAGCAACAAAAACTATTTAAAAATAGGCCCGTATCACAGCTTTATTAATTCAACAATAATTATGTCTATGGTTTTCTTAGATTTTACAGGGGAGAGAGACTAATTGTATCTGAGCAATTTTTCTTCTTGTTGATAAAAAATATTACATAAACTAAAAGAGGAAGACATAAAAACACTAAAACTCCTTGATTTTTACATCACACTGATTTTTCTCTACCAAACTTTCTGTGATTCAAAAATATGAATGAGGCAGAAAAGGATGCATGATCCTCCTGAGTCATAGTCCCTTGTTTTGTTTGCAAATTGCTGTTTTGTTCAGTAACATTTGCTTCCATATGTGCATTGCAGCTATGAGCACTAGTACAGAAAATACTTTTTCTACCTTTTAGTGTATTTGGCCATATCCCAGGGTATATATATAATTGCATGCTCTGGGGGTAAGAACTGGTTGAGATATGTCACAGCAGCAACAAGCTCTTCACTGAGAATCCTTTCGTGCTTTCTTTTTTCACGTTCCTTTAGCAAAAAGAAAAGGAATTTAACATCAAAATTTTCATTAACAAACATATATAACCCATATACATGCACACATACACATATGCATATATAATGGAAATCAAAAGTGGAAGCGGCAACAACAGCAGGCAGCACTTCATAAATAGTACAATTAAAATAAAAGCAGAAAAGAGAGAAAAATCTGTACATTCTAGGTTTTTAACGATAATTTTGTATTAGTAGTAAAAATCACCTGTTTCAACTGTGCATAATCATTGGCTGAAAAATGGTATGAAAAATGGTAAGCATAAAGAATAAAACACAGAAATAAAAGTGGCAATGTAGATGAAATGGAGAACCACAAAAAAGAAGCAAAAACACAGGCAGAAAGGGAAGCATCCCATTCAGTTGTGGAATATAGGAGGACAAAGGGAAATTCTTCTCCATTACTGGCAGGAGATGGCAAACAACAGCTCCCATCTCCCAGTCTTGCAATAATTTTTGAAAATTAGAATTGTGTTGTCATTGCCTGAATATAACATTTGTTTTCATAGAACCACAGAATGGTTTGGGTTAGAACAGACCTTAAGGTCATCTAGTTCCAACCTTGCTTTCAATGGAACCATACTATTTCAGTAGTTATTAGTGCTAAATTAAATTTAGTGATAAATTTATTTGGACTTAGAAAGAAAGAAGCATAATATAAAAAAATCAAACACACAGAACATATTCAAAATATTGTACCTTCACAAGATTCAATATAATAATGGGAGAGCCAAATCTCTGAAGCATTTGGTCAAAGTGAAGAGCAGCAACATGTGCATAAGGATCTGCTTGGTCCACTGAAACAAACATATATTGAAGATGATAACAAGTGAGCTGTAGAATTTTCCCTTAATAGTACTCTTCACAAAAGATGCATTAATTCTCTGGTAGTAATGACACAGTTAAATACTTTCCCCTCTTTTCATGCAAAAGCTGTTAAAAAAATATTCCCTTTGCTGAATTGTAGGCAACTTCTTAAATTTTCATTAAATGCTTATAAAGAACAATTATTCTGGCCCCATTAATCTCAGCTCAGACATTTTCCACCATTTTCAACGAGTTTAATATTTCATCCACAATACTAAGATAAATGTAGCTAACTTCACACACAAAGTAATACAAAGAAAGCTCACGTCTCCAAACAGAAACGTTTCCTATTTAATTTCTGAATGTGAAGTCTAAGATGGAGATTTTTTCTGTAATTTTTTACTTTGAATTATGGCTTCACAAAGCACAAGTGAACAGACAATTTGTTCATTTTTGCAAATTCTGTTTCACTTATTCTCTCAGATATTCCTTTAAGACACAGCACTAATCATAATCTATCACAAAAAATAATTTGTACACACGTGTTATGGGTGGCTTAGGCATCATAGTTGAAATATCTTGAGACCAGTACAGAGGGACAGACCCTCGAACCTGAACATAGGAAGAGTAACTCCCCGCAGAAAATGACATAACTGAAGCATCATAAAGTATTTGTTCAGTTTCCACTTCATTAGCAACATCTCCCTGAACCAAACAGAAATACACGTATGATGTAGACATGACATTCAAAACTGCATGCAGTACAGAGAATTGATCATAACAAACAGAGCACAATTAAACTGTGAGACACTGAACCACAGTAGTGAGAACAATATTGAAGGTTGAATTCCCATTTTTCCCTAATGAATATTACCATTTTAAAATTCTTTCCTTCAGTTTGAGAAATAACATTATCCCTAAATGTAAAAAAAACAAAACAAGTGCCAATTTAGAACAATTAAACTTATAATTTTAGGAACAATTTTATTATGCCAACAAAAAATGTAATGATACCTGCAATAACATCATCTAAAAGCATAATTTATAGCCAAACCCTTATCAACCCTCTAAACCATTTCAGCTCTTCAGTCAGTCAAGTTCAAGCTTTCATGCTGGGGAGGTGCAGAAGGAAACAGCCCCTAAAATCATATTTCATTTACCTCATCATTTGATCCTCGTTTCAGAAAACGTGTTCCAGCAAATTTGCTTGATCTTCTGGCTATCAGAGTGACATATATAGGGCGGCCGTATATTAACAGTTCTTGAAAGAGAAGTTAAGGTTTACATGTCACATGCAATTTTTTGTTCACTTACTTTAAGCCCACAAAAATAAGTTCAAACAAAAGTGTATGAAACTGATAGATCTGATTTACTGAAATCTCACCCTAACAGTGGTATCACTTCCAGGCTAATTTTGCAGCTGGAAGAGAACATTGCCCTTTCCAACAATCTGTTTTAAGAACTTTGAAAAGTTAATCTACATTGCAATACAACACCCACTTTTCAGAACCTACAGAAGAGAGCAGCATTTCTATTTTATGAAATGACAATAGAGGTGAAATAGATACAAGATACACTTAGCACTGTAAATTATGTTTTTGTGAATACTGGGACTAAAACGTGGGAGCTTAATTTTCAGGTGAAGTATATTAGTCACCCTCTAATTATTTGTTTAGAAAAATATACAAATTTGCAACCACTTACACAACAATAACTGAAAGCCAGAGGCAAACACACTACGGATGGAGTGGTGGCTTTTTTAGAGCCTTTTGCCATTTTACTAAAACCAAACAGAATCAGAGCCTAGTGTGACTACCACTGCTTCCTCAGTGTTAGGGAGGCACAAGAAAGAGCTAAGAAGTTATATCCTCACAAACTAAGCAGCTTCAGGCATAATGTTGGTGGTCAGATCTAGCTTTGATTAAGTAAGACCACAAATGAAATAGTGGCATATAAAAACAGATCTAACTTTTTCTCTGGGGACTAAGCCAATGACCAA
Source organism: Taeniopygia guttata (assembly GCF_048771995.1). NCBI lineage: Eukaryota > Metazoa > Chordata > Aves > Passeriformes > Estrildidae > Taeniopygia > Taeniopygia guttata. Next base: position 46,716,664 of record NC_133027.1, on the reverse strand, counting down.
CAGTCTCACAATCACAAAAAAGCAAAATTAAATTTTGCAGACACTACTAATGTTAACTTCATAATTGTATTTGCTTTCCCAGAAAATTTAAGCTAACATGATAGTGTTGGTGAATAAAACAGAGTGTCTTTGTAATACACTAAATTCTTAACATGTAACATGACATTTCTTTGGACTGTGGTATCCATGTGGACTTTTGCTCTTCCTGGTACAATGTACCTAGACCCTTTTAGCCATTTAAAATAGTATATAGTCAAGAAAAGAAACTTTCACATGTCCTAGTGCTCTTCATACAGTAGGACTGAAGTTCCATCATCATCTTCAACAGAAAGACACTAAATACAAGAATTTCTGCAAATCTCAGTAACTAAAAAATGTTTTAGAGATGATTAGTAGGAAAGCATTTCTATGGCAACGTCATGGTTTAAACACAGCTGAAACCAGATCAGTCAGCAATTCAGTTCTGCTTACCTTTTCTGCCTTTCCTCAAACATCTGCAAAAAAATACAGCTGAGCCCAAAAATCCTCTCAAGTTCTTTACTACTAAACTTCACACTTATAAACAGAACCTCATTGAAAATGCAGTCTACCTGTGTTAGGGTCCTCTTACAATAACTATAATTCTTATTTAGAAATTAATGAAAAATACAAGCTAAACATTAAGTATAAAATTGAATGGTATTTATACGACAAAGAAATAATTCAATTTTCAAACTGGGTTTTTTCAAAACTGATAAACCAAAATTCCTTACGACAGCAGAAGGATACTTGATTGGCCACAGAATCCATTAATAATATACAGCAGCCAGTCGCGATGAACAGCACTTCTTACTACTTCCAGAAGCTTGGCATTCCACACGTACTTTTCATAAGGCTTACTGCAAATCCCAAATACACCTAGGAAGTTGTTACAGTGAAAATGCATTACCAATTAAGAAACGAGCTCAGCTGCTTTAAAATCCAAGACATTGGATCTTTGTTTTGATTTTCCCGTGGCTGCAACTCAGTGTAGCATTTATTCGCATCCTTGAGGTTTGCCGAACACAGATAATTCCAGGCACATGCTGAAGTCCAGCGTTTATGAGGATTTGCAGTTTTTCTAGAGTTGCCAGTCACTGTTGTAATTGAGTGCCTTCATGCAGAAGTTACTGATATCCTTCAGTATAGAAGGATATTGAAAATAGATGTCTACAGAGTACCATCAAGGGATTTGGTAAGAAGAGAAATAAAGTTGTGAATTCCAGTTAAGGCAAAAATGTTCTTACAGGAGAAATTTATAAGTTTCTCAATTCTGGGTCACCTCTAATTACCTATTAGGTTCTGGAATATCATGAACATCCTTTTTCACACAATTCAACAGAGTTTTCCTAATTTTCACTAACACCAAGAAAAATAGCTATTGTGGACCTACAAATTAAAATTTTGTTTCTGATATATCTGGAATCAGAGTCTTGTTCTGTTTCAAATATCAGGACCAAGATGAAAACTGTCGCCAAATGGTAGTAGAGGGAATTGAATGAATCTGAAACTTAGAAGAAAGAGGACAAGAATTATATTGCCTATATTTTTTCACACCTTTTTCAAATGAAGTTTCTGACAGGACAAATTATATTGTAGCAGTATGAATGCCAATTATAGCAGACAACTACAGCAGTCAAATGTTCCACTGGAGGAAAAAGGAGCTCTTCTTACAGACTGCAGGTGAAAATGCAACTGTTGAACAAACTATTGTTACCTAGACCCAACTTACTGTAAGCCCAGGGAAAACTGATGTAACCAAAATATTTTCACAAAGGAGTTTAGACAGTCAGCAGAAGCTGGTCACAAGCACTTAGCCAGCATTTTTCCTATTTCTTACTACTAGCAGCATTACTTCAGTGAGAATTAATTCTTAAATGACAGGTGGCTATTTGTTACACGTATTCTATGGTTAGACAGGTGAGTAGCACACAGTGCTGATGGGATCAAGGTGAGGGCATCTTCATTTCTGATTGTTTTTACAATGACATAGAAGAGAATCCTTTGAAAGGATTCCTGAAGGATCCTCCAGATTAGAGTCTTTGCAGAAGAGGAATTATTGCTCTCTACATTCCCTATGGTCCTTTCTGATATTGTAGTATTTGATAACCAGTTGCTGGTATCTTGATATATATGACCATGTTGCTAATATCTTTTTCTTGGGGGCATGGGGGTTTCATTCAACAGAATAAAATCCAATATTAAGAATTTTAGGAGAAACTTTGTGTGTGTGTGTACAAAGAAAAAGGAAGACAAAATAGTTTTTCTCTCTGACTGCTCATTTTTATTTTCTTATGAACACACTAGATCCAAACTGAAGCCTGAAGTTTCCAACCGAAATGAGTAATTTTTCTTACATTTCTTGACAGGGGTTGCTACAGTAAGATGATGCTAACTTCATACAGTTCCTCTGTTGTCAGTATTCTCCAATATAAAACAAAAAAAAAATTGGTACTTAATCAGTTATTGCTTCCCACTCCCTTTGTAACTCATTCCTGTTGGGATACTCAGAAGCCAGTTGAGTAATCAATTGCTGAAAAATGTCAGCATGCTCAGTCATCTTCCTCAATTGCAATGTAACTTAAAACAATGACTACACACCTTTAGAAATTGCATTGTTCACATTGAAATGTATTTGGCACTTCACAAAATCTTTTATTAACTCACAAGTGTTAGGACACTGCTGACCAACATCATCAGTTAAATTAGATGTGTTTTCTTACCATTTCCCCCCTGTGTTGAAAGTCCTTCATCTTCAAATATATCAAAACTTTCTTGTCGGGTCTGGGCTGTTTCAGTTTTTAATATCTCAAGTGGCATTCTCAGGACAGTAAGATTATACTGAAGGGAGTGAGATAGATCATAGCTGTAACTGATAGACAGTTAACATTTATTAATAATTGTAGATGCACAGGAATTTTCTGAAAGCCATTACTTTCCATCTATACTTATGTTGAACACAGTACCATTTTATAGAAAAGACTTCTGAACAAGAAACACAGACTCTAGTTATATAATGGCAAATGATACAAATTATTTCCAAAAGAAGATTTACAAACAGAAACTGTTTACAAAGACCGAAAAAGTGTTTATAATCTTCTTTTAATTGAAAATGACACATATCTTTTAAACAGAGCTTATCAAGAAACTTAATTCACCATGTGCCAAGAAGCATTCTAGAAGTTTTAAAAAAAGCTATTCCATCAGAAATATCTATATAATTGACAACCTCATTTTTCTGAGATTTAAGTGCTGCTACTTTCTAACTGCTACCTGAACTCAAAACAGCCAAAAAACTGGTCCACAAGAATGGTATCCAACCCCAAATTTATGATTGCAGATGCATATTTAGGCACTGACTGCTGAATAAAGAAAAGGGTTTTTTTAATTAGTTCCATAATAGTTACAAATTTTCCACTTCATGTCTCTCTTATTAACACTCTATACTAATGGCTAAATTTTTTAAGTTACTAGGCTTCTTCCAAAAGAGAAACCTTTAAGGTACACTACACTTAAAATCACAAATACTCATATATTTCCATTTTAGTCTAAGACAGCATCAGTGATTACTGGTCCTCATCTAAGTTCTAGATATCCATTAAAGATCTAAATAATTATTTAAACATTAGACATTTAGATTTGTCTCTAATGATAACAAAGTGTAACCCATGCATCCACATATTTCCATAGTCATGTCCTGACCCATCTGTTAAGGGAAAAAAAATATCTGTAACATGCTCTGTTTGCATATAACAGAACTTTTAAGCAGTATCCTAGTAAGAGACATGTTCAGTCTGTTTCCCCCACTCTCCCCTTAGACCAAATGTTTTCTTATAATTGAGTTCTAATTTTCTTCAGGATTTATATAAAAATCATGCAGAAAAATGTGTTATGCTTTCAGCCAAGAACAATTTAAATGAAGCTGATAGATTTAAAATATTCTAAACAATAAGAAAAAATACTAGTATCATCCTATGTTTCTCCTTTCAAAACTGAAAATCAGGCGAAATATGCACTTTAAACACAGAGCACAAAAATATTTTATGAAAAAATTCTTTTAACGAAAAACAAAACATAAACAGTAAATTATCTGCCAGCAGGAAAGTTTTCATTTATGCCACACAGGATTTGTGCCAAAACCACATTTTTGTATAAGTCATTCACTTACTCATTCTTTTCTGTACAAGAAATTTTAAATACGTAGTTTATTTTCATTCTACAGTTTCAGCTTGGAGAAAATAAGTCTTTGGGAAGACCTCCCTATGGCCTTCCAGTACTTTGAGAGGGCTTATAAAGAAAGGAGGGAGACCAACTTTTTACATGGGCATATGATGATTAGACAAAGAGGAATGGTTTTAAACTAAAACTGGAGAGATTTAGGAGGAAATTCTGCACTGTGAGTTCAGTAGGGCTGGAACTGGATGATCTGTAAGGTCCCTTCCAGCCCAAACCATTCTATGATTCATTTTATGATAAACGTGTTTGTTAGAGTCACATAAGAATCTTCTCCTTTCCTGTCTATGTAAAACCACAGAAACAGCACAAATTTGTCATCTCCAAGCAAAGGAGGTAGTGGGGGAGGTAGTTGTATAGAATTAGGGCTGGAGACAATGCATGGAAGAAAAACTCACGTTTTGCACTGCAAAAAATCTTTCACATGCCAAAGCATGAAATACACATAAAACTTGGGTAGGTTTTATCTTCACAGATCAAGCTGTGAATGCCTTCATTTTCCAAGAAATTTCATTTTCATCTTCTAGACTGACACACCTTTTGGTAATTGCAAGAGGGATTTTTTTTTTTTTTAAGTTTTCAAGTCTTCTACTACTGCCAGGTTTACCATCACAGTTCTCCCATTTTTGTGCTGTCCCAAAAATCTCACTTAATAGTACCTGAGGCACAGAAACTTGCCTTTGGTATGGCATCCATGAAACAATAAACAAGAGAACTGCAATTCCAAGAAAGGCCTATGAAAGACATACCCCACATAGGGTGTATCTCAAACGAGGACCTATATCTCTACCTTTGCTCCTGAGTCAAGGCAAAGCTTTATTTATAGAAAATGAGATCAATAAATATTACATAACAAGACAAGCAACCCCCCTTGAAACATTTTACTTTTCCAAAGAGAGAACTTCTGCATAATCTGGCAAGGCTGGTCAGTGGAAACAGTACTTTCAGTGTCTACTTTTTTCCATGCCAATAACAGTTCTATATTTTTTAACCTAATGGAGACCAAATTCTTAGCCAACTGATTAAAGGAGAAAGCAGGTTCAAAATACACAGATGAAAATAGACAAGCAGCATGATTATGTGTCTTATTTCTCCAGACTATGAACCTAAAAGTCTTAGGTATCAAAACCTATAATCTTCTAGCAAGTGTAAGTGTACATTTTTTTAAAGGAATAGTAACTAATACCTACCTAAAATAGAAGTTGCTAGAAAGGTCCACATTTTGAAAGATTCTCAGATACCTAGAAAAATAATACAAGTTGTAGGAAAAATTCTTATTTTAACAAGACAGACTATAGGATGTCATTCAGAGGATTACAGAAAATAAATTACACATAAATATTGATTGTTGCCCTATGTTCCCTTCCTATCTTACTGTAATTGTTTTGACAGGTAATTAAAATCGATTGTCAGCATATGGATTAAATAAATAAAATCCTTTAAAAAAAAAACAAAAACAAAACTACTGTCTACTTATAAACATACTCTGTTTCTTTTCACAGTTGTCACAGTTGTAAAGTTGTGGTTCCATTTCCCACTTATGTACATCAAAATTTTCAGATCTTAAAAAAGAAAACTCTCAAAAATACTACAAAAGAAATATTTTTTTTCCTTTACTCTTAAATAAATGAACAAGAAAAGAAATATCTAGTAAAGTCTGTCATAGCCTTGCAAATTCCCAGAAGAAACCATTATATTGTCTATGAATAATACAGAGTCTGACACCATAAATGTGTAGGTTAGATAACATGGTCTCCTGCACACTAAGAGGAGAGACTATGATTAATCCCACCTTAAAGTGGATGCTTTTTTAATATTTACTACTGGCTTGGTTCTTTACCTGACATCAATTTATCATACATTATCACTTTTTGACTATTCACACTTAGTACAGACTAAAAAGCCATTTATTGATACCAGTTACCTCCTATTTCATAGAAGCAAAGTTACCCTACCCTGATAAAAACATAAAGACTCAAACTTGTCTCTTCATAAAAAAGTCCCTGAAAAGAAAGAAGCAGTTAAACTTACCAGTGAATATTTTCACCACCCTTTACAACTGCAACATTTACAAGATTCTGACAGTACAGAATAATTTAATAATCTAGTCAGCACTTTTTGAAGGGCACAAAAGACCTCTTCAGGTGAGATTAACATCATGCCAGAGCTACTAAATAAAGAACAGTGCCCCAAATCGTACAAACCAATATTAGCATTACTTTGCCCTTGCAGGAACAATGCTTATATTTGACACTTCTTGGTGAAGATTTGCTAAACTTAGCTGTGACATGGAGATGTGGACAATAGACTCTAGAAGAGTAGGACAGTTGTATTTACTCTCCAGGCTCCAGATGCCACAGAACTTGTAGTCTATTTCCCAACCAACAAGATAAAATGGGTCGAATGACATACTAATAAAAAAACCCATGACTGAAGTTTCCAGTTGCATTTCAACATTGTTTAGAAAATATTTAAGAACTATACACTAATTACCAGCATTATTTACCTCGCCTCATCAGGATGACTGACTCTTACAGAGTCATTTGGAATGTAGATCATATTTGTATCTTCTATTTTATATATTGCATGACCTCCAATATCTGCCATTTTTCTTCTTTTTGTTATTAACACAATGTAATAGCCTTCTAAAAACCTGACAAAACCTGTTAAAACAGAATTACAACGCTTTTAGTTGCATATTTGTGTTTATTTGATAAAACATAATTAGCAAAACAGTATCAGGATTGTCTCAAGACTTCAAAGAATTTTTATTTGTTCTGAATGTTATGTGCATTTATGTATATATACACAGAGTCTTAAAATTCACTCCCATTAGTTAATAAAATATATAGTTTTTACTTATTTTCCCTCCCACTATGGAGGGACTATTTGGACTATGTTTCTGTCAACTTAACATACTTGCATTTGCTTTTAATATGACTCTCATTGTTCAGAGTGAGGCATACTCTACTTCAGATACTAAAGGTAAATTTTCCAGGGTAAGGAAGAATCCCAGACTCCAATTTTCTTTTCAGGTTCATGTACTCTCTGCTGGGGAGGGACACAGAACAGCAAAAGGAGTTGTGGGTAAAACAACACCTTTGTCTTCTCTCTCTCCTTAACAGCAGGGAACTGAATTCCTTGACTACAGCAGAATCTCCCCCAAATCAGGCATTCAGAGCATCAAGGGTACTCCTTTTTTTCCTGTTTCCTCTCTCAGATATCAACACTTGACCCTGCTGAAACACAGAAGGCTAAGAAGATAGAACAGGCAGTGTCTGGTTTTATTGCCTATAAAAAGACAGCTTCTGAAGCCTTCATCCTCATTCCCTGTAGGGCTTAGCCATGCTTCTTCATGGAGTGCCTCCTTTGGATATTTCTATTATATATGACTGGGGAAAAGTGCAACAAAACTTTAAATACAACACAAATGTAGAAATTCAAATGGAAAATAGAAATACATAACCACCCCTGAAGTTAAATGTGCTACTAATACAGTATAGTACAGCAGTAATATGTTTTAATAGGTAATAAATTACATTAATTAGCTACTGGAGGTAGCTGCTCTGGTAGGCTGCTGAGAGCTTGAAACTTGCTCACTATTGCACTATCAACAAATACATTAATTTGGGGAGGGAGGTGATGATGATGACATGATGCAAATGGACCCTCACAATTCATAGTTTTACTTGTATTTATACTCAGTTCTTTTAGCTTTGCAGTACAAAGTAAAGAAAAAGGATAAGGAGAGCACACATTTTCCTCCCTATCACTGCTGGAGGCTGCAACGTGATCGAATGAACTGCAATCTTTTCTTCCACCTTATTAGCCCCCCTTGGAAAAATGCTCTCACCTGCACAAAGACAGGAGATCCTGCTGACAATAAGAAACAAACCTTCCATTTGAAGCAGACTATTGAATTTCAGTTGTTAAATAGTAGTCACAGTTCTTCCCGTATCCTCCAGGTACTAAAATCACTTATGTGAAAAGCCTCTGTCCTTTGAATTTCAGCAAACATTATACCAAAGTCTGATAAAGAACTGAGCCTTTCTCCTTGGCCTGGTTCCCTCCCTTTAAAAGCAATTACCACTTTTAAACACCACACAGTAAATCAGAACTCAGCCTATCAGCACCTCCATTCTGAGCACACTGAATGTACTGCATCTGGTTAATGAAATAACTAGAGGACAGAACAAAGCTGTTCTTTACAATTTTAGGAAAAATAGCCCTGTTCTTCTCACCTGAGCCAGGAGGCAGAAATAAACAACCAGTTGCATTCCTTCAAATTACATGTTTATGCAGATATGGTCTGAATCATGTAATTTGGAAGTATATCATCTGATAGAGAGTCTGTTACTGCTAAAGAGTCCTCCAGAAATACATATACCATATCTGTTAACCAATACATTTGTGCAGCTACAGAATAGAAACTCTCCTGTTATGAACAGTCATATAAACAGTCATGCAATTGGGATGCAAAATTTTAACTGATTGCAACCACTTTCCAACCAAATATTTATCACATATTTAGACAGTGAGCACTAATGGCTTGTGCAAAAAAAAAAAAAAAAACAACCCAATGCTGCAATGCTGTTAGAAGCTCCTTTAGGTTTACCATTATGAATACTCTTAAATCAGTAAGAAACATAAACACCATCTGAGGAATTTCTGGAAAGCTGGATGCATTGGTAAGTTCCAAAATGCTTCACAGACAAAAAGAATGAAGAAACTCTGCTTAATTTGCCACTTTGGATTAGAATAGAATATTATTACATTTTGATTGTTATGCTAAATTCAGGAGCATCCTTTAAAGTAATTGCATTCTCTACTTTCTCTGCAGCTTTGCCTTTAGATGGCCAGGTGTATATTGACTCAAATAAACCACAAAGTATTATTGAGAGCTGTCACAGCACATATTAACATTTACTTTAGAGACAGCAGCCATCAATATACTGACCTCAGTATCAGACAATAGGCAGGAAAGTAGTGACTTTCAGATGAAGTTAGAAGTTATTAAATCCTTGAAGAACGCTTGAGGATTATGGCCATCTGAGCAGCATTTTAAAATTCAGCTGACATACCAGTCAGTTATACTTGTTCAAACGTGAAAAAGAAATCTTTGAATATGTCATTGCAACAAGTTAACCAAACTGAAAAGTTATCTTTCTGAATAATGTGTGATAAAGAATGTTGACTTTCATTTTCTTTTTAAAAAGCATTCTGTGAGCTCTGGAATTCAGGAGCCAGGTTCCACATGATTTGTATTCCAAGAGCAGCTGAGTTTTGTACGATCTTCAGCCAAGTTTCTAGAGTTTGGCTATTTCCTTAATCTGTCCCTTAGTGACAAAGAAAAGACTGGTTACATACAGCACAACTTTCACTCCTGTACTGACCACTTATTTTCAAAAAATACACATAAACTTACTTAACATTGAGCACAATTTCTAAATCCTCTTTAGTTTTACAAAAAATAAAATTGGGGGAGACAAAGATACACAACATGACACAATAAGCCTCACCTCCCAGGAAAACAAAAGATTTTTTTAAATCAATCAAAACACTTACCAACTATACCAAAAGCAGAGACAGCTCGAGATAATCCAGAAGAGCCCTTCTGCCCCATTTTTGTTCTGTTTCCCAGGTCTAAACGACCGAGAAGTTCCCTCACCTCTTGTTGTGTATAAACATGCTTTAAAAGAAAAAGTCACAGAGGTTACTGTTTTGGTAGCTAAATGTTATTTCATACCAGAGAATAGCAGAATTTGCTTAATCTGTGAAATATACAATAAATCAAAGGCCTGCTCTACATTCTTTGTTTCCCATTTCAGTGCTACCAACAAGTAACCAGTATTATTTGAAACAAGTGGGAAAAAAGCCCAGCAACTAAATACAGAGGCACTTACCTTATCATCAATTATTACCAAATCTTTTGGTTCAGTGCGATCTATTTTCAAAACACGGTATTTGGTTTCTGCAGGATTACTTCCAACGAGGAAATACCGCTACACAAAAGAAAACCAAGAAAACAATTCAGAATATTTTACAAGATAAAACAACAGAAGCCAGTGTAACTTAAGACATCATCAATGCCATTTATGTATTGCCTAGACTAGATCCATTGCTACTAACATCCAATATGCAATATTTCATATGGACTGTTAATGAACTGTTTTACACACCAGCATCTTAAGAGGTATATTTGTATACAATCAACCTCTACAACTTAAAAGACCTCTTTCTCTCCTTTTTACAAGGAGGAAAAAAAACTAAAATCAAAGTTTAAAACCTGTTTAGAGAAAATAAACTATAACTTGCACTAGGTCCAACCACACCCAGCCCCAGCCATTACTGTGTTTTCACTTGCTCTGCAAAATTTAGCAGAAGCTTATACATGAATTTTTAGCTTTTCATTATCTAAAACTTCCATTAATATATTGTACTACTTTGCTATTTCTGTCAACTAGCCTTTCCTGATCCATACCAAACACTGCAAAATTGTAAGTGCTTCAGTACTGCAAATTTTCTTCTATTTTTATTTATATTTGCTATGATAGTCTCCTCAACAATGTTCTTCCACAAAACTAAAATTTTCTGGTTACCAATACTACTGTTTAAAAAAATTAGATTTATTTCACATTTAAAATATGAAAGAATGACCCCAGATAAACATATAGTATGTCCATTTTTAATGTAAGGAGATTAAACTATAAATTAATTTCTACATTTAGAGTAATTAACAATAAGCACAGGTTGCAGGACTGACTTGCTAAAAGTAGCTCTCATTTTTTCTAATTCATTTAATCAGTGTGGTGCTATCACAGCAAGGTAGATCTCATTAATAATGCTCAACCTAGTAGGAAAGCATGGCAAATTCATGTGGATCTACGCAGTCAGCTCTTATTTCTAAGAGTCACGTGGATTTAAGATGTATGAAAATAAATCAATAATCATATTCACACAAACCTCACAATTTCATAATTTATCCCAATTAGATGCTAAGAAACATCTTTACTCTCAAAATATTTAAGCTGAAAAAAGAACTTAGACATCTTCAACTTCCTTGAATTCACAAAAGCATATAGATATTCAGTAAGCTCTAAACAGGAAAAAAAAATACTTAACTTTAAAAGCTTATAATACTTAACTTTAAAAGGAAACACCACCAACATCTGGCTCCACCTTGTACACTGACATTGCTGTGGTAACTAAGAGGTAAGTTTTGCTGTTTACTCCCAAATGACAGTAAGAAGGCCCTTCAAATTCATATGCCATCACAACACTCCCTCACTGAAGCCTTTGAGGCAGCACTTTGGCACAGGAAAGTGTTTCCTACAGGGTTTTTTTGAGCAGTGATGTGCTGCAGTGCACAGCCCAGGCTCCCCAGCCCGGCCTCCTCAAAGCAGCCTCTGCAGGGGACCCCTTGGTGCCAAGCTCTTGCTTCCCAGGAGGGGAATTACAAAGACAGTGCATGGCACCAAATGGCACAGCTCTTCTGCTGGTATCACCCACCATCAGCAAGAAATACCAAACCACCAAGACAGACACTTGCTTTGACCATGCCATTATATCATCTTTGCACCAAAGATGAATGGGCAGAGGGAAATACATTCATTTGTAATACTCAGATGATAAGTTAGTATGCACTTCAAGAGCGCAGCTTCTTTATTTGAGAAAACTGTTAGTTAATTAAAGGTAAACAATTTTAAGCATTCCATAACACTGCAGTACAGTACAGTGACGTCCCACTATATCCAGCTCACTAAATGAGTGCAATTTCTTCCCAAAGTGACACCTATGGTTACCAACAAATGATACTGAATAAAAATAGAAGAGCAAAACTCTAAGATGCTTGTCCTAACAGCAGTTTGGACCACAGAGCACATTTAAAATTGGAACACACATGACACATGGGGGGGGGGGGGGGGCGGGGAATGGAGAGAGAGACAGAGAGAGATGGATATGGAGTTGCAAATGCTATTTTTAAGGAAGTTCAGCTGGATACTTCTCCATTATAATTTTAATTAACCAATAAAACATAAAGAAGTGCTATGAGGAGTGCATCACTCACATCACCTTGGCAGCTGCAATACAGGGCTGTGCACAGCTACAGGGCAGCATTAGGTGCTGCTGCTGCTTAGAACAGCAGCAGCAGTGTTAGATCAGATGAGGAGTAATTGTACCTGCAGACCATGGAAGCAACCACCATAATGAATGGCACTTACAGGCTCTCTGAAGTAATTTAAAGACTAATTTATGGGGTTTAAGCTGTAGAGCCAGACTGTGTGATGTATTAAGGAAGGTCACTTGAGAGCTGCATCAAACCTGAGCATCAATGGACTTCCAAGTAAGGCATGCAATGAGAAATCTCTATTTAGCAAATGGGCATGTTACCCACTGCACGCCAGAGGATATTCTTGTGGCAATAATAAAAGAAACATCTGCAAAAACTTTTGAATTTGGATTACTGTTCAAAACTAGGAACTCAAAATTAGACCTCTGCTTCGGAAATTTTCAGGACAGGCTAACAACCCCAGAATTACTTGAAAAATAGCCTGATACACCCACTCATATACAACCTTCAAGATCAGAAAGAAAAACAAAGATTGTATGAAAACTAATGATGCAAAAAAAAAATACACAAAAAAGACACCTCAGCATTAGCTGTTTCTGCTACCTAATTTATGCATCTAATAAATAAATAAGACTGTCTTACTGGATGACATAGAGCACAAATAAAACCGTATCAGTGACATGTGCTGCAATTATATTTCCCATCACATGAATACTAGGAAATCATAAAGAAAAATACCAAATAACACAACACTGAGCATGTAACAGCAAATAAATTTCTATGGCTGTAATATAATTGTAAAATTAATCAAAGCTAAAATGTGCTATAGTGTTTACAACTATTTTGATTAACAGAAATTATTACAATAAAAAAAGGGTAAAAGCTACAGAAACCTTTCTGGGAGTATTTATCCTTATTACTTCATTCTGTTTATTACAAAGTTGAACTGAATAATTTGAAGCATTTCCCAAGTGTCTCAAACAATTCCACTCCATAGCACAGCCAGTGCATTTAGATAAACAGGCAACCTTGACCAACAAAGTACTTTTTCCAGAGAACGAAACTGCAGGAAAAACTGCTGGCTCCCTCACCCTGCTCTGGCCAGAGACTTCCAACCACACTTGAGGTGACCCATGCTGCTTCCAAGTTTACTGTGCCCCTGGCCTTTGCTGAAATTTGTTAACAAGCACACTTTACCAACTATGGCAACACACCAGGCAGCTACAAGAGCTGGACTGAAGCTTAATTTATTGCACAATTATCACTAAGCAACCACAAGATAGGAACAGCATTAGTCATTTCCACCTGGGACTGAGTTTTAACCAAAGCAATCTAATTGAAAGGCTTTGCACCATCTTTTATCAATCTTTTGATTAAGCCAAAGCAAGCAAAACATCTTCTTTTAAAAGGAGTAGAAACAAAATAAAAAGACTTACTGAAATTTGTTGTTTTTTTAATGGCAGGATAATGGTTCTGAAATCAAGCATTATGCTTGCTTTTTTTCCCCCCCCTTTTTTTTAAAGATTATTTCTTAGAACTCCAAGTCTATAACTATCATTTGCTTCTTTGTATAGACTAATTATGATCAAGAAATGCTAGCACAGCAAAAAATCTTTTTGATCCTCAGTTAAAAAGCTACAAAGAGCTTAATCAGCAGGAAAAAAAGCGCGCAAAAATACACCACAAGTTGAAAAATAGGCAGTGGATAAATACAGCCAATTTTTAAATCTTCTAATAGCATATACCATACAAAATTTTATTCTAAAGATACACTAGTATTTTTCATTAATGACCGTACCCCAAATAACCACATCTCTCTTTTTCAGAGCTGTAATATCAGCAGCTCAACCCTCCCACTCCTTCAGATAAAACACCCAGATCCTCCTTCTCCTTTGCTGCTTCTGATAAACTCTCAGTAAACTTTCATTGGTGTGTAATCTGTTGTAAGGTGCATGAAGTTCTATAGTACACCATTATATTTCAGATTATTTATCTACTCCTGAGGATCATCATCATTTCTTGCTTTATTGTGCTCTGATTATCCTATTTACAATACCTAAAAAGACTAATCAGAGCTGGTCCCAGTTTTGAGCTAATAACATTAATGAAAATGCTTAAGTACATCAGTCCTAAAAACATTACTTGAAGAAAATCATCCCTATCAGATAATTCCTCATTCACACCACTCTAATGTAGCTACTAATGTCTCTACTAAGCTTCGTCCTTCCATAACAGAGATTTTTCTTGTGGCACTGCATCTCAATAGAGGATCTGATTTAAATACATAAGGCCATCTAATTTTTAGATTAAAATATGCAATACAACCAGGTTGATCTGACTGCATCTTCCTAAGTCTAGACTGTGTTTTATGTCATTTGCCTGAATTTGCAATTACTTTTCTATATGCAGGACTACAGAATGGATTAAATATTCCATTTGTTATATTCCAATCACAGTGCTACCCTTGACTTGAGTGACTTGAAAATATTCAGTCATTTCACTGTTTAGTATATTTATTTTTACCTCAACACTTATTGATCCCTTTTTCATAACCTTGTTCTCGTTACTCACTTTCTTTTCACCCCTTGTTCAGTACATTCATACCCAAAATAAATTTCTAGTTTAAACAGAGAATAATAGTTTTTTAGGGCCATAACAAACTCAGTTTTAATAATAAAAATTTGTAATAGAAAGTGCCTATTTTTATTCACTCTTTGTTACATTACAATAAATACTCCCCCCCCCCCCATAGAATCATTACCTTTAAATACACCAATTTGTGATCATTTATCCATAAGCCTCCCATCCAGAAAGGTGGATTCACACCAAAATCAAATCTGTATGCGTATCTCTCTCCTGTGGCTCTAGTGATCATATAATCACACCCAGGACAGATCAAAAGAAATAAAATCCATGTTGCCAGAGCTGAGGCAGACGTTTGTAGGTACATCTTTCACATCAAGTGGGTGCATTCACTTTTGAACTTTAGTTTTGTGCTGCCTGAATAGCACATATCCTTGAAAACCTGTGGTGTTCTCATCTCCGCTATGCCACCAGCTATCTGCCCTGTTCATAAATGCTCTCAGAGCCCACATACACCAGTAGATCAAGTTTCTCTATTTTATAGCCATATATCCAGCAGTATGGCAAGACAGCTAAGAGAGAAACAGTGTTTTCTTGAGTTGCACCAAACTCCTCCTCTTGTCCCAATTCCATCCACTGTTCCACCACATCACCATCACTCCCAGAATGCCAATACACAGGGAATAGGAGAATCAGCTGAAAGGAACTGTCTTCTGCTAATGAAACTGTTCCATAGAGACCACATTTCACAGCCACTTCCAGCTAGAAAATTATGATAGCTAATGGTTGCCCAGTAGGCTGTTCACTACTTTCAATACACTTTTTGAATGTGTCAGATACCCAACTATATAAATCAGTGCACTTCATAATTCAGTAAAAATTCTATAGCCTTTTCTGTGAAATCATATTTTATATTGAAGTTTCTCCAAACTGACCACAGATTAACTTCAACATTAAATATGCAGCCTTTGGAGATTTTAATATAAAAATCTTTACAATATTATTAGAATAAACAACATTTAAAATAAAACAAATGCCCATGGTTTTCTCTGGTGAATAAAGGGCAGAAATATCTACAGGTAATTATGCCAGGCACTTCAATTAATAAGCTTGTGCAAGTCATCTCAGTATTGTGGAGATGAAGACTGTAAAAGAACCTGATTAGAATAAAATACTATTAATTAAGCCTCATAATATCCTGAATGATAGGCAAGAGACATGACTTTATAGAGACAACACAAATTGTCTTGTTCAATGTCACATTGCCTCAGGGGAATGATAATTTCCAGTGAACTAACCTACAGCTTTCAGGTAGGCTTCATGTAGTGGAAACACAAGAGTTCAATCTTCTCCTAAAGAAGAGAGGAAAGTATCTTTTGTCATTTTTTAGTCATAGTGCTCAAATATCTTTAGTGCCCTCTGGTGTGCATTTCAGTGCTCAATATATGTATAAAAGGTAAGATAATTGGCATTGATCTGAATAAAACCTTCAGTTCATCTTTCTGACTATTTCTAAACAAGCTTTCAACTTCCTAGAACAAGCAGGAGATACAGTTAACATCTCCATGTCATTTATTGACCCAAAGCATCAGTTGAAAAGGTATGTTTCAGCAACTACCCTAAATATAAACATTAATAGAAAATATAGAATTTTGCTCTCTGTTAATTCAATTTACACCATAAATTCAGTTCTCCTCACCTCTTGCAGTCTCTCATTTGACTCCAATAACAGTACCAGAGCCTATCCTCTTTGACTTCAATGATACTATTGTATTTTTATCTGAAACCCAAACAAAGAAACCCTCTGTAAACCATCTCCACTTTTTCCACTTCCTCGTCCATTTAATCTCTTCCTGCTCTAACACAGAGGGGTTTGAAAGGAATAAGCTGTATGACCAGAGTAAACTTCATTGTTTCTTCCACTTCTGATAACTTAAATAATCCCTTCTTTGTACCAGAAATCTTCGGATACAGTCTCATGTTAGCCTGTATCTGACACAAGTCCAAATCCCACATGCTGGATCTAGCAAGTCTATGGCCTTAGGGAAATCAGAAGAGCACCTGAAACGGGAGAAAGCTGCTCATTTTTATTTTTGGATGATGCTTATGCTGTACAAGTGACTGTCACAGCTGGCAACTGTATGATTGTGAGATCTTATGCAAAGGAGATGGCATGAGGGATACCTTGGGGAGAAGTTTGTCAACAGCACAACATGACACTGAATGAATTGTAACAGTGACTGATCAAACCAGAAGTCAAATTTTGGGCTCCCCAATACAAGACAGACACTGATATACCAGAGTGATTCCAGCAGAGAGCTCTCCAGATAATCCACATGACAGCACGTGGTGTGCTGGTAGAGGCAGAGAGAACTGGGTTTAGGTTTGTTCAGCCTTCAGAAAGCTTTGGCAGCGTCTTGCTGCTGTCTAAAACCACGTAACAGGAAAGTGCAGGTAAGAGAGACAAACTCTTGCAAGTGGTCTGCAGAGGGTGTAAAATCTATATGTTTGAAGGTATTCAAAACTCAGCTGCACAAATCCCTAAGCAATATGCTTGTTGAAGCTGCTTGGAGCAGGGGGCTTGACTTGGTGTTCTCTGGAAGTCCCTTCTAACATCCCTTAGTCCATGCATCTATTAAGTGCAGCAAGTCTTTTCAAATGATCATACCAAAATGATTGCTACTGAATTTTTTCTTTCAAAAAAGTCACTAGAATTTGAGTATCAAACCATGAAGTGCTTCAATTTGTACTTTTTAAAAGTAAGAACAAAACCTTACTCAGGGAAAAAAATCCATTTTCATCACTCACAAGAAGTGACTGAGGGAACAGCTTTGAGATGACCTTGAGCAACTGAAACATTTCAAACAGCACATGCTCATCCACAAACCACTGCCTTTCACAGCTGATGAAAACTATCTTGCCCCCTGGAGCGATCAGGACTGCTGGATCTGCCCCTCACCGAATTCTGAACAGAGCACAGCATGGACAAACCCATCCATTCAGGCAGAGACTGCTACTGGCCAGATGTAAAAGACTATAGCTCCCGAAGTAACAGCATCAAGCATCAGATGGAAAGGCCCAGAGAGTGGCAGATAGCTGACAGAACTCCAAAGCAAAATATTTGCCCTGCACACAGCACATTGTCTCTCAGCAACAGAGAGAAGCAGGCCAGGTATCCACACATGCCAGTCACTAGAAGCCAAATCTCAGCTAACTGAGATGTAGCATGAGTTGTGAGCCAAGAACAACTAAACTGAGTAATGCAGGACCTGATTCAGAAATCACATTTGTCTAGTTCCCTACTCATGTATAACAATAATTTAGCTGAAAATAGAACAAAAAATAGCCTTTACCAGAAACAAGGAGAAAGATAAATATGGTAGCTTTCAAAATTAATTTAGGCATAGGTAAAAAGTAACACCTTAGAAAGACTTTTTGGAGTGTAACCTTCATTTTTAAAATTTACTTGTAAAAATAACTTTGCATACTTTAATCTGTCTCTGTTTCATAGGCTGTTCAGTGGGGAATTATGACAAAAGCACAAATCAGCTTCTGACAGAAGCAAAGCTGAAGTCAGATTTCAATTTATACTGAGCTCATTCTTGCATCTGTACTATTTTGGGAAGTTTCCAAGGGGCTTCAGTGTATAAATTATCTTTCTGTTATCAGTACAGGTAACATCTGAACTTGAAACTAGACCTAGCTGTTGCCTTTAAACCCATGGTACCTAACCCTATCAAAAACTACCTCAAGTGAAGAAAACCAACATACTATGAAACACAAAGAAATTTGATTGGGAGCTAAGGAATGGTACACAGAGTGGTATTTACACCAAGAATTGGATTCTGAGTCACACTGTGCTCATCACATGACTAAAGCAGCAATTACCACTCCAACCTCCAATCCACTTTGCCATGAGAAAAAAATACTGTGAACAACACATGCCTATAGTTTCTACAACAGTGCGTAAGAAATGCTGAAAATCTTTAAGAGCTGACTTCTAGAGGTCAGACTAAAAACTTTGGAAACTGTTTCACCAGTCATTCCGACAATGAGGACTGAAGTGTGTCATAAACAGCAAATAGGTCGGTGCAGGTGGTAATCAACTGAGCCATTCTTAATTAAAATATTAATTCCGGACATCTTCGGCTGTCCAGTTTTAACTCCCCGTGGCACAGGGGAGCCCTGTGCTTCTGGCAGCGTTCCTGAGAGAAGCCACAGGACAGAACAAGCCGGGGCCCCACCGTGGCAGCACCCCCACCGCAGGGCCCTGCGCTGGCTGCCCGCCAGAGGCCACGCCTCCGCTTAAGTCACGAGGCAAAGACAAAGTGAAAACAAGAACTTTAAAACCTTCTTTTTCTCAGTTCTTGAGATGTTTTGAGAGTGTGACCAAAAAGAACTAGATCCCAACACACCAAAAGAAAGGCAAGGCGTAGTTTTTGACAAGCTTGAACGAAAGGCAAGGCGTAGTTTCTGACAAGCTGGAACCCAGCCGAGGCAGGAGCTGCGGCCAGGGCCCAGCCGGGGGGCGGGACCTCCCCTCCGCGCTGCGCGGCGGCCGCAGCCCTGGGACGGCGGCAGCGGGGAGGACACTACTTACAGCCCTGGTCTCGTACAGCACCAGCTTCTGCACGGAGCTGATCAGGGGGGCGGCGGCCGCCACCGGCATGGCAGCTCCGAGGCGCAGCGAGGGGGAGAGCGGCGGGGGCTGCCCGGGAACACCCCGGGCACAGCCGGAGCCGGGGGAGGAACACTCCGGGGCTGAGCGGGGAAACACCGCCGGCACCGAGGGAACCCGGAAGTGCCGGCGCGCCAACGCGCAGGCGCGCCCACGGGGGGCCGCGAGAGCGCGCCTGCGTCGCGGAGCCGCGTCACGCGCGGCCTCTCGGCAACGGCGGCTCCGGGCGCGGGGGCAGCGGCGGTACCGGCGGTACCGGCGGTACCGGGCACCTGGGCGGGCGAGGCGGCGGCGGCGCCGGTGCTCACTCGCAGTCTCTGCTCCCGCCGGGAACCGCTCCCCGCGGGAAGAGCACGGTCAGCACCAGGAACAGCTCCGCAGCCCCGCCCACACCCCTGTGTGGGGCGGGGCCTCTGCCTCTCCCTCCGGAGGGGGCGGGGCGCGGCCGTATCCCGGGCAGCGGGGGCGCGCAGGGCGGCGGCGGCAGCGGGAGCGCGCACGGCGGGGCTCCCACCGGGACATCGTCCTGGGTGTGCGTAGAAAGGAGTGTGTGTGTGAGTGTGTGTGTGTGTCTGGTTTAATTCTTTGCTTTGGTTGTGGTGTCTTTTAGGAAATTGGCCCTTGTGAAGGTTTGGGAGGGAGCGAGACGTCTGGGAGCAGCAGATAAAGCTCAGGCGGTGAGTTTTCTGTCGGGGCAGTGGGGAGTTGGTTGGCATGTAGTGGCTTTTTTCTTTTTTTAATATTAAAATGTTTAATGCAAGAGTGTCTGAACATTTGGGTTTGATGTTTCAAGACAAACTTTTTCAGATTCTCATCCTGAAGTAGATTTTTTTGGTTGGATTTTTAAATTTAATTTAAAACTGACTGGGAGTTATGTGGGGCTGTGCTGGGTTGGATGGTTCGTGTGGGTTTTGCTGAGGCTGTGACATTGAAGTGGCCCTCTAAAGACAGTGAGGTTTTGTTTTGCTTCTTTCAAACAAGCTTCAGCAAGCTCCTCATGTTTTGGCCTCCAGTTTTATTTGAAAGGTCCACGCAAATTTTCCTCCAACTTATCTTAATTAGAAATTTGTTTAGGTTTAAATTTTTTGTGCAGCACTAGACTTACTACCATCTGCATTCCTGGAAGAGCTGGGATTTGAGAAGAGGATGGTGGAAGAGATCAAGAGCTGTGATTTAATTCCACAGGGTCTTATTCCTGTACCTGCCTGTGTGGACACAGAGAGTAGTTCCATTGACCATGACAGGGCTCTTCTGTGTCTGAAGCACAAAACCAAAGATCTTGGCAGGCTCATGGCTCATTTCAGGGACCAGAGAGAAGTCACAATTGTGTGGTAATTGGAGCAGGAAGGGAAGATCAACGAAACAACTAAACAAGAGCAACAGGCAATATGAGAGTCTTGAAGAAGTCATCAACAGCTTGTGATCAGGGGTTGTTCCAACAGTCCTTTGTTTTTCATAAGTGGATTTTCTCTCTTTTGATATGTGCATTGTGTGTGTTCTGTAAATGCTTTTTCTTCTTGTAAAAGCTTTCTTTTTTACAAATCCATTCACCTTGTAATTCACTTCCATTTTAAGGTCATTTTACATACATGTAACTACTGTACTTTATAACAAATTCTTCTTTTCCTTCTAGCCTTAGAAAACACATGGCTTCACAAGAGGGAAGACAAACTCAGCCCTTTACAGACATCTTTGATGAAGATGAAGCTGAAAGATCTTTTCTGTTGTCCAAGCCCACTTGCTTAATTGTTTTTGGAAAGCCAGTAAGATGTCTGATGTGTTTTTGTCGGATATTCTGCTAACAGTTTTACTCTTCCTTTCAAAACATTAGCTTACCAGTGCTACCAAAAGGGTCAAATATCTGCTTTTTGGATTTTGCCATTCTTCAAATCCTGCAGAGGATGGTTAAAATTCTGGTCTCATTTAATGAGACCAATTTTTGCCTTCAGTCAGTTGCAATTAAAAATGTTATTACTGTACTTAAAAGTTACAAGTTGCTCAAAATCTTTCTTCTCTTTTGATATTGGCAAAATTGATTGTTTTTATTTTTGTTGTGGCTTAACCCCAGCCGGCAAGCAAACCCCACACAATCTTTTGCTCACTCACTTGCCCTGGTGGGGTGGGACACAGTATCAGAAGGGTAAAAGGGATAAAATGCATGAGTTGACAAAAGTCATGCACATGAGCAAAACAAAGCAAGGAATTCATTCACCACTTCCTATGGGCAGGCAGATGTTCAGCCATCCCCAGGAACCAGGGCTCCATCGTGCTTCGTGGTGACTTGGGAGGACAAATGTTATCACTCCAAAAATACTTCCCTTTTCTTCACTTCCTCAGCTTTGTACACTGGGCTTGACACCATGTGCTTTGGAATATCCTTGTGCATCAGTCAGAGTCAGCTGTCCCAGCTGTGTTCCCTTCCAGCTTCCCAGCATCCACCCTCATTTTCCTCACCAGTGTGGCGGTATGGAAAGCAGGAGAGGCCTTGGCTCTGTGTAAGCCCTGCTCAGTAGTAATGAAAACACCACTGTATTATCAACACTTTTTTTCAGCACAAATCCAAAATACAGCCCTACACTAGCCACTGTGAAGAAAGTGAACTCTACCCCAGCCAAAACCAGAATAATGCTATTAAAATATTTTAGTTTTTAATAAACTTGACATAAATCGGTGTAAAAAGAGCCTTCAGGTTAATGTACTGACTTAGAGACATGCAATGAGGTATTACAGATCTTAATATTAAAACTTTGAAAAAATTCTATCCTATATATTTGGAAACATTCAAAATCCACCAAGGTGTTCTGATAAGAGGATCTGTACTACATTTTAACTATAATACAAGGTCTGTCTTTTTTTCAACTAATTTGTGGCCTCTTTAACTTAGGAAAATTTGATGTTTTGTAAACCTAAACTTTTGAGACATCTTTTTTTTCCCCCCAAATGTGGCTTTGCATTATCGCCTCAGTTCGTTGAAGGGAGTTGTTTTTTTTTTGTAGAAGTTTGCCTTATAACATGTCTTAAAGAGTATATGCTCTTGTAAGAGTCTACTCAGCTCGACAGAAAACTACAGTGAACTAACTTATTTAGTTTTAAATTAACGTCAAAATTGTAACCTTACATGAAAAAGGTGACTTCATGTTTTATAGACCAAATCACCATAAAATGCTCATTGGAAGACAGCACAAAAAAATTCTCGTATTCTCAACCATTGCCTTCAGTAGATGCTTAATACCAATATAACAAGCTACAGAAATTGTACAGACCTTACCAAAAAAGGAAAGCAGGAAATGAAATAGTTTATTTTCATGGTATTGACTTCTATATATCTGACTTATGTGCAGAGTACCTCTCCTATTTAAGATACATCTTTTAAATTAAAAACACAGTGCCATTGAAGCAAAGCCAAATTAATCTATTCTGATCACACCTGTAGTATGTAAGGTATGAGTAGACTGGGGTGTTTGTTGATACACTCTTAACTGGGAATGTAGTTTATTTGTTGGGTTTTGCTGTTTTCTATCACAAAATTTATTAAGGACAAAAAAGAAAAGTCAAAACAGGTCTTCATATATGCCCTTCTAAAAAAAGAGCACAATCCTAACGGTGGAAGATGGTGAGTTGTGCAAAATTCCGTTCAGTTAATCACTCTTGGAAGCCTTATATCTCTCAGTGATGTTGGTTTTCCTCTGGATTCATGTAAATGATAAAGATTTTGTCAGTATTGAACCAGATTTGTTGACTAACAAGGGCAGTTTCTAAGCATTTGTTGTTTTAGTAAAAAATATTATTCTGATGTATCCTACTCAGAAAGTGTTGAGTAGGTTTGTGTCACAATTTGCTTTGAGGCTGAAGATAAAAATTTTAGTCCTAAGGAGTTTCTCATAGGAATTTGTGATCAAATCATAGCTGAGTTTTAGATACAATTACTCAGAAATAAACTCAGGATAATGACTTTGGAGATAATTAGCTACACATAGCAGCATATTAGCAATGCTAGGCAATATGAAGTAGAGGATTGTATTAAAAAGAGTGTTTTGTGTTTGCCCAATGCATAACTCAGAGGCCCCAATCCCAATGGTAGATTTTCATTGTTTTTATCATGTGAAAATATGTTCTTCATTGTATTATATGTTTGGTTTTGTTCTGTCTGTTTTTCTTTTAAAAGTGTAATTTTCATTTTAAGGGTTCTGGAAAGAAAACATTAGCTAGCAAACTAGCACAGAGATGGAACTGCATTTTCATAGAAGGTAAACACATGCTATTTTTGGAACATTGCTTTGGCTTCACAGTTGCTTTTGGTTTAGAATACCCTCACTGTTCCCTGTAATTCAAATGGCATGTTTCTGATTGCAGCAAACACTTCTGATAAGGAACAAGTTAGCATAAAATAAAATCACTGATCATGGTCTTTTAGGTATTGAAAGGCTTAGGAAAATCACTGTGGGGTTTTTTTAAAATCATAAATTCTATTCCCAGTCCTGTAAGGGGGTTCATGGGACCCTTCTTTTTCACATTCGACACCAAAGAGTGCAGACTATGAAAAAATAGGATGCTCTTTCCTTTCTGTTTGTGCTGTGTCCAATACGAGTGGATGTACTTCAGGAAACAGAGTTATTTATCAAATGAAATTCCTTTACTTCTTTTAAAGATTTAGAACTGTAACATGGTAAAAATCACTTTTAATAAAGTGCTTTTTGACTTAGGTATATATAGAATATATATTTTTTTATATAGAATTTTTATAGTATTGTATAACAAGAAAAAAAATTAATACCTGGTCCAAAACATACAGAGGGCCAAAATCAGAAGGGACTTCAGGAATGTTCTTAAGCCAGTCCACTCTGTTTGAATGTATTTAAATCAGTACTGACAAATGTTCATCAAACTAGTTTAAAAAATTTCTAGGCAGTCTATCTCAGTAATGATCTGCCATTAGAAAGCTTTTCTTAGAAACAAATCTAAATATTAGTTACTGTGGTTTTAAGCCTTATTTCTAATTCAGGGCATTACTCCTTTCTTATTTTTTTCATGACATTTCTTTTAATCTTTTAGCTACTGAATGCACACGTGTGTACACACTGTTACTTATGCTAGCAATTTTTTTTCATTTTCTACATCAAAAAAGGAAGAAACAAAGAAATTCAGCACACATAAACATGAAAAAATTCATACAGAAAGGATTTCCAAAGATGACTGAGTCCAACATTCCTCTCAAAGCAGGGTCAGCTAGAGAGGGCTCAGTTCAATCTGGAACACCTCCAAGGATGCACTCCACCTCCTCCTAGAGAAACACTTCACAATGTTTGGCTGCCTTCTTGATGAGAAATTGCTTCCCAATTGTCCCATATGAATATCTTATGTTCCTATTCATGTCTGTTGCCTCTTATCCTAACTGCACTTCTGTGGTGACCATGGGTCTGTCTTTGTGACCTCCCAATAAGCAGTTTTAGATAGCAGTAAGAGCTGTCTGGTGTCTTCCAGGCTGGACAAGGTCAGTTCTTTTGGCCTCTCCAAGGTTTTGGTGTCCTCTGCTGAACTTGCTGTGATGTATGAACATCTGTCCTGTGCTGGGTTAAAAATAATCCAAGACAGAAAATTACTGAATAGGAAAGGTGTTTGCAAACTTTTTAATGACACAATATTTCTATTCATTTATCCAGTGAATAGGTCAATACTCATACATAAAACAGGGCCAGGGTGCACACAGATTGCTGACTTTCAGTTGCCTGTATTGTTAATTAGTACATTCCCTGTCTCAGTTTTGGCTCATGGCAAATATTGTTCTCCCAAACACCTATCCATAGTATGAAAGGTAGGATGTGCAACAGTCATCATTCCTAGTAGGAACAGTTGGAAAACAGCAACTGTGTTTTGAGAAGAAAGATTATTGCCGAATAGGCATGGGTCACATGGCTTCAGGACTTTTCCCTGGCCTGGTTTTTTAGTAGTATAAATGTAGCCTTAAAAGTCACTCTTAAAAACTTTTATAAAATGTCTGATTATTTAATTCATACAGAAGCGTGAAAGACTTCCAGGGTCATTCTAGTATGATGTCACTATCCACAGAGTCATAGGGCAGTCTTTAAATTTTATGGATGTCATTTTTCTCAAAGCAGATGGTTTTGTGTGTCTAAACAGTTCTTCTAAATCTTGGTTTTTAAATTTAAAAAGTGATTGAGCTCAATTATCTCTGGATTACAAGACAGTAAAGCTGATTGAATTTAAATCAGTAGTTCAGATAATCCTGTAAAACTGCTGTTGTGTATTTCTGTGTAGCATATACAGGGTTAAATTGTAGGGAGAAACACCTACCCAGTCCTTGCCATAAGGCACCAGGTTCTGGATGGGCAAAGTATAATAATGGCCCTAAATATAATTGCTTTTCATTCAAAAATGGTTTGAATGGCTGCTTGGAGCACACATACATCCTCCTGTGTGTGTATGTATATGTACATATGTATATGGAGGTACAAGTTGATTTAGTAAATATTTTGTGTTAATTATTTTTCTTACATTTGATATGCTTCCTTAGCTTCAGAAGTAATTCAAACGAATATTCAACAAAGAACAGGATATGGACTTAAGGTAAAGGTCTAATCTTCCAGTAAGTTTTGTCAAATTTTTGACAAACACTTACTATAAAAGACTATGTTTTGCATTTTATCCTAGTGTCAAAAATTGCTTTGTCAAGGTCAAAGTATTCCTGAGGAACTGGTGACAAAAATGATTCTGCAGATGATTAATGAGTCACCAGAAGTTGCTCATTATGGTAAGTGTATTTATAGCCTAAACTTCTTAGAGTGTTCTACCTGTAATTTTACATTCATTTTACATCTATTGGTTCTCAAATATAATTCTAACTTTTTCTCATGCTCTTCAGGTTATGGAATATCAATAAACTGAAAGTGTGTTTAGGGATTAATTACCAGTATGAGTGATCAGAAAGTGTCATACTGGTCCTGTGTTGTGTAGATTTTGAGAAAATAATTTTTCCAAAATTTTAAGTGTTGATATGACTCTTAATTTTACAATATTGTCTGCTCAGAAGAATCTTAGGATTTAAAATATAGCTTTTTTATTCTTCAATACTTCTATAACAACAACATAGTAAAAATCCATCAGCAAAAACATTTTAAGCATTTTAAATAATGAAAAAGAAGGAAAACAGATTACTGAAAATGCAAAGTATTAAGGCTTTTTTTTTCTCTTTCCAAATTGTTTATTTCCTTTGCATTTTGTCACACAGAGTAGGATGGATGAGAATAGTAATGGTAGTGGCTATAATTCTTCTATTTGAGGAAAGATTTTGTTAACTGAGGCTGTCACAATGAGTGGTGCAGATCTTGCTAGTGTCTGAACCTGCTTCCCTGATGAGAAAACAAATGTACTGCCAAGAGGAAAGGAAGTAAAAAGGAAATGTATTTTCTTTTTCTTGTTTTCACTTATATTTGAAATTTCTACTATAGGAAGAGACAGGTGTAGTGTCAATGTTAGTTTCTACTGCTCTAAAAATTAGCCTGGCTTTTAAGCTTTCAATTGGAATGGGTTTTATTCCTTCTTTAGTACAAGACTCAATAGTTTTGCAAAATATGAAGCATTCAAAACAGTATAAAAAAGATAAACAGGGAAGAAATTTTTTTAAAAGGACACAAAAAACTGCTTGGAGAGGTAGCAGCAGAAATGCCAGTCTCTTAATACATATGTGAGGACTTTGTAAAGACATGAAGAGGCTTCTGTGTTGCTGGAGTTCCCCTCTTTGAGTTAATCTGAAGATGTTTGTATCACAGAGGAGCACAGAGGTCCTGGAAACTCTAAACACAGCTGTAAAGTTGAGTAAAGTTTGGTTCTTGTAGCCAAAACACTTTCTGCCACATCCCCCAAAGTAGCAAGGAATAGAATAACCAACATCCTCACTATTTTTTCTGCCAAGTAGAACTGACCTTCAAAACCAATTTTTGCTTTAGTATTTCTAATAACTTTTTGTTTATCAACTACTATCTTAACAAATTCTTGGGAAGCTTAAGTAGGTTTTCAGCAGGAACTAATCAGTCAATTCACACTAAATTATTCATTAAAGATTTTAGAAACTGTTGTATGAAAGGTTGGGTATTTTTACTTTTAGTGTTTGAAAAATCCAAAATTTTAAACAGTACGCACAATTAGTGTGTCTCAAAATCTTCTTGGTAATTCCCTGGTTATTTTTTGATCTAGTTGATACCTTAGGTATACTGTATGATTTTTAGTCTCTTCACATTATTGATTTGGGGTGAACACTCTCAGAGAATGGGTTCCCATGTTACACTACCATTTGCCTCACATCAGCTGTTGTTACCTGAGATGTGTTGATAGGCAGAGACAGCGCACGTTCTTCACACCTTGCTGCCAGTTAGAATTCTCTAAAGGTATCTACAGTTTAGAATCCAGGATTTTAATTTCCTAGAGGAATGGCTATATGTTTTACTATCCCTTGCTTATCTCTTCTTCTCTTGCCTCTATGAATAGTAGCTTCCCAAAGAAGTAGGAGTCTTCTAACACCTCTTGCAAAGACTGCTGCCACGTTTTTCTGCTGCCCAGACTTGCATTTAAATATTATCATATAAAATTCTAAGCATGTACCGTTTCTCTAAGGAAATATTCTCATTATTTGGCTAAAAACATCCACCTGATTTTTGTTTAGTCTCTCATCCTACCACATAAATATTAATTTTGTTTCTATTCAGTAGTTCTTACTGCATGCATACAGCCATCAGTAGTTACAGTACTTCCCTAGGAGCTTGAAGCCACAAGTTCATCCATGGGGCTGAGCACTGTAGTGCTAGGAAAACATATTATTAACACTCTGCTTGTCATGTCTAGCCAACATGTGTTTATCAAACAGGACTCAGCAGTGGGAATCCTGAGTGAACAGATGCTTACCAAATGATCCATGTGCATACTGTGTGCATAGTGCCTATGTTTGAGAGGCAGGAGAGTGGTTCAGACTCCTTTCACTAGAAGCCAAAAATTTAAAGGTTGTGTAAAAAGCTTAGACTCCTAGTTTAAATGCTTTAAATCATAGAGCGGCTACTCTTTGCACTGTCATTTATAAAGTCTTTTAGTGGCAAAACTGGTCACTGAAAGCTTGGTACTTTTTAGGCACTAAAATATGAGCTAGGCACATAAAGCGGGTAGTGTGAATATAGTCTTTAATGTCTACATGTTTTTGAGGTAACAGATGTTGAGAGTACTCCATAAAGCTGAAAACACTTCTTTTGTCTGTATTTCATCCGTAGCAAACATGGGTGCACATTTTTTTTTTAGCAGTGTTGTGTCACGTACATGGTTTAACATTGTACCACTATATGTATTGTTTAAAGGAGGTGAGTATAAATAGCTCTATAATTTACAAACCCTCTCAAAATGTGTTCAATTAAATGTATTTGGCAGGTTATGTTCTTACTGGATTTCCTTCTCTCTCAGAGGAATACATGACTGTTCCACAACAAATAGAGAAAATAATTAATCTAAAATTAAAACCGGATTTCCTGATTAACATCAAGGTAATGTTATCTTCAGTAACTTCCTAGTATTTTTCCTAATTATTAGTGGACTCAAATGCTATGCATGCTAAATATAATATTTTCCTCTGTATACTTGAGTATAGAATTTATTGAGGGATGATAAATTCTTTACTTTTATATTGAAATAAAGTTTCACTGGTTTGTTCCATTATAAGCATCACTGAGTTAAAATAGTGAACGTGTCCTAAAACTTCAGCAACAGTTACAGTTTTTGCACCTTCACCAATTAGAAGATACAGGTTTTCAAGAAAGAGAAACTTTGAATTACTATGGGATTTTGGACGCATGTATATCTGCCACTTGTGTAATGCAGGAAGAAACTTCTCACATATGGAAGTTAGAAAGTAAATAGTTTTATTTTTCAGTCACTAATTGTGAAACTGTCTCATTATTAATTAATCTTGTTTACAAATCTCAATTTCTTCATGAGCAGTGATATGACATACCAGATATTTTACAAAAGTGACTCTGATATAACCAGAGAAACATAAACCATTGCTAGTGTGGGATTTAGAGGACTTTCTCAATGTAACTTAAAAGAATGGACTTCCTTGCTACGTCCATGTTAGTAAGCAAAACAAAGCAAGAAGGACTCTTCAGACATCGGGCTAACTGCTTTGGCCAAACACTGCTAAGCTGTCTTGTTAGTCAGAATGGGGTGGCAGTGCCCAAACTGTCCGCAGGGAAATGCCCAAGGCCTGTGCCATTCTCCAGATTGTGCCCTGCTGTTCACCGGGGAGGATTCTAGCTGGCCCACACTGAATTGTGCCAGACTCCATCCAAAAAACAACTGTATGTATAGTCATGAACACACTTTCAGGCCCTTCATCTAGCAACATTTTAGTTATAATCAACTAGATTATTTTTGTCTTCTACTTTGAATGTGCATAACGGGCTGCTGAGACAGCTCTGAATAGTCAGCCTCTGGTGGTGTGCTCCATGCTCTTTGGGATTTTGATTCTAGTTTGCATATCTGTGTCTTTTGTCAGATGCTAAACCTCTGGGTCTGGACCTACTCTATCACTTTGCAGATTTAACTCTGTATTTGTTTTAGTCCTATACTTTTAAGATTTAATTTGCTTGAACATGCATAATGAAAGTTGGTGAATACCTACTTCAAACCTTTTTTCTGTGATCTCAGATCCTAAAACATCACCAAACATATTTTTGTCCTGCTTTTCAGGCAGATTTGATTTTTTCAGAAAGTCAGTCTTTGTTTTAATGCCATGTAGTGAAAAATCCCCGTTGCTGAGCATGTGTGTTGTATAGATACACATGCAACAATACGAATAGAACAGTGATCCTAAATAAACCAGAAAGAAAAATTAAATTCTTGACTTCAGGTAGTCACACTGTCTCCTCTGGGAAAAGGACTGAAACTAAATGCACATTTAAAATCCTTGCCCCAAAGCCAAAGACATATCTTTGCTTTTGATTTCAGTGAATTGAAGCTGTTTTCACAGATATGTTAGAATTGTAACTGTTTTCATTAGATCAAAAGCAAAGGAAGAAGGGAAATTCTAGATAACTGTGGCAATAATGAAATATTGTTATTAGTAGACCAATTTAGAGAAATTTTGTCTCTCCAAGAAAAAGATATTTTAGCAGAACAATAAACACATTTTCTCTTTAATTTTTCCTTGCTAGTGTCCAGATTATGAGTTATGCCAAAGAATATCAGGACAAAGGCAAAACCCTGATTCAGGGGTGATATATCAGAGAAGCCAGTGGGATCCTAAAGTTACTGACAAGCGTAAGAAAGAGAAAGATCAGGATGAAGAAGAGGATGAAGAAGGTGAAGGGCAGGATGAAGAAGAAGAAGGAGAAGAAGCAGAGGTAAATATTACTATTTTGTAAACAGTGCAAAATATTACAATGTACTTTAGTCAAAGCAGAAAAAATTCTGATCTTCTAAAATATCACTGTACTATGTTATGAATTTATTTTGCTCAAATTTAATCTTAATTCCATTTCTGTCCTGCTTTAAGAGATGTGGGGTAACACCTAAACAGTAGGTTTAAATGACAACAAATGCTGATAGCTTAACCTGGACTCAGTCTTTGACTCAAAAGTCACTGATCTGTTTCTTACCATAAGTTAAAAGTGTGTATCAGGAGGAGAAGGGTGGCTCTACACTGCCTATTTTTCTATATCTATATCTATATCTATATCTATCTATTTCTATATCTATATATATCTATTTCTATATCTATATATCTATAAATATATATATATTTATCTAGACAAACAAAAGAGTTCTTAATTTTTGCTTATGGTAGCAACTTTTTGCTAATATTTGCAGGACACTAGTTTGTTTTCTGGTTTCAGTGTTACACTATTACAAATGGATTTTCTTTTTTTCCATGAAGGTAATAAATTTGAATTCAGGTCAAATTTTTATAATAGGGGCCAGAAACTTATCAACACAAGTTCTAGGCACACTGCTCTCCATTCATAGAAATTGCACTTCATCAGAATAGGATCATGGTCAGCAGTCACTGGAGTAATACTGATTGCAATACTATCCAAAGCTACTTTATTTAAGTTTGAGTGAAGACAAAAATTATTTTAATACATTATTTCTCTGTCTTGAAATTTTGTTTTGCAGACTGGAGAAAGTCCACATAAGAAATTAGAATCTTTTCATCAGTTAGTGCAGCGACCTGAAGATTTTCTTGAAAATGCAGAGAAAAGAATTGGAATATACAAGGATATAATGCTTCCTCCTTTAGAAGTAAGAAAAAGCAAAGTAATATGATTATGCACAACAAAACATTTTTAAAATATCTTGCACTGTTTTCATTGTTTTTTTTAGTTTGAGATTTGTTGTATTGACGTGGTCATGCTACAACATATCTCCAGTTTCTGAATTTGTTTTTAAATCAGAGATACAAAATTGTCATCTGTAGGTGTTGTTTCTACTCTACAGTAAAGATAAAGTTATCAGCTTTGACTTTTAAAAGTGAAACCATACCTGCCACCACAAATGCTAGTAAGTGAAATGTTTGAGGGCTCCATTGTTTCATTGCTGTTACCAGAGTCCATTCTAGAATGCAATCCCATAAGTAATCTGCATCCATTGTCTTCCACTCTGATAGATTCCCTTTCTCACCTGCTTCATTGCCTGCAGATTTATATACACAGTAATTAGCCCATTAGTATGTTTTACACTTACTTAATTTCTGAAGCTATAACATTTTCTTTCCCCATTGTGTTCAGAAAAGTTTAAAAAAACATACATTTTTACTGTACGTTTTTTGTTTTGTTGGGTTTTTTTGGGGTTTTTTGTTTGGTTGGTTGGTTTTTTTTGTTTTGTTTTTAATCTCTTAGTACAAGCAACTGCAAAATCCTGCATGTTTAATGCCCACTTGACAATTACTGTTTATACCTTTCAATTTCCCTATGGATTAGTTAAACCTATAGATAAAATTGTGTAAAAGTGGTGTAATGGTCTTTGCTAGAGTAACAAACTTGTTACTGCTGTGAAGGGGAAAACAAAAAATATGGTATCTTTAATCATTACACAATCTCGCATGGATTTCTTATAAGTGAGCTAATGGAAAATTGTTTAGATTAAATTACTTTAGGTTGTATACCACACCTTCAACAGTTTCAACACATTCCACTGGTTGGTAGGGTTCACTTAGGATTCACTAGCGGTGAATATATTGGTTAAGATGTTTAGTGGTCCACTAATACATTAAAAGAATACAGGGTTTTATCAATTGGCCCAGGCAGAGATTGAGATTATGAAATTGAAATTGAAACAAAAAGCTTATAAGGTGTGCAGTTTGCAATGATATGAATATAGGTAGAATGAACTTTGGAGAACACACTTTGATGTCCTGATAAATTGTTTGGATTAAATAAATACTGCAGTGAGGAAGGAAAACTAATGAACAACTACAACATGTGAAATAATAGGCCAGACCTCAGTACTTCAGTCAATTTGTGGGGATTTATTTAGTCAAAACTAAGTCAATAAATGAGATGCTATTGTTTAAACTCAAATACTATGAATGTACTAGTAAGACTGTAAGACCACTGTATATAAGAGAAATACCAACTATTATCCTCCCTTTACAGGAGTATTAGAAGGAATTAATTAGTTATTAGCTATTTCGACCAAAGATAGAGCAGATTATTTAATTTACAGTATGGAAGACAGACTATATGAAATGAGCCAGGAAATGAGCTCTGACCATAAATGTAGTGAAGAACTGGAACAGATTACCTGCAAAGATGTAAAGTCACCTTCAATAGGCCTTTTTAGGCTTGAGGTTAGACCAGCATTTGTCAGGAATGGTGTGAGTGTTCTCAGTCCTCAGAGAGAGGCATTAACAGCCAACGTGGTCTAGTTTATTTAGTCTAAGACATTATTTGTAGTGTGAAAATTTAAAACAAGAAAAGTAAAATATATGGTCCAAATTTTAAAGGAATTGGGAGTCAGGACTAGAATTAAAACATTGGACTCATGACTGGCATTTCTGAGAAATGTATTAATTGAGATTGTCTTCATTTTCCAGCAAAGAATTAAGGTAGTTAGACAATTAAAAGTTGAATTCATACAGAAAATGTTACTGTATCTTGATATTTTTTAGCTCTCTTGCATTTGAGCTAAAACATCTAAGCTACCTTCTAAACCTATTGTAACTGCAGTTTTGGAATTATCTCTGTATTTATCTGTCATCAAATAAAAGTTAATTTCCAGAAGATTTTATAAACCATTAATACAATGAATCCTGATTTTGCTGAAGTTCCCAGGACTCCAAGCTTTGATATGTATAGGAAGAGAATGAGCCTCAGTGTCTTTATCTGATTAACTATATTCAATTGACTGGCATGTTCTTTAACAGGGATTGCTGGCTTACCAGGATTGTCGATATCTTATTGAAGTGGATGGAAGTCAGCAACCAGAAAATGTCTTGGAGGTAAGTAAACTATGCACCAGCTAAGTTAACCTCCACTAGAAAATAATTTCTCAGTTTTGTGGATTGTTTTCCTGTTGGTAAAATTTTAAGTTGTGTTTAAAATTCATTCATTTACTAGAATGCATTTTCATTTATTAGAAAACATGGCTTTTGAAATACTTGCTTTCCTTCCTCTATTAGTTGTAAGATTCACTGCTCTGCTCCCAGGCTTACAAGTATGTTACATGAGAATATTTCCAGGCAAGCTACAAACTTTTGTGTTATGGCCATCTGGTTTTAGTGCTTTTCCTGATCCATATTAATGTAAAATATAGTGAGAAATTCAAACTT
This sequence comes from Taeniopygia guttata, assembly GCF_048771995.1. Lineage (NCBI taxonomy): Eukaryota > Metazoa > Chordata > Aves > Passeriformes > Estrildidae > Taeniopygia > Taeniopygia guttata. The sequence goes on along the minus strand of NC_133027.1, from coordinate 46,682,260 downwards.
TTTTTGGTATGATATATTTACAAAATTGGTTTATTTGATACTTGTGTCTAAAATATATTTTTTATAATGGAATATAATTTTTATTAATTTGATATTGTTTTGCAATGTAATAGAAGACTCTTGATTCTTGTAAGAGTTGTGCTGAGTGCTTGTGTCTAGATTTTTATCTTGTAACAGAGCAACTTGTTCTCCCTGTTAAAAAACTTAATATGGTAAATTTTGAAGATAAATAATCTTATCCTCTGCCTCACAACTAAAAGTTGTTTCAAATCAGAACCTAGAGTATGGGGTTGAAAATTAGGTAGGAGATTGTTTTTGACAAGGTAGGAAGTGAACTTCTGCATTTTCTCATCTGTTTGAAATTAATTTTATTATTATAATTCTGTAAGTTAATTATTTTAGTGTATTAACTCTACAAAGAATGATCCTATGGGGGAAAAAAAAAAAACCAGTAATTTTGCAGTATTAGAACATACAATTTCCTCATTTATGATCCATTTGTGAACATTACAACACAAAAGTTATAGTAAATGCAATCAAGTTATGTTATGATTCCAACCATTTTACCTACAAGTAAGGCAAAGGCCTATAATAAAACTAGCCCAAAAATGACAGAATTTGCTTTTTTTGTTTCAAGAATACTTGCATTCAATCAATATTACATTCAGGAAACACTTCAAATAAACTTAATAGAATCTGATTCTCATTGGTAGACATTTGGTTTAAATACCTTTCAAAATAAACTACCCAAAGTTGTATTGTTTATGAATGTATATAATCTGATTTCCCAAAGAGATTTGCCTCTTTTTCCAGTTGGAGGTCCTCTGAGTACTTGCCCTGCCTTGAGAGAACTTTCATAATCTTGTCCTTTAGTAGGCTTGGGATTCACAGCATAATGAGGAGACAGAAGGGCTGTGATTTGGCCTTTTGGACTGCCTGTATCTACCAAATAGCTTCTTAAAACTCAGCTCAATAACTAGCATGAGTCTGACTTAGAAACTGGGCCTTGATGTTTACGTAGCCATTACATAAATAATAAATTACAATTTTAAATAGATTTTAGGGTCCCTTCTGAAGACAAAAACAGTTTTGATTTATCATTGTCATTGCTAGAGATGAGAGGATGGGACTATTTTCAAGCTAAGAATGATTTATTACTCAGTAAACATTAATCTCAGAAGCCATGAGATTTTAAAGGAGCAAGCTTTCAGCCATAGCTCAAGAGTAGTCACAAGTTTCTTCATTACAAGACAATATATAACTTTCTAAACTAATAGACAGTTGCTACAGAATTTATTTTGCTTTTCTAACCTATCACCTTTACTTACTTCTACTGCACTGCAGATACTTTTATCCAATGGACTTCTAACTCACAGGCACACATATGCTTCTATTATAATTTCTACTCTATACAACAACACCCTTACATTATAAACCCTTCACCATCTTTCCAGTACAGTTTCTCACTTACTTAAAGAATATCCTCACCTATAACTATAGAAATAGAAGTTTATGATTTTTCTGCTTAATATCTGTGTATTGTATTTTTACATCAATCTTAGCTTCTTCTAAGGCTGCAGATCAAATCCTTCAGTGTCTGTGGAAGTTTCTGTTTTTCCTATTCCCGCACTGATTGGCACTAAATCAAGACTTATTTTCTTTTCAGACAGTGGTAGGCCGACTTGAGTCTATGGAAGTTCAAAATGCAGCTCCTGTAATCAGACTCCAAAGTGAACAAGAGGAAGAAGAAACACTGGAGGGAAAGCAATATGTAATTGTGCTTTTCTAAAGTGTGATTGTCTGTAATAACTAGAATGAGTTTTTTGCTGTAAGCTTATATTAGAGCATCTTTGTCTCACAACAGTGAAACAGTTTGTTTTACCATGCAGTAAGAGCATTTGTAAGCATTGACTTTTCAGAAATGAGAATTTAAGGCCATTCTGGGACTGAAATCCACTTAAAAAGTATGAAAATAAAAAACCTGTCATTTCCAAAAAAACAGGTAATGATTATAATAAAACTTTGAGCAAAATGTTTGTTTTAGCAATAGAGGAAAACTTAATTCCTTCCAAAGAAATAAAGAAACTTTAGCCAAAGGATAACAATCTCAGCAACTGACTCTTAGCTCAGTCTATTCTTTTCCTGAATAAGAATCAACATGGTAATCCAAATATAGCAACATTCTGCCTAACTGAAATTACATTAGTCCTATTTTCTTGTAATTCATTAGAAACTGCTGAATTTTGCTGAATCGTAGCAATTATAATTTGTGTCCCTTCAAAATAAACCTGAAAACCAGAAGTTTTGCATTAATGTCATCATCTATATTTAGTTGCAATCATCTTTCCTATTTCTGAAACAAAACTTTGAATATATGGATTGAAGTGTAATGGTGAGACCCCACATTTTCAGAGAAATACCTCTCCCTTCACTTTTCTATTTTCTCAGTTCTTAAATTCACAAGTGAAAGACTTTCTGTGTCAGAGGTCATCTGTATTTATTATTTAGTTAGTTAGTTTGTTTTAGTTTTAGTTTGTGTGTAATCACAGTATTCAGGGCAAAGAGTTCTGCATTGTAACTGAACATTGTGAACAGAATTGCTTCCCTTTGTGTCGAACCTTTTAGCTCAGTGTCCTCCAGTATGCAGAAGTCAGTGAATAGTTTGGTTCTTTACATCTGCCCTCTAATAACTCATGATTTCAGATTTCTATCCTTCTCTTACATAGTTATACTGAAGAATTCCAGTCTATATAATTTTATTCCTTCTTACACAACAAGCTTGTTATGGGATGAATCAGTTATATTGCCTTTTTCCGAAACTTATCTGATTTTGCTGTGTCCTTTCTGAGATTAGGGCAGCAGGAGGCCCATTGCAGTAAAGACAAGGGCAATATTTAAACAATTTAAACTTAAACCTTTATCATCTGTTCTCTCTGTGCTCAGCGTTCCTAACATTCAAGTTGGTTTTCTGACTGCACTTGGGCGTTGACAAAATGCTTTCACAGAGGGACCTATTTCTGAGTAGTCACAGTCAGTGAAAACACATAACTTTCTGTGTAAAACTGCTATTTTAATGCCTGCTTTTGTTGGTTCTTAAAGTTCTTCTGCAACTCCTCACAGCCAGCACTTGTCCATACTATTCTGAATTTAGTGTCACCATGACTTTAGGATTCCCTCACTATTCACATTCTGTAAAAAGGCTATTAAACTTATTCCTATCCTATTTCTGCATGGCTGAAATAGATATTTTAATATTGCTATTCCCTGACGCAGATAATGGTCCTTTTTTCAAATCCTTTAGAGGAAATCTTAGCCATTTTCTGTTGTCTTCAATAAATGGCTCTATAATTTTAAACATCTAAAATAATAAGTAAAGCATACAGGAACTATTTTAAGTATTATTTATTTTAAAGAGACCTGAGAAAATGAAGTAATTTCTCTTTTAAATTGTCCTACAATTCTGAAATAAATTATTTTTATTTAAATGTTTAAAAAACCATAAATGTGGTTTTTCTTTTTAAGTTTGCTTATTTTCCATCAAAAGGTTTCAAAAAAGTCTAATAAAAAGGCATATGTAGCTTCAGACAAAAATTACACTTGCAATTATTTCTATTTTAATAAACAGGATGAACTTTTACGGGCTCTGTCATCTTACAAGCTGATAGCACCCAGGTACCGATGGCGTAGGAGCAGGTGGGGACAAGTGTGTCCCGTGGCTCTAAAAGAAGGCGACATTGTAATGGGAAACCCAGAGTTTGCTGTGAGGTTAGTGTAATTTGACACTGTTAATGTTCATATCTATATTATGAGATGTCTATATCTGCTAGCTTCTCTTCTGTTTTAAGTTTTCTAGGTAAAATGTACGTACTGTCATGCCAAGAGGCATTGAAAAAATTTATGCTGAATCCACGGCCGTATCTCTTACCTCCAATGCCAGTTTCTCCTTGTAAAGTATTTGTATTTGGTCCTCCATTCTCTGGAAGAACTACTATTTGTAATCTAATTGCACACAATTATAAAGGAAAGGTAGGTTCATAAATGTCTTAGGTAGCAGAGTATCAGCTGGGGCTTGGCAATCAGCACATTCTTGTCATGTTACTAACATTCACGTTACAAATATAGGGATTACAGAGGAAACAGGATTTTAGTGAAATTCATTTTTTTAATAAAAGTAGCTACAGATCAAGAATACTTTTATATACTGTCTTATGTTGCAGTTGTCTTAGTATTAAAATACTATGAGTAACTTCTGTATCTAAGATAATTAAATATAAATTTAAAATAATTTCTTTTTCAAAAAAAACCCAACCCTGCACTTGAATTACATGTAAATTTTTCTGAAATCTGCAGAGCTTTTCCAAAATTGTTTTATTTTATAGAAGTTGGATCAGATGATATATTTGGCTTCTGTGATATTTGTATTTTTTCAAATCATTCTACTAGGTTCTTGATATGGACAAACTCATTCAACAATATAAAGAATCAAGAGAAAAAAACACTGAGGAATTGCAAAAGGATGCAGTAGAAAAGGCTATAGCAGCAGTGAAAAATAGATTGGGATCAGAAGAACAATCAGAAGAATCAGGTGAATAAGCTGTTCTGTGGTCTTTGAAGCTGTCTTACTTGCTTTATGTTATTTAACTGAAGCAGTTGCTGTCACTTTGACTTGAAAAAGTTGCGGAAGTTCTTATGATTGCTGTGCATTAAATATGAACTAAAAGAATATGCAGTGAAGGGAATATCATAGTAAAATTCACTATTTTTTACATATATATATATATAAATCCTTTGAATTTGAGGGCCATGTCAAAAAGAGTTTTCTGAACTCTGAGCTGAAAGAAGAAATTTGTTCTGACTGACTCTGGTTTAAAACCTTCATTTTAATGACTTTCTGACACATTAAATCTCTGCAAAAATGAAACTCTCATCAAAAAAGCAGCTTGTCAGCTGGACTGATGTGAATCCACAATATACAGATTTTTCACTTTGAAGCAACCTTACAAGTATGCTGCCGCAGATGGTACATTTATAAGTCGCTCCAGCTCTAGTCACATTTAGACTTCTTAAGCCGCCTAGTTTTCTGCAGCTTGACAAATTCAATATATTGCAAAGGTGAAAATAATATGTTATTTTAGTATCTTTTAAACAAAGTTTGTATTTTTTTCCAAGAAAGTTCAATGGAGGCTTTTCAAATTGATTTCTTCTGAAGCAAAAATACTCTGTTGAATTAGAATTGCCTTTTTATAGTAAGCACTAGTTATGGTTCCAATGGACAGTGGGGCCATTTGGCCTTATTTAACTCAGCAGGGAATTGTGTTTGACTTTGTCATGGGCAGATAGATCTAACAAGAAGTCAGGGTATTCCTCTAGTGCTGCAAAACTGGTGCTGACAGTGATAAAAAATCATTGGCATTGCAGTAAGAGTAATGATGAGCTATGACACCAAAATTGAAACAGTTAAACAGTGGTACATTCCAGATTCCTGACTATGCAAATACTTTTGAGGACAGGGATGTTAATCCTATTAGAATTAATGAGAAATTAATCCTAATTTAAAATTTTATTGCAAAACTGATGTACAAACAGAGGATGTATTTTCCCTTATGTATCTTTTTGTAGCATAAGATTGTTTCAGAATTTTTTAATACATAGGAAGATGTTTGGGTTTGGGCTGCATTGAGATTTTTTGCAGAATGGAAATTATTAAGATGCCGCCCCTTTTCTAGGTACCTAGTAACTTGGCAAAAGTAATCTGATAAATGTGTACCTTTGTGCATGTAAAAAGTATCAATGCAATAATTGAAAAATCTTGACATAAATACAGAAAGTAAATATGGCATTTTTTTCCAAATTATACTCAAGGTAGGTGCTGCAGCTGGCTAAAACAGTTCTTCACCAGATTTTATCAAATTAATTTTAAGTTAACTGTGAGTGTTCCTTAAAAAGCTGTTAAATAATTATAGTTGTTATGCAAGCAATTAATAAGAAAATGTGGATCAAATGTTAATGCTTTGCACCTCATAGGGAATGCAGGCTACTTTATTGTTTAAAATACACTGCCTTGATCTAAAATTTGTATTGATTGAAAAATTAGGCTGGTAAACCTTTTGATTTAGGAGCCAAAGAAAAAGCAAATCAAAGGAAATTCTAGCATACTGTAAGTGCCTGATTGTTCTAGTACAAAAATGTTATTCTGTTCATACTGAAACAATATTTAGCTTAGAGGTGGAAAATATTGTACAGTTTAAAAGGTTGTGGTTTTTATACTGAGAAAGAAAACCAAGATCTTAGTTTATGAGACACACTCTTCATCTACATTCAGAACCGGGTGTTTGTTTATTTCTCAGAGCAATTGTGTATTGCTTAAAAATGACTGCTATGCTGAAGTTATGATATAATGCTTTATTTAAGTCCTAATTTCTAATTACTATGTGAAGTGCATTTAAAAAAAAAATCTATGTTGTTAGAAATACTGGAGATAACTGCTGACCACCCAGAAGTTCAAGCCACGGTAGAAGCCATGAAAAGTGTGTCATTCTCTGAAGATACAATGTCACCTCAAATATATGCTGAAGCTCTGGAGGGAGCTATTGCAGGGGTGAGACTACAAGTACTATCTAGCAAAGTACTATTTTCCTAAGAGCAACTTGTAATAGGTTATGCATTATCCATATATATTCTTAATTTTTCCATTTAGAAGATCAGTTTCATTTATATCACATAGCCCAAAAGCTTACATAGGATTGAGGAGACACTGAGGAAGATCATGTGAAAGACAAATCTAATGAGGACTATTTTATAGACCTTTATATATAATAAAAAGATGTGTGTGCCTTTATGTATATATATTCACACACTTATACAGAAATTATTTCTGTCTTTCAACTTACCTGAGCTACATTGATAACGGCTGGGAGAATTATCTGACAGATCATTGTCTGCTCTATTCTTATATTTATAGTCACTATTAAAGAACTGAACACCAGATGTAAGAGTTTGAAAATAATTGTTTATGAAAATTTATCCTAGAATCTTGAAATGTTTTGAATTTGTTCAATGGATGTAACTATGGAAACTGGAGTGTAAATTCTTTATAGGCAAGCTTTAAAAATCATTATTACATTAGTCTCTTATATTTTAAAATGTTTTTCATTTCATTCAGACATATAAAGTTATAAATGTCTTACTTTTTATTGACTTGAAATGACAATAAGGAAAAATCATAGCATTTAGGAAGTAATTTTGTATTGTGCATTCTTTTTTGTGCAGCTGACTTAAGTCTTTTTATATTCCTGAATGTGACATTTTCTAACAGCTTATGAAGACAAACAAGGACAGGTTTCCTGGTGCTTCAGAAAAAGGAGGGTGGGTAGTGGATAACTACCCTCTGTCAGAAGACCACTGGTCAGCTTTATCAGAGAAAGGACTTCTACCTGACACTGTTGTCTGTCTGAAGGATACACAAAAAGATGGTTAGTAAATGCACCCTAATGCAACTTTATATTTTCTTTATTTTTTTCTGTTTTGATAGCTGTATATAAAACATACTTATGAGCAAAACTAGTAGTTGTGTCCCATTTATAAAGCTTCAGGGATCTGGAGAATGATTCATCCAGTGAATGAAGAGTACCACAATTTCTTATAAATTGGAGTAAGGGAATTACACAGAATTTAAACCAGGAATACTTTGCTATAACAGTAAAGAAGATTCCTCCCATTTTAAATCAGTTTTCATTTTTCTTCTCAGCAGGAAAAAACAGTAGACTCTCGTAGCATCAGATTTTTGTATTCTTTGTCTGGCTGGCCACCACCTTGTGATGTGGCTGTTGGTCAAATTTCTCTGCCTTGGTTTTCCCATTTGCAAAATCAAGTTAGAGGTATGAAATTTCTCAGCTTGAAGAAAAAGCAAGGGGGAAGATACTTGTATGCAGGTGTATCCTTTTCTCCATTCTGGGTCCAGCAATAAACCCCAGTAACTGCCTACCCAGATGGATACAATGGCTTAGTACCCATTAATTCAGAGTAAGGGATTTTTACTTTATTCTTTCCAGCCAAAAAGAAGATTGGCACCAGGCATCAATAACTGAACACGTTCATGTACTGTTAAAACTTTGTCTGTCAAATCATGTCCTCATGGATCATATTTCCTTGATTCATTCCACACCACAAGTTTAATTGATCTTTAGCAATGTTTGATCATTACCTGTTCAACCCAGTCCATTATCAAAAAATCTTGCAGTGGCAGAAACTTCCATTGAAGAAAGGCATGATGGGTCTATTCACATATAGTTCAAGAAAGCTCGTTAGGTGCCCAGCATTGGAATCAGGCTAGAGGTCTTTTCAAACCCTTGTCCCTGAATATAAAAATCAACCTGAGAAAATCAAGGTTACGCAGTTTACTATGAACAGATTTCTTATTTAAAAACCCCCAACTTTTCAGAAGTGTGTCAACTGATCAGCAAATCATCCTCACAATTCAGGAATAGTACCTAAACTACTTAGTCACACAGCTTTGTGAAATTTTGTAAGTAAAAGTGTTTCAGTGTGGCCAGAGCTCATACACAGACAGAATACTGGCTGAACATTTCTATGAGGAAGCTCTAGATCCAGTGTTTGTCAGAAAACCATATTTGCAGAAGCTGTCACTCAAGACCTTATCTCAGACACTTTTGGAAAGAACGTAGGGGCAAATAGCATTTCCATGCCTCATCTTTGCTTCCCAGCTATTCCAAGCTTATTGAAATGTTCATCAACCTAGTTTCTGGGACACAGTGCATTGTCCTTTCATACAACCACAGAAAGCATCTCTTTCCTGTCGGCATATGGTAATGAAATGTCAATACTGTGTGCTAAATAATAAGCTTAATAAATAATACTCTAGCCTGTACTGCAGTGGGACCACTGAGGTGGAAGAGATGCTTTCAGAATGATATTAAATTTGTCTTCACTTCTCAGAATTTAACAAATTAGTAAATTAGTTGGATAGAAGAAAAGGTTGTCTCATCATCCCTGAAATGTTTTAATCTAGATATTTTGGAATGACAACCGTGTTGAAAACTGGTCAGTAACTGCTCCTTTTTTTTTTTTTTTTTTTTTTTTTTTTTTTAAATTTTGTGAAGGGAAGAATTTGGGAATTCATAGCAGAGGCTTTCAAATTAAGGCCTCTCTAGAGCCTTCCTATTATGTGCTTGCTTTCTGCAAAATACACCTCTCTGCCATTTCCACTAGTTCTCAAAACCTAGCTCTTAATTACTTACTCTAATCTGAACAACCTATTTTATACTCTTGGTAGTATAAAATTTTGGCTAAAAAATGTAGCTTTTTGCTTATGGATACGTTTCCTTGGATTTAGCTATTTTGTTTCACTTTATTCTTTTTATTTGCACAATTGTGTTGACTCTACTTGATTCCCACTCGTTTCTGTCATTTAAATAATCATGTAGTTGAGAAGCTTACATTTTCACAGCATTTGAGTCATTACTTTGTAAGCTGTTTCCCGACCTAAACTCTCATAAGTCCACTGATGAAAACAGGTTTCAGCACACAGCCATATATAAATCCATTTGTCAAAGTAAATAAATCAATAGAGTTCCTAGTAGTTCCTGATTTCAGCATATTCTTAATTTCTGTCAAACAGCGGCAGTAGTAGAGGTATGCACATTATTTATATTTTTATTTTAATGTTTTTCATTATTTTCTTCATAGCATTCTTTCTACACTTGCAAATAAAATAAATGTCAGAATAACACATGATATATGAAAGTATAAGATAAATAATTTCCCTTCTGTCTCCCTTTATAGCCTTCATAACCTTCCAATATCCCAGATTCAGTCTTTAGGTGCTTTAAATTGAAAAAAAAAAGCTCTAAAATTGTAGAAATCAACAGCATAATAACATTTCTGTGGTATATATACTTTTTGTTGACTTTAAAAGAAAGTTGTCGGTAATTTGTTAATTGATATTCCTAACCCAATGACTTTAGTTTTATACAGATTAAAGTCATTACTGTAATTGTACATGTAATCGTGCTGCAGGAGACTGTATACTACGCAGAGCATACCTAGCAAGTAGGAATGAAAATAACTCTAAGATTTTGAAAAGACCAATAGATGAAGCATTAGAAAAGAAAGAAGATGATGCAAGGTAAAATATTCCAAATATCTGAATGTATAAAATTAACACAAGAAAATTCTAGCCTCAGTTTGTGTTAAAGGTATCAGTGCATTTATCACACAAATTAACTAAAGTACTACACTAAGACTACTTATCATACGTAGGAAATAATCCAATATCTCTTGTCTTTGAGGAATATTAAATTTATATCAGTACCTATGGTGGCAGTAAAATCTTTTTCTAAATGCTTTTTCATTAGCCTTTCGTTAGTCCAACCTTTTAAAGCAATGAGACAAGAACATTTTCATAATACAGTACATATGATTTTTATTTTTTACTACTGAAATTATATTTCCACATCTTTATATTTAATATATCTGCAATTTGCTTTAGTAATATTTATAAAGGTCTTAAGATAAATAAACTTTTATTTGCAGAGGAGGAATGGAAGAAACACTGACATCAGAGGAAGATCAGTCTTCAGCTGCTGCTGAGGGGAAAGGTGTGTATCATTTGACTTCTGATCTAATTAGGTGTTTCAATCATTTAGTGGTTTGATTTTCCAATTTTGATTTCCTTTTTTATTTTCAGTATCTAGAAAAATGACGTTTTGTTACTCTCTTCACTGGTACAGGCACTTAATTCTTTGTGTCATTCCTCATGGATGTTACAGAATAGAGATTATTTCCATTAAATCAGCCATCACTGTTGCAGTTTTCAATGAATCCAAAGGATGGGATTCTATCTCCTTTGGTAACTTTTCTAAGTGGTTTATTAACTGTCTTGAAACTACTCATCAAAAAATCTGTAGCTCTTTAAGTTACAAAACCTTGCTGGAACTTAGTCAATAGTTAATGAAAAAGTCACAAAATTGTCTGATTTTCTGGTCTTCCTCCAGTAAGCTCAGCCTGAAGTAATTAAAAGGGAATGGACTCAGTTCAGCAATGGCTCTCTTAACATGCATTAGTAATTGCTCAATCTGATTGAAACACACATTATGAATTGCTGAATCCAGAAGCCGAGCAAAGGTGGGGCAGTGGCAACTCCATGTCCCTAGGACCATGCAATAAGTCTGAGCATATATTCCCATTTCCCCTTTCATCCTCTTCTTACTCTATTATCCATGCTAGTTTCTCTCCAATCCACTTTGATCTTTACTTCTCCTTGGCTTCTCAGAAAAGCTTCCTAATATTATAAATCTCCCACAATCCCAAGCTGCTTTTCCCTAGGCATCCTCTAATGAATCTCATGCCCTGTAGGCAGGAAAACACCTCAGCCGGAGAGCTTCTCAGGGTGACCCATATCAATAGGTTTCACACCCAGACAATGCCTTCATCATCATCTTCTAATGGCCCTGAGGGGTGGCAAGTCAAGGTGTCAAGGTTATATTTGTTGTGATTAAGTTTTAGGGGTTCACCCATCTGTCATTGTTTCTCCCCTCCTTTGTGCTTACGGAGACGAGTCTTTAACAACATAATTTAACACCATAAAAACAAATGGAATTCTGTGTATTACATGAGGTTTCCTCTCTGGTAACACCATAAATAAAATATTATGGGTAAAGATGTTCTTAATTTGTTGCTTTCTATGTTGACAGAACCACATATTTTTTTCTTTCTTGTAAAGATCCTACTTTATATCAGAATTGTGTTATACTTAGTTTCCAGCTGAGAAACTATAATTGTCCTGGGTAGAAATGAATAATCTGTGAGGAGTGAGATTTTGGCAGCACACCATCTGTCACAAATAGGCTGGATTTTTGAACCTCAGATTCTGCCAGTTGAATTGAGGTTTGGAGTTAGTTCCAGTTATTTTCAACGGTTTGAACCTCAATAGTCCAAAAAGCTGCAGGGTTTTACTTCCCTCTTAGCCTTCTTTAATCCCTGCCTAGTTTCTTGGAAGAATGTTTCTGTCTGATATGGATCTCCTATCACGATGAATTGCCATGCATAAATATCTGTCTCTATATTAAGAACAATGTTGGGGACTTCGGAGTATTTTCTTTCTCTACTATACAGTTTCAAGATTTCCCATTCATAGCCTATAACAAGGCCTAAGTTGTAAAGGTAGTATAAGATAGACTGAATAAGATAGCATTCTTTTAATTTTTAATGAGGTAGCATTTCACCTACTCTGTGAAAAAAAATACTGTAGCTTTCTAGGAGTCTTTAAATTGCATGTAAGCTTTTTTAAAAATCTACATTATAACGTATAGTTTCTAATAAAACACATAGCTCTTCTCTAAAGTTAAAAAATCCTATAGTATTAAATATAAAGACTTCTACAAAGATACTTTATCATCTGCATCTCAAATACCAAAGTTCATGGTAGTTTTGAATATCTAACTAATTTTGCTCTGAGTACATCAAAACAACATTTATTAATTATAGAAGTAATAATAATCACGTGGTCTTAAGGCATGTTAAGTCCATGTTCAGAGAAAATCATGTTTTCCTATGCCTAAATTTTATTTTAATAATCAAACGCTGACTCACCAAAACACTTCAGTCATGCTGCTCTTAGCCTGACTTAGTTTCATTTCACATGTAGTGCCATAAGTACATTGACTGCAGCTTTTCTCCCATGTGATATATCTTTACAACAATATAGATAAATGTTGACAGTTCACATGTTCACAATTTGTTGGGTTTTTATAATATATAGCAGTTATAATAAAAAAAAGATAGCTCAGAGAAATACTCCAGAGTATTTTATAGCAGTTACAATAAAAAAAAGATAGCTCAGAAAAATACTCCAGAGCCCAAATCATACTCTTTTGGTCTCTCATATGTGGTATCCTATGGGAATGGCTCAAAGGTGCACCAGGAGAGGCATAGACTGGGCATCAGGAAGTGTTTCTTTACCAAGAATATGGCCAAACACCAGAACAGGATTCCTAGAGATGTGACTGATGCCCCAGACCATTTAAGAAACATTTAGGAAATGCCACTAATAACATGCTTTAACTTTTGGTCAGCCCTGGATTGCTCAGTTGATGAGCAGTAAATTATCATTGTAGGTCCCTTCCAACTGAAACAGTTCTATTCTATTCTATTCTATTCTATTCTATTCTATTCTATTCTATTCTATTCTATTCTATTCTATTCTATTCTATTCTATTCCACTCCATTCCGTTCTGTTCCGTTACGTTCTATATAAATAGATGCACATTTTAATAATCACTGTTTTCGTAATGTCAGTGGAATCTGGGATTGCTTCAGCACTGAATATATTCAAGTTTATAATACTGTAGTGTTTAAAAGCAAAAAGTACTTTCAGTAATGAAAAAGCTACTTACACGTGTCTTAATAGGAGTAAAAGTAACTGGAGAAGGAGACTTCATGTAGATCTAACAAATGTATTTAAATGCGTTAAGAAGCTAAGTTCAATGCTGAAATGTCTGCTAAAGATACAGAAATCAATTCATGTGGTAACTCTTGCTTGTATTGTCTCGCTGAAAATCAAAGCCTCCTATGTTTTTTTCATGTCCTTTAACACAATTATTCTGAGGGGTTTTTTCACGAATTTCTTACTTTATTTACTTTATACTCTGAAAAGCTTTTGCAGAAGCTTTGCATGAGTATGACTATTTATACTAGCTATATCAATTCATGAGACTATATTTCAGCTGTTGTAGAGGAGTTCTCAGCTTCAAGTGGATCGGTGGGTTCACTCCAATCTTGCTGAAGTAATACTTGGCATATTCTTTTCCTGCCACATTTCTGCCAGAGATTGCTTCCTTTCTATAGCAAACTCAACTGGAGCACACATGCTTATGCCTCAGTATTTCAGGCTGGTGTGTTTGTACAAACCCATCTTCACTAATGTCTCTTCTGCTGCTCATGCTATTTGGGCAGAAGTTCTTGGCAAAAATAAATTGGTAGCTGGGCTCATAATTCCAGATGTCATGCTTGTGCTTTCACAGCTGTTAAGATCAGTATTAGTTATATACTCTTTAATATTGAATCCCAGCTCTTTAATATTGATCTTCTTTCTCATTACAGATGGTGGAGGGTTGAATCAATACCCTTTTCTTGGGCTTTTATTCTATTTTCTTGCTTTTTTATTTTTGTCATCATGTTAAATTCAGTAAGATATTTGAAACAACAACAGCAAAAAATAATTAAACCTGTTTATGTTAGTGCATTTCCTATTTAGTCTTTGAAGATAAATACTTTTTGGAATCAATTGTAATTATAACATTTACCAGGCAGATGATATCTGCTCAGTCCTACAGCCTCTAAATATATTTCCTTTGCTTTTCTTGACTGACTTGCATCCTGATTTGTGCTTTCCCCTACTTTTAACTGGAGGCTTTTCAGATAGAGAGTTTGGACAAGGACAGTTTATTAAACTGGAGATGAGAGATTGCAAACTACTTGTACTGCAAACTTAAAAGCAAGCTCTAGTGATATTACCTTCACAGTTTGTTCAGAGTTTGAGCAAAGCTGCATGATCTTCAAAGCCACTTTCTGCTGTCCTTCATAAATCAGATGTGATAACTTGATTCTAATACCTGTACTCCCAGCATTTTGGGCAGAGAAATATCAAAATTTGAAAAACAGAAAGCTTAAGAACAGCTTCCTCAGTTAAATTCCAAATACCTTCAGGTCTTAAATTCTTTTAGTCTCTCATTCAGATAAATAAAGACTAAGGAATATTGGTGGAGAACAACTATGCAATGTTTTGCAGAAAAAAGCAAAAAAACCCTATGATTAAAGCTATCAGTCTTTCTGGAAGTTCTTGTCACTTTCTGAACATAATAAGACAAAGGACATCCTCTTAATTTACTTCACTTAATATCTGTCAATTTGTCCTCCTTGACCCTATCCATTACCAGTCTTGTAAATTAAATAGAACCATAAGCTAGTGAAAAGATATATGAAATCTTGTAACAATTTTCTCTCAAAAAACACTTTGAAGGCAACTCATCTTTAATGGATGGTTGGCTTTAGTTTTTAAAGTATACATTTTAGCTTTTATCTGCTAGAATTTTAAAAATATTTTAAAGAACAAACCAGAAATAAATCAAATATAAACCATTTTATTTTAATAGAAAGTTGTTAATATACATATTTTTATGCATTAGAAAGAATCAACTTTATCTGTAAACTAAAGTTGTCTTTCCAATTAAAAAAAAAATCAGTACATACAATATAAGTTTGTCTGTAGAGTGTATTTCACTGTAATATGCTGGAGATTATTTGGCAGTGTATATTTATAAGTAAGAAATGAAAAGTCTGTATAAACAAACTACAGTCTGTTTCAAAAAGGCAACTGAAAATACATTAATAATGAAATACAGATCAGTTCCAAGAAATGAAAGTGTCACTCTTATCATATATTTTGCCTTTCTGTTTATTTTGCCAGTTAAGCTCTAATGAAGAAGACATGCTGGCTTCTGGTGTGTCTGTCAGCTTTGGCAGTGTTGCAATGAGGAGAAAAGAAGGACTTTTTAATCTTTTTTGATGTTGCATATGGACCGAGGGAAGTAAAAGTCACAGATACTAAGATATAAAAGGCTTTCTTTGCCCAGCAATTCACTAGGGAATGTGGGGACAGAAAACCTTCAAGGATTGTTTGTATCTATGGTAACAATGCTCAGTTAAAGCACAGAACATGCAGAGCAAAAGAATATGAGGGATTGGTATGTAGGCATTCCCTACAAAAACTGAAGATTTAAGGCTGGGGAAGATTGTTACCTATCACCACTATGATAATAAAATTAAATTAAGAACAGTACTGTTAGGTAAAAGGCCACCTCCTAGGAGAGAAAGTTGTTTGCATTTTTATATAATTTATTTTTAGACCACTGCTGTCTTTTCATGCATTTTTCTTGACTATGTTTTTAATTTAAAAAAAAAATCTTATCACTGTAAGTAACCTCACCAAGCAGAGTTATTATAATTTGTATCTAATGGCAAAGGTACACTGCCGTATTTGGTCCCTGAGACAAAGTAAATGTCAGGAAGGCAACAATTTTGTCATAATAAGGTTCAAATACCTGAACCAAAACCAAATGAGTTTTGGGTTGTCTGATTTTCGGTCTGTTTCTTTTCACTGGAAATGTAAACCTTTTTTTCTTTTGTTACCTCTCCCCTCTTTCCAGGGGAAAGTTTCTGCAGTTCACTTAGACCTGAGTAATCTAAAGGTTCTGTAATTATGCAATACTAGCTGCTGGATATGCTTCCTTAAGCAACAAAACCTTCTGGATAGAGGTATTCTGTTGGAATTATGTGTCTAAAGTAGCAAAACAAAGCTGGAACACATGCTGGTCCATCCTTTGCTAAATATGGCTTGTCAGAAGAGGTCACATGAATTCTAAGTGCATTTGAGATAAACTACTCTATGAACTACTCTATCAAGTGGATTCATTGTCATTTTCAATATTCTGTCTCAGATTATGCCAAATATTCATTTAAATTTCTTGTTCTGCTTGTATATTTCTAAAGTGGCATGACCTGCTGAGAACTGAGAGGTTTTTAAAGGGCTGGACTGTAAGATAATCTGTTGAAAGCCAGATCCAGCCAGCCCTCATCTTCCTTGTGTTACTACTGTGAGCGGAGCTGTGGTTCACAAGGCAGCACATATGATTTCTGCAGTGTGACTGTGCCAGGGATAACATGTGCAAGCAACAGTTAGTGTAACCCACTTACTAATGTATCCTTTCCTTCATTTCTTAAAATCTGTGTTCCTAAGTGAGTCATCATTACATATTGCATTAGAGCTGCCCAAATTTAAGCAGGTTTTACCTAGCTAAATCTCTGTCTCCTTTGAAATATATCACTGTAGAATGCAACATAATTAGTGGTACAATTTGCACAACATCTTTTAATGTACATAAAAAGGTATATTTATGCTCTTATTTCGAATCATGGCAAGAGGCAAAAATGTCATTTCAGGGCATATGTAATGACAGATAAAGAATGAATATCTAGTTTAGTAAGATGCAAATGTTTTTAAGCCTTTTCAAGGGAAAACATTATTTCTAATTCAAGATCAATCTATTTAAAATCTGCAAGATGTCTCTCCTTAATGATATTCCCTTTTGCACTTTATGTTTACACTAATAACCAAATAAGAGGAAGATTAGCCACCAAGGTGTCAGTCCAATAGATGTGTTGTTCAAAACTAAAAAAAAATGGGGGAAGATGTATTATGTATTGGTTGTTATAAAAGATCACAAAAATACTTGTTGAAATGCTTATTTATTAATAGTTCTGCAGTTTACCTTGGCTGTGCAATGGTATGGCTGGAGCAGGGGCTGACAGCCCTGAGGGCTGACGAGGGGTCCTGAGCTCTGGGCAGGTGGGGGGAACCCCAGGGGGCTGGGTAGGGACAGCCAGGCCTGGGGATGTCCTCAGGTCCCTGAGCCAGCACATGAATTGCTGTAGAGACACCAGCTTGCTTCAAACCTCAGTTAATCATGGATATAGTTCAGGTAAATGGTGATATTGAGAGAATAAAAGTTTCGACGTCAAAAGTAGAAGAATAAAATTATGAAAAGCATGTAAGTATTTAGAAATTTAGCATATTTCTAGAGAGCTACACATTGGGATACGGACCCTTAAAAAGATGTAGACATTGCAGTACTCAAACTACCATACTACCTCTAAAGTGCCTGATTTCATGTATGGACTAAAGGGTTGTAGAAGGCACAAGTAGCAAACAAGTGAGGGACCAACCTTAGTGGGCCATGAAGGAATTTCAAAAGAAGGTGTGTTAGATATGGTCCTTGTTCTGAAGGCACTTGCATATCCCAGCTGATAATGGCACTTTGAGGTGATACTTTAGTTGGTAGAATATTACACAAAAATTAGCCAACATCTTTACTCTGACCTGTGGGAGTCCAGAGCTTCCCTCTGGCTGCCCTGGAAGGCCTGGGACCCTGGCAGGGGGTCAGGAGCTCCACTATACAGAGCCCCAAGAGATACTGTCTCTGATCTCTGCCCATGGAAATGTGTTTTCAATCTTACAGGATGAATTACAAGCTCTGAGTGTTTGATATAAGTAATAATTAAGTGTGGCACGGGTGCAAAAGTAAAATTTTAAGTTTATAGATTAGTGGTTCAAAGGTGACAAGATGGAGGAAATTGGGTGTGTCTTGTCCTTTTCCTCCTTCTTCATGCCCTCCATGTTTCACTGTAGTGTTGGCATTTTTCTATTAGTTTAGGCTGGGGACACGCTGTTCAACGTAGATGATAGATATTGGCACGTTATTGTAAATATAGCACACGTAGTTTCTGGTATATAATGTTTGTAACATCCCACTGGGGGCAGAGCCCCGCACGCTGCCCTGCAGGACAGATCTGCGGCAGGGCAGCAGAACATGTTATAGATAAGCAAAAATAAACAACCTTGAAAACAGCACAGATGAATTATGGCTTCTTCTTTGGCAACGGGGCAGAAAGACAGAGACTTTCTACAATCTCGGAATCATCAATACCTCAGATTCCGACACTGACCATTACATTTCAATCTGTTTCCTGCCAAATCTCTGAAATCCTGCAGCATTATACACTTTTTGCCTTTTGGCTCTGTTTTGGAAAATTCAGTGTTTCATTTTCAAATTTCTTCAACAGTCCACAAGAGGAGATTGAGAGATACTTGCTTCTGGGAGGAAATAAGTTTTCTTAATGAAGAAAATTGTAACAGGGCAATCTAACCCTTCATAAGCCAAAAAATTGTTTGGATTTTTCAGGGAAAAACTCAAAATGAATGTTACAGAGCTGCAATTTGACAGAGTGAGCATTGGCCTGCTTAATGCCAGAGTGACCATAAAGCATTGATATTTTAATGTTTTGAGGGGTTTTGTATTATTGAGAAAGTAGTCAGTTTTTTACATATAAGGCATTACAAAGGACTTTCATTTTTAGTGATACCTCTGCTTTATTCATGTAGGAAGTTACATAAGGAAGAAGAGTAGTAATCATCCTTTTTTATGTAAAAAATCTGTTGAAGTTCATTGGAATAGACTGAGTATGTTGGTATTTGTGTCAAAATCTGTTTGTGCTCTTTCGAACTAAAAACAAGAGAGGAACAACAAGAGAAGTGGAAAATTTTGGCAAAATAGAAAATCATTCCATTCACTGATATAATTTTTTCTTGTATCTTTGTTTCTGTCAAGAAAAAAAAAAAAACCACAGCATATGCTGTAAGTCCCAGCAAACTAGAGTAATATCAGATCATTTAACTCACTGCTCTCAACTGTTTTTCTGTCTGTTAGCTGACATCACTTATTAACAGAACATAAGAAAAAAAGACAATCAGAGCTGAAAATTAAATGAGTGCAGAGATTGGGAACAGCAGCATCAACACCACATTGCTGCTGCCAGTGACAAGGTCTTTATGGAGTCATATAGGCACTTGGGTATCATCTTCTAGCTGAGATAGGACTTTGTCTCAGGACTTTCAGGGTCTAACAGTGTATGAATGGATAGTAATTGCAGTCCTATCTAGCTCCTAATTGGAACCTTTTTTAATGTGTCAATATCAAGTTTTTAATTCTATATCTGTTGTAAATATCAAGTTTTAAATTCAACATCAGCTGTCAATATCAAGTTCTGAATTCCATCTGTCTTCTTCAGCAAGAAATTGTGGTGGAAGAAACTAACCCCTTGTTTATTTGCTTACAGAGTATGACAACACGTTTGGTATGGTTTTGTCATATTTAAAATGTGTAGTACCAGTGACTTTCTTATTTATATTAATGCATCCTTTCAGTCTCTAGCTCCTGTCAGCTGTCTGTGAGACAGTGTTGAGAAACAGGCTTGGACTGATCTGAAACAACAGACATTACAAATTTCTGCATGTTTCTTAAGAGATTAAAGTATTCTCTCTTTCAATTACTAAACAAGTGATTGTATGCAGACATGGCTTCATTAAAGCCAGAATTTCCTGTGAGAGTTTCCCAGTTCCAGTATTTAGAGAGGGAAGTCATTATAAGATTTTTTAACTTTCTTTCCATTTATTTGTTCATT
This sequence comes from Taeniopygia guttata, assembly GCF_048771995.1. NCBI lineage: Eukaryota > Metazoa > Chordata > Aves > Passeriformes > Estrildidae > Taeniopygia > Taeniopygia guttata. The sequence continues at coordinate 46,662,166 of NC_133027.1, read as the reverse complement.
CAAATTTTCCCCATACTGACATGAAGCATGACTATATGGAGAGTCTGTCAAAAGCTGTTCATCACTGAATCATAATTTTTAGATTAATATATTCTGTATTGTATTTCTTTGCAGAAAGAGTCATATTTATTTTGAGTGCTGATTTAAATAACCATATACAAATATAGTTCAGCAACTTTACTTCATTTATTTTCCTAGAGAAGCCACAGTGTATAGAGTATCAGCATAATTAAACTGGGAGTTTATGACGTGTCTTTGTAAACTCCTAATATAATAATTCATAATTATGGGGAGGAAGAAGTATTAAAAGGTATGCCACCATATTTGAGCAATATAAAAATAGTCCTAAAGCCTAATGATAGTTTTTAAATGTAAAAAATTTTAGAGGAGCATTGCCTATTTTATATTATTTGATTTTCAGAAATTACGCAACCTGGATTTGCAGAGGGTGTTTTTCCAGATACAGAAGAAATGAAAACAATTAAAATGAAGATTGACCTTTTCATGAATGATTGGGAAAAGGTGGAATCAAAAATCAGGAAGTCATCTCAAGTTCAGGTGGTTGTTTTAGAGATTGCTGAGCAAACACCAGAAAGTCTGCTTAATCAAACTATTCTGGTTATGGAAAGTAAGTAATACTGTTTATGTGAATGGCATTTTAACTGTCAAGAAGGATTTTGGATAATTCATTTGACGAGCAAATTAGGGAGTAGATTATACTCAGTTTGATATTACTAATATGAAGAGGGTCATATTGTGTTCTCTGAGTTCTCTGAGCTGAAAAGCACAATAGCAGCCTTTCAGACATCTAAGAGTGGGTAAAATATATATATTTGAAATATATATGTAATATAGCTATGCAAATAAGTGCATAATAGCTCCCTAAACATTCTGAAAGCACATTTCCGCAGTTACTTGTTCTATCTGTGCATGCCAGGATACTGGTTTGAGACATGGACAGATAGTGAAGGTTCATTAATGTAATATTCATTGGACTAATGAGTCTTTCAGGGTGTGTAATAATCTAACCTAACCACCTGCACAGATTGTAGTTCAGAACTGAATTTTACATTAATTATTTTAAAATTAGTATTTCTTTGGCAAATTACATTTCTTCCTTTGTGTGGTCTTGCAGAATTTTGAGCACTGGAGATAAATAATACTACATTTTTCCTATTATCACTACAAATCAAGTGTTTTATTAACCAAAACATCTATTGTTCTGGTTCTATAATAAACTGAAATTTGAGTGATGATTTTTCCTAACAAGTAACAGTAAAAAAAAACCCTCTTTTAAACAGAATGGTACTATCTGCACTTGTTTGTATAATACTTTTGTAATACAAGTTCCCATTGAAAATACAATTTACTTCAACCAAAAACAACCTGTAGAATTTCCATTTTTGGAGGAGGCAATATAGTAATTTCCACATCTGGGGAGAACATTTTGTTCTGTGAGTAGAAGAAAGGCAAGATGCAGTTGGAAATATTTTCTTCCATGTATGCGCCTACTTTCATGGACAAAGAGAATATATTCTGGTATAGCCAAAGGATAACTATTAAAACAGAAAAAAAAACCTTAACCTTTTCAGAACCTTTTAAATATTATGGTTGGGAATTATCTGATGAAGACTTAGAGGAGGAAGCACAAGATCTGGATGCTGAAGCGACAAATGAGGAAGAGGAAGGTGAAGAAGAGGAAGAGAAAGGGGAAGAGGGAGAAGAGGAAGAAGTAAGCATGCCAGGTTTTATCTGTTTATGCTTTTATTATAACTCCTTTTTTTTGAGTTTGAACATAACCTCAGAGAAGAAAGATTTTCCTTGATCCTGATTTTTTTTTTTAATCCAGTTGAAGCCTTCTTAAAAAATAAATATTAGCATGTGCTTCAAGAACACTTTCAGTACATTTCTGTGTTGCGGCAGATAGTAGTTTTACTACAGCAAGAAGCTCAAATACCCCTATGCTAATAGAGAGAATGACTATACCTAGTTTTGCCAGATGGCAAGAAGGGGTTTATGAAAGAAACAAATGTGAACTTTGATTTCTGTCAGCTAACAATGATTCCATGAGCCATCATATAAACATCAGAAGATGCAGAGTCCTGTTCCATTTCAGCTATTGATAATTTTCACACACCCACTTTAATGAAATTAGAGGTCTAGCTTTGCCTTTCTATTTTCATCCTATATTGGAAGATTCCCATCCCCAAATTTAACAGTACAGGATATCTACGGACTGAGTGAGCAGTATTGAATATATTTTTTAGAAATTACCTTTACTGGATAAGTAATCTGACTTCATAACACCAGCTCTCACTGTATATTCTGAAGAGGTCTACATTTAAACAGATCAGTTTCAAAAATACAGTAGGAAAAAATTTTATCATAGATACTTCTACCCTAATTTTGATCCTCAATGGCTAACTATGATATTAATGATATTCTTAATTTAATTCTTTTCTGAATAATTCTCTTGGACAGTTTGTTTTCTGACTCAGAATCTAAAAAAGTGTGTATTTTCCTAGACTTTTTTTTAACCATGCAAACTTTTTTGAGAATAACACCCTAATTCAATTGTCAGTTAATATATTTGGTGTTATTTAATCTGATCTACTTAATCTGAGAAAACTCTTGAATTCTTTAAAATTTTCATATTTTCAGGATGAAGAAACAATTCAGCAAAAGAAAAGGCATATGGGAGACACAAACCACTTTTGTCCAGTCAGTCTGAAAGAGAACTTTGTCCTCTACCCTGGACTCCAGGAATATGCAGCTAAATATAAAGAAAAGATTTATTATTTTTCTACTTCTGAGTATAGAGATAAATTTTTGAAGAACCCTGAGGAGTATGTAGCCCACAATGAACCACTACAAGTGAGAATCTTAAAAATTATTTAAAGCAGATAATAGCAGATTAAAAGAACTACTTTATGTTTCCATTTAGATTTTTTTATTATGGCTGATTTTTTTTCCTAAGTGACAATATATTAGGCAAGCCCTTGAATCAAATAAAACACATGGCTTCCCTAGTGATTTTTAATGTAAATTTGTATTAACACAGTGAATTAATGATGCGAATACAGCAGAAAAGAGATGAAGATTATAAAGGCTTACAACAATCTTAAAATGCGTTTAACAAATGACAAATATTGGGGGTTTTGTGAGTTTTTTATAACTTGAAAAAGGGCAAAAGAACAGAAGATTTACCAGATCTGTCTAATGAAGTTTCATTTTTACATGCTGATAGTAGAGTAGTAGATTTGTTTCGTGTTTCCAGAGAGCAGGTAGTTTAGTTATAACAGCAATAGAAAATCTGGGAACATTAAAATACAAAAGTATATGACTGGTTTTTGATGAATTTTTTAATCATGATATTTTTGAAGTGAAAAACAGTAGGGGGTGGGTGCACTGTACACTCCAAAATGTTACAGAATATTCTGTTTTTTTCCTGTAGGCTCCTCCTTTAAGGGTGTGTTTACTTGGGGTTCATGGAGCAGGTAAAACTACTTGTGGTCGAGAGATAACAGACAGATTAGGAATTTTCCATATTCAATTTGAAGAATATCTACAGGAATTGATTTTACCCAAAACTAAAAGGAAAGTTGGGCCCTCTTCTGATGGAGATCATGAAGATGACAATAAAATACCAGAGGAACTGGAAGACTTCTCTCAGACCATAACTAAAACTGAAACAGAAAAGACCAAACAGGTAAAAATATTTTATACATCCATACACAAAATAACCATTTTCTGGCCAAAATAGGAATTTCTTATAAAATTGTAAAAATTGTAAAATTATGTTAAATAAATACTTGATTAAATTTGGAAATAATAGTACATGACAATGTTTTATAAATATGACGAGCATTCTTCAAAACATTTTCAAGAGTTATATACAGGTGTTTTTCTAAATATTAGAGATAGATTCTAAATGCCTAATGGAAGACCAGCTGAGGGGGGAAAAAATGGTCAAGGTCAGAATAATAATGGGAAGGCATGGTTTCCTTTAAATGTTTATAATATGCAGATTCAGTCAAGTGCATGTGTTCCAACTGCACAGGACTTTAAAAATGTTCTCAGCTGTGCTCTTTGCACTCTCTTGGAGCAAAAGAACAGAATGTCTCTACCAACCCTTTGATCTGATCATCCCTCATAAAAAATCAGAAATATTTATCATTAATAACAGGGTAAGCTAGTATTTTTTTAATGCAGTAGGTTTTTTAACCTGGATTTTAGTGTTTCTTTGACTATTGGCAGCAGTTTCAAACCACAAAAATAAAGCAACTCTTGGGTAGCATAAAATATGCCTTGTAGCTTTACTAAGAAACTGTTTCAAATAGCTGTATGTTCATGATACTGGTAGAATAATTAATGAATAATAATTTTCAGAAAATTAGTACTTTTGCTTAATCAGATTAACTACTGGCTTAAAATCCTTATAAATGCACATTCTAAACCCTATCTCTTATAGGATGCAATTTCTTTGAAGGAGAAACTTTTACATAACTCTTTATTGGGGATAGTATTTTCTTTTATTAGGCAGTGATCTGTTGGGAGAGAAAAAAAAATCCATAAAGTTTTAATGCAAATGAATTCTTTAGATAGCAATGGATATGATAAAAGCCATTCACTATGTAGAGAAGTTTCACCACAGGTACATAGCATATTTCAAAAATGTGTAGTAAAAACCTGAAAATCTATCTCTCACACAACAGAAATAAGGATTTATCCAATACTTGAAGATTCAGGAAAAAATGTGTTTCTGCCTCACATTTAAGAGCCTCTTTTTTGGTGTGTGCTCCTGATACCTGCCAAGTTCCCTCAAGTTACTAGTCATCAAAGATCTTCAAACACTTCCTACTACAGGATTTAAGGAAGCAGGCAGGAGAGGCAGCAGGCTACAGAGGAGGAGGCATACAGAAACAACACTCAGGCACAGTATTAGGAAGATGAGCACCCAGTGGAAGTGGAAAATAATTAGGCCTCTAAATTTAATTCAATTTCTGCTGTTTTACAGCAATTAAAGGTCTAGAAAATATGTGTCTGACACTGACATCTGTGGCCTACAGGGCTCTGTGTCTAACAGGAAAGCCTGGGTAAAAAAATGGTACTACTCAAAAACAGAATAGGATCAAATTTGGGATAATTTATGTAAACTGGACATATACAGGTCAATGGGGTGCACTTACAGGTGCTGAAAGAGCTGCCGAAAGTACATTAAAGGCCACTCTACTCTCTTGAGAAGTGGAGCAGGTCCCTGATAACTTAGAAGGTAGTGTTCTAATGAAATAATACAAGAGCAGGTAATATTGGAAGCAAATGCTTCAGCACAGATACGGTACAGATCAAAATCATGGATGGCAGAACAAAAATCCAGGTTTTCATCAAAATCAAAGAGGGGGTTCTTTTTAAAAGTCAGTTTACAATTTGGTAATCCCAGCCAAAAATATGGCAAGTGTTCCTGGCACTGATGGTTATGGCTGGTTCTCACTCAATTTTATTTCTTTGGCATAAATACATGTCTTACACCAACACATTTCTGTTATTATTTTTTTCTTGTCATCTTCATATCTGCTGGGAAACAATCTTTGACTTAGTATTTTTTTTTCATACTCCTTTTAAAGTGCTTAATCTGATGGTGTGATCTAAGCACAGCTCATACAATTTTAGTTCAGTTTAGAAATCCATTCATTGCATTGGGCCCTGCACAAACTCTAGAGGATAATTTCCAAGGTTGTAAGTTCCCAGGCATTTCTCTGAATATGAATACCACTAGACTGTCTGACTATCCTATTTTTCACTGACCCTCCAATCCTGCAAAATTTCATTAAATTCCATTGTATCATTCTTATTCACTTTGGCACAAGACAGTAGAAGTTTATCTGTCAAAGCTTAAGGTCAGCTATAATGTTCAAAGCAAAACCGCTATAGGCAAACAAAAATATACCATGCAGTCTAGGAAGTCCAGCAAAAAGATATCATCCTGGTTGCTTTAGTGCCACATCATTGAAAGGTCTGGGGGGAAACTTTGTTCTTCAAATCGCTGCTCTGTGGGGTGTTCTCTCTTTTCTGGAATATACATCTCATGCTTCTTCTCTTTTTTCAGATACAAACACTTTTCCTACCTCTCTTTACCAGTGGTAATGTCAGTGATACATTTTTATATGCTTTACTGTTTTCTCCCATTCACACATTTCTTTCAAGATGACTCTGTGCTGCAAATCTGGCTACCACTTTGTCTACTTAGGCATCTTCTATCATATAAACATCTTTTAATATATATACTGTGTCAGGCACTAGCAAAAATATTACTCATACATACTACATTAGAGCTGTGACTTCCAGCATATTCTCAAGTTCTTTTTGCTACATTATCAGAGGAGATGTCAGGCATAGGAATTCTTATTCAGCTATGGCCTTTTGATATCAGACACATTTTGATTATTGATATATGAATTGTGTAAACTAATCCAGAACCACAAACATATATAATCTTTTCAATATTTTTTACTACAGTCTATGTCAGGAAGCCATTCTATGAGAAATGCATCCTCAACCATATCAATCTCACAGAGTTACGTATTCTGGGAAAAAACCCTAACAGATTTCCACAATAATTTAGTATTTTGCTCTGGCATTTGAATATTCTGCATTTGCCTAGTCATTAGTACTACTACTGTTGTATAGAACAATGCTATCTGTCTGGTATCTGTTCTGCCTATATCAAATAACCTTATATGTCCTTCTTCAACATATTTTTTTGGAATCCATCCAAATATAATAGTTGCTTTCAAAAAGTGAAAATACATTCGGATATAGTGCAAGTAGTCTTCCAGTGTGGGAACATGTATAGCCAAGTGGAAAACGGTGTGTAGGCAATTAGGAAAAACTGTGCTCATTTCAGTTTCTATTCCTCTGAATTGAGCATATGTATAATTAAATACTTAACAGTTGTGCTTGATTTTAGGTTTCATTAAAAATCATACAGCAGCATTTGCCCTAATTTTAGGGATTTGCCTAAAATATGTAATGTAGTATGATGCAATATGGCAAATGAGTTTGTTTCTGCTAGTTTAAGTCAAATGAAGACAGTACCCTACTTAACCAAAAACAATAAACGTGCCAAGTAGATATTTCTTTCTGGTTTTGTTTTTCGGTTGGTTGATTTTGTTTGGGTTTTTGTTTGGTTTTTTTTTTTTTCATTTTTGGTGAATTTTCTTTACATAAAGGAAGTGGAATTAACTGATGAGGAAGAGGCAATCAAAGCAAATCTAATGGACAATACAGAACTGCCTCCAGAAGTCCTTGATAAGATTGTTCCTGACTGGTGGAAGAAAGAGCCATTCCGGTAACTGAAATTAGATTCTCTCTTTCTTTAATTAATTTTAGGAAGTATATCATCCATTGTGTCCACAATTGTAAATAACTATCACAGAGATTATTTCAATGCTCTTGTAGTTTTTATGAGTAATGACCTACCTGTCAGTCTTGGTTTTGTTGTATTATTTTAATTGATATTTTGACAGTAATATCATGTTTCATATGCTGCACACAGGATTGGACAAATGTACTTGGCACACCTGAATTAGATTAAACCTCCTAAATAGTTGGGTAGTTTTCATGGTCTTACAGGATAGATATGAAAACAAACCTTTTATATTTTTATATAATTTTTGTCCTGACTACAGACAGGGGATAATAGTTCTCTACACCGTGTAAAAAAAGGGAGATCAGTTCTAGGAAAAAAAGAATGCACCAAGTCAAAAAATCACCCAGCATTATGCATAATGTTGTAATATTATATTGTATTAAATCCTATTGTATTGTATTATATCACATCACAATATATTACACTAATAAGCTATACTATGTTGTACTCTTCCTCCCCACAGCATTCAGGGCTACTTGTTCTTTCCTCCTACTTGTTCTTTACTTCCAATTCTTCTAGCTTCTTTAGTTTTCTGCAATTTTATAATGTATCCTATTAAAGTCTAAAGTAATAGGTATAAATATTAGCTTCTTATCACCAAAACATTCATCCTTACCTAACTACTTGTCTAATTCAAAATTGTAAGAGCTCCAATAAGCCATAGAGCTTTATAGGTATAAAGGTATATGACTTGTTGTTAACATATGCAGGAAGAGAAATTTAAGTCATGCTGAGTGGCAAATTTCTCATCCTTTACTACAGATGAAACATAAATTTTCAGGCACAAGGTTTCTTGGAAGGTTTTTACCATAAAAGGAATGGTAAAAGTAATGGTTTTATGGTTCCCCATAAAAATAATATAGAGAACCTTCTATTGTTTGAGACCAATGCCTAAGAAGTATTGTTTTTAGAGTGACACAAGCAAGTCTGAGGACCCAATTAGGTTTGGGTTTTTAAGTTCTTTTAAAATATTAATTGTTGCACATTAAAACCTCAGAAGAAATTAATTTGTAAGTACAGTAATCAAAATACACAGCAAAATATCAGTTTTACATTGTCAAAATTTACTAGCTGAAAGTATTTTTTGAATAAAGTATAATAAATAAAGTATTTTATAAATAAAGTATTTTATAATAATAAAGTATTTTTGAATGCTCCTAATATATGCATTTAATATGGGAGGGTTTGTGGGGTGTTTTTTCAAAATAATTACATGTTCATTGTATTGCACTTTAAACTACACTGTGTAATAATAAATATGTTACTTTCCAATTAGGTCCACAGGCTTTATACTGGATGGCTTCCCTCGTACTTCAGATGAAGCCAGCTATCTGTCAGAACGAGGACTCTGTCCTGATGTTGCAGTTTATATTCAAGTAGAAGAAGGTGACATTCTTAACCGCCTTTTTCCTCCACGTCTGAAAAAATGGAAAGACAAACAGCTTAAAAAAAAGGAATATAAAATGAAGCTAAAGGAACTAAAAGCAGAAAAAAGGGTAAGTTTTCAGCCCTATGTAATTTTTTTGTTTGTTTGTTTCTATGAGAGGTCTGAACACAGATTCTGAAACTCCCAAAGCTGTGAAGAGCACACAGAGTAACAGGTATTGGAGCGAGAAGAAAGTTCTACACATTCACAGCATTCCTAGGCTTACCATAGGAACCAAAAATAATTTAGGGCTCCTTTCCTCTTCTATGCAATTAATGCATGCAGGAGTTTGGGCATCTTGCAGCCCAAAAAAAGTAGCTGTGCTGCCTCATAAATGGCAGTCATGGAGAGTCCAGGAAAAAAAGGCAAGTGGATGGAGGGAGTGAATATGGCAATAAAAAAATCAGACAGTTTGTACACTGTAGTACTGCTGCATCCCAGATTCCCTGAGCATGTGCTGTTGAATTATCAGCATGTCCCATAGGCTGACTCCCATAGGGAGTGTATCTGTGTTCCCAATTCTGATACTCTGCACAGGAATGCAGTAACTCTAAGCCACATTCTCAGTGCTGTTGCAGCTGCTCTGTGTCCCATTCAAATGAAGCTGTGCCTACTGCTGAAGAGGTTACAAATGGTTGAGGTAACCTGAAGCCTCTATGCAGACATTTATAATTGGCACATGTAATATTTCCAAGGTTTCTCACCTTCTATAAAAGTGAGAAAGTACTACACATGTAATATCAGAAAAGGCCTGCGCATAATTACTACAGAGCAGCTTTCACACAGGAAGTTAGGACAATGGAATCTGGGACAAGACTCATACAATACCATTAATATCTCTAACCTGTCAAAGGGAACACAACACATTTACTATCCTACTCAGTGACCCCTTTGCCAAATGGGTGAAAACCACCTATAGAAACCACCTATAAATTTAGAAACTCTCTAGTTTACCAATCAACCTATTACTATATTTGCAGTGTGATAAGAATCACAGTCTTTTTTTTCTTCTAATATCAATCTCAGAAGTTGCCAAATTATTTTTTCTAAAATATGCTTGCATGTTTGCCTAGCAGAGAGTTCTATCTGGTCTGCAACATTTCAAACTCTAGGTAGTGTTCATTAACATTAGAACCAACTGGAACAGAATTTAAGGTAGAAAGTGTTAATTATAGGTTACATTACCAATTTTCAGAGGGGAGTTTTTATCAGGAAGTATCATCAGTCTTCTTACATCTTTTTTTTTTTTTCACTAACAGAATGAGAAGATTGCCAGAAGAAGGGAAGAACTTTTAGCAGAACGACAGAAAAATAAGCAGGAGGTTAGAAAACCTTATAAGACAGTTTTTAAATAGAAGCATTTGCATTCATACCAGAATGCATTCTAGAATTTTCTAGAGCTTTTAGTCATAGACTTCAGGACAATGTAGAAAAGTAAAATTATGATAGACTGCAAGAAACTTCAACTTTAAAAAATAATTTTATATTATGTTTGAATTGCTTTAGAAACTACGGATTCATTAAGACTAAAAACTATTTTAAAAGAATTCTCCATATATGCTTCAATTCAGGAAAATACTTTTGAATGTGTTTAAACTATATCATATGTAAGCATAAGAGTAGCCCCACTAATTGAATTTGGGCATGTGCCTTTAAGTACACTGTCAAATTCATGGTTAATCCAGAATAGGACTGTTGTTGACTTTGGGCAGAAATCCTGGTACAAAGGATTTCTGCCCAAAGTCAATTACATAATATATTTATAAATGCATTCATGTACGACTTTACTGCTCATGATATTCTGTCAGCTACACTTTCATCAAACATGCTTGTTTATAACAAAGTCCTGTCAAGCTACAATACCATGTATGAAAAAACACTCATCAAAACTGCAGTGTAGCTCTTCAGGTTTTTAAAGTAGTCTTGGAACTGGTATGATGCTTCACTGTATGAACTATGCAATACTGCTGTATTTTCTTCTGAAATAAGATTCTAGAATTTACTAGATTTTTTTGCATATGATAAAGGATATCCCAAAATGAGGTTTTGTTGAATTAATAGCTTTTTTAATTAAAAAAAATACAAGAATACCATATGTTCCTTCAAAATATCTGTATCATAGACATGAAACAACAAAATATTTTCTCTTTATAGGCTTTAGCAGATAAAGATAATGATGAAGCTACTGAGGAGGAAGAGAATGAAGATATTGAAGCTATACTTGCAGAAGAGTTTTTAGAAGACGAAGAAGAAGAGGAAGAACCAGAAGAAGAAGAAAATGAAGAAGATGCTGTTGAGCGTATGCAAAATGAAATTTCAGAAAAGTTTGAATTAGAAGTAGAAAAATTACAAAGTGTGCAGGTACTGATACCACTGCTCATTTTGTTAAATTATAAGAATTTCCATATTTATTTTCACATTCAAAAATTATAGTGCCTAAATAACTGTGCTGCTATACTCATGATCTAAGTATGTGAACCTGATGAAGACTGTACTGAGAAGGTATAAACTTTATAGAGTATATAATTTATATAACTAATATAGTAGAGAGGGAAAAAAAAAAAGAAAGCTTTTGGGTAGACATAGCCAGTCATGGTGTAATTTCATTTTTGATAGGTCACTTGACCCAGGTAACCAACCTAGAGAGTTGTGAATGTATGAACAGTATTTCAAAATAATTTTTGAGGCAAATTCTTACTAGACAGATCTATTTTTTAATACAGATCCCAGTTGCTGGTGATGAAACCAAATGTAAAGAAAAAATCCAAATCTAATCTCAGTTAAGATGCCAGGTGTTTGGCACCATTCCCACACCTAGTGACATAATTTTCTTGAAATCGGTGCAATTGCCTTTGGCGAGCTAACCTCATCTAACACCAGATACCTGCAATGCTAATGCCACATCAAAGGCAGTAGGTAGATCAGTCACATTTTTTTATTATCTACAAAGTATTTCACTTCAGAAATAAACTAGTCATGAATTAAAAGAATCTCTATCCACTGACCAGATAGAAGGTCTACAAAACCAGGTAATAATACAATATTGTAGCAGTGTGACACCTAATACAGAAGTTTAAACTTCAGTGGACAGGAAGACTAATTGCCACCAAAATTTGCTGATTTATGTTGACTGAGAACATGCTTAGGAAATCCTTGATAGTTCACAGAAAATCTTGCCATCAATCTTTATTTAAAATCTGATTGCATTTGTCATTCTAATATTTCATTGTGTTTTCATAACCAGGAAGAACTTGAAAAGTTACTGATACCATCAATGGAGATCAATGGAGGGCGGAAGCCTCGCATTGTGTGCTACCAAATATACAGCAAGCTGAAATCCCTAGTGGAAAACCGCAGGAGCATTTTTGAGAAATGTTACCCAATAAGTTTGCCACTTGCACAGAAGATGCTATTTTTCTCATATAAATTACTAAGTTCTTTTGGTCAGTGGGATCCAATCAAGGTAATGTTTTTGAATGGCTGAAGAATGTTTTCAAGAGTTGACACTCTTTAAAAATGTATTTCACATTAACAAGATGTTATCAGACAGTAGCAACTAACACCAGAAATATTTAATGAAAACTTCATTACTGAATCAAAATTACACTTCTGAATATACACAAAATACAGCAAGCATTAATCATAAAAGGTGTTGGTCCTTTTAGTTTTGCAGCTGATTTAAGGCTGAGAAGCATTAAGTAAAATTTGTTACATTATCACTGGTGACATGATAAATGGTGGCATTGAGTCAAAAAGAAATGCCTAACTCTTAATGCTACAGAAAACACAGGACAACAAAGAAGGTTTTAAAACCTTCCAATAGTAGTGAGAACAGAGTGAAAGGATTTGGAGTATGAATTTATAAGAACCCACACTCACAACTGCCCACTAAACCTAGTAGTGGCAAAAAATGTACTTAATTAGACGTACTTAATTCATTAGCACAAGTTCTTTCTTGTCAAAATTTAAAATATTTGAAGAGCAACAAATCTATTTCCAAGGTATTTTACTAGAGATCTGGAAAGTTGAGGTCAGAAAGTACTCATCACTATCCCCAAGGTCAGAAATTAAATGTTCTCAAATAATTCTTTTGGTTTAATGCTAGAAATAAAAGCTGATTGTGAGTAAATAAAAATTAAAAAGGTAGATTAGTTGAAAAAAAAGTCCAGTGAACAACATACATAAAGCACAAAAGCCCTGAAGGAAACATACTTCGGCCTTCATTTTACTATGCCAATTAATCAAACCATTTTATTCCCTTTTGTATAGCATCATGTTGGGTCTTCACCTGTTCCAGATCACATTTGTCTCTCTTTAACCTTAGGATCAGAATCTTCATTCTTTTTCATGGCTGCATCAATTGGCATCTAATAATCTAGGTACATACTAATAGGAGTAGATATGTCTACATTTATATCATTTCCCACTACTGAACCACAGTTTATGTGTTTAATTGCAATTAGTCTCTACACCCTAGTCCTTGCACTTCATTCTGTCAGATTTCACTACATTTTTGTATTCCATTTCTCCACTTCATTCCTTTGTTCTATACAGTGTTTTTTACCAACCAGAAAGTACAATTCAGTTAGAAGGAAGTCATAAGAAGTTATTGGATAAAATAAGAGCGGTGTGCTGACAGTGAATATATCAGCAAGCTGATAAAAATGAAAGGGAAATAGGATCATTTTGAGGGCATTTTAGGATAATAATAGAAATTATAACATTTATTACAGACTGAAAGTTTTGGAGTAGAAAGGCAGACTGGGTATATTCCAGTTACTTTGAGAGTAAATTTGGGGGGTAGGGGAAGTAGTTATGCAACTGATTAGATAAGCAGAGAATAAACATTATGAGCTGACTAGGGAATGGAAGCAGATATGCAGTAGAGCAGACTCATGAAATGCCATCAATTGAGAGCACGCACCCTGAAATGACTTGATCCAGGAGTAGGAACCCTAAGGGTATGAGAAGAGTCTGGCAGGACCATGCTACACAGCAGAACAGCCCCAGCTCTAGCTGTAGTAACCAGACCAACCTTACTGACTCCTTCAAAGAATAGTAATAGATTTGTGACGTGTGATTTTCCTTGACAAGAAGCTGAGTTGGCTCTTCCCCATTATTTGGTATGTATGCATGTAACTTCTGGGGTTTTTTCCTTAGTGTATTTCCGTTTGCTCAATACAGAGTCGTATTTACTGGACTATTTTTGCCAGGTTCTATGCTGGAGGAAAAACTTTTTTTAAATGGTAATTTTTTCCATCTTCCTTCTTTTGTTGAAGGAAGATCAATGTTACACATTACTCAGAATTACATTTTTGAGTCCCTTTAGAATAGTAAGGTGAATGCTGTCTGGTCTGGGCAATTTTTTCTACATACTGATTTTCTACATTTTGTTTTAAAGCATCTTTCATTGACACTTTAAGACAGTTCTTCTAAGAAGGGCTGCAACAGGGACATGAATAAGTTTTTCCCTAGAGAATAGTAGGGCAAGGGATTAATCTGGTATTACTTCAGTGACTATTTCTACCAGTTACAAAAATATATCTTACATATAAATCATCCATTAACACTGAAGACTTTTTAGTGGGCTGTCTGATGTGTTTGAAGAGATTTTATCATCAGTGCATGTATTTTTCACTTGACCATAATGTAAGTATTGATATCTTTTTATGTTTTCTTAATTTAAATATGACTTCTGGTGAATACAATATTCTCAGGGCATTTTCTATTGGCAGGCAGGCAGGCAGGCAGGTAAGTTTAATTCACTGAGAAATAAAATTATTTTCTTTGTTCTTTGAAAATTAAAAAAACTATTACGTTAATCTTCTCTGACTATACTGTCTTGACAGACATAAAGTGTTACGGTACCACCTACTGGAAATAGCAAGTATTCTTTCTGTCTTCAATGTTTCATCTTTTTGAACAAGAAGTGTAGGTATAGAAATTTGTCAGGTTTAAGCAAAATACTATGTCCATATGTGTGAATTTTAGAATGCTTTGATGGTTTGTCTCATACGGTTGGTACTCCTCTATCTGCCTATAAAGCCACTTCTCTGGGATGGAGGAAGAAAAGGCTTTGTCAAACCTAATTAACTGATTCTGATTTTGTATGTTACACAGTTAAGCCAAGGAGATGTGATCAAGCCACAGCAAAGGCAGGAAAATGCAGTCTTTCCAGTAATCCATCGACAATATATTTATTTCTTTTCATGTAAAGAAAATAAAGAAATGTTTATGACAAATCCCATCAAATATATTTGTCAGCCAAAACCTAAGCAATCTGTGCCAGTAAAGATTGCAATTGTGGGACTTCCAAAATCTGGAAAGACTACAGGTATGAGCAGTTATCTATTTAAAAATCCATTATTAAATAACTGAAGCTGTATCTGCCCTTACTGTTATTAAAAAATCGTAAACCATTAATATTATTGTCTTCCTGCTTTTCTTGCTGGGCACAGATTCTTTTGGTTACATTCTCTGGTGTCTCATTTTACAGTCTGATAGTTATGCCTTTTCCATCTGAATTTTATCCTAGATCCTTAAGAAGTTAGTGACTTGGACTTCCATTTAGAAAAAGTGGACATACACTATTTATACCCCTTGTATTATTTATTATTATTTTGTAATTGTTTCTTACTTTTTTGAGTCAATATAAGCTAATGTAAAATGGAGAAATAGTCCTAGGATCAAGGATGAGGACCCCAAATTCCCCACTCCCCAGTCTGTTTCAAAATTTCTAGATTAAAAAGCACCCAAGATTTCCATCCCTCTCCCCTCCCTTTCCTCCTCCATGACTCTGTCAATCCACATGTTTCTGCCTCTTACTGGAGGAGGAGGAAATTAATTTTAAACAAATTTAAAATCAATTTTAAACTCTTCTCAAGTTATTGAGAAGAGGATGTTAGGAAGAAAAGAGATAAGTTCAAATGATCTCATATTTAGGATGAAATTTTAGCATGTTTCCCATTTCCTGGATAAATGATGTAACTGATGGTCTGTGTAAGAGGAACAGCAATGAAGGCATATTTTCTAACACTCTAATAATATTGACTATATCTGCTGAGGTTTGTTCCAAATTAAATAGTGTTTGCATGCCCTGTACATATACCAGATTGTGATGTTGCTTACCTTAAAAGTTGTGACTTGAAATCAAAATATTTTGCAGTTGCCCAGAGACTTGCGAGTGTTTATGGGTTCCTGCGCCTGTCCCTAGGAGATGCCATCCGCTTTGTGATAAACAGCCAGCCAGAGAGCGAGTTGGCACTTAAGGTACAGTCACACCTTCTCCACGGACTCACCGTGCCTGATGAATTGGCCATCCAGGCTCTAGATGTGGCTCTGCTAAATCACACGGATAATCCCACTGGGTAAGAGTTTTCTTGAGGTTTTGGGGGATCTCCAAGACATGTCAGTCTCTTCATAGCCATGGTTTCCCACATTACCGCTGTAGAACAATTTCACTAAAACACATTAGTGGTTTCTGCATTGCAAAAATAATCTGTACAAAAGGAGATTTTTTTACAATTGCTCTAGGAAATGAGACTGAAGCATAATTTTCTGCAATTTTCAAGTAAATATATTCCAGTACATCAAAGTAATATACTTTATGTCAGTTACTTTTTTTCAGTCAAAAAGCCAGTATCTTCTACTATCCTTTGAGAATTACCGATTGGTCTCTCTTATACCAACTCCAGAACCAACTTGGACACACCTGATTTTATTTGATCATGCAGGCTGTTTCAGTACTCGAGTTTTTTGGTTTTTTTTCTGGTCTTCTTAACAACTGAAGTTATTAAGGAAGAACTGAAACCAGTGAGTGTTTCCACCTCATTCAAATGTAATGCTAGGCTCTTTCTCCCCCACTGAAACACCTTTTAAACTGGGCAGTTTTAAAAAGCTTTATCATCAGTATTTCATGAAATTCAACTTCTCTCCCAAAAAGGAGAATTGTTACAGAGAAAGGGAATTCTGCAATAATCTCTGAAAACTATTTGTGTTTGAGATCAGAATTCTTTCAGCATCTCTTTCATGTTAAAGCCTGGAATATTGTTTCAGTATATTTTGTTCCAGTATTGCCTAATACATGAAAAGCATTTCTTCTTCAATATCATAAAAACTTCTTCAAATACTGTAGTAAATAATTTTACCTACCACTTCAAAAACTGCTCCTCCCAATCCACATGGAGACTTCTCATAGTTAAAATGATGTTTCTGAATGATTGATGTGTCAGAATATTAAAGTGCACCATTTTTATAAGTCCCAGCCATCCACTTACCTTTTGCCCTTTGTGCATTTCCTTTTCTCATTACTATTTCTTGTTCTGCCTACTTGATTTTTTAAATTTGGTCATAAATTCTTAGCAGTGAAGAATGTGCCTGTCAAGTGAGAGCAGTGATAACTTCATGGCATGGGTGTAGACTTTTGTCTCCATGGAAAATGTACTAGAAGCACACACAGACTTACTGGTTGATTGGAAACTCACTTCTTAGTGAGTTTCTTCAAAACTATTTTTCTGTTTCTGTTTGTGTGCAGAGTTGTAATTGATGGATATCCTCTAACAAGAACACACGTAAATCTCTTGGAATCAACTAGGATCATTCCGGTGAAAATCTTTGAATTAGATATGGATACAAAGGAAGTGTTCAGAAGAGCACTGCTGGATAAGGAAAGAACAAACCGGTAGAGATACTCCCTGATAGAATTGTTTTTATTTTCTAGATGATATTGTAATTTCTAGACAATATTTATGTGCCTCAGTGCTATACCCAGAGGTTGTATCTAACCTGGAGTATAACTCAGCTGTCTCTGGACTCCACACATGAAAAACATGGGAACCAGTCCCTCTCCTTTCTAATGCTTTAATTTCCATAGACCAGAAATAGGGATGTAAGGTGTTTTGGGTATGCTCTGGCCAGATCCCTCAATTGCATGACTGAGGTTACAAATGTGCA
Source organism: Taeniopygia guttata (assembly GCF_048771995.1). NCBI lineage: Eukaryota > Metazoa > Chordata > Aves > Passeriformes > Estrildidae > Taeniopygia > Taeniopygia guttata. Next base: position 46,644,359 of record NC_133027.1, on the reverse strand, counting down.
ATGCTGTGCACCCACTGCTTAGTTTAACTGGTTTAATGAAACTGTACATCAGAAATGTTATCACTTCTCTCTGCTGCTGAAATTTATTTTTCTTTAATTATTGTCATAAAAGATTTTGATACTTCATCTATTAATCTCTCTTTTAAAAACTTTAATTAGAGTTGTTTTAAAAATATAGAAATAATGCATATTTAGTAGTGTATAGAATTCAGGACTTCTAAGCCTTTCAGTTCAGTTCATTCCCTTTGTTCTTCTGAGAAGATAAATACTCTGTTTAAAGAGTCATTGGTTGTTTTTGAAGAAGAACAGTAAGTAGTTTATAAGCAGACAGAGTATGAAAAAGAACAGAACATTCACCTTAAAATTAAATTGTGTAAGAACCTGTTTCTCATTAGAAGAAGTGTTTCTAAGAAGTTCCAGATATCTTGGACCATTATTGCATGCCTCTTTCATTTTGTCCTTTTCTTTTTGTCTCTTTCTTTTTATCAAGTAATCAGTACAATGTTAAATTGTTTACTAAAAGACTAAAGACAATGTGCATCGCAAAAAAATTAAATCAATTATGTGTTTTTGAAAGTATTTACTTTAAACTTCATTTTAAATACTGAACTAATTATATTTCATAGGCTTAAGGACAAATCAAGTGTACAATATCAGAGTATCATTTAATTGTGTATTTGTAGTGAGTGTCAGGTAATGTGTGTTGATACATTCCAAATCCTTTGAACAATAATTATTGAGTTGTATTTGGGACATAAATAGAAAAAGTTTTGTTCTTAGTTTTTGAAGGGCTATCTGATCATAACTACACTGCTTTTCACATTAGCTTTTAGTATTCTTCATAAGAAATTTGTGTTTCTCAAATATGTTCTACAGTGTAAAATAAGCAAAATTTTGTAAAAAGAACTTACAGTGAACTCTAGAATTTACACCTGAAATTCAATGAAATTATCTAATCCTCAGATTTAAATCTATGTTATTTTTCACTGTCTTTAGACTTCCCTATCCTGAACATGACAATCCACAGATCCTAGCTATTAAAAATTCCTGCTATAAACAGCACATTGATGATATTAGAACTTACTACATGAAGGAACGTCAGAACTGGTGTGTGATTGATGCCAATCATAGCAAATGGAGGGTCTGGAATACCGTTCTGCAGGAAGTTCAGGTGGTTGTTAAACAAATCCAGATATACCTGGAAAGAAGAAAAGGTAAAAGAAAAACAAAGTTTCCCAGAATATTTGTTTCTTTAAAAAGCTGCTATATACTATGTACATGACAACTTCATCTTTCTTTGGATGAGGCTAATTTTTGGGCACATACATACCTTAAATTCTTCAATCTCATCTGCAGAGATCTTGAAGAGATCTTTTGAAAACAGTGATGACAAAGCCAACTACAGGGCAGAATGAGGCCATCCTCCAAAGAGGAGGGTAACAGAAATCTGCTAAAGGAAGTCAGAGTCCTTGGTCCATGGTAGATCTGGCAACACTGGGTTGTAAATCACAAAAAGTACCCCAAAGGTACAAGGGGAACTCTAACTTGCAGCTTCACTTTAGCATTAATGAAGGAAGAGGGAGGGATAGGGAAGATCTTAATTTAAAACCTAGAAATAAGCTTAAATATCTGAGTTAATTTCTGTGCTTTGGGAAGAAGATCACTTTATCCTAAAAAGGCACAGTTCCCACATGAGTTTTTGTCTGTTGGCACTGGTCAGGATTAAATATGCCTTTTAAACATGTCTGTACTATTTAACTAGAACTCCTTTGAAGGGCAAATATACTTCCTTGTCTTATATCCACCTTTTGGGTTTAACTTTTACAGCTCTGTGGCTGCACCCATCTTAAAAATTGGAGTCATAATAAAAAATATTAAAATACACTTAACTTTTACACATCAAGTTTGAAAAAGCACATTTTTTAAGTAATTTGGTTTTGAGATTACATTTTAGTCAAGATTTTGAATACATTTCCTCCAGATAGACTGTAGCATTTGCAAGATATGGATGAATAAAGGGGAGGCTTTCATTACACCTTGTACTCTTTTTCACCAATGTAAAGAAATTAAATAATAGCTGAAATGTCCCTTAGTAACACAAAGGAGTGAAACAATAAATCATAAAACAGAAGAACAGATTAATAAGCTGAGCATGCAGAGTATCCAACACCATTAATAATTATTATATTTCTTAAATGCTACAAACATGTTATTAAAATTAATTGATAAAATGAGTTACAACTTAATTTCATTATCAAATTGCTGGTTTAGTTCTCATTATTTTATGTAATTTTCAAATTATGAATTACCTCCTAGACTATATCATTCCTAAGTAGAATTGTTGGATGTTTCTATGTCTTTCATAAATTAAACATTATCACTAATTGCTTTAACAGGAAAAGCAGCCAGCATTGCTGGTTTATGTATCACTCCCAAGGAACTGCAGAGTCAGCTGGGAGAGTGTGGACAGTACTGTCCTGTCAGCCTTGCAGAGAAAGGTGAACTGGTTGACTGCTCTGTAACCCCCTCACTGGAGTTTGCTGCAGAATTTCAGGGGCACTATTACAGAATGGCTTCACAGGAAGAACTGGAAGTGAGTGTCAAAAAGCAGGTCAAAAAGGAGGGGATTATGGGAAGAGGGAACATTGTTGCTTACATTCTTTGATTCCATACAGAAGTAGGTAATATGCAACTTGAATTAGACCACTGTTGTTAGCATTCAAGCTTTTGTTCTGCATACTTCTGCTACCAAATGTCTAGGCAGACACAATATAGCACAGACACCATTAAACTAAAGCTCATCCTACAAGCTGTCACAGATCAAACATTCATTTGAAAAGAGTAACCTTCTCCTTTCTTTATCTGTTGTAGAGAGACTGGGTTAGAAAGTGGCTTATGAAAGCAGTACATAGTGATGGATGGTGGGTGAATAGTGACTATTTCAACTGAGAGTAGGTTGGAAAAGAAATTACCCAAGAGGAACAGCAATGCCAACACACTGTTTCATTGTAAAAAAAATAGGTATCTAAATTGTGTGAGCCAGTCCTCTGGAGTTTGACTAACAGTCCTACAGTGCTTCTTTCATTATAAAAATATTTCTTTTTCTACAGAAATTCTTGAGTAGACCTCAGGTTTATGTATCATCACTGGCATCTCACCCTCTCCCACCCACACATATGCTGCCAAAGAAATTGACTGCAGGAGAAGTGAAGGCCTTATTCCCTGTAAAGCCTGAAATGCAGGGATACTGTCCAGTCACTTACGTAGATGGAAAACAGAGGTATGTCACTAGAGTTTTCATAATCTGAATTACAGAACATGTGTCCTATATTAATGCATTAATGAGGAAATATTTTCAAAGTACTTTTTATTGCTGTTCAGGATTTGGACTGGAAAAGCAATTACTATTCTCTACATTGCACCCGTGGCTGTGGAAATCAAGACAAAATCACCTTTTAAAACTTACATGGATACAGGTTCTACAAGAATCAGTGCTGGCTTGCTGTCTTTCATGATGAAGATGGACTGATATAGTTTGAATTCGCTCTATCATAAGCCTTCAAAGGTTAAAAGAAATCTCATAAATCCCTAGTAGATGCAAAACTAGCTATTATGATTTTTGTAGAGATCCATAAAGCTCTACCATAAAGTGACACAGATTTCTTCAGTGTGCAAGAATTTGTCATCAGAGGAGAATCATAATAGCCAATTCTATGTTATCCTTTTTTAATCTCCTGAACAAATATGATTGGCATTTTAAATGGAGAAGCTCTAAGGAAGCACTATAAAAGTTCCTTAATAAGCAGATTTTGAAGCAGAGACTCTATGAGATTTTTAAGCTTGTAACTGTCCATCATGTAGTAGAAACTTGGATGATCCAATTGCTATTTTTGTAGTTGCTACACTTGCTAAATTACCAGAAGGCTGCCAGTAGCTCATGAATTTACTCCAAACAAATTATGTTTTACGCCTTCTGTGAATGAGTTATTCTTGCTCCATCTTTTCAGATATGAAGCTTTGGTGCCTGGCAACATAGAGTATGCAGCAAAATACCAAGACAAGGTATATATTTTTGAAAGTGAAGAAAAACTTAAGAAGTTTATGAGGTAAATACACTAACTGCATTTTAATCTTAAAATGTTTATATAATCTTAAGATGTTTATACATCTTAAAAGTACTTACTTTATATCTGGTTAGGTTACCAGAGAAGTACTGGAATCTGAAGCTTCCCCATAAACTCCCTCCAAAACAAGAGCCTATGCTATTAACTACACTTCCTCTGCCTGGATACCTTGAACAGGCCAGTTTTTGCTTTTCTATTTTAAAGCGTGATTTTGTGATAAATATGGTATATATCGCATATACCACTCCTGGGTTTTTTTTTAAATTTTTAATGCATTTGAGTCTTATATTTATTAATGAGATTATATTAAATTGAAATTTTTTTAGTTACAATTGAGAGCAATTTTTAAAATCACAGATGTTTGTAGCTTTCATGGAAAAAAAAACAAGACCATCAGAGGGGGATAATAAGCTGCAGTACTATATGATGATTTTCTGACTTAGTTGTTTATCATATCTTGTAAGAGTACATTTTGGTTTGACTTTTAATCAAGCATAGACACAAGCTTACTTGGAAAAATTTTAGAGTAGTTTGTTACACTTTGACACATGAATAAATAAAAAAATTATTCATGGTCACAGCCCTCCCTATTTTATGCTAATTTGTTGTCTTCTACTATTCACCAACTTAGGGTATCGTCCTGTACTGTTAGATCTGCATTACAACAGGATAAGGCATTCCTCAAGACTACTGTAATGGTCTTTTAAAACTATTTTCTTTCTTTAGGGAGTAGCAACTTCTCTAATAAAAGCTCTGCATGAAGTTGGCAGCCTTAAGCCAAAGTTTCCATTCCTAAGTGTGAAAGAAACTGCTCTGCTTTTTGTCTCATTCCATCTAAAAGGTAGTGTATAAAATAGCATGCTATAAAATAACTAATTGTATAAATGACATAAGATCTCTGATAAAATATAGATAGCCAATTAGTGTTCATATTTGCTGTTTTTTAGAATTTCTTTTTGGTTTTTTTTCAGCCAGAGATATCAATTACATGCAATAATCTTTAATAGTTTGCAATCAGCTTAACTATTGCCAGCTTTCTCGATTTCAATGTCCTTGTTTACAGCTCTGCTATAGCTTTGGGCTGGGTTTCCAGTACTGCTGGGGATTTGTGGAGCAAGACTGACATTTCTTTCAACCCACCACTTTTGTCATTTATAAGCCAACCTGTTCACTGGGTGAACTTCACCTGGCCTTTAGTGTTTTAAATTTTTACTTATTATTTTAGATAATACCAATCTTAATTATTTTTTCTAAGCTCTTCATATCCTGTGTTTCCTTATGTAGTTTCCAGAGCCCTCCAGAATTTTCTTGAAATGTCACAGATTTTTTTTTTTGTTAGCACAGCTTTGTTAAGGAAGACCATTGAACAGGGCAGGCACATGGTAAGCCCCTACATAAATGTACAATTCCTAAGCCACCAAACTGCTTTGATACTGTAGTTTGCTTCATTCACAACGGCTATTTCATTCTATTGTTAGGATGGCTTTGCTAACATAAGGATGCCCATGCTAGGAATGTTTTGCTCATATATTGCAACATTAAATCATTATTAGTAGTGGATGATGAACCAGAAGGGTTATGCAAGTGCAGAAATCTCTTCTCCTCATACAGTGCCAAACAGTTTGACCATAGGAACACAGGAAAACAAGTTATCTTCTTCTAGCACTGGGTAGGACTGCTTCCAACTTTAAGATACAGCATTCCTGTACACTGACAAATCACTTGAAAGTGAGGAAGAACTTCTTCCATATGCTAGTGGCCAAATACTGGAAAACATTTCCCAGAGAAGTTGTGGAGTCTTCATCGGTGGAAATATTCAAGAGCCATCTGAACACAATCCTGTGCTGTGTGCCCTGGGATGACCCTGCTTGAACAGGGAGGTTGTCCCGGATGACCCAGTGTGGTTCCTTCCTGTCCCAGCCTGATCCATCCTGTGATTCTGTGATTAGTTGCAAATACAGAATTATTTATTATTGTGCATCTCTTCAGAGTAGTCACGCCATTATTGATAAAAAAAATTGATCAAAGTGCCTTGTGGTCCCCTGGAAATTTATTTTGTCCTATTTCTATGTGAAGTTAGACCTTCTTATCTTCAATTAACATCATTCTCTAATATCACATTTAAAGATTGAGTGTCCTTCAAGCTGGACTCTTGTAAGGGCTGTATTCAGAGCTATGCTTGAAAAATCTCTCAGAAACTGTTAAATTTAGCTGTCTACAGTTTAAAGCTAGTGGGCTGAAGTGTTTTATAGGATAGTTCTTCATGCTGTCCTGTTTTTGTAATGAGAAATAAAATACTATCCATAAGAAAAAAACAATGGTTATGATTTGGCTCACTCCTTCCCCTTTGCCTTGGGTAACAATTAAAATAATAAACTGTACTCTGAGAACTGGCACTCAATACTAATGTATGCCAAACTCATTTGGACATTCTGATAGTTTAATGCCTTTCTTATATTGTGCTGCTTAAAACTGCACAATGGAATCAAGATGAGTCCACCCCATCGCAGAGCAGAGCAGAACAATCCCCCTTTCCCAGCTGGCAATGCAGTGCCTGGTGCCCCCCAGGACACCACTGGCCCTCCTGGCTGTCAGGGCACTGCTGGCTCATGTTCCACTTGCCACTGACCAGCACCTCCAGGTCCCTTTCCACAGCTCTGCTTTCCAGCATCTCATTGCCCAGTCTGTCCATGTATCCATCCCAGGTGCAGAATCTGGCACGTTCCCTCATTGAAATTCATATGGTTGGTGATTTCCCAGTCCTCTGATTTGTCAAGGTCTCCCTTCTGGGCCTCCCTGCCCTCAAGGGAATCAACAACTCCTCCCAGTTTTGTATCATCTGTGACCTCGCTTAGTATCCCTTCCAGTCCTGTATCCAAGTCATTTATGAAGATGTTGAAGAGCACAGGGCTGTGGATGGAGCCCTGGGGAACCCCATCAGTGACAGGTCACCAGTCCAATGTCACCCCGTTCCCTATAACCCTTCGTGCCTGAGTGGTGAGCCAGTTGCTCGCCAATGCCATGATGTGTTTATCCAGCTGTGTGCCTGACATTTTGTCCAGAAGGATACTGTGATAGAGTATTGAAAGCTTTAATGAAATTCAAATCAACTGGCGTCCCTTGGTCAACTAGGTGGATTATTACCTTGTCATACAAGGAAGTCAGGTTTTACAAGCAGGACTTTTCTCTCATGAAGCCATGTTGGTCACAGTCCTGCTTATCAAACCTGACTTCCTTCCAAACCTGACAAGGTAGCCCACCTTATAGGCAAAGCATTTAGGTCAGAGAACACTTGTACCAAGGATACAGTGGTCCAGCACCAGCCATACCAGACCTGGGCTATCCCCAGGATGTGCCACTTCAGACTGTGTGCCACACTACCCAAATTTGTCACTGCCTGGAGATTCACTGGTATCTCATGGTCTGAGAAATGAGAAGTTGACAGCAGCTGGACATGTTTGTTGTGTCTTCTTCTGATCCTCCTGGTTATCACGATTATCAGGAACTTTCTGAAATACCACAGTTATCTTTTTGGCTTGGCACCAGCAGTCAAGGTGTTTATCTGTACCACGGGTAATGCTAACAGAGGTAGACTTGGTCCCTTTGAAAATTTCTGTAATGTAATTCCACAGAGTTTATAGAAGACACTAACATGCTGCTTAAATTCTTTCAGCACACAACCCCCGGAGCTCAGAGCCAGTGCGGCAGATGTACAGGAAGAAGTTTTTGCAGTTCGTGGAGCACTGCCAACTCATTCCCTACCTGGGGACTGCCATGATGGGCCCGTATAAGGAGCCAAGAGATCGGCCCCGTGGCCTTGATGACAGACTGCAGACTTTTTTCTCCCTGAAAGGCACCCGTCCCACTTTTGTGTGAACCCTGTGTTTCTGCTGATTAACACATGGAGTGTTGCTATCAGGCACCAGCATGGCCTGCGAACATCACACGTTCTTGGGCCAGTTTTTTAAACATGAAATCTTAAGAAATAAAATTTTTTGTCTTTAGTTGAGAGATATCAAGCTGCTAGAGAGCATCCAAAGGAAGGCTATGATAATAGTGAAAGCCCTTGAGGGGAAGTCATATGATGAGCAGCTGAGGTCACTTGGTGTGTTCAGCACGGAGGAGATTGAAGGGACACCTCGTTGCAGTCTTCAACTCCTTTGTGAGTGGAAGAGATGGGCACTAACTGATCCTTTCTCTGTGGTGCCCAGTGACAGGACGCATGGGAATGGCCTGAAGTTGGCCAGGGGAGGATTAGTCTCAATATTAGGAAAAGGTTTTTCACCCAGAGGGTGGTTGGGCACTGGAACAGGCTCCCCGCAAAAATGGTCACAGCCCCAAGCCTGACAGAGTTTAAGAAAAACATTTGGCAACGTTCTGTGGTACACGGTGTGATTCTGGGGCTGTCCTGGGCAGGGCTGGAGCTGGAACCGGCTGACCCACGCGGGCGGCTCTGCGGTTCCGCGGCTCCAAGTCCCGCCCGCGTCGCGCTCCTTGCGGCAGCGCAGGCGCGCTGCCAGCCGCGGCCGGAAGTGCAGCGGCGGCGGCGGCGAGCGGTGAGTGCTGGTGCCGGGGCCGGGCCGGTGCTCCGGGCCGCGGCTCTCGCGGGGCAGCGCCCGCTCCCTGCTCCTGCCCCGCGGGCGACGAGCGGCCTTCCCTCGCGGGGCGGCCCGGGGGCTCACACGGTGCGCGGGGGCGGCGATCCGCGCCGTGCCCTTGGCCCTGGCCGTGCCGAGGCCCAGCCCCGGGCCGTGCGCTGCCCCCCGGGGTCACCTCCCCGTAGCTCCTCGGCCCTTCCACGGCCGGGCCGGAGCGTGTATCCGAACGCACTGCCGGCAGCGTGCGGCCTTCTGCGGGAGTGCAGCCTCATTCTGTAATGCTGAGGGGTTTTTAGTGAAGTTGCGTGGTTTGGATTTTGCAGTCAAAATACTAATACTGTCACCTCCTGGTTAAGCATGAAGTCCTTCATGCGATCAGAACTCACAAAACACCCACTACTTTGTCTGGAGCACGTGTAGATGTTAGGGGATGCCTGCAGGCAGAGTTGGCAGCAGCTGTCCAGGAATTCTTACATTGCACGATATGGCTGGTTGGGTCACACGTGCAGCTGTGCTTTAAGGTGCTCCAGCAACAAACATCGGGCTCACATGCTCTGGAAGTTAAAGCTCCCAGATAAAAGAATTTGGCTCTGCTGTGAACTATTTGGTAGCTGATTAGGGCTAAAGAGTCCCTTTTTCACTATCTCAGTAGCCTTTAGGTATCATCTGTAGGTAGTGTCTGCTGTTTCATGGAGCATTTGTTCAGGTCATTGAAACTGTTGCACTAACTAAATACAAATATGTAAATTTATATGTGTTTAATGTGACACTTGTATTATCTTTGGTTTAGCTGAGCTTTGTAAATAGGACATTTTGGGCATATCTCATCCATAATATTTGGTGGATTCTTCTGAAATTGATGCTTTTTTCTGGTTTATTATTAACTTTTGCAAATTTACTATTGAAGGAGCTTAGCAAGTCAAATTGGTTGTTAATAGTACCTTAATGAGCCCTATATTAGAACCCTTCAAAACACTGCTGTTTCTGTGTTTGTATTGCCTACCTTCTTAGGCTGAAGCTTAGTAAAGTTAAAAGTGTTAAAGTGTTAAAAAAGAAAAATTTTCAGAAGGATAAATGGGGGTAAAAGAAGTCATGAAGTCCTGCCACATTGATACCAGTGAAGTTTTATCACAAAATCACTAGGTTGGAAGAGACCTTTAAGATCATCTACTCCAACCCGTGCCCTAACACCTTAAACAAACCATGGCATAATTTATTATACGATTTCCTACCTTGTCCCTCAGAAAACTGCACTGATCAAACTGCAATTGACCTTTTTGTTTCCAGTGTGGTGGGTTGGTGCTGGCTGGACACCAGTGCCCACCAGAGCCACTCCATCACTCCCCCTGAGGGGAGCAGGGAACAAAGGATATAATAGAAGCTCATAGGTTGAGATAAGAACAGAGAGAGATCACTCACCAGTTTCCAGCACAGGCAAAACAGACTTGACTTGAGGAAATTACTTTATTGTCAATGAGATCATTGTTGGATAATGAGAAATAAACCCAAATCTTTAAACAGCTCACCCTACCTCTCCCTTCTTTCGAGGTTCAGCTTTAGTCCCAGTTTTCTCTGCCTCGTCCCTCCAGCAGTGCAGGGAAATGGAGAATGGGGGCTGCAGTCAGTTCATTGCACTTTTTCTTTGATTCTCCTTTGACTCCTTACACTCTTCACCTGCTCCAGTGTGGGGTCTCTCCCACTACCTTAGCCTGAGTCCTTCCCATGGGCTGCAGTTCTTCACAAAATGCCCTGGCTTGGATCCCTTCCACAAGTGCACTTGTTCAGGAACAGTCTGCTCCAGCCTGGGTTCTCCATGGGGTTGGAGAGTTCTACCAGCAAACCCATTTCAGTGTGGGCCCCTCTCTCCATGAGGCCATAGGTCCTGCCAGGAGTCTGCTCCAGCACAGGCTTCCACAGGCTCCCAGCCTCTTTCCGGCATCAGCCTGTTCTGGTGTGGGGTTCTCCAGGGGCTGCAGGTGGATCTGTGCTCCACCATGGACCTCTGTGGGCTGCAGGGGCACAGCTGCCTCCCCATGGTCTGCACCGGGGCTGTGGGAGAGTCTTTGCTCTGGCACCTGGAGCACCTCCTCCCCGTCCTGCTCCACTGACTGCAGAGCTGCTGTTCCCACATATTCTCACTCCTCTCTCCAGCTGCAGTTGTGCACATTTCTTTCCCCCCTATTAAATCTGTTATCTCAGAGGTGATACCACCATCAGCTGATGGCCTTAGCCTTGGCCAGCAGTGGGTCCATCTTGGAGGCAGCTGGTGTTGTCTCTGTAAGATATTGGGGAAGCTTCTGGCAGCTTCTCACAGAAGCCGCCCCTGTAACTGCCCTGCTACCAAAGCCTTGCCATGTAAAGCCAGTGCTGTACTAAGGAGCTGTGACCAAGAAATTGTTTCTGTCTGATTGTTTTAGTTTCAGAAGCTAGGGGAGCAATTTTTTTAGATAATATAGGGTTCACAGTACATCAGAGATAAAAAAAATTATAGGCAGTAATTCTGATCTAAAAAACTATCTGTAGCCTTTTCATAGAATTTTCAAATACTTTTTGAAGAAATTCCATGTCAGCAATAGTGTTGATTTTTCAGAAGTTCAGAGGATTCAGAATTGCTTCAGAAATTCTTGAACTCTGTTATGGGTATAACAAATGATACTTGGGTCTTATAATGCCGACTGTTAAAATAATTCTTTACTAAAGCTATTCTGTTTTTCTAGGCACCTCCTTTAATATTCATAATTAAAATGGCAAAAACAACTGATCCTTCTGAGAAACTGATCATCCACTCCAAAGGTCACAAAGATACCATTCTAGCTAATTTTGAGGAGCAAAGAAAAAAGGATTTTCTTTGTGACATTACTCTGATAGTGGAGAATGTGCAATTCAGAGCCCACAAAGCTTTGCTGGCTGCCAGCAGTGAATACTTCTCAATGATGTTTGTAAATGAGGGTGAAATAGGGCAGTCAGTTTACATGTTGGAGGGAATGGTTGCAGACACCTTTGGAGTTCTACTAGAATTTATTTACACTGGTTGCCTCTGTGCCAGTGAGAAAAGCACAGAGCAAATCCTGGCTACTGCCCAGCTTCTGAAAGTAACTGACTTGGTATGGGCCTGTACAGACTACCTGGAAAGCCGCAGCCCAGGCTGTGCATTGCCAGCTCCAGCTGAAAGTGTAGCCTCTGTTGTTGCAAGTGAAAGGAAAAATGATGATCCACCAAAGCGAAAACGGGGGCGACCAAGGAAAATCAAGGTTGTCCAGGAAGAAGAAGAAGAATTAGGAGCAAATTCCACTGAAGATGGGCAGCTGAGAGAAAACAACTCCATGCAAAATGAGCAAAATTATATGAAAAAAGACACTGAAGTAGAAGAAACAGTTGCCAGTGAACAGGCTTCAGTGAGGAAAGAGGGAGAAGAAACTGAACCTGCTTGTGGCTCAGAGGCTGCTGTTGATCTGTCAGCTGAGAAAGATGAAAACTATGATCCCAAATCTGAAGGAATACAGAGCACTCAGAGCCGTTACAGCAAACGCAGAATAAGGAGGTCAATCAAACTGAAAGATTATAAACTTCTTGGGGATGAGGATGAGAAAGGACTGTCAAAGAGAACTGATGGAAAAAGAAAACGTGCAGGTTCTGAAGCCCGCTGTAAGGACTGTGGCAAAGTATTTAAGTACAGTCACTTCTTGGCTATTCACCAGCGAAGCCATACAGGTAGGCCTTCAGCAACTGCTGCTTTTGGGTTAGGTTAAGGGATGTTGCCAAATGCAAGTGATAGCTGAAGTGCCGGTTGTTGACTGCAGCAAGAATATCCAAAATAGCATGCTGGTCCAAATTACGGTGTGTTCTGTGTTTGCTGTTTTATTCTTGTCAGCAGATCTCAGAACCTTTATGTCTTACCTAGATTTCAGTGTAATCAATAATTTAATTGTTTAAGCACTGAATTATATGGCAATAGCTAAAGAATTATTTTATTCCTTTGTGAAGCTTGTCTCTTTACCACTAATTGAGACTAATTTTTTCAGTAGCTACAACATTGCAGCGCATCTCACTATCAACTTAGAATATCTAGTGAGAAATGATGCATCTGTGACTAAAAATCTCATCTTTTGCTTTCAGGAGAGCGTCCTTTTAAATGCAGTGAGTGTGGCAAAGGCTTTTCCCAGAAGCATTCTCTTCAAGTCCATGAGCGAATGCACACCGGGGAACGGCCGTACACGTGCACCATTTGCAGTAAGGCTCTGACAACAAAGCATTCTCTTCTGGAGCACATGAGCCTACATTCAGGTAAATACTTCAAGGCAAATGTTGCTTTCTGCTGCAAGAATCTGCCTTTCTGAAAAAAAGGTACTTCTGATCCGTCTTGTGTGTGCTGGTGTCACATTCCACTGAGGGGAACTGCAAGGAGTTATTTTAAAAGTGGACGGTCAGGAACAAAATAACGTCACATGAGACAAACACTGTATCTGAAAACTGTTTATTGGTAATGAAAAAACAACATTAAGAGAAGTTATCCTACTAAAGACAGCTAGAAAAGACAGAACAAGAGGAAGAAAAATGGGAAAGGAATGGGAGGAGAGAGAGGGGAGACAGAAAAAGAGGGCTTTTACACCGGAGGGAGTGCTGTCGATGTCAACGAGGTGGGGGGTGTGCACGCTGCCTGCCTGGGCACGGCTCCTGCGGTGACGGGTGGCCAGGCACAAGGTGAGGGACACTCGGGCAGGAGGTCCAGAGCCCTGCACCAGAACCGTGCCCACGGTTGTGGCATGGATCACAGCAGTGGGCTGGCTCAGAGGTGGGCGGGATTGTACGCCGGGACGCTGGGACAAAGCAGTCAGGGGGTTGGTCAGGGACACAGGGAAGCAGGACAGAATGCGAGGGTGAGCAGGAGCCAGCGAGGGCAGGAGAGCCAAAAGGCAGGCTGGGGCCAGGGCAGAAAGCATAAGACTCAAAAAGCGCCAAACCAGAAGCAAGTTTCAAAAAGCCTGTCAATCACCAAGCCTCAAAAGCAAAAGCACAGTCTCAAAAATCCCCAAGCCAAAAGCCCAACTCAGAAAGCCCCGGGGCCTGTGACACAGTTACATTTCATACCCCAGCTCCTCCCAAAGTCTGCCTGCTGACAGGAAACCATTGGCCCAGTCCATGTCCCATCGCAGTCTATTGGCAGAGACCTTTTGCCGTCTGACTGGAGAGTGTCTCTGGGGTACAGTGTCTTTGGTGTTCCTCAACTGTCTGCTTTTCCCATGCAAGACATGGACTCGTTGCCAGGAAAGCTCTCCCCAGAGACAAGGCTTTCCTCCATCTTTTCCTAGGTGCCTCCTGGGCGTGGCACATGTGCAGCTCCTCCCCCATATGCCTCTGGCATTGTTGAGGCAAATCAAAACTGAATTGGCTCCTCACAGCTGAATTTTGTATTTTATTTATTTTCTTACACTTGCTTTGGACATGGCTTACATTTTAATAAGTGTCTCTACAGGGCAGAAGGCTTTTACCTGCGATCAGTGTGGGAAATACTTCAGCCAAAAGAGACAGCTCAAGAGCCACTATCGACTACACACAGGTATAACAAGTTTGGATTGAGGCTTACAGTCCATGCTGATTTGTCTTCCTAAAGATTGACTTATGCTGAAAGTTCTTCCTCAGTAATGTATTTGGTCTTTGCTACCTTGATGTGTCCTATCTTGGATAGGTATAACAGTGGATAGGGTGAAAAAGACGTAATGGTGTATAGTAAATGCGATGTGTAGAAAAGTGTTTAATTGAGAAGGGCTCTTATGATGATTAAAAATTAATTACACTGTATTTGACATACAACTTTACTATTTTAGCTCTGCTGTTCATGCTACATAGAAGCTGGGAATTATATAAACAATTGTGTCTGCTGCTTGGTGTGCAAATTGCACTGTAGTTGCCCACTACTCTGGACTAGTAAGGGCATACAAGCTTTAGGAAGTGTTCTTCTCACTTCTGGAACAGGATGAAGATACACACAGAGGAAGTGGTGGAGAAAATCAGAATTTACAAGTCTTCAACAGAAAGTGCTTTTAGGCAGGAGCAGGTGTCAGTCCCCTCTTTTCCTGTGGTAATACTAAATTGAGAAATAGGAATCACCTTTTGTTTTATCTCTATATTATATCAAAGTGGTTATTTTACAGGAAAGTGCTTTAACAAAGATCACGGAAGAGATAGAGGGGATCACTTAGGCACTGACACTTTTTTTGTTGTTGCGACAAGGCCGTTCACTGCCGGAATGTAACCAGTGTCGGCGCAAATTCATGGATGCAGCTCAGCTAAAGAAACATCTAAGAACACATACAGGTAATTTTGTACCTTGTGTTTTGTGGGGTTTGTGGTTTGTTTTTTCTTGAAGTTACATGGACAAAACAATGTTAAGCAAATTACACTTGTCTCTGTGGCATGAACTTCTGCTCTACTTGTGACATAACGATGCCTGTGTTGCTAATGAAGAAATTTGACATCAAGAATGCAGAAGCACAAAAAAAGCTTGTGTTACAGCAGCACAGAAGCAGTGCCTGTTACAGGAAGAGGGCATTTTTCCCCCTGCTGCAGAAAATGCCAGTTAGCTTTCCCGTGATAGAGTCCTGGACTGAGAATGCAGTTTGTTGGGAGAGTTGTATCCAGCATGTATCGGGCTTGCAGTGAGATTGCAAGCAACAGAAAGTGTGTGTCCAAATGAGATGGACACCTTTGTTTGTGACAGATGGTTGCTTATGAAAAGTGCTGTGACCAGAAAAAGAATTATTTCCACTTAGCTTTTACTGTGCTTTAATAAACCAGATGTTGAGAGGAGATGGGCTGGGAGGGATGATTTAATGCAAGTGCGTCAGAGGGTGTTTTAAAAGATTTAGAGAGCAGGCTGGTAATGATGGATAACAGAGATAAAAATGTTGATCTATCCTCTCATAATAACAAGGCATACACATCATAAAATACTTCCCTTTGAAGAGTAAGTTCATAAGGTGACATGTGAATAATTTTGTCTTTTAAAGAAACTAGAAACAGTGGCAATTGTTTCCTCACAAAATTAAATTATTCTTAACTGTGTTGCTTGCAGTTGTAATACATAACTCAGCCTCAAGCATACTTTATCTCATTCGTTTCCTCTTCTTTTCTAAGTGAAAAAGATTTAAATTTTCTGGGATATGCTGGGGTCAAAACTTGTGCTTCTGGGAGCTTTTGGTTATCCAGAATAGTGCTAGCACATGATACTTACATAATTTTGCATTGAAGAGAACTAGGTGTTGATACGCGCAGGAGTTTTGTATCTGAAGCTGATACAGCTCTCTAAATGTAGTGGGAAATGAGTTTGGGGTGAGAAATGAGAAGAGGAAGCTTACTAGCAAGGTAAGTTGCAAAAATATATGAGCTAAGCTGATTTTTAGCAGAAACTGGCTTGCACTATATTTTGCTACTAGAAAAAACAGGCAAGATACCAGTATTAATTACGTAGAAATAGTAATTCATCTGTCCCATCTCAAAAGCAAAGTAAAATTCCAAGGCATTTGGGGGACAGGTGTTAACATAGGTACAACTGTTCTCCTTTGGCAGCAGTTTGGTAACACTGTGTCATAAAAATACAGTCTAATTGGGAAGTTACTCCTTTTTTCACTAGCAAGCTGGGACTGGATGACCAGAGGTCCCTTCTGACAAATGTTTCTTGTTCTTTCATCCTTTGTCCATGCCCTCCAAAGCCACATGAAAGCTGGTAAGCATTGCAGTTCTATGCTGAATGGGAAGCTTCCTTGGAAACTGACTGCTGCCCAGTGCCTGGGTTTGGTGTGCTTTGATGGTGTGAATTACCACAGTGGTGGTCTGGATTCTCGTGTCTGGTGTCTTAAAGAACCTCGGTGCTACAAGGATTTGTGGTGTGAATTAGGATTTGCTTTGGTTGGGTAGTATCTGTTTCTATGAACCTTCTTATAATTTAATTTGGCCTCTCTGCTTCTACTCAATTAGACATCAGAATTCCAAATGCACTAAAAAAAAACCCAAGAAATAAACAAAAAATCCCCAAACAAACTCACATTTTATTTAACTCACAATAATTTTTTTTTTTTCTAACTGGTGTTCCCAGAATATCATAGGCCTAGTGTGATGAAGCCTTATAGAAAGACAGGCAAGTTTTAAGATAATGGATTCATTTTCCAGCTTTGGAAGTTTGAGCTTACTCACCTGGATGGTGCTGCACATGAACATGGCATTCATTCCAGGTTCAGGGACAGCCTTTTTCAAAGCATTTCTGTTCCATATGGAACACCTACATCTGTGCCATAGGTACAGCTTTTTGTTGCTTTGGGGGCTTGGATCACCTAATTCTTCATCTTCAAAGGGGAGAAATGCTAGAGGTGTACATTTAAAATGTTATACCCTCATTTTGACTAGTGAGTTCATTGTGGTTTTGGATATCTGCTGAACCATGACAGAAGCGTGAGGAGCCAACAGTGCACACTTGATACTATGTATGGTAAAATACAAAATATTTTTAATGAATTTATGAAAAGTGCAATTTAAAAAGGGAAGTCACATTTCTTTTTGATAGGTGAGAAGCCCTTCACTTGTGAGATTTGTGGCAAATCATTTACAGCAAAAAGTTCACTTCAGACTCACATTAGAATTCACAGGTAAAGTATGTCTTATTTTCATTATATTCTTTCAAAATGTAGCTTCTAATTTTATAACTAAAAGTAGTGCTTGTTTAATTACAGAACAGCCAGGACTTGTTTGCATTTTGAATGATTGTTAAAAACATTTTTGCTTAATCTGTGTAAGGAAAAAATTGGTTGTGGAAAGTACTGAAGTCCTAAATACTCATGTGCCAAGATATTGTAAGTGTCTTCTTCGGTGTTTTGTGTCTGCTCACTGACAGTGTACTTACTGCTATGCTATTTTTGTGAAAATTTTATTGTAAGTTTTGTTTGAGAGCAGAACAGTAGCTGTGATATATCAAGGTTATTGGAGCATTGCCTTGTTGCCCTGTGAGCTATCTCTCTTTAACAGCATTAGTTGATTTTTGCCCCTGTCAGTGCAATGCATAGAATAAAGACATGTTAGATTGTAAATCACTGGAGAACTGTTGTCCAAGAAAACATTTCCAGTAAACTTTCTAGTCCTGTTGACACAGACAGCAAGTTAGGATTTGGAAACTTCTTTTTGGTTTTAAGCCCACACTGTTAATTAATGTTCTTAAAATGTTCGGTGCTTAGAATTGTGTAAAGTTGTTGCATTCTTGTCAAGGTCAAGCAGCATGGAGCTTGTACCTCTGTTTTTATGAGAGGAAGGCAGTTATCTCTGCAGCTCTGGAGTATATACTAATTGTGCAGTTTGTGAAGTCAAATAGAGATAATCAGGAGATCAAATAGATTATTAACACCGTCCTTTAAGTACTTAAAATTTAGAAAGACAATGTAATCATTTAAGTATTTTATTACAGATTAAGTTTCAGAAAGCAGCATTGTCAAAGTGAATATTTTAATGAGATCAAATTCTTTCCTTTTGCAGAGGAGAAAAGCCATATTCTTGTGATATATGTGGAAAATCCTTCTCCGATTCCAGTGCTAAGAGAAGACATTGTATCTTACACACAGGCAAAAAGCCTTTTGCCTGCCCAGAATGTAGTTTGCAGTTTGCTCGTCTGGACAATCTGAAGTCTCATTTGAAAATTCACAGCAAGGAAAAGCAGTTTCAGGAAGCCAGCGCCGCCCCGAGCACCAACGCTCATCCGGAAGAAGTGAGAAACATTCTCCAGCTGCAGCAGTACCAACTTGCCACCTCGGGAGGGCAGGAAATTCAGCTGCTGGTTACGGATGCAGTACACAACATCAACTTCATGCCCAGCCACAATCAAGGCATCAGTATTGTGACTGCAGAAAATGCCCCCAGCATGACGACAGAGCAGGCTGCGAACCTCGCGCTCCTTGCGCAGCCACCACAGCAGCTGCAAAACTTGTTGCTTTCAGCTCAGCAGGAGCAAGCAGAACAAATTCAAAGTATCAATGTGATTGCAAACCAAATAGAGGCTGCCCAACCTGAACAAATGCATGTCATCACTCTTTCCAAGGAAGCACTAGAACATCTCCATGCTCATCAAGGACAAAATGAACAAATCCACTTGGCAGGATCTTCACATCCAGCTCAGCACGTGCAGTTGGCTCAGGAATCAAGTCAGCAGTCTCACTCTAGCCATGACACGGTTCCTTCCCATCAAGTCAGTGAAGAACATAATCAAAGTGTACTTGTTCCGAATCCCATCAGCAGCCTCTGTCAGTAAATGAGTCATCTCATGAGCATCCTATCCAGGGACAGGATTTCTGAAATGCTTGTTTGTCAGCAGAGGGCTAGGCCAGAGAATGCTTCTCATCCAGGCAGGGATTACGCATGTCACACTTTCTTTTTTGCAACATAAGCTATCCAAAGATGCATTTCTTGGTGATTTTGGATGAGTGACTCAGTTTCCTTAACCATATTTATTTTAGACTATTTTGTTTTTCTGGATTGGTGTTTCTTTACCATACTTAGTCTTCCACAAGTACCTTACAAGTAATTAATGTGTGGTTGTGTGCCTCATACGCATCTCTGCCTCCTGAGCAGATACTTTGCCCTTATTTGCATTTCTGAGTGACTCTCCAGAGAAGTTCATCTTGCTGGTAGGAGAACAATGTTTAGAATATCTGTGGATCAGAAAGTACCACTTCTCTGACAAACTTAACGTTATACCTGAGCTACTATCAAGCTTAAGACAACCAGTACTTTTTGCAAAGCTAACACCATATTTCTTATGTTTAATGAGCTTTTTTTCTGCAGGTATAATTCTCTATGTAATCATTCCCTGAAGTGCATTATGAGTTACTGACTACCAAATTTATTTGGTTTGGGTTGAAACTGTTGCAGCCTTTAACTGGCCCTGAATCTTCCCTACTGTTTACTGTGTGCTGTACACATCTTGCTCCTCAGAAACATTTAAGCCATTGCACTTGAATAGTGGCAATGAGATGTGATGGTTACACTGGAGAACTGAAACCCCACAAATTCTGCTTTGTTAGTTCTACCACTCACTCTCTGTGTGACTGTGGGCAAGGTAGTTGACCTCAGTGCCTTGTTTCATCATCTAGTAAGTGGGGATAGTGTTCACACACTCTGCCAAGCACTTTGAAGAGTTCTTGATGTTGAAAGCATTGTCTGTTGAAGTGCAAAACCCTCTACCTGACAGGATTCTGTCTAAGCTTAGGAGCCACTGTATATGTAAAGTGTTATTTTTTGTACTTTTTGAGAGAAGAACATAATCTTACTTTAATATATGTTAAGACTAGTAATTGTTTATGTGAGGATTCAAACAATGAAGAGCATCGCTTCAGAGCATAACAAGTTACCTAAATGGAGCACATCACTTTAAGTTGTACAGCTATTTTTGTTGACTAAATTCGATGTGTACAGATTTTTTTCAATGACTGACTGCTAACAAAAAAGATTTGACATCTTAATAAAATGCCTTGCCAAAATACATGCTTTCTGTTTCAGCTTTGACTACTGGTAACACCTTTGCACTTGTATGTTAAAATCCAGATATAATGCCACTGGTATGTTAAAGTCCAGGTAAAATGCCACTGTTACTTAAAAGAACATGCTCAATTGTCTCTTCAGCTTTAAAATGTCATACTTGTGATTTACATGGATGTTTTATGTTACAACAAACAAAAAAAAAATCTAAAATCATGGTGAATTTAAAAGCAAAATTACCCACACTTTTTATAAAATCTCTTGTTCCAAGTCCAGACTACTTGGCCAGCTCCTGACTGCATGCTGCAGATGTTTGGCAAAGTATCTCCTGTTATCAAAGTACTGGATCACTTTTATATAAATGGATCATGATAAGGGTAGACAGTGGGAATATATCAATGCAAAAAAAAAAAAAAAAAAAAAAAAAAAAAAAAGCCTGCAACAAATCCAAAAAGCAACAAGCCATCCTACAGCAAAGGTGTTTAGGCTTTTCACCTTTCCTTTCAGAACAGAGAAATAAAATTTGCATACATTCTGCCACCAAAATGAACCAGTATATTCTGCAGTTCTGTCTGAGAAGAACTCAGGCCTGAGAAGCCTGAAGTCTTGGTGTAGTAAGAGCAGATAAATAAATACAGTAAAGCCTGTTACAACAGGCTGATTAATTGTGTAAGCTTACAGTAAATATTCTGGCAGTTTAATCCTAAAACTTCAGCTTTTATCTATAACATTGTACAGTGCAGCCAGACTACTATCTGGTCGTAAGTTTACAGGAACCTGCACAGAATTCATTGTCTGCCATATATTTACAAATCCTGAAGTGCTTAAAAACAGGTTACAAGCTAAATTCTGAGGCTACCAGTAAAGGAACTGTTCAATACTTTTCTTCTTTGGACTTCATTTTGTTCATTATGCAGTTATCCTTGCAGGGTACTTCCACTTGCTCATTTCTCAGTGCTTTCTCTGTAACTAAAAAACCTGAAGTTTGGTGTTTGGAATTCTGTTTTGCTTTTCTGCAGATTACCAGTGAAGAAACAAGCTGCTGTGAATAGCAGGGCAATGACTAATCTTGCACCCTGCATTGCTTAAGCTGTCAGCACATATTGTAGCTTGCACTCAAGAAGCTGGCGTGGCTTCTCATATCAACAAATGTTGCTTTTTGGACAGATTTGCTTCCTTTCTAGTGAATGCCTTTCTGTTAAAAGATGAAACATAATCCTTTTTCTGTGTATGCATTTTTAAGGCTTCAGCTGAAGTCTAGAATTGCTTTGAATTTGAAAGGAAACTACTGTAGCTTTGTTTTTCAGTCCAGCTGCCACTAATAACGATTTAGGAAAAAAATGCATCCCTTAGAAGCTATGTTTCAGAACAGCTCTCTAAATATCTTTACTCCTTAGCCAGTAAACACCTTAACTGCTCTTTTTCTCACATAGATTAATCCTAGCAAATCCATCTCACTGCTTTCTATGTTAAAATGAGATTAAGGTTTTAGACATAAATGCAGGGCAGTAAGAGGACTACAGAAAGATCCGTGTTTGTAAGCATTTAACACCATTGTGTGTTTCCCTGCTCAATTTGTAAGTTACTCAGTGTAGTTGAACTCTTAATAGGATCTCACTTTTTTTTTTTTTTCACCAAATGCAAGATTATTAAATTTTGGCTTTTTCTGAAGATTTTGGTTGGTTCTCCAGGTGCAAGTTGAAACAAATCCCCAAGAGGTAAAGCAAATACACTCTGGAGCCTGTATTTGCCTGTTGTGTTTGTAATTCCCCTGCTTGGCTTTCCAGTCCAGCATCTTGGGTTTTGATAAATGGATATCAGAGTATTTGTTTCATATGGGCTGTAAAAGCAAATTACCCTGACAATAGGAAAAGAAAGCACTACTAGGGATTGTATAGCAATTTTCTCTTAGCATCTAGGAGAAAAAGAAGACTCATTTCAGTGTTGTAGCTGGTTAGTCATCGTGGTGAAGGTTATCCTTGGTGTTTGCTAATACCTATCCTGGTGTGCTTGGATGTGGGTTTTTTCAGTCTTTTCCCACTTCATCTTAACTGTGGGAGCTAGTATGGCATTCATTCCTCATCACCAACCCTGTGCCTGTGTGAGCACAGCAGCTGGGCATGTTTCCTGTCTCCCCAGTCTTCCAGCTCTGCCTCAGGCTGTGTCCCTGACAGTTTCCAGTATAAGTATTATCCCAGAGAAGCGAGTCTGAGCTGGGAGTGGCTGGGAGGAGGCCGGTTTGCACAGCAGGTGTGCCCTGGAGTGCGGGAGCAGCCAAGCGTCCTTCCTGGGCATGCTTATCTTCACATGGGCAGAAATCCATCTGTGCCAGCCTTTTTCCCAGTCCTGCACTGCAGGTTCTCACTAAGAGTAGATGAGGAAGAAGTAATGCCATACTCTCCAGAGCTATGATTTTAGGACCTCTTTTACTTAGTCATTAGAGACTAATTAAAGAGTCTGCTTCTTGCAGAGTTGCAGTCCCATGAGCTATAACAGCTCTCTATGTTCTACCCTTTTTCAGATCCTCTGTAAAACACAGTGAACAATAAATGGTTTTCCACAACAGAGGGACTAGTGATTATATCTGTCCCAAGCAATCCTTCCAAATGGAAAAACCCATCCAGGCATATTCTCAGCATCTCACTGTAGTATGCTTACTGCTCATTTCTGCCTAATATTTTAACCCTACCTAATTGAAAGTATATTTGGAAAAGCAGGAAGCAGAATTTTGCTTTAGTTTGCAAGCTTTTACCCCGTCCTGCAAATTTTTCTGACATGAGGAAGAACTTCCCTGTGTGAGTGACTGAGTATACTGCAACACATGGCCCAGAGAAGCTGTGGAGTCTTCCTGACTGGAGAGAGAACTGCCTGGACACAATCCTGTGCTGTGTGCTCTGGGATGACCCTGCCTGAACAGGGAGGTTGGACCAGATGACCACTGTGGCCCCTTCCAACCTGACCCATTCTGTGATTCTGTGATTTTACTTGCCTTCACCAAGATGTCTCTCAGTGACCCCTAGCAGCTCTGCTTTAGTGTAGGGGTCTCAAATACATGTATGTCTGTGTATGTATAATTATTTTTTTTTATTAATTTTGTCTGCTTTCTCTTCTGTTTCTCAGTTTTTTTGAGATGCTATTTTGGACTGGAAGGAACTGAAACAGCTGCAGCTGCACCAGGTGGAGAAGTTTGGACCATGAAAACCCTCTAAGAATCACACAGAAGCAAAACTCTTGGGTCTTGTGACAGCGTATGTGTGCATTCTTCATAGGACTTCAAGTTTCCAAGAGCATTGCTGCACCACCTTTGAAAGGCTTTCAGGATCATTGTTTAAAGGTGCTGCACAACCTCGTGTGCAGTTTGTATTTTTCCAAATTTTACGAATTTGTGGTAATTGTTTTCCTCTCTAAACTGAATGCAGCACAGCACATCTGTCACAGCTGGCAAGCAGAACAGCACCAGCTAATTTACATCTAACTATTGCCACCCACAGAACATTTATCCTCATCTGAGTACAAGCAGGCCTGCAGAACAATATCATGTTGTCATAAACAGGTAATAAATAGAGTCTAAAATTAATATTAGTCACCCAGTTCAGGATTTTAATATATGTCATTTTCATAATTGGCAACCTGTTGAAAAGATTTAATGTGCCTGAATCACCAAGTGATGAGAAAAGAAGTGGAGAAATAAAAAACAGAGTAGATTGAGACAACAACTAATTGGTGGTTCTTGGCATGCTATTTTTATAAAAAAACCCAATGTAAATTTTCAGAAAAACAGTCCTGTTAACGCTTGTTAGACTAATCATTGCTTTTCAACTTCGACTGTCAGTTGACTATTATGTTTCTAGTTAATTCCCTTTCTTGCCCACAATGACATTAAGAATATCTAGAAATTATCAGTTTAAAAAAAAAAGTAATTTTTTTTCAAATAAAAAGGATTAATGGGAGCCAGTCCTATGTATGTGCAGATTAAATTTTAAGAAGATTAAATTCAAGCACATTTACAAAACGCAGACATCAATCTCAAGATTTTTAAAAAATAATATGTAGTGGATTGCCCTGGGTTTAATCCTCAAATGTTGTGGTAAAAAAGGAGAAAAGAGATGTTTCAAAAAGCCCAGTAAACTTCATTTGTATTAATCTAATTAATCTAATATCAAGCTAAAAATATGGATGTAGGGAAAAATAGATAGCCAAGGACAGTATATTCTGAAGCTGATTTAATATTTGACTCTAGGTATGCTGCTTCTGCTCTGGACTTCACATAAGGCTCCTATAGACTCGTTTTGGCTATAGCAAAAGCCATATCATCTGGCCACCATAATTAGATTCTGCTTAGCTTACAGCCTACAGAAGCTCCAGCAGCTGTGCTGCCAACCTTTGAGAGGAGGAAGGAAAGGGCTTTCCTTTGCATCACTCAGTCACAGCCCACAAAACACCTCAGCTCATCTGCTGCCACCCAGGACCTGGCTGTGAATTAAAACTGCCTTGTCTTACCATTTTAATATGTCTCCTCGTCCAAACTGTTTTGTCTGCCTCGTTTTCTGCATTTTTTCAGCAGGAGAACATCATCATGTGAAATGATAACACCTTGTGCACGGATATTTCAGGCAAGGGAACAGCTGTAGTAGCTAAACACTGAGCATCTCATCTTCTTCACAGTCTCTGCTATTGTGAGGATGGAGCTCTTCAAATTCAGCACTGCTGTAAATCCCAACAAAACTCTAAAAAAAGCATTGCCCTAATGAACCACTGTAAGAAATTACCACTGAGCCAGACCAGAGAGACTTCAGGGCTACCTGGAGGAGGCCCGTCTGCAACCTGTGATTTCTTTCTCAGTCTGGGTTTTATATAGACACTGTAATTCAGCAACATTTAGCTCAGCGGCTTTTTGGTTCTCACTCTGTGGTTATGTTAAAAAGTATCACTTCATAAAGCCAGAGGGATATACAGTTGGGGGAAAAGTGCACATTGTTATTAAAATGAGAAATCAGTTTGTTTAGTTTTGTTGTTTTTTTTTTAACATAGGTTTGTTCTACATGAAAATCACAACTGTCTCATCTGCAACAGGACTTTGACACATGAAAGTTCCCGGTGCTCAGAGATGAAAAGTGACCTGACCTCGCTGTGCTGATGGAAGCCCGAGCTGAACCTGCAGCTGTCGCACAAAGCAGCTTTAGCACATGCTGCATGAGGCAAAAGCCAGCAAAGCTGGGGCGGTGGCACAAAGCTTTGCTGTGGCAGCCGCGACCCCTCTGGAAGTGCTCCATGCACACGCTGCCGGCGGGAATGATGTCTCAGCAGTGCCCAGCAAATACAGCTGTGGGTAGGAGTTTTTGCGTCAAAAGGAGGCACACACTTTACACAGGGTGTAATTAAGCTGTAAATCTCATTGCCACAGAAATTTGTGGATGCCAGACTTTCACATTTCCCTGAAAAGCAAAGAAATTCAAACAGAAAAGAGCTGCCAGAGGGAATTAAACAGAGAGATACCAGGAAATCCTTGAGCAGAGGCTCACTGGAGGCTGGGAGTGGAGTGGGGAAGCAGTTCTCTCATGTTTGCTTTTACTTCCCACTTTTTGCTGGGCATTTGCTATTAGCAAGAGTCTTTAAGTATCCTTTAAATATTACTGACAGCATCCATCAAGAGCTCTGGAAAGAGCTGGCTTCAGTCCTCTGCTCTGCCACATGCTTTCTGTGTAATGTGGTTTTACTTCCTTCAGGGGAAAAGAGAAATTGGAGCATTTTCCAACTTCCCACTGGGTTGAAAACTGCTTACATTAGGCTTGGGAAGTGCTTAGAAATGCAGGGTAGGATGTGGGCTGGTGTCTGGTGTTGCTGTGGAGCTGGGCCCTGTTGACAGACTCAAACTCATGGTGGCCAGGCTGCTGTGGGCCCATGGTGGGTGCCTTTGGCAGTGATGGTGGTGGGGCTGCTCCAGCACCTGTTTTTCCATGTAACCAAATTTATGGCAGAGGTGACCCCTAGGCTTCAGCCCCAGCACCAGTTTGGAAGCTGCAGGGAGTGGTGTGGGCTTCAAGCAAATGAATAATATCTATGTAGTCCATAAAAGCAATCAAATATTAAGGTTGCTACTGTAGAGGACTAGTGATACCCAGACAATGTCTAAACAATGTAGCAAAACCAGACTTATTTTAAAAAAAGGAAAAATATTGGTTTCCTTATTTCACTCTTATCAATTATCCTTTCTTAGACTAGTTAGTGGCCTTAACTTATCATAAAGTTAACCTTCTAACCCTACTCCCTCTGACAGACGTCCTTCTTTGGGGCACTGCTTCTATGGCTCAGTGCTGCCACTGCCACAGCTCTCCCAGCAGGAGAAGCTGGACCTTCTCAGAGCAGCAGCAATTAAACACACTGCATGAAATAATTAATAGAGAGATTGTCTTCTGGAATAGAAGCAGGGCTCTGCCCAAAGGTCTGTCAAAATTTCAGCAGTGAAACAGGGATGGAAGCTGTAGTTCCCCAAGGCTGATGGGCAACCCACATCTCTGACCACAGCTGAGCTGCTCACTGACAACCCTGTGACAAATGCCTGTCATAACTGTGGTCTCTGATGATTACTTTTATCTACCCTGCAGATACCATAACTGGAAAGGGAGATGAAGGAGAGTCAGTTTATGGTCCTACTTTTGATGGTAGGTCTCCCCAGCTATCTGACTGTGCAAATGGTGAATTTCCACAAAAATCAAGTTGTAGATCCCATCTTATTCACATAACAACCTAGGAACTGCTTTTCATCTCCCTAAAGCAAAAAGGTTTGGTTTTCAGTCAGAATTATAATCTGCTTGTATTAGCAAGGGCAGACTGCTTAAGTGAG
Source organism: Taeniopygia guttata (assembly GCF_048771995.1). NCBI lineage: Eukaryota > Metazoa > Chordata > Aves > Passeriformes > Estrildidae > Taeniopygia > Taeniopygia guttata. Next base: position 46,617,282 of record NC_133027.1, on the reverse strand, counting down.
AACACTTTTTGATCCATAACCTTGTCTCTGTCCTCTTATGTTCCCTTCCTGAGGCTCAGCTCCACCAGCCCCTTGTCCTAGCCTAAATGAGAGCTGATGGTCACCCACTGCCTACTTCAAACTTCAAATACTCACCTTTGTGGACAGGACCCTAGAAATGCAGAAGTAGATTAGCTGCAGATCTCCAGGCACCTACCCCCTGTTTAAATGTCTTTAAAGTACCTGAAGTAAGTCAGCTTTAACTCTTGATATCTGGGCCCTCAGGCAGCTTCTCAGGCTTGGGCAAGCGTTAGGCATTGCTGCCAGCAGCCTCAACTCTCAGGTGGAAGGAGAGTTCTGAATCTCATGTAAAAACCTGCAAGTCGAGAAATTACAAACATGACCTAAATTTAACTAAAAATGTTCCCTTGTACTGGCATAAAGTAATAAAATGTAAATAAAAAAAGAACATTCTTCTACTATTTAAGAAAAATAACCCATGTAATTGACATAAGCATTTGGGATTTTTGGTTTAGATTAAATGCTATCCATTGAGACACTTTATGACAGTTAAAGCAATTTTGAAAATTATTTATGTTCCCTTCTATAAAAGCTTTTCCACTGGCAATGATGCAAACCATTTGAGCAGGCTGGGCAGCAGCCAACACTGAGATCAGAAATGCTAAGTGCAGCTAAAAACTTTCTTTCCCAAGATTCCCGTGAAGAGTCTGCCTCACCTCAAGGTCCCAGGCTGCATGAAGCAAAATGTAGTGGCAAGCAGGAAAGCTGCTGGAGGTGGAAGCCTGGGGTGTGGGATTTAAGGCACTAAATGGTATGAGCTTCCTGGAGTGGAAAGAAAAAGGCAAAAGTCACTTCTCTGATGCTGGAGCTCCTGGAACAGGAGCAAGCCCAGGCTCTCAGGGCATGCATATCTCTGAGAACATAACATAAGCTGATATTAGAAAAAAAAAGGACTGGCTGTTGAATTATTTCCAAGGTGGGTGTCACCAAGGACTTAAAATTTTGCAAATCCTCTTTTCCAGCAATGTTATCCAATGTATTTGTGCTAGAGCCCATCTTGCACCTTTTTATCCTTCTGTTTGGGTAAAAATTGTCATTTTTTTATAACCCATAGATTTACTTGATTTACACATCAGGTAGAAACAAGTTTACATGTACCCAGGCACCTCTGCACGCAGGGGAGCTGTGGCAGCTTGCATGCACTGTTTGACTCCAGCTCCATCATCCTCCCCCAGGCAGAGCTTGTGCTTTCCCTGTGCTGCTCAGGAAAGAAGCTTCCATGTCATGTGGGAAGGGGACAATATACCAAAAACTGCTTCAGTAATTTTAAGGTGGATTTCATTTGGAATCAGACAACCTTGAATGTGTCCCTTCAAGTTTTGTTACCCATATTGCACATAGTCCACATGTTGATGCATTAAAGGAGGAGATTGCTCTCCCCCTCTTTAATTAAAAGTTGCTTTCCACCTTAAGAAAGGTGTTCTCTTGGGTATGCCTTTCTATTTTAAGGCTTAGATTGCTTTCCTGATACTTCCCGCAAACCTACTTTACCCTGAGAGCAGAGGGCAAATAACTTCGATATCTGAAAAGGGTGAGAGATGCCTCTGTCAGCCAGTAATGTTCTGGGAGACTCCGTGCTTGGCACGTGCCTGGGCACTGCAACCAACGCCTGCTGGAATTGATGGGATACAACCTCATTTTACTGTAATGAGATGAGAGGACTGAGGCAATTACACAGAATCACTCATACTGAAGCATTGTGTCAAAGGACAAAACATCCCACTCCAAAATTAGTCTGCTGAAGTAATTTTGCGAGCCACAAGGAGCAGTCAGAATAACTGTTCAGTTAAAATTTAACTACCATTTGTATGAATCAGTTTCTGAGAAAGGCTCTCAAACAAGGCAACAAGAATAAAAAATCAGAGAAAAATAAAATTGAAATATTTCTTCACTTTCCTCCAAGCTTGTTGAGAGCTTGATGGGGCTCTTGACTGCTCATTGTGATCAGGTCAGATGGTGATGGAGGATGACAGGATCAGTGGAACCCCTGCTCCCCACCCCAAAGCCACGCTCCTCTCCACAGAAAAGGAAGTCAAGTCCTTGCCATAATCCCCCAAACCCAAGCATACCTAATGGTTGCTTCTCCCCAGTCATCACTCTTGGGAGTCATTTCTTCTCTCTCTCACTAGTCCTTTTCCAGCCAGCATGGAGGATCCTCTTCACCTCCTCACAGCTCTCATTCCCATCGCTTGCCTCCTCTCCTCACCCTGGAAAAGATCTACTCTGGGAGCACCCTGGCATCCTTAACTCAGTATCTGCTCTCCACTCATTCAGCTCTGTCATTTTATTTAAATAAAGTATCCTGCTCACCCTCCTGTGCAAGTTGCCACGGGCTGGGAGCAGCTGGGTATCCCACCCCAGCCAGCCATGTCCCACCCTCAAAGCCAGAACTGTGCCCACAGGAGCCGTGTCCTCTGCCACTGGCAGCGGCACGAGGAGAGGCAAAGCTGAGCCTGTGCTTTGAGCACCCTCTCTGCCTCCTGCCTTCCTCATCCGGGAATAATCAAGCAGCCATAGGGAATTGCCATGCTCAGTATCTTGAGCTACTCTGGTGAGAGTCATTACAGACAATAACAGGGATCCAGAGTGCTTTTTTATGGGTACATTTTCATTAGCTTCTTTACTGGCTAAAAGATGGATTTAAACCAGACTGTGCTGGCTGAAGACTCAGTGAAACCTTTGCGGGAAACGAAAAAGGTGAGTGCAAAAGAAGGAAAGGGAGCTTGAGGGAGCCGGTAAAAGGGACTTGTACAGTGAATAGCAGCAAAGGGAGAACCACAACTGCAGCCCTTCATCCCCCAACTCTTTCCCTGGATGAAAGCTTCTCCATCCATCACAAAGAAAGAGGGATCCTCAGGATGGCCAACAAGAGTCACCATAGGAACAACTCACAGTTCCACATCACCTTCCAGCCAGTGACCCACCTGGACAAGAAATATGTTACTCAAGCTAGAAAATCCTATGGCAAAACTAAGGAAGCTGCTAGGGCGTCTCCAGGACCAAAGGTTACAAACTTGTGGCTGCAAAGCTCAGTGTCAGCCCAAACTGGGCCCTGACAGACAGGAAGGTGTTTCACAAATCCTCCAGGCTCTGCTCTGCCCTCACAACCTGAAAAACATTGTTTTAGCAGATGCATACTAGAAGCTTATTCTCAGTAGGTTAACATATACGACTAGCCTGCTAAAATTTTTAGATTTTCAGGAATGTAATAAACAAGAATATTGCTTTAAGCAGTTTGCTTGATGGAAGAGAAAAAAATATTTAAGTATTACCAGAGAGAGAACAATCCATAGTGTAGTTTCCATGTTACCACACCATGCAGAAAGACAGCATCTTTAACAGTAGCAAAATAGCATAACTTTCAAACCTACAGAGAACAAACCAAAAGCTGGATCTATCCATAACCAGCAACATTCACTTCAAGTTGCTGCCCTGCCACTGGCTCTGTGCAATCTGAAAGGTGTAGGATCCATGATCTTATAGGCAGACCCTCCTAAATCTGAGTGGGAGTTTAATCCTGAGGAAGCAAAAACAAGCCACAGTGACAACAAGGAGAGCCAGGTACTTTCCAGGCTCTGCTCTGTTCAGATTTTCTGATGTCCCCATTTGAACAAAGGGTGCCTGCAGCATCCCCTCCTTGCTTGGTAAGACTCTGCTGGATGGGGTAGGGTGGGATGGGATATGGTACAAAGCTGTATGGAGTTCTGCTGGCATCCGTCGCTGTGCAGGAGGCACAGCTTGTCCTCCCACAGCGTGGGAGAAGGACAGCCTGAAAATCATAGAGATCGCAAAATGTTGGACTGTTTTCAGGATTCAGATTAGTGCTGTGAAGCCGGGAAATGAAGGAGGATATTTCACAGGGAGGCACTCCTAATATTATCACTTCTCACAGTGTCTCTTGACTTCATCTCCAAAGTACTGGCCATTTGTAGCTGGGGCACATGGAACAGCACTTGCTTCTTCAAATAATGTAGCTGCATAAAGCCACAGTATTTTTACCTCTCCTAAAATGCCAACTGGAAGTTACTTAATCAAAAACTGACAGCATATATTGTGAGGAAGAACTTTCTAAAGAGTGTAGTGAGTGTAGCCTGTCAGTAGGAAACAGGTGCCTGGGTTTAGTGGCCCCACACAAAACAGAGCCTGCAGAACTTGGCTTTGGATAGAAATGGATCCCACAGGCACTTTCTCCCTCCTGTAGGCGAGTGATCAAAGACACAGAGATCCTCCAAACACTGGCGGCTATACCTACATATAACAAAAGGCCTACAGTAGCCTGCAAGATAATTAACTGTGGGATTAACCTTTAATTCATGATTCCCAGATGGTTTTCCTGTCTGCTGTAAGGTAGAGCATTAGTTCCAACTCAGCTTTTTAGAGACCAGCAAAAATAAAACCATGGCATCTTGCACATGTGAATGGCTTGAAAATATTTTGGGTTTTTTGGCTTAAATGTTCACAAGGTGTTAAGTATTTTTGCAGGAGAAGAGAAAAAGACCTATGAACATAGTGCACCTACAATTTATGGAAAATACTGTCAATATGGTTATATAGCTACAAGCATTGATATGATAAAATGATATCTCAGACAAAAAAAGAAGAAAATTTATGTTTTAGTATTGTGGCCTCAGTGAAGGCCAAACATTTGATCCTGCTCTGACTACTATAAACTAAAAGTAATGTCCTTGAAATCATATTGGCTGCATGAGGCTAAAACAAGGAAATGCAAAGCAGGCAGAAGATTTAAGTAATTCTTTATAGCAGAGGGTCTCAAAAAAGAAAAAAGTGACTACTGCCACTGAAACAGAGAAAAATATTGTTTATAATGTTATTGCAATACTGTTAAGGTTATGTGTGGATGTAAATATATAATCAAAAATGACTGCCAGTGTCAGTGATTTCTTGTATGCAAGATCTCTGTGACACACAGTGCAGCACTGGGGCATAGATGGCTCCAGGGGAGCATTAAAAGAAGAGAAGGTGTGTCTAAGATCAAATTGCAGGCTGGAAAGAGAGGCCATAACCGAGTGCACTGGAGGTTCAAAGGAAAGAACACTCATTTGTGGAGCTGAGATGCAAACACAAGGCTAAACCAGCCCTGCTGTGCCAGGGCAACCCGGACACCATCAGAGTGCAGCTATGCCACCCCTGTTCCCAGCTCTGCCAAGAGTGCTGTGCTGAGTGACCTTTGCTCCTGGGCTCACTGCATGAGCTGCTAAACCTCACAGAACAGCGCTGGGGTAAAATGGGGAAGGCTGAATTAGGGAAGTATTTGGAGAGACCTGATTTTGTCTGACCTTAAGTCCACAGATTTAATGGAAAGTAAAGATCTAAAGTTCACTTCTAAACAGGAACAAATTTAACACATCAGCAAATGTTTAACTGAATGCCTGAAGAGGGCATAGACCCAGAGTAATCTCCAGAGGCTCTGAGGACGAAGATTGTGTTAATTTTAGCAAGGGAATTTAGGTTTTTCTTTAGTGATGCTACAAAACAAGAAGATTATTTAACCTAAAATACCTTTGTATATCTTCAGCTAGCTAAGAAGCCTGTAACATATTTCATCCTTCCATTTTCTAAAGCATTCTGCAATCTATACGCAGACTATTATATAGGAATTAAATCTTCTGTAGGAACATTTCAAATCAATCTGCCTAGAGAGTAATTTTTTTCACTTCATAGTTCTGGGTCACATATTAAAATAGAATGTGATATTTTCTTCATAAAACCCCACATTTCCTGACAAATTACTTTTTCTAAGTAACAGAGACTACTTCTATGAAAATATATGGTCTTGCATATTGAGACAGAGGTTAGTGGCTCTTAGTTCTTGCAAGGATTTTAAATTGTATTCAGATGTTTAAAGTCAGGAAAGCAATTTTAGTTCTGGAGACTATCAGAAGACAATGTTAGAATTGATTTTTTTATTTGCTGTTGGTTTGGTCACCCATGGCAGGTCTGCTCTGTGGCTGCCACCCCAGTGTCTCCAGTGTTCCACAAGAGATCAAAGCAGAACACAGCATGTGATTTGAGTCCAAATGACCTGATCTGAGCAGATGTCAGAGCCCAGAAACTCATTCTCTTGCAGTGGGCAATGTTCAGGGACTCTGAGAGCAGGCAAATGCCTCATCACATCAAGTATCAGAAAGCTGATCCTGTGCCAAAAGTCACCGACCTGGTGACAAGGATGATGGCTGGATGTCCAGCTGGATGTCATACACACAGGATCTAGGACAACAATTCATGGGAGCTGGGCAGGAGACAGCTGGCTGAAGTTACACCACATGAAAAAAGTTATAACAAGAAGAGAAGGGTATGACCAGGAAATATTTTGAATTTCAGGCATAACAATTCTTCAGGCAAGCCATAATTACTATATTCCATAAAAACTATATACTGTATTACATGTATTGGTCATGGCAGGACAGTCTGCCAGAAAAAAAAGCATAGTAAAATATTTCATTCAGTATTAAAAGGTCACCTAAAGAAACAAGTGCATCTTTCAAACCTGGTTCCCCGGCGCCTGCAAGTTGGAGTCCAAGGCTATGAACAATGAAACAGAAATGGAATATTCATCTTAATCCAAAATGATGTTTTGTGACATATTTTCTGCTATAACTTACATCTCTGGTCAAGTCAGTAGAAATACAGTGCCGCCTCTCAGGGTGCCATACCAGAGAAATAGCATGCACAAGCATCCAGAGGACATGCAAGTCCAGAGGCAAGCCATAGGATCTCCACAAAGCCAGGAAATTCAGGGGCAGTTGGCAAATGGGGAGGTGAAGACTTTCATTGTCAGCTGCTGGGTTTGGAGAAGTTCCCTTCCCAGCAACCATATAAAACAACTCCCTTCTACAAAGAACAGCTGGCAGCAACATGCATTCTGAGAAAACTATTATCTTACCAGATTACACAGGGTTTCATTTATGCAATGTGTCACCACTGTAAGAAAAACTGGTATCTTTCAAATTTTGCTTTATTGGTTTTTTTAAGTTTATGAGCTTCTTACTCCAGCAAAACGCTCTCTTAGATGCTGCTTTAAATGAAAAGTGATGAAAGAAGCCCTCAGACTACACACCACTTTTCTTTGCACAGGCATATATGTTAAAAGCACAAGGGCATTGTGTAATATAGCACAGACAGTAGGCTCCAATCATTCCCCCCTACTTATTCAAGCACTGATGAGACAAAAGTTGGAGGCCAAAGTCATTATCTACAAGGTAATTTACCTAATCTGAGGCCAGAGGATTTCTGAATCTGATCCAGGAGGGCTGCTAAAGCCAGCAGAAATTGTTAGTGTGGCTCCTCAGCTGTGCAGGTACTCCACAGGGATCTGGGGAAGCCCTGGGTTCTCTGTGCATTTTCATGGTATCAGACAGACCTCTGACAACATATTTCACCTTCCTACAGACCAACCTTGCCTTCCTTTTTAGACTGTCATGGCTACAGCTCTCTGCTATTGCCCTTCATATACTTTATTGCTTGGGAAACCCTTCACTAATTCACTGTTGACTCCCAACTGTAAGTCAGACAAAAAATTCCTGCCACCAGGTCCAGGGAGGGAAAAAAGGGACTGATTTTGAAAGAACTTTACTAATATCAACTATGCAGCACATCAAATGGATCAGACTGATGTAATACATCTATTGCACAAAGAAAATGGGTAAGTGGAATGCTTTTACAAACTTCATAGAAAAAATTGGGGTACTGTAATTTTGATAAGATTTGGGATGTTAAGAGGCAGTAATGGGTGGCCAGATCAACAGAGCTCAGTTGTGCCTGGACCTCAGCTGCTGTGTGGGAAGAAGCACCAGTCCAGGCCATCAGGGCTCAGCAAGAGCACAGGTGAGTGGGACCCAAGGCCAGGCACAGGCGGCCCACAGGTGCTATGTCTCAGCCAGGGGCCAGATTCAAGAGCCTCAGAACAAAAATATCTACTGAGAAAAAGTAGTGGAGACCATCCTGAAGTTCCTTCACTTGAAAACATCCCAGGTTGACTGAGGCATTTTTATCAGCCAGCCTTGAGGACAGAGCTAAACTCCTAGGGAATATGCTCCTGCCCTGACACAGGCCAAAGGCCACCACTGCATTACACTATCACCACCTAAAAAATGCATGTTAAAAAATACGGCCAATGGATGTACTGTTACAAGAACTCCATCTAAACATTAGCCTTATTTTCCTTTGGTCACCTAAATCAGCCCGTCCTCGTTCTGTGGTTGGCTGCAGCTGCACAGGTGAAAAGTTTATTCTTTCCACTCCATCTTACCTGTTGCCTTTTATTCTTCTCAAGACATGTCTCTGGCTTGCCTTAGGCTAAAAGCATCAGCCTGTATCTCTATCTCTAAAAGAGTTAAGAAATATTTTAAACATTATTTTAGAATCACTAACCACTCTCTATTTTATTTGTTCCTTACGTTAAATGCAGCCATTCCACCCCACCTGGTGGGGCTGAGTGAGTACCTGTGACAGAGAATTCATGTGTACCAAATATAGCTCCACCTTGCCTGCCTCAGGCAAGCAGCTTGGACAGTACAGGTGCCAATGTCCTCACACGGAATTCCTGCTGGGGGCAGACACGCAGGCACCTTAAATACACCTCTGATGTCATGCAGCACGGCATGCACCACCCTGGGTGTGCCTGGGGCCAGATCCAGCCCTGGTTGGACACACCCCTACAGCGGGATTTACTGCCATATCTGCCTCGGGATGCAAGGACCAACAAAGGTTACTCCAGGCACAGGAGTCAATGCATTATTTCTGAACAATTCACCATTCTGGGGAATGGCACCAGGACACAATAATGCATCATTATGTAATGGTAACAAACACCTCAAAACCTCCTCAGATGCTGTATTTCCCCTGCTAAAACACCCACCACATATTTACATTTCACATGAACTTCTCTTTCTGTGCACTTGAAATGACAATATGGAAATGAGAACCAATGTTTACAAAATGAAGGAAATATATATTCCCTTCAGTTAATCTATTAAATTTGTTTTATTATTTACTGCTGTCATCCCAAACTGCTGTATACTCCTGTGGAATCTCTTCATTCCATTATCACATCTTGCCAAGCACCAATTGATACAACACGATCTGCTCCAAATCCTGGGAATTTGCTATGTTTCAAATGTGCTTTCCTAAAATGGGCATCTCTCAGGTTTTGCCCATTTTGTCAAGGATTTTACATAACTTTCCAGTAATGCAGGGCTTGGAATTCCTTATAGATTCAAAACAGAGGTAAATGCCTTACTAACCACTAAATATACAACAGTGCAATGAGAACTGAGTTCAGTGATGAATGTGGTGTTTTAAATCCAACAACAACAACCCAGATTGCCATGATCCTGCTGACTGTATGCTGCAACAAAGTCCCAAGATGCTGACTATAAGAAAAAACAGACAAACCACATTTATCTTTTCCCTGGATTCCCACCAAGCGCCCAGAATGATAAACATGTTTTCACTTGCTTGTGGAGATGTTCTTGCCTTTGCTGATAGTCCTAGTTCTATTTTTTTATGTACTTCATTTTTCTCCCACTTTTTCCTACACATAAACACTGATTAGAGTCTTGTCTTTTATCTTATTTAACTTAATTATCCTATTACTTTCTCAAAGTAAGAGATTTTTAGTATGCACTCCTAATGAAATGCAGATTGCAGCAACCATTAACTTCATGTGTCCAGTAAATCAACAGAACTGCAACTGCAATCCCTCATAAAACCCTGATAACTGCTGAAGAAATATTTAACATTATAACCCACAATTCCTGCAAAAAAGAAAACCTGAGTTCAAATAACACCATGTGTCTAGTGAAATCTCAGTAGACCCTCTGAATCAAGCCCTGATCCAAGCAGGAGACCCTTGTCCCACAAGGACATAAAAATCTCTTCAGGTATGGCCAGGAGGGATGAGTGGAATCCATAGAAAACTCCTTCATTCCATGTTCCCCGCAATTTTGGTTACATTGCATTTTTTACTTATGCTGTTTATTCAAAATAGAACAGAAATATTGTATTTTAATAATGCATGTGAAAAGTATTTCTCATTAAAAGGCCAGAAACTTTTGTTATAGTGTAGATATAACTAAATTATTGTACAGTACCACTCCAGTAAAAATGGAGAATGAGAGATAACTAAAGTCAGTGTGCAACTCCATTTTCTTACCACTTTTCAGAACTAAATTCTGATGAATGTTGAATTCTCAACATTTACATACAACAGAACATGTTTGGTCATTTTAATGCACCTGTTACAAGGTTCCAGCTCTTATCACAAAATTGATTCTCTTTTGTTTCTTTGCAGACCTTTCTTTTATGTTTTCTCCCTGAGACTTTTTTGCAGGAAGGCAAAACGTTAGCCATCCTGCCTGCTAGCAAAGCAACACAATATATGGCAGTACAGAACCTTCTCAGAAAGCTTCTGTACCCAAATTATGTATTACCAGCAGCTCTACAGGCCCCTCCATAGCTAACACAGTAACCATGATAGGTAGCTTGACTTAAAATTTCTGCATTTGTACTGGTCTCTTGGATCTTGGCAATATAACACCTTCAGGAAAGAAAGTAAAACAGGAAGATTAAACTAGGGATTTATTTAGCAGTTTCCACTTTATTGCCTAAGTCCAGCTCACACTTAGGAGAACCAAAGGGGAATTGTCCTGATTATACCTCTTCTCTTCCATTTGTCCTTTGACCTAGACCATAATAAAATTTGCTTTATAGCTCTAGCTTAGCTCTCCTTGAATACAGGCACACATGAATGTTTGCCTTGGTTTCCCAACATTCACCTGTGTTGGCACTGCACAAAATGCTGAGGCAGATTTACACAAACAAACTTTTATTTGCAGAGTACATTGATGATGATATATATAGACTCAAGCTGCCTTAGGGAGAAACAAAGGAGAGAGAAAATGTGATACACATAGGGGGAACTCTACCCAGTGGTCTGGGGGAATTAATGATTCTTAGAATCACTAAAGTTGGATACATCCTTCGAATCCAACTGCGAACCTGACAAGTCCACGAAAAGGAGTGGCGGGATGACTCGGGAACCTTCTCTAGGTGCTCTCTACAGCGCAGCTATAAAGATAAGGATTACAATTTGTACCCCACCCCTCCCTTCTACTATTGCAACCATTTCACCCTGGACTTAAGACAAACTCCCAGTGTGCCGCTTCCACCTGTGACGGCACCAGGGCTGCTGGGAGCGCAGTTGGACAACACTCTGCAATCTGCACGCAAATCGCCACAGTTCAGGCGCTGTTCATTTAAACTACCACTTAAGTACAATTTAAGTACAATTCGCTGTTTTGTCACGGTAGAAATGGGGGAGCGGCGTGGGAACGGGGAACAGCTGCGGCCCGTGGCCACGGGCAGCTGGTGCGGGCCGGCGGGACCACCTCTCTCCCCACCGCCCGGTGCGACTCCGCCCGCCCGGCGCCACTCCGCGGGGCCACCGCCCGCGCGCGGGAAACGCGAGCCCGCGCGCCCCTGCCCCGCCCCCCGCCGAGCCCCCAGCCAATGAGCGGACCCATCGGGAAGGGGGCGGGACCTCGGTGGTGACGTATCGGCGCGTGACGCGCGGGAAAAGCTCCCTCCCGGAGGCGCGGCGGGGTCACGTGGGGGAGCGGCGCCGCGCTGCGGACCGTTCCATTACCCGCCGGCTGGGGGGGGCAAGAGGAAGCCGGGCGAAACCACAAGCCCGCCGCGGGCGGGGCCAGCTCGGGGCGCTCCGTGACGTGAGGCGGCGCGGGGCGGCGGCGCGGCGGCAGCGGGACGGAGCGGGCAGGGAAGTGCCGAGCCGGAGCGGGAGCCGCAGCCCCCTCGTTTCACCGCACCGCCGCCATGGGCCGCACACTTACGACATTTGCGTTCCGCCTCGCCGTCGTGGCGTGCTGCCTCTGCGGGCTGGCCGCGCAGCAACCAACGACCAACGGTGAGTGATTCGCGCCCTCCCCCCTCCTTGCCGCCGGGAGCTGCTGACGGGGCAGCCCCGCCCCGTGCCCGGCGCTGTGGGGAGCGAGGCGGGCTCCGCGCACCGCGCCCGGCGGGGCTGTCCGTGTGTGCGCGCCCGCTGCCGGACCCTCCGCGGGCGGCGGGCCGGGAGCGCCGGGGGGCCCGGGACCCTCCGGGACCCGCCCTGCGCTCCCCCGGCGCTCGCTCGGCCGCCGCCGCCGCTTCCTGCGCGCAGCGGCCGCGGCCCGCCGGGCTCTTGAGCCGCGCTCTGCTCGTGCCGGTCCGGGACCCGTTATCCCGTGCTATCGCCCCTTGCTGCTTCTGGCACCCTTGGAACGCGTCTGGGAGCGGGGGTGCCTTGGCGCAGCCGTGTCGCTCTGGCCCTGATGCCGCGTGTTCCTTGTCCCGGTGGGAGCCCCGCTCCTCGTCCCGCGGCTTTGCCCCCAGTTCCTCACAGCTCGGGCCCTGCGGCCTGTTTGCCCAAGTGTTTGCGGGGTCGGGAACCGCGAAATGTGACGCGAGCCCCAAAACGCGGGGACAGCAACGAAAACGAAGACAAAAAGTTGTCTGGAAGCGCTTCGGCGTTCCCTGGCCGCGTTCCGTAGTGGCGCTGGCTGCAGCCGAGGGTGGCGCTGCCCGGTCACCGCTGCTCCAGCCCGCAGGGATCTCCTCCAGCCCTGCCCCGCCGCGGGACGCGGGACACCCTGCGGGAGCGGCAGCCCGGGCTGCTCCGGGACTGCTCCGGCAGGGCTCAGCGCGCCGCTCCGCTGCGACGGGAGAGGGCACTGTTGGGCCGGCAGGCCAGACCCTCCGCTGGTTCCTGCTTCCTCCTCGACTGTAAGGGGAGTACCCGAATTTACCCTGTGCCAGAGCCAGTACAGCGGGTTTATCCTGGGAGCAAACGGCAGCTTGGCTAGGCTGAAAAGCTGAGTTCCTGGTATGAGAGTATTTTTTTTTTCAGTGAGGAGCAGGCATCTGCTGATGGGGAAAGTTGAGGAACTTGCTGTTTTCCCATGTAAAAGACCCCACAGAGCTTTCACACCAGGAGGTGTCATTGGGACAACGTCTGAGACCCTGACACAGATTCTGAAGTTAACAGCTCATTGATAAAAATGTCTCTTCATCCTTTACTCTTGCAAATCTGATCCTTCCCCAAGTTAGTCTGGGAAGGCTGTTTTTGAAACTAAATCAGAAGTCCTAGTGTACCATGTATAAATTGGCTCTACCGACTGTCTTCCTGTCTTAACAGACGTACTGTGCTAAATTTTCCACATACCAGTGAGCAGTCTACAAGCGTGAAGGTTGTTCATTAGTCAGAGGCCATTGTGTGTGCTGTGAGCATTCCTCAGCTGTATATCCACCATAACTGACTGACTTCCCCTCCCCCCGGAATCTGTTATTATCGAGAAACAGTCATAAAGCTCTTGAAGTGCTTTGGGTGCTGCCTTCCTAAAGGGAATAGGGCTTCTGTTGTACACCCCACTGATGCAACCTCAAAAAGGTCTTACCATATCTTCTTCTGTGAAAGGGAAGAAATAGTGCCAGCCTTTCTGACCTGATCCTGCCATAACCAAGAGAAAGGCCATGTGGATTAGGCTTACTTCAGATTGTCAGAATTCTGAAGTTAGATAATGTACTTGTAGTTGTTAGTTGAGAAGTAAATGAGCATGCTGCCTGCCAGAGATCTGTGGATAGCAGCATTCCTTTAATGGAGAAAAGTGAAAGGTCACCCCTAGGTGCCTGGAGTGGGTGGATATGATGTGAAATGTGCTGGAGAGCATGCAACAGAAGGAGTTGTGGGTTGTATGTGGGTTTGCTGAGTATGATGGCTGTATGAGTAAGTCTCAATTAAAACTAATGGGATAAAACTGTAAATTATGAGAAAATCTTACTTGATCCAGTTAGTGGATGTGTTGTGGTGGTTTTAAGGTAACAGTGTTTGACCTGAGATTGACGTAAAAAGGCAGCTGGACTGGTTAGGTTGCTGGCTTCTGCTGTGATCAAAATACAAATAGATTGACTTTTTTTCTGCTCTCCTTTTTATACATGTGTACATTAATTTCTCCAGGTTCTTGTCATTATTTTCCATACTTTGATTGCTTCCTGCTGTATTTATAGCTTGCTGCATTACCAAAAGCTCAGGTTCAGTCTCAGCTGCAGTGAGGTTAGGAAGCAGTGCTCTCTACCTAGTGTTCTCCTATGTAAAGCATGCAGTTTCTGCTTGGACAGTAGGGTTCTTCTCACTCTGGTTTGCTTTGAGGAATCTTGAGTTGTCAGTTGAACACTGGCTTGATTGGGCTGCCTGTGACAAGATTTTCACTTATTCACTCATGCAGCTTTTGGTGTTAGTATAGTGGATTCAAAAGCTTTGTAATTTTAAACTACAGTAGAACTCAGTGCTGTATGAAATTCCTAAAGCTATGCTATCTGATGTTGTTTTGTTGGGTTGTTTTTTAGTTCAATACAATCTCTAATGTAACTTTATTTTTTCATAGCTTCCACAGTTTCTCCTCCTACCAGTGTTATTGCGCCCAATGTCACTGTAACACCTACTTCCAATGTCACTGTAACACCCACCAATGCCACCACGGAGTCTTCCAATGCGACCACAGCATCTTCCAATGCTACCACGGCATCTTCCAATGCTACCACGGCCAGTACTTCCACCACAGCTCATACTCCTATAGGTAATACAGAAACATTGAACTCAGAATGGCAGGAGACTGGGAAATGGTGAATAATGTGAAAGACAGGGGCTTTTTCCAAAATTCACTGTAGTAGCTTGGCTACTGAAAATCTGATGTGCAGAATGTATTAAAGGTTATAAGGTTTGTAAGAAGTGGATTTTAGAATACTCTTTACTTATGTTGGCAGGAAGCATTTTTGGTGTTAAAAATTGGCACAGTGGTAATTAAATTAGTAATTACCACTAATTATGAATTCTTAGGAGCTTGGAGGTTTTTTTTACTTTTTTTTTCAAAAATTTCTGTGCCATCTCTACAGTGAAATTCTTTTTTAAAAAGTCACCTAATCTTTAAAAACTTGCTGATCAAGGGAGCTGGGAGGTAATAAGTTGGTACTTGATTAAGCTCAGAGCGGCCTAATGTACAGTAGGATGATTAGCTTTGAGTAAACCCACAGATGCTGACACTTGTCCCAGGAACATAGTGGAATATTGATCAATTTTTAGTAATACTAATCTTTAGGGGAGGGGGGAGAGGTCAGAGACCCAGCTTAGGTGGCTTGATGATGAAAGTTTTTAGGAGACAGTTTCATTTTAGGTGAGTGGTTTTATTCCAGTGATGGCATTCACAGTGTTTTGAGGACAGGAGAAGAAAGAGTGTATGTCTCCTGTCTAGAGGTATTGGATTAGGAGCTTTTTTAGTACAATTATTGCTAGCTGATTCTAAATGAAACGGATACTAAATGAAAGTTTAATGAAAGTATTTTGCCTTGATACAGATTCTCAGTTGTCTTGAAGCAGATCTCTCGATTCTTGTTCACATACCAGCATTTATATGAGTGCTTGAAATAAAATTTATTTTGTCTGAACAAAGAATCACTGATCTGTGGAGAACCTTGAAGTATTTGGGTAACAGTAGTATGCAAGTTTGAAAATAACCCTTGTTTCAGAAACTTGGCTTAATGCCATGCAGCTCACCACCTAAATTGTGTGGGATACAGACTGAGGGCAAAGGTTATCCTTTTGTTAAAGCAAAACAGGAAAAATCATTTGTATAGGAACATCAGTGCTTGCAAACTTTGCTTTGGTGTTTATGGTGTGTACGTACTGTCTTCTTTCAAACAGCCAATGTCACCAATGCAACTACCCACGCTCCTCTGCCTAAAACTACCGTGACTCCAGTCACCTCGACAGCCACTACTGCAGGTAACACTACAACTGCCAAAATTCAAGTGTTAATTACTTCAAAATTAATTACTTAGAAATCAGTGTTGCTTTAAGAGTGTTAGCTTGAAAGACTCTCCAAGTGACACCATTGGAGTAATATTAGTGTATCTGGTGTTGCACTTCTAACTTCATGGCAAGTCTAATTTTTGATGTATGCAAGTAGCCTGAGAAATAGAGCTTATTAGTGAGATTTAAAAAGTCAGAAACATGTTGGTCAAATGAGATCAGCTGGATGATTTTAACAGTGTGGTTGGAAGTCCCTTGTTAACTCCCCTGTCTTTGGGAGGTGGTATTTTGTTTTTGCAGCATAATAATGGGATAGCGTTGGTTTTGTTTTTGTTAAATGAAATTGTTCTACAGTGACGGGAATAATTTTATTTCCAAGTCAGTCCTAAGTATGTCATTTCATGAAAAGGTCTCACAAAGCAAAGCTCTTTAAAACTACCCAACAGCAGATGGCTGTTATTTCCAGACTTGTATTTGTGACTTCAGCTGTTTTTTTAAGCCTAATTCTTGGGTCAAAGTACAGTAGATGGAAGATAACAATTTATGTTAAATTTAAGCAAAAAAATTTAAAAATTGGAGCAAGGAGCAGCGACTGGAAAGTATGTCTTGAATGTGGGCATATCAATAATATACTCTATGTAGAGGAGGAAGGCTTTGGCTTTTTGAAGTGCAAATAAAGTCCAGCTGGGTATTGCTCAATTTTGAGGTCCAGAGCAGTTGGTCTATAAATAGCTCTAGCCTTGTACAAACAGCATTTAATCAGAATTTCAGTACTGGTAATCTAAATTCAGATGCTGGCATGGCTTCACTTTTGATTCTTTTTTGTTTTCTTATTGGTGTTTTGATGGTTTGAGTACTCTTAATAGAAGGGATCCAGCACTAAAATCTGTAGAACTGTTGTGAGCATTGTGCACTTACGGTTTCTAATTTGGTGTTTAACAGGTTCAAATACTACTGTGGCTCCTGTACCTTTTCCACGCAAATCTACGTTTGATGCTGCAAGTTTCATAGGTGGAATTGTCCTTGTTCTGGGTCTGCAGGCTGTTCTTTTCTTTCTGTACAAATTCTGCAGATCTAAAGACCGAAATTACCACACGCTTTAGGACCTGCCCCTTGGTAATGGACTAGTAGCCCAACACCTGTAGTCACTGAACCAAAATATTTTCTGTTGCTTGTGGAAGACAGCAGTTCACAATATCCTTTAAATCTCTAAAAGAAGACTTCAAATGAATATTTTTGCAACATTATACTTGGCAAGAAGTGATGTGAATCTCTTCAACAGGATTACTTGCAATATGCTGCATGGGTTCTAATGGCTGTTTTATTTTCCTTTAGTGGCTGCTGATGTGGGACTTTTCTTGATAACGCCAAATGTAGAATGTTCAGAGATTCTCATTCAGTGGCAACACTGTCCAGTAGGCAATCTTAAATTTACTTTTTCTGAAGGCTAATATAAACAACATCTGATACAGTATCCCTTCAGTTTTATCAAGATGTGAATTATTGGTGACTGATTTCAGGGAGTGAAATACCATTTGTAGTAGTTTATGGCTCTTACAGTGTATTGCTAGAAAGATGGGCAAAAATGTAGAATTAGATAATGTCTTAACAGAATAGCATAACCCTTTTTTTTTTTTTTACACAAGAATAAAAGTTGCCTCATAATATACTTCATTCCAAACAGAATTCCTATGCCATTTCAAATTAATGTTGAGGGTGGATGTAGGAATAATCCTTCTAATGGGAAAGTAAGTATTAGTGCCTTAAAAGACTAAATTTTCAGTAGGCTGTAAGCATGTCCCAGCTATATCAAAGATAAATAATACTTTTAAGGATTTACTTTACATAGGAATATAGAATACATGTGACTTGAGCATTCCAGTTTTAAAAAAAATTAATAACTGAGGGAAAAATTTCCCTAATAACTAAGGGACAGAATAACTGTCCCTTAGCGATTTTGTTTAGAGTGAGGAGTACGGTACAGCGATGTTCAGCCACAAACCAAAGCTTTGCTTGTTTACCTTTTGTTCTGGCATACAAAGACCAACCATAAAATTAGTGATATAATTCAGTTCACTCCCTGTATAAAAAGGCAACAGCTCACATTTATACTTGAAATACTGATGTTTGGGAAATCCTGATGTTTTTGTTATTCAAACGGTTCTTAAACTTGTTGCAAATAATTTCAGGAGCTTGGGTTGTTGTTGTTTTTCTTTATTGCCCTTCTCTACATCTGCTTGCTGAGGGAGCAGTTAAGGGTCATTCAGAGGATCTGCTGGTTTGATCCTAGTCAGGATTGCTGTAATCCTGGGACCGCAGGCTACACCTTTTTTCTGTCCCTTCTCCCCTTCCTGGCTTCAGGTTCCTGCCACCCTGCAGTGAACTGGTTAAAGAAATTATTCAGCCAAATAGTTCAGGGTTTTTTTGGTTTTTTTTTTCCCTTGCCTGGATGAGCCATGTGATCTGAGTATCAAAGGTACGTCATCTCCAACACAGACTGACTTGAGCACCTGTGAAAATAAACCCACAGGAAAAATGGAAGGAGAGATAAAATCAAGTGGTGGAGGTAGCACATAATACATAGTTTCTGATGATATCCCCTGATCATCAGTTTTGGGATAATCTGTAGTACTGTCTTACTAGCTCTGACTTGACTGGAATTGGGCACCCAATACAAAAATAGCATTGATAACAGATAATAGTCACAGCAGTGGGACTTGAATTATGGAGCAAATTAAGTGCATTTCAGTTGGAAACTTGAGGTGTACAGTGTTGCTTTCTTGTGTTCTTCTAGTTTGAATGGCATTGTTTCTGTTGTGCTACATAGAAAACTCGAATTGCTACAAAGTGCGGAGGTTACTCGCCAGTACTGTATCTTTGAGTTCATTAGCTTTTGGTTTTCTAAACAAAAATAAGACAATCAGCTCAGGTTTATGAAAACAGCAGTGAGCAGCCAGTTTTCAGCAACAATATATGTGTGAGTTAGAGGGTATATCCTTGGCCTTATTGTGAAATCACTTAAATCTGTCCTTTCCCTATCTAAGAACTATTTTCCTACATTTCTTTGTTTAAAAAAATCCATGAGCTTGTATTCTGTGCTTTGAAGTGAACAAAATACTCTTTTGAAATATGACAGTTTGCCTTCAGCTCAGCAAAGTAAACTATACCTAGTATACAACTTTTGGCCTCAAAGGGCTCTTTTAGGAAACTTGCAGAAAAGTCCTAGAGAACACTTCATAGCATGGAAAACATTGCCACAAAAAAGTTGTTCTGTAAAATGTTGCTGAAGTGCTTATTCATGAGCTTTGCTAATCCTGATTTAGGTTGATGATAAAGTATGCTGGTAAAGCAAACTAAAAATAATGTTTAAAGTGCCTTAAAATTGCTTACTTGTTTGCCTCAAATGTTGTTTTGAAGGGTAGAAGGGATACCTTGCCTTAGTTACTAAATTTGTTGTGGTGCCAGCAATTGCTATTTTCCGAGACTTTAGGAAACCCAGGATCACTGGCATGTACAAATGTCTATCTGAAAAACTCAAGTTTGTGCTGTTTCAATTTAGTCACGTTCTGGAAGGCCTGCACTATACACCTCTTGCTTATTAGCCTTGCCTGCAAGGTGTAATTCCACAGTTCAGAGTTGTGGCTTGAATTGTTTCCCTTTTGGTTGTTTGGGGGGAGGGGAGGCTGGGTTTTACATCTTCACCCTGTGCTTGGCTGCCTCACTGTCGAAAGTAATTACTCCTTTGTGAAATGCAGTATCAGCTGATGTGTGCTGTGTACTAGCAAAAAACCTGAAGTAACAACTTGCAGTTTTTCTTGGCCTTGTGTTTTGAAGTTGAAGGTAGCTCATAGATCTGTAGCTGTACTTGCCCCTAAATCAGTTTTAGGCACGGAATTGTAGTGACTCTTCAAGTTATCTGGCTTTTTCTTGAAGCCAACTTGTGCAAATATCAAGCTGTTACCTTAGGAATGTTCTCTGCAAGTGTTGCTGTAAAAGTTTGTATCATCTTCAGTGGAAGAAAACTGAAGCAGTTGTAATCGCAAAACCAAATTGATAAATAAAATCTGTTGAATGGAATTTTACCTGTGAACTTTCTTTAATGTGAGCAATCCCCAAAAGGAATGTCTGCTTGGTGACTCAGAGATGAGCTGTTTCCCATGAGAATTGAGAAATACTAAGGGAAAGAGGAAGAATGCAAAAAAAAACAAAAAAAAAACAAAGCAATATTAGCTTTTTATTTAACAGTACTGATTCGGATTTAGAATTATCTCTAAAAGGATTTTCATTCAGGTCATGTTTTTCCACGTTAGCTTAATTCTTGTTTTCTGCTTAAAGCCAAAGAGGAGCAACTTATGCATTGTGTTACACTTGTAACAACCTGTGAGGCTTAATACTCCTTTTCTAAGCAAAGTTTGTAATACTGGATGTCAGGTGGAAGAGGGGCTGCTGTCTGTGTTTGCACAGAGGCTGTTAGAACTTTCATGAAAAAGGTACTGCTCTGAGCCATATTTCTTTTCTGGTTGCATAGAACCATGGAGTGGTTGTGATTGACAGGGAGGATCATCTGGTTTCAGCTCCCCTGCCCTGGGCAGGAGCACCTTCTACTAGACCAGGGTGCTCCAAGGCCAGGTTGGATAAAGCTTTAACATTTCCAGGGATGGGGTATCTACAGCTGCTCTAAGCAACCTCTAGACTCACTCCTGCAGATCTGATGGATGTAGTGCTCAAGGTAGGTTCTCACAGGAGCAGGTTGGAGAGCAAGTATCACCTTCCATGACCTGCTGATCACATTTCCCTGGATGCACCCTAGGACACGGTTGTCGTTCAGGGCTGTGAGTGCACATTACCAGCTTGTGTTGGGCTTCTCATTGACCAAAACGTCCAAGTCCTTCTGCTCAGGGCTGCTCTCAGTCTGTGTCACCAATAAAGATGTTAAAGCGCTGCTCCCAGTACTGGGCCCCGAGGACACCACTCCACTCATCACTGGTCTCCCCTTGGACATTAAGCCATTGACTGCAGCTCTGAGTGCAGCCATAATGGAATTCCTTATCTACCCAGTGATCTGTCTGTCAAATCCATGTCTCTCCAGTTTATGGAGGATGTCATATGGGACAGTGTCAAATACTTTTCATAGGTCAAGGTAAGTGATGTCTGTCGCTCTTCCTTCACCCACCAGTGGTGTAACCCCATCATGGGAAGCCACCAGATTGGTCTGGCTTGATTTGCCCTTAGTGAGGCTGTGTTGGCTGTCACCAATTGCTTCTTTATTTTCCATGTGTCTTAGCACAGATTCCAGGAGGATTTGCTCTATCTTCTTGCCAGGCACCAAAGTAACACTGACCAGCCTGTAGTTCCTTGGGCCTTCCTTTTTTCTTTTTTTTTCTTTTTTTTTTTTTTGTTTAATGGGGTTACATTTCCCCTTTTCCAGTCAGTGGGAACTAAACCTGACTACCATAACTTGTCAAATATGATGGACAGCAGCTTCATCTGCCAGTTCCCTCAGTCCCCATATGCCAGGAAATTTATCAGTATGCTTGAGCAAGAGAAGAGAGGGTGTGCAGTTCTGTGGTTGCTGACTGACTGAAATGATAACCAGCTCTGGGGGAAGAAACCTCAGTTTCACATCATGACCTTGATGCTTATGTGGGTAGTGTATCAAGTATGAGTGTGTATTGACACGACTCAGTTTTATATGATGAGAATTGCAAAAAATGTAAGTAGTTCTGGAAAGACTGTATGGGAATGAAGGAAACCTAGAGCTTCCTGGTGTTATTAAAATTCCTGTAACTTCCAGAAAATCATCCATCTGCACATAGTTAAGGACTGAATTCAGTTTTTGTTACAATGCACCACTGACAGTCTGTGTACAGTGGTTTATCCCTGTAGTACCAGTCCTTGTTACTGCTGTTCTTTGAAGAGTAGCTCCTGTAGGTATTTTTTCTGAAATAGTCTACGAGTTTTGCTATACTGAGTAATACTTTAGTTGTTTTAACAAGAAGCTGTGATTATTGGAGACAGCCCTTCCCTGGTACGTTAAGTGCTTTAGACTGGTGCTATTGCTCTACTTCCAAATTGGCATTTGGTTTCTGGAGTGTGCTAAAATCACATTTGATAGTTTCTCTAGTGACAACTGACCTTGGATAGGTATTACACACCTTGTCCTTCATTTATTGCATACCTTAAAAAGAAGTGATGTTATTTGATAGCTGATTCCACAGCATTCTGGGAATAAAGTTACTTGTTTCAATGTAGCAGCAAGCATGCATAAATTAAAACTTGCTTCAGTAATTGTGATGGATGTCAGCCCTATTCTAGGAATCCTGTATCTCTACATACTGCAGCATTTCTAACGCAGCTTTCAGCTCTTTTAATCAGTGTTTAACCAATGCAATGCTGTTAAGTTCTGCCTGAATTTAATTCTAGGTCTTAGTTGCTTATAAAAATAGTACTTAGGTGTTTGATTGTTTATGTTCACAAACATCCAGGCATGTGGATGATGCCAAAAGACACATAGATTAGTATTCTCACTGATCAAAAGCTGCAGTACAATTTGATGCATCTCTGGAAGATGCTCTGAGTCCTCTACTGGCTAGGCTATAAAAACAAGCTTTTTTCTATGTAAGGTAAATACAGATATACTTATGAACATTTTCTGTTTTCTTCTAGGTAGTGTAGCATTGTGGAAGGAGCTGCACTTCTTTCTAGGTGGAGAGCAGAGAAGGTGCTGGGCAGGTCAAGACAACACTTTTGATGAGTCATCTTTAAACAGACAACCAAGGTTTAGAGTGGAGGCAGCAGCCTCTGGGGGTGAGAGCACTTCATTGGGCAGGATGTGGTAGGCAAGGGTTGCAATAGGAAAGCAGTTAAAAAAAAAAAATGAAACAAAACAGACATCAATGGTTTTTTGTAAGCACCTAGCTGTGTTTTGCACCACCATGTTCCAAGGCTACCACAGTCAAAGGAAGCCTTTTCATTTCAGCTGATGTCCTTGCCTTTCTGTACTTTGCTGCACTGTCTGTGAAGGGAGGACATGAAGTTCTGCTCTTGCTCAGGAGGGAGTACCTAAAATGGATTAGCAGATTGAATGACTGGAGCTGGTATTGAGCACTGCATCCAGATGCATTGAAGTACATGTGCGCAGCACTAGTGTATTACTGCCTCTCTTTGATTTATGTGTGGGTTATTCTTCCCTTGCTTCAAGGTTGCCAGTTCAGTGGTATTTTCTAAAATGACCTGAAATGATCATAAAATACATTTAGGTTTACTTCTGGGACAGCCTTTGTTGCTGTAGCTATGTGATGACAGTAGGAAGAGATTTTTCATTTGGGTGGCGTAATACCCTATTTGCTGTTCTCTCCTTCCATCTGCTAGGCACCTGGAAGCATAAGTAACATATAAAAAAATATAATTAAGAATGACACACTACTCAAAAAAATTCTCCCTTAGATCATTGCCAACTAAACATCTCCTTCCTGCTCCTTTTCCTTAGTCAGGTTTTGGAACTTCTTTTCCCTATTTACTACAAGGTATATTGTCACCTTGCTCTTGAAGATAAATCTTCAAAGGGCTTTGACTTACTGTCCACATGAAACCTGCCTGGGTCTGTATACAAATCACAGCTTGCAGACTAGCAAAAAATCTGCTCATTCTGCAGCCATATCAGCTGATTATCAATGCCATCATTACTTACTGTCTTTGGTCTTAGAGTGTTTCCTCTTTTGTCATTGCTTCTTCTTGGGTCAAAATTAAAAGGATATTGCTGGTAATGCTGACAGCTTGTACCTGAGCTGCAGAACCTGAAGAGTTACTGACACAGAGTTAAAGTAGAGCTCAAGTAAATGCAAATGCTGTTGTTTCTGACCTCTTAGAAAAGTGTTAGGGTAAAGGGAAAAAAAAAAAAAAAGAACAAACCCCAAGTTGTGAACATTCAGCATAGTATATTTGAATAATATATTGCTTAGTCTGCAAAAAACAGTTAATTCATGGATGATCTTGACAGAAGGTAAGAAAAAAATTTGCAAATAGTTGGAACTGCTCACAAAACCTGAAATTTTCTGCAATTTTTACAACTCACCCCAAGACCTTTCAATTCATAGTAATGAATGCATCAGCATTCATTGCTGCAGCCAAAGACATCTCAGCAGAGCAGAAGATTCCTGCTGTCACAAATCTACTTTATTATATGAGACTATTTCCCCCACAACTGTTTCTTTTCTGGTCCTGTTGAAAGCCAAGATTAAAAGGTGTGGAGACGTGTTAATAGCTAAAAAGATGAGTGTGTTTTTGCAGTGTGTCTGTAATCCTGCACTTAATATGTTAATTGAGACACTTCTCAGATATGATCCAAGATGTTAGCTGTGGTTAGCTGTCACAGGGATTAGCTGTTTCTGGCATTATTTCAGGGTGCAGGCCCGAAGGACTCTGTCATTCTGCTGAAGCAGCAGGAGAGCAGCTGACCAGAGTGCACAATGACCCAGTCTGGCCAGATGCATCAGGTGTCCACGTTCTGCAGCAGGGGCTTGAGAGGACTGCCTACACAAACATCACATGAACCCAGGAAGAAGAGCAGCAACCCAAGAGGACAAGAGGAAGATGTGAAAGGAGAAGGACTGGAGAAAAGAACCTAGAGGACACGGCTCAGACTGCTAATCTGTAGATTATTCTTACAAACTGGCTGAAGTCTTAGTCTACCTGGGCAATTCCCAAAGCTGGCATGATCTGTTTTAAAAACACATTTGCCTTTACAGTCATAGCACAGCTATTCCACGTAAGAGTTACCACCCCAATATAGATAGATCTGGCCAAGTACTGTAGGTCTGAAGTCAGGTCAGTAGCATGGTGCAATCAATTTAGCAGTAAAGACAAACCTTTACATGATGCAAGCCTGGATTGCCTTATCAGAAATACTAGTGTTAATGCTTAAAAAAATAGCTATTTAATGTTGACTTATTATCTCAAAATTACTTATACTGTTTGTACTGTGGGACAACATCTGGGTGAACTTCCTTCTACCTTTTTGAAATGGAAAGAAATCAAAACTTCACAGTATCCATTAAATATTAGACATGGGAATAAAAATACCACAGATGAAAAGGTAGCTACAATACATTGCAGGGTTTTGATGCATTTCAGACTATGTGTCTAGGGTTTGATGGCACTCTTATGTTGAGCACAGAGCTCCAAGCTCCTCAGAAAATTTTTCCAGCTCTGCATCATCTTTAACAATAGTAACTCACTGCAGGAGAAAAGAAAATCTATCACAACTGCTCTTCTTGTGCTCAGTGGCATCAATGTGACAAGTTTTGCACCAACTCTTTCCCTGAACTTGATTGGCTTAAAGCCAGAGAAGCCAAGTATATTTGTGCATTAAATAAAGATATCTCCCATTTCTTGATTTTCCCAGATTTGCTTTGAGTCTTGTCTTCAGCAGTGTGCTAATGAACATTTCTCAGTTTCCTGCAGTAGGAACAGCTAACATTTTCCTGCAGGAGGAAACTGTAATTAAATTTGTTGTACTTTATACTCTTCATAGCATAGCTATGGACCTTAAAAGTTTTTTTCTGTGTAGTTAACTTACTAGGAATTTGGGTATTTCTGATTAATTTTTCTGCATGCATTTGTCAGATTGTCAGTAGCATTTTAATAGCGCAGAAAAAAAGCAGAAACTTCAGACAGGTAGGGGTAGAAATCCCCAAACAAGCTTTAAAAACTATGTAAATTACATAAACATTACCTTTAAAAGGTGATGTTACATAGGGTTACATAATAAACAGCTGAGAAGAAAGATTTCTGTTAAAAAGTTTAAATTCCAGGTTAATTCAGTTAGGGGCTAGAAAGCTCTCACTGCTGTCTTGAAAGCCTCTAAAAAACTCCTGCAGTCATAGGCATATATCTAAGTGAATTACAAGAATGCAATCTTGTTTGACTGCCCCACATGGTTTCTAAGTAAGCTGTTCCAAGATCAGCACCACTACTGAAGCCTGATTTCCTGCTACTTGGGATCTTTTGTCTCCCAGTTGCCTCCCCCATTAAATACAGCTGTCCTTTTATTTCCCATTATATCCCTACAAAGCAAAAGACATCATGAATTATGGTTTAAAGTTATTTAACTTTAAACTGGGTGTACTGTGCTGCTTCAGCAGCTGTGGTGTCAGAAAGCATAGATACAGCTTTTAAGTTGTCTGGCTTTTCCTGAAGGTTGGTTTTGGTCTTTCTCCTCTACAATGCTTTCATTACATAGCAGGTTGTCTCCTCTTTTATGTTTGGCTTAAGTTGCCTATTCCTTCAAAGTTTAAAGAGGCATTCAGAGACATGGATACATAACTCACAACCTGTCTTTACCTGCAGTCACATTCCTCTGGGAAACCGCAGCTTCCTGATCATCAACTTGACATTGCAGTTCATCAGCCTATCTCCCGTTTTAAACTGCACTCTCAGGTTAACTGACTTTTTATCTTATAGGTGGTAAAAGGATTAATGGCAGCAACAAAAATTCATCATCTCTTAGCTCTGTCTCCAAGCAGGGGCCTAGATTGAAACGGAAAGATGTTGCCTTGTGCACTCAAGTGAATGAGTTCTCTCTGGTTGAAATAATCCATAATTACAGCTTTGCTAAACGTACCTATAATCCCCCTAAATGCAAAGTACAGCTTGAATAGTGCAAATTGACGTTCTCATTATTGTTTAATAGGACATCTGGGTTCCAGGCATTGCTGGAGGAAGATAAAAACAATAAAGAGGCCTTTTTCTCACTGTTCTCTGCAGTAACCCTAATTAGACAAGGCTCTACATCCATTTTCAGGGCAAAGGTGTATGGAAAAAATCAGCACCTCTTCCCTCATCTCTCACACAGACTGTAATTTGCTAACTAAATTCATATTTGAAGTTTGTTAATGACCACATAGGTGCTAGGACTGTTGTGTGGCAATAAAAGCAAGGGCACTGCAGTTAGTCTTTTCTGTTCTGCTCTCCTCAAAGGCTGATACAGCTGTTGACATTTCTGATCTCTTGAAGGGTTATTTTTTAAACAAAGCAAAACAGTTCACAGCCCCATCAAAGATAGATACCAATGAAATCAGTGGCCTCTTGTGTCTGCACCAACTGGTGTGGCTGTGTAAAAGTTTCTCATATGATTTTGTTTAGAAAACATGCCAGAAGCCTGAGAAATTATTTCCAGCAGAATGGCATTTGTCATTCTGACTCTGGAAAACAAACAATTCATGTTTTCACCTTGATGCTAGAAAAGATTGAAGACAGAATGTATTTTGCTCAGTTTAGGGGAGAGACATTCAGATACACTTAGAAAGCTTTTTTCTCAATAGACCAAGAAAGCAAGTGTAAGAAGGCTTTTGAGGCAACAAAATTGTCAGTAGATGGATTCATCTAGTTAAAGTGTAATCAAGTAGTTTCTAAACAGTATTTTTTTTCTGTAGGCTATACTTCAAAAGAAGCACTGCACATTTCACAGCCAAGAGCCTACTCTACCAAGTGTGCTAAATACAGAGATTGTATTTACTTGGCCAAAACAGTTTTTAAATTGAAGCAGTTAAAGCTCTACAGCACCTTTCACATGGAGACAATCTTAAGAGTGGATCTGATTTCAGTCACACTAAATCAATGATTAGCAAATATGCACTAAGATTTAGACTCAATACATACAATAGCATCAGTTTAATGAAAACTAATGCCATTTTTGAGGTCAGGCTGGATTAAAGCAGTTCTCTTCCCATTACATTCATTTGGTAGTCCAGAGTTTGGGGAACAGTGTTGTAATGTGTGACCATGTGAAACAATGTGGAACAGAAGTAAGGGCAGAGAATTCATGTTCAATGCAGAGTAGATAAAGCCAAAGGACAGCAGTTTGTCAGTTCTGCAGCACTGGTGTCAAAGCCCTGCCTGGAAAATGTCACAGGCACTGCAGACCCAGGAGCATGGCCCCAGCAGGGAGGTAGTGTCCAAGCAAGGTTCCAAAGTTCCTAGTGTAGCCTGGTGAAGAGAATGGCCATTATGGCAGCGGGCTGGGGTACATCCAAGTTCCCCAGATCCACCAAACCCAGCCAGCTGCTGCTTTAGCTGCACCCCCCTCAGACTTCCCAGGGCTGCCAGCATGTTCTGTCTGACACTGCACACCCATTCCCTCTGGGAATGGTGCAGTGTCAGCACCTCACACAAATTCTTAAGCAGTTTACCTCTTCAGTATGGAGAATACTGCTCACTTTCTAGAGCAAGGATACTGACCCAGGATCAACAGGATGGCCCTGAGAAGTAGCAGAAAGACAATCATAGAATCATAAAATATGCAGAGTTGGAAGGTACCCATCAGTATCCTTGAGTCCAACTTCTGTCTGTGCAGAGCCCCAGCCTCAAGAGTCATACCCTGTGCCCGAGAGTGTTGTCCAAACTTCTTGAACTCTGTCAGGCTTGGTGCTGTGGCCACTTCCCTGAGGAGCCTGTTGCAGTGCCCAACCACCCTCTAGGTGAAAAACCTTTTCCTGATACCAAACCTAAACCTCTGACACAACTTCAGGCCATTCCCTTGTGTCCTGTTACTGGTCACCAGAAAGAAGAGATCAGCATCTGTCCCTCCTCTTTCCCTCATGGGGAAGTTGTATACAGCGATGAGTTCTCCACACAGTCTCTTCTCCAGGCTGAACAGACCAAGTGACCTCAGCTGCTCCTCACACAGCTTCACCTCAAGGCCTTTCATCTTTGTAGCTTCCTTTGGACACTCTCCCATAGCTTAATGTCTTTCTTATATTGTGGTGCCCAAAACTGCCCCCAGCACTCGAGGTGAGGCCACCCCAGTGCAGAGCAGAGCAGGACAATCCCCAACCTTGCCCAGCTGCTGATGTTTTGCTTGATGCACAAGATGCCACCAACAAGTGGACCCTGGCCCTAAAGCCCCCAGCGGACTGTGGCTAGCACAGTGCCAAGGCTCCTTCTGCAAGACATATCCAGTACACTTCGATGACTACGGACAGAAAAGCTCTGAAGTTCAGACACTTGAAGGGACACACTCAGATACATGGTCAGTGTTAAAAACTTGAGACATCTCTTCAGAAATGCTAATATTTCCTTTTTTCAACTCAGCATTATGCGTATCTGCTGCATTTCTTTCTTGACCCCATTTTTGTTGAAGAAGGTTTTTCAGCTTGCCTCAAAGAGGCAAGCTCTGCTCTTTTTCTTCTTTCTCTTCAAACAGCTTCTCCATGTTTTTAGCTTTCATTGCACAGATTACTTGTCTCTTGGAAGTTCTTGGCTGATTGTAACTTCCTCTATACTACTTCCAACAGCTTTTGTTTCTAAAACATGCAATTATAAACACTTCAGAGTTAATTACTTTATCCCAGTCTCCAAACCCACCTTTTTGATTTGCTTTTAAAACCTGATGATCAATCCTCAGATGTCATGCCCAGCTGAGCTGAATAAAGAGAGACTTAGTCCCACATTGTCTTCATTAGTACTGAAGATAATGAAATGTTGGTAAATAAAACTGAATTATCCTAATCTCTAAAAAACCTACTCAGACCTAAACCCAAAATAAAATGTGGGTTGTGAAAACAGGGAGCACAAGGGAAGGGTAGGGTGAGTTAGAAACAGAATGCTGTATTTGTATCATTGCTTGTTAGAGAGATAAGCCTTAAAACAACTTTCATTTGAAGAACTCATTCAATTGCAAATAAAAAGTTCAGTTGCTTCCAATTTCCTCATTTTGTTGTAATTTGCTTTCTGCAACCAGCCTCAGTTCTGCATGAGAAACTTGTTTTTAAGACAATGTAGAAAAAAGGAAAGAGGGGGGAAATGAGAACAGCTTTTTCAAATGCTAGTGTTTGTACATAGGTTGTAGAGACAGTATGGCTACATGTTAGAATCTGCACTTCAATCAAATGCAATGGTATCACAAGCCACCCATAACAGGACAAACTCTCCTGTACAGGCAAGGTTGGAAGCTTGCTGTTCGTAAATTCCATCATCATAATGGTAAGAAAGGAATTAGAAAGAAAGGAAAGAACCAGAAGCCGATGTTAAGAAACCAAAAGAAAACAAAACCAAGAAAAACTGCTGCTAGGAAGATGATGGATGAAGTGGGTCTTCTGGAAGTAAATTGACAGCTTGTCCGTGAAGAAAACCAATTTATTAATTCCACTGTGCTGAAAAATCTGAGCATGCAGAATTTAAAGCAGTTACAGCCCAAACATTTTTCACTGGGGAGCTCTCTCAGCCTTACTAAGGATGGAGTTTCATAGACTGATATGCTCAGAATGGTGCAATCAATCTACCAGTTGTGAATTTTTAGTATCATCTTTACCTTCATTACCCTTGTAGTGAAATGAGTAAGTTGGTTTGGCTAATCCATGTTTCCCAAAAAGGCATTTGTTTTTGATGATACTCCGTTAGCCATATTGTCATTGCTTAATCACATTTTGAAAACATTGTTTCTAATTTCCCCTTTTTCAATTTTTCTGGTCTCAACTTTGAAGCTGCACCTTTCCCTAAGTACTTTTTAATGTCTGATCTTCTCTCTCAACATAATTATCTGTAGACTGTAGGCATGCCACACTTCTTCCAGATAAACTAAACAGATTGAGCCCTCTGTTAGAAAGCATTTCCTGCAGCCCTCAAATAATTTTTGGAACTCTTTGCTGTACTCCCTCATTTTTTTTCTCATCTGTTTTACGTAGTACACTCTGGAGCTGGCAGCAGTATTTCTATGTTGTGCAGAGAGCTACAAAGTCTTTTTCACTATATCTGCACTGCTCTCCTTTTTATAAACTAAAAGGTTGCAGCATCCATTTTTTCCAGTACCACACTACACAGCCAGTCATCTGTCTGTTAAATTCCCTGTCCTGTCCAGGGATGCAGTCACCCAGCTCTGCACAAATCCTGCTTTCTTTTGGTTCTTCATCTATGCAGGCACTTAAATATTTCTCAGAGGGAGAACCAAGTTACTGAGTTATCTGTGTGATTCTGTCCTCCTGCTTTGCCCACTGAATCATTATTCACTGTATGTGCCTTATCAAATTCACTTACATTCCTCCCCAAATATGTCATTGGTTATTTTTATAATCTGTAATTTTATATTTATTTCCAAGCCACTGACAAAAATGTATCCTGATAGCTCTGCTATCAACCCTTGTAGAAACCCATCAGAAAGCAACTAAATTTAATGAAAATGCTGCATTTTTATATGTCAAAAAAATCTAGTTCTCAATCCATTTAGCATTTTTATTGATATGGTGTAATATTGAAATTTAAAATACAAAATTTATGTGCAGCTTACCCACACAGCCATTCCAAATATATATTACATCTCTAGCATAATATTTATCTATCTAACTGGTAATTTTATCAGCAGAATGAAATGAGGTTGGTTTGACAAGACTTATTTTCCATACAGTAATGTTGCCTGGCATTAAGTATATTGCAAGTGAAGGGTGTGCTTTTCAGTCTGACTTTGAGGAATGGGGCATTTCAGCATGTGCAGCCATGTGTAGAAGTGAAAGGCAGCTTGCTGGCATAGTGATATATCCATGAAGGTGTTCAGATTGAAAAAAAACCCAACCAAAAAAAAAATGTCATGAATTTATTCTGGTTTTAATGGCAACATCCTGAATGTTCCCTGAAATTTAATGATTGAGTAGAAGACTAATAACCTCAAGGTCTGTAATTTAATTTTTTTAATCTGTGGAATAAAATATTAATAGTGTCTTTTGAACTACTAAAGCCTACATCCAGCACTGGTGATGACAGATGTAAATGTAGTGCCTGTAGGTGTCATTTGGGTATGTGACTCGAACTTCTTCCAAGATGCTACAGTTTTTTCCTTAGTTTTCTCTGTCTGTGATGGTGAGAACCCCCAGACAAATACATTATTTCAATGCCATAAAATGCACATCCAGCTCCAGTAACTGTATTATGTAGTTAGTTTTTAATCTATTTCTCTCACAGAATAGCAACAGGCAAATTGCTCATTAAAGCAAGTGAGATGGAGAGAAGAATTCAGATACCAGTTTACATAGCCATTCCTTTAGCTTGACAGTGTCTGCTTGAGATTTTGCAAGACCTTTCCTTACAGACATGAGCTGCCTCTCAAATGAAGCAGCATTCAGACACTTATTTTTGTTTTGAAGAACTTCCTGTAAGTAGAAAGCACATAACAGAAAAAATATGAGAGCAGTCATTTTCCCTCTTTTATAGAGAAGTGGGTTTCTGGAAAGGTGAATCTCTCAGAGTTTTGAGTAAACTGGGATTGAATTGTTCCTATTTTCTAACAAAAGCTGGACCTTTTATAAAGCAGAGAAGGGAAGAGGATGGACAAGAGGGGTCCCCTAAAGGGGAAAATGTAGGATGATGTTTCCTATGGGTACAATTGCACATCTGTAATTATATTTACATTTCAGCAATTCAAGTTCTTGTGTGCAATAAGCTCAGAGAAATGCAAAATTTGATCTGTCATGCATTAGAAGGACTTGTCCATCTACTAACCTCTTTATCCCTTCATTGTCTTTAAAGCAAAATGTGTGTGATGAAGCTTATTTTCCTTCCAGGCAAGGTCTTTTTGTTTCTTTTAAACACAAACATAAATGTGTGTATAGATGCATCTTACTATGTCAGGCACAGATTCAGCAGCCCTCCTTCCTTTTCCAGCCATTGAACTGGAACACGAAGGGTCCAGGATCCTCTGCACTTGGAGTGGGGGACAGTGAAATACAAATTCTTAGATTTTTGGGACCATTCTAAAGTCAAACACAAGAAAGATCTGCCAGAGTGAGGTGAGCTAGTTTCCAACTTTTAAAAAGCCAAATTCTCCCAATAATTTTTCTCAGTTTCAGACTTTCCTTTTAAATCCTGTGAATATGGCTCTCATTTCTTATTTAAATCCACCAATTTGCAATAATTCAATCAATTTTTGATGGAGCTATTTAGTAAAATATTCTGATGATTTAGCATCTCCCTGATTCAGCTGAACTAAGTCTATGCACATCCATTTTATTAGGGTTTAAAATTACAAGAACACAAAGCCCATTTTTTTTTTCATCCATCTAAAGTTAACAAATATGATCCATTCTACTTTCCTTAGTTTGACATGTGCAGCTAATTAGCCACTATAATCAATAAACTGTTTGTCCAATCCTAATTAGCTTCATTTACAGCAGTGAGACGCCTTTCTTTCCATCCATCTTCAGTTTAATTTAGTAATTTTTGTCCTTAATCTTGTATTTCTTTAATTAAATGTATAAACCTCATGCTGTGTTCTGCTTCATTTAAACAGATACCAATTTTAAAAAAGAAAACAAATGCCACCGCTTCCCAAACAACAATCTTGTTCATTTTCACTTCATGTCTGCCTGTCTTCCCTTTCATACCTTCTGGCCAGTTATGAAATAGGAAATTTTGATGCAGTATCATAATCCATCTTCTGAGTCAATTATAGAATTAGGAATACTATAGGCTACACATGCTTCCTAAACTCTTGCTTCAGGCAAGCATGAGAGATTTTCTTCCCGTTTCACATTCTTCCCATTTGAAGACCAACTACCATTATACCCATAAGACAGTGGGGGGGAAATTTAGAATTTTTACCTAAAATTTGCAGTTACCAAGAGCTCCTATAAGTTCACCATTTTCCATGAGGCTCTTCTCATGAGTTTTGCAAAAAATGAGTTTTGACCATGAGTTTTGCAAAAAATTAGACATGGTAACAGATGAAATGGCAAGGAAGTATCTTTGCAGCATGTCTGGTCTTAGCAGAGAGCTGTGCCTTCTGAGGGTTTTGCTTCCAATGGTTCAGAGCCTTTAGCTTACACACCAGCTTGCTAAGCCTGGTATTGTCATCCTGCTGAACTGAAGTTGTTCCTGCTAAAGAAGACATTGTTAAAAGTGGACCCAAAAGGATTATTTCCCCAGGAAGCAACATGGTTTGGAAGTAAATACAAATTGCAAAAGCATGCAATTCTTTATATCACTTTCTAACTTCCAAATGCTCAAACTTTGCTGTATAAAGCAGTGCAGCCTTTGGCAATAAATTTCTATTACTGCGTCTCTGGGGAAACAGAAAATGTGAATGGGAAAAAACTGAAGAAATTTAATCCCAAAAAGCAAGTGGCAAACCCTTCCAAAATTATGCCCTCTTAATCAACACTATTGTGGCAAATGGGGATTCAGATTCACACTATATTAATATACTTGGTCGACCCTAAATACAGTGTTCATAGTGAAAACTAAATTAGTGGATTCATGACAAGTATAGTCACCAGGTTTTCTTCTTCATTGTTCCAAACAGACTTGCCCAGAAAAGCTGTGGATGCCCCATCCCTGGCAGTGTTCAAGGCCAGGTTGGATAAGGCCTTGAGCAACCTGGTCCAGTGGAGGATGTCCCTGCTCATGGCAGGGGGGATTGGGACTAGATGGTGTTTAAGGTCTCTTTCAACCCCTTAAAATTCTATGATTCTATGACTTCCTGCTGAAAACTCTTACAGAGGTTCTGGAGGACTGCTGGAGGTTCTGGCCCTCCTGGCAGAAGTGTCTCTGCAGAGAGGTCTACCATTCAGTGCCCACTTACTTTCTTAGCCTTTTGTGCCCCTTATTAATTTTATCTGCAGCTGGGCTTTGGCCTTTCTAATTTCAGCACTTTGGGTCTGAACTCCAGTACTCCAGCTTTGTGCCTTCCCATGTTTCTACTATTTGCAATCTCCCTTTTTGAATTTCAGTTCCTCAAGAAGCTCCTTGCTAAGGCAATCAAGGCCAAATTTCTGTTTAAGTCCCTGGTCTTCTTGCATAACAGGGTAGCTGATTATGAAATCTCAGTTTTATTTAAAAATCAACCAGTTTTCCTCTGCACTTTTCATCTCTTGGCAGTCTTTCAGGGATTCTGCCTATCAGTTCCCTAAATAAGTCACAGTCCACTCTCCTGAAGTCCCAAGTCTGCAACCTTTATCCTGATCCTGAAATCATTTCAATACAGCCCCACATGGTTTTCCTTGTTTGTGAGCAGCAGAAGCAGGGATTTACCAGAGTTGGCTCTTCTAGCATTTGCTCTTAAGATATTATCACTAATGCTACCCAGGAACTGCCTCATCTTTCACAATGCTGTTTTCACCTTCCAGTACATTTCTAGATGAACACCAAGACATCAAATTAAAACCACTTTTCCCTCCCTGTCCCTCTATAGACAAATCCATCTAATTTTTTCTCTTGACCAGGCAGACTGTCACAGATTCCCCACCGCCGTCATTAATCTTCTCTAACATTCCTCCTTCCTCTGACCTTGACTCCTAGGCTGTCAGTAGTACATCTGCACACTCACTCACAAGCTTTGTGCAGGGAATGAACCACTTACACAGAACACAATCCTCACTCCTCTTCTACCCTGCTGATTCTTCTTAAGCACCCCACATGCCATGATGTGCAGCAGCCTACCAAGTTCCCATGGCTCTGCTCAAGCAGAGCCCTCTGCTGCATGTGAGCTCTCCACTCTTCATGTCCACTGCATCTGCACACTGTCTCTTCCAAACAGGGACACTAAGGTCTCCCTGCAGCCTTCTCTTCCATTTCCACTGTTTCCTTGTTTCCTTTTGGCTGTGCCCACCTCACAGTTACATTTGGGGTGCTGAAGGCCCTTCTCACCCTGATGGCACTGCAGTTGTACCCTGCTTTGCAAGCTTCTCTGCTTGAGAGAGCTGCAGACATATTTGCTCTGGACAGAAGTATATTGCCATTATCCATTTGATCTCATTTGTATTCACTGGCTTACAACCATAATTTCAGTACAAATTGAACTTTGCCAAGGAGGAATATGTTTGACTATAAAATAAATTGATCTTGAAGTTGCAGCTTGGAAATAACCTTCCAGGCTTTAGTTTATAATTCCCAAAAGATCAGTTTTGGGGGCTCTTTTTCAAAACATAAAGCTGAATATATATTTTTTTAATTCTAAATAACCACTAGTGTGAGAAAGTATTCTGCCCCCAT
This sequence comes from Taeniopygia guttata, assembly GCF_048771995.1. Taxonomy (NCBI): domain Eukaryota; kingdom Metazoa; phylum Chordata; class Aves; order Passeriformes; family Estrildidae; genus Taeniopygia; species Taeniopygia guttata. The sequence continues at coordinate 46,581,371 of NC_133027.1, read as the reverse complement.
TCTTTTATGTGACCAGCCTGCACAAGAAGAAGATGAAACTCCTATCGACACATTTATTAGGGTCACTGAAACACCGAAGTCTCTTACCCCTGCCCAGAAAACATTGACATTATGACTAAATGTGTATTCACACTTATACTTCCTCAGATCCAAGTTCAACCTCTCTAATGTGTAGAAAGCATGGTGGTGGTTTCATTCAGAACAGCTCAAAAGCAGAGTTTTTAAGTTAAGACCCAATCCAATTCAAATACATGTAGTTATTCGGGTTCTAAGGGCCCAACATTTTTGCACTTGGAGCATAAACACACAGAGATTTGTGACAGGAAGTCACGAACTAACAGAGTTTAGTAATGGATCATCTCCAGCTCTTCCCCCAACCCATGTCCCAGGCAGAATGCAGTAACAGCAACAGCGAGCTCAACCAGCATATTGTCCTTGTCTTTGTTTGCTGACACACAGATATATTTCCTTGCTTTAGAAAAATGTTCTTTCACTGATGATTTCAAGCACTTATTGCTCAATGCTAAGGCAATAGGCATCTGACTTTCCCTGAAATTACAAACTGAACCTGTAAGAGATGGAGTGTGCACATATGGGAAAGTGACGTTCAGAAGATTTCAAAAGTCTCTCAACTACAACCAGATGGTCTTTCTTCTTTACTATTTTCCTAGAATCAATGTATCAGGAAGACAGAGCAATATTCTTCTTGCCTCCAGGCACTAAAAAAGTGGAATTTTAATTGTGTCATTTGCAGGCAATCTATTGGCAGTCCTGGGATGTATGTATTTAATGGAAGTAGCAGCGCCATGTGAAAAATCAGGCTCTCTGGTGAAAACTGGATTCACTCTTAGGACTGCAAAAGTAATCGCAATATTCCTAGAGTCACTATTGACATTAATGAGCTGATGTACCATCAAATCAAAAGTCTGAGGATCTGAAACAGGTCCCAGTCAGGTCAGTTTTTATAGACTACATTGGGATGTCTTATTTTTGCAAAGTAATAGCATATGCAGCCACAAAGAAATCAGTGCACTACTTGAAAACAAAGACATTGTTAGAGTGAGCAATACAATTATGCAGCAGACATAAAGTTTCCAAGAAAAATAATGCGGAATATTACGAGCTGAGGTATATCCAAAATATTCCCTCTGCTGTAAAAACTAAAAAGAGCTTCCATCACTCTCTGTAATGTGGTACCTCTTCCATCGAGAATACATCTCTCTCGAGAAGGTACATTATTTTTCCACCAGACATTTTTACAAGATGCTTCTAGCAGCAGGAGACAAATGATTCACACATTCATCCACCTGGTACACTGCAGCAATTTATTCCTTTGAGTGCTACACTTGTGGTGAGTTATACAGCAGAACAGAAACACTGATTGAGTACCCCCTCTTATTTTGTACTTTTAGATGGACACAAGTCACAAAAAGGTTCTGCACTAGAGATTCATATTCATCCCTTACTTTACTAACATGCCTTTTGAGACCAAGATTTTCTTCCTCTCAATCATTGAGCTGGACTCTGAGAGCAGTTATTTCCATAATCATCCCATGGCACAGCCCCACAATCTATCACAGCAGGGAAAGTGAATGAGCAAAGCTAGAGATGAGCAAATAGCACAGCCTAGGAGTAAATGATCCAGAGCTCAGAATATGCTCTGTGATACCTATTTAATTAGAGCAAGAATATTTTCCTAGGTGAGTGGTTTGGTGAAAATAATCCTTTGATGATATGAAATAATCAGTTTTGTTCTTCTCTGTTTGTTGAATTGAAACACTGACTCCCTGGAAGCAATAGGAAGTTCATGAATAATATTTGAAGGTGACAACTTCTTGAGCTGAGAGGTTGGACCAGATGACCCACTGTGGTTGTTTCCAATCTTACCCATTCTGTAATTCTCTGATTCTGTGAAATGTGTAAGTTTCATACATGATCTTAAAATGTCTGGTTTTGGTTATCAGGAAAGATCTCCTCACTGGTAGGTGTGAGACTTGACAGAATGAAATGTGTGCCAAAGACAGAGGAGCAGAAAGACTGGGGAGCAGGATTAGGAAATCTGATTTTTAGAGAAGATCCTGTGCCTGATTCTGCTACATCAGTGAGCCTGGCCTCCCATAGCATAATGTCCCCTGCCTCCAGAGAGAACTGTGACCAAGCTTCTTTCAGCAATCTGTGAGGTAATGCATTTACCAGAACAAATATGCTTTTTCTGATAAACTTGTACATACAGACCATTTAATATATGATAAAAATAATTGTGTGTTCCATTTGTTGATATTTGGCAATCAAACTGCCCTCAGAAAGGACACGCAGATTAGCACAAGTAGGAAGCTATGCGATAGAACTGAAGCAGATTTAAATGACAGTATTGAAGTTTCACATAAGTAGGTCATTGCTAGGTATAAATGTTTGGGCATTCTCATACCACTGAACAGCACTCTCAAGCAGATGAACACAATGCAGGGAAGCTAGAAGTCATTCCTGGCATATTATGCTACTCAGATAAGAAAGAGGCACAACTGCAGACTGTGGGCTCAGCCAACACCACAGCCTGCTTTCAAGGTTGCCTGGCACCTCTGCATGCCAGACCTAAGCAGTAAATGCTAATAGCTACACTGGGTTCTTGCTGAAATTTTCTGTGGGATTTTTTTGTTTGGTTGGTTGGGTTTTTTTGGCTTGATTTTCTTTGGGTTTTGTGTTTGGTTTTGTTTATTTGTTTGTTTGTTGGTTTGTCTTATAAAGAACATTACTAGGAGATTCAGCCATGCTTTAAAATTCTGGTGATCTTTATTTAGAGCAGCACTAGCTTTCCTCTGATTAGGGTTTCTTTTTTCCAAAATCAGCAAAAAGCTTGTTGAATCCAAAGACATTACTAGAGATAACAGAACAACCCACGGGTTTCATATATGTTATTTCTATACTTTTTAGTTTTTCAGCTATCTGCCATCCCATTTTAGCTGCTCATGCCTGAACATTTCTTGTAGTTTCTAACAGCTCCATGGAGCATCTGAGCTTGCTCTTCGGGCCTGCAGTGGCCTCTGTTGATTGCTTTAGGATAGTGAGAAGTGGAACTGGGAGGAGGATGTCTCTTCCGAGGTTGAAGCAGAGCCCAGTGACATTAGGCAGCTGGTGACCATGGGCCACTTCCTTTGGGTACAACACAGGTGACACAGGATTTGGTGGAGGTGGGCTGGCAAAGTGGAAGGAGTTGGGGGAGAGTCCACTGCCCACAGGCTACAGGAAAGTCCAAATGATTCCTGTATATTTCCATCCAGCTGAAACCTCACATGCATTTCTTATTTCTCTCCCACTTGAACCTTTTCAAACATATGGAACAGAACAGTACATCAGGCAAGAAGGAATGTTGCCAAACAGACAGTCTACAGAAAAAGATGTAGGAGCAAGAAAAAAAAGGGAAAAGCATGAGAAAATGCAGCAAAAAAAACCCTGATAAGAATCCCCGAGAAGAACTGAAATCATGTAGTCAGTAAGGAGGCCAGATGAGAGTAGGAGCCCAGGAATGGAATTAAAAGTGCAGGTATTCTAATTCTGCTGTGCAAACATCCTTGAAACCCAAGCAGTCTTGTCCCTACCATAGGTTTCTGTAGAAGCTGACATGCCTGTAGCAGTGGAGTTTGTGTTAATGGAGCCCTGCCTCCAAGTCAGCCAAAAGATTACATGGATGTCATGATTCCACAAAACAGCATTTCTGATTTATTGGCTGGGTTTACTTCTTTTCAAAATTCCACCCACACAGCGTAGCTATCCTAAAACACACAACTGAAGCTGCCAAGTCCAGCTTAGAGCTCCAGAGTAGTTGGTTCTGCAGCCATATTGCAGAATATCTCATACTGACCCTGCAGTGCCTGACCCACTTCTGTTTTCTGTCTCAGTCAATGCACGGGATTGAACTGCTCTGGGAATGCCTTGTGAAAAAAAGAGACCCAGGAGTAGAAGTTCAAGTTAGAAGGCTACCAGTGTAAAATCCATTGTGCAGATGAACCATGGAGCAGCAGGCCACTACCTCTACCTTCAGGTTATCTTCATTTTACCGAAGATAGTTGGTGATAGTTTCATCATGTCCTTCTGACATGACTAAGCAACAGCCCCAGAGCCTCGGTTCCTTCCTTCTCAAAGGCTGTCACCACGTGTCTGTACAGTGGGGCTCTGTCCCCGCAGAACACCATCAGCAGCCTGTGTCAGAGCTGTGTCACTCTGGGGGGGCTGGCATCTTCTTCCACTGCATGCAGCTCCTGAAGCAAAGCAGGGAGAAGCACAGTGACTGTGCTTGTGCAGCCCAGCTCCCTTTCAGCAACTTCCCAGCCAGATAGCTTGGCTTTAATTTTTACTTAGCAACTGCCTCCTACCCAGAGAAACCACCTTCTCCTGTTCTCAAAGAGTAGGATCAATACTCTGAACGTACTTTTTAGTTTTGGTAAAGTAAATGATGCTGCTGCTAAAGAATATTTTCATAAATCATGGAATGGGGCTCAAACTTGCTGCACTCTCTGGCTGTGATGTCACAGCCCAGTACAGTGAAACACTGCTGTAAATTACTTTTTTAAAAATAACCCACGCAAACAAAATAAGAAACCCAGTGGGTGGCCTGAGTCACAATGGTTGCTATATACAACACGTATCAAAATGAAATATGGTCACTTTATTGTAAATAAAGTGCTTCTGCAATACCAAAATGAAGCGAAATCAAATCATTCAATGTAAAAGTTTGTGCCCAACCTACAATTTCACTGAACTAATGGAAAACAGATTTGTCATTTTTTTGATTGGTTCTAGCTGTAACTGTATAATGTTGCTTTTTCCAATTAAAGCTAAAAGAGAATTTTCAGTAAAGAGATTAAATCGCCAGCACAGAAACTATCTGGATTGCAGCTGGGCCCCAACATCCCTTCTCTCACTGAAAAATGTGGTTTGTGTTTTTTACCAGAAGTGGTCATATTTTCTTTTTTTTTTCCAAATTTCACTGAAAGAAACTAATTCTGCTTCCTAACATCATAACTGACCCTGATTTATCAATGACTCAAGAAGAAGAGTTCCTGCTACTGACTCTGAAGAAAGTCCTGCAACCCTGCATTGCAGTTGCATATAAGCCTCCAGCCCTAACTCATCTTCACATTATTACAGTCCTGAGAGCTGAAATAAACCTGTCAGAAGGCAGCTGGGCACTGCTGAGTTTGCTGCCAATGCTGCTATTACAAACCAACATAATCTACATCTAAGCTCATAATCTTAAGAAATGTGTTTCTCTTTTAGGTCACTGATTGACAAGAGCTTTAAGAAATAAAGCTGTAAACACGATTTAGCTGTTGCTTAGCTGTAAATGCAGAGTATTTACCTCTGTATCTGATTCTTGGTGGTTATCCATCAATCTCTGAACAACTGTTTTGACTATCCGTGGGCGTACAACTGAGAAATTTTCTTGCTTTACCCTGTGTTTCCAGAGCTCTGCAGGGACAGAAGGAGAAAAAAAAAAAACCAAACAAAAAAAACCCCAAAAAACCCCCCCCAAAAAAAAATTCCAGAATAAAACCACACATCAGTGGGTATCACTGTCACAGAATATTGATCCTTCAGTAATCCCTGGGATTTGACACTGGGTATGCTTTATAGCTTAGTGTTTCTCAACTTTCCTAAAATGTTTACTGCAAAAAGTAAATGTCATTGCAAACAGATTGCAAAGCCGGTGTTGAGCAGCAATATCAGATTCATTCTGGTATCAAAGCCAAAATGCAATTTCATTACAGACCAGTTCTGTCAATAATGACCTGGCCCACAGTTGTATATTGGAGTTCTCTGTAAATATTGAGAAAAGAATATGGCTTTTGTTTGGAACTAGCTTTTATATACACTAATTATTGCTTCCTATAACCACAAGAAGTGACAGTAGGTCACATTTTTCTTACCTTTTATTTCCTCTTTTTCTTTGTTTTACTGTTTGTGTCCATGAATACTCAAATTGCCCACATCCATCCAGTAATTGTACCAACACGACATACCTAAAGCACTAAAAATTCTGACATTTAAATTGCTCTCCTATGCCTAAAATATTATCACTCCAACACAAAGGAGTAGAGAAGTAATTTCCTATCAGTCCAATTCAGTCTGCCTGCAAACTCCAGTGGGGAGCTGAGAACAAATGCATTGACACACAGGACAAGGCTTTGCTGCCTTTATGCAGCAAGGCTACTTTTCCCAAGGAAATTTACTGAGCTCCCATATTCCCCAGAGAGAGTATCTTAATTTTCCTGACCAGAGGGGAGAGCTACTCATCTATCTCTTTCAGATGTCACTACAGCCATCTCCTGATTAATTTTCTTCTGCACATCATGGATTGTGTGGGTTTTGGGGCTTTCCAGAAGCTTTTGAAGCTAGAAACAAGTTTAATACTTAGCTTTTACTTTAGCTCTATGCAGTTTTTACAGCAACTTGCCAGAAAAAAGTAGCAACCTAAACTAGAGTAATTCTCTTGCCAGTCTTCTCTAAAATACAGAATTTTACCATAGAATGTCAAGGTTAATATTATTTGTGGGTGACTGTATGCCTAGTGCTGTGCCATGAACTCTCTGGACAGGGGCAGGTTTTACTGTTGCTTTGGGCTCTCCCAGGACCCACACTTGGTGCCACATGAGAGAGATGACATTGCAGAGCCTCTGGGGTCACTCATATCTGCCAGACCTCCCCTCCTGACAGCTCCCATGGGTCCCTGCTGAACTTCACTTATCAAAACCTCCTCTTCCATACCTGTCTGACTGTGGCTTTCATGGCTGGGCACAGTACACCTGCACTGAAATCACTGAGACATGGATATTTCACACATTCTCTCTCAAAATTACTGTGTTTCCATTTACTGACCTTGAACCTTGACTTTCAGTTGTCTTTCCCTGCTCCTGTCCCTAATCCATGCAGAATGTGGTTAAGTCTCAGATCACTCGACCTACAAGTGGGTCAGGATTGTGTCTCTTCTTTGCTGGTCCTGCCTTACCACATAGTTCAGTCTCTCTAAGTTTATAATAACACAAAACTAAAAGCAAAGGGAAGCAACTAAGGAGTCAAGCACATAAAAGAATGAAATTTGGTCACTGGTAAGAACATGTCTACTGCTGTTGATCAAATAGAGCAAGAAGCTCTGTCCAGCTCCTATCCCTGCTCCCCTTGGTATCTGATGATGGCTCTGCTAAGTGCTTCTGAGTGCCAAGGCAGACAATCATTGTGCTCTTGGAAACGGAGGAGGCATTAGCAAGCCATATCCCTTGTTGAAGTTTATTGCTTTAATCAAGAAGCATTTTAAACGCTTGGTGGCATGACACAAAGGTCAGCACAGAGCACAGAGAAGGAATTGTAGAGCTCTTACCTGTGAAAGGAGATGGGTGGGGATTTGGAGGAGGGAAACAGCAGGATTTTTGGATCCAGTACATTTAGCAGATTGCCTGCTGTGAAAGAGCATAGCACTGCCCCAACATTGCTCGCTCCACAAATTGCTCCTTGGCACCAGCCATGTAATGACCACCTCAGCTTCAGCAAAAAGCTGCTTTTACTGCTTCACTTAGGGTTGGGGTTACAAAGCCCAGAGCTCCAGGGACACTGTAACTACAAAAGGCATGCTAAGGGAAGCACAGCACTGCCCCAACATTGCTCCCTTCACACCTTGCTCCGTGGAACCACCCAGGTGCTGAGCACCTCAGCTTTAGCAAAGGGCTCCACTTAGGGTTGGGGTTTAAAAATCCATAAAGCTCAGATCTTCAGGCAGACTGGAACTGCAAAAGGCGCACTGTCCCAGCATTTCTCTCTCCTGTCTTGGTTTGAAAGACAGGTGTCTGCCGAGGAAAGTGGGAACCTTCCTGAAATAGAAAATATGACCCTCTTTCCTCCAGATTATTACAAGTACGAATTTATGGGGCTTTCATCTAAATATGTAGGAAAAGGAATAACAGTTCTTTACCAGTGTACACCTGTATAACAAGGCAAACAAACAGCAGCAAGGGCAGCACCACAAACAGAGCCACCAGCCCGGCCCCGGCCCCTCTGCCGCAGGCACGGCTGGTCTCCGTGGCACTCCAAGGGGTTGAATAGACTGTAGCAGGAGCCTCGGAGCAGTGGCTAGAAGGTGAGCAGACCCCTGGGAGCTGCGAATTGAATCGTAGCACTAACCCTGAATCAGTGGCAGAAGCAGAAGTAGCTGGGGGTCCTGGGGGACACAGGGCACCAGGCTAAAGTGTAGCAAAAACCCCAAAGCAGCGTCAGAGAACAGTGGGACTGGGCAGGGGATTGCTGCTTTGCGCAGCTCATTGGCGATGGCTGGTCCCAGTGATGCTGTTTGGGTTTTTTTCTTTTTTTCCTTTTATATTTTCTCTGTATTCTTTGCACATATATTTGTAGCTTCCTAGCCTATTGTATTAGTGACTCGCTTCCCCAGTAATTTTCCATGGCATTTCCCTAGGCAGAAAGACAAAACACATTCCAGAGCTCCAAGCCCCACAGGGTACAAGGCCCCAGTGCTATCTTGGTTCTTCCTGGGAGCCAAGGCTGAGAATAACTCTTCAAGATATATTTCAGGACAAAGTACAGCTAGTGCCAAGGAGGGGACTCCAGAGAAGGGACTTGACCTGCAGCAAAATTGCATCAGCACTTGTCCTCCTAACTGGTGCTTTTCATCTATTATGCTAATTTCCTAAAACGTATAAATATTATTCATCCCTGAGGGATGGGCTTTTGTGGACATCTTTCCTCAACTGCCCCTGAAGACATTAAAATAAAGATCTGCTCTTACATTACCTGCTTGCTAAAAGTATCTTGAGCTTCATTTCCAGGATGAGAAAAAGGCAATATTGGGGTTGGGCTGCCATGCAGGGGGAACAAAGGGAGGGACAAAGCTTTAGTCCTCTTGATTTTTAGGTAGAAATTAAAGTAAATGGAAATGAAAGGTCCTTTAAGTTAAATGTCACATGTGAGTTAACTAAAACCAAGCCACCCAAATATTTCCTATTTTCCAATTTTTTTCCAGCCCACCAGTTTGTATAGTATTTTTCTTGTCCCTGTGCACACTGAAATTTTCGGCTAAGCTCTTTTTGACCTGTTGACTTATTTCTGCAGAAATAAAGCAGGGAATAGGAAGGATGTGGTACCTGGTGGGCCCTGGCATGTGGGAGCTGGGGGAAAGGACTATGGGGGAAGGCTGTCTGTGTCTGTGTCTGTTTGAGTGAATGTAAACACTGAAGAAAGCAATTGTAAGAGACACTGGGGGGGCAGTTTCTTAACCAGAAGCTGTGACACGAGATGGAATAGTGACAGCTGGGAGTGGCACCCAGAGCCTCAACAAAACTCAGTGACTGAATTTGCTCTGGGATCCCCAGTGCCATCCCAGCAAGGTCTTATTTGGTTTCTGGGAGCAGCTGTGGCCCAAGAAGCAAAAGTATTTGCTACTTTGGTGGGTTTACTTAGGGATAGTCATCTGAAAGATTTTATTTGTGCCTTTGTCTTGTCTGCAAGCTGCTCTCAGAATTCCCCACCATGCATTTTAATATGTAGTTTCATATATCCTGGCTTTTGCTCAATTAGGAAATTCCCCAAACTGCTTTTGTGTCTTAAATCCAGAGCCTCTGACCCCAGACTGGGGAGTGTCCAAGAGAATTGAAAAGTGACCCATACTGAGTGCTTAAGCAGGTGCAAAAGAGTGTAAAATGCAGATAGTGAGAAAGGGGAAAAAGGAGGAGATTGATATCAAGTGAAGAGTAAAGTCAAAATGAAATGTCATCATTTTTATTTTCTTTTTCCTTCTGGATTTTACTTGAGGAAGGCTGTTGTGTTTCCACAGCATGTCCACAGCATCACAGGTCTGTCATGATCTCACAGAAAAGTAATGCACCCACCAGGCCTGGAAGGTCTGCTCCTACAGGGAATAGATAACATGGTCCAAAAACTGTTCTTCCAGCTTTAGCACATGCCTGTTGAACCATCTGATCAGCCTGTGATGACTTTGTCCTTACCAGAAGATTTGAAATGGCAGGCTGGGGTTGCTATAGTAAATGTGTCATTTCCTTTCCTTTCCAAAGCGTGAAACAGCTGAGGTGTGTGTCATCCTGCATGGAGACAGATAGGACTGGTTTCCCTAAGAACTTTGGCTTGTTATTCAAGTCAAACAACTGCAGGACTGGGATTTGCCTGCCTTTTCTTTAGCAGGGAGGTGCAGGACTGGGATTTGCCTGCCTTTTCTTTAGCAGGGAGGTGGTGTGTAACCACCAGCACCTCACCACCGCTTCGGTACCTCTGCTGTCACTGGACACCTCTGCAGGACACTCTTACAAAGACACCTTCAGCTAAAATATGTTCATTGTGAGTGGGATTAAAGTCCCTTTGGAGGTGCCTGAGATTGCAGGAACCCAATTAAACTTGAAGTATGATAATTAGGGAATCAAGGTCATGTCAGATAATCCTGTCCCACGTACTTAAGTACTTTTTTGGCATTTTGCTTTTCAGCCCCTGGAGTATTCTCACAGTATAACGAGCTGGAATTTCAAAACATGCATACAATCTTGTCTGTGGGTGTGAGTGCTGCATGTTTGGACTGTTTTCCTGTCGCTAGGAAATGCTCCTCTTCATATATCTGTACATTTGATGCTGCTCACATACAACCCAGGAGGAAAAGGTTTCTCTGCACAGCTTTCTTTTTTTCTCCTGGCATCTGTTACAAAATGAAAAATATCTCACAACAATTCGATAAAAACAATAAAGTCTTCAATAATTGCTTAAAATATATAAAAGACCAGATTGGTCTTTATGTATTTTTCTTTTTACCTAAGATTTTTATTATCAGTTCTGAGTTTATCTTCCTGAATTTTCATTTTGGAAGGAAGAAAGGAGTCAGTGAATCATAAATACTTGTTACAGCTTTAATTTTACTACTGTGCTTATGAATGTTTGATTTTTGAAGTGGGTTTATTTTCTCTGACAAAAAGCCCTTCCTGTTCTGTGGTGTGTGCTCATTGTGCAATCAAGTGCATATCAGTAACTTCATTTGTATATGACTGAGAAAGCTCATGTAAATTAGCATGCATAATGAGCTTTGAAACACTCAAAAAGGCTGAGCTCAATCATCAGTGAGAAACCACATAACCAGATGTAGGAGGAATACATCTAATGTGTGCCTAGCTACTACACTTTTAAAACAGAAAATATGGGCAGTGCTCTGCTGTCTCTGTAACACATCTTGTACAGAGCTTTACTCTGTTGCTCATAACCAAGAGATCTTTTTGGTTGCTGCTGCTGAGGAATAATTTCCCTCTCCTCCAAATCAAACCATTTAACTTCCTTGAATGATGGCAGACCCTTCAGTCTGACAGAGAGAACATTGAGTTTCTATAACAGGTAGTTCTGAGTTAAATCACTTCTGCCAGGGCTGTCTTGGGAGGCCGTCAAGCCCTGTGCGCACACTTCCTTCCTACAAGCACCAAGCAAGAGCAGGTGCTCTTGTAAGGATAATGACTTGCAGAGACCCATTGCTTTGAGAAGTTTTTCCTAAGCTTAGAGGGAATAAAAAACTTTGGAGCCTCAGTAGGAAAATATTCTGCAGCTTGCAGGATTAAGCTGAAATAGTATTTCATTAAAAAACTGTTGAAAATGTTGTCCCTCTCATCCCTAATCAAGTAGTATCTAGTTTAGGTCTTTGGAGTAAGGAAAATGCCATCTCTGGATATGATTCTGCTTGTGTCTGACAAACCTAAACTTAATATGATAGTCAGTAGGATTTACCACCATCCTTGCTTGGATTTTATAATGTTTAACTTTTTAATAGGAAAGGCCAATGAAAGAACCATTCTTTTGAGTTGCATGCAACTTTCCATTACTATGTCTTTTCCTCCCTCTCTTTACTGCATCTGCATAATTTTCTACCTGTCATAATCTCTATTCTTAAAGCCTGTTTTTTTAATGTTGAGGGGGTTCTAAACAGATTGTTATGCATCACAGGGGAGGATGAAAAATTGAGAAAGTCCTGAAGTACAAAACCTCTGGAGGAAAAATTAGTTTACAAAACTGACATCATTTTATGTGCAGTTTCTGACACCTTACCTGATAAATTTACACTTCTTGAGATTGCAGGGACTGAACTTCAAGACACACAGAAAATTCTTACAGCTTCCAGAATCCATTGGATCTCAGCAGGGTATCCCAGCTGTTAGCCATTTATAGAGAAGTGATCTTTCTACAGTTCGATGCATCAATCAGGCATCAATTATGGTAGGAATTAAAACTTGTTGGGTATGAGACTGGCACCTTTTTGATAAAGAGGTGCATTTTTCAGTAGTTCACAAAGAAAGAAAAAGATGTAGGAAAGATTAATTTAGATTTCCTCCACGGTGTCTGTTCCAAGATCATGATATGTGCCTTGTAAGTGTAGACATATTCCTTTCACTGAAAAGCATTAATTTTATTTAACTAAAAATGCTGAAGATCCTTACATGCCTCACTGAGGGATCTCAACATATCATGTTGAGTACATCTGTCCTATTACCTGAGCATTATATCACCTTTATGTTCTGGTTCATAGTTTGCTACATCAGGGAGGTTGGTGGCTGCCACAGAGGTTGACTTATGAGTTAATATTTTTGTTTTTCTGTGGGATCTATGCCCAATTTTATAATCCCCTCTATCAAAATACGCTACGCTTAATAAGCAGGTAGAGAACTTACCTACTTATACCAACTTCAAAATAAGAGACTACATAAAAAGGAGAATACTTGCTCAAAAAAAAAATCAGAATGCTTAGCTGGGGGAATTCAGTCCTTGTAGATGGCATGGACACCCTTTGGGGACATACTGGAAGCATTCAAGAAATGCATACCTCAGGTGAAAAAAGCCTTAAGAAAGGGTGCTGAAAGAAAGCATCCTTAAAAAAGGATGCTGGCATTGCTAAACAGCAGGATTAAACAGATTATTAAAGCAAGACGGCATACTTCAGAAAGCTGAACTTTCTTTCAAAGGAAGAGTTCAGTGTGTTGGTAAAATGATGCCCTTGGGGGAAAGAAAACAATCCCAGTGTATAAAACTGCAGCCTCTGACTTGATCATTACATGTCAATGCATTCACTATGCAATACCAAAATCTCAGAATTACAACAAATAATTCTGTCAAAATTTCAGCTCAGTGTGATAAAAAGAAAAGCAAATTGATTCCCTTTAGGTAACAAAAAAAAAAAAAAAAAGAACACCACTTCACCACTGGATAAATCTGTGTTGACAAGCCTACGCAGTTCTGGTCGCCACCTGAGGAAGGAGAGAGAACTCTGAAAGGTTCCCAGAGGAGCCACATGCATGGTGAAAGGTTGCTGGATGGAACAAGAGGTACAACTGGGAGCCCTGTAAAATTGTCAGTCAAGGTCAGGGGATAAACAAGGGGTATTTGCTCACAGTCTTTTCCAGTCTAATGTGCAGAGGTGAACAGCAGGGTAACCAGCTCTCAACAACAACAGCAGCAGCAGCAACAATAACAAGGTGTTTCTTGCACAAAGCCTGTAATTAGGCTGTGGGATTTCTTGCTGCATTTTGTGGCGGGTGGTAAAAGTTCATAGGACTCGGAGGGAGCCTGCACAGGCTCGTGGAAGAAAAATCCACCAAGATTAAACATTCAGCAATCATGTCTGGCTGAGGAAATGCCTGAGGAGGCCGTGAGAACATCAGTGGGAAATACCATCATATGCTTGTTCTGGAGATTTTTGTAATCTTCTCAAGAGCCTGCTTTTGATCACTGTGGGAGGCAGGACTCTGAGCTGATGGACCTTTGCTCTTACCCAGTGTGATCACACTTGTGCTATTTAGTGGAGTTGCATGTAATTGTAGACTGAGAACTTTTCTGAATATTTGCAAGGAGATAAAACTACCTCGTGCTTTTATTTCTGTTTTTCCCTGCTTAAAGTGCTACAAAGGCAATTCATAAGGGAAATGTTTTCCTCAAATAAGGAATTGTGTGTTAATAGGAAGTTAGACAAAATGCAAATATCAGATGCCTCATCTTTCTTGTTCCTTGTTGCCAGTGCAGTTTCCATTTTCTTCACATCTGGGCTTAGTGTGACACTAAATCACATTTAAAATCACATTTAACCTCATTTGAACTTCTCTGCCAAGTTCAATCCCAGAAGATGTTATTTGCCCCTGTAATTTTCTTGCTAGTCCTGCAACTGATACAAACTCCAGATCACTTTTAAAAGCGCTTGTGTGTGTTTGACAAAAACAAAGAACAAGGTCCTTGCCTCAGAATTGCTTTTCAAAGTGGGATGTGCAGCTACAGAAAAAGTTGCAGTGTAGATTGCTTTTTATATTGCAAGAACTGATCAAACATGGACTCTTTTTTAAAAAAGCATGAGAATGAAGTACAGGAGGACTGAGAGTGACAAGGAGGCTGCAATAAAATGACAAAGTCACGTCTAAGCTTGATTGAGTAATATATTTACAAAATGCATATAGAGTGCAACAAAAGCTTTATGTGTGGCATTGCACAGCACAATGCAAGCCAAGCATGAGTCAGCTGGGTCTTGAAAGCACTTGTACAACTGTATTCGACGAGCACTTTGGTGATTTAGTTGGGTACTGATGTTCCCTGCATTTCTGTATGAGTCCAGGTCTCATGAAAATCAGTGTGAAGTGCTCCTGCTGAACCTAGCCCTGGACTCCAAGAATCCTGTCACTTAGCTTCCAAAGTTTGACAGGCACTTCTGAAAACTTTGGAAAGCTTTAGTGGCTCTCCCACTACGTAGAGGAAATTATCTTAATATCAGGAATAGGAGGAAATAGAGCCCAGTCAATTACCTACAGTAACATTTCTCTCTGTGAGTATTCCTCTCAGACATATGTTTTGCTGTAAATGTCCACAGTCAGAGGCACTTTCAATGTGTATCTCAGTCACTAATGTTTGTGTCTATTTGTTTTAATCAAGTCTGCCACTATCGCTCTTAGTTGTCACCATGTTGCATTAAAACAAAGTGCAGGTAATTATGCTATAGAGCATTTGGAGAATTTTGAAGTCACCTGACTTCCTTTTTTAATACAAACATTTTGATTGCTTTTCAAGAAACATTTTAGTCCTCAGGGTATGTTTCAGCCTACCAGAGTGTTACAGACAGGGTGCACCATGGGCCTCTATTGAATAATTCTGTGATTCAGAGAGCGTTTTCTTCACAGCTATGACTCCCACCACTCCTGGATGCTCCAAGCTATGGGGTGAGTAAAGCCTACCTTCAGGGGCACTCTTCCTTCCTCCATTTGCCTTGAGCTCCTCAGAGAACAATGTCCTCTGCTCTGCTTACTACTTCCCTATCACAGGGCAAAGAATCTAACCACTAACAACTAATTCAAAAAATTCCCATAATCACAGCTTATTAACTTGATCCTCCATCAGGAGTTCTAGAAAACATTCTCTACAGAAGGTTATATAAAGAATAATAAAAATCTGAGACAGAATTTAATCACACTGATGTCACTAAAATGGAATTATTCTGCATGACAGATGTTGGCGTTTCTACTAATTTTCAGTTTTGGTTAATTACCGTTCTGAGCTCTCTTACCACCTGGCACCAGTTTTGATTGATCAATATGTCTGTCATGGTTGTGTGCAAGATATTTAGGCGGAGTGGTTTTCTCAGAATATAGCATCAAATGGAGATACATAATGCCAAAATACACACCTGTGTGCTCGAAGGCACCTTGAATGACACTGGCAAAAAAAGCTGGTGTCTTGCTAAGGAAAGTAAAGATGAGTCTTGCTGACAATACTAGTATGTTCCAAGCTAATAGGCAGCTTTAAGTAATTGTTCTCACTCTATGTTTCTTCATTTTAGTGCCATCCTGCTAATTATCCAATGCTGGATACTATGATTTAACCTCTAATGTTGCCCTTCCCAAACAATAATGTATAGGAATACAATTTTCTACCTTGATTTAGGTCCAATGACACGTAGTGCCTACTTAGCATAACTGAGTAACAGGATTTATACTGGCATGCAAAATTTGGAGCTTTGATGAATAAGATGTCCTTATGCCTCTGAGGTATGACCAACCATAAATGATTGACAGTAGCTAGGTAAAGATGTAGGAGCTATTCTGTGGAAGTAGAAGTAGTCCAGCATCTTGGCAGAACAAGTATTCTGGAATTAGTTTTATTGCTTTTTTTCCCAAAGATTGATAACAAATGCTCCTCTCTTTTCTCATACCTGGCCTACTTTCAAAGTCAGACCAGAGCGTATCACGTATCATATATCAATGTGACCTCTGAGTTGCCTTTTCTTCATCATATTAGATGGGACTCCTATAACTAATTGAATGTTGCTCTTATTTACAAAGAGTCGTCTCTACTTTTTTTAGGCACACATGCATTTTCCTTGGAGGATATTCTTAATGGATGGAGGATTTTTTTCCAGTCACTATCAACAATGCAATTAATTTAAATTACAACATACAAGTACAGTGAGAGAGTAGCCTTGTACTTATGTCCAAAGACAGAAAGACAAGATGATTCAATGACACAGGAGGGAAGTAACTAGGATTACCTTTTTTCCATCTTTCTTTTTTTTAAAGGACAGAAGTGAAAAAATCTCCCACCTTTCTATCCAAAAGCCCTTTTTACCATTTGCACCACATCTGATCTTTCTTCAGGCAGAAAAGAGCATTTTTGTTGATAATAAACCTATACCCAGCATTTTTTCTAGTTTGCTAGAGCTAGACAATTTTTATGCAAGGGCATATGCAGTTTAGAACCATGGTGCTAAAAACTTGAAACCCTTTTGTGTTTGTAACACAAGGGCCCCTGTGCTGACAGTTATGAGATTTGCTATCAAAGCAGACTTTCAGAGACCTTGCCTTCCTCCCTGGCCGTACCTGTGCAGCCTGAAGAGTTGCTCATACAGAACTGGGGTGATGTCCTTTCTTCTGGTGGATGTCCTCCAGCCATGGCCATGCTGTGGAGGAGCGCACTGACTGTCAGGTCTGTTAGCTCAGAGCAAGCTGGTATCTCTGACAGCTCAGTTTGTTTGGGGTTGTACAGATTCTGTGTAGGACTCCTCTTAATATTTGCAACAAAATCTCTGTGAACATGTGAGCTAGATCTGAGTTGTGCCTTCACGCACTGCTGGCCAGCTGGTAAGAAGCAAAGGGAAGAGTGTTGTCTCATAAATCCTGAGTGGTTTCAAGAGAAGCCCTACTGGCAGATACCCTTTGAGGACCTGCTGGTATCTCCAGACTTCTGGAGAAAGCAGAGACCCCATAGTCCACCAAAGGACCAGCTCTTTCTTGTCAAGAATTACTTGGTGCAAAGGGCACAGGAACAGGCTGGTCACTGTCTAAAACCAACTGAAGGAGAGGAAAGGTACTTCCAGGCTGTACTTCACCAAGTGCTTCCATTCTGGATGTGTTTGTGAGGAATGGCTCCAAGGGGCACCTAAGTCTACCAGAAACTACCTAAAGATTTGGTTCAAGGAATGGGGAGAGATTCAAACTGTGATGGAAAACAAATGCTAGGAACAATTTTTAAAGTGAAAGGAATGGAAAGGCAGATTTCTGTAACAGCACTTTTCACAGCGACCAAGCAGATATGCTCTTGATGTGTTCCACTTGAGGAAAGCAGCAATAAAACAAAGGATTTAACTTCTGTGCAATTTTATCCCCATCTCTTCTGTGTGTGAGTTCCCACTACAGTCAAAAATAGGCCCTTTTTCCCTGTGCCATGCTCCAAACAATCGTGGTGTAAGGCTGCAATTGCACAATAGTCTGCCGCATGTCTTGTCTCATTGCACATCTCATGAGATGATATTAAGAAAAGGAAACATTTCCTTGTGACTTCCAGTAGAATGTGGCAGAAATGCTTAACTCAAATACTAGCTGTTTGCAGGATGGCTGAAAGGCATGCAAACATTTTCTGGGGGTTCATGATCTGGTTGTATCACTTAACTTGCTCAGGTCTTTTCTGATACTGTGGAAGCAGCATTAAAGGCAGAATAGGGCCAACTGAAGCTGAGGACTGAGAGTATCAATACAATTCTTCTCTACAAAGAATTTTGTGAGCCATAAGGATGCAAGAATATTTCAGAGTGACTGAAAGGATAAAAAAATAATAATTTTTTCTGCCTTGTCCATGCATTTTCCTCCTGTCCTCCTCTTTTACTTTTTTTTTTTAATTTCTGCTTTTCTTTATTTTTACTTATTATTAGCTAAGTACTTTTGTTTTTCTCTAAAAGCTTGAGGGTTACGTTCTGCTTCAATACAGTTGTTTTTCCCCTCTTTCAAGATCTAGTCAGCCTGTTTACTGATGCTATATTCCATGTGCAATCTTCTTAGTCATGTGATCCCCCCTTGTAATTCAGATTCCATAAACAATGTTAAATACACTACTTTAATAAATGGAAAATTGGGAAGCCTGTTAGATGAATTGTAGCAGAATTCTTCTTAACCCTTCCACTTGGCTCAACTTTGAGCAGTCAAGAATAGAAATTTGAAAGATTGCCATCATAGAGGTCCTTCTGTAAGCAGAAAATTGAACATTGCCTTTTAAAAAGCCTTGTCCCCAGAAACCATGAGAAAGGAAGTGAAACTGCAAGGTGACACAGTGAGGGTGAAATCTGTGCATGTAGGCAGTGGAAAACACTGTTGTCATGCAATGGGTCAGGAAACAAACAATGGTCAGTGTGTATGTCCGTATTAGGCCAAAGCATTTTAAATTGACAAGTCTGAATTCGTCACAGAAAATGTGTTTGTATAAAGAGCTCGTATCAGGTATCTGTATCCCAGAGCTATCTCCCATGCATTACTACCAGAGTGGAAGACACCCAGTCCAATCCTGGGAGCCCATGGTCTTTAACTAATTTTTGAACTCTGTTGAGGGAACAGCTCCAGGATGGAGCAGGACTGGGTTGCAGGAGGGCTGGAAGTCTGGGATGCAGTTTCTCTGTGTGGAATGAACAACAGCTTGCGCATCATCCTGGAACTGGACAGCTGTGGGAGAGTCCTGGCCTCAGCATGTCCCAGTCCTACACACAAGAGATTTCTTGTAGTGATTCCTGAGACTCAGCAGAGCAGTTATTGCCTCCTGAGAGAAGGGAGCTCCATGCCCTTGCCCTACCTTGTGCTGGCCATTGAGCATGATGAGCATCTGTAGAAGCAACTTCTGCTTTTAAAATTCCAGTATTTCTGGAGCTGTACGCTTTGTGGTTTTCTTAAAGCATAAACCAAACACTAAGACCAAACCTAAGGGTAACACTAACCCTAAGTGGGCAGTAAAAGGAGCGTGAGCTGAGGTGAAGGTGGTCAGCACACGGCTGATGCCGAGGAGAAAGGTGTGGAGGGAGCAGTGTTGGGGCAGTGCTGTGCTGCTCTTGGCATGCGTTTTGAAGCTCCAGTGACCCTGGAGCTCTAGGCTTTGTGGGTTTCTTAACCCTAACCCTAAGCATAACCCTAACCCTAAGCAGAGCAGTAAATGTAGACTTTTTTTCAGGCTAAGGTGGCCATGACCTGGATTGTGGCAAGGAGACAGGTGAGGAGGGAGATGTGTTAGAGCAATGCCATGCTTCCTTTGGCATGCCTTTTGTAGCTGCAACAAAACCCTTCATTTGTGGCTCACACTGACTGCGTTCGGATTGTCACTGTAATTGGTTTTGACCTGTGTCCAGTTGTAAACCATTTTGTAATGCATGTGAAAAGGCACGGATGGCTTAGTGCCTAGAACAAATTTTCTTTTAGCATTAACAAATACTGACCTTCTCTTGAAGTGTTTTGTGCATGACCAGCACTTCGTTAGCATGTGTCATTATCTACAAGTTGAGGAATGTGCGCCCATACTTAGACAGCAGAGCATGTTTGAGGTTAGAAGGAGTTATTGCAAGGAGCTAGAAGTAGGTAGTGTTTTGAGGCTTCTTTGTGCCTGTTACTTCCCAGAAATCCTTTTTTTTGGTTTTATTTTAGTTGAACTTTTACTTGAGCATAAGATTTATCTCTCAGATTTGAAGCAAGTGTATTTTAGACATAACATGATTTAGCTATAATGTGTCGAGTACAAGGTAAAGGTTTGATCTTCAAAACCTGCTGAATTTGAATGACATTTGGAAGAAACTTTCTTAAAGCATCTAATTTATAAAGCAAGTATGTGAGCTGTTGCACTGAGGGCATTCAGGGTCTCTTCCTCCAGGAATGTGCTTTTCCTGCCTGGGAAAGGAAACAGGCAGAGCAATGCAACTGACACATAGTAAAAATCTGCATCATTATTTTAAAATATGATGTGCAATTACTAGGGGGCAGCCCACTTTTTACACAGAAGATATGAAAAAAACCCATTTATTACACAAATAACGCATTTTCCTGTTTTTATATACAATATGCCATTTCTTATCTTCATATGCATGTAAATGAAGTACAATATGCAGTTAGTACATTCTGAAATAAGAGACATCAGTTAATCTTAGAGATTAAGTTCAGGTCTTTTTGAAGTGAGTTTTACAGGGTTTTAATATCTTCCTTTTTCTTTTATGCTGAAAAAAGAACAAAGTAAAATTGAATGCAAAAAATTAGATCTTTGATTTGGGTGGAAAGGAGTAATGAAAGGTTAAGTACTCTGTGTTGTAAGCACGGAAATTATGATTAGGCAGGGTTTGTTTAACCAGCTGTGACCTAAGAACTTTTGCACAAGAATGATAAGCACAAACCATACCTGAGGAAACCAGATCCTTTTCAGGGTGAGATTGGTATTCACACTCCCCATTTCCTCTGCTTTACATCACAACCTGTAAATGATACTAGCAGACTGAGAGCAAGCAGGGCAAGCAGGGTTTCCTCCCAGGGCAGAAGCACATACACTGTCCAGATGTGCGTCATCTTTACTGATTTTGGCAATCAAGAACTGTGAGCTGCCTGTCACAGATGCTGTCCTTCTCCACCTCACTGCAGGACACTAAGGGTGACTCCTCTGTAGCCATGTTTGCAGAGGAGTCCCAACACTTTGTCACTCTTCTATGACGTGGCACCTGACTTCTTCAGAGAGTAAAGAAGAACATCCCACTGCATCTAGATCAGTGCAGAAACAGATGAAAGACTTGCAGTGCCATTTCCCAAGAAACAGCTAAAACACGGTTTAATCCCAAATAGAATGGATTTTCCTCATTATGTGGAGAAAAAAACTTTAAACCCTAGCCACCCCCCACCCCAACATGCTTTGTCATGCTCACTGAGTGACTAGTACTTCTAAAATGTGTATGGCTAAGAGCCTTGACCTAGTTTCATATGCCAAATCTGGGAGCAAAAGAAAAGTCTGGGGGAAAGAAAGAACAGGGTGGCACCACTGCACTAAGCCCACAGTTGTATATTCTCTTTCATCCTGCTTCCAACATCTACTTTTAAGACAGCAGTTGCTGTGGGAGTTCTTTACTATCTTCTGTAAGGTAACATTTCTGCTGCACCCAGTGCTTCTGCCTTTTACTCAGAGACACCTCTAGAGCCTAGGTAAGCCAGTAAGGGTGGATGCAGACTACTATCCACACTCTTTCCTTCACCCTGCTGCAGCTCAACTCAGTGTAACATGAAGACAGCCAAAATCAGGAAAGTCAGAGGATTCACTTGACCAAATGCAGATTTTGACAATGTCAGCTCCTCCCATGAATCCCTGTGGAGAGAAAGAAGGTCTTCCAGGACATAAAACATCTCATTCAAACCCAGGAGTCTGAAACAAGTCATCTTTGAAGCACCTCCTGATTATCAGGGGAATCTTCTCAGATACAAGTGACTACAATCAGATGGGCTATTCTCAAGCAGTTCTCATTAACATTAATTAATTTTAGTCTTATGGAACTGCATATATGTATTTCCAGAGAGATCTACATTGTAACTATCTTCTGCTTCTCCCCCAGAGCTGGTAGCTCATTCGTTCATTCATTTGTTCATTCATTCTTTCATTCCATCCATCCATCCATCCATCCATCCATCCATCCATCCATCCATCCATCCACCTATCTGCAGCTCCTTATCAGAGGGAAGAAGGGAGAGAGAGATAGGAAAAACAGGGCCTGCTCACCCCAGAAGCACCTGGCAACCAGAAATGCACATGGCAAGAATAGTTCAGAAGATAAGAAAGCAATTGATTTAACTCCTGCTATAGCCCTCCAAATGCAGGCAAGCTGGAAGATAAATTTCTGCTTTCATTATAACTAATTGGCCGTTGCTGTCTACAAGGTGCTTCTTGGCTTCGGTTAAACAAAACCAGAAAATGAAACATTAACTGTTAATAACTGATAAAGCAGGGATAAAAAAAGAGCAGAGGAGTGGAAAGGGCAGGAGCAATTCTTAATTAAAGTCTTTTCTCCAGCAACTTGCAGCTGCCTTTCTGGCACGAGTGGCAGTTTCTTTGGCAGCCTGTGCAGGGCAGGTTGACACAGCTACGAAAGGTGTGCTGCAGTGGTCCCATGCTGCAGGGGTCCCTGAAACCCATACTGAAGCCATCTCCCATACTGCAGCTGTCCCCACGTTCACTGCTCTCTGGGCACCCTCACATCTGCCTCCCTTCAGTAGGTAAGGTTTTTGCCCTCGGCTTCCTTTGCATCTGAAGCACAGAAATGCAGCATATAAAGTGATGGGAAAGTGAGTGTGGCTGGGCCACACACTGAAGTGTCAGAGAACAGGAGAAGAACAGGCAACTTAAAAAAAAATCAGTGCTATTAAAGAATTAAAAGGGCCTTCATATGTATACACACGTTTTCTAGGATGTGTCAGTTTCTTGGATGACTCATTTTAAAGTGTAAAAGGACAATGTGTAACGTCTATAAGTTACACATTAACTTCCTTGAAGAAGTGTAATAGTAGAAATCTACAAAATATTATAGGGTACTGAAATATTTTCTTGCTGCCAACAAGTTACAGGTTCAAGAGGCACAAACCAGTATCTGGTCAGGGTGTACAGCATTAGGACTTGCAGATCTCTGTCTTGATCATTCCAGCAGAGTCAGTGGTCTGGAATGTCTTCTCTGCCACAAGACGAATGCTCCTGAAGTGCACCATGGCTTTATTCTTTACTCGGTGTCCTTGTGACTCCAAGAGTAGCAGGAAGTGCATGGCATGGACTGCAGGTGGATAGGTTCTGCAGCTAACTCAGCTCCTTGGTACAAATAAATCATGTTTGATTTAGTCCTTGCTGATAAACTAGGATGGGTATCAAAAGTTACTAAGGCAAGCCAGCACCCTTGGTCCTAACACCCAAATGAGTTCAGGGCAGGAGGACACTGAGACTCTTGAAGCCACAGACTGAAACAATCTGAGGTGGAGGCAGCAGGACCTTGGAACTCAAGTCTGCTAAAATAATCTCCTCTAGGATTACTATTATCTTTTCTCTTATTGTGTCCAGAGAAAACTCTTTCTAAATCTAAGAGTGAATGTGCTATGAGTGGCCTGTGTACAACTTTTTATGATAATACATAACATACTATAAAGCTTAAAAGCTTCTCGGGGCAGTCTGAGGGAAAACACAGCTGCTTAGACAACACCCAACAAAACTGGGCAGATAAAGGAAGGAAAACAGCCTGTACAAAAAGCCTGTGATGGGGCTACTTTCCAGCAGCTACCAGCCAGATAAGAGCTACCCCAGACTGGCGTAGCTCCACATGCCTGCAAGTGGTGCAGTTAAACAGTAGGGGAGGACTGACAAGCACCTTCTCAACTTCCATACCTTGCTGGGCTTGTAACTACAGCTTCCAGCCTCAACACAAACTTCTGCCCCAATCTTAACACGTGTTTTCCTGTGTTTTCTGTTGAGCCTCTCTATTGCTGGGGAACAAGATGACCAAAAGCAAAACCATTGTGCTGGGGGGCTATTTCTAAACCTATCTGTCTGCTGGTGCTAACAGTCACACAGGGAGTCAGCAGAGGGGCACGCCTTGCTAGACACAAGTTTTGAGGAAGGAGATCCTTGTGACATGGTCAAAAAATTGTGCTTTCTCAAAGGAGCAGTTGATACAGGGTCATCTCCTAAGCTGCTGTGTGCTATTTTTCTCCCCTTTCCTAACTTCCAACAAGTCACATGTCTGCAACTCATTAACAGGTTTAATTTAAATCTTAAATAAATAAAATTTAAAGAGTAAACAACCCTCACTACCTAAGCTTAATCATTAAAGAAGTGGATTTACATCCTGAAAATGTGATTATCTGTTTGCTTTTCCCTTACATATAGTGCTGGGATTAGAAGCAAGAACATTTTAAACATTTTCTTTCTCTGTATACTGGGTTTTGCAGGAGACTCTGTGCATATTTTCCATCCACCAAAAATTGTCTGAAGACTAGCAGAACACACAGCTCAAGGCACTTTCAGACTATCACTCTCTTTACAGATATGTATTTACCCTTACTTAGCAACATGCACTGACTGAGGACTCTGGCCCCTGGAAATACTTTTGCAAATGTAATGCACACCTGGCATTAGCTGCAGGATTTTTCTCTGATGACAAGGACATAATCTAAGAGGCTCCTTAGGCTATAGTAGTGCCCAGTGAGCTGACCTCTCAGGGCATGCTGGGACATACAATGACACAGCCTAAGAAAATTATAATTTAAATGTGTAATTTTGTGCAGGGCATCATCAGCCCAGATAAGCTCTACCTTTGCTGAACTTCTTTCTTTATGGACATTCTTGGCATCTTCGGTGGCCAAATCTACAAGCTATGCTTCCTCTGTACTGTGATGACCAGAATGATAAAAAATTGTGAAGGTGGCATTTAAGAACTAAGGTAAAATTTAGATTTAATGCCTTTCATCTTACACGTGTCTTTACATGCTTTAGAAAAATCCACAAAATAATACAGGAGCCACTTTGTAGTAGCTGCTGATACTTAAGTTACAATAAGGCAGCAGAAGCGGGAAGGAGGTGAGATGATGAGTTAATTGCGGAACTGGGGATTCGACAGTGTGACCCTGAGTCAGATTCATTCTACTCCAATCCCAGGCTGCAAGCTGTCTGGGGTCCCCTCAGTGTGGTCTTGCCCACCCACTGTTAGCTGGGATACAGGCAGTCTGTACCTGCAGTGTGACACAAACCCACCCCATTTGCAGAACACGGCTTCCTGGAACTTCTGTCCTGTCACAGCACTCTCCTGGCCATGGTGTTTCCCAAGGCTGCTCAGATGCCCCTTTCCGTACCTGAGCATATGAAATGGTTCCTGGATGCTGCCCATATGCCGTGTTCTTGCCCAGGCTTTTGGTAGAGTGGAATATACACTTCTAGGTGGCTTCAAAACAGGCTACACACCCAGTAGAAAGGACACACATAAACTAGGTTATGGGGTTATGTGGTCTGTTTCTTAGTGAAAATAGCCCATTTCTGTTTTTAATTTCTTCTTTATTGCCATTTGTGCTCAATTTCAAGATACTGTGTGTAAGAGAAAGGTCTCATAAACATAAACTTATCTGGGAATAAAAACAATAAATACTGAACATTTACATATAAACAGAGAGTTAAAAAAATAAAATCAAGTCCAACTCTGTTTGAACTTATGTTTTCTCACAAATAGTTTTACAAGCTATATTGAATTCACAGGATAGCACATCCCACTCATTCCTTCTCTGATCTACTGCACATTATTTCCACTACAATTTGTCACTCATATCAGTGATGTGTATCTCATATTTCTGCTGAAGTACCAAAAAAGTGTTTCTGTTGTTGCTTAGCACGCCACCATTGATCCTTTCTCCTCATAAAGAAACCAAGCGGCACAATTCCTACTCATCAGCATGGCTTGTACTCCTTGTAATGTTATTCCACTAAACCACTGCAAATGTTCTTTTCCTCACCTTGCAACATACCTTACAGGTGTGTTCATAATATTCTGAATAAAGAGTCTCTAAGTTCATACTATCCACATGAAAAAGACAACCTCAGAACAAGAGTTAGATTTAAATTGTGATGCATTTTTATGGAAATGGCTGTACTAGGTCTATATTAAGCATCTATTAGACATACATTAAACATCTATATCAGATATACTTACTTATGACAATATTCAACAATAATTCTTTTTTTGAGTTTCAAAACTTTACCCTATAAAGAGACAATATTTTCTTCTTACCATCACGTAGGACTTACACACACTCTAAATCTAGCAAAGCCAAAACACTTGTAACATTTTCTATTAATATAATTTTTAAAACCCCTCTAGATTATGTACAGTATTACAAACATCTGAACTATGAAACTCCAAAATCTTAAGGAGGTTAAACATTAAAAAACATTTCAAGCAGTATGCCAGGCCCTGTAGACAGCTAAAATTATTTTATTGAAGTTTAGTTCATACCACTTTGTTCACAAATTCTGTAGTATTTCCCCAAAAGAGCCTGCGGCTTGCAGTTATTTCCTTGTACAGTCACAAAGCTTATTGAGATGGCAAGAACCTTAGGAGTATATTAAACTAAATAATATATGCTGGCTATTTTAGAAACAGAATAGGCATTAGGGAGTTGTGTAAAAGAAGTTTGACTTTACTACCTGGTAAATTCTTAAGGGCTGTGCCTAACCTGTAATGCAGTCAGCACAAGATTCAGAATCACAAGCAGTTTAATACAGGATCTATGTTCTCACCTTTAGACACTGGATAAATAAACTTGCAAAAGACAAAATCTGTAGTCATAACTGTATGTTTACATTTATTATTTTTCAATAACTATCACATCTTCTTCTAAAATTAAAACATTTATAGAAATATTTTTTAGAGGAGCTTTTCTCACAAAGTGTCCCTCTCTAGCTAGGACCACTGTTGGACACTTCATATGCAAAAGCCCAGGGCAATTCTGCTCCCATCAGCAGAACTACAGCCAGAATTTGTGTCCTCACCTAGACTGGAAATAGTTTAGGAGCAATGTTTATTAGCATTCACAGCCTTAGTCAGTCCTGTGCCTGTGGACTGCTGCTGTTTTCCATGCCCCTCTCCATCCATCACAAGCCCTGCAGCCATGCCCATGGGAGACCACAGGGAGACTGCAGCAGAATAAGGAGCCAGGTCACTGTCCAGACATCTGGCCACATACCAGCCCCCTCCCCTCTGCTGGAGTTTCCACACCTGCCACTGGCTTACCCTTCCCCTTAAAGTAACCACTGAGAAAGTAAAAATGCTAACTCAAAGCTGCCACTTCACCTGCGTGCCAAAACCCAACAGTCCCTCTCAAAATCACTTGGGAGCATCCTGATGTACTTACAGGGCTTTGCAGCCTGCTGTCCAGTGCTTCTCTTTTGAGTGAAAGGGTTCAGCATCCTATCTTGGGGTGCCTATTTGTCCAGCTGAGGGCAAATGAAAGCCTCTGGAAGCCTACAGAGAGAAGAAAAGCACGGGAGCTGAGAAGAGTCACCTTTTGAAAGGTGAACTGATAATCTACTTCTGAACCCTCAACTTCTTTAGCTAACTTCTCCAACAAGATGCATTTTACCGATTCCTTATGTATAACAGATATAAATACACAGGGCCTTGTGGATCAATTATCAGAGATTAGGTGAGTTCTGGAAAAAGTCACACAGTTTATGTATTTTTAATTTCAGTGCAAGCATAATATATGGTGAAAGAAATAATGGCAAAACAAAAAATCCAAAAACCCTCTTCATACTGGCATTAAAGTGGTAATAGGAACCATGAGTCTGCCTGGTCCAAACTAGACACATTGAATTCCCTTTTATTTGTATCTCCAAACCAGGTGGTTCAGCTAGCATACAGTGTTCTATTATCAACTTCCAGCTAATCAGCACTAAATAATATAAAAAATATATATCTGTGTCTTGCCAGTATCTTGTTAGTACACAGTACCTCATGTAAAAGCCAGGAAGCAGTAAGTGGGCATAAAACTATTGAGACCAATCTCTGTTCTACAGGAAGAGAAAAATCATATTTAATGTCCTTATTCTGGCCCACTTATTATTTGTCAAAATTTTGCAGTGTTTTCAATTGTAAACTCAATGATGCTTAGAAACTCCTGAGAGACATCTAAATTTTCTCCTGTAGTTAACGAAAAGTTTTCTCCATGGGTTTTAGTGTGAAACCAGAGTCATATAGAACCATAGAATGGCTTTGGTTAGAAGGGCCCTTAGAGGTTACACAGCCCTGCCAGGGCCAGGAACACTGTCCATTAAACAAGGTTGCCCAAAGCCCCATAAACCTGGTCTTGAATGCCATCAAAGCAACCAATCCTCTATTTCACTCCCAGAATTTCCAAATTTCTTTCATCGGCTGAACTGCTCTGACTTGTTAGACTTAACATATCATTCCTAAAATATTGTGAACATCAATTCTGTGCTTGCTGTCATAAAGACTGGCAGATCTTCCTACTAAACCATTGCAGATTTGAAATTCTGTGTGTTTTCGTTTACTCTGGTTTTATGCTATAATAATTCACTGAGATTATTGAAAGTCACAGAAGAAAAACATTTCTCACTGAGCACAGGCATAATGAAACTGTAGCAGCAGCAGACTTAGAGGCAGCGCCCTATTTATAAATCAGACTACATTCTCAGCATTCAGTCAGCTGCAACTAAAATATGAATATTTACAGATAGCCACATTTTTCAAATACATACAAATAATTGTTTTTCTAGGCTACTTGTCTGGAAAATCAGCTTGCCTCCCCACAAACACAAAAAACTACACTCACCCCCTCATAACTTCACCGTAAGTCCCATTGGCTCTTGGAATGAAGGAGCCTCAGAAATTTTTGCATATGTATATTAAAATAATTCTATTTTTCATATAGGAACAAGTGGTAGTTTTCCAAATATTTTAAGTTATATTTCAAAAGTGTCACAGGCCCTTTGAAGTCCAGGAGTGCTAAAAAAGCACACTAGTTCCACTGTAGCTCAAGGAGAATTATTGTTGCATGTATAGCAGGAAAGGGAAAAATCAAAGAGGGAAAAAAAGCCACGTTTTTGTGGATTGACCTCCTTCTCTTAACTAAGTACTAACTTGACTTTGGTTAGTGGCAGCTTGCAGATAGGTCTACCAAAGAAAGCTTTGGCTTTGTGTAAAATTGATTTATTGCCCAGAGAACAATTTTTCTGAGCACAAGGAATATAAAACGTATTAAATATCAAGGGTCAGCAATTGCCTTAGAAGTAAATGGGCAGACAGGAGCAGTGTCTTCCTGAGAAATAGTTCCGCTTATAAACAAAGGCAATATAGTAAAGCTGGGCACTGAGGTTTCAAATACAGAGAATTTCATAATTCTGAAGGTTCTAGACCATTATCAAACAGACGGTGTGCACAAGGTCTTATGGCACATTGAGTCTGACCTGGTTAAGCCTGTGCCCCTCATGGCACAGCCCATGTTTTGGCTATCAACCAGCCAGGCCGTGGCAGGTGCTGCAGAGCACACAGCTCCCTTGGCATCACACAAACAGCTTTCCTTCACACAGGCTGAAGGGAATCACCACGAACCTTGCCCTGTTTTGGATAGGCAACTACACCACTCGCAGCACCAGTGGGTCTTTCAGTGCAGACACAGCCTGTGACATCCTGAATCCATCACCTTTTCCTATATAAGGAGGTTTTACAAGATTTGTTCCATTTTTATGTATTACTCAACTAACAGCTACATGACCACCTTATCACTGCCTCTGTTGGTTGTATTGATTCTCTCCTGTATGTGAGTTTGATAAGTTAGCTAATACCCACTGACAGTAAATCAGCAAAAACTGATTCAGAATGGATGCAGCAGCCACTATATGATTTACAGAGGTGAGGAGACATCTGAAAATGAAAAAGAGAGTTGCTGCCATTCTGAGGCAAAGAAACTAGTCCGCATTTAGACAGTAAGAGAGCTCCAAATGTTTGGAAGATCAATTATTTTCAACCAGTTGCTCAGCTCCCCTTGAAGACTGCAGTGCTGCAGGATCTGATGAGAAATGGAGACATGTCTGTGAGAGGGAATGGAGACCAGTCTGTTGGATGAAGCAGACCCTGGCTGGGCCAGGGAGGCTGCACAGCTGGTCTCAATGCCTGGGTGCCCACCAAGTGGCTGCAGAGTGCAGCATCCCCAGGGGACATGGGCTGTGTGTTGCCAAAAGCTGCATTTCAGGGCTGCGAAGGTTCCTGCTCAGCAATGAGCAGGCAGCTCTGACCACACAGCACTAGGCTTTTTCCTGGGGGATTGTCAGGGTATCAATTTGTTTGGGCCAGTGGATCTTCTCCATATAGTGCAGAATCACTGTCCTGGGACAGGATGCAAACCATGTAGTGGTGGAACAAGTCTGTACTGGTGCAGCTGACAGTCTCTGGGGGCAGTACTGACCCTAGAATTTCATTTACAATTACCTCCAATTTAAGGAAAGACAGTGTATAGTACACTGCTCTAGAAACAGCAATTCATGCTCAGAAGCTTGCAAGTCACAGCTGCAGTGCATGTGGAGTCTTTCCCTCCCCTCCTTACACTGCAGTTTTGAGTGACCCAAAATGAGACAATGGAATGTCACAATAACATCTACTCTTCAATTTTAAGCTCAGAAAAAAACTAGTGGTGTGTCACACAGGAAATGGTTTAGCCTCATTCCCTTGGCTGGTTCATCTCCAACAACTTTTGAACCCTCTGACTAATTTTAAATACATTTGACATAAGAACGGAGGTCTTGAGGGTAAAAAGTTCTTTCCAGTTTTGCAAAATCAGCATTCAGCTAGTGAGGAGAACTCTGCTCAGGGAAAAGGCAAGGAGGATTTGATTCCTGGCTGCTTTGGCTCACTCAGCTCTCAAGAGGCAGCAGCCAGCTGGGTTCCCAGCATCACAGCCAGGCAGTCAGCATGTGCACAGCTACAGACCTGCTGCAAAACACAGTGTTTCTTGCCTGGCTAGACAGCAAACCATGGGCACTTCCTACACTCGGGAATGGGCTGAGGATACTCCCTGCTGGTGAGGGATTGAGCACAGGGATCAGGTGCATCAGGGATGCAAGAGGAAGCTGAGGGGAGATGGAAGAAGTGTACTAAGGAACACAGAAAGGGATGTCAATATAAGCACAGAGAAGGCACAACAAGCCCCAAAGAATCTCTCTTTGCTTATGAATTCTATATTGCACATGAGATCACTTTGCTCACCACTGTAAGGCAGCTGTCTCCGGAACAGACACAACCGCTGTGTGAGATAATGCTGCACAGAGCCCTACGAAGATTTGACATGTATAAAGCAAGGGCAGCTCCTGGACACCATATATTAGATGCAGGATGTTAAAAAAAAGGAAAATAATATATGAGGAAGAATAATGTTGGTAATCTTGGAAGGTGGCTTTTGAACCAACATCATAGCATCAAGCTGGCATGGAGATTTCCCATTGTAAATAGCATTGATCATACTTCTCTTTGGGAGACAGGACAAAGCAAAGTAGTGGGAATTCATGGTTTCACGACACCAGAAGAATGCATACTTCAAGGTCAGGTTGTGATTGCCAGCCTTTTGCATATGACGAGCTTTAAGTTTTCACTGTACCTTTTGAACACAAATCATCTCCAACCTCCATCAGTCCTCTCTTGTGTATTTTTAGCTATGCTTCATCGCTAACTCAACTCATAGACTTTGAATAAATCACTGATGTGACACCATTTATTTTTATGTCATGTGCTAATACACACCCACTACAGTTCCTGCAGTCATCAGTGATGCTGATCCAAGTATTGTGCAGGACTGCCACCCAACTGATTATAAATAACATTAACAGATACACTCTGAGGGTTAAGTCTGACAAACCCCATTATTATAAGGGCAGTGTGAGGAAGAAAATGCTGCTAACCTTTCTGTCCAGGGACAGAAAGAGAAGCTGGATCTAATGGGGAGGCTGGATCCAATAACACAAGGAGGCTTTCTGAATGTCTGCCAAAGAGCATGTTTCTGAATGACCTGACAGGCCAGGATAAATTACATCTTCCTTATTCCAGATAGACACAAGAGCTAAGGAAAGGGAAAACAATGTTAGACATTTCCTCTGCTGCTCACTTTTCATAAACTCTCTTTGTTTTGTAGTACTTCAGCAGCTTAATTAAAGAAAAGAGGAGTAAGGGAGGGTGTTCTGTTATACTTGTAGGCATTGTTA
The DNA here is from genome assembly GCF_048771995.1 of Taeniopygia guttata. Taxonomy (NCBI): domain Eukaryota; kingdom Metazoa; phylum Chordata; class Aves; order Passeriformes; family Estrildidae; genus Taeniopygia; species Taeniopygia guttata. Next base: position 46,549,304 of record NC_133027.1, on the reverse strand, counting down.
TCATTGAAACATGACTAAATATAGAGACTGAGGAAACATTTCATTCATTTGTGCTTAGTGAGTTGTATGCTCAATTCTACTTGGTAGAGCAGAGTATTAGAGACTGCAGCCAAGTGCAAACAGGCTGGGAAAGGAATAGGTATCAAATAAAACCTATTGCTTTTTCCTTGGTAAATTTTCAATTACAAGCCATCATGCTGCAAAGTACAAGTTATGACTGAATTGATGGCAAGAAAGAGACATTGTAGAAAACTTTAAAGAAGAAATGTCTATGACCTGGCAGTATGTCACACTGTTTTTATACACCTGTACAAAGAGGAAAGGATTAAGAATGAAAAAAAAAAAAATTTGAAGACTAAAGTAATTTTCTTTCATAATATAACACACATATTTTTGCTTATTCTGCAAATTAAATCATTCTCCTGCCTTATGATCACTTGTACAGAAATTAAACTTTACAATATGATTGTCAGTTTCTTGAATGCTTATTGGTAGGCTACATGGAAAATATCTGCAATAAAAGCAAAATTATTAATCAACATGGAGTATGACAGAAAGAAGCCAAACTGAGAATAAAAGGACAATTGCAATAAATTCAGAAGCCCTTTTTATTTCTTTCCCCCTTTAGATTTAGAACAATAATGGAATTGGTCACTCTAGTTCTTAATATAGTGATATTAGGATGATGCTTTTGTTTTCAGAGGAGTTTTGTAAGAAAAGGAATATGTTCTCATGATGTTTTGTGGTTGACTTTAGAATGATTCATTAATGGACAAATGGAACTCCCCCAAACCTTCTTCCACTGCAAGAGCCTTATATAACCAAAACAAAAAACCACATGAATGCATTTGAAAAATTAACTTTCCTTCTGCTGTAAACAATCCACATCTAGAAATCTGCCTCCATCATATTCACTTCAGTCAGACCCCTGCATTCAACTTAAAATATTTCTCAGCATCTGAAATGGTGTGATAGATCCAAAGCAAACAAGTGTTTTACCCAGAGAGCTGATGGCTGCTCAGGTTTGCCCATTCGATTGACACACACAGCAGTCACAAAGGGCACCCAGTTGAAAGCCTGTAATGGCATAAGGGAAAACAAAAGGAAATAGGCTAACTGTTCTTATTTAGAAAGGATAGCCTTTGGCAGAGAGATGAATAACATTATTTTAGATTAAAAATTGGGTAGAGGACTGACTGCCAGAGAGGAAGCTTAAACAGACAAGTAGAGCTCATACACATTATTACTATTGAAACAGAGATTTCAAAACTTAAGAAACTAGGTAGCCCCGGTATGACACAATCCTAACACAACCTCCCCCATCTAATAAATTATGAGAGCAGTCCATCAGCAGACAGCAAACACATAGTCTGGATGCAAACACTAGCTCAGGAAACTTCTAAAGCACCAAGTGTCAGAAGCTGGGCACTGTTCTGCTTTTAGTATTCCCTCCCTAGAGATTAATCACTGCACTCCTTCAGATGCAAGACCACAGAAATATTGATCTGGTCTGTGATGCTGCGTCTAATATAGTGTAAGAAGATGTCAGAAAGAAAGGCTTTGACTTCTTGGTACAGAGTGCAAAGGAGTAAGATACTCCCTTGCTTCCTCCTAACATAACATTGGGTGTTTTATCAGTCAAACAATCTGATCACAGAGAATCTATGTTGTGAGAATGTGATAAAAACACAAAGAGGACCTAGAAGACATAGCTCTTAATCTTTTAAAATCAGATGTCATTCCCTGCCCAAAAAGTAAAGGAAAGAAAAAGGAAGGAGACGAAATAATACATGAAAGACACCATGTGCATGAATAAAGAATCATATGGGGCACAGCCAAAATCAACTCCAGATCTTACAACAAAGAGGTCTCTGTTATTATAAATGTTGCTCCCAATTAACCAGTATAGACATATAAAGAGCCTATACAGAACAGTCATCAGCACACACACCAGCTTGTTCTTGTCATGTAAAGGGGAAAAATAGACAGCAATATAATGTATTAAAAAGGTGTTTGTGTCAAACAAAAGAAAAAAAGAAACAAAATTCAGACTAAAGCTGCACTGTCTAGCACTAGTTGTCTACTAAAGGATGTCCCTTGTCATCAAATGGTACAAGAGGAATACTGAGAAACTGAGAACTGTGGAAACACTGAGGAACAAAAAGAAGCTATGGGGGATGAAAGGAACAGTACATACAATAAAAACGTGTACTTTTAACTGTAAATGACCTTCCACTCCAGGAATGGGGATACAATCAAGTAATGGGAGTAATTCTGACAGGTCTGACAAAAGCTATTTTATGAGATAGAGGAATCCATAAATGAGCTACATTTAAGACTGCATAACAGGAAAAGAGATCACTAACCTTTCTGATGTTTCAGTCTGAATCTGAGCCTTTACCAGTTCATACTGTAATGAACTGTGAATTTCATCACATCAAAAGATGTAAAAACATCCCCTTCAAGTACCACATTAAATAAGCTATGTAGGTTTATATTAATACTTAGACTGACTTAACAATTTTCTCTAAAATAAAGATAATATTATGCTTACTGGTCTAACATATTCGTCTGAGATCTTACTGTCTGTCATAACTTTCCACTCCATTCTCATACTGTAAAATGACAATTTACTGCTATTTCTCAGGGAGTAAATCACCTCAGGTAAGTATATCCTCTTAATCCTCTCCCCAAAGAAACGTAGCCAGGCAGTGATCTGGACTGCCCATCTGTCTGCTCTGGATTACTTCTATAGCAATTGGTGAGTATTAATGAAATCTGATACAGAGACAGAATTTTCAAGATACTAAGTTCCTACAGGTTTCATGAAAAAAAGGTAAGTGAAAAGTTTCTGTATAACCTTACCCCCTATTAATTACCAGAAAATGTGTTTGTATGCATGCATGTGTATAATTGAAGGAAAATCTCAACCAGCTTAACTAGAATATCTATCTTATTAGAAAGTGGAGTATCCAAACAAGAAACAAAAACTCCCAAGAAAAGAGACCTCCTTGCTTCATGGAATTTGTTGGATGAAGTAGATGAACCTGTTTTTTAGTTTGATCAAGAAAGTTCCACATGTGAGATTATAGTTCAAGAAGTTCTTATTTCAATGAAAAAGAGTTGTAACAGAAAATTAGATTTTCCATCAAACTAAGTTGAGTGGTCATGGCTCACATATCTTAAAGATGTCTAGGTTTTCAACTGCTGAAAATAAATGTTGCTGATTTTTTGATACAGACTCTGAATTTTTAAAAGGAAAGTTAGAGAAAGGGTTAAGACAAAAAAAAAAAAAACCCTGTGATTGAAATGTCATCTATCCTACATACCCAGCTTTGCTATTGCAAGCAGTCACATCCCACAAATCCTTTCCCTAAATGAATCAAGCCCCACTTTAAAACTGTTAGTTTTCTACTGTTTGCTCTTTCCCTTCCAGGACTTTGTTGTCTGATTCTTAGAAATCCCCTATTAATTTCAAGATGAAATTTATTCACAGTGATTAGATCCATTTGTTCTGCTGCCAAAATTGGCCTTTAGTTTAATTGCTTCCCTCCATTCTCAGTGCTTATCTTTCTGGTGTATTTATGGAGAAAAATCTTCTCTCAGCCTTCATTTTTGCTAGGATAAACAAGCCAATCTATTTAATTTGCTTTTATAAAATGTGTCCTCTATTTTGCCCCCGCATACCAGTATATCATCTTTGCCCCCATTCCAGGCTGAAATGATCTTACCTGAACACAAATCTCCAAATATACATAAAAATGCAGGTAAGGCCTTACCAGAACTACATACAGGCATCAATTTCCCCTCTATCTATAAACTCATTGCCTGACTTAAAGTAAGGAATAATGGCTTTCCTGCCCATCACAGTTGTGATATGTTGGGAGTTTACAATCATCCCATGGTTAGCTCTACACCCAGTTCTTTCTCCTCCTCTGTTGTTTCCAAGTAATAAGCTCAAAGCTCACAGGAGAATTTTCTATTATTATTCATAACCTTAAGATTTGTGTTATTGATGCATATCTCCTCTCTACTGCTCCAATCCTTAGAACTGTGAGTTCTTCCTGCAAGGTATTCCATTTATTTTCCATATCAGTTTTATCTGCCAGCACTGCAATGTCCTGGATTTAATAACAGTTCCTTATGTTTTCTACTGACATCATTAATAAAAGTGTTGAGCAGTATGGAGCTGAACAAGAAGAATTTTCACCAATAACCTGCCTCCAAGACAGCAGTTCAACATTTCCTTTTGTAGTCTCCCCATTACCTCAGTCCTTATCTTCTTTGTCTTCCTGTACCAATTGTCATCTCCTCCAGCTGATAACTCCATAAATAACACTGACTTACCTTGCCTATCTTATTTCATTATCATTGTGAAGATCAGCAGAGCTAGAGCAATTTTGATATTTTCCTACCTCTGGTGGTGAACAAAATTTGCATTTCCTGCGTCTGTCTTCTTATATTGCACTACCTTTCATAAAAAGGCTGTTAAAATATTTAAGTGTGGAAAACCTAGCAGAAGGATGCATCTTTGTGTTTTTTTGATTAGTGAATTCCACCTGCTCCTTTTGACAGAATTTTGGCATTTTCACTGGGGAGAGTTTCTCTTGTCAAGTTTTGAGGGGCAGCATGGCCTTAACTTTTGGAACTAAGTCCATTTCCCCATCTCCACATGCAGGCAAACAGCTCCCACAATAAAAGTGCAAGCAGTCTCCTGCTCTCTGCATTTTTTTCCAACTATAGTAGGTGGCCTATTTAAAAGGAGTCATTTTTTTCCCTACAAACACTCTGAAATCACCTCAGCTAAAACAGCACTAACCTAGCTAACCATACCTCCTTTGTTGCCTCCTTCATCTGCCAATGGCAGAGTGTGACAAGTGCTGCACTGGGAGAGTGCAGCAGGAATCCAGGGTAAAGAATGGTTTTCTTCTGCCTGCCTTTTTGTCTGCTTCCATCTCTAATAGTGACAAAGCAATTTTTTACACCAACACAGGGTCTTCTATTAATACCTCAGCAAACAACTGCTAACAAAGAGGAATAATAAAAAAGGAAACAGAGAAATAATTTACATACAGATAACAAAGGCCTTTAAATACTTTAGGGAATCATTCAAAAATCAATCGTAAATTGTTGCTGGATTTGTTTCCGACTTGCCACCCATGCAAGGCCAGAATTGTGCCCACTCTGACCTATTCTGGCTCCTAAAATATGCTGGCATTTTGTCTTTTGCTTTGAAGGTAAAAGACACTGAATCTATAAACCTGTCTTTGCTCAAAGCTTATTTTATCCATAACAAATGTTATTTTATCTATTTTTTATATCTAATGCGAGTTATCTACCTTTTGAATCAAAATGCAGTAGGATTTCATCTTTATATACCTCTCTAAAGTAGAAATACCTCTGTAACCTGGTTCACTTATTACCAGCTGAGGCCATTCCTCCTCCAAAGACTGTGCAGATCGCAGCACATGCATCAGTGTACGTATGATGCTCCCAAAATGGGAACAGCAAACACCCATGGTCTGCAGAGCTGGACTCCTTTTTTACTGATGATGAAAGCCTCCAAAAGAACAGAAACTCCAGAAAATAAGAATTATCAAAAGCTGCATATTGGTCACACGGAAGCTGAAAAGACAACAGTCCATCAGCTGTTGTGCTGTGGAAGTGGTGTCAGGAATCCTGACTCTGTGCACAGAAAGATGCTCCTTCTCTATGCCTGTCCCAGCCTGTCCAACTGGGCCACCTGGCCACAGCAGACGGCAGATGTGGCCACTGCTGTAGCTGAGTGGCTTCAGACTTTGCCACTTATGACCAATGAATCATAGATCATAAGAAAATGTGAACACAGTCACGCAATTATTAGTAATAAATGTTTAGATTTCAACACCAGCCATTCCCCGCTCCTTCACAGCTATACTGAAAAAAATGAGTTTGGAAAGACAGCACCCCAAACTTCAGTGTCAGAAGCTGTTCAGCTTTATTCTGTCCCCTCTACCCAGTACTTTACAATTTGCTTTTGTAACTCTATGACTCTGGATGGGTGGGAAATAACCCTCATCTTTACACACTTCTTCACACAACTGTTACAAGGAGAACAGCATCTTTCCTGTTTCCAGTGAGGACAGGGGAAGTAGCAGGCAACAACTAAGCTGACTAATTAAAAAACTCCCGACCTGCTAGAGACATCCAATGTCAGTAATTTAATTCACAATAATTAGCATTTATCTAAATTATACGCAACCAAATTTGGAGTCCTACCAGGAAATGGTAGATATTATAGTGATCATTTGCTTCAACTATAACAATATTTGCTTTAATGTCAAGTCTTTTTTTTTTTTTTTTTTTTGACTGTACAAACACACACACAAAAAATCTGGAGACATATCATGACCTCACATCAGTATTAAACATGTATATTTTCCTTCTCATTAAGCTGATTGTTTCTACTTCCTGCCACTATGAGGTCAAGAGTTCTACCTTTCTGTGGTCATTTGCAGGAAAAAAAAAATCTTGTTTTAAGGGTGAATATAGAATATAATGGGTGAATGTATAGAATGTATATTCACCAATCTTAAGCAATAGATAAATAAATTAAGGATCACATAGCTAGAATTTAACCAGGAAATGTAATTGAACTAGCAAGATCACACTGGGTCATTCAACTTGAAAGAGTTATTACTAACATAAGAAAAATGGAACTTATGTCCTTTGGAATCCAAGAACTATGGGTTTTCCATAGTTAGCCATTATCAACTATTTGCTGCAGTACTTACTTTTCTGGATTGCCTGCTTTGTCATCTGGTTTTGGCCTGTAGATGCTGTGGAATTCCTGGTAGACATACTGAAGAGCTTTGGGGATTGAGTGCACCAAACTAAGAGAGGGGTGAAACTCCAGCTAAATAAATGTCCCTTAAAGTAGAACTTAAAACCAACAAAAAAAAAGAATAAAAAGGTCTCAAATAAGGCTTTTATAAATTGCCTACTTATGAAACCTTGCAAACGGTTAATTTGCAAAAATAAACTGCAATGCTTTAGTGCACATCAGATATCAAACATCAAATATGAAAACAGAACTGAAGCCATAATAAATGTAATTATATTGGAACACATCTAAGCAGTCTCATTTGCTAATGAAAACAGAAAATGTTTAAAATTCTCTTTTGTTAGCTGACGTGGTTTATTAGGCACATTGTCACATCTACTATGATTATGCCTGCCCATTAAAACTGCTTGCACTTGGAAATAAACCCTTAGATAACCAACACAAAAAATCACAGGGTCTGTGAGGAGAGGAATATAGGCAAGGGGCTCAAGACAGAGGCAGTAATCCAGAAGGGACCTGAGGCAAGGAGCTCTTGGCTTCTGAGTGTGTATCAGCTGCTCTGTGGCTGCTTGCATAACCTGCAGTGTTGCACAGCTGCGGGATTGGGATCGGGAGCGAGGGGCAGGCCTGTACTGCAGGTCAGGGGTGGGTTCCATATGTCAAATCACAGTGCATACCCACCCAGCTGGGCAGCTGTACTCAGATGGGCAACAGGCTGTGGCCAAAGGGCAGGGAAAGTTGTACCACCAGGTCAAAATACTGATGCAGCAACCCTGAGGCCAGGCGAACCTCAGCAATTGCTTTCATCATTACTGTTTAATATTCTGTACCCACAGGAATATTAATGCCCCAGTGCACTGCAAGATGCAATTACCAAATCCATTGTCATGAAAGGGCAGTGTAAAGCTGAAGCTGGTGGGGGAGGAGTCACTTTTTCTTTTTTTTTTTTTCTGGGTATCTAAACAGTGTGAGACTTTTTATCTGTTGCTTGATTCACCATAAGACTGCAATTTTTTCAAACAGTCTTACTTTTGGGTGTTGGATCCTAAATTGTTTATAATCAATGTGGTGGCTGGATGCCAAGTGCCCACAAAGCTGGTCTATTGCTCCACTCTTCAGCAGGGCACGAGAAAGATGATATAACAAAATTCTCATAGGGAGAGATAGGGACCAGAGATGTCACTAGTTACTGTCATGGGCAAAACAGACCTGACTCAGGTAAAATTAATATTGACATTAAAAATCACAGTAGGGTAATGAAAAAAAAAAAAACCCAAATCTTAGAAGAGCTTCCTCTCACCGCTTCCTTCTTCCTAGGCTCTACTCCACTCCTGATTATCTCTACCTCCCCCTACAAGCAGGGCAAGGGGACAGGGACTGGGAACTGCAATGAGTTCATTCCTTACTCTTCAGTGGTAGGACTCCTCATGCTTTCCTGCATGGAGTCCCTCCCACAGGAGACAGTCCTCCACAAACTTCTCCAGCCCAAGTCCTTTCCTCAGGCTGCAGTTCTTCACAAACTGCCCCAGCATTGGTCCCCCCACAGGTCACAAATCCTGCCAGCAAACCCATTTCAGTGTGGGCCCCTCTCTCCATGAGGCCATAGGTCCTGCCAGGAGTCTGCTCCAGCACAGGCTTCCCACAGGCTCCCAGCCTCTTTCAGGCATCAGCCTGCTCTGGTGTGGGGTTCTCCAGGGGCTGCAGGTGGATCTGTGCTCTACCATGGACCTCCGTGGGCTGCAGGGGCACAGCTGCCTCCCCATGGTCTGCACCGGGGTTGTGGGGGAATCTCTGCTCTGGCACCTGGAGCACCTCCTCCCCGTCCTGCTCCACTGACCTTGGTGTCTGCTGGGCTGTTTTTTCTCACTTCTCTCTGGCTGTAATTGCTGTTGCACAGTTTTTTTCCTCCCTTCCTAAATCTGTTATCCCAGAGGCACTACCACTGCCACTGAGGGACTCAGCACTGACCAGCAGTGGCTCCATCTCAGAGCTGCATGACATTGGCTCTGTCAGATGTGGGGGAAGCTTCTAGAAGCAAACAAGTCATGTGGATATATTCTCTCTGGGCCTTTACATAAAACTTACCAATAAACACAGTGACATTAGCCAACAAAATTCACATATAGCTAGAAATCAAGCAAAAATCAACTATTCTTTATTTAAATGGAAGTTAGAAATATTTCTAATTTATATATATATATATCTATATATATAGATACATAAAAATTTTCATGTCAGTTATCTGTGTACCCACTCTAAATGAATAAATTATTTTGAGTCTTTCATAGTGTTTCAGAACAATTTGAAATCCATTCATGCTGGCAACATTTCATTTTTATTTTTAATATTTTAATATTCATTTTTATTGCTAGTAATGTGGAAGCACTGATGGCAACAGCAGCACAACAGGTGCCTCTTGTATCAAAACCCCATTTTCTGTCTTTGGACTGAAAGCCAGGCTACAAAAGTTAGCTAATTAAGCTTCCCAACCTGTAGCCTCCAAAATCAAAACCCAGAGAAAGGAAATACCCTGTGACAGGATACAGCAGAAAGCTGAGGAAGATTTTTAGACCTGAAGAAAATGCGAGAATTCGAAATGCTGTGCTTTAATTATTAGCACAGGAATTCCCAGCTATCTGAATTTTTTCAAAGCGAACTACAAAGTACAAGCTTTGTTTAGACTCTCTTTAAAGTCTCTCTCGGAGGGCTGATGGCCCTAAACATGACTAGCTCTAAACATGACTAGCTCCTTATCCGCTGCATTGCAGAAAAATATTAGATTATAATTTTAGTTACCTTCCATGCCTCTCAAATGCTATTTCTAGTTGTCTCAAACAGCAGCAGATGCGGCTTTTACATGACATGTGAAGCTCTGCGATCTGTCCAATGTTTTGTTTTTTATGATGAGGAAATGATTGTTTACTGTTCTTGAGCTTCAGGCCTTCTATTTACAAAACATCCATGGACTTCATTTTTAAATGAGTACTGACTCACCTTAACACTGTAAATCCATGCAGGCTTTAATCAAAGTTTTCCATTATGGATTTCATCTACTTGCCCAAGATGGTTACTTTGTAAAATCAACCTATTTGTTGGTTTGCTATGTCCCTCTGCAGTGGGCGAAGTTACAAACACATACATTCATCTTTGTAGGCGTTAACATACATTGAAGCTCAAAGTCAAACTCTGGATGTTTATGCATGATGTCAGTCATTGCTCAGGCCAAAGTAAGTCTTTCCTCTGGGTCCAAAGCATTCTGATAAACCTCAAAGTAAACATTAAAAAGCTGAAGAGATACTCAGAAGCACATTTAGAAATGTTTATTTTTTTGGGGGGGGGGAGGGGGGGAGATTTCTGAACACAGAGGTTGCTGCTTGTATCAAACCACCAGTAACCTGGTGTAACATCATGTTTATGGTACAGGATATTACTGAATGCTTCATCAGAAGGCTCAAGAACAGAACATAGAATAAATTACTCATGGGAGAAATTTCTTCCAAATCTTGCAAAGTTAACTTTTGGGTTTTTTCTACTGAAATATGAAGATTTTTATGATACATATTTTTCTTTTAAAAAAGTAACAGGCGGTGTACTGCTTTAAAAACACCTGCTTCTTTTGACAACTGCTTTAAAAACACCTGCTTCTTTTGACAACTAATCAATTTTCATATATATGAAGAGCTCCATTTCCCTCAGTCTGAAACCTGTTGACTCTTCCAAGACTTTCCATTACCACATTTGGCAATGACTGTCACTGTTACTTTATATTTTTGGAGAAACTCCAAATTAAATGAGGGTGTAATTAAAGATGCACAAAGACTCAAATCCTCTTTAGGTTCCTCTACCAAGAATATCTGTTAAGTTCTTGTTAAATAAAAAATTTAATTACAAACGCCCACAGCTTAGGTCAGAAAATGTTCTAAGAACAATGGCCTATGTGAACTCTTGAGATGGCATTGTAGTACTTTTTTGGTCAAATGCTAATTAGGAGATTGAAAAGATGAACTAGTGCTCTTCCTTCTGGACATACCAGTAATGTCACTATACAATGATCTAGATCTGACTCTTTTGCATTAACACTTAAGTAGAAAAGCATTCACTTACTTTCCTTACTGAAACCAAAAGATTCTGGAAGAGGAAGATGCAGAAAGGCTTAGGAGGTAACCCGGTTGCTGAAAATGGAGTTTTCAACACTCAGTTTCTCTGATTTAGACCTGGCTGACCTGAACTGTTTTGAGGAAGCTGAGAGTGCTTGAGCAATAGACCAATACCAAGTTTTGTATTGGCTAAGCTAAGCTGCTGGACAAAGTGCTTTTGTTTCCTTATTCTTCTACATGAACTCTGTCCCAGATGAAAAGAAAGCTAGCTAAAATTTCAGCTAAAAGTGAGGCCTCCAGCAACAGCACATCTGTACATTTAATCCTGCCTAGATAGCTGGGTTATGGGAGCAATTCCAGAATATATCCTTTGACACTTCTGGAAGAAAATTACTGTATTGTTGCTGTAGAGATTTCATTATTCTCTAGCTGGAGTTTTTTCTTTATAAAATAAATCGAGTTTCCTTGTACAGAAGACCCATGATAAAAATGAAAGGTAGCTTCACAGAGGTAGCATGATCATACAGCAATGAGAAGTGAAGTCCGTTGGGATGAGGGCAGAAGCTTAGTGAACTAGGCAATTAGATAGTCTTTTATACAGCTCTGTAACACCCATGAAAACAGATGAGTGGCCTTAGGAGAATTCCTAAACTACATACTTTTAGTTTTAAAAGGTTTTCTATTTAAAGCCTCCTCAAAGGTACCCAGGAGATTCCATAACACCCTCTACTATTCTTGTTCTGAGAGCTGCCCTGTGTTATTCCAGGACTGGGAACAAAACAGTTCAAGTGTGTGAAGATGACCTCAATTAGTGCCATTTCTCCCTGCTTTTGAAGTGGTTTATCCACCCCTTTCCACCTCCTGACACTCACATCATTGTCCTTGAGACTGCTGAGTCCCCTAGGCAGAAATGCCCTTCCAAGCTTCTCTGGGTCCATTCCCCTCAACTTGTCTAATCTTCACCTTTCAACACTAAAGTCTTTCTTGGTCAGAAACCCTTTATGCTTCCATGGGCAATGGTAAAATACAGTCACATCTCCAGATTCATAGAGAGGAAGGGGAGAGCCCTCTAGGCAGCAGCCCTAGTGAATAACAATGCTACTCATTGCTTAATACACGTTTTAGTGCTGCTTTGTTAGTTGTTTTTCCCAACTAGATAATAAAGTGTGAGACTTTTTTCCCAGATTAAATTACAATTACAAAAAATTATAGCAAATATAGAGTGATATTTATAGAATATATCTATTTGATGGCTCTAGCATCCATACATATTCACAACAGGAAACATTGAAAGGGAATCTTACGCAACCCAAAGCAAACTGATAGCCAACCACTGTTTTCAGAACAAAAGTCATCTATACCTGACCCTTTTTTTCCAGGAGAGCAGTTTCACAGGTCCAGAGGTCAAGCAGCATAGTACATTGATACATAGAGGCGTGTGCCCAGCCAAGGATTGGCTTGGTGCCACTGAATTGCTCACAAGTTAAGTTGCCTATGACAAACCAAAAAAGGAGAAAACAAGCAGATGTCAGTATCACAGGGATTTCCACATGCCTACAGTCCCAGGGTTTATGGTAATTTGGTTTATTTATAGCACAGTTTTTGCTTGCAGGGAACCCCAGGCCAGGAAAAGATTTCAAGTTCCATAAGCTTTGGCAAACCCCAGAGTATTCTGCGAGGAAAGGAGCAAGCACACCAGCCATTTGGTGTAAACATATCTCTTCCATCATCGTTTAACAAATATTCTTTGTGAGGTTCAACTTCAAAAGGTACACATCAAGAAACATAAAGCCAAAGAGAACAAAAGGAAACTAAGAGAGGAAAGTGAAGAGAAACTTAATTGTTCACAGACAAAATCCTGTTGGTAGCATCCTCATCCCTTCACCTTCACTCTCCAATCAATGAAAAGCAGCAGACTGCTCAAAGATAAATCTTACTAGGAGGTATAGGGACAGAGAGTGATTCATGGGGGTAGACTTTCTTTTCAGATAGCTTAATATCAGAAAAGTGAGCCTTCATAATTTCAAAATTACTGTGAAAGGAGGAAAAACCAACACTACTAATGTTTCAATACTATCACTCCATGAGAAATCCGTAAAGAATTGATGCATTTGTTTTTTTTTATTGTATTGCTATCTAAATTAGAGCTATTTTTGACAATAAATTATAAATCAAGTAGAGTGAATCTGAAAAGTTTGGAGCTGAAGAGTTAAAAGTCAGCCATGGAGTTTCCAAGCTTCTTCCTCCTCACCCTTCTAGAAGTACACCTGGTCTTATTTAGAAATCTGTAATTGTCTGACTTTACTCAGATCTTACTGTTTAAGAAAAAGGAAGTCTGGAACAACAAGTAATGTGTGGATTTTAATTTACAACTGAGAAAAGTTTAAAATGGTAGGAAGTTAAATATAGTTCTGTGGAAAAAGAATTTCAGTACATTAATTAAAAGATAATCAGAAAAAATTAACATTTTGCTTTTCCAACTCCCTATTTCTAGATGTGTTTGATCATTATATTACTGAACTACATCAGCAAATGTCCTTTCTCTGTTATTATTCCCTCCAGGGTGACTTTGTTGTCTATGACCCTGAAAAAGTGCAGAACTCTGATATTAACTATATGTGACAACCAATTCCACATGTTCAGTTAGGTCTTTGTGGAACATTCATCATCTAACTAACTAGAAGGATAAAGAAAGGTCCCAGAAATAGAGTCAGCACTTAGTCTTGCAGAAGTACAGCAACAATTAAAGTCATGGACTTGGCCTGCCTAGAAAAGAGCAAACCTAACATAGGTTTTTTCAACCTGTGGATATCTTATATTTATCTTTTTAATGTACTGTCTGGTCACAAGCAGCAGCTGTTCGCAATCTCCTTTCAGTTCTCTATATTCACATAATATATTATGTAAAACCCTTACTGGTCCTGTGTGTGAATATATTCATCCTCACCAGTGTAAGAGTTGTCATTGTTTTCCACCTCTGCAAACTCCATGAACTGAGTGCTGTGGACCTGTGCCATGAAAAAGAGACACCCAGGAAACAGCAGCCAGCTCTGCACAGATATCAATTCTGTATAATTGACCTTAGAGTTGATCTGGCCTTGGAACATGGTGTTTTGTCACTAGCAGAAAACAACTAAATAAAATATCACTGAAATATTACTTTTTTACAGGTAAGACCTACACTGTGGGTTAATTTATATTGCCACAGAGTAAGACATACTGTACGCATTTTTTATTGTGCCTAGTTTTTCCTTCAGCTATATAAATTCACAAAAAGCACCAAGAAGGCATTAAACTGCAAAAGATTAGCTCTTGAACTAAGGTAGAACTTTTCTTCTTTCTTCTAATTTAGCTAAAATTTGAAAAAAAGTCTTAATTTCTGATATTCAAAGTCAACATGTTTTTAAAGCCTTCCTGGCTAAGTTCCACTTGCAAGATTTGAAGATAAGCTCACACAACACAAGGACTTTAGCACTAATTAAAAGGAAAACTCATTGACTGGTGTCCCAAATGGCTGTGACATCAGAACTTGTTCAGTAGACTAGTTTAACAATGACTTTTTTTTTTCTAGAAAACCCATCAGCATGTTTAAGAGAGAATTGTCTACCTTGGCAGTGAGTCATTAGTTAGGCTGGTAACACCCCAGGCAAGAATCCAGTACTGCAGTCAGCAGAAGCGGTGTTCATTTTCAAAAGATTCTGTTTCTTGACCAAGAGTGCCAAAAGAGAGTTACATACATACATCACTGGTGCATAATTACTAAAGTTAATCTTCCAGCATAAACAAGCACTTGGTATAAGGGTACAACCATGGAAATGGTTCTCCATGTAAGAATCTAGCAAGCAAATGCAAGGTCCTGGTTTTCCTTGTGTTTTGCTATTTCTTGCTGTGCATTGCACCTTTATTCTCCTTTCAGTGCCAAATAATGATACATGCTGTACTGCAGACTTCCTTTTTCCACTGTCTGTCCTAACATCTGCCTTGACAGGATCTCCACTGCTTCCCAGGTGTCTCAAATTCTATTCACAGAAAAGGAAGGGCTATTTGCCTTAGCCATTGAAACCTTAGTCAAATTCAAACATGCTGGGAAGAACAGCTTGCAGCTTCACAGGCCTATGCTGAATCAGAATTCAGTCTTTACCATAGAGTTTATGAGGCACCCCTGAAAAATGTTCACCTCATTTGAACATCATGTTGGATCAGCCTGGTCGATTCCTTTCCTTTTCTGAAACAATTCTCTGCCCTCTGTTCTTTCCTTATTCTTCTGAACATACTATCTGTTGCACTGCTCTTAATGGTGGGGTGCAGAGTTTGCTAAAGGTTAAATCAAAGCCCTTTATAGAAGAATTAAATCCAATTTGATTGAGCATATTCTGGGCTGACTTCACTATAGCAGATAGAAGAGATTTTTGATTGTGTTTTTAAACAACATTCATTGAAATATCATTCACTGAAAAAACATTCATTAAAATACCCCCACTTTCAAGACCTTGACTCTTTTTTTTGGGCAATTCCTGCTCTTAGTCCTGAACATCTCAGTCAAGACTACTGCACTTTGCAAAAGGAGTATGTGGCTACAAAGCTAGAGATATTTCACTGAAAAAACCAAACCAAACCAACCAAACAAACAACAAAAAACAAAACAAAACAAAAATAAAAACAAACAAACAAAAAACCCACAAAAAAAACAAAACAAAAGAAGAAATTAAGACTTCTCCATGTTGTGCTTGTTTTGGGAGTCATATTTTAAAGAGACTACCCAAGCCTTCTAAGTACTATATGCCTATAAATATCTTAGCAGCAAAGCAAGAAATTGGGTATTTGTGTGATTTTTTTTTTTTTTTCCTCTCTGCAGGTTTTGGGTTTTCTCCTCTCATTCTGCTCAGGCTTACTGGGGCTTAATAAATTGTGTTTGGGTTATAAAGCAACACCTACACACCAACATATGTCTTAGCTACTTTCTTCCAAGCTGAATTTCAAAGTGGAACAGAAAATGGTTTTAACGTGATGTTATTCATTGGTTTGCAGTGTCAATGTAACCCACTGCTGTCAGTGTAACCCACACCTCTGATCATCCCAGCAGTCTGCTAGGGGGTGTGCAACACTGACTCAGTCTCAGTTTCAGATAGAATGTGTCCTGAACTGTCACACTGGCTCACAGCTTACAGTGTGGAGGGATTCATAACACAGGTTCTCTTCCAATTAAGAGCATTGATTAAATGATAATGTATTTAAGAAACAATGCCATACAATTTGTGTTTCTGCCACATGCTACCTACATGTTAGGTAGGTCTCAAGTAGGTTGCTAGTAAATTGGCTTTCCTGTTGTTCCAGTTCTTGAAAGACAGTCTGTGCAGTATATTAAAAAAAACCCAAAACAAACAAAACACATTAGAGACTGTTGTTAAGGAAATACTGTTGCCTCTGCTTCTAAATTCACTGCCAAATAAACTGTAACCAGATTAGTAAGTATTTATCTAGGTTTTAAAGTTCAAGAGTATATATCCATATCCATGTATTAGTCCAGGGGAAAGAAATGCCCCTGTGCAATAATGTCTCTCTCATTGTGAGGGCTCTCTGAAGTATTTCACATCTACTCTCCAGATCAGAGATTGCCTACGTGGAAGGTCAGAACTGATCTTTGCATCATTTCTTTTGCCACTGAAAAAAAGAGGAATGAAAACAAATATATATTATCTAGAATTCAGGAGATTTTCTCCCAGCGCTTGCTCCCTGGAAAGCTGACACCTCCCATGGGAAAGCAAAAGTTTTCAAATTACTTTTTCTGACTTGAAAATTTGAAGATGCTGGAGCACTCTGTTCAACATTTCTTTTGTGGAAAAATACAATTTTGTAGTTCCAATTAGCTCTCATTTAGGAATTTTACTGATTATATTTTTAAAGGATAAATGTGATCATATTAGAAATAAAACTAAAGATACTTAAAAATATCACCAATTCCATGTCTGTCCCTCACATTTTGTTTATTTTCAAAGCAGTTGAGGATTTTTCATGTTTCTGGATGAAGGTAGCGTGGGTTTGTTTGGTTTTTTGTGGTGTTGGGTTTTTTTTGTTTGTTTGGTTAGTTTGATTTTTTGCTGTTGTTTATTTTGGGTTTTGTTTGTTTTGTTTTGTTTGCTTATTTGTTAGTTTTGTTGGGGTTTTTGTTGTTTTTTGTTGTTTTTTGGGTTTTTGATGGGGTTGTTTTGTTTTTTCCTGGGGCGAGGTGGATGGAATGTTTGAAGTCTTACACAAAAAAAAATGGGAGCTGGAAGCCTACTTCCTTTTTGGTTATAGCCACAGTTCTTTTGCATTTGTGTTTACTTCTATATGCTTCTATGGAGAAAAACACACAAACAAGTTTCCAGTAAATAAGAAATGAATATGAGTTCAAAATGCTGAAAAAACCCTTTTAGAGTAGTAACATGCTTCTTCAGGTTTTCTACATGAGAACTTTGGGATGGGTGTTAAGTAGCAGAAATTCTACATCTCAAAAGACAAAATACAATATACCTCACATAAGACCACTAATATCAGGATGAGATACCACCTCTGCGGTGTTCCACAAAAAAATGTGGAGACTGAAAGTTTGATAAGCCTTAGGAATTACATTTGTAGTTGTTTTTTCAAATTTGTCAAGTAAATGTACAAATTATCTCACTTCAGCCACATGCGCTCATGCAAGATTAAAAACTAGTAAGTCCTAAGGTCTACCTAAGTCTAATAGTACATTTTAGAAGTCATTAAGAGTTACTTAAACAAGCATTTCCACAAATTGCAAAATGCCTCAGATTTTTCAGGATCATCTATGCTGTATTATAGTCCCACACTTGGAGAGGTTGTAGTTTAAGCACAACCAGCAGCACCCATTTAAGTGAATGTTTATCTGGAAGTCATTATTTTGCATTTCTACATGCCTGAAGTTTGTCAGGTTTATTACAGACCAAGGTAAATACAAGTTTTAGTTGGTAAGGGCAAGACATAGGGTTCTGAGGAATGGGTTACCCTGAATCCCTCAGATCATTCAGCAACTGGTCAGAACACAACTGGCAGGGAGAGATTCAGAGAACTGAATAGGGCACTCCTGGTGAAGAACATGCTTTGGAAGACTTGGGTGGTACCTCACCTTGGTGTGTACTGAACATGTGGCTGAGAACCCAGGTCACCAAAAACCCCAGTGCCTCCTTTGGCAGCATCTTCTGTGCTGGGATTTAGGAAACTCTTTAAGGAGTGGCCAGCAGCACATATAGTCAGTGTTCTCTCCATAGACCTGAAATACTTAAGGATCCTCAGGCACATTTGCTGGAACATGTCAACAGGTGCATTTTCAGTAGGATGATCATCTTAAAAAAACTAACTCCGATCTCTGCAGATTTTATGTCAATTTTTTTTACCATTAGCTCACATACTCCTCAGGGAACATAGGAAAAGATGGGACAAGTAGGCTCTTCTCCTCACCATGTAGTCCCTTTGAGCAGTAGCTATGTCACCTTCTAGCCCAAGCAGCTGCAGGCTGCCTGTATAGCTATACCTTTTTCCTGACAGGAAAAATGTAATTAGATTTTTTACTAGTAAGGGAGATTTCTGAACCTATCCAAATCCAAACAAACAGTTTGGCTATATCTGTTGTCTAACAGAAGACTGGTGCTGCCTACAGAACTGAAAATCATGGAAACCTGCAGTATGGAATAAGGAAAAAAAATGGCACTACTGCTTCTGTTAATATATTGATAACATTGTTTTCCCTTGTTTTGGGCTTTATTAAATATATACATACATAAACAGCTTTATGCATAGATTTTATCATAATAAAAAGAAAAGAGAAGGAAGTTCCATGCCGGATTATATTCATAATCCATCCAGCAGTGAAATTATCACAGTGTATAACTCTACAATATTCTATTCCTTTTCAGTCCTTAGTGCTTTGTCCTTGGGCTGTATGAAAGTGCTTCCCCTGTTTCAAAGACAAGGCTGTGGCAAGGGACAAACCAAGGGAATTTTCCAAAGAAATTCAGAACATCTGTTTCACTAAAACCTCAGTACAGCTATGGCTAGTGACATGTTTGACCTCCTGTTTCCTCCAGACATAAAAGCAAAACTAATTTCTGGGCTCCAGCAGGTCACAGGAGCAGCATGGGGTAAAATCATAGTGTGGAACAAAGAAGTAACATCAGACTAGGCTGTAGGAAAATTTTATTGTGACATATACACAATATCCCCAGAACAAGCATATATTAAACGCTCTCTCCAACATTCTGTAAAATGACATTAAATACTTAGTTTGGGATTTTTTCCTCACTTCTTTTGAGCACACTCAACAGTGTAGTAAAAGAATAGCAGAAGAACAGCAAGCAAGAAAACAGCTATGCCTGCCTCGGTATCAATTCCAAGGCCTTTTCACAAACATCAGGAGTTACTCTTCCAGCATCAGTGGAATTAAACTGGCATTAGTATCAGTGTATAGGAGAAGACCACTGTGAGTCATGCAGTATTTATTAATTGTGGATCATTATGTACAGTGATTTACTTGGCATTATCCATTTCATTGTCTCAGACAATCTAGTAGATAAGAAAAATTCTTATATCTTCTCTAACCAAATTTATTTGGGTGGCATAAATTGGAATCCTTTTCAGTGTGCTGAAGGTTTAGCTTTAATCTTGGCCTTGTTTTTTTCTGATTACAGAAAATCCTGTTAATGTATCTTTACAAATGGGTGCTTGTCAAATTTATCCTGCTCAACATGAGACATTGCAATGGAGCTTCTAATAGAAGTAGCACAGATAACTTAGGACTACATTGGCAGTTGTGTAAATTTGCAAGTTGACATCATGATGTATTGTCTCCAAGAATTCCTTCAAGCCAAGCAAATCTTGATGACAAACTGTCAAGCAATGAATTCTTTACATAATCCTTGCAATGACAGATTATCTGTGAACCAATTTCTCTATCTTAGTATGATCATCCTCACTCATCCTATTCTCATTGACTCTAAAGGTCTAATTTCTTAAATCTGAGAAAATCTAGGTCTTTTCATCTCTATTACTTAAAATAGCAGGAGGTCAAATAATCTTAAACTATGTTTTCCTGAATCAATAGCATTAATTGTGCATCTCTGTTAAATATCAGGGTAAGTATATGGACTAAGCATGGGATGAAGCATTTTCATTTAAAATTTCCAATCCAAAAGAACAGACAATGCTGTCTGAAAAACATGAGTGATATGAGGAAAAAAGTGATGGCACATTTTTGGCTAGCAGCTAAAGTTTGATTTTAAAAGAGAGAAACCTGGACAGCACCTTTTTTTCCTTTGTGGAGGATCTAATTCTAGTTCTTCAATAACCTTGATGACTAGGCTGTTTTGAAATTTAGATCAGTCACATTCCTTGCATTGACCTCAATCAGCTACTCTTTTCCAACCCAACTGTGGATTTAGTGCACTTGAGAAAAGATGCACTGGGCAAACCTGGTTTTGTTCCTTTTTTTCCTTTTTTTTTTTCTTTTCTCCCATCAATTTTCATGTTGTTTGCATGAGTCAACCCAATGTTTGGAGTATTTTTTTTTTTTGAAGTTTTAATTTATTGATTGAATATTTCCTGGTCTGGGTCAGCCTGAGGTAGGAAGATCTTCACTATTTTTTTGTAGGTGGGATATTTTCCTGACAAAAAATGTGGTTATATTTTTTAACAGAGAGCTGGTATTGAGCTTGGGACAGATTAATCAGCAGGAAAGAGGAAATGCGTGAGACTAAATGCTTTCTCTTTTTCTCTGTTCCCTTTCCCCTGCTCTTGTATTACTGCCATGATTGATGCTGGTCAAGCACATGGGCTCAAGACCTTCTCATTAACATTAAGGCTGCCTCAGCTCCAGTAGCTGAGACCTTTCCTCTTCAAAAAACAGCAGCAAAGTGAAGAGATTTTTCAGCTTTTTCTTACCTTGTCACCAGGGCCTACTCGTGCAGGCATTGGTAGAGCGAGCCAAATTGAACACTGTGCTGTAGATACAAAAACTTCTGGGATGTAACCCTTCTGTGCAAAATGCAGCAGCTGTGAAGGGCTTCTGAGTCCAAACAATAAAGAAATAGGGAATCAAAGCCCACGTGCATCAAAGGGATAGCTTCATATTCAGAGAATTAGTGATAGAGTTTGTCACACAGATACTGTAACTTCCCCAGATACCAGAGAAGTAGGTCCTACTTTTCATTCACTACCCCCACAGTGAGGCCATTTGGGTTTTTTCTCCCCCTCTACAAAATGTGGAGATTTCTTGCAGCTTCTGAGCCTCTGTGAGGCCATGTCCACAGATGCCACTTCCTCCTTTAGAGGAGGAACTCACTACCACACCTGCCCCTGCACAAAGCAGACATTTGCTCTTGGCTCCCCAGATGCTCAGCTGCTGAATGGCTTCTGGCAAACAGGTCATGCCGCTATCCTTCCTCCCCTCCCTGCCATACACACATGCAAAGCCATTCCCTAAGACCATGACCCTTCAGTAAATACCAGGGCACACTTCCTGTGGCTAAATCCTCACCTGAGCCCTGCTACAGGCACATCCCCTTGTTGTTTTCACAGAGGTGCAGTTGCACATGGCTTGTGCTGTACTGGAGCTGGTGAGCACAAGGAGCAGAGGACACTTTGGCACATCACCATAGACTACAGCTGGGCAGCTCCTGCTTAGCAGCATATCAGGAGACCGAATTTTGAAAAAGGGAAGGCTGGTGTCCAAAGAGAAATCTGTTACAGAACCCTTCTATCAAATATGACAAATACTTGCTTTATGTGTTAATTGTCCATTATCCATAATTTCTACCCTTCTAAGTATCTGGTGGAACTTCTTCCAGACATAATCATAGCTCTACTGTCCAGTGGCATGAAAAGAAGTAGTAGTATTTGACCACACAGGATGTGTTTCAAGCAATGCTGCTGCATGTTGCTGGAGATCCTCCATCACTCTCACATCAAATACAGACAAAAGATTCACAAGGCCAATGAGTCAGCACACCAGACCCCATCCCACAGTGAGTCAAGAGAAATTTAGAGCATCTGGCCTCTGCAGCACTCCTGACTGCTTCTCTTTTGAGAAAGTTCTCTGCTGCCCCCTCTCCAAGGTGAAAATGTAGAATGGATTTGCCTGTTATAGCATGTGGAGGAAATTCACCAGATTGGAAAGAATGCAAAAGTGTTATTTTTTCTAAGATTTATGGAGGGAAGGGACTACCTCTCTCATTTCCTGTTACCCCTCATTGTTAAGGAGTGACGATCAAAATAAAATATACTGTATTTGGTGAGCAAATCACTATAGAAAAAGCAAGGAGAATGATCTTTTTTTCTTTCATTGTCTCAGTGAGCAGCAAAGCCAGTTTTACTTCTGTTAGTGATGATGGCTTGTACCCAAGCTTTCCAGAAAAACTACCTGCTGTAGCAAGTTTTGAAAGAATGGCTTCTTTGTGAAGTATCTGGCATGGGGAAAAGGTCTGAAATGATGGCTCATAAAAGAAAACTTATTTCTATTCTAATCTTTTTTTAAAGGCCATGAACATCTAATCTTTCTGAGTATCATCAGAATCAAACCCATTACATTAGTTAAAATATTGGAAAGCCAAATTCAGCTGTAAAGCCTTCATATCCAGTTTCTGAATTCTGCAATTTAAGACAAGTCCTCTCTCAAATGCTTTGTGAGATCCACAAAAGGAATAACGAATGTTAAGTAGGAACCAGTGAGAATATTACAGAGTACTGCCAAACTCTAGGTTAAATAAGATTAATAGTAGTACAAAAGCAATTTTAAAAACACACATCTCACCTTGCAGGAGTTTTTTTAATTGCCACTTTAATCAGAAGTATAATTTGAAGAACATAGTCACGTTTTATCAGTTATTTGTATCCATAACATTTTCTTGATACAACTTCTAGCAAAGCATTACAGGAATTCCAAGGATATTAAGAACAGGAGCTTCATATGACTCTTTGTCATCTGTTCTGAACAAATGGAACCTCACTTAACACAGAAAAAAACCCCAACATTAAAGGGGGAGGGGAGGCAGGGGACCAAGAAGCCTTTAATAAAAATGCAAATTAACTATCAAACTCTATGGAATTTACATTTCCATTAGTTTCCCAACTATTTACTTTATTTACTTTCCCACTGGTTGGGAATCAACGATTTCTGATCCTTTACTGCTTCTCTACTAAATGGCTACCAGCCAACAAGGGTCCCAAAAGAAAGCTTGCCCACACTCAAACACATCCACAGCCACCTGCTTTCTAGACAGCAGGGATCTTCAAGCCTGGGCACAGAATTATTTGGATGGACTGCAGCAGTGGTTCTTTGGGAATAGAAAACTTAGGAGCTCAGCAACATTTCTGGGCTGAAACAGCCTCACATGAGCTGGAGACATCACACGAGTAATAAAAGAAGAAAGAGATAGCACACCAAGGACTTTCCATTTGTCAGGGATGTGACTATTGATAGAAAAGGGCACATAGGGGCACAACTCCTCCACAGTTTCAGAGAAGACATTTATTTTATGTAGAACTGGAAGGTGAGCTACAAGGTGTTCTTATTTTCATAGTGCTTCAGGCTCACCCAGGGGATGAGAGGCAGTAACCTCATGCTCTGACATCATATCAGTGTCACTTGATGAGATATTTATATAGATCCAGCTCTATAGTAGCAGTTCACCATCTTAACTGCATTTGTTTTCCTCTTGTTTTGGAGGCAGAACACTCCTGTTTTACCAGTTTTACAGACAAGGACACCAGACCTGCTCCGATTTCACTGGGAAAATGTGGCAAGACCCCAGCACACCTGACCAGCCTGTCATACCCTGAATCTCCTTCCAGCATCCACAGCAGGGGTGAATGAGCAGCTCTTGCTGGGCAGGTGCAGGTCAGCCCTGAAGGGTACACAAGCTGAATAAGGTGCAATTAGGACAAATGGATGAGAGGTGTTAGAGGTGATCTCTGAAGACACATTGCCATTTTTCCAAGGAGGTTGGGTGGCAGGTAGCACATCCTCCAAATGTCTCAAAATGACATTGTATCACTATAGTCAAGAGAACCTGGGAAGCCAGAACTAAAATAGAGACACTCAGTATCCACTCCCTGGAACACATTGTGCCCCAACAACTTGTACCTTGTACAAGGAGCATCTTGCCTTGTCTTTAGAGCACAGGTCTGAACCCTGGTCACATTACAAAGAGAGCTGTTCTGAGAAATTCCTATGACACAAATTCAAGCACTGATTTTGACTTGACTTGGGTGAACTTCAGAGCTTTTGAATATTTATGCAAGTGTTTGAGCTGCCCTTTGAAATGCCTGAACTGGGAAAGAGGAGGAAAAAATATCTCTATAGCACCTTTGTAATTGATCTTTATGAATTCAAGCATAAGCACATGATACATAAACCTGAGGCAACCTTTCTCTAGAGTTTCAATTTCCCTGGAAGTGTCCAATAAATAAATTAAAATAACTTCAAATTAACTCATTTTATTCACTTATATTACCTCTACAGATTTAGAAGGAAGGTCCATCCATTTATCTCCTTTTTTCTACTCTTGCAGTTTCATCAAATGTTTTTGCTGCCAGAGATCTACTTTAGGATTAATCTAGTTGACATAAAAGTAACCACAAAACTTATGAATATTGCTATGTGATTTTATATAGGAGGCAATATATAGTAGAGCAAGAGCAGCACATTCAGTTTGTATTTTCAGCAGATATGAAGAGGGCTTCTTGACTATTGCAGTACAGAAATGCTGTAGTTTGTACAGAAATATTATAGTTCGATAAGGCCTGAATTATTTAAAAAATCATCCCTCCATTTGTCAAAAGAAACGTTTTAGATTTTAATTGCTGAAATATATCTTGGTACATCCTGAAGACTAGTTAGAACTAACACAACTGAAAAAGGAAAGTTCCTCATTATTACATTTGACTAAGGACCTGAATCTTGTGGTTTCTCTTTTCCAAAGTCCTGGCAGAAACTAGCATGCCCAGCTCTCTGACTGTGAAACTTCTGCAACATAAGCTAGAAATGTTCTCATAGTCTGCTGTCTGCAGAAGATGCTTCTAAAGTTTTGCAAAACCTAAAGCACAAAAGGAGATGGTACTGATATAAATTTCCTAAGCTGGAGATGAAATCCTAGAGTAAAGCAATACTGCATATTATCAGCCAAAAAAAAAGAGATGAAAATAAGTGGAGTGGTAAAGGGACAAAGGAGACATTCTGGTTCTGTGTTTCTTTTCTTTTCCTGCAGACACAATGAAACTCCCTGCTGCTATTTCTGGCACCTCCAAATAAAAAACCAGGATTTTCAAAACCACTGTCTTTCAACCAAAGTTAATAGCAAATTTCTTATCAATGGCTTTGGTAAGAATAGCATTAGCCCAGAAGGTATACTTGAAAGTCCTGTTCAAAAACTAAAACCACAAACTAAGCCAGCTTACAATGAAGGCAGTGTACATCATTGCCTAGCTGGGTAAACACGTCTGCCTGTGCTTATCTCTGATAGCCCAAATGCTAATTTGAGGAAAGTGTTACAGATCAGTTTATGCAATCAAACCTTTGTCCTTTTCAGCTGATCACCTGTGCTCATTCAAGGTGCAGTTTGTAAGGCAAGTCATGCATTTAAAAGCAGTCTGTTCTTTCTGTTTAACAGCTACACAACTCTTTTGGACTCTGGGCACACGGTGGAGATTTTTGTTTGGCCCTTTTGGATGACAATAAAAATGAAACTCAGAGTTTTTCTGCTGGTATTCTGAGAACTGTGGAGGCTGGGTGATGGTGTGCTGCAGCTGACCTCTAGTGGGAGGACCACAGCTCAGGGAGACACCAAACAAAGGCAGGAAAACTCGAGAAAATGCACAGAAGACGCTAGTGAGACCTGAGGGAACAAAGGTACAGCCTCAGAGCCAAGATACTGAAAATATGAATATGAGCAGTTATTAGAGCTTAGTGGGTGTGAGTTGAGCCTTTCTGCTGCTTCCTGTCAAGAGCAAAAATAACACAATCTTATTTTCTGTGATGCAAAACACTGACTTGTAATAAAATGGGACTTTCATCCATGCTTTTAAAGATTTTTTTTTTTTTTCAGTTACCAGGGAAAAGAGGTCCAATATCATCAGCGAGTTATTGAGATTCTTAAAGTTATAGTCAATATCAGAGTGAGAAAGCAGAAACTGGAACTGAGATTTCAGCTCCTTGGTGAACTGAGATTTCAGCTCCTTGGTGAACTGAGATTTCAGCTCCTTGGTTTCAGTGTTGTGCCAGGGCAGAGTGAAACCATTGTCCTTTTGGTAGGACTCTGCAAAAAAGCCATAATCAGACCAGCTGGAGAATAACACTTTAAGCAACATGAGTGCAAGATGTCTGAAAGCAATGCTGTCAGTGCCCTTTACTTTTCATCCACACCTTGACTTAATTCCCTGGGTTTTTTTATCCTGAAGCAGAAGTATGTCAGAGAATGGAATATGGTGGCAGGGGAAACCCATGTTGTGTGGATTTTTGTTATTTTCATATCTTTTTTAATAAAGGGCCTTCTGCCAGACCCCAAAAGACAAACAGCTGTTGGAAGTCAAGACACCATCACAGTCCTTGGAGGAGTGCCTATCCTCTAGGAAAAGACATCAGCTAACAAATCCTTCTGCCTGAACAGGGTCCTGCTCAGTCATGCACAACATTCTTCTCACACACACACACACCTCCCAAATCTTCACATGCCATGAGAACTTCAAGTATGTTACTATTTCAGGGTTACTACTCCTCTGCTATCTGATTCTGGCACGAAGCTGCTATCGTCAGCTTCTGAAACAAGGGTGTCCAGGGGTGGCTGGATCTGGCCTGGTGTTGAACAGTCTGTTGGGATCATAACAACCATTTTTAGAAGAAAATTTAGAAGAAATCCTTCTTCTTTACATCACCTCAGGCTTGCTCAAGGCTTTGAAGGATACCAGTATTACTTCATCCTTGAAGAGCCAAAACTCCTGTGTTACTTTAAGTTTTGTCATATTTTCTTCCATTTTCTCAGCTCTTTGATGGGTATATTTAATACTGGGGGTTTGTTTGTTTGGTTGCTTGCTTGCTTTTTGTCTTAGGCCAAACCATAACAAAGAATAACACTTCTTCTGCTACTACTTTTCCAGGGACCTTTGAAAGTCTATGTAAATATCAGCTGATCCTTCTTTATCCAGTATTGGTGAGTATTGCATATATGTGTAATGATCCCAACAGGTAAGACAGAATTTGCTAAAATTCAGCACAACTCTTAAGGTTTACTGGAACTACATGTAATACAATTTTTATCTCCTTTTTTAATCAATACGGGCCATCTGTGTTTCTGCTCCATGCTTTATTTCAGCTTTGTTTTTAATGTCTTGTCTAATCATTATGTTGTTTCATCTATGATGCTCAGATCTAGATAGCAGATGAATGACACTTATGATGGTAAGATGAAACTGTTCCTCAAATATTAGATAACCAGATATTGAAGATCAAAATGATCCTGAGCTCGTCTGAGTTGCTGTTAATACTAATAAAGGTCTACTCCACAGAGTGGCTCAGGTGAACTTTGTAATGTTGTAGGTCTTGCTCCCTTTTCTATACATTATTAGCCCATTGTATCCAAGATCATGGATCATCTCTCTTTCTATCCTGCTCGTATAAGAAAAATGTGGCAGGTTCAAGAGGCTGCATTTGGGACAAAGAGTTTAACCCTGCTGTTCCTGCCCTGGTAGCACTGTACTCCTGTGGTAGTGCAGCTGTGTCTCCCCATCCTTAACCTTTGGGTTAAGGAGTGAAAAATGGCTACACCTGCACCACCAGTTAGACTAGTCAGAGCCACTAACTAAATGCTACAGACCCCTTATCTGCCCCAGGTAAAGCTGTACTTTCCTTAGCACAGTCAATTGTCACTGGTTGGACAGTCCCACTTGGGCCAAGAGTTGTGCCTTCCTCCCCTGTGCCAATCCACAGGTACATCTAGAGATTTTTTGGTGGAGAAAGGAGACAGGGAGGACAAGGTACAGCACTTTTTCAGCCTTCCATCCTGGGCAGCCCACTCCTCACCTGCAAGGACAAGGCATAGTCCTGCCTAGTTCCCAGAAGAGGAAGGTTGCACTATTCCAGAGACAATCCTGTGAACTGCTACAGTTTCACACAGTTCCATGGGTTACATCCTAGGTTTTAAACATTGTGCAACAGGAATGCTGCTTTGCTTGCTAAGTACCACTCATATGAGTAATTCTATGTCAACAATTTCCTCCCTTCCTTCAAAAGGAAGGAGAACTTGAGAATAACCACAAGCAGATACTCCTAGACACCCAGTCCCAATAGTGAATCTCGCTGAGCAGCTAATTCTGATCATAAGCAGACAGTTTAGAGTGAAAATCTAGAGACTCTTAGAGATACTTCAGCATAAGTCTTTAAACAAGAGATTTCTTCTCTTAGTTTATCCAAAAACAGGCCACCCACAGAAATATTTCAAATAATATTGTTGCAGAAAATTGGAAGGATGGATTTCAGGATTTGGCATAACTGAGACAGTATCTTGGCTTCTTTATCAAGTCGATCCCACAAATATCCTTCTGAACTGCCTATTTCTGCAGTCCAAGACACAGTTAAGTCCAGAGGAGCAACCACTGTAGAGTCAGGGCTCCAGACTCTGGAATCTAAGCACCACATTTCCAGGATTCCTGCTGACTTTAAAAGCCACACTCCAGATTTCTCAAGCATACAAACCAAGGATGGCAACATTTGCAGTATTGACCTTTCTCAGAAAATACATATAAACAAATGCATTATCTGTAGGACTCTGGTTTTAAAGGAAAGTTGACAATTCATAATTTCTTCTTAAAACTCTTGAACAGGGAATTACATCAGTATTAAAAATATCTGAATTCTTGTCTGAAGAACTTCTTAATTTTGCCCAATTGTCTCGAACCGCATCAGGATATTTATCATCAACCACATTCATTCTATGAGAAACAGGCAAATGCTGGAAAATTTGTTAAGAACACACCAATTATTTTCCTTACTAATTCAGAAAGCATATAAACTCTTCAGTAGCAAATTTAGTAACAAAATGAAAGTGTAGGTGACACACTATAACTACTAGGTGTGAATCTTCCTGCATCACTACATTCACTGGATTTTTTCTTTCCTGTCAGGAACTTTTCCTTGCCACTGAAGTCCTTGCAGCCCTCTGAACTGCATTGCTGTGTTCCTTCTTGATGTGACTGAATTGCTTCTGCTTATGTATATAAAAAAGAGGCTGTTACTTTTGCACTTCTGTATCTTCTTCCTGTGTTAGCTAGAAGGCCATTGCATTCCCACTGCACGAAGAATCCTTGCCTGAGAGTAATCTCAAAGGTTTATTTTTTTCCAAGGTGCTTACAATGTTATTTCCAACCCAATGAGGTAAAGGGAATTTCAGTCCCAATAGTGAATCTTGCTGAGCAGCTAATTCTGATCATAAATAGACAGCTGAGAGTGAAAGTCTAAAGACAAATTACCCTCAATGTTAATAGCTTTTTATTTGGGTGGGAAAAAAGCCATTACTGACACACTGTTTTTCATGAAGAGCTGCTGGGCTAGATGTATGCATGACAGATCCTAGATTTGGTTCCCTCCTGATAAAGGGGATAAAACTGTCCAATAACACTGCCGTGTGTACAAAATCTCTTCCATCTTAGGATGTGCAAATATTTACTCTGGACTAGCTGAGTAATTCTGCCTGCAAAAAACTGGAATAAAATCGGAAATAACCAGCAAATCCCTCATTCAAAAACAATAGCATCTTGATATAATAGGAAACTTAAAGAGCATATATATCATAATTAGCATTGGAGAGTAACACCAAACAACAGCTAATCAGCCATCAAACACTACTGTGCTATTAAACTTATTCATGAAGTGTACTTCCCTTAAGTTGACACAGTGGAAGTATTACAGGTATAAAGAAACCAAAACAGTTCATACCAAGAAAATGCCAGAATTCAGATCACAGAACCTACAAATTTGAAACCCATTTAAAAACTGAAAATAAAACTAACCAGCAACATAAATGTACTAGAACAGCACAAAAACAAAACAAAACAAAACAAAACAAAAAAAAAAAAAGGGAATTAAGAGAACCTGGGCCCAGCCCATTGGGTCTGGCATAGATTCCCATCTTTTCAAGAAAGAGAAAAAATGTTCATTTTGTGCAATGGAACTGCAAATATTGGCATATTCATGCTTGTTTTCAGGAAGGAGTTCATATTGGTTTTGCTTTCAAATATGCACAGTGCAACCTGCTGGGCCAGCAAAAGCTGCTGGGTCCTCACAGTCAGCAGAAGCTCAACCTGGAGCAGCAGCAGTACTATCCTGTGCTCCCTTCTCCGGGATATTTCCAGCTCTCTAACTCCCTCTGCATGACAGCAGCCCGAATAACAAGGACATTTGCTACTGGCACATGGAAAAGGAGCATACATTGAATAAAAAAATAAATAAACAAAAAAAGGTTTTCTAAAGTAGTCCACAGTACTACTCAGATGAAAAAAGGGTTATGCTGTTTTACCACAGTGAAAACAGCATTATGACTCCTCCTATTCTGCCTTTACAGGCCCAGATTTCAAAAATTATGTAACTTTCTCTGGTTTTAATTTTCAGTTACTTCTTGGCAGATCTAAGAGGTTGTTTTTTTTTTTAAACCAGTGTGCATTTTATTTACCTGTCTGTAAGCCTTTCTTCAGTATTACCTCTCTTTCTTCTCTGAAACAAGATGCATCCTTTGGAATTCCAACAGAGCAATAGGGGAAAAAAAAAATGTTCAGCAGGATGCTACACATTAGCTGTTATAATCCAAACATTTGTCAGGCTCAATGCAGCTCAGATAGTGAATTTATGAGTAAGCAAGTTTAATGATATGAAAAGACTATATTAAAAGAGCAGAATTTATTTAATTAGAAGACTTTTTGGCAAATTCTTGTCGTCCACCTCTTTTTTTTTTTTTTTTTTTTTTTTTTTTTTTGTGAAAGCCTTTAAAAAGTCCATCTGGATACTTGTCAATACCATAAATACATATTACAATGCACAGCTATGCAGTGGAGTTCCTTGACAAACATCCTTTACAATTCTGCCACCTACCTACTTCCTAGTGTGCCTGTGTCACAGAAGGGGGAGCTGAGAAAACTTTTGGAGGAGAACTGGCTATTAATTCTCATGTATCAACACTGGTCACTAGGAAAAGGCTCTTCAGCCAGAGGGTGGTCTGTCATTGGACCAAGCTGCCAGGGAAATGGTCATGGCACCAAATCTGTCTGAGTTCAAGCAGCATCTGGATGACACTTTTGGTCATTTGGTTTAGCTTTAGGTAGTCCTGCAAGGAGCAGGGTTTTAGAATCTTTGGTTCTTATGGCTCACTTCCATCCTGAGATATTCTAAGGTTCTATGATAAATATACTTACAAGAAGCGTATACTACATAATTTTTATCTATTTGAGAAAAATTAATGTATGAAAACTAAAATCACAGGTGAAAATCTGAACCATTAAAAAAGGCCCCCTAGATCTCATCCAAAAGCAAAACATGGCAAACTGCTGGAACACTTCAGAGCCCTAAAGAGGTAGGACCAGAATGGGTTTTATGATCCATCTATTACCTTCACTACTCTTGGGCAGGAAAAAGTAAATCTGTTCCCTAAGGTATTTGTTTATCCTGCTCTTAAAAATGGATGGCCATTACAGATGGTCAACAACCTCCTAGCCTAGATGTCAGTGTTTAGCTCACACTATCTTTGGAAAGCTTGATTTTTAGCCCACTATTATATGTCCTATACATAAGTGCAAACAGATCTTTATTCCCTTCACCTTTACAGCAGTGTCCCATGTTTCTTAAGATTTATAACCTAGAGAAAACAGAGTGGAGGCGTAAATCTGTTTCCTTTCTTTTTTGTCTCAAGTGTCTTAGTCAAGTGTTCTTTACCTCTGTTTTTCCTCCACATATTCTCCAAGTAGTCTACAGCTTCCTTGAAGTGCAATGCCAAACTTGGACACATCTTGGCTTTCATCTCATAATTGCCAAGGAAAGTCCCCTATGCAACCACTCTATACATTCCAGTATTATGTTTTGAAGCTGCTTCCTCTTCACGCTAAGAAGGGCACACTTGACTTGCCAGGGAGATCTAGAGTTTTGCTTATAATATACAACATGAAATGGATTCACTTCATGTTTATGTTTTATGGATTCATTTCATGTTCATTTCAAGTTTATGTTTTGATATTCCATTCAATTTCAACCATAATTTGTGGTAAACACACAATGAAAAAGCCAGTATTCCTGACTCCCATGTGCATATTCAGGCCTCAAAATTGAACAGTTGACACAATCATGACCCCAAAAAAAAGCACTGGTGCAGCTAAAGTCAGAGCAGGGAAGCCCAAAATAAGGGCTGGGAGGTCTAAACTAAAGCAAGAAACAACAGCTAAATTAAAAATTGCTAAGGAAAATAAAGAGTAGGTAGTTCTTCAGTTGTATAAATAAGAAGCAATTGAGAGAAAAGAAATGATGCCCCTATGTGAAGTTCAGATAAAAATAATACAGATAGTGGCTATAAAACTAATGACCAGTCATTTGGAATAAGATTAATTTGACCTGTTTCAGCTGTTCCCTGAGAGTAACACTTTCAGAAATGTTTGCTTCTCCCTTCTCCTCTCATCTAAGACAGACTGTGGCAGCCACATGGGAGCCCATGGGGACTTTCAGGTAAGCACCAGAGCCACAACCAAAGACATTTGCAGAAGCTTCAACAGGCCCCAGTAGGTGACACAGTAGAGGCACTTCAGTACAGGCAAACAGAGAGAAACAGAACATGCTTCATCAAAAATAAGAGTGCTTGTTTTATTATCCTCATTTCCTTGGCTTTTTCCCCTGCTATAAAATCATCATGTGTTTGTACAATATTCTTATTCTGGGAATGTATTTCAGTCCACATAAACATCTGTACTTAGTTATGTCAGCCAGTATCCAAATCCCAGCAAGATCCTGCCCTGATTATTTAGCTCTGAGTGTTTTTGCCAGCTTCTATTCCCAGAACACACTGGATTTATAGCTATGTCCAACCTCCAGCTTTACTATTTAGAAGATTGTAACACACATGCTCAAACTGAACATCTTTTCTACTAGGACAAAATCTTTCCAGCAGGCTCAAGTAACAAGCCATTAAATTGTGCTAGCATACATTAGCAACAGGAAAGCAAACTATTGTTGGATGCAATTTGTTGGTCTGTATTTTTAATCACACTGTTTGACCTACATCTTTTGTTTGCTTTCCTTGATATCTAACCATAAAATACAACCCTTGATTCAAATACTAATAAAACCTGTTGCTGCAATTTTGCATAACTTGGCGCAAAAGAACCCAGATCTCAAATAAATAACTGATAAGTCTTTTTTTTTGGAATGACTGTGTGTTTTTGTCTGCTGCCTTGCAAAGCTAGATCCAAACCATTAATAAAAAAAAGGATATATACAGTTTCATCTGAGAAGAAAACAAAACATGCAGGATATAAATCAAAACAGGGATTTGCAAAAGAATAGAGTAAGCACTTACTAAGCCAAAAACATATTGTTCTTGTGAAGAAGCCTGCTCTGACCACTGTGCCTTCTCCAAATGTATGTTTATGGAGTTCTAGGCCAGAACATTTTTGAAGCATAAAGACATGAAGCATTTGATCCCAGCAAAATTCACTGTGATCTGCCTAATTCTCATGGAACTGAACTTCACAACAGTTGTGCACAAGCTCACCTTCCTAATGCAGCTTCTAGACAATTATTCTGTGACAGATATTTCTTTGAAGATTTATTTTACGTGACTGATAACTGTCTCGAACTGTGAATATGCTAATACACAACCTGACCTCCTACCCTACTCCTCCCTCCCAAGATACAATCTGAAAATAAACTTTATGCTTTTCTTCAAGCAATAAAACTGGTTTGGGATACAGTTTCTTTGTATCTGGGTTGGATCTCTCAGCCACTCACCCGATAGCCGGGCAAACACAAATTTTTTTCTGGGGCTGCACAGCCCCTGTCAGTACACACATTTTGAAGACTGACTATTCAATGCTGCCATCATTTAAAGACTGCCCCATTCAGTATCTGATTGACAGACCCAAAGTTGCAGCTCTCCACCACAGCTTCTGCCCAAGTGGGGAACCAGGGCCCTGCTTCTCCAGCTTCAAAATAACACCCTCTCCCCAGGATTCTGTAGTCAACAAAAACATGAGGTCAAGGTAGAGAGGGAGCAAGAGAGATTTATGTACCCTATCCCTACCGGTATCAGTGACTCCAGCATCCAGAAGTGCATGAAACTATCTCAGAAAAGCTATCTGCACCACGAAAAATACCATGCTTCGAATTTTTTCTAAGCAGCTTTAAACATACAATGTGCTTTTCTAAGCTAGAAATAATTCATAAATTAGAAGATTGGAAACAGGTACACAGCTGAAGGAATCCTCTATGACAGTCTCCTGCTCAGTCACTGTATACTGTTCTAGAAGCAGGTTCTGTTAAAGAGAAGACAAGCACTCAAGCGCTTGGTAGTGGCCCCTCCCAAGCACATATCAAGAACACTCCCATACTCTCATGGCTAAACCAGGTTGTGGGTTGTGCTTCTAGACCCCAGCTGTCCCTAACACTGTCAACAGAGTTTCTAAAGTAGTAATAATAATAATGAAAACATATATAAATACTTCTGCTGCCTCATTCACAGTGATCTGAAACTTCAGTTATTAGAGAAAGGAACACCTTTGTTTTTAGTTGTACAGAAGACTAGCACAAGTCATTCTGGAAAAGCAAGCTCTAAATATCTCCTTGGTAGCCAGGGAAATAGGACATGAAAGATCACATACTATTTTAAGTGTAAAAGAAGTATAAAATTTTATTTGAGAAGTTAACAAATAGTAACATTTCATTAGTCCATTAAAACACTTTATTACAAGGAAGTGTAGTTGAGTTATAGCTACATTACATGAAAATTAATTCTAAGGTGAATAAACTGACCTGCTGGAGAGTAGGCAGTTTAGAATGTACATGTCTACTGTATCCAGTTTATTTTTAAGAGGTATTTTGTACAACTAAAAATTTATTACATGTCAGACAACTTCAAAAACTTCAAACATAACAAACTTCAGAACTCTTCTTCTTAGATGACATCATCTTTTTTCAGAGATAGCTGAAGTTGCTGCACAGCTTTTAGCAGTTGAAGAGAACTTCTGCTCTTCTGCCCAGAACAAGGTTTAGACATACTTTCCTTTACAGTGACTGCAATCTCATTTGCTTCCTTTTGTTCATCACACTTTAGTTTGACATGAGTTGCCCCTTGCTTCAATTTCTGAGTTTTTCTCTTTAATTTCTTCAGCTAGGAAAAGAAAAATTACTAATTAGCATGTTACATACTCCAAAGACCCACAGCTGTAGAGATGACTGGACTTCTACTGAACTCCAAACTACAGATGACTAAGAGACATTTAAAAAAAAAGAAAAGTTTAAACTTAGTAACCTTGCACACTTGTCTCACTGTAACAGAAAACTGACCTTGCCCATAAAGAAACCACCACAGAAAATTGACCTCACCCACACTCAACTGGTTGTTGAATCCCATCACTCTTAATATAAAAATGCTTTCTTGAGACAGCTGGAACATCATCTCTTAATAATCTTATTTACAACAGTTTATTTCCATTTCAGATTGTACTACCCTAATAAAAAAAAGCAATAAACTTCTAAAAAAACAATAAACCTCTAAAATGTATACTGTTAATTATCAGTTACTGGATCTAAGAAGCTTATTTTGAAGCCTCCTTAACAAAAATGGAAAACAGAATAAATAGGGTTAATTGCTAAAGAATGTTTTTTTAAAATGTCAGATAATGAGTCTTGACTTGCACTTGGCATGAAAAGGTCACTTCCCAAAGATAAAATTAGGCTGGAAGGATTCCAAATGCCAATTTAGGCTTTAAGTCCATTTCTAAAAATAATTAACTTTAATTGCTTTCTAGAACATATTATTAACTGTGAAACACAGAGATTAGCATGGCACTTTTAGTATGGCAGGTTCTAAAAAAAAGAAATAAGTGTTAGAAATATTAGGAGTGGCCTGTATAAAATACAAATGGAAATGTCTGTGTGCAAAAGCACCAGGAAAAAAAAAAATACAGGCCAGGGAGTTAGAGGAATGGCCTGTATTGATACATGCATGGACAGTAATCATACAGACACTACTATTTACAGCAAGACCCTAAGGGGTGTGCTCTGACCAGGCTGTACCAGCGCATGGAGTACTTGCCAGAAGATCTGCACACTGGTAAGAGGCAGAGATGACAACAAGGTTGCACCACAATGTATGTGCTACTCTTCATCATCCCAAAACAAAGGCAAACTGTGGCCATAAAGATATACAAAAGAACGAAACCAAGGTGCAGTTGTTGCCCAGTGGCTTAGGTTCCTGAGGACGAAAACAGCAAGATTTTGAGGCAAAGAGAACACCATAATTGTTGGGTCTTCAAGAACATAAGAGTTTTATCAAAAAGAAAAAATAGCTGACATTGCCAAGAGAGGCAGTGAGAACTCAGCAGTCAATGCCCTTTGTCCATATTGCTAATATGCAAGTCTGACATGTCTGCTATGACATAAAGCACCTCTATGCTTGCAATTACATGGACAATAAAAAGTTTAAGCCAGTAAAATCCATCAAAAATGAATATGAATAAAACTGATTTAAATTAACTATATTCTCCTCTTTTCATAAGGTCTCACACTGAATTTTGTTTTGTTTCCTGTATAAGCAAAGTTCTCAGGTGAGTATTTATCTTGAAACATAAGATGAAAAAACAGAAACAATCAGACCAAACTATAGATTGAATGTTTAATCATATGCCCAAACCAAATTGCTACAAAAGAGTTAGGCTGTTCAACTACAGAAGAGGGATTTTATATGGGCATGTATGAAAAGTTGTTATCTATGGCTCTAAACTAAATACTGACAGAATGAGGGCAGTTTAAAGGCTAAAGAAAACTGAAAGGCTTGCCCAGCTATGATTTTGGAGAAGCTCTGGTCAACAGACTAGTTAACAAAAAAAGCTTCAAAGTTTCAATAATATAAAAGACATTTAATCCTGTCTGTACAGAAATTACAGCTTCTATTTTCTCATTCCCCTGAGGGACAGGATATAAAGAAATGAAATTTCAACAGTTTGTCTTAACATGGTGAGCAGAAGTGACAGACAGTGCAACCCAGCTCTGTACTGCAGAACTGCCACAGGGCAGGAAGCTTTCCCACCAGCATACATTCATAACTGCTAGTTGTAAGTACTAGCACTTTTTCTTGATCAAATGAAGAAATTGGAGGTACAAAAATATGAACCAGCAGTCTAATTATAATCACTCATACTGAAACATCCTGGCTTGAAACATTGCAGTGATATTCTAGCTGATGACAACAGGAGGCAGAGTTGTGGCAGCCTTTCAACAAAAATCTTAGTAGCTAGAGAGTTTACATTTCATTCTTACAGCAGCCTGATGCTTTTTCAGCTTGGATATTTGTTTTCCTTTCATCTCCATTTGTTTTACGAGGCAATCCAGCTCCTGTTCTAGGTCTTCATGAGCTTGGGAGTCTTGAGTCTCCTGTATCCGCTCCAGAAGTTCTTGATGCTCACTATTAAAGAATGGCAATCTAAGTATTCATGATACAGTCTCTAGGATTTCTTCCTGCAGGAGTTCCTAGTCATTTTGTGCAGAGTACAGAAATTTAGCATTATTTCCACTCTGACACAATACACATTAATCTGGAATATATTAACATGAGAAAGGGAAAATGTTTTCCTGTGAGTCTGATTTTCTCATTACAAATTTTTAACTGATGTCCATCTTACTTCTCCTTCTTCCCACAGGCATAACTACATATGTAATTGTGTGAAAAATGACATTTTTGAAAGTGAACAGCAGCTATGCAGTACATTTTCACTTCCTGACAATTTAGCACAGACTTTGAAGGCTTAGTGTAATACATGGAAGCATTTTTTAAATTAGTACATTCAAGTTACAAGTTTTCTCACAAATTACTCGAATTTAAATATTCTATTCAAAAAGATCTACAGCAAAGTGGGCTGTTTAATTAAACTAACCAGATTAAGTAAAATAAATTGTGTAGATTTTGATACCCAGATACCTGAACAAGTTGAAGCCAGAGATCCCCTCTTAGATAAGTAATCCCTTTAAAAAGGTCAGAGCTTCTTTTCTGACTTCTGACTAATGGCTTCTCCTTGACAGTTTTATTGAAGCAACTGGTTGTTGCTATATTAAAAAAAAAAAACTGTCCTTGAACTGCCACGAGTAAGCTAGATGTTGCTTTTTGAACATTAGATTGCTTGTCAGTTTAAATTTTACCACATCAAGGATTTCAAATCAGCGTCGACATCCTAACTGGTTTAATCAGTACATCCTCCTCTGTTCAAATCACAGCTCATCATGTTGACATGTCTGCTACAACCAGCTACAGAGCTTTGGCCCACAGTCCCACAAGCCTGCATTAATGGGAAGATGCCTAAGAACACAACAGGCTGTAATCCACATTTACTCGCATGGCTAGAAAGATACATACACTCCCATCTGAAGTGTTAGCTTCTTCCACACCCTGCCCATTTTCTGGCAGGAGACCATCCCTCTTTCACAACCCCCTTACAGGACCAGCAAGTTCTCCTGCTATCAACAAGTAAAGGGTACGAGCACCAGACTGACTCAGCACAAAGACCCAGCAGGTACACGGGTAAGGGAAAGAACACAGAGTGAGTACAAAGGAACAGGAGAGATGTTGTGACAGGACTGTTCATGCCAGAGCTGTACTAACCCATTCCACCAACCAGATTGACTGTATCCTGCAGGCCTACTCAATATCAGCACCAGCTTTGCAGCCTTCCCCAGGAAAAAAAATTTGATTTACTCTGTATATCTCAGAATATGTTTAAAATGTCTAAGAAGCACAGGTCTGAAAGGCTTATCATTTGCTGTAGCTGCTACTTCAGTAGCAGCTTGTTTAAATACAGGATGTGGAGGCAGAAAAACAAGACCAGTGAAACACCAGGATAGAAAGAATTTTTTGAATGAGAAAAATCCTACTAGTCAAGCCTGCTCGGGTCATTCTGTCAACAAGCAGTCCTATTGCAAAAACAGGCTGGGCTTGACTACAGCACCTCGCCACTTCTCAGGCCTACTGCTGAAGTCACGTTTACACAACACCAAGGATGGGTACTCACGAGCTCATTTGGCCCAGCTTGTCTTGAAAGGCCAACAGAAGGTCTGAAAAGCTCCTGGTGGCAGTGGGTGATGTGGAACAAGAGGATACAGAGTATGAAAGTGCACTGTGCCCTGAAATCCCAGCTGTAGCTCCTCTTTGTGCTCGTGATGAGACACAGGGATTGCGATGCTTCATAATGTGCAGCACACTCTGTACGTTTGCACTGACAGAGTGGCTGGAGCTGACAGACTTAAAGAAGAAAGATCAGTGGCTTACAGAAGTAATTAACTTCTACACAGCCTTACTCAAACTGTAGATGTCACTTTAGTGACAACAGTGGTTTTCACCTACCTTCCCAGCCACAAAAGGTAGTTCACCAGCCTTTACATGTAATTGTGAAAGCTGCATTTTCTTCACTGTAGGATTTCTCTGCCATAAGAAAATATAAGAAAAAATTCCAATCTGCTGACTCAAGAGTACAATCTTAAACTTTTTTTTTAGTAAGTAAAATTCAAGTAAATACACAGTGAAATGCATCACCTCAGTTTTCTTCTGGTTAAAAAAAAAAATTCCCTCCTGTATGTGTAACAAATAAGACTTTCCAATAGCTGACACAAGTAAATTTTATTCCATATGCATGTAGGAGATTGTTTAACAATTAGGCTAACATTAAAGGAATTGAACCTATTTACTTAAGTTTTCAAACCCACAGTTGCAAAATTTTAACTGATCTGTAACATGTGTTGCAAAATAAATTCTCTTGATTTCAGGAATGCCCCCAGAACACACCACCTTAAGATGCTGAGCCAAAACTCCTTTGGAAACAATTTTTGCCAGGTTAACTGAAAGGAAACTAAGACAGGACATGGGGGGATGGCAGCAAGATTTTAACAGAGGTAGGTTTTCCTATGATATCCTACCAGCCACAGTACCATTTTAATTAATGAAGGAAAGCAAAAAGAGGCTAAAAAGAGTTATTCAGCACTGTTTGTCACTTTAGAAGTAAAGTACAGCAGATGAATCAAGTCCCTCTTACATCACCGTTTTTCACAAATTCCAGTCTGTGCGAGTCAGATGCTATCAGCAATAATATGCTAATAAAATTTCCACATTACCTTCCTAAGTTTTTTGTTCTTCCCATTTGCCTTTTCAGGTTCATGTTGAGATGTTACTGAAGACATCAAAACTCTGTTGATATCAAATCCTGTTTGAAGCTGTGGCGATAAGCAAAAAAGAAAACAGCCATTTTATGTTATATTAGAAATATGAAATAGCAAGGTTAAATTAATTCTCTTTCATGCATGGATAAGAACCAATTAAGGGCACTATTAATTGTCCTTGGAAGGCATAGCTACTCTTAAAACCTGAACAGATTACTAGGAAGGCGGGGTATCAGGCAGATCTTGCAGCTCTTAGTATTCCTCGTTTTCATATTCAGTTGCAGCAGCAGCTGTATTTTTCCACTGTGACAACCAGCAACTGAGATAAGCCAACCCTGCCACATGCTGAGGATCTGATCATAAAATCCAAATTATATGAACGTTTGACTCCTACAATCTGAGGACAGAGAGAACTAAGCCTGTCTGTGTAACATTAAGGTCAAACCTGCTGGACCTTATACTATTTGGTGGTTCAAAGTTGCTATCAAGGCCCATGATAAACAGGATGATAATCATCCCCAATTAAACACAGGACAAGGACTGTTTTGTCATGTGTTACAGTTCCAGCTAAACAATGCTGGAGGTCCACCACTAAAGTGCAAATATTCTGTCTTTTCTGTCATCAAGAGGAAGTGAACCACACCACACCCTGTGCTTCCCAGCTCAGATCCAACAGACCTAAATCCATCCTGCAGTGTATTAAGATGGTACTAACACTACTTTAGGACTCAGTTTACTGCATCTAAGTCCTTTATTGACCAAATGTTTATACTATCTGCTCTGGGAGACTCATTCTTACTATGTTTCTCAGAAGATAAAATCTCTGTACTAGGCCTTTTGCTCTGCAGCAGTATGCAGTCTAAGCAAGAAACCAAAAATCTAGAAGTTTTCCACTGTGTCATTCTGCTGGATTCTGGAGATGGTCAGACATCTGGGCTGCAAATTTGCATGTTATTTAAAGCTTCCTGGGTTGATGAAAACCCAAAATCCTTGGATGAATTGTAAGAGCTGACAGCAGTGATTAACTAAATTAAGGCATCAGCTTTGCTTACATTATTCCAATATTACTATTCAGCACTGCAGCCCCCACCTCACCCCAAGGGAATTCCCCCACAATTGGTCTCTCTTTCAAGCTGGTTGCTATTTAAGCACAAAGTGAGGTTTGGAATAGCTTGCCCCTTTAACAAAAGGTTTCATCATTTTGCTCTCTTTGCAAATACTCCTCACTCAGATGGATGCTGGCCCAACAAACTTATGGCTTCACAGAATAATGAATTATACAAGATCTCATTTGATGAACAACACATCACTGATTAAGGATTTTCCAAGTACAGCCCTATGTATTAGATTTCTACAGATCTTAAAAAAAGAGAGGAAAACAAACATAATAACCAAACTCATATGGTTTCATATGTGACACTTTTGAGTTACTGAAAATTAAGTTAACCTGATTCAGTTACAGACTTTCTAGAAATTAATTTTCCACCTGGGTCACTTAGAGCAGTGTTGAGGCTGATGAACTGTATCAGTAATACAAACCCAAGCAGAACCTTTCTTCATTGAGATACACAACACACCTGGCAAGCTTTCTAATATGTAGCTTATAAATGATTCCAGCAGTTCTGCCTGGGTAATGAACATGAGGAGTTAAAATGTAATAAAACAAGAAGGGCATTTTGAACAGAGAGAATAGCTTTCTTCAGTACTAAAACATAAGATAAAATAAAATCTTTTCAGTCTACCTGAGTAGTTTTGTCTTGTATTAGTTTATGCCGATGCTCTTCTTTATACAGCTTTTCTTCTAAGTGTTTGATCTTGTCCTGAATTTGAAGGCAAGAATAATGAGTCCCACTTCTATTTGTCATGCTGAATCAGAACTCTGGAGGAACTCACAATTGTAATATGAGAATAAAACTGGACAGTATGAATTTTTAAAGTCCAGACTGAAAAAAGACTCATGCACATGAAGCCAAAGGTGGCATTCAGTCAGATACACTTCAACAGAGGTAACTTTTACAAAACTTTGCACTATTAATAGTATGCCATAAAATGATACCAAATGACTTTCAGAGTGTCATTCTGTGCATACTTACTTGAGCAATTCTCTGAGCAGCAGTAACTTTAAGACACTCTTTTTCTAGCATTTCAAGCTTTTCAAGTTTTGCATGCAGTTCCAACCGGTTCTGATCTTCCTCTTTCTGAAGCTGAGCCTGGAGAAAATAAGCAAGAATGGAATTGGCAACTGACTGAAATCGTTTCAGACAGAAACCACCCCACACCAAATCACCCCACACCAGAATAAAGGTGTTTAATTAGTTTAAATTCCATATTTTTTAAATTGCAAAGTGATGAAAAATACCAGGCAAACAAAGACGACTGAAGCTTCCAGCAGCTTTTTTGTCTACCAAGTGTGCAAGTATTAGCATGGCTTTGCTCATTAGGAGTTCCACCCAGGGAGCTTTTAATACAATTCATTGAACAGTTGTCATCAGCCATACACTAAATTGCTTCTGTTTGCTAACAGCCTGAGCAGACCTCAGGAAAAACAATGACTACAAAAAACTTCAGATCCTGCACATTTCTATACCTTTGAACTAAGTCACTACTTTGTTATTATGCTGAAGGACTTCACCTGTTGTTCTAAAATAATTTTCTTTTCCAGTTCTGCACTGGAAACCATCTTTCTCATATAATCCAGCTGTTTCTCCAGCAGGGAGCAGCGGGATTGTGCTGCATTTAACTGCATATACGAATCTACAGAAAGAAACAAGACATTCAGTACAGCAAAGAGAGCAACACATTTAGCCACTGTCATATCACTGAAGAATTCTCTGGCTTCAAAACATGCAAGAACAGTTTTGTTAGTCTGTACAAGTAATGACATTAAAAGCTATGTTATATATAAGACATAAAAATCAAAATGTTTTTCCAAAGTTAGTCTCTAATTCCAAAGGCATGAGCACTGCAGTTACTTTGATTTGTATCAGCAGATACCTAACCAGAATCTGAGAAAGGAGAATCTTCTCTTCTCCTATCTTTTCTCAAGCTAGCAGTGTTATGTAAGCAGCTACTTGCTTATTGTAGGAGTTAAACATACCACCTAGTCTTTAAAATTGCTTTATGGCTTATGCAATACTTGGTTGATATATGTAAAAAATATCTCAATTTGATCCGCAATTATCAAGCTCCTGTGCATCCTCAGTTCTGAAGCAAAAAATGAAAGGAAGCTGCACTAATTAGCAGTTTTTCAAGACAAAACATTCCCCGGATTATACAGTCTTAGTGTTGCTGTGGCTACACCTTATCACTCCAAAGAAATACCTTTCCTCTGTAGCATCAGCTCTTGATGTGCTGCATCCTTCTCGTAGGATTTGTGCTCTAAGATCTTCTTGTACTGAGCAGCTGCTCTGGAGAGGCTGCACAGTTTATCTTCAGCCTGTGACTTCTCCAGCTCTAGGTGGCGGATCTTTTCCTGCAGAGCTTTCAGGGCTGCCACTACAGCTAGCAAACAACACAACAGCTACGCCTTAAGTAACAGCTCCTATTTGATGATGATTATCATTATTAGAAAATACTTCACATTGCAATATACTAGCTGGATTTTCTTCCTAGTATCAGTCCCAAAATTAATAATATTCCCCAGCTGTACACTAACATATGCAGAACATATATGGGAGAAAATGGATGTATTTCCTGCATAAC
The DNA here is from genome assembly GCF_048771995.1 of Taeniopygia guttata. NCBI lineage: Eukaryota > Metazoa > Chordata > Aves > Passeriformes > Estrildidae > Taeniopygia > Taeniopygia guttata. The sequence goes on along the minus strand of NC_133027.1, from coordinate 46,505,254 downwards.
TGAGGTATGAAGCTCCGGCCCTATAAGTAAAACTATTTTCACTCCAAATGGCAGAAGAACAAAAAAAATAATGGCAAATAGAATATAATAAACCCTTGGGCTTTCTCTTTAAATAGAAGCAGAGATCACAGGCACCCAAGTGAGGTCATAAGTTTTTAGTGTAAGGCAACTGGCCTGGACAGATTAAAAAGAGAAAACATGCTCACAACAGGGGGAGAAAGTAGATAAAAAGGACAATTTAGCAAAGGATACATTGTTAAATACTTTATTGTTTCAAATGGTAATGTTTCAACATCTAGTATCTTGTTATCTTGTATTTGATGATTCTTTAAACCATGGAAACCAGTCCGGAAGATTTTGTTTTCAGCCTCAAATCAGTATGTGCCAAATTATACCAAAAATAAAAGCTGTAATTTCAGCTACAAGAAAAAGTCTGCTAGCTCTCATAAAGCATACACACCTATGGAAGCTTAAGTTATGTCCTGCAACAAGACAGGCTTATTTTCTCACATTTTAGAATTGACAGTTTCTTTATTCCAAACTCTCTCATCAAAATAATACCATCAAATATTGCTACCACTGTAACAACTTTCACCATATTATCACAGATCCATTAAAAACAAACAAACAAAAAACCCCCAAACCAAACCATAAAACAGCAAAAAGCCAAACAAACATCAAACAAAAACTCAAAACAAACCAAAAAGGAAATACCAGAAAGCAGAAGGATGAAGTGGGACCACCTTTTCCATCTTTCTATTGTCATGACAAACATTTCCTTAACCACTTAGCTACATAGCACTAAACTGATCACTGCAATCCAAAAAAGCCCAAACTCTGTATGAAATAAGATGACTACAGAAATCACAGATTTTTCAGGTGAAGAACAATGATCACATGCACACTCATAGGCTATGTCTGTGCAAGGTAGCAAAGTTGTCTATGATAGTAATGTTAGTGTTCAGAAACACACATAATCATGGGATATGATTATATGCAGGTGCTTTTATTAAGAGCTCTGGGAGTCAGGGTACAAACCCAAATCTGACTCCGACATAGCTTTTGAGCTGAACGTATTTTATATTCCATTGTTATATAACTTACACATTAATTATTAAACTTATATTGTTCTATTGTATACATTAACATGAGTTTCTCGTGGTCTTTCTTAGGTCCTTGACCACAGTTTCTCATGATTATTCTTATGACTAAACAGTAATTATATTTAATTACTAAACAATCATCACATCTAACAATTATATCATTTATCATGTACTAGCTACACAGTGCAGTTCTAGCAAGTACTAGTTCTTCATGTGCTTAAGGTATTTATTTTTCCAGGGCCTACTAAGCTTCATTTTCCTTTTAACCCTAAATCCCCATGATTTTAAAACCCTTTTACTATCATTTTGTCCAAGTATGGACTTAAGATTCCCCAGGCACTCCAGATATGTTAAGCCACTGAGCAGTTGCCTTGTGAGCTCCAGAGAGTAGTCACTAAGGCACATGACAACCATATTTCATAGGGACTAACTTTCATGCTGCTAACTTTCCTGGGAGTCTGAACTGTTCAAAAGTACTCCCAAGGAAACATACCATGCAAAAAAACCCAAACAAATTAAAAAGAAAAAACAAAATAAAAAACCACCAAAAAACAAACCCCTTAGAAGTGATTTTAAGCTGTAAGGAGTCAAACAGCACTATGCAAAGCCATTTTCAGGTCACTGTACCATACTAATGATCTTTTTTTTACTTCATTTGAAGTCATGAACTACTTCTACTGAGTTTGAAGCATTCTCCCTTGCTTTCAGAGGAAGTCTGACAATTTTAAGTTAAACAAATTTCAAAGCCAAAGTTTACAAGGATGTTAGAAGATTTGCAGAGGTTTCCATTCTAGACGTATGACTTCAGGGAGACTACTCCCTCAGGACACATATACATCCTGTCTTAATGTCAGACTGATAACTGCAGCAAGTCATTGAACTCAGTCAAATAGGATGGGGAGTTTGCTCAAGAGATTTCACATGGAACAATTAAAAAGACTGTTTTAAGGACATATTTTGGCTATACCTTGGTTATTTGGGAGAGAAGGCCTGTCACCAGCAGCAGCTGCCAACTTTGATTCTACACAAACAAAAGCTGCAGGAAACCTCCAATCTGGTGGCTGAAGAAAACTTCCTATGAAACTGTTCTTTGATTCAGAATCCATAGCCTGTAGAAAGAGAGACATTTAATGACATTATTTCTTTAAAAGGCTTTTTTTCAGAAGTATGTCACTGGGTTGTTCTTGGCTCTGTTTATATCAAACCATCATGTACACCAAAATAATAATAATAGTAATAACAACAACAACATCAACAATAATAATACCCACACCCCACCAGAAGAACCCTGCCTTTTAATGCAGTTCCAAAACATTATCTTTCGTAACACTAAAAAACACAGCTTACTTTGACCAACCAAAATTTTCCAAGATTTTTCTAGGTGCTTTCTAATAACTTATGCTAATTTTTGTCCTTTAAAAACCCAAGTATCAAGAGCATTTTCTACTAACTGTTTTACAGACTTCAATGTCTTAACTCTAAGTGCTCCCTGCAGAGCAAACGTTCCAGGTTTTACAGCCTGTTTCCATTTGCAGTCTCCTTAGTGATCCTCTTCCCATCTTTTTGGATGTAAAACCAAATTACATATGGTAAATAACGAACCCTTATTACATAATAAAGACACAGTTCTCCACATTTAGTGTTGAAATAACAGGAGGATATTTAATATGCAATATCCTCAGTATTATCTCCATTATCAGGCGCATGTATTAAGTCCTGTTTCTTCACTCCCTTTGTGTTCCACCCTTTCACATTCTTTGTTTTATGAGAAGCACATTTGAGACAGTTCACACCCTGTCAAGTAGAAATATTTCTTGATACTCAAGACATGGACACTGAAATGTGCAGAAAGTGCTTTAGGCTATTAGAACCTCTAGGAAGTCAAAGCAAGTTTGAAATCATCCTGCAGTAACCTATCAAAGTAGAATCAAGCATTTCTTTTGGTACAGTGTAAGAAGCAAAAAGTCTATACAGCTTCAGCTAATAGAAAAACAGCTTATTTGAAGGTTCAGTGATATAAGAATTATGATTGTTGTATCACTTGTGTTTAAAATACAAGGCATGCAACTGGAACAGTCTTCCTACCTGAGTAAGGCTATTTACAGATGCTAGTCCCCAAGAAAATCACCCAAAGGAGGTATTTAGTAACACAAGGAAGAAAGAGACCAAGACTAGAGCCTGCTGATGAAGCACACACCAGGAGAAGCCATTCATACTAGGTGGCAAACAAGGGAAAAAGTTTCCAGTAACAAAAAAAGTTTCTAGGAGCACCTGCAGCTCTTACAGCCTGTTCCAAAGGCTGTATAAAAAACAAACAAACAAAAAATCTTCCAGACACACTGCCTCTTCAACGTATGCACTATACCGAAGGCAAGCAGAAATCCTTCTTTCTTCCTCCAAACTGTCATCACAGACATGTCAACATGAGCATCTCTTCACGAGGGCTTGCTTGACTTGGGGCCTCCCAGCCATCACCACTTTTGTGTGCTAACACCCCTGAGGTCACACCATTCAGAGCAGCCCCACTTGGTCCCAAAGAGGGAGTCTATCTAGACTACCCTCGTGCCACAGGTCTTTTCCAAAGATTTCTCCATGGGGCCCTGCTGCCATCTTAATCAAGGCCAGGCCACAAGCTCTCAGTGCTGGGTAGGCAGCAGCAGACAGTCAGGTACCCCACCATTATTTGGAAGAGGTGGATCACTGTCTGGTGACCCCACGACATCCATGTCCACAAAAGCTGTTCATGGGCCTCCCTACCTCTGTCCTTAAGGACTGGGAAAGACCAGCCAGCTGACCATAACAGCTGGCCAGGTTTATCAACCATGTCCAACAGCACAATGGGCAATGGCAGGGAAAGGCACAAAGCAGCAGAACGAGCAGCAGAAACTTCAAAACATGGATGAGAAAGTCCTGTGGCCACAGAGGTGGTCAGGGCCAAGACATGAAAGGAGATAGTCCTGGCATGGCACAGTGCATCAGCAATGAATTCCAGAAAATAAGATAAGCAATACTTAAAAATTTTCCTGGTGCTATTCAACCCCTTCACATTGGTGATGAAAAAGACTAGCAAAAAAAAAGTCCATAAAAGTGAGCATATGCACAAGCAAGAATTTTCCTACCATCACTGTGAATAAAAGGCAACTTTGGAAACAGCAGAGGAAGAAGGTGGTTTTTGCTTACACCATCCAACCTTCTGGCAGTCAGCATAAGTGGAAACTCACTTTTCCAACATCCTCCAGTGGAACATGGCTCCCCTGCATGCCTGAACAGCTACACATCAATTGCTTTCCTTATTACTTTCACATAAACAAGTTTCTGCTGTTTCCAAGGAGATGGGTCTGTGGACAGTTGTAAGGAGGGCAGTGATCTGAATCAAATAATGAAAAAAGGAGGGAATGAAGAAGCAGAACATTTGAGAGTTTGTGGACAAGCTCAGTAATACAAAGGTGGGGGGGGGCATGGGGGACATCTATTTGGCAGAAAGGGAAATAAAACCCCTTTAGTTCTGCAAGTGAAACCAAAGGGAAGTGAAAGAGAAGAGGCCAGCTCACCTGCCTGGTGGTGGTGATTCAGCCAATCCAGTGTGGGCTTCAGCACAAAAACCCCACAACTTTAATGTGAAAATAAAAACCCTCCAGCTGGTGGGGGGAGCTCTCCAAGCTCCTAAGAGCACAGGCTCAGCAAAGGGTGTGAAAGAAAACACCACAGAACTGAGACACCTGTGTTTGCAGAAACTCTGCTGCAGACACAGTTAGGGACGCCCTGCTTTACCACAGCTTCCTCAGATACAGAGGCTGTGTGGAGCAGCTGAGGGCATGGTTGCTATAGTGCTTTGAGGCTGTGTCAGCATAATTACCATGGTAGAGGTGCTCTAGTGTAGACAAGTCCTAATATCTCAGCAGGTAAACAGAGTTTATAGCAACCAAACTGCACAGGAGGAATGTCTACACCACTGCAGACCTCAGGCAAAGACAGGAACACCAGGAAAAGGACCAAGTCACTCTACACCAGCAAGACATCACTAAACATCATGGCCACTTCCAGCCCACTGCAACAAGAAACATATCAGGAAATAATTAAGTAGTTTGACGTATGCTTGACCGTCAACTGTCCTACCACAACTTTCCCCCCCAAGTATTTAAGCTTCTATAAAACCATCTCAACCAGGTTTGCTTTTTAAAAAGTCTTATACAGCAAGCTTAAACCACTCTCTTATTCCATGGTGCTACTGCCATGGACACCTCGTACACAGCCCTAGAGAGGTGCTTTAAAGCAGATATTGCTTCCCAAACAGCAATGTTTGTACTAACCTAACTCCACAAGGCTTAGGGGGATTTAGCACAACAACACTCATTAAAGCAGCCAGAATATCGTTGTTTAGACAAGCCCTTGGTTGAGGAAAGCAGTGCACTCCTTTGAGTTTGGGCAAGAGCCAAGAGAGAGGTATGCATATTAAACAGAGGCTGATCAAATACCCCAGTTACATGCAGAGGGGAGGGGAAGAAGGAAGAAATGCCTCACTCCCACCTCAGCAGCCTACACTGCTGTGGTGAGCAAAGTGAAGCACTTGTGCTGTGCAGGTCGTATCTGGAGTCAACAATGGCCCTTTGGGTTTTTTAGTGGAAAATGGCACAGCCTGTGTTGGTGGATGCAGTAGCAATGCTCAGACACACAGTGTTATTTTACCCTGAAAAATACAGAGTAACTGGTTCCAGCACTGGCTGCATCAAGCAAGGGTAACTGTGTTGTGCCCATGGGTCCCTTCATGAATATTCTGTGATTAAACATCAGCATGGGAAAGCCAGCTATGTTTTTCTCCAAGTCTGAGCTAGGAAGCTCATGGAGTTCTGTGCCACACATTTGAAACCCCGTGCATGGTGCATGATGCCAGGCACAGCACATTAGCTCTGTGACAGAACTGCATTAATGCAAATACTCTGTCCACCTCTTGCCTTGCTGCAGCCGGAGTGCTCAGCCCTGGGGATGTGAGCATGAGAAGGGCTGGTCCCTTCCATGGGACCACTTCTGCCTCTTGGCTCAGCATCACATGCAGGCTGAGAGTGAGCTTGCACAAAGTATGCTGGGGAGCAATCCCATCAAGTCCATCCCTGTATATGTGACATTCATGCCTCAGAAAACAGCAAGCAAACTGGAGTTTGGTACCTTAAGATAAACAGAAAATTTCCCATTTCATCAGAGTCATCTAAGTACTAATACCATTTACCTTTATACCATTTCTATTTACTTTTGCTGAATATGGCCTGCAGTAAATTCCAGAGTACTGGATTGGGCTGCTGTAAAAATCAATTGACATTTTAGTTACTGCTGTCTGGCCCAAGCAAGTATACTAACAGTGAAGAATTACTGAACACAACTGAAATCCCAAATGTTACAGAAAGACCACTTATGACTTCTTCATCATCCTCCACCCTTCCCCTATGTTTCTCCCCCTTCAATGCAAGCCACTGCATTACAAAGTTTCAAAAAATTGTCTCCTCAAGTGAAAAGTCCAGAAACATTTTGCCGCACATACAATTACGTCTCATGCTGTAAAGCAGCATATGGAAAAGCTTTTCCCACATGTAAATAATTACAGACTCAGGGAATAATCCTGGCTTAACAGTCTCCCAAAAGACACACTAAATGAATAATGTGATAATGTAAGGGATACTTCCACTAAAATGATGCTTGCTATCTCACAGGGACACTGGTTCATTCAAATTGCTGTGATGGCAACCTTTTAGAACCAAAGAAAGAGATGATGTTAGAACACCTTTAAAGAGGAAAAATAAAAAGTAGATCAAAGCATTTTTCAGAAAGAAATACAAAGATACCTATCTTCCGGCCTGACCTACCGGCATGCACAATTTATTGTGGTTTTTTTTTGATAACTGAAAACAAAGTCTTAGAGGAACCAAAGATTGATTCAGTTTATCTGACATAAGAGAAGGTCTAAAGAACTGCCCCAACACAGGCAATACCAAGAAGCTCCCAAAATTCTGGCTGCTGCCTTGTCTACTTGAGCCAAGTCTTGCTGGCTAATGGTTATGTGAAAAGCCATTTTTATGACACAATCTAAACTAGTGTATTTTTTTCCCCTTTCACTTTCCTTTGAGAACTGGGAGAAAAAAGCTTGGTCAGCTGTACTAGCTATGCTGCAACACTCAGCCTTATTCCCAGCGGACAAAGAACAGCCCTTACACAGAGGAAAAAAAAGAAATAAATAATGTTGTGGGCAAACTGCATTGTTGTTTTGGGAACACCCAGTCTCTAGCATCCTGACACAACCACTTTAATCAGCCTGACACACATGACAACGCTCAGGACATATCTAAGCAGCTGATACTTCCATGTCTCTTTTAATTTAAGTGGGTTAGACATGAAATGGTAGCAGCTGCAGAACGTGAAATCTCACTGAATCAATAAAGCATTTAAATGTGTTTGTAAAGTTTTGTCAACTTCCACTTAAAATAAGTCCATAAAAAATGGCAAAAATTTATTACAGAAATTAAGGAACCTGGGAGTGTTTTGAAAAACTGACACAGCCAAATCCATGGGAGGCAGTTTTTTGTACAAACTGCAAGACACACTGGCAGTCTCAGAACTGGATACATAAAAGGTTAAATTTCCAGTCTCTTCTTTGATACTACTGTAGCAAATCCCATCCGTTCCTGAGTATCAAGTGCTACACAGAACTTTCATACAATCATTGTTTTTCATTCTTAGAAGAAAAGGAAAAAGAAATGGCATTCTCTGTTTTCTCATGACATCATATGTATTGTTAAGTAGGATAAAACCTGGCATTTTAATACAAAAAAACTCCAAACCATAAACAACCCAACAAACACCCAAAACTCCTAAGACTTTTCACTATGTCAGCATTCAATTTGTAAGCATTTACACTGATATTTCTCTAGTTCCTGTTTGCTACAGAGAAAAGAGAGAACAAGAATACAAAAAAAAAAAAAAAAAAAAAAGGAAGAAAGAAAGCAGAATGAGTTACACGATTATTTTGTGATCAAGGCAAAGAAACAACCTAGTGAATAAAAAAATTGTGACTTTTAAACAATTTTTTGGGGAAAGGATTCTAACCTGGCACTGTATCAAGCATGCAACCTTGGGTCAAAATATTATTAGAGTTTTGCCGTTTTCTTCTAGGAGTGCAGCAGACCAAATTCCTCATCCAACTGGGCCTTCATCTAAAAGCACATGATACACTCACGATCAACCCTTGGTGGGGAAATCAAGTTGGTGTAAATTGCTTTAACCTCTATGTACAGATGATAACTGAACTTTAGAGGATCAAGACTGCAAATTCCTACCTAGAAATAATTGCTATCTTAGCATGAAAACATTTAGCCTGTAATAAAGTGCTATCAAAATAATTACATTTATATATCTTCAATCTGACCAAAGTAATTAAACATAATCTTTCTGTAATAAGCATCAAACAAAACCCAAATACTATAAATCATCACTAATACACTTCCTCACTTCACCCACAGTTCTGTTCCTCTTCTTTCATTTACCTACTGTTACATTTGGGGTTTGTCCCTCATCTCCTCTCTTTATTGGATTTACATGATCCTATTGCTTTGTTTCTTGCCCTTTGCCATTTGGTATTCTTTTTGTCCTACTCCCTCTTCTAGCACAAAAAGCTAGGATTTTTTTCAAAGTAAAAATACTCACTTCCCCCCCCCCCCCCCCAGCCCCCCATCACCAAGATTAACAATCAAGTTGATTCCTTTTATACTTAAAATCCAGAGATGCTGCTTGCCCTTAGTGTACTGACTGATGTGGAGATCTAAGGTGTTCTCCTCAGTACTCTATGTGAAGAATGGAAAAGGCTACTTTTTCTGTCCCCTGTTATTTCTTGCTGATGCCATCCCACAGTCTTCCATATATAGTTTCTTTAGTTTGGTGTGTCCTGATAAATTGGAAGGCAGAAAGAAATTACTGGCTTTGGCAATACACCCTTGGAAAAAAAAAAAAGAAAAAAAGAAGGAAGGTTTGCTGTTGTGTAAAGGGAAGGTTTTCAAGGGTAACTCATGCCAGTATAAAGAACTGTATCTGTGCACAGGCAGAATAAGTAGATATTAGAAAGGCAAATGCAAAAAGGAAAAGGCATATTAGGGTAGGGCAGGGAAAATATAAGGGTAGGTTGAAATGACAATCATAGTGAAGAAATGTAAGATGATAGGGGATGATTATTGCAGGTGTTGACTCATTCACAGTAAACACTTTTACTGCATGATAATTTTCACCTTTTATATCTCAAATATTTAATGGTATCACTGAAAGATGGTTTTGAACGTTGCAACTTGCCCTCTAGGCAGATGAAAGACACAGATTGTGTCCCCACTGTTGCCTCAGAATTTATTTTTAAAGTAAACTTCTGGTTTTATCAATACTTTCTCAGGCAAAGTGTCAGTCTCTTCATCCACTACCCTTTAATCTAGCCTGAAGATGGAGTAGGAGACAGATTTTAGACAGATAACCACAAAAGCTTGACATGGATGAGCAGAGAGACACAAAGAGGGTAATTATTCATAGGATTTGTCTCTTTCTACCAACTACCACGCCTACATTTTTTTCATATATTCCTGTGGTGCCGATAGCTAGGCACCTGGCAAGGAACAAAAAACTCCATTCTGCATTTGTACATCAGGCAGCCTAAGAAACAGAATGAGGAAAAAAAATATTAGCAAGGAAAAGGAAAAGATAAGTTTCACTCCAGGCAAGAAATTATTCCCAAAATCATATTTTGTCTGAAATAGTTGCCTTTTAATATGCAGAAAAAATAAAAGCAACTCCTCAAGTAACTCTTCAATCTTGGAGACCTATTTTGGAGACCTATTTTGTTGAAGAATGATTTTTAAAAATATCACCTGTTTACATGACTCAGAATAATCATAGCAATTCTAACATTCTCATTGAACATCCTGAACAGGCACAATATTCTAGGTATTAATGCCAAATAGTTTGTGTAAAAATGGTTTTATCACTACTTCTGCCCTGAGTTGCCTAGGGAAACTTAAAACTGCCAAAGGCATTACTTGTTTCATATAATCTGTATATTTAAACTTGCACGGCTTTGGAGATACAGAAAAAGCAAATCTGACTAAGATGCTACAAAATCCTGTGCAATGCTGCAGGCAGAAAACTAACTTCAATTGATTATAAAGTTTTTAATAGGCATTTCTTCCCTATTAACTATATGCAGTTTCTGAATGCAAATAGTTATGCATATATGAAGAAAATTTAGTGGATCTCTAGGTTCTTGACTTACATTCTTGCCTTTCTGTGTGATCTTAATAAATCAGAGGATTGGGACTAATACGGGACTGATGTTTCAGAATATGTGAGCCTTTCAGCCTTGGGGCTGTGTGGTAATGACAGGCTTACATCCCCTGCATGAAAAAGAAATGCAGGTATAGATCCAAAACAAGCAGCAAGCTCAGTGAGGAGCTAACAAGAGCTTTGTTTCAGGGTGAGGAAACTCTATGAATACAGACATGGGTTAAGTCCCACCCTGGTGCTTGGCATCTTTATCTTCTTTGGACTCAGAATTTGGAGTCCTCTTTTACCAGTGAGTGCCAAAATCTATTCTTTAAAACAATGAATAAAGAGTCCCTGTAGGTTTTCTGGTCTGTGACTTCAGTTCATGTGGCTGCTGGTCACAGCATTTTTCTTTGTGTTATTGCTGGAAAACACCAAGGTCGGTGTAAACAGCCTGCCAAAGGCGCTTAAAGGGCCTTTTGGGCTGTCAGCAGATATAAAATTCCCAATAAGCAATGTTCCTTTTCTTTTAAAGTGCAGCTGGAGGAAACGGTGTCCACCTTCTCTGTGCTGCTACCCAGTGGTCAGAGCATTGGCCAGGAAGTGGGAGTTCCTGGGGAGCATTCATGTCTCATCCCTGACCACCATGCTAGACTGGGAGAAGGAAGAGCAGGAAGGAAACAGGGAGTCACCACCTTTTCGTTTGAAGTTATGACCCTGCTCCAAAAAGCATGTGGGGCTTGAACAAGGACAAGACAGCTGAGGCAAAAGACAGAGTAAAACAAGGAGTTCTATCTAGTTCAATCATCGAAACAGGGTCCTGGGGTTAATTTATGCATTTCTGTAGTAAACAGTTCCTGGATAAAAAAACAGCACTGGCCTGGGAAAAGTTATCAGAAACCAGGAATAACTGCCTACAGATCCCTGTGTCTCTTTCCTTCTACTTCACACTAGTGCCACTCATTTGCCATCCCTTCCAGTAGGACACAAATTCAACAAGTGAGGTGATGAATGGTTCCCTTTTGTTTTGCAATCCTCCTGAGCACCTGGGACACTCTCCTGATAGTTAGGAGGTGTTAATATAAATGCCTTTGAGCTAAAAGGCAATTCTTCAATCCTCAGGTTACAGTACTGAAGGTGAGCACTCTAGCAAATTTTGCCAGGCACTGAAGCCATCTGTGCCTACAACAGAAGACCCTGACTTGCTGGGCTTGGAGAGGTTCCACTCAGCTCTCTCAGAGCTGCTCCACCTACTTCCTAGACCACAAATGGGAACTAAGAGGAGACAGGTTGTAAGGTGCCCAGTTTGGGGCAATTCTAAACATTTCTATCCAGAAACAGAATAACAAAAGTTCAGGTGGCTGCTCAGAGGAGTTTTTCAGAACTGCACTTTCAGTTTACCCATACTGTTTTCCTAGTTCTCAGTGTTTCAGGTTACATTTATACAGTGGAGTAGAGTCAGTGGAGTATAGTCAGAGAGCTGGCAACGTCCAGCAGGACGTTAAGTGGCTGTTGGATGTCATCTGCTATAGAAGTCTAAAGAAGGCTACAGAAGTCCTTATCTAGTTTAAAAAAAAAGGAAGTTGATAAATCATGAAGGAAGGAAATACTGAGATTTAAAACAGCCACAAATTTGTTTTTCTTCAGCTTATCATTTTGAAAACTCAACTGCTGCAATTCTGGATGAGTTGCCAGATTGTTTCCTTCATAATTCTGCCTCTCTCTTATCCGTTCTTTAGGGATCAAAAACAAGCATATTAACTGCAGTCAGTGAACACACAAATCAAACAAACACATTGCCCTAACTTTGGGCTCTGATTAATTCCACTGGTAGCCTCTGACCTCGATTTCCACAATGTCTTGCAGTGCATAAAGAAGCCTGACCTGGTATCAGAAAACTGCAGAGATTTGGTTTGGAAAAAAAATAAAGCCATCCTCATTGCTATTCCCTAAGTACTACATTAAAATCTATAAAACAAAGGGCTGAAATCTGAAGTTTAGGCCTTGGAGCCAGTTTCACAATCTGTTTCCTGTAGCCAGAGTTCATTTGGAGCCAGTGGAAAAAACAGCTTCTAAAAGATAAAAGGCAGTGCTGTGACTTTCAATCAATCTTGGCATTCAGTGTGTGAATACAGCTGTACCAAAGTCTAAAACACCAAAGCTCCAGCTCTGATTCTGGTTCACTGTTCTGATCTTGGATGTATGTTGTCTTTGTCAGAGGCACCCAACAACTCATGATGGGAAAAATAAGATCTAGCCAACTTCTGGAGATCAAAATCTAGATAGAAATAAAGCAAACAGATGTGACATGCCCATTCATGGGAAAATGGGAGATCATAATGAGTGACAACAGAATAGGATGGGAAGCTGAACTGGTAGCTAATGTAAAAAACAGAAGAAACAAAAAAAAATTCCCTCCAACAACATAAAAAGCACTGGCAGAACTATTTTCTTTGAACCCATCAGTTATGGTGGGTGGAGGCCTCAAGTGCTTAGAGAAGTCAAGACTCATATTTATTACAGGTAGTGCCGATTTCAGCAGATGCATTGTTCACGAGGGTGCCAAAGGCCTGGAGGAAGCAGCTGCATGAAGCAGTCCAGGCCTGTCCACCCTCCTGAACAATGGCAATGCAGCCTCCTTGCAGAAAGGATTTTATGGGAAAAAAGAGACCAGTCTTCCTTCAAAGGTACAGGTAAATGCACATTTTAAAGAAACTGTTCCAGAAGAAAAAGCGATGGCGGATGAAGAAATCAGATTCTGTACAAAGAAGAGAGCTGAAGATGAATGGTGTTGGTGATCCTGCCCAGGCTCTGTTCCTAGACTCAGAAGTGGTTTCTGTGTCTTTCTGTAGCATAAGAGAAGCTCATTCTGCATTTAACTTCAGTTTTGACATCCGAATTTTAAAGTGGGAAATGTGTACATGAGAAGTTAAAAATAATTACGCAAGACCCTATGTAGGCCCAATGTCCTGTTTCTAATTTACTCCCAAGTATTCTTTTGCCTTTCTGTACACTCAAAATTTTAGTTTCATGATTGCTTCAATGTGACAGCTGCAAACAGTTCTGCCCTTGTTTTCTTCTCCTCTTCACTGCCAAGAGGTGAACTGGATCAAGGAACTGACTTGGCTGAAAATATAAATTTATCATAAACAGCAGCTTTTTTCTTTTTTTTTTTTTTTTCCCTGCAGGAAAAGCAAGGCAAGTAGCAATACCAGCCTCTTTAGTGGCAGATTACACTTAATCACAGAATGGCTGAGTTTGGCAGGAACTTATGGAGACCATCTGGTCCAAAACCCCCCCTCTCAAGCAGGACCAGCCGGAGACAGCTACCCAGGCTGCCCCGTGTCCAGGCAGCTTTTGATCTATCCCCAAGGATAGCAAGTCCACAACCTCCCACGCAACCCGCGCCAGTGCTTGGTCACCCTCACAGTAAAAAATGTGCTTCCTGATGTTCAGAGGGAAGCTCCTGTGTTTCACTTTGAGTCCCTCGCTTCTGATACCGGCACTGAACCCCACTGAGAACACCCTGGCTCCATCCTCACTGCACCTTCCTTCTAGGCACAAATAAATGTCCGGATATATGCGCGGGTAAGATTCCCCTCGAGCCTTCTCTTCTCCAGGTTCATCAGCTCCTGCACAACTGGGATTTTAAAAAAATCCCCTGGGATTAATTTGGATAAAAACACCGCTGAACTGCTGCTCAATGTGAATATTACGGGGATTTCCCCGCCCCTCCCATCTCTCCTACATCCCAAGTGTGACGGGATGTGTTTCGCTAGCACCGACGGGTCTTCCGTTCCCGCTGACGCGCTCGCTTAGGATACATCCCAGGGCTGCTTCACCCCCGGCTGCCGCCAGCCATCGGCGCTCCATAGCCTGCTGCGATAGACCACAGAATCCCCCAGGCCCCCTACCAAACAGGACGGCGGGAATACCGTGCGTGCATCCCAGCGACCGCTCGCCCTCCTCCGGCAGGATCCCGGCCGCGCTGCCTGCCGGAACACGTAGTTTTCCCGTGCGAGGGCCACAGGACGGCCCTTTGGCCGAACTACATATCCCAGCAGCCCCCCCGGAACAGCCGCTCCCTGCCGCAATTGGGCCCCCCGGCCGCGAGCGCTGAAAGACGATTGGCTGAGCGGCGTGTTTGTCATGCGGGTTCCCCGTGCTGGGCGGGGCTCTCTCCCCCAACCCCGAGTGAGGGGACTGCCGGGGGTCGGTGGCGGCCCCGGCGGGGAGGGCTGAGGGGCCGTCCCGAGAGAGGCAGGGCTGGGGCCGCCCCTTCCCTCCATGCCCGGGGCAGGGAGGAGGAGCCGCCGGCGCCGTGGGGTGGTGGCCGCCCCTCTCCCGGTCGGGAAAGGCGAAGCCGCAGCGGCTCCGCTGGCTCGGCAGCCCCGGCGCGGGAGGGCGGCGGCGGCGGCTGTCGGGGGCACCGGCCCGCGCTGCCCCCCATGCGGCGCGGGCAGCGGGCTCTGCGCTCGCCGCGGCCGCGCTCGTCGTCGTCTGTGTGGGCGGGCTGGCGGCGGCCGGGAGCCCGCCATGGGGCGGCCGCGCAGGGGCTGCTGAGCAGGAGGAGGCGGCGGCTGCGGCGGGGGAGCGGCGGCCGGGCGGCCCCATGGAGGAGCGGGAGGGCGAGGTGCGCTGGGACGGGCTGTGCAGCCGGGACGCCGCCGCCCGCGATGCCGCGCTGGACACCATCGGGCAAGCCGTGCTCCGCCGCGCGGGGAGCATCGCCTCCGGGGCGGCCGCCCGCGACGGGCTGGGCGAGGCGCTGGCCCGCCTGCTCATGCTGTCCAAGAGGTGCCCCTTCCCCGACGTGAGGGAGAAGAGCGAGGCGATCCTCGGCGGGGTGCAGGTGAGCGCGGCTGACCGCCCCTTCGGCTTTGGGACCGGGCGGGGGCTCTCCCGGCCCCGTCCCGCGCAGGGCGCCTTCGGGTTACATCTGTGCGACAAGGGGGGCGTCTGATCCACCCTGTCAGATTTATTCCTGCAATTAATACTTGCTAAGTGCTCCCCACCCCTACGGTTCTCTCGCCAGAGAAACATTTAGAAAAGCGTTGTTGAAAGGCGGCGGGGGGAGGGGAGGGGGGAATATCTTACTGAAGACACTTGAAAAACACTTGGATGCGTTCCTGTGTCACCTGCTCTAGGTGACCCTGCCTTGGCAGTGAAGTTGGACTGGATGATCTCCAGAGGTCCCTTCCAACCCTAACTATTCCGTGAAAAAGCACGAAGTCTTTCAGTGGAATCCATCAGAGAGGACTTGGCAATGAATGGCTGGAAAGTTGGGGCATCCCCAAGGAAGCACTAAAATGACAACTTTAACACTCTAGTTTCAGTCTGTATGATAAGTGCTGTGGTATTACCCGGTTAACTTTAACAGAAAAGCGGGAAGGATTTGGGTACTGATATTAGTGTTGCCAATTGAAAATATAAACGGGAAGTTTTGGAGCTTTTAAAAGCCATATGAGCTTGTTGTTAAGGCAGAGCCCATCAGAATGCCCTTCTTGTTGTTTATTGGTAAATAGTTTCTCCACTGGCATCGATATGATCCAAATTATTTTTTTTCATAGCTCATACGCAGCCTAGCCAATAGAGGATTACATTTACTGACCTAATGCTTACAAAAATAAATGTTACTTTATACTCTTCCACTCTTACAGTCTAATTATAGTTACTTGCATTGCAATTGTCTTGCTCACCTCTGGTTTTTGCGCAGGTCTTGGAGTTCTTGTATCAACGAGTCCAACAGCACTGGCTAAAGATGCTACTTTTAACTGCAGAATAGGAAAAGGAAATTGGGGTATTTCTTTTAATCACAAATGAATAGAGAGCTGTGCATGGAGATAGCTGCCTGATTGTCACTGCTGTGCTTTTTCTCCCTGAACTTTAACAGGTTGAATATAGGGAAATCCAGGGAAACATAATAACAATATATGAAAGTACTATAGGTATAATAATTTATACATTATATGCATAAATATGTATAATATAAAACGCATTATATGTTATCATATATATAGAAAAACATTCTGGGTTTGAGTTATTGGAGCTGAGAGTGTCTGTTTATTTTGTCTAACTTCTCAGTAGTGTGCAGTGTGATTAATACAGTGTAACTTTTTTTACCCAGTTTAGGCTGTGTGTGCAGTTTTTCTCAAAGCTGAAGGTTTCACGTGGTCTAAGTGGAAAGCTTGACAGCTTTTCTTTAAAAACCGAAGCCAGTGAAACAAACAACCACCCCAAACTTGAATATTGAGTTGAAAACTGAATCTGGCATTTTCCCTGTTAAAGGTTCATATGAGAAGTGAGTCTGTTACCAGTGAGAATGATGAGATACTGCAACAGACTGCTAAGGGAAGACTTGTTTTTGTCAGGTTCAAGATATCAGAATCTATTCCAAAATCAAACAGATGGTGATCTCTCACCCAAATTTTGGGGTGAGGTCAGAATACAGGACTGGATGACTCCCTTTTAGGTTTTTATGCATTTGAAGTTAGTGGCATGTTCAACTATTAGTGTGGTTTAGAAACTTTTTTGCTAGCTTTTTTTTTTTTTTTTTTTTTTAACTAGGGCAAAAAGTTCTGGCAGAAAATGTCCATCTTCATACAGCAAATGCAAGTTCAAATGCAGTGATCCTTGCTGCTTTGATTAATAAACATAGGTGTGAAAGGTTTAATAGCTGTGAAACCAATTGTATACACACAAGGTGCAGTAAAAGTTTTCCAGCAAGTTAAGCAAAATAAAATCAAATAGAACATTATTTTAAGAAAATTTTTAAAAGCTGCTTTTGTAAATTTTCCTTTTCAGAAGCATAGATCTGAGAGGAGTATTCTGTATTTTATGAATTTAGAGTGGCAAATCTTAGTTCTTGTGTCTGTACTCATAAATGAAAATTTTCATTGTAATCTTTGGATCCACATTTGTTGGAGAAATAATCCAGTGCAAGTGTTCTGTTTTGGGTGCTAAGGACTATTGTCAGGCATGAAATGGTTTTCTGTTGATTAATGACCAAGAATAATATTGTTCAGATCCCTGCAGTGAAGATGGCAGATAGAGCAAACTATTAAATTAAATATTATCACCCCACAGAACTTGTGGCTTTCAGCAGTGCTTCCAAAGGTTAGTAACATAAAAATGTGCAATCCCATTCAGAATAGCATCAGCACTTGTGTCACGTTATCTCCCTGTTTTGGAATCTGAAGCAATACTGAAGTCCACACCAATATGTACAATTATGCTGTCTAAAGTTATTAAATGATATAGAGCCTAGGGCAGGAGAGGCAACTTCAAACCCAGAAGTTCTCCTGTGGACTGGGGCTCCCCTCATTCTCTCTCTTCTGGAATGGTCCATCCTAGACTAGAACTCTGAGCCTGGACTAATATATTTCTTTTTATTCCTGCCCACTCCAGCTGCCTCAATATGGAGAACTGCAAAATGTGCTTTATTTATCTTTCAGATTTGCTTCCAGCATAAATCAGTGAGGAAATCAAATATTAGATTTTTCCATGTGGTCTGATTGCTATTTCTTTCTTTGAGTTAGTGCTCTCTTTCCTGTTGGGGCCGTCAGCAAATATTTAGGCATGAGTGACTGGTGCTCCTGGTGATTTTGCAGCTTTGTGTCTGGAGCAGGTTGGTAGAATGCATTATATGGCTGGTGTAAGCTGCAGGCTTGGCAGCAGGCTGTGTCAGAATGGCATCCCTCTAAGCCTGCCTTTGTTATGTTTTGGGGTTTTTTCCCCCTGGATAAAAATTCCTGTGATGTATGGTGGAATGCTAAGTGTGCAGCTTTCTTCTTTGCTATTAATAAGTAGCATTAATAATGATATTATTAGTAAATAATATTGCTTGTATCACAATCTATAGAATTAATTATCAATTCTTGTTGATTTGAATTATGTTCAGGGTAATGAGTTTTCTCATTGTAGGCTATATGTCTATATATGAATAATAACACATACTTTTTTTACCTGAGAGAATACATCGGTTTTCCCATTTAGAATAAATGAGGTTTTTGTAAGGGTTATTATAAAGACAGTGTCAGCAAATGAGTCCTCTTCTTTCTAATTTTTGCTTTTATTAATAAAAGCAAGTTCCTAAAGCCACTTTTACCTCAATAGATAATTTAAAAAATGTTTTAAAGATATTTCAATTGCAATACTTTAACCAAGTGAAAACAGTTTCAACGTTTGCATTTGAAAATGTTTGATGAATAGTTTTTGAGGTAAGCCCCCCAATATGTATCATAGGTTCTTGGTAGATTCTTGCTCATGGGGTGTTTTGAATGTATTTATAGCATAGTGCCTATGACCTTGCAGAGTAGTGCGTCATTCCTCTCAGTGTGCTGGGTGTCCGCACACTAACACAAATATATTGGGAAAGAGCAGCAGCAGAATGTCTAAACACATGCTCATTAAAAGTCTTCTGCCAGCTTCTGTTGGATCAATCAGATATGTATGAGTGGAATATAAGTACAAGGTGTCTGTCTGTAGCTGGAGAAGAATCACTGAAAGGATGAGATTTGATAATTCAAATATCTTGTAACCATTCAGTGGAGAAAACTCAGCAGAACATACTCCTATCCATGGGTGTGTAAATTCATTCTCTTCATAAACAAAGAGAATGCATAGATGGAGGGCAGGTTCTGCATGTGCAACAAGATGCTAGTCTACATGGGATAAAAGATGACAACAGGAGAATAAAACCCGTAAGTGTAAAAAAGCAGAGTATTGATGGGGCAAATATAAGGAAGAAAGAAACAATGTCTACGTCTTTGAGTAGTCTAATGATACCAAACGCACTGAAGGGGAAAATTAGTAATGAAAAAATAATTTCGCTGTCTCTTGATCTTTTCATTGATGTAACAAAAGAAACATAGAAAGTGCAGAAAGATGTATGAATAAAGCTAGGGTGGTCAAAAACATACAGAGGCATAGCTAAAATGAATATTGGAAGAAAGCAAGAAATAAAAGATCCACAGATTAGTGGATTAACAGATAATGCTGAGGTGATTGAAATGTTTTCTGAAACGGTTAATCCGGCCTGTGTAGTCAATAGCCGTGATAAAAGCATAAATAGTACCTTCCTAGGCTGGAGGGTGGGGGGAAGACCTGTAGGTTGCTTGGATAAGCAACAGATTTTAAATCTGGTAGGGCTGGTGAAATTAATTCCAGGGTGCTTAAAAAAGCAACTAGCTGAAGTGATCTCATGTAGTGGATTGCAATTTCAAGATAGTGGAGGGAAGTAGCAGACTTAGATTAATTGGTGCATACCTCTTCAGTGTGGGCTGAATGGGATGGGATGAAGAGAAAGCTGATAGATTTTAATTGTAGCTCAGAGAAAAAATATTTAATCAGTGTTGAAACACATTTTTAGTGCCTAGGAAAAGAAGTTGAGCAACAGCCAAAGCAGACTTAGCCAGGATAAATTCTTTTAAATCCAGCATTGCTGCTGCTTCTGTGATGGACTAACAGGCCTTGTGGTACAGAGAGATTCTATTATATTAATAGATTGATAAACTGGTGTCCTCAATATTCACATGATAGCCTTATTAACAAGATGGGGAATTGTGATCTATAAGCTACTTTAGAGAGTAAAATTAACTGGAAAACCATCCCCAGAAGCCAAGCAAGATCAGGTAACAAGTACTTGGTACAGGCTCTACAAGGTCCTATCCAGCAAAGTCTTGACTAACAAATTTTTATGCTTTGTTGAATAAATTACAAGCTGGGAGGGAGAGTAAGAATAGAGAGCAATCATATAATTTAAAATTACATTAATGTGAGCTTGTATTCTATCTTCTAGTCCTTTGGAGTTTTTTTTGTGAAGAAAGTTTGCAGTACATAGTGGTGCTGTGGTTGGCTGAAAGGAGGCTGAAGATAATATGTTCCCAAAGAAATGGGATGAAAAGGTATGAAAATCCTGCTGCAAAAACAAAGAGAAAACGAGCTAGAATTAATGATCAATGGATCTAAATTCCAGAAAGACTTGGTTTGGACATTTGGAGAAAATTTAAATATTAGGATAGACTATTCAGTCATGTTCATCACTAGATCTAAACTGTTCTTAAATGTCAGGCAGGAGTGAGGTGCTTATTTGATCTCTCCCTGGGAAAGGCAGAGCATTGCTAGCTGGATGATTTTTCCTTCCAGCTTCTTTTTCTGTGTTTTGTATTGGTAACTGCTTGGAGGGACTTCAAGAACTAAGTTCTTTCCCTTTGATCTTCAAGACTGTATTTACCTGACAAATAGTGCTCAAACCTGTGGTCTGAAATCTGTCTCATACATAAAAACATCAGGTGGGCTTGAAGAGGCGGTTTTGATTATCTCTTTGTTTTCTCAGGCCTGCTGCTTTAGTGGATAAATGTATCGGAATTCCACAGTTTGCCAAGGGCTGTTATGGTACAGAAGAGAAGGGGTCATGTGGGAAGCCAAATATATCTTCTTGTCTTCAAACCTTGAGGAACTGATTGGGATCTAGGCTTGTTTGGCAGAGGACATGGCAGGGCATATCCTTCCTTTCCAAATCCTGGCAAAATACTTGTATCATTTAAATTAAATGAGCATCCAGAAAGGATGGGAAGACTTCTAGTCATAGCCAAAGCAGACATTGTGGCTCTGCCACTGTGGTAGGACAAATAAAGCTTCTGCCAGGAGAAGAGGTAGTAATTCCCCTGTGTGCATCCATAAAGGATAAAACAGGAGTTACTTTTTTGTTTCATTGTTATATTTCTTCTAGCAATACGAATTCAAAAGAGAATTCACTCTTTGCTTTGTGTTTTAGCTCTGTGGTGCATGCTTGTTAAGAGTAATAAGGGTGAAAATGATGCTCATTGCTCCCAAATGGTTTATCCTGATGAGTGGTGTTATGGAAGACTGCCTAACTTTCCAAATCTTTAATCTTATTGGGGGTAATCTTTGAAAAATGACTTTATAACTTTGTCTAAAGTCTTTTTTAGCTTTCCTGTACAACACTAGTAGTTTTCTTTAGTGGACTTTGAGATCTCTAGCTAGGCAGGTCTGTTAGGTTTAGGATTTTTGTCCAAGTTAATTTAGCTGTGTCCTGCTGCATGATAGGGATGTTCCCCTGTGATGTTTACTGTTGGTCAGCCACCACAGAAAGGTGTCTCAGTTGAAATTGGTAGTCTATTCAAGTTTAAGAATTTAAATACGGTATCCTCACTGGTGCTGGTGAATCTGGTCTGTCTGGAAGCGGACTAGTCCCTCTGCACAATCCTAATACCCAAATGGGTTCCCTGTTTCCCATAGTGCTCTTCTAAACAGTGAATTAAAACATCATTTTTTGTGAGTTCACTTCACAGCAGAAGCATGTTCTGTCTCTTCCAGCCATCGGATGGAATGGATTTAATTTTTCATTGTAGGGTGCTCCCTTCAAAATCCACATGGTGCTTTACGAGATCACTAGTTTAGAAAACATCTGTCTGTTATGAACTTTTTTGGTGGTGTTTAATACTCCTGCTTTTCTCAAATTGAGAGAGAATACTGACATGATGCTTTAAAATGATTAGTCTTATTTACGGTGTCTGCTGCCTCTGCAGTATTTATTGTAAACATGTTCTGATGGTGGGTCTGTATCACATGTGTGGGGTGAGGCTGATGTTAATGGAGAAGAATTAATCTTGACATGGCAAGGAATATTCTGAGCAGGCATGTGAACATATTTCTTAAAGACTTAAATGCTCAATAAAACTCACATGGCCTTATCTGACTCTTCCCTCCTTCAGCCTACTTGCCTTCTTTCGTAAGGCTTGAGTCTGTTGAGGGAGATGAAGGAAAATTTTCTCTTGCTGAGCTTGTCAACTCCAGAATTGCCTGACCTTGGGAATGTCTTTGGCTGGAATAAGGAATTGCTTGAAAACAGTGGAGATTCTCAAAGTGATGTGAAGTAGGGCATCTGGGGCACTTCTAATGCTATTTCTGTGTTTGGAGCCTTTCCATAATTTTCCATGCTAACAGTATGTAGCTCTTCGTGTATGGAAATGAGCTTTGCTTAGTCGGCTTTTCCTTAGAATTGTTTGAAATTGCTTGATCTGTAAATGTGTGAATTTATGTGATTCTGCTGAATTTATTTTCAGGACATGATAACTAGAATTTTTATTTTCAAAATAAGTGAAGTGTGAAGCACGCTTCTGGCAACACCTTGGTTGATATTTATTTTTGACTGCACTGAAATGCTTTAAAACTGAAGAAATCAAGCACAAACGTTTCCTTCTCTCTTGCTGTTTAGTAATGAAGTAAGCAATTGTAGGATGTACATTGGTGGCTTACTTAAAGATTTGTTTCCTGTCTTTTTTGGTTTTTTAAGTAGGAGCTAATACCTAGAGGCCTTTA
The DNA here is from genome assembly GCF_048771995.1 of Taeniopygia guttata. Lineage (NCBI taxonomy): Eukaryota > Metazoa > Chordata > Aves > Passeriformes > Estrildidae > Taeniopygia > Taeniopygia guttata. Next base: position 46,482,527 of record NC_133027.1, on the reverse strand, counting down.
GGAACCAGAAATGCTTCAGCTTGAATGCATTTTGTAAATAGCAGCATCTGTTCTCCTGATCTATCAGTCACTAAGTCACATGAATGCTTTTTTAGATTTTTTTAAACTTTCTTTTGATTCTGCTTCTCCTTCTAGAGGTAATTTTAGAAGTTGGCTGTTCATTTCAACTCATAACTGGATATGATCTTTTCCAGTTTGCACTCATATTCTAGTGTCCACTTAGGTCTCTGTTTGAAATAGTTTTTCTTGCTCTGACTCGAATAGTGTATGGGTAGCAGTGATCCTTCCCCTCTCTGCATTGATTTTCCTAGAAGTTCTGCTCTAAGTTTCCAAAAAGCCAATTTATTTATATTTTTGGTGGTTTTTATTGTACAATTTGTTTGTCCTGTTTATTAGTAAATAACTGTCTTCATTTTGGGCTCCTGGCATACATTTGGGTGCTTTTTGCTCACAAATGGGGAAATTTTATGTATCTTGAGGAGATGTTCAAGCAAAGGGAAAATCTCTAACATTTTGCAATGTTTTGTAAATTAGTATACAATAAGTAAAAAAAATGTATGGACTTCTAGGTTATGTAAAATAATGTATCTTCTGTTAGCCTGACCAAAGCATATTACTAAAGAAAATTATGTTGTCTTACTGTGACAAGTGCAAAGTGAGCACTGAAGAAGCACTTGCTGTTTTGTCATCTTACTCTTGACTTTTTCTTCAGGTCAGGGTTTCTCCTTTTAAAATAAACACAGTGGAAAATTACTGAATATACCATTGTGGGCCAGAAAAGGAGGTTTTGAAAGCTTGATTATATTTTCCTGTGGATACCGAGTATTTAAATTTCCAAAAATATGGTTTGCTGTCAGTATGGTTTTCTATTCCAGTAAATTGTTTAGAGTTTAATGGGAATTGGAGGGTAGGAAAAGCTTAGGTCTCTCTCAAGAAATCAATGGAAATATGGAAATCTTCACTTGAAGCTACATAAATGAGTTAAATCCAAAAAATTAAGTGGTGGCATTTTTTCTTGTTTACTGCCTTTATGATGTTTTCAGTGACTTTGTATTTTTTTCCCTTTGTGTATTTTTTCCTTAAGCTTATGTTAATTATTGCCAAAAGTTGGTTTGGGGAGGTGAACTGGTTTAGTTTTATTTAAACCTAGTAAACAATTTACCATTTTCCTTACTTCAGCTTTATGTAGAAACCAAGTTTGTTCTTTCATGTAATTTTTGGTTAAAAGTATCACCCAGTTCAGTGTTGTAGTGCAAGAATATTACCCAAAAATATACTGGGCTGGTATTTTAAAAATAGAGGTGATGCTACTTATGTAATCTGATAATGTGTCCCTTCTGTGCAACTGCAAGAACTTCCTTACAGTTCAGGCACTGTACTGTAGAAAAGCACAGAAAACTGCTTCTGAAAACACTTGGTTTGTCGTCCCCCCCCCCCCCCCCCGTGTAAATTTGTAACTTTGTTTCACTATTCCATGCCTTTTGGAGTCAGTAATAAAGTTTTCTTAGTTGCAGGTCGTTCCTGGCAAGTCCTTTCTCTGCCTAAATAGCTGACTGGCTTTGTGGGCCTTAGCTTTGAGACTCAAAATGTAATCACCTCTTCACCAAATTTCTCTCCCTGGGATATTGTTGAGTGCTATTGAATTGTTTTTAAACAGTTTTCTTCTGAGACAAATATTTTTGTCAAGGATTTCTTAACTCCTAGAGAGTAAAGATGGAATAATAAGACATTTATTCAAAGGAGCAACAAATTTGAAAATGCAAACTTATTTAAAGCTTTGAAGCCTTTCCTGTGTGCAATTTTGTTTTTGTGGGTTTTTTTTGGTTTTTTTTTTTCATTTGTTTTCTTTTTTTGGGAGGAGAGGGGATGGTGTTTGTTTTTGGGGGGAGGAGAACCTCTTTTCTGAAAGATTTTTTTCCATTGTAGTTTGTTGCTGACCCTGTTGCTGGTGTTCTGGTGCTACAAAACTTTTAGCTTTAAATGCAGCCTGTTTGCCAACAGCACATTCCACTCAGATTAAACTGCTTGTTTGGATTTTCCATTTATTTAAATTTTAGTTCTGAACTAGTTTCACACTGATAACCATGTAGAAGAAAGACCGAACAGAGGAAGAAGTTTAAGAAAAACTATTTCTGTGAATTTCAAGTCAGTGCTGAGTGCAAGCTTATGTCCCTTTAACAGTACTAAATATTTGGCAACTGTGGTGCATAAAACGTTTTCTGGAGCTCACCATATTATGAGATAAGGCCTTACCAGGATATGCTTTTGATATTTGCTGTAGCTTCCTTTGTGTCTATTCTGTCCTTCCTACTTGTGTTACAGAAAAAGTTTTGGAAACTTTATAACTTCACCTAGGTTACATTTTGTTTTTAAGAGTTATGATTGTAATGGTTGCTTATATTTACCTAGAAATTGATGTATAAATAGTGTTCTGTAAGAGAAGCTTAATTCTGACATTTTTATTGCTGTTATTCTGTTCCATGAGGCAGGAAAATAATCCAAATGGAAAAGTATTTGCCTGGCTTTTAGAGGGCATATTGGTATTTTAGCTTGTAGTGTTCTGCTTTTCTAGCTATTCAGAACATGGCAACTCTGCTTGGCTGATATTGTCTATAATTTGTCAGAAGAGTATGTGTAAATTGGAAATGTCAAATGTTGCTTCTTTCATTATTCAGTGTCAGGCCTTTCTGTTAAAGTATTCAAGTTTTGAGTAAGGTTTCACTAGGATTGAAAGCTGTTTATTAATGCAGAAGATACCATTTGCAATGCACAATGTAAAAATCTTAATTTTAGATTCCAAGGGTAGAAGCAAGTATCTCTTTGTAGCTTATGCATTAAATGAATACCTGAGATTGAAGCATAGACTGTTTTGTGTTCTTTCTTTTTAGAAAGAACACTACTTTTTAGAGTTTTCTGTATGTGTGCGTGTAGTGAGAGAAGACTTGGGAAAAGTGCTGGTTTTATACACTCTGAATTCAATGTGCAGAGTATTACTCCTAAGGGCAGTGAAAATATGGCTGCTTCATGAGGCAAAAATTAATTTTGTACTGGTAAGCTGTACAAGGTAAGCTGTAAGGTGTACTTCCCATATATGTGGCTTCCACCTATGTTCCTCCTCTCAGAGCCCAAGGTCTGCGGTGCAATGTGTTCCACATCCGCATGTTTTGGGGGGGAGGTACAGTTCAAAGTCCTGCTAGAAATCTCACATGGAAGCTAAATGACTTGCTGTATGTTCCCTCAAAATATAGTTGCTAAAAAATAATTGGGAAGATGTCCTGAGGTCAAAAAACGAATGCATTTTGCAGAGACTAAAATCAGATTTTAATACTATCTTCTAAACCTCTTCTTGATTGTGTTGGAAAACTGAAAATTTCTCTAGTTGCACACTCACTCAGACTCACAAATTCCCTGTTTAACAATAACTCCATGAATAAAATTGCCTTTTGAGGAATAAAATATCTTCAAAGATATAATCTGAGAATGTGTGTCAGGGATACTTGTGTGGGAGGGCCCAAGCTTGAAGTTTTGTTTGAAGTGTGTAGCTTTAGTGCAAACTTATCCCAGGTTATCCTTTGCTAATATAACCTGTCTGGTTCTGTCCTGTGTGATGGTCTGGTGTGAAGTTTTTCTTTTCATATGTAGCTGTTTTAGACAGCTGTAAGGAGACACCTTCTTGGTTCTGTAACAGAAACAAACATACAAGTCTATCATCACGTGATTTCAAAACTTCAGCAGAAAAATGAATACTAATCTTCTAAACATTTGTTCTATGTACTTGTTGACGTGGAGTGACAAGTCCTGCTGTTGAACCACGAGTGCTGAAAGAAACTCCTTGCTTTCTAAACTCCTTCTCAGAGAGGAGTCCAGGTGTGGCTGGATCCAATCTTGTCAGAATTCTTTCCTGCACAGTATAAAAGCTAGAACTGCTTGCAGTGTATGTATAGGATAGTACAGTGCACTATTGCAAAGCAATTATATTAAAGCTTGAAAGAGGGAATAATTAAGTAGATGTGGATGTAACTCCCTCTACCAATGCTCGTGGGCAGATCTCTCTCTTAAATTGAGGAGGGTCAAGAAGGAATATGCTAGAGAAACCTTACCTTATGAAAGTGGACTGGCCTTTTGTCGTATCAAGTCACCGCTGCCAGTCCCATGTCTGCCAGGTCAGTTTAGCAGTTTGCCAAATCTTTGCCTCGCTATCAGGATACTGATTTGGGGTCAGTTAGCCAGACTGGTTTAGCATAGTTCAACACCAAAACCAGGACATGGCCTGAGCTCAGCCCACCACTGATAGCTATGCAAATAGGGCATTATCCATGTTGCTTGACCACTTTCTGGGGTAGAGTATCCTGCTACTGGACTACTGGAATATTTGTTTAAAAGCAAGAGCAGACAATCCAACTAGGCAGGACTTGTAAATAGCATTGAGCTCCTTCGTTGTACAAAACTGCTAAGAAATGTAGGTGGAAATCAAACTGGAAAGAGCATGTGCTGTAAGTTTTTATTATGTATATACAATATAAGAGGCAATCTAACAAAGAATGAGCTCTAAATTCTTAAGCCAAGCATAATTAATTTTGAAATAGAATGAAGTGATTTTCCTAGGGATAGTATCATGTTAAATATCTTGTCCTTCTATATGTAATAGAAGCCAGGGGTAATATAATTTAATAGCCTGATTTGAGACTAGATTCCTTTATCTGGAACAACGGTAGATTTTGATGCTTATTGAAATCAAGCTCTCCATCTCCAACACACTAAGACAGTTTTCACATGGATAATAAAGTCTTTAAACTACTTTCTTTTCAAAATAGTATAATATCTCTTATATAGTTTGTGGTTTTGAATAGTAAACTCTCTGAGAAGTCTTGAACCCTGAGATGAAATGGCAAGGGGAAGCTTCTAAGAAGTTGAGTTCTTAAAAATTCTGAATGTTATAGAATGATAAAGAATTGAAGCAGCATGCTATATAATATTCTGTTGCAACAATAGTCTGCTACTATAAGAAATTATAGAAGAGAAACTGCTATTATGTCTTTATAGCAGTTGCTTTCCTTTGTGTAATTTGATAGGATTATGACTCTTCACAGAGTCTGATTTAGAAATCTAGCATCATCTGCAGGAGAGCATCCTAAAGGGAATGCTGTCATTATTGATGCAAATTCTAAATTTCTTGAAGGCTCTTACAGCGATCTTTTTTGTTTCTCTCTTGTAGTGGAGATGAAGTCCAGGCAATGTGTGGAAGAGATTATTTAATAAAGAATGGATTTTATTTTTTTTTTTACCCCCTTGGCTCTGTATTTGTATTGGGTTTGCATGGCAAGATTTTGGTTTCATAGCAGCTACAGGGGAGACTTCTGTGAGAAGCTGCTGAAAATTTCCCAAATGTCCAATTGGCTCCAGGATGGGCCTGTCACTGGTCAAGGCCGAGCCCATCAGTGTCAGTGGTGGTACCTCTGGGATAATGTCTTTTAAGAAAGGGGAAAAAGTCCTGGGTAACAGTACCTGAAGTAAGAGAAGGGAGGGATGTATGAGAGAAACAGCTCTGCAGACAAGGGCAGTGAAGAAGGAGGGGGAAGTGGTGTTTTAGGGACTGGAGCTGAGATTCCATTGCAGCTCATGGTCCAGACCATGATGAGGGGGGATGTCCCAGTGGAAGTCTCTGGTGGAGCAGATCTCCACCTGCAGGGTGTGGAGGATTCCACACCAGAGCAGGTGCTTGCCTGAGGAAGTCTGGGAGCAGGCTGTAGCAGGCTCCTGGCAGCACCTGTGGGCCTGTGGAGAATGGAGCTGCAGAGGTTTTGCTGGCAGGATTTGTGACCCTGAGGGGAATCCATGCTGGAGGAGTCCATGCTCCACTCACTGGAAGGGACCCAAACTGGAGCAGTTCATGAAGAACTGCAGCCCTGAGGAAGGATGCGCTTTGGAGAAGTTCATGGAGAACTGCCTCCTGTGGGGAGGGACCCCTGGAGCAGGGGAGGAAGGAACAGCAGAGCCAATGTATCTGACCACAACCCTGTTCCCTGTGAGGAAAAATTGTGAGGGAAGTTAAACCCAGGAGGAAGGTGGGGTAGTGGGGGGATAAGATGCTTGAAATTTTGAATTTCTTTCTCATTATCTTACTTTGATTTATTAATAATTTAAGTTAATTTCCCCAAATCAAGTATGTTTTGCCTGTGATGGTAACTGGTGAGTGAGTGATCTCTCCCTGTCCTTACCTTGGCCTATGAGCTTATTTTATTACATGCTATCTCCCTGTCTAGCAGAAGACGGGAGGGATAGAGCAGCTTTGGTGGAGACTTGGCATGCAGCCAGCATCAACTCACCACAATATTGGAACTAGTTCTTTGGTGTGTTTTCTTGAGAGTGAAATTTAGAATTTGCTGGAATATAATTGTTTATTTGGTTGTTACAAAGTTGATTGATATCTCAAAAAAAACCTCCTTTTTGTGAAAATGTGCTGCTTTTGACAAAGTGCTTGCAGGGAAAGGCTTCCTCAATAATGACTGAAAGTCCTACAAAGAATAGGAAATAAAATACATTTAGATTAGCCAAAAACTATGAACATGAAGGTCTCATATTCCAGTCTCTGGTTTGCCTCTCTCAGGTAAGTGACCTGTGAAGGCAGTTAAACAGACAAACTAAATATTCTCAAGCATTAGGAGTTTTATGCTTTCATTTAAAGTTGTAAAAATCTTAGAGCATTTGCCTTGGATGTATGAGTATCTTATTCAAGCATGAGTGGGATCTGTACTGAACCGGAGTTTGAAACTTGCTCTGCCTCATCTCAAAACTTAACTTGGCCCTAAAGGTCATTTTTATTGACAAGATGTCACATTGAGAAGTAAGTACCTGAGGTCTTAAAACATCATCAAGTTTGGAAAAAAACACATTTTGTCCAGATGTTGTGAAATTTATTTACTTCAGTCCAAAAGGTCTTTATATTAAAGCCAAAGTAGTGAGGAAGCTTTGAAGGCCCTGTAAGATGTGTGAAGGATTTAACCTGAGTAGTGGTAATCCAGTCAGATTAATGAGGTGAATTGAGTAAGAATTTTGGTGAAGAATGAAATATGCTAAAATAATTTCTCCAATCATAACGTTAAGTATTGATCTTCTCTTTCTTTTTAGAATACTTCTAAATATGTTAACTTCAGAAAATTAGGATGAAATACATGTTTACATGGCTTTTCTAAAGTTCAGCTTCTGGGATCTTTTTTTGAAGAGTGTGTTGTGCTACAGAAATAGGACACCATTTTTTTTTTTTTTTACCACAAGAGGAAAACGGTTTTTCTTTATTCAGATGAAACTTACTATGATATTAAACACATCTGTTTAATTAGATTGTTGTGGTAGGATTTGGGGGATTTTTTTCCTTGATATTTTTCTGAAGTGTTTATTGTTTTAGCAGTAGTATTTTGGGCACTTCCTGTTACATTTGGAGGGAACTGCTTTACTGAGGGTACATACATTAATACCATCACATGATCTAAAAATTATAGATTAAAAATAAACTAGCAGGTACTTCATTAAAAGTCTTATGTACATTATCCTGAAAAAAATCCCATCTGCCTGTTATTCCTGGGAATAGCCCTAAATTGCCTGAATGGCTGCTCTTGTGTGGTGGAGTGAAGCATACATGTGCTTGCAGGGTTGAGGCCCTTGTGCTGGTTGGTCTGTCCAGAAGCATTTTGAAACGTTGCTGAAGGACTCTGTTTCAAAATTCTCTTAGTACTTCCATTTGTTATGAACAGTCATGTGTCTCCTCTTACAGATTTCCTGGAGTTCCAGTGGCCATAAGTGCGATCACTGTGCCAAGCTGACACTCACACTTGTCTCTTAATCTGAGAAGTTACACTGTGAGTAGAGAGATGCAGGAAGCAAGTTTTGGATGGGCCATATGGAGCCTGCAAGCACAGTGTCTCTATATGTGTGATGTACCTTTCAGCAGGGCCTGGGAGGTTAAAGGTAATGTCATATGAATGCAGCTGCAGTATTTTCAGGACTAAATTGGTTCAGTGTGGGCTACCAGGTGTGCCAGTTGCCACAGCAGTCAGTAGACATTCCTCACTTGTACATGCTTCACAGAATTCCACATAGAATGAACTTAAGCTGGTGCACCTGCTCCAGGAAGATGTAATGAATTTGAAGGAACACTTGGGGGAGACTTCATGTCTCATGTTTTGTTGTTTGAAGGTTTTGATTTGTTTGAAGTGACATCAATATAAACTGAGATGTAGTACTCTAAAACTTTGAAAAATGAAACTTTTGTCCTTTTTGTCTCATGCTATTTCTGTTTGCAGAATAGTAATATGAAAACTTCTTGAGATGAGGCATATTTTTAGGCATTTTTTTTGTTGGTTATGATATCTTGCTAGTTTTCTTTAGAAATAACGTAATTGTAACTGACTTAAAGCAGTGATGATTGACACAGTTATAGGAAAAGAAGAAGAAAAGCATTCATTAATGGATAAGAAATTTGTCGTAGTAGGTGAATCAGCACCTTATATATTACTTATGAATAATCACCACTATATTCAAGTTTCATTCCTGTTTCTATTTTAATTCATGATTGGTACTATTTCAGTTTTGTAAGACATTAATCTCCAACTGAAATTTCCCTGATATTACCTCTGTATTGTTAATGAAGCCTTGGCATCAATATGTCTTTTAAAAAAACAAAACTGAAAGAAGGAAAATGGCACTCACTGCACAAAGTCACCACATCTGAGCACAGGAGGCATACACTCCCATGTATTAAAAAAAAAATCCCAAAGCCAAAACAACAATGGGAAAAAATCCTCTACCCAACTACAGTGATGTTTTAATAACTGAAAGAGTTGGGGTCAAAAAGCTGAGGTTTGTGAAGGAAATCAGTCCTGAGTATGTATGATGGTGTCTTTTGTTGCTGGCTATGACATAGACTTTCCCTGTTCTAACGAGAAAATACTAGTGGAGGTACTAAGTGAAAATAATAGCCATAATCAGCCTATTTTCTTTTTCTGAAGGATCTAGCAATGGATCTATATGAAGGACTTTAGGAGAAATGAAACTATTAGAAGATTTGATGAATAACTCTTAACTTTAATTTAGAGCTTATCCAAGAATAATTTTAAACTAACACATGGCACCTAACCAGTTTTTCTAAGAACAGATTCAACAAAAGAGTAGATTCTAGTTGGGAAGAGAGGGCTGACATTTAAGGTTTTAGGACTTTTAAACCTAGTTCCTGTTAAACAAAATTAACCAATAAACATGTTTGAGCTATATCTGGAATAAAATTATTTTTTTCTGCTGAACTGCATTATCTTAAATAAAATAGTGTGTTGTGTGGTAGTGTTGCTATTTGTTTGGTGTTTTTTTATTTATTCCAAGCAGAGTAAAACTACCGCATTGTCAAGCTAAAATCTATTCAAGTACTGTTAATTGTTAAAGAGAGACAGTGGAAAATAGAATTCTTTGGCAGTCCTCACTAGCTAGAAGAAACTATATCTTTGCTGTGTGACTGTGGTGCACAGGAGTTGCTGGTGTGTGCTCAGAGGGACCCTGCACGGTGAAACTTCCTGGCTGCATTTTAGCTTTTATCCTGCTGTATGGCAAGGCCTCATCCAGTGGGAAAGGTACCTAATTCAACCCTGGCTGTAGCAATGACCCAAAGACTGCTTGTGTCCCCAGAGATTTACTACCAGTGTCTAATGCATCGGTGGCATTTTAGTGAAAGACGGGGGCTGGATCTTATGGCCTCTTAGATGCAAATACTCTTCAAATTCTTTGAACTCCGTTACTATATGTATGCAACTGTAAGAGTTAGCTTGTATCTTGGAGGTATTTTCAGGTGCCCTGCTCTACTGTTTCTTACACTTTTTACTTACTGTTTCTTACAGCCTCCTACTTGGGATACATTATGTCATACATTGTAACAGAGCTTACTATGCAGTATTTTCATTGACAAGTTGGCTCCTGCTTTATCATTGATGTATCGGTCATAATAACAATAAAAGAGGTGAGGTTCTGCAACAGATGGCACTGTAGGAAAAAGTAACCCTAACAGGAAAATGTTCTCCCTACAGTAGAAAAAAAACTTGAAAATTGAAAGCTGACACAATCTAGATAGACTCAACTTCTGGTACTTGCTAGTATCAGAATGCTTTGCTTTTTAAACCGAATGTTTTTATAGGACAGGTGATGAGGGGTTTGTTTGTTTGTTTTTGTTTGTTTTTGTTTTGTGGGCTTTTTTGTGGGTTGGTGTTCTTTTTGGGGTTTTTTTGGGTTTTTTTTTTTTTTTTTTTTTTTTTGCTTGGTTGGGTTTTGGGGGTTTGGGTTTTTTGGGTTTTTTTTTTGTTGTTTGTTTTTTTGTTTTGTTTTTTTTTTTAATGGAATAAGATAACTTCAGATTTCTGCACTTACAGCAAACAACATAGGAGTTCCTCTGTCCTGTGTTATTATTATTTGTCAAGACAAAGGTTCTGGTTTTCACTAAGTCACTGAAAGACAATTACGCAGTCTAAAGACAGGAGCTGAGTTCAGGAAGCTTGTGTTTATGACCCAGCTCAGAACTTCAAAACTCAGGGTCCTTCTATCCCTTTAGCCAAAGTCAGTGAGTATCTAGGCAGAACTTCATCAGAGGTTCAGCCGTGCTTAAGGGTGTTTCAGGTCTGGAAGTGGGCAGTAGTTCCACGCCTGTGGTCTAGTAAGCTCATTGTGGATCCAGAAGTTAAATGTGTCCTTCTATCTCCTCTCAGGGCTTGCAGAACATGGTGTTCTTGGAGCATGTTTACTGAAGACCTATCAGATGGGCTTTGCACAAAACAAACCAGAGCTGCCCCTCCCACTCCTGAGAAATAGCTAAGTGGTTAGAACATTTACAAAGAGTGGGGACTCTGGGTTCAGCATCTTTTCTCCCTGAGGTGGTTTAAAGTCATGTCTTTTACATGCCTGGGCTCCCAAGATGAGAGAATTGAAGTAGCTTTTGCTCTCATTTCCAGGCCTGTGAATAAGTTAAGAATTGCATGTAAAGCAGGACTAATGCAGTTGGAAGTGCTGGCTGTGTCAACATCATGAAACACTTTAACTTTATCTAGAGAGGAGGTGAAGTCACCTTGGGTCCATTAATGACTTGGACCTGGCCTCTATCTTGTTTAAGTGATCTCACTGCTGAGGTGAGAGCACCAGTCTCTAGGCTTGAGGTTGTGGTTGTGAATAGATGCAGTTGCCTTTTTGTGGTGAGTAGAAAGCTCTAGCACAGTGAGAGATGAGACTGATAAGGCACTCCTGTCTTCAGTGCTTCCTGTTGGCTAACTTAGGTGACTTCCAACTTGACCTACAGGTTTTGTGAATGCTAGTTAAGATTCATTACTCTCCTCAATGTCTGTGTAACTGTAGAAAAGATAACTTGTTTTCCTGGGTAATAGAGCGAAGTGTGATCTTTGCTAAGAGATTCAGACACTTGAAGAAATGTTGTCTTCAATATCATTGCACAGTATTTATTGTATTTGTAAACTTGACATTCCACGAAGGTAGTACTTCCTTGAAATACTATTTAGGGGTTTCTACACTAGATAACTAAACTGCCTTTATTATGTTCCTGTGGTGAGAATGCACATGAAACTTTCAACTCTCAAGCATCTGAAAAAGCAGTTGAAAGTGGAGATGTTTTGTGATTTGTTTCTTGCACATGTTTGTAGTACCCAGTCTGTCCTAATGCATGAGGGCAATTATCCCCACATGCTGGAAAGTATTGTTTTCTTGAGGGTCCTGAAGGCTTGAGAACTTTTCTCTCCCTTCCTAGATCTCCAGACTTCTTCTAATTCATATCCCCTCACATGTGAGGGCACTGTCAGTTCATTATTCCTTTATAACTGACTGCCGCCTCTTGGAGGTTTGAACCAAAACTGGGTGTCTTTTTGTAATTTTTTGAGTATTCTATTTATCTTTAGTTTCTGAGAAAAATGTTTGCATCTAGAAGTTCCCATGAAGGGAAAAGAACAGCTCTTTAAAATATCAGTGGGTGTTTGTGTAAGACTTCACAGAACAGTTTGGCACCTTGAAAGAAAATAATTGGTCTCTAGTGGATTTGCAACTTGCTTTAAAAATCCAAGTGCAGCAAGTTGTGAGTAACCTGCACTACTGCAGCTAAACTGAAACTGGCTGAAACAGGGTTGCAGAACCAGCAGGACAGTCTGAAGGAAGAGCAAAACAGTGTCAACAAGTATTGTACAGTGGCTTGAGTTTAATAGAGGCTGAGGTTGAAATTCTTCTTGAAGAGAACTGTGTATTCTTGTTGCTATTTAAGTTTTCCCATGTCAAGCTTTTTCATTTGACTGTATTATGCAGGAACTAGATCATTAACATTAAAAGAACCTGAAGTTCTTCCAAGTTTATATTCAGGCCAAATGAAGTAAGCCTCAAGCAAACATGCAACTAGATGACATAATAGCATACATTAAATGTGCAGAGGCCTTTTTATTTCCCCATCTCCTAATTATATCAAACAATAGGAGATGAAGTACATGTCTCTTTAGTGACACTGTGCTTCTACTCTGTTTAATAGACCTTTTTTCAAACACAGATATGTGTGCAGTTGAATCTTGCGCACAGTGGATGGCCATGGACATTGTGAAATGCCAGAAGTTTCATGAACAGTACCATGAAAATCTGCAACCTGAAGAGCCCCTGAATGTTTCTCTGTGACTGAACTCACAAGATACATGCTAGCACTTCCTTTCACACTCAGGCCTTTTGATTTTAGGGTAATTTCCCATGATTGCACATGAACTAAATTACTGTTAACTTTGGAGTAGCTCATCTATAAAAACTGACTTGTCTGACTTGGTGTGTAAAATGGATCAAATGGGGAGCATGCAGTCAGTTGCTGTGGCTGAAGTGACAAGATTTAACTCATAAAATAGTGGTAAATGGATTGTTTGCAGTTATGTGAACTTATTATGATAACAGCTCTTATTAATGTTTACTTTTACATCTGTGTTAAAGCTTGCCTGCATGCTAAAACATATATTCCAACATCGTCAAAACTTTTTCTTAAAGGATTTTGGAAAGGAAGGAAATGTAGCAAATACCAAACGTCAAGTGGTGCTGTAGACAACTATTGGTTTAATCTATTGGCAGTAGATTAAAGAAGGTGGCTGATGATGGCCAGTTCTTCCCTGTTTTCCCACAAGACTGAGCTAATAGTTTTCTCCCGACCTTCCCCAGGTGACACGAATTAGTTATATGATACCTGGGGTGACTGTTTAGTGACCTCCTAGTTGTAAAAGCTTTTATGAACATCAGAAGTCTAGAGTTATAAATATGGAATTTCAAAAGATTCTAGGTTTTTTTGTTTGGTTCATTGTTGTTTCTGGAATAACTAGCATAAAACCAAAGGCTGGCCCATTGCCAGGTTAGCAGGCTTCCTTTTTGGCGATTCCTTCCCTCTTCTGTGAAGTTTTAATCTTCAAAAAAGAGAAACAAGCAACAAAACCAAAGGGAAACAAAACCCCCATAGTTTTCCTTTTAGCATTAAGTTATCAATGTCTTTGAAAAGATGGAGTCAGTCCTTTGTATTGTAGATCATTATACTTTGGGAGTGGAACAAGGGAAAATAGCAGTTTGTGCAAAACGGAACTTGGTAAGGCTGTGCTTGTGTAAAGGTCTGCTTGATTTCTTCCTGCTGGAAATCTGGGAATATCCCCAATTTAAATGCTGGACATTTATTAATTTAATCTATCCCACAGTGACTTGCTTCTTGTGGATCCCTTATGCATTACTAGACCCAGCTGATTTGGAAAGAGGTGATTTATAGAGGTGTTAGTGTAGTTAGATCTGTACTTGGACCAGAATTCAGGAATAGCTTTGAGCACCCACAATTTCTATTGTTCAAGTGCTGGTTTGTGAGTTTTACTTTTTACCTTTTGGAAGAACCATTCTATAATCTGAAGGGGAAGACAAGTACTGAACTCTGGCATTAGGCTTTCATGGAATGAGGACACAGTCCAAACTCAAATACAACCATCTCTTCTAGTGATTTATAGGATTCCTAGATTTCTTCTAAGACTTCTTTTCATTCTTCTTGGAGTAGATGTGGATTTCAGCAGAGGACAGTCTAGCAGGTTGTACCTCTGGCTCAAGATATCAGCCTGTCGGAAGACAGAGGCTTTTGGACTTACTGTTTCAGGTGAGTTTGGAGGCAGAGCTTTGTGCAGCCATGCTGGGAGCAGTGCTCAGAGCTGAGCAGGGGTTGTAATGGGTGCTGCTTGCTTGCTTCTCTGGAGACAGAGCTGAAACAAGAGAGGGAGTCTAGTTACAGTTTCTGGAGTGGGGAATGGAGAAGTACAGGTTGGTGAGGGAGAGCAACACAGTAGCTTGTGAAGCTAGGAAGAATATTCTGACGCTTGTTCAGTTTTATTTTCCCTTCACTGCTATGCTCAGGGAAAGGAAAATTCTGTGATCTATGAAGGTTGTGAGAACATAAAGCTTTGAGAATATTTTCAAAGCGAGCAGTATTTTTCAGTGAGAGCTGTGTGTGAGAGTTTATATGGGGCAGTAGAGAGAGGTATTAGGAGAAAGTGTAGCTAATAGTAACACAGTAAATACTGCTTTGGAATTTATGCACCTCTGGCTGACTGTTTAGTGTTCTTGTCCTTGAAAAGTGCCATGTGAAATATGAAGATTTCTGTAGGGAAAAAAAAAAAAAAAAGCTTTAGAAACCTTTTTGCCTGTTTTAACCTTTTAATAGTCTGATTACCAAATGCTAGGGAGATAAAAGTTCATTCAGCATTAGATTGTTGAGACAACCAAGTACTGAATCATAACCCTAATGCCTGTTTTGTGCCAACTGCCAAATAAAATCACATTATTGGAATGAAGTGCCTATGGAATGAAGTGCCTATATCCTGCTAAGGCACAAGAATACTTGGCAGTTAGTAGCCAGTCACTTCACTAAGCTTTACAGCCAGGGATTGTAAGGAAAGAGTGGAACTTGCAAATATTAGATTGGCAGAATTTAAAAAAGGGAGCAACATGAATGGTAAAATCCATTCAATAAATGCCTTTAGTCCTAAGCTAATTCAGATTTTTGACTCTAGTGTGTTTGTGCAAATTCTCTATGTTCATGTTAATTATATGTGCAGGGTATTATTGTGTAGCTTTTTTTGCACTTACTCTGCACTATCAAATTCATCAATGTTTTCCCTATTAATTTTCTTTGAGGTAGACCATCTCTGGTCTCTGAATTTCAGATTCCATTTTCTGTCTCTGCTGTCTGGGCATAGATCATATTCATGTCTGATGACTTGATGACTACCTTAGTTAATATATCCTAAACTGAACTCCTTTCAGCTTTTCCCTGTTCTGTCATCGTTATCTCATTGCTCTTGCTTCCTACTTTGCCATTATCATAGTATTTTCCTACAGTGTCACATTATGCCAACTTTCATGTTGCATCATGAAATCAAAAATTTGTTTTTAAAGATCTGTTCATTTCCATTGGTGCTTACAACATAAAGATATTGATATCTGTATTGACTGTACAGACAGGATCTGCCCAACTTTGTGTGTCCATAAGGCAGATACCTTGCTGGGAGTGTATCAATAACAGCCGTTCCAGATTGCACATTCTTGCATCATGCAGCATGCAGGGCTGCGGGAACGCATCCCGCTGATGCACAGTAGCATAACAGAAGGAGGTACTGCTGAGGCAGGACATGGGGATGGGAGGTGAGGAAATAAAGTAAATGAAGTTCTGTTTGAAATCCCAAATGAAAGAAAAACTGTCAGCCTGAGGGAAGTCACAATTTAGTGTTGCAGCTCCTTGACATAGTATGACAGTTTTGGATTATCTGCATAGATCTAAAACACTGCTGAAAGCAGGTAAGTAGAATCTTTCTGCTTTGTTCAGGGTTTTGTTTTGCTACTTTGACCTGTTTTTTTCATGCTGGTTGTGCAGAGGCTTTTTGCACAATTTTTACAGTCCTTACTGGTGAATCAAAATAAAATGCCTTAGTAGCATGACTTAACCATGTATTGTATTACCATTAAAATAATATTTAAAATGTCTACTTTAGGTTTGTCTGAATACAGAAAATTATAATTCCTTTCCTGAAATTCTCCTTTAAGGTGCTAATTGTCTCTAATAGCCTTAAAACTTACTTAAATGTTAAAATCTTCTTTAAAATGAAACTTATGAAATAATAGATACTGTACAGGCAGTTCTCAATTTTGATTTCTTCCTAAGAGATTAGTGCTGGGATTGTGGTTATTTTGTTTTTCAGTCATTGTATTTGCAAAGTTATATATTGGATGTATAAACATGTCAGCTTTAAATTCTGCTAATCAAAAGATACTGTAGTTAGCCTTTAAGATCAACTCTTAACTTCTGAAGCCTTTGCCAACTCGGTGTCAAATTCACATTCATGTGTCCTGCTGTTGAAAGGCACTGTCAGCAAGTTGTCTTATTGCAAGGAGGGGACAGAAATATAATCGAGACTTTGATCTCTCAAGAACTTGGCACCATGGGTATTCTCTGACTCCTTACTAAGAAATCTTCCTCTGGCATTTCTCCTCAAAATGTACCTTCTCCTGCTTCAGCAATATTGAAATGGGCTTAACAGTTCTAGGAATGGCCTGGGCCACTCTAATTTGCCTGGGCTTGCCACTATAATTTGCCATGTGATATTGGACAAGTTATAGCCCCATTTCAGTTTGCTTATCTGTAAAATGTAAATAATGCTCATGGAACTTCACAATAGTTTTGAGTTGTGTGAAAAGCTGATAGGATGTATTCACAGAAGTGTATTTAGTTAAAGTTCAAATATTTTCTGCTAACTTTTATATACCATTGCACTTTAGAAAACTTCTATAGCATGACATATTAATGTGAAGAACATTATCCATAGATAGAGTATGGTGGAAATTATCTAAGAGATGTTTTAATTTCTTGTGAGACTTTGAAAATGCAGCCTATAGTGCTGCTATTTGCAATTTCATTTTATTGCCGTTTCACTTCACTTTTCACTTACTTTAATTCAGAAGTGGCAAAACATATTCAAACATTCAAAGAAACTGAATTTAAGGGTGGGGGAGAGAAATAGTAATAGGAAAAGAACCATGTTATAATCTTTGCATCTATATGTGTTAGCATTCTCCTTCCTTAGAATCCTAAAACATTTCAGTTTGGGGGTAGGGTAGATGCTCTTATCAAGACAGTAAACTTTGTTTTGCTGACATTTGAAATGAAGCTAGCTTTGAGAAGTGAGGAAACTGTTCAGCAGAACACAGCAGTGCTGCACAGGATGTGAGGAGACAAAGAACAACACAGTGAAAGTATAAATGAAATCAGCATTTGGCCACACTGGAATCTGAGCAGTCAAGAATGGTGTTTGTAACCAAAGGAAAAAACATCCAAACCTGTGGCTTGTCTTAGTATGCTAACCAGTCTTTTTAGCTTAAAATCAGTAATGGGCTTTATTGAAAGCATTCCTTTAAAATGGTGACCTTTGGAGCCAGGCTGGATTGGCATACCTTATATTAGTGCAACGTCAGCACAGTTACAAGATAACTAAGGCTTACAGGTTAGGTTTTAGTATATTTGAGTTGCATATTTTAATAAGCATACTCTGCATATTACTTCTGCCATCTTTTAAGTTGTATTGCAAAGTGGAGCTAGGCAGGAGGATGGATGGTGGAGAACACCATGATCTTGAAACCAGCTATGGCTGCAAAGTAGACCTTGTAAAAGCTGTAAAATTGAGCTATGATTATGCCATATCTTTTCTGGAAGGCAGATACAAAATATTGGTAAATTTCTGCGTCTGTTTGCAGACGTTGCAGTGTTCAGTTTGAGAAAGGTTTGTTCTCCCTAGGTCATGTTTTCACTTATAGAAATGTTTTCTCTTACAAAATTCACGTGTACTTAATGTAGGGTGCCAGAGTGTTCACTGCAGCTGTTTAAAATAGAAAGCAGATGGAACAAATAGGAAGATTTACCGCACAGCTTGATCTCTTCCCCTGAAGCAGCCATTCATCATCAGCACTGCCGAGACAAACTGCAAAACGAGTTTCCCTTCGTGTCTGTGATTGGGCTCAGAGAGGTGGCAGAGCTGCACGACAGCCTCGGGATTGGCTGGGCGGGAACACACCTCTGGAATCTGTTTGTTTTCTAAAAATAAGATACAATCTTTTACATTTCCCCTAGAGATCTTTTGTCTTGCATTTAATATCCAAATAAACCAGAAAAAACAAGTTAACTTCTTTGGAACAGATTTAGTACTTTAGATGAGTGGAATGAATTCAAGTTTTTGGTGGTTATTTGGTGGTGGTTTTTTGTTTTTTCCTCATTTTCTCCTGAGAAAATCATGTCTGTGCAAGTTGTCTAGATCTGTTGTTTGAATTTTTCTGTGTGACTATATATCTGAGAACTTTCTTGCATCTTAACTAGAGCTGAAAGTTGTTTTCACATTTTATAATGTATGACCTCAGTATGCCTTTAGTATGGCAGTTATTCTTTTGAAGGTGTTTTTATGTCTGCTTAGTAAAATGTTTACACTTGCAGTACTGTGTTTCATTATTTTTCTAAATATCAAGTTGCTATTTCTCATCATGTTTTAGTGAGTTTCTTTTTTTTTATTATGTTAATCAATTTAACTAGATCTAGAATTTTCTTGGATTTTTTTTTTTTTAAGTTAATGACTTAAACTATTTTGATGCCCTATGTAAAATAACTCCAGACCACAACTGAATGAGTGATTTGATCATCTGCAGTGAATGTTCCAGCTGAGTAAGTATCTGGCATAACTGAATACATCAGAACTCATTAACCTACTTCCTCTCTCTCAAAAAAAAAAAAAAAAAGTAGAAAATTATATGGAAAACACATATGACTTTCGTTGTGGTTCACATGGGATGCATACAGAAGCATAAGGCTGTGAAAGGCTAGTTTGTGAAGCAGGAACTGGTGGTTGTTATCAAGTAACAAAGATTTGGACAAGCACCAAGCAGGAATATTGACTGTAGGAGTTACTGCCTTCAGAAGAAGAGGTAAAGATACAGAGGAGAATGAAAATGGAAATAGATGAGAGGGAATATTAAAGGCAAGAGAGGCTAACTACCAGAAAGCTCTTGAAACCCAAGTTCAGTTTTTTCCCTCCTCCCTGAATAATTGGATTTGCTTCTGTTATATTTAAACATGGATAAAGGCAGTAGTTAGTAATATTTAAGTTGCCAATCACCTTTTGAAAATGCATTTATTTTCCTGATCTATACAGAATTAACTGTTGAGATTTTTAAAAGACCAGCTGTGATACCTTATTGGTGTTGCTGAATTAATATTAAACATTCCCTTCTTAAATCTTTGCCCCCTCAGTGATAGTTTTATAAGCTTTCACATTATCCTATTAAAATTTTTTGCTCTTTGGAGCAAAGTGAGGAGCAAATAACATTCACAATTATGGAGGAATTACTAGCAAAAGATACTTTAAATTGCCTGATGCACAAGTCTTTTTAATTGTTTGTTTAAAATCTAAACCCAGAAAAGTGACTGACAAAAACCTTCCTCGGAAGCTTTAAAAAAGTTTATGGAATTCCACAGCTGCAAATGGAGGAGTGGTATGGTGATGGTATTGTTGATTTCTAGTTTTTTTGTTGGTTATCAGCTAGATAACAAGCAAAAGTAACTTTTTCTCTAAAGAAAACTTTCTTCCTGTTGGATAGGAATGAGAGAGCTAGCAGCCTCATTCCTTTTATGCTCACTTTCAAGCTATTAATTGGAATATCTTCAAATTAGGGTAATTAAGGGAGCAGTGTGAAGGAGGGAATCTTGTTCAGTGCTGCAGAGATTTCTGAAGACTTGCTTTAAAAAAGGGCTTATCTGGATTCTTCTCTTTTGTAAGCTGTAGGAAGTCCTGAAAATAACCTTTTTTATCTGTGCCTTAGTCCCCTTTACAAAAATGTTGCAGCTGTTTAGTCACTTTTGTGGAAAGAAAGATACATCTCTTCCTTTTCTCCACAGGCATAAAAGAGCTAGTGAGGCAATTTTTAGAGTTCTTGTTTTGTTATCCTAATTGACAGTCTCTTTACCTTCTTAAAATATTTGGTGATATTACATTGGTTAGTAAGCTGGTAGCAGAGAGCTTCAAAAAGTGTGATTGGATAGCAGATGACATTTCAGACTGACAACTGCAAGATATGCATGTAAGGGGAAGTAAATTCTTATTTTACAGGTTGTGCTCTGTGTTTGCTATTCAGAAAACAGTGAATGACAATAGAGCTGTCCATTCATATTAGAAAATTCTAAATCCTGTTAGAGAATGGGAGCAGTATTTTGCTGTTTCCACCTTATATGAAAGAATAAAAGGCTTTTAATATCCTGGTTGGGTGGTAGTTCGCAAGCAAAATGAGATTACTTCTTTTTAAAATATTTTTCTTAACTAAGGCACAGCTAACCCTTGAAACTTTGTTTGTGTAGGCTAGTATGTCTCCTAGTAGCTTATGCTGGTTCAGACAACTGCACAGAAACTGGGAGAGGTTTTTGGAAGGGTGTGAAAATGTGCTGCCCAACTGTGGCTCCCTCTGAGTGGCAGGTTGCTGGAGGCAGGCAGGGAGTGCCTTAAGGCAAGTGGGGTGTGAGACCTCTACCTTTCCCTGTTTTCTGGGCCTCTGGTACTGGTTGTTGTTAGCACTAACCAAGGAGATGACTGTGCCTTTGTCCCAAAAATAAGAGTATCCCTCCCTCAAAAACACAGTGAGCCATGCTGTTGGGAGAGGATTGCACCTGCAAGTAGAAAGAAGGCCAAGTGTCAAAGATGTAAATGAGGAGACAGAGAGTGAAGCATCTGTTTCACAGGTTGCCCCTTGCTGAAGGTGTCCCAAGGAGGGTTGTTAGTGGCTGCATGCTTTTTCTTAGTCCTCTGCTCAACATACATGAAATGAGAAGTGGGCAACAAAAGGAAATCCTGGAGTGGCTGGGGTAGCTATGGTTGTTCAGGAGAACAGTGTTTTGAGTCCTCCTCATGTGTGGAGGATTATAAATAAAAATAGGAAGAGTGAAGTAAAAAATGTCAAAATTATATTTTAAGGAGTTTAAAATAGGACCTTTGGCTTCTGTTCCCCTCTCAAATTCAAAAAGTCTGGACTAGAATTTATCTACAGAGGTGAATGTGTTACTCAAATAACATTTTACAGTTCTTGGACAAATCAGAAAAGTAAGAAGTTACTTTTAACAATTTAGAAACACTGAGTGATAGATATCTAGAGATACTGATAGGAAAGAGTTTAGTGTTGGTGTGTTTATTGTTTATTCAGAGAGGCTGTCACCTCATGGTGACCTAAACTGTGTCACATCTCTAGTTTTAACAACTAAACTTTGTAATTTCTTTCTTTTCAATTTGTAGAGTAGTCCTGGATTTTGTCAGATCACCAGTTGTTTCCAATACTTAAAAGAAACACAAGGCTTAGCATTGTTAAAGGAGTCATTAGATGGCAAAAGGCTCAAACCCCAAGACTGTGATTAAAAACATAGTGGGGACTTTGGAAGCATATATAGTTATTTGTTTTGGAGGTGAGTGTTTCTAGATTATTAATTAAATGCCCATGGGGAAACAAGTATGTTCAAGGACATTCCCAAATGTTCTTTTCCCCTGTAAGTGTAAAATGAACACATTCACCTTGCTGCTTCTAATTTAAAAAATAAATCATCTAAAATTAGAAGAAAATATTATAAATAGTGTTCCTCTTGCATCCTGCTGTAAGGCACTGATGTGCTGGTAATGGCAAAGGAAGGTCCTGCAGAAGGCATAGCTGAAAGTCTGTGTAGAAATGGTTTAACATCATTGTGTGAGTCAAGTCAATATGGAATTAACTGTTGGCATGAGATTTGCAGTTCCAGTTGCTCACACACCATTCCAATAATAACAAAAAATTCCCAAGAAATACACTTTGGCGTTTGATAATGAATGTTAGTTGCTAGGATATCAGGAATTATTAAATTTCTTTTCTCTGTAGTTTAAGAAAATTCTTTTAGATCTTTTATTTTAATGTAGATGAATATGATAAAATGGTGGGGTGGTTTGGTTTTGAAGCTGCTGAGTCTGCAGTTGGGAAAGTTCTTTTCCTCAGTTTGATCTGCTGATCCATTTCTGACTCCTAGCAACTCCCAAAACAGTGAGACTTACAAAAATAGGCTGTAGGCTTTGTTTACTGCACTCAAGCTCTTCAGCCTATAGGATTCACATACTACAGATTTCTTTTGGTTTTCATTTAAGATTCTTGCATATAGAGGTTTGTATAATCTGGACAACACATATGTGACTAAAATGTGTCATGAATTGACAACTTTGGCTATTGTAGCTTCTCATCACACTTACCCAATAGGCCATTTCCATTGTATTTAATAAAGTAACACTGCACACAGGCAAAACCAAGTAAATGTTTAACAATAGTTACAGTGGTTTGTAGGAATGTGTTTGTGTTACTTTTAAATGGCCTTCTTCCTAGTCTGCTTTAAAACAAGTGTTTATGTGTATACATAGATACATATTATATATATATATATATGAGGCCTTGCTCTTGGCTTGTCTTTGCATTTGTCTTAGTATTTTTGCATATCTTTGTCTTGGTAAAACTAGGATGGAGATTTACTGAGAATAAAACAAAATAAATTTCTCTTTTAAAGCAAAGTAAATGAGTCTTTGCTAGTGGTGTTTCTTCTTATCACTTCAGGTTAGTGAAGGGGAAAGATGGAATGATAGAAAAGACAGAAGGCAACCTCATTCACGAGAACACCAATCTATTGTCTAGTGAAACTGAAAAGGAAGTTGTGATTGAGGTGGTAAACTAAGTCAACAACAAGAACAGCAGATGGGGGAAGGCAAGTGCAGATGTTTGGCTTGAAAAATGGAAAAGCTCAGAGAAGAGCTGATTAATTCCTTGTGCTGAGAGGATGCAGGAATTTACAAATAATAAAGATAAATTTAAGAGGAAAAATTTCAAAATCCCCCTGAGTGTAAGCTTCTTCTTTTAAAACTTAAAGGGAAAGGTGAAGTTTTTTTTTAAAAAATTGGATTTCTTTCAGATTATAAAGGTCAAAATTTTATTCTTGAATGCTGGAAATGTTTAACTTCAATTATGCTCACTTGTCCAGGATCTATCATGCAGCTCAGGGAATAGGCAGAGCACAAACATCTAATTAATTCTGGAATTTACTTGTATGTTTCCTGGAGGAAGTAGGAACATCCCTCTTGTGTTGGCAAAAAAAAATCAAGTCTTTAGTGACTTCAGACTTACTGTGAACTTTGTACTCATTTCAAAACTCAACCAAAGTAATAGCTCCATCATCTGGTGCTAATTGTTTCTCACAACAAGGAATGTTAATCTAGAAATGAAGGTAAAAGTGTTCATTTGTTCAGACTATTTTTTGGAACAGCATGTGCACACCTCTGAGAAGGTGAGCCCTGACAGAAGAAATGTGGTGTTTTAGTAGCATGGTGTGGAGTGTTTGTACATGTGTGCATAGGAATGGGTTTGTGTGCATATGCAGCTAATCTGCATATGTGGTAATCTCTGGTGTTACATGTCAATTGTTCATAATACTGTGGACACTCTAACTGGGGGCAATGAGGAGGGGGCAGCAATTCCTGAATACATCAGCAGTCTGTGCAGTGCTCTGACTCAACAGGGATTAACAGTGGTTGCTTTGGCAGGAAAATCTTCAGCATTAGAAACCTGTCTTGGTGGCTATTAGAATTGCATTCCCTTTACTGTGGGGCATTGCACTTCTGTGATATCCTTTTTATCTTATTTTTCTTGTTAAAATAAATTATAAGCCTGCTGTGATAAATGGCTGAGCAGGAAACACCTTGGTACTGTCAGTGCTTTAAAATAAGACGTGAAAGAATTCTTTGCCAAAAGGAAGCTGATAAATAATTGCCTTCCACACAGAGGGATTGGATTCAATTATATCATTCTGCTTCAAGTGGAAACTAAGGCAAAAATATATAAACAGTTTTTTCAATCATTGCAAAAGCTCCAGATATTGTAGCTTAAACCCCCTCCCCTCTGTCTTTACTTCTGCAGACAGGTGTATGTAACCTCTCTGTATTGACCACCTGAAGGAAAAGAATGAAATGCCACAAAATAAATATATGTAAGAGTGACTGTTCTAATGTTTGAGGTACTAAATCAGAGCTGGATAAGACACTGAATATGGTTTGATTTGGGAGGAAGTGCATGGGTCAATATTTTTGGTTTGTTGGTTTATAGATCAAATAGATTATGGAAATCACTCTATATCAAGATGAGTTTCAGTATTTTTGCTTATTTGCAGAGTTTTCAGTATTTTTTCTGTTTCATAATGCTGCTACCTAGAAATATTTCTGTTAGTCCAAAATTTCTGCACTACAAACTATTCTCTATTTTATCTGCAGCTATAAACTGTAGCAATAGAAGTGCTTGTGTCTTGTCATTACTATGACTTAATTTGAGAGTTTTATAGCTATACCCTACCCATATATCTTTCTAAACTAGTGTTGGTTTGCGTTACTGAGACATTACCTTGTGCAAAACCTGCATAGATATGCCCTGACATTTCCTTGGAAAGAGTTGTTAGGACCTTTTCTTTGAGAGAGTCTATCCATTTTTTTAAGCAGATCTATTGATATTTGAGAGGAGCACTTGAACTACACAAGAGGAATTTTCTTTTTCCTCATGGCTACCACTCATATTTGTCAAGCCTACAAGTGTTAAAAAGAAGGATTTGCCTTTGTGCAGTTACAAGCCTCTAAAAACTGCAGCAGTTGCCAGCATTGCTTAGGAGTTGGAGGAAGCTGTCAGATCAGTAGTGAGAGTGGAGGTGTAAGGGTAAAACTGGGCTCTGTCGTCAAATCTGCAGTCTAATTGTGAAGACGTGGTAGCTTCTCCCTTTCCTTGGAGTTGCAGGGCAGGGGGGCAAATATTACAGTTGGACCATGGATATAACTGTTGCTGCTCACTGGAATTTCTGAACTCTAACAGTCTGCTAAGTGTAAAGAAACTTCTACTTGTGTGTAAAGATCCTTGTACCCTAGCAGCAGCAGCATTATGCCACAGTGCCAAAGTTTGCAGGCTTGGAGCTTAATGGGAGTTTATGCAGGTGCTGTTTGTGTTGAAAATCATTCATGCAACCTGAGTGTTGACATTCTTTTCAATTGCATAGAAAATGCAATCCTCACCACAGTCACTGTCCAGTTAAATTCTGAGAATATAAACTCACATTTCAAAGACAAATTTACCACTTTCCCATGTCCAACTTTCTATCATCTAAACTTTTTGATACAGGATATTCTGTGAATCAAGGACTACCAAGAGTTGAAAAAGGGAAGTTCCTGTGTTTGCACACATTGTCTCAGATCTCTGGTGGAGCTCTGTTTCATTGTTGTAGTCTATTTATGCTTTCCTCCACATTCTGGAAATGCTGAAACTGCAGAAAGCAACATTGTGGTTCTGAGCAACTGTACAGCAAGTTCTATTTTAATCATTTTCATCAACTTTATCCTACAGTGAAAGCTCTGTACTGTATCTCTTCATCAAGGGGGGAGGAGAAGAAATTTAATTGGTAATTAACCCCTATTTTAATTTACATATGGAAATCATAAAAATAAAGATGTTAAACATTTCCTAGGACTTTCAGAGCCTTATGAATCAGTAAATGGTTGACTGAATAGTTTTGTACCAGAAATTAAAATACAAACCTATTAGTACTGTTTCTTTGCCCATGGATTCAGGGCATGGAAAAAAAGATAGAAAATGTTCGTTTGCTGCCCAGAATAACAGCATCACAACACGAATTTGATGTTAAGTAGAAAATTCAAACCTGATTCTGGAGGACTGAGTATTTAATCTCCCAGGAGTTTTTCTACTGGTTGGTTAAGGTAGTTTGACTGAGAAACAATTATACACTGTTGGTATTGGTAAAAAATAAACCTATACTCTGTGTGTTTTGCCAAGTTTAGAGTTGTTTTTCCGAGGTGGGTGCACATGTTCTTAACTTTCATGTGGAAATGAAATATTGCCTGAAACAGACAACTCCTGGTTTGCTTGTTCAGCTGACAGATGCTTTCTTTTAATACTTGTTACAGCCTAGCTCAGTAAGGAGGTACTGCTGCTAATGTGTCACTTGGGTAATAAATAAGAAAGAATTACAGGTTTCATTTCTGGCTTAAAAATGAACAAAAATGTTTGCAACATTTAATTGGAGCTCGATAAATATAAGTGAATGTTAAATATCTACATTAAATGCAGTTCTCCAGACTAGAGAATGCTTCTGTTTTAATGTAATGGGCTGTATTGTCATTTAGGCTTTTGCTTAAGTGATACTGTATTGTTCTTCTGTATAGGAAGTACTGTTTATAAGACATATGAAGTTTAATTCCACTGTTATGAACATTTAAAATCATATTTTTAGTTGTTTTGATAAACTTAGAAGTTTTAGAAGATCATAATATTAACTGGCCAGATATTTAAGCAGCTATAATGTACCCAACATTGCAAAGAGGAGCCAAACCTACCTTACAAAAATCCCCCATCTCCTAAACAAACACTTTGTCTCAGTACACTTTGTGGAGCATTTTATCTCTCAGAATGTTTCCCATGTTTGTTAGATGGCTCAGCTCCAGAAGAGCTTTAACATACTCAGCCTGCCCTTTTCTTGTATGCTTTGCTGATGATGTTTTCCTGCTCTTCATTATTCAGGTCTGTAATGAGTGTTATATTGTAATTGCTTCTTCCCTGCGTATCTCTGATACATGTATGTTTCTTCCTATATCTCAATTCTTACATGTTCTGTTGTTTCCGTATCATGTAGAACGAGGTTTTATCTTTCTGTCCCAGGAACTCAAAATTTCATTCAGGCAGAAATTGGACTTCAGGACTGAGCTGCTCTAGGACTGTTTTTTAAAGGGCACCTTTCCATATCACCCTCTATTCCATGGGTGCTGGATGTACTGTTCAGTCAATCATTCATTGATTCATAATGATCTGAAAGTCCTAGGAAATGTTTAACATACTTACTTATCTAATATACTGATCTGAAGATACAGAGTATGTGTGTATTTTGTGTTTATTTTAGCTTAACATATTCTGTTATGTCTTCCAAAACAGCAAAAATGTCTTAAGGGTCTCCTGTTCTCTGAGTAAACATCTAGTTTTGGCTCCTCTGGAATCCTGTATGTGTTTGTACATAATAAATCTTTCTCATTATTAAATTTTTAAAAATCCTTTCTACATTAAAAAAAAACTAATTATTTTTAACTTAGGTTCTGTTTTCCAGCCACTTTATAATTTACTCTGACATACAAAATTTCATTATTACTATTTATTTGGGACAACATTGTGATAGAAATACTGAGACTTTAAGTCTGGGAGTTGAAAGTTATAAACATGTCAAATATGCTATTTTGCTGTCACAGAAAAGATCCTGCCTGAACTGGCAGTATTAAATTTTCTTTAGCAGACAGGTAGCATAAATTGCTACCATTGCTGAAGTCTTCTGCTGAGTATCCAGTAGCAGCCTTGACAGTATTTTGGAGTGAGACTTGATGCATTACTGGCCAAAGGGAGAATTTGTTCTAGCAATGGTTGTTAGGATGGACTGGAGGTTAAATTGTTATGACAATTACCACACTTGGAAACATAATGTATTAATGGAAATTTTTTTTCCTTGGTTGTTACTGTAGGGAAGGGAAAGATTCCTTTGGAACAACTTGTACAGTAATAAAATATAAACAAAGACTGTATGTAATATACAGGGTAGGTTTGGACATGGATTAATCAGTACAGCAATAACAATAAAATGCTTGCTTTTTGTAATGTCCCTGACTTTGGAACGGCTTTGTCAGCCAAGTCTGAGCCTGTGGAGGGACTGCAGAAAGCCTGAACTACTATTAACTTGAAATATGTCAGGCAGCCCAGGCTAGGACAGCAGATGAGTTTTATTTCTCTCACACATATTTCGAGCCCAGAGCCTTTTCAAGAGGCAGATGACAATTTCTTCCCTGATGTATAGCAGTCATCTTCCTTCTGATATGTTGATTTTTCTCCTTGCATCTTTCCTTTCCATAGGATTCTTTGAGTTTTCCACTTGCCAAGTGGTAAAGCGCCTTTCTTTGTGGAATCTAAGAGTTATTTTTGTATGACTGTTGCCTTTGAGGTACCTTTTTTCAGGTACCTCAGTATTCTTTCTCTCTGTCTTTGAATCGGGGCACTTTTGTCTTGAGTCCCTTCTGCTGCAAAATGCACACACTATGAAGCTTCTCACAGAAGCTGAGAGAAAGAAGTGTTCAGACTTCTAGGCCAGGTTAGAGGATTGTGATAATCTGATTCCATCTTGTGTGTGTAGGTCAGAAAATTTTGTTTCTCTCCCAGAAGCTGAATATAAGTTAAGTTTCTGAAAAGTATCTAAATTTACTTAAAAATTGAAGGAATTATGTCCATTTTCTGTACTAAGAGCTTTCAGAATAATTTTCTTGCTGCTAGAAGGTGGTACCACTGTAAGATACATTTGTGTAATGTCAATTTCTATTCATTATGGCTTTCCGTGAGTTAATTTATGAATCTGGAAAAAAAAAATCTTAGTTTTTTTCCCCAATCTTTTTTTTTCTTCTTAGACATCTTAATAAGTCTTAAAGGTGTGTGTATATGTAAAAGTATACATGTGCATATGCAAAAATATCAAGTAATCTCTCAGCCTCTGTTAATTTGCCTATAGTGAGGTTTTTAAGATGTGTACTGAGAGGCTCCCCTTTCTTTACTAAATGGACAAGAGCCTTAAAAATTCCTCCAGTATTTTCAAGTAAATTCTGACACTGAAAAATCTGATAAACAATCAGATTGCCATAGTGTTTGCAGGAAAGGGACTTGTTTGTTTTACCTGATATTTCTACTTTTATATATTTTAGCTCAAATTAGCCTTCTAGGCGGCTGAACCACAGTAACAAATACACAGTGGACCCCAAGCTGCAGTTCCCAATGTTCCTTCTGGAGACAGTGCTTTCCAAATTACTTTCCCAAGTGTGCATGTTGATTATTTTCTTTGTCGTTAGGTGCGAGATAGCTAAATTAAAATGCATTTTCACAGAACCACAGAACAGAGAAGGTAAGCAAGGTGCTGAAGAGAGTTGTTAGGTCTGTTGAGGTGCCTTAGGGAAGGAACAATTACCATATCTAAGTTGTGTGTGAGAAGTTTATCTGACTGTTTTAAAGACTACCATCAGCATGTGCCTTCTCGTGGTCAAACCTATTATCTGTTGGGGAAAGCAAGCTAGAAAGGTTTCAGAATCTGTCCTCAACATGTGTGTCAAACTGAATTTTGCCTTTTACCCCATCACATATTGTCTAGGGACTTAGAAACTGCTTTGCTCAACCTTTTTTTTTGTTTTCATCTTTAAATGAAAGCATTGTTTCTTGTTTCTCTAGTTTTTGGTACTTTGCCCATCTTCCATAAAATCTTGAAAACAGAACTAGCCATTTCAGTCAATTCTGTATATATTTAAGGTGAAATATAGGTAATTTTTTTAATTGGCTAAGCTTCTTCTGTTTAGACTGACTTTCTGTCTTCTGTGTTGATGTTGAACTTCGAGGATTAAAAAAGGAAATTCAGATGGTTTTGTTATGTTGCCTTTTTGTAATTTTCTATTCACTTATTATTTCATCCCAGAATTTCAAAATTTTTGGTTTTAATAGATGCTGAAATTCTGAGGTTTTGACAATTTTTTCCTTTCAGAGCCATGAAAGAAAAGCCATATGACCTTGTTCGCCTGTGTTACAACACCCTATTAGGTCTTAATTGCATCTGCTAGTGGGAATAGAAGTTGTACCAAATAATTCAAGTTATTTTTGACCATTAACAATATAGACAAAATACAATAATCAAGTAAGGATAATATTGTTTCTATGTGGAATATGGACAGAAGATCCAGACAAGGATTTCTAAGATACTATCAGATTACCTTTACCTTCATAGTTGAACTCTTTAAATGGATGTTAGATGGGTTGTACTACTGTTTTCCTCGAGAAGCAGAAATGTCCACCCTTTTTTTTATTTGCCTTGAAATATTATTTAGGTCCAATGAAAGAGCAGGAAGTCAGCCATGGCTTTTGTAGCTTGTCATAAAAAATCATTTTGTTTAAAAAGTACATGTTGTGTTCACACATGCTCACAGATTTCATTATGGTTAACACAAAAACTTAAAAACCAGATTTCTGATCTACAGCCTTTTAGACACTTTCATGGAAGAAAGTCTTGTCAGTTTATGACTAGCATTTATATAGTGTAGTAGTCCCTATATTTATCAAATAGCTTTGAATTGTTTACTAAAGCAATTTTACAGTCAGGTGAATTACAGAAATTTTTCAAGATAATTAATGATTTAGATTTCTTTTGTTTATGCAGGTGCATTTAAGATTCACTTCTTAAGTGAATCTTTAAATTTCTGGTTTTTAAAATCAGCTTTTCTTGCTAATAGATTTTGACAATTTTTGTCTGAAAATGAAAAGAGGAATTTTCAAAGTGAGTATAAAAGTTTCATTATAAAGGAATGATTTCATCGTATTAATTTAAACTATCAATACAACTATAAATATATTTAAGTTTTTGAGATATAATTCTGCATTTTGCTTCTAATCTTTGCAATGAATTTCTGTTTATTAAGTAAAAAAGAATGTATCTTTTCATAATGAAAGATCAGTGAAGTCTACCAGTGGTTCCTTCTTCACTCATTTTCTGTAAATCCCCTTCTCATCCAGAATTAAATCCTTTTATAGCCAGTCTTTATTGTAATTTTCTCCTTTTGCTTGCCCAGATGAGTATTATTGTCTAGTAGTGAAGTCCTGTGGCCTAGCACTGGACCAGAGGACCAAAGAGTCTTGAGGAAAGCGCTCATCAACAAGGCTGACCCGTAAACCGGGGACACTTGTACTCACATGCCTTTGACACAGCTGGGCACATCAGGTCTTAGGAGGTGGGACCTGAGCAGAAACAAAAGCCTGGAATTCTATTTGTCATCATTAGGCAGGTGTGCAAAAATTATGATTTTCCTGGAATCAGGCTGATGAGCAGGGGCTTTTAGATGTTAAAGCACAGTTGCAAAAGGAATGAGACACGCCTGTTGGGCTATATCCACTGTAATTTATGGCCAGAGCTGAACTTGCTGGAAATGGCAGTGTAGCTGTGCTAGTTCTCTAGAGTCTCAGGTAAACAAACCTAAATTTCTAAGCTTGTCAAATAAAACTTCCTTTACCTCTCCCATTTTTTTGAAGGGGGAAGAGCTACACATCACACAGGCTTTCTTGGCTCTTTTAAAGACTACTGCAGATTATTTAAACTTTTGTGCTAGACTCGTTGAGCAGTGAAGCATATGTTTTTGCAATAACATAACCAGTGTCTTCAAAGGTTGTTTTGAATTGGTTGTCTCCAACTGATGTTTTGAAAAAGTATATGCATTAAAGTATTCTTATTAGGTAAGTATTTATCATAGGAGGTGTGTTCAAAGATTAACTACAGAGTATACCAAAATTTACTGGTTTGAGCTCTTATCACACAGACTATACAACAAGCAGGTTTCTTTGTTTTTGAGGTTTATGATTTGTCAGTTCTGTAACTTCTTCTTTGTACATGAAGATACCTGAAGCAGAGAAAGCCATTTCCCCTTCATGGTTTGATTACACATCTCTCTGAAACCATATTACTACAGTTCAGGTAAAAATTCCAGTTTAGAAGGTGTACTATCATATATGAGAAATAATGGAGACTGTTTCATCAATATATAGACTTTCTGGATGTCCAGGTAATGTCTGAGTGAGTGATTCTTGGGACAGGACAGAAAAGAAACTAATTTATACTCATTGTTTGAAATTACCATTTGAAGAATAAATAGACATCAGTAATCCAGCAGAATCCTTGGAGTCCAGTTACACAGAACTGTATGCTAATTTTGAATTACAAGTAAATAACGTGCAGATATTTAGATTATGCATATTTAAATTTTCTATTTTGGAAGCTAAGCTTTTCATAAATTTCTTTTCTGAAGCTGAAGAGAGACAGAGTTTGAAGTCTTGGTTGGCTCAGCTAGTATTGCATCACATACAACTACTTTAGCTTCATACCTGTAGTTTTCATGTTTAAAGTCCAGAATTACTTGCACCTATGTCCTATGGGGCTTTTGCTACCCTAGTGAATTTATGAGGATGAAGAATTGGAACTGAAATTCTGACTTTATTATAATACACTCCTACAATGTCTCTTATCAGATCCTAAGGTGCTTACAGTTTCACAAGGAAGCCACAGCAGTAGCTGTTCCCAAGCTGACTTGACAGTACTGCAAGAACAATGTTTGCATAGTTTTGTCAGTAGTCTGTTTTGCAAATGCTATTCCATACCCAGCCATCATTAAAGTTTAAGCTGGTTTGAATCTTGATGTAAATAAATGTACACTGGGTTATAAAAGCTTCTTTTTCATTTGATTTTATCTCTTTCTTGTTTAAGCCATTTGTAA
This sequence comes from Taeniopygia guttata, assembly GCF_048771995.1. Lineage (NCBI taxonomy): Eukaryota > Metazoa > Chordata > Aves > Passeriformes > Estrildidae > Taeniopygia > Taeniopygia guttata. The sequence goes on along the minus strand of NC_133027.1, from coordinate 46,450,017 downwards.
ATGGTGTTTAAAAAGATATGGATGCAACTTGTGGCAGTTTACCATTTCAAACAATCAGTAGCAGTTTACCTACAAATACTGCATATAACTAAGGCCATGGAAAGACTGCCTTATCAACAGATCTTATCTCCTTTCACAGTACAGCTATCTGCTGAGCATATCTGCAGGAATGCTCACTGCTTTTTAATCCTGTTAGGTCATTGAACTCCCAAGTAGAATAAGAATGAATTGTCCAGGGTTGAGCAGCATCAGCAAAGCCATTTTAGCTGCTTGAAATCTGATGCCATTTTTAGTTATGTATGGTCATTAATGACGCAAAGAGAGTGAAATTACAGGTATGCATCTGGGATATAACTTGACCTTCATTATGGTTGAATGTCTTCCAGGAAGTATTTAGACCTGTTTCTCATTTTAAGAGCCAGAATTTATTAGCTTTGAAATGGTGAAAACACTGTCACAGTTATATGCTTTCTGCACTGAGGCTGGCTTGTGTTCAGACACCTTCTTGCACTGATGGTCTGTAGAGGTGTACTTTAGACTTTTGGACCTGGATGAATTTGCAAGCTCAGCTGCACAACTGTAGAAAACTGGTTTTAAAAATGCTTTGTTTGTGAACTTAAGTATATTTCCTATAGAATCATTCAGATATAGTGCAAGGGCAAACAAATAATGCAGATGGAGCCCAACTACATTTTTAAGCAGAAGAGAATTCTTTGAGATATTAACTGTAGGAAAAGAATTGCCTCTCTTGATTGTAAGGTAAGCTTTCAGTTTCAGATAAGTACAGTGGTTGAGTAAATAAGATCAATTATTTAAATATGACAATAATAAGTATCAGATATTTGTAGAGAGGGATTTCACATTGAATTTGATCACATAGATAGGCTCTTGTTCCTTTATGGATTGCTATACTAATTCATATAATAATTCAATAAACAATGGGGTTTAGTCTTTTTCCCCAGGTATTAATTTATTGTTATGTTGTGGCAGTTCCCAGACGTCGTAATCATTGACTGTGTTTCCACTGTGGTAACTTCTTTAGCTGCTCTCCAATGAGATTTTAAGTTTTTTTTTAAAGTAGGAAAAAGTGTCTAAGACTTTTCATAGGAAATTATTCCATACAGGTTGGAGTGCCTGATCATTGCCTCAAACTGAGCCATAATGGTGAATAGGAAGCCAGTTTAACAGATAAGAAAACCTATCAGTGATTGACAAATAAAGATGGAAATATGGCTTGTGTGCATGACTACAGGCAAAATGTTTTTCTTTAAGGAGTTCTTGAAAGGAGACAGGCAGTCCTAGGTTAAATGTCGGATAAAAGAAAAGGGACAGTGCGCGTTAAGAGACCTACAGTTTTCCAGCCATCTTCTTTCCCTGTCTTTACTGTGCCATTGTGTACACACATGTGCAAATGTTCACAAATTAGGGTAGTCCAAGGCTCCAGTGGTGGGAAGAGTGCCCCTGTCAGCTACAGCACTGCCTTTCAGAGCTGCACTCAGCATTGTTTGCTGCTGTTGTGCCCGCTCGGAGACTGTCCGAGCAGCGCGGCTAGAAGGGCGCAACAGGCAGCGGAGGGCACTCCTGCTGCACCCGCAGGGCTTCAGGTAGTGCCTTTGTGGGTTGAAGGACAGCTGACCCACTGGAGAGAAGAGGAGACTCTTGATGGGGGTGCAAATCCAAAGGTTAATTTCAGCGCATGAGAGCACAAACTATCTCTGAACGCAACCAGCCAGCAAGAGCCCCAAGAAGGGGCTTGCAACAGATTATAAACCAGGGAGGGGAAAGGGGAGTGGATTTCTCCACAACCAATGGGGAGGAATTAGGGGGTGGCCCTTACGGTGAGGGATAGGGGTAACAACAAATCAGGGAAAGTCAGGGGAGGGGTCCCTGGCCCTCATCCAATCACTCAACACCCTCAATGGAAGCTTACAGTTAAATGGGATGGGACGTCGAGTGACAGACAAGGCATTGGGGTGGAGACACAGGAGACAGGGGGCAGGTTTAAGGGAGATTGACCGGGGTGGGACCATAGGGGTACAGAGGCAGGTACAAGAACAAACCACTTTTTTAATGTGGGTATATAACAGACAAAATCCAACAAACACAATACAACAGTTTCCTCCTTTTTTTCCTGGAGGATTGATTTTTATAGTTGCATACATTTAAAATGTCCTTGAGCCCTTTTCCCTTCTACCCTGAATTTCATTTGTAAGTAGTGTTAGAAATACCCTTTCACATTGACTAACTAAAACGCCTGCAAAACCGTACTGTTATCCATCCATTACCTACATCTTATACTGGCTGGGGTCTTGGACTTCATGTTTCACCTCTACCTGTGAAAACTTGAAAAAGAGTTTCCACACATTCCTTCTTTTTATCACCTGTGACTAGTTTTTTGAAATCTGATCATCATGCATTTGGGAGAAGTCTTGTGTGGAGACTCATTGGTCCTGCTTTTGTGTGAATTTTTGTAAGTATACTGAGGGTCCTCAACAAGACTTATTAAACAGCAGTGTGCTTTTGTTTGCTTTTGTGTGTGCCTTGAGAGGCTTGCTGATAATCATCACTGTTCTTTGATGTGATGACATCTGTTGTGTGAGGAAAAAAATATATGGGCCTTCCAGGATGTAGGACAGGATTGCTTTCTGTTGGCAGAGTTCGTGTGAGCAGGGAATGGGGATATAATTGTAGTAAATTACCACTGAAAGAAACAATAGAGGAGAGTGCAGGTGGAAAGTTCCATCTAAACTTAAGCCACTGCTAAGGAAGCACAGAGAGGAGCCTCTCTCTGGGCCAACCAGGCAAGGGAGGGGATTGTCCTGCTTTAGTCTGTGTTCCTGCGGCCTCATCTCAAGTCCTGTGTGCAGTTTTGGGCACTACAATGCAAGAAAGATATGAAGCTATTAGAGACCATCCAGAGGAGGGCCATGAGGATAGTGAAGGGTCTGGAGGGGAAGCCTTATGAGGAGTTGAGATCACTTGGCTTCTTCAGTCTGGAGGAGACAGCAGTACATGAGCCACTACTTGTTTTCTTCAGTAACAAGGGTTGCACAGAAAAAAGTAGAACATTGTGTGCCCATCTTCTGAGGCAAAGATGAAGTAACAAACTTGCTGTCCAAGGTCATTACTTATCTGTCTCTGAAGAAGTAATCTCTCCCTGACAGAGCAACTAATAGTGGGGCTGCTGGAGAAGGACAAGAAATTCTCAAAAATCAGCAGGAGCTGGTGCAAAAGTAGGGTTGACTAGAGATGGGATCTAAGCTTTTGGAACCACCCTTTGCTAATGGTGTACTGCAACCAGTTTTATTATAGAGTAGGAATAGACCTCTTTTAATCCCCATCCTCTGCAAAGCATTGTTCTAAGGTGCAGTAAGATGGTGTGCAGCTGCTATTCCTAGGAGCTTCATTCCCCTGCTCTGAAAAGTTTATCACAAAACAGTTGTTCCTTAGAAATTTTAAATCACCCTATTCTTTATCCTCATCCCTCTATTTCTCAGTCACAAATCCACTGAAGGCATAAAAGAATTGAGAACAACAAACAATAATGCTTTGAGCCACACTTAAATTGAAATACCTGTTGTCACTTCCATTCTGTCATGCATTATATTTGATGCACTTTGCTTCTAGATTTGAGTTTGTTTCATTTTATATCTGGATAAAAAGACAATTGAGCAGCTGAGTCACACTGCAGGAACATAATAAAAGTCTTTCTTAACAATATGTTCTTTGAGAACTGGTGGTGTTTTAAATTATTCAACAGTAATAGAAGATAATTTTTATAACACTGAAGAGTCATTCTTTGTTCATAGATTCATTCAGATAATGGTACCAGGTAATATATAGGTCTTAATAATAAGGTTACTTAAGCACTCCTTTACTGAAGGGCTGATGGCACTTCTGTCAGGTTAGGCAAACATCTGTCAGGATGACAAAGCTGCAGTTGATTCTACTGAAATAGGAGGTTGGTCTTGAGTAGGCTTTCAGGGGTCCCATCTGTCCTTTTTCTACAGCTGGGACATTTTTCCTTGTGTCTGCTTCTGAAATATTCTGCATGGTGTGCTGTACAAATTTTCAAATTTCAAGCTGTATTTTTCTTCATGGTTATGAAGATTAAAATACTAAAGAATATGTAATAATTTTCTGTCATTTGTCCATCAATTTTTTGCACTCATCAGGTGAGACAGGCAGAATTCAATAACTATATATTGAAAATAAATAGCTGCTCATTTTACCAAGTTGCATCAAAATATCTTTGAATGTTTAGCCAAAGCTGTTGGCTAAACCTCCTTATCATACCATTTTTCTTTGAAATCCCACTTAATGCAGAATATATATCTAAAATAAATTGTCTGACCCCTATTTCTTCTACTGCTCTAGTATTTATAGCAGTGGAAACTTTAAGGAAAGAATTATTTGCTGTTTTGATGGGGAGGGAAAAAGCCAACTAAAAACATTTAGCAAACACTCTGAACTTGTTCTTTCTTTTTGAATAAAAATAGTGTTGTAGCTGTTATAACAGCAAATCAGACTTGTGGGGAGAGATGCTTGCTTTTCTTAGATGAGCTCATGCAACTGATAAAAGCAGATAAGCTTCTAAGCCTGATCTGAAGTAGAGCTTGCCCCCTGTAGTTTTCCAACTGCTTTAGTTGAAATAATGAAACAAATTATATAAAAATAAACTTTATTTTCATACAGGATTCTTTGGTAAATATTTTGCAAACCAGAAATTTCATACAGAGTGACCATATTTACTCTGAATGGAACTTCTGTTCTTTAACACAGCTCCATATGAAATAGAATTCTGTTTTTAAGTATTAATAATGGAAGATGTAGTATAAGGGAGATTAAATGATGGTAAATATGATTTACCCTCTTCTAATCTGCACATAACTGGTGTTTAGCTGTTTCTCCATGAGACCATGAGACAGTTGAATTTACCCATTCTTGGTTTTTAATGGTAGACCTCATGAATAACCAAAGACTTTATTTTCCTACCAGTTTGCCAACAAGTAAGAAATATTTATTGATTTAAGGAAGAAGGTAACAGATATTTATAGCTTCTTTCAACAGGTTTGGACTTTTTTATCTTTCAGAATTTAAATTCAGTTGTACTGTCATGTCCAGAAAGCTTTAAAAAGTATTTTTCTAAAATGCATTCATGGGGAGAAGTGGTCTTAATTCCAGCAGTGTACATTTGTTCAAATAGGCCACTGGAAGTGCCATCAGTTCTTGGCTATAACAGAAGAATACTTCCTAATGGAAATAGGTGTTCAGAAAGGAAGATTGATGGATTTGGAAATGCTGTTTAGAAAAGTTAATCTTCAGAATATGGTATGCTAAATTACCACAATAGGAAACCCCTTCTTTGAAGGAATTCTTGGTCTAAATTTTCTTCATTAAAAATTGGAGGGGAACCCCCAAAAGCCCTATTTATGTGTTTCCAGGCAACAGAATAAATACTCTTCATGGAATAACCTTAAGCAAGCTGAGAAACTTGTCATATTTCTGTGGCTGAGCTGTGTTTACACAAGCTGCCTAGGTGAGATCACTTGCTTTGCAGTGTGATTGGTACATGCCATGTTATTAGCAGCTCATCTGCACGGAGATCTGGCTATTCATAAATGCCCAAATAACATCATGAGGTTACAGCAAAGGAGCCAAACTGCACGTTTTTAGATCATAATCCTCTTAGGTACGTGCATTGAGGCAGGGGAACTGTGACTGATGCTCTTGATGTTTCAGTGAGGCAGCTGCCTGACTACATTCAGATGTAAGGTGGTTTTTCAGGTTTAAGGTTCACTTCATCTTTCTCAGCTCTCACAGAAAGGCAATCCAATCATTTTTAGTGTCATACTAAGATGGAAAGAACCCTAACAAATAGGGAGACTTGGCTGTCTTGCCTATGCTGACTTTGCAGCCCAAACAGAAGAAAGTACCAAGAAACCCTCCTTTTTTTTCAGTAGGAACTACATAAAAGGGTGATGAGCTTTTAGGAGGGATTGGTTTTGCTAAGTTTATTTCTATATCCTCGATGAGGACTCCCTGGGAATGCCATCCAGAGTGAGGACTGGATCATAAAAACATTGCTGCAAAATGAATAGTCACAAATGTGTTTTGAGTGACAATATAGTTCTTACTCTGGATTTTTATACAGGTTTATGCAAACACAGCTGATTGAATAAAAGTTCATTGAATCTTCCTAGGGCAATTGTATATTGATGTTTTTCATTGCCTCCATGCAAATCTGGGGTGGAAATGTACTCATAAATATCTGTGGCTTGTTTGTTTGTTTCTTAAATATTACTTCCCAGTGGAATAGCTTTCCCCTTCTGCGAGTAATATTCTGGTTATGTTTATGAAGTGGTTTCTGCAGTGCCTTGGAAAAAACCAGGCTGATAAATGTCACAGATAAGTAATTGGAATATGTTTACATCATGTTTTGTGGTGCAGCGTTGGACACACCTGAACTAGCTCTGGCAGGCTGGTACAATGAGGTGAAGGACTGTGCCAGGAGATAACCTGGGTGCCAGCTTTGCTGCCGAGCACTGCACTCCTGTTAAGAGCCCTGTGCTGAAAGGGCAATGCTGCTTCCAGAGCTGGCATGTGGAGCAGCTCTCTTTGGTGCTGTGTCATGGCTAAACAGTCCTTGTTCAAATCAATGGCCCAGATTCTTACAGAGCTTTTTCATAAAGCTCTTATTGTATCCTGGACAGGACCAAAGGAAGCAAATCAAATGTTAGGCTATGTTACAGGCAAGGGAAACCAAGACAAGATGTGGCATTGTACATTTTCACCTAAAATGCTCTTTGGCTTTGGCCGTTTTACAAAAGGCACGTCGGAAATAGGCAACTTATGTTACCAGAATAGGCTGGATTTTGGGTGGGATGAGAACATGAGAAAGGATGGGGGGGGATTAAGGACTGAAAAGAGCTAGTTCTGTGTTCCTTTCTGTTGTCTTATTCTAAGAAGTGATACATAAATTAAGAGCCATAAGAATTCTTGGGTAAAGCAGAATATTACAGGATATTCTGGAGGTAAGAGGAAAAAACCCTTAAAAACAAGTTCTCATCTCCCTCCTCCAAAAAATCCCCACTTGCCAATCTCCATTGTCAATATTTACACTGCTTTATATTGAAAGTGTACAGTTATAAAAGTCTAACAGAGCATAGCAAGATCATCAATTACATAAAGGAAGGAAAAACCTAATCATTATAGCATGCCTGGAAAGACTCTTACAATTTATGTGTCTCTTTGGTATCTGCTAAGTGGAACTGGTGGGATGGCAAAAGATGATTTTTAGTACACAGTGTGGAAAAACAGACAGGGGGAGAGTGAAGGGACAGTAGAGCTCAAAGCACTGTACAAGCATTAAATAGCCCTAATGCAAAGCCCACCTCACCAGCATGAGGCAGCCTGTTTTACCCCTGCTTACTGCCAGGAGACAGAGATAAGGTTAATCACCATGTACAGAATTCAAGGGCACAGTTTCTTTTTGCTTTCTTATCTGTACAGACTTTTCAATTGACTTTTAATCCTTCTTACACAGGCTGTTTAAATCCCATCAACACTGTTTATAAATGGAGATTTCTTTAATAACTCAGCTGTACCAAAGCAGACAGTTTTCAAGTTGCTGCTGAATGCTGTTGTATTCATTAAATCTCTTGCCAGCTGGCCACTATTTCCTGCCATCTGAAAGGCTTTGATTCCCTCTTTGCTTTGGGACTTGACTGGTTTTGTTAAATTATGTTATGAGGTACTCCTGCATCATTTGTCACTGGCCTGTAGTGTTAATTGCAAAGTTGATGATAATTTGATGTCCCTGAAAATCTCCGTGATAATTAGATGCTCTGTGGAACTCTGATTTATTTATTCTGAAGATGAAAAAAGCATCTCAATTTATTTTTTTAGATGCTATAGATTTAATAACATACAAGGTTGTGGCTAATGCTGCAGATTTTAGAAGGAAATGGTAATAAAGTCCAGAGAGTAATATGAAGGCTAGTTTTTGTCCGTAACTACTGCTGTATAAACTGCTGATGTAACTAGCTGGAATTGTCCCAAATTTGGGTGAGTGTTTGTCCAAAGAGAGAAAACAAATACAGTAGCCACAGTGGAAGGAATAGATAGGCTACCAATTTACTTTCACATCAGATTTGTGTGTTTCTGTTTGCCAGCAGCTGTGCTTACTAATAAAACTTGGAAGTTCAATTCTACAAATTGAATCCATCTGAACAGATTATACAGAAAAGCTCTCAGACCATTGGGAAGGATTTAGTTGTATTTTGGTCACAGACTCAGGTAAACCCATGTTTTCCATTAAATCCCTGCCCTATCTTAAACTTCCACTATTTGAAACTTCAATGAAGTTGAATCACACCAAATTTCACCCCCTAAAAGCTGCTTTTAGTCTGAGAGAGATGTTTTCCGCTAGTTCCTGATAGACTACACAGCAGTTTGCAAGGCTGCTGTCCTGGGTGAGTCCCCATATGGGGGTTGGGGGCGGGGGGGTGTGCGCTACCCTAAGCCCAAGAAGTACAGGGATGCCTTTTCCTAGGAGTCCTTGGTTCTGGATCAAGCTCATTCTTGCTCTCCATGCCTAAGCCTCTGGTTTGCCATCCTCTATGTCCACAAACTGCCTTTTCTGGCTTTGCTCTCTCCCCTGTCCTTAGTCATTAGTGGATCCAGCTGTTAGGCACTGGGGAGGAGTGCAGCCTGTTTCCTTCTACTTTTACATGTGTACATGGAGAGTTTTCAACCTCTACCTTCCTAGTTCTTCCAAGGCAGAAGTAAGTTGTGGTGTAATACAACCACAGATAGCTGAGACAAAGCCTGTATTTATTGAACTTGTGCAAGTTTTAGCTTCATAACAAGCTAAAATTTAGATAAATTCTCCTGGACTTTGTGTTTCCTGAGGCAGACCAGATATTTTCAATCTTCAAGTGGCTTTGATAAGGAGACATCACCAAAGTAATAATGAGTTAGATTTTTTTTTTAATTAGCAGCAACCTATAGCAGAGCAGAGATGAGACTATTCCATAATGTGAAAGAAAGGTTTTGCAGATGGAAGTTTGGGGGAGAACTGGGGGGCTTTGGTTTTAGGGCATTGTCCTGAAACCTTGATACACTGCTCTAGCTCCTTCTAGTTCTCATGTCATTGAAAGGCTGAGGTAGTTTGGGCAGAAGTAGGGTCAGGAGAGACTGAAAACAATAAAGCAGCAGAAAACTGGCTTTTGTGTTGTAAACTTTGAACCTCATTTTGTTAAAGGGGCCTCCTATCAGGGAAGAACATGATGTACAAGCCTTACTGGCACATAAGAGAGCCACACACAGGTCAATATGATCTCAATGTGAAGAGTTCTTATATCTACATTAGAATAATATTTAAGCATATTTCCATTACATAAAATAGGTCATGAACCCAGGGTTCTTCTGAAATGTCTTTCACTGTGCACTCTTCTGAGTTGCCTAGCAGTGCTTGGCTGTACTAGTCAGTTTGGAAAAATACTGGGCAAAGGAAACAGTTGGAAAACTATTTCACAGTATGGAACAGACATGCCAATTCTTGGAAATACTGCTTGGAAGTTAATTGAAAACCTTTGAAGCTTTTTTTTTTGCTGGGTCTTTTCCAGCTACTTTTCACATAATTGCAATGCTGCTTTAATAAGTTTTCAAATTGGTTCAAGGGCATCTAAGATGAGACACTTTGCTTGATGTAAACTGTTGTTTTTAAGCAGCAAACCGTGGAGATCAAGCACTCTTCTACCAAAGGAACCATAGGCTTTCCAGGGTGATGGGCAAATACATTTATGTAATGGTTGAGGTTGTTACCAGACTAAAAATATGTGCTGTCTTTTCAGGCACTTTACTTAAAATCTTCAAATCTAATTTGTTGACTGTAGTTGCCTTCATGTTCCTTTCACAATGTACAGTTAGTTACAAGTTTTCTGAGCAACTGCCCACTCCCTTTGCCCCCTGAGACTACTGGGAACATGGGCTAAAGGTTGTAGACAGTCTGATGAGGAAGTTCATATTAAGTTGAACGCAGCTGGGGAGCTTCTCCAACAGTTGGTGGAAGTTTTATATGGTGAGAGGAAGAAAACATTTAGGGAGACACTGGTATAAAATATATGGGGAAAATGGGTACAGCTGTATTCCTTCAAATCTGATAGTGACCAAAATAGCAGGATAAATGCCAATGACATTTAGTTGATACTTTGCTAGTTAACAGAGAAAACATGAAATAAAATTGCTTTTAGAGGCTTTATTTACTGTTTGAAAACTAATGTAAGTGCTGTTGATCCAGTCTGTCAACAAACTTCATGAAAAAAAACCAAAACAAGTTACTATATTCTTGTATTTTATAAAAAAGTTGTAACCATATTTAGTTAAGAATTTAATAGGATACTCAAATGCAAAATTCAATTCCTTTAAAATGGACAACTTCCATCAAGGAAGTTTGTCTAAAAAGGAGTGGAAAAGGCATTTACTTGCCAAGTCCAGTCTTCTGTTTCTACTGCAGCTTTTTGATATTCCTGACTTTTAAATAGACTGCAGTCGTTCCCATGCTCTAGGTGCTTGGGATTTAATGTTTTTAGCTACTGTTGACTGAGAATTGTTAGCCAGTAACTCTCAATGTGAGGCCGATTGCTTTAAGACTGGCTTGGATACCATTGTGTCCAATGTTCCTTAGCATTGTACTTTTAGAAAAAAAGTTTTGCATAGTGACTTGTTTGTGGTTGTTCTTTCGATTTTAATAGCTACATAAATGTCAACAAGCTGGCATGCAAGGGAGCATAGCAAGTTTTGTAGGGTAGTTGTGTCCAGTACTTTTCTGTCATTCTTGTATCCGGATACCTTTTTAACTTAAACTCTCTCTTGGCCAGTATTCTTGTGATTCCTCTATACTCAGACCTGGATTTGTGCCATCAATCCCATACGTGCTGGTTACTTATTAGCAGGCAGGCCTGTCAGTGCCTGAGGATGTCCCTCTCTTGGGAAACTTGTGGCTGGTAAGGCTTTTTCAAAACAAAGGATCATTTATTGATATGCAGAGCAACAATTCAGAGACAAGGATATTGAGCCAAAAATCTAAATGTGTGCTTTGTTTTATGTGAACGTCTGTCTTGTTATGAGGCAAAGCAGGCAGTTGTGGGTTGGTTTTTTTCATCAGTGAGTACCCATGCAGAGAGCTAGTCTGTTTTTAGGACTTCATAAATAGGGCTGCCCATTACCCACACACATTCCTGTCCCTTCCACCCCTGCCATCCCCTTCCCTCCTGGAAGATGGCATAGACAAGGAAAAAAAGGAATTTGGTCATCTGGGGCTTCTGGTAGCTGGTTATAGTCTGTAAAATGATGGCTGCATGCATACACACAGGTGTCTGATATTTTTGGAGCAGGTTCAGAGCTGTTACAAAAATTATACTTAGGAAGTCGCTGGCAGTACCCAGTGAACTAAAATGGTTCCAAATACACTGCAGTTACATTTCATGGTTTTTTAAAATTTGTTGATTTAACATCATCTATGCTGCCCACGTGGGCTGTGCCCACATTGACATGCAGAAACATTCTAACCCTATCCTGTCATTTCTTTTATGGAGTTTATCCCTGCAAAGCAGCTTCCCAGCTAACTTCTTCTTCCCTCTGCTTTCAGAGCAGCCTGTGTTTGAGGTTCAGAGCCGTTAGGAGAATTTGTCCAGTTGCTGTATCATGTGAAACTGGGCAAAGTCCCTCACTCCTAACATACTTGCTGTACAAGCATATATGGGGGTTATCGTTCTTTCCTGTTCAGGTCAGCTTAGGCGTGGTCAGACAATTAATTTTGGTTGCTTGTACAAGACCATTTCCCTCAGCCAGGGCAATGTGTTGCCAGAAACAACCTGAAGTCTCAAGTGACTCCAGTTTAAAACATTCCCTCCCAGCAATGATTATATTTCAACAAAATAATTAGAGCAGGACAGCTATTAAGAAAGTGCCTGCCTGTGTGTGTAATGCTGCATTATTGTTCTATAGCCCTGAGGAAGAATCCATTGTAGAAAATGTGGCCCTTGTACATGGAAGAAAGAATATAGATGATATTGCAGTGTGAATTCAGGTACACAGGGTTTTAGTTTTTTATTCTTTCAGAACATAGAATCAGCCTCTTGTTGTTACAAGAGGGGACTCGGGGAGCTCTCTCATTTGCCACATTTAAACCTCCGTTTCTGGATCCTGGTTAGTACAAGTTCTACACTTCAGCTGCTGGCTGTGGACATGCAAACACCTTGCCTTAGCAAAATGACTCTCACTAGGCTTAAGTTTAAATCTAGAGAGATGATGCAAAGGAGTTATCTCTCATTCCTTAGCCCAAAGCCTGAATTCTGCCCTGCCAGTCAGTGGTGGTTCAAATCCTAATGACAATCCTGACTCTGGCTTCTCTGTGAACCTCTGGTCTAGACTCACCACAATGATTTCTCTGGAACTTGTCTCAGTCTTGTATGTTTTAGTTATTGTGCATTGATCCTTGACATCTCCAGACCTATGCTTTGCCAAATAACTCCTTATTTGCTGTAGGTCTAAAGAGTTGGCCTCTGGCCTTTGTTTGCTGCAATCCAAATTTGGTTTAGTCTCACCCTACCAGCTTCAGAGGAGTGTGATGGGACATATGATTTCTTTCAAGTCGCATTTCACATTAAGTTATAATTTCTTACTTGAATGAAATTTACATTTAGAAAAATAATAGAATGAATTATTTTTCTGGTAGTCTTTCTCAAGAGAAGGACATCTCAGGAAGATGAAAAACACACCCTGATAAAGTCATCATCTCTGCTGTTGTTAGTAATAAAGGCAAGTTAGAAAATGAACCAGAGTGTTTTGCTAACATTTTAGTTTACAGGCTTCAGTGATCATTCATCAGTGGGGGAAATGTGGTCCAGTTCTGCCCAAGTTTTCTGTTCTGTTTTGCTGATTCGGAATCCCTGCTGAGTGTCCAGAGGGCTGTTGTCATGCTGGTGAGGAGCAGAGGGTCAGTCGTGGATTTGTAGGTTCACTGACAAAATGAGAAGGTATTTACATGCGTACAGCTTCATATCCAGGTTTATCAGCTCCTATTTTAATCCTTTCTTAGTAAAATGGTGTATGTTTTGTATGGTATGTGTGCATTTTCATTTACTTACTTGTACTTTATTTACTTATTTTACATTTGAAAATTGCTGTTAATCAGGCTTCAATTGTAGCTTGATTGCAAGATACTTGATTACAAGATCCTTCTTTTGATAAAGAAATCTGAGAGCATTGTGTCTCCTACAGCACATCTGCTGATATGTATTTTGTGTGTGGTTTCAGCATGTGTTAATCTGAGGGGCTACAAAGTCACTGCTGGCCTTTCCCAAGACTGACAGAATCTATGATGGGTTTAAAGTGCTGTATAGAAAGTAGGCAGGTAGGCAGTGGTAGGTGGCCTTTCATCTCTCACAACACCAAGTGGTTGATTTAAAATTATGATTATAACAAACAGTGGATTTAAGGATAAGTTCCAGTACTGTGGTTAACTTAAAAAAAAAAATAAAAATCATAACAGTATATGAGCAGAAAGTGCTAGAATTGGTTTCAAGCCTGTTTCAGCTTAGTTGCCCTACAAAATATGCGTTTGGGAAGGTACATGGGGGAAGGTATTAACAGTTGCATGTTTTAGATGACAGTATTGCAGACAGCAATGTTACAAAGTCCAGAAGAGTATATGGGTTTATTCAGGTCCCGAGCAGCTCAGTTGCAGAAATCTCCTGTGACTTTGCAGTTGTCCTGTGGGGACCCAAAGCTTTTGTGGCCAGTGGAAAAGTGCCAAGGTGGTGGTGGCAGTGGGAGGGTGATAGTCCCACAGGAGCTTGGTCCCAGGTCAGTTTGTCCCAGGGGCCTTGAGGGAGCTCTCCAAGCTCTGAAGTTATCCAGGATTTAGAAGGATGCCGAAGTTGTGCTGTGTTAAACAGGGACACGTGTTCCTTGTCCTTGAAGCACGAGTTGGCAGAGGCACTGCAGCTTGCTAGGGCTCATCAGAGCGGTGTTGGCTGGCGCTGGTCACAGGGCAGGGGTGGCTCCTATGGGCTGGGAGGCTTCTGCTCCCTGCTGTGTGCCCCCAGCGAGTGGCACTGACCTCTCAACTCACTGTAAGAGGAAAAAATAACATATTGCTGAAAGTGGCAACACAGTAAGACCCACTGTAGCAAATGGTATCGATTCCTGAGTAGGAGACAGGCCAGATCTTTCAGGGTTTGTATCAGCAGGAAAGCAGTGCTTTTCTCAGTTGTTCTGATTTAGAAAGCAAAGGCCAAAAATTTATTTGTTTCAAAAATCTCAGCCATGTCTTCTGAAAATGGGAATAATGAAGATCACAGTGCTGTCTGAATTTAAACAAAACACCAGTAAAAATTGCCAAAAATGACAGGAAATGCATGATTCATATGAGTATTTTTTATGTTTTTCTTCATGCAGAGGTCTTAATGGGTTTGTCTCTGAGTACAAAAGCAAAAAGAAACAGATCTGATATGAAAATGACAGATCTGGTGTTATCTCCTTAACTTATAACAATCAGTTGTTGAATAGTACCTAGAGAATGATCTGTTTTCTTAATGGCTAGCATTAAATCAACGATATGGGTTGCTTTTCCATGATGATGTTGTTTACTTTTGTACTTAACTTTTTGCCAAGATACTTTTCTAAAGGAGTTGATAAATCTTATATGATAGTGTTGTACTTGGCTCCATATATTAAGTAAATAAGGGGAGAGATTCAGTAGAGGAGTTTGCAACCCTCCTGACAAGATAGGTCATTACAGACAGTGCAAGGGGAATATAGCTTTATGGTTATTTGAATTTTTTTCCCTAATAAAACACTGTGATGTTTTTCCAGAATTCCCAGACTAAAAAAAAAAAAAAAATTAAAAAAAAAAAAGTATTTACATTCTGTGGGACACAGCTAGACTGTGAAAACCAAAAATAAAAGAACTGATTTTTCTTTTTGTCTTCCTGTCTGCTGCTGTTAGGCAGTCTGAGCATGTGCCTGAAAGTGGCAAATGCAAGAAGCCACAAAACAGTTCCCCAAAGTGCAGTTACTGACAGAAGGGTTCCTGAATCTCTATCAGTAATTGACATTATTAGTTTAGTACTATTTAACTTCATTTATCTCATTATAAAATCAAGCTACAGATAAATAGCTGAGTCTTGAGGTACACTAAATGGCACGACATTTTGTCATGTTCCATTCTTGTTACGTGTGGTTTTGTGGGGAAAACATTGAATTTATTTTAAAAAAACCCAAAAAACAACAAAACACACACAAAAAGAAAACACACAAAAATATCTTCGTTTTTGAATACAGCATGAATATATATGAGATTAAGTGTTGACTTGACTTCTTAACAAAGCATTTTATAAATTTCTTGTTTGTTTCTTAGTGAAGGGTCTGCAAAAGTAAGCTTTTTGTATGTTGTACCAGCAGAATAAAGTCAGGCATGAGCCTCAGGTCAGAGCATTAAGCAATTTTCAAGAAACGCACTTGAGCCCCTAGGAGTAAAAATGGCAAAAAGCTTCTAGTAAGATGCACTTCTAGGTTGCATGCCTGTATGTTCCAGAATATGAGAGCAGGTTTTAGATACAGCTTCTTTATAGGACACTTGCACAGCATTTCCTGTACACTGGCTGTAAGCTCACAACACTGCAGCTCTGGGTCACTTGCTGTCATGGTCTCAGCCAGTTCCAGTAAGCCAAGTGTAACACTCCAGTACTCCTAAAGGCCTTGTCTTTCTTCCCATGTGCTTGCTGTTGTGTCTTATTTCTGTCGGAAGCTAGTAATGAGATATATTTTGCTGGATTTTTCTTCTATTTTCATTTAAAGACTATTTCTGAGGTTAAATGCGATTTAAAAAAAAAAAAACAAAACAAAAACAAAAACCAGAAGCCTTAAATTCAGAGATGATTCAGCTGACCTTCCCTTGCTTTGAAGACATATGTTTGCTTTGTGTAAAAGGTTTGTTGGCAGTTGATTTCTCAGTGAGTGATAGGGACACTTCTATCCCTGCAGGACAGGCCTTCCAAGAGCAGCTTTACATGAGAGTGGTGATGCAGGGTCAGACAGCATTCCAGGCAGCATAGCAAGTAAGGTATTGAATTGTCTCACTGAATCAGTCATGAGGATGAGGAGCTGCAGGAAGTTCCTAAGGGTGAATTTTCACTCAGTGGACACATCATATTCATCCCTTTTCAGTATTCATCTAGGGGAAAAGGGACATCAGTATAAGATGGTAGAATGTATCCCAGCTTCAAGGAGCTGTGAAATATGTTTGGCATTGGTGTGAACCCAGCAGTTTGCTACTAAAGGAAAGAGAGGTGACCTATTTATGCCAAACCAGTTCTAGACAGCTGTGCGCTAAGTTTTATTTTTCTTGTCTGAAATCCAAATACACTCTTTTATTAAGGTTAAGTTTTGTTTAACCTTAATGCTTATTTAGTACTGAGAGACGACTGCAGAGTGACTGGCAGCCTGCAGACGTTCCATTCCCCAGGGAGTGGTGACAATCTGCAGCTGGACAGCCCAATCGCCTCTCTATACACCTTGTACTTCAGAAGTTACCTGTGAGATACCAAGGTCAGCTTTGAAACTAGCTGACACAGACTCTGATTTTGGGAGAGCTGGATCTGGGGGCACTTGTTAACTTGCGTATTCTTACGGGGTGTGTGAGTCTGGAGCCACCTCAGAACAGAAGCAGCAGAACCCACAGCCAGCCAGACAAACAACTTTGATAGGTCAGCTACTCCCTATCAGCCTAGGAAGAGCTGTGTACCCTCATAAGAAAGGGGAAGGATAACCTGGTAAGGCACTCTTTCAATCTTCTAAGCTTTAGATATGCATCTTTAATCTACCTATTTACAGGAGTCTTAGAAACCATACTTTTGTTTTTGTGTCCTTGCCAAAGCATGAATAATCTCAAGATCTAAACTTCTTATAGCTCCCTAAATTAAACTTAGTACTTCTGCTACGTAATAACTGCAGAACAGAATGTTAAATTTGGATAAGCCGTGCTGACATTAAAAACAAAACAACTTGTGGTTTAGAGGTGGGAGTGAGCTGTAGATATCTTAAAGGTAGAAATTACCAGAAGGACTCTTTGGGGGCAGTAGGAGTCCTAAGTGATGAACTAAATAGTTCAGGAAACAAATTAAACCACTGAAGATCTTGCAGATTGGTGAGTTCAAGTCAATCAATAGTGATAACAGCTCCGGTGAAATAAAGGAGTCCCACAGCCTCTTGCAGCTCTGAGAGAAAAGATGGTGTCTTTGGTGAGAAATACAGTGGTCTAGGAATGAATGACCTGATTTATAATTGCTCACAAACCATCATGATCACTTGCAAGTCGTTTGCCTATTAATGCTGAAGATGTGGCCATTAAGAAAGCAGCCTTTAAGCAGGGTCTAGAAATAGAAAAACAGCATTTTGTGGGCAGATAAGGTTTGAAGAAAAGACAAAAAATCGAATGTATGAATAGGGTAAAATGTTTGGTCTTAGCCAACCTTACAATACTAAAGACTACAAAAGGAAAGATTCTGTGTATTAGGCTAAACTTATCTCCTGATGTGGCCACTTGTCAGCGCTCCATTCTAATAAACAACTTGGTTTTGTTGTTATTATTATAATAAAAGTATCAGGTGTAGTGACATTCCTAAAGGGTTGATCCTTTTTGACAAATACAGCAAGAATTTAGATTGTACAAAGAATACAGTTTATTCTCTTCCCTAGAACTGTGTATCAATTCTAATAATAGAATGATTTTTTTTAAATCAGATTAAGGTTAAATCAAGAGGACTGCTTTCAAATACTGGCCTTTTTTTTTTTTTTTTACTTGCATGCTAAAATGGTATGTTCTTCTATTTAATTTAAATTCTTTCATCATGGTAATGAATGGTTTGATTCCTTTACCATATTGTTATCATGACAAAGATTTTTGCTATTTGAGAAATAACAAATGTATAATCAAGGGATAGAAGAGATTAATAGACACATACGAAATTTGTTATGAAAAGGGTAGTGGCTGTGGACAGCAAAGAATGAGAGGAATCCAAAGGGAAATGTTCATAGTGGCCAGTGTGGGGCTGCTTAGTCATTGCTGAAACACCTGGTGACTTCATTAAGGCACCATATTAGGTGGAGATAAAACTAACACAAATCAGCTCTGGGCCCCAAAGAATAACCTGGTTTTACTTGTAAATGTTCCTGGGAAAGAATCATCTGATCATCCTCCAAGATACTAATTTGATATCCAGGACATTGCACTAACTGGCATTTCAAGTGCTCCTGCCTGGATGGCTTTTCTATGGAAAGAATTTAAGATCTAGGTTTGCCAGTTCTTTGGAGTCATATGTTTGTGCTGAACTTGACTCAAAAAGTTGACCTACTGGGCTGAAACAGAACTGTTTCAACTTAAAGCATCAAAGTGCAGACATTTTTGATTGCAGGATTAGGCTTTGCACACTGTAGCTGGTTGGTCTCATTTTAGCTTCCTCAGGGCTTTTCTTTAAATGTAGCAATAAGGAAAAATTGCATCTTTGATAACTTAGAGTGCACAGATGTTAATTGCCAACCTCTATGGATAGGCTTGCTATGAAGGAGTGTGCTTCCATGCTGTAGGTGGTGTTTGCTTTGAGTATATCTCATGTACTCTTTCTGGGTGAAAGGAACTCAGTATCTATCGATATTTTCATGCTAAACATCTGTTGTGTTTTCCCATAGGAGCATTTCACTAGATCTGTTTGCTTTCATCGATACATGGTCAAATATACTGTTGTATTTCCCCAGGGGAACGCTCCAGTTATGCAAACCAAACCATGGATCTGTCCCCGTGTTCCCCAGCTGCACTGTGGTTTGCACTCATCAGTATCCAAGTGAGCTCTGTTCCATATTCTGTTATGAAATTGTTCATGTAACTGGTCATACTAGCTCACCAATAGGAATCATTTAAGTCTGCAATTGTGTACTGATTTATAGTTGAGCAGGGGGCTCAGGTTTGTGTGGGCTCTTTAGTTTGAAGGAATTGAACTTTGGATATACTTTTGTGAGGGCTGGAGTGGAGAAAAGGCTTGCAGCAAGCTGGGTGATGGGATTCTGCTAAGGCAGAGGCATACCTGGGGTCTGAGCAGGGCTTGTGTACTCTGGCCATATGGGAGAGCTTTTAAGTCCATTATTACTTGTTTGCTGTGGCTGTGCAACTTCCTCTTCCCCTTTGTACACAGTTTTTCTGACATGCTGTCACTGCCTCCATCTCTCCTGACAGAGAAAGCGAAGAACACGATACAATTTCCTACCTTCTGTTGTTGAGCTGGTTGTTTAAAGAGAGAGAGTTTCCCTTGGACGATGCCAGAAAAGAATCTGTATCTGCCAAGGTTCTTTGTGTGGGAACAACTGTTAATATAAACAGTCTTCCTCACAAATACCCAGGCAAGTACAAATGACCACAGGGGGACAAAACCACTTTGGAAGTGAGGGAGTTCTCCTCCTCCCCCACCCCTTCTTCCAAGGGTATTAACAAATTCATTCTAGGGCATGACCATTTGTCTGTCATCCAGGGAGGCTTCTTATGGTGAGGCATCTTCTTGTGTTTCAGCTTTCAGGTAATTTCTCTCCCTTTCAATCGTTTTCCTGAGTGCTAGCGAGTTCTCTGCCTTTTCTGAAAGAGGAACCC
The DNA here is from genome assembly GCF_048771995.1 of Taeniopygia guttata. Classification (NCBI taxonomy): domain Eukaryota; kingdom Metazoa; phylum Chordata; class Aves; order Passeriformes; family Estrildidae; genus Taeniopygia; species Taeniopygia guttata. The sequence continues at coordinate 46,430,312 of NC_133027.1, read as the reverse complement.
GTGCCACCTTTTTGTTATACCTTGGCCTGAAGTAAGGAAGTAAGCAGTGGGAATTAAACACTGTTCTTCATTCGTTTATTTTATTAGCTCACAAAATGCAATCTTCTCTGCCAGTATTGCATTATTCTTTCTCCATGCTTCTGTTGAGCATTTTATAAAGTGCAAGTAGGTAAGGACACTCAGTTTCTTCTGGAGAAACTTAGCATTTTCAGTCCAAGGCCCCAGATAAGGACGGAACTGTGGTACTTGGACATCTCTGTGTAATTTAATCTTGTAACTGCTGCTAAGCCTTCAGCAGTGGAGTATCCCTTGGTTTTCCAGCATTAATTGCATGAACCAGAGGCATGGTGGTGTTTGAAATCAGGACAGGAAAGAAAGCCTTTTAAGGCTCAAGAATTAGAGATGTGCAGAAGTGCTGCCTTGTGTCATGTTGCCATGTTCACCTGAGAGCACTGTCCTCAGTGTTTTCTGCATTTAGCTGCTAGGTTTGAGAACAGGGACAGTTTGTGTGCAATTTTGCAGTGTTCAGTTTTACATTTAACAGAAGTGTAAAGTTCAGTGTCATGGAATTTCCCTGCTCGGTTGTTAAGATAACTTGGTACAGCTCAAAACCACACAGCCTGAATTGTAGGCAGAAGCCTTCCTCCCCCAGGTGAGTGTGTTCAGGGGTTCAGAGCTGTTCTGGCCCTTCTCCTGTGAAAACTGCAACAGTAGATCTCCTCTTGGGGTCTACCATATTTTATTTTAATTCAAATTATTTGAAATAAAACTATCTAACAGAATATAGCTTTATAGATCTTATAATGTTGTGAAAGATAAAAGAAGTAAAAATCACCTGGGTCAGCTCAGGGGCTTGTTTCTTTTGAAATAACTGATGACAGAAAATCCCAGACCAAAAGAGGTGGGAGATGCGAGGCATCTGGCAGAGTTTGCAGTCCTGGGGGGTCGGCAGGCGCAGCACAGCCTGCTGCAAACAAAGGCTGAGTGTTTTGCTGATACGATTGCAAAACATATGTTTGCCCAGGACTGTTATGATCTTGGGAATAGGCAGGAGGCCAGATTTCTGCAGCAGCAGCGCACTTAGTCACACAAATATCTGCAAAATTTGAACCTCCTGCGATTTCTCGGTTTAAAAGCCGTAATTATTTTGTTGCTTAAAGAGAAGGTAGAAACTCTTGCATAAGGAACAGGAGAGGGGGGGCGGAAAGCATCGTCTAAGGAGCGCCTCTCTTTCGGGGAGAAGAGCGGAACGGAGCCGAGGGGTCCGGGGCTCGAGGCTGTCCTGCCGGGCCGGGGTGGGCTGACGGGGGCTGCCTCTTGTGTCCCCGCCCGGGGCATTTGGTGCCACTCCCGGGCACAGGCAGCAGCCGCGGGGTCGCGGCGAGCGCCGGTCCCGGCGGGGCAGCGCCCCGGCCGCTGCTCCGCCCCTGCAGCGGGCGGGACGGGGCTGGGACCGCCCCTGGGCAGAGCCCAGCGCGGCTGCGAGAGCGGCGAGCCCGGCCGCAGCCCGCAGCGCCGGCCGGATGGTGGCGAGGCCGGGCCGGCAGCACCAGGTACTCGCGGGGTGCCCCGGCCCTGTCCCCGCCGGCGGGGGTCTCTCTCCCCGGGCGCATCACCCAGAGAAATCCCTGCTGGAAGGGGGAGCGGGGACCCGGGCAGCCCCTGCGGATCATCCGCGGGGCTGAGGAGGCAGCAGCGGCGTTTCCCTGCGGGAGGGTGTCGTTCCGGGGTTCGCAGGTCCCCTTCAGCCGCGGGATAAGCAGTGCTGCCTGCGGAGACAGGAGGGCTGTGTTCCGCTGGTGTGTGAGGTAACCGGGTGCTTCTGCAGAGTTCTCGGGCTCGCCCAGGTGGTTTGTGCCTCGGAATTGCCAGTCGTTTACATCGTTCTTGCATAGATTTGGATTATCCTTTTGAAACAGTAAGGCTGGTCCTGTGTTTCTCATGGAGAAGAGCAGGCTGTAATTATAAACAAATGCAAGTCAAGAGCATTATTTTGGGCAGGAATAAACCTGCTGATTTGTATCTCTCTTGTAAATTTCTTAGTGTCACCAACTTAAGATCCGCCTTTTAAAGGAAAGTATTAAATCCTTAGAACAGGTGTAGGTTGCGGCAGAGCCTGTTTTGTATTTTTCTGATTTAGAGTAACCCAGTACTTCATGGATACATATATATATGAATATTAGGCTTTGCTTTGACGTAATCCAGCAGTGCAGTCTATGTAATGCAAACGGTTACTGTCACATTTAGACTGTTTCCTTCTGTGTCACCAATTTATTGGTATGTAAATAGTGTTTACAGCAGGGCAATTGCAGGCATTCATTCGAAATCCTTTGCCCTTTAATGCTTTCTTGTTTCATTACAGAAGTGCCATATAACAAAGCTAGGCACTAATCATTGAAACTCAGCCTCAGTTTCAATGAGCTCATATCAAAAGAAAATTGGGTTGTGGACTCTAGGCAGTTGTGTCGCACAAGTGCTTCAGGAAGAGCTGTTGATGCTGAGTAAGAGTAGGTAGCACACAGGCACGCACCTTGAGACTACTGCAGCTGAACCTGCATGAACTGCTCAGTCCTAGGAAATTACCAAAGAGGTGCTAGAGATGGAGACACAGGAGTCTGGGTTTTGCTTTTATTCCTGCAAGGTGAGCAAGGTGTGTGATCTTGGGCACACTCTCCCTTGCCTTGATTTCTGTCTTGAATCAAGTCATTGATACCCCATAAACTAAATGGGTATGTTTTTAAAATCGGATATTTCAAAGGACTTTGAGACATTCAGAGAAATTATAATAAAATTTAAGCCATTTACGTCTTTAAATTCGTGTAAGAATAACACACTGTATATGAAAGAGGAACAGTTCAGCATTTTCCATGCTCTAATTCCAGTGAAGAGTGCTAGGTCTGTGTAACAAAGCACTTTGTAACAGAGGGGGAGTGCTTGTTCCCAGTTCTTTAAATCCGCACAAGTAGAGACATGTCTGTTGTTTCAGCTGAATGACAGTCTGAAACACCCAGCGAACGGAACCAAAATTTAAAGTACATGAGCATTTCTAGGATAATTTTAATGTGAATCATGGTTTGTTTGGGAAAGCCACAACAATTGCAGCTACTTCAGGATTAAGTAGACAAATAAAATAGGAAAAATTACCATCTCTGCATAGCCCCACATTTAGAAAATATGTAGGATTTCTCTGTGTGTAGGAAAAGAAATATATTTAATCACCACTCTTTGTTCTTCATTACCTCCTTCCCAAAAGTTTTCTGACCAGTATGGAAACTACAGTAGCTACTGCATTTAGCAGAACTGAAAATACAGTTTTTAAGCTGAGTATGTATCAGTTTGGAGAGAGCTTGTCCTGTGGGGCCAGTTGTGCCAGTCCTTGTTGTTAAGGTGCTAAACAAGGAAACTTCACTTGTAGCCTCAGTGTCACCACCAGTGAGGTTTTGCTGTCAGTGGCCTTTAAAAAGGAAGTAGGAACCAGACAGTTCACAGTAAGCACAGCAGCAGGAGCAGCATGAAGCCTCTTAGACTGGTAAGTGCCAAGTCTCCCTTGGAAATGCTTCACAGCCTTCTTGGGCACTTATATGCTTAAGGGCATTTCATCCTATAAGCTTATAAAGCCCTAAATGTGTATTTTTAATGCCCATGCTTCAAATGCTCGTCATATTATACTAATGTGAATTTTCAGCACAGGCATGCTGAAGGAGTTAATTCTACCGGGAGATTGTGTTGAAGAGTTTTTAACTCACAGCTCATTGTGCCTTTCTTAACCCTAAGCTTGGATAGGAAAGCACTTAGATTATGTAAAATGATGACTGGTTATCTAGAAAAAATATTACCTCCAAAAAATTCACCTCAATCTCATTTCCCTTCTCTGGTTCATTACATTAGATTGTTTTATATTGTATTATGGGGTGTGATTTTCATATAATTTTGTTTGAATCTAGCAGCACTTAGTGCTTAATCAGGACATAGATGATTCAGATAAAGATGTTAACTCTAATGTAGTTTAGTGAAGTAAATTGATAATTATAATTTTACTTTGCCTGCGGCTTGTCTATGATAAAATGTTCCCTTTGCCATTTAGAGACGGCGTAAGTTAAGTATGTAAATAAGTCTTTCTGGTAGATACAAATCTGGTAGACTTAATAGTGGTACTGACTGTACTGGAGGGGAGCAAAATGACTCACTGTGCTAACACCAGGGAAGTAGTCTGAGTGAGCATTGTGGATCATAGCTCATCAGTCCTGAATGACTGAAAATTAGCAGTTTGGTAACAGTCCCCAAATTCATTGGACAAAAGTACCATGGAGTTTTGGGAGAGGTTTTGGGATACGGGGATAAGGGGAAGAGGTCTAGCTGCAAGGAGCCAGTAGTGAGGGACCAACAAGGATCTGAAAAAGCATTTTAGGCATACAACAGAGGAAAAACTGTAGCTTAGGTTAGATAGATATTCCTGTTCCAGAGGCTCTGTGACCTGGTTTGTAGCTTAGTTCTGTTTTCAGTGTTTCTAGGTGAAATTTCAGATACTGTGTGTCTGCTTAGACTGGGACTTTTTTTTTTTTTAAGAGATTCAGAACGAAAGCAGTTGGTGTTCTATTACTAGCAGAGGTTATGTGTGTTGTACTGTAAGTGTTTACAAACCTCTTCCACACCTCTGCAGTTCAATTTTTTATGTCAGGCTTTTACATAAATTTGACAGGAATGATGTTCCTGTCAGGAGGCTTAAAAAAGCTACCTAAATATTGGGCTGGATCAGATCAATTGGGCTGGATTGGGCTTTTCTGTAAGATACAGAAAAGCTCTACATTGTGTGAATTTACATGTTTGAGGCTTTAGAGTGGTCTTCCCTGAGCACATATGTGCAGGCAGTACAGGCTTTTGGTCTGGTTGTCCTTGTGGTGTTGGATGTGCTAATTGAGCCAGACTGGTGAGAGTAAGTGGTGACTGGGAAGTATATAATTAAGCTTGCAGAGTTGTCTCATTAACTTTTCTGTCTCAGCTCTGCAGTGCTTTTTCTTGGTGTAAATTTGCATAAAGCATTTCCTGGCTGAGAAGTCTCTGAACAGGCACACAGTCTGATAGGGCATTAGCCTGTGACTTCAGAGATCGCAGCTCTGTAGCAACTTCTCTAAGATGTGTAGCTTTTTCATTTCTGAGGGATTTTTTTTCTCCTTGATGGGAGATAATGTGCTTGTCCTACCTCACAGGAATCTTGCATTACCTAAATGCATGAGATGTGATGCTGGGCTGATATGGCAGTGGTGAGGGATGGGTAAATTGAGAAATGATGGGTACCTGATGAGCATAGTTCCCATAGAAATAATAAGAGTGGCTATACAGAAATACAAGTTACATTACAGAAGGGGGAAGAGGAGGCTTTTCTGTGTTTTTTGAGGTTGTCTCTGTCAACACAGCAATACAGAATTTATGTGGCTAAAGTCTTGCTTTTCTGTCAAGGTATGTCTGGAAGGTGAGCAGTGAAGTGGATTGCCATCCAGCAAGGCCCACTTCCTTCCATTAGCTTGAGCTTCTAGGTGTTCCACCCTTGGTGCTCAGCTTTGCAGCCACCTTAGTTTTATGTTCTGGCTTTGAAGATGGAGTGCGTCTGATGCATCACCATCATCATTATTGTTATTATTGTTATTGTTATTATTTATTTGCACCTAAAGCCTCAGTTGTGGTTGGCTTTCTGCTGAGCTTTGAGCTGTTTTCAGCTGCAGCGCTTCTAGACTGAATGAAAGTGGTGTGGTGAAGTTGACAAACAGGAGGAAAGGAGCCAGGAGAAGTTTGATGCAGAGAATATGTCACTAAGTAGGTCACTTTGGTGTGCAATTCTGTGGTCTGGAATTGCATGAAAGTTGCTTATACTTTTGGAATTACCAAAAGGAATACAGGCTTTTTTCCAGCTGCTGCTTGTCCTAGACACAGCTTCTTCACTAAGTGCTTCAAGTGAGATGGTGCTTTAAGAGAAAAGTGCAGGAGAGAGAGGTAGTGGTGTGTCTGGTCAGGATGCAAGTCTTGCCTTTGAGAGGGAGAGTGTTGCTCCCTGAGTTGAGTGTATTTGGAAGATGGAGGTTTAATGAATGATATAATGAAGCACAGACATGCGTTCAGGACAAAGGAGAGATTCACTAGGACTGTTTGGAGAATTGTTACTGTGTTATCAAGTATCTGAAATGCTGGGATGCTGGAAGCACACAGCTATTTCTGAAGTACTAGGAGAACTTGATTAAATGCTGCTTCTGAAAAAGAGATAAAAATAGTTTTTGAAAGGTCTGCCATAGCTTGTAGCTGAAGAACAAGTTTTCAAAAGGCTTCTAACAGCTCTCATGACTGTGTTAAGCATGCACCTCATGGCAAGCTGCTTCTGTTCTCAGCACCCTCTGGAAGAAACCCCCATTTTGCAGATGGGAAACAGGCTCATCTTCACAAATCCTTTGTTACGTCTCTGTCACAACAGAGCCTTGACCCTAAGCTTCTCGTGTACTAGGCTGGTGCCATGATATTAGGGGGATGATCCCTCTCCTGGTGGAAAACAAAGCAACTCATTTAATTATTAAAAAACCTCTTAAGTCACTTTGCATCGAGGGTTTGGATGGTTGAGTAATATAACCTGTTACGTGCTGTGCAACTGTAAGTCTGACCTCTGTATGCTTTAATAAACAGAAGTGTATTGATTGTGATGTATTTTAGATTGTGAAGCAAAATACATCAGCAGTCTGCTGATCTCAGGTTCTTAAATCTGGGTTTGGAGGTTTTTTCCTTCCTCTAACTGTTCTGGGAAAAGGAAAAACTGAAAAACAGTTGTTCAAGAATTAAACTTCAAGGTATTTATCTTGGAGGGCTTGATCTGGCAAACTGCAGACATCTGCTAAATTAAATCCTGTTTACAATTTAAATTATCTCTCTTTTTGCCTGCTGTTGTTTGGCTGTAGGATGTTTTTTGAGTGTAAATAGCCAAAATAAGAAGCTCTGCTGAAGTTTTAAAAAGAGATTTTGGTAAATTCCATCCTACAAGTGGCATTGCTTGGCTGACAGGCTGACATACATTGCTTGTATGTGTTGGGACGCATAGCAGGAAAAAGCTATACTGAGGGGGGAAAAGTGAAAAGACTATTTGTAAGAGATGCCCTTTGATCTTATTTTATCCAAGTAAGACTTGAGAAATGAAGGCATCTGTCTTTGGGATTTAAGGAGACTGTCAGAGTCTAAAGAGTTTGGCAGTTGCCACTTAGGCCTGCACTCATTGTTTCCAGCTCTCTGAAGTTGCTTTTTAATCTTAGGGGAAAGTTCAGGAAACAGTAACTGATTAATAAAATTGCTTCTCATACAGTGAAACTTGTGCAAATAGAAACCTCAGCTAAAGAGAAAAAAAGTGCAATAGTGAGTGCAACCACTACTAAGTATTGCATATTTATAACAGCCTTTACCTATGTGGGGAAAATGTGGCAAAGTAAACAATTGCATTTGGCAAGCAGCTCTTGGGGAATCATCTGCTCTGAGGCCTGGACCAGCTGAAGGTGCCCCTCTGCTCTGTGTGGGCTGAACTGGCTCAGTACTTGGTGTTTATTCCTCTAAACCCGCTTGAGAAGTTGGTATGGTCACAAAATGGGTGGGTTTGGCTATGGAACAGAGGCAATGCATATGTTCTAAAAGATGATTGGGAAAGAAGGCACAAGTAAGGAGCCCAAACCATTAGTTTATAAATGCCTAGTGTTTAGCACTCAGCTCCATCCTCAGCTTTAATCCCAGATCTCCCTCCATCTGTAAGAGTGCCATGCCATCAGCTGGCAGGGCTCCCATCTTTCCTGGGGAAGCCAAACTGCTCACTGGGGAGCAATCCCCTCAGGAGAGCTGGCTTGCAGCGAGTGCCACACACATGGCAGAGAAGCCTCTGCAACGATGGCGTGGGGGGCATGTGTGAAAGTGTGAAGTGAGGCCATGTCCTGCTTTGGTACCTGCCCCCTGGAACCTGCTGTGCCTTCTCAGAGGGCTGCTCTGTGCTAGAGAGACTGCCTGGAACACGTTGCTCCCCCACTTCCAAAGGGAACCATGTTAATGGGCAGGACAAAAATGCACCCAAGTCTTCCATATATTTGCTCCTTGGCTTCAGCAAAGGCCCAGGGTGCCATAAGTCTGTCAGAAGACTTCATCTGGCTGAAGGAGAGGACGGGTAGTAAACTGCCAGGGTTATCCAGCCTCCACCTTCCCTGTAAGGTAACACATCCACACAAGTGGGTGCAAGGATGTGGCTGCTGCTCTTCTCATGAAGTAAATTCCCCTCCCTCCCTCCTTCCCTGCAAATGTGAATAGCTTTTTATCCTATCTTGAAAAGAAAGCAGATGCAAATGTAGATCAGGTACTTTCAGCAGCTTAAGTGCTCTTTGAGGTTGGGAAGAAGAAATCTGATTAGGGTTACAGCTGTTTCATTTCCTGACAGATGCACAGGGTGTTGTGTGCTGGCGAACTGCGGATGTACACACACACAGCAGCCTCGTTTTGTATCAGTGGCATAACCACACAGCAGCCGGCATGTTCGGAACTCCTTGTCCTGGACACCCTGCCAAAATATGCTTTATGCAGAATTTTCTGTGAACCAGCCTGTAGTGTGTTTTTGTGTGTGCATGCATATAAATTTGTGTTTTCTTTGGTTGACAGGGCCTTTGTTATTGAACTTTTTGTTGCTGGAGTGGGGCAGTGTGCTGTAAACAAGCACAGCTAATTTTAAAGCACTTGTAAAAAAATGATTTGCATTTGTACAAACAGTACTAGTAAAAGTGCCCGTGCAAGAGTACCACAAGTACCCAAATAAGCCCAGCTCTGAATGGAGTACTCTTTTCTTTCTTGCAGCCACAGCTAAAAAGTTGTTTATAGCTAAATGCTGAGGTGGTGTAATTTTCTTTTCTAGGAACTTGGAATAAGAATTCCTAGACCACTGGGACACGGACCAAGCAGATTCATCCCTGAGAAGGAGGTGTGGTAGTTTTTTCAAGTACATAGTGAACTTTATGCTTTTAAGGAACATAATTTTAGTAGTAGCCCACAATGGTTTCAGGACAGCTGCTGATCTGCAAAACATTTTCAGGAGTGATCACATTCAGTCCTGAGACTTTGGCCACAGTTCTAGTGTACAGAACAGTGAGAGCCTTGGGGAGCTTTGGAATAGTTATGACTCCTCCCATGCTGCTATCTAGTATGAGAGAAACCCAATACTGTTTCCTTGTGAACATCCGGATGTAATTTCCTACTGGTCCACAAGGTACCTGCCCCTCTGCTCTGGGATTGCTTTTTCTTGAGCTGCCTCTACCACTCTGAAGAATCTGAGAAGCTTCAGAGTGCTGTGGATGAGCATTTCTGCTGCTTCTCTCCTGATTGTCTGGTAAGAGAATTTGGAGCAGAGGAAAAGTTAGTAATATGCCTGTGGTTTTCTAGGAATTTTAGTCTTTTTCAATTTCCTTTTTTTTTTCCTCTTGTCATGTTAGCCAACTTTTTGCTTCTTTCCATTTTTCCCATAGAAGTGATGATTCTATTAGCTTTTAGTTATAATAAACTAAGAACAACCTGAAGGTGAAAGTTAAAAAAAGGAGAAGTCAGCATTGTATTAGAGAGAGACTAAAGCCAAAAATCTCCTTTTGCTAGTATAACCACTTGTGATCTCCTAAATGAGAGGTATTACAGGGACTTACTGTGCCTTATGTGCACTGATTTAACGCCATTAATAGATTTATAGTATAAATCTTTTCACTTGGGGCCTCTGGGTTCTGCGGTAATGTATTATTCACTATTTTACTGGTGGTACTCAGACAATATTGCTCATTGCTCCTTCTCTCCAATCAGACAATTCAGGTGGGAAAGGAGGACGCCACGATGCACACGCTGTTTGCAGAGTCTTTTGCCACACTGGGCCGACTGGACAACGTCACCTTGGTGATGGTTTTCCACCCACAGTATCTTGAAAGCTTTCTGAAAACTCAGCACTATCTCCTGCAAATGGATGGCCCGCTCCCGCTCCATTACCGGCACTACATCGGGATAATGGTACGCACCCGGCAGAAACCACCACCCTGGCCATGCCTCCGGCCCTATCTGAGAGCAGCTGTTGCTGTGTTTTGCAGTTTCTAGCTGGAAAGGCATTTCACCAGCAGCTAAGGGAAAAGCAGAGTAGGTTTGTTGGTGTCTGCTTTACAGATGGTTTCAGAAGATCAGCACTTTATGTTAATAGATTTGGTAGGACTGTGAGAAAAAGGGGAAAAGCATGCTATAGAAATTATATAACTGTTTGTTATTGGCTTCCTTAGTATCTCAGAAACTTCCTTAGTTTCTCAAGAAAGCTTGTTTTTGTGTGTGTCCTGTCACATATACTTCTAACTCAATAGTTGGTCCCATTGTGCATTTCTGAATATGTAAATTCTGAGCAAGTTTTCTGCCAAAAGTGGTTGATTTCTAACTTTTAATATGCCAATTCAATGATCTTTGCTTACTGAAGTTGAATTAAAGATTTGGGCTGCGTCTTAATTTGATGTAGAAAGGGTTGGAGTAAATGATACTGAGCCTTTCTTTGCTGAGAAGCTGCCCATAGTCTCTCCTGCCATATGCAATCTAACACCCGCTTTTGATTGTTGCTGGTAAAGATGCAGCTAGAGACAGCGTCTTCCCTCTGGGGAACAGGATGCAGTATGGATTACTTGCTTCAGGACATGCAGTAAATCCATGTCTGTATTTCTACCTGTAGCCAGCATAATGATCGTGTGTATGAACAAGGGATATTTATGTTGCGAGAACAATACTCAAAACAAGCTGATGTGTTAATCTCAGAAATCTTTTTTTATTGAGTCTTTGATCAGTGCAAGTCTTATTCTTGGATGTTTTGAGGAAATGATGCCTCATGGTATTTGTCATAAAGTACTAACTTTCTGTAATTGTTTCTGTATCACACTGTTTTCCTTTCTAGGCTGCAGCACGACATCAGTGCTCTTACCTTGTTAACCTCCACGTGAATGACTTCCTTCATGTTGGTGGAGACCCTAAATGGTTGAATGGTCTGGAAAACGCACCTCAAAAATTGCAGAATTTAGGAGAACTGAACAAAATGTTGGCTCACCGACCCTGGCTTATCACCAAGGAACATATTGAGGTAGGTCTTTCATGGAGTAATGTGAATGTCCCCTTTTTTCAGTAAAGCAACCACAGATTCTTGGGATTCAGAGTCAGACAGGGTGAAAGATGTTCTGTGGTATGACTTTGATTTCAGTGCTACATCACTGCATGATCTAGTATCACTTGTGCCCTGTTGTGTAAAACTAACAGGATAACGGCTGTTAAATGAGTAACAAATTTAATTTACAACAGCCTGAAATTTCTCTGTCGTGTTGGAATTCTGTTGGTGCAGTGACTATGTGCCCAGGTGTGCACCTCCCTCCTCAAGCTGTGCACTTTCAGTAGTTAGAACCCCCGGGTGTTTCTGAGATGCTGCCAGAGGTCAGGCAGAACACCAGCCACCACATTTTTGTCTGGCTTGCTGCCAGTTCAAGTGATAAGTTTTCAGGTGGGATGGAGAGAACAGGCTGGCAGAGCTGCCAGGGGAGTGGTGGTGGTATAGGACAGCCAGGACTGCAGCACCAACAAACCACCAAGGGGCTGCTTCTTCCACCCCTTCTGCTCTCCTCTGTGCCTGCAGCAAGGAGCACGTGGGTGCTGGGACTTCCTCCGTGCTGCCTGGCCGGCTGAGAGGTGGTGGCAGGTCCAGCTGAGGCAGGACGCTGTGCTGTGGGGGAGGGCACAGGCTTTGCCAGAAGGCCCCAAACCTCCCACACTTTCCTGCCTGAAGGGGAAGTTGGGGTTTGAAGCTTCTTGTCGAATCTAGAGCATTCCACCCACAGGGACAAGGTGGAGGGAGCCTGTGCCAGATTTTTACACAGCTGATCTGCAAGGAGTTGCCTGGCTTTTCTGATGTTGTAAAGACCATTTGAACAAACATGCAACAGTTGTGGCTGCACCTTCATCAGAGGTGTGAAATTTCAATGCAAGTCAGTATGGCCTCGATAGAAACCACATGGTGCAAAACAGAAACTCCAACTTACTCAACTGCCCAGGGACAGAGAGGGGAGAGAAGCTGTGTCCTTTGTGGCGTAACCATGCAGGTCTGTGTCTAGCAGGTCACTGAGCACACTAATGGCAGCAGAGAGTTAGGAAGCATGTTTGGATGTCAGAAAAGTAATTTTAGCTGACAAAGCAGTGTGTTGATAAACTGCATTAAGGTGGGGTCAAGTGAATTACTTTAATACTTTTGTTTTCCATTATTTTTAAAGCAACTTCTGAAGACAGAAGAGAACAGCTGGTCCCTGGCAGAGCTGATCCATGCAGTCGTTCTCCTTACACACTACCACTCCCTTGCTTCCTTCACGTTTGGCTGTGGGATCAGCCCAGAGATCGACTGTGAAGGGGGTCACACCTTCAGGCCCCCCTCTGTCAGTAACTATTGCATATGTGATATAACAAATGGCTACCACGGGGTGGATGAAATCCATGCCAGCCCAGCTGGAAGTATTCCAGTAAGTGTCTGTCTGAACAAACAATCTCTTCCAACAACAGTCATTTCTTTGTAAACTTAATACGTGGAGGGTGCCTGTCTCTTTTCATTCTTTTGAGAGTGGGGTTGATGGGCCTAATCCAGATGTGGGTATTGAAGCAAATGCATTTGGGAGGAGCTGAAATGATACCTGGAAGCTGGGGAAAGCTACCAAAGGCAGAAGCAGACACAATCTCATAATCTCTGTTGTCTTTTTTTTCCCTGCCTGTCATACATAAAGATGAACTTCGATGAGTCCCAGCCTCAGCTAGTTCATGACAGTGTCCTGAGCAGCAGTGGCCAGGAATGCTTTTTTTCATCAGTGCAGTGGAAAGTTGGCTCTTCCTTTGGTTTCAGGCTCTGACTTTTTTGCCTTGAGGTGTTTGTCATGCATCACACAATGGACCATTTTTAACAGATTTCACAACTTTGTGACTCTCTTTAAAACACTCTCTCCTGCCTGCAGCAGTTATGCTGATCTGGACTTGGTGAAAAGAATTATGTGAACTAAGTGTTGGTTTAAGAACAGCCATGAGAGCCTTCTCACTGCAAAATTCTTGCCTGTGATATTTTACTGCAGTGGTGTGGGTGGCATTTAAATTTGTTTGATGGAGCTTGCTGGCTCTCTGAAGGACCAAACTGCAGAAGGCAGGGAGGAAAGGGGCAGAACTGTATAAATTAAAGATAATTTTACTCTACTTTGGTGCTGATGAATGTTTACAAGATCAGTTACTGAATTCTTGCGGTGTTAAAACAACTGTTGTGAAAGACGATTATCTTGCACTGGCTTTCTTTTGAGACTTCATTAAATCTGCATTTATACTCTGCTCTGTGAGCAGAGGAGGAGAAAAATACAGTTGGGTGGTAAATTGTGGTTACTTCCTCTATCAGAATTTCTGTTACAGCTCCTTGTTTTTCAGTTGCTGAGCATTTAGACTAAGAGAAACTAATTTTAGTGTGAGAACAACTCGTTCCAAAATGCTGTGATTATTAAATCATACTAAAAATACCAGGGGTCTAATTAAGAAAAGATGATGACTAAATGTAAGCCATTGTGTCAGTACAGGTTTCTTTCAAAAACTGTGTTCTTTGAAAAATCTTTATTTAAAGATGTAAAGGACTTCAGTTGTGTTTAAACTTTCTGGCTTGGCAATTTCTGCCATCATTGTCAGTTCCTGTTGCATGAAATTGAAATGTCTTTCTCTTCTTTTTAGTCTACAGAGTCTGTCTGTGAAGTTGAAGCTCTTATGGAGAAGATGAAGCAGCTGCAGGAGTGCAGAGATGAAGAGGAAGCCAGCCAAGAAGAGATGGCCACACGTTTTGAAAGAGAGAAGAGAGAAAGCATGTTTGTGTGCTCTTCAGGTAGTGCAGATGTAGTCTGTATATGTATTTATTAAGACTTTTCCAAATTATTTGTGGAAATATTCCTGCAAAAGGGAAAAGAAGTGCTATTAGATGTCACACAAACATTATCATTTCTTTGAAGGAATCAAGATTAGGGATGCCTTGTTTTCTCTCAGGAACACTTAAAAGATAAGTAGTGCCAAGATTCGTGGCTGCTCACGGACACGCCAAAACACTCTCTGACCAAAATTGTGTTTAACAGAAATCTCCAGAAGAAATGGACTCTCTCTGGAGAGTTTTAGAAGTTTCACAGGATATTTAAGCATCTTGCAAGATCCTCTAAAACAAGACACTTGATGTGCTTTGCTATTTAAGTGTATGAAACATTACTTTTCAGATGACTGAGAGACAATACTTAATCTGTTAAAAGTTTAGGGTTGTAATGGACTCTTCAATACAATTTCCTCTGAGACACACTTGGCATGAGAGTCTCGAAGTCTCTCTTTTAATAAGCTCTGTTCCAAACCAGATTTTTCCCCTGACATTTTTACAGACCTCTTGAGTTAGGGGGAAGACGTCCCCTAGATTCAGGGTGAAGACTGCAGTACAACAGAAGGGCAAAAAAGATGTTTGTCTGTAAAAAAAAACCTGAGTGTTTTTCATGGAGTTGCCTCTGAACACCATAGCTGCAGTCACAAAGCTGTACCAGAGAATCTTAATACAAGTAGTCCAGTGACAATGTATTTTTGATTAAAAAGCACAGAGACCCATTCTTCTGCAGGAGTTCTGCTCATACACTTCCAATTTGTTCTTTCCAAATTGTGTGAAATTCTATTTGACATTAACAGAAGATGAAGAATCTGCAGCAACAAGAGATGTGTCTCGCCACTTTGAGGATACGAGCTATGGTTACAAAGACTTCTCCAGACACGGAATGCATGTGCCCACCTTTCGTGTTCAGGTAAAGGCTGGGGGCTGCCATCAGGAGGCTTAGGGGACAACCTGCTCATTGTGCCAGATACCAAACCTGGAAATGGCTTTGTTCTCACTGCCCCCGTGGGTGAGGCTTAAATTAAGCGAACAAATTAACAACCCCCACCCGCATTGGATTATCTGCCCTGGGATGTTTAACTATATTAAAGCTCTGGGTCTTCACAAGTTCATTTCTGAAATGCTCAATTCTTCATTTTTACTTATTCTAAGGATTATTCCTGGGAAGACCATGGCTATTCCTTGGTTAATCGTCTTTATCCAGATGTGGGACAACTACTTGATGAGAAGTTCCATATTGCTTATAATCTGACTTACAACACAATGGCCATGCACAAAGATGTGGATACCTCAATGCTAAGACGAGCTATTTGGAACTATATTCATTGTATGTTTGGAATAAGGTCAGTTTTACTGGTTTTGCTCTAAACACATTAGCTTTTATTGCTTGGGATGAACCAGAACTATTTATTAAGCAAGCATGCACGTATTTTTAAACATACTTTTGTTTATGGAGGAGGGCCACTGGTGTTACACTTACCCAATAATTTGTTTTGCCATAGGAACTTAGAAACAATGCAAGTGAAATGCTGCTGCTTGAAAATGAAAGTGTTTTCTTTTAATTCCAAACAGATACGATGATTATGACTATGGTGAAATTAATCAATTGTTGGACCGCAGCTTTAAAGTTTATATCAAGACTGTGGTTTGCACTCCTGAAAAGACCACAAAAAGAATGTATGATAGCTTCTGGAGACAGTTTGAACACTCTGAGAAGGTACAGTTGGTGTGCATGCTGAGAGACAGCCACGGGCCCCAGATCAGTGTCTCCCTGGCAGCCACTGCCACACAGCTTAAGCTTTAGCTGGTGCTCCTGGTGTTCTACTCACAGTCAAGTCATTGGGAAGTGTTGTGTTCCCAGGCTGAAATAATCTCCCCTTTCCTCCTGCCTGTGTGCTGGCTAACAGCTGACATGGAGTGGGCAAGCTCTGAGCAGTACAGGGGGTTAGACATGAGAATGGTACAGCTTCACCTCAACTGCAGTCAGTACTGCCTGTATCCCAGAGAAGCAGCAAAGTGGTGCATGATCCATCCATCTCTTGGCAGCAGACCTGGAACAGGTACTCTGGCTGGCCCAGGGTGTTTCCAGTCCCCTAGTCCTTCTGGCATGGATAGCCCCAAAACAGTTTTTTAATCAAAGCCTAAAAGCTCTGCTGCTGGGTTACAGCCTGAATTACACCTCCCAGTCACATTTCCTGTCAACTCTCAGATATTGAATCCATTAAGTTTACATCCTTCAATTTTTCTTTGGAAAGGTATTTCTTGACCTCACTTAAAATCAATGCTGAAACATAAAGATGCAGAAATCATTAATGTTCATATTATTAAAGGCTCTAGTTCTTGATAACCCCCTTAAAGCAGAGTCCTGTAACTACAATGATTTAAGATTGCTCAAGTAAGACACTATCTATGTTTTGGTTAGACTAACTGTGATAGATGAACATTCCAAGCACACAAATCTTTCTTTAAAGCCCCAAACTTTGCATCTCCATAGCCATAAAAAGCAAAGGCTCATTCACATATGTGTCACTGAATGCAATAACCTACACCTTCACAGATATTATGCAAATGAAACCACATGCAACCCGTACATGCCAGAGCAAACTCAGAGCAACCTGCTGCCAGTGAAAAAATACTTTCACACCCTCCCCCAACAAGTTTCTGATTTCATCCTCAAAGAAATGCAGTAAAGGCATTGAGGAGATGATCTGGGGAACTAAAATTCTTAGCTCCAGGAGCTACTGAACACTTGTGTCTCAGTAGAGATAGAGGGTTTATTATGACACTTGAGAGTTTTCTGGTGTTTCACCTTGGCCAACCATTCTGTGTGGTTCAGGTGGAAGCTCTCTCTGTTTCTTTCTCAGTCCCCGGGGGCAAATGTCCTTATCACCTCTACCTTTGCAAGCACCCCCCTCTGCTCCACAGATACTCACTGCCCTTCTGCCTTTAATTATTAGCCTCATTGAAACTGAACAAGCTATGCATATTGTGCTCCCAAAGAAGGGCTTATGTGCTTGAAAGCTTGTCTGTTTTTTCCAGCTAAACCAGCTAAAGTCTGATAAAGGATGATTTCCTCTCCCTATGGCCCTGGCACTTTGTAAGTGTGCCTGTGAACCAGTGCCACAGTACCAAGTGTGGCATTGGTTCCTCTGCCCCTCTCAGTGAGCTCCACAGTGAGGTGTGGCTGGTGACACGGGCAGTGCTCCCCTGCTGCTGCTGCACCAGCACAACACCCACAGCCCCCAGGCTTCCTTTGGCTGCAGCACGTGGCGGTGAGCACGGTGCTACAGCGGAACTTCTTCTCTCTCCTGAAGGTCCATGTAAATTTGCTTCTGGTAGAAGCTCGGATGCAAGCTGAACTACTTTATGCTCTGAGAGCTATTACTCGCTATATGACCTGATGTCTCTGGCTGCCTGTCGACGTTGGAATGTTCTGCAGCTGCAGTATGGCAGAGGAAGATACGAAGCCTCAGGACCAACAGTAGCTATAAGTTAAGATGCCCATTGTGCCATAACTCCTTTAGTTTCAGCTATTTCCATGTTTGGAATATCATTGCTGCCGCTGGGCAGCGAATGCTTGGCGGTTGACAGACAGGGTTGTGCAGAAGTGCTGCCTGCTCATGGTATTTTGGCTTTAGACAGCCCGGGACATTCTCTGAACTTGTGGCAATATAGCAAACCATAGATACATAGATCTTGTGTTAAGGCAAATACTGCAGGAGTCGGAGTGTGAAAAGAACTGGGACTTGTTAACATTTGCTTTCCCTACGAGAATAATTTTAGAAAATCTTGATGCTGCTATTTGTGCAGGTGGAGTGAACAGACCCAGGCTGTTCCAGTTGAGCTAGAAGTGAAAGTGAGCACTGCTATTGTCTGAGCCTTTATTGTGTGTGGTTTCAAAAAAGCCTTGTTATTTAGATTCCCTGTTTAATCAGAACTAAACCTGTTCTGTCCACACTGATAATTTGAAAGATAGCAGTCAATTTTCTCAACTAGTCTAGCCTTAAAAACAGGATGTTTGTTCAGCATTATTTTGTGAGCTCCAAAGTGCAATGGTCTTCCTATGGAAAGAAGGGGACTGGAGTCCTCAGAGCTTCTTGGAGATCTACCTACACAAAGTGTCGAGTAGCTTCTCGTCCTCCTTTTCATGGATGAACCAAGAAGGAGCTAGGAAAAGGTGTGGGAATGTTGTTCTAGACTGCCAAACAGTCCTACTGTATAACATGCCCAACGCTGGTCTTAATGATTTTTGCAGTTGCTTAAATAACTAGGCTAAAAAACATCTATTTTTAGTAAATCAAAACGTGATTAAAATGCTGACATTTAATATACAGTGGTTTTGGAGAACACATGAATACTTTTGTATGAGTGTGAATTGCTTTTTAAATTTGTCAGTATTACTGGTATTTTTGAAATAAAGGTAACAACTTTTTCTCTTGGTGTTTCTGTGTGGTTTAACTTTAGGCTTCTGTTCTTACTGGTTCTAAGACAATTTAAAATGTTTCCAACAGTAACTGAGAAAACAATTTTTTTAACTGAGTCTAAAATGGTGGGAGAAGTTTAAAAACAGAGCTAGAGCTTCACTAACTGTACTGGGAACACTTCTTGTGTACTGCTGATATTTTCACCCATTTGGACAAAGCTCTCAGGCACAAGGTGTGATTCTTGGGGTGTCTGGTGCAGAGCCAGGAATTTGACTTGATTATGCTGATGGGTCCTTTCCAACTCAGCTGATTCTAAGATTTTCTGTGATTCTGTGAAATGGATTTTCCCAAGACCATAAGCCGTTTAATGTCTGTCCTCTTGCCTGGGTCTCAGCTCACACTGGTTTCTCTTTCTACAGAACCTTCTGAGAACAGTTTTAAGTTTACAGTCCAAGAAGCTAAAATATCTAAAAAGATCTAGGGGAGAAAGATTAATAAACTGTCAAAAATTGTTACTAACAGGAAGCATCTGGTGCTTCCTCTTAACTGAAAATACAGGATTTTTAATGTTCCAAAAACAGAGCAAAACTTTCCTGTCTTAAGGGCATTGTACAGCTGAGTTGTGCCTTTCCAGTCTGCGAGAAGTTTCTGCAGTGCTTGAGTCTCAAGTGCTTTCTGAGGTCAAAGGTAGACATGAATTTTTCCAAGAAACCTAAACTAGCCATTTCCATCCTATGCTCTTCAGCCACAGCCAAGTGCCCTCTCACTTTTCAAGCAGTGAACACTGCAGTGGATCCATGTGTGAGTGGCTTTGTCTGGTCACAGCTGCCATCACAGCACAAGCCACAACCTGCAGGCAATCCTAACTCCCTGCCCAGTTGCCCAGGCAGCTGGGGCAGAGCCCCAGCCCATGGCTGTGAAGTGCAGCAGCCTCTCATGTACCTCAGCTGTTGTGCTGGCAGCTCTCCCCAGACGACAACAGGAAAGGGCTCCTGGACACCAGAGAGCTGCTGCACTGAGGTCTGTGGCAGAGATACCCAAATGGTAAATTATGCCATAAGAACACACCTGAAATCCAGCATTCTGGTGCTGCTTCTTACTGCTCACAGGCTTATCTCCAGGGAAAGACAGAGGCTGGTATAGCTCGACCGGAGGAGTGCTCAAGAGTCCTCTGCCACCCTCTCTTCTCAATCAGCTCCTCTGAAGGTGCCTCTTCCTGTACAAAGGCCAGAGCTCACACATGGTGGCTGCCCCAGGATCCCCAGCTCTGCCCAGCTGCCGACAGTGCTTCAGGCTCTTGGTTATAGTTTGATCAGTAATAACTGACATAATTAGTGTTGTATTTGAGCACATCTTAATTGTCCAAGGACTACCTTGACTTGAGCCAGCTATCAGTATCAACTGCTTTCTGACAGAGTCAGCCCTTGTCAATTCCGATTAGTCCTGCTAACAGGGCTCAGCCACAGGGGCCTTTTCCGGTGCCCCCACCCTGCCCTGCACAGCTGGATGTTTGCCTGCCTTTCTGTGACACACATGCCAGGAACAAATGCCTCCAGCTTCTTCCCCATAGGGACTGCTTACCCGTCATCCTTTTTTTAATACTCTCTCAAAGCAAATCCATTATTTTCTCCCAGAAACAAATGGGACATTGAAGCCATTTATCTTCCCTTCAGCTAAAATTAAAATGGCAAAAGAAGGGATGATAATTGAGATATTTTTGAGCTGAGCAAAGCTGTTCTTGGAGCCAAACCACACTGAATACCGAGCACTTCTCTCCTGTGGATTGCCTTGACAGAGGCTGCCACCACACCAGCTCCAAAAGCAGGGCTGAGCCTTACTGGGCACAAGTAACACCTGAGCTGCTGAGACACAAAGAATGGAGCAAATTGTATCACTTTCACTGAAGTTTCCTCCTCATCACTCCCAAAACCTGGACCACAAAATCTCCCTTTCCCTGCCCCATAAAAGCAGGGATCTAAACTAGGAAAGAAGTCTCGCTGCCCTTCTACCACGGCACTACTTCCCAGCCTCTCTCTCCTAACCTGGAAGCAGAGGTCTGGCCACTACCAAAGGTAGAGAGAACAGTGCCACTGAGGGTGCTACAAATTGCTGCCTCCCAACAAATTCCTCCAGCCTCTCCCGGGAGAGGAGCTGGAGCAGCTCCTGCTGCGCACGGCCCAGCGCGATGCTGTTGACCTGCAGGAGCAGGAGCCACTGCACAGCTGCTTATTCCCAGTAATCTGAGGTCAGGAAAGAGAGAAATGGGTCAGGTCTGTAAAGCTCGCTGTGGCCAACTGGGCTGTTAACACTCAGGCCAGTGATGCGCCTGCTGAGCTAATCCATGGGCTACAAGATGCAAGGATGAAAACTGAGCAATAAACAAGCCAGCAGCAGTCAGGGGGAACAGGGAGAAAGAGGCCTGTTACGGCCCCACAGATGGAGACACAGGCTCAAGGGAGACAGCTGGCTAAGAAATCTGAGAAGAGGCACACAGGCGGCTCCTGGGAGCGTGGGACCAACTGAAAGAAGGTAAAATCTTCTCTGACATCAGGAATATAGGTGTTTTGCCTAAAGATGGGAAGTCCCAATTCAGGACAGACCAGCACAGCTGGACCTACATCCCACAAGCATCAAGGCAGCAGGTGGGTTAGCTGGGATACCCTAGACCCTTGCCCCCAGTGTCAGGAGGAAAAGGGGGTGACCTGCTCTGACCACCGACTGTCCTCGATCTGAAGAGTGAAGCTCATAAAGGAACACAGGACAGTGCCCCATAGCACCGGGTTACTCCGTCACAGAAGTTTCTTAAGGTAAAAGCATGTCAAAGTCTCTAGGTAAGATGTGACTCTTGTCACATAACATTGATTTGCACAGCATTTTTGGTACTACAGAGGTCCAAGTACTCACTCATAACTTACCCTTTAAAAAGTAGAAGTTCAGCAAATATTTTTGGTTTATTTTTCCGGTCAAGAAACAATGCAATTACTAGACAAGTCACACTGAACAGCTGCTTCATCAGCTCAGTTATATTGTAAAAAGTAATTACACATGCAAAGATTTCATACATGCTCTTCAGAAGATAGCATCCAGTACATAAATGCCAGGCTTTTCTGACTTTTTTTAAAAAGTCATGCTCTCCAACAAGCTTATCATGGCAATATACAGGTATATTAGAAATATACAATTTACCTGACAAAAACACCCCGACTGATTAAAATTGAGTGATAGACTCAGCTGAAGAGTGATGGCTTTGAATTCTGTCAAGAAGTTTTTCTGCCACGGGCTTGAACTCTCTTTCCCAATATACTCTTTGGCAGTCCTTTATATCTCTGTCAAGGCTGCACTCCAGCTCTACCTCTTCATCTGTAATCAAGGAAATACTGTCATCAGTTCCAAATAAAAATATACTCAACTACATATTTTGTGACACAGCTTATCAGCTGTGTAGCTGATGGCTTAAAAACAACTGCACTTGAGATAATTTAAGCATCACTCTCTGAGAGTCTTAGATTTAAGTGAAAATAAAGGATGGTAATGTCAGTAGAACAGTGGAAATGGTACTGCAAGTTCTTTTATTCTCACACCTCACAGGTGTCTCTGAGACAAAAACTGTCTCTGAGACTGATCATTTACTGTGACTGTCAGTCTGGAAAGTACCCAGGGTTCAATACTGCCCACAGCAATTTTGCTAGGTAAGCAATCCAGTCATCTAATTACAACTATGTTTTTCCTGTCCCAAATTGCTCTTCTAATCTGGAGACATTTTCAAACTGTATCTACTCTCACACTGAAGGAACTTGAGCCATGCTAGTTACTGTATTTACTGATGCCCTCCTTTCATTGCAAATTTCAAAAATAAAACAGCAGGACAGTCTTTATTAAAGACAATGTTAAGAATGAAAGGAAGTCATCAGTCATTTTTCCCCCTCCATTTTGCTTAGCATTTAATATGGCAAAGAGATCAAGTCTTAGAGAAAATACAAATCAGTCTTCAACCAGAAGCTTTCTCCTGAATCAGGAATCCACAAACACAACTGATAATGTGAACAAATGTTTCCACACAGTTTAACAGAAGGATATTTGACAGGCTTTAGGCCATAAACAGACCTAAAATGAAGGTAGAATCCTGCCCCAAATAAGCAATACTTAACCCATCGCCTACACTATGAAAAAGCACCAGATTCACAATGTGTTAAATAAATAACTCTGCAAGGGAGCTTATTGCACAGTCACTGCAGGCTTAGGCAACTTGGGGCTGAACAGAAACTTCAGTTACCCACATTTTGATTCAAACTTTATGTAAAAAAGAGATGCTCCAACAGCACTTACTCCCATCCAAAAGCATGCCAAGGTGCCTGTGCAGATCAGATGGGCTGAGCCAAGACAGGTATGGAGGAAGAAATGACATTCCTGTGTGTGGAGATGGGCTCCAGCTCACACAAAGTTACCAGCAACTGCAAACAATACTTAGCTCCTGTGCCACTACACTGCAACTACCAAAATTAAACAGAGGCTGATTGTGATAAAGACTGCAGAAGAGGTTCTACATAAGGAGATGACATTTAGAATCTTTCTGTAATAAAATAAAGAGGAAAAGAACACCCATTCTTTCAAGAAGGATGTCATATCTCTGCAGGAAGAAGGCTTGTAATCAGAGACAAAATCCAGCCTCTGACATCAAATCTATATTTGATGATGTCATAGGACAATTTAGGTTGGAAAAAAATCTCTGGAGCAGAGTCACCATGTATCAGTTTGCCCTAGTCTGTATACTGTGAGTACTTAACACCTTCTAGGACAGCAGCTTGTTCCAGTGCTTAATTCCCACCACAATGGAAATCTCTTCTTGATGTTTAATTGGAATTTTGTCTTATTGCAACCTGTGCCATTAGCTCTTGTCCTGTCAATGGCACAGTAACCCAACATACCTAAAATCAATCTCAGCAGCAGAGAAGCCAGAGACCCTGAAATGAAAAATAAGGGATTATGGGATTTGTTTTAAAGGAGAATTGCTTTGCCTACTCCTGCTTTTTTCTACCCAAATTAACTCTGTACAAACACAGAGTGAGAGGCATTTCTCTCTTTTATTAGACAGCTGTGCTCCCCAGAAGTCAACTGAATATTTATGGAATCACTGAGTTCAAGAATTCCAGCCTATAAGAACAAAGGTCAGAAGCAGTTCAAAGCCGAAGTGTTGAACTGAAACAGTAAATTCCCCAAAGCAGAACATGAGTAGCGCTGGGGATCAGCGAGGATCAGTGCTCCACATGCAAGCTGTGCATCCTCAGATAATTGAATTTTCCCACGACTCTCCTCAAAAAACAGAAATATTGGGTCCTGGCCAAAGAGTATATGTGCTGGCTGCAAGCCCAGGAGCAAGACAAACACAGTAGGCCTGCATACTGTGGGGGAAACTGGAGACTGGAGTGCAGACTCCTGCAGTCTGCAAGGGCTGCCCATCCTTGAAACACCAGCAAGACAGGGGCTGGCAGCCCTGGAAGCTCTGTCATGGCATGTAAGAGTTCACATGGATTGAGATTCCAAAATAACCTCCTGGAATTGATAGTGGAGGTAAAAGCACAAGAAAATGTCGGGAGAGAGAGGGAGAAACTTTCTTTTCAGTGAATGATCAAACAGAAGAATGTTCCCAAGACAGAAGCTCATCTCCATCACAGCTCGTGTGGGCCTGAGCCAAGGCAAAGCTGCTGCCAGGGGCTTGGGAACAGCAGCCTCCAGAAGCTCTGAGCCAGCAGAGTGACATGAAAGTCAAGCAGCTGAAAGAAGGTGAATGACAAGTGCCATTGGAAAGAAGGGCCCCTGCATCCCAGGCTGCTGGGATCAGGCAGGGAAAAAGAGAAACAAATAGTGCCCTTTGCCAGCCTTTCTCTTGGGCACAACATCTTTCCAGGCCACTTCCATTCCCTTTTGCTTCCTTGTATCTTTTGTCATCCTGTGCCAGATGGGGAAGGGAAAAATAAAGGGGAGGAGGCCAAGCACAGCAGGTGAAGCGAGGTGTCTGCTGTGCCATGCTCCACTTTTTCCGCTTCCTGAGGGTGTGCTGACGCTCAAGTACAGTTCACTGGCTGTCAGCAGTTGCCTCCTGCTTCCTGAATGATAGAATCAGAGCAATGACAGTTCAAGGCTGTTACTGGACACAATGGGAGGAGGAAGGTGTAGGACAATATTAACCAGCTGCTATTACTAAGATTTGTTGGCTCTCTGCACACAGAGGAACCAGATCCAATGAATAAGATGTGCTTTTTCTACAGCTCCTGTTCTGACTACAAGAATGACTGTGAAGAATGACTGGCCTTCTGATTTAATTCTAACCTCTTCCTAATTAATTACCATTACAGCTGCATTCTGTAACTGCAATTGCAATTGTACACAAACTTCCAGTTGATGAAAGTTATACTATACAATGAGAGTTACAATTGCTGTCCAGCCTGAACTCTTCAGTCAAATCAATTGCTTCAATAAGCAGTGTTAAATGCTGAGGAAAACAAAAGCACATAAGCATGTACCTTCTAAAACAAAGATATATCCCCTTGCTGTGTGCCAGAAAATTCAAGCATGATTGTGGCTGTAAAGTTTGTAGCTCTCTTGCAGAACGTTAAGAAGTGCAGTACTAACCTTGAAACACTGCTATTTTCGGATAAATAGATGGAATTGCTGCACACGTTAAGATAAAGTCTATCACAGCAAGGAATGTAATACAAGGAACTATTACAGCAGTGAATATCAGTAATTCTGCTGCAACTGGAAAAAAATTCTCACAAATCCACCCACTTTTCTGATTGTCTACAACAAAAGAGACCATGAGATTTCATGTTCTGTCTGGGTCTGACAGTAAGTATACATCTTTAATCAATTTCCAATTAAAACCATATCAAATATAGTTAGTTTCCTTCAATTTGATTTGTATTTTAAAGATTTTTTTAAAGATAATTGCATATGACCTACCCAAAATAAAATCATAAGGAAAGCATTGCTCAAAAACTAAAGGAGGACAATTACATATACTGACTACAGGACTATTATAAAGCCACTGAACTATGTAAAATTTGAAGCAAAAGTAAATGCCTGGATGAAAAAATCCCACTGGGTAAGCAAATGGATACCTTTCAGCCTTGTGAAGCAAAGAGCACACTCTTCCTGGCTTTAGGGACCAGATGAGAAATTGTCAGGAAGTTGTCCTTGCCCACAAGGAGACCATGGAGAGACAAGAAAGGTGGCCAGGCAGCAAAGTCAGCCTGCTGCACCCCAGAAATGCCATGATCCCCAGGGGCCCAGTGTGTGCTGCACAGGGGCCACTGTGCTGCTAGACAGTCCACACTGGCCACCCACTGAAAGCTGCAGGACAGACTTCCCACCCAAACTAACCCTGCTTTAATTTTGCTCCTTCCATTTCTTTTATTGAGGAAAAGAGGCCAAGACTACGGGTCTCACCTAGAAGTGCTGTGAGCAGCATCAGCAGCTCGTTGGTGTTTCCACCGAAGCAGGAGGCCGTGCTCGCCATGTTCTCACTGTAGTTCCACAGGGTTTTGCAGATCAAACACGAGAGCTGCCAGTCTGCTGGCCCAAAGTCTTGTAAGCAGTCAACCAACCTGTCAGTACCAAACAAAACCAGTGGTTTGTTCCATGGAATTTACTCCTCAGCTCTTCAAAATCTGGCAGTCTAGAAATATACGCAAGCTCCATGGAAGTTTGCAGGAAAATTCTACATTAATAAACTTCAGATGCTACTTTCTTCCTCAGTAACTTGCCCCTTTTCATTTAGTGTAGTTCCCCAAGGATGTGTACATGCCTTTTGTCTATTCACGTGTTCCTGCCTGCAGCTGCCCATCCTCTGTAACTTTCTAACCCACCTGACCAATTTCACTCACATACTTTGAAAATGTAACCATTTCAAAGATACTAAAATTCTATCAAATTTCACTACAATATGTGACTGTCCCAAATCTGTGGCTACCACTAAAGCAGAGATTGCAACCCGAGCCAAACTTTATCAGGCACAAATGATTCATCTGGAA
The DNA here is from genome assembly GCF_048771995.1 of Taeniopygia guttata. Taxonomy (NCBI): domain Eukaryota; kingdom Metazoa; phylum Chordata; class Aves; order Passeriformes; family Estrildidae; genus Taeniopygia; species Taeniopygia guttata. The sequence continues at coordinate 46,403,895 of NC_133027.1, read as the reverse complement.
AAGGCGTTGGGAATGCAGAAAAAGCTTCAGACAGGATACCCATATGACTACACAGCAAATAATCATACAAAAAAAAAAACCAAAACAGTAATCCTTCACTGCTGTTCTCCAACCTTACAACCCTGTCCTTCCCTCACTTCTCCACAGAGCAATTTATAATCTGTTGATTAGTACAGGATAACTACTATATTCAGGTATGGCTGAAAATATCAGTCATTGAAGACCACCCAAAAAGAGGTTTGCTTTCTTTCTCCTCTCTGAAGGCAGTCCTTGTGGAACAACAGGAGGCATCTAATGAAAAGCCAAAAGAACTTGCACTAATTTTTCTTTTTAAATTTAACTCTCTGAAAAGACTAATTCCCTATTTTCTTTGGGCCACTATATATTGGTACAATAACCTCAGTTCCAAAAATCCATAGAGCTGGTTTGGCACAGTCAGAATGATTTCCTTAACAATCACTACCAAATTCTCTAGATTCATTCCATGCTGTTATTGTTTTTTGTTCTTTCCCTCACAAATTTTCAGACACAGTATAGAAAATTCTGAATTTATATGATTCTATAGGCTACAGAATATTCTATATAATAGAGATTTCTCACACTTATTATTTGATTTGCCAGCAACTTATTTTTATTCTCCTTTTCCAGCTTTATATTGTAAGTTAACTAGAATATGAGAAGGATGAGAAGACTATTAATTGTTTACAGTTTATAAAAAAGTAATTATATTATGTATGAACAGGAAAGCATTTCAAAGGGAGGCATATTGTTTCATAACTCTGGGCTGTACCAACTGCTTTACAAGCACAGGAACATGATTTTTCATGTTGCTCCAATCAAGCTGGATCTGCTATTATCTGAACATCAAAGCCACAAGTGTTGCTTCCACGGTGGTTTTTCAAGGTCTAATATCCCTTACAATGTTATAGAGCCTTAAACTTGAAATCCCAGAGAGAGGAGACTCAGGAGCTGTTCCCGGCCAAGCATGGCTACATCAAGTAGTTTTCCCTACAGAACCAAGTGGTTACAAAAATTGCAAGGGACCATGTGGTTTATCAGTTCCTGAAGTATCTTCACACTTGCCCCAGACACACACGGACTGTGCTGTTCACTGTAGCCCACCTAGGATCTAGTTAAGCCAAGCACAAGCAGCTGCTGAAAAGCCAGACCTGAGTTGCTTTCTTCTATGGTACCCTCTGCTGCTACATCACAGAAGGTCTTTGTGAGACTTTTTTGTGGGATTTGGCTTCTATGAAAAGCTGGTTCTCCAAGAACTTTAGATACTAAGTATCTACTATGCTGGCATCCTTATTACAAGCTACTGGCCCCAGAAAAAAACAATCCAATTGGAACTTTCTGGCCAAACGCCTCAAAATTACCTTTTCTCAAGCATAATCAGGAACTTACTTTCCAATTCCTCCTTCTTCCATGAGAAAAGCTCGTTTGTTCTCATCTACTGTGAGATTGAGCAGAACTCCACAGGCAGGAAAACACACCTCTCGGCTCTTGGAATCCAGCAAAGCAATCATGAACTTGTATACTGGATTTTAAAGAAGGAAAAAATATTACTAGGAAGATGGATTTACCATACAAGTGGCATTACAGCACACTAATTAGAAAGCAGTCTAATGCAGAATACGCTACCCAAAAATTCACCCTTGTAGCGTATTACCGTGACATTCATAGAGGAGGCACATGACAGAGCAACATCATGCTGAACACCAGTTTCCAAATCAACAAACCAAAAGTTATAGTAATAAATATACACCAAAGGAATGTGAAAATCCCATCAGAAGAGGCTAAGTTGACCAAATTGAATTGCAGCTTATTTCTTGAAAGTATCACCCCCCTCTCCATCCCAGCAGAAACTGCAAGGATTTGGCATCTGGCACTCAGAAGGGGAAGTTCTTTCCCCTGTGAGTGCAGGGATGCCCCAGACCGCACCAAGTCCAGGTGCAAGTGCACCGGCTGGCACTGACTGTGGAGCTGTGGAGCCAGCCCCAGCCAGGGAGCTGGGCTGGCCTCACTGAGAGGAAGCCTCTCAGCAATTCCTGAGCTTGGCACACCAACACCACAGTCTCTTCCAGCTGGAAAATTTAGTCCTTTGACTGAGACTGTTCACCAGTAACCAGCTACTAAGGGTGATGTGCCACCCTTGCAATAAAGAGTTGCATACTGTGATATGATCACCTCATGTTCAGCACCAAGAGGCAAACCAAAAAAACCAAAACATTTACAGTGAAGTGGTGTCTAAGCTGATGACACACCTCCTGTGTGCCATTTTCCCCAAAGCTCTTTAGATACCCAAAACAAAGAAGACTTGCATCCTACTTCACCCTGAGGCAAACAGGTCTTTGCTGAGGCAGTCAAATCCTAGCCACACATTGCGAAGTGCTAACAAGCAGTCGGATATGGGAATCAAAAATCTGAGATTATGAACATAGATGAGATTTTAGTTGGATTTTAATTTTATATCATATCACTACTAACCTGCAGGATCTGAAAAGCTATTTGAGTAAAGGGAAATTTCAAATTTAAAACTTTAGGAAAAACAGGGTTTTTGATTTACCTTGTGCAAGTGCCATTTTAATGAAACTGAAATAAAATTGTGTTTATAATGACTATTATTGGATTCTAGTGTTTGCCTAATTTGCAAAACATCAGGGAAGATTGATTGTACCCTTTAACTGAGATAGCTTATTAACAATCTTTCTTTTTAGAACCATGGACATTTAAAAATAGAACTCCTACAAATGCAAAAGTAACTCACTCTTTTTCTGCATGATGAAGTCACGGATCTCATGATGCTGGGAAAGATTGCCAAAGACTCTGACAGCCTCCAAAACTGCATCCATATTGTCACTCATTATCAGCTTCAAAAGCACTGTTGGTTTGCAGAGAAATTAAATAAAGTTTGTAAATTACAATACATGGCTCTTATTTTAGCAATGAATATCCGAATGCAAACAGCAACAGCAGTAAATGTAATAAATGGAGGCAGTTGTCTGTCTGTCTGGTGGTAGCAAAGGGGGTAAGCCGATGGTAGAACAAGAACAAAATTATGTACAGCTTTGAAGATAAAACAAAGAGCTCCAATATAGGACTAGATGCAAAGGAACAAACGAGGAGATATGGAGACAGTCTAAGCACAGTTGTAATAATGGGAGCCAGTTTTGCTATGCAGTTTTGAGTGGGCTCATGTGAAAATCCAGGAAAACATAATTTTAAAAATGCTATAATATATAAGAGAATTGATTTAGATCCTGAACAGATGGTCTTATGGTGGGATGTCTCCTAAAGCTCAAATTATTTTCTGACATTAGCTCTCTTTTCTCTCAGTTTCTCTGAACACACATTTTCTCTGAACAGCTACTTAATATTGTCCCAATCTGAAGCATTCACTTCCTTGCTGCTTTTCTGCTTAGCAGTTTCACATATGATCAGTGCGTGCTTCAGTAGGAATGAGACCTTCAGCACTTTCCAGAAAGAGTTACCATCACGGAGGATTTTGGTACACAGCAGAGGAGTGATGTTGCAGAAGTTACATTTATCAGTCTTCTGTGAGTACAAAGCAAAACACTAAAATCAGTCCATCCCACAGAGGATTCAAATAAGTCAACTCTCAGCTCTTCATATGACAGAAGAGAGAAAAAAATATAGAAGGGAGGTTGGCTTTGTCCTCATTACTTCTGCCTCTGGATGTTGCAATACTGAACACACCTTGAACTTGTCTTAAATGACATCTGAAGGGATTTTGTCTACCACTTATATCACACAGCAAGTATTCTCAAAATGCCTGCAGGAGAAGAAAGCCTGCTGGTCTTGCACCAAAAGCTTTCCTCTTTCCTCAGTTCAGGAAGGTGACGGGACTAGCTCCACATGCCAACAAACAGGACAGAAGTAATTTGTTTCCAACCAGCAACAAGAGGCAGCTGGCTTATAGGTGATAAAATGAGTTGTGACAGAACAGCAGAAATGTTACCTACAAAGAATATGATGTCTACCAGTCCAGGCACTGGGCTGACAACCAGGATAGTTTTTCCTATTCCTCATTCTACCTGTTGTGTGAACTTCAGGTTCTGTCTCTCCCCAGTGTCTGGTCTATTGAGACAGAGAGATATGCAAGACTCAGCCTCTCTACCTTTTGTACAACATTAACACAATAGTCCCAGAAGTCAGCACAGCTCCTACACATAACTGATTGTAGTCCACAATGTCAGAGGGGAGAGAATTACTCAATACAACATTGCCAATGGATTCACAAGCCAGAAACAGACAGAAATCTGATTTGACAGGCATAGAAAGTAACAAGAAAAACACTCTTGTCATACTGTGATTAGAAGGAAAAAGCAAGACAATTATTTTGGCTCAGGTATATGGATTTTGAAAAAAATCTGGCAAAAATTGCTGAACAAAAAACAATACAGCAAATTCCTTTGCAGAGGAAAAGAGGGGGTTTCATGAACAACCCAACTATTTTCATGTAAGTCATAGTTTAAAAAAAAAAAATGGGAAATCATTATTGAAAGAATTTAGCCCTATGAACTTTATACTCCTGCAATACAATACCACAAAATGTTACGTGTCTTTATTTTCTGTTGTGTCAAAATGTTTCTGCTTTCTCAAAACTATAAAAAAGGTACTTGTTTAAAAGTCCTTACTTTCAGCAATGTGTAGCTTCTTGTCTTGAACTGCAGAATTCTCCACTTGATAGTAGGACAAATTGTTAATTGTTGTTGCAGCATTGAGAACCAACTCTTCACAGGCATTGACTGACTTGTATTCTAAGAATAAAAAAAAACCCCAAAACATATGCATATGTTGATAAACACACACGTATATCTAATTTTGCAATGCATTAGATCCCAGAAGCAAACTGAGTAATAGTTTACATGGCCACTACTACAGTCAAACCTTCTGTTGTTCAGTAACATGGAAGAAGCCAACAGGAACTTCTGATCCAAAAATGGCAATACAAACCCATTATTTCCCATTATTAATTTACAGAAATCATTGTGACTCAGGCAACACAGTTTAACATTTAGTTAGTTAAGACATTTTACAAATCCTCTTTGCTGTTTTAAGATGGCGCTGAAGAGAGTCCACATGCAGAAACAGGGCTGTGTGACAGACATGGAGAAATGCCAAGGACTACTACACTGAACTGTCAGGTATCTAGGAAAAAAAAGGGTAAAAAATCCCTTCAACAGTATTTTAAATATTTTTCTCTTAGAGTTCCTGACAAAATGTTAACCTGTCTAAAAGTCTGAAAGACTTATTTGTCCGAGGTCTCCGGCCTCAGAAGCCAAGAGTAAAGGAAATAGGGGTAAGTTCATAGGGAGACAGAACATTTTGTAGTAAACTGACTGATAGAGTGCTCAAGAGGAGAGGGTAGCAGAAAGTAGCTTTGAAGGTCAAAAGCACTTACAAAATGATTAAGACAGTTTCAACCCATGAGACAGAACCCAGTTGTGAGTCTGACTTGTGTCTTCCCTCATGATTGGTAAGACAGTGTACAATCAGGTTGATTACCTTAACATAATATTTAATGTTCTCATTACACAGTAAAATATACTGAGCTGTTTAACATGTATCTTGTCACAGTTAAAGTCTGTTATGGGCAGAACACACCAGCCCTAGTCTGTAATTAGATTTACAAGGAGATCAGTAAGTGGTAAAGGAACTGCAGTCCTAATCCTCCATTTGGAGGGAGACACTCTTCCATCTGAAAGAGATAAAAGGTTGGAAGACTGAAAAATGAAAAAAGTAAGAGAAATTTTTTTTGAAGAGGCTCAAAGTTATGGATACAGAGAACAGAAACAATACATAATCCAAGAGTCACAAAAAATGCAAACCTTTAAAAAAACAAACCACCACCAAACACATCTATATAGCACCTGATAAGAACATAGTTTCCTTATATAATAACTCTCAGTGAAATGTGTTTAAAATAAAATGTGTTTTCTTATCTTTAATGATCCTATCTGCAAATCTGATCACTGAATTAAAGACTTCTGCAACACCTTTTCCCAGATACTGAAAAGTCAGTACCAAAGTAGCAATGTTTCCACTATCTCAAGCAGGCCTTCTACATAAAACAGTTTATGAGTATCAGCCAATTGACTTTGGGGGTTTTTGCAATGGAAAGTCTTAAACTCTCTTTACAGGCTGAATGAAGATAACAAACACAACATAAATTTGATTACCTAGTACTGTAACAAGTAATCCTACAACAGGCTGGGCAGCTGCCAGAGCTGCGCCTACTCTAGGGTGAATGGAGAGGTTGGCCAGCACTCTTATCAGTTTTATGAGAACATCTTCTGCTTCTGAAGGATACTTTAGGTGTTTTGTTCCTTTTCTATCATCGTGCCATGTCAGTGCATTCAAATCAAGTTCATAGTAGGTTTGGAATAATGATGTCAAGGTGTTAACGCTTTCTTTTTCTTTAAAAAATTGCTCCCGGGATTGGTCATTCCTTGCTGTCAAATTACCAAGAATAAAGATGATCCGGATAACCAAATCCTGTAACAAAATAAAAAAACAAATCATGTTACATGGAAAACATCAGAAGGTGGCAGCTGCTTAAAAAGAAGATAATACTTAATTTGCTTCCCAATTCAGGTAACAGCACATCCAGAACAACTGAAGGAATGCCAAACACAGCAGCTAGAAATAATTTTTTATGCTACCAGGTTTCATAACCTGATTTACAGAAGAAATCAAAAACATCTGACAGAACTACTACACCACTGTAGTAATTATTAATGTGATATACTTAGTAGAGGCCATCTATTTTTACCAAGCCCACAATAATCTTAAAACATCTTAAAACCACACTTTATATAACTAGAATAATCATACAGGACATAATTTACTAATCTTTCAAGTAAGAAAGTGTCAGCTGTGACAGGAAGAGACCACAATCTTTCCTTTTCTAGGCCTGGTAACCATTGTAGAGGTTAAACGCCTCCCCCTTGACTTGTTACTGTTAAATTCAAATTAGGTTTTATTCATTTTGTTGTTCATTCTAATTGCTTACAGATACCTGAATTATCTGTTCCTGATTTTTACCAGAAATACAATCTAAATTGACTGGTCTGTCATTCCTCAGTTCCTTCTCTTTCTCCTTTTAAAAACAGGCACCCTACAACCTTGCAATTCTTCATAACTTTTCAAGAATCACAGAGATTGGGATCCCCTTTCTGTCCTTTTGTAAACACCAAAAGGTAAACTTCATCATCTGATTTGACAACATTTAATATGCTTCAGCTTTTTTTTTAGTGACAAAAGGAAAAAATCCAGGCTAAAACAGATTATTCATTTGGCCATATATAAACCTTTCAGAAAAAAGCAGAAAAAAAAAAAAAAAAGGCATTTCACACTTCACTGTTCACTGTATCTGCCAGTAATGCTCAGTTCGTTCTAAACACCGAAGCAATTATTTCCTTGTTGTAGTCTCCCTTTACTATAAAAAGTTTTGTTTCTTTTAATGTCCCTTTGTAGTTGCACCTCATATTGTGCTCTGCATGGGTTTTTTCTGATTTTATATGCTCTTCCTACCCTTTTATTTTTACCATTGCTGAGACCTACTTTCTATCTTTGTAAGGTTATCTTGAGATCTCATGATTTCACCAAGTTGCTTTCCTAAAGCACTTTCTAGCCTTTCATTTTGTACATACTGAGATACAAGCTATTAGTGGCAAGAGTAGTGGATCCTAACTGAATGGTATCTTTTTCTCATCCACCTGTGTGTGACAAGAAAAAAAATTCTGAAAGTCTAAAGTAACTAAAGTTTAAACTACTTGAAACATTTCCCTCTGTCACTTGCATCAAAATCAACTCATCTTTTCAAAAAGTCTGTAGGTTTAGCTTAATGGTGCAGGTAAAGTAACAGCATTTCTTCAAGTACATGAGAACCATCTACCTCTAGCTGCTAACCTGCTGTACCTGCACTAACCTAGAATTTTACTAAACAATTATTACGCTGTTTTTCTTCAAATATTATAATTATACTTACACATATTCTAACCCTCCCTGGTATTAGTAACATAAGTTAACCAGGCACAGTCTAACTTGTTAAAGTATACCAGCTAATACTGAAGGAAAAGAGAAGTTTAGGCAGCAACTCCTCCTTTCATACATGCCTTCATCAGTAAGTTTCAGATCCTAAGCCACTGACTCAAGATACTGGCAATAACATCCTCTCAGGAAGATGAGTGCTATGCCTGAACATGAGAAGCAGCAGTCTCCTACGTGAGGAAATTCACATTCATGTATTTAATAATATCATTCTGTAGGACCCACTTCCACTTTTTTTTTTTTTTTTTAACTAGGCATCACAATTTTGTTAGGATCTAAATGTCATCATGACAATTTTTTATGAATATTCTTAATGACTAACCACTAAGAGCTTTCACCTTTGCTGGCACAACACCCAACTCACAAAGGCTGTAAAAATTTGAAACAAACAACTGATGAATCAGAAGAGAGAACTGAAAAAAGCAGGCAATCTAGTTTGACTCGTTTATATTGACTTTCTAATTTTGGTCAAAATGCTATCAGCCCAGCAACAGCTCTACCCAATCAGGAAAGAGACAAACAGGTACCGCACAGCAATCAACTGATATTTTGAGAAGTGTGATCTCAGCTGTGCTTTCCACCTACAGCCCAGCAAAACAAACTTATAAAATACTTCTTTTTTAGCTAAGCACATCCGGCTTTAATAGAATAGTACCAAAGCTGCATAATCTTCCAGTGAAATTTTAACTAGCAAGGTCAAAGAGGAAAGCTGTACAACTTCTCCTGAATAGTACAATGCTCAAGGATTTGTATTATTTCTTTGGCTATATTTCTTTAAATGCTCATGGGTAAGGACTGCAAGAGTAAGAAACACCATCTTAGATTGGCTGTGTAAAAAATTACATGCAAAGCTACATGATATTTTGAAACTGCTTGCAAGACTAAAACTGTGCAAGGCCCATGGGCTTTTCTGTACATAGCAAAAAATCAATATAATAAATGACATTACTGTGCATTTCCACATATTTGGAGTATTAAGTGCATATGGAATTTCAGACATTCTTTCACACTTACAGAAAAATTACATTTATCAGATCAATCTATGTCATATGGAAGTTTAGACATGTATTGCACTAAAGACAAACTAGATTAAAGACAGGAATTACACTCAGTTCCTTCATCTTTTTATAGTGAAGCATTCATGTAAGACATGATGAACACAGAGTGTACTAAAACCTGAGTGGAACGCTATATACGAGAGCACACAGCTTCACCTACACAAGTAAATTTGAACAAAAAATCAAGAAAATCTTGAGGAGATCTTTTGATTTGCTTCCTATCTGTAAAGAAACTGTAATAGTTTGAGTTTTGAGGTGGTAATAGCACCACATACTCCATCAGCATTTAACTCTTATTTTTCTGGCAACTGACACAAAAACACTTGATCATCACGGATGTGGAAGTTTTTTTTTTTGCTTACCTACTTCTAAAACTCTCTTCCTTGCACTGCCCAAGTAGCAGTACCCCATGGACCTGCTGAGTCACAGAACCTGACAACAGTTTATCTTGGCAATTAAAGTACACCTGCCTTTCAGTGTAAGCATGATGAGCACAAGTACAGACTGTACAGGTGTCCTTATCAGTAAGGGAGGAAAGCAAATTAGGTCAGTAGCTTCTAAATAAAACAAGATCAATAAGGAAGGACAGTCTAATCTAGAACCTGTGAATGCTGGCCAAGTACCTGTTGTTACTTTATTTGGTGTCTGGGCCTTCAGAATGAGTGGGATAGTACAAAACAAAAGGTCAGATGCCAGCAGCTGAGTTCCTATTGAATCATCAGCTGTAAACGAAATCTGCTCTCCATGTCACACAAATTTCAGTGGAGTTAGTCAAAATTCTACAACCTGCCCTGCTTCTCATTCAAATCGAATGTGCACTTCACTTCCAAATTCGTATTTCTGCTTTATTATGCACCTTGCAAAGAAAACTTGGGAGTTTTCTTTGCAGGGCTTAATAGTCTACTTATAGGCAAAATTCCTGTAGTTATAATAACCGGAGGAAATGTCTTCTAAATACAGTAAAGATTCATATTGAAGTGACATTCTAGCTGGGAAAAATTCTGTTCAACCCCAGAAATGACAGCTGCCACAATATGAAACGCAATTTAAATAAAAAAAAAAGGGGGAGAGGGCAGTGGTGTAGAACACACTGGAAGTATCAAAAACAAATAGAGAACCTCCTGACTAAGTAATGTGAAACAAGGAGCAGGGAGAAGTTTTGCCACAGTGACAGCAGGGAGTACCTTGTCAGTAAAGAGACCCTCCTTCCCCCCAAATATTAATGCATTTGAGGAGAAGGAGAGACCATTAATAAAATGTAATTATACTTAAGTGTATCCACACCATAGGACCCTACCCAATAATTTCTACATCCCAATTTTTTGTCTGTTCGGCTAAAATTTTAAGGCTTCATTTGCACTTGGTGAATTTCCGCAATCAAGAACTTGTGCCTAAGTTTGTGGACACCTGGAGACCTGGGAAAGGTAAAGAAGAAAAGCAAGCACACTGTCACCAGAACAATATTTGATGAAAAACTGTGTTGGCTCTCTAAAAAAAACCCAGTATTTCAGAAATTAAAGTAACTGAAAAAAAATGTTCAAAACCATATCCTCCACAGTATTACTCCAATGACTGCTGATCTCCCAGGTTACAATCTTTATTCTTATTACGACTTTATAAATTTGAACAACTTTAGCCCCTATTTCTTACCAGCTCTTTTTTTTTTTTCTGTATTAAAGACTGGTCTTCTAACAGAAATGTCTTGTGTAGATTCTGTTAATAGGCAGCTTGCTAATGGTCTGACCTTTGTCATGGATAAATGAATCTCCTCAGGGCATTTTAACTCTAGAAATTCTTTCAGCTTTTTTAGAGGTGTTCCCAAGCTTTCAGCATTGTTTAGAGAAATTAAATCAAAAACGACAATAACATATTTTCATAACAGTGTGTCTCACCAAGCAGTAATATCTTATTATTATTATTGATATTTAATTGTTTACCTATCTAGTAATTACATACACTCACTTGTATCTTTTGATACACCAGAACAATAGATTTCTGTATGATGCATGCCAATGAAGACTGGTTCATTACAAACTTTGAACACTGTATTTCTGATAATTTTACACTCAGTGTACAAATAAAATATTCTGCACTCTTCTTAACATTTTTCCTTTTTCTTTCAGCCAAAAAAGAAAAAAAAATCATCACTAAAGTTTTAGGAAGATGCATATACACTTTTCATCTCAGCACACTCAGGAATCATACTGTAGAGAAAGAGCGACCTTCTGTAGTTATTCAGCTTTATCAGCAGGGAAATTCCTTCAGAGTTGTCAGAATATCTATCCTAGAATCATTACTTCCTTCTTGGAAAAAAAAAGCAAATTCAGAGAGAATGACTGATCAGTTATGAATATGCAAGTACACACACAAAAACCTATAGAAAATTATTTTATTTTTTGGTCTTTAATGATCAATTACATTACGGATTAACTTCCTTTTCTATATTGTCCTAGGCACTATTATAATGTTAAGCTACACTGAGGAAGAATACAACTGAAAATATGTACTAGCAAATGTAGGAGAAAAGAACCACATAATCAATGCAAGTTCTTTGTAGGGTTACCTTGACAAGCATTTCAGCACAAGTAGTAGCATAAACAGCACTCAATCTCCTTTCCATACCGAGTTTCTTTCCTCTCCCACATTGCTGCCTCAGTATTTGGGATCAAGGAAGCATTTGTACGGCTGTTCAATAAACTAGACAGGAAAGTAATGTAGATGATAACCAGGAAAGCACTGGGGTTCTTTTTTTCAGTTTAAGGGTTATTGGAAGCTGGGTCAGTTCTCTGACATGATGTATCATGCTGTCACACAAACAGCTGTCCTCAGTCCAAATGAGGGATGGCACAGAGGAAAAAATGAGTAACCAAAACACAAAGAGCACTTGGGTCAGCACTGGATAAGCATTTATTTAGAAGCAAGCGGTAGACACAGGAACACACCATTGCCCTGGTACAATATAAATAAAAAACCTCTTTGGAATCTCAGAAGACTGTGATGGCACTGAGCAGAGTACCAATAACACTCTCAAAGTATTTCAAAGGCAAATGTGTACCTGAACTAAACACAGGTGCAGCACTACACTGTATAAGGAAGAGCCTGTGGTTGCTTTTGGGCACTACATGATTTATGTCCTACAGCTGACTGAAACAGAGAGATGGTGGGTTCTTGGGAGCCCATCACAGAGTTATCCATAAACCAACCAAAAGCAGGCAGAAAGACCAGTCATCACCACTGATGACATCACATAAGGCTTTGCCTAACCAATAAAGCCAGAAACACAGTGGGAAAATTCCCTGCACTTAAGAGGCCTCACATGTGGCAACCTTCCCCACAGCAGCACTCCCATGAGCAAAAAGGACATTCAACAGCCCTGAAACAAGGCTTTTTCTTTGGGAGAGACAAGAGCAGGTCTCATAAGCAAAAGCATGCTTGCTCACAGAAGACAATAAGCTGATTTGGGAGCCACTACCTGGTAGAGCTTTTGGGAAGGAAGCTGGGCAAACCCAGGCACAGTGAACCTGACAAATATGGACAAGTTCCTACAGAGGATGACAAGGCAACATCTCTTCACTTAATAAATCGTTTCTGACAAACAGATTGCTAAATCAACCAGGTAAAGCAGTGTGCAAATTATAATTTAAAATAAGTGCAGTTCTTCTAGCTGATGCAAGAGATGCAAAAATAATAATAAATCTTTGCAAATGTATCAGGACTGGGAAGTTTGCCAGAATCTGAAGAACTAATTGATGATCAGGATAAAACAGGAGCACTGAGAGAAGCAAATATAGTTGCAGAGAAGCTAAATGAGCTCTTTGCATTGATTCATGCCCACTCTGGAAGCAACTGGGAGATCTCAATGCGACAGCATTCTCCAGGGAAGGCTCATCAGAGCCATCTGTCCAAAACTGAAGCTATGACAAACAACTTTAAGGAACAAACTGACCAAATAAAGAGTAACCAATCACCAGGGGTGGATAATTATCTAACAGTTCTAAAAGAACTAATTAATTGAACAGCTTAATTAGTAACAGCACTATGCAACCCCCTAAAACTGTAACAAGCATGAAAAGATTCCAAGTGAGAATGAAGTCTGGTATCTGGACCAAATAAATTAGAAGAGACCACAAAAGAAAAAAGAACAAAAAAATGAGTAGACAGCCAGATAAACACAATCAGCTTTAAGACTTCTAACTTCTGACTCATGCATTTATTGAGTTCTTTGAAGAAACTAACAAACTTGCATAAAAAAGACCCATCTGATACCACCCATGTGACTTTCCAGGAGACTTTTAACAAAGTCTATTCGCCAAAATACTAGTAAAACTAAGGAATCATGTTGTAAGGGAGAATGTCCTGGTATAGATAAATGATTTGAGGATGTAAAACAGAGTAAATTAGCAGTGGTGGAAGATGACCAGTGGAATTCCCAAGGTTTTGTGCTGGGATCTGTTGTATTTAATTTGTCCATAAACACAGAAAATGGGCAGCAGCAGTGATATGGAAGAATGTACTGACTTCACCATGATATTCAAAGTGCCAAAGATGAAGGCCAACTCAAGAGCTGAAAAAGAATTGTAGTCAGCTGGTAAATAAAAGAGCAGATGAAATTTAAATGCATGAATTTATACAGGAAAAGAACAGAGCATAAAATTACAGCCTTTAAACCAACCATATTCACCTATAGAGCAATCTTGGAGTTAATGACAGAGTTAATGATTACAGATCAAGAAAGCAAATAAAGTATTGGGAATTATTGCAAAATAAATTTATGCAAGCATGTAAACCTATTACATAGCCACATCTTAAGTGCTGTGTTCTGGTTTCCTCCTCTCAAAAACAGAGACAGGAATCAGGACTGGAAAATGTTATGAGAAAAGCAACATAGATACACCATGGCATGGAACAGTTCCTCTATCAGAAACGGCTAAGTAAGGATTCTTCAGCATGGAAAAGAGGTAACTTGAAGAGGGTAGGATAAACACTTAGAAAATCAAGGGAGCTGTGAAATGAACAACAGGCTTTACCACATCTGCAATACAAGAACAAGAAGGCATCAAATAAAGACAGAAAAGGCAAAATTCAGAATAGGCAAAAGGAATTGTTTGCTATGCAACTCCTTGTCAATGATCTTTAACATATTAAAACTTTATATGGGGTAGAAGAGAGACTGCAAAATTTCATAGAAAATAAGTCGGCTGAGGTTTATTTCATACACTGGCTGAGGGTGTTTCCAAACTGGAAATAGTTGGAGGTTTGGTAAGTACACACAGGAAGTATCATACAAGCCTGCTCCATTTTTACTGTTCTCTAGACATCTGAGTCTCACCATTGCCGAATATCAAGAGCAGACTGGATGAACTGTTCATGTGATCCAATGTAATTATCATTTTGCTGAATAGACAATTACTGCATCCAGTGATGTCAGATTCTTAAACAAATGCTTCCCAATTTCAAAATTAGGATAGGCTTAAGTGTAAGGGGACCTTTCTATACAACAGGCATAAGATTGCTCCTATACAAGTTTTAGTATCACACCCTGTGTTTGATCTCTTAGGATTGAAAACAGACTCCTAACTGATAATACATTACACGGAAGCTGGCACGGCCCCAGAATGCCACCTAAGCTCAGGTAGTGCCTGGCTTATTGACAGAAGCTACTGTCCTATTTAAGCAATGTCTCTGTTCCAAAAGCATGGCCTGCTTGTGACTTGTGACATTAACCATACCCTGTGAAAGTCGCTCTTCATGCAGTTTATCTGGAAAGCTTAGAGATGATAATGATGTGGGAAAGTGGAACAGACCCTGCTAGATGATTTCTTGAGATGGGCAGAAGTCCACAATGATGACTAGAAACAGAATCATGCAAAGCTTATCCTGCAAGACAGAGGCTCTATATAAACACGTCTGGCAGTTTTGACTGCATGTAGCAACCACCAAGGATTTTTTTTGTTACTCCACACGAGCAAGGTCCAAAGCCAACCATGAATACACACTTCAGATGTGTGTAAAAGCCCAGCTGACTTCCCCAGTCCTGCCCTGAAGATTCAGCTTTTCCAGACTTCTGTACTCCCTACCTAAGACTATGACACATGGTATTACCAAGTCTTGCCAACTCAATTTCCCCAAAAGTCTTCTTCATAGAGTTGAATCATTACTCTTCCATTTCTTCTGACTCTTTCACCCAGGAGAGAAAATGAGCTGAGAAAAAAATGGAAAAGAGCTGTAACTTCAGTGTGGAGCAAAGAACTGAGATGATTTGGGTTTCAGCTGTGGAATACAGTATGTGGTGTGGGTGCCAGACATTAAGCCTATTTCCAGTGCTCCCATTTTTACTTTCACAGTATTTAATAATTATCTTTAAAGTCACAATTATTACAGCCCTTGAGAAAGTCTGAATGATGGCTTTCCTGTATTTCTTCCCCTGTGTTTCTTGCCACTATGACTGCCAGTAAAAAACCTGATCCCACAAAATCTGCCAACTGAAAACTCAGAAAAACACATGCACAGACACTTCCTTTCTTCACATATCAGTTTTTAGTCCTGAAGATTTTTAATGCTTAAATAATTATGATTTTTTTCTTTTCTTTGATTCTTCCCACAGCAGACAACTTTACTCACACTGCTATTACTTCATTTATTTTCAACACATACTAACTCATACTGTTACTCATTAGATGGCAGCATTTAAAAAAAAAGTTTAGCAGTGCCAACTACACCTCAGGAAAAACATTTGCACTCCACACAGCTCGAGTGTTTATTATATACTACAGAAAAAGTGGTGCATTACATTATCTATGTCCTTTTTGTTTCTGCAGGGCTTCACTAAGCTGACAACTGACAATTGCATGCTTGTTTCAAAACTGCAGTAAGAAATAATTATTCTGAAGCCATTTAATATATAATCAACACAATGTAATAGCTAAGATTTTTTTTTTTAATACACAAGCTCCTTCTTGACTCATTTGTAATTTGATAAAACAACTGACAATTTAACACAAAATGTAATGCTAACCTCGTGAAGAAAGACATATTTCAAGACCACTTAATAGACAAATAAGAAGCTAAATTCTGAATACTAAATAATAACAGACAATTTGAGGTAGATATGAACCTACAATTCATTATGACACAAACCTATTATCCCAGGAACCTAGAAAAGCTACCCTTAAAATGACAGATTAAATTTAGGAGAAAGGTGTTATTTAATTAAAGATCCCTATTCTCGGTTCCATAATTTGTTGAGTTTTTAATACAATGGTCACAAGGAAGAACAACTATAAATCTAGGAAAATATAATGCATTTGACATTTTTCATGTTATTTACATAGTATTTACATAGTATTTTACTAAAGTGTCTTTGAAGATTAAACTATGCAAGAGCAGTCTGAACCTAGAAGTATTCAGATATGCTACAGCAGGTATTTAGAAGAAGAGAAACAACTTAATCTTTGTTCTTCTTCCATGTGCATTATCACAGAAAACAGGGATGCTGGTAAACAGCAAAGAAACAAATTATTTTTTTATTTGGCAGGAGAAAGAATATTGTTCAGCATAACCAATCTAGTTACCTTCAGTGATAGCAACCCAAAAGACCTCCTTCCAACAAATCCCCAAATTTACCAACCCTGGGATAAATTGTATAGGATAACTAAATGATCTCTAACTAGTTTAGATGCTGGACCAGTCAAGAAAATTCCTTACTTTTAAGACTGATCTTAATGTAATTTAATATTCTCTGTTTTGAAACCTTGTTCCACCTTTGAACATCTATGCTTTAGATAAAAATTATATTCTTCTTAAAACTTACCTGGCAATAGAGCTGAGTAATTTGCCCTACACAGGGCACTCCACTCTTACCAATGCACCAATCTGTAAGACTGGGATCCTGCACCAAGCTCTGAGAACCCAGTGCTTCAGTAAATGTAGAGAAGATCACTGTGATACAGCAGGACAATACAGCAATACCCTTGGAGTTCTAATAAAGTTGGCAGCAACTATACTCAGAATTTTACTACCCGATATGAGGCATTTTGACAAAGTCTAAAGATTTGTTTCTACATGAACATCCCAAATGCAGTATTCCAGGCATGTGATTTTCTCTGGTAAAGGAGAGATACATTTTGATATCTTACACAGAGAGTATGGGAAGATGACTGAGAGTAAAAAGATAATGGTATGGAAGTCACAGGGAAAAATACAGTTGTACTCCCTGGATGAAATATGGTCAGCATATCTGACCTCCCACACATTATGCAATCTAAGGGGGATCCAACAGAGGGTGGAGCACAGTGGAGACACCATGGCCAGGCACTGTGTTGAAACCCTTGCAGAGGAGGGAACTCAGTGGTACTTTCTAGTTGATAAGCCCCATAGCAGCTGAAAACCAAGGGAGATAAAGGAAAATGTCCTGCTCTTGAATCAGCAACTGTTATGAAATCATTCTGCTTGGACTAAACGCATGTCCCCATCCCAAGGTTATCTCGGGTACCATCCTGAGAGATCCACCCCCTAGTACAACCACCCCTCACTGATTACGAGGCAGGAAAAAAGCCACTCAAGTTCCATCTAAACATAAAGAATTTGTATAAAAATGAGTTAAGAATAGGGAGAATGGGGAAAGACTCCATTGTAACTTCTGGGATCAGTTGACAAGCTGAATCTGTCTTCTCCCTCCTAGGGATGCCTACTGTATAAGAAATGTGATCTCTACATGCTGAATGATTGTCTCAGACCAGCTTTTATTGGGGATTAGAGCTTGGTAGTACATTGCTTTAAATTAGAATATTGCTTTGAATATATTTTTTGCAGTCTGATACTATCACTGTCATGTCTTAAACCTTAACCTTTCACAATTCTATTAATAAAGAGTGTTATTCTGCAAACTGTAAATGTGAGTCCTCCAAGGGCACTGCCCTCTGCCCATAGTGGGTAAAGCAGGAGACTCAAAGGGAAGTTCCTCTGTTAGGTGTGTGACCCTGAATAAGTCAGTGGAACAGATCCAGTGGGACTGCTTAGTGAAGGGTCCCATAATAGGACAATGACAGACTGGCTGGGCATGAGGGTCATGGCTTTCCTGGGGCTCTGACAGACTAATTAAACACAAAGGGGTTGAGTAAATCTCCCCTTTTTACATAACAGCAAAGAACATATTTTCCTCAGTTTTCACATTGCTTAGCTCTAGAAAAGTCACACTTGTTTTGCATGTGAGGAAAATGGGAGGAAGCCAAACAATTCCCAACAATTAAATATTCAAATAGCTTTTTACTTTAAAAAATATTTCTTAAAACTAGGAAAAAAATAGGTACCCAAAGGACTGTTTCTACACCTGGATAGACAAGTTAATCAACTGTCCTCTGTATTGCTTTGAATTGTTAATCTAAATTATTTCATTAAGATTATTTACTACTTAGAAATGCTGTCAACCATTTAAAATTTTTATTTGGTAAATGCATAAAAGTAGGACACTGAAAATAAGCTTACACACAGTAATACAGACACATCAGAGGATTAATATATAAAAATCAAGAGATGAAAAACTGACCTGCTGCTTCTGGTATTTGTTTAGCAGGGCTAAAAATACAATGTAACATCTGGAGCAGTCTGCTAAAGCTGCACAGAAATCACTGTAGGTAGAAAGTTTGCTATAAAGAAAAAAAAAATATATAAATGAATGAAACTACTTTTTTTCCACAAAACATTTTTTAGAAAGTTGCTTTTGATTCTCAGAGCTGTATTTTTCAACAAATGAAGTGAATTCCAATACTCTGACTTCTAGCAGAGGCATGTGCAGTTATATAAGAGCACAACAGAAGCCTAGCTATCCTTGGCACAGTGAACCATGGGAAGAAGCAAACATAAGGAGCTTCCCAACCTGCTTGCCATATGGGCACAGTATGCTAACACCGGCACGTCTTAGTGCTAAAGGGGAGAACTGGAATTCCAAGATGATGTGGGAAGTCAGATGAGAGGAAATAAGGGGTCCCTTCCTAGTGCACATCTAGCAGAACCCAGCAACAGCACTATGAGAACACATCTCTCACCAGCAAATACAGAGACTGTGCCTGCTTACAGTCAGGATTTATCTCTGCACATTTCCTAACAGCTGCTCCAGTCCTACACTGCTCACCTTGACCATTGCCAAAGCAGGGAACTGAACACGCTTTGGTCACACCACAGAAATACAGTAACAGAACAAGCTTGGATAACATCTTACTTCTGATGCAGTCAAAACCAGAAGATATCTGTGTTGATGTTCAATTACAACTTATTTCAGGAAGATTTACAGTCTTATTGAATGAATAATCTGAATAGATTGAACACATTCTCTACAAAGAAGCTGTGTAAAGTTGATTGAGAAAATAATCATTTTGTAACACTAGAAGACAAAACAAAATTCAAATCTGAGCTCTTTACTGCATAGTATAATTTTTTTTGTGACTGCAATTTCCAGGAAGCTAATTAAATTTATTTTTATGGCTAATTTGTATTCTTGGAGCATGTAGTTCTAATCTTAAGGGAAAAAAATGAAGCAGTAGGAAACTTTAAGTAAGGCAAGTTATTTTTTCTCCATATTGAATTCTATATCAAGTAAATGTCCTGATCAGAATTACAGTGTCAATATCAATTACACTTAATTACAAAGTTGTTATCCCACTTTTCATGGCATTTCCAAGTAAAAGAAATGCTCCCTTCTCAGAAGAAGTAAATATGCTCAAAGTGCTGTAATAATTGCTAGACCTTATTTTTAGGAACAAAACTAGAGACAGATGTGAACAAGGTAGCATGGAATTGGGGAAGCCATTCGCATGCTTTACGGGTAGCACAAACAGCAAAAGAGCAGATTTGCCTGGTTTCAGCTGGGGGGAGGAAGGAGTGCCAGCCCCTTACATAGCCACTGTTCAAAGCACAACTCAACCTCATCCACAAAGGAGAATGTGATGGATAATTTGGAGCACCTGAACAGGAGGAGAAGTCTGTAACAGAATCTCATTGAACAGAGCCACAGGCAACAGGACTCAATGCAGTAAAAAGCAACAATGGCAAATACTTCATCCAGCACATCATTCATCAATTGCACTTATAATCCCACTATTCCTGAAATTACCAACAACCGATTTCACAACTTCTTCCAAATCCTTGCATTGTTTGCAAGTCCATCTAGCACTGAATACTGCAAGCTGATGCTTGGTAACTTCAAGACTTTTGACTGAGAAACTGCTCAGACTACAGAATGGTCTTTGTGGTGACTTACTCATACTGATCTCCCTCTAAAAAGCACAACTTGGGAACTGCTCATAAAACTGAGATTCTTTCAGCACTTCCATCTGCACACTCAAGCCCTGATCCCAGGGATTAATCTCCTCAAACACTCTGTACTACCTCAAAACAATGAACACTGGTCACATTTTCCCTCTTGTGTATTTTATTTCACAATACACAGCTTCTCGTGTAATTTCCCCATTAATTTTTTTCAAACATGGCTTAAACCAGGCTTAATAAATACCTAATAATTTATGCAGCTTTACAATACAAGAAATTGTACTTTAAAAAACTCAATCAGAATCGGTAGGCTCAAAGAATGACACAACACAACAAAATATTTTTCATGGGGATGATGAATCCAAGTCTGTATGGCTACAATTAAACAATTCTGTAAGCATTAACAGAGACACAATTAACATACTATGTCATTAAAAGCTACCCAGAGCTTTTTAAAAAAGAGTTCAGTGTAAATCTTCCAATGTTAGTGCGTGGTCCTGCCTCCTTTAAGGGAGCGGGACCTGCCGGCTGACAGAACGGCGTTCACACGTACCTGAGGACGCTGACAATCCAGATGCACACGTCCTTGTCGCTGCTGCGCTGCTCCAGCGCCACGCAGAGCTCGGGGATGGCACCGCCGGGGCTGAGCTGGCGCCGCGACAGGGCGCAGTTCGCCAGGATCCGCAGAGTGGCTGCCAGCTGCACACGGAGCGATTGAACACTATTAACCACGGCTGCTCACGGCACACGGCTGCTGGGACAACTCAGTAAAGCTCAGCACTTGTTTCTAGCACCTAAAGCAGTCTGCATGCCCCGTTAACATTCTGCAGGTATGCATAAACCAATAAATAACAACAGGAACCGTGTAGGCAGCAAGATGGTGTATTTGGGATAACTGAAGATGTAACACTGACACTGGTCTTTGCCTGCATGTAAACTCTTTCTATGTGGAGCACATGCTCTTACATATGATTTAAAATCTTGCATGTATACAGCCACGTACCAACTGGAATTAGGTGAAATGTTGTGGATGGTTAAAGTAATTTTTTGCATAATTCTTCAATAAATCTTAGTATTGCAAATTTATATTTAAATCTTAATAATATATATTTTGATGATAACTGTAAACTGCAAACTAAAATTAATTGATTTTAAAACACAATCAGATTTATTCCAATTACAAAATTTAAAGTTAATAATGATAAAAGAAATCCACTGTATGAACAATATAAAAATGAAAAGCTTAAGTGCTCAAGTCTAGTTGAAGAAACCAAAGTATTTTCACATGATACTGTTCTATTTCAAGGAGCTAAAGGCACAATCTAACACTGGTAGATGTACAAAATGCATCACCTATTGCATATTTTGAAATATTCTGGTTCTCTTCCAAGGCAAGAGTATTCAAATGACAAGGTCAGACAGGCAATGACATTTAAGTTAATTTTGATCTAATCCAGAACTTACTACAAAATGAATGTGAAGTCATTCAATCTTATGTGAATATGGGAATTCTTCAAAGCTTTCTTATTCAGAGTGAAGTTATTAACTTCAATTTGGTTTTGAATGTAGTTTGATAAGGCACAAAAACTATCAAATTGTTTCTTATCACAAAAAACTCTGGAAATTAAGCATTTTATCACTAAATTGGACTGCTTATCCAGTGATATGTAATTGCTAATTTTAAAGAAAAACTCTTGACAAAGAGCAGGTTAAGATGCTGTGTTTCAGCTTTTGCACATAGGACTCTATGCATATTCTGTCCATTCTCCAGCAACTTTCAAATTTGCTGTCCTACTTCAACAAATTTGACAGAGTACAAGTCTTCCACAACCCCATGATTCTCTGTAATGGAGCAACAGGAGATGCAACATGACAAAATGGAAAAACAAGGCATAGAGAGAAAAAAATATATGATGATATGTGAATGAATTTAACTTCAGCACTAAAAATGCAATTTATACTATATTCATAATACCAAGAATCTGAACCTACAGAAGCTATTTGCTTCCTATCACTCATGTTAAGAAGACATCTGCAACAACTGCAAAAAAAAAATTCAGATGAACATTCCTTCTCAAGTCATGATGCTTCAAAAATAAACACAATAGTGGAGATACATTTTAATAAATATATTCTGATCAAATACTTTGCTTTTCGAAAGTTTTGGTAGAAAAATTCCTGTCACATGGAATAGACAGGCGACCCCATTCAGTGCTTACCTACAAGATCTTCTCAGTTGGCCTAAGATGACATTTGTTGAATTCTAGATAAGCTTCAATACACACAATAAAGGAGATGAAGGATAAGCCACATATTAAAAGTGTTCAAACCCAGACAAGAGCTTTCACTGCAGCAAAGAGACTTACATATTGAATAATGGAAAAAAATATATCAATAGATGGTACATAGGTGTCTAAAAGAGAGTAAAATTTTTTGATGCTTGATACAGTTAGATGGTTCAAAATCCTCAAGCAGTAAATTCTATCAAGAGCCATCCTCAGACAAAGACAGGTTGGAAAGGAAAAGCAATGCAAAATAACATACACTGAAATGTGCAGGAAACAGCATGCACCACTTCATAGAAGTATATATCCACAAAACACAGTTAATGTGCAACTGAAACTTGAAGAGTACAGTTTGAAAAATAATAGAAGCTAGCAGCTGAATTCTGGAGATATTGTGATTGCTTCAAGCAGACCCTATGTTTCAGAGAGAAATGTGTAACAATTGTCTTTAGCAATTCCTACCAGCCCTAATCCTTATGTTGCCATAGGAAAGATCAAATTCACCCAAACAGAAAATTTAACTGCTGACAAATACTATTTTTGAAGGAGAAGACATTTAAGTGCTTTTGAATTAAGGAACAAGGAGTACTTA
The DNA here is from genome assembly GCF_048771995.1 of Taeniopygia guttata. Taxonomy (NCBI): domain Eukaryota; kingdom Metazoa; phylum Chordata; class Aves; order Passeriformes; family Estrildidae; genus Taeniopygia; species Taeniopygia guttata. The sequence goes on along the minus strand of NC_133027.1, from coordinate 46,380,619 downwards.
TTAAGTCTTGACAGTGACTCTTCAAAAATCTTGGTTTTTGACTAGGCATTACTGTATTTTGTATAAATATTAACAGACCGTTAGGTTAAGCAACATAAAATTAATCAAAGTTGATGCTGGTTTCATGTCCTCTGTTAAGGGGAAAAAAATATTACAAACACTTTTATTCTTGTATTATATGATTTCTTACAAAAAAAAAGCATTGTGGAAGAATGAAGAAATCAGATAGGGATTTTATTCACACAAAAAGGATCTAGCAAGATTATGTGTAACACTGCCATCTGGTGATTGTGCAATTATACAGTTAAAGAATGAAGAGCTGGTCCCAGTTAAATGGGATACCTCAGTTACTAAGGCTAAGAGATAGCAGTGCTTCCTTCAGAGACCACTGACTATTTAAAGTGTTTTTCTCCTCCAATATAATTTTCTTTCTAATACTGATGACATTATTTCTGTACATCACTGGCTATTTGATCTTTTGCTACAAGATGCAGCATGTTACAAAAACTTTATTCTGAAGACATTGATCCCAGAAGAAACTTTCTTTAACCTTCCTTAAAACAGAACTCCTCGTTCATCTGTTTATGATGACTGATCAATTAACTCACATGAAGGAAGTAGTGCACATGGATTTGTTGAAGGAACCAATATGAGAAAGTCACACAGGAATTCCACAGAAGTAGGAATCACTATTTTTTCTCACAAGAGGAACAAAACCGAAGTATCTGTACTATTACAGAAGAGAACACAAACAAGTGAAAGAGCAATCTCAGTAAGAGACAGCTGTCAGTACTGACTTCTCCACAAAACACTCAAGCACTTCTTGGAAACAGCCAGTCTATTCAAACAGTACAAAGCAGTTTTGCTACACTTCTATTTGTACTAAAAAAGCACAGCTATGAGGGATTTTTTAAAGAAAGCATAAAATACAACATTTTCCTTTTAGACATTTGCAAACAAAACCCTTGATTAAAAAAACCTAAATTTATCCTCACGCAAATAATGGAAGAAAAACATTCCTGTGAAGTTATGAGGAATATCACGCAGACAGCCAAAATCCTGGAAATAATTTGATTAATTAGTTTTATTACTAAGACTAAAAAGATCAGACAAAAATCACCAATAGTAATGTGATGATGCAGGCTATCTGTTTTCTCATATAATTTCAAGAAGTATAAAATCCTGTGTTTATAAATTAGTAGAGAATTAAAGAAATCTGGCATAATTAGCTGACAAACCTAGTGCAAATGCTACCTCAGAAAATTATTCAATGTACTTTCCTATGAAGTACCTGAAAGTTTACAGTTCAGCCATTTGCTAAACATTACATCAGTAACTTCCAAACAAATGCCAGGAATCTACCTGGCAAATCCTTGATAAACACAATAGCCATCCCACAGTGTTTCTAAAATACATGGGTTTAAAATGTTTTAGAGACAAGGATTCATTTTCAGAGCCACCACTCATCAAGGTGCTTTGTACATGAAAACAGTTTTGAGCCTACTGCCTTCAAAAGATTCAAAAAGTGTTTTCTTTTGCAGCTACTTTTTCCTTACATTCCTTACAAAGTGTTTTCCTTCAAAAACACTTTGTCAAAGAGACACAGCTGTATTTCCCTATACATTTAAAAATATATTATTCTTGTAATAAAAAGCAGCTATTCTTGTAATAAAAAAGATTTTTGTAATCTCCTAGAGTATTGCAAAACCAATTTGTATTTATTATTTCAGTTTCAAGAATTTAGATAGAGAACACATTTTTATCTGTTTACTACAGTATCCAGAATATTGTCAGCACAATAAAGGAGTAATGAGAAACCCATTTATTAGGTATAAAAATATTTCTAGTAACTTCAGAATTTCTAAAGCCTTCAAAATTGACTACACACAAACATCTGTGGTAATTATATAAGGTCCCGAACAATTCAATTTCTTAAAAATAAATCTATTGAAATATAGGTACAACTATGTCAGTAGCACACAGGGTTAGCTTATCTCCTCTAATTAAATTTTTAATTTGCCCTTGAAGTACATACTTTTAGAAATAAAAGTAAATGCTAACCTGGACTAATAAGTGGCCCAACTTGGAAAAATATATGTCATGTTCTTTTATGTTATTAATCTGCTTCATTAATTCCAGAAACATTTCAACTGCGCCTTTGCTGACCATTTTAAAACGAAGTACTTCCTTTTCGGACATGACTTTTATAGCTGCCATGCAATAGACAAGAGCTTCATGGTTTGTTTGTATATCTTCATTCCCCAGAACCTGCAACAAATAATCTAAAAGGAAAATAATTATTCAGAAAGCCTAATATTAAAATTTATATTTGATACAGTCCACTCATTAAAGATATTAACAATTGGAAAATACCCTCTGATTGAACTCTTACATTTCTAGTAAGTGGGCTAGAAAAATTGGGTATTTGGACTGAAACCAAGAAACAATTATTGATGAATAAGAGAATGAGCCTGACTTTTGTTCTCCTAGACTTCAAGAGCCAGTGTAAGCTGAAAACACATAGCAGGAATCATTGAAATCCTCAGTCAAGATTTGCAAAAGTGATTGTGTGTGCCTCGAATTTTGTGTACTTCCCATTACTTCCTTAAAATTCCAGGGTCTTAAGGCATCTCAAATGGACTACTAAGAGGCACAGGGGCCAAATTCAACTCTCACATTTGAAATCTGTTCATAGTCTTTTTAGATTTACTTTTTATGTAGGTAAAGTTGACATAGAAGTTTTATTTTGTGCAACCACTGTCAGACATCTGAAATGTTAAAATTTACAGTTAACACATGGCCAAGGTATCTTTGGCAGTCAAATTGAGACATTCTGAATTTAGTGGGGTATCTTAAATAAATAAGTAGTCCTAACCAACATTATACTTTTAAACTTCTAGTAACTGATTCAAAGAGATATTTATTTCTGCTTCCATTCAGTTCTAGTGGAAGAAAAACATTTTCCTACATCATTAAACTGAAGAGATTTAAAAAATTTTTTCTGTCTCAACTGAAGCGGCAAGTTTCTCCACACATATATGTATATGAATGAAGTACACACTCTTGGCTCTTGTCCAAACTCCTGCCCTCACCAATTAAATCACTTGGGTTGTGGCAATGTGAGAACTCAGTTTCAGGTTCCTGCTCTGCACAGTATCAAACAGGGTCTTGAACAGTCGTCTGTACTGGGATGAAGGATTAACTTATTTCTTCTACTGGAGCTGCTGCACTGCACATAAATAGTTCAGAGGGACAGAAGAAGAAAAAGAAATTGAATCTATAACCCAGTGACAGCAACAGGGATCTGGGCAGTTGTGATAATAGGCCAGGGCCATGTCTTCTTCCAGGACAAGGTGACAAGGTGGAAGTGTAAGTATTTATTAGTGTTGACAGACAAAGAATGAATAAACAAAACAACACCTAGCAATGCTCTTTCCTTCACTACTTTTTAAAATACAGGGAAAGAAGAGCAAGTGAAAGAAAAGTGAATAAGGATGGAAATGTGAGAGCAAAATGTGACTTGTTCAAATGCTGTGTATGATGCTGATCTCTACAAAACTCTACTTTTCAGCATCCAGAGTTAACCCAGCTGTTCTGTTTCCTGTGAGTCCTTTCCTTACCACCTGAAAGGTGTGTCTTAATTTCTGACAAGTGTACTAAACTTTAAGACCAGGAATACTCTCAACTATTCAAGCAAATATACACATATATTTGTGTATATTGCCTTAACTAATACACATATGCCTTAACTAATTCACATGCAATAACTGCTTGCAAGATCAAGGCCTACATTAATAAAACATACTAAAGTTTTAATGAAAGGAATAGCTTTCAATCAATACTGAGTATCATTTGCACAGTTTAATTTTCTTCATATTTCTCATATTTACAAGGGGTGGGGGGTATGCATGATACAAACACTTTTACAAACACAAAATATCTTAGAGCCATTGTTGACAGTTCTGCAAAACCATTGGCTTAATGTGCAGCAGCAGCGGCTATAAAAAATATTTAAAAAACAATGACTATTTTCAAGATTTTCCCTGATGATGGCCAACACCACAGTCAGCATTATTTCATTTCTATAAAATTTGGTGCAGACAGAGCTTGAATTCTACAGATAGTTTTGTTCTATCATAAATCTCAAGAAGGATCCACTGGAGTTTGAGAAGGCACAGAGAAGGACTTATAAAACAACTGAATGACACAATATCTGTTCAAAGAACTAAGAGGCTGAGATGACTCAGTCTTGAAAATGAGAAGACAGACATATGTTATAAGACTGTCTTTTACAAAATACTGAAGGTGAAAGGTAAGTTGACTGTACAAACTCTTACCAATCCTGCAAAACTACAAGCAGGGGGATAAAGAAAATTATTTTTATAAAAATATGTATTATTTTATTTTATTTATTATTATTTTATATTAAAGAAATATATATAGATTTAAAACAGCACACAGAGAATTTCTGGAAATTGTTCTATGACATCGTAGAGGGAGACAGAAACAGAAAATCCAAAAAGGCCAATGAATTAACAAAAGATGTATAAACAGAGACTAAAAAGGGATCACGTAAGGAGATGCACCATCCAATAGCCCTAATAGAACAGAACAGTTCTGGATGCCAGAGTAGTGCTGGGGACACATCACAGAAAACACACAGGCTCCTGTGCTCCCTCTAAACACTATTCCCCATCCCCATCGCTACTTAGACAGAGACCACTGGACTAGACCAACCATTAGTTAGACCTAGGCAGGCAATTTTTAGTCTGTGACTAAGTTAACTCTGCAAATATTTTTTTCAGAGATGAACAACTTTAACTGTTGAATTTCAACATCTAACATACAGACAAGAAAGAATACATACCCAATAATGTATCATTCTGAATGATGAAATAATTATTTTCATTCCTACAGATTTTAAATATTAGCTTGCAAACACTAAGAAGATTTTTTCCATCTACTTTCATCTGCAAAGAAATTAAAAGACATAAAATCACAACTAAAATCTGCATACAAAAATGCACCATAACATTCTACAATTTCAGACACCATGGCAACTTGTATTCTCACAGAACTACTAAAAGACAGCTGAAATCCTAACAACACATTAAAACAAACTATGTATGAAGAATTAAAGGAAATTGAAATAACCTGAAATTCAGGTATTTAAAACTCTATTTAGCAAACTGTACTGGATTTAAAATAACTGGTTTTAACTTTTAATGTATTAATATAAACAAGTAGTATACCAATAACTTGCAGGACTCTTTCTCCAATTCTCTTACAAAGAAATTCTGTACGGAAATCAGTGGTTTGACATCTATGGCCTTACCACAAAGACCTCCAGTACAACAGTACATATCATAAGGAAATTTATTCTCAGCTATCAGAAAACAAAATCTTATGATGAGAGATTGTGAAAGGGAAATAAAGGTGGTAAAATACAATGACATCTCTCTTCCTTTCCTCTGCATTTCAAGGGCAATTTTTTCTAGGTTCATGCTTTTTGAAAAACTACACAGAAAAATGTCTGTAAAGGAACCTTTCTTTTTAATAAGCACCACTTAACATCTCTGTGGTATCTGAGTATGTAACTGTACCCTCTCAATAAAATAACTTACACTACCTTATAGGAGAACATGACTCCTGCAACACACACACATTACTCGGATGCCTACAACACAATGTTAGTGGGTAGCCTTTCACCAGTGACTGTACATACATGCTTTGTAGAACATGAACACAGAAGTTCTAAAGCACAAAATTTAACTGAGAGTTTTAACCAGAAATATTAAAGCAAAAAATTATTTACATTCACTCACCTTCAAAAAAAAAAAAAACAAAAACCTCCATTTTGATATTTTCTGAACAAGATCAAGGTATTATTCAAAAACTAAGCTTCATTTCCATGTTTACATTTTATAATCATTGGGTTTTTTAAATACTTGCATGTGTATCCCAGTTTAGGACACTGTCTCTTGTCCATGCCTATACAATATTCCTGCCACCATACACCAATTATTCTATTTTGTGCTCCTCCTTCCTCCCCAAGACGTAACTTCTCTGCAGAAAATTTAGCTAAACGTGCTGATCTAGATGGATGGCAGACTAGTATCCCCGTGGTAGTAAACTGCACCTAGGAAAGGGTTAGTTTAGACACAGTTTACAAGTATGAAATGAAAAATTAAATGCAAGCTGTAATTCATGATTTTGAGCTTCACAGTCTACCAAAGAGCATTTCAAAACACTTACAGCCAGAATAATCTTTGCCAGCTTCAGGGAAAGTGGATCTGAATCAATGTCTACAAGTTTATATAATGTCTTCAGAAGGATGTTTCTTCTTTTAAACCTTTTTCCAAGCATATTTCCCTCACCCAATGCTTGATGCAGCTTGGTACAAGTTAGACAAAGGTGTTCTATATTGTCTTCTCCTTGGAGGGTATAGGAGAGGAGAGAAAAATAAAAAATAATTATCAATGCCACTTTATCCAGAACATCTCAATACATGAAGACACAGAAAAACAAAATAAAGAACAGGTTGCACAACAACAAAAGACACCAAATAAATGTCTTCACATGGTAAGGTGATCCCCAGAAATAATTTTATTCTGCTTTGTCAAAAAAGAAGACCCAAGCCAAGAAATCACTGAGCCAAAATAATACCTACAGCTAAAATGAAACTCACCTTCGATGCTCAATAATCAGATTGACCAAATGTCTACTACTAAACTGTGTCTCTGAAAACATTCTTCAAAGCACTCCACCAAAACATTAGATGTGAAAAAGGGATAGTTAATGAGCATTTTTCTCCCTATATACATAAATTTATATATCAAACCTTGCTGGGATTAAAAAAAAAGTTAATGTAGAAACTTGCTAGAACTCTTCAATGTAGAGGTGCAAGACATATTTGAGTGGAATCTTGTCCAATTGACAAAAACGTCATCTACTTCCTAACCCAAGTCCCTGAGACTCTGTTTAAAATACACAAAAATAAAACAGAATTACAAAAACTGTATCTCAACACAATGGAATCATGTACACTTTTACTTTACAGAGCAAAGGAAAAGTCTTGTCTATTTTTTAAATTGAAAAGTGAGATTTTTAAAAGATTTTCTTACATTTGCTTTTGTCCATTAGGTGACACATCCTCCACGTAAATCCCCATGAATGGGCAGTATAAACTCTGCATTTACTGAGGGTGTACTTCACAGCTAATAAAGTCATATTCAAAGAGGCAAAGCACTTGTGATGAAATATATTTGGACAGGAAATTATAACAAAAAATACATCTGAGGCCCCAAACCTGCAGGCAGATTCAAGGACCAATCTCTCAGGCTGAGAAGAAGAAAAAACTGGAAGTTCTCAATTTGTTATCATCACACTCAATGAACAGCAATAACTATTCCATTTCCACTCCCATCATGACAGAAAATGTAACAAAATTTAGCATGATTCTAAATGCTCTGCTCCAGTAAGCTGTGAAACAGGGGTGGCAAGGAACCAAAACTGAAAGGTCTTACACTCCATTTCATCAAAATTAACCACAAAAATTATTCATCACTCATCACTCATCCCATGGGGCATTTTAAAGCTTAACCTCCTGAGCATTGGAATGTAACAAAATAACTTATTTGTTCCTCTAGAAAAAGAGACTTTAGGGTTTGGTGTTTTTTTTTAACATTATAAACAATTCAAGCACATCATATTCAGAAGAATTTAGGCAATAAATAAGTTCCAGGTTAACTTCAGATTTGTTTTTGCATGGAAAGGCTTCTGCAAATATTTTTGTATGAGGAAGGTGAAGAAAAAGGCTTCTCTACTAATATATGAAAAACTAAACACGACCAAAGTTCATGTGGAGGGAATTAGCTAAAAGGTACTGCACATGAAATTAAAAAACATTAAATTACCAACAGACCTACTCAAAGCATTTCAAGTATGGAATTCTAATATTCTTAAGATTTATGCAGTAAATAGTCTAAAGAAAGCAATATATCACACAGTTGCAGGAGGCAATGATGCAATTCAGTTACAATTTGTGTTAATATTCAAGAAGTAGCAAAACTCAGGTCTAAAGGAATACGTAGTACTACATTCAATCAACTGGTTAGAAGGTATCATTAGATAATGTCATCTACTATTAGAAAAACTACGCCATAATCAGGTTTTTATAAAAGCTAGGAAAACCCCAGTACACTAATCAAATCAAGTGAAGACTGAGGAAAAGGGGCATGAAAACTGATTTTCCTTAGCTACATTCATGACAAGGGAAAGACATGATTAGATTTTACCTCTAAATTTTATTTTGCTTACAAATAAAGAACATCTCACCATGCAAAACTGTAACTCAGTGGCTGATATTTGACAATCTTGGCATTAAGCAAGGAAAATATGAAGTTACACAGCTGTTTTTAAATTTCCCGATCACTGTATTCTATACATCAGTGACAGATGTGGGAATGCGAATCCTGTCTTCTTTAAACAATTACACTTATTGGGAATCACTTAGCACTGTACAGGTGTTTCAAACTCATGAACATCTGCAAAACTATGCAAAAAAAGTTCTAATCTGTACCATGCTATTACAAATGCTGATAAAGATCCTGTAAAACAGAACTACTTGTAAAAACAGATCTACTTTCTATATTCCTACCATTCAGATAAACGCAGTGTCTACAGAAGGCAACTGAACAACTTATTCAATGAAAAATGCATTCCAGAGTTTAACCTTTCATGCTATACTTAATTTACTAATTTTTGCTTCAGTATTCTGAGTCATTACCTACTTTTCTGGCACATCTACACTTTAATCACAAATGGAAATTTTCATTTAGATTTCCTTAGTTTTTTAAAATGGATTGAGACCTTCAATACAGTCTATGGTTAAAGCAGTGAATCTGTGCAGTAATTTATTCTTAAAATTATTAGCTCAACACTGACTGCTAACCTGGCAGAGCTATGTGGTCTAAAATAAGGTAATTTAATCAGATAAAAGAAGATCTTCTCTAAAGCAGTTTCGGGTTTTTTTACAGGGTCACAGAATAGGTAAGGTTGAAAAACGACCTCTGAAAGTCATCTGGTACAACCCCTGTGCTCAAGCAGGGCTACCTAGACTGTCCAGGCAGTTTTACACTGTGAAGTCACCGAATACATGAAAGCATAAAAGACCACATACCCCAATTACTATTATTATTTTGTAGTAAACAAAAATGAGTCCCACATTTCCTGCAAGAAACAGTACAGAAAATATACTCTTTCAGAGCAGCACTACCCACTTTTTTCCAGTTCACGAAGAATTGGTAGAATCCTTGTATGCCAAAAGAAATCTTCCTCTTCCCATTCACTTATCCTTGTTTCATCCTTTAAGCCTTCAAAATACATTCAAAACAAAAGCACACATTCAGTGAAGGTTTCAATTTCTACAATAATAAATATCTACAAATACTTCATTCATTAGTCAGAAAAAACTCTAAAAACGTCACATTTTTGCTATATTCTGGGTTATTCTATGAATTAAAGATTTTCTTTTATTTACATGTTCTCAGAAACAAACATTTTAAACAAAACTAGATGGATAAGTGGTTTGATACGTAAAGCTGTACTGTAAAGCTTTTGTTTGCTGATATTAATGTTTCATTTGATCACTGAATTGGAAGGTAATGACTACTTAAACATCAAAGTGTCCTGCTATTTCTCAGCTCTGTGTTCACACGACAGCTTATTATTTGTTTAAGAAATGCATACTACAGACAGTCCTCTAGGATTGTAGAATTTTATCTAGTACATATGCATGATATAACACTAAGCTTGATTAACTGACAGGTCAGTCAGGGAAAAGTCCTGTTAGTTACTACATCCTGTTAGCAATTCTAACTACTTCATACAATTAGTTTTGCAAACTTCATGACTAAACTTTTATAAAATGTGTGGTTTTTCCTATTCTTCATTGCATTCAGCAATTTGTCACACAACAATCTGTGAAATTATTAGTAAACTATAGATATGTGAAAGATATTTTGCCTCCAAAAAACATGTCAGAAATCTTGAAGGCAACCAACTCCCACTGTTCTTGGCCGCTCTCAGCCAAGTACCCTTGTGACTCAGAGAAAACTACTCTTCACTATCAGAAATCTTGCCTACTTCACAAAGAGTTTTTAAAAATATTTAAGCTTTTTTTATACTTGGCTTCAAAAATAAAATTTAAAAAATGTATCACAGACATGTTAAAAATTGGTGGAACTAAAAACCAGTAGACTAGAATTTTTCTGGAAACAAGACTGGGAGCATGGATCTGTTTTCAGATTGGACAAGGAAGAGGGTGAAAACACAATTTATTAAAAAATGGAAATCAAGATTCGCTTTCATATGGATGCAGTATCACTGCGAATTATCCTGACTTGCTGAACATCCTTTACACCTCCACCTAGTATTTTGTGAAGTGACAAAATTCTGACCTTGACCATTGGGCCACTACAGATGGAGTGCCAGAGTTTCTGTGAAACTCAAGATGTAAAGGATCTAGCAGTTGCTTACAAGGTGCATGTAGGCATGTATTTGGAGTTCAAGACTGGGTTAAGCTCTTTATCTTGCAGGCAAGCAAAGTTGTAATAAAGACAGGGTCTGGTTCGTCGAGTTTTTTTTTTAATAGGGAAATAAAAGTCATACAACTCTACTAAATAACATTAAGAAAGCCATTAAGACTGGATTATACAAATTTCTTTAAGTGATGGATTTGTCTGAAAATATCTCCTGTTGTTCATTACTAGCTCTTGCATTTAAAGGGCAATGTAAATTCCTAACAAGAAAGAAATATGAAAGAACACACAAACTACTATACTACCTATAGAAGCTTGCTCTTTAGCAAATAATCCAGACTCTTTTTTTGGTCAATATTAACTGTCTACCTACATCTTATACACATTTAATCTATCAAATATACCTATTTCACATGATTATAAAAAATCCTGCTGTTTGATAAGTAATACACTATACTTGTTATATGTATATTATATATAAGTACATGTTATTAGCAAATATTATTAGTCTTATTATTTTGCATGGCATTTTTATTTTCTAGATCAAATAAGCTGACAATCTCATTTAAATTGATGAGTAGTATAATTAATAAAACACTATGCAGTGTTTGCAATGAAGTGAAAATTCTGCTCTGGATAATGTGAAAGTACAGCTGAAATGAGAACACTACAATAGCGTGCACTCTTCCTTCCTGCCACAAAACCCACATATTGACTCAATTATTTCTTTTATTTTCTACCTGTAGCTACCTCTCTTAAACTGAAAGATGCGGCTGGCTTTTTAACTCCACAGATACTTAACTTCATTAGGCAAGAAATAGAAACTTCAGGCATGCATTTGCAGATAGAGCCAAACTTCTCACTTAAAAAAAAAAATTACCAAATCAATTTAATTTTCAGTTCAGAATGAAAAGAACAGATGCTTTTTTGTACTAGTCTGCTTCACGTGTCTCATATTCATCAGAAGAATACAGCAAACTGAAAGTCATAATGGCATAATTTTTTTTAAAAAGTATCTCTTATACTTTTTTTTATAAATAAAAAAGAAGATAATCAGCTTTTACGGAACAGTATTAATCCTAGCAGTAAGAAGGACTAGACAGTACATGACTATAAAGTAAAGCAACATTAGTAAATTGTACGTGTCTCAGTCCGGGGAGATTTTTTAAACTGCTGAAGTTAGGGTACAAGCTATATTTAAAATATTGCGGAAGCTGTCTAGAACTTTCTAATAGAGCAAACCACAATTCAACAGAAAAAATACCCAAGCAAAAGAATGCAGCAAGTTCAAGTTGGTTGTCTCAGTTTTTCATAGGTCTTAACCGCTGCTTTGCATTCTGGTCAAAAAAAAAAATCACTAATCAGTCTACATTTATTGGTTGCTGTTTTTAGCATGTAAATACAAGAGCCTTAGCAACACCGAGCTTTCAAAAGCTGAGTACTGCCTGACTTATAATGTTTAGCCTTTTCACTGAATACTGAGTGGCCACAAATAGATCAATATTAAAGCAGTTTACCTCCCCTCTAAAATGTCAAAGTGTAAACACAATTCATATTAGAAAATAGAAATAATTTGTAAATTAACACTTCACCCATAATGCCATTGTAAAGAAGAAATTATGGAGAATTCCTAGTGCTATCCCACTCTTTATTGTGGGATAGAAGATGAAGCATTCACAAACTAAGGATGCTATAATGTTAAGAAAAGTAGCCATAAAAAGAAACAATCCTAAAAACACACTTTATATTTTCAGTAACACCAATAAAATAGCACAAACAAATTAAAAGGCTTATAAGTGTACTAACTCTCACGATATGGTAAATATTCTCTGCTCCTCATAAGGAAATGAGAGCAGAGTACAGTACAGCCTTTTCCAGAACAATCTGGAATAACAGAATTCCTCAGTTCTAGAAAAATAGTAATAAAGAAAAATAATAGCACAATAGCAACTTCAGGTTTCCATACCAGACTCTCAAATATGCACTTGTGATGTATGAAATGTGCCAGCTATGAGGAAGTATTATTAAAATCTGTTATGTAAAATTAGCAAATGCATCCCTAAACAGCAATCCAAAATCTGTTTCTTCAGATAATACATACTGGCATAATTTTATTAGTTTCTCTGCAACTGTGACAGATTACAAAAAGTGATGGGCAAATAAGGTATTAATGGACTGGCAAATTCTTAAGCCTAGATATGGGAAAAGCAAGATAGAAAATACCAACAGCTATTTAGAGTGAAGATCTCTTGAATATTGTTTCTCTTCACTAAGAACAGTAAGCAAACCCAATATATCTAGAACACCAGAAAAATAAAGAACAGTACTGAAAAAGCACAAGAATTAGATTATTTCTATTTGACTGCATTTCACACTTTTTGAATGGAGATTGAAATCCCTTGTACCTGTTACTCTTCTCATCGGGCTTGAAGACCTCAGCTGTGATGACTTTTTACCAGGATCTTCCATCTGGTCACTAAAAGATACAATATGAACACACAAAAGCATTATCAGAAAACTGTGCTCAAAATGCTTGTTCTTTCACAGGCATTGAGTTGTGCATATTAATAAATAATTAGAAAAGATTATATTATTTTACTAAGTTAATAATTCATTAAAAGTTACATGTAAAAACAACCTCCTCCCCTATGTATTAGAGAAAGCTCCTTCAGAAATACTGGCATGTTCACACCACAAGAGGTCACCATTATGGAACACAAAAACTAAGCATTTCTGCTTGCTCAATAAAATGAAAGATGAACCAAATTAAATTCAGAAAGAGACAACTTCTATTTTACCATCAGCTTTATTAAATTAATATAAAACTCAACTAGCTTAAAACTGTAAGTTCATCCATTCACAAGGACAGTATTTTTTTCTGACAGGAAAAAAATTTATAACATTTAATGAGTAGGCCTTTCAAAGAAACAAGCACCTGAGAAACCTTTAAAGTATATATTAGAATTTCTGTGTCTGCCAGTGAATTATTGCTAACTGCATAGTGGTCACTAGTTCTGTTAGTACAAGAAACAGGTATGTTGCCATTTCTATTATTTTGCGAAGTAATGCTATAATTCCTGCTGATTTTATGATCAGTCTTTGGACAGAGGAAACTAATACATACATCTATAATCTATTTATTTATTTATTTATTATGTTTGCCTAGCTACACACAATGTAGACTCTGCTATCAAACTGGAATATTTTCTCCTGTACAAAAGAGGAAAGTCTTAATCTATGTTTTCTATTCTCAGTGTATGTTTAATTTAACATCTCTTATTCCATTTAAAGTTTATGTACCAATACAACCTAATCTCCTGAACTCCATTCTAAAGATTATTGTAACCTGTTAGCAACGTTATTTCAATTTTTTTTTAACCAGGTAATTTAGTTACTCTAAGGCTTAAAACTAAACTGTTGTTTAAATAGTTTGCTGGATTGGTGCCTAAATCCTGTCTGTCAGTCCAGACAGAAGATGTAAGTCATCCTATCAACAGATGGAGACAGAATAAAAGACAGAGCTCCTGCAAGATCAGTTCCCTGCAAAAGGGACTGGATAGGTCACTGTTATCAGTGAGAAATTTCCCAAGCAATCACATTATAGAGGACCAGTTGCTTCATTATGGCTAACAGTGAATAATGCTTTATTTTTACAGCATGAGGATTAAAGTACTCCAAAATCCAAATGCTTACACAAACTACCGTGAAATTATTTCAGCTCACATACAGAAATTGCTACTCCTCTGGGGAGGCAATACTGTATAAAATAAAAAAGACAAGTGCTTGCCTCTCTAAAATTGTCTGACATCTCTAAGAAAGAAAGGGTTTAGAGCACACATTACAGACAGTTCAGTGTATTGTAGAAACAAACATTTCTGTGAATGCCTTGTCTTACAAATTTTAAAAGTTTCAGAAATGTTTCTACAAGTTTCAGCCATCTCTGAAATCAAGACTAGAACTTGAAAGGACACTGAATAAGCAAGAGAACAACTTCAGTCACCTTATACTAAACATAGCTATATTCAGAAATCAGTGCCTTCAGAATTGTGTGTAGGCATGATGATACTACATGCCTATATGTATATGGATGTTTGAATTTGCTCTCCTCAGAGAGTTTTGTAACTATATCCTATCTGTGCCTCTTCACTGAAAATGTAAATCCAGGATGAATCCAAGAAACTCAAAGACAATCCTATGAGTTTTGTTGGAAGCAAAAGCAGATTAATATAAAAAGCCACTGAAGCAAAGGATGAATTAACTTACCAGAGAAAAACACCATGTGTGTGAGATGCAGAGCAAGATCATGTCAATTGTGCACGAAAAGAAGTTGAGTTGGAATCTGTTGTTTAAAAAACACCGGTATCAACTAGTTTAGAGACTTAAATTAGTAGGAAAGCAAATTGTTCTGTGAATACCAGCAGTACAACCATCTATGCTTTTGGGAAACATCCTCGTAAGTCACCCAAACTTCCATTATTTTCAGAAAATGAATACACTGAATACCTATAAAATGGGAATGATTCATGGGCAGGCTTATCTTTAGGGAATATGTACAATTTAGGAATTCTGTGAGAGATCATAAAATCCGTTCATGTATCTTTACCACTCTGCCAACTTCATTTTAGTTACACAGACTTTTGGTTTGTTATCTTTACATTTTCATTTAGGATTGAAATTTAAATAGAAGTATCTTACTAAGAACAATGCAGTTAAAATATAATCAACTATTATAAAAAGTATGTCACCTACTATTGAAGGGAACTGGCTTGTCAAGAGAGTTGTTGCCTTGGAAACAAAGTCAATTGGCAGAAATCTGATCATCTGATAAGGGCCTCATCAAGAAATCAACTGACAGAGGCTCTAATGATTTACAGAAGAAAAAGGACTTGGCAACTGGGTAATTTTTGTCCTTCTCATATGAAAGAAACCATAGTAGCCTCAATGAAGAGCACTGCTTTCTTGAATGTACAGAGTGTGAGGACTTCCAAAAGGAAAGTGAGCCAGTCCTGGAGTAGTGTGGTGTGGTGGGTTGACCTTGGACAGATGTCAGGTGCCCAATCACACCACTCTTTTCAGCAGGACTGAGGACAGAAACAAGATGGAAAAAATCCCATGGGCCAAGACAGAAACAGTTTAATAAAACAAAAGCAAAGGCCACTTGCAGAAGCAAAGAAAAACAAAAGATTTATGCTCAACTTCTCACCAGCAGGCAATGTCCAGCCACTTCCAAGGAAGTAGGGCTTGAGTATGCAGTGATTGCTCTGGAGGATAAATCTCGTAATAATAAATGCCCTCTCACTTCCTTTGTCTTAATATTCATTGCTGAGGAGACAGCACCAGCTGTCTTACCAGGACCAGCTGTCCTGGTTATGTCCCCTCAAAACACCTTGCCTAACCTGAGCCCGCTGGTAGCAGGCTGAAGTTGGAGAGACAGCACTGATGCTGTGGAGTGCTGCTCAGCAGTAACCAGCTGCTGGTGTGTTATCAACAATACCCTTCAGTGCAAAGCACAGGCACTATGAGGGCTGCTCCAGGGAAAATCAACTCTCTCTCAGCCACACCCAATACGTGTTCAGTATTTTCCCCAGTGAAAGAATGGATAATTAAGTGAAAGCTGCATTTATTAAGAAATTCTGCATGTTTAGACATTTATCTGCTTGTTCTTGCCATGAGCCTCTCGTTAATAGCAAACCTGTAAAAAGTAATAGTAAACTCTCACCCTTCCATGGTATTCCAGGGCAAACGACATTTCTGTGAACTATATCCCAGAGGCAAAGAATTGAAATAGTAATCTCCAAAGAAGCTGCACACAGCAGCAAGGTTTGAATCACAAATGTGAAAGTAAATCCCAATGAAGGAACAATGCTTGGGCTCCTTCCTCATACTGCACCTTAAACATCTGAGAATCTGGCTACCTCCCTACCTGCCAAACAGCACCTGGCAAGGGGCCTGAACTTTGTCTCACACTGTCCCACAGATTTAGAGCCTTAGCATCACCCCTGCTACAGTTTTGTCCCAGGAAAGGTGACATTTTCCTTAACAAATGCCTGAGCACAGGGCACTGACAAGCAGAGGTAGGGACATCCCCAGACACTACCTTATTATTATAAGGTAGTGTATTAAAAATAGGGAGGCAATTAAAAATAGTTTCATTTTATTGATATAACCTAAGACACTGCAGATAGCCACCAAGCCAGAGACTTACTCCTTTGTTTAATTTTTATTAATTATTGGTAGAGGCATATGGCTGGTGCCCGATTATTTAGTCACCAGTTAAGAGGGACATATGGCCTAATACTAACAAGTTAATTCTTCTCTTCAGAATTGTATCTATCAAGCATCTGTGGTCAGCGAGGTAGCAAAGCTCAACTAGAACAAAAAGAGAACATGACCATCTTTTCTAAATTGTCCAGCTTCAAGGCATTCCCTCTTGACATTACCCTCTCCTTACAGTAAGGATCCTGTAAAATCTTACATATCCTTACAGCTTTGGGAATCCAAACTAGACAACAAAGTGGGAGAAAAACAGAGAAGCACAGTAACTGAGATAGTGTAATAAAGAACAAAGAAGATACAGGTTACTTTTCAAAGAGAAGAGTAGGCATAAAGGGGAATGAGAAAAAGATGAGGGTAGTGGGGATGGAAAACATCATAAGCCCCACAGTATCTCCTTCTGCAAGTTCCAAGGTCTCACACAAGTTTGCTCATCCAGATGTTATGAGCCTCTTCTTTGCACCCACATAAACTGGATCTATGAACTCTCTCCTAAAGCAGACAGGAACTGGGACTATCCCAAGTAAACCAGAACCTGAACAGATTTTTAAAAAGGCAGAGAGCTACCAACACACAGACTGTGCATAGTATGGCCTGAATAAATGCTGTAAGGAAGCCCTAGACTGTAGACACAATCTGATGTCTGGAAACAGATTTCTTTTCCATTTTTAAACATGCCCTTTTTATTAAGCCAAAGAACTCTAATTATGACCACACGATTTCTACACATCTATAACTGCAGAGCCCTTCCTATATCTATAGAACCACCATTCTTATCTTTAAGTTGCTTCCTCAGAAGGAAATCTAAGCTCCAGATAGTTTAAATTGTTTAACCTTAGAGCCCTTTTATATTTGGTCTTTATTTTGATAAGGTAACCAAACCTTTTTTCTTCCATTTTCCCCTCATAGTCATTCCGTTTCTCCCCAGTATATTTTCCTTCCTTACATCCCCTTCAGCTCCTACAAAACTCCTTTTTCTAGTTTACTTAAAACCCAAAAATGTGACTGAAATTTTTACAAATTTTATTTTGGATCCTTGATATATCAATGTTTTCAGGTTTGCAAAAGTCTAGGAGAGCAATTTCTAACTTTTCACAAAGCTCTGAAAGAAGTGTAGGTACTGCAGTAGATGCAGACTGTTTACACATAAATACAAGCACTGAACATCTGATTTTACCAACATACGTTGTGCACATTGGAAAGCCAGACATGGTGTATGTACACCCAAAAATCAAGACATTTCACTAAGTATTAGAAAGAACAGATTTCAAGCAATGCTAAGTAGGTCTTGGGGGCCTGTTCAGGCAAGCCAGATGTATCAAAATGACTACTAGGCACAAAGGTGTTCTTCCAGACTAGATCAGAGCTCAGTTCCCTTGATTGTGGATAATCTTTAAACAGACAGGCCATTTAGAAAGAATGTTATTTGAGATTTTACTCACTTGTATATTCAGAGTGTGACTACACCTCTACACTGTAATCTGGGTTTATTTTTATTGCTAGCACTGTCCAGGATGGCATGCCTTATGTTGATAAGGATTATTTGGCTATTTACGCAGTTGAGCGCTTTTCTTTCAACCCAAGATTCACAATTCTATGCGGACTACAAAGAGAAAAGCTGCAAGGAGGTGTTGCGGAAGTATATACAACCAATAAATCCTTAAAAAGAACCATCACAGGTAAGTAGTTTTGCCTGTTTTGAGTACTTGCCATGGGGGAGAAGAAAGAGCTCTTGTTACACAATCAATGATGGTGTCACAATGCACCCTTCCTCCAGGTATTGAATAATGTTGAAAAGAACCCCTGCCAAGCCTTCTCTTCTCCACCCTAAACAGTTCAAGATCTCTCAGCCTTTCCTCATACAAAGGATTCCTTCACATTTTAGTAGCTGTATTCCCTCCAGTAATTTCAATATCTCCATTGTACTGGGGAGCCTGGAACAGCTCAAGTGTAACAGAGTTTTTCAAGACACAATTGAACAGGGTACTAGATAATCTCATCTACTCTCTTTTCAACAAAGAGATGGACCAGATGATCTTCTGAGGTTTCTCCTATCCTGTTCTATGAACTTGGTGTACACCAGGACCTCCAGGTCTTTTTCTGCAAAGCTGCCTCCCAGTTGGATTGCTCCCAGTGTGTGTGTGTATATATATATCTATATATATATATATATATCGCTCCCCAGGGAGGGCCCACGGCTGCTCCTGCCCAGATGCAGGACTTGGCACTTGGCTTTATTAAACTGCATCACATTCCTGTCAAACCATTTCTACAGCCTGCTGAGCCTCCTCTGGCTCAGCACCCTCTGGTGTATCAGCCAATGAATTGTTTATTTACTGACTGCGAGTTAGCACTTTTTAAAATATTGTTCAGAACTGTGGTCGCATGAACAGCCCATCAGATCTCTTGGCAGGAGCACTGTGGAGCACCGTGCAAAGATACTTAGGGCTCTAGACCAAGTTTATCAGGGCACAGCCAAACTCAGCAGCTTTGTCTCAAAAAGAAAGTTAAAGGAGCTAATGGTGATCCAGGGAATTAGGGCACTAAGGACATTGGAGCGAACCCTGAGTCAGCAGCAAGGGACAAAGAGGCGGAAGGGCCCCAAGGCAAAGAAGGGGAGGAGTCAGATGCAGAGCTGCAACAAGTGTGAGAAACTGCAATGAATCTTCTCAGAGCAGGTTCATTTACACAACGCTTTTAGGAGCCACTGCTTCAGAACACAATTTCCTGCTACCATGATTCCTCCACTGTGTTTAGTGACCAAGAAACGAGAGTTCTAACTCTAAACCAAAATGACTGATGTTAACAACAAGACATTGCCCTGTAGACTTTGAAGAGAAGTATAAGCAACATTCCAGTGTTTTTGCCAAAGCAACTAGTAGGAAGTGTTTTTAGCTTTTGGCAAAATGAGAAAAATTAGTACTTAGTTTTGTCATTTACTCTCACAGAAATTAATTTTTCCACATACCAATTAACATTTGCATTTCTCATTAATCCCTTTATTCCAATTTCATTATACTATCAAGATATTTTATGTTGCCAGGAGGACATCGGAATTAGTTTCTGGTACTGTCTTTCATTATTTGAATAGTAGGGAATATGTTTTTTATTACAAACCAACTGACTCCTTCCTGACCCATAACTCAGCACTTGAAAAGCACCCTATCCTTTTAGACAAAGAATTGACCTCCACTGAGCCACTTAAGAGAATCTGGCCCTATTTTGCTCAGCTACCACAGAAACTTCCATTCTGTGATGTCATCTGAAGAACAAACAAGACAGATAAACACAATCTGGAAATAAGCCTCAAAGGAAAAAAAAACCCAGTATAATAGCTCAGTTTTTAAAGACTGTTTTCCTTTTCAAAAAAACAATGGAGACGAAATTACTGGCAGACAGCTAAAAGAGATATAAAATGAAGTATTAAGCCAATTACACACAATTTGAGTTAGTTTTATTTCTCAACCACAAAAATTCTGAAAAGCATGAAAATAATTTTAAAACTGGTAATACAGATGTCCTGAAATTATTTCAGGAACTGTAGAGGATAAGGAACATCATAAGAAGAGAAAAAAACAAAGGGAGTGAAAACTATAATCATGTGTATAACTGATACCACTGATAAGAGAAAATATAACTAGTAGAAAGACAATATAATTTGTAAAAATATATTGACAAATAGACCAAGTCTCTGAGTCATCCTAAAGATGAGTAAATAACAATTCTGTAAACACAGTCTTGGGAATAGCTCACTCATTTCGTATGACAACCCCAGCAATAAAAAAACACAGTATTTCTTATTTATACAGGCTGTTGATGGAGAACCTCATGCACATGTTAAACAGTATGACTTAAAAGAATAATCAAGGTTGATGAAAAACCTCTATCCTTATCCTTTTTATTCTTCACAGTCTTTGTATATTCTGTCTAATATTGAAAATATTAACAGTAGCTATTTGTGACAGAGCATCTTTAGGCAACCAGACAACTGAAAGTCTAATTCTAACTATAAATATCTAAAACACTAGCCTAAATATATTTGACTCTGAAAAACACACCCTCATCATCTTCCTAACTTGAATCCTGAATAAACATTGCATTTCTAAACAGAAAATAAATTTAAATCCATTGTTACTACAGGTCTACCTAGACTGAACTGACATTCCTTCTCTACCCTCTGCATGGCACACTTGCCCATTCCAGAATTGCAATTCAATTGGTATTAAGGACTCTCGAGACCTAGATCTCCCAGATTTGGAGACCAATAGCATTGGCCTGAAACTAAGTGCTAGAGTGGGGAAAGACTCTTTAGAGTACACAGTAAAAATAAGCCTAAACTCCACTGACTCTTTTGTGAGCTCAGAGACCAGTTACCTCATACTCTTTTCTTTAGATGTAACAAGTTCTGAAAAAAAGAATTCTTTTTTCCTGTTGTTCTCTCAGTGTCCCTTAACCCTATACCAAACCAGGTACCTTCTTGAAAGGGTAGGTGTCACAATCTGGAAAACACTGTAGAAAGCTCCACCTATGAAGGACTTCCCACCACTCAATTGTTTATTTCTGAAATCAGTGGTCCAAATAGCCAGTGAAACTGAGGCAGAAATAGATGAAGATTAGTTGGGAGCAGGTTAATTTCCTGTTTCCCTGTGTTTATGAGAATTCCAAAAGTTGTCAATATACATAATTACAAAAAGATAAAAATTCTGAAAAAAGTCTGGAGAGTCAGCTACACCATACTTCAAACCAATAGCCACACTATGTCACTCATTTCAAAAAAATCATTCAGAACAAAACAGAATGGGTGTTCCACTCAGGAAAAAAATCTCTCTCCTCCATGGGAATCCTTTTCTTTGAAGAGAAAAAGAATATGTATTTTGAGCACAGATGTGAAGGTAGTTTAAGCAACCAGAGAGAAATAATTTCCAGTGTTCCCCTCCAATCCACTCTATTCTGTGAATATATGATTCATTTTATCATTTAATCCTTTGCTTTTATCATTTCCTATTTAAATATTCCAAAACTCTAAAAAAGCACAAGAAAACTACTTTCATGGAAGATGAATATATTTCAAGGATACTGTAAAACAGTCATTTAATAAAGAGAGCAATGGTGAGAGAAAACAGGACACAGTATATCTTCTTTACAGTACCTTCTAATCCTTTTGTAGCACTTTATAAAACTCACTTATTAAAAAAAGAACAGGCCACTTGGAAATGAACCGTTTGCCTCCAAACTCTTCCTCACTCAAGGCACCTCTGCTTTTAAGAAGTCCTGGAATGACATCTAAGCTTTCAGAATATTGAGAAATTGGGAGTAGGAAAAAAAAAAATCATCATTCTTTCACACCCAGGAAACTGCTGCTCTTCATCAGCAAATCTGCCATCACTGTTGACAGTTCCCTTGAAATATATGAATGCAGAAAACATTTTAGAAGTTTCACTTCTATAGCAATCATAATAGATGGCAAGGCACAATGGTTAGAGGAAGATGTAAACAAAACTGAGCTTCCTTATGATTACCAGAAATTGTTCCTAGCTTTCCTGAGGCAACATGTCAATAAATTCAATCTGCTTCAATTAATATACATATTCTATTACATCTAGATTGTTATTTGCAAAACAGAATTGCAAACAAAATGGCAAATTACTTTTCCCCTCAAAAGGTCCTTTCCTTTTTTCCCCCCAGTACCTTTATAAGGCAGCTGTGATTTCATGAGCACTGTTCATTCCTTTCTTCAGTCTTTGGGACAACAAAAGAATGTGAGATAGAAAGTGATCAAGTCTCTTGCTCAACTAGAATACCTCCGTTCTGTTCTCTTTAAAATAAATATAATAGCACTAATGGCAGGAATCTGCCATGCTATTTTGCCATGCTCTACTGTTCCCTCATTAGCAGAAAAATGGTTTCCCTAGGGAAGTTATTTCAGTACATGTATAGGAACTGTAGGGAAAGGGGAGTCCCACACACCTTCCCCTGTATGAAGTGTACTATTTCTACAATCCTCTTGCTTAATTCCTGCAAGGATTTTAAGTCACTGTGACACAGAACTGAGGTTGACACCTGCTTCATATAGGGAATGACACAACACTAGGGAATAAAAGATTTGACATTCCTTTAAGCTTTCATCCGATTACTCCTGAATGCAATGTACTTTAAATAGAAAACATCTTGTAACCCTACACAAGATGTCTCAAGTATTTATGATATAGAACCAGATGCAATCTAACCTTACAATTATCAATCATCTAGTAAACATGCTCTACTGAGAAAGAATGCCAAATCTCTCACTGCAACAGCCCCTCTGTGGTTCTGGAGCCTTTTATATACAACTATCATGAAGACCAAACTCAACAAACTATATGGAAGGCTAGGTTTGTGGTACCTTTCAACTGCCTTGTCAGATGAAGAATGACATCTCTGAACTCACACAAGCACACAGAACAAGGTTTGCCTGTAGATCTGCCTGACTTGCGTAGTATCATACACAAACACTGAAGCAATATGCTCTTTGGTCTTAGCAAGGAGTTAGAACGTATGAGAGCAGCTGAGATTATCCACACCCATCCCATTATGTGATGGCATGAACTGCTCGGGCTGATACAGATGAGAGACCTTTGTCTGTGGCTAAAGGGAAAGCATTTTGTATTATTCCTGTGCATCTCGCAGCACTGCAGATATATGTGGTGCTCTAAGCCATATGAGCACCTAAATGGTGTCAGGAAGCTTCACTTCCTAAGCATTGGCAAAAATCAGCTGTGACTCAAGAAATCATCCACAACTAACAGGAGAAATAAAAATGGGCCATTCAAAAATACAGATCTTGCATTCAACACAGAAAGATGAAGGAATGTTATATTCCCCTTCCATTTTGGAGAAAACTAGTCAGAACAATATTGGAAAGCAATTTTTTGTATTATGTTAAGCCAGTAATTTGAGATCTAATTTAACTGATGTATGAGATTCATGACTGCAAAAAGCACCAGTAACAAAATGCAAAACCAAAAATTTGCAGAGCTCTTGTTCATATAAGGAGAAGTGTACAATTTTGAACAGACAGGAAGCATGTCTAATGGGTTAGCTGGTCAATTATACACGCAAGTTTTAAAATGATGACTGAGAAGGAAGGTCATACTTCTGAATTAGCAAAATATCAACTGAACCTTTCCTGTTAGAGGCACTTGGACACCATCAAGCAAAACAGCAACCCAAACAAAAAGCAGAACTGAACACAGCAGGATGCATATTCCACAAAAGGAACTACCCATTTCCACTACAACACTGAAGTACTTCACACCACACCTTTCTTAAACAAAATTTAAAATACAGTAATTTATGTGGTATGATAGTCCAACGATAGTCTTTAGTCTTAGATAGTCTTTATCTAAGAAGATATTAGATCACTGATTTTAAAGAGAGAAAATTATATTGCAGTAAAGTATTCTCTTTGGTGCTTAACTTTCT
Source organism: Taeniopygia guttata (assembly GCF_048771995.1). Lineage (NCBI taxonomy): Eukaryota > Metazoa > Chordata > Aves > Passeriformes > Estrildidae > Taeniopygia > Taeniopygia guttata. Next base: position 46,356,344 of record NC_133027.1, on the reverse strand, counting down.
TTTTTTTACCTACATTTTTCACCTCTGCTCTTATTTTCTCATTCTTCCTCCACAATCATGGAGGGTTTTTTTTTTTTTTGCTACAAGTCTTCATTCTTTTAGAATATATCTATTTTAAAAATCTGCCTTATAATTTAATATAAAAGAGGGCTATGATAGCTCGGTTATGTATCATTTACTATAACAGCCTCAATGGACAAAATTCATTTGAATTATTAAGTGCTATCAGCAAGTCAGTAAATGAAAGGCCTTTCATTTTACAAAATTAAGAACATAATCTTTAATATCAAAGGTGCTTAAGAATATCCAAGGAAATAGCTTTTCCCTAAGCATACAAACATGCTAGAAAGAAGATACCTACTGGCAAATACATATCTTTAATAGTGAACAAGTTTTACAAGGATGTGTTTTGAAAATGAAGTGTTTTTCATTCTTTGTTGCTGAGATTGCCAGATCTGTCAATGTTATTAGCAAGAAACAGTTGTTCATCTGATTTCTAATGCAGCAACCGAAACACCAACTATACATAATGCCACAGGACTATTCCTCCCTGTGCAAGAATTCACATCTGAATCAAAAGAAAAACAAATAACTTATGAATTAAAGAATGGATATAATATTCCAGTCCAGTAAAAACAGACTGTAGACATGCAAGTCTCATTAATCTCTTACACCTGTCTGCTCAGAAAAAGAACTAAAAATTCAAAGTCACAAAAAATTCTGCTTCTATTGCTAAAGAGTTCAAGCTTGGTTTCGGTGTATGATCATATACCAGAACTGAAAGCATGGCTCTACTCATCTGTCAAGCTAAGTGAAGATGTTATAGCACCTTAAAATAACAGGACTAAACTACAAAAGCAGGCACATCAAATTTACACTTGAGGATTTTACACACAGTGTTTAAAAGACCTGGTTTTGAAATGTTAATGATCAAACAAATCATATTGAACAAATTTCTACCAACAATATTTTACAAATCAGTCTCTTGAATGCAGAAACTTCCTAAAAGAATAAATGTAAATTTTTCTAATAATCTAAACACAGTTCCATTTTGAAGCATATGTAATGTCACCTTCAAATTACATTAATTTTAAACATTTTGATACTTGCATAATTGAGTATCTAGGAAGAAAGTTGTATGGAAGATACACATTACCATACTTGACCAATGCTGACCTTTCTCCTTGAAGCTGAAGTGAAAATTTTCCTGGTGTCTCTTCCATGAAGTCTTCACTTCCTGATCTGCTGGTATTTCCATAACAAATTAATTGTCTACTCTCATCATTAAATGACGTGTACAACTTCTGTTCTGCTAAGCAGTTAATATTACTTCTGTCAAAATTATTCATCATCATGGTTGGCTCTTCAAAATCAAGCTTCGCTTCATCTGAAATGGTCAAAGAGAACACATTTTGTTCAAGTGTTATTAATTACTGCTTGTTGTGTTACATTCAAAATTTGCTTGTATCAATTTAAAAGGTCTTAAAGCTTAAGACTATTAAGGGTAAGGTAGTCAATGTCTTCTTATGAACAGTATTTCTTAAAGTCTTCTGGGATTGTGTTTAAAGTTTTAATAATTCATCTTCTTTATTTCCCTTTTACAAATAGGTGGATTGTACCTTGAAAAAAAAGTGATTGTATTTCAGGACCTGAATATTATGAAGGAACTCAGGAAAAAGGTAGCTTCTATGTATACACAAGAAGAACCTCCACAAATAAAACCCCTCACATATCTTTTGCATGATCCCAAAAGGCAAGAGACCAAGGCAGGTTACAAATACACTAGCTTCTCAACTTCTTCAATTAGTAACATCAGCTTATTAAGGCTACATGAAGTGACACATTATATGAAGACATATTTATAGAATAAATAAATAAAAATGAAGTAAAGTTTAGTAGGTAAAAAGTGAGATATTCAGTTTATCATGTAAAGTAACAATCCCAGACAATGTAAGAACTGTCACTATAAATGAGTCTTCTGAAATAAAGAGAGTCACAGCACACTTTATTATGAGCCAGCATGGAGGAAGCCCAGATTCCATTTCCCATCTTCAAGAAAATTACTTTTAAATCCCACATTTGATGACCTTTATTAAATCTCCACTAAAGAAACTCTTAACAACAAATATGATGTAGTTGGAGGCCTGTCAAGACATATCATTCCTTTTTATTCCTCATTTCAGGCTCAATAATCTGTCAGGGATTCTCCTAGATGATGGCCTCTCATTATCTCTTTAAGCATGTCCACTTTTAATTTTAATTTTACTCACTGATGACAACATTCAGTAAAATTCCATTACTTGGAAACCTATAGGAAGAAGAGGCACCTGAATAATTTTCAACTCATTTTCAGTAGTGCAAGCCAGCATCATTTTGGGAAACCACAGTTTCAAAACTGCCTTAAACCCATTTAAATGCTTCCAGAATTCACACTGAAAGGACACACAAGTCCTTTAATGTATTAATAATTAATGTAATCACCAATATTAAAACCCATCATGCAGTTATCTTTCTAGCAAATAATATGTATCAAAACATTCTTACTCTGATCCAGAGGAACCACCTTAGCAGAAAATAAATCTTTCAGAGAAGTTGCTCTAAATAAGCCTTTGCAAGCACTGCTGACTTTTCTAACCTCTGCAGCATCAGCAGGTGGTGTTGGATGGAAAACAGAAGAAGCTTCATCTTTTTTTTCAGAAATTATTACTACTGGTTTCTGTGACAAAAATAAAGAAGACTTTTCAACAAAAGCACAGATAATTTAATTTTCATTTAAGTAAAAAACTAAAAAAAAAGAAAGCCACATAACTTCTAAGAAGGGGCTAAGTTCAAAATAGAATAGAAGTTACACTGGCTTGCTCATTAAGAAATTTTCATGTCCTGAATCTAATTATACCATTGCACCAAACAAACCAGATGTCTATACCATTATCACCACAGAAAGCCAGCGTTCAGGGGTGCAGAAAAAAAACCTAGCTTGAGTAGAACAACTCAATTATTTATTCCTCATAAGTACTCATTTAACTACATCTGCAGCAAGCTTATTTATCAAAGAAAATACTGTGCCGATGACTATTGCTAACAATTCTAGAGATATATCTATTCTTTGATTTGCCTTTGGGCATTAAAACAGTATTTCCAAAACACTCCAAATATGTTCTACTTTCTATCACACTGAGACAAATCATGCAGATCCAGAAACGTGAAATTCCTAGTTTTATGTCAGTATCTTGCACCTTAGAAGAGGTGAACAAGTCTCTGGATCTCTAGTACCAAGCACTTGTCGGATCCTTGACCCACATAAAAGCATTGACTTCTAAAATCAATACCAATTTCCTTAAAATAAAGAACCCACTAGAAAGTCTCCAGCCGATCTTGCAGAGCTCTCCATAGTAATAAGGAGCCAACAGGTGAGACTGACTACTTACAACTACCATGATTAATACAAACTCTTAATTTACAGTGTATTAACTTAAATCCAGTGATAAAGCAAAAAAAAAAAAAAAAAAAAAAAAAAAAAAAAGGCAGGTTTTGCATTGGTCAGTAGTTTTCGCTAACCTTTTTCCACTCTCACACACAAAATACATGAAAATTTAACACCAGTTCTTAAATGCAAATGTAGATATACTTAATCTAAATAGAAGTATGCTCACAATTTTTAAACTTGATTCATGTAAATACATTCCCTTATCCAAATTACTAAAGCATAAAATTTCTTGGCTATTTTCCCTAATATCCTAAAGAATTTCCTAAAGGTTCCTGTCTGGAAAAAGCAATGTATACAGCAAGCACATTTAATTGCTATAGCATGCTCTGTTATCTCAGGTACTAAACAAACAGTTGTGACTTAATCTTATATTTAAAGACCAAATATAAAAAACTCTGAAAGAGCAGATACACTTATAAATTGAAAGCAATTCACAGCTTTTGCAGAGGAAGAAAAGAGGTTCTTAAAGGACCTCTATCTGTTTTGAAATAAACTACAATCATGACATTTTATAGAAATGTAAGCCAAATAGAAAGCAACGCAGTTACCTTCAGGTTACTGTTCACAGAAACACAGAACAGATGAAGTTGGAAAGGACTTCTGGAGACCCAAGCTCCATATTCAACTACAGCCACCTAAACTAAGTTGCCCAGGACCATGCCCAAGAAGCTTTTGAAGATCTCTGGGCAACCTGTGCCGAGGCCTCATTACCATCACAGCAGGAAAACTGCTTCCTGAGGTTCAGAGGAAACCTCCTGTTTCCCAGTCTGCGCCCTCTGCCTCTGGTCCAGTCACTGCAAAGAGGCTGGCCCCATCCTCTTTGCACCCACCTTTCAGATATTTACGTCCATGGATAAGGTCCTCCCTTGGTCTTCTCCAGGCTGATCTCTCCCCGTCCCTTCATCACCTTTGGGGCTGTTCATCAGATTCCCTCCAGTAGCTCTATGTCAGTCTCGTACTGTGGAGCCCAGGACTGCATACAGCACTCCAGGTGTGGCCTTACCAGTGTCGACTAGAGGGGAAGGACCATTTCCCTCAACCTGCTGCCAACACTCCTCCTAATACAGCCCCAGATACCATCAGCCACATTCTAACAGCAAGGGCATGCTGTTGGCACATGTTCATGCTCACGTAACTTCACCTATTTTAGTAAACTTACACAAGAAAGCTGATTCAAGTATCAGTCTTCAGATTCTTGTTAATGTCACTTTGAATCACAAAGCAATATAGCAATACTTAAGTAGTTTAAATTATTTTGGGGTTTCTTTTGGGGGAAAAATGACAAAACTGACTTTTTAACTCTCAGACTAATGCTACAACAAGCCTCCATTTTTCCCAAATGCCTTTAAATTATTTATTTTGCTAGCACTTCCAAGGCACATATTTTTATATCAGTACTGCATGAGTTATTTCCAGAGTACTTACATGAGTCAGTGGACTTAGACGAACACCAGAATTCGGTCTTGATTCAGATGAATCAGAACGGGATGTATCAAGACTAATGAAGAAATTAAACACTGTTAGAATAAAACAGACCCAGAGCTGTGTGATCAGCTGGGGTTTTTTTAACTGCATGCTTCTTCCCTTTGCCAGTGAATATGGGGAAAGGGAAGAAAGGAAAAGTAACAAGAGCACCTCATGGTAACAAAACTCCACCTAGAATTAATTTTAAGGTAGTAAAAACTTTAAAAATGAGCATTTCAAACTGCAGGACCTAAAATTTCATATTTAAAAGATCTCAGAAGGCTCTGAAAAAAGATCTAGCACATAGGTTATAGGAAACAAGCAAGCTTTCACATGCTCTAGGAGAAAAGCTGAAGACTATCTCAATTAAAAGTGTTCAATTGTTTCAAGAAAAGGTAAGTAACAGACTATTTTCTTATACTATTCTCCCCATACAAAACTAGTGTAGTGACTGCCTCTGGTAGCTCTAATCCAGAGAAACTTCCTGGACATCTAAATTAACACCAACAGTAAAGATCATTAGAAGGCGGCAAAGGATGTGATTAGGAATACAGATTAACACAGGGAAAATAACCACCGTAAGCATAATTACCAAATATCTTGCTGCTAAAGGATATTTGAAAAAATCTTAAAGTCACAGTACCTAAACAGTACAGGGCATCTATTTTGACGACATAGTGAAGATTGAGACCCAAGAAGTTTCCTTTGTTCATCTGTAGGTGAGAATGGTCTTTGAGTTTTTACTGTTCGTAAAGCATCTCTGGCTTCATTTACAATCTCAGAACTGGTCTTAGGCTTTGCTGCTGACAGCCAGTAGAATGGTTCTGCTTTTCTTCTATTTTCAGTCTTTGAAGCTTGCATTCCTATGCAAAGTACTCCACAGGAAGAACACTGGAAAATATATGTGAATGGCACAAAGTATTATGCTAGTTTTAAATTACAAACTATTAATTCATCACTGGTTATGCTACCACAGTAAATCCTAGTCAGTGCTGAAATAGTGGGAAATAATAACTGATAATGCATTTTCTCTCTATTCCTCAGTTCTGTAGGAAAATACTCAAAAACAGAAAGTGTGTGACATGGAGGATCTACCTTCAGTTTTTTCACAGGATACTACAATACATCACTGCGCTTCATGGGCCAAATGTGGTCCTCTACAATTCCATTGAAAATCTTTTTCTTGACACCCAGTTACTTAGGAAACACCACAGCCAAAACAGGAATTCAATAATATGCTGCAAAGAGACAGATTTTTCCAACTTAGGAAAAACCCAATATATATTATCAACCTTACCAAAGGCAGCTTCCTAATATGTCAGAGGCATCATTATCAGTAACTGAAGCACAGTAATCAGCAATTGATAAGCAGAGACAAGGAAGAACAGGCAAGCCATTTTTTTTCCTCTGAAAGAAATGACTCCCAAACCCACACCCAAACACAAGCAAAGAAAGATAACACTAATATAAAGTTATAAACCCAAACTTCCAATGAGCATTCTGTCCTGCTGTAGTTTCTGGGAAATGCAGTGGGCAGTGACAGACTTGCTCCATAACCCTCTGGACCCACAATCCATCACTATCATGATGCAGTTCTCTGTAGATATCATCCTTGTCATTTTATAGCAAACTCATTGTGAGTCTTACACCATGCAAAATTCCTCTTCTGCTTTCAAACTTACCTAAAACCAAAAATGTGTTTCTGCACTGTGACTCAGACCATCTGGTAACTTCTATTCTCTCACACAGTTTATGACAATGAACTGACAGTAGATCAGACACCAGCATCTGGGTTATTTCTAAACTATGGAGTAAAAAGAAAAATCTTATATCCTTAGCTTCTTAGTTCAATTCTTCCTGTTCTGCCATTTAACTTTTCCAGCTGCTTCTTCTTTCTTTGCACATTCTGGCAGTGTCTTTCATTGTTGCACATCCAACACAAAATTGGATGCTAAGGAGAACTGCACCAACCTTTTTCACTAAATGATACATAATTAAAAAAACCTCAGGCATGGATCAGGAGCCTGAGACTATCAGTGTTTTTAGTATTTCCAACTACCATTAATATATTACTTGTCTTCACTGTGATTGTATTTTTTTTTCTCTCTGCTCCTTACTCTTCCCTCTATTACAATGTGATTAAAAAAACAGTAAAGAGTTCCACTGCAGCTGTCTGTTTAGAAAAATTTATACAGTCAGTTCTCACTGGAAAAAGCAAGGTAGATTATCATTCACTATTCCCCTAACTACTGTGAGCCAGAATTTTGACCTTAGGTGGAAGGTCTTTTCTGTAGGCCTTATGTCTGATACAGTTGGCAATGGTCCTGTGCAGGGCTGGGAGCTGGATTTCATGATCACTGTGAGTCCCTTCCAACTCAGCCTATTCTGTGATTCTGTAATTTTGTTCCCCAGTCCCAGCAGGAAACAGAGGGAAGGCTGCAGTGCCAATGGGGACAGTATAACTGGTGCATACAGATCTTGTCCCTCTCTACTATCACCATTTCCCAAATAGCGTTTAACTTGCACAAGTGAAGAGCTTCTCTATGACTCTCTGCTGGGAGGTAGAAGAGTATCACAGCAGCGTCTGAGAAGCCATACTTGGGCTCTTGTCTTTATTCCCCGGTTGTTCACTCCAGAAGTCTGGTCGTTGCTGTACAGAAGATTTTAAAGAAGTTGATAGCAGTACAGGATCCACACATTAGTCCCAGCAAGGTCCAGAAGTGAGACAGCTGTACTCTCACAGCTCTTATCTCAGTTCAATCAAGGTGAGAAAAGCATGGCTGACTACATCAGATATGGCATCTGCCATCTCACACTGCCTCTGCCATCCTCTTTCCCATCTCAAGTCCAGTGCCATTTAATTGCCAGGGTGCAGAGTGGGTGTACTTGCAATCACTAAGTACAGTGAGGAGAAGACCTGTATTCAAGCTATGAACTCTGCTCTCTGACATCTGACTCATGTTCTGTCTGCCCTTGCAAATCTCTAGAACAGTTAGCACACAGGTACAGGTTTAGTAAGAATCCCAGAATCTTTGAGGTTGGAAGAGACCTTTAAGATCATCAAGTGCAACAGCCAACCCCACACTGCCCCTGTAACCTCTAAACCACATAGGCCAGTGCCAGATCCAGACACCTCCTAAGGCTGGTGACTCCATCACCTTCCTGGCTGACCTATTCCAGTGCATGGCCATCCTTACAGTGAATTTTCTTTTTCTAATATCTAATCTGCATCTTCCCCATCTCAGCTTAAGGCCGTTTCCTCTAGTCCTTTCATTGCAGGCACGGTAGGGATAGGCCCTCACCTCACCAGATCCTCCTTTCAGGAATATGTAAGCTATAGCTATTATTAGACATAATTCTGATTAACAGAAACTTACCAATCACAACTGATGCACTTTCACTCCGGTGAAATTTTGACGCAGAGAAAGCGCTATCAAAGAGAAGCAAGAACGGAGTTACGAGAGTTGAGTTCTCAGTGGAGTTAGGTTTCCAGCGCAGCCGTGGGACAACACGTCCCAGAGGAACCCCCCAAAATAAGCAGCACCTGTGGAGTAAACGCTGTCCCAACCCACACCTGGCAATCGTGCTTTTCTCTCGAGCACGGGAAAGCTCCCGGGAAGCGACACAGGGATTATCGGTCTCCGGGCCGCTTTTCAAAGCCTCCCGCCCGACTTACCGCAACAGTCCGCCCTTCGCCCCCGCCCGGCCAGGCGGCACCCCAGGGACGAGCACTACGGCCGGGGGGGGGGACCGGGCGCTGCCCGGCGGACTCGGTCGGGACCCGCCAGCGCCTCCTCAGGGCCCGGCCTCGCTCAGCCGCCCGCCGTTCCCACGGCAACCGCGCGCGCCGCGCCGCCGCCGGCCCGGCCGGAGCGGCCGCGCCCGCGGGGCCGCCCGGGCACCCGAGGCGCATGCGCGAGCACCTGCGGGCGCGTGCGCGGCGCGGCCGCTGCCTGGCGGCGACGGCGTGCGCGGATCCCCGGGACGGGGTGCCCACATCCCCGGGACGGCGTGCCCGCATCCCCGGGACGGCGTGCCCGCATCCCCGGGACGGCGTGCCCGGATCCCCGGGACGGCGTGCCCGGATCCCCGGGACGGCGTGCCCGCATCCCCGGGATGGCGTGCCCACATCCCAGGAACAGCGTGCCCACATCCCCGGGACGGCGTGCCCAGGTCCCGGAGCAGTGCCCGTGCGTGCTTCTGCCGCGTCGCTGGCCCGCAGGACGGTGGGTTCCTGTTGTAGAGCTCTCTCCCCCGTGGTCAGTCCTGGCCCAGGTTTATGGGCAGCATGGTGGTGGCTGGCACAAACCCAGGGCACAGCTGGCAGAAGTTACTCGGGGTGACCTGCTGTTGTTGCCAGTTTAGGGATGCTAAATACAAATAGGGGGTACGGTTTAGCCAGGAGATGTTCTTTGTCCTGTGTAGGGTGCAAGGTGGAAGTGTTGCACAAATCAATTCAGATTCTCAAAAATTTATGGAATCACAGAATCAATTAACTTGGAGAAGACTTCTAAGGTCATCGAGTCCAACTTATGACTGAACACCACCAGGTCAACTAGACCATGGCACTAAGTGTCACTCCAAGGGTCAGGGACTCCACCACCACCATGGGCAGTACATTTCAATTACACTAAATGTACATTTTAGCAAACAAATCACCGTTCATTGGCAAATTCTTCTATTAGTCTTTAACCTTCTATTGGTTTAATGATTTTATTGCTTCTCATGCTAATTAGTCCTCATGCTCAATCTTTCTTTTCTTTTAAGTTGGTGGGTTTGAGTTGGTGGTCAGTGGTAGTTGAGTCTCCATGGTGTCTGGAATCAAGAGACTGTGAACTGACACTGATTCGTTGCATTATAAAGGGCACTGGACCTGTGGCCAGACAGGTGACAAAAGACCCAGCAAGTGACAATAGACAGATGACACAGCAGGAGCTGAACACTCACAGGATGACCCCAGACTATTGGATAAAAGCCCAGGTGATCCTGTGTTCAGGGTCAGTCCTTTAAAGCTATGCTATGATGCCTGTTCCACTGATAAGGCAAGACTCTGTTTCCCAACCCCCTTCTCATTCTCTGTAACTCTCTGGGTGAGTTGTTGGCTATTTCTGACTCTTCAGGTGTCAGCATCATCGTAATACCTTCTCTCTGAGCTCAGAATTACAGGTCCAAAATGGAGACATTGAAAGTTTTCCAAAGTAAGAAATCAGGGTCTGAGACACGGTGTAGCTGCAGCCATAAACTCCTGTCCTGTACCTGGGGTCATTCTGGTCAGGCATTGAAGGTTGGATTGCTCACGTTACTGATTCCCTGGCAGGGCAGAAGTGCTGTCACATCTCCCACTTGCCTCCTGTTCTCTGGAGGGCCAAAAGATGGACATTTTCTCATTGGCTGTAGCAGAGCTTCACATACATGGGTCCCACAGGCCAGGGGCTTTGTTGGAGTGGCACAAACGGGTCACTTGCAGTGACTTCCCCAGCCTGCCTCCTGGCAAGGTCTCACCAAAAATGCATCTACCTCCAGGTTTGGGTCCTGTTGGTCAGGTGAACCAGATGCTCCCTGAACAGCTCCCCTGTGTCCCTCCTGCTATTGCAATGAGTAATGTGATCACAGCCTGTATCAGAAAATCTCAAGACATGTAGCAGCAACAAAGACAGGCCTTTTGTGGCAAGTGGGTTGTTTGTGGCTGACTTTGTTCGCTATCTCTGAATGCGTTTTGAAATGCATCTAAAAACTGCTGTAGGAGGATAGTTGTTACCTCTGTGAATAATAGAAAAGCACAACAAATACAGTTCCATCTGACCAAATTTCTTCCTTTGTTCCTTTATTATATAGTTCAGATATATCCAAAAGCACTCACTGAATAAATTCATCCTCTACATATATTTATATGTAAATATATATCTCTCTCTTACCAGTTTGAAGTTCCTTTTACTAATCGCTTGCTAATGTAACTTTTACTTTTTCTTGTTTGCTACATAAGAACCTTGTGGATATTTTAAATTTAATTTGTCTTTCTGATTTTTATTACAAGTTTTATTACAAGCCCCTCTGTTCTAGAAAAATACCCTCTTCTAGTTCCTTTTTTGATTCTGACAGGCTTTATGATACCAGTAGAAAGATCTCTGTGTGTAACGCTACCTGGTTTACATAACACATGCCATTATCTCTGCTAGCTTCTACTTTATCTCTAATTATTAGACATCTAGTCCTCTTTCTTTGGCAGCCAAGTTCAATACCTGAGAAGTAATGAAAACCTTGTTATTATTGTACCTGCTTTTCTCTGTATATTCTTCTTTAAAAGCCAAAAGAATGTGTGTGCGTGCATGTATGTATGCTATTTTCAGATCATTCACAGTTAGCTCATTTTCTGGTACTTTCTTCTGAACCTACGTTTTATTGAAATAATACAAGGGAAGTTTCACAGAAAAATGTGTAGATCTGTTTCCTGGTAAAGCCAGTTTGAATTTCTTTTTACTGTTATCTCATCATTCTTTAAACAATTTTTAAATCCACCCAGTTAAACCCACTAAGCCTCCTTTCTTGTCTTCTTTTGTAATCCTTTTCATATGCACATTATTTCTCCTCTCTATTTTCTAGGTCATCAGATTGAAGAGTTAAATTTTATTCATTTGCTGAGCTTTAGCAATTATAGCAAATATTTCTTTTGTGATCTCTCTGCTATGTCTCAACTGTTATAACTTTCTCACTTAAATCCTTTCTATCCTGTGCTTTTTATTGAAGGAACTCTCTCAGCACCACTTTTAAATGCGGGTACATAATTAAGTCTTGTTGGCAGTAACAGTGCTTTAGGATGGAAGTATCATCAAAGCCTATAAATTGACTTGGTCTAGGTAAGCTAGTATTTGCTGAAGTGATTGCTAAGGTAAAAGCAGTGTGTTCTGAACATTTCTGCCTCACTAATGAAAAAATATTCAATGAAAAAGTATTCAATTATGTCATATTCATTCAAATTGCTTTTTTAAAAAAGTTTTTGTTCGATTTGAAAATGATGAAAGGGATTTTGTGCTGGTATCCAGTCTCAGGTTTTGGTCTGACTAACTTAAATCTGTCTAGAGATGAAACTTACCTAAATATCCAAACATACCAGTGCAATTCAGAATTAGTTAACAGTGTTAAGCACTTTGCCCACTGAGAGTTCATTGACCACATTTGCTGCTTCTAGCTGCTGACCTGTAAAAGCAGCCTCCAGTACAATTTGAGCAACACATGTTGCAATGCATCCCCCATTTGTCCGTATTTCTTTCCTCTTTTTCAAAATAAAACAACAGTCCCACCCCCAATCTGGACAAAAATCTTGCTGTCATATTCAACCTTGCATAAACCATCTGGTATGTGCTGTTAAATAAGCTCAATGTTTTGTATCACTTGTAGATCATTACAAAGGCAGGTGGAGCTGTTCATTTTTTAGCAGTTAGAAGCAACTCCTATATCAAGTGGCCTAATAAGTCTTAACAAAGCAAGTTTATGAAGATCTCCATTATATGCAGCAGGGAAATCTGTCACAGGAAAGAGAGCTGGGTATATGATGAGATGACTAGTTGGTGGGTAAAGAGAGAGCAGTGTATGCCGTTTATCTTAAGTAAGGCTTTTGATTGTCTCCCATTACACTCTGACAGACAAACGGATGAAGCATGGGCTATTAGGATGGATATGGAGCTGCACTAAATTTGACAGAACTGCAGAGCTCAAAGGGTTGAGATTGGCCACACAAAATGCAGCTGGGGACCATTCATCCTCAGGGTGTGCCCTCAGCAAGTTTACAGATGATATAAAAGAGGGTGGAGTGACTGGCATGTCAGATGCTTGTGCTGCCATTCAAAGGGACCTGAACAGGCTGGAGAACTGGCCAAGAGGGATCTCAAGAAGCACGAAAAAGGGAAATGTGAAGTCCTGCACCTCGAAGGGAATAACCCCATGCACCAGTACATGCTGGGGGTCAACTGGCTGGAAAGAAGCTTGGCAGAAAAGGACCTGGGGATGCAAACTGACATAAGTTGAACCAGCAATATGCCACTTGCTGCAGATGTGGCCAACAGCCTCTTGGGCTGCGTTAGGAAAAGTACTGCCAGGAGGTAGACAAAAGTGATCCTTTCCTTCTGTGCAGCACCAGTGAGGCCAGAGCTGCAGTGCTGGGTCCAGTCATGGTGTCCCCAGTACACCAGGGACATACTGCAGTCTAGAGAAGGGCCACTAAGATGACTAAGGGAATGAAGCATCTTTAGTATGAGGAAAGGCTGAGAGAGCTGGGACTGTGCAGCCTGGAGAAGAGGAGGCTCTGGTGGAGCCTTATCCGTGTGTATCTGAAGGAAGGGTGCAAAGAAGATGGAGACAGACTTCTTGGTGGTGCACAGTGAAAGAACAAAAGAAAGAAGGCACAAATTGAAATACATGGAACTCCATGAAACCAAATTTCTGTGATGGCAATGGTTATCTATAAACATCTCAAGCACTAAAACAGGTTTTTCATAGAGCTTGCATGGTCTCCATCTTTGGTGATATGAAAAATTGATTGAAAAAGTCCCTGAACAACCTTCTCTAGTTAACTACTTTGAGCAAGGGGGTTGGACTAGATGATCTCCAGAGATTTTTTCAAACCTTAAAGATTCTGTGATGTAAACATAAAAAAATTTCTTAAAATCTTATTCATATTTGGCTGAAATTTTAGATTTTGGAAATTGTCATGATCAATCTCTACCTTGCATTGCTTAGTGTGGTTTGACCACTGCATCCTGAAAACTCTGCCCCTTATCCTCTCTCTGACCAGCAGTTGATTCCCTCCGTGCTCAGTACTCAACCCTCCAGCCAAAAGCTGAGATTTCTCCAGCTTCCCAAGTAAAATGTGCTTCAGTTTTACCCATTTTGTGCTGACACACAGTATGCAAAGACTTCTTGTACCAGCTAACTAAGCATTCTGAGCAATCTACCAGCTGCACGCCCACTATGCAATTGTCCCTACATCAATGATTGCTTTCATTGATTTCCTGGTATTTCTGCTGCCTCTGCCAGTGACTGGAAATCCCTGGCATGTTAGTGAAATGCTTGATTTTCCTCTGCTCTGCCTTTTGAAACAGCTAGACCAACAAATCCCCATGACTTTGGTGCTCCTTGTCAATTTAAGACCCAAACAAGCCAGGCAGGAAGAAATATTGGAGAAACAACCTTTTTTTTAATGAATAAATAAATTTGGAAGAAAAATGTGAAGGTTGCAATCCAACGTAGAACCTAAAGAGCAAATAAGAACCAGTGAAGGCTGAAAAAGGGCTTTTTTATTGTCATAAGACAAAACCTTAAGTTTAGTGATACCAACTGTATCTTTCATGAGCATTTTGTTGTGCACAACTTACAATGGCATGCATTATGGAGCGTAATGAGCTCAGACATTGCACTTAAAATTCACAGAAGCCTGTGATGAAGAATACCAAGAACTGACTAAATTGGAATGGATTTTTGGGCACAGAGCTGTGGATAAAGTCAAAAGTGTTGAGACACAGAACCCATTAAGGAGCTAACTGAGTAAGGAGATTCGCCGAATAGAGCTGGTGCATAAACACCACGGTGTAACACAACACGGTGGTCTTACTTGCTTTCTCAAGGTATCTACATCTGCATCCCTTGCCTTTTCTCCAAACAGATTCTCCTGTCAAATTGTTTCTGGTAGGAGAGCATGTTAAGATTGCTGAAATAGTAGTTTTCAGCCAAAGTTCAAAAAGTCATAGGACCATAGAATGGATTAGGTTGGAAAGGACCTTAAACATCATCTAATTCCAGCTCCCTGCAATGGGCAGGAGCATCTTCCACTAGACCAGATTGCTCCAAGCCCCATCTAATCTGGCCTTGAACACTCTCAGGGATGGGGCATCCACAACTTCTCTGAGCAACCTGTTCTAGTGTCTCACCACCCTCACAGTAAAGAGTTTCTTCCCAATATCTAATCTAAACCTGTTCTCTTCCAGTTTAAAGCCATTCCCCTTTATCCACTTGAGATATGGGGGTTAGAAATTACATACCCTTTTAAAAAGACCCTCTCCAGATTTCTTGTAGCCCTCTTTAGGTACTGGAAAATGCCATAAGGTCTCCCCAGAGCCTTCTCTTCTATTGGCTGAACAACCCCAACTCTCTTGGCCTGTTTTCATGTACACAGAGGCTGCCTGCAGACCACAGGTGCTGCAGGTCCATAACATGTCAGTCTCATATTTTGGAACTTGCCTTACAGGTGTGGTTACACACAAGTCCAGTAGGTTCCATGCTGGTCTCTAAGCTCTATGTGTTTTCCATCCAGCTGTATATTCTACATGTATGATAGCTATCTAAGGAATCCACTTGTGTCACGATCCGCTCGTGCGGGGTGTCGTGATGGTTTGTTAACCGATCCCAAAAGTGCAAAAAGGCAAATGGCAGGAGACTATCAGTTTAATCACAACAAATACACCTTTATTTTCTTACCAACAACAAATGCGATAGAGGGGAGAGGAAAAGGAAGCAAAGAATAGAGGGAAAAGAGGGGAAGGGAATTATAGCTACCACCACCAAGACGAGGTCCTCAATGGACCAGCCACATGGATTTGTCGTCATCCGTGGGGGTTAACCAAAGTCTTCCCAAAAGGTTACAGTTTATATAGTCTTTAGCCAAAGGGAGTGGCCTCTGGCCAGAAGGTGGGGAAGATTGATGGGCCATTGTGAAGAGCCCCTTGGTCTGTGAAGCAGGTGCTGGCATGCAGGGACAAGCCACTGCTTGTCACAACCTGCTTGAATGCAGCGTTCTGTAGAAGCGCAGCGAGTGCACCTGCAACAGTCAATTGGCAAGCGTCCGTATCCACCTCGGCCAGGCCAGAACTCCTGTCAGGGGTCTTCAGGGCCCTTGTGACGGTCATGAAGCAAATGAAGGAAACTTCGGACATCTCTTACACACTTGTCTCTAATACCTGGAAATGTTATGGAAAAATACAAAGCATTTCCACTGTCTTTGTGTTGAATTCAGGAAATAGGATGAAACTCCACTGAAATGCAGGGACCCTATGAGACCCTTCATGTGTTTTGCAGAAGATTACTAAATTAAAGGTTTGTGGTTTGGTGTTTTTTTGTCCAGATACAGTGGGGTTTTTTTCACAAACACTTTGCCAACCAGATCTGCCTTGTCTTTGCTGCCAGGGTTGGCTTTGTAGCTCTATTAATGACAACAGTATAGATGGGAAGGAGAGCATGGGCTTTCTCACAAACAACATTAATATAAAATCCTGTCTAAAGAGAGCACCACTGAGAAGCACTGCTTTAATTTTATGTATTCAAAACAAGAAGGGACCGAACTGGACATAAACCTTATTTACTGTTCCACCACAATCAGCAAAGCTTGTTGTATCAAGTTCATCTCTAATTTCCAGTACATTACCCAGCATGAAAAGACTGTGCAGCAGGAAATACTTAATTTTGTGTATCTTACTGGAGTCTGAGCATCTCAAATAATGCCAAAATGCCCAGACAGGCACCGCTTTCCAGAATGCTGCACCACCTGTTTCCCCACTTTCTTTGCTTTAAGCAGCTCTTAACTCAGAGTGAATGTGCTGTGAGGATAACACAAACTTTACATCCAACCCTGAAATTTTCCCTTATCCAGTGTTTACAGTATGTCTTGAAACTACAGTTTGGTTTTGTAGTTCAACAAATCTTTACTACAAATAGTTAGCTATCATTCATTGTCTCTATATCCCACTTGCCCACAGTACCCAATATTTTAAGCTCCTGTTGGATATGAAAGAATTCTTTCATGTGTCCTAAATGAACAAGAGAGCTCTGCTGCTGAATACAGTCTCGGTTTCTGGCAGTGAGAAATCTGCAATATGGAGAAACAATGCATATAATAATAGGTTATTGTACAAGACAGAAAAGCATTTTTAAATCTGACCCAGTATTTACACAGACCTTAAGATGGGACATTGTACCTCACAGTATACAGGGCAGCTCCACAACATGCTGCAAAGAATTACCAGAAAGCAATCTACAAAATGTGGCACAAGGTAGTCTGGGTTAACCTCCCACAGCACCAGATTTCTCTTGCTGATAAAATCCTGATGATCTGAGGACATACTGCATCTTTAAAAAACAGCCAAATGTGAACATATCCTGCCAAAACAGCTATGTCAGTGTCACATGCCAGTAGAACTTCTGCCACTAGAACTTTCTAGTTCAAACAAAGCCAGCAGCAGCAGCAGCAGCGGTGGTGTGCACAGCCTTGGGATGCCTCCTGAGCACAAGTGTAGGGTTAGACACAGATGAGATAGGTACGAGCTTCACTTTGGCTGCTGTAAGTGGGAATTTTCTCTAAAATTTTTGACAAAAGGTCATGTACTTCTGTGGCAATCCCTTTGCAAATAAATACCAGCAGTAACAAAAGAAATATCACTGATAATTATCCAAATATTTAAATGGATTTTGCTGACACTGAACTCCCCAGCTGGAAAAAAAAAAAAAGATAAAAAGTAGAGAAGGGCTAAGAAGTTCATGAATCTAGGTCCAGTGTTTCCTGAAAGAAGAATGGTATGGCTGCTGAAAATGGAGACATGAGAAAAGTTCAAGTTTCAGACCCACAGAGAAAAGGAATTCATGAAGAATGTAATCTCAAATCTGGAGATGGTCTTCTGCAGGGAAGTTGTGACTTGCAGGAATAGTATGAATGTGATAAAAATTAAATAAAAGGCAGAATAAATGGAAAAATTGGCTGCTATGGCAATAATGACTTTAAAACAATTGTTTTAACAGAGTCAAATGCTTAGAAACAACCAAAGGGACCACTACATCATGAGTACAATTCTTATACTCTGTCATGGTTTGACGCTGGCACAATGCCAGTGCCCCATGAAAATACAACTTACCAATCAAATGCTGTGAAATGTGATCAAGGACAGAGCAAAGCAGGCCAAACTTAATAACAAAGGAAAAAGCTTTATTACACTACTACTACTACTACTATAAAAGGAAAAGAAAGGAAAGAAAAAAAACACACAAAATTCGAAATGAAAACCTTCCAAAACATTTCTCCTCCCTCCACCCAACTCCACCAAACCCCAGCGAGACCCATTTGGATCCTTAATCAAGTTTTCACCCTTCAATATAATCAATACTGAGTCCATCGGGGAAGAGAGGAGTCCCCCTTGCAACCACAGACCCCCAGGAAACACAGCTGCCACCTCTTGTGTTTCCATGTCACACGTGGCACCGCCCAGACACACCGGCTAGTGTGACACTCTCCTCTCCATGTCACAGTGCTCTCACCACCGTGCATGGACAGAGACTGCTTATAGGGCCCCTTTAAGGATGCTTTGCCAAGGACCACCAGGAACAACAGTCCAGTATCACAATTAGGGACTAGAGTCCCCCCCATTTTCCCCTGGGGCCGAGGGTCCAAAAGACAGAGATCGCCTTCTCTTCTTCCTGAAGATGGAGGGCATCCTCACACCCTCCTCAGCTCTCTCTCTGTCCACTCCAAAACTGGTAGTTGCTGCAGAAGGTCTCTTGGCTCACCAATGCATCCCCCTAAAATGCAGTCCCTCTTGAAAGAAAGAGTGGTTCAGTCTATGGTAAACAAGCAGAGTCCAGCCAAAGGCCACTCTATCATCTGCCCCCAACCTTCTTCTCTAAACATCTGAGGTTTCAAGCTGTCTCTCTTTTCTTCAAATTCAGGAGGAGTAATATTTCATAAAGCTTTCATTTCTCAGGAAGGGTTAAAAGTCCCAACTCCCAGAGATGGCTCGCTGCCCAGGCTCCAGCTCCCACAGCCCGGCTGGGCACCTTGCGGCCCCCCTGCTCTTCTCCTTCCCTGCGGCGAACTGCCGATAAAACCACCGCTGTCTCTTTTTTCTCTCTTGGGAGAGAGAGAGACTCTGGGGGGAACGGAGACATCCCAGATTTCTCCACCCTTCCATCTGCAGGAGCTGACCCAGCCAGTTCCGATCCTTTACCTCCTGGCCTACCTGTGCAGGCCGCATGGCTCCCCTCCCCCACCCAGCCCGGGCTGGGCAGGGGAGAGGTCCATATCATGCGATGACCGGAACCAAAGAAGGACGAGTCCTCCTGGGAATTCCGCTTTTAACCCCTCTGTGTTCTCAGAGGCGTGTCCACCTTCAATTGGTCACCCCAAGTGTCAGTATCTAAACCTGACCCCTGACTGGATGAACCTCTTCCTTCTAAAAAAATTCTCTTCCCGTGTCAAACCATGACATACTCCAAATTTTTATATCTGAAAAGATGTATGTACATGTATTTATGAAAATCCTTATTTTATTATTTTAAATAGGTGTTATTAAAATTTTGGTAGTTACAGTAATGAAATAGTTTCAGATTTTTGAAGACAACAGTTCGGAAAGTTTAGATCCACTAGGATCCAAAAATTAATTTTCACTGAGCTGAATTGTATTTCCTGTAATTGTGAAATTGGAGAACTCAGTTCCTACTGTTGTGATGCCTGACTTTGAGTGGTATTTTACCAAGAGTTCTTCAAGGATACCTCTTCAGTCATATTTTTATTCCTTACCTTAGAATAGGAAGACAGAATTTGTTAATAAAATTTGCTGATGACACGGAAGTGGGAGACATAGTTAATAAGGAAAGGGATGGCAATATGATACAGGAAGACACGAATAATCTTGAGAACTAGAGTAATAAAAATGGACTGAAACTTAATAGTGTAAATTGCAAGCTTGTGCCCTTTTGTACTAATACAAATTTTTGTCATAAGCTGCAAGGTCATCAATTCAGAAACAGAAATATGCGAGTTGTGCCTGGAAGTACAAGTTAACCACTGGCTTCAAATGTTAAGGGGATGTGGAAAAGGCAAATTTGATCCTTAGGTCTACTAGATATTTCCAGTAGACATGGCGAGTGTGTGTCAGGAGGAGGCACTACCTCTGTAGCTCAGTGCCATCCAGAGCACCCACATTAAGGAGAGAGACTGAGACTGGGTGAGTGTACAGGAGGGTGGCGAGACTGATCCAGGGACAAGCCTGTAAAGTTCATGCCATAAAGTTACAGTGGCACAGCTTTTTTATTCTGCCAAAGGGAAGGGTGAGAGACTCTGTTCATATCATCTCTTTAAAGAAGATAAAAAGCAATTTATACTTTATTTATGTTCAGGAACAAATGAGCATTATCTGACCTGGAAAAATCAGAATGCAAATTTTTTAAAAGGTTTAAAACTAGTAGAGAGATAAGATGAAACAACCTCCCAGGAAGACTAGAGGAGTCAAAAACCAAACTATAGTAAGAGCTGTATTAAAGTTCTGTTAAAAGAATGAGGTGGGGAAGTTGCTGGAAATAGCTGAAGCTGAAAGCCTGTTGTTTCATTCAGTGTTATTATGAAAAAAAATTGAAGGGATTTAGTAGCCATTCATAAAAATATCCCACAAAAGTAAACAGCCTTCATTTCTAAATGAGCACTGCATTTGCCTGAATGAGATGATTTTTTGACTGGTAAGATAATATTTTGTTTTTCCTGGTAATATGAATAGCAGTACCATTACCAAGGACATGAGGAATACCTGTGGAATTTTGTATTTCTAGCTACAGAACTAAAAAACTAAATATTATTTCTCCTTTAGAATACACTGAAGTTCTTAGAGCATTACCTTTCCCATTAGATTGCTTGCTATAGGCCAGTTGCCTGCCTTTGCTAAAGAGAAAAGCTCAAGGAAAAGGCAGCATAGCACTGCAAGCCTTGAAAAGAAAACAACTCTGTGTGTGTTTGTGTGTGTGTGTGTGTGTGTGTGTGTGTGTGTGTGTATGTGTTTGTGTGTTTTCTGTTAGGGTTTGTTGTGCAAAAGCGATCATCTCTACTGCTTTGTAGTATACTCACAATAAATGGCTTTTTAGATTGATTACATGCCTCAACTTTGCTTTGGCTATTAATCAATCTCAGCAGCTGTTTATTGCTTTGTACATTACAAAGCAATAAAGATTATCCCTTAAAGAGATGTTAATGCCTCATGGAAAAGTTTGGAAACCATTATTTTTAGAAATAGTACTGTTGAGATATAATTTTCTGGCTACAATCTTTGCTGCTTCTTTGGGTTCCTTTCTGATGGCATCACATTTCTCTCCTAAATTGCTAATCACAGTGCTTCATTGGTGACAGTACTTTGTGTGATGGTCCAGATTTGCCAAAGAGGGCAATGGATTTTGCACACAAGGGTACCATCTCCAGAACACAGCAATATCAATATTGTTCCTGTTCTTCCTCAAAGGTTTGGGGGTTTTCCATCAAGTAATCATTTTGAGACTTGACTTACTGTAAAAATGAGCCACTAAAAATCTTACAATATCATTATGAATGTAAAGTTGCCTGTGTGGACATTTCTATTCCATGATAAATAAACTAAGGAAAAGGACATTCTTTGTTATTTTGGAACATGTACTTTCCTGTGGGGATTGATCCTATGTACAAAAATATATTTTAATCTGTAGAATTACATTGAAAGAAAAAACAGTTTAATTTCTAGCAGCAGTTGCAGTTCAAATATTCATGGATACTTGAGTGGTATTTGCATGACCTTGTGACTGTTGCAGATGTACTCTTTTCATACTTGTTCTAAACCCACTTCAGTTTGCAGCCTTGCTGACCTGCTCAGCACCACCTCTGAAGAAAGGCTGGCCTGCTCAGTATTTTTGCAGCTGCTGTTTTTCATCATTTCTTATATTCTACAACCTGCCTCTGAGCACAGAAAGGAAAGACTAGGTGAAAGACTTATTTTTCCTTCTGTCCTTGTTCCTATGCCCAGCAAATCACAATTTGTCCCATTCTTTCTGTCTCAGTGCACAGAACATTTATTGTCAATGTTAAACCAGGCTTAAATGTTAAGCCAATGTTAAACCTAAAGCTTAGGTTTTGCAAGATTTTCTGTGGTCTCCTGTCTGCAGTTTTCAGTCATGGTGTCAAGAAAACCATTCTAGTGGTGAGAAGCTGTTAAATTCAGCTATCTACTTTCTCTACTTAAAGTATCAACAAAAGCTGAAAACATGAGCAAAATTTTATATCATTACCCTCTCCATCAAAGTTTCACTGTTATCTGCTCATTTTTATCAGAAGTACTAAGACCACTAATCAGCTATTGGTTGATGCTGAACTTGGTTCCAATTTCATTGTTATTAATAATAAAAATACAGAGAATGCCTGGAAATAAGTAGAAATATTTTCTCACATAGTAGTAGTGTAACCTAGAACATTGTACTGGTTTCAGCTGGGATAGAGTTGATTTTCTTCCTAGTAACTGTCACAGTGCACTGGCTTGGATTTAGGATGAGAATGATGTTGATAACATGGAGATGCTTTAGATGTTGCTATACAAAGACAAAGAAGGCCTTTTCTCCTTCTCCCACCACCCTACCAGCAAGCAGGCCAGAGGGCACAAGAAGTTGGGAGGAGACACAATTGCACAGGGTGACTTGAACTGGCAAAGGAAACGTTCTGCACCACATAGTGTCATGCTCATTTTATCAACCAGGCGGAAAGGTGGCCAGGAGATGCTACTCAGGAACTGGCTGGGCATCAGTCAGCAGGTAGAGAGCAACTGCATTGCACAACATTTGTTTTGCATAGTCTTTTAAATTTTTTTTTTCTTTTTCTATCCTATGAAACCCATCTTTATCTCAGCCTATGGATTTTATTTTTCTTATCCAGCTCCCTCCACCATCCCACTGAGGTTAGGAAGAGTGAGTGAGTGAGTGAGTGAGTGAGTGAGTGAGTGAGTGAGTGAGTGAGTGGCTGTGCGATGTTTAGCTGTTTGCCAGATTAAACCACAACAAAGATGCAAAAGTAAAGAAGACAAACAAAAATATATAAAATGGCAAAATTGATTTGGTGACAGAAAGCTTATCTGACGATAGATGCAATAAAAGGGAAACAACAATGAAGAAGAGGAAATAACCATGAAAGGGTGTATGGAATTCTTTCTCTTTCCTTTTAATTGACATGTATCCTAAGATATTTTTAAATCATCAAAATATCCCTGGAGCATACTGTTTCCCATTTAGTAGGTGAATGCAGCCCATTCATCTTATGACTCTTCAATTTTGTAAAATTATCTACAGAATTAGATCCTGCAGACTGACACATGTGAGAGTGCAAGACTCATTCATCTAAGAACAGCTATTTTTAGTAGGTGTATCAAGTGGAATGGATAAATAAAGTAGGTAACATGCCATGATGAATTTTCCTGGTGAATCTCATGTGCAACATCTAGAGAACTCACTGTAGACAGAGGGTATGTAGTGGAAGATTGCTTATCTTTTGAGACATAACCTATCATCATTCCTATTTCTGAGGAGGTGATAAAGAATATAGGCAGTGCCATGAATTGCTCTTAAATAATACAAAAATTCCCATCCAGCAAGGCTCAATAGAATCAGAATGGCCAGTTGTGACATGCTGTGAAATGTTAATAGCCAATGGAGCATGAAAGAAACCCTGAAAATAGCCCTACTGTAGATTTAGTGAGATTTTTCAGGTATGTTTAAGTCTAAATATGCTGGAAGCAGAGTAAGTACAAGTTGCTAAAACCAACACTACAACATGATCTAATTTACTTTAATTTCCTCAGTATGAATACTTTAAAAAGTATATTCCTTATTTTGAAAGTTGAGCTTATCATGCTTCTCATGATAAGCCATGGACACAGATAGTGTGTTTTCATCACATGAGGTAGCATGGCCATTGTACTGCTGGCTGCTGCAGCATCACTCAACCTTTTCCAGGTTTGATGCCAAATCAAGCTGGCAACTTGGCATCAAACAACTGAATCTTGCTTGTACTACATCACCAGTTTAAAAGTGATCAAGTCCTTCACATATTAAAAGGATTTTGGAAAGATTCAAGCAAGGAAAATTTGCCCAAGATGTTTCATCTCTGTCAGGTACAAGAGGTCAGTTGGTAGCAAGACTATCATTAAGTGTACTCCAGAGTCACGCTAGAAAAATGACCTTTGCAGTTTAGCATATGTTTAAACATAATCAACAGGAGACAGATAATCACACCCTATGGGGTCTTGCAGCTGCTGCTACCTCCAGTCCAAAGCTGGGGTAATTTTGAAAGGTAGGCATATTTGGTAGGATAGATAGTCTGTGAGAAGCAGATGAAACTTATGGTGCAAGAAACAGCATTGCTAAGTGGGAGGGGTTTAAAAGCTCCAGTATTTCTCTTACCTGTCTTCTTTTATCATGCATCTTTTTCAGACAGTTCTTTTCTACATTTCAGCTCTCCACTTACTGCTCCTGGATGAAGCCCACAGAAGAGAAAAACAGAAGGAGTTTTGTTCAGTAGGCTCCCAAATACTTTCTAACATTCTCCAGCTGTGATGCGAGTAGAACGACATAATATTAATAAATGTAAGAAGCAAATAAGGATTTTTATCGCACAGTGGCAACCCTAAGGCTGCAATAATGTGACAAAAGATAACTTTCTGCCAAGCTAAAGACACTCTGTTGTGTTTTATGGTAGTCTATTGACTAATAATCCTCTTCCTTTCTCAGGTGTACAGTCGTCTTTAGGGTTGTTTTCAACAACAATTGTCTCTGGGATAGAACATCATTTTGCTAAGTGTGTTTATACATCATCATCATCTCACATTATAAAGACTCAGTTGGCCATGACTAGACACCAAGGTGTTATCAGTCTGCAAGTGATAGATGAACCAAAAAAATTAAGCTGAACCACAGAGAAGTGGTTCAAAGTCAAAAGTACGGATATATAGTCACTAAAAGAAAATTTTCTAATTATGTGATTTTTAGAAAGCAACTTTTGGAAACTTCTGAGATATTGAGGTTTCGCCTGACATGAAAGGATGTGAAATGGAAGGCATTTATGAAGAACCACTAAACTTCACTTTTTAAACAGCTGTGCCCTTCCCTTCAAAATGTAACCACTGGCTGATCAAAAGGGAATTTTGGAGTCATCAAGTTTGATAGAGAAGTTCTCTCTTCATACTTGGCCAGCAATGTCAAGTGCTAATACGAAAACACTTCACTTTGCAAGATACCATGATTTGTACCCGACTCTTCCATCACCAAGCCTGTGGGAAGCTTTGAGAGGATACTCAGAGATGGAACAGAAATGCTTTCAGCAACAGACTAGTTAGAGTTGTGCCAAGAGACTCAGCATTTGCAAAAAGCCGGAGTAGGGGCAAGTGTGAAAATTTTACCCAAAGAGTTCTCACATTCAGTCAAGTTCTTCAGCCTCTTTTCTTTCTACTAGATCTTCTTTGTAGTAGCTGAAAGCTCACTAAACTACTTCACGTTTTGTTCCAGCATTTCACTATTCAGAACAAACTCT
Source organism: Taeniopygia guttata (assembly GCF_048771995.1). NCBI lineage: Eukaryota > Metazoa > Chordata > Aves > Passeriformes > Estrildidae > Taeniopygia > Taeniopygia guttata. The sequence goes on along the minus strand of NC_133027.1, from coordinate 46,331,061 downwards.
AACCAAAATGTTATTTCAGGCCTGACCATGGATAGTTATTGCACAGCAAACCGTATCACACAGCTTTCCTGTATTTCATGTAAAATCTGAGTTAATTTTTAAAATAAAAATAAGTGTATTTAATTGATTGGTGAGAGGCACCAGCCATGAAGCAAGTCTTGAGGCCCTTGTGGAAGAGCTATTCTGTGCTGCATGGACAAATGTGTCTTTTGTGGATCTACTTTTGTGGATCTACAAATGCCAAGTTATTGGTCAGCAAAATTATAGCTGACTGAAGTGAGATAACAGCCAGAAGGATCATAGTCTACAGCAGCAGACAATAAAATATTACCTCAAGTTTTAAATATGTGGGAACAGCTCTTTAAATAATTAGTATTTTGGGAGATTGCTCCACTTCTTTTTCTATTGTCTGTCCAATTATTTTCTATCCTTGACTGAAAAGTCATGAATTCATCCCCCAGATCATAACGTCACATCAAAAACTTTTCATGTTTAGTGTATCTTTTAATGATTTTTTAAGTATCGTTCTACTTCTTAAGCCTTTGCACATTTACATTTTTATCTTTTCTCCATAAGAACAAGTCTAGGGACACATTTTTCTTCAAATGAAAAGTGAGATTCTCATGTGAGTCACTTGACCTTTTGAGCTGGTACATTAATAACTATGATAAATAAAGGAGTCAAATCCCTGATAATGGACTCAGCCACATTCTCCTAACCCAGGCACAGTGCCTAACACAGAATTTCAGTGACACTCCCCACTTGACCTTGCACATTGCTCCACCATGAAGCAACACAAGAAACTCCTTCTGAAAAGCCACAAGCAAGTGACAGAACTGGAACCTGGACTCACAATGCTGCTACCATGCTCACAGTAACTTCCCTAATGTATGTTAATGTGAACCATTGAATAATGATCCAAAGTCCAATTTTCAATGCAGCTTATGTTTATTTTTCATATAGAACTACTGACTTCCATTTTTCCTCTGTGGAAATTAGAAGTCCACACTTACAGACAGGGATTTAATTTATATCAAAATGCAAACTGTTCCACAGTTGTAATTAGGGGTATTTGAAAAGTTGTCTAACCTGGAACAATCCCAAACCAAAACCGCAGAGCTGACATACCTGTCCTTCAGGGTCCTTAGACTATGTCATTTTGTAAGGTAAAGATAAAACTAATATCACCAGACAGGTTTTCTCTTTAAATGGAAGGAGTGAAGATCATTACTTTGTCTCTCACTACCATGAATATTTGTAATTAAAAGCAAAGGAAAGAAATAAGTGGGGAAAAATGAAAATAAGTCCTCATCTCAGTAACAAATCATGTAAAATATTTTTTGACAAATTATGGGTTGTCATTCCTAGCACACAGGGCAGATGGAAAAAACAGACAACCTACTAAGACAGATAGCTAATTACAATAACATTGTGAGTCCAAGGGGTTTTATTTGAGGGGCTTCTTGGGCTTACCTGTGCTACTTAATTACTTTCATAATTGCAGGTATACATGGTAAAATATGTTCACCTGCTATACAACTTTTAAAGAAATGGCCAGACTGGTCAATCTTAGATCTCCTATTACAGCATACACTGAGGTGTAGATGTGGCTAAAGATCTGGAGATGATGCTGGACACAACTGGATGCTTTCTGATAATGGAGAAAATTTGTCCCTGGATTATTCTCATATAACAGCATAAAATTACAAACTTTACAGTGGTACTTGTATTGCTGTTTGTCAGAAGGAGGGGATGGAGGTGTACAACCAAGGCATAGTGTCTGCCTAAATTTTGCTCCACATTTAGGAAAGTAAGCAATATTGTAATTTATAGGTTGCTGTTATCTATGAGATAGTATTGATGTGAGCAGTAATATGGAAAGCTTTATATAAAGGAGACTTCACATCTAATTAATGAAATTGTCTGCTTTTTCAAAAGTTCTGGGTTTTTAAAATTACCCGTAGACAGTATATTGAAAATTGGGGTTTTTGTTGTATCCCATACTTTTTTCCCCTTTTTTCTTTCCTGTATTTGAAGTACAGAAGTTTTCTGTGTAAGCTTTTTTGTTAAAGTTTCATATGATTTCACCTGGTGTTGAACAGTCTAAGGATTTTTATTAAAGGGGTGTGCTTAAAACTGGCTGGTGACCAGTCACCAGCAGTGTTCCTCCAGATTCAATTCTAGGGCCAGTTCTGTTGAATGTATTTATAATATGATAAATATTTTCTTACTCCAAGATCTTGCTGCCCTAAAGTGGACAAGGAAATTTAGCCTTTTCAGATACTGTACAGTTTCATGGACGTAACATCCAAAGATTTGTTATTTCTGCCATTTTTCTGCAGTTGGCCAGGTTCTTTTTCACCAGTTGCCCAGTTCTGTGAAATTCTGTAAAATGTTACAGTATCTGAAAATGCTAAATCTGCCTGTTCACTTTAGGACAGCAACATCTGTTGTCTCTGTGGGACAGTTTCTATATGGGCAAGTTACTCATAGATGGCATTTAATTTGGGTTCTGGCTTGCCACTATTTATTTTGTTAAATTCTTAGATTGATAACTGTCGTGAATTTGGCTCAGACCCCAGCACTAATCCAGAAGGATTCCCACGGGGTACCTTGGCAAGTTCTTACTGTAAAAAGCACAAAATGCAGCCATGCATTACAGTCACAGGGACATCCATAGGCAGAGATTACGAAGCTAATCACACAGTGCAATTTTATTTGGTGAGTTTTACTTCCTTTTACCCCCAAATCTTTGGGGCGATATTGTGACTTCACTCAGCTGAAAGACTTGTCAGGGATTTTGGTGAGACCAGGATTCATCTGATGGATCTGGAAACATTTCAACCCATGGTTGCAACATACTCCATGCTTCCCTTGTCTGCATCGCAGACACAACAAAAAGTGTTCATTCCATTCGTCTGACCTTTCTGCATTTCAAAGGAAGTTCTGATATTTTTCATTTCCTACTCCCAGAGGAATATGGCCTACTGAGCAATAATTCCATTTTGGTAGCTCATCCTAGCAATTTCCAGTAGCAGCATTCCTTGTGTACTCATATTTATAGCAAAGTAAAGAATTATCTAAATGCAACATATTTTAAATAATTTCAATTATGATGCTGTCACTTTTTATAATGGATGGTAGCACAGGAAAACAATAGTCCATCAGTGTACCAATGTAAAACATTAGGTGTGATAGGGTGAAAAATTGAGCATTTTTCCCTATGATTTAAGACGTTGGAGACAAGGTTTTTTCATCTAAAAAGTAAAATTTCACCCATAAATCAGTAAAAGTAGTTTTTAGACATGTGCTCTATACTTTCATCAATACGCTTTTTTAGATTGGTTGAGTCTCTTTCTGTTTTTTAATTAACTTATCAAGGAGTAATGGTCTAATTTAAAAAATCCAACTGGATGACAGAAATACTATTTGTTTTAAATTGAAAATATTTCAGCATCTGCCAAGATAGATTTCTTTAAATTACCCTTTAAAAACATTGATTTCTAATACTGTATTTCCTTTTCTCAATAAAATAGAAATATGTGTTCAGAGGAAGCTGTTTTTAAGGAGGTATTGCTGAGAAACAAAGCTATTCCAGTAATATTAATCCCTCTATGAAGAGCTGCCAAAAAAACAGCCTCAATTTAATGCTCCAAGTTTGGTGAGTAGTCATTTTTTATTATCCACCAGACTGAAAATCTGAAATTAAATGTTTAGCAACATTTGTATAAATGAAGAAGCCCCCAGCTCTATATTTTGACATAACTAGGACACTCTAATGTAATAACTTTATAAAAATTAATTCTCCCCCGAATTAGTGCCTGATAAAAACATATGGCATGGTGTTTACCAGGAGAAAGTGCTCTGGTCTCATATAGGGGTTTGTTGCATCATGGCATAAGACCAGTTCCACTTGAATGATGCTGAAGAATGCCCTTTGGATATTTCGTAGCTGTTAATCAAGGCAATATGGAGTAATATCTAAAATATTGCCTACCCGTGCTAACCTCACATTATGTGGCTGATATTAGAAGCCTCATTAAAGTAATTTACTGTGTTTGGAAAGTAGAGGTTAAAATGTCTATACTTGGACAGACCAGAGGTCCTTGTAGGTCAGTTCCCTCTTTCCCACAGTGGCCAATTGTGGATGCTAATGAAAAGCTCATTAGACATACAAATCAATTCTTTTCAGAGTATATCCTGTAGCTCCCAACAGTTCCAAGTTGGAGATTTCTTTCTAGACCACTGTATAATAGTCTTCAATAGGCTTGTCTCCAAGATGGCTCTGATTCCTTTTTTAACCCATTCTCAGTTTTATTACCACCACAACAAGTTTATTCTACATTCAATTCTATTTTATGGAAAAAAATTACTTCCTTGTGTTTTGAACCTGCCAAATGACAATTTTATAGACTCCCATTCAATTATCTTATTGTGAAAAATTGTATGTGATTGCTCTCTATCTGCAGTAATACCAGTCACCATTTCATATATTTCCTTCATAGTATCCCTTCAATTACCCTTTCTCCAAATAGAAACATCTTTGTCTGTTTACTTTTCATTTACTATCTCCTCAGATGGAAATGTTCCACACCTTTATCATTCCTCTTGATCTCTATTGTAACCTAGAAAAATCTGAGATAGAGAAAAGTAGAGTGCTTTAACGATGCTTTTCTGCTTAATCTCACTAATTTCCTTGTGGTTACCTTTGAACAGTGACTATTTTAATCAAACTGATTAAAAACTGGTCAAAATGATTCTATAGCCTCTTTCTTGAATGTTAGTGATATTTAGAAACTATTAGTCTGTATTGAAAAGTTAAGATTTGCTTACATTTACCTAATTTTGTTAGCTCTTTTCTCATTCAGCAATTCGTGGTGCTCTCTTTTGATTTTAGTATGCTAAAGAACTTAGTATCATCAGTAAACCTCATCACTATATATTATTCTTCACCTTTTCACTGGGTAATGAAAAGCTAATAACAGTGAAATTGTAGCAAATCTTTATTGTGTAAACACTTGTATTTTTATCCATTGCTGCACAGTTTATTGCTTCATCAAACTTTTTTTTTAATGGGCTTTTACTGAGGGACCTGGTCAACAGTATTTTGAAAGCCAAAGTGGATCCCCTCTCAGCTCCTTGTTTACTTGCATATACTCAGCATAAAGGACTATAATAGATTTTTGAAGTACAACTTCCCTGTGATAAAGCCATATTGACTCTTCATATTCTATCCACTTGCTGTATACACTAGTTCTAGTTTTGGTAATAGCTTTAGTTTATTTTCTTGGTGCAGAAATCAGATATATTGGCTTATGCTTACCAAAAATATCCCAAGGCCTTCATCTTCAATTCCTGCACCCAATTCAAGTGGTACACCACAAAAAGTAATAGAGCAGTTTCATATTTTAACCATGCTGAAATTGAAGAATAGATACTGTCAAGTCCTGGAAATTTCTAAATTCATTTTTATCAGTCTGTTCTCATGCCTTTTCTAGTGGGAGATTTTACCAACTTAAGTCATCTGCATTGCTGCTAAAGATACAGACAACCTTATGTCCTGCCCCTGCCCTCTTGTTGTGTTGGTGCTGACTCTCATAGGGCCGTGTAGGGGGCAAGGGATCTGCCTAAACAGAAAACAGACTCTGCCTTCTCTAAAATCAGCTGGCTTTGCCAGATTTGTATATCTATCATGGCTGATCAGTCTGTATGTAATTGTAGGACCACTTTTGCTGCTGGCAGGTGTAGGGCACGGGAAGGATATGGCAAAACGGACTAAGAGCAGTGTAGGCGAATTGTGAAACTGCATCCTGATACTTCAGCTTGAGGCACTTTGCTGTCATTATCATTCTACTCATTTATGTGCATGAGGGATTTCCACAGAAAGCCATGCCAGCACACAATTTAATGGTACTGTTGAGGAAGGAGATGGAGTGATGGTGTCTGAGAGTATAGGAAGCCTCTCTGACCAGGAACACAACATTCTGAGAATGGCTCCTTTGCTATCTTGGATATAAACAAACAGAGTAGGACTTGGTCAGCTGTAAATATTTAACTTCTGTTTCCTGCTCTGTTATTCCCACAGTACATCGAGAGATCGATATTATGATTTTTGTCCGTAGTACAGGAAGAATGGTGTTCCTGAGCTGGGAGAACAAAGGAGGACAAACATTGTTCAAATTCCACATTCCCATCAGGTCTAGGGAGGAAAGGCCCACAATCTGTTTCTCAGTTTTGTTGGTGTTCTTTCATCTTCAAAAACATTGTTAAATTTCTTGAATTGTGAAAATACATTCAACAGTTATGATTAAAAAACATCTTGCATTTTTTCGGAGGGGGAGGGCATACTTGGACTTTTGTGATGGTACAGACAGATGGTGTCCTTTAAGAATCTGGTGAGATTATACAGCTTAGAAATTCTATTACTTTAAGTATCTAAAAGAATATACAGTTGCTGAGCTTTTGAAACTGCTCTGTCCTAATATCACTGCATTCCCACAGTGAAGGTTGATCCAGTTTATAGTCCTATGGTGAGAGTCCAGATAAACGCTAAAAGTGTTTAATATTGGCTTTACAAACGAAGTGAAAAGAAGAACTTCATGGAAATTGGAGTGATAGAAAAACCATTTTATGGATAGAATCCTGAATCATTGACATTTTGTATTTTCAGGAATATTCCACTCAAATATCCTAAAATACTCCCTTAAAACACATGGTATTTTTGAATGAATACATAATTAATTTTTTAAAAAAAAATTTATTTCACTACCACATAAGAATTCCAGTCATGACTGATAAGCCAATTGTAATAGACATCTCTCTAAACAGAGAGCCACATGACAATGTTCTCAGTCACAAAGATTTTGCAATTTAATTATTAGGAAAAGGAGAGGTAGATACAGAGGTAGAAAGAGATGGTATTTATGAAGTAACTACTATGATGTCTTAGTTTGAAAAGACAGGTGTCTGCTAAGGAAGGCAGGAGCCTCTCTTGGAATAGAAAATGTAAATCCCCTCCTGAATTATTATGATTTTGAAATTAAGGGGCTCTCAGGCAAAAATACGGGAGTAGGAATAACAGTTCTGTATTAGGAAAAATAAAAACGCAGAAATACAAACAACACTGACAGAATATGACTTGACACCTTGTTGGTCAGGGTGTTGGTAGCAGCCTGATTAAGTGATGGCTGCAGTCCTCCTGGAGTGACAGATGTTGAAGCAGTGATTCTGTAGAAGGATGTGGTTTTCCTCTGAAAGTCCAGTGCTGGTGTACATGGGCCTGGTCTTCCTCTGAGAATCCAGTAGAAAAAAGGCTGCTCCTCTGGGAATCCAGTGGAAAAGGATTCCCAGAGGAAATCCTTTGGATTTCCAAAGGAAATTCCAAAAGGTATTCCAGATCTCAGATTATATCCAGGTAGGGATGCTTGGCTCCTCCCCCCTGGCTGGAGCATCTCACAATGGGATGATGTAATTTTATAAGTAAGACTCAATGGCTCATTAACAGAAGATAGCTCCCCAGAGGGAGGATGGGTTGTGGAAGAGATAAAGAAAACCACCCCACCTGGTTCTAACAGGCGGCAATAGAATGCACACCCCCAGCCACATCTTGCATTTGTAACCTAAGACATTTGATGAGTGTAAATCCTGGAAAGTCTGCAACTAAATTCCAGCCATGATAGGCCTATCATGACAGATAGCTTTGGAGAGTGACTGGAAGGATAACATTTAAAGTGTCCTACATTACCTGTTTGTAAAGGACTATTCAGACTTCAAGACTAGTGAGGAAGAAAGCATTTTATAGCATGAGTTGAAACTCAAATAGACAAGCCACTGTGGAAGCATTCTGAGCAAAGATAGGAACCAGCTTCCTTGAAAATCAGGAAAGAGAACAAAGAGCTTCTCCAAACACTGAAACGGAAACTCATCTTCCATAAATAAAGTCCAGGTAACTTTAGTTCAAGAAGGCTGAACTATTTTAGGGATACCTTAGTGGGAAAATCATCTAGTTTTACACTCTGCAAGGTTATGAGGACCAAAGGTAATACATGAATTAGAAGAGATGATTAGTCATTTAAGTCAGTTTGACTAGCAGGAAACACATATAGCTGTGGTTTATTTATCCTGGGAGACAGTGGACATTATCCATGAGGTAGATATATCAACTGGCCAAGATTCTAGTTTGGCTAGAAAACAGGTCTGGAATGAAGGGGAAAATGTTTTATTCCATCCATGCACATTCAGTTAGCAAGTGGATGCTGCACATTTAATCTAGATGCAAAGCTATATAAATGTAACCTCTACTTACACACAAAGGTGTAGATATAAAAGAGGCTACTGTGTCCATCAGGGCTCTTTCCACTGTGCTATGGTCCTGGTGTATCCAATAGCCACCACTGCCTGACCATCACTACACTGGAAAACAGACCTCAAAGGCAAAGGGCAGGAACTGGGACAGGAGTTTGCAGAGAGCATGCAGAAAGTACCTACCATTAATTGATCCTGGTTGAAACCTACAAGACAGTCTTAAACTGACTCAAGAGACTTCAGCATCTTGTGGTTTAGGTCAGGATGGGCTGAATTGCACAGTAATTATTGTGCAATAAAGGAGTGTGACTATTCATTACCTCTACGAAAGAGTGATTAATAATGCAAAGGACACTACAAAGTTATGGAAGAGTGGCTATCTCTACTTCCCCTCTGCTTGCTGACAGGACCAGCAATTGTCAATAGATGGGAGGAGCAGCATTAATTGTGCAGGTTCCAGCTACACAGGCTTGGTCGCAGATGTCTATGAAGGTAGGGCTCTGTTACTGCCCTTCAGGTTGAGGAAGATGAGTTTCCTGAGGTGGAGAGCACCATCCAGGTTGGCTGATTTTTACTGGCTGTAGCTTCATTCTTCATTCTAGTGTTGCTCGATGATGGGTACACTGAGTCATTGGGCAAGTGTTCTTGTATTAGGTTAGTTCTGCTACTGCTACCAGTCATGTTTTCTTAATAAGACTTGCCTGCTCATGCTTTACCTAACAAAAGTTAATCCCTGACAACTACACAGCAACATAATGAAGATTGAACTGTGAGCCTCCAACATTAGTTTTACTACTTGAGTGTGGTCAGCCCAGCAGGGGCAGCTGAAGACTGTAAGGGACTGTGCCTTGGGATACAGAACCTGCTGTTCTGGCCTAAATAATCCCCATTCACCTTTTGCCTCTTCTTTGCTCTGTAACAGGAGCCACACCAACATTCTCTTCTTTCCAGCAGAGATTAATTAGAGGCTACAGGTTCTATTAGAGGCTATTAATATTAGAGCCACAAGGAAGGCTTTTCAAGGTACACATGACTTGATAGAGGAAGACAGCTATAAGGTGGGAAGTAGACAGTTGTGGGCCTCAGAAAAAAAGCTCAAATCTTCCAAGAACATGAAGAGCCACCTCTGAGGAGGAAAAGATGAGAACATATGGAGAGAAGGGAAAGGAACTGAGTAAAGCCTACCCTTCATTGCAGGTCTACCGCAGACCAATGACATCCTGCTGGCTTCTCACAGATTTCCTCCCTACAGGTATTGCCCAGGTGTCTCACAAACACCTTCTGAGATTTGCTTTACCACTCCTAGGAACCTGCTCCACTGCCACAAAAGCTGAAAAATGGCAACTGCTGCCAAGGAGATTTAAGCTGCAAATTCCTAACAGCATTGTAGCCTGGAGGCTTGCCCCAGGAAAGTAGGCCTGGAGAGTTTTAACCCAAGCTAACTCCAAAACAAGAAGCACTATTATTTGACAGCTGTAGCTGTTTGAACCATGGAACCAAGTGCACTATGACTCTTCTTTACTACACTTCCTCCTCTCCTGCTGGGCACAGACAAGATTTTGAGGGACCTCAGGCATCAGCATCTGCAGATCCAGCAGATGAATTGCCTTTATTACTTATCTCCACATTGCAGTACAGCTTGCACATTACTTGTATTCTAGAAATACTACAGATAAAATACATAGACAATTAGGTCTGCCATGCTAAGCAAAGAGGACTGTTCAGCTTCCCAGAGGTCCAAGGAGCCCTAGGTAACATCTTAAACTATACCATAATGGTACATAATGGTACCCCTCTGTTCATTCTTTGCACTCCATGCGTGTTCACTTTGGCTTCTCTCCATTGCCTTCTGCACTTCTCCTCCCCTGTGAATCCTCTTGTATCTTCCAGCAGTTGCTGGGTCCACTCCAATGCCATATGCCATTCAGGCTCTCTTCTCCAGGGTCCTTCAAATAACCTCCAAATTGCCATGAAACAGCACCATGTAGTAATAACAAGTAGAAAATAGAGGTTAGGATGCTACCAAGTGCTCCATACTGGGTGTTTTTTGGCAATCACACAAAGCCAGAGACTGCCACAGCTCAGACTTTTCAGCATTTGAATTCTGCCTGATCAACAGCACATGACACAAGTTTATATATGATAATTCAGGTAGATGAAGCATCTCACAGGATGGTCCAACAACACACTTCTCCACATACCTAACCAGCTTATTTTACTGTGCTTATTATTCCCACCCACACCTATAACATGGTTATCCATCTCCAGCATCTTATCATAGCTGATTTAGGGATAAATTAAATTTACCTAAATTAATTTGAAGAGTAACACACACCCTCAGCTGTCTGCAGCAGATCACAACTTCTTTGGCTCTCATTTTTTAATGATGCCATATAGAGTTGCACCTCTTGCTTTAAGCAGCAGCTCAATTGCCACTTGTTTAACAGTTGTTTTTCTTGCCCTGGAAAAAGTCATGTAAGATTCAGGCAAATTATTAAGTGGAAACAGGTTTTTCTTTCTGTTTCCTGCAGCCTAGACTGTCACATTCTTTAATGACATCTTTATAAATGCTGTGTGCTTTAGTGCTGTATGCTGTACAATCAGATATTGAATGCAACACAAAAGCAAGATACCAAAGCACTTGTGTTACCTGTGTGCCCATAGTGACCTGTTTTCTCTTTGTTTTCCTTTTTTGATCTGGGCATTTTGATAACTTAGAAATTAAAATTATATTCTGCTCTGAGTGATCATTCTTATCAGGCAGAATGAAAAGGGCACTTCTTTTCCTTTCTACTACTGCATGCTTTGCTGTCTCCTGAGCACATCTCATTTAATTTATCTGTTATAAATCCTGGTATGTGTATTCATTATGGACAAGGGATTGTTTGTGCAAATGAGTTATGATTCCTGTGGAAAAACAAAACCAAAACAACACACCAATCAAACACATGGACACAGCTCATACTTAAGTAATGCTGGATTCACTCCAGGGGCTTCTGTATTGGGTGGGACAAGTTAACCCAGTAGTTTGTCAGTGTTCTGGATTATTGCCCAGGAGAAGAAGCTGTAAATGCTTTCTTGCCTTGTGAGTGGTTGATGATTCCATTTGGGTCCTTAAATTTGATACACACTTCTCCCTCATGCTGAATTGAATGAAATGAAAAGCACTGTGTGCTTTAAAACTCCTAACAGAAGAGTTATTTAAAGGATGAAAGAGAAGTTGGTACCAGAGAATAAATATATAGTTTTATATTAGAAATTAAAGACTTATGGAAATAGCAGTAGAGATATTCTTCTCTATCTGTTCAAGAGTCAGACACAATTTCAGTTCTTGTGTTAAAATTATCCCTTTCCTTACTACAAACCTTGAATTCCACAGAAACCAGAAGAGAATGGCATTTTAAGTGGATATAGAAAGGAAAACAGTCCTGTGCAATCATGGTACAGACTATAAATCAACTCTGAAAACCATGGAAGAGGATGTGTCATGATTCTACTCATGCCACTAAGGTGAAATCTGTCATGTAATAAGTGGGAATTGTTGTCTGATGGTGCTGAAAGTCTGATTTCCTCACCAAGTACTCTGTCCTCTAAATATATGTCCATTAGGAAAGAAGTGGACAATAACCATCTCTGCTGTTTTGCATTCTTGACTGGAAATAGCTCTGTGATGAGCTCAGTAATCTTCCATGTATGCTAAAAATGCAGCTGCCTTCATGAAGACATTCCACATAGGATTAAAACAGTGTCACAAAAATGGTAGGTGTCTGCATATGCTCAGATGATGAAGAGGTGATGAGTACTTTACATGGCTTTACTTTTTTGGAACATGGTGCTCAACTGTCCAACTACATCATCCTCTAGTACCAATACATACATATGCATACCTATAGGATCTAAGATAGATTGCAGATATTTTTAGGCAAGAATTTATATTAAATGTCACACTGGTATTTACTGTAAGAGTCATCTCTGGACTTAAAATTTTATGCTAGTGATTGAATAATATGTTTTTCAGGATTGTGAGGAGAAGAAAGACCACGGTGCAATGTGACAGCTAACTCTTAAAAACAAAAATAATCCACATGCTGGGCAAATCAGCTGACAAGCTTCCCCCTTCATTATAGGGGATTGTAAAAGGACATTTCTCTCAAGCTCCATACCCTTTATGGAAAATTATGCAGAGATTAATACTGCCCACTGACATGCTATCACATCACATTATACTTCATCCCAAATCTAAAAGTAGTTGCTCAAACAAGCCAATACTTAAAAACAGACTTTGTTATACACATAGAGGTAAGTTTCATGAAAGAATAAAGTAAAATTTTTAATTTCTTTAGGAACATTGTACCTAGGAAATACTACATAGAATTCGTCCTTATGCTATTTCAAACAGTCTTACAGCTTTCTTTGGCATCCCATGCTTTTTGATATGTGAAGCAAACCTACTAACAAAAAAAGCATCAAGATCATAGTCATTCAGCTTTATCACAACAGGAAAGCTACATTTTAATGTTATTTTGGAAATGCTGATCGATAACATTAAAACAATTGTCTAAATCTCAGAGACGGTAAATAACTTCTGCAGTCCTCATAAACAGATTGGTCCATTCTATTCTTCTCCCTGCTTTTCAGCACACAGGAGTTCACCATACTTGAATTGCAAATGAGCAGCATAAATGTTAAAAATGTTTCTGCCTGTTATTTTCATTGGCATCAGTCTCAGCAGTGTTTTGGATATAGAAGAGATTGCACAAACTGCAGCAGGGCTGCAAGGAAACACATATTTCCCCAATCTGATTGCCAGAATGGAGAATTAATTTTATCCAACCCCTTGATTCTTCCCTGCAATCCTCATTGGCCTGACTAGGGACCTGGTCCTTAACAGACCACTGAGTACCACTGCAAACATCCCCTTTATACCCCATGATGGTCAACAGCAAACGGTGTGTTCCAGCAAGCTGGAAGAGACTTTTCCAAAGGCTTCACAGGATGCTTGTTGCAAGTGCTAACCAGGCAACATTGTGAAAGAAACTGATGTTGGCAAAATACGTGACTGAGCCCCAGTGCGTGCAGAGGCAGCACGCATAGGTGACCACTTTCTGTGTAACACAGCTTACAAACCAAACTGGAGCAGCCACCTAAGCAGTGGCTGTAAAAATAAGTAGAGGTCTGCTTAGAGACTTGAGCTATTGGTGCTACACTATGGGAGAAGACTAGGAAGTTAGCTTATACTCTTAGAGAACTTCTGTGTGTTGCAGGTATGTTTGGTTAATCGATGTTTGTCTATGTTCTGTAATCTAGAGCAATTCCTTCAGGCTGAGGAACCCACACCAGCATCTTCTGGCAGACTAAAGGCTCCTGCAGACTGCCAGGAGGGCTGTTAGGTCCAACACACATGAAAATTGAAGCACTTTTTCCCTCAGGAATGGTGCTGCCCATTGCAGTGCTAAGGATATAAAACTATCTCGGAATTCAAAGTTTGTCTTGAAGATGGGATAAAACAACTTTCTAGGAAAACAGATGTGACAGTTACCACTCTGTCACACCAAGGCCTGCTGGTGTAGCCTAACAGAAGTGAGATGTACAGAGATGCCCACAGCAGAGCCAGAGCCACACTTCTGACACAACCTCCCATTCAAAGAGCCTCAGGAACACAGATCTGATCATCAAAATTACTTGAAAGGTGATCTTATCCTTCATTCCATTAAAAGAGTAATTTGTAATACCACTTCTGAGAGAAAAAAGTTTAAATCTGAACAGCTTTTTATGTGGAATTCTTCCTTGTACCTTAGTGTCCATTGGTACCTCAGACTAATTCATGCAACAGCAAGGATTTTTTTTTTTTTCTGCCTGAGGAAAATTTACACTAAAATGTGGAATAAGGCTATGTAAAAGATAAAATAAACAAGCCATCCTAGCCAATGCCTGCCAAGAAAATAAGATCCAGCACTGGAATTCTTTGCACTGCTGAACCCCTCAGTCTCTGGTTTTCACATTTACAGCTTATGCAGATTTTTTTTTTCTTTTTTTTTTTGGTAAACTCAAATGTCCACTGGGACTGGGAATAGATTAAAAGGTATGGCTAAACCCTTCTTCTGTCCAGCCCCATTCCTTGAGTAACTGGATGCAAAAGAAATAAGAAAAAAAAAGAGGTCTCTGTCTTCCAGCAGAGTATTACAAAATAAATGGTGGTGAATCTATAGCAACAGAACTATCCATTTCTTCCAGGCAGATGAAATATAAAAAATGCAGTAATGCTCAGAGCATTTGCTAATTATTTAACAGAGGGATTTTCCACACAAAACACATTTAAAAATTGAAAAGCTTCACTAGTCCTGACCAGAAAATTTAAAGTAAGATTTTTATCGGCGGTGTTTTAAAGCAGAGGACTGCATCTTGTAGCTTGGATTCAGCTGAATCCTATACCATGTTATAGACCCTTCTGCAAAATGTGTTCTTAACAGGAGTAACGACAGTATTATGTATCACTAGTCTGGAGCAGGAATGATTTCTAAAGATTGGCTAGGAAGAAGCAGTGTCTAGACTGGGAAAGGATTTCCAGATGAGTTCTGCCTCATCTGAGCTTTAGCTACTCATATGCCTTTCTAGTTTCTCCATGTCTCTGTTTACCTAGCTCTAGCAGTGATCTTTGTACACCTTTCAAAACTCTGAAGCTGAGGTACTGCTACACGCTGTAATGTCCAGTGAGTATCATTTACAGTAGCATTTTATTGCACATAATTCAGCATCCCTTTCCTTACGAATGCTGACATTTGGAGGTTGGGATTTTTCTTTTCCTTTTTTCAGTGGAGCTGCACTCAGCTGTCCCTACCTTTCTCTTTAGAGCTGACGTCATCACTTCATCACCATCCATCCATCTTCCCCTGTAGTGTGTGCTACTTTCCCAGGGCTGTAAATTTCACCTGCCATTAATTTTGCTAATTCACCATGCTTGTTTAGGAAGGAAAAAAAAAAAAAAACTATGAGGAAATGTTGACATAACTACTGGCCTTTTTCTCCAGACCTTTCTTTAGCAGATGTGTGGAACTGAGTGGGGAAAAGTCAGAGATTCCAGTCTCTCAGGGTCATAAAAAGAGAACTAGACTGTCCTAAGCTAAGGAAAGCAGAGAACTCAAACAGATACGTGGGGAGGTTGTTAAGTTTCATCCCTAAAGGTATTTGCATAATTTGGGTATTTAGCAGGAAAGAGATGGGGAGATTGGATCATGCTTTATGGTAGTAAAATCATGGGATAGATGAGGTGAACTCATCATATTCCTTTCCACCCCTGTAAGTTTATGCCATAGCTGTAAAGTCCAGAAATATCCATCTGTCTTCCACTTACATATATTAACCTCTTCCGCTCCACTGCCCTACCAACAGATTTAAGGTTTATACTGCTCCAGGATGAGGGCTCTCTCCAGAAGTTCTTGTCCCCAAAATACCCAAGTTTCTTTTACAAAATTAACCACATTCCATCTTGCTGAGTAGGGTGAATGCTTCCCTCTTACTTTTTTTTTTTTTTTACCTCAAATGCAACAGGCCACATTAGAGAAGAATTTCTTCTCAAATCAGATCTCATCACTATTCTAAGCATTTGAGCAAGATGCATGTGTCAAGAGCAGGACCACCATGAAAACCTCTGCCCAGCTTTTCATCTCTTGCTAATGCTGATTTGATATTTTAGAGGAAGGTAACACTTCCCCTGGAAGTAATAGAGCTGGGAACCAGGAGGGGGAAAGTGTAATCAAAACAACAAAAAATATTATTCCTGAGCCTTGTTGGTAACTCACAGAAAATCTGGAGTATGGTGGCATTAATGGACAAATACAATACATAAACAACACACTTCCCAAATAGGGAAAACAAGGAAATGCCAATGGGACTGAAAAGGCACATGGAGTCAGTTCCTGAAAGAGGCTCTTGCATTCTTCTGACTCTCAGTGGAAGAATGTCCTTAAAAGAATATCAGACTCATCTTGAGGACCCCAAGTTATGACGTGCCATCCCTAACCTCACAGAAGCCACCTCCATGATCAGTCTTTTTCTGCTGTCCTGTACCTCTGTTGCCATACCTTGCTACAGCAAAGAAACAAATGCTTTCAGCAACAGCCTCCTTCTTCCTGGCTTTTGGTTCTAATTTCTTCGTGATAGATCTCTTTTTGGCATCAACAATATTCAGCTCAGTGACCTCCTCTGCATTTATCTCAACCATATCACAGAATTGCTTTTAGGGAACCACTTCCACATGTCACCTCACCATAAGTCCTTCTGCAGCAACATAGCTTAACACACATTTTTGGGCAACCAAAATGCCTGTAGTTAAATGGGCCAAAAATCTATAGTCACAGCACACTACTATCTGCAAAAAGAAAATCTTGTAGCTGTGTGTTCCCACCGTGGGTGACACACCTTCGTGTAAAGTAAGATGCCTGCATTTTGGTCACAGCATGGGTAAGTTTCCATCACAATTCCAGGGGCAGTGATTCCACCATGTCCCTTAGCAGTCCATTCCAATGTCTAATCAACATTCCTGTGAAGAAATTCTTCGTGTTGTCTAAACCTCCCCTGGCACAGCTTGAGTCTGTGCCCTCTTATCTTGCCACTGGTTGTCTGGGAGAAGAGACCGACCCCACCTGTCTACATCCTCCTGTACATCCTACAGCCCTCCCTGAGCCTCCTTCTCCTCAAGGCTAAACACCCTCAGCTCCCTCAGCGGCTCCTCACAGGACTGATGCTGCAGACCCTTCACCAGCTGCATTGCCCTTCTCTGGACTCAGCCCCTCAATATCCTTCCTGAGTTGAGGGGCTCAGTGTCACAGAGAGGCACTGGGTGCAAATAAAGTACAGCGAGGTTACCTCCCCCCCGGAACAGCTGGCAGAAGTGTATTCAGCGCGGAGAGTTGCCATTCTGCTTTCTCTGCGAGCGAGGGTTTAGCGCGACACTCGCGCAACCAGCGATCGCACCCAGCACCCCCGGATTAACCCGCGCCCTCCAGGAGCGACACCGCGGCAAGTCAGCGGGGACGTGAAGGGAGGGGAGCGGAGCGCTGCCAGGTCCGTGAGGCGGAGCCGGCCGCGCAGGTGCGCCGGGCCCCTCCCGCTCTGCTCCGCTCCCCGCGGAGGGGGCGGCGGCCGCGCTGCTCCTAACGCGGCCTGACTGACGGGGCGGCGGCGCTCCCAGCCCGGCGCGCCCGGCGCTCCCCCCGCGCCGCCCGCGCTGACATCACCGGGCAGGATTTAAATAGCTCCGCAGCCGCTGCCTCCCGGATACAGCGCGCCCCATTGGCCACCGCCGCAGCCAATGGCCGCGCCGCGACGCCGCGCTCCGCCAATGGCGGGGCCGCGGCCGGCGCGCGCCTCCCCTGTCGCTAAGGGAGGGAAATACAGCGCGCGCGGCGGGCTGTCAGGTGCGCCGGGATGCGCCGGGAACGGGGAGCAGCCGGGGGGCTCCGGGCTGGGTGGGTGGGTTCTCCTGCCTTCGCCCCCCCCTTGGTTTTCATCCCTGCTAGGAGAGCTCCCCTCTCCAGCCGCGTTACTCGGCGCGGGGAGGGAAGGGAGCAGTGTGGAAAGTGACTGTTCTCCGCTTTGTTTTAAGCGCTCCGGCGGCGGCGGCGTCTCCCGCGCGGTGAAATGCAGGACGAGCGGCCCCGCCGTGCTCTTTCCTCCTCGGGGAGAGCTTGAAATGAGAGGGAAAGAGAGAGAGAGAGAGAGAGGGGAGAGCGATCGGTGGTGACTCGGGGGCTGGCCGGGCTGCTGCTGGGGCTCGGCGGCCGCAGACGGTGGATTTGTGGGAAGAGGACGGGATGAGAAATAAACGCACCTGGCCAGCGGTGTTTAGGGGAGCGGGGGCCGGGTGCCCCCGCTGGCTGCCGGAGCCCCTGGACTCCGGACGCGGAGCCGCCGAGCTGCAATGGACTCTGCCCGCCGCTGGCCGCAGAGCGGAGCACGCCCGCCGCCGCCGAGGAGGGAGAGCGGCCCGCCCGGAGCCGGCCCGCAGCGCGCCCCTCACCCGGAGAGGGACCGGGAGTTTCCTCTTCGGCATCGCTCCGGTGACCGCGGGCTGTGCCAGCCGGCCGCACAGATAGGTTGCGTGGCAGCCACGGCGCGAGCGAATAGGTAAATGCCACTATGTAGATGTGCTGTTTGGAGAGGAGGAAAAAAAAAAAATTAAAAAATTAAAACGTGCGAGGATGCGGTCATTGGGCCTGGCACAGGGGATGGGGCTGCACGGGGAGATGGAATAGCCTCTCCCGTGCCTCGCGCGGCGGCGAGATGTAGCCGAACGAAAATGAAGTCCTTACGTAAGGCGGGCTGGCTGGATGGCTGGGTACCTGCTGCGTCCTGCATCGCCAGCCGCTGCCCCGCCAGAATTACCTGGGCTTCTCCCTGCCGTGCCGCAGCCTGTCACTGCGGGGCCTGTCCTAAAAGCAGACTTTCATCCGCAGGAGCTCGTACATTTAAGAGCTGCGTAGCACTGTGGAACAAACATAAATCAGTTGCATTCCAAACTCAGAAAATTTAACCCATTTCACTTGTTACCAAGCTTACTAGCTTGAAAGAACACGGTATAAATCTACTTTGCTGTCAAGCCATGATAGCATTACGTAAAACATTTCTTCTTGGTTACTGTTTACTGCTTCACACTCCACAAATATTTCTGACTTAATTCTTTCCCGTATCTACAGTGTGTTAATTCGTTGCCTGAATATCGATGTCAGCCTGCATACTCAAAAGGCAAATGAATGTGTAAGAATTGCAGGAAAAACATGGAACAAGGCTGAGACATTTTTGCTTTTTTAAATTTGATTTCAGTTTCTGGTTCTCCCGATATTTCAGTGTAGGGTGATAAACTTTCTGCCTTGCTGCTTTTCTTCTCCATTCGTCATCAAATTAAGAACACAGCTTAAGTCACAGTTTTGTTGGAGAGGGGTTTTTTTATGTAATCAGAAATTCCTATGCAACATGAAACATTAATTATTGCAGGAGAAGCTGCAAATTCTTCTGTAGAGGGCCCAGCAAATGTAAAACTAAAAATCAAATGAATGCTTAATCTTTCCCTGAAACAAACCCACCGAGTTATCAGAAATCTGAGGTGCCTACCTGTCTACGTCTCTGTGATGTGATGAAGTTTGTGTCAAGGTTTCTTTCCCTTTAGAAAAGGGGAGCCTCTAAATTGAAATCGTTACCCCCGTCCTCCCCCATGTTTCTGTTTCCTCCTTTTCCTTACCTGTTTTTCCTGTCAGTGAAAGAGGAGGACTGTGAAGCCCTGTTTCCCCTTCTGTTGTTGCAGAACTCCTTGGATGTGTCGGAAGCAAGCGCCGGGAGCATTTTGTGATCTTTGTGGGAGGAAGGCAAAAGCCACCCAGGCCCTATTCCCTCCATCTTGAGCTTTCCATGGTGATTTGCAGCAGCACAGGGAAGTATGAAGCACTGAGGAACAGAAGTCAGTGTTTAAACCTGACTTCACTTCAGCATTAACGACCACATAAGTTTCAGATAACAGAGGACCAGGGGTAGAATAGCAGTAGCACTTAAGGTGCCTGATTTAGAAGTTCTGTTTTGCATAACTAAAGATTTGGGAGCTGTTCAGAAAAGATGATTATGCAAGTGTTTTTATTTACTGTCCTAACAGAAGATGATGATCCGCATTATCTTACATGCATCTTGGATGCATCTGTATCACCATATAGATTTCAGGGGACCTGTATTGATTTAAGTTAGTAAAGAAACACAGTGAAGTTTTAAATAATTGGAATAATATTCTCCCTCTCTTTCAGTCAGATTTGCCCTTCATGTTACTTGTGTTTCATAATCCTCCTAGCTCTCCATTTCGTCATTACAAGACCAGCATCTCTACTGTAAAAAAAAAAAAAAAAAAAACAGTGAGAGAGAAAGAGAGAGGACCCCCCCCCAAGAAAAAAAAGTCTTTTTACAATCTGCTATTTATATCAATGTTTAAATAAATTTAGGGCACAAAGTGATCCTGGTTTTTAATAGGCCCATTTAGTTTCATTTACTTACACAGGAATTTTTTTGGAACCAGAAGCTCTCAGGAAGAGAATGTGTTCGATGCACCAATGCCCTTTAGGAGTTGATAAAAGACATGATATCATGAGTATCATCACCACTTCTGTTATTCTTCTTACTTAGTAGCGACAAGATTGAATCACCATTTTTAGCTATTCTCCAGCAGAACTCGTAATCTATCAATGTGTCAGCTCAACAGCAGTTTTCTCTTCACTAATGCGAACCAGAAGGTCCAGCTATCACTGATTTTGACATTTTTATCTGAGATTGCATGTATTGCAGAAGTTTGAAGCAGATGAATTATAGGGTCTATTACATTTTCCTAAAGATGTACAAAACATAGACTACGTCACCTAAAACATTTCAAACGAATTTATACCGGTTAACATTCCTATGCTTGGTGTTTCATAAGCCTTCTGCTAGAAGAACTATTAAATATTTGTCTGATAAATAACAAGAATGAGACCAAGTGTGGGTCTTGCAGTTTTTTGAATGCCTCACATTGCCCTCACTGTTGTTACATAATGCATCATAAAGAAATACGTGCCTTCATTCTCTTTAAATCACTCCAGCATGGATAGTACTAAGCCTTCCTCCAAGTCCTCGTTATGCAAGTCCTTGCTACTGGTAATAGCTGTCAGCTCTGCATGGTTACTTTCAATACAAGGTAACTGCGGACTTTTTGTAAAGTTCCTTGCATTTCTGGAATTTTCAGTGAGGTGATTCCAGGGGTGTTGCTCTCTTTCTCAGCTACAAACTAAGTTATTATGAACAAAAGGTTTTCTCCCATTAGAATAAATCCCATTCATTCCAGAACATCAGAAGGTAACCTGTTTTTTTTGGGGTTTTCTGTTTTCTTTTTTTTTTTTTTTTTTTTTTTTTTTTTGTTTACTTGCCTCTATAAGGACATTCATTATGAGTATCTGAATGCACTTCAGTGTCAAAACAGTGGAATAGATCAGAATGCAGTAGTATTTTGAATGTCTGTTGGAGAATGCAGGCATATAACTAAGTACTGAAAAAAGACATAGCACAGTAAAAAAATCCATGACCAATCTATCAAAGCTATTAGGTAACAAAAAATCCATATGGGCATTAAGTACTATTATTTAAAGTAAAATCTGTGTTATACAGTATAAGCAGCATTCAAGTGAAATTGATGAGACATCTCTATAGAACTGAAAGTATCATTTTTAAAAGCTATGATACGATGTTCTGTATTTCTTTACCTGGAAAGTGGAATTTTACTCGTCATTCTGTAAGGGTATAAAATTAACAGCAAGCATTTCAGAGAATTAAGAATGCTGCCTGATTTGTGGATTTTTTTTTTCCCCTCTGTAAAACACAGACATCATTGGCGGCAAAAAATCAGGAAAAACCTTTCTGGGTTTTCCAATATCATGTAGATCTTGTTGAATAGCCTGTCTTTTAAGATGGCCTTGGTTTTAAAGAGACTGAAACAGGAATATCTCAAAATTTGTCATACTGATTAAAAATATTTTCTCTTCGTTTTTACTTGTAGGATATGCAGGTCGTAACTCAGCAATGTGTCACCAGGAAAGGAGAGTTTGTTTCATATTCCATTAGCAGATCTTTTAATTTAACACTGCTTTATTGCATTTCTACATTTCTTTACCTTTGTTGCTTTTGTAAATTTGAGGTACTAGCTTATTTGTTTATTTCCATTTTCCTACTTCTAGTTATTTTGGAAGGTTAAAATATAATCTGTTCAGATTTTGGTATAACACATGGAAAATATTTTTTTTTAATTCCTTTTGCAAGCAGTAGGTTGGTGGGAGGAGGTCTGCACTAAAAAATAGTGTACCTATGAAGTTGTACTCAGTGGGAGATTAAATAAAAAAGAGCAGGATGACTGAGGCAAGTCATTTGTCACAGATGTTCGTGCAGTCATGGTGTTTTATTTTAAGCTGGATTCATCAAATGTGCTAAGGAGTAATTTCTGTCTGATATGAAGTTCCCATCAAAGGAGACTGAGTGGTTTAAGTTTAAACCATGGTTTGAAAATACAGGGGAATGTTACTGGACCGGTGACAGTTTGATTCGGTAGCCAAAGTGGACACAAGGAAGTAAATTGAAGAATGCTATTTTTGACCTAAAATACGTCAGGAAAATACATCATTAATATAGTACTGTGGAGCAGTGACTTTACCTAGAAGATTTTTTTTTTCTATGAAGCACAAAGATTTTACCGCAGGCGTCTGAATTATGTAGATTATAAAGGGTACCGATGCCATTAGAAAGCAAGCATGAAATGGTGATGTGTGAACCTCAGATATTTGAGCAACATTTACTAACCACTTTTACAGTATTTTGTATGTTTATAATATAGGTTTAGTATTAATTTTATGTAGTGAAAATGAAGGAGATAAGCACTAGTGTAATACTGATTTGGGGTTTTGTAGATAGGCCAATTATCATATTTAGCAAAGTACAATACTTGAGAAGGCGCAGGACTAAGATAACTTTAAAAGGGAGATTTAAAAAAAAATCAGTATTGGACTTATTCTTTGTTTGTATTTGTTGCTCTCTCTTTTAATATAATTTACTCTTTTGTTACGTTTTTCTCTCTTCCTTCAGAAATACTATATCCCAGCCCCGAAAGGGAGAAATATTATGGCTACCTGTTTACTGAAGCAAAAAGATTTTTTCCCAAACTGAAATATGTGCATTAATTTGCTAGACTTCCAGCAATTTTTATGTATGGTATTTCTGAGAAAGAGATTGTAATGTCCATTTTAATGCAGCTTACCACAGTATAGCAGCTGTAATTAAGCGCTTTTCTCTTTGGTAGTCAGATATACAGAATTATCAGGCTGTTTGCTTTTATGTACCTGAAAACTGAATCAGAAAAAACTATTTTTGATATGATAAATTTTCCTTTCCAGTCTTTACTTTCTTTTGAGTTTTCTAGGTAAATGCTGTGCAGATTGATTATCAGAAAAATTGAGGCTTACGTAATCGGGACATATATTTTTCTACTGCCTCCCTTCCCCCATATAGCATTCATTTTGCTATGAAAAATGAAAAATTTTGAAAAGAAAATTACTATGACATGCTGATTATACACACATTTTCATGGAACTGCACAGCTAAGCTAGTTGTATGTATTTAGTAAAAGAAACAGCAAGCAAAATATTAAAACCTTGAGATGGCTAACTTTAAAATTATAGTCGTAATTAAATACAGCTTTATCTAACATATTGTACTTACCTGCATAGCAATAAGTCATTTTTCTTTGCATAGGGAATTAGAGCACTTCAATGTAGTCTTTATTCATAATAAGAAAAATAAGAACGTCGTACCCCATTTTTTTATTCATCGTAAAGCTGATGCTCCTTCATAAGGGAGTTGGTTTAATACCTAACTTTCAGAGGATGATTTTCAGTGATTGTTGTTGAGAAAATATATGCAAATGAATCAGAACTCTGTTCTGATAGATAATTACAAACTGAATTAACTAAAAAGAATAATATTAAAATTTATCTAAATATGTTAACATGAGCTCTTACCCATAGGTGGCAGTCATCTTTCACTGTAGCAGGGATGCCAAACTTTTGGTTCGTGGTATTCATGCTTATGCTGAAATAATTTTGATGAGGTATGCGTATGTATGTAAGAATATACATGTCTGCATTTAGGGAGAGGAGGAAGGAGGTGACATTAACCATAAAATTACTTAATAATTGGGAGGAATCTAAATTGCTGTGTATAGGCAGTAAGATAAGGAATTATTGTATTCTGGAGAAAAGGTAGAGGTATTTATAAAATCACAGAAGCACATTTATTTATCAATCCATTGCTGATGCTCCTCAAAACAAAGTAGTGATAATTCAGAAACCAGGTAACCCTACAAATTGAGCAGAAAGGCAGGTATCGTGCCAGCCTTAGTGAACACAACCCTATATCGTACCCAGTCCTCCAAACCACATTTCTGTCATCCTTTATCTGTAAATTACAGAAGCACCACAGTGATGATGTTGCCCTGGAAATCACAGCAAAGAGGTATCTTAAAATTGAGGAAATACAGAAAAAGTGCTCTGGGTGAGGGTGGCCTTTCAGTCTTGGAGAGCAAGCAGAACCTGCAGGCTGCTGTGCTGTCCTCTGTCTCTGCAGGGCTGTGATCGACACCCGTGGCAGCGCTGCGCAAGGGGAGGACGCTGCCTGCCCGAACAGAGATTCTCAGTTGTGCCATCAGCTTTTTTTAGGGATTTATGTGGTTTATGGGGATTTCCTTTTGCAATACCACTAAGGAGGCCCTTGGGACCCCACCAAAACTGGAGGGTATAGAAGGAACTAATAAGGCCGGGTCATCTCAGGCTAAAACAAACAGAACTCATGAAACTACAAATGTGTCATAGTGAAACAATAACATTCTTCTGAGAAAAGGAGACTGAAACCCGAAATTCCTGGGTAGGTGAAGTCATATTCTTTTTTCTATTACAGCTGCACTGAAACTCTTTTCAGTTAAGATTAATCTAATATTGTGTCAAGATAGGCCACTGTACACATTCAGCAGAGGTCAGGAATTAGCATTTAACAAAATAGAAAATTGGAAAAATAGGCAATTATGTGTTGCTGTTACAGTGTTGCACTGTGATGCAAGATTAAGGGCTCAGAATTGAGCGGAATGGTACAGTATTATTAAAACAGGACTAATTCTCCTTATGCAAGACTCGCAGCAACACACATCATTGTATAAGCCAAAGCAGGCTGTATGATTTCATAGTCACACAGGGTATTTCCACAGACAGACAACCACAATGTGACTAATTAGATATTTGCATATGCATGGCCCCATTTGCTCCAACTGTAATAATTAGGAGTATTGCACTCCACATTAATTTACACTCTTGTGTAACACTATGAGTATAAGATAGTGGGTGGTGATAAACTGGCCGGTGACAAGTGGGTAAATTTGATAAGTGTTTTGAAAATCAGAACTTTCATAGCCAGCTTTGTCCTTGACAAAGTGGGCAGGACTGGAGAAGACCTCCTCTACTGTGGGGCTAATCCTCTCTGTCGCAGGCAGCCGTGTTGCACTCTTCAACTTCACATGCAGAGACACTGGACTCCATCTTGAAGCTACCCCTGCCATCAGCTTGCCTCTGTTTATCTGTTCCTCTTCATGGTTAAAGATTTCAGATCATATGTATCATGACCAGTTAAACTTCTCACATTCTGCAAGGTCTTAAACTTCAGTTTAAAGAGCATTTCTCTCACCTGGTATAAAGTCCGTTTCCATGTGTCCTCTCCTGGGTTTTTCAGTTTACTGCCAAAACCTGCTCAGCCTGCTTTCAGCCAAACCAGCTGTGCTGTACCTATCACAGAGAAGGGTGCTTTTCACTGACTGTTCTTCTAACCCTCCTTTTTACCTCCACTTCCAGTAAATCTTTTTTAATCTGCGGGGTTAGAAGTAAGCACAGTGATCCAGATGAGATGTTGCTACTGCCTCTTATGGTGCTGTTAATACCTTCCAATGCCTCCTAGATACAAAGCAACTAATATTTTGATTTTTAAGATATTTATTTTTATATTAAAGCTATCTGCTTTCGACATCTTAAAAGTCTTAAGGATTGACCGAAACATCCAACTTAACCTTTTTTTTATGGATGACAGCAAACATTCTTCATTCCTAGCTTGTGACCTTGACCTGTGCACTATCATACTGGTATTGCATGACAAGGGTGTCAAAAGGTTTTTTTCATACAAGCCACGGGCTTCCCCTGAATTTCCTGGCATGTCCAGATTTGTTTGGAAATCTCTGCACTTTGCACGACTATGGACGTGAGCTGGCGCACACACATGATACAGCACAGGGCACTGCAGGTGAGCTAGCTTGGCTCATGAAACAGAGCTGTGTCCAGGATTAGGTTACCTTCAGCACATCACAGTGTGTTAGTTCAGGTAAGCCTTCCAGAATTTGTACAGCACTTCTGACTCGTTGTCCTGCACTGGCTTCATTTGACAGCTGTGGGAGCAAGCAACCAAATTCTGAAATATTTTTATAGGCACAACAGAGGAGATGGACTTAGTGTCTCATTATATGGTTTCTGTTAATCTTGTAGGTTAATCTCCAGTTTACGGGTGATGCTTGTGAAATTGAAGGAGGAACGGATGTACAAGGCTTGTGTGGCACTCTTGAATAACATCTAAAAATAAGAATTTTCTTTTTTGCTTCTTTTAATAGAAGAATCTGGAGGATTTTTGTCGTGTTTGTGGAAGATAGCTACCATTATGACTGTCTCTAATTAAGCAATCAAAATTAGGGGTTTTTTTGATTTTTTGGTTTTTTTGCCTTCCCTTGGAACTGAGTACATGACATTTGTATTTTAGAATTTTTATATAGCAATTTTATTTTAAATATTTTATTCCGTGCCTGCAGAACTACTAAGAAATTTGACCACTTGGTTTGTCTTTATAGTGAAAATACCATACTGAAGAACTTTTCCTAAGTTTGGTATAGGCAGAGTTCCAGGGTACTGAGTCAAGCTCATAATGTAAAATGACTTTCATGCCCATTGTTATACAGTATTCCAGCCCCACTTTGTGCAGGCAGTACCCCAGCTTTGTATCCTCAGTTGATCATTCCAAATTTAAAGTTGTCAGTGAAAATAACTAATAAGATCTGTCTGAGATAATTCCTTAAGGAAATTCACTATATACTTTCCGCTACCTTGAGACTTTCCCTTACAAACCACTTTGCAAGCTTTTATTCATATTAAGAGTTAATTTAGCAACTGCTATCTTAGTTTATTTTTTTTTCAAGTAGCATACTAACAAATGTTTTCCTGAAGTCCAGCCAGATTAGGTCAACTCACTTCCTTGATGTAGAAAGTAGGGTTTGGTGCGTTTTTGTGTCTGGCTAGTGTGCCATAATCTGTTATTAGGAAAGCTTTGTAGTGTTTTTCTTTTCTTCTGTTTACCCGTTTTAACCCACACATTCTTCCATCCAAGTTTTTGATGGGCCATCCCAATTTTTCCTCCTGTTAAATTTTCATTACTTCTAAGATCTTAGTTGAGGTGACTGCTCTTGTGCTTGGATTCAAGGACCAAGTTTGCCCACCCAGAAATAAAGAAACCCAGAACAAAACTTAATTTTTTTTGCCATTTCACCTCCATCGAAAGGATTCACAGAGAAGCTCACTCACAGAGACAGTAAAATATGGATTTTCTTGGAGTCTTCAGCATATAGCTGAGAAGACCATAGTTATAAGAGTCTCTAAATCCTGCAATTTACTTCTCCAAGACTTTCACACTTCACTTCTATTCCAGCCCAGGGCTAATCATATCTTGGAGGTTTTATAAAGTCTTAAAAAGAATGTGAACATAGCTAACCAACTTGGTCAGGGTTGCTACAAGTTAAAAAGCATCCTTTAAAAACCTGAAGTTATGCCCAAATAGAGATATCAGAAAAGAACATCTAGCTGGCTGGTTACATACATACATATATATATATATATAAATAACCACTATTAACTATATCAAAAAAGTATTTTGAAGAAAACCAGTATGATACAGGAGAAGAGGCAGGCAGCTTTTGCAAAGGGAGGCAACACCTCACAAGTCCCTCTGTGCGGAGGGGAGATCTGGTATTAAAGAAAGACAATTTACATATTTTACCAGAGGGTCTCAAAAACCTTAAGCTGCATAGGCAAAGAGACAACTTCTCACGTGGACAAACATCATGCAAAAAAGAGGAAGCAAAGGTCAGAAGCAAATGATCACTTTTTGTGGTGATAGTCCAGTAGCAGAGCCCCTTCACCAGCATGCTCAGAAATGTTCTGTGAAGGGGCAAGAATGAAAATGCATAGATTACTGTGAGCATGAGGAGAGCATGAGGGATGTGGCTGTAAAACGGAGTGACTGAGCAAGAAAATAGCAGATGAGCCTTGCTGTGGATAAATGCCCTGTAATACACACAGGGGTCTTGGCTGGCTCCTACCCCTCCAGAGCAGCTTTGTGGGGCTCCAATAAATGCTGCCACAAAAACATCAACGCACAACTTGGCAGTGGTTAAAAAAGCATGCAAAACATAAGGAATTGCAAAGAAAGGGACAGGGAACAAAATCTAAAAAAAAAAAAAAAAATTAAAAAAAAATCTCACGGTGCTGTGTGAAACTTTACTACTTTCTAAGTGTTGCACATGTTTCTTTGGTTTGTCTGCCCTCAGCACATAGGCATGGCAACACATGTGTTTAAAAAACATTGCAAAATAAATGCTAGAAAGCCAATATCAGACAAACAAAGAATACCTACTGCACTAAAGGAAAACAACAGTTTGCTTCACACGCTTTTTCCCCACCTTCAGAAAAGCCAAAAGGAAAAAAAATCAACGTAAGAGGAGATAGCTATGGCACTACTGGTAACGTGATAAGGGTTGATGAAGGTGAGTATGCAGAATAGTCTGATCATAGTTTGACTCCCATTTGCACCCCTCTTCCCCTCTTTTATCCTCGTTGATCAAATCTACTATATAAAGGTAAAGCAGTTGTTCAATGTCATGCTAAAAATTATTGACAAGCAAGAGAGATCATTCCATCTGTTAACCTGTAGATGGACAGGGAGGGCATAGTTTTTTGGGGGGCTTTTGTTGTCAGACTTCAACAGCCTTCCCTGTCACAGCTGCTCAAGGACACATGGAAAACTGTAGCTGAGGAGAAGCAGGGTTGGATGCACTTGGCAGCTCCTCCACAAGGTGTGGAGGGTGATTGCAGGAACTGGTGTTAAGCCAAGGGTTCTGCCATATGCATGATGAATAGTAACATTTTTCACTGCTGTAAGGCAGCAGCAAATATTTTTAAGTGTGGTGATCAATTTTGTTCTCTAGCATCTAGTTGAACATCAGTAAATACGTTATTAAGATGCTTGACAGTGCTCTTTTGCAATCAAGGCCAAGATGTAGCCAGATACTCATCTTAATCTTTCAAGACACATTTTTAATGAATTTTTACAGTGCCTAGAGGAAAGGTCCCTGGTCTGAAGTGGGACACCTGGATGCTAAAAGCAAATTATAATTAATAATATATTGTATTTGTGATGTCAGAGTGTCATCTAAAGACAGTGGTGAAACGTTGTATAGGCTACTGCTGGAATCCTATTAATAAAATGTCTTACTTTAAATCACTCCCAGGGCATAGGATAGGATGTTCCTTTGTTGACACTACTTTCTCCTGAATATTTACATTTATGGTTATCAAGGAATCACCCAATACTGAGAGAAGCAGTATTTTGAAATAACTCCATTGTATTGCAATATTTTTGCTATCATTCTGTCCTATGAAGATATGGATAAAATTCTATTCTGCTTATCAGAATTACAGAAGAAGGTTGAGGCTCTATACCCACTGCAAAATGCAATTAGGGAGGCAAGCTATACCTACTTAAGATAGATATATACTGTCTCCTTGATTACTCAGTCCATGATGAGTAATTGGTCCTCACTTCTACAATGGCAACTTCTTGATCTTCTGTTTTCTGCTGTACTGAAGGAACTTTTAAACTCGAATTTTTTTGAATAAAATTTACAAATTTTACTCAAAAAGTCTGCTAAATTCTACCATATACAAAAGCCAATCACTGCAGTGATTGCTACAGAAATGGATTCTAGTTCTGATTTAAATTCACATTTCTAGTCAACATAATTTAACTGCAAAAGGATTTTGCTTTCACCCCTAGGTTTTCTTATTATTTTTGAACCATTGAGAGAAGGATGGAATCCTAGACCCATTTCAGTGCTGGAAAATGTGCAGAGACCTACACTGAAATGAGAGCTCAAGGTGTCCAGAGCTCAAACAAAAGCAATTTGGCTAGTGTAGCTGGTTTTGAGCAGTCTTCTCAACATTTTAGTTCCAAAACTTACAGAACCAATCTGGAAAAAAAAAAAAAAAATCCATTTATCCCCTGGTGCAGTAGCCACAAATTATTTAAGTAATAGTAATAATGAAGACCAAACCATGAATTTTAGCGGCCTGCCTTTATTTTTTTCAATTATATACTTTTTACCATTGTTAGTTGACTCGTGTGAAAGCACATGCATGTTTTAGTTTGGGGTGCACTGTGATACTACTTCTAGACTAACAAATAGGTGCAACAGTTTTGCAGGCAATTATCTAGTATTTCATAATCTCCAAACTGCTACTGGATGGCAGACCTGAATTAGAAAACATAAAAATTTCTTTAATTAAGGTATTTATCAGAAAGCCTTAAGTGACATATGTTGGAGTAATTTGTAGGAAATCATTATTACAAGACATGAAGTAAATTTTCCATTAATTAATTAGTACAATCTTTGGACATTCATCCTTGATCTATAGGTTATTTTACCCTTTTTTCAGGAGACAGCACAATGTGAAAACTTTATTATTGTAATAACATGTCAAAAAACAAAAAGCAATAACATAGCAAAAACCCACCACAGCTGTAATCAAAGTGGTAACAGGACAAGTCTATTTGAACTGGGAATTGCCAGAACAGTACATCTTCTGTGCCATAAATGCAGGCAGAGTTCAAATGCATAAAAGCAGTTGTTAAACTAAAGCACCTGGAAAATGGGATTCCTGGGGTGATCACGTATCATGGAATCATGGAGTGGGGCAGGTTGAAGAGGACCTTAAAGAGTACTTGGTTCCAGTCTCCCCTGCTTCCGAGCAACTCCACCATCCTTCCCAGAGGGCTCTCTCAGAAGCTGCCCACTGTCTCCAAGCAGCACAGCAGGACTTGTGTTCCCTCAACCCTGTCCTACCAGCCAGGAGCAGATTGGGTGTCTCGCTCTTTTGCCCAGGTGAAGGTGGGTGAGCACAGTATAACTTAACTAGGCTGCAAGAAAAACACATGTGATGTCCCTTTTCTGTCAGCCTAATGAAACTCCCTCTTCCACCTGCAAAATATCTGGAGGCCTGGAGGATTTGAACCTTTTTAACCCTGGGGCATGGCCATAGAGATAAAAGCACAGAGTGGCAGAGTATAGTAATCTTCAGGATGTGTGGCATCATTATATTCAGACACTGTGTAAGCCTGACAGAATAGCTTCTACCACATCTTTGAAATTGAACTATACCTTATTTAGGGCAGAGAAACATTTTTAAAATTGCCTGGACACCATAGAATTTTTTCAAGGTATAATTTTCAGCTTTTCCATTGATTTTCTTCTTCTTTTTCCCAAGTCACTAGTTCACTTTCCCCTCATCTATTTGACTTTATCATAGGGATAGTGTGAGATGCTGGAGGGTCATACATATTTTGTAGTTTCAGATTTTGGTTTATCTTGCCAAAAAATCTGGGTATGGGGATGAATACAGATGTATCTTGTTCATCATATTTGCCTTCTGCTCAGGGATACAAGAAAGCTTTCACAGGATGCAGAACATACTGTATTAATTTCATAGATTTGGTTTTACATGTGGTACAAGAATTTGTTTTGCTGGATTCTCAAAACTTCTGGAGAAAAGAAAAGGGTTGTTGCCACGTAAATATCTTTCCAGAAAACAGCAAACAAACTGAAGAGCCAAGATTTCCATCGTGGCGCCACTCAGCTGACCTCAGCCACTTAACACAAGGAGGGAGCATTGCCTGTGTCTGCTGTAGTTGTTTCACTGCAGATGAAAAGCAAAGGCAAGGTTTCCTCCTACCAGGGTTTTGTCAGAAAGGGAAATCTGCTTTCTGTACGCACATTAGCAGTGCCTGAGGGATAGGGCAAGTTTTACTTCCTGGTGACATGTATGAAACACCCTTTAGTTGTGAGAAAATTGTGTAAGTTTTGAAGAAAGAAGACTAAGGGTAAAGCAGGGAGTATTAACTACAAATGAAGGGGGCAGTCCTTAAGAGGATATTTTTCTGCTTTTAAATCTGGTGCCCGTATTAAAATTTCTCGCAGCAGCATGTGCATGACTGACACTTATTCAGCTGATAGCGCAAAGCAACAGCGACCCTAGCACCAATGCCGAGGCAATATTTACAAAAGGATGAACTATTTTCGAACAATGTCTTCAATGTACTGAGCACAAACAAGCTTTTCTTCAGCATCAGGCATGCATGTTGACTCGTTCCAACGATTTTGTTCATGTACAAATGTATTCATTGTGGACAATGCAAGGAAAATGTCATTCTCTATTTATATCCCAGTTTCCCTTTGTCCTCTTTACAGTATCTTGGGGCAGTGATGCAGAGCAGAATCTTGTTCTAAACTCCTGCTATTTTCCTCCCCATCTTCTTTCGAAGCGCTCACAGTAGCAGAGCCACAGCGAGTTAAAAGGCTTCCTATAGCAGATTTTTTTTTCTTTTGAGACATAAAGATCGGTCTCTCTCCCTCCGCTTCCCAGCAGAGATCTAAGTCCTGCCTCTTGCTCCATCTCTCGGAGCACATAATGGTCTTGGCAGCAGAGGATGTGGTGGTAGCAGCATTTTGAGCCATGTAAGTGGATGCACCTGGCACAGCAGTGTGAATAAGTGATGTTAAGGCAATTCTCTCCCAGCAATATATGAAACCATCCACTTCATGAACAGCCTCTCTGAGATAAAGGCTGTCTTTCTGTTGACTTGGATAAGTTCCCCAGTATGGTCAAAACAGAATAATGGAGGACTTTGAAAGAAGGGCCCTTGTACAGAAAATAATTAATCTTGCAGCAGAGGGGCAGGAAGAAAGATTTAGTGACACTTGAAAACAAAAAATAAATCCCCAAGTCCTAGGACTAAACTAAAAAGCACAAGTGCAGGCTCA
This sequence comes from Taeniopygia guttata, assembly GCF_048771995.1. Classification (NCBI taxonomy): domain Eukaryota; kingdom Metazoa; phylum Chordata; class Aves; order Passeriformes; family Estrildidae; genus Taeniopygia; species Taeniopygia guttata. The sequence continues at coordinate 46,297,985 of NC_133027.1, read as the reverse complement.
CACTGTGTTTTCATTGTAGAACAAATCATCTGTCCTGAAAGTAGCATTCTTGGGCAGGTAGGCCACCATTTCAGGGAGGAATTAGGAACATTATTTTAAAGGACATTTCAGGGAAATTCTATTTTGCCTTTCAAGTATTGTCTGATTTTCTTCAAGGTGAAAATGTCCCCTTCTCTCCACTGTGGCATTCCACTCTGATAAGGTTCACTTTATTGGTAAAATTATATGCATTATCTTAGTGCTATAATCATATATTTACAAAAAAAATTAAGTGATAAAATTCTTTACTTCTACAATGAAAATAATTTAAATTGAAAGCTCAACATTAAATAGAGTTCGCCTTCAATAGATTTCCGCACTCTTTCCAGCTATGTGTATATGAAGAAAATAGTCACAGCCTCAGATGCAACAATGAAAGGAATATAACACCTTTCACATGTTCTAAGAAATTGAAAAACTCACATTTCTGAAGGAAGAATATGTGACTGTTTTCCATTGGGAGACTCCTGAGGCCTCTTGAATGGATCTCCCAGTAAAGAACATCCCTTATACACAGGATTCAAGCATCAAGCATCCAATTCAAGCATCAAAACTTTTACTGATTATTGTGGATTTTTTAAGAAAGTAACTCTTTTCTCTCCCTAGATAAAATTTCTCAATCAGGTTGAAACAATTTTATTCTCTGAAAGAAGAGTTTGAGACTTAATGAATATTACCAAATGAAAGAAAATTTAACCATATAATGCATTTTAGATAAAGAGTATATAGAACACCAAATAAATGAACTCTTCTTGTAATTCATACTTCTAATAATGCATGATTTCATATGCTTTAGCACATAAAAGATTAGATAGCTTGAAAATTAGAGCAGTCAAACTTTTAGCATAGTGTGAGATGAAGATAAGGAATATTCAGTCACCAAAAATGTCTTTCCTTCATCACCATCTAACTCATCCCTAAGGAATTTTTAAAATTACAATTGAGCAATTCTTAACTACTGTACAAAAATAACTCCTATTAGCTGGAAAACATTTTAAAATCTTTCAACTTTAGGGTATAAAGAGATAAACTGCCATGTGAAGGCTTGCCTTATCACTGCTATAAATTGAAGTTTGACAAAGGTTGGTAATTCTGACATTTGGAGAGATAATTAAACACCCTAAATGATTGAAAGCTAAGCATAACCTTCACGATTAAATGAAGATTAAATGATCATCTATTATGGATGTATGCAATATATATGATTTCAAGTTACCTGGCAGCAATCATTCATTCTCATTTTCATTAAATTTTTAGAAAGTAGCAACTCCCAGAGTCACTACTGGCATCTACAGCTAAGGATAGTATTGAAATACAAATAATTTGGTTGTAATCTTGTTTATTGTTTTATTTTTTAAAAAAAAATTCTATCACTGCTGCATTACCATATTGAAATTGCTCAGACAAATAAGAGATGGTCCCTGTTCAAATAATGAAAAACCTTTGGAAATGTTTTCAAATAATGAAAAACCTTTGGAAGTGTTTTAATATGCTGTGAGTCTTTAGTGAGCAGCAGGAAAAATATGCTCTCTTCAGTAAAGTTTTAAAAACTGTTTTCTCAGTATGCAATATATGTCAATACAGAACACCTTTTCTGCCAAAACATAATTTTATCTAAGGGCAAGCCTTGGAAAATGCTACTTACCAAGTTCTTTTAATCAGATAATGTATAATGAATAACTGCAGCTAACAATATTTTATGCTTTTGTTGGTACTGAACAACTGGTATTAGTGCTTTTTGTAATTTCACATTTCTTAGCAACAGAAAAGTTTAACTTCTGTTGTTGGAAGCTATGCTAAGATTATTTTCACAATCTGCTCAATTTGCCTGCTCTTACATCTGACAATCCACCATAAGCAATTGAGAAATATTTTCTGCACAAGCTACGTTAAGCCTCATAACAATTATTGCTATCTTGGCTGATCCACTCAAAACCGTTTCTCCACTTAATCCAAAAACCTAAAGCTCTTTCTTTTCAGTCAGCATATCCTGCATCATGGAAGTCATGTTACCACTATAGTCATGGTCAGAATCTGGGTACAGATGCAATGAGAGTTATTAAAGTTATATATTCTCAATGTTAGATAATAAATCCTCTGATTATTCCCCTTCAGTGCTGGGTCCCACCCCTGGACACTGTGGTTGACCTACAGACAGTACTGAGCCTACAATAAAAGCATGTGATCACCATTTTTAGAGAAAAAAAAATTGCATATGAGACGACCGTAGCAGCAGTTCTTGTGGTGTCACCACATCTAGTCTGGGCACATAGTGGATCTTTTTACATTCAGTGATAGTTCAGTTTAGCAAAGAAATTTAGGATTCATTGGGTTTAAAGGTACAATGTGAACATAAAGCCTGAAGTGAGACGAAGGTTTGGGAAATAAGAGAGACTTCAGCAGAAACATGAGGTTCAGCATTTGAGAAATCATTTTGAGAGGGTGAATACTTAGCACTTTTCACAGTAGTTGTGAGAGCTTTGTTTTGCTCTGAACAGATTCAGTCATTTTCAGGCTGTGGTGTCACTTCAGTGTCTGAGCTAGTGCCTTGAACCTGGAGCCATCCCTGTTATTTCTATTTGGAGCAGGATGTATCTCCAGGTAACACAAATACCCAGTACCTGGGAGAATCATTTGACACATCCACCCTTGCACTGCCTGTGCAAGGAGCCCTCCTGCAGAGGAGTCCTCCTAACCCAGGTGGAAGCAGGCTGCCAGCACTGCAAACCCAGCCCTGCATTCAGCCACCATATGCCCAGTGCAGTTAAATAAATGGATGTTCTTTATTTCCTGGCCTTCACTGAATTGGAGACACATTCTACAGTTGGCTGTGATTTGTATTTCCTTCAGCACCTGTAGTCTGTGGTATGCATTGGGCCACTGAGCTTTGTAAGTGTTTTATAACAACTGGACTTTGTGGGAAACTTGAGCTCTTGGACAGGTGACATTTTTGATGCCGTGGAACAGATGCAAACTTCCTTAATACAATCTAAGTGATTGTTTTTACTGAGGCCATGAAGTGAAAACATTTTTTATTTATTTCATAATCCAACTTGCATTTTATACTTCAAAGTCAGATAACCACAATAATTTTGCCAGAAAGAAACCTTTCTGAGCTGACTGGCTCAGCAGATGAATGCCACACAGCTGAATTCTCCATTCATAAACCAAAGGTTTTCTTCTGCAACTATAAGCATCAGAAGTGTTGTTTGGGACCTGTGAGGGAGGTTACATAACCCCAAGCAGAGTCCATAGCTCAGAAGCCAAGGAGCTGGGAAGCTCCCGACCAGGCTGGCTCTGCATGGGAGTTGCCTGCATACCTCAGTCCCACTGCTCAACAAGCACTACATCTGCTTGGGTTTTTGTCACCCTGACGCACAGTCACAGTCCTGGGCCAAACATTTCTTAGACACAGAGGGACTTAGAGATGGGGCCAGCCAGACCTCAGTCCTTGAACCATTTGGGAGCATGTTCATGGGGCTGAACAGAAACATCGCACCCTACTTGTAGTCTGGCAGAAGTTGAACAGCATCACTGACTTTCTGCTCAAGTCCGCAGGTGAGCACTCCCACTCTCTCCAGGCAAAATGTTTTTAAGTGATAGATGAATTTAAAGTTTTATTTACACCAGAGAATCTAATGAAAAGGAGTGGAGTTTAGTTTTCATTTCAGTTTTAAGTGAAATTTCAAAGACTGTATAACATTTAAGCAGTAATAAATAAATGGCTAGAAGGGAGAATACAATGCTGGTACAAACTTTAGAAGCTGGTAGTTTTCAGAAATTTGGCAACCATCTCCAATATTACCATATAGTATGGGTCAAATGTCTTCATGCTGATATTTTTTTTTCCCTGTAGCAAGATGATTTGTTCATTGAATTGCTATTTATTTCAATGTATTCCTAGGAAATAGAGCTTCTTGTCTATAACAGTGACAGGTAGCACTGAAATGTGGCTTTCACGTACTCAAGCACTTCACACGTTCTAGGTCAGGCACCCTTGATGTGTGTCCTTGTGCAAAAGCTCCTGTAGGATGTTTTACTTCACTCCTTAGACAGAGGCATTAAATTTGACAGCAAAATTGCTTCCACCCTCTTTATATCAGTAACTACATAAAGGTAAGTTAGAGCACATGGTTTTAATTTAGCCTTTAGTGGTTTTATTTGGCAGGGTTAAAAAACTGTTGAGCACTAACCTTGAATTAGAAGCTGACCTCTGAATTAGTCAGCCTTTTTCTTGTAAATGCATTTGGTAGAATATAAACATGAACCATCTATTTACATAACGTTAGTGACAGCCAAATGATTTCTTAGGAGCATTAATGCTGGAAATCCCAAACACTCCTTCCTTGCTGGAGAATGGTTTATAACTCCTGAGAATAATCTCTTCAGCAAGTAACTGCAAACAGAAAAGGCTGATCTTTTTCCAACCGAATTTAGGATTTCTCTAGTATTTTACTAAGAAACCCCAGATAATTATAAGCTGCTGTTAAATGAAATGCAGGTCACCTCCCAGGGTGCATGTGGAAAGCTCAGACAGTGCTGGTGGTGGTGCAGCCTGCTCCTGTACTACAGTGGCTTTATAGGAGATCCTATGAAAAAAGCAAAGAACAGCCTGAATCCAGCATGGCACTGGGGAGCCCTAGTGCAGAGTACCAGTGATGGCCTTGAGGGATGTCCAAGGACAGGAGCCCCATGGTATGCCTAAGTTTCTCCACCTGTCCTGTTCCTGGTTTGCTGAGACCCAAGGGTAGGGAGAAGCAAGGAATTTCAGGCTGGCTGAAGCTGAGATCCTACTTCAACCCAGCAGCAGATCTTCAGTGCCCCTCTGCTTCCCCAGCTGGAGCAGCACAAGAAGGCAGCCTAGCAAACTGAGAGGTCCTGCACCTGTGCTGCTGCCTTTGACATGTATGCAAGCACTGCATCCTAAGCTCACAGCAATGTCTTAAGAGTTTTAAAGTTTTTTCTCAAATCTAGGTAAAATGAAAGCCATGAAATGCCACCAGGCTTTGAAGTTCCTGGGTTTCTTTGAGTGTGAGCTTTACTGGTTTTAAAAATAAAATTTTACAAAATGGATATATTAACAATGATGAAAAACAAATCTGAAAAAGATCAGAATAATTTGTGTGAAATATTCTTCAGGCTAAGGGGGCATTTAACAGGCTTTCAGAAGCAGAAAAGTTACTTGGCTTATTTTAGTTTATTTTTTTGCCCACTATAAAGAGAGAGTATTTTGTGGATGTCATAGTTTTCATCTTTATTATTGAATAAACAGCAGATTTCCTTTCTTTTTTTTTTTTTTTTTTTTTTACTGTATTTTCATCAGGTATTTTTATTACTATTATTATCATTATTATTATTGCAATAAGAGTACATACCATAGCATAGCACTTCTAGCTTGCTCCACGTTTGTCGGCATGCCCTGCCATAATATGCCATAATAAGTCTCTAAATTAAGATGGTATTTTTCATGCTTTCAGCAACAGCAGCAAGGTACTCTGCTCTTTGCTGTGTGTTGTTATTATTAGCTCTCTCATGATCGAATTCCTGCCTCGGGCACTGGTTGTGTGATGGGGCCGAGCTCTGATGGCAGGTTTCAGCCTGTGTTTTGTCTGCCTGTGTTTGCCCTACCTAATTCATGATAGAGAACACAAAGACTGGGCTGAACAGAAGGAAAGTGCACAGCCATTTTAGGTGTCCTCAAATTACTGCTTACGACTTGTCTCCAAACTAGAGTAAAGTGGGTTCTGTTTAACATAGAAGGTGGGAAGGGTTTCACTCCAGGCAGAGGTTTATCAGTTCCAGCACACTCTCTGTTAAGTGGGAACAAGTAAAGAAGCATCTGAAGGCTTCTCAGATAACAAACAGCAGACCATTTCCCCCTGCCCAGTGCTGTTTTGTTCACTGGTATCCTTCATGGGGGTGCCACCAGGCCACTTGTGCTTGGCATTTGGGAGCCAGGTTGCAAGGGGCACAGACAGTGTTTCTTTGTTTGTCAGTGTTGTGAAACACTCAGTTCAGTAACCCTGCTGCCCTCTTGTGCAGCATAGAGCCTTTTCCAAAGATTTGGCACAAATACTGTCACTCACTGCCAGTGAAATAAGGCAAACACCTTCCTCTCCCACTGAGAGCAGGAACATTGACTCCTGCAGGTGTAGCTTGTCCTTTCTCAGGCCTCCTTCCTCTTTCTGCTGGCCTGCAGTGTGAAGCAGAAAGAGTGTCCTTGAATAGGCCAGCTCTCCCCAGGACTGAGGGTGACATTCATTCATTATGCTTATTCGATGGAATCACAGGTCCACAGAATGGTTTGGGTTGGAAGGGACCTTAAAGATCATTTAGTTCCAACCTCCCTGCTGTGGGCAGGGGCACCTTCCACTAGACCAAATTGCTTCCAGCTCCTTCCAACCTGTCCTTGAATACTTTGAGGAATGGGGTATCCACAGCTTCTCTGGGCAACCTGTTCCAGTGTCTCACCACCCTCACAATAAAGAATTTCTTCCTAATACCTAACCTAAATTTATTCTCTTCAGTTAAAAGCCAATCCCCCTTATCCTGTCACTACATTCTCTAGTAAAGAGTCTCTCTCCATATTTCCTGTAGGCTTCTTTTAGGTGATGGAAAGTCACAACTGGGTCATCCCAAAGCCTTCTTTTTTCCAGGATGAAAAAATCCCAATTCTTCTAGCCTTTCCTCACAGGAGAATGCTCCATTCCTCTAATAGTCTTGGTGGTCTTCCTCTGGATGCTCTCTAACAGGTTTATATCCTTCCAGTTGATATTCATTTTGCTTATTTTACTTGCTGGGTTCAGACATGAAAGCAGTGTTCCTTCAAAAGTGGAGAAAGCAATTTTTCTATCACCTTTTATGATGACTTTAGGGAATATAGCACTGTGTGGCTGAGGTATGTGTCCTGCTTTGAATATCCTCATCTTCAATTAAGCCTGTAGAAGTTCCCTGCCTTCCTTCTGAACTGCTTGGTCTTGAGCTTGGACACACCTGGGAAATGAATTTCTCTTTAGCAGGTCAGTCTTAAGCTATACATGGAGTTTTGCTGGTTGCATGCTCCTCTTCTGCTGAAAGAGCTCCTTGTCCAAGCAAAAAAGGATTGAATGAAATTTTTTGTGTGATTAAAACACATTTCTCATGGGAAAAGCCTTTGCCTGGCCAATCAAGGACATTCCTGCTCCAGAATAAGTTAGAGATCACAGCAAAAAAGCCCCAAACTTTTCTATGTAGTTATTGATATAAATAAAGAGCAGGAAAAATTCTTGCCCTCTGCCTGGCTTGCTTTGTGTCCAAAATTGTTCTGCTTGCTCTGCTTTCCAGTAAAATCTCTAGCACTAACTATTTTCCTATGTAGGAGGGAAAAAAGAACATTAGCAAGAATCTCTCAATCTGTCTCATCAGCACCATCATTAATTGAGCATTTTTGTTAGTGGGTCAGTTCTTCTAAGCTAAGGAAGTGAGGTATCTTTGTTGTGGCCCACATGACAAGCAGGATCATGGCGCAGTGGGGCTCAGGTGAGCTGGATTATCTGCTGCCTTGTTTCTCTCTGTGGCTTTGGAGGGCAGCAGCTCCTCCCAAGGATCCCAGAACCAGGCCATGACTGCCACCAGGCTGTCCTTTTCTTCAGCTCCTTCAGGTGACAAAGCTTTGAATTTTCTTCCAGCTCTGTAGTGGGCGACATGGATGGCAACTTATTTATGCTCCTGTTGTCTCTAGAAACCTACAATTGGGTTCCTCCTGGCATAGTTTAACATGCCTACTGCCTGCCAAATATTTTTTTAATCCTAAAAGCTTTTCTGTTGCTAGGCTGAAATTTTTTCTGCCTTTCAGATATAAAGTGACTAATGGGATACATTTCATAATACATCAGCAAGCATAATACTTGTTATTATCATATTTTAGTGCCCTTTAAAAATTAGTGTACTGGGACGATGGGGTAGTATGTAAATTGTACATTATAAAGACAGTAGGGCAAATTCTTTGTTCTTTGATAATCACATTTTATAATTAGGGATTAGGGAGATGAAGTTTAAAAGTATTGGTGTCGGGTTTTTTAACCAGTGTTTTTCAAGAGATAACAAATGTCCAACAGTAAACATTAGGTGTTAGGACTTTTGTGGAATTTTGATGCTGTAAACTTAATCCTGGTCTGGTACAAATTTCTCTCAGGTTTCCATGTTTACAGGATGGGAAAACAACTTCTCCTATCCTGTCTGGAGAACTGTTTTTTTTTCTCCTCCTCTGGTTCTGTATTTGTAGACAAGACAGAACTTTAACCCATAGGAGAGCAAATGAATGGAGAAGTCATGTGGACCAAAAGGAATCGTAGACACTGACCCTAGATGACATCTTGGGGTAGCATTGAACGTACATTCAAAAGAAAAGTGATGAGGCCATGTAATCAGTAAATGTCATTGCAATTTTTGTCCTTTCATCTTCTGATAACAACTCCTTGTGCCTGAGACACAGAAACAGTCACTCTAGGTCACTCTCAGTCACAGGTGGGATAGTTCTAGCTCCTGAAAACCCACAGGAGCCATGCTAAAAGAAATAGGTTTGGAAGATTGATTGAAGCTTAACAAAACAAACAATTTCCACTTATTCATGGATTCTGGAAAAAATAAGACTTGTCTCCTGCTTGACTCCTCTGGGGACTGTATACGTGCAATGGTGCATTCCCTAAGTGTGGGCAAAAGGGAGACCTCAGCTCTGTACTGGGGAGCCCACCTCAACCTGCTCTGCCACGCTTCTCCTCTTTTTGTATTCTTAAATGTTCCATTGATTGATAATATCAAGTGAGAAACTCATATTACGGAAATTTCTCCATGCAAGTATGTTTAAAGCACCAGGCAATTTCAGTTCGCTGCAGCGCAATGGTTTTGAGCAATAAAGATGTAAGGTTTTTGTTAGTGTATTGAAGCTGCTACAGAATAAAGCTTGGCTATGATATGATCCAAGACGTCTTGCTGGTTCTGTTATGCCTTCTTACACAGTAAGTGAATTAGCAAAACGGCTTGTGAAGATTCCTCTTCAGAATTTGTTCACTCTTCTTAAAGTGATACTAAGAGGTCTTGTTGTAATATTTAACTATTTTCTAGCCCTCCAGCTGAAGGTAGCAGATTTATTTATTGTAACTGATAATAATGAAAAGATTAATGAACTCTGAGCCTAGTTGAGATTTTTTTTTTTAATTGTCCATATCTGGAAGAAGTCTAAATTCACATAAGTCTTGAAAAAATAGAAATTGTCAAGTTAAAATATTTTATTTTAGCAACATAGAATAATTTGGGTTGGAAGGGACCTCTGGAGCCCTCCTGTAGTACAACCCCCTTCTCGTAATTGGATCAGCTTTTATACTAGTTCAGGGTGCACAGTGCCTTGTTAAACTGAGTCTGAATATAACTGAGTTGGGCTTTTTTATGCTTTCTCTTACATGAATAATTTGCAAAATAAAAACTCAGTCTTTATATCTAAAACAAGGGTTGCCTGACAGTGTAAGAATTTTGCTTTCAATGGCAAAATTTTGAAATTCTTTTAAATTCTTTGACACATCTCAATAGCAAAGAGAAATTTTTTAAATCGCTGTTTATAATCCTGAAGAAATAAAAGCATAGAAAAAGTCAAATCTCATCATTATTTTTAAGGCAAAATTGAAGTTATGATGACATTCTTAGCTGTGAAAAATACATTTCTAAGTATGGCTTTAGTTACATGGAAAAAACTTCTATGCAAAGTCATTAGGAAATAAACCTCAAGCAAAATCCTTAAAATATATTAAATGTACTATGTTCTTTCACAGGTTTTTTATTTTCAATCTCACGTGTGCCAAAACTGAGTGTCATTCAGTGGACTCATTATGATTACTCAAATCTGCATTAGGAAGAGGACTACACAGAAGAAAGGTTTCTTTTCTCTGTATTTTTAATAATTTTGCCAAACTTTTTTTTTAAAAAAGTGTTGTTGAAATTTTGAGGGTTTTTATAAGACACAAACCATGTCAGACCTCTCTTCAATGCTATTTAAAACCAAAGTATCTGAATTAGATTTTCCAGCCCTTTTATTTGTTTCTATTCAAGTTCTGCAACTGTTAATATAAGCATTTTTCCTCTTTTAACTAAAATATTTTCATTTTAGCTGAATGCCCTACATCATCTCAAACAGTCCAACACCATATGAATGAAAGGATATTTATCAGCCAGCTTGCACATTCTGGTCAAGGACACAGAAACCTTATTCAATGGTCTGGTCTTACAACTATCACTCATGTTATTCCTTATACTTTCCTTCCTACCCTTATCAGTTATTTCTCCCATCTTTCATGACACCGAAAATGTAAAGTAAATACTGCAGGGGAGATTCTGCATTTTTTTCTGTACCATGTTGTCTTAATCACACACATTTGGAAGGATGAATAAGTAAAAAATGTTTCAACTGTCCAGGTTTCCCATCGCATATACATTTATAGCATTGCCAAAAAGACATCTAACTTGTGTTTAACCTCTGAAAGCCAAAATGTTGCAGCTTAAACCATCTTTCACAACATTTCTATACAGTTCACTTCTTATGAAACACATCCTACCTAGAAAACACAGAGGAATAAGTAGGTCTTGAACTGAAGACCCATCTGAAATGTTTTCAAGGCTAGAAAGTGAGAAGCAAGGCATGGAATCAGGGCCATCTCATGTGAGAGCTGTGGCTCAGTGTTGGACCAAATCCATGACTGTTACGAGTTATCCTGGCTCCCCAGGCTGTTCAAGCACAGCAGTTTCCACAGAGTGAGAGTGCCAGTCACCGGCACTCTGGTTTGGGGTCTGCTAACCAAAATGCAGGCCTGGGACTGGATAATTTCAACAAACTCAGATGCACAGCTCACTGTACAGTTGGAAAGGTCTATGTGCCGTGCCCACCTCCTGTTGTTTCTGCCACCTGTTTGGGCAGAAGCAACAAAATAGGTTTTGTGTGTGTGCCTGTGTGTATTGCATAATTCACCATCTAAACAGAATCCGGAACATTTGGATGACGGCCTGCCCCACATTTGCTTGGTGGAGCTGGAGAGGCATGCCAAGAGCAGCATCAACAGCTGGTGGCCCAGGATGCTCCGACCCCCAGGCTGGAGACACAGTCCAGAGACTGTACAAGCAAAAAGGGTCCTGTTTTGTTTAAGTCAGCTCTGTAGGCAGCTGAGGTTCGCAGCAGTGAAAGCAAAGCGAGAGGTTGCTTTCAGCCCAGATACAGACCACCTCTCCCACCAAAGCTCTGCAGGTCATTCATTCCTTGCAGCATTTAATTTTGGTGGTGACTGGGAATCATTTCACAAGTCACTCCTGTTGTACAGGGGGAAGCTCAGCTGAACAACACCTGAGAGCAGTGAGGTAAGGACTTGTAGTGTTTTCTGCAAAACTGTAAATGTTCTTTTGCCTTTCAGTGCTGCTTGGAGCCCAAGATTTCATTTGAGCTGGTATAATATATACTTGCATCATTAACAATTACCAGTCATTGTTCCATTTGGATTTCTCTTGCTAATTAGATTCACTCCGACAGTCTGTATGGCCCATACACACAACCCCAAAATAGGATATCTTCCCACAGTGAACAGAATGGAATATGAATAATCAGTTTAATAATTGTATTTGACTTAGCTTCTCAACACCAACATGTTAATCAAGAGCTTGCCAGGGCTTCCTGGTGGGAGAGTCCTGCTCTGCTCCCGACTGTTCTCACGAGAGGAGCCGGAGCATGCCTGACTGCTTTGCCAAGGCTGCAAATGGCGTGTGGGTCTTACACAATCATTGTGAGCCACCACTTTTCATTCTTGCAGTTTTGCATGGGCACCCAGCTTTTCTCTGTCTCACTTACTGTTCTCTCACATTCTTGCCTTTCTCTCTCACCCCTCTCTTTAGAAATGCAGCAGTGATGGAGATAATATTAGCTCCTAGAGGAGCTGAAAGAATTCTGGAATGTAACCTTGCAGTCCCTCTGCAAAAGACCTTACAGCCCCGAGCACTTCTTCTCCCCTTGCTGACCTGAGTACTGGGGCAACAAACCTGGGCTGGAAACCATTTCTTGGCCACTTGCTGGGCCGTGTCTGACAGCTCACTACAACAGCCCCTCTCCCAGTGCATCTCAGCAAAGACAACGATGTAGCTTCCAGACCCAGGCTGCTCCATGTCTGACTGGCCTGAGGCACAGCCAGAGGGTCAGGTTGTGCTCGTACCTCTTTGGTTAGGCTTCACCTGCGGCCCTCCTGCAAATTCCCTTCTCCACAACACATGTATGAAAACTCAAGTAAATGCTAGGCATAGCATGAGATAGTTGGTTGCTTTGGCTATGAATCATGCAGACAGGCACTTGTTTTTATTCATTTTTTCATTGCTTTTCCAAGCTTAAAGGAAAAACATTAAAACAAAAGTAATTGCATGCCACTGCAACTGCTCCTCACAGAATGCCACTGTCAGTTGGACCCCTGATGCTACAGCTCAGCTGCCAGGGACTGGCGGTGGAAGAGCTGGCAGCTCCCAGGACAGAGAGTGGAATGTGGCTCCATGAACAAAATTCATTTGGTACCAAAGCACTGGGAGGCACCACTGAGCTTTTCTCTTTCCCCCACCCTACCCCCATTTATGCTTCTTGTTCCAGGGGCTGCTTTTGACCTTAATCCAAAGAAAATAGATGTGGATATGCTAGTGGTTGGCAATAACTGGGGGCTGGCCTTAGGCTGGAATGGGGAGCACTTGGATACTTGTGACAGCAGAAGGGTGCCTGTTTCATCAAACTCCATCCCCATCACCACATGCATGCGCTCCAGTAACTCCCCAGGAGAATGGCCTCCTGGGAAAGAGGGTCTCTGGTCTCCCTTGCAGATCTTCTCCGCTGCTCTGCTGTTAATACATCTTTCCCAAAAAAAAAAGGGTAGGAAGGAAGGAGTGTTGATCTGGGCACTAATATTTTGTCTTCTTAGTTGGAAATAGATGCAACATCAGAATCAAGGTGGCAGCACACAACTCCCCTGTGAGTACCTAATGCTGATTTTTCTTTTTCCTCTGTTCTTTTCCCAACTGATTCACTCTCTGTTAATAGCAAAAGCCACCTCTGACATCAGTTTTCACCTGCATGACTCTTTGTCTTTTACTTGAATGTCACCCTCCTTTTATTACAGCCATTCTCCAGGTGCCCTGCTCATCCTGCCTGGCCTGCAAACCACCTCCGTGCCAGCAGTGCCTCATGGCTTTGTGCAGCACATTTCATCAGCACAATGCTCACATGGGCCAGAAGCATGCCATTAACGCAAACAGTGAAACAAAATTGGTCCCAAAACTCCTATTTGAAGAACTCTCACAGACAACTTCTCCTAACCTGAGATCTCCAGCCTCAGCACGCATTGTCTCATCCTCTTACCAACAACACAATTTCGCTAATAATTTATTTTGTCTCCAGCAACATCAGTGGTTTCTCACTTGACATCACAGCAAATACATTAAAGTAGTCTAGATAAAGGAAATCTGGCAGATATCACCTGTCTGGAAAAATATATGTTTTATCAAAGAGAACCATCAGGTTAGTCTGGCAGGATGTGCCTTTAGTTGCATTTCATCCAATTTTTGATGTGCCTTTGCATTTTTAATTAACCTTCAAGGCATGTTCCAAGGCCCTGCATACCAGTGAGGTCAGAGTTACAAGGGTGCCGATGGTTGGCTGGATTATTTTTTAACCCTGCACAAATGAACACATTGTAATGGATATCCTGCAGTCACGGGGTCCCTCTCTGACTTGGCAGATCTATAAAAACAGTTGCTAGCAGACGTGCTACCTCTCATGCTGGTCTTTCCAGAAGTCCTGGACAGGCATGACCTGCCTTCCCGAGAGGAACACCGCCTGCTCTTTGAGCACGGTAACAATTCTATTTCCATATCCCTGTTCCCATTAACATTAGCCTTCTTTTACCCCTAGGATTTGTCTTCCTTAAACCAGAGCAGTCATAAAATACTCCTTTGATTGCAGGCCATGCCTAAATTATCTTTAATATCATTTACTGCACAACAGTCTGACTTTGCTTTTCTTCCTTTCTTACACTGAAGAAGTTTTCCCCCATTTTTTTCTGGAATGCTTTGCAAGTTTCAGTTCAGGTTTGTTTCTGATGCTTACACTTAATATTTTTTGGCTTCTAAATGATAAAGTCATCTTTCTACAAGGCTCTCCAGGATTAACCAGAGAACTGAGCAACCCAGTCATGTGGAGCGAGCAGGCGGGGTGCAGGATGCCTCACCTCCACACCCCTGTCTGTGCCTCCCCTGCACAGAAGCCTCCACTTTCTCCACTCAAGACAGCTTTGCTGAGGAACGTTGCCTCACTTGTCAGCTTGCCCACTGGCAAACTGAGCCTCAGACGCACACATATTTGTGTTTGTTCTCCCTATTTGCTTCAAACAGGGAGAGCTACTTAGTTCAAAGCTCTGCTCTGTGACTAGATCTCTAGTAACTTAATTGCACACCAAAACAACATCGTTTTGTATGACTTCACTGATGAAGATGTTTGTTGTCAAATCCAAGGGTATCTGGGCCTTACCATTGCTAGCTTGAAGCATCATTGAGTAATGGAGACTCCTCAGATTGCCAAAGCACTGAACAAAGATATCAATAATTTCCAAAAGAGTTTTTATCTCAGCCAAAAACACAAACAGCAGCTAAAGGTGTCAAGAGAAAGTGTACTGTGACCCTGCAGCTTTGTTCCTGCTGAGTTTCAGAGGTCATGGGACCATCAGAAATGTAAAAGCTACTCAGCAAAACATTGCCACAAATTTCTTTGCTAGTGAATTTGTGCTTATCATCCTGAGGTGTTCTAACATGTCAGAAAATGCTCCTCACTACCTGAAGAACAGCAGCAGGCTAAGTCCAAAGGGTATTGGAGAAGGTTTTGCTTGACTGTTCTCTCCAGTGCAGACGAGTGTGTGTTTGCACCCTCTGCACAAAGGACTGTCTGGCCTTGACTGCATGAGGTTGGGATAAGTGTCAACAGTGATTCTTTCAAGATCTGCTCTTAATTTCATCTGTCCTCATCAAGTACTGCTGTCCTCCAAATCCTGTTGGATGTGTCAGCCTAGCAGTAAAAGAAAACATCTTCTCCTCTCAGGAGCAGACACATTACAAGTGCTGTCATGTAGAATTTCATAGAATCATAAAATGGTTTGGGCTGGAAGGGACCTTAGAGAATATCTTGTTCCAACCCTCTTCCATGGCTGGGGACACCTTCCACTAGACCAGATTACTCACAGCCCATCCAGCCTGGTCTTGGACACTTCCAGGATGGTGTTTCCACTTCTCTGGGCACCTGTTCCAGTGTCTCATCACCCTCACAATGAAGAATTTCTTCCTGGTATCTAATCTAAACCTGTCCTCTTTCAGTTCAAAGCCATTACCCTTTGTCCTTTTAATTCATGTCCTTGAAAAAGATCTCTTGTAACACCTTTTAGGCACTGGAAGGTCCTGTAAGGTCTCCCCAGAGCCTCTGCTTCTCCAAACTGAACAATTCAAACTCTCTCAGCCTGTCTCCACGGGAGATGTGCTCCAGCCCTCCGGTCATCAAACTATACAAGGACTGAAAAAGTGAAGTCAGTCCATGCATCCTACAGCACACCCTATGGGGTGCTATAGGACACCAGTCACATAAAACATCTGAGATGTTCCCATCTGAATCCAAGCCTTAGCAGAGATACCCTGGCATGGCTGCTCCACAGCTCTCATTCCGCACTCAGCAGCAGGATGCGAAACAACAATTACATTGTGAAATGTCATGGGTCTACTGGGAAGCAAAAACACATCAATATTGTCTCCTGGTTGCATTGAGCCATGATGATTTTGCTTGACTGCATGCCTGGATGAAACAACAGAGAACACAGAGATGGGGCCAGAGCTTGCATGTGCACTAGTTTATCTTCCTGCCTTTCCAGTGCACCCATCGCAGCAGCGTCTGGGTGATAAGTGTGTCTCTTTGCAAAACAGGAAGACCGTGGGCTGGCTGGCTTCTCTGATGAGCTATAAATTACAGGGGTTTACCTGGCTGTCAGCCTCGCTGTGCACTAGGTAAGGCAGGCGTTAATGCAGGGTGCTGCGGTGGCCGGCGATAGGATAATTACTGTTATTGCATTAGGAGAGGATAGCTGGGACTTAAGAGCCGGAGGGAAAAAGAGTCCCAGAAATTGGAGCACTGAAGGCATTGCTAGCTCCGTGCACACAAAGGCGACCGACCTATAAATAATCTGACCTCTTTGTTCCAGTAAAATGGCACAAGAATTAAGACCCCAGTTCAGGAAGAAACTTAAAATGCATGACTAAACTCGGCATAGCTGAGCAGACCTATTGACATGCCGGGGGCCCGAAGGCATTTCTGCTCTGTGAGCCTTTGTGCTCACCTGTGAGAGTGGCTGCCGGAGGTGTCCCGCTGGCAGAGCTGCTTTCCAGGGGCTGTGGGGGGCCAGCTTAATTACTGCAGGTAAAGGAGCAAAAGCACCCTGTCAAATTTCGAGTGGGACTTCTCAATAGTCTCTAGTCTTCCTCTGCTTTCTAAGTTACAGCTAAAGAAAGAGACCTCTGTTGACTTCAGTTACCTGATAGTAGCTGGCAATTTGAAAATTAAAGGCTGACATGTAGAGCAAAAATATGAAGTGTTAGAACATGAGTCTAACAAATGTAGCCCTGAAATATTCCAGTAAAACAAACACAAAACAAACAAACAAAGAAAGAAAGAAAAAAAAAAAGAGATTAGCCAGCAGCAGAGCAGGTCATCTCAAGGTTAGCTTCACCCTGAATGTATATAATCTCTCAACTTTTGGAGAAAACCTACCCGAATATGTGCTTGTTCAAATAAAGGGCTTGTCATTAGGCTCAGAAAGCCCTTGGAATCCTTGATAAAGTAAAACTAGAAGTACTTGTGAATAGAAAGCTTTGATGGTTGTCTGAGGTTCAGACTAGCGCCATTTACAAATATTTTTCTCCTAGCTCTTGATCACAGAGACCTAGAAAAAGTATACCTGAAAATTATTACTGAATATAAATATATTATAAACCCTTCCCTGCTCTTGCTTTTTATCTTTGCAGTAGAGAGAGAGAAAATAACTATTCTCCTCATGCTGGAGGTGAGGAGTAAGCATGGAGAAGGTGCAAGACTGACTCAGTGTCACCCACCACCAGCCTCTAAGCTGGCCCCCCAAGTCTGGGATCCACAACAAATACATGTGTCCCAGGGCAGACATATGCAGGGGGCTGTAAGAGCCATTTTGTTCCTTGAGAGGTGAGTAACAGGGTTTGGTAAGCAAACTTGGGTCAAGTGGGGTGTCTGACTTGATTGTGTGCTGCTGGTTCAGCAATTTAGCAGCTGGCTGGCAAAACAATAATCCAGCAGCCTTTTTCCCAGGTGAGGGGGAAACAATAGTGATCTGCCAGATCACAGTGATCTGCCAGAAAGTTTGCAGTGGACATTTGGACAAAAGCAGGAAGTCCAGCCACTCTCATTTGTGCTGTGAACACCTGGACAATAGGGAGGTCTCAGGTGCACACCTGTCCCTTTTGCCTGCACTGTTTTTGTTGCATCCAGGGACAGTAAAGGTGAGGAAACAGCCACATTCTTCTCTTATGACTGCTTATCCCAATCCACAGCGCCTCTCTACCAGCCTTCCTCGTGCCCCACATGTATACACAGCCCCTAAAGCAAGCACTTTAAAACTGGAAGTGTAATCCAAGTTTGCACTGTAATTCTTCCTAGGTAGTTTGGCCATTAGTTACTGTGGCGCAATTAGGAGCTAACAGGTCTAGCAGAGAGACACGGTGTTTTCTGGTGGCTTTTTCCAAGCTCCCAGGGCAATTTTGGCTGTTGTCCTGGGTGGTTCATAGCCCCATCACAGTGTTATCTGTCAGAAACTCAGTGGCCCCAAGCTTGTAGCACAGGTTGTGTGTGCCCTGTGCTTGTGCCATTTCCTGCTGGGAGCCGTGACGTTAAAAGCCATATTGTCCGCCTGCGTCTCACGCTCCTCCCGCGTGCCTGGCCCCAGCGTCCCAAAGAGCCTGGCGGCTTGGGCTGCCGACAAAGCCAAGAGGCAAAGTTCATCTTTTTGTTCTGAGGCAGCACAGTGCCTGGTACAACTATTCCTGGTCCCTGACTCAGAGCTCAACCATCTTTGAAATAAATAAAACGAAGAAGGAGAACATCTCTGGGCCTATATTTGACACTTGTATTCCCACACCACTTGGCTTTATATAAACATACGAATTGGTATGGTGGTTATTTTGACTCATCTGCTTAGCAATAATTTTATTTTAATCAATATTTATTTAACTCACCAGCTAGACAAAAGCTCCCTAATTTCTTCTTCTGATTTAATTGATGTTCCCTGACAGAATGAAGCTAGACTGGGTAAGACAGTACAAGCTGTGCCAGTCTTCTTTGGTTTGCATCTCTTTTAACAAGTCCTGTGACTGTCGCAGAGCCAAGGCACATCTTACATCTCGCAGAGGAATTGGGAGCATACGTGGCTGTATATCCTGGGACAAAGAGCCAAGAAACACGCCAAAACAATAAGCGTTGACACAATAATTAGCATATTGATTCTCCATGCAAATTACCTCTTCATACATTGTGAAACACTTTGCATTGTCAGAGGACTTCGGAGGAACCTGGAGTTTCTTACAGGCACCACAATAATTAAATACGCATCTTCAGTTGTAAAATTAAAATACAATTCTGGGTGAAGGATCATAGAAAGAGACATGCATGTTGTGCAGATAAAAATGTATGGGATATGTCTACCTGACACCCCTACCCCAAAAGAGGCACCATAAATTATATTCCTGAAGGAGCTTTCAGACCATGGATATTTCAGGCCTTCAGAAGAACATTTTGCTTTTTATTTGAAGGAAATGATCTATACCTTATGTCACCTCAACCTCATGCCAAGGGTGAGGAGTGGCTGCAAGTAGAAGGATTGGATCACAAAGCTCAATCTTAGCCCAGTACTCCACTTGCCTGGAAGGAAAGGTTCACTTTAGCAAACCGAGGGAAAGGCCTAAAGTACTATCCTGTGAGGGGTGACAAAAAACCCACCCCAAACCCAAAAGGA
This sequence comes from Taeniopygia guttata, assembly GCF_048771995.1. Classification (NCBI taxonomy): domain Eukaryota; kingdom Metazoa; phylum Chordata; class Aves; order Passeriformes; family Estrildidae; genus Taeniopygia; species Taeniopygia guttata. Next base: position 46,278,837 of record NC_133027.1, on the reverse strand, counting down.
TGTATAGGCAGAATAGTGATAGGAATTTGCACTTTTCCTGCCTGTGAACAATAATTCATGCAGTTAGTGCTTTATCAGAACTAATTTAACCCAGTTTTTCATTTAAACTACAGGAAAGCAAGTTCAAATAGGTTTCTCTAACATGAAGGACATATTTTAACCCAACTTTTGCTCCTGTTTACCCCGCCCCCACCCAATGCTATTAAATGGCTTAAAACATGACACAAAAATACATCTTATCATATCAGTTGGCTTCTCTCACTACAGCAGCCCTTATCAACATTCAGCAGCCCTATTAATGCAGTCCCCGTCAATCAGCATGAAAAAGTAGCACCCCACAGATCTCTGATCTGTCCCTTCCCAGTATCCCAGGCCATTTCTGGATGCCAAATAAAGAGCAGGAGCCCTTTTAATGCCAGCAGTTTGTTCCTTTACATCTGGCCTGCATGCCCATGGTCCACAGCCCTCACAGCTTGCTCCATGGCAGAGCCCTGAGCTGCCAGTCTCACGTGAAGCTGTCCTTCCCCAGATGCAGCTGCTGGAGCCCTGGCCCTGTCCCACAGTGGCAAGGCTGGGAGAGCCCTGTGCTTATGCTGTTTGTCCAGCACGAACTTTTAGGGGAAGCTTTACCTGTGTAAGTATTACATATATTGCACTGATAAATGCAAACTGCTCTGAAAATATATCATAGATTTGCCTTAATCCTACAATACATTATTGAGAGATGTGATGGAATAAAGTGCTAGAAAACCATTCCTCATGAGCTGCCAGGATTTTTGTAGAAAAGAACTATGGAGACCCAAACCTACAGAGACTACTGCAAGAAGCAGAGCTTCAGGAGTCAAACTGTTCAGGAACTGGGAAGTGGATACCCTCAAGGAGCACTAAATTTGACTTAAAAAACAGATAAATCCAGACTTTGGCAGGTATATCTCTGTTCCTTTTAGTAGCACTATGTTTACCATGTTGTAGTTCTCATTGGATATATTGGCAAGCCCTTTACTGACATTTTCCTTTGGGTTATTTTTATTTCATGGGTGGTTGAATTTAATTTAAGATTTTAAATCTACAAAATAATGTAAACAAGTGTTTTCAAAATTGTTCGCATCTCTCCTATTCCCTCCCATGGAACTGGGGTGTCCTTGAGATATACTAAACCTTAGCCAACAGACTGAGAAACAGGACTGGCAAAAACAGAGGAAGGATGTTGCAACACATCAGCTGAATCTTTTCCCCTGGGGTTTTGAGTTTGGTCTGGCCAGAGAGGTTGGCAGGAGGTGAAGGGGACAACCTCTCCACTTTTGCTCCATGTGAAGGGAGGCTTGCAAGGAGGAAGCCTGTTTTCTATAAATGACTCTTGAACAGAGTTTACACCAGGTTTGAAAGGTTATCTGGGGTCCACAGGACACCCCAGGACCGTGTTTTTCCCCTGAGGCTCCATGGCCTTCTTTCAGGGCATGCAGGTCAGGTAGGGAGACACAATCTCTGCAGACAGCTTGTGTTGCAAGACAGAAACTGCAATGCATGGTTGCTAGCTATGAAAAACTATCCAGGGAGAAGGTTTCTCTCTTACGAAATCCACCTCCTGATCATCCTGCAGAAATCATTCTTGCCCTTGCTGGTGCTGCCATTCCTCAGCTTTTCAGTTTTACCTTTGACTCCCTTACAAGCTTTTAAGAACGTCCCCAAATGAGGCTGCCAAGCAGTGCCAACTTTGCTGCCTTTCCTAAAATGTGCACTTTGAGTTAGAGGAAAAGAAACCCCAACACCTATCTCAGCTTCATAGTATTGGTGCAAATGGTTTAAGCCTTACTGGGGCTTATCAGATAGAATTCTAGCTAATCGAAGGTCAGTTTCTATAGCTAGAGTGTTATTTTATTATTTTAATACACTGTTTGGTGCTGTCATTGACACATAAAATGGCAAAATGAATGGTGCAATGATCTTCCCTTCAAGTATTTAGTCATGTGTACAAAAGTAGAAAAGTTGTACTTACCTGACCATTTTGTTTCTCTATTTCCAGCATCATCCTCCAGTGTCTGGAGAATTATTACATACAATAAAGAATCATTCCACAGTTTAATAAAAGCACATGTGCTTTTTTGTAGGAAAGGAGGGAAAAGCAGGTATTTTTATATTGCCTCTAAGAACTGTTAACATTGTAGGAATTAACTAAATTTGGACCAGTCACCTAAAGCCCAAACACAAGTATTGCCAAATCGGTGCCCTTTTTCGAGACTTCTACTTTGCATTAGGTTGAATATTAAAACAATTTCTTAATGTTCTTAAGCATTAAACTCCCTCCACTTGGTACAACTGCAATTCAAAAGGTGTAAATTGCTAACATTTGTGGAGACACATTTATTTAGCTGTTAATCTAGGTAATCATAGGTTCTCAGTGCCCTCTATGTCAAACTCCTCTGTTTCTTACCATCTGCACATCGTCATCATCAGGCCAATTAGTGGTGATAAAGAAAACTGTAAGAGAAAACTTCTTCCAGAACTTTTGGCTTTGATGTTTACAAGGCACTGTGTCTGTCACAGAAGCATTCAGTCCACAGAGCTTCATATTTAGATGAGGTGAACACCATTTTCTTGGGGAAGAGGAGCAAACCCCTCTTCCCAGTCAACTTATTAGGGTTTTTCACTGTTTTGATGGAGTGATTTAGGTATGACTGGGGAGCAGGCTCTTCAGGAGCCACATGCACATGGATTACACAACACACAAAAAGCTTGATAGTGTCATTACCACACCTCTGTTTTTTTAAATACACTTCCTCCTGCTTTTAGGTTGGGTCCAGTTATTCATAGGGAACACCTGGCTCTGCACAAGGAAGTACTAAATCCTTTGCCTTCAAAGCACACAGACAGCAAGGAAGGTCAAGTATTATTCAGGGATTTCTCACCAGACCTTCTGATCAGATCTCTTATTTTCTCAGTAAAATGCAGCACAGAATTTTTGCACGTTCAGCTCTGGAGCTCTTGATTAAACAAGTGAAGCTAAACCACCTCCCTGAATGTCGTTAAAGCAGGAAACATAAAAATCAGCATTTAAATGTACCATTGAGCAACTAATCCCACTTAATCCCAACAGCCCCTGAAAGTCCCTAGCGGCACAGGACGGGCAGGGACCAGCCATGTCCTGCAGCCATGGATGATGCCAACAGCTGCACAGCCAGGAATGGCACCTCCTCACCCAGGGGCACAGGGTCTGCAGTCCCATGGCATGCCAGGAATCCTTAACACCCCACCAGTGGGACCAGCAGAGCAGTCAGCCAGAGGGAATTTCAGAGTAGCCCTTGGCACCTTGCTTGTCCACTCATTCTCTCCCGAGACACTGAGTTGCCCACCCCTCAAAACACCAACACCAGCACAAGGGAGCAAGAGACTAATTTATCATTATTTGGAAGGAACTGCTCTAGTTTTACTCATAGGTAAAGGCAGTTGTAGATGAAAGAGCAACAAGGACAAGGACAGACCCCTGGCAGTTTTTTTGCCAGGTCTGTGCCCTGGGCAGGGCAGGCAGATAGGATCTGCAGCACCATAAATCACCTCACAGCAAAGGGAGAAGAGAAACGGATTGTGAAATGAACTGTAAAATAAACTTCTAATGTAAACATGGCACAGGCAGGGGGTTGTTTTTTCTGTCTGGGAGCCCAAGTCTGGTACAGTTTACTGGCTGACTATGCTGGGACCTTGTTTGGTGAGGTTACTGCCGGCCCTGTTGCTGGGCATGGAGGCAGCCATCACTCTTGTTTGCCAGCAGGAGAGGAGGATGGTGCTGCCATGAGCATCTTCTTGTCCTCTGGCACAATTTGCTCGCTCAGGCACTGGAGCTTTGCCCACAGTTGCCTCTACAGACTGTCTGGATCCTCCTGCCCCAGAAAGACACCCTCCCAGACATCTGCCTTGGTGGCCTGGCAACAGTGATGGGGACACTCCGAAAGGTTTCAGCCTGCATCTTTCACCAGGGCCTGGGTTTTCTGATAAGCAGGTGCTCGCACAGAGCTGCCTCTCCCTGACATGTGCCTGCCCACTCCAGTCCTGCTGCTCACAGTCAGTGGGGCTTTGCTCCTTGCACCTTTACCTGGTCTGGTCCATTGTCCCTTCCAGGAGGTCCAACACGTGCCCTCAGCAGGGAAAGCAGGCTGCCCCTGAAACAAACATGACCCAATGCAGGAATATCTATATTTTCACCTGCATTTATACGTCTGTTCCAGAAGGAGTTGGACTCCATGATCCTGAAGGGTCCCTTCCAACCCAGCAGATTCTGTGATTCTGTGATTGTGCTGTATCAATACTTCCCTGGGGTCGGGGGCACACCCTGGCTCGTGCGTCAGCACAGTGGGACAATATTACTCAATACCTGTTACGGTCAAACCAGCAGAAAAGATAACAGATTGCTACTGTACATAGACACCTGTGCCTTAGGTAGGAAAGTACAGAAGCCTCTGTGCTTTTTTGTTTGTTTGGGGTTTTTTTTGTTTGGTTTTTTTTTTTTTTTTTTTGGTGTCTTGTTTTAAAGCCACTTTAAGTCCTTAAGGCAAGTCATAGGAGCATGAGGTTAGAAGTGACCTCAGGAGATCATCCTCCTGCTCTGAGGCAGGGCCATGGAAAATCCAGGCAAACATTTTGCTCCCCAAAAACACCCTTAATGAAGAAAAGTCCACAGCTCTAGGAGATGTGTTAATTATCTTCATAGCTAAGGGAACATAACCTAAATTTCCTGAAGATGAAACATGGCTATGTCCTCTCCTTAGTGGGTATGAAGGGTGGGGGGTTTTTAAGTAATTTTCTTCATGAAGTAATGCAAAAATATTTTGTGTCCCCTCTCAACTCCTTCTAACAAATAATATCACCCTTCTCCTCTTGGTCCCCATTCTCACTGCCTTTGCTCATTCTTGCTTCTCTTCAACCTGGCTTAAATATCCAAGGGGGCCCCAGTGCCACAACTCCACAGGAGAAGCTCAGACAGCTTCTACCTCATTACTGCCCACAACACCTTTTTTCCAAGGCTGCTGCTTGTGCCCCACTTGGCGTTTGGTCTCTTTCCTCAGCACAGCATCTTTTTCTGCTGAATCTCACCTTGCTGATTTTCCCTCCCAGTTCCTCATGCTGGCAGGTGGTGGCAGTCCTTATTCTGCATGTGGGCCTTGCTGGGTGCTGGGCATGTGTCCTCCAGCTGCTGGGCTGCCTGAGGCTGCACCAGACTCAGAGGCTGCTGCCAAATTTTGGCTTTCCAGGGCCCCGTGGCCACGGCATCCAGCCAAGACTGGGTGGGTCAGGTGGCAGGAGGACCAGGGGGATAAGTGTGGCACAAGATTAGGCTCACAGGAGGAGGATAGAAGGGACAGCTGGGAGGGGAGCTAGCACATGAGTCCTACTTTTAGAAATGCACACAAGCAAGCCAGTAGTTATTGAAGTGTCTTGGTGAAAAAGTAGTTGCTATCTCCAAATTCCTCTTCTCTGGTCAAGCACCTGTGGTTTTCCTAGCAGGTGGAAGGTAGAGGTGCTGAAAACTGACAATTGGCCAAAAGGTTTGTGGGATACAGTGGAGAAATCCCCAGGATGTAGGGACTGGTCATTGTTTCCCAGCATGACAGTCTGCATGCCATAATGGCCTACTCAAAATTTGGGAGCAGATTGCTTAAACACAAAGTACTTCAGCAATTTGTCATAATTCAGGTTTTAGTAAGAAGGGTCAGAATACCCTTTTATGTAATTCTGCTGCATCTCTTTCTTCAAACATTTCTTTTGTTAGACTCTTATTATTATCTTATGTTTCAGGTGTCAGATTCAACCCACATCTAACATTTCTAGTATAGCTTTATCCTGATACTCTGGGCACATGGGTCATGTCTAAGACGAGGCTAGACCAGAAAGAAATGTGTCTGACCTCTGAGTGTGTGTGTGTACAAACTTAGACAGGTCACCTTTAGATGGTCTTTCCTCAACCATGAGCTCACCCAATCTGCCCATACAGTAAATTTGACCTTTAAGTTAGTCTTGAAATGCTGAACATGTGCCTACAGAGGACTGCCGGGTATTGTGGAAAAGATAAGCCTTTTGTTAGCTTATGGATGAGGTGATCAGCATGGAATTCTGATAACCTTCAGCTGGAAAATTTTGCAGATTCTTGAATCACTGAACTAGAGAGAATCAAAGTTTTTAAATTTTATTTTTCAGATTATGGCCCAAGGAAGTATTGCAGGTCACATGTGCCAGCACTGCCAGAAAGCAGACACCGCTGTCAACTTTGCAGCTGGTGGTTCTGGGCTGCACCTAAACTGTACAAAGTTACTTCACAACATTCATTTCTCACAGAAAAATTTGGCAGAGCATGAAGAAAGAGAGACACTTTCTAAAAGAGCAAGGCATTCATTTCCCTCCCATTTATTTGTCTGTAGTAGTTTGCTCTGAAGTGGTGGGCTCATGTCCCTTTGAGCTGCCATACCTGGTTAGAGGTCCACAAACCATTTGTACTCTCAGCTCTACATCTCCTCACCTTAGCTGTGAATACAGACACCAGAATACACTGGCTGCAAACTTACTATTCCAAGTGAAGCAATGTTCAGGGTTTAGCCTGTGTTAGGAAAGGGTGGCTGATGCAGCTAGAGTAGGAAACTTGTCTTCAGACTCAGGTGTAGCTTGTAGCAGCTAAACAAGGAGTGCTTCTTCCCAGTGCAGCTGGAATGGTGTGACTTGTGCTGGCAATGAGTTCTAGCTGTGTTACCTGGGCTTCTTGCTTAAATAAAAGCCTCGTAAAAAATAATCATGTCCACAACTTACATGTTAACCCAGCAAACATTTTAATAACTGGCCTTAGAAAAGCAGAGAATATGAAAAAGTAATAGAATCAAGAAAAGAGAAAAAAAGAAAAAAGAAAAAAAATTATTTCCAGACAAAGATTAATGAGGATTAAAAGATAGGAAGAGCACTGCTGACAGCAACGAAAATCACTAGTGACTTTAGATATGGATTGAAGAATGACCAAACGGAATGAAAAAGTGGTTCCAATGCCCCCATGGCATTGTATCATTTAAAGAGTTGCATTTTATGAAACCCCTTCCACTTATCACTTTGTTTTTCACTCGTGTGTGCTCACATCTCTTGGGATTTTCTCTGCACATGGATCACATGCATGGTCCCTGAGATCCGTAAAGTGGGAGCTGGACACTCCCCTGCTCCTTACACATCCCTTTGTGTGAGAAAACCAAACCTTGAGAGTCTCCTGCTAACAGCAACACCATCTTGTCATCCCAGAGGCCCTTTTATAATAAGGGAACAAAGTTTTGTCAAGGGAAGGTGAAGACATTGTGGAAAAGCAAAGATGTTCAGGTAGGAGATTTAAGAGGCTGGAAATGCAGCCACATCCCCCAGGACCCAGCAATTCAGGGCACTTTCTGCAGGCAACTTCTCACCTTGATGTCCTCTGGTGAAAAACTGAGTGAAATGGGCTCACGCTGAAGTGCTTGTTCTGGGTGAGAAGGGAAGAGAGGCTGTGCATTTGTGTTACTCCAGGGAAACTTCCAACATGACTGCTGCTGTCTGTGTAACTTGGTTAGTGCTGGCCTTTTGGTGACAGCCACCCTATCCAGACTGCAGAGCAAACACAGCTCCACTGCACATCCCCTGCCCATCCAATTCCTGACCTCCCCTCTGCTGCCTTCTCCAGAGGCAGAAGCTTCAGAGAAGACACCCAAAGGTAGCTGCCTTCCTCAGGAAGAGACTTTGATCCACCTCTGAAAGCCAGTATAATTTTATTACTGCTATGGCAGAGTAGAATTTCAACTTGAATTGTGGCTTTTCCATGGGAGGCTGCTAGGCTGAGTGACAGTGCATGGCAAAATCTTCTGTATAAATGAGACAGCCTCGCCATAAATTTTGACTAACAGATGCACAGTGAGGTTGATAACAAAATTTGATATTGCAAATGTGACTCTCCTGAGAAGTGTGGATGAATGACAATGGGTTTAATTTAATGAGTAAAAGGACTTTGTTTTTTTATTGTATGTCTTTTATGAATTGCTTTATTGCTTGCTAAGCAGCAACTTTTCTCCAGGACATTCATCCATGAATTAGTTAATGGTGTACAAGCCTGGTTAGCCTTAAGAGGCACCTAAGAGAGATTTAAGATAAAGTTCTGGTGAAGTATGAATTTTCTACTGAAACAACAAATCCAAGACAAACACTAGGCCAGTCATTCACAGCAGGACCTCTCCCTCCTGAAGGGGAAGGCGTCAGGAGCAGCTTCCTCTGCTGCTCTCCAGGGAGCACCTCTGAGGTCTCTGCCAATGCACACTTTTTCTCCATCTTTTGCTTTGGAGGTCAGAGGTGGAGTACAGCTGTTTTTCTTAACTAGCACTTTCTAATGCCATCCTCTTCCAAGGTGGTTAGGAACAGCAGAAGGAACCATTGTTCATGCAGCAGGCGAATCTTCAGAGAGGTTATCACACACCAGGGCAACGTGCTGGCACCTGCTGTGTTTGCCCCCACTGATGTCCTTCCCATCCTCCCATGCTGGGCCTCTCTGCACCAGCTACTGGATAATTCAGGGTTTACAGCGGCCCTCAGAGCATGAAGTAGAGCCAAAGTCTGACATTCCTGTGGTGCCAGGGTGCACAGGTGCCAGCAGCAGCCTCAATGCCCATTGCAGAGAGCACTGCTGGAAGGCTAATCCCCAGGGAAAGGCAACATGTGGGAATTGCTCTGTGCTTTAAATTACAGCAAAAACAAAATTTTAAGGTATTGCCTCAAAAAGAGTGAAAACTGAGGGAAAATGCTCCTGATTATCATTGTATTTGTCTTGGAAACTGGAAATATGTTTTATGAGATGTCATGTATTTTTACAGTTTTCCCCCCATTTCACCACGTCACTCATAGGACATAGGCATCTTTAAACCTGCATGGCATAATGTAACATTAAAAGAATGTTACAACAGTTAACCTCATTTATGCCAGCTGTTCCTACTGAATTGGGACATTTTATCTTATTTTCTAGATTAAATCAAGTCCTTGGTATGTCATCAAACCATCAAAAATTAAAAGCAGGAGATGCTTTGTTCAAGTAAGTAAGTGTTTTGACATATGTAAAACTGCTCATGTCATGAGTATGTGAAGAAAATCCAGGTGCAAAAATAAAAATTCCAAACTAGAGGTTCTGAATTTTGTCAGACAATTCTGAAGTTTCTCAAAGATTTAAACCTCTGTAAATTTTTTTTAAAAGCTTACTTGGGTTGTTTGTTGCTTTAGTGGAATTTTCTATGCTTTGTACTTATGTGATAAACACATTTTAATTTCTAAAAATTCCACATGCAGACCCAGTGGGAAAAAAGCTCTGTGGGCTGGGTTGGGCAAACAGAGATGCCATGAGACAGCACAGAACCCACTGGCGGTGGGATGAATGTGTATACCAGCAAGAGCAGTATCTACTCCATCTGGCTTGGGCTCCACTTCATCCAGGAAGACTTCCTTTTGAAGGGGAGATTCCAGTCATGATGGCTCCAACCAGTAAAAGAGGTAGCCTCCCAGATTTACTTATCTCAGCCTTCTTGAAAGCACCCCTAACTTCCTTGGCAGCAGTAACCAAACACGAGCTGTAAAATACTGTTTTCCCTGGTCTGGCTGAACTCACAACTCAGCATATGTGGTGGGGAGCTCCTAAAATAGCTCTCAGTTGCCTCACCAGCCTCAGCAGCAACTTGAAAAGTCTTTTGCCTTCTGGAACAATTGGAGAAGTTTTAAAATGTTTGGACTTATTTTGAAAGTACTGTGAAAGATAAGAATGATCTATTCCAAGGCTGTGCAAACTGAAGGTCACGGCTAAGGCATTGCACAATAGACTCAAGTAGGTTCAGCACAAAATTTGCTCAGGAGTTGATCAGCTCATCTTCATTGCTGTGACCATCCCTGCCTAAATTCAGGTTAAAGCTGAGTCCCTTTGACTTGGCACCTCACTAGGCCAAACAATCACAGTATTTTGTCCCAAATATCAGTGGGGTGATGCCAAGGCAGCGGGCATGGGTCCTTGCCTTGTTGGAGAAGACAGAGCCTTGTTGGAAAGCCTTCTGAAAAAAACAAGCAAAACAGCTCTGTTTGTGAGGGGAAGCTGTAGTTGCTGCAGGACAAGTGCACTCTCACTCTGGCCAGTTTAATGCACACTTTCTCCTGGTCAAAGGCTATTTATTCTCTGTCTGGATCTTGTCATGTTTTAGGCTATCTCTAGTTAGAACAAAACCTGAACAGCTCTTGCTATGTTTACCAAGGGATATCCCCAAGCTGTTCTTTACTGATGCAGTACTTCAGGGCAATGTTCCTGTGGGCTCTGCATGGACAATATCACATTTTGTCCCACTTAAGAGATGAAACCCCCTCCCCCTCTTTCTTGAAAATATAATTTCCTCCTGAAAAACGACTCAAAAAGACCATTATACATCTCTGGCTTCCCATCAGGATGGGAGAAGAGTTTTCTGTTGACATGTCTCTCATTTCTGAGCACGCTCTTCAGTGCCTCTGCCAGAGCCCTCAGTATAACTTTCTGCTGAGTCAGGCTGCTGGTTTTATTATCCCAAATCCCAAACGGGTGGTTTCAAGCACTCCAGGCATTTTTCAAAGACAGTCTGAAACCCAGCCAAGCCCATGGTGGGGGGTGTAACCCTTCTCTGGACAGGTCTGTGGTCGGACTGGTTCTCTCCCAGGTCAGGCGAGCTGGTCTGCAGCTGCAGCGTGCAACTGCCGCCCCTGGGGACAACCCCGCTCTGTCCCCAGATTCAAGTGAACTTTGCGATTTTTTAGCAGCAGTAAATAATCCCCCTGGGGGTTATCTGACCACGAAAACTACACTGGCTTGGCTGAAGGATTGAAGGGCCGAGGCCCATGTCAATATGCATTGACAGATATTAGAGGATGCAGACCTGGGACCCCTGCCCAGCCCCAAGCACCCCACCAGCCATTTTCACTTACTGCTTGAAAGTCAGCCCTTCTCCAGGTTCTGTGAAAACACGTCTGTCTGTGGCACAATAAAACAGAGCAAAGGCAAATGTGCAATGTAGAGATCCATTATGCTTTATTTACATGCGTCACCATCTCTTTTACAAACTAGATTACAACTTAAAATGGAATACACAAGGCAATATCTACTAACACCAAGTGGAGTAAGCACTGCGTCTCTACTTCATTTGGAAAGGGGCGGGTCTTGCTCCAAAACAAACTTCCTTTCAACCTCTGAGTAGTAAGGTAATATATTCCTCCAGGGCAGCATCTTTTTTCTTTGTTTTCTTTTTTTTTTTTGGTTTTTTTTTTTAAATATAAAATTTTCAGTAAGACTGCAACGTGAGAGTGTCTGCTTTCAAATGAAAGTACAAGATAGCCCAAATGAAAAGTATAAACTGTTCAGCTCTTCAGTATGTAAAGACGGCCATGCGCGATAAGGCTGTGGATTTAATATTCTTCCAATTTACATGGCTTGAAACAGAAACAGATAAAACAGTTTTACAGATACTGTATACATATTTTTTCCAATCATGCAACTTTTTAAAAAAAAAGTTAAACATGTGAAGCCAAATGTACAATCCATTTTTTCCAACCCATAGTTACGAAATGTATCTGGTCCCCCTTCGCATCTGTTGGCAATTCCAAAGGTATATTGTGTACTTGAAACACTTACAGGACACCAATTGCCAAGCAATGATATAATTTTGGAGAAATACATGACCTAAAAGGTAACTTTTTTAGGCAATGGCACAAAAATTTCTGGAGTTAAGCAGTGTTTAACTATCTGATTATTAAGAGAAAATTTCTTTTACAAAATCATTAAATCAAGCCTCAACCTGTGACTAGAAACTGCATAAATAACACCTTTTTAGAGCTTTTGTTTAGACCAAGTGTTCAAAAAACAACCATGTAATTGTGACCTTGACCTTCATCTGTTTTACATCGTTTCACAAGGACAACTTCTAGGCATAAACATGTTCAAAGACTCAAAGGCCAAATATTCAAAAAGTAGGTTCTCCAAACTAGCTATTCAAGGCTTAATTTTGACACCTAAATAACTGGATCTTTGAATTCAGAGAGATTTATTTAGTACCTCTGGAGTAAAGGGCCTTTGCTGGGCACCTCAGCAGGTGAAGAGGGTGATGACCTTCCCCTGGGCCTGGGGGGACCTGTCTCCTCCCCTTCCTTCAAGAAGCCATGAGAGCTGAGCAGCTCATCCTTTGTGACCACGCTGGAGTCCCTGATGTTTGGTGCCTGACACCAGGCACTTCTGCTGGAAAATTTTGGCCCCAAAACTGATCAATAGAAACCAAACCAAACCGAAGAGGCTGGCCAAGTCCATTCCTCTTCAGTGAGTGCTGGGATGCTCTCCAAAGCAGGGGCCCAAGCTGTCCCAGCCACACCAATGGAAATGCTCCCCTTGACATTGCTGGGAGGCTGAATAAGCCTTTCAGCCACTAATGCTTTTATTATTTCTTAAAAAAAAAATAAACTTCTCTGCCATTGATGGGCTGTCTCTAAATCAAGTGTTTTTTCTCCATTTTCCAAACAGAGAAGGCCATAGTTTTGTTTCTCATTTCTGCCAGTGGAAAGCAGCTCCTCTGAACCCAAGCAGGCTAAGTTGTTGGAAAAGAGCAGAATTTGCAGCCATTTCATTTAAGCTTTCAATAGGCCTTCCCTTGCCTTTGACAAGATCTGAATCTGTACCAAGAAAAAAAAAATTATGGGGTTAGGTCACTTTGGCCATACCATCAAGTCAGGGTTTATTGATCTGTCAGTGACAGTGGGTCTTTTGGCAGCACCACAGGTCTCACTGGAGGCTCATCTGTGTAGGGATCAAAAGCTGCATGTCAGCCCGGGAAGCCACCGAGTGAGCTCTGCTGACAGCCAAAACCAGAGAAGCCTCAGCAAAAGAAACACCAGAGGGAAGTCCTTCAGCATACACTCAAATTTTGGGGTGTGCCAGGAAGCTAAGAGCTCATGGCACACGCTCAGGGGAGGCCAGTGATGAACTCCTGACCAATTTCAGTAAAAGGTGCCTGCAACTGGACTCGGGTCAGCAAGGTGCCCAGGTGTGCCACACAAGCATCCTGGGAAGCAGGCTGCTGATAGACATGGGCAATGGCCACCAGCCAGCCCCAATGAATGCAATAAACTAGGCCACATGCTAGCAAATAGAACCCCTCAGTGTAAAAATAAAAGTTTTTTTAGAAGGCAAATGACAAACCCTTGGCTGCTTGAAAGAGTTGATATGCTACAGGTTTATGCTAACCACAACTGCACAGAGCCTACACAGTCGTAACTGGAGGGAGAAAACAAGAGGTGCATCTTTATGAGAGAACAGCATGGGGGCTACGGTACAAAACCAAAACTTCCATCACACTAGGAGTCGTTGTTTCACCAAAATCACCTCAGGGACCTGGAAAGTAAGGAGTGTGGAAGGGCCCACGAATGCTTGTGAGTGTTGGTGCATGACTGTGCATGTGTGGTGGCAGTGGCGAGAGGGAGTCACTCCACATTGCATGGGATACGGGTCGGTGGGAGCTCATGCACTGAGACCTTGGGTTAAAAGGCTAGTTTTGTTTTCCTAACATCCATGCATAATGATCCATTTCTGTACATAATAAAATATATTTATATATTTATATGCATAATGCTTTTATGCAAAGGAAAAAAAAAACTCATATATCGCTTTGGAGAATTATGTATACACTGTCCTATTCAGAACCTCTTCATACCAAATTCCTATGTACCACTGGTGTCTTCCCCTCTTTTTTTTTATCCCTCCCCTGATACTAATAAAAAGTAATCAAACTTTCCCAATTATAGAGAGGATCTATACAGCACCATACCTTTTATTCATTATTATTATTATTAATTATTATTCATTTTACAAAAGAAAAATCTTAGAAGCAAAATATATAAAACTGCCTTGTCTTTCAGTGTCATTTATCCTGCTACAATCTGCGCTCGTATGAAAAGCCATTTGTATGATACTGTCACCTTGCCGTTCCTACTCCTGCTTCTTCTGCCACAATGAATTATACATAATGAGAAGGAAAAAATAATCAAAGATATGTCCAAAACAACAACAACAAAAATAAACAGGATCTCTAATGCCATAACACACCCTGCAGTGATCTGCGCCTCAGCTCCTGGCATTGTCACTGCAAGTCACCTGCCGACGCCCAGCCGCTCGGTTTCCTTTAATCTGTGTTTCCGAACACATCTCTACAGGTGATTGCATCCACCTCGCGTGGCAGCTCAGCCCAGGACTCCTGACCAGCTCCCTGCGGCAGCAAGGGCAGCTTTGCTAAGGTAAGGCAGGAGGGAAGCCTGCTCCAGCGGGCAGGAAAGGGGCTCCTGCCTCGCTGCACGTGAGGGCAACGGCACCCATTGGCAGTCCGTCCTTGTGAGCCGACAAACTCACTAGCTTCCCTTGTTTTGCAGCCAACTCTGGGCTGACCCTTATGGAAAACAGGGGTGTACCATTAAACTTAAGGAAAGAGTAAGAAAGAAACAAAGCAACCAACCCAACAAACAGGCCACGCACATCCTCTCTCTGGAATCCAGCCGGCTAACGAACGCTGTACCTTCAGAAAACCCCGACACCTGAGCAGTGTTGGGTTACAGTCATTTCCATGCACGTGCACAGTGCCTCAGATTCCCCAGGGAGAGAAAGCAAAAATGGTTAAAAATCTGTGGAAATCAAACTGGAGGCTGTAGGTGGGAGGGTGGGCAGATAGGGAAAATCTCTAAAGCCAACTTAAAACAACCCATAAACCATTAATATATTGAAACACCACATACTCATTGACAAGTAACTAGTGTAAAGGCTACACAGCATGTTCTTAACAGGATGGTGCTGAACATTGTCTCCACAGCAGGTGCTTGGCCATCCCAGAAAAGGAAGATTTTGCATACTTCAGAATGAGTCCAATTTTCAACAAAAAAAAAAAGAGAAAAAAACAAAAAGAAAAGAGGGGGGGAAAACTAGGTTCTTCACTCCAGTAAGGGGCCTATTAACAGTCCGCTTCATTAGGAAAATAATGCAGGGTTCACAAAGGTCGTAAGCTGTAAACAGTATCACTGTCCACTTGCTGACAGCAGATTTGGCAAAGGGTTCTCTCTCTACATCTCGTGTCAGTTTGAGGGCCTGGAGAAGAAAAAGAAAAAGAAGAAAAGACAGTGAGATAACTGCATGTAGGGGAAAAAAAAAAACAACAACAAAACCCACAACAAAAAAAGGCAACCAAGCAAACATCCAAAAAGAACAACAACTTACACTGAGAAGCAATTCAGATATGTTTGCACCCAGGAGCTTGAAACATATAGCAAGGAATAAGATGACCCTGCCTGAAAATACTTTTCCCTTGCCAAGGTTCATCTGTTTCTTTGATGGCTTAGCTGCTACCAAACAAGACAGAAAAAACCCTCTCTCCAATGAAAAATGATGGGCAAGTCTGATTTACAGAAACCCAGTGCACTGTCCATTTTTTAAGCGTATTTCCAGGTAGAAGCAATGAAGGATCATCCAGCTTTTCTCCATTTTTCATGATCACATTTTCTCAGCATTAGCAAAAAGCTGAATAAATCTTCTGTAAGTGTTTGACATCCACCACCACCCTTGAAGGACAGATGAAAAGGATGCTTAAGACAAACAGTAAGGAGCCATGAATTTCAGTGTGGACTTTGGGTTTTCCATTTTCCTGCTCACACAACACACCAGCAACAGACAGGGTCCAGCTGGCTTTAAAAACTGGTTTATATATCTTATTCTCTAGCCAAGAAACTTCTCTAAGGAGACAGAAGCATGGGGCAGATACCTTGGATACAGCATGGAGATGAGTATGAAGAAACATGGTAAATAGGTATAGCACTGAAAGCAGATGAACATTCCAACCAAGGGAGTCAAGGGGAAAGAGTTTTAAAGGTACTCAGTGGTTTAGAGATACAGGCAAGCACCACATAGGGTTTTAGAAAGTATGTACATTTAAACATTCCCATGAAATCCTCTCACTCTTTTAGAAACTTCCCTTGGTAGACTTCCCTGTGTTGCTGGGCATGTAGCTTCTGGCTTTGAAATGGCTTCTGAAAACAGTTCAAGAACAAGGGGACACTTGAAACCAAAAAGCCATTGAGTTGATTACAGGAATGTCTTTACTTTCAAAAGACCCTGCTAACAGGCATCCTCACAAAAAATAGTGGATTTAGTGGAACTTTAACCAGGATGGGCATCTACTGCAAGGAGGATCACTCAAACTGTCTCCTGTCTAAGGTGCCAGGCACTGATCCTATGATAACAATTTATTAAAATGACCTGTTCTGATAATGCTAAATGATTGATGGAAATTTAATCATTTTGCCTCATGGTTATTAGAGCAACAGCGTGACAGCTGCTCCCTGTGCCATTAAGGGAGAACTTCATTCAGCACAGCTTAGGGAGCAGACAGATTGTGCCTTTCACCCAAACAAACTTTGGCTTTAACCTTAATTATGTGGAGGGGTTTGGGGTAGACTGTTTGGTGAATAAAGGGATTTCTGACTGGATCAACATATTGATTTCTTCATTTTCAAAGGGCAAATTAACGCTGGCCGTTCGTTAATGTGACTGTCTGCCAATGACTCCATTTGGTGTGCCCCGATGGCCGTAACAAGGTCAGCAGAAGATACCCAGACAGGCCTGGCAGCCCCCAGTAAAACCTGGCTAGTGGCTTGTAAGCAGCTCAAACAAGTGCAAGCCCATTTCTCTACTTCTTAAAGCCTGAGCACCAGAGGGGGCTGGAAATGAGGTACTTCCCAAAGGACAACATCCTCTGAAGGCAAGGCTCGTGTCCCACAGCCCAGCAAGTCAGCTCTCTCTCAGACAGCTGCCAGTTAATGTTGAGCATGGGCTTAACTGTGGAACATGTGAGAAGTCTTGCTGACTTTGAATAAAGCTATTTATTAAAAGTAAAAGAGTAGAGAAATTCCCAATAAACAACCGGAGTATTGCTTAATGTTTAAATCAAAATCTGTGTGAAGTATTATACTATGAAACCAAGTGATGAGAAAAAAATTGGAGATGGGATAAGTTGAGCATCTTTTGTGGAAGTGGCACTGCCAAATATTTTTTCTTGTGGGACTGTACTTCAGACAGTGCCAACATTTTGGAGACAGATGCACAGCTGAGGTGTGCATCACATAGCAGAACAAAACTATGTTCCATTTTCACAGCTCTGCTTACATGAACTTTGTAAATGGATTAAAAATGAAAACAGCAATATCAAAGTCTTATCCTGCCTGCCTTCAAATTACCCTGTTAAAGTTTTTAACAAATTCACACAGTCTTGCTTTCTGTCTCACCACAAAAAGCCTATTTACCCTGACTTAGCAGCCAGATACCCTACAGCGATGAAAACTGTATGAAGGCAGGGAAACAAGTGGTCCAGTTATATCTTCATTTATCACAGAATCACAGAATGGTCTGGGCTGGCAGGGACCTTATAGATTGTCTAGTACAATCCCCCTAAAGTGAGCAAGAACATCTTCAACTAGATCACGTTGTTCAGAGCCCCATCCAACCTGGCTTGGAGCAGTTTCAGGGATGGGTCATCCACCACCTCACCAGGCAACCCGTTGTGTTGTTTTACCACCCTCATTGTAAAAAACATTTTCCTTTTATTTTATCTAAACCTACCCTCTTCTGGTTTAAAACCATTTCCCTTGTCCTATTGCAACAGGCCCTGCTAAAAAGCTTTGCAAACAGTCATGCAGGAGATGAGATGCCCCTTTCTTCTGTCCTGTTCTCTGCCCTCCCATCCTCTACCTTGCTACTGACCATTTACAAACGTTACTCTCATTTTACTCCGTGGCCAAGCTGACTGGTTCTAGTTTCCCTCCAGCAAAAACGTTTCTTCACCTCTGTCTCACATCATTCCATCACTTAACTGGACTCCCAAGCCCCATGCCAGCTTGTGCACCATCAGAGCAGCTCTGAAGAATCATTTGCCACCTGTTACTTTCTCCCTTTGATTCCCAATGGTGCCAATTATGACACTGGACATTTCTTCAGAATAGAAAGGTGACGCAGCAATGCTCCCCAGAGCAGGGCACAGATAATCTGCTCTGGTTTTCTGTTGGAAGAAAAGCTGTGTGCTCCTTTATACAATTATGATACAAGAATCTGCACTGCCAACACACAGCTCCTCTGTATGGCAGCCTAACATGGATCTCCTGATTTGGCGGGGAGGCTTGTTGAGTGGATCTCATCTTGCAAAATATCACCTTTTAGAGGTCTGTAAAACAAGCGTCCTCCCTGGGTACCACTTTGCAACAACTCTCCAAGGACAGGAATTCCCAGTTACTACTTTTACTGTCTAGACACTTGGGATGCAAACATTTTCAAGGAAACTTGTGTCCTTTAGTGACAGATGTGCATTTGTTCTGGTGCCTCTGCCCTTCAATTTGTCATTGCTTCCAGCAACTGAGCTTCTACTCCAAAGTGGGGGAGGCTCAAAAAACAAGACTTGATTATGTGTGGTTACAAGTTAATATTCTGCCTGAAGTTTCACAGCTGAAGACTGAAAAACACACAGAATTTGCTTAAAAACAAGTAAGAAAGGTAACTTCTGTAGCCAGTCTTTCTGTAATGACAAAATTACAGCACGAGGCTTATATTTCAAGCACAATAAAAATTGGAAATCCCAATGCCACAGCATGTATGCCACAGTGACAGCCTACAGGCTTCACAGACACTGCATGAGGATGCCACAGGATGGCCCCATGCTGAGGGACAACAGTGAGGTATGAGGACAAAGCCCAAGGACAAAAAAAAAGATGTGGCAACTTAATGTGGCTTTATTTCCTGAACTTTCAGGCATGTTGCCACTTTGCTTTTTCTCTTTAAATTCTCCTCATAAAAATAGATTTTTCCCAGCTCAGAACTGGGGGCAGAGAATAAGGGTTGAAGGATGTAAAGAGGAAGAATGCCAGCACTGAACTAGGACTTATGTGAGCTAAAATGTTGCAGTGCTTGTAGCTGCATAAGCATGAAGGCACGAAAGTGTCTCTTTTCCTTCTGTTGCTGTTCTTCTTCCAAGGAACACTGCAAAACCATAGGACAACCAAGTATTTTGGAAGTAAATGTAACTTAAGACAGCAGATCATTTTCTTATTCTGCGCTGGGAAAGAAGGCCAGAACTGTAGTGAGGTGCCACAACTATTTATAAGCAGGTTATTCTGATATCCCACTGCTCTACAGCACCATATAAAAGTCCAGGCTGGAAGGGACCAGCATCATCTGTCCAACTTTCTGTTCAAGGCAGGGCCTTGGGTAAGACTATTCAGGATCCTGTAATATATGGAGTATTTCCAACACAGGAGAATCCACTGCTCCTCTGGGCAGTTCATTTTACCCACAAAGAGTAAAAGCCCCATTGTGGGACTTTACCACAAAGGGTAAAGTCCCATCTACCCATTTTACAGTTGAAAAGGAAACTCTGAGCCCAAGTACTGTTGATAGACAATTGCTGTTGAGAACCATCACATCAGGCTGGGTTTAATCCTCTGCCCTGGCTAACACAGGAGAGCTTAGATCCAGGACAACTTCTCTCCATAAAGTCATCAGGTTTCTTATTTGACAACTTTTGGTCAATTTTATCCCCTCATTTTGCTCAGGAGCCCAAGGAGGGGGATGGAAATCCTGCCAGTTATGGGTGACACTGCCAATGACTGAGAGACATCAGCCCAGGTGTCCAACACAGCCCTCTAAAGGCAGGATGCTGCTGGACTAGATGAAGAAGGCCAAAAATACTTACAAAATACATCTTTTTTTAGGGGTAAATCCCATCAGTTGGAATAACTGTGCTTTCTTTAAGCACTAAGGAGCACTGGGAAGGAGATGTCTACAGTGGATCACAAAAAGGTGTGTACCTACTGCACCTGTGCATGACCAGCGAAGGATTTTGCTTACATTTTTGAATTGGAAGAAAAAGAGTCACATTTTAGAGTGAGAGGTACCTGCATGGCTAGAGACATCCTGAATTATGGTTTTATAGTGCTATGGAAACATGCTATGTACTCATTATTCTGAATGTGCTCACAGACAGCTTCTTTTTCTTTGCTAGGTACCAAGCCTATTCTAAAAACATCTTCCCTGCTATGGAATCTTCTTGTTTTCCTCTGTGGTAAATTGAAAATGAGGCAAATACCATGTTGATAAAAGACAGGACATCTTCTATTATAACTTACAAGTAGCAGAAAAGGCAAGAGAGGAAAGATCCTACCTCAAACCCAGATTTTATCTACATTTGTATGCAGATAAAAGCCAGGAGACTAGGCAGTGCAAGGGAAGAACAATGGACAAGACATTCCGCTCCACTGTAGAAGTGCATAAGCACAAGGCATTCTCCACAGCATCATCTGGGAAACGCGGCCTTTTTCCTGGAGTCATGGCAGACAGCCGTGGCTGCACAGCAGCTTCCGCCAGCCGAGCTGCATCCCCGTCCGATTCCTGCTCAGCAATGTCCCCTCTGCCAGGCTCCGTAACTGCCACCCTGTGCAGCAATCTGAGTGGAAAAGCTGATTAAACAGCCCTGGCAGACTGGACTCGAGCGGGGCACTCCCACCAGCCACCACAGGTACCTGATTTAACGGGGTCAGAGTCCCCACACACCACTCAGGGGACAGTGCTGATGGGAACATCCTGCTGGAGATGCTTCACCACTGGCGCCAGGAGCCCAGGGTGGCTCCTTCCTTCGTCCCCCTTCCCCAGGCCAGGACAGAAAGGTTGGCTTTCGTACTGTGTATTGGCACACAGTACTACTCAAACATGCACTCCCACTGCCCACACTGTACCTGGGCTTTTTGGCTGGCATCAACAAAAGACTTAAACCTCTCCAGCTGTCAGTTCATCACCTGGGCTGAGTGCCCAATTGATATGAAAAAAAGATCCTGACCTTTCCTCAGCTGCATGACGCTATGTTTCTAAAAAGGAGCTCTTATTACGCACTTCTTCAAGAAAATATGCTTTCATGGGGGCTATTTAAAAGTCTGTCTCAAAGGAAGGAATGAACAAAGAAAAGCCACCTGTAACCAGCCCAGTTATCAGGCAAACCACATATTGAGGGCCCAACACTGATCTGCAGCTCTAAACAATCATTAAGGCTCATTCACATGAGACATAAGATTTGCGAAGACTCATTCTGTAACAAAACCTGGGCACTGCTGATCCAAGGAGGAAAGCACTGGGGAGACCAGTTGATGCGGGCTGTTCTAAAAATATCAGTTTGTGCTGTCATCTGTGAGAGTATGTCATCCTGTAATCTTAGCATCTACAGGGACAGCAAGTTTCTGCTTAATTATTGCTGCTGAATCACATGATAAATCATGAGGTTCTAAAAAATACATCTATATAAAACACCAACAGAAGAACACCCAAACCACAGGATAAGACCGCTGTCCTGGCTTCAGCTGCTTTACACTCACAACACAAGCCCGTGGAGCCAATCCTGGTTTTTACAGATCTTTTCCCTGCATTCATAAAACCCCAAACAATAAACCCAGATTGAAAACATACCAGAACAAAAAAGCCCTACTCCCAGAAGGAGTGAGCAATTCATTGTGTTTGTGTGTCAGCTCCTGCTGTCTTCACACAGCTCACAGCATCTCCGCCAGTCCAGGACTGGCCTCTGTATGCAAGGGGCTTTGATGAGCTTCAGTGGGACCTCATGGGGGGCAGTCCCAATGGGGTTTGCCCCAATGACCCCTCTCCTCCTCCCTAGCAGCCATGAGCACAGAGTTTCTTCCTGTGCCACTGATATGTTCCCCAGCCACTGAGGAGCCTGCTCAGGGTAGGCCCTCCTTGGAGTTGAAGGGATCCCTGTTCCCCACAAAATACATTTTCTACATAGATATTTTTGTTCAAAGACTAAACATGGCATGTGTGGAGTACAGCTAGTCACAAAACCACCTTTCAAAACTTGGGCTGGCAGAAACAACATTTAAATGTTACAAGTGCCACCACCTTAACCACTAGCCTACTAGAAGTGGAGCAGAAGAATGTGCTGCTCTTGAATTTCTTTTAAGTTTTTGAAGGCAGACAACCCCACCTTAGCTCTGTGTAAGAAACCTGGCAGCCCTATCCCTAAGAGCTCATTTTTGAAAATAAGAGAGCAGGAAGTGCAGCTATGGTTCTAAGGTAGTCACTTGTCATCAGGTAAGAGGTCCAGCAATTCAGCTTTCATGGGCAGAAGTTTTCTGGCAGGAAACAAAAATCATCTTCTTTGTGACAAACTATGCAGAACTCTCTGATTCAAAACTTCATCCAAATAGAGATCTTCAACTACCTGTTTTTGCTTTTAGGATGGTGTTGTAAACATGAAGTCACCCTCAGACCAATTTGTCTTAGGTATGAATTGTACGCAGAAACAGGCTGAACACCAATTAACAAACTGGCAAGTATTCCAAGCTGATACGGGCTAATGAAGGACTAACAGACATTTTGTTAGGTTTCCTAAGATTTTTTTTCACCAGAGATGTTAATCATCAAGTGTGACATTGCTATTTACAGCTTGTGTATTCTGCAATAAGATGTGGGACCTAGATGATACTAGTGGAAAATGAGTGACTTTAACTCATCTGTCAAGTATTTTATATGTAATTTTTGAATAAGTCAATGTGAGTCCAGCACAGCTCTGTTACAGAGCCCAGAGGCACCCACATAAATGACACATTGAAATCTCTTTCAGAAGATGCAGCTTAGATGAGTTTTTCAGACTATGACACCAACTCAAGAAGTTCTTGCCCTGCCCATGCTGTCAGGGTTGGGCTGTCCATGCCCAACCCTGACAGCACTGCTGCCATTGTAAACTGGATCACTGAAACAATCCAGATAAAAGCAACTTCTTGGATGAGTTTTGGTGCTGGAGAAAATGTTTGCACATGCAGCAACTGCTCACCAGCTCCTGCCCTTCCAGGCAGCATGTCCTGAATAGTCTTTCCTGATGCTCTCTTTTGGGATTACGCTTTGGCAAAAGCCAAGTCCCTTTGAACTTGCCAGGTGAGACAGACCCCGGAGCAAAGTGCAGAGTTGTGGGAATCCCAGACTAAGAGAAGGACCCATTAATTTCAAAATAAAAGGTATTCTAGAGACAGATGAGGGAATAGTGATGTCTATTTATTGCTAAACCTGCTGAAATACCAAGGTGATGATTATCTGAGTGGGTGGAGGACATTATCCAGTGCTTTTGGAAAGCAGGTAGAGGGAGAGGAACAGAGGCCCCAGGCAGTATAAGTGGAAAAAATTATGGCTGAGTGAATAAAGCAAGAAAAAAAATTGATTTTCTCTATTCCTTCTTGTAAGAGAAAAATAACCAAACCAAACCCAAATTCATCTATATGGCTCAATGAGGGCCCTCTGAAAGGCTGGGCCTGGGCAGCCTCATGGGCACAGGTTGATGGAGATTGAGCAGGGCTCTTTGCAAGGACCAGGCACAGGCTTGCGTGCAGCAAACGTGCACAGCCACTAAACCTGCAACAGTGGCATCTCATGCAGGGTTTTTTAATTTCCCTATGAAGAAACTGGAGTTGATTTTTTTCCAAAGTAAACCTCCCTCTATACCTAAGTATGTATAAATTAAATATCTGTGTATTTGCCTTCTTTCTTTTCTTCCTGAAAACTGACTCCAATGTTTCTCTTATTTTTAATAGAAAACACAGCAGTCACTAGGTATGCCAATAATCTACTGTAACTGCTTTTGCCTGCCTGCAAAACACACCTGGCTACCCTAGTGAAATGGATTTAGCATAAGCAATTGCCAGGCTGCTCTGCCGAAAGTGTTCTCCAGTCTTTGGGCTTGTAAGGATTCATTACTGGGGTCATGAACATTGCTGAGAGAAGATTTTAATTCAGCGATCTCTACTGCTGCAGTGGAGAGTAACCAAGAAAAGCAATTCAGAATGATTGCATCTGATGTCATGCGAGAAGCCCCTATCAAAACACAAGATGCTCTCAGGGAGGCAGACTCTCAAACAGCGCTGCTTAACAGATGAGGAAGGGTGCGTGATGAACCAGCTCAGCAGAAATCATCTGTGCTTGCACCTGATACCAGAGGCACCCCACAGCAGCTGGTCCACTTGTCAGGGAGAGGGAGAGAGGCTTCCACAGACAACTGGACAGTAATCCACTGAGGAGAGCTGTCTCGTTAATAAATCTGTCCTCTGCAATGAGACTCCGCTCACACAGATGTGTCAGTTCCTTTATTCAGAGGGAGCAGCCTGAAAAAGATCATGGCAGCTATGCTTTTCATAGATGCCAGAGGCTGGGGTGAAGAGGCAGCAGCGAGCATCAGCGAGGAGGTGGGGTGTTGTGTCTTCTCCATGCTGCCCATGCAAGTCCCCCATGGTGGCTGCTATGGCTGCTACCTACACACAGCACGTGAAGCTATGGAAGCAAGAGGCTGCCCTGTTTGCCTGTGTCAAGCAAGACCATCAATAACACCTACTTTTCAGGACCCATTTGACAGATTGTACTTTTGGATGTTGCACAGCAATAAAGTCCCTACAGCTGGTTTTTTTACATCATGCAAATAAGGTTTTTAAATCCAAGCAGCTCATGCACCTGAAGGAAGAGAGAACTGTTCAGCAAGCATGACCTGCTACAAACTTTTGCTTCCTCAACCTTGAATCAATTCTGTTTTTTCCCTCTTTCTTTTCCTAAATTCTCCTGTACCAGAACTGAAGAAACCCCAAAATTCATCTGTGGGCCTGGTATTGCCAAGTTGCTGCCTTGCTCAGGATCCCTGGGACGCAGCATCCTCTACAGCCCTTCTCCACAGCCCGTTTCCTGGCTGTGCACTGCAGTGCTCTTGCTAAAAGACAGAAGATGTGCAAGAACCAGAGGAAATCCTTGCACTGACAGAGAAAGGACTGTGCACACCAAGAACTCCATCAGAGCAGGGCAGCTTTGCAGATTGACTGAAAGGAGGCTGCCTGGGCAGTCTTGTTCTCCCTCACAGACAGCAGACCACAGCACATCTCCTGAGGTGCTCCCTACACACAGGAAACAGAATGACATTCTCCAGGTTCACCCCTGCTGCTCACCTACCACAAAGCTTCCCCTTGAACATTTAACTGTGAAATAGTGAATGAAAACTTAATTAAAGATGAAAGGGGTAAATTATGCACTGTAAAGTCAAAGGACACTGACTCCTTTCTGTCCATCACTTGGAAAATAAGAAAGCTTGAAGTAAGCTGTAAACTGCATGAATGCCTCATTTAACCTCACTACTGAGATGCTCTACATACTATTCTGAAGTTAATAGTACACTTTCAATAATTTATAGCTAACCTTTTATCCTACTACATTTTGAAATTTATTCCCCTATACTAATAAATAAACAAAGGAGAAAGGGCACTTTGTGTGGCACCTGCCCTATGAGTCAGGGAATATGTATGTGTGAGCAGGCAGAGGTATGGGCAGGATCCTGAAGAATCACAAAAGAATGACAGAAATAATGATTACAAGTCCCCAGCTGTGGAAAAAAAGCAATGGAAAAAAATTAATCTGGAAAAAAAATTAATCTGAAGAAGTTAACATTTAAAAAACACCTATGTCAAAACCCAAATCTCCAGATATTCTCTTGGAGGAGTTCAAAAGAAAAAGATACCTACCCCATTCAGGGGCAGGGAGAGGAGGAAAACAGTTATTGCATACTTAAAACAGTAAGTAGACCAGGACATTCCTGAGACCAGGATCCCATCAATATATCATTGCTCCATTTGATACCTTTTTTTTGGCCAAGAAATACAATTTTACGAAAAAGCAACCCTAACAACTTTGCTAGTGTTGCTATGCCACAGCAGATCAGCAGAATCAGCACAACTCCTATTCTGCCCAGATCTGTCCCACACACCTGATCCCAAGTGAGTGCTCTGATCTTGCAAAGACACGCTTCCTCCTCCCCCACAGCAACACTGCTCCACTGACTGCAGAGTCCCTCGCCCCATCCCTGTGTAACACAGCTTGGCTACATGTGGCTTCAGCTGCAAGAGGGAATCCATCTGTTGTGACTTCAAAGAAGACGAGCTAGAGCTCTGTGATTCCTAAAAACCACAAATATTCCACCTTGGTTTGCCTGATTTGTGATTAACATTTCTCATGCCTAAATTAAGAAGGGCGCTGAACACCAGATGCGTGATCAACAGTGTTGCAGTCAAGCAGCTTTTATAGCTTAGCCTCGTTTCCCTCCACACCTCCACGTTTCTTGGTTGTGCCTGTTGCATACCAACACACAGCAAGCCATCAGAAGCCAAATTACTATTATTAGTGTGCACTAACTATTAAGGGTTCGGTGCAAACTCCAATAAAACTAAGGAACCAATCATTTTACCACATCACGGGCACTGACCTGTTTGCCCGTTTTCCCTGTTCTCAAAGATCCTTCAGCCTGGTACCCAACTCTGTGATGAAGCCTGTTTAGCACCAGTGAAGTTCCCCACATTCAGACTGACAACGTTCTGAGCTGAGATGAGGGAATCAAAGTTAAAATCCAGCCCATCGGCATCCATGAGTTCACTGCGGATAATGGACTCCATGTCACACTCCAGGCTGCCATTGAAAATATCCAGGTCCAAGTCACTCGGGAATTTCTCATGTCCCATGACCGGGAGGTTCACGCTAGAGGAGTACAAAGAGGAGCCTGACAGCGGGTCAGAAAGTGTTTGCATAGACTGATTGACAGATGACTGCTGATGTTTGCTGGATCCCAAGCTGCTGGAGTCACTCAAGCCTATGTTACTGATGGAATTGGACAAGGCACGGCTGCCACTAAGAGAGGAGTTGTGGGACTGGTGCTGGTGATGGGACAGGTTCTGATTGACCAGACCGCCCTGGCTGGACTGTGCGGCAAACGACATCATGGGGTCGTTGCGGAGCATTATATTCCTGCGGGAATTCTGGGCGGACACAGCCGTGCTGGCTTGTGACATGAGTGGGTCAGACTGTGTCATCATGACATCGCTGTGACTAAGCGCATCAGAGGTGAGGAGATCCTGCAGCGTCTGGTTGTTGTAATGAGAAATGGAAGAGAAGGTGGCCTGCTTGTTCTCCTGAATTGTCTGCATGGGTGACTGGCGGAGGGAATTCAGGGACGACGGCCCAAACACAGCATTGTTGAAACTACTTGATGGGGAGCCCAGCCCTGAACCTTTGGAACCATAAGGAAAACTGGAGCTTCTCTGCATTATCCCTCCTGTGGGTGACTGCTGGGAGGGAGGGAGTGTTATATTGTCCAAGAGATCATCCATGAGGTTATCAGTCAGTCCATCATTCAAGTTCATTGTCCCAGCCATATCAGTCAACCTAGGCAACTCCACAGTACATGGTTTGTTTACCGATGGGGACAAGCTCGATGGACTACTGTACAGCATGGGAGAAAGTGGAGCATCATCATCTTGAACATCATCGAGCTCGGTGCTTGCCAAAATTGGTGACAAGCGGCCACTGATCGTACTGGCATTTGAATTTGTACGGGAGCGAAAATCTGTCCATGCATCCAGCTCATCGCTGCTGCGGGAGGTGGGACTCCCTGGCCATTTGGAGAGCTGGGTAGGGCTGTCCTCACTCGTCTCCTGGGCTGTCTGCAGGGCTGCCTTTTTCTTTGCTGCCCTCCCTCTGCTCTTGGTGTACTTGTTGCTGTTGTCCATTGACACAGCGCGTCGCCGGGGCGCCTTGCCGCCTTTTCCACCATCTGGATTGATCATCCACCAAGAGCTTTTCCCGGTGCCTTCATTCTGCACCCTGACAAATCGGCTATGGAGTGACAAGTTGTGCCGGATCGAATTCTGCAGGAAAAGAAGAAAATAAAGCATCAAGACTGGCACCCCACTTCTTTTACAAGCCAAATCTCAATCATTAAACCAACATCCCACGATAACAGCAACATGAATAAAATCACTGGACCCTCCTGGACATCTCCATGAATTTCTCTGGTGCTGGAAATGGAGAACTGGCGTGTGACTGTGGCAAGGCAGCGTCCTGCTGTAAAGCAAGCCCCAAGCTTGTACTAGTTGTGCATTCCTTATGCCCATCTCCACATCCCTAAAAGCTTCATCCTAAGAAAAGGAGAATGACATTCCTGCTAGAAAGGAGCTAGATGTTTCTCCCTTACTTTTTACTCAGGACTAACTATTACTATCAGTAATCTTGCCATCAGTTCCTTGAAATAAAAACTGCAAAGGCACAGCAAAAATCTAGCTGGAGGGATAGTCACACTCATTGTAGCCTCTGCAAATGTCTTTTTAATTCTTCATGGGCACGTGTGCTGTATATTTGTTATAATAGTTCCTGAGAAAACTGCAAGTGCTGTTGCTCCTCTCCCACAGGCACGCTGTGCATGACTAAGCTGTACTTTCTCTCTTGATTAGAGGCACCAGAATTACGCCCATACGGCAGTAGCTGGCCAGCTGTCCCCTCGCCATAGTATCTGCACAGTCTTCAAAACATGACGTGACACGGTATGCAATGATATCCCTGTCCCTGTAAGCTGCTGGATACAGAGCTGTATGAAGCTGCTGTACACAGCCGGATACTCTGTGCTGTACAGGATGCTATGGAGTACAGGGCTCTCAGGGGAGCCTGCACAGCTTGCTCTTGCACCCTACCTGCTCGCACTAGTCAGCAGCATCGAACTGCCCAAACACCATGTTGGCTCAAACCGATGATAACCACCTCAGAATCAGCAAGAGCCTAAGAAAACCAGCCCATGGTACCCCCAGAGAAACAGCACCAGATTTAAACCAAAATAACAGAGATGAAAATTTCACTCCACTCATCCTGCTGATCTTGTGCTTAAAATATGGATCAAAGAAAGGAAAAGCAAATAGTATTTGTTAGTGTGAATGCTTCCAGGTTTGGTAAACCAACATTTTTTTCCCCTGTGGAAATCAAATGATTTTTGGAGCTATCCCATATTCCTTTGAGAAACCCCTTGGGCTATTCCTCTAAGCTTAAAGAGTGCAGAGTTCTTTTTTTTAAATTTTGGCAATTACCAGGTGTATCTATGAAAAGGATAAAATCACATTTGTCCTATCAACATCTTTTAAAAACACACAGTCAGCAAGACCATAACACAATTCAGAACAAGTGCTCTTCATTTACAAAAAGCTGAAGAAACTCCAGATTTAAATAGGCCAAGAATGAATCAATCAACAAATCATTCACCAGCACCTCGATATTCGCATCCTTAAGAAACATGAATGCTTGACATAAATAAACTTGAGATACATATAAAGTACAGTCCAGCTTTTTTTTAAACCATTCTTTTCAGTATAAAATGCCCTTCTTTTCCCACTGCTTTGTGGTCTTTGTCAGATTGTGAAATGGAAAACATGCCTGAAGTTCTCGCACGCAGACAGCAGACGTGGTTGTGATTATCACTTAATGAAAAGAGAAATCATATGGACCACGCTTCAAAACAGCAACTGTTATGTTTTAAACAATTTACACAAAGCAACTGATCAGACTTTGCTGACATGCCCAAGAGAAGTTTGGGTCGGTGCCTCAGCTATAAACATGTCCATTTCTGAGGGACTATCATGCCATCAAAATACGGTGGATTGAGTTGCACCATAATAATTCTTCAGTCTAAGGAGGGAAAAAGCTTTTTATTGTTTAACTGATGGCATTTTAATAATATTTTGAGTGTGGCAACAGTCTAACTTCTAAAAACTAGCTACCACTCCTTACTTTCTCAGGTTTCTCCCTGTAAAACTGGCTGGAGAGCCAATGTTTTTTTTTAAAAATAGCCTTTCTTGATATTCCAGCTTCTACTGTATCTCTGCAGGTAGCTCTCACCCTCGGTCCCTGTAATTTCTATGGACAACCACTTGTGAGAACATCTGCATGGGGATTTCTCCATTCAAAGTCCACACCAGGCTTCAAAAGCCATACAAACCATGCTGTTCCCCACCTAAAAATGCTGTGTATAAGAATACATGGCATCATGACTCTTGCTAATGAAAAATAAATCTTAGAGAGGAGAAACACCTGAGGTGGCACATGTAGCATGCCATGCACACCTTCAGATATAAAAACACTCAGCCAAAGTGCCAGCAGCTAACAGCTTTCAGCCTAATGTATTCTCATAAAAGGGCTTATTTCTGCTGCTGGTATCCATAGTATGAAAGTATTTGGCCTAAAACCATGAAAAATCCTAAATAGTAAAACTGTGAGACTGAGGCACCTTTCAGGATGAGGACTCCTTCATGTGTGGATATGTATGTGCACATGTGTAATTTTCTTCTTATTATATATTTTTTCTCAGTGTCGGTTTTACACAAATAATAAAAGAATGAAATAATCCTTCTGCATTGAAAATTGGTAGTTATAAAAAATCCAAGCAGTTTGTTTTCCTTTACATTAAACACTATGCCACTTACAATCCTGCTTCTGTTTTTCTTTGCTTTTCTTCTGCAGGAAGATTTTCTTAAGCATAACTGTGGGCTAATTTATTTTTGTGTACCCCATCTCCACCCTCTGTTCAAACACTGCCTTAAAACCCACTTCTTTCACGTAACCTCCCCCACTAACCTCTTCAGCAACAGTATCTGAGCTTTTTGGTTTCTCCTCCTGTTGGGTGCCCTGCCAAATCAAATTAAGGCTGGATCCTATTATCCTTTCTCATGCAAGTTTTGCTGCGGAAGCCACCAGGATTGACAACTCACATCAGTAAAAGCTGTTGCACTGTGCTACCAGGTGGCAATCTGGATGGAAATAACTGTATTTTCTACCTGTTTTCTGAGCTGTCAAAAAATATTCCCATCTGCTTAAAAGACAGGAAAGTATACGGGGACAATCTCTGCTCACAGCTACGTGCATTACTAATATATGACCATGCAACAAACCACAAAAGAGGTGGGGAAGCAAAGAAAATACAGTTTATCATTTGAACCCACTGCTGATGAAATTAATGGGGATTTGTCTTTGACTTATGCGGGAGATGAATTAGGCCATGATGATGGAAAGTTAACACATTTTTCCATGCCAAAATGCAATGAGAAACTTTAAAAGATCCATAAAGGAACTTCCATCATCTGTCCTGGAGACCATATGTAGATGGGAGAGACGCTAGCCAGGCTGCAGACAGCTCGGATACCACCGATGTGTACAACATATGGACTGTACTTGAGCAGAGCAAAAAACGAAATATGATGAGCTCCTCCCTTTATTAGTGTTACTATTTATATTGGATTTGAAGAATGTCATGCGCTCCACTGAACACCAGAAGACTGAGGTTCCTGCAGATAACACCTAGAGCATCATGTACTGCCCTAAGGCCAGACCAGCTGGGTTGAAGTCCCCTTTGAAAGTGTTCCTGCAGGAAGAGGGACTATCCCTGGAGACAAGGAAGACTCAGGGCAGAGGAACACATGAGACTGGGCAAAACTGGTGTGAGCAGACGATGGTGCAGTGCCACAGGCAAGCAGTGCTGCTGTCCTCCCTTGGCACCAGGAGAAAGGGTGAGCTGGGTGCTCAGAACAGCCAGGGCAGCAATACCAGGGCTTACACCCCTTTCCTCAAACTCAGGGACATGCTCTCAACTTCAACAAATGTTGATCCACTGCACCACATTTTATTCAGTTAATACTCCTCAAGGGTTCCAGCTACATTTTGCGCTCAAGAAAATCCCCCGAGATCAGCTAGCATGTCCTAATTACACGAGTCTCTCTCAATATTTTGAAAAGACTGCAAACAGGCAAGCTGACAGAGAGGACACTCCAACATTTCCAAAGTGCCCCATTTGATACAAACAACTGAATGAGTCTCCCAAGGAAGCAGGGACTGCATGTTATTTCAACACTCAGACCTGGTCAGACAACAGCAGCAAATGCTTGAGCTTTTAAAATGGAGAAAATTCGCCTTCCCTGTGCCCATTTCAGCTTCTTCCAAGCAGTGTTTACCTTGTGGAGCCTATCCACTAACTCAGACACCAGCTGCAAGTGCTTCCACTGCAGTACAGAGTCTTTTTTGTCTGGAAGCAACATGTGGTATCAATTTATCATCCTCGACAACGCAACAAGGAATCCACTTGCTTTAAAAATAAAATGAGAGTTGTGTAACTTAACTCTTAAAAGTCCCTTTTTTTTTTTTTTTTTTTTTTTTTTAAGCCTGAAGATTAGCAAGATGAGGAGCAGCTGGTGGCTGGTCTGTTTTTCTTTCAGTGTTTTGTAGTGAGTAGCAAATTTGCAATTTCAGATATGGGCTCCTAAACTCTAAAGTTAGAGCTAAATATCAAAAGCAGTAGTTTAACAAATGGGATATTAAGACATGGTGGGAGAAAAACAAACACTAGCTGCAGACCCATAAATTCTGCTAACGCTCACTTGGGAGAATTACACATTATTTTATCCTGTATTAACATATATAATGTTTTTATTCCACCATATGAAGTTGTATGGTAGCCATGCAGCAGAGAAAGGCATCAGATCTAACACCACTGAAAAGAAGCCATGAAAATAACTCCAGCTTATCAGCCTCCAGCTGAACAGAGGGAGTCCAGCTTCTCCATGGCTCTGCTTGCTCACTTGAATTTCAGTTTTCAGCTTATGTCATCTTGCTCAAAATGTTGTCATACAGATCTCATTTGGGATGAACACCCCTAGAGACAGCTTCCACCAAAAATTATTTTCTTTAAGAAAACCCTACTTTTTTTGCATTCAGTGGCTGATGAAACTGGAGTCTGTTAATAATTCAACACATTTTGCCCAACTGTCCAGACCAGTGTCTGTGCCTTCTCATGAAGTAACTCAAAACTTGCTTCAACTACCAGTTTTCACAGAATCACAGAATATGTTGGGACACATCAGAATCATCAAGTCCAACACCCAGCCCTGCTCAGGACACCCCAAGAGTCATACCATGTGTCTGAGAGCATTTTCCAAGCTCAGACAAATGATGCTGTGACCACTTATCTGGGGAGCCCAACCACCCTTAGGGTGAAAAACCTCTTCCTGATATCCAACCTAACCCTCCCCTGGCACAGCATCATGCCATTCTCTTGGGTCCTGCCACTGGTCACCACTAAGAAGAGCTCAGTGTCTGCCCCTCCTCTTATGAGAAAGTTGCAGACTGCAGTGAGGTCTCCCCTCAGTCTTTTTTTTCTCCAGGCTGAACAGACCAAGTGACCTCAAATGCTCCTCATAGAGCTTCCCCTCAATGCCCTTCCCCGCCCTTGTGGCCCTCTTTTGGACACTCTCTAATAATTGCTCAATGTCTTTTTTATACTGTGGTTCCCAAAACTACACATAAGACTAAAGGGGATACTGCATCAGTGCAGAGCAGAGTGGGACAACCACATTTATATTTCACATATTTTACATTTTGTTTGCTTTAAAGTCCCCAAGGAGAATCAGTTGCAAGTAAACAAGAAAACAGATGCAGTGTCTAAAGTTGCCAATTGTGTGCATGTACATAGGAATTTCTGGTGAAAGGGATTTGCAAGTCTAGGGAAACTGATTTTTAGGAAGTACCAATCTATTGGTTCCATACAGTCCCTTGTTACTTGGCTGCATAAGGCTGCAGTGCTACTCTTCTCAAAGAACTCTGAAATCCCAACGTGGTCTCAGAATTTACTCCTCTTTCCCATGAGTTTTTGCAAACCAGAAGAATGCATATCATTTAATAAAGTAGTGAGGGTGCTCTGCAGATACAGAAAAATCAAGAACTAAAACATAAAGAGAAGTCTCCGACAATATCTACCTAGCCATGTTCTGATACACCCCTACCAAGCACACCCTCCTTCAGGAAAATGGAAAAAAAAAAATCCCACAGATTTAAGAAAGTCAGCTCCACATCTGAAGGGTGGCTCTGTGTTTTCCCCTCCTCCTCCTGTCTTCAAAGGAGTTTTCTGAGCTTGGTGGTAAGGGAAGAACACCAGAAGAGGCTTCCACTGTGATCACCTCTGCCTGCACCTCTGCCCATCATTCTGCACCCCAGAAGAAAAGAGCCTTGAGGGATTTAAGCTGCTTGGGAGAACAGTAAGTCCAAAAAAGGTTTATCCCCTGAAATGTGTAGGCTTGGATAGGAGAGCAGTATATGGACCTGCCTCCGTGTCCCGCACACGGGGCACCGCGCCGTGCCAAATTCCAACAGGAGAAAGTGATTAGCACAGGGAAAACAAACCCTCCCCAACACGCACACCACGCTCCTCCAGCTGCGCTGGCCACGAGGGCAGGCAGTGAGAGACCTGCCTACTAACAGGGTTTGTGCCCTGCTCTTTCAAAAGGAAAGCATCACAAAGCATGGACCTATGGGAATTGAGTCATGACTTGAAAGTTTTTCCTTAAAAAAAAAAAAAGTAAGAAAAGTTTAAAAAATTAATTCTAGTTAAAACAACCACTGCCTCTCGCTCTTTGCAAACAGTGATATTGCAAATTGCTATGCTGACGTAAATAAAACTTAGCTGAAAATATACACTGCCTGGAAATTGCCTCAGAGCACCATGCTTCCAGTTAGCAGAAAAATCTCCAGTTATTTTACAGTAAGACATGCTCTGACCACATGAGGACTCTAATAAATAACATTTGTTTTCTGTGAGTAGAGCATGCTGGTTGTCATTTACACTGGGTGTTGGGAGATGGGAAGCAGAGTGCAAGGAAAATGCTGATACTTTAATGCAGCTGCAGAACAGGAAGGTCAGGCTCTCCAGCAACCCCCCACCCCGACCAGTGTAAGGAGCCAGGTACCTCAGCACCCTTTGCTATAGGAAGTCCCCTAAAACATAAAGTGTTATCCTCTGCATGCTATGGCAATGCTTTTCCACATTAGAATCGGATTTGGGAATCAGAAGGCAGGCACTGCCACTGAGGTTGCTAGGGCACCTTGTCAAAAGGCACCTTTTTCAGTCCCTTCCACCTGCTTTATATTGTGGCTGCCCAAAATTCAAAAGCACTGTTGATTTAAATAAAAGGATTTAAGTTAATTAAGAGCAAGAATTTACTGTGAGGCATTGCTCTTTTAAGCTGAAATCCCAAGGCAATTCATCACAGGCTCGACTGG
This sequence comes from Taeniopygia guttata, assembly GCF_048771995.1. Lineage (NCBI taxonomy): Eukaryota > Metazoa > Chordata > Aves > Passeriformes > Estrildidae > Taeniopygia > Taeniopygia guttata. Next base: position 46,243,808 of record NC_133027.1, on the reverse strand, counting down.
GACATGAACAGAGTCAGCAAGAAAATGGGAGGTGTTGCTCCTCATTGAACTTAAACCCAAGGAGTTGCATACAAAAAGGCTGCAATGGACACACAGGGCTGGGTCTTTGCAGAGCCAGACTAAAACAGTTGTAATTTCTGTTCAGGAGTGACCAGCAGATAACATCTTTATTTTCTCCTACTGTTTCTCAATGGAAAGCCCCAGCATTTCAAGTGTTGCTACTGTAGAAACTTTGGCAATAACACCATGCTTTATTTGTGGAGCTCCTTCAGCACAGCATCGCTGCATTTCTCCTCCATGCCACAGAGCCCCTGGAGAAGTGCAGGCACACACAAGTAATCAACCTGAACATGTACGTAACAGTAGCACCCACAAAAACAGCTACTATTGTCAGCACAGCCCCAATCCACCAGCAGTTGAAGCTACTGGAAGAGTTCTCCCAAACCTCAGTGGTCATCCAGTTCAACCTTAATGAAAACAATGCAATTTTACTGCAAGGCAGACTTTCACCATTAAGGCTTTGGGTTTGTATTGCTAGAAAGAAGATCTAGGGGTAAAAAAAGGCCTCTGTTTTTAATTTCTTAGATACAAAGATTCCAGCACAACTCTCACGCAGCATTGTGGAAGCCAGAGTGCTCAATTCTATTTTTACTCATTCTCAGCATATGGCTGTTACTATACATTGACTATTTAGAAACACGTATGGGCGTTCTTTCATGCCTTTATAAATAAATGTGAGTGATGCTACTGCTTATAATAATTCAGTAAAAATAGTAGCTTCCTTGGAAGATCACAAAAGCCTCTCACTGCTGAATCACCTATTATAAATCTTCATATTTTGAAATCTTTTGCAGTCACGGGTTGATTTTTTTAACACTTTCCATGAAATGCAACTAAACCAGCAACAACTCCCACCACACAGTGACAGGGGAAGAATAAAATCTATGTGCCTGGAGACAGCATTCCAGGGCTCCTGGAAGCCAAGCTCAAGGCTGCCCTGCACATGGCTCTGCAAAGTGCTAGCTCTGAAATGATAGATTGTTAAACACCCGGCCTGGATTAATTGGAAGTGTTGAGCTGCACACACTAAATTGTGAATCTGGTGACAGTTACAGCAAACATGCGACTGATGAGAGGAATAGATCTGGTACACTGTCGCCTGACTGAGTTTGATCAGGCCTGAGCAAGCCCTTCAGAAGCCAGCACAGGCACCTGAGACCTTCTCATGAGAAAGCCCACAAGCAACCTCCAAACCAGCCCCCAGCATTTCTGCTCTGTTAACTAATCTGAAACAGGACCCCTCTCCTGCGCTATTTTAAGCACATAATTACTTTATTATTGAACCAAAAGATACTATCTGATTTTTTTAAAAAAATAACAGTGTTTTAAAATATGATTTGCTTCAGCTGGCAGCTGAGGTGGCAAAAGGAATGGTGCTGCTCCACAGACATGAGCTCTGGGGGAAGCTAGGGATGCACCTAAGCATGGCTCTCAGTGGGTCTGACCCACTGACTTTTACAGGCAAAAAACCCTTGGGAGCCTCACAAAGGGCAGCTGGTGTGGGAACATGCAGCTGTGACTCCAGATATCCACCAAGTTACTGCAGCTCTGCTGTGGACAGGGTGGGAATTAGGAGACAAGGGATACGTGAACAGAACAACTTGAAAAACAGGTATCTCCTTCACGACTCCGGACTGGATGGCCACCAGTAAATACCTGAGCACTCTTCAAAACGTAATGGCAGCTGTAAAATATTAATGCCCTTTGAGAGTAGAAAGTGATCGGTTTTCCTTCTGATGCATTCTGATGTGTGTTCTGCTTTTGTCCTGAGAATAACACATGGGTCCTCCCCAGCCTCTTGGTTACACAGATTCCTGTATTTTCCCTCTACATTGGGGAACATATTTTAAACACTGCACTTAAAATTATATTTGAAGAATCCTACAGATTTGCTTTCCATATACATGAACACAGCTCATGCTGTGCCAGGTGACATGGGTGGACAAAAATACCTATCCACACCATTTTTACAAAAAGAGTAGCAAGGTGGGTTTACTCCAGCAGTCTTTCCACAGCCCATTCTTTGATCTGACTTCCACTGATACATTGCATCAGGGCACTCAGTCCCAAAACCAGGTCTGCCCAGAAACTCACCACCAAGGCTCGTGGCGTTAGTTTCCATGCTGCGATGCCCTGGAGGTAATCTCCAAGTTGATAGCAGTTGATTCTTTCTCCCCTCCCTATGGAAAAAGCTTTTCTGCAGACTTAAAATCTGGGCAGATCCAGGTCAGACCTGAGCTAGTGACACCAGCCACCCTTGGGAGTCCTGGGGAGAAATGGGCACCTCCACTGAACAGGCGCACCAGCCTGTCTTCCTGCTCTCGTCTGAGAGCGCTGACCCTCTCCGCTGGTGGGGGTAGATCTCATCCTCTGGCACGCAGGTTTTGGGATGGTGACTCCCAGTGCCTCCCAGGGCATGGCAGCTTCAGAGAGCTCCTCTGCACTCAAACCAAACTCTACAGTTCTGCATTCATCCCAGCCTCACCTAACCCCACTTATGAACTGTTTTAGTTTTCACTGAACCTCACCTCACTCAGATGACGTGCATGTTACTGGTTCTACAGGATTTTTAAAATATATTTTCTGTTTACTGCAGGGGCAAAATATACCCGAGGAGCTGACAAAAGGGAACATGACACCTATTACAATGCCAATGAATCAGCCCTTTGCTACAGCAAGCAGGACATTCCTGTTTCACACGTAACCAGCAGCAGCACCATCCCAGAAACCCCACAATCCAGGTAAATGCACAAGTATGAAAATATTTTTTTAAGCTGCTTACCTAATTTGAGAAAATAAGACCACCATCATCAATACAATCATAATCCCATGTGCTGAATGTTGAGCCTAAAGCTAGACTGTGTCAAAATGCTTCAGCACTCGATGCTTTGTTCAAGCCCCACCCCAACACCAGAGCCTGAATAGCAGAATGATGAGTGGAGGAGCCTTTTCATGTTCTGGATTTCAACCTGCACACATGAGTAATCTCGCCTGAGGCCAACACTTGGGCCACAATGGGGTCCTTCTTTTGCTCCATACCTGCCTTTTTCAGAGGCAGCTGAGGAGCCACAGAGTTCTAGGACCTTGACTGTGTCAACAGAAAAAGTCCTCACCAGGTAATTGACAATTATTATTTACACTGTAGGATGAAGTCTGGTTGAGCTCCAAGTGTGGGAAGGACTGCGCCAGTGGAAGACACTTGCATCTGAAAGTTTACAGCATCGACAGGCAGACAAAGAAGCACTAACTCCATAAAGATTCTACAGAAAATAAAATCAAGATACTCATTTTGCTTTCATTTGCTTGTACAAACCAGCCTTGTCCTCCCTGCCCTTTGGGATAGGCCTTGAGCCAACTTCAGACACCATCTTATACTCTGGAAAATTCAAAGTTCTGACTTGCTGAATCAAAATATATGCATTTTGGGATTGCAATAGCTATATTGACTCTGAGATGGTCCTACAGTTCCTCCAGATGTATTCCCTCACAGATAACGTTCTGCTTCTTAGAGAAACTATCCTGGATCTCACATGGATTGGGTGGACACAGGCCACATCTGGTTTTTAGGGGAAAACTGATGAGTTTTATTAGTGGAACTACACTGCTTGAAGTAAGCTTTTTTTCAACACCTACATGTTCAAGACACAGGGCAAATTTTAAAGGACAATGCAAAGAATGATGATGCCTTTGTACATCATCTTTTTCTTATGACACTGTTCACAGCATTCATAGCTCAAGAATTCAAGGCCTCCTAAGTATGCCAGGTATCATTTTCACAAGCAAAGCACACAAGAAACAAGCACCTTCAAGTTGAAGTTGAATAGATGAGGGCAAAAAGAGCAAGCAATGGCAAATACTTATGGGGATATTTTCCCTCCTTCAGAAGGGGAAAGGACCCACTACCCCAAGAACCTTGAGATGTACATACATCATGACAGGTCTGCTAATACTTTTGCAATATGAGACAATATGCAAAATATAAAATGGGCTTACTAGCTTAGTGCTTTTTATTTCCTTCTTCTTCCCCTCCCCCCCTGCAATGATTGAAGTTTAGAGGAGATGGAATATCTAGAAAAAAAGAAATGAACCAGCCACTTTCTGATTAATATTAGAAAAAGTGGAATGAAAAAAATAAAGAGATGGAAGAGTCCACACTCATCTCCAGTTTGACTTTTTTCAAAGCTAGTGGAAATTAATTCTGTTTATGAGGATCTGCTCATGTGCCTGTTGCAAAGTGAGATTCTCACCTGCAAAGGCTTTTCTGTATGTCTAAATGCATATTAACTACTTCGTGTGCTTGAACGGGAATGCCCTCAATGTGCACCAGCCCTTGCCAGACTCTGCCTTGTTGACAAGGATAAACACAAGGATACACAGAAATTTCCAATTTTGTTCACAGGCAAGTTTCAAAGCTTGCAAAAGTAAATGAAAACCTTCTAGTAGTTTTGTAACAGGTTCTTTTTGAGGTGAAAATACACCATATTAATTATTTTCAGCAGAATTAATTAATTAATTAATTATTATCTTCAGCAGAAATAATTAATTAATTAATCCATTCCAGCAGAAATGGATTTTTGGTGCCATCCAATCAGAGTTATGACACCAGCAGCCCTTCTGCAGAAGAGTGACAGCTGAGTCACTAATGCTAAAACAGGGATAAGAAAAGGAAAATGAAAAAGAAACTAGGCTACTTCCCCCGAGGAGCCAAATACAGTATTTAATGGCATATTTTTATAAGGTTAACAAATCAAATGCTTCAGCTGTGAATTGTTGCCATCATCATAACTACAACAGGATGACCCCACACACCCTATCTCCATGTAGGTTTTTTCCTCCCGTGACGCATAAATAAGGAGGAAGAGGCCGGGAGCAGCCTGGCCTTTCACCATACTCTGGTCTTTGGGGAGACAGGTTGTGATAGCCACACAGGGATTCGGCAAGACAAACAGGAGGGAGCAGCTGGGTCCTTGTCTTTTCCTGCATCTGCAGCAGCTGCCATCTTCATCAGCTGCTGCCCCTGTGGCATTCTGCCTGCACAAGCTGGAGCAGGCAGCACTTGGGTTCCTGTTGTTTAACTCACACTGAAGAGTTGTGTCCCCTCCCTGTCCCACTGCCCTTAAATGAGTGTGTCAAAAGCAATTAAAGTCAGCATGGCGAGAAACCTTGAGGCTCTGTGTACAGAGGAGCATCTTTTTACCAACACCGCAGAAATGTTGGGTACTTTGTTACAAGCTATATTTTAGTAAAGTAGCTAAGAAATATATGCATTCTCTAGAAAATACCAGTTCAGCAGAAAAGTAAGGACAGAAGCCGATTCTACACAAAATCTACACAAAATCATCTGACAAGGCCTTCTGTATTAGAAGACCCTGTATACAGTCGTAAAGTTTTAGAGCACAACGGGATGAAATTTTTGCTTGCTTATCCAACATCATGTTTGCCAGCAATAGCCCTGGATCGGGGTTGCACCAGCAGAGCTGCTTTTGCACCTTCAGGCCCCAACAAATGGTTCCCACTGCGAGAGCCAACAATGTAATCACAAATGCAATATGATCACTGGGTGGTTCAGAATGCTGCCTCCTGATCTGATAGCCAAACATGGGAGTGCACAAGATACTGGCATGCAGGGAACTGGGCCACCTGGGCAGATAATTCCTGGCAAGATCATGCGCTAGCCTTCCTTCTTGAGGGCAATGCCAGGGAGTGCAATGTTGGACACTGGTGGCACTGCATTTAGATAGTCTTTTAAACACTTTCTCTGAGTCCTAGAGTTTAGCCAAACCCAGCCATGCTTGCCAAACACACAAAATTTCTATTTAATTATTCCCATGCATGTCTTCAGAAGACTCCCTGTTGAGCTGGCTTAAAGCACTCCATCCACGCCTTATCACAAACTCTGACCATGTTTTCATGACTACTTTAAGCATAATTCAAGCATGATGCCAAATAGCAAATAAGTTGCTGTTCGTGCAAAATGTCTGGCTGACCTCTGTAGGACTCTTCACATGAAAAAGTTTGCAGGATTAGAACCAAAGCCTGGAAACAGGGTCATCTCTTCCCTCTGCCCACACACCCTCTCCCTTGGCTGCAGTATCCAGTACATGCTGTCCTCTTCATTACTTCAACACAGTCCTTAAAGCCTTAGATCTCAATGAAGAAAATGAGCAAGCTCTGTGATTCAGGATATTTAAAAGTGGAAAAAAAGGGCAACTGTTAGGCAGAATCTGCTAGGAGGAGGAGAAGTAATCGGCAGAGTGCCAGGAAACAAGAGTCCATAGTCTTCAAATTTCAAAGGTTTTCAGGATAGATGAACTCAAGATACTTTCACAAGCTAGTTTGAACAAGTCACAGTTTGGTAGTCTGCTGGTTCTTTCTCCTCCTTTTTTCCACCTGGATAACTTTGGATTTTTTCACTTGGTGAAAGACGAAGTAACTTTAATAACTTCAAATAACTTTACTCCCCCGTGGCACTTACATGTCAATTAGCTCTGGATTGCTGCTATATACAGGGACAGTGTACATGCCTGGGAAAGTGTCCCTGGGAATTGTGACACCATAAAATACCTCGGTGTTTCAACCCTACTCCATCATTCTGGTACACCAGTCAGTGAACACAGAGTGCTTTCTTCTGCCGTGCCCCTCTCTGTCCCCCACTCCATCCACGGAATTAGGACATTGCTGGAACTCAGCACAATGCTATTTGCAGCCATGCAAGTTTGAAATAAAACATGAAGTCCAGGATTGTACCTCAGGCTGCCTGAGATTCAGCACCCTTCTGCTGCCCAAAACCACAAAGACAGTGTTTGCATGTTTAGATAACAATTATAGCAAAATGAAGACTAAAGCTGCAAGCAATCCTTTTTAAATGCAGACAGGGCAGGGAGTGACTGCCGAGACACATTGGCACTAACCAGAGGGAGCCTTATGAACATTTGACTTGTTTTACTCCCAGGTTCCCCCCCCTGAGTCCCAGGCGCATGGAAGTCATCTGGGGACACTGCTGGGTTTATTATCAAAGAACTCCTGGACGCCCATGTGTCAAATGACAATGAGCTCTGCTCTTCTGGTGAGGTATTTTTAACTCCAGCAAGTACCTTGAGAAAAGCTGGGGGATGAGTCCCATGAGACAAGTTTTCAGGGAAGCTAATAAGAAAAATGTCTGGGAAATGTCATGGTGTCATGCCATTGTCCTGTTAGATGGATATTTGGACATTGTCACACACACTGCAGCAAGGTTTCCACCTCACAGCCCAAGCACTGCAATACAGGCACTTAATGGGTTAAATCACATCAGTCCTCCAGATTTGCAGTGGTTGATAGAAACAGGGTTGATTCTTCTTCAGAGAACAGGAAAAATCCCAAGCATCCTACAGGATATGATCCACGTTTCTCCATGACTGTCCCAACACATAAGGGTAAAATGAAAAGCCTGGAACAGACGTCAGCAGCTCCCAGAGGCCTGACAAGCACTGGGAAGGAGAGCTTTCCAGCATCAAGAAAAGGCTGGGAGTATCACCTTCCCCTGGGTACATAGCAACAGTTGCTAGTTTTGGCAGGCAGCGAGATGCAGTGCAAGACGTGAGGGTGACATCATTTGATTATCACCTCGCTTCCCTCGGATTCAATTGGATTCCAATAAGAAATTATTTTTAGAATCACTACAGACAAAAGCCTTTAAAACTAATTTATTACAGATTTGGGTAGAGGAGGCTGGGGACTATATTAATAGCAGACAAAGCCTTAAAAAGGCCCAAGTATTTGGAAACCAAAACCACAGCAGGAATAGCATGTACATATTAACAGCAAAGGTAATTAACCTTCTGAAAAACACACTTGAAGATGGGGTGGATTCTCCATTGCCTTAAGTTTTTGCATTTAAGGCTGGATATTCTTCCAAAAGGCAGGATGAAGCTGAAACTGAATTTGGGATTTGTTGTTGAAAGATCTGATGGGAGCTCTGATACTTTTACTCAGAAGTCCTGCCCTTAAAAAAAAACTAAAAGCCTGCCTGTTGCCCATGCTTGGGAAGTTAAGTTCCAGTTTGCTGAGACAGGCATTTGCAGTTTCAAAGAAAGTTAAGAATTACTAGAAGATAAAATGGCATATGACGTTAACTCTCCAGAGGAAAAAAAAATAAAATAAAAGCTCTCCAAAATGTTAAGCCTGAGGTCCATTGCTTTTGCCCTGAACATAAGAAATTAACAACGTAATTTCCTGTTATTCCATGACACTGAGAGCTTGAAAGTAATTGATCTTGCCTCCAATTTCAAGTTAGCCAAGGTGTTTGTTTAGGAGAAGAGGCTCACATGACAGGCTGGAGCTACTGAAGAACACCTTTCCCTAAAGTGGTAGCAGCTCTCTGGAAATAAATAACTACAGGGATCCCCAGGCAGTTGTGGAATTGTCAGCAGCAGTCCACTGCTTGGTGGTGCACAGCACTTCTTCATTATGTTTATGCAACTACAGGTATTAGTATTTACAAGCAAGCAGCTTCTTTTTACATCCCTTACTTTGAATATTTGATATCCTATATGAACTCTAATGGACTGTTATACTGTCTTCTGGTTTTTAGCTTGTCATTTAGTATGCTTGTACAGTGACAGACTAACAAACTAATGAGTGATGTGAGGAAACATGTAGTATGCCACAACAACTTGTTTTGTAAAATAACAGGGCAGAGCCTTCTCTGCTTTTATAGCAAGGATACAGTCTCTGCTCTGCTTGCCCCAAACAACAATAAGAAAAAGTCTTTTAAGCAAGAAAGAAGGAAAACCAAAAAGCAGAACAGAAACGAAACTGCACTGTCAGGTTTTCACTCTGTCAAAACCCTTGTAATCAAGCCCAGGAAGGCTACCCAGTGAAGGGCCCTGGGCTATCACATCATCCCCACCGCAAAACTTCTGACTGACGTAAGCAATTGACTTGTCTGCTAATTTGATTTCTACAACTCACTGCATCAGGACGTGACTGATAAGCGCTGACTAGGAATTCCCAGAGATAGACATTTTGCAGAGCCTTGCACGCTGTACAGTCTGGCCGACTCCACCCATTTCTTTCTGCACATGCCACTGTCACCCACAAATCTGAGGCAGACACACACGACTCTATCAGCAGGACCATATGTGTCTGCAGAGATAGCAAAAGCCAGAGACTGCCATAATTTAGCCAAATAAACAACTTCACATACAAGATATGACATGTGGCAGAAGAGATCCAGGAAAGGACACACTTTAAGCCTCCTAAATTCAGAGGCTTTATGATTCAAGTAAGAGAGTAGAGGCAAGAGGCAACCCAATAGCCACAGATTTCTCTGCAACACCAATTTCTATTAGGGAGAAGTCAAGGAGAACAAACCATAACCAAAGCAGAAGATACAGACTTCTTCAAAACTGATGCTTCTAAATTGAGGATTTTTTGTGTGCCTGAAAGGCCTTGGATAAATATTTGGGTAAGAATTCGGAAATGGATAGGAAAATCAGACCAGCATGTAACAGGAGTAATGTGAAAATATTTGGTGGGGCAAAGTGGGCTATAAATGATGATCCATCTGGCCCATAAAGATTTATGAGAGACTGTCTTCTAGTGAGGCTAGTGAGGCCAAGATCTCCTTTTTCTGGAGTGTGATCGGAGAGGAAGCACAGGGGCAAAGACTGAGACTCTTGTTCACTGGAAAAGTATATTTTTAAAAACCCTCAGAGAATGCAGGAGGGACTTCAAAGTAGACTGCAAAAGCTCAGGCCCCCTGGAGCTACATGCCTTAAGCTGAAGGCTGTGCAGGTACGTGTTGCCATAACTGCCTCAAACAAAAGATGCAGCACTGCTGCGGGAGGGCTGGGAAGTGCCTGACCTTATCTGCCCAAGTCTCATTGCACCCTCCTTCTCAAGGGCCAGCAAGGATTTACTGCTTCCCCTGGGGTATGCAGGGGTCATAGAATCACAGAATCCTTAAGGCTGAAAAAGACCTAAGATCATCAAGTTCAACCACTAACCTAAACCCAGTGTGTTCAGCACTAAACAAAGTCCCTAAGTGCCACATCCACACATTTTTTAAATGCTTCCAGGGGTGGTGATTCCACCACTTTCCTGGGCAGCCTAACCAACCTTTCAGTGAACAAGAAGGGTCAGTGTACAACAGAGCATCAAGCTGCAACAGACATTCTCCAGTGTGGCTGCATCCTTTATCCCTGTCCAAAAGTGACCACTGAGGCTCTGTGACCACAGCTCTGAGGAGTGGCACTCAGAGACCTCGAGTCCTGTTGCCTCATGACAGTGACCCCATGAAACAGCTTTCTCAAATCAAGATATGATTTACTAGTAACAGAAGGCAGGCAGTGTAATGCTTTCTAAAACTGACTCAAAAGAGGGTATTTGTCTCTCCTAGCTTGGTCCCATGCCAATACATGTTCCAGGAGCTGCTGAGAAGCTGAGATTCCTGCAACCTTACAGGCACGGTGTCTGATCCTGATGAATGGCTCTCGAACAACCACCTACTTTCTGCCTGAAGAGTTTTTTTAAAGTCTTGGCAGTTCCTTTGACCTGCTCCTCCTTAACACTGACAAAAAAACCCTAAACTGAGGAGGTAGCATCTTCCCAGCTTCCACATTGTATCTTAATCCCTCCTGAGGCATCTTCCCAGTTATTTTACCAGCAGCTGCTGTCCTGCCTGCCTGGTTGTTCTTAAAACTACTTTGATACCAAACCAACAATACACATATCCCTGAAGCAACCATCCCAGTACTGGGGCATACATCCTCTCCATCCTCAGTTGGAGATGCATGCCATGCCATGCTGGGGATAGAGGGCAAGGAAGAGAGGGAAAAACCCCACGGCACACCTTTAGGCATTCTGAATGTCCAAGCTGAGAGCAGAGGCTAGTGAGGGACCTGACACTTGAGGCTTCTTTCAGAGGTCCCAAGATCAGAACTGCCCTGCTGCTCATATGAGGCACAGAGACATCTGAGGCTGGACCATAGTGATTTTCTCCTCTTCTCTCTTCCTGAAGATATTTTTTGAGTTTCTCCCTTTTTATTGCTGGGACTACAAAGTCTGTACAAGCTGTTCTCACCCTTGTATATCCAGAGAAATAAACCAAATCATAATAATAGCATATGAAAAAGAAGAAATTTATCTCAAGATCATGGTATTTCTATTAAGGCAACTGGAGGCAAACACTTATGACCCAAATGATGGGGAAGGCAGGCAGGAAGAAAGGTATGAGAAAAGGAATTAGTAATAGAAACAACATGATAATTCATCTCTACCAACAAAAAGGTTCTTGCCCTTCTCAAATAAATGACTTGTAACAAACCATAAAGGTTTGTCTAACAGTAAAACAGACAAAACACTTAATATCTAATTTCAGCCTCAGGGAATAAATTATTTAATCCTTCATTTTTAAAATTTATTTTAATTCTAAAAAAGATCACTAGCTCCTCACTCTGGCGCTTCCACAACAATTTAGCAAGCATCAAATGACAAGATAAGAAACGGATAAATCTCAGTCCAAAGGAGGATTCTGTCTACCCTGACTCAGAGGAGAAACTTTCCTGTTCAGCTCCCTCTTGAGAAAAGCTGGCATAAATAAATACAGTGCTTTTCCTACCTTCCTCATTTAGGAACAAAACACCATCACCAGCATGTGATACAGCCTCAAGACCACAGCTTTCTAGAAAGAAAGGTCAAGTGAAACAGTTCTTCCTAAACAGCTTGCCTGACTGCAGAAACAGGATCACACCAAGCAATGAGCAGCAGGACAAGTGCCTTAAATCACACATCACAGGTGCTTCTCCATCCTCCATGATGCCAGCATGGGCTGCAAAGGAGTGGGGAGGTGGGGAGGAAATACAGGGACACTGTCACGGTTTTCACACTGACCACACTTTTGCCTGACAGATCTTGGAAAAGGCAAGGCCACCTGGCTACCAGCAACAGCCAGGCATTGGACCAGGCCAACAGAAGCCCTCTATCTCCATTCCACTGAGGTGGAGGCATGACCAGGTAGAAGAGAAGGCAGGAAGCAGTGACCAGCTGGAAAACTACCATGAAAAAAACCCCAAGGACTACTACAAAAACATGAAAACCCAGGGAAAAAAATTCTAATAAAATACTGTAATATATTACCTTTATGGAATGACTCTTCACGCTCGCCTAGACTGAGTCACTCTGGGAACTGCCTCGCGGTCCATCTGGCTGCCAACTCCTGGCTAAACCTGAACATCCTGTGACTGAAATGAATGCATCAAAGGCTAAGGCGCCGCAAGGTAACAAGGTTCTCTTTGTCCAGCATTTCCAGATGCAGCAGCATTCCCCTTCTGCTAACTCTCACACATCCTCTGGGTCTGTGTTTGGTGTATTTCTGACTTTCAGAGGCTGTAAAGAAAGGGTAGACTTGAACTTTGCCTCTCACTCTAACTTCGTGGACCTCCTCAATCCATCTCTGGCCATGTATCAGTGATAGTATAGTTCTGGATACAATTTACTGGATACAATTACTAACTGGAAAATAGTTTACAATTTTTCCTTGCTCTGGACATAAAATTTTGCTACCACTTATGTCAACAGCTTTCAAATACTGGAGGATGCAGTTGTTGCAGATGAATGCAGGCATAGAAACCCCTCTGACGGGATCATACAGAAAGTGAGACTGCACTGCTGGATACTGCACTTCCACAGATTTTCAACCCACTTACAGTTGTAGAGGAAGGGGGAAGGAAAAAAAATATATAAAAAAAGTACTCCTTACATTCCCAGCTTTCCTCCCCAAATCAGAAACACTGCTATCTCCTAGGTGGCAATATAAACTTAAATAATCTTTCCTGCCCTCACTAAAACTATTTTTAAACCAGTAGTGAGGCACAAAACAAATGTCCCAGCAGTCAGGTACCAAACAAATGTCCCAGCTAATGCAATGTGTATTACTCAGTGATGATAAACACTATACACCCACCTAGACTTTTCACTTGATGTGGTTGGAAACTGCTATGTAAGGTGGAAAAAGTAAGGCAGGCTGCTTTATTTTTGGCATTTACTTTAGAGTTTAGGCTTACTGCAAGAGTACATTTACTCTGGCTCTGTGTGCTGCTTCCAGCCAACTGTGTAAAGCTATTTAGTGGCTAGTTCTTTGTCCAGAAGAAAGAGGTATCACCCCCCACCTCCCTTGTGTCTCCTACTCCACCACACTACCAGACTGCAAGAAGGGAGCGCACTGGGAGGGACCTTCTCCTTCTCATCTGACAGAGCAGAGCTCAGCAAGGTAAAGCTCTGTCTAGCCAACAAAGCTCTTTACCACGAATATCCTTATTAAACACAGCCTTATCAGAGTCCAGTTTCTGCAGTCTGAAGCAGTCAGGAATTAACTCTGTCAATATAAAATTTCAAGCCAGGATTAGAGCCCAGACCCAAGGGGATGTGATCAAGCGTTCAAGCCACAACAGAGTCACCTGACTCTGCTCACACCATGTCAGGGGGCTGCCCAAGGGGCCAGGGCTCAGGCTGTGCACCCACCACCCTGGGGCTACCCCAGCCCCCCGAAGGGCTCACTCCCCAGGCTGCTGCAGCAGGAGAAAGGGGATGCTAAAACTTGTCTGTCTAGCAGGATGGAAGGGAAATGCTCTGCCAGCACTTCCAAAAGAGGACAGGTTGAGGGAAGACCCTGGTACAGCAACATCACCTGTGTGCAGAGGGCATGAAAAGCCAGCCTGGAAGAGGTAGACAGCACTTCACAAGTTAGCCCAGGACTGTCAGCATGGGAGGTTCACCAGCACCTCCCAAAAGCATGCCACCACCCAGCAAGGTGCATGGCCAAGATACAGACTCATTCAGTATGCTCCTTTGTCAGCCTCTGGCTCTAATCCCCACCCACAGGATCAGACTGTGTCTCCTGCCTTATCCACAAGACAAAGCTGTCTATCCTGACACAGCCCTCAGGGCTGTGGGACCAGTGCTGCCTCTGCCTTTGCTCCAGGGTGGGCCTCCTCCGCTGGCACGGCACAGCACGGCATGGCCGCCTGCCCGGCCTGCAGAAGGTGTGAGCTTTGCCCCACAACTCCATGAGTCAAGGCCTTAAGGGTGACCTTGCTTCTCCTGCTACATATTGAAAGCTGGCAATGCTATTGATGGACTCTGTGAAACATGTTTGTAATACCGAGCTAATAAGGCAGCAGTGAGGCTATTGTGCCCTGTCATTAGCAATCCCAGTGAAAGAGCCTTCATGCTGCCCTTCCCTATAAAATCCTTGTCCACCTCCCAGTAAGGCAGAAGTGCATTTCAGTGCATGCCTAAACTACAGTCATTTTTAAACTCTTTCCCTGAGCTTATTTTACAGCAGTTACTAAATGGTTAAGCTCATTACTGAGTCCAAATATGAACATGGGGAAAATAATTCCATCGCTTTTGGCACAGAGTAAGTGCAAAAGTTGCCTTTCTGCTTGACTAAAAGCCTGAAAAGCAAACAATGCACACAGCATACATTGTTCAAGAAGGGAGTGCAAACAAGCCTAAAAGCAGATTAACTTTGAAGGTGTGCAGGAGTAAAGCAGGCAGCACCTACTGTTCCCAGCCCAGCACCCCAGGCAGCGGGTGCAGAACGCAGCACCAGCTGGGATCCTGACCATTAATCTCATCAGCACTGGGAAACCTGAAGTTGCACTTCAGAAAACAAGCAGCTATTAAAAGAAATTAAAAATATTAAAAAAAAAAAATAGGTACAGTCGTAAGAGCTTTAACAAGACAAGGCCTTCACCCCCAAAGAGCAAAAGAGCACACGCTCCTTATTTTAAGACTTATTCATCCTTTTCTAAACAAAATGAAGAAGCTTTCAGCGAGCCAAAACCTGTGGGGAGATTTTCAGTAACCAGAGTATATGCTTTGATTCCTACTCAAGTCAGCAGAGATCAGGTGCCTAACCCATCTGCACCTCTGAAATCCCCTCAGTAACAGCTTAATGCCACAAAAGGGAGAAGCAAATGAGTTTTGTCTATAGGCTGCTTCTCAAACAAAGACTACAAATTGCATGTGACGTAGTGCTGCACAAGTTTGACTGTATGTGTCTGTGTGCAAGTGGAAGGGCTAATGGAGAACTATGCCAGCTTCAGAAGGGAATATTGCTGTCACTAATTTTTAATAAAAAATACAATTTTATAAATATAACATCCCAGAGATTCTGTTCACCCTATTATGCAAGACCATTGATTTGAGCAACCTGCAATTTGGAAGTAGCATGTGCCACTGCCTGCCCATGGCCATAGACCCCATGAGCCACACAGCTCAACCACCAGAACTGGACTTGACAGCCACAGAGCACCAACAAGACTTCCAGCCTACTGTCCTAAGAGCTAACCCAGTCAAGCCCAAATCTTCCTCCTTTTCTTTAAAGGCATTTACCTCCATGGCCCATTGCATCTGTTTAGAGCAGCACAGTAACTCCATGGCCACAGCTGTGAAACAGACCTGCTGCCCAGACCTGCCCCCCTGGATTTTCTGGAGATGATTAGGTGGTTGCATGAGTGCATCGTTTTCCACCCTCAGCAGCTCCTTTGTCAGCTGCCTGCCTG
Organism: Taeniopygia guttata; assembly: GCF_048771995.1. Taxonomy (NCBI): domain Eukaryota; kingdom Metazoa; phylum Chordata; class Aves; order Passeriformes; family Estrildidae; genus Taeniopygia; species Taeniopygia guttata. The sequence continues at coordinate 46,228,197 of NC_133027.1, read as the reverse complement.
CACACAGGCTCATATTGGGTGGCACTGCTCCAAACAGGGTTCTCAGAATCCACTTGTCTCTTTTTTTTATTCTTCTTTATTTCTCTCTGTGCTCTGCATCGTGCCTCAGTGAGCATGAGACCACCTTGGGAATTCACAGCCATGGCTTCAGATGAAATCAACCAAGCACTGCAAATTCAAGTTTGTTTGTTTTTTTTTTTTTTTAAGTTTTGGTTCATCTTCAAAAGCAGAGAAAGGGCACAATTCAAAATTTAGATTTAATCTTCCTATATGGAATGTCTGGACTCAGGTAGGGAGCCAAGTCAGGCACCTATGAATTCAAGTTCTCACCTGGACCTGCTAGCTTCCAAAAGGTTCTTCTGCTTGTCATATCACAACACAGCAATTGAACCATCATCCCCCTCACCCCACCCTTTATCTTCTGCAAATCTCCCTGGGTGATAAACAGTGAAGTTTGTAAACACACTGGCATTTTGATGTGGATTTTCAGTTCAAAAATATTAAAAGTGACATGCATTTGGCAGTACTGGAGAAATCATATGCAGAAGGTTCCATCCTCACACCGAGCACCTGGGGAGAAACATCCAACAAGATGTTGGGTGTGCTAATGCGAAATCAGTTTGTAAGGGAATAAGTTTGTAAGGGCCAGCACCTCCCTCAGTTGTTAGCATTTAAAAGAAGCCATGGCTTTCAGAGGGACCCAAGACAGACTCATAGAATTTCAATTAGTTCTTCTAAATCAAGCTTCTTCTAAAATCAAATCCAGTGCTTACACCTATAATCATACCTAGGTTTTGAAATACCTTTCTCCTTTTGTGTATGTGCAAGTCTTTATTCGGGAAAATCTTTTATGTGGATGGTTAACTACAATACTTAAGTATTTCTTGAAGTAAACACAACTTAAGCTCATTTAGATTTAAGTAGGTACTTGCCTGCTTGCTTTTCTGAAGGCAGATGAACTTAATTACATATGTACCTATTCTTCTAAACAAGGGCCCTTCGGACATTTAGGATTACTTTTTGCAGGGTTTCTTTTTTTAATCAAGATGTTCACACCTCACTACAGAGTTTATAACCTCAGTTATATTTATATCCTTATAATATTCTCAGACTGGGATACGTGAGTACAGAATATACTTACTTACTTGGAATACATTAATTTTCATCTGAAGAAAACCATTTACATATACCCAGTTTCACTACAAATTTAGGCAGTATATGATTAGCACTAATTCCTGGATATGCTGTTTTACTGTGCAACACATTGATCTTCTAAAACCTTGAATTGTAATGTTTAATAATCTGTTCCTAAACAGGGGTCTAAACTTGGCTTCTCCGCATGTTTTGCCATACTGTATTTGACTTGTTAATTATCAGCCCAAAAGCAGCACTCAAAGGAAAGTAAAACGTAAAGATCCATGTTAAGATAGGCATATTTAGATTCATCTCGTTAGAAATCAGTAATGCTAGCTTTTACATTCTAAGTAATGTTTAGATGAAAAATAGGCACTAAGTACTTTCCATTGACATGTGTAGACAGTACCTATATAAGATTAAAAAAAAAAAAAGGCACAAGCACAGCAGACATTGAATGACCACTCTCATACACATCTGTGTCTAACTTCTCAGGAACTTGTACCTTGAACTCATACAAGCACGCCACTTGTCCAGAGGATTGTTGGGAGAGCCCAGGACAGATCAAGGCAGGGTCAGTGACTAAGGTCAGCTCACTGGCTGTAACACACTTCATTAAAAGTGCAGCTGTACCAGAGTGGAGGTTTAATGCAGAAAAGGAAGTGGCTCTGCCCTTCTGCACATCTGCAATGCAATGCACTATTAAGCAAAATTAACTGATTATGTAGCAAACATGGCAAAATGAAGCCCTGACTCCTCTGACAGTGCTATCTCCTTTATAATGAGGCACAGAACAATCTGTTACCAGGGTTAGTTCTGCAGACAGTGTTTATGGTAATGGGTCCCAGCTCATCAATTTTTTTTATAGTTCAGTAGGTACTGCAGATGCCAGAGGTACCATACATTAACTGCTGAGCCTACAGGGGCACAATGTTTGGCCATGTCACTGGATATTAACAAACTTGTACAAAGGGCCTCCAACAGTTTAATATGTTTAATGACATCTATTCTACTCATCCCAATCTGTTTCTCCAGCTTGCCTCACTAACACTCAGTCCAATGCATTCACACCTGTATGGCTCATCCTCCTCCATTACCTGGAATTTTCCTTGCCTCGAGTATATTCTGCTGGCCATGCCTAACTTAACAGGCTTTTGTAAGTCAAGGAGCAGCTGAAGAACTTTGCTAGGAAACCCTACAGGCAACTGCAGAATCAGCTGAACTATGCACAAAATAGGTCACTTCTGCATTATCAAATGCATTTAGTGCAATTACAATCATCAGAGAAATGAAAAAATACAGTAAAGAACAGAGAAGGAAGGCAGGTCATCAACAGCAAGTGTGAAGTCCTGTTTCTTCACAAGAGAATGCCATCATCAGGTCACCCTCTATGGTAAAAGAACAGAGACAGTTTAAATTGGACACAGTTTTTATTGCATAATTAAAGGCTGCAAGAAGGCATATTTAGGTTTTTCAGTACTGTGATGAACATCAGAAGCAAGAGTGTGGAATAAAGCATTAAAAATCTGTAACAGCAGTCTCTGGAAAGGAACCAGATAGGAGCTGCTACCTGTGAAAGAAGCCTTTCCACAAAGCCTCCTCATCACTTGAGACTTCTCAGAGGATCACGTTGCAAAGGGGAAGAATGCACTTTGCAGGGCTTTTAGCCCATGAGATAGAGTAAGAAGTAGTTTTCAATTCCCAGTTCTTCAGAGGCCACACATCTCTGAAAGACTGTCTACCGAATTTTCTCCCCAGTGACCATCAACACCAGCTCTTCTGCCTGGATATCCTGCTTAAAATTCACATCCTGCTTAAAATTTGCACCCAACTAACTCTAATGAACAGCTCTCACTAAAGTGAGGCTGTTCCCCTAAGGAGTCAGAAAGTCTTGTATTTAATGTACCCTGACATGTGAATGTCCTGCATTAACGGAGCAGGTTGACACAGGACATGAAGATGACAAGTGCTTTAGTGAGGATCCCTTCTGCAAAAAACTGTCCACAGGCTGCACTTCTTTTCATTGCAGACAGAATCACCTGCAATCCATTACAGCCTTGGGTGTTTTCATTATTTGAAATCACAAATGTAATTTAGCACCTTTAAAAGTAGTAAGGGAAGTTGGGATTCAAACCATTTTGACTGGTATAGTGTGCCATGATGAGTACAACTCTTGGTGTGTAGTAGGCAGACTGATAGGAAAGCATCACAAGATAGGGGGCATTCCATGTCACCCAAATTTTTTCATGTCAATCATCAAATAATTTCGTGGCAGTCAAAATCACTCTCCTCTCTGTTCTTAGGGCACACTTCCAGACAGGCCATAAGCATTTGTCAGGTGAAGTACTGAAGACACCCATTTTGCTTGCTGCATGGTTTCTTGTGCAAGGTGAATGCTTTCATCACCTAAACACACACATTTCATAAATGAAAAAAAAAAAAAAAACTAAAGTGAAAATAAAACAATTCTGATTGCTTGGTTGCTCTCCATACTTCACTTGAGAAATACAGATTGAAAGATTACATACAAGAGAGCACTGATGCAGAGGGATTGTGACACCACAAACCATAATGAGACTAAATCCTCCATCTCCTCCTAATCCCTCTGAGAATGCAGGATATTTACTTCTATTATCACCACTGCTCCACTTCCCAGCCCTGACTGCTGGTTACTGTAGTACAGTATGTACTCAGAGTTGCTGAGTCAAAGAAAAAATAGCCCAAGTAATTAGAAAACAAGCAAACAAAAATAGACTTTTCCTTCTGTCCCTCCCTTCCTCCTTAAATAAAGCAACATCACAGACTGTGAATCACATTGTGGCCATCATATGACCATATCAAAAGCCTGTATTTGTTATTTCTTTTGCTGTGTTCGCAGACAAGATAAAAATGTTTTACTGAGAGCTAATCATCATAAAGTACCCACTGAGACAATCATTTATCTTTGCATGCAAGGGATCTCAAGATCTAGATTGCTGTTTACAGACTACAGATTTTTTGGAGGAGGGAATATTAACTAGGGAGAAGTCATGTCATATGTTTGATCCTAATATTTGGTGCTTTGGAGCAGCATGGTTGTGTGGGACTTGTTCAGTTTTAAAACGTACCTACTGATACTGAAAGTAAATGTCTTTTTACATGAAAATCAACAAATACATTTTATTGTGTATATATTATGTAACATACTCTCTCTCTTTGTGCCTCAGTTTGGACCTAACACATAAACTAGACTCCTTAAAAGCTCCACTTGCACTGAAACTTAAAATTAACAATGTGTAAGCATGCCAAGCAGTACATGAACAACCATCACTATTTAAATAACACCCAAAAAACTGGAATCAATTTACAGTAAGTTCTCAAAACCAGCATTTAACACAGCCCTGAAGTCTCTAAGTGACACAAAAATGCCTACTTCCAGGTAGAGCTATGCTGTGGCTGTGTTGAAAGGCATGGGCAGAATGCAAAATGCACTCACTTCAGCTAACCACTGCCACTGTATTTCTCTCTAAAGAAAGCAAATGACAGAATTATCAACTGTAAATGACTTCTGGGTCACAGAAGGAGGTGGAAGGGTTGAAACCTTGAACTACAGCTGCTGATGCCTAGTGTCTTTATCTCCCTGCTCCCTATGGCGTGTAGTTGCTGGTTATCTCAAAGGATGAACGACCTGCCTGCAATGAATTAGGCCTGCTTATCTGCCAGACGGGCTATATACCAAGTCATTAAGTCATCTAAGAGTATAGCCCCAAGGGAATTACCAAATGAATGTGAAATCCTGTCCTGCTTTTAGCCCATGCGACAGACTTCTCCCTCCTTCTGGTGCAGGCACCACAAGGAGCAGGAACGGGGCTTGAACATCTCTCACCTTCTGGTGTGGCTACTTGTTTTATGATATTAACATTTTCTGCTTCAAAGGCTGAAAAGTAAGGTGATGTCAGAATAGTAACAACAGTCATTTCCCTCAGAGGAAGGGAAAACACAGCCTCTCTCTGACCACCAATATTTCCAAACCTCCAATGTAGCAGCTGAGACAAGCAGCCAACATGAGACTAGCAGAGAGCTTACGGCTATCATATTTGTGTTGGGATATAATGGATTTTGTCCAGATGAAAGAGTGCACTTCTTCTGAAGAGCAGACCATTTTTTTAATTAAAAGAAATTGATTTAGTGACAGGATTTACAGTTGGGTATCTGACAAGCCCACTGACCTTCACACACATATACAAACAACTGAGGCTTGATGCATTCAGAGAAACAAATTCTCACTTGAGACCACAAAACATTGACTCCTACAGAACCCAAAGAACCCCCTCTAAAGCAGAGTGTATTAAAGGAGACTTAGGATAAAGATTCATCTGCACAGTGAACCTTTCCAGATAATACTTCATGAAGTCAGAGGGATAAATAGCATCTTTAAATAGAGAGAAAAAAGCATGTCTGACAAAGGCTCACACATGCTTTATTACAGCTTGGCAAAGCTTTAGCTCACCATTTGCCTGGGATGTTGTATTTACTGTCCCTTCTCCCATTGCTCCTTGTACTGAGTAAGTTGTGCAGTAGTTAAATATCTCCTTTCAAGTATTCTCAGTGCCCACACAAAAGAAAGAGGCTCAGCAGCACCCTTAATGAGAAGAGACACACTAGCACCTCCAGACAGCGCTAAACAGTTTGGCACCCAGCCTCTAAAGCTGTTTTCAAGGGGCTGTTGCTCAGGTTTCTTTTTAGTTCCCATTATCTGCAGCCAAGCTGACGAACACCCTAGGAGGTGTTTCCTTGAAAGTGGTGGTGCGACAGCTTCCGTGTTCCACCCTGGCTGAACAGCAACCCAACCTGAGTTTTACTGGGAAGGAAAATAAGCAGGATCTTCCATGAAAGAACGAGCCTGTTGGAATGGAAATCTGCGCCTTCACAAAGGAGCAACAACAATCTCTAACCTTCTGCCTGGTGATGCCTACAAAACTCATGAACAAATTATGCTCAGCACCATTTCGGGATCCCCTTCTAATTTAAAATTATAATTAAAAATAGTAATTTTTTAAAAGCTTGGTTTTCTTTATCTACAAGCTTTACTGAATGAAACCCTCCCCCACCCCAGCCTCGTCAACCTGATAGGTTTCTCTGGATGTTACAAGATAAAAAATAAAACCTAATCCTTGCTTGAATGTTCCTGGGACAAGGCCAGGATATTTATATATTTCCAGGGCAAAACTCAAACTAGGCCCTGTGCTGTGCCAAGAAAAGTCCTGCTAGGACAAGGAGAGAGGAAATTGCTCCTGCTTCCATGTGGACATCAGAAAACATCTGGAAAACAGAAGATGCCACACAGATGGCCAGAGAGCAACCAGACTTCCTTTAGAAAGCTACACACAACACTCCTCATAAAACTTTTTTTTTTTTGGAGGATGGCTCAGGCTTGTTGTTCTTCTGTGTGTTTTGGTTTGCCTTTTTTTTAATCAGAACCTTCTACATCAATAAAAAGTAATCAAAGTAATCTAAGTTTCTTTTTCAATCAGTACGTCATGCCCAGAGACATAGTGGGCACCGCCACAAGTGTGAATTTAATCTTATCTTCCTATGCATTGTGCTTTATATAAGGACTTAGTTTTTTTTCTCTTACATAAAACCTATTTTTTCACACTGTACCTCCAGCCACTGCCATAAGTGAGGAATTAAACTGTATGATGGTGAAAAGTTTTCACTAATAGACCAGCTTCTAAGCCTGCAAGCAGTCTGCTAAAGGAAAAATAAAAGCAACAGATTTTCAGTTTTAGTGGACAAGGACAACTAGGGCTCCCTTGTTAGCTTCTATTTATGGTCCCACGGCAGATGACCTGAATCTCCTCCATACTCATCCCCCTCTACAGAGCCTATAGCTTAGATTATTCACTTCTTAATGAAAACACCACCTGCCAGATGGACAAGAGAATAATTACATTACACTTACATTATTAAAATACATATGAGTCCCGTTTGCTATGCACAGAGTAGTGCTATACATCTGGGTCTGTGTACAGTAGGAAGACTTTCAGAAATTGTATTTTCCTTGCTGTATTTTATGGTAATAAAGATCAGCATCTGATTCATGCAATTGCCTATGCAGATCTACCTGATGTGGGAAAGGCAGCTCATGGAGTAATAAGCTGCCTTTCCTTATCATCTCAGCTGGCTGGGTTTTGTAGGCCAGGGTTCAACTATTGCATCCACAACACGCTGCCATTCGCACCTGAAACCCCAAACAGAATGGAGGAGACACCACCAGGAACTACACAGAAGGACAGAGCTCTAATGGGAGTCAAATAGAGGTAGGGACCTCATCTGAACTTGATAAAAAAAGCTTTGGATTTAAATCTAGGGGTGAGCAGAAGTTCAAGCCAATTATGCTCCCGTATCCCTAATACTATCCATGGCATCAGCCAACAGTACGTCCTGCCCTGGCGGTGTGTCTCTGGGAGCATGTCCACCTCTCTGGTAAAAGTGTCATTATTCATATTTCTGGGAGCCAGGGGTAGAAAATTAGAAACCAAAATGCCTGAATGGGCAGTGTAGCACGTAATAGTTTCATCATTAAAAAGATGGCCACAGAGTGAGTCACTTACTGTATGGCCACAGCTGCATCTGCATTGAACTGAGGAGTGCCAAAAATTGATTTCCCCTCCTGAGAAACGTCCTGAACCTTTAATGGTGTTTATCCAGGAGGCCAAGAAGACCAGAGAATGCTTTCTGCTTGTTGAACCCATTTCTCTCTTCCCCCAAGAGAAGCTACATATTTTTTAAAAAAGGCCATGTTTTGTTAAAAACATGTTTTAAAGTTTAACATCCATAAATTGTGCTAACATAGAAATTTTGGTAATACCATTTCTTTCTGCTGTCCCACTACTTCAAATACTACTCTGGGGCTAATGAGACTTTTCCAGCATATTGCTACTTCCTTGGCTCTTGTTCCTCAGATGGAGCAGAGCTGTAAAAGACCCTGTAGGGACTTATCAATGCATATTTGCAGACACTTGAAGAAACTACTGGTTGATTTGGCTGAATACATAAATTCTGCCATTCAGCTCAGTGGTATCAGAAATGCTGGATGGCTGTTGTCCTCACAGGGTTAAACAACAGGAGCATAGTGTTCAGTGTACACTTGGTTCACTGCCTCTGCTACTGGGAAAAACAGTAAAGTTTCTCCTTAGAGGGATGATCATGTTTTGGGTAAGTAAATAAGATGGAAGAAGTCCAGAGCTCACACTAAGCAATGCTGCAAAAACCTTGCACACAAGCCATCCTGTCTTTCTGGCTGTCAACTAAACACATATTTCCTTGAGGGAAGAAAACATCTCAATCAGTTTGTCTGAGACCCGAACTTCAGTCCTAGCCAGACAGCAGCCCTAATTTCACCAGAAGCCAGACTCCAGCCCTGGATGGTTTCCATCAGGATTCCATTAAGCCTGTGCATGTGCAGCTCTCATAATTTGCAAGAGCAGATTTGGATGTTGTGTTTGTTTCTAGCTTCATAATGGTTCTCATGCCCCTTAAGTAACAGTCTGTTTTCTGGAAACGTAGTAATTTCTTGAATATGTTCACAAGTTTTTCCCTCTTATCTGGCAAACAAGATTGAAATTCTCAAATGTCTGTAGCTTTTGTTTTTACTTTTGAAGACAAAAGATTGTTTCTCTGAAGGAAGATGTTGGTTAGACTGCAGTTTCCTGCTCAGGAATTTTTTCCTTTACCAATACCACTGTCTGCAGAGGTCCTGCCATGTACAGCTCCTAGTTTGTCTCCTAGGTTCCACTGAGTCAGTCTAAGGTGTCATAGAATTGGACTAACACCTATTTTATGAAACAAGAAATTGCCTTAGAACACAGAACACCCAAAGAAAAGAACAACTTTGCACATGAAATAGTTCAGGTAGCCTGTGATCTCAAGCAATTCCCATTGTTCTTGGCAAGAGCAGGGTATAGATCTAAATTCCCAAATGCAGAAATGTTTATTGCACTAGTTTGGTGATTCACTAAGTACAGGATGTGCCCAATTATTCTGTGTATTTTTCCAATCCTATTTCATAAACTTCAGTTGCACAAGTACAGGAATACATTCTTTCTTTCTTGTCCATTAAAATTAATTTAAAGAAAGGCCATCTGACTCGAACAATAAAATCACCAACTGGTTATATGTGTGAGGCTTTTTTGTTTTGTTGTTGTAACCATGGAATCAAAAACCTTGGCTGTTAAGTGCATATATTCTGTGATACAATCACTTTATTTTTTGTCTCAACCTGCTGAGAAAAGTTTTGCTTTTAACTTAGGATGCTGGGTTTGTTCCAAATCCAAAAACTAAAAACAGCAGTTCTGAAGGACATGGATATCTAAGCCAACAACATTTGACTGTCTAACATAAAAATTAGCAGAACTGTTATTACTAAAAACAAACTATTAGATCTTTCCAAGATAAATAAAAACTTAGAATTCTGACTATCAGTCCACAAACAAAGCTTCTGATTTAGTTTCTTTGAACACAACACCATGGATAAAAGAGGTATAACTTCAATTTTTGTATCTCTAAGTTAATTTCTCTACCTTAAGCAAGCTGTCTGTAAACTGAAGCTTCACCTCATTTTCCTTCCAAGATATCTTATTACAAATAAATACAAATATTTGAATTATCATCAGGGCTGACAATCATGCCCCATTCAAGACGCATTCAAGACTATTTTATGAATGAAGTGTAGGGTTCGCTGCAAAAGTAGCAAAGGCAACAGCATGCAAGACGAATGTAGTGCAAGGTCCCCAACTCCCACCACAAGGCACATGCCGCATTTACGAAAACCCCAGCAGCCAGGATGTGTTTGTTCAGCTGAGGTGAAGCAGGTTTCCCCTGGAGAGCTGGCTTTCTTCACAGGGTGACTCTGCTGGGCCCAAGTGAAATTCCTTTCAGAAGAAATGAAAAAGGAAATTCAGCTCCAGGGATGTACCAAATGCCTTCACGTCTTTGAATTAAGACTGAAGTATATGAAACAAGCAATACTTTGGGCAGATTCAACCACACATGCAGTGGGGACATTTAGTCCAAAGGCCCAGACAAAATCTAATCTGGAATAATATGTTCAGTTTGAATATAGTGTAGATACAGGAGCCTCTGTACCTGCTGCTTTGATCGAGTCATCCTCTCCCACTGTGCCACACAGCAGATAAAGCCCCTGTCTGTCTAGCATGGTGAGCTGACAGGCCAGCCAGGGCCTCTTGCCATGTGTGTAGGATGTAGACATCCAACATATTTTTAATGGACAGCCAAGTATTGCACTAACAAACTGTTTTATGCTCTAAATTTGAGGATGAAGGTACCTTCACGCTCTGGATCACAAATTCACAAAGCAGATCAGAGTTCTGGCTCAGCTTGTATGAGCTCTTCTCTCACATTTGTTGAATCCCATCATAGAAAGCGCACCAGAAGTGGCTGCCCGCTACAAACCTGAGGCATCTACACCATTGCACAAGGCCAAGCAACACCTGAATCATCACTGATGTGAGCCATGAATGAGATCACCCACTCTTCCCAGTGGCACTCAGACAGCTGAGCCCAAGCTGCCCTGAGACACCTGCATCTGGCAAAGCAGTGCCATCCAAACCAGGTCAGCCAGTTTGAAGCAGGCTCACCCCCACTCCTGGCAGTAGAGGTTTACCTCCAGCAGCTGCTCAGCACTTCAAGGAAATAAGTGTCACCTCACCACTTTGTGCATGCACCCCGCAGTCACTGGTCAGGCTTTGCAACCTCACTGGAAAGAGACATGAGAGTAAGACAGACCAAATTAAACCCCTAAGCCCATTAATCACACCCTCATGAATTCAGATAATGCAACATGCAATGTGCGCCATATGCTTATGTAGGTCTTGCCCTTGACCATAATCTAGATTATGGAATACAGTAGAAGCAGGGCTGTGGTGAAAAAATGAAACAAACAGAAGGCAGGAGGGACAGGCAAGAGTCATGTGAATTCACTCCCTCGATGGAAGGCAGTTATGCAAAGAGTTCATACCTGAACTCAAATGGCTCAATTAACATTCCTGAAATGAAACTCATCGATTCTTCACATAAAATGAGACCAAAAGTGATGGCATGTACCCACTCTTTGACACCCTCAGTGCTTGAAGTGGAGCTCAAATGGATCACTGCTGCATTGCAAAGTTCTCTGTGAAGAACTGCCAAAAGAACAAAGTTATGTGAAATATCACTTTATCATTCCTACAGTGGAAGCAATCACAGAAATGCCAGTGGAAGAATGCAGCTGAAGTAGTTTCCTCTGGCCTGTTGCAAGGCACCAAGAAAGCTCTTCAGCCTCACTGGAGAATTGCAGGGATCTCTGCATTACAGTGATTTCATGCCTCTATTTGCAGACAGTGTTGGATGATATTTGTAGAGCTGCATTAATAGAAATCCTTTAAATAAACAACGCAAGTGAAAATTAGACATACTCAAATTGCATGATTTCCATGCTATGCTAAATATTAATGCTGTTTGGTATAACTGTAGAAAAAAACCCCATTACTTTTGAGGGGGAAATGAACCATGTGGAGATATACAAAGATTTAAAATCAAACACATCAGAAAATGAGTATTCCTATTTAGACCAATTGCTTAAAGTCAGCTTTTTTTTTCCTATAAAACTGCTATATTTCCAACACATACACATCTGATATAGTATGTTTACAGTGGGTAGATGACAAGTCCCAGAGGGAAGATGTCCCTGCAATCCTTTAATACTTAATGTGTTACACAGAATCACAAAATCTATTAGGTGAGACTTCTGAGATCATCGAGGCCAACCTATGACCTGACACCACCCCTTGTCAACCAGACCATGGCACTAAGTGCCACATCCAGTCTTTCCCTGAATACCTGCAGGGGTAGTGACTTCATCACCTCCTTGGGCAGCCCATTCCACTATCTAACCATTATTTCTTTGAAGCAATTCCTCCTGATGTCCAAACAAAACCTCTCCTGGCACAGCTTGAGGCCATTTCCTCTCATCCTGTTGCTGGTTGCCTGAGAGAAGAGACCAACCCCACCTGGCTACCACCTCCTTCCAGGGAGATGTAGAGAACAATAAGGTCAGCCCTGAGCCTCCTTTTCTCCAGGCTAAACACCCCCAGCTCCCTCAGCTGCCCCTCATAGACTTGTGCTCCAGACCCTGAACCAGCTGCATTGCCCTTCTCTGGACTCATTCCAGCCCCTCAATGTCCTTCTTGCACTGAGGGGCCCAGAACCAAACACAGGGTTTGAGGTGTGGCCTCACCAATGCCAAGAACAGAGGAAGAATGTTCTATCAACAGTCCTGTTCTCCAGATACAAGTCACCTGATTTTTCATTCCATCTCCCAATGTTTTTTGGTTTTTTTTTGCCTGCAGATATGAAAGATTGTTTCTAAGCGATAAAACTGTTAATTCCTGCAACTCCACCTAGCAGAAACAGCAGGACACTTTAAACAATGTAGTCTGTATGTAAGACATTTACTTTACAGGTGACTTTTAATGCACACAATAGAAAATGTCCTTCTATCTTCATCAGTAGTTGCTATCAGCTCAAAATCCAATTAACTAAATAAAATAAAAGGAGGAAAAGGGGGAAGAAAAGGACAGAGTGAGGCTGGCAAGAACAAGGGTAGGACAGAACTGCCCAGAACCTCTTCTGTATCTGAAGTCCCCTTCAGCCCATCTGAAAGGACTTGTTTATACCCAGGTAGAAAGCCTAGACTGATGCTAGGATTGGGAAAGTCTCTTTTTCTGACCTAAAGAGACCAAGTTTAGATACCTGTGGTACCTAAGTGCTATAATGGAAAGATGAGGAGTAGAGCAAGTTTCCTGAAGAGAACAATTCAACACAGCAGGTGTGAGCTGTGTTGTGAGCTCTCCTTGCCTGCAGAGAGCACCTTGGACACACACAGCCACTGCAGTAACACCTGCAGGAGCTGATGGGGAGAGGCAGCCCCAGGTAACACTGCTTCACACTGAAAGAAGCCTGGAGTGCAGCAGGCACAGTAAGAAACATTGTGGAGGCAACTATTTTGCCTGAACTTTTCAGTTTGAGTAATCTTAGATAATATGAGTGATAATAGTAGGTAATAAAAAACCACATAAATATACAACCTTAAGCCTCCTGAACTCCTTTGATCTCAACAAACCATGCTGTCAAGCACTTGCAATGCTGTAAACCTTGCCAGGATGGTTGGGGGAAGACACCAAAAACACACCACCAAGAATACTATGCCTCTGAGAACTGATCAGTGCTATCTCTCTGCTGAAAAGGAAGCCACAGAGCAAGAGAAAAGAGAGCATACCCTCCACAGCCAGGGCTCTGCCTGAGGACAAATACCAGCCAGAATTCCCATTCCATGCACCCCCCAGCTGCCACTGCACAGCATGGATGGGCCCAGCGGGCACAGGAAAGCCATGTTCTCTTGTGCTTGGGGTAAGCAGACTTAAAAGTCAAATACTCTTCTTGGACAGAGACTACAGGCACAAAAGCACAAGCCATGACTTTTATTAGCAATCCCTGTGCTGGAGCAAATGCTTTCTCTAAACATTCTGACAGGCACCACTGGAAGCGAACAATGCTTCTACCCCCCCCAACCATTCTTATTGATAAGACACAAAGGCATCATCTTTAGCAACCTTCCTCTTTTAACTTCCCCTCAAGCCAATAGTAGCCAACCACTAAAAATAAAGGTAAAAGCTGCTCCATGAAGGCTCTAAAGATGACAGCAGTGCTGCATGCCTCGGAGGAATCATTTGTCCCCTAACATTTCAGGCATTCAGACAGAGATGGACAGAGAGACACTTGGCTTAATGCTCCTTCCCCTCTCCCCTCCCCTCCTTCTTGGAAATGGTATTCTGTTTGAACAGTTTGCTCCGACTACCCAGAGCCATCCTTGGCTTTGAATGCCTCCTTCCTCCAGGAATCATTTCAATGTAGGCCACTCTATTTATGCTGCTCTTCTGTAATCGGGGGATGAAATAATATCGCTTGCAAGACATGCCTGCCTGGTTCACAACCTATCTCCAGGCAGTGCCAACAATAGGACTGCTTACAGCTAATCCATTTACTTGGCTTACCTGTTATATTCCCATCCCCTTAATAAGCACTACACAGCAGCTTCACCAAACTTGGAAACTGCTAAATGACCTGTAGTAACCTCCCATGCGCCACGTCCTTGGAAAGCTGTGGATTTGGATTAACACAGAAGGAAACCAAAATTGTCATGGAGCTCCCAGTGGCCTACCACTGAGAGAAGACGCCTGTGCCCTTCCCTGCGTGGAGACAGTGCTGTAACCATTTGTGGATACAAGCACCTCCCTTTCCATGGCTAACCTTCAAGGAACAGAAGTCATGTACAACACAAATAGCAGCTCCCTTTTCAACATCTGAAAAAAAAAAAATTCACATTATACTACATTTTTCTACACCTTCATGCAGGCTGCTGACCTCTGTGGTAAAAGGGCATTTAGCCTCCTGCAAGTGGCTCTGAGATACTGGAACTCACAGTTTCCTTTCTTCTCTTCAAGAAGTAGCAGCTTCAGTGCTGCTTCTCTTTGCAAATTGCTGTGCAAGGTAACAGCCAAACAAAAAGCAGGAGAAAATGGAGACTGGAGCTCCAGTGGCTTCAGAAGAGCTGCAGTTCCTACATCTACTAAAAAGCCCAAATTCTGCATCACATGCAGAACAAAATAGGGAAATGGATCAATAATACAGAATGGAAGACCCACATTATTTCTGATTAAAACAAAACACTTAACTTATTTGGGTAGGTAAAGAAAGCTATCCTTCCCTACACAGATGTCTAGAGAGGGAAGCAGGGATTTTGGAACTCTGGCATCAGAAATATATTCAATTACAATGCTAAACAAACAAAAATCCACAAACTAAATTCAATTAAAATAAGAAAAAAAAAATCAAAATCCCCCACGAACCCTGATATTGACTAAAAAAATTATTAGTAGAAGAAAGCTCCTAATAGAAATGAACTTTAATGGAGACCAGCTAGATGCTGTGGAGCAAGTGAAGAGACTCAAATACTATGAAGTGTGTTTGCAAGCACACTTCAGGATGCACTGAAGTAGCAATACTTACATAAATTTTATTAAGAAAAATAAAAGACTACCAGAGTAAAGCCCTAAAAGACACAACTTTCAGGAGGAGCAAGAGGAGTCCAAGGACTCAGGTTATCTAAGAGAACACCTGGCCATTTGTACCTTCCCTGTGCAAAGTTCTCTGATATCAGACATCAGCTGATGTTAGCACACAAAAATGGAATATCAAAAAACCCAAACAGTGGCTTGACAAGTTCAAAGATGAAAAGAAGTATCAAACCTCTTATAACAAAAGAAAAAAATGAAGGTAATTAACCACTGAGAAAAATAATTCCAAAAGCTTTATCATCCTAAGTCTTTAAATCAGAACTGGATGCCTTAAGAGTAACCTCAAGCTCAGCCAGAATTCACGTCCTTTATGCAGGAATTATTTGATTAAATTTAATGTCCTGTATGTCACACAGACATCAGATCATGAGCATAATCAGTCCTTCCAGCTTTAAAATATATTAATTCTATTCTATGTGTGCTAGGAACTCAATTACATTTTGTAACTATCAAAACCTATACAAATATTATCACATTGCTGCAAAAGACAAGCTAAAGAAGAAACAGTTCATAAATCACAAAGCATTGCAGATTGAGGCTTCTTATAACGATGAAAGTGTATTAATAAATCAAAATTTTAAAAAAAGGTGCTTTATAAAACTCATCTAGATCTATGGCAATTCCTCCTCACATTACCCTACTTTTAAAACACAATTTTTAAAATTAAAATTTCATGGTTAACAAGTAGTATCAATAATCATAACAAAATGTGTTCACCTACTTTCTGCTGCTTGACTGAAAAAAAAAAATTAAGACTAAAGGGCAGAAAAGTCTCTTTTCAAATTCAACACCTGGACCGTAGTTGATAAGAAGTGCTCTCTTTACAGATGCTTCATTCCAGAATGGAGAAAAAAAAAATTCTTAGAGAATAAAAATACTTTGAGTTGGAACAGCAATTTCCATTATTAGCACTAGAATACATTAGCGGTTAATGTCTTTCTCATAAGGATGCATCCTCCCCTGTGGCTGGCCTGGATGAGAGACTCACAGTGCTGGGTGCTACATGAACACAGAGTACCAAGAAATGTCTGCTCTCTCAAACAGCTCGTTTAGAGCAAGCTGCCTTTATCCCACATCTCAAGGAAATGCAGATGGTAGGTGAGAGAACCGTACTTTTTGGAAACTGCAGCTGTACTTTGTATCACTCCAACATCTCTCTCTTCCCTGTTGTGCCATCACCTCCCATCCCCTCTTGCTAAGGTTGAACAGTACACGCTTACTTAGACCTGTGATTAATCACAGCTCCTGATACGTTAAATGAAGTAGATGGGGCTCTATCATATTTCTACAGTAATGCCACTTTACTTAATCCAATCTCTTTATTGCACTCAAATATTAGGCACAGTTTTCAAATTTGCATTTTATTATTAATAAAAATTTTATGGTGATTTTTCCCCCTCCCTAACAAAACAGAAAAAAAAAAAGAGGCCTAGTCCATTTTTTTGAGAATGGGCTTTTTCTTAGTAATAAAAAGGATCATATGACAACAGTTTTGCAGTGTATCGTGCAAGCTCTGCTGGAGTCAATCCAATTTCTATACAAGTGCTGCCATTTGGACAACAAAGCCGCCTTATTGAAACGGGCAGGCTTCATCTTAATTCTGGCACTACTGAATGGAGAATACACACTAGCTGGGGAACAATGAACCAAGAAAAGAGTTACAAATCTCTCGTGACAACTGCACGCCAAGGAAGAGAAGATGCATTATGATAGTGTTGTTTGCTCTGCTTCTTCCCAAGAACACTTTCAAACAAAGGTGTTTTTTTTGTGCTCAAAGCTGAAGGCTCTTTCCATATTTTACACATGTACCTTCCGAATCCCATCACACATCCAGTGAGACCCTTCGCTACTGCGCCATTCCTTGGACAAAGGTGAGGACAAAGAGGCTCCTACCTTCCCACTCCCTGTCCTCTCCTGCCTGCTTTATCTGTCACCCCTCCTATTTAAAACCTCCCCTGCTGTTTTCACATTTAAAGCACATACAGCTGGACTGTTGTATTGCTCTGGGGAAAAAAACATTTGCCCTTTATTAAATGTACTCAACTAACCTCTCAGTAAAATTTAACTTCTGGATTCCTGAGGTTTTCTGAAGTTAGGCTTAGTTCAAAAGTGCTTGCCTTGACCTCAGCTCCTGAAATGAGTTTGGCTCACACTGGTCCCCAGCTCACCTGGTGACACAAGCAGAAATTCCCCTCGACATGATGCATTTTGATGAACCATTAAATAAACACTAAAGTGTGTAAGTGATACGATACATTGGGCAAGCGTGCATTACAACTCTTACAGAATACTGTGCATAAAATCCCTGACAGAACAGGTTAGAAAATGCTGTGACCTTCCTAGTGTTTCGTCCCAACGCGCATTTTTACGTGGGAGTGTAAGAAACCAATATAACCCTATACAGGGGGAAAAAATAAAATTAAATCTCAAGGTAGCAGAAGATCACATGCACATCACTTAGTCCTGCCAGTGATTCTCAGGTACCAGGGGAACACACACACCTGGGCAGAAAGGGATGGTAAGTCCAAACCTGGCTCTCATTTGTAGTGAAGCTTCCCACTTCACTTTAGTTTGCATGGAAGAGACTGAGATTGCATCCATAGAAGCAGACCAAACCTTTTCCTGCAATTCAAGGCAAGTTCACCAGTGTTTGCAGGAGTTTCAGAAAACCTGGCAATGGGTATTTCTCCCCACCATAGATGACTACAGCTCTTCAGGTTGCTAGCGTCTTGGTAGGGTGAACACAAGGACATATATACACCCATATAAACATGCACACACATAGGGAGATAGGACAAAACCTTGTGAAACCTGCGAAACAGGCCAGCTCAGTCCATGAGCTTCAATGTAATGAGGTTCTTAAAACCTTTCAGGTATTTACTTTGGCAAATACAACCTGATAATACAGGTATTTGTAATATAAATCAAATGCAAGTAGGTGCATGTTTTTGTTTTTTTTTTAATTAAAGCAATTACAATCTTTTAACGATTTGAATATAAAGCTTTGCTTGGTAATTCTGTCAAGAAGGATCCAGGAAAATACTAGCTTCAAAGACTTCTGGAGAGAAACACCAACTCATCACAGAATGCTAGACATTTATGAAGAGATCGTTCAAGGACAACAGCACAGCTTTCTCTTAATATCTCACCAGTAAAAGCCAACAGGAGTTGAGAGACTAACTCTCCTGGTATACCTGAAAATCTCCTCATTACTCTTCAAATTGAAAATTGGAAAGCATGAATGACTTTAAATTAAAAGACATTTAAACTACAGCCTTTTCTGTCACACCTGGTTTCAGAAACTTGATGCTTCTAATGCTGATTTGTACAAAATGTCCCATGGAAAGCAGGAATGGAGGGTCAAAAACAGGATGAGTACCCTTCCCATGCCCACATGTACGAGATGAGAAGGAGAAAGATCTGGCATGTTCTTTTCCTTATTAATAAATAGCTTTGGATTCTCACTCAGCAAAAAGGAATTAATTTTATCTCCAGTGGATTGCAGCATCTTGGCAGGAAACACAGAACACGAGTTTAATCTTTCTAGACCAAGTTCTCAAGCTTGGCTTATGTGAACAAAAATATGCAATGGGAGTTTTTCTCTCTGCAAATAATTGTATGGGAGGGAGATGAAGCAAGTCACAGACCTAATGAGCAGAATTGCTCAGCTCAGCCATTTTACTGTCCTGCAAGAGAAGCACAGCTTTTGTTTTCTTTGACAAATAAGAATCTTTTGAGACTCGGAGCCTGTGTCCACAGTCCACAAACAACTACTGCTCTCTTACCTCTAATATGGATTAATGAAAGATGGGAGGAAAAATAAAAGCCCTGGAAACCAGGAAATCTTGAGAATATCAGAAAAAGGTAAAACAGTAAGAAGTTCAGTCACTCAAAGTTCCTGGAGAAGACCTTGGAGCTAGGAGGAATGTGGTTTGGAGCATGCGGTTCAGGCTGGGGCTGTCCTCCTCAGCTAGATGCAAAGGGTACAGAGAGACAGTGACAGAGCTGGGCCGTGCCTAACAGGCTCTCCTACCAAAAGTGAATTACAAAACACAGTATGAAAGGTACTTTAAGGAGATAACTACTAATCTGCTAATAAACGCAAAGTTGACTGTGTTCAAAAAGTTGCTAGATCAGCTACATGGAGATCTCAACTCTCCACAGACCACTTGAAGACTACAGCTAAATCTGGCTTATACAAACCAGTCAAGACTTCACCTTTTTGTCCATCAGAGTTGGGGCTCACAGTGCCTACAAACCTGCAAATATGGGTACAACACACTGCATGGGGCATGCACATCACAAAGACAGCTGAGGTCCTCAGCAGCTATCAGGGATCCTGAAAGCCTCACAGCACCCTGACTTTGATTCCCAGAAAACACATCCATATCGAGGTGATTTGCGTCCAAAGGCTTGGACTTCTCTAGGAAAAAAAACTCCAAGTTGTCATCTCCACTGTGTCAATCTTGCTACAGAAGCAAATGCAATTATCCAATCCACGACAAATTCTAACTGAGAAAAATTGCTGATGAAAAGATACTAGGTTACACATGAAGGATGCAATGTGCTTTTGTTAAGGAAAATCTACTAATGTGCTCCCTAAAACTTTTGATCAAAGCTCTGAGAGATGCAACTGAGTGGCGAAAAAAAGAACCGCCTTCATAACTGTTTAACACATTTAAAACCACAGGTAATAAATGATAAAATATACGAGATTTTAGACTCAGTTCTACTTCTCTGCTTGCAATTTCTAAAAAAAAAACCTAGAAAATAAAGAGCACCTTGCAAATCTATCATAACAAGTCCCTAGAGAAGAAGATTCAGTATACAAGGTTACAGCTGCCACACATCCTTCATGCAAAGTAAGACGGAAGGTGACTGCTCTGGTGTCTGCCCTTTTGTCCTTATTCAGGTGCCAGTGATTGAGAAATGCAATGCAATTTAAAAAATTCAACGAAGTGAGTTTGTGTATTCTATCTGATTATCAGGTGTTTTAAGATTATGCTTGAGTAATTAGATTAACAATGCAATAGGAAAGAAATACAGCTTTGACATAGGGTGTTTTTTTGTGATCCTTTCTGTTAAATGTATTGTGGAAAGCTCAGATAAATTTCCAGCATTTTCTAGCACAGTAATACTAGAAATCTCCTTCATCTGAGTCAGGAATTCCAAAAAGGAAAGGAGAAGAGGAGGAAAAAAAAAAAAAAAGAGAGAGAGAGAAGAGAAACCAACTGTAAATAATGAGACATTTAGAAGTGCCCAGTCTATTCAAGGGAACTTTTAAAGTTCACGAACAAGCTCTTTTAAATCTTCTGCATTTGTCTTTGTTTCCAGTATTATAAATTCAGCCTAACCAACGGGAAATTAACACAGACTCAGAAAGAAGTGCTGGGGAAATAAGATGAGCTCCTTTATGTTTCCCAAGTGAGGAAAGGTCACTCTCTAAAACAATGTAAAATATGGTATTAATTTCAGTTGTCTCGTCATAACTCACTGAAGGTCTGAGCCACTTTTCAGCAGCCCGCCAAGCCAGGCTGAAAGCTATAATAATAGAAGACCGACTCCCAAGTGACATTCTTTCTGAGCCCAGAGACTCCCAACACAGAGTGGCAGGCGGCAGAGCCTTTGGACAAGCCAGCTTTTGTGCTGCCTTAACACAAACATTGGCCACTTGCAGACGTGTCCAGCTTGGCTGCAAAACTGCCCCATGTCCCAGTGATGTCCTCTCATCTTGCCCCTTCCTGTCTCAAGAAAAGGATGCTTTTGGGAAGGTGCTTCACATCCTTAAAGCACAGCCTAAGCCACACTGACTCTAAAGCAAGAGTTTGTAAGATGATGCCTAAATGCAGTAAATGAAAAATCTCAGTATGTACTTCTATTGTCTGGGAAAGTTGTTCACACTGTTCCTTAAAAAGTTTCACTCTTCTGTGAAAAACAAGAGTTGTAGTCCAAAACTGATGTCATATTATGACATTAAACCAACTTTCATTCCCTCTTTTCTGAGTCAGAAGACACACAAGAACATCTGGCATTATACAAAAAATATATGGAATATTAGGTTCATATAAGACTTTTCTGGCATAGTCCTGCAGCTGTATTCAGATAAAATAAAAATGACAAGTAGGAAATTTCAAATTAATTTTCTCATTTTCCTGCTTAGAATCCAAGTAACTGCTTTTGAGGAGCAAACTATGACCACCACACACCCTTGGCTAATGAAACAACCTCCCAGAAAAATAATCTGTGGAGAGAAAGAAAAGAGAGAGGCTACTGGAAGGTAAATAAACCTAACCACAGAGAAGTACCTAAAATACGCAAAGGATTACGAAACTGTTCTCAAAACCATTCTATTAAATATGAATTGTGAAATTATTTCTGTTGAGCAGGAATTAGTTGACCTAGCATATTATGCACCAATATCATTATCAATACATCTTCATCTTGGTATGGAGAAGCAGCTGAAAAGTATCCTGACAAAAACAGTGATCCCATGACAACTACAATCCTCTAATATTTGCTACAGGAAAATGATGCAGAAAACACCCAGTCTGTAATTCGTTTGCTCTGAATATACCTAACTGCCTACAACAGAATGAAATTTTTAAGATCTTGCAAAGAAAACATTCAGGGTTTTGAATTACCTGCCTGCACTCTGCAATGAACAGAGCTTTGGGTTACATGGCTTTGACTGCTCCCAGTACCTCCCACCTGAGGGAGGACAGCTGTACATCACACCCCATGAGACCATGTCAACATCCTCCACCTTCAAATAGCCTGGTAGGATCACTCCATACCTGGCAACACTTCCAGCAACACATAGGCAGTTGCCTCACTACCTTTAGGATTAAAATTTTGCTGGCCCAACATGCAAGGAAGACAGAAAAGCTCCTGAAATGCGCAGCCTCTTCTGAGCAAAACCACTTGCACAATGTGGAAGAGGCTGAAAGAGGGAGAAACATCTTTGGATTTTGCACATCTTGCAAAATACTGAACACCTTAATTGCTTCACATATTAGAGATAATAACAAAGGATCTGAGTTGGCTCTATGTGGAAACACAGCACTAATTTGAAATGAACACTCGGGCTGAAAAGAATAAACACAACTCCCTCAGTAAAGTACTGACTGGAGGCAGGAAAGATAGGAAGGCTGGACAACTGTGTCCCAGCACTGTAAAGAACTATTTATTCTTAAAGAAAGAGGCTTGCTTTTCCCAGGTGGTTGAGGAAGAAGAAGCAGAAGGTTCCTAAAGGGAGGTTGCCTCTGATCCTCTTAATACACTAGATTAAAACAATTTCATTTCTTTTTGCCAGAGGTCTTGGAAACATCTATATCTTGGCTAG
Source organism: Taeniopygia guttata (assembly GCF_048771995.1). Taxonomy (NCBI): domain Eukaryota; kingdom Metazoa; phylum Chordata; class Aves; order Passeriformes; family Estrildidae; genus Taeniopygia; species Taeniopygia guttata. The sequence goes on along the minus strand of NC_133027.1, from coordinate 46,205,544 downwards.
CTTTAAGATACTTAAAAAACAATTCGGTCCCATCTCTTGCTATTTATTTCTTTAAATGACAGCATGAGGTATGAAAGACAAGTTCTTGCAGCCAAAAGGTATTTAAACACAGACATGCTATCAGATTGAAATATCAAATGCATTTACATTCTTCCCTTTCTGGCTCTCTTGCTCCTGACTCAGACATCTCCTCACAGGATAATGGGAGTACTGAGGAAGATGGGGAAGTCCCCACCAATGGACCCCTCAAATGTCTGCATAAGTCCTGGTGGATACATCCTAAGAAACCACATTAACTCCAGCATAGCAGCATTGATATGTTTCACACAGTGGGGCCAGGCTCTCCAGGCAGCTCAGGGTGGGGCACCTCTGCCCATGAAAAGGAAAGAGGTAGCAGACATCAATTATCATTTTGCCATCTTGAACATTCTGCCACTGATTTGGTCAGTTTTAACATTAATGCATGTTTTAAACAGGGAAGGACTCGAGTTCACCATGGTGAGCAGTAAGAAGTACTTTCTTAGCTTTGAAGAAGAAACCTAGCTTCACAAGAACTGCATAGGGAGCGTGCCAGCTCAAGATGCCTCCCTCCTCATCCCCTAAAGGCTGACCATCATCTCCTCCTTACAATTCAGCCCACCCTGTAGCAAGAGACAGCCAGATCCTCAGTCTGACTGAGTGTTCCCCTAACCTTGCTGAACTTATGACTGCCAAAACACCTGTATGAGAGGGTTAGCCAGGAGGCAGCCAGCAAGGGAAGGAAGTGCCTATGGAACTGGTAATGGGGGTGGATATTTCATACACCACCACAATGGAGCACTACATAGTGTGCTAGCCCTCTCTGGGCCCCTATTTGTGTTTGCAACAACATCCTGGGGAGTACAGATCCTTTTCTTTTGGTTCTCCCTAGCAGAAGTGGGAGACCCCACCAGAGGAGATGGAAAGTTGGCTGCATCCCGACTAAAGCTGCTCTGCCTGGCCTGGCAGCATCCTCCCCATCAGCCACAGGCAGCAGGGTCACCCCCGAGGTACCACAGCTGCTCCAAAGCAGCAGAGCAGTCTCCTACCTGGCACAGCCCAGCCGTGGCAGCGGGGCCTGTGAGAGGCTTGTATTAAAAACAGGGTGGTAACTGCAAATCCTCAGGATCTTTCTGGCTCTGCAGAGCCCTTTCAGAGCCATTAGGCAGGGAAAGGCTGCTGCCCCGAGGGACCTGGAACCACACATGGGCTGATAACCACACAAATGCACACACAAACGGGTGTACAGCTAAAAAAGCCAGGGGTGAAAGGGAATCATGCTTAAGATTAAAACAAAAAAAAAAAAAAAAAAAAAGAATAAACTTTCCTTCCTCTCCACTAAATCTCCACTAAATAATCAGAGGGCTTTGAATTCCTTCAGACATGGCATTTTCACATAGATTCTCTTTAGGTAAACAAACTGCTTTTAATTAATTTTTTTAGCCCTCACAAGACATTCATTAAATGCACAGAAACTGCAGGACACAGAGGTGACAATCTTACCTAGAACCTTTTTTGTCTAGGAAGCTACTTCACTTGCTGCTAAAAAACAATTTGCACCTTAGATAAAGACCACCACTAACAAACTTCCTTCTTTTAGGAGGAAAAGGTCACAAGCTCCAAATTGTACCTTTTTCAGAACCAAAGCTCAAAAATACAGAATACTAAAACTCACTAGTTAACAACCAAGAGGGTTTATATTCATTACCAAGATAACCACAGCTGCTTTTCCTAACCAAAGCGATCCAAATTCACCCTGGTGGCACCAGCTCAGCCCCTTTGCCTTCTGACAGGCAGAGAAACTTTAGCCTTCATATGTAGCATCAACCTGTCCTAAAACCCATGGAAAGCAAAGAGGCTCTCAAAAGTTCTTAAAAATGTTGTGAACAGCTGTTTTAATTCCCCCTCCCATTACACTTACTGGAAAGAGGGGAAAACCACCACTCTGTGCAGTGCAGCCTTGCAGAGCCAAACCACCCTGAGGCACCCAGCAATGTCTAAGGTGAGCTGGGAAGGTGCCAGATTAAACAAAGGCGAGCACGGGACAGCACAGGGGCCGAGCCCAGGTTGCTGTGCTGACCTGGCACACACCTATCTGCACACCCTGGCAGCTGAGTGGGGCTCAGATCATCTGGGCATTGCAGGGTGCAGGGATCAGACAGCAAAAATCTTCAGACAACTAATATGTGCAGCCTAACACCAAATTTCTTCAGATAGATAAATTTAAAAAATCACATTCAGCAAACAAATAAAAGCTACACCTGCAGCAAGCTTGGTTTCATGTGGCAGATCATCCATCTTCAGCCTTTTGGAAGACCTCAAACACAAGGGGAAATGCTTGGTTTGGGTTTGATTTTGTCAGAAACTACCCACAAAGCGTGGCAATGGACCAGTGATGGGGAAGGGCCTTTCGTTTCCCCAGCATCAGACCAAAATCCTGCCCAGGTCAGCTTCTGTCTGAGAGCTGTTAAAAAACCTCTGTGAAACAAGCTGGCTGTTTTAATCCAGTTTCAAGTGGACTGTGTGTAGATCCCAAGGTGGTAAAGGGTTTAGCAATGCAGTGGACAGGAACATACCCTTCACATAAAGCTCAGTACAACAAGTACTAATCAGGAGCAGCCATGCAGGAGAGGAGCCAAGGGCAGAGAGGAGGCTGGAAATCCAGTTACCCACTCCATTCCTAGAAATGATTCAGCTAGATTGGACTTACAGCAAATGGGCAGAAGCACAACAAGTAGCTTGTTTTTGCTCCCTACATTTTATGAATAAGTATTTCAGCTCCTGAACCCTTGATCTTTCTTCTCATAAAATGCTATTGCAAAAGCCAACTCATATTTTCCGCACACATGGAAAAGTATTTGCTACCCATTCAATTCCTTAACCAAACACACACACTTAATATACCAGTAGCTTTCTTCCTCACCCCTTTTGCATTTTTTTCTTCAAAAAATGCTTAAGTTTCTTCTTTTTAGGTATTTCTTTTAAATATTACAATATTCTTTTTTGACTGTGCCATCACTAACTTTTGAGAGCAGCAGAACTCTTCAGGACAATGCAGTAAACATTAATACCAAGATTTCTGCTGTTCACAACCTTATCAGAGCATGGTGTTTTCCTGTGAGCAGTTGACAAGTGAATGAAAAATTAGTAAATGCCTTGACTGCACTGAAATAAAATAAATTTAGGAAAAAAGTCTAAAACCCTCTAAAGCACAGAATATAGGAGGGGCAAAAGGGGGTGTTTTGGAAATTGTACATGTGCAGTCATGATGTGTTACTTCCAAAAACATACTTCCAGCTGTTATGTATAAATATTGGCTTGAAAATGAAGCCCTAGACGAAGTGCTGGCACTTGGTTGGATCTGTTGGCTGGTGGGGCACTCTCGGGTAACACCATGTACATGATGTTCTGTCACAGAACATGCTGGTCCCTCCCGTCCTGGTGTGTCACCGGCATTGCATCACTGCCAGTGAAATAATGCAGCTGCCTCACTGCTTTTTTCCCCCTTTTTTTTAAGTGAGAGCAAATTTCAGTGCAATAAATCTCTGAGCCTGTGCCCAGCTCTACTGCTCACACAGGCCAGCTTCTCTGCTTTGTAGAATCATTTCTCCCTCAGCATGACCTCATTTGAGAAAAATAACATTCTCACCACCTGAAAAAGGTCGTGATTAAGCTTAAAATTTGGCAGCCACATTATTGTCTGTTGTTGTCCCTTAGGCTCCTGGGATTACTGCTTTCACTGGCCATTATCATTGCCCTCCCTGAAACAAGTGAGTTAGATAGTGTCTCCAAAAACATCTACAATCTACCACAAAGATGAGCACTGCTAAAAGGCCCCAGAAGTCACTGACAAATCTCAGCAGCAAAATACACAAAACTTTTCTGGAGTAAACACAGCAGCAGCAATAGGTGTGTGAGTACTGTCTTACCAGGCTGTTGGCCTTCACTACTGCTCAGCAGGTAGGAGGCAATGGCCAGGTTGCCCACATGGCTTTCAAAGAGCATCTCAATGCCATAATCAATATGCAGAAAAGTTCATTTATGCAGCTTTATCCACTGTTTACCCACAGCAAACCTGCCAAAGCGTCACACTGTATAATGGCAGAGCTATCTGTAGCCACTACTTGTCATTTTAAGACACCATAGCCCATCAAAACATCCTACCATACAGTTCAACCACAATTTTACAAAATCCACGCAGTTACGAGTAAAAAAAAAAAAAAAAAAAAAAAAAAAACACACCACAAAAAAAAAAAAACAACAACACCAAAAAAAACCAACACCACCATAAAATAAAAATTCCTTTTTTCTGTGTTTTGACAGTGCAGGAAAAAACCACTTTGTGAGAGCTTTCAAAAGGGCTCCTAAATGATGGACACATAGAAAACACTGCTGATCCCTCCAGAGCACCCTCTTTTCATTTTGACAATTAAACACATGAGCATAGGGTTCAGCATCGTCTGCAGCTGCAAACACTCTAGCTGAAACCTGCAAGCTACATACTTGTTCAACCAGATTCATGTTATTATCTTTTCCCTTTCCTTTCGTTGTGGCAAGAGTAACAATTTAATTAGACAGGGGAAGAGAAAAAAAAAAAGCCCGTATTATTTATAACTATAGCGCAATACATTATTTTTAGCTAAAGGACTCTTAAGAAAAAAATAGTGCCCAGACTGATTTTCATGTACAACTTCCTGAATTTATGATTCATAGCCAAATTTCAGGGACAAGTTTAATTTAGGTTTTGATCCTTTTGACCTTGGCACATTAGCAAGAGCTCTAGTTTTAGTGCCTGCAGCTTTGCTTCTTCTGAGCTCTATAGATTTAAAGCTCAACAGGTCCACTGGCTGCAAAACCAGCAACGCTTCAGAACAGGCAGCCTTTGGAGAAACAAAGCTGTCATCCAACTGTGGCTCTTGGGGAAATTTGGGAGGTGGGGAGCATTCAGCCAGGCACAATACCACACTGATAGGAGCGGGACGTATCCCATTACGGGAACTGTGTGTTCACAAGCAAGTGCCAGAGTCACAGGCTGTTCTATGCCATGCGGCAGAGATAACACGGACAGGCTTCACACTGCAAATCCACCCTCCACAGCCACTTTTTTTTTTTTTTGAACCTAAACTATATTTGACTTCACTGTCAAGCATTTCGGCACAGCTGCTATTCTCAGGTTCTCCTAAAATACACACAGTAGGTACTGTACTATTGCACATACAAACATCTACCTTCCTACCACAGCTATTTATGATTAAAATAACTTTTCTCCATTTCTGATTTCATTTCCTTTCCCTGGGCCCTGTTTTACATTGCACAGGAGGTGCTTTCAAGACCAGAACTAGTCTCTAGCATTAAATAAAGAAGTAAAATGTAAGCCTGGTTAGAAATTTAGAATTTAATGTCCAGTTTCCCTTGTAGGTGACCTGTATGCAGGACTTATCTCTGCTGCCTCACAGTTCAGGAAAAGGAAAGGACTGAAAGCCAGCAATTAGCTAGGGGGTGGTGGTAAAGAGGAGCTGCCTGTCATCTGCTGGGCCCTCAGATATCCCCACTGCCCATTCCAGTCTCTGCTGGGTTTGTTACACTTGTTACTAGGGCTTGCACAGCACAAGTCCTCTCTAAAGATCTGCCCCAACTGCAGCCATCACTGTCAAAAATTGTGCAGGTCCCCAACACCTGCAGCACCTAGCAATGGTGGATCTTCCTCTGTCTAAAAACAAATTTCTTGGGTAAAGAACTCCACACTCATTTTTCAGTTGTGCTGAAATAGGATAAAATGGTGGCATGCAATTTATCACACTTTTCCACCCTTCTGGGACACTTCTGTCGTTCAGGGGTTCTCTGCTGATGTGATGGAAGAAAAAGAGTCAGTGTCTCCTCTGCATCTGGAAGATGGTCTCTCTGCATTGAAACCCACAGCATCACCTTCTAAACTCACCCATACAGACTGGAAAAGCAAACACATCTTGTTTTCGCCCACCCTTGCACCAAGCAAGAGTGGAGGTAAAGCATTAGCACTGCAGTTACAGTGCAGAGGAGGCTGTTCACAGGAACAGACTAAGTTTTTACTGAGCTCCAAGCAGAAGCTCTGTAAGTGGTTGGGATGCTCCAACAAATGTTCTCAGCACCTGGTTCTTATCCAAAGCCTCCCTTAGAGGCGTATGTTCCACTCAAGAGGACCTTGCTTTCAGTGCATGTATTCTTCCATAATTTAATGTGTTGAAGCCCAAAGCTTCTTTACCTCCCAAAGCTTTTGCATGACTCGTAACTTCAGCATGACATTAGCTCTGATGGTTCTGGAGGGCTAAGCAAAACCCCTCCTACTCCCTGAAATACTACTCTGGACATAGTTGACCAGCCTCATTCCTTATCCATGATCATCCTGCCTACTCAGCCGACTGTTAAAGAATTAACCCACACTGAGGCAAAGGCTCCTTTTTGCCTTATGGAATGGGGCCTCAAGTTTCCAGAGTGAAGCTCCTTTGTACTGAACCCAGTATGTCCTAGAAATCTTTCTGTGGGCAGCTGTACTCTGTATAAACAGTAACATAGAGATTAAAGGGGTTCATCTCTAGCTGATAAAGACAAACAAATACAACTGCTACAAATAATTTTGAGGTGATAAGAGATTTGGGGTGAGCAAAGCTGAACTCTGACTCCATGACCCTGTGGCATGTATCCAAGCACAGTCAGAGAAAGCTCCCAGTGGTCCTGAAGCTGGCCCACAAGCCATGCCAGAAGGGCATAGGCACTAGTGCTGCAAGGCTGCACTTCAGCAGCACTGCACTCCACTCTGCCTCCTGTTTGGAGCCACCTCCCCTCACTTGCCAGTGCTTAAAGTTGGGTGCACCAACTGAACATTAATCCCAGGTTTTAGCACAACCCAAGCAGGAGGATACCTTCATACATGCACATACTCTAAACCTGTCCTTTCCTTACACAATTTGATAGTTTCCCTAAACAGCTGCTGCTTCCAAAGACCCTTAGCCCTCCTTCTCCTTGCTTTTAAGTTCCCTTTTATTTAGAATTCAGGAATTTACATTTCTAGGATGGGAAAAGGACATTTGTGACCAGATGTTCAAGACACCCCTATACATCAGAAATCAGGGGACAGGAGTTTAAACTAAAATACCACACTACTACTGGCCTGTGCTGCCTCTTCTTCCTGTTCCAAAGCCCATTGCTGGAGGAGTGAAGCTGCTGCTCTCCCTGGTCCAGCACTGTCAGATCCCCAAGGCAGAGCAGGGTACTCTTCTTGACACCTGCCCATTTAAAACAAGTGCTGGATTTGCAATCAGAAAGCCCCTCCTTCTTTGTTCTGCCCTCAAGATCAGACTGACAAGGAAGGCTGTTGGAAGATTTTTTTTTGTCTTGACTTCTCAGCAGCAAAATACACAAAACTTTCTTGGGATCTCAATGGAATCCTCTGGATATTTCATTTAACAGATGTGCTGTACCTGAAGTGCCTTCAGTTTTTCCTGGTATCTGCATGCAATCCATTGCTGTTGTGGTCTCTGTCTTATAACTATAGGACTTTGGTTTGTCATAAGGTGATGGAAAAATGCATTATCTGACATGGTGTGGGTCAGATTTCTGAGAGACTTTGGAAAAAGTCTCACGGGTGACTAGACCAGGCCCATCCACTTCAGGGCCTTTGTAGGCCAAAAAAGGTGCATATTTCTTTTGTAAAAAAAGAAAATTACCACAATGTCAGAACCCAAAGTAACAAGGTTTTCTTTGAATTTTTTCTACCTACTTTTTATATCTTTCTACTGAAAGAAGAGGTTTGCAGCATGGAGAATTGCATCAAACAAAACTCTGCTCAACAGCCTTATCTCAAACCCACAACATGTTAATTCAAGGTTGCTACCTCTTCCATCCCCTTTCCTTGCACAATAGCAAACAAACAAGATACAAAAAGGGCACATAGAGAAGCCACAGTGCAGTACAGACAGGACAGATTTTTTGATTCAACTTCAATCTCTTCACTTTCTTCTTTTCCACAGACACTAAGAAATAATGTACAGTTCTTGTATCTACATAAATTGCCCATTTCTAACTGATGCAGCCTTCAATAGATAACCTGCAGCATGGAAATCAAAAGTTACTTAAACTCCTCCACTCTCCATAAATGCAAAGGAAAACTTCAGCTGGCAGCCAGCACACTGCAGTAACTGACACTGCTCCTAAACCTACAAACCAGTCCTCGGCATGTGTTGCTGCAGACACTTATCTGCACTTTAAAGTGCACATTTGAATGTTTTTGAATGTGCAGAAACCAGGCAATGTAAATAGAAAACAGTTTTAACATGACACAGAGATACAGGGTAATGCTCCCTCTGCATTACGCAGCTAAAGCTTCAGCCGACAGCACGGGCTACATGACAGAAATGCTCCATCAGGCCAGAGCTACGGCTCTGCAAAACTGTAAATGATTACAGAATAATGCCCTGCAATCAAAGAACAAAATGTGTGCTGCAGATTAATCACTTTCCAAGACTGGAAAGGAAAGATAGGCTTGAGAGATAAATCTGGCTGGGGTGTTTATGCAAGCGTATCATGCTCCTTAGTACTGAATGTCCCAGAACTTACAGAGGAAGTAAACAATGTGCTGGGGGGGTGTGCAGGGGGTGTGCGTGTGCCCGTGCTCACAACCCCAAGTAAGACAGCTTGTGAAAAATGCTGAACTTTCAGTTATGAAACACCAGCGTCAGGAGTCACTTTATTGCCAGCTGTACTGCTCCTGCCTGGGAAAATCTAAAACAAGGACCCCTTCAGATACAGCCAACGCTTCCCTCTGGCATTTCAAGCTTCCCTACAAAACTCCACAAGGATGCCCACGGACTCCTGAGCCCTCTCCCCCATGTTGCCTCAGCAGCTGCAGCAGATGGGCAGTGCATCTGAAGGCAGGGACTGTGAGAACTTCTGGCTGGGATTGACTTCTGGAAGCACACTCCAGCAACCTACGTTTTCAGTGTCCCTCTAACATAAAATTACACTGCTTTTAGCTGTTTAGGCAATTCCAGCTTTCATGCATTCCTCTTTTCTCTGTGAACATATTTACATTTGTAACTCCTAACTGGCTTAACACTACACAGGCATCTCAAGGAAAACTCTACCACCACTTGAATTAAATGTAACACTTTGATGATCAATTACAAACACAGTAAACTGACAGCAATGGGTGCAGGAGAGGCTGGTGACATGGATTTAGATCAAGGGTGCACAGGTTTGTTGGGAAGGCTTTCTGCAAAAGCTCACCAGGGGCCTACACCACAGTAGACTGAGTCACCAAAATGACACATTACAAAAAAGTTAGAAAATCTTCATGCTGAGAGTTTTTGTTGTCATCAATGGCTTTGGAAAAGATAGGGGCACCATGCTGCAATTCCTCATCTAAAGATGACGGCCTTATACCAAATTTATTTCCACACAGGAGCTAATAAAAATTTCCTAAAAACTAAAGTGAGAAATAGTGCTGGGGTACTGCAACAGTGCTGCATATAGGGAAAATACTTCACAGAAACCAACTACTGAGGTTCCCTCTCCCTGCAAATATCTGACTCTGTATTAAAACAAATTAGCAATATGCTACTAATAAACAAGACTGTGATATAGCTATGAGGTTCCCCTAAAGCAAAATCCTACCAATGCTAGTAATTGATTCAGCAATGTGCGCCAGTGCAATGGCACAGGCGTCTCCAATTCTTGGAAACATTACATCCACTCTAATTCTCCCCCCAAGGTCACCGCAACCATCAGAAAATCCTCATACGTCCTGACCCAGAGAGCTGTGTCTAAACAGCCACTATCAATAGCCTGGGAAACTGAAGCGTTGCACCTGAAAGGCATCAGCCACCACAAGTAAATCCCTCAGCCAACCACCCTGCCAAAGTGGCTTGGAGAGCAGTGGCAGAGATCAAACTGCAGATTTCTCTTGCAGGGTAAATAGCAGGGTGTGCTAGATTTGCCTTTGCACTATTTGTTGCAACGTGTGCTTGCATACACTTTATTGCAATGGAAAGAGGACAGGACACCCTGTTAACCTGATAAAAGTTTTGAACTTTTATCATGAAGGAACAAGAGACTCATAGATGACACACTCTATGCCAAGCTCTTTAACAGCTCAATACAAGGTTATTCCCACCAATAAATGACTTGGTCTAGCTAGCACGTCAATTCAGTATGAGTTTCTCGATCTAATTCTGATAAAAAAACCACTGTCATCAGCTTCCCTAGATGTGAAGGCATTTTACCAGAACCAATAAAGACCAGGCATGAAGTTAGCATCAGAGGCAGAAGGTACAAGAAACCATGAAGCAATATCAGAAAAGGTCAGCTATATCATTATATTTTCAAGTCTAAATCCATCAAGTCAGAGGGTCCTTACTGGAGGACACAGAATATGCTACGACTATGGACTGTACACTTCCATGCTTTTTATTTTTTCAGTGAGGAATTTGAACGTCTCCTCTCTACACAGATAAGGAAGGAAAAAGGAACAGCCCCTCACCATGGAAATAAGAGCAATTACTACCTATACCATTAAACACTTTGGAGACAGCTCAGTAGCCCTGTGAATTGTAGAATCTCAGATGCTGTTTGGTGTCTAGGTCAGGCCACAGAGAAGTAAGACATCCAAGTCTCTCTGAGACAGGACCCTCCATCTCCTACACAAATGAGAAACCTCTCAGTACCCAGTATCGGCAGAAGGAACAGGATTATCCCAATGACTAAGGATTTGCACATTGACAGCACCATTGATTGCTTACCTAAGGGTGGATCAGTTAAAAATACAAACAGTGCTCTAAATTATAGGTGGTGCTGTGAGCCCCACCTATACCTTGCATTGTCCAACACTTCCTACTCCAGAACCCTGTTTGTTCCTCAGCACTAATAACTTTGCAAACCTGAACTGACACTGGGATTAGAAACAGAGTAAGTGGTCCAGGATAGACAAGCAAGACACAGGAAATACACAGTCCTGGGGCAGGGGAGAAATGTGGAATGGGGAGCTGGACAAAAAAAGCCAGACAAGCTGGAAAGCAGAACAGATATGAAAACCAGCGGGGATGGGCAGAGATGGGGAAGGTCACAGGAAAAGGAAGGAGGGATGCATGGAGCATGGGAATCACAGAAAAAGAGACTGGGATGGGAGGGGAGGGGAAAAGATCTGGCGCCGGACAGTGCTCATCAGGGAAGCCTATGGACACTGAGGCAAATGACACAGACACGCACACCCGGAAGGGCGTGTTTCTGTACTCGGAGCCAAGTGCAACAGCTGTGGCACAGGGCCCACACAGAATACGGGGACGAGCTGAAACCCTAAGTACCCCTTGAAGGATCCAGCCCAACAGGGAGAGTGGGGGTGGATGGAGCCTGTGAGCTCCTTACTAAATAACAGCCTCACAGCCGGCATGAGAAGTAATTTCAAGTGTTCAAGTGTTAGAGGCAAATTTATTTCTGATATTTTGTACTTCCCAAGGACTTGACTTCTGTCTATTTGATATTGATACTTTTTTTCTGCGTAGGTTTTTGGGTAATAAAGAATGCTCTTATTTAGTACTTCTGCTTGGCCCTTCACTGAACAGTGAAAACTATCCATTGAGATACTCCAGTGATCTACAGTTTGTGGTCAAACCATGCAAAATCTTCCTGGCAGCTCCTAGAAAATAGGGTGAACCCATCCCTGGCATTGCTCAAATCCACCGACTCACTTCTAGGGAGAAAGCTGCTGACCCCCACAAGTCTGTAATCACCTAGAAGAACTTGTGGTCTGATACCTGATACAATTTCCTGCAAAAAATAAGGAAAATACCACCTCTGTGACAATGAACAGCTTTTTTTTTTTTTTTTAAACCAAACACAACCAACAGCCACCAACAAAAATGTCAAACCAGAAAGAAAGCAGGCACTCAAAACTGGATAAATTTAGTAAGATGTCATGATTCAACTACAATCGAAGGAAATCCATACTTAATTTCTCAAACAACTGCTATCATACAATTCAAGCAGTGTTTTTCCTTCAGGCTGAGAAGATACCAAATACACACTATTTCTCAATTTACTACCTTTTTCCTCCTTTCTTAGTTTCAATTAGAGAACATTGTCATTCGACATGCTTAGTAAAAGCCTGAATAGAAATGACACATGAGAAGCTTTTGCCAGGGTTAAGTCTTGACACAGCTGTTGGAAAAACCCAAAATGAACATTTTATCCTGGCCAAATCAGCGTTCTTTTCACTATTTATACTCTTGGATCCAGCAGCTGCAAGTTACACTACAGGTCATGTTGTTCAAAATGGACAGGGAATCTGAAGATTCTCTCAAGTTCTGGAGGCTTGTTCCTACTTCTGTTCTTCCTCTCAGTGCTTCACAGCACTGCTGCAACAATGCTAATTTGCTGCAAGTTTAAGAAGAATACCAAACTCTGGTCAGAACAGACTTTACAGCTAAAATTTCCATTCTTAATAAAAAAAGTGCCTTTTTCCTGCTTTCATTTTTCAGCACCATAGGATCAACACTGGCTGCTCAGCTGATAATGCCCCTCTTTATTTGAAATTATTTTTCTCCTTTCACCAAGCACATTCATCTGGGACTTATTCAGTATTATTCTGCCTTACACTGATCCAAAACAGCAAACAATTTCTGTAACTGTACAATAAGCTGAGAAGACCCTAACAGAGCTGCTTCGTTGTTTAAGAACCCCCTTACATACTGAAAATAAGGCTGAAAAACTTGTAGGGAGGCTAGATATAGCTATGCCTTTAACAGCACAACCTCTCTGGTATTTTACATTTGGCATCTGGCATTTTACAAGCAGGGAAACATTTCTGCTGTACTTTGGCCTTCTGTCATCAGAGAGAGGTGGAGATTTATGCCCCTTCTCCTTCTAAATTAGACTATTTCAGTGCCTTATTTTATACTCCTCCTGACAGGTCCCTATTTTGTATAAAACAAAAAATACTATTGTCACTGTGCTGTATGGCAAAAGCCCTTTCCAGCTGAAAGACAAAACTCCTGCCACTGAGTTAAGTAGCAAAATGTAACTTTGGAGTTAAAACTGTGAGGATAAAATAACTTTGCCCAGCAACATATTAATTTCCAGCAGGATTTGATAAAATTATAATTCACTGTCCAGAGAAAGACTAAAACATTAAACATATTATACTGAGAAAGTCAAAATAGGTCATTCAATCAGCATTATTCCCCCTTCATTTCACACATAATACAAAGCAGTTAAGTAATTTCTCTTGCAATTAGCATCATCCTTGTCTCCTTGGTGTCTAAAATACACTGGAGATATGAAGCCGCTCTGACTGTACTGTGGCCCAAGCCCTGCTTCCCACTGACTCCTCAATAAATACAGAAGTGAAATCCTGTCTTCAATGATTTCAACAATGATAATTTTCTTTTGTTATTCCAATTTCCTGGTCTATCATCTCAAATAATAGACCTTTTCCCTCTGATTAAAAAGGAGCACAGGTGCACTCAGGAAGAACCCCAGCATTCTCCAGCAGCTAATGCACATCCCACTCCATCTTCCAACCAAGAACACTTGTTACCTGGCAGAGCCCTGCAGAAAGTGGGCTAGAAACAGCCTTCATGAGAAACGGCGGGGTTTTAGGAGATCTTTCCTGAATGTGAGAAGTCTGACATATGCTTCAAATGCATTTTAATTTAGAAGAATGTTGGAAAGATTTTATTTATGTTTCTAATTAGGTAAACAATATGCTTCTTCCACCTGCTTTGAGCTACCCCACTAGGCCAGTAGACGTCAGATGTCTATGAACATACATCAGGTTGATTTACACCCTACTGCTAGCTCACAGAATCCTTCCTCCTTCCAGTCCCGTATGCCACTACCTTATGGACTACACACTTCCCCTCTTTTTTGTATGGAAAATGGCCCCACTACTGATTTTCAAATACCTTCCTAAGCACCACAGCTCCCTTCCCCATAGCTTTATATAGTACAGTTCCTCATAAAAGATTTCTCTCCTACCCCAAGCATGCAAGCCTTCTAGCACATTTTAATCAGAAGTATTTTTGCCATGCATGAATCAGGATAGAAGAGCACTGGGGCAAGAAATATATCTCAACATGCCATGGGAAGTGAAAATCACACTGTCAACATCATGAACATAATATTAGGTCGGAGCTTTTGGCTGCTGTACAAACTAGGCTGGAAACCTCTGGCCCAATTCATGCACAGCTCTGACGTGACTTCCATTTGCAAATCGAAGATTTTAGATGTAGCCCACTTATCTGGGACACATACATGGCTGAGGCTACAAATTCAAAAAATGCTTCAAGAGTTTTTACAGTGGCAGCATCTTTATCAGTGCTAATTTTGTTGTCATACAAAGGCATAGAAGGGTCAGCAGCCTCCCATTGTCGGTCTTGATGCATACTTAAAGAAGCACCATTCACTCTGAAACCTGACATCTCACACAAACGGTTTTGAATTCCCCCATACAGTGAAACTCAGGCACAATAGATCGTGTTGCACAAAAACAGGGCAGCAGCTCCACATGTCTCAGCTTACAAGCATCTCGGGACACAGCTTGAACTGGTGTCACCTTCTTGTACAAATTCCTGAAAAAAAACATTCTCTGAAAATTAGTCAAGGTCCAGAGCAGTTGTGCAGAACAAACAGTAAGCTACAGGCTTTCAGGAAACCACATCACTGCTCTCTGCACAAAACTAATCAGCAAAACTGGTGATAGTGTGGGAGCCTGTAAAACACTAACAATAAGACATTCTTTCTTGAGCACTGTTGTCACTTGTCAGATGCCAAATTTTATGTACTAAAGCATATCTACAACTTAATATGTGAAACTGATAAATCCTCCATGAAGTATTAGCAAATATATTTACACAAGACTGGGGTTCACACAGAGTCGGAAACTTTTGATCTGGATTCTCACATTTAAAGGTATGTTTACACTGCACATTTCATGTAAGAAAGTGGGGTTAACCTTGGTCACAATGTGTCTTTGGAGAGCTGCAATAGGTGTTTGAAGAGATAGCGTGGAGAGAAAAAACTCCAGATACAGCAGGATTTAAAAGCACTGCTATGTGAGTACATATCAAGACAATTCAGTCCACATTCTAGACAAAACAAATATGGCCCTGGAATTCAGCCCATGCCCTAAAATTATTTATTTAGAATAATATATTTATTCTTCTGCATCCTATTTTGGAAAAAGCATAAAAATCAACGTGATACAGTATGAGAAAGCACTAAGTTATAAGGGCAAATGGTCTCCAGAGTCAGAGGTGCTGACTGTCTAGACTAGGAGAGCAGCTTGTATTAGATATTACTAGGTAATTAATACATTTTTAAACAAAGCTTTGTTTACTTAAGTAAGACATTGTTACTAATGCTCCCTAGTCATACTCAGTTCTCACACGGGGCTCAGGCTCAGCTGCAACCAGGATTTTTGGCACTGCTGGCTTGACTCTGTCTAGCACTAATGCAAATGCTCCTGCCTTGACACGGCCTTTAGCAGGGATGAGACTCAGACCTGCCCTCTTTACTTCATCTACCCATGAAAGTTGCACTGTCATAAACCTACATCCATGCACGCTCTTCTTCATTCCCACTCCCAACTGAGCAGTCCCAGCAGCCAGGACACAGAGTGAAGCGCCAGCAGACACATCCTGATGTTTTTGGGTGTTCCTCTATCTGTCATCCCACAGCAGACCGCCGTCTGTCCCCATCAGTCTTCCGGCTTATCTGTCGTCTCCCACTCCTCTAGGGCTGGGATAAGCAGATGTTACCTCCCTGTTCAAGTCTTGGCAAGCAGCACACACCTGCCCTTTTCTGCTCACATGACTCAGGAGCCAGCAAACCTGCTGAAAACTCTTTTCTAGCACTGAGTCCCACCCACTGATCATGGTCCCGGGAATGCCATGGCCTCCGCTGCTCCCTGGAAAGAGGCAAAGACCTTGGAAGGCCACGGATGTGGAGATAGGCTGGCCTGAAGACACTGCAAGGCTGAGGGCTGGGTTACGAGGAGCCTCCAGGCAGACCCACGGCACAACACAGAGTCTGAAAGCAGTGTGAGAGGTAGGTGTCAAAGGAGGAAAATGGCTTCTTTGGCAGCACTCCTGCCTCCTGCCCTCATTCCAGAGCTCTCAACTGGGTTTTGGTGTGGAGACGTCAGCACAGACCCACCCTTCACCTCGGCACGAGCAGTAGGCGAAGGGATGAAGAAGTGGCGTGATCCAGTGACTCACCCCACGGAAATGCACCTGACCACAGGCAGCACTCGGGTGCACAGCAGCCCCAGGCTGTACAGGCAGAGCCCTGCACCCACAGCCTCCTGACACCCAAAACTGGAGGCACACACTGCAAGGGCCCTGACAACAAGCTGTCAGTGCCACACGGTGTTGTCCTTGCTTCCAATGGTCCTTCCTCCACCAGCTCCTCCAACAATGGTTCATAGGCTGCCTCTACCCTTCTGTACCAGAAGGCACTGTCCTTACACTCATCTTTAAAGGCAGCAAGTAGAAACTTCACCATCAGGGGAAAAATAATAAAGAAAAGCAAAATAACACCCTGCCAAATAAACATGTTCATGTGAGAACCCAGAATTCCATAATTCAACACTGAAGTATGTAGCATGTTGTGATAGAGCAAGGAATCCACTCAATTTGTTAGCACAAATCTGTTAAAAAAGCTAATTTTCACAAGGCATTTCTTTACTAGTACAAATCCACAGAAGGGCACTTCTCTGTGAAATCTTAAGAAGGAATCTGAAAAAGTATTTAAATAGCCTTTATTTTTAATAGGTACCAGGATACAGATAAAGAAAATTGCCCCAGTAAGCAAAGTTCAGGTAGGACACACACAGAGTTATTAAGCTGCTAACTCCCAACCTCCCTCAAACTCCCTGCAAAACAGCATTATAGGCATATCAATCCTCGAGCAAATGGGCAAGGTGGGTGGCCCAAAGAAAGGACTCTGGCTTTGCAGGGCAAGAGGGGCTCCTCCTGGATCTCACAACCAAATACAGCACCAGGAGAAACCACTCTGGCAAAAAGCAATGCTCTTCTCCAGCCCTACTGGAAGGCATCTCCCTTGCTACTTCACACCAGTGATGAGGCAGAGCACTGACACAATCATTCATTTGTTCCCAACTCCTCACACTGTGCTGGCATTGCTTTTCATCAGTCTCCAAGCTGTATCCCCAACCAAAACTGCACAGCATGCCCTGCACAGCTATGAGCCAGCCCTCCACCTCCCTGGGAAGTGCAACATGCAACCCTCCCGCAACACGCAACCCTCCCGCTGGTGTTACAAGTGGGAACGATGGAGAAGGTGAAGTAGGACATAAAGTCCCTGGAGTCTCCCAAGACAGGAATGAGAAACTGGGATATGGGGAATTGAGGCACGGATTTTTTTTTTTTTAAGTATTGGTATTTGGAAATCTAACAAGTCCTCTCTGGTTCTTACTCCCCTCACAGGCTTTAGACCAATGATCCGTGACAACCCTTACCCAAAACACTACCCAGGAGATAATTTAGGTAACGTAGTTGATGAGTACAGCAAGACTCCTGCTGTTGGAGATGACGCTCCACTTCAGTGGTGCTCTCAAAGGCTGCAGGAGCCCTAAGGTCCATCATCCTCATCCACAGAAAGCGGAAGATGACCTCCCTGTAAGGAACCACGGTGTGTCCCAGCAACTCCTATATCCCCTCTCCAACCTCGCACAGCTGAGCTTTTCCTACTCCTTCACCCCAAAGGGACTGGGGTCACATCACCACAGGACTCCAGATGCCCCTGCAGTTCCTGGCATGGCTCTTTCTCTGCCTCAAGCAGATGAGCAAGAGCTGTACCCACCACTAGCAGAAAATGCTTGGAAACATGCTAATTTGCTTGGGAAGCTAAGCTGTTGTCAAATAAATGCCAAATACACATGGGTAAGGAGTTGGTGCCTATCAGTGGTACAACTGTATCCCACACACACAACTAGAGCATCAGGAAGCTGGTACAGCCATGCAGAGAAGCCCGGGATACCCCAACCTGACTTCATTTGAAGCAAGTTAGAACAAAACATCTCACTCTGAAGGGAAATCCCCTTCTGTAGACAAGCCACTTTTTAATAATAAGTGCTAAATGGACTATTCAAGCAGGTAATTAATGTTAATTAACATATGTCAGGCCATAAATTGGCTAAATGCACCTCATTTTCCAAGCTTGGTGTGTGGCAATGCTCAGGAAATTGTAACAGAACAGCCTAAGTTTGTAGAAGCACAAAAAGAAGTGCAAATAAAAGGTTAAGCATAATCTTCACTTAACTCATGGTGTGCTGAGACAGCAGTACAGAAAACTGCATGACTATGCACATTACTCGAACACTTCATTTTGTTCCTGAACCGCCACACTACGCACATATTGTCAGTCCCAAGAAAAGCCACATCAAAAAAACCCCCGCAGCTCCCTGAGTGCTGTTATCGGCCAGGCTTTTATCGGGATTGTCACTATCTGCCGGACCTGGACGCACCTCCTGTTCCAGGGCCCGGCCAAGCTGTGGCCCTTTCCAAAGCTAATTTGAGAATTTCAGTTTTCCATGGCAAGGGGAACGAATCAGCAGAAGGATGGTCAGAGCTTGCCCTTCTCCAGACAGAGTACCTCCAAATGCGGAGGGCCCCTTGCCTCTAAAGAAAGCTAATATTGCCATTTTGTAACGCTGCCCTTGGGCACATTTTCTGTGGCAGACATAGTAGTAAGGCTTTTCTAAAAGTGAGAGAGAAACAAGAGCACACAGAGACTTTAGCCTAAGCAGCAACTTGCATTAAGAAACACTTTCAGTTTCTCCTTTGGCAAGCTGCCACTACACCAAGATCCACTTTAATTGCATTGCAAATAAGAAACAATCCTCACAAAAGATTTTCCATACTTCCACGCAAAATAGCTGGCTGCCAAAATCTAGCAGGGCACCTTTAGGAGGCTGCCACCTAGAGAAATGCTTTAGCTGCTTATCCTCAGTTCTCCCTATCTCAAACTCAATCCCTTCGGCCTCCCTTTGAAGCCAGCACACCCACCGTAATTTTCTGGGGTGGTTTCACATTTCTTCAACCCATCCAGCCCAGGTGAGCTGGCTGAAACCCACCCAGCCGCTGCAGGAGGGTGCAGGGGGCTGCCCCAGAGCTGCCTACCTTCCACTCCGGGCTGCTACTTTGTCCACATCAGCACAAAGAGCTTTGACAAAACCACACAGCTAACCCTAATCACTCGCCTTTCTAAAAGCACCAGCACGTGCCCAGCCTCCCCTAATCTCCCAGGATTACAGCAAATAGTGTAGCACCACCAAAATGACCCGAATACAAAATGACCTCGAGAGTAAGACACCACTCGCTTCACCAGGACTACACCAAGCAGAGGCAGGAAGTCCAGGGCACAAGTGCCAGGACATTTCTCCTCCCCAGCCTCATAGTCTCAGACAGTTTGTTCAAGCCAATACATGAGATATAGCTGCCATCAAGGTGATTTAATTTTTACTTGCATTAACTGTGTACTTTGAAACACACAAATAAAAGTAGAAGCCAACCTCTGACCCTCAAGCTTCCTATTTTAAATATGCTCAAATTTTAAATATGTACAAATATTGACACTAATAAATCTATTACAGACAACCTCAATTGCTGCATGACTGTTTTAGGTAACCTTCTATCTGTGAACAATGGAGGGACATCAATTCCAGCATTTATCATGCAGGTCTATCTGGCTTTGATACCTATCCAGCAGTACCACATCATCATTGACTGGAAGTTTCCCATTCACATCAAAAGTTGAGTTTATCAGAGCCTTGATTCTTTCCAGCTGAAGACATTCACCAGGGTGATGTGTTTGTCTGCATTTAACAAGTCCTTCAGCAGAGGTGCTCCTCACTGTCACACTGTGGACCAAACAATGTGAGTGATTCTGGGAGAGGTACTTACTTGGTCTCTCTCTCACTGCTCTAATAGCTGGCACCTGCCTGCCTGAGCTGGGGAAAAGTGAGATCTCTGATGTACTTAACAGATATGAAATAACAATATGTGCTAATATCTACATATGGTTTCTACTAGAAAGTTTAAAAAGTCATTTGTTACTGTGCTACTACAGTATACTCCTCTTTGATGCAAGACATTTGTTATCTAGTGGTTTCAACCACTGGAACCACACGTCTTTACACTGCTCAGCACAAAAGTCATTTACAAATGTTTCTGAGTATTTTGTTAAAGCACAACACAGTAAGGCTTTGATCAGGTAAGATGCTTAAGCAGAAAGTTTAAGCACCCAAGTAATCCCAGTGAAGTCCCAAGGATCCATTCACGTGCTTAAATCCATGCTCTCTGTGATAGGTCAAAACTTAAAATAATCAGGCTACAGTTTGTAACTCAAACTCTTCTGTACAGAAGAATAAGGCAACACAAATATATATATTAAAAATATAATATAATTTTATAATTTAATATATTTAAAATATATTTTTTAAAATATAATATAAAGCTGAAAAAATATTCCTGTTAGCAGTTAATTGGGAAACAGAACCTTTAAAGAAATAAAAAAAGAAGTTTAAAAGTCAATAGAGGAAAGAAAGAAACTGACGTAGACTCCAGTTTTATGTTGCCACTTCTGATAAAGACATTGTGTATCAATCCAAGGAAGGAGAAGTAAGAAGAAAGAGACTGGTGTTACTTCCTCCTCACATCTTTGCAAGAAGATGATAAAAAGAGTCCGACACATCTTGCTTATCAGCATCTGGCTAACAGATTTAGACATCTGTCTACATCACTGGCAAATTTCTCAAGCCTTTTCAAGTCTCAGTAATTAGAGAAGAGACTCGTGCATTTGCTACAACGAAGGGACTGCAGCCCTTTGGTACATACTGGCCAATAAAACATGGTAAGAAATGTACAAAGTTTACAAAAATCTCCCCTTCAAAGTAAATACCCCAGCAGCTAGTGTTTATCTTCTATGGGGAAGATGAATACAACAAATTCTGGAAAACAGAATAGGCTTCTGATATGAAAAACAATTCAAAGCAAATCAGCTACATTAAATTTGGGAATTGCTGGTATCTCTATAAAGGACGAGATTCATAGTCTTGCCATATCACTTAACAAAGAGGAAAATAGTCCCCCTAGTGTACTCTCCATGTAGAAAAGACTGTTTCACAAGATAGTGCTGCAAGAAATTACAAAGTAACATTGTGGGAAGAGGTATGGAATTACTTAAACTGTAGTGAAACTGGGCATCTCTACTACGCGCACGTACAAGAAGGTTTTTCAGTTTCCTATTTCAAGATTATTGAGGGAACTGAGTGCTTCACCTTAAATACTAGTAAGATAAAACCTGTTTTTTAAGTCGGCACACTAGTTTAGTGACTGAAGGACTTCGATTGGGTAACAGATACCTGAATGAGGAAAGATCTAGTCATCGGGAGCTCTGAAAAAGTACCTGGAACAGTCACCTGGCACAGTGAATTTCACAAGGGTGAAACCAGCTCGCCTTGGGATCTCTCCCCGCTTTCGGCGATGACGAACATAAATACCAACCTTCTCTAACTATTCAAGACAGAAGCCCATACTGGAATATGCGTGGAAACCCTCTCCAGTGGTCTGGAAGCGTACGGGATTGTACCAGCCGGGGCTGCCCGCGGCACACAGAAGTGTCCGGAGTGTGGCACCTCTGCAGCACTGCATCGTGCACTACTGCCCTAGTCAGCTTCAGGCACTGTTGGGTTAGCCAACATCCCACTGGGGCCAGGGGGAGAGGGAAGCAAAGGAGATTGTTGGGGGGTGTATTGGGCAAACCTCACCCGAATTACCAGAAACGTAGTGTATGCCTTCCTAACCACATCTGAAATATTCACTTCTGCTTTAATGTCCTAGGCAGGAAAAAAAAAAAAAAAGTGATAGTTGTAACTCTAATTTATAGCTCTTAAAATAATTGTTTGAGGAGAATAATCCCAGCTATATTTATGGATTATGTTGTTCAGCACATCTCACTGGAAACAGTATTAATATTTCATATATAATAATACATAAGGTAATAAGACCAAGTTCTCGTCTTCCCTTTGTTGAAAAAATTAGTTTTCCCACTCAGTGGCAGAGCAGAATATTTTTAAATGAGCTTGCTGCCTTCAACGATTAATTTAGCTGTGCAAAAATATTCTAAATTAAGATAAAAGCCTTCTAACAGAGAACTATCTTCTGTTCACTTAAAGTCTTGGTGTAACCAGCAATCTGAAGAAGTCTAATGTGAAAAGCTGACATTAGTTCCTGAAGAGTTGTATTCATTACCTGGGAAGGAAACAAAGATGATAATAAGATACAATGTATTTTAATATCAGGAGACTAACATGGAGTCCCCATATAAGAATATTGCCTCTGCACAAACTAAACTACTCTCCAGCCAAGAAACTGAAGTAGTCCTCTTCTGAATGTATACGCACTTAAAAAAAAAAATCCTAGCCTGCTAAGGACCTACGTTTTCCAGTTTTAGATGCCTGGCGAATTATTAGCTCCTGACCTCCCCCTGGCCCCTTCCAGTATGCCCCTACCACCCACACACAACTACACCCATCGTTAACGTGACCGAATGTCTTACCCTAACTTCAGAGACAGCTCATAATCAGAGGCAGAATTTGCTGCTACCAGTGTGACTGCATGTCCTGAGAAAGGTCATCCTAAAGGCTTGTGAGAAACTTCTGAACTAAATTATAACAGAAGAATCTCAAGGGATCCAAGTTTTTAACATTTTAATTAGCTCCAAGTACCAGTTAATGCTGCTCAGCAAAGGAATCAATATCAAATTAACAGTATAAAGTGTCAGAAAAATTGTGACAGTATTAAGGATACTAATCAATGTAAGTACTTCATATTATGGCCCAGATTCTGCTTCTGCTAAAGTGAAAAGGAGTTTTGTCACCAAATTCAAAACAGTGTTACCCCCATTGTTAGGTAAATCTTCGTTTGAATCAGATATTGAGAATTCACTGAAAATTCAAAGTACCAGATAAAAATGCTGGATTTGCCGTAACAGCTGACATCTAAAGCCACTGCTTGTGTGTGAAACCGAACAACTTATGAAGGCACAGGCTGTCATTGGAAGATGTAACCCTTTATCATATTCTGCGTCACACTTATAAAGTCAGATCAAAATTCAACACCTAATACACACACAAAAGCTGTAAAAAAATATGTGTGGTTTTAAAAGCCTTGTTTTCAGCTAGCCATGCCAGCAGTAAACTTTGTGTTTGTATTTTCTCCAGCCTAAGACAAGTCTGTCAACTAAATACTTCCTCTCCTGTGCTTCATTTGGAAGGTAAAAATCATACAGCCACACTTCAATTCCTAGCAGCAAGTCCTACTCAGGCACCAAAATACAAGATAAGGCTGCTAGTACAGAAACTGCCAGAAATGTTTAATCTATACAGCATTCCTGACCAATTTGTATACTGAAAATTATCACTTGATCCAAATCTAGCTAGACTCAAGGAGAAAATTTAATTTTTCTGTAAAAGCACTGAACTTGCTGGCAAATTTACCTTCAGCCATCCATACAAAAACTCAGTGTCAGATGCTGCTAGTATCGGCCCTCAGCAGCAACTGAACCTTGCTGGGATTTCCTTCTGCAAACAGTATCGGCGTCAAGCAGCACCTGCATTTTTGTACAGCTGCAAGTATGTGACATTTTGGCGTCCAACAGACGCTGACAGATGAACAGGAAAACTAGAAAAAAAAAAAAAAAGCAGTTCTGGAAATCACTTCAAATGTGCTTTACATGCAGTTCTGGCTCCTGGTAGGCCTTATATGACTCTTTCTTGAGGGTAAAACCCTGCCTGCTTGCAACGTGCTTTTGCACACGCTGAGCAAACAAGCCACAAAACCAGATTTTTTTTTTTTCCCCTCACTTATTAAAACGGTAGTACTCTTAGCTGCTCACTGTCGCAGTGCTGGACAGAAAATGCTGGGCTATCAGTAGACGGTGCTCTCATACACTGGAAACGCAGGAATCACAAACCAAGCATTCCAGGGGCTGAAGAGCCAATAACTCCATACTTTGATTAACTTTATGAAGAAATGTCAAAACGCGAATTTCCCTCTACTGCATTTGAGGAACTCATGGGCAAAAAACTGGGGGTTTCCTTGACAAAAATAATAAAGTCTTTCTGTATTTGAGCTTTGAGATGCAGACTGACCATACATCAAAGCAATTCTGCTCGTTTCCAGCATGAACTACCTCCGGTGTTACCATAACTTTAAAAAAAAAAAAAAAAAGGCAAAGCGAAACCCACACACCTTACAAATATCTTTCATTTTTCTTACTCTCTCCCTCTATCTTTCTGCTTATGTGCTTGTGCATCACAAAAGCCAACTGCGCTCCAGCGTGTACTCTGCCCTCAGAGTCAATAGCCCTCACCGCTTGTACACAGCAACAAGAAAGAGACAAAACTTTCCTTAATCTCTCTCTTAAAAAAAAAAAAGGGCAAAGCCGACAGGGCGACCACCATCAGCACAACCAGCGCCCGGCGGGCTGCTGTCGGGGCGAGCCGCCAGCACCCCGCTCCGCGGCTGCATCCTCCAGGGGCAGCCCGCCCGTCGGGGCGGCGCGGCGGGAGCGCCGCGGCCCCGGGATCCCGCCTCACCTTCCACCCGGCCGAGCTGTTGCTGTCGCCCTTGTCCTTGAAGTAGGGCACGCAGCGGACCATCCAGTCGTAGATCTGGGAGAGAGTGAGGCGCTTCTCCGGGGAGCTCTCGATGGCGCGGGTGATGAGGTCGGCGTAGGAGAGGTTGCCCCACGCGTTGCGCCGCGACGAGCACTTCCTCGGCGCCGCCGCCGGGCCCCCGCTCAGCCCCCCGCCGCCTGCCGCCGCCGCCGCTCCCCCCGGCGAGAGGCTCGGCCCCTCCGGGCCGCCGCCGGGCAGCGGGGCCAGCAGCCGCGCCGCCTCCTCCGGCACGGCGGTGGTCGCCGCCGCCGCCGCTGCTGCTTCTCCGCCCGCGGGGGCCGCGCTGCCGACGGTCATGGCCGAGCCGCCCCCCTCCTCCTCGTCGTCCTCCTCCTCGGGGATCATGGAGGCGGCGTCGGCGGTCGACTCGCCGGCGGGCTTGGCTGGGCTGGCCTGCAGCTCGGGCCTCTGCAGGGGCCAGGTGCAGGAGCGGGGGCGGCTCTGCGGCTCGAACTCGGGGTCCAGCTCCACGTCCAGGGGCGAGAGCGGGGCTGGGGGCGACGCCTCTGCCATCTTGGCCTCCCCCGCGGGCGGCTGCGGGGCGCTGCGACGGGGCGGGCGGGCGGCCGCCGACCCCGCTCCTCCTCCGCCGCCTCCTCGGTGCCGAAGGGAGCCTAGCAGGCGGGGGTCTGCCGGGCGGGCATGCCGCGCTCCGCTATGGGCTGGCCGGCTCTCCGCTGCGCCCCGAGCCCCGCTCCCCGCGGGCGATGCGCACGCCGGAGCTGGGAGGCGGGGGGAGAAGGGGAGGGAGGGAGTTAAAAAAAAAAAAAATCAGATTAGGAGCCGGAGCGGCCGCGCAGGGCGGCAGCACGGGCCGGGCGGTGCCGGAGGTGCCCGCGGCGCTGACCTCCGCGCCGGCGGAGCGGCGGCCGCTCCCGCGGTGCGTGTGTGCGTTTGTTTATGTTTCACTCCATGCGGATGCAGAAGTAGCTCCAGCGGGAACCGCGCTGTATCCAGCCGGGAGAAGACCCCCTCACGCCCCCGGCGCCTCCGAGCTCGCTCCTCGTCGCTTCCGCAGATATCTTGCCTTTTGGGGGGGGTGGTCCTTCGCGCCCTCCGTCGGCAGGAGGGCAGGGAAAGCGGTCCTTTGGGTTACACCGAAGACTTTTTCCTTCTTCAAAACGCCCTAAAGGGAGCCGAAGTCTTAGCATACATCCAACTGCACACTAGCGTAAACCTGTCACTTTGCGGTGCCCCCAAGCCACGCGCAAGCAACCCCCCAAAATCTCACAGCCGACGGAGGAGGAGGCAGGAGAAGGCCACCCCGGGGGCTGCTCGGTTAAAAAAAAAAATAGTAATAAATTCTCCTTCTTGCAGGGAAAAAGCAAACACAACGGGAACAAATCAAATCGCCAGTCTTCCAACAGGTCCAGTAGCTTTAAGCCCTCCCTAGGGCTGCCAAAGAGAATAGGTTTTGTTCCAGCATCAACACCACATTCATAACCTCCTTGCTCCTGCTGCTGCCATCTTGACAGTTTTTCCCCCCTTCACTTAAGTCATTTAAAAAGCGCAGGCAGACGAGGCAGTAAAAGCCACATCGGGAGGAGCGGGAGGCGGCGGGGGGGTGCTGGATCGAGAGCCACCTCCACAACCGGCAGCAATCGAAATCCGAATTCACGGGAGGAAGAAGCAGCGCTGCTGCATGGTTCCTGCTGCTCCTGCGCCTTCAGCTCCAGAGAGCCTTCCCTTTAAAGGCGAAGGATGGGAAAACGGCAGAGCGCCCGCTCCCCCTGCGAGCAGCCGGCGAGAGGCAAGCGATCCGCCCGCGCCCAGCCCGTCCGCCGCCGCAGCCCGCCCGAGCAGCCTGTCACCCTGCTCGCCGCCGACTTCCACATCCCTCCTCCTAACAACCACCGGCAGCAACACAAAGTTATAGACACACGCAGGGAGACTCAACCAAACCGCACGGGTCGGCACGGCCCGCCCACGGGCGGGCGGAGGGCGGGCGGTGCCGCGCAGGAGCCGCCCCAACGGGGCGGGAGCGCCGGGATGGGGGAAGGCAGCGGAGCTGGGCGGGCTGGAGAAGCTGCTGGCGCCTAGGGAGGGCAGCGCTTCTCTGCTTGCTGCCCTTGCGGCTCCGGAGCCCTGTCCCGCCGGCCCAGTGGAAAGCGTTCAAACCTCTCCAAGTACCCGGTAAATTTTTCCAAGAGTTGTATTAGGCTTTTCTGTACTGTACTCGTTTTCAGTGATCAAAAATTATTGGTGCACGAGCTGTTCTGATAAACTTTAAAATATACAGTCTAATTTAGTAATTCTTTGAAAACTTTCACTCTGCCTGTGGGTGATTCCAGGAAAGTGTTCAGACGTGTCCACACGTGAATACAATCTCGCTGTACCTCCCTCTTAAAGGCTATGTCCTAGCAGAAAGCCCTCCAAAGTAGCTCACTTGAAGATGTAGTTAATTATGGGTTGAATAAAGGGGTGACCCACAAAACCAAGGAACATAAAAGCTATTAATATGGATGTAGTTATAAATACTTCATATGGCAACTTCTATGTATCAGTTCTTACCTGGCTTGATACCGACCTAGACTGTGGTGGACTAGATTTAGTCCAACAGTAACATTGTCTCTGAGACAAGATACAGACAATAGCATGGACTGAGAAGCAGTGTGCTTCTGAAGATGTGCTGGATAGAATTAGCAGACAAACTATTCCTGATGTATTACATTATAGACAAGTAGAGAGATTTGTAAACCATTCAGTTTGATTATAAAACAATCAAGACCCTGATCCTGCATGGCTTACACGTGCTGCTAAGTAAGGCCTAAGGCCCTAAGTGTCTAGTTAAGTTTTGGATTCAAGTGCCACTGAAGTTAGGCATAGTTTAGTGCGATTTTATTACATGGGACAGCATTTCAGCATGCATACAATTAATCCCTGGTTGTCTAAATATAGCAAAAGACACTGAATTAATCAGAGTAAATGCAGGTTCAAGTAATGGAAATAATTTTCACTGCAACTCCATTTTGGGTCACAATGTTGAGTGCCTTGCCACGGCTTTTGTTGTAACATGGCCCCTACAAAAATGCAAGGCAGCTCAAAAAGACACCAGCCACTCTTCAATTGTGACACTGGCATTTGTGTATATGATTTAGCATTGGTAGAGAGGAAAACCACAGTGGCATGGAAGAGCCAGCAACAAAGTTCAGACAAAAAGGTGTGGTGAGAAGTTGCTTAGGCCAACACTACATCTCCAAGGAGGCTTTCCTTGTGACTTTCAGCAGTTAGCCACAGAAGGCCACCTGTGAAACTGACTGGTGCTCAGCCCTTTCCCAAAACTAGCTACTGCTTGGGGCTGATTTTGACCACTGCAGAAACCTCCACATGGAGCACATCCCAAGGCTCCAGGGAAGCACAGAACTTTGACCTTGGGCTGGGTTGCAAGCAGCAAATCTAGTCCTAAATGATATTATCATCTTCATTTATTTATTTAATTGGCATTGCATTACTCTACCAGCACTGCTATTAGGTCTCATTGTACTGGATGAAGGGCCTGCACATGGTAAGAAATGCTCCACTCCCTGGCAGAATTGCAGTCTAAGTGAGGCAGGAGAGGGCGGGAGAAAGGAAGTAACTAAGTAGTAACCCTATTAAAAAGATGATGGACTGAGGCACTGAACAATTATGTGACTGTACTGAGGTCATACAGGAAGCCCATGCCAGAATTGAGAAATGACACTGGATCACCTGAGTGCCAGCCTTGAGCAAGATTATCTGTCCTCTTCAGAATTCACTGGTATATCAGTTGCACGACCTTTATCACACGTCATGGTACCAGTTCTTCACAGCTCCATGCACCATGTCTGTGCCCATGATAATGCAGTTTGGGGCGTAATTAAAACCACAGTATAATTTTTCCTACACATTTTGCTTATGAAAAGTGCATGAGCAAAACAGAAAGACACAGTATGTATTGTCATTCCATGGCTGGGGCCTCTGAATTACGCATGAAAACTGATGAAAATTGAATCTAAAGCTTGCACAACTTTCAGTCTCTTCCTTTAAGTACTTTCATGCCCCAAGGGTGGGATTTTCCAAAAGGCTCCATTTATGGGATTTTTATCACTGACTTCAACAGGAATAAAGTTAGGCCAGCCCTCAGGCCATTTGAAAGCCAGCTCACTTACTTTGCCTACTTAGACTGCGAGTGTTTTTGGGCAGGGCTGCTTCTTCCTCTGCATCTCCTTTTATCTGCTATGGCCGTTCAGGCTGATGTGGGAAACCTGTGCCTATCACGGTGTCTGGATTATATGGACCTGGCAGGGTCACAGTCACATGGCAGCTAGAGAAGTGCAGGTGACATTTCTGGCTTCACCTCTCACACAAATATCTAACTGCAAAAGCAGGGCTGGAGATAAAGTCGCATGTGGGGTGGGAGACCTGGAATTTCTTGTCAGTACAGAATTAAGGACATCTCCTGTGAAGTGTACTGCCGCTCAATAAATGAATGTTATATTGCACTTATGTTAAACAACAGCTGCATTGTCTACGTGGACCTCACACAAACAAGCATATCATGGGCTGTTTTGTGAGACACCTGCAGCCTGGTCTCTGAGAAGTTTGTCCCCTGTAATAACCCTGTGTACCCCTCCCATCCACACCATGAGAAAGTGGCTCCTTTAGTGTGTTTTTGTTCTTCCCACAGTTCCCTACTGTGTCCTTTAAACATAATAGGCAATAGGCTTTGTGGCTGATTCAGAGCACCTGGATGCTGATGATTAGAAAGAAATGTCATTTATAAAGCAGCCAAATTCATACCCTGAGACGTTAACTTTTTGGCCCAATTTGGCTAAAACTGGCTACTGGGTTTCACAGTTGTTATGGAAAGATTGGCTGACTGGCAGACACAGAACAAGGGTCCAAACTGTGCCATGGAAACTTGATGGGTTTGCCAAAGATGGCCACAGATTTCTGACTATAACATTTTCCCTGAAGCGATGAACAACAACGTAAAGATCACTTCAAGTTGGCTTCAAACTGGACTCTCAGCATTATTTATGAGGCCTGCAATACTGGTATTACCCTGATATCCCTCATCTTAATGTGCCATTGAAAGAGCATCTCAGCTTCCATTTTAAACCAATAGCTAAGTTCTTGATGCACTATGAATGTGATACAAATATACTTTGAGGCCCAGGAAGAAAGATAAGAGGTGGGGAAAAAGCAAAAACTAATTCCATATTTTAAATCCTTTTTTAAAACCTGCTCTTTAGGCTGAGATTGCTCAAAAGCTTGCTTTAAAGATTTTAAATACTCGGGGGTACATGCAGTTCTTGAGTTTATGCAATTAGCAGTCGAATTGCTGAGATACAGCAAGAAAATCCACTCTTTAATTATTATTAATCTTGGATTATGTGAAGGAATTTTGACTTGTGAAGATAGACACCTTTCTCCCTTAGCTTGGGCTGCTCCGAGTGACCAAACACCGTTCTGCCCTGCCACTGACTAGTTGTGCAACGCGGCCGTGTCCACTTAAGCCCGTCTCTGTTACCCCACGTGGGGTTAATTATAGCCACTTATCGCTTAATTGCTCCATCATTATAACTTAACACCTTCCTGCGCCCACACAGCGCGGGGAGGGGGAGCGGCGGCGCTGGCCCCGCCCCCTCCAGGCCCCGCCCCCTGCCGGCCCCTCCCCCTGCCGGCCCCGCCCCCGCCAAGTTAGGCTGCGCCGTGCGAACTCAATGATGTCATGCTCCGGGGCCGCGCGTGACCGCCGGGGCCCGCCCTCGCCGCCCATTGGCCGCCGCTCGTCGCCCGTCAGGCCAGCGGCGCCTCCCATTGGCCGGCGTCCCCGCCCCGCCGCCGCCCCTCGGAAAATAATAAACAATCGAGTAAAATGCGGCGCGGGGCGGGGGTTCGGGCGGGCTCCGCGCCCTCTCCGCCGGAGCTGCCTGCAGCCCTGCCGCCAGAAAAACCTCTCCTGAACGTGCCGTGGCGCTCGCACGGAAATTGCCTTCAGCCAGCAGCGACTGCTGCACTGAGGACCAAGCAAAGCCATCTCTCGGCTTTCCCCGATCCCCTTGTCTCAAAGCTAAGTTGTGCCAAGCTGCAGGTGCCCTCCAGATGTGGGTTCGAGGCAGTGGAGAGCTGTGTGTGGTGGGAGGGGAAGGGACTGGGTGGGTACGTGTCTGGCAGCCAGGTGTGCCATTCCAGTGTGCCAAATGTCTAGAGGTAGGGCCCCGACAGGGAGACCTGGAAGCCACACCTCTGAAACAGTGTCAGTGTCGGATGTCTTCACGGGACAAGAAACATCCCCGAGGTGACTGTCCTGTCTGCATGATGCTCTGCAGAGGTGCATCCTCAGTCCTTGCTTCGTTGTGGTGGTGCTTACACAGCACAGCCCTAAAATAACTACCTCTCACAGCCCTGCTTCCCTCTACCTGCAAACAGAAGGTGTGCTTGTACAGCAGGGGATTTAATAGGGGATCAGGTGACGAGAATGAGGGCTGCAGGAAAGGATTTACCTTTTCTCAGGCTCGCAGCCTGGCCTCTCCTTTTGACAGCAGGTGCCCAATACGACCTATTTCGCTTCCGCCAAAGAATTAATCACTTTATCCCGTACGTGGCCCCTGGAAGTAGTCTAAGTACCTCCCTCATGCTGTCATCCTGTATTTCCAGTGATCAGAGCACTTGTTCAGGAGCTGAAGATGTGGCTCCTGTCCTTTTCCCAGGTATTTGCGTTTTCTTCTCTGATAGATGTTTGCTGTAAAGTACATAGAGCACACTTTCAAAAGGGGACTGAAATCCAAGGCTGCTCCCCTCCCTTCCCCATAGCAATGTTATTACTGCTGGGTCATGGCCTCTCCTTGGTTGCTCCCGTGAATCCCGAAGCCCCACCCTCTCCCCCAAGCAGCAGTACGGGTTCGGCAGGCTGGTTGGAAATGGAGTGCGTGCTAGGCTGGCCTGCCTCCCCAGTAAAATACTCTTCGGGAAGGTCAGAGTGAGGCATCTGAACCCCGGCGGGCAGAAGGAGAAAATGACCTGTGTCACCTGGTGTGAGGGGCACTACAAGGCACACAGGGGGAATGAAATCTCCCCTGGGGAGTTGAGGAAGGGTTCAAAGAGGCTGGTGAAGTGTTAAGCAAAAGCGGTCAGTGGCTTAGCACGTGGTGGAGAAGTAGATTATAAACATTTGCAGCTGGTTCTCTCTCTCCTACCTCGGAGGAACTGGGTAACTGCTGACTCAGGAGCTGCATCAAGTGGGAGGAATGGGAAGGGGATCACGTTTCCCGAGTCCCTGTACAGGCCGCAGAGCGATGGGATAGCGCCGGGCACCTCCTACCTGCTGTCCCGTCTTGGAAAAGCGATCCCAGCAGCTTCTTAGGAAGCCAGAGCCTACTGGTATGTGTTGGATGTGCTCTGAGAGGGCTACGCAGCCGGGGCCGTGGTTATCGTCTTGCATGGAAACGTGTCCGAGCTACGAATTCCAGCACTGGGTCCGGGGGAAGACGGGCACGGAGCTGCCCAACATGGGGTGGTTGTGTGTATGTGAAAGGCAGAATATCCTGTATCTTGAGATGCTGACAACCTAAAAATAGGACTTTATTGCCTCCAGGATTAGGCATCTAATTAGGAGCAGGGGATTTTGGGAGGGCAGTTCTGACCCAGTACTGTTCTGCTGTTAAAGATTTTACATTCCTTGCAGCTCATGTGAACGTCACTCAAACATGCTCAGGGCATGCAGTTATAGCAACTGCCCTGCAAACTCTTCCTGGAATCTGAGAAGTTGAATTCTTCCATTTGTACACACCCTTGCCTGCTTTGAAAAATAATTTCTTTCAGTTTAACAAACCAGAACTTCAACTGAAGTAATTCACTGCCAGTTTACCTATGGACAGGTAATGGCAGCAAGAGTGAGACCTGATTTTATTGGTTTTTAAATTTATTTTTTGGAGGTACCGTTTTGGTGAACCCATCTAATTGAATACACGCCGGTCTGCTAAAGAACTTGCTGCTCCTAAATACAGTAGCTACTCTTCATAATAGGCCTGTCTAGTTTAAAATATAGATAGAGGTATTATAAACCTTGTTTAGCCAAAATAGACTTTTTTTCCTTGGAAGTAAACAGGGAAAACTAGGGGAGGAACTCTTAGCTATGGTCTGACAGATGTTCAAGTATGTGAAGCTTAAAGAGGAACGTGTGCTATTCAGTTTGCTCACGGAGCCTTTGTGACCTGTGTCTTTGCAGTAATGATGACACAAGCTTTTTTGAATAAAAGGAAGAAATTAACTGCCGTGGCTAATTGCACCCTTGCTAGCTTGCTAACCAAGGACACCATTTGACTGTGAAAATTGTTAGTGTACCCAAATCTTTCAGCTGGAGAGAATATCCAAAGTGAGAGTATTCCCATATTAGATTAGAAGGGTTATTTTAAAAACTTCCTTTAATTGGAAAATTAAACACTATTGCTTTAAAACAGTGGTGCACTACTTTGAAAAATTAAGATCATATGGAATCACTTATTGCTTTTCAATATGTATTCAGTCTCTGGTGCAATTTTATGTACTCACTAATGCATAAAGTCTTTTGGAGCAGGAATAAAGCACCACAAAGCATGATTTAATGCTAGAGGGTCACCAGATCTGTTTCACATTACTGAATGTTTCAATCTGCTGAAAAGAAGGGGTTGTCCCTGAACCAGTGAAACAATGCTGGGGAAGGGGGGGAAGCCCATAAATCTGAAACACTTTAGAAATATAGTGCTCATATCAAGAAAAACCTCTAAAGGATTCAGTGGGGATTTGGCTGCATAAGAGATTAAAATTATGTAAATTTATATTAAGAACAGGAAAGTTAAAACAAAGTCAGTATTAATGGTACAATACTTGGTTGCAATTTAAGGTGTCTTAATAAATCACGTTTTCAAACAGTACAGGCCCACATAAGCATGTGACTGTAAGAGAAAATAACAGCAAGTAATTCAGGAGTGCACAAAAGTGCTTTTGTTTTTAGTTCTGTGATCATTGGAAGTGCCTATTCTTGTGCTTATTCACAAACACCTCTGGCTCCTTCTTCCAGAAATCCTATCCAAACGTTTTTGTTCTGACTTCGTTAGCGGACTTTGTGCTTTGGTTCTTTCCATATGACTTGTTCAGGGTTCAGTCTTACAGTGTCATTCCTCTGGCAAGGGACTGAGATGGGTCTGATGCCTTCACTGCTTTTTTTTTTTTTTTTTTTTTTTTTTTTTTTTTTTGTCTTCTTTCCCACCCCCACAGAATGACAAGCTGTGGGGCAACTTTTGCTCTCGGGGCCTGAGCATTTCCCTTTCACTGGTTCAGCAGGGATCGACAAGAAGAGGCCAAGTCTGACAAGTAAACCTGCATGCATGGCTTGAGCCACCTGGCAATAAACTCTGCAGGCATAGGAGGCAACCTTTCTGCTTTTATCACAAATCTGAGAGCAGTATAACTGTCTGGCTAGTTATAATTTAACAGAAACCCCATTTTTCATCTCGCTGTGGTGGTATGCTTTCTTTTAAATGTCATCTGTAGAGTCTCCCAGTGAGTGGGAGCTGCAATTTTCCTTTCTATTTCTTACAGATACTAACAAAAACTAGTCCACCAGGTTACTGAATAGGAGCCATATTCCTTCTTAGAGGCCTAAGCACACTAAAAAGAGTTTTCCATAACTTTAATACTTCAATTAAAATATTTTTAGTATATATTTGTCATTTATAACCAATAGAATAATTGACTGGTTTTTTTATTAATTTTGAAATCTTATATTTTCAGCTTTATTAAGCAAGTAAATTAATCTTCAGCTTTCCTGTACCACTGGAGCTTGTTTATCATGGCTGTGCCTTCCATCATTCTTTGGTAATTGATAGTAGTAATTTCAAATAAGTTCAGATCTTTTGTTCAAAATAAACAGATTATGTATGTGTCTTCTGGATCAGCCCATTAATGTGACCTCTCCTGTCTGCTGAAATTATAGTATCAAAATAAAAACCTTCAGAAAAATGGAGCCAGTTGAATTAATACATCTTAAGTATTAAAACCAATACCATGAGGAGTAATTGCTGTCTTCAATTAACTTTCGCCCTGATCCTATATCTTGCCCATTGGAAAATCTTAAATAAAATCCTCTTTAAAGTCTTTTCAAGCTTCTTCAAAAACAGTTGTCAGTTTAGGCATATATTCTTACTTTAACTTGTATGTATGTTTGTTAAGACTATTGCTTGTCTGTAGATGGCAATAGCACTACAGTGCTGAGAGTAGCCCCCAGCCTGTAAAATAAGGCTGTGATGCTGGTGAGCATTAACTTTGAGAATGAAGAGGGAAAAAATATCTTGCCTTTTTCTTTTGTTTGTTTGTTTTTTTAATGTCTGCAGCAGTGGCTATGTAGTGGCTGTTCTACTTGCAGGAATGTTGGGACTAATCATGTGAGAAAAGATCCTGGAGTGATGAGGCAGCATATTTCCCATGTCTGAGGTCAGGATTTGTTCTGTGAAGCTGACCTTTAAAACAGCCTGAAAATGAGGAACGTGGCACCAGAGAGCAGAGCAGGAAGTATGAAATTATGTAAGATATGTTTCTTCTGCATGTGAAATACTTTTTTTTAAAGCTCCAGGTTTGTGATTCAGCATTTTCTGCCACTGAGAGATACAAGAAAGGGGAAAATTCTGTAGCAAAAAAAAAAGAAAGCCTCTATTTTTCTAATCAAAACCTAATAAAATATTAGCCACCAGGTATTTTTGTTCCCTTCTGATGAGCTGGGGTTGAGATTACATTTTCCCAAAAGCACCCTCCCCTCAGTCTCCTGATCTGAGAACCCTGGAACTGAAGACAAAGTTTTATTTAGGCACAGCTTGGGCACCTCTTCTATATATAATCTGTGTGAAGCACTTCCAGCTTTGATGGCATTAGATTCCTGGGTGACTGCTGTTTCAGCTCTGACAAGCAACTGCAGGACAGGACTGTGATGAGGAAGCTCCAGGCTGCTGGTGCCCAATGGATGCTTGGTGCTGGACAGGCAGGTCAGGGAACCCCCAGGGCTAAAGCATCAGCTTGGGTGAGGTTGCCAGCCTGGGTTTGATCCCAGTTCCATGGTGATGCAAGCCCTAGACACAAGCTCTCCTCTCTGAGCTTAAACAAAAGTGCCTTTTCTGCCTTTTTTTCCTTCTTGCCTTTTTGCCTTGTGCCCTTTCCCTTGTTGATATGCATGAGGTTGCATTGAGAGGTTTGATGCAACTCCCAGATGCCCCAGCCTGTTGCTGCCTCCCTGGTCTTAGAAACTGATTGCTGATCTGATTGGAAGCAGAAAATGAGGGAGCCGTTTCATCCTTCTCTCTCCTTGGAGACTGGTTCTGTATTAAGATGGCATTTACCTCTCTTGATAAAGAAGGTGGCAGTGGTGGGGAGCACTCCCAGATAGTGGAGCTCAGGTGGGGGCCTAGAAAGACTGGTCCCTGGCACAGTGTTGGCCTCAGGATGTTAGCATTTTCCCAAACAATTCCCAGGTATGGGCATAAAAAAGTGTGCAGTCACTACACTTCGATGGGTTGGAGGGCTTAACAGCAGCTTGTACAAAGCCAGCCTGTGCCCATTGGCTCATTTATCCCTATGGATGTGGCCTGGGTGCACCTGGGGTGATCTGTGCTCAGAGCAGAGCCCTGCAGAAGGGCAGCCTTGCTTTCCAGTGTCGAATTATGCCATGGGGAAGAAGAAAGACAGCCTTGTCATGCTTTCTTTTTACCTGCTGAGATGGCAGCACCAGCAGAGGTGACTGATGGCTTTTTGGTTGCTCCAAATGACAGACAGAAGGAAGCAGGCTTGCATCTGCTTCAGACTCTGAACAGACTTTTTTTTTTAAAGAGTCCTAAGGGACGAGCAAATGGATATAAGCATGTAGCATATTTGTGAGACCAGCACTGGGATGGCCTGCATGTTATAAATTGATGTTGAAAAATGGGTGGTGGAACATTAGAGCCACACAAAATGATTCAGAGCCTGAAAAAAATGCTTCACAATGGGAGACATGAAGCACTTTGTCTCTTTAGTTTATCAAAAAAGGCTGAGCAGAGAATTGATTATGATGGTGAAGGAACTTCCTTGGAAGAAAAATATCAGGTACTGAAAGGCTCTTTAATCTAGTGAATTATGGGAATGTGTTTCAGCAAGCTGAAATCAGATACATTCATATGAAAAACTGGGCACAAATATATTGGAATGAAGGTGCTTAATCACCATAACAAGCTGTCAGGGTAGTTGGAACATTTTCCAGATGTGCCCAAGCCAAGATGGGCCTGTTTCTGAAGGGTGTGCACTAACTACAGTTAAAAGCATGAGGGACACTGCAGTCAAGTCTCAAGCAAGGTAAACAGGTGAGGTTTGAAGGACTGTGATGTGTGACAGTCTTGACTAACAGCTCCCAAAGGAGCTGTGAAGATCTAATGGTTCCCATCTGTACTTAACCTCTGAGAGACTGAGAAAAACAGCACTTAGCAGAAAGTGGAAGGGAGGAATCAGAATGACAGCCTCATCACTGGCACACTGCTGTGACCTCTGTTTCTGGAAGGACTGTGTCTTTCACCTGCTTGGGGCTTTACTAATGTTTGCTCTACTGCCAACAAAAGAACAACCTTTCTCCAGTCCACAAGCTCTCTGTACAGATTGGCATCAGCATCTTTCATTTTAGGAGAGCATGAGTAAAAATTTGTGATGCTCAGCGGTTCATTGGTAGCTAGGATAAGTAGTTTCCTTTTCCAGTTTGTTTGTTTTTCTTTTTAATTCCATCTTCATAAGCTTTGGTCTTGCCTGTTCTTCACACCTCCTAGTTTCCCTAGTATCCATTTCCTTGTATTGCCTTTGCCACCAGGCTCAGTATGTTTTCCTGCATTGATAATCTGTGGTGCAGGATGTCTTGGAGGGTGCTTCCTACCTATAATTTGACAAAATAAACCCTGTCTTTCTTGCACAGATTTCACACGAGATGGGTATGTCAGTGATGTGCTGTGAGAATAAGAGCTTGTCAGGAACTTTTTGATAAAGTACCTTTCATCCAGAAGTACAAGTTTGTATCTGCTGTAGCTATTGACAGAAACACACTAAGGTATCTCTGCAAAATACCTGCAGTCTGTATCTTGATAAGTGCCCTAATCTAATTTTAAAAACAAGGCTCCTTTTCCAGACCAGTTGGTCGTGGAAATCGGGAATTTCTCATCTCCTGTTGCCTTTTCTTGGGTCCCAGTGCTTTCCTGTTTATTGCCATCTGCCAGGTATGATGCAAGTATTTTATAATCTCAAGCCCTAAGACAAGTTTGCTCACTTTTCCTTGTTCCAAAGGGCAAGGTACAAAGAGCTGAAACAAGGCAAGTGATTTCCACACAGCATCCTTATCTTCAAACTGGAGAGACATGGATTTGAAAGGTGAACTGTTTGGTAGGTAAGGCATTGACTGGATGGATGCAGCCAGAGAGTTGTGGTCAAAGACTCTATGCCTAGGTAGAGGCTGGTGCCGAGTGGTGTCCCTGGAGGCGCTGTCTCTTTAGTATCTTTATTAATGACAGTAGGACCAAGTGCACCCTCAGCAAGTTTGCAGATGACATAAAGCTGAGCAGTGCAGTTGACACAACAGAGGGAAGGGATGCCATCTAGAGGAAGCTGAACAAACCGGAGAAGTGGGTGCATGAGAACCTCCTGAGGTTCAACAAGTGCAAGGTGCTGCAGCTGGGTCAGGGCAATCAAAGACAGTACGGACTGGCAGAAGAATTCATGGAGATCAGCTCTGTGGGGAAGGACTTTTGGGTTCTCGTGGATGAAAAGGAGCCAATAGTGTACACTTGCAGCCCAGAAAGCCAAACACATCCTGGGCTGCCTGAAGAGGTCTGGCCAGCAGGTCAAGGGAGGCAATTCTGCCCCTTTACTCTGCTCTCTGAGTCCCCACCTGGAGTGCTGCATCCAGCTCTGGGGTTCCCAGTACAAGAGCGAGTCCAGAGGAGGCCATGAAGGTGATCAGAGGGATGGAGCACCTCTCCTGCCCAGACAGGCTGAGTGAGCTGGGATTTATCTTCTCTTAATGGAGAAGAGAAGGCTACAGGAAGACCTTATTGTAGACTTCCAGTACTTAAAGTGGCTCATAAAAACAAAGAAGAGAGGCTTTTTACATGTAGTGATAAGACAAGGGGGAACAGTTTTAAGCTTAAAGAGGATAGGTGTAGATTAGATGTTAGGGTGTGAGGGTGGTGAGAAGGATGAACACTGGAGCAGAGAGGATGCCCCACCCTGAAATTGTTCAAGGTCAGGCTGGATGGAGCTTGAAGCAATCTGATCTAGTGGAAGGTGTCCCTCCCCCTGGCAGGGGGGTAGGAACTAGATGATCTTAAAGGTTCCTTCCAACCCAAACCAGTCTATGCTTCCATGAATGAAGGGGCAGAGTTGTCATCCAGTTTTCATGCAGTTGTTGCCAATATACACAAACCATTAACCTTGTTCATAGACTTTCTAGAACATGGAAGTTAGAGGTAAAGCAGGATTTTGAACTTACATCTCCAAATAGTGAGAGTCCTAAACTTTCTTTTATGTGGGGAAAAAACCCTTTGAAGAATACGAAATGTTGGGGGGTGAGTGGGGTCATGTTTGTTTTAGATTTGGGGTTTTTTTTGAGGACATGCAAAAAATTTTCCAACCAGTTTTCCTAAAGCCCCCATACCTCTGGAAAGCAGCAGAAGTATCTGGATGAGCAAAGAGCTCCAGCACAGGAAAGTACAGAGGGTGTAAGAAGAATACGGATTTGGCTGGAGAGATGGAAGTGGTGAAGTCCTGCAGCCACTGGTAGGCTTTTCTGCAAAGACTGCAGTTGCAAACAGAGCCAGGGAGGAGCTCATCCAGACTTTTAAGAAACATTTAGTTTTAGAACTTGAGAACACATGTTTTAGTCTAAACTGAACCCATGAGTCTGAAACTTCTTTAAACTCTGGATGGACGTTGCTTTTAACCTTATCCTGTAGCTTGGATCCATTTGTTTAGTCATTGGCCAGATGAAGGTTATTCTTTGTCTCAGAGGGAAGATTTACCTTTGCTCTCTGTCTCAGATTATCTTACTGTTGTCCCCACAGTTCATCTGCTTTTATATGCATATCCTGCTGCTAAATGTGGATAAAATTAGCAGATAGTCGTTTTATTCTCTTTCAGCTTGTTGATGCAGGATTCAGTCATATGCATGGTAATGTGTAACTGAAGGATGTTGGCCCTGCCCAGCTGGCTTAGATCTCACCTCTAAGCCTGTACTCAAAAAAACCTACCTATTCTGAGCAGCATGGGATGCTCTCCAGGGCCCAGAATGTGAAAATTAATCAATTCTTGTAGAAATGTTTCTGTAATGCTGTGGAATCCAGCCAAGAGACATGATGAATGTGAAAACTGTTTTGTAGGACATCCAGTTTCATTTAATTTTGTCAAACCCATAGAACTTTTCAGCAAATGTCTGTATCTTTCCGTCCTGCATCCTTTTGTGATGTGGTTACCCTGGCAATCCAGCTGGCTTTCCAGAAAAGCCAGTTTCATCAAAGTTCATTGACTTGCTACATTAAAGGCCTTCAGTAGGCTTCAGCATCTATCGGTGCCAGTTCTTTCACAGGCTGGGACTGTTATGAGAAGAGATCTGCAGAGAGGGTTATGCTCTAGCATGCTTGATTTGAGCTGATTTTTTTCCTTGTTTCTTCTTCACTCTACATGGACCAATAATCTTGAAACATTGAAGTCACTTTTCTGCATATCATCAGACTTCTGTTCCAGCAGATTCTCTATAGGGGCAAAGTGTTCCAGTAAAGGTCTCTCCTTAGGTACCTCCCTTCAATGTGTTTGTGCAATAGTTTGACTTGACAAAAATCTTGATATAATTTCTTCCTTTAGGCAAGTCACAGAGGGACCAATGTTTAACAAGTTCATCTATATTTTCCACTTGAGTTTAGCATTTCTTTAACGCTTGAGATTAAGAAATAGAGCCTAAAAGGTACTTAAGTATGTAAGAACACTGGGCATTGAAATGCCTTACTCCCTGAGTGCCACATGGAGTGCTTGCACTTTATGAGGGGGAAGTTTGGTGCCTCAGAAGAACAGAAACTGAACGCATAAGGAGCTGCTTGCACCAATCAAGAGAGGTATGAGCCTGGAAGGGGAAATCACATGGGGAAGACCAAGCAGATAAGAGCTGTTCTCATGATAAAAAACAAACAACAAAATAATTTTAAAAAACCCAAACCAAACAACAACCCATTAAATGTTAAACAGAGGTTGACCCATTCCCTCTAGTACCTTCCAGTTTCTTTGCTCATGTTTTTGGAGAGGATATAGTCCATACATTCTCCTAGGATGTTGTCAGTGGATAGGGTTTCTGTAAGCTGAGCCCTGTGGGAGGAGAAGAAGTGGAGACACTGATGATGAAGGGGTGGAAGAACAGGACTAAGGAAGCTTCTTGAAGCTCCTAACCATAGTAAGCCCAAGCAAGGGCCATCTTTTTTCATAAAGGCATAGTCCTGGGGGTATTTTAAGGAGCCTAAAATAAGCTAAATCCTACAAGTGCTCTGGATTTCACAGCATTGGGGTTTTAGGCTGGTTCAAAAGCCAGAGTCCTCTAAGTCTGTTCCAGATACTGTGATTTTTGAGAACAGGTTCCCAGCAGAAGACAACCACAACAGAGAGATTTCTTCACTAAGATACAGAGATACAACTCACCAGCACAGCTACCCTTGAATGTGGGGAATTCACAGATGCATCTGAAATTATGTGAGTCACCGTTTCTCATAAGAACACCAGTATGTGCAACGAGCATCCCAGAATTATTTCAATCTCAGGAATAGGTGGCACTACCAGCTCAATTTGCCAGAAAGTCTCCACATGAAGGGGCAGCAATGACCTTCACCAAGAACTTCTGCACCCCAGGGTGGAGACAGCCTTCCACCACCCAGGCAACGTGCTGCCAAATACATGCTGAAAATGATGAGTTGGAGACAGGGCTCCAGGTGGTGTCACAACCTGCAGAAGCCATGCAGAAGCCTTCCAAAGTTTTTTTGAGAGCCTGCCTGTCGCTTTGCTCAGGAGCACACATGCCCTGTACCCTGCACCAAAGGATCCTGCTGGTGCTGTAACTGTGAGGATTCAGCTTAAGCCATTGCAAGGCAGCATCTGGCCACAGGGAGAAGGCTGGGATAGGATCAAGCAACATGAAAGGTGTCACAGCACCAAGAGAGTTCAAGAAGTTTGGACAGTACTCTTGGACACATAGTGTGACTCTTGGGGATGGTCCTGTGCAGGGCCAGGAGCTGGACTCGATGATCCCTGTGGGCCCCTTCCAACTTACATTTCTCTGTGATATAAGGCATCCCAATTTCAAGGAAGCCCTTGCTTCCCAAAACCAAGTTATAATTGACTCTTTGTGTATTAAAAACACATCTGTTTAAAAACATAAATCATGGTGAAGGTTAGGTCATCCCTGTCCTGTGGAAGGCTCTGCTGCCCACCTGCCCCACACCTCCCTGTCCAGCAGCCACCCTGCAGCCCCTCATGGCGCCTCTGCCCCCCATTTTTGTGTCCAGCCTGCCTGACATGGGACACAGGGCTGTATCCCATGCTGGGAGTGTGGGTGTTTGAGATCTCCCTTCTTCCTTTTTTTTTTTTTTTTTTTTTTCCTAGCACTTCACGGATATTTTTGGGTTGGAGGAGGCCTCTGGAGACCATCCAGTCTGAACCCTGTGCCAAAGCAGGGTCACCTAGAGCAGGTGACACAGGAACGTGTCCAGGTGGATTCGGAGTCCCTCCAGAGAAGGACTCTCCTCAACCTCCACGGGCAGCCTATTCCAGTAACATAAAGAAGTTCTACCTCATGTTGAGGTGGAAATTACTGTGTTTTAGTTCATGTCCATTGCTCTTCATCCTGTCACTGGGCAGCACTGAAAGTAGGCTGGCACTATCCTCTTGGCTCCTGCCTTTGAGACAGATACGTATGCATTGATGGCATCCCCTCTCAGTCTTCTCTACTCCAAACTGAACTTTCTGAAAGGGATCTCAGCCCAGGCCGGTACGGTGTACTTGCCTGGCTTCGTGCTCAGCCTGGCGGTGACAGTCTGAGGTGTATTTTCACCCTCTCCTCGCCAGGCCGCTCTCCCCGCCCGCCGCCGCCCGGCCACGGAGCGCGCCCGCCATCTTGTGGGCTGTGCCCGCCCTGCAGGCCGCCCTCAGCCCAGCCCGCGGCGCCCGGGGCTGCGGCGGGAGTGTTCCCGAGCGGATTTGGAATAGGGAGTTCTCCCGAGCAGCTTTGGAATATGGAACAGAACGGGGAATGGGGCAGCTTGCTCAGAGAAATTCCGTCCCTGGAAGGGTTCAAGGCCAGGTTGGATGGGGCTCTAAACAACCTGGTCTAATGGAAGGTGTCCCTGCCCGTGGCAGGGGCGTGGGGGCTTTAAGGTCCCTTCTATCCGAAACTATTCTGCGGTTCTGATTCTGTGATTTTGCAAACAAGGGTAGGAGAAAGCCGAGAGCAGTGTCCTAAGGCCGGCATTCCCTTTTATCACTGGGAAGTGGCTGATTGCAGTGTGCGTGGATGTGTTTCCAGAGCCCCAGCAGGTGCAAGTCCTGGGGGGAACCTGGGCTATCTGGATGACTCCTGTTATCCTAAAAACGGGTATACCCACAAATCCTTGCCAGTCTAGGATTTAATACCCCCAGCCTGCTAATTTTTTTACCATCAGAGAGGTCAGCGTGTGCAGATCCTGGGGAAGACAAGCGAAGAACAGGAAATGCGTTTTGGCTGGAGGTGCCGCTGAATCGCAGAAGCAGTGAGCGTGGCTGATGAGAAACTGCCTGCTTGGCACTACTACAGCAGCTGCTGAGGTGATGCAAGTGCATGCACTTGCACTAGGAAAAGGTGAGGAACAAAATTTTTCCTCCCCTGATGCAAGAGGAAAGATCCTAACACAGAGGGGAGCCAGATGATGGCATATGATGTGCCCAAGTACAAAAGTATTCCTGCAGAACTAGGGGCTAGCTTTCCTCTCTCAGTCAGTCTTTCATGATAATTTACTGTTTATCCTGCCTTAGCCTGGACTCTCTGTTTTGTCTAGATAATGGAACAGTGGTGCCTCGATTCACTTAAAATACAGCATTGAACTTGTCTGTTGTCACTGATGGTTGATGCACCAAAGTCAGAGGAGCGGGACCCACAAATCCTGACAGCTTCCCTAACATCTCCTTTCAACAGGAGCATCTCAGCCCAAGTGGAACAGTAAAATCTCCTCAGAACTTGTAGTGCAACAGGGTTTTGTACACACCCCCAATGTAACGGATCTCCCCTTCCATGGGAGAGCTGTGTGAAGTTAATAGGAAGATGGAAGCTTGTGTCTGCTTTAAGCCAA
Source organism: Taeniopygia guttata (assembly GCF_048771995.1). Taxonomy (NCBI): domain Eukaryota; kingdom Metazoa; phylum Chordata; class Aves; order Passeriformes; family Estrildidae; genus Taeniopygia; species Taeniopygia guttata. The sequence goes on along the minus strand of NC_133027.1, from coordinate 46,161,441 downwards.
GAAATGGAAAGCTCGGCTAAAACTCACTTTGCCTTGCTTTTACCCTCAGCTTACTCTGTTAATATGCAAAAAAATATCCAATCATCTTTCTGTTTGAAAGACAGGAGGTACTAGAGTCCAGCTTCTCTTTTGTAGGGATGCATCTTCCACCCTAGTCAAGTACCTAAATACATTGGTGGATTTTGACCCAAAGGCTGAGACTTCTGAAGCTCATTTCTTATTTGGGACATAGGCAGGAACTTGTGGCATTAACAGCTCAATGGCTTCAGCTCTAAATGAGCTGGAAAAGGTGTTCTCAGCCAGAAAGGCTTTCTATTTCCAGCTGTAGTAGTTGATCAGAGAAGCAGTGTCTGCCTCTCCTCTTCCCCTTTCCACAGCACTGCTTTCCAATCTCTCATTACCCAGTCTGTCCATACATTCAGGGTTGCCCCATCCCAGGTGTAGAATCCACCACTCTCCCTCACTGAACTTCATATGGTTGGTGATTTCCCAGTCCTCTGATTTGTCAAGATTTCTCTGCTGGGCCTCCCTACCCTCAAGGGCTTCAGCAGCTCCTCCCAATTTAGTATCATCAGCACTTACCCAGGATCTCTTCAGATTCTGCATCCAAGTCATTTATGAAGATGTTGAAGAGCACAGGGCAGTGGATGGAGCCATGGGGAACCCCATCAGTGACCGGTCACCAGTCCAATGTCACCCTGTTTCCTATAACCCTTCATGCCTGAGTGGTGAGCCAGTTGCTCGCCAATGCCATGATGTGTTTATCCAGCTGTGTGCCTGACATTTTGTCCAGAAGGATACTGTGATAGAGTATTGAAAGTTTTACTGAAATTCAAAAAGATCACATCAGCTGACTTCCCTTGATCAGCTAGGTGGGTGTCCTTGTTGTAAAATTAGGTTGACAAGAAGGACCTTCCCCTCAGGAAGCCATGCTGGCTGTGACTGATGAATGGTGGTTTCCTGCTTGGTTGTGCTCTCCTTGCAAACCTTGTTCCTCTTCCACACCAAGTCACTTAGGACACTTTGCTTCTGGTTCATCATTGCTGCCTCATTTTGGAAAACTGGAATAAATGCTGGACCAAACCAGGGAGAACTGCAGGGCTGCCTGGATGCTATGCTGTGGAGGCGGGTGGTTAAATAGCAGGCAGCTGTCTGTCAAGAAGGAAGAGCTGAGGTGGAGGAGTGAGATGGGGGGTGCCCAAGCAGCACCATACAGCTCACCAGGGGCAAGCAAAGGGATGGAATGCAGTCTCTGCTCAGAGAGGGAACACTACTTAGTCTGAACAGGAAAAGGGAACCTGGCAAGGACAAGGGCGCAGTTTTGTAATGGTACAGGGGATGCCTGGAAAGACCATGAAATGAGAACAATCAATTATTAAGCTGCTGTGGCTTCAGAAAAGCCATTATAGACATCCTGGTGTAATGAGCACATCTGATGCACAGAAGCTATTTAACCTTCAGCCTCTTGCCTTATAAAGCACCTCTGGGGCAGTGGGTAAAGCTGTTAATTATTAAGGTCAACCCTAGCAGACAGAGGTGTCCTCAAGTACCAGTTGCTGTGGTACACTCAGATAATTTCTCCATTATGTCAATAACTGATTTGCTGAATTGTTGGAGAATTGACGGATTAGCATCCATTAACCAAGGCTTAACTCATGGCTATGGGAGCAGTTACAGGCCACAAGGTCTGCAGAACCCATTCATAACTCCTTGAGCACATGTAATATATACACATAGACAGTACTGCAGCAGCTTGGTGTTAGTAAAACACATAACCAATGTATGTAAAAAGGCTGGGCAGGCAGTGACAGGCACTGGTTTGAGCAGATGTCTTGATGTTTGTCCTCAGGTGCTCTGAGAGCACAGGATGAAGTCACTCTGACTTTTAAAGAATTATGCATTGAGGAATTGTAAACAAGCAGAATCACAACTAAACCAAACTACCCATTATATTCACTACCAAAAGGGCTTTTTTCTTTGTTTTTTCCTGGGGGAAAAAAAAATCCATACAGCAAACATTTAATGGATTTGATGAGTGTGACTTTTTACATTGTTCGCCCTTACACTGCAAGACAAATTGCATTGCTTTTATTTATGCAGGCCATATAATTTTGTGTACCAAAACTTTGTAATTTTGTGGAGGGACATGGAGGGGGGGGCACAGCGCTGAAGCTGCCTGAGCCTGGCACACCGGCTGCACCCAGCTCGTGGAGGAGGAGGGAAATGGCCGTGTGACTGCGCCACAGCGTTACCTGTGTCTGCACTTACCTGCCTGAGACTCTTCTAGCTGACTGCCTGGAGTTAAACCAAAGGAAGCTTGAGGAGAGACAGGAAAGAGAAGGAAATGAAACTATGGTGGTGATAAAGCCTACTAATACCAACATTCCTTTAGGGGATTGGTGGGGAGTGAGGCACTGGAATAACTGCTGCCAGCCTGCTGCCAGAAGGGGGATGAGCTGCTTTACTAAGGCCAGCAATGAACACAAAAAGATATGAAACCCTCCCCTAGCACAGATGAAAAGGCTGGGGACTGAGGATATGGAAAGGAGGTCAGAGCAGCTCCTTAAGAACAAACATTACTGGACTTGCAGCTGCACCTTGGTGTCCCACCAAAGCTGGGGATGATGGGCTGTGAAGGAGATTTCAGGGGCTTGTCTATGCTGCTGAAAAGGCGGAAAAGGGGAAGTTCCAAGAACCAACACTTCCCTCAGGCTTAGGCTTGCCTCGTGGTTTGTGGCAGGCTTTTGGCTGTACTGCCAGCTGTTCTGCCCCAAAGGGAGAGTTTCAGCTGTCCACTGCCAGCTGTTTGGAGGGGAAGGGATTGGCAGGGTATGTTCAAAGACAACAGTCCTGTTTAAATGCCAACACAGGGAGTAGGGTGGGCAAGACAGGCAGGGGGTGCCAGCCCAGTCACAGGGTGGTGAACATGGCAGCAGCCGTCATCTCCTTGACTTGTGCCCTGGGAGTAACGTCAAAGTTGGACTGGGGAGGGACACTGCTCCCTTACCTGGAATGATGTCTGTTTTTTTTTCCCCTGCCCCAGACATCCGTTATCAGACCAGAGCAGTCACTACCACCTTTCCCCACAAACCTCATCTCCCTTGTGTTCCTTAGGCTGCCATGGCCGCAGCATCCTGCTGCAGCTTCACTGCAGTACCTGTGTGCAAGGGGCAGGTGGCCGTGGGAGAGGCCACATGGGGAGAGCAAGCCCAGGTGCACCACAGGCTGGAGCTGTCTGCCCACCAAAACTGCCCAGGCGGCTGTGACTGAAACTTAATTTGCCTGGTGCATTCCATGGACATTTTAATCATCATTTCCTACAATCTACTTGGCAAAGAGGCTCGATTGGCAGCTGCCTGACTGAATGGGCTTTCCAACCAGTCTAACCTTCTCCTTTCGCATTTTCCAGTGCTGGAAAACCTCTCTGTCTCACTTTCAGAAGTTTCTATAGCAATCACAGCCATCCTAGTGAAGCACTGGAAATGGCAGCCCATTCAGATTGTAATTTTGCTGGACAGTAATTGCTCCTCTCTCCACTGGCCTCTGAAATGTTACTTTTTCGGAGATATCAACTGCAACTGGAGGAGACTGGTCCTCTGCCTGTGTTTCCAACCAGCTTTGTTCCCCCTGCCCCCTGAGGAACTTTGTTAGCTGTTTACAGAGTGTGAACTGGATTAGCAGGGAAGTGTTTCTGGGCACATCATACTGTGGCTACAGGAAAGACCTGACATGAGTGATGCTCTTAACAGACCTGCAGGAACAAACCTCACCACCCAATACAGCATGGTGTGACCTGATCATTATCCATCACTGCATGTAGGAAAAGTTACACAATGTGTTTGCCTTTCCTAATTGTAAAAGAGCAGAGCACTCAAAGCTTTTTTCTTCATGTCGGTGAACTTACTTTTCCTAGTTCAGTTGACTTCAGCTTAAACAATCACTTGATCTTTTATTCCATACTTCATTTTTCAGTGGCTTTGATTGTTCTTAATTACTCTGACACTGAAGAACCATGTGCTGAAAATACATTAAGTAACTTCTTCCAATAAGAAAATGTGGTAGAATTATCCCACAGCTTGTAAAGAAATCAGTTAAGCATTTCTTAAGCTCTTGTAATGATCTTCCCCTATACTTTTATGACTATTGTTGCCTGCTGGAAAAATTAGCTTAAAGCTGAGTAAGGGGAATTGTGGATAAGTGTTTGCAATTTGGCTTTGGACTGACATAGTGTGGTTGCACTCAGAGAATTTGAAGTCTTTGCTCTGGCAGCAGTACTCAAATCTGGGAATATAGGATTCGCATTGGAAAAGAGTGGATTTTTACAACTATTTAAATGAACAATTTCAGCTAGAGAGTGGATTAACAGAGCCAACTAAACCCTTCACCCTGACAAAGAACTGGCAGGAGGACTATAGAAACACATCCAAAATTTTACCAACATGAATGCAGAGTACTAGGTCACTGAGAAGCATTTCTGTATTTTAATGGCTCTCTTAGAAATCAATTCAATTTAAAACAAAAGTTGTTTTACAAATATGTGGAGAATGCAGAAGGCTGGAGAGGGAGCAAGTGGCCTGCATCCTCCATCTGCTCCATCCTCCCTCTCCTCACACACTAGGAACTGCTAAGGCAAGTCCCCCTTCTGGGCAGACACAGAGGCAAAAGCAGATAGTGCCCCAAACCCAAGGGTCAGAAATGTCTCCCATTTTGCAGGTGCATGGGGGCACCCCCAGATCCCACACCCTGTATTTTATATATGCCAGGGTTGCTGAGACCCAAAGCCAAGCAGCAGGAAACTTTAAGCCTAGAGGTCTTGGGGAAGCTGAGATACAAAAACCTGTGCTTCTCCATCAGAAATGAGGCTACAGAACAAGAGAGTATTAAGTATCCCAGGATGAGGAGCAATCTTCACTGACAAGAGATGGACACGTTGGGGAATGCTCATCTCTGAGAGGAAATGGATCACGGTGACAGAAGAGAAGCATCTACTGGACAAAGCTGCAAAGGCAGATTGTCAAAACCTGTTCTTGAAGAATTTCAGAAAAGACAGCAAAGCTAAGCGACTTTTTGTTTGAGGTAATTTCTAATTAAACCCTGACAGCTTATTGCTGAAAGATGTTCAAAGGGAAAACAGGATCCTAAACTGATCTGGAGAAGGATCCAATGTTTCCATGAGTAACAAGGGATGCAAACATTATTGAGAGTACAGCCTATTCCTTCATAAACCTATGTGAATCTGTAATGGGAGAGTAAGACATCCCATTCTGGATGCTTTTCTCAAACACTGCATACCACAACTCTGCAAGCAAGATACTGGAGCAAGTTGTTTGCTCAACTTTCAATATTACAATATCCCTCTTCAAGAAAGGGGAAAATACTATGTTTGCAGTAAAAGGTGTAGAAATAGGCCCAAAGTTTAATCCTGCCTAAAAATTTTACACTCCTGGTTTCTCAAGTCCTAACTGTGAAACACTGCTTGCCATTGGCCAGCAAGACCTGCGTGTCTGCCGCTGGCATCCATGGAGAAGTGCCATGCTGCAGCACTGCTCTGTTCTCAGGACTCAGAGGTGCTCCTTCAGGGCACTTGCACAGAAGGGAGCTGCAGTGATCCTCAGACCCTGCCAGCCTTTCAGCGTGGGGGCTCTCCACCAGCCTCCATGTTAACTAACTGCTTCCCCGGGCAATTCTCTTAAGCTGTGCAAAACTTGTAACAACTAACCACGGAATTAATTGGCTGACAGCAAAACCACATCTTGAACAGTAAGAATCCAAAATTATGGGGTGGAGGGAAGCACTTTAATTGTTGTTTGCATACAGAGCCAAAGAGGTAGAAAAAAGGGTTCCACACCCAAAAATTAGGGCTGTTGGCAGCATTAACTGAGGCAGACAAGTCTATACTACTTCTGGAAGAGGATGTTTCTGACAAGCCCTGGATATTCCAACCCAAAAGCTGAACCACATAGGGCAATGGCTACAGCTTGTGCAGGCAACCGCATGGCCAGAAACTGCCAGTGCTGCCAGTCCAGGTTTGCCCCCTGGATACAGAGATCTAAGCAAAAACAATCACACTAAGTTGTGAGGACCAAAGGGCTGAAGCACCTCTCCTATGGAGACAGGCTGACGGAGGTGAGGTTGTTCAGCCTGGAGAAGGCTCCAGGGAGACCTTACAGCACCTTCCAGTACCTAAAAGGGCACAGCAGGAGACCTGGAGAGGGACTTTTTACAAGGGTAGGTAGTGACAGGACAAGGGGGAATGGCTTTAAACTGAAAGAGAGAGGGCTTAGAGTGGCTATTAGGAATAAATTCTTTACTGTGAGGGTGGTGAGGCACTGGAATAGGTTTCCCAGAGCAGCTGTGAATGCCCCATCCCTGGGAGTGTTCTCAGACAGGCTGGATAAGGCCTTGAGCAACCTGGTCTAGGGGGAGATGTTCCTGCCCATGGCAGGGGAGGTTGGGATTAGATGATCTTAAAGGTCCATTCCAAGCCCTTAACATTCTATTATTCTAATTAACAGTGGGTCTGTCTATCCAGAACACATATATAAAATTAGCATGAATAAGTGACAAGTTTATAATATCTGGACTTATTAATTTTTCTTTATTACAAGATAAATTCTTCTCAAATAACAGATGGATTTGACAGTGTTCAGTTTGTAATATACTAGATTCAAAATTACATATTTAAAAAAATATTCTCTGTATACAAGGAAAATCCCAACAGAATTTACAAAGCCACTGTATTTCAAATGTATAGGCTATGAGGTCGTTATGAATCTTACAGGAAATTTGTTATTACAAGTAAAAGAAAAACTACACAAATGGTTTACAGTTTTAATCACAAATCTCATATTTTTTTAAAATAGATTCTTAAAATAGATGCATTAATTAAAACAAAATCACTAGAAGAGGCACATGGTGTTTAGTGGATGACATTAATTCTATAACCCAAACAAGGAGACTAATCCACTCTGAGTAGCTAAATTATTTTTTTGCACTATTTACATACTTTACTGAAGTATTTTCATCCCAGAGCCTCAGCAAGCATCTTAGAATATTAATGAGGAAGCCTGGCAGCAGGCCAGAGTCAGCAAGTAAGAAAGTAACACCATTCCCATATTATCAACAGGGAAACTGAGGCACCGGGTATATTCAGATCCAGGAAACTGCAGAAAGAAAAATTCTGGATCTTAATTCTGTTAGCTGCGTCATGGTGGAGAGACTGTTCTTCCTCCTTGTTACGTGGCTGGTGACCCTGCTGGGCACTGTTTGAAACCTGGTGAGTTGCTTTTTTTCATGTTTAGATTGCTGCAAAATAGGTGACATCTATCCAGCTGTAGTGTCATCATGAACACCTTTACTGAAAGAAAAAACATTAATGGTTTTCCTTTTCAGATCAAAAACCAGCAGCAGCAGAAAGTGCATCTTCAATCCCTCCAAAGCCTTTGGAAGGCTGTCTTGTTCCACCCAAAATACTGCAATTGCTCCCTCAGTCTGCACAGTAACAAATACTGAATAACTCTGAAAGACAGAATTGCACTATTTATTATTTTTAAAAAAGTTAAATTTTTGGGCATTGTGAACATTTTTGGTCAATCAAGTATTTGAAAGAAGTTAGTTGAGAGATTCTCAGCCAGGACGTGACCTTTAGAAAACATGAAGTGTTCCACATGGTCCATAATCCCCAGGATTTTACTTCCTATAACAGCAAAATATTACACCACATCAATAAAGGTCACTTGAAAAGACCTTTAAAAATAACTTGTCAATAATGTTTGCTGAACGACTAAAGGAAATAAAAGCTTGTTGCAGATCTGAGATTACATGAATTCACAAGTTAAGGAAAACCTAAAAAGCCAGGACTTAAAACTCTGGTTAGAAGCATCCAGCACAAATCCAGCATTTAAGGCTATTATCAAGCATGCATAATTTAGTCACAGGCATCTCACTGTTTACATTTTGGCAAATAAAACTTCTTCATGTGGGAATAAAGTCATGGATGGTTGCTGTCTCACAGCAGCAGGAGCAGGCCAGGCAGCAGGGCTCAGGACAGCTGGGAGGACAGGTGGCCCAGCACCCTGGGGCACAAAAAAGCCACTCTTGTCCATGGTATCCAGTGAGATTCTGGCCAGCACCATTTGCCTGGAAGGTGTCTGATCCCAGAAGCAGCACCCCCAACTCAGCACTGGGAAAAGGCTTTACCATGCTACAGCATCATAAAATAAGCAAATAAGGCCTCACTTTCTTCAGGGAGGTAGATGGACATAAATGTGCTGCTTCTGTGGTTACTGGAGCACCCTCTGCCCTGGCATCTGGGCTGGCTGAGAAACTGGTCCAATAAATTTCTCCTTGTGGACCTGACCCAAAAGTGGCAAACCTCCTTCTTCATCACAATCACAAATACAACAGAGCAATTTAGGCAACGTTTCTTGTTTTCAGCCTCAAAATACTTCTGGAATCTTCCCCATTTATTTTCCTTGATTATTGTTGGTACCTATCAGGGACTCCCAAGAGACAAATTCCTTGCTGGCCAAGGAAAGGCTGCACAATGGTTTTATTTAGCAATATATCCTAGAAGCAGTCCTGGCTCTGGAAGTTTTTGGGGGACTTCCCTCTTGTGTTTTCACAGAGCTTACCTATATCCTTGGAGGTTTTCAATGGTATATCAGTCCCACTGCATTTAGGAACTTCCAAAAACCTGGGGTATCTCAGTTTGGGGTGCGCATTCAGACAGCAGAAAAGCCTCAAATACCAATGGACAAAGCAGCAGCAGTTTGGATACAAACAGGGATCCTGTGGTTAAAGGAGCTTTGTCATCACCCACATAGACGGTGGAGAAACACCTCATTTCCCTGGCCTGAGACAGTCTCTGTGGGAATGAAGAACCTGCCAGGACCTTCTCCCCCATATGTCCCAGACGTGTCATCTGTGTTCTGCAAGATTACACATTTCCCCTATACCACCTGACAGAGAAGGACATACAGGTTAAACATATGAACAGTTTTTTAAGTGTATGTAAATAAATATCCAGATGCAAAGTGCCTTAGAGGTTATCTACCACTATCTCCCATTTTCCTACAACACATTCTGGTTCAAGGCAGGAAGCATTTGAATGCTACTCAAAAAAACTCAAGGCTGAAGCTTCAGGAGACTGATACTTCAGTCCCAGGCTAAGTATAGAGTGCCACATATAAATACAGAAACACACACACTTAAATTATATATATATTAGTTTTATCTAGATTTATATGTAATGTGTAAATGTATAAATTAAATATACATATGTGTTTGTATATACAGACACACATGCATGAATGTCAATAGTCCCTCAGCTGAGAAACCTAATCCAAGTCTCTGAAAGCATACAACAATTATTTGGATATTCTTAAGTATAAACAATGTATTCTGATTGGAGTTTTCATAAATACGCATTAAAATTCTCAGTGGTAGTCACCCTTGTGGGAATAGTAATACAGTTCCATTAGTTGCAAACTATAAATACAGGCTTTAAAAATTACTTGAAGAGCAGGTATAGCCAGTGTAAGTAACTTCCAGGACAAACAGAAGGGATCAGAACAGAAAACCAGAATTGAGCATGTGGCTCCCTAGCAAAAGTAAGTGCACAGGACGTCTCCAGCCCACCCTACTGGCCAGAAGGGCCTTTTAAAAGCTTTTTTTAATTGTGATGGCAGACAATTTGTTAAGAGGCAGAAAAAGGTCATGTTGCAAAATCCAACAAAACCTCTTAAAGTTGGGGACAATGTGTTATGTATCTCCTCCCTAGGACATGAGGGCGATCTTTTCAGTCTATCTACATGTTTTTTTCTGCTCAAAGTTTCTAAATATGCTCTTAAGATTACTTTATAAAAATATGCAATATGCCAATTCACACAATACTATGTTTTGTTTCAGTTAAATTAAAATCAAGAATGTCACCACTGCATCTTTAACTAACATATAGTTTCCAACTACAAACATGAGGATGGATAATGTGTCTTGAGGTATCAGTTCCTTCCTATCTTTTCCATAAAAGACATTCCTATGGTTAATGTGATGAATTGTCTCAGTAGTACTGAGTACTACTCCCCTCATATCAGGGCAGGTGTATCAGCAGCAGTGGAAGGTTTGGTGTAGAAGAAACAAGAAAATTCAGGGTAGAGATGTAATTGGCATAGAGGTAGCATATCCAGGCTTGCAAGCGACACAAAATTTAGGAAGAATATGAACTTGCACTTATTTGTTACAGCATACCCCATCTTATCAAGTCTCTTTTCCCATCCATTACTTAGATCTTAATCCTGTGCAGCTTCAAGTACCTTAAAGCTCCTCCTCAGGGTTCTCTCTTGGGTAAAACCATTAGCTTTCAATGAACCAGACTGAGCAACAGTCTGATTAAAAAAACTCCTGGAGACTGAATGTCAACACATAGCTAGATCAGAGAATAGAAAAAACATTCAAAACTAGAACACACTACTGAGGAGTTATGAGATTTTAGCATGGACAATATCAGGAGTTTCTTAAAGAAGCATTTGATTTTCCTTTTGTGCAAGCAGCATTGTAAATGACAGAAGCAGTACATAATCATTGAAGTGCCCACTTCGTGTGACATAATAAAATGAATCTGCATAGCCCATTAACTTTGTCTGTAGGCCAGTTCTCCGGGGAATTTCTAATCCCGTCAAACTTCCTGAACATCAAAGGTATATTTTAGAGAGTCATTAAGGTTAAGAATAAACTCCAAGTCCAACTTTTGTCCAAACCTCATCCTATCAAATAAACCACAGCACTAAGTGCCATGTCCAGCAATTTCCTTAATACTTCCAGGGATGGTGACTCCACCACCTCCCTCGGCAGCCTGTTCCAATATTGGACAACACTTTCAGTGAAGAAATTCTTTATCATGTCCAACCTGAATCTCCCCTGGAGCAGCTTGAGGTGGTGTCCTCTCATCCTGGTTGCCTGGGAGAAGAGTCCAACCCTCACCTCATTACACCCTCCTTTCAGGTGGTTGTAGAGAGCAGTAAGGCCTCCCCAAGCCTCCTTTTCTCCAGACTAAACACCCCCAGCTCCTCACAGGACTTGTGCTCCAGACCCTTCACCAGCTGCATTGCCCTTCTCCAGACTCGGCCCCAGCACCTCAATGTCCTTGTAGCGAGGGGCCCAGACTGGACATAGTGCTCAAGGCAAGGCCTCACCAGTGCAGGTACAGGGGGACAATTCCTGCCTGGGGCTGCTGGCCACACTGCTGCTGATACAGGCTGAGATTCCACTGGCCCTCTTGGCCCCTTGGGCTCAGCTAGCTCATGTCCTGTTTACCAGCACCCCACCCCTGGCAACTTTCCAGCTGCTCTTCCCCAGCCTGTGGTGCTGCCTAGGGTTGTTGTGACCCAAGGGCAGGACCTGGCACTTGGCCTATGTATAACCTCATACAACCGGCCTCAGCCCATTGATCCAGCCTGTGCAGATCCCTTTGCAGAGCTTTCCTACCCTCCTGCAGGTCAACACTCCCCCCCAACTTGGGGTTGTCTGTGAACTTACTGAGGGTGCACTTCGATCCCCTTGTCCATACCATGTATAAAGATATTGAAGAGGGCTGGCCCCAATACTGAGCCCTGGGGAACCCCACTGATCATCAGCCACCAGCTGGAGGTAATTCCATTCACCACCACTGTATGGAGCCAGACAGCCAGACAGTTTTGAAGAAGAACAAATAAAGGCAAAATTTCACATATCCACACACTGGTGGTACAGACAAATAACTGAGACCTCATGTCTTAAACTCAAAACACTATTGATGAAAAAAAACATGGTCCAGATGATAAAGTGCAATTATTATTCAAGTTGTGCTAAAAAGCTTTCCAGTGCTTTTCTGAAGCCTTTCCAGTTTTTTCTTCTTGGTGATTTCATGCTGTAATTTTACTTCTTGGTGATTTCATTCAACTTTTAATTGTTTTTTTGCTTCTGTCCCCATCATTCCAGTACTGTTCAGTTTGCATTTCTGTGAGCCGTGATAGAGTACGCTGAAACGCAAAAACTTCCTCTTCTCCTGTAAACATGGAGAGTCCTTTGGCAGAATCCTACATCAGTACACAAAAACAGTACCACACACCTGTGAGACTCACAGCTGTACTGAAGTGCATCCTGTCTAACTCCTAAGGCTCAGTGCTTTACCAGCTTTGACAAAACAAGACAGCAGCATGGCACCAAAAAATTAAAACTGATGTCCAAAAATTAAAGAAAAGCACCTATTTCAGCTAGGTAATCTCCTGAAGGAATATAGCAAAATTAATAATTTGGTTTTAAAACAACACAATAACAGGTTAACCATCTAATTTTCCTTTTTTGCTGACTAATTGTACACCAATTTAAACAAATTATTTAAAAAGTCCTTAGCAATAACTGAGCTACAGAGAAAAAGAAAAACAGAATAAGCAATACTCGAAGTAGTACTGTTTGTGAGGACTCATGAGGCTGTTCTGTAGTCTAGGAAGAGGTAGAACAAACCATCTTTCATTTCTGTATTTTAAATATAGGTGCTAAACTTAAATCAGCATTTTCATATATGACTGAACAGATAAAGTGATTAATATTCAAAATGACCATAAAACTTACACAGAATGGTTCTACATATAGTGACATTTTCTTTGACTGTGAGTAGCACAACATGTAATTATCAGAGTGACAGAGACACTGCAAAAAAGCAGCATATCAATAGTTAAATGTTTTCTTGATTCCCCCTCTTAAAATGCTGCTGCAATAATGAGACCAAACCCAATTTTGTTACAAAAGGGAGATGTTAAATTCATGTACCTGGCTCAAATCCAAATCATCCATCAACACTCTGTTGTCCTGCAGTTCACCACTGTCATGTTTCACGAGGAACAGGCTTTGGAGAGGAGCTGCCGCAGAACAGATAATGCGCACCTGAGAGGAGGAGAGCAGGCAACTCTATCATCCCTTGGGCTTTACAGGAATGGGATAAAATACTCGATCTATGCACAACAAACTTCAAGTTAAATCATCAGTGCTTTTCCCCCAATGCTTTTACTTTCTCTTATTAGGACTGCTGTTACAGATTTACCTTTGTCAGCTGAATTATTAACCTTACAGGATCTTTTTCTCAGTAACAACAGATGTAACTTTTACTCAGAGAACAGAAGAGCTGTGCTATCAAATATTCAGAATATCTGCTACACAGGTAATGAGTTCATCATAAAGTCTGCTTTCTGAAATAACAGCTGTATAGTAAGCAATGCTTATTTTTCACCCATAGTAAGAGTCCTCTCAGTGGGTAGATACACTGCACTATTTAAATAATATTTAAATTCCAAATTTCCCAGAAGACTGAGTGAAGCCTTTCCTGACTTCATCTGTGCTACTCCAGTAAGTTATTTGCTAGTAAAAATAATGATGCTGTTTTCATGTCTGTTGGGAAGAGATACAACATGCAATGAGAGATGGGGGCTGCAATGAAGACAGACTGAAATAATACTATAGAAGAAGACTCTTATTGAGAGCATACAGGCAGGATGTTTGTGCTGTGGACAGGCATCCACAAATATACTCAGGTATTTTTCCCTACTACTTTTGATGGGAATATAACCTTTTGTTTTTCCTGTGAAGGAAGTAATAGAAAGTGACTGCTTGCAATTCTTATTGACAGCACAAACACAGGGCAGACCATTCCCCCTATTTCTAACGCACTAGTTTAATATTAGCATATTGTCTTACCAAATGTCCACTTCCCAACCATAAAGAATAAAGAATCTGGCTAATTTGAATGACACTGATTTGAATCTGGCTGATTTGAATGAGACTACTCATACAGTGAGTTAGTTCAATACCTTGCTGAGTTGGGGCCTTTATGATCAACAACCCATGCCAGAACATTCTTGGTAAGAACCAACCTCAACTGACACTTCCCTACTGCATAAATGTTTAAGTGTGTGCAAATATAATCACATATAAGAAAGAGTTTCAAACCTTGCATCACTTAAAAAAAAATCACCTTAAACAGGAACTTCCCTTTGTTTTAGTTATGATGATTTTGCTTCCAAGATTGAAATCCCTGTAAATCCACACAAAGTGGACTTATCATTATTATTCCATGAGCAATTCTGCAATCTAATGTAAAGCCTACACCTACTGTTTCCTTTAAACTTTGATATAATAGTGCTATTAACTCCTCTTTCCTGATCAGAAAGGCATTGATTTCTGACCAACTGCCTGTACAACTTAAAACTAAAAAAACTCAATTTCACTCCAGCACAGTTGGCAGCACAATCTTTCATTATTAAAATAATGATATGGCTTCTGTTGTTTTCCTGCCCCATTCAAAAAAGGCAAATGAGCTCAGGCTTATATTTTTGCTCATGCTTAATACTCACAGAAAGAACAACAACAAAAAATCTGTTTATTTGCCTTTATTGAAATTGTACCCTTTTTTTTTTTTTTTTTTGTTGAAGCTGGAATGATGTTTCTTTGCAGCACTACTTCATGATGCTTATATTTTCCAAACCATTACTACAGAAAGCCTTATTTCAAACCAATAGTAACAGTCAGTTTTAGGACTCCCAATATTATTCCTATACATATAGGAAAGGCTTGGTTCTCACCTTATGCTCATAAAAGGTATCAATAAGAGTAATGAAACGACGAGTTTGTGTCCTTTTTGCCATTGTAAGAAGTGGTATGTCACGAACAAACACTGTGTCAAAATGCTTTGATATTTCCAAATAGTCGCTGGCTCCAAGAGGCTGAAACAAAACAAACTATAAGCAATGGAAATCCATGATAGAATGACACATAAACACTTTATCTTGACATACTACAGTAACAGAAGAGAGCTGTACAGTCTTGATCATATTCTTACTTTTATTCCTTTGTATCTTGCTTGAGGAACGCTCGATTGCCCTTAGGGACGCAGGTACCTGTGGGTGTTCATACTCCTGGCTTTACATGAACAGTAAGAGTTAAAAATGTGGCTCTTCTGCACCCAGACAACATTATGATCTCTCTCTGACAACCTCAAATGAAATAATCACTATAAACCATAATCCATAGAAGACATGTGATTTCAACCTAAAGCATAAATAATTTGAATCTCTATTAAGATGCTTTCTAGCAGCAAGATTTGTAAATGCAAATTCATAGGCTAGTTACTAAATCCTAAGTAGACCTGCATTTAGTTCACCCAGGACTAACCCAGACTGAATAAATATCTTATTTTTTAAGTATGGCAAACAAGAGGAAACAGACAAAAATGCAATTTTGCAGCAGTTCCTTTGTTCATGGCTTCTCCTGTAATGATGAAATAAAAATCTTCAAGAAGAACTCGTTAGTTTATCTTTTGGTATCTAAACCATTAACAGAAAATACAAATAGTAGTAGCTCATTCAAGTACGTTCCTCTAAAATTACATTTTCATTACATGGAAGGTATTTTTTTTTGCAGATATATCAGTAACACAGGCAGTACTTCAACATGAGCTATTAAAATTTGTACTCCAGAACTCGTTTCATCCATTTTACTTGTACAAATACTTCAGAATCTTGTCTGCAGCTATTTCAGAGAACAAGTTCAGCACCATTTTGCATGGTCACAACTCCCCAGGTAATCATATGCACCATGTGCTGTACCAAGTACAATACTGTTATAAAGCACTACAATACTGGTATTACCTTGAAACCAGTAGATATAATTTTCTTTAACTGAAATTGTGAGACTAATTTGTTGTTATACCACAAATAACTTCTTAACTAGCACACTTCTGAAAAATGTTATTTTAAGCAATTATTAATAGCTACTCATGGTCAGGACTTTGGGTTTTGTTTAGATGCTAGAATAAAAAAAAACTTGTAGAAATGGCCTTTACACAAGCACAGGAGAGAGAAGCCCTGATGGCATTCCAAAAGTTCTTCTGAAAATTAATGGGACTAAGCTAACCTTCCAAGTGGGTATTAAAGCCTTTCACCCTCCACCACTCTCCCACTTGCAGTCTCATGAATCACCCTGCTTTCCCTTTCCCAAGCATGCAACTTCCCTGTAGCATCTATGGAAAAGAATTATTACAAAGCCTTTCAATTCTTTTGAGTAGTGTTTAAAAGTAGTATATGCTGTATTTTCCCCTTAGAATTATATTTAATGCTTATTTTCTCCCTCCATTTCAGTCCCCTAGTTACTGCTATGGACTTAGTCATCGGAAACCAAAAACTTATCATTATGAGGGCCACCAGCAAAGCTTTATGCAACACCTCTGGAAAAAACAAAATCCTATCTGGATAAACCAGAGTAGCTGAACTCAAAATGTTCTGATGAAATAAAGCAGGAAAAGGTTCAAGAAAGTAGTAGAAGGAATTGATGGATGGAAACAACACACAGCAAACTCACTGGACACATTGCCACCAGATATAAGTGATATATGTGGACAGCCAGAGTATCAAGTGCAAAAGAAAAACAATGGGAACACTAAAAGCAACACAACCAGGATGCTGCTGGAGATTTTAAGACTAGTGATAAGCAAATAGTTTCGGTAACTGTAATTTTATTCCATACTTAGGAGTGAAGTACTGTTAAACACAGAGGAGATCAAGTATGCCTATGTGATGAGTACCTGTGAGAGAGAACACCAGTGATCTCATTGTACACGAGAAAGGTAAGAATTTCTCATGTCTCCCCTTAGGTAAGAAATTACAGAAATCACTGCTATGCTGATTCATTCTTTAATCACATGAAGAGCCTGAGCAGTCTTCTGCCAAAACCAAAACCCTGAGGAATTATTCTGCCCTGACCCAATGTGACACATTTTCTCACACAATATACCCTCCTCATCTCAAAGTACCAGATATTAAAAGGTGATTCCTAAAATAAATAAATATATAACTAAAAATTACAGTGTACAAACTTTTGCAAAGTAGGCACACTGAAGTGCCCAACTAATGAGCTCTACAGCTAAGAACTTGGTAGGTGCCTTGTTTGGTGGCTAGCCAAACAGGAAAATAAAAAACCTAGGTAGTCAGAGGGAAAAAACAAGCAGAAGACAAAAATAAGGCTAATGCATTTCAAAAGGGAAGAATGGAAGATGTAATATGTATACTGCTTTTCATATAGACATAAAATCACAGTTCGTAGAAGGTTACAATATGCATCTTTATCAGTCAAACAGGAATTCAATCTACTTCAGCAGTGCAAAAAGCAAGCAATTCAAGAATTCTTCTAATTACATAAAAGGCAGAACATTTCAAGCTTTAACAAGAACTTCTGAAACACCTACACCAAAACTAAGTGATAATATTCTGTGAATGTTGGCAGAAACATGCCTTTGGAGACTCCAAAATCTTACACTCAGAAAGATCTGAGTCTAGCAGCATGAGTACTTTATTAGAGTAAATTTTGTACTTCCTTGACAAGACTCAAGTCTAGTGAGACACAACTGAAATGCCAAGTCAGCCATACTCCTGTTATATATGGCTCAGCTGGTATCAGCTGTAGTCCCTTACACAGAAGAGTTCTCAAAACTCCCTGCTTTTGGAGTTTAGAGACAGTCCTAGAGATGAAAGACAAAGCTTTTAATCTTGTTCCTAACATAACTTACTCTTGTCTTGGGAAGTCCTGTAATTTCCTTCTGTCTTATTCAATGTAAAAAGAAGAAACCACCAGCAAGTTTGCAAATGCTCTGGTGACAGATTAGAGCCCTTTTTTGTATCCCTCTGTCCTTGCTATTGGCCCAGTTTCCGTGCTCCCTGTAATTGCTTCAAAGCTGGTGTAACTCACCAACTAACTCAAAATGCTCCAAATGCAAGAGACCATGATTCAGGGGCACCCTGACAGCTCCTCAACTCACATTCTCACTGGCCTATTGCCCCCCAAACCTGGCATGAGGCTGGCACAAGCACCAACATACCACCTCTGCCACACAGGAACAGAGACAGGGAAATGGGTTTGAGGCCAGATTGCGCCATTGCTAGAGGTTCTGGCCGTACAGTCCATATACAGAAGCTCCACTGAGGAGCAAATATCTGTTCCAGCAGCCCTCCCCTGCCTTCAGAGCACTGCCTTACTGCCTTCAGGCCCTTCTTCCCTCACTTTGCAGCAAGTGCTGTCTGGGTCCCGACTGCCAGCAACACCAGCTCAGACTAGGCTACCAGACTAGAGACATGATTTTAGACACATAGCATTGTCCTCTGTATAACCCCCCAGGGCTGAAATTTATTTTTGTGAATCTCAACCAATCACAGAAAGTATTTCACTTTAGTTAGCAGCATACATGAAGGTATTTCTTCCTCTGAAGTTGCTAATGAAGCCACAAATCCTCCTAATACTGATACATATATATGTAATCCTCTTACTAAAAGTTTAGCCTTATTAATCTCATCCTCTGAATAACATTGTAAAAATAACTTCATTTGGTATGTGTTTCTGGTGCTGTCTGATCTCTTTTGTTTCACTGATTATTGATCAAAACTCAACTGCAGAACAGTAAGGCATTCATGTAATGACCGTCACTTACCATTTGTTACGGTCTTTCACATGCTATATTATTTTAAAAACTCAAAATATTAACAGGTAAGAATCTTTCTTATGGTATTATTATTCCTGCATGTGAATATACTGTAAAACTGTTGTGGATTTTTGCCATTAGCACTGATGCCAAGAGTCAGTATTTTACAGGCATCATACTAATGCAAAACGCATTAGCACTAACATGGCCTACACTCCTGACAAAGTGCTTATTCCACTTCAACCTGCTTGACTGAGTTCTCAGTTTTATTTGGTTTTGTTTTTTTTGTTGACTTAATGCATTTTCAGCTACCATCATCTCACTTCAAGTAGGATGTTTATTATTTGGAGCGCTCTGTAGGCTATTTTAGTTAGTCATCTCCTGTTTCTGTTATATAGTTCATTTAATTATAGTATAAAGCATATCTTTTTCTTTGTTGACTCATCAGTGGCCTAGGATATCACCTTCAAGAGATTGTCTGAAGAATACAGAATGTTTTATGTAAGACAGAAAAGGATATGTCATCTCAATATGTATTTTTTGTTGATGCTGCAAGATATTCCAGGGCCAGTTCCAGCCAATCCTGAAGACTTGTCATTGACAGTAACTATAATTTTGTGCCGACACTCTTACACTCCAAAACTTCCTACAGACAACACTCAGTTTAAGACCAGATAATATTTACAATTCAATCATTAAGTATAAACAACAACAACAAAAAAAAGTAAGCTCTGTTGTTTCCAAATGAACAACACACTATCACTACTGAGGCTCATAAAACAGAGCACTGAGGTAATGTGTCAATATAATAATTCCAAGAAAGGATCAGGAAAACCCAAGGCATGATATATGATGCCACAGCATGCTAAAGTTTAAATAAAAATGGGAAGAGGTAGGGCATGGCTAACTTGATTAAAAAAATTAAAGCTACTGATGGCAGTGCAAATCACAGAACCGTAGAACAGCCTGGGTTGCAAGATCCCTTAAAGATCATCTAGTTGCAACCAGGAGAGCAGGAATCTAAGATCTGTAAACCCTGGAGTGAAAGATATTTTGTGTACCAAGCACAGCCCCTTGCTATCTCAGGTTATCTCACCACAGAATCCTGCTAAGAAGTAATTTTCCTTGTTCTTACAACAGAAGTTTTTAGTCACATTTTTCACAGTGGAAAGCTGGATTTCAAATCTTTGCTCTTCTGCTTAAGAAGTTGCTTGTAACTTCCCTTTCATTTATTTATTTATTTATTTAAACAATATGGTCAAAGCTGACTGAATACTGGAACATGGAAAAGGCATGTTTCTGCTCTAAAAACTCTCACTGCTAAATTTCCAGTTCCAACTCCAAAGTATAGTATTATCAATGAAATGGGCTCCAAAAATAGTTAAGGCTTAAAAAAAATACAGGTCTCTTCAAACATTTACACTTACTTAAGATTTCAAAACCATGATCAAAAAAGCTTTGAAAAAGAGAGAGAAGTACATTCAAGAATTTAAGAAACAAAAAAATTAAATTAAAAAGGTAAAACCTTAAAACACCAATCATCTTCAAAAAGCTTGTATTACCTGGAGTATAGGATCTAAACTCTCAAGGTTTATGCATCTTTCAATGAAAGCAGTGCTCTCTAAAAATTAAGCTCTGATACACATAAAATATAAAACAGAGAGGTGGTTTGACTAACAATATAACTGTATTGCAATATTTCCACCTGAAATAATTTTCTTGAGTTTAGTTTATTAAAAATGCTCATGAATAAGATACAGTAAAGTTTTTTGGGGGGAGTAGAGTGTAGCTAATAAAAGATAGATTTGAGTTTAAGCTGCAAAAGCTAATCTCTTAAGAATAAAACTAAGATCACAAACTAAGGAAAACTATGATTCTAAAGGGTTATTGGAAGTAGTGCTTATCTATGGCATGTTTATTTACACCTATACCTGACAATCCTACAATCCTAAAGATGACACCAAATTATACTGTGGATACATTCAGCAGCTTATAATGAGGATAGTTCCCTCAAAATTAGTCAGAATCATTAAACCACAAATGCAGTTGAGTTATATCATTAAGTAAGGCAGACATTCAGATGACACAAAAACAGACACTTGCATTTTTAAATCACTTGATGCATTTGAAAATGGTAAGTTTTAAAATTTTCTTTTTTTAAAACTTAGTTACATCTTTTTCTTTGAATTGCAAGCCATTCAAGTTAAGAACTACATCTTCCTCCTGGTTTGTACAGTGTGCCTATTGCAATGGAACAACACCCTAACAGAAAGTGTTCACCACTTATTTGTTGTGTTAATCTGCACAAAAATTCTATTGTGCCAATTTCAGAAACATTGAATAACTATTAGGGAGAAAAAAAAATCACATCCAATAACCTTGTACAACATAAATACCAATATTAAATTTAGTTTTACAGTTTTGACGCTCTTGTGCGTTTGCTCACGGTTAGTATCGCGTTAAGACACTACATTAATTGGTACCGGGCAGCGGAATGAAAGGATATACTGATTACCTAGTGGAAGGCCTGCAGGAGCCAGGAAGCAGAGCAGGCTCGGCTCGGCTCGGCTCGGCTCGGCTCGGAGCGGGCTGCCGGCGCTCCCGGCAGAGGGCAGCAGCTGCTGCGCACAAGGCAGGGGAGCACCGCCAGCAGCTCTGCAGCTCCACCACCATTACATACATACAAGGTGCGCTCTCGGCTGCGTTATTTATGCCAGATCAAACTGTCACTACTACCAGTCTTCAAGAAAAGCTTTAAAAGGGAGGTGAAGAAAGGGAACTGGCAGAGTGGGATTTTTTTCTAAGGTGTAATGAACACTGTTCTTCATGTGTAAACACATTAAAATGGCTAAGACTTATATTTGCACAATTGAGTGCATATACATATACAGGGATTTTAAAATCAAGTTCATATATACATTTTAGTTTTAAAGGTATCTGGTGACTTTTCATTCACATATTTAACTCAATTAACAAATTAACTAATGATGTTTTGCAAGAATCTAACACCACTGGTAGTGTTTCCCTCGTTGTATAGATGGAGAAACGGGAAGAAATTAAAGGTCCCCAAAAATGGGAGAAGACAGTGTTAGCATTAAAATTTGGCACTCTATGTCCCTATTCTGCCTGGTGCCTGTCCCAGCCTCCTGTGGCTACATTTTATTTTGATGAAAACCAAGCAGAGTCCTTCTGTCTGATTACACTGGAGAAGCACATTCACAGGGCTCCATTCTAGTACTGGGTAACTGCTTCATGCCCATGACAAAGACCACCACATGCCACTCTGCCACATAAAGCCCGGTGTGTCAGGTCTGAAAAGCTGCTTCTCCTTTGCTTTAAAGCAACCAAAATAGATCAGTATCCTCTCATCCAGTTTTTTTGTTGGTTTTCCACACGTTCACATAGCTAGTAAAGAAAAAAGCAGTGTATGCATTTGATATTAACTAAGTTAGCTAAAACTTGGGATTATCCTCAGCTGGGAAACCAGGATTTACAAATTGATGCACACAATAGCTTAGCAAGTCAACTGCATGTCATATCAGCATTGCATACAATATATTCTCTGCATTTTAATTTTTATAAACATTAATGGACAACTAGTAATTACCAGTATTTGATGCATTATTTTAGACAGAAATAACTCTTTATACCCTTGACATTAAAAAGTTTGATGCTAACATATAAACAAGAATGAAATATTGTAATACCAGAAAGGTATCAACTCTTAACTCCCAAGGTCTACAGGTATTAATTAAAAAGCAGCTATTATGAAAATTCTACTTAAACTAGGAGATGTTATAAATAGTATCAAGCTATCAATTGATGATTTGCAATTTTCATCTATATGCATTAGCTGACATGTCATGAAATTGTGTTATATCAAAGTGGAAAATGTTTCAGTATTTCCCCTTAAAACAGAATTTTGATTTTACTTTAAAGGAAACTTAGGTAAAAATGAAGAGGCGTTACAGGCTGTTCATACAAAATATTTTATTACAGAAATCATGACATAATTACCTGAGAAATGTCAAACACATCTCCTTAATCCTACACCAGCAAATGCAGATTTTTAGGTCTGGATAATTATCCCTTGGAATGCACTGTAACAGTTACCCAAGACCAGACTAGAAGACAGATTCCAGCAACGAAGTGAAAGCAGAGTCACTTGAGTGATAAGCTATTTTGCCACCACAACAAAAGCATCTATCATTTCACATGTTGATTCTGCAAAACTTACTCTTTTTTCTGGAATGCTTAAGGGTAATGCATAGCCAAAGGAATCAATTACCAAGTTTTGGCTACAATGTTGTCCTCTCATGCTGCAATGATTACTGATACCCACGTGAGCAGCAGTATACAACAGTTTCAGAAAACTCAAAAAATACTACTGCAACTCCAAGATAGTACTGTAACTTGTAAGTACTTCCATGATGCAGACCAGATATGTCAAATTTGGAAGAAAGGTTGCTTGGTATGAGGGAAATGTCCTATACACTTCCTGTGAAACCCCCCTCAAACCCAAAGAAGTTATAAGCCTTGGTAAAACTCAGTCTGAATTGACTGCACAGATTGATTTTAGTCTAAGAAGTATTGCCTACTCCCAGAAATATGAGGCGGATAAGAGCTGGTTATTCCCTCAGGATGGATTGGGCACATTCACCTGCTGGCTGCTGAACTTGTTCACTGCATGTGCAGGGGCAGTGAGAGCTGCCAAGAGGCAGCAGGGACCCTGACTCCCTCACATCCCTACTTTTAGGCACTTTAAAACCAAGAAAATCCTGGGGTACTTCAAGTTCCTGCATTTTAGAGCTGCTAAGTCTTAAAACTAGTATGTAGCTCAAACACAAAAGCCTCCTCCTGAAACAGCATCTAATTTTGACCCAATACAAAGTAAAAGGAAGCTGTATCTGCTTACAGCAAAAAACCCCAACAAAACAAAACAAACTCTCAAAAAAAACCCCAAAAAACAAAAACAAAACCAAATCTCCAACCCTTTCCCCAAAATATCAGTTCTGACAAGAAAAAAACTGCACACAGCATTCTTGTCTTCATTGCTCCTCCCCCATACACACAATACTCTGTATTTACAGCAAGTTTGTATTAGCATTTATACAATATTCAAAACTCCTGGGGAAAAAAACCTGGGGGAAAAAACCAGGCTTAGTAAAAAAATGTGTTCATTAGAAATGCTACAAACAAAACACCTTCAGCAATATTTCTTTTTATAGGTTAGTTAACTAACAGCAACCCATTTAACAAATACTTTCTTTAGACTGCATAATACCACTTGCCTAATAAGAACAGCATCTTCAAAACTCAACTCTTCCTATAAAGTCAGGGAGACTGGAGAATTCATTTCATTTTCATTCTTTAGTCATCCACTGTATGCATCCAGAATCAGCTTCTCCATTACCTTTCCTGGACTAAAATCTCACTAACAGCCTGCAGTTCCAACCATCATCATAAGCATGTGTGAATTTTACTTGTTTGTTTTTTAATACTTACACATAGAGCATTCTCCTAGTGATGTGGAATTTCTCTTGCACTTTAACATTCATAAAAATAAAAAGCTAGTCAGAGATCTCAGCCTAGTTTGCCAGGACTCCCATGATACAAAATGTATTTGCAGGCTATTTTTAACATATGTTAACTATTTAGAGACTGAAAATTATTTCACTATCCTTTAGTAAAATGAATATTTCACTCTGCTTCACCTAGAAAACTTATTCTTTGCCAAACCTTTTCCATTTTCCACATTGTTATCAAAAGTTCATCCATCTCCAGCTAAGAATAAGCCAGTAACATTTAGATAATCTAAAACATCAAAACTCCAATTTTACTTAAGTCTTTTATCTGACTGGACTTATTTTCCCATGACCTTTATTTTATCATTTTCCTGCACTTCATAACTAGTTGCCATTCATTCTGTATTATTTGATTCTGTGTCAACAGTGACACAGGAAATACTTTTACTATCTTCCTCCTCAGAGTCCCCCTTGGGTTTGTGTTGCTCCTTTTTTTTGTTGTTGTTTACACTTCCCTTTCCAGTTAGTCATACTTCCCTTTTGCTTTTGAAATTACTCTTCCTGAATACTCAAATATGCAACTTCACTGTTTGGAATATATTTTGGTTTCATTAAATGTTAGAAAATTAAGATTATTCCTACACAACACAAACTTCTAGATTAATTCATCACTGTAAGCACCAACCAAATGACCTTGTACTGGATGTAGTACATTTTAAGCTAGAAAATTATAATTTTTTGTTTTCTGGCTAATTACATTTCACATGCTCTTGTGTTTCATCTACAGTGTAACATACAATGGTGTATTTTCTTTATATGCTTCTTATAGCCAAGTGTTCAAGGAGCAATCCAACTCACGTTCCATTTGCAACAGATCCCTATGAGTACTTGCCTTCTGGGTTTGTTAATTAGTAGGCTGATATGTACTCAAGAGACTTGTATTAATTAACTTTAAGCCAGGTACCAGTACCTTCAGTGTTGCACACTGTTCTCCACCTCTTTTAGCCACTTTGTCTTTAAGTAGGCTGTAAGCACCCATTCTGTATTATTATTTTATGAATTGTCCCACAAGGTTTTGATAATAGCAATTATCCCTCATTTTCCCCCATTAATGAGAATTTCCCATTTATCATGCTTGTCACCACATCTTAAAACTGTTACAAAACCAACTGCAAATCTTATTTTCAATTCTGGTACAAGTTTAATGAGCTCCTACAACACCAGCTTTAGATTTCCTTTATCTACCTGGAGGTTTTCCTTGAACTGTCAATTAAGCTTCACCCTGGCTGCAACAGGCTCCAGCAAGGAAGATTTCCTGCCCCATGTCCCTTCGTACCATCCCCCTTCCCATGGGATTCTGTCCCCTTGTCCTGCACAAAGAAATCTGCAAATTTGCTCCACACAAATCCTAAACATTCCCCTCCAGTATTTTCTTCTGTCAATCTTGCTTTTCATTATATTTTTTTCAGCTTTCTACTTTCCTTTTTTTAATAGCAGCACTTATGATGCCTGTCAACCTATCTACCATTTGGCTTCACAAGTAGTAGCAAATACCTTGTTGCTATGTCCCCTACAGATTTCTGCTTTATCCCTCCACAAATCACTCCCACTATTAGCAAGCTTACTGGAATATATAAAAAAGATTTTATACTTCCTGTCATGCTGAATGTCTCCTCATTTTTGGGTAATTTTTTGCTATAAACCACCAGTGCACTCTTCTGGATCCTCCCTGTATCTTCTGTGACATGAGTGGGAGCAATTTCCCTCTCTGACTGTTTAAAAAAGACACGGCATGTTTAACTTTTTCCATCAAAATTTAAAAGAATTCATGAAAAAAAAGAAGAGGGTTTAATGGGTTGACAGCCGCATTTTTCCTTTTCTGCAGTTTTCCTTTTAGCAGATTTTAATGGCAGGAGGTCATGCAAACAGAGCAATGGGGCAGGCAAGGTCCTAAATGCAGCTTATACTGAGTGAAATATTCTATCATTGCTATGAATAATTTCTAAAAGTTTACAGTAATGAAAGAAAAAATCACAGTGGAGGCAACTCTGGCCGTTCATCTAAATTAAACAGACAATTCTGAAGTTCATGACTATACTTCTCTGCCTACGAAGGGAGCACATTGATACCCCCTTACCAACATACTTATGTAATATTTATGAAGATACATCAGTGATCTGAAGAGAAAAATTAGTGATAACTGAGGAAGTTGTCAAAAGAAAACCATTTACTGTCTGCCATATTGTTTCAGCTTTAAGCAAGTGATTTTGCTGTAAGAGACTACCATAACACATCTGCAGAAGGCATCTGAATTGAGACAGCAAGATTTCCTAAGTCCTGGGTGATCCATGTAAGAATTATCTGAACCTCAAATAATTCTTGAACAGGATAAGAACCTTCAGACCACTGACATGTGAACTAATCAGAGCACTTCTACTTAGAAGCAACTTATTATCCCATTTAAGTAGATAAGGCATTTACTGGACTAAAGAATTGTACTAGTATTTGCTGACAGCGTAGCTTCCCCATACTTTAAGAGGCACAAAGCAGAAAAAGTCTCAAAGCCTTTAGTGAAAAGCAAGTTATTCTACTCATGACACACTTCCACTCTTACAAATGGCTTATTAGTTTTGTCTGAAAACCAACAGTCTAAAACCTACAGTCTGAAACACAACCAGTGAAATTTCTGTCCAAATAGTTATCAACTCTGTAGCTGCAAGGAAGTGAAAGCATAATGTTATCACCAAAAGACTGGTCACCATCCTGAATCAAAAGTGCTATTGGCCCCGTTTAGGGTTGTGATACTTTAACAGCAATTTCAGACATCAGTACAGAGATCACTGAAGTGCAGTGCAACTCCTGGGGAATTGTCTTCCAACCCACTGGAGGTCAAATACAAGGAGAACTTTTAAAGATTCACATCTCACACGTTTAAGCAGAGAATGTGTCAGTATTTAGCAAAATCTGGCATATTTTGAGAAGGCCTGGGATTAAACATTCCTTATACATGCAGCTGAAACCAAAGCATAGGGACAGAGTGTTACACTAGTGGTGCCAGGATCACTGCTCCTTTGCTTGAGTATCAAACTGAAACCCCAGATTATAAAAACAGTATTTGATTGCTATTTACATATTGAGATATTACCACCACTCATATACCAGCAGTGATGTTAGGCCAGGCACATATCGTAGTAGGATTTTTGAAGATAATCTGTGATACACCTAAGAGTGAATTTACTATATCATGAAAAAGAAAATTAGTATGGCTCTTTTGAAGAAAGGGGTTTTTTCCTGTTAAATTAAAAATATTTCTGTTAATCAATTATTTTTTTTAACAAGCCTTTTTAATTTAATACAACTTGGGAAAATAGCAAGTTTGTGTGGTTTTAATTTTTTTTCAACTGTGAAAAGCCTGAGCATTAACTGATCTAGATTGGACTGGGTACTCACTCTGTCGCACAGCTCTTCAAACGTGAAGTCTGCAATGGTTCCACATGCTTTATTCAGCCTCAGCTCTCTGCCTTGCACTTTTAGAATCCTTGGTCTAGTTACTATGGGAACATGAACAAAGACTCAATCTTCTCTGGATAATTACTATAAAATTCATCTCTTACAGATAGGAAATGCATAGCTTCATGAATAATAGCACATGATTCAACACATAAATTAGACAAAATGCTGATACAATGACTGCCACTTGAGTGTGGCATCAACCCATATACAGCAATGGAACTTATTAATTGGTCAGTGGAGATTGGGCATTGTGTTCTAAATGTATTCTCTTTCAAGAGAAATTAACTTACGTACAATCATTTTGTTTCTGAGCCAGCTCATCAAACAACTTATCCATGACAGCCTCCACATCAGCTTCACTTGTGCTACAGTGAAAAGAATAATAGAATATGAAATTAATAACACTTGAAGCCAACATCAAACAGCTGCCTGAGCCTGCTTAGCTTTTTGCCCATAAAAAAAAGAGAACAGGATGTTATGCTCTAAATACAAACATTACATTTAGAATACACTTAAAAGTAGAGAATATTAACTCTCAGGTAGATGATTCTGCCTTATTTGCATACACTGAAAGACTTCTGTGTTTTGAGCTGTTTCCAGTAATGAGGCAATACAGGCAGAGCAGACCCATTAACACTATGTGTACACAATGAGAAAAAAGGCTTCTGGCTCTATCTTGCATGCAAAATAAGAGCAAATAGACAAGGCAAGGCAAGGCAGTCAAGCACCTAAAGAAGTATCCTTTGAAATTTCTGAGAGAGGACTTAGTGAAATTAAATGCTGAAACAGATTTTTCTTTTTTTTTTTTTTATTTGGGGGTTGGGGGGGACGCTGCTGTGTCAAGTCAACCAACTATATTGACCAAACAATTTGCAAAATTAAACAGTGAAATTAAAAATACCACTATCATCTCTGTATTAGCAGTTTTATCAGTTTCTCAACCCCTGTTCCTAATACTGCTTGGGAAAAGATCGCCCACAGATGAAATGCAAAACAGTGAAATGCAAAATATCTGCGCTGATAGCTGAAGTAAAGTTTGCATTCATCTTCTGGGCCACAGTAATTAAAAAATCAGTCCAATCAGAGAACTTTTTTTTTTTATCACTGAATAGGGTAGAGAGCGAATCTTTCCATGTTTTATTCTTAAAGATAGATAGATAGATAGACAGACAAGATTTCTAGCTGAGAATAGTAAATTAATGTTACAGTAGACAGCAAACTAGAACTAGGATATATAATGTTTCACTGAAGTTTGTGTAAACTCTTTTGGTGTGAAATCTTACAGATCTTGATGCACTGAAGTCACACCACTTCACACAATTCTAGACATCCTCTTAACTGAGAAATGAATATCAGCTTGTTAAACAAATACTCTCCTGCTCATTAAGGCCTTAAGCACCTTAAAAATTTTAACAGGAAAACTGAAGTAATTACTTTTGAGCTAAAGCTTAATGATGACAAACCTTGTAGATACAAAAAAATTGGGACAAAAATTTTAAAACCCACAAACTTATACAAGTGCCATTTTGAAGATGTTAAAAACCTTTTCTGACTAGGAGGTTACATAAAATTCTAGAAGTTTCTCTCAACATTGATACTGGTGTGATGCATTCCTCTGACAAAATTATAAATGAAAAAGAACAGACAACACCAGAAAAAAAAAAGGCCATAAAAGCTGGTAAAGAATGTGTGCATGTGTGTATAAATATACATATATCTATACATCTGTATCTATCTCAGAGAGTATGTGCATGTGCATGCATATCAGTAACATAAATTTCAACTGAAAGGCTACCAGAAGACACAGGTGAGTATGATGCTAAGGTGGATATTTGTACCTAATTGCCAAGACAGTTTGTTTTGAAAATAGACACCTGAGACTGAGATCGATGAAGTTGCTTTGATCAGGCATCTTGTAATGGTGTTACACTGCCTGCTCTCAGATTAGTATGAAACAGCTTTAAGTAACCCTCAGTTACATATTTTAAATGAAGACAGGACTGCACAACATATGAAGCATCAAGAGGATTCTTCAAAAAAATGTGACAATGATACTATAGCCATTAATAGAAGAACATATACATGTTGAACAAGAACATTTTCTTTGGGGGACAAGACTGCTAATTAAATTTTAGAAATCTGTAGCAAAATACTGTACACAGTACCTTATTTTAAAACAAACCAAACAAAAGGAATCCTCACATATTTAGCTAGTTCTACAGGGTTGAAAGCTCCAATGAACCAGTTTGAATAGAACTGAATAGAAGAATCAATGAGATTCCTTCAGCAGAAGAAAGGACAAAGAAACCAGTACCTAATTCCATTGGCAGCTATGAGGTTTTTTTTTAATAATTCCCCCCCACACTGCTTCTTAATGATTTACACATCAGGTTCTGAAGGCAACCAACATCTTTCCAGTAAGAGAACATAAGACAGAATTATTGCCAATCTCTGCCATTCACTTGATCAGAAGTTTTACAGAAGAATCCAATTAAATAGTTTGGCTGGGTACTACTCCTGGAATTTGTATATACTGCTTCTTCTCTGAGAGCTGATACCACAGGCACCATGTTTGGCCTATTACCTGCTAGAAACCACAACATCCTTTTCCGTTCTTCAGAGTATGGATGCTGTGAAAACACCACGGCAAGTGCTCTGCACAAGTGTCCAACAGAGAGTCCCAGAGTGCAGGAAGCCCAGGGAGCAGCACCGCCGGCAGGGACAGCAGCGCTCAGAGCCAGGGCCGTGATGAGCAACACACGAGTATCAGGGGTGGCTTCAAAAAGAGCTTCTGAGCAGGTGTGATAAAGCACTGAGCCAGAGCAGCCAGGCAAGAATACAGAACAAGAGCTACTTTCCTCAAGTTCATATAGCCACAGTTTAAGGATACAGAACTTGCACTGGACCTGTTCTCCATATATGAAATTCTGTCACTTCCTTTCAAAAGCAGGAAGAGTTACCACTTGTAGCTCTACCAAGCAGACAGTTCTACCAAGTTCTCCTTCCAAACACCTACAACATCTAACCTCATTAAAAAGTAGCATGGACATACTTAGTTTCAAACACCCATCACAGTGATGAAAATACCCCATCTTTCTTAATGGAAACATGATTTTTAAATCAGTATTTTAAAGCTAGAACTGTTATAAATTTAATATTAAGCTATTGTAGTCTGCTTTGTTCAGGTTGTCACTGATTAAATAATATTACAAGAGAAAATACAAGACAGAAAAATGTTTGCATTGCAAAGGTTTCAAAGTATTAAAGAGGATGTTCCTATTAGGCAGATTTACGCTGCAAGCAGAAACACAACAGTGAATGTATTTTTTAAATATATTTATTTGCAAATATAAAGTGCTAAAGAAATTTCATCTTGATAAACAGAAACAATCAGTCAAAACAGAAGGGTGTTGGGTTTTTTAATCCACAGCACTGGAAACACCCAAAATTAAATAAATCCTTGTCATTGGATGTCTATAAATACTTAATTACTTAAATACAATAAGGATGTTCTTCTATTATAAGAGAATTGTGCAATCTCTTACAAGAGGATATTCATTACTTTCTAACCATCTGTCACTTCAGTTCTCCAAACACCACACCTCCCCAAAAAAATCTAATTAGTTTTTATTCAGTCACACATTAGAAATTATGCTAGTGTGGATACCAAAAATGTAGTTTAATGAAGTTAATATCAAGGCATAATGGAAGGCAGTTTGCTGAACAAAATGGAACAGAAGGCAAAGAAAGGAAAAGTCACACCCTACTAATTCTACTATACATTTTTCTTTTCCCATTGAATAGGAAATTATTGGCTAATAAGAAATGAAAAAAAAAGCTAATATAATATCATAGATAAACTTACAGGTAGTAAAGTTTTCCAGCAGCTGGAAGCACTCGTTTCCTGTAGTCTATTCCAGAGTCAAGCTGGACTGTGTTGCAGTATCTCTACGGAGACAAAAAAAAAAAAAGCTTTCCTTGAGCCAAAGCTGTATTTACTACTGTCTGTGATACAGAGAAGACACACTGCTGTGATAAACCATCAGCATGAATATCATCTATAAAGCTGAAATTCAAGATCTAAAAGCTGAAGTCTCATTTGCAATTATCAAAGCAAAGAAATAAGCTGAAAATCACTCACATATGCAAAACAAAAAGGTCTATCACAAGTCCATCAACTAAAAAATTAATATAGATTAGAAGCACATGGGATAAAATGAGGGTGGATATTACTCATTTTCTCTAGGCAATCCTTTGTTGCAAAAATTACTTTCACAATAAAATATATACCTTTTGAAATACAAAATGAGAAGCACTATAAGTTTAAATGAACACAAATTCTAGCAACAAGTGAAACTACTTCTAGGTTATAAGCTAAAAATAATTTTATCTTTTTCTTCTACTAAGAGTAAAGATTTTATAATACAAAGATCAACTATATGAACTACACCAAGTTTTGCTGCAAAATGGACGAGAGGGGAATAAACAAAACTCTATATCTAAAACTTTATTTCGTTTTTGAAATGTCTGAATTAACTCAGAAAAGGATTTATTTTGCTCTCCTTTAAACAACCTGTAGGATTCTAAGTGTGATACAAATGTCCCTGAGTAGTTACAACAATTGCTTCTGTTAGCAAACTTAAACCCAGCTGTACTAAAGGGTGTTTTTTTTATTCAAGGCCTGAGGCTGAGAGCAAAATTTTCACTACTGTCAGTAAGATCAAGATTTTAACCCCCCACTCCAAGATAGGGAATAGCTCTGCTTATCTGTTATGACTACTTCCAACACTCACAACTTCAGTGTGTGTTATATATAGCAAGCAGCAAAAGAAGCTATAGAAGAAAGAGAGGAAACGTTTTAGCATTTTAGAAAATACAGCTCTATAAACAATTTAATTAAAGCAATAAAACATTTTTTAAAAATGTAATTCAACACCTGTAAAATTCTTCCATTTGCTAAAATCCACTAAATCAGTGTGCTTCTTCACTACATTGTGAACTATTGGTTTATCTTTAATACTCTTGTTCAATGTTTCATATTCTACATGTTTGAATTTTTCAAGGTCTCCTTGAGGCCATTCAAATAATTCAAATAAAAAATTGGAAATGTGAAACCTCAGTCAACTACATTTACCACAGGGAAAACATTTAGAAGAACTACCATCAGTGATTTGAGGAACAATGGCCCTTTTGAACAAATGCATTGCATAGGACACAGATCGCAAATATCTGCAGGAATTACTGTGATGACTCATTGCACTAATTTT
The DNA here is from genome assembly GCF_048771995.1 of Taeniopygia guttata. NCBI lineage: Eukaryota > Metazoa > Chordata > Aves > Passeriformes > Estrildidae > Taeniopygia > Taeniopygia guttata. Next base: position 46,128,640 of record NC_133027.1, on the reverse strand, counting down.
TTTCCCTTGGCTATCAGTGAAAACTATATATCTACTTTAAACCTCCAACTTCTCTGCAAAGAGATACAGCTGAAGAAAGAAGGTAAAAAAATTCATCCTGAAAGTGCAGAATCCCAGGAAAATCCATGTATCTTTAATTCCACTAAGTGAAAAAGCCATGCTAATCAAATCATTATCTTGGACTAAGGCTACTGCAAACACAATAGCATTGGTGCTACAATATTATTATAATCTGTTCCCTTTCTTTTTGTGAGAACTCACAAAGAAAGAGAGTAACAGAGCAGAAGAAAAAAGTTCCAGAGGCATGTAATAAATAATATGCACAGGGGAGGGAGGATGTTTAAGCTTTTCTTCAGCATCATCTGGCAGCCAAGGCCAGAAGGAAGATTACTGAAATTTCACAGCAAAGCTAGTTCATTTAGCTTTTCTTTGCCAGTATCTTTTCACCTAAAGGTTTCTTTTTCTATAGCAGTACATTAACTTAAGTACTATTTTCTTTAAGTTGGTAGGGGAAAACCACTGCAGATTACTACTACAGCTTTGAGGACTATGAAATTACTTAGATTAACTTTAGATACCTAGAAATTAAGTAATGCTGTTAATCATTATGGTTTGTCTTTTCCTTAAAACAAAAGTTGGAATCTTTAATGAATTCAGCCTCATCTCTTTGGCCTTCAAGTCAGATTTATAAACTCTACTGCTCCCTCAGGGTATTCTGCATAGTGAAAAGTGAACACAGGCCCATATATACTTGAGAGCATTCCATGACTATGGTAGGGCTGAAAGAACAAAAGCACACCTGAACACTTTAGCTGGTGTAAATTTGTTCCCTGATATTTACAGTGGCGCTGGAGGCTCAGCTGCCAATGACAAGCAAGTGTCCTGTGCACTCAGATACAGACTTGTATTGGGCCATATTATGCAGGTCAGTGCAGCTTGATGAAACACAAACAGGTGCCCAGTGCTACATTGTTTTAGTCCACTTGTGTTCCACTTACAAACTTGTCACTCCTTACATGCACCGACAGCTTTTATGACTCCATGATGTTACACTGAATGAATTTCGGAGGTAAGAACCGTGGAACTGAAGATGTAAATACCACCGATATAGCTAAAGAGAAGATGAGAAGATGCCTTTTTCTTTTCCTTTTTTTTTTTTTTTTAAATTTCCTTCTTTTTTCTCTGTCTTTGAAGTGATAAGTATTATCACTCTTCAGGAAAAACTACTATCATTAGTCACTCTAGTTAAAAAGAACTTGTTTGTTCAAAAATTATGTATGTTTTTGGACCCCTTTTAAAATACAAACATTGCCTAATGCAGATATTTCCTTCCCTATAAGCTTTGCTTGTGTCTGTAATGATGTACAATTTTTAATTCTAATATGATACAACATGATGTAGTTTTTCTCAAATAAGCCTGTTAGATGTAAGACCTTTCAACCAAAAATGCAATAGAAGAATCCTCTTCAGAGATCTATAAAATACAGTTAATATAGTCCTAGTGATTTTTTTGCTTCCTTAGAAGGCAAAAATCAACTGAACCAAATGTAAACAAAGTGAAAAAACAGAATTCTGATGTACAGCAGTTTTCAGTAATACACAGTGTAAGCATAAAAGCAGAGGACAGCTAACAGGAACCGAGAAATACTTAGTCCTTTTGAAAATATTTGGCATTTTACTCCTTGGAAGTTCCTGAATAATTGACATGTTTGGTCTCTCCAGACTGATGGTCAATTCAGGAAGGTACTCTGGCCACTTAGAGATCCCATTCTAAATACAAATAAAAGAGACGTAGGAATTTCCTAACCCTTCTACAGGTTCAGGTGTCTATCCATACTCATTGCTAATTATTTTCACCGAGACACTTCAAAGCTCACCCATACTTATTGTGTTAAGCAATTGTATGAATATACATAAAATGAACAGCTGCTGACATTCAACACAAACATCACAATCTGAATCACAACATGCTCTCAGAAACATGAGAGCTCCCTTTAAGACATGATTCCTGCAGTTAGATTATAAGCTTTGCAGGGCAGGAACAACTTTTCCTTATGTGAATATATGACAGAGTACAGATCCATAGGTGCTAATGGAAAATAACATAACAAAAAAAAGCCCAAACCACCAAACAGAAGTGGGAAATGTTATTTACAGAAACTTAGCTCTGCACACTAGAGGAGAGAAAAGGTGGGACAGCAGCAGCAGCCGCAAACCAAAGGGCAGTAGTAGGAGGACACCTTGCACTGACAATACCACCATCTCTTCTCCAAGTTAAGAATGTACCCTTGGAGGTAGCTCTGAAGGGAGATGCAGCACATAGTTTTAAATTTTCAAATTTAATTTTGGGCTAAACTCCTTTTGAAATAAAATACTTAATATTGAAGCTACAGTCAGTCTAGTGGAACCATCCACAGTTTCCAACAGATTTTCTATTCTATTGAGATATTTAAAGTCTGACTTACCCTATTCAATTCAAATGCATAAAATTATTTAGCAATACAATTTATTTTGAAGTAATTTATGTATTTATGTATACAAAGACCAAATACCATTACAGAATTGAAAATGCAATTAGTAAGTTGAAAATGCAGTGTAAGCATGGTCTCATTCCCACTGAGTGGCACAAAAAGATTTTATTCCAAAAGGAAAACAAAAAAAAGGTAAAGCCTCATGGCTCAACTCAAGACAACACTTAAAACAACTACCTTTAGACAGAATAGATAAAATTAGACTGTCAATAGACCTATCCTAGAGAGTTATTAAATACAGACTGAAAAATACTTTTTTTCCAGTAATCACCTCTGATATTCCTTTATTGCTGCAATCAAGAATGGTAGCTATTAAAATGCTTAACTGCTCAAGAAATTAAAGCACACAACAGGACAGATTATTATGAAGAAAGAAACTTCAGAAAATTTCAAAAGGTAATCCAGGTTAGCTGGATAACCTGCAAGTTCTCAAGACATATGTCACACGTGTCTCCCCTGTGTCACAAAAAGCCCTGAAATGCTATGGATGGCCTTGCAGTCCACAATGAACACTGCACTAAGTATCATATGCTCTTTGAGCTCACATATTCTGATCAGCTTGTAGCACTTGATAATGCAGGTGACTAGATATTTCTTAACCTTGAAGATCACCCTAAGTCCACCCAGTTACCATTCTCTGCACTGAATTTTAATGGTATTAAAACAAAAAAACAACATATAAATTATACTATTAGAGCATAAGAATAGACAAACTAATCACCCCACAATTCTAATCAGCAGCCAAAGAATTAACTTGAGTGCTCAGATTAGCACTTAGCTGCCAAACCCACCCATCTGAGGACCTCCAGAGAAGGTGTAGGGGAACAGAGATACAAGAGTGCTTCAATTTAGGAGGATCATCATCTTAATTTCCACACGCGCTGCGTTTCCACAGCCTTTCACGCCTGGGTCAAACCAGACACTTGGAAAATGCAGTGGCAGCCCTGCAGTAGCAAATGCTCATTTTCCATATGAGCAAGGAAGACTATAGTTCTACCCCCAAGCAGGCAAAGCTGCACGATTCATACTCTTGGCCTCTGAACAAGCCCATTAGAACACCTACTATTAGTAACCATGCCTACCTAAGAAGTGCAACTTCAAGCCACTCTTTCTGAGGAAAAGGAATCAAAATTTTCTCATAGATCTCCTCCTCTTTTTCAAATGCATCCTCTGATTTGGTTTCCATTTACAATACTCAGGATCACTAATACTCCTTTCCTCCAGGAAATCAGAAAATAATTAGTTTGTTCATTTGCAACCATTCTTCTCATATATTTACATTCAGCCTAAGATGTTCTCCCACATCACACAGCATGTAGACATGTGATGAGAGTCACCAACTAGCAGAGAAAGAGTTCCAGGTAAACAAAGCTCACTAGACTAAACCATTTTTATTTTTCATTATTTGACTCCATATAGTGTTACATTATCAACTAGAATATTATTTCTTCCTTAAGCAATTTCAAGAAAAGGTTTTTCCATCCAAAGGATACCATTACAACTGACATTTTCTATAACTACGGTAGAACAAGAACCATCTTAAGCAAAAACGTAGTAAGTAATGAAAAAAAATATTGCTGATATACAAAGCATACCCACAGGTTTTTAATTCACTGTACTCTCAAAATCACCAATAAGTGACAGTCACCAGAATGTGAAATTTCAGAATGTGAATCTGGTCCAGCTCATTAGCTGGACAGGTCTGTCCACAGCGTGCTGAGATAAGTGTACAAGGGTAAGTGCAGTTTTCTCTCTAGTCATGAGCAGGCATAGTACAGGTGAAGTACCTTCAAAGGGCTGCTCCTTTTCTTCTTTTGCCTTACTTGAAAACAAAAAAAGCACCAAAAAAAAAAAAAAAAAAAGGGAAATAGATCATGTCTGTAGCACTCCTAACTTTCTGCTTCACTAATCCATGGGATTGAGATTTTCAGGGAGAGGAGGAAGGAGAAAGGGAAACACCAGGTATTTGGTGGTGAAGAGAAACTTGGTCTAAGCATTGCTGGATGTACATATAGTTTTTATCTCCTTGTTCAGATGTTGTTGAAACAGTAGACTTTAAAGAAAATGTCAATGAATCTTCCTAAGCACTATACATGACCTCTGGGGTAATTAGCAATCATTCAAAAGAAACAAGACTAAAGTGTTCTATTCTTTATTACTGTCAGCTCTTTTCTTGATCAGCATTTTAATAAAGATGGTTCATTGCTAAGACAGTTTCATGAATCAGTCATAATTACATTCTGACATGCAGTGAATAGTAAAGCAAAACTAAGTATCATTTCATCAACCTTTCTAACCTTTGTGCAAGTATTAACTGTAAATAATTTTTACACAATCTTACAACAGAAAATCTGCATATTTCTTAGCTTTGTACATACTCTACCCTAACTGAATTTCCTGTGACCTATACCTGAAAAAAAACCCCAACATTACAATCAGGAATAATTACTTATCTGGCATGGTATTCAGGTACTGCCTTTCACAGACCAAATTAACTTCAAGCAGAAAAGGCTATTTGCTCTACAAAATAGTGCAATGCTTTACAGGGTTAACTAAGGGTTTTTTTACAGTCTTTTCCCCTATATTCTTCTGCAGTAATGAAATACAGGATATTGTTTCAATAGCCTCAGATACTTCATGTTTATCCCAATTGCAAACACTGTTACAAAACTAAAAAAAAAAAAAAAAAAAATTAAAAACCAAAAAAAACCCCGAAGAACCACATGAACAATCTTAGAGGAAAACTTTCTAAATGCCATCCAAGAATCCTGTACAATATCAGGAAAAGTAATCACTCTCAAGTTGATTTGGGATAACAAACATTTTGCTTAGAATTATTTTTCAGTGGACTTCGAGCAAAAATATCTGGGAAAATAAATGCTGCCAAATGTAACTTTTTCAATCAATTTTTTTCTTACACTTGGGACAAGAACATTTTAACTTAAAAACTGAAGAGTTTAGCAGAGATAAATTGAGAGGCAAAATTCATTCAGTGGAAGTTGCACAAGTTTACATTACAGCCTTCAAAACTTTAACAACTAAGAAACCCCACCATTCTTGCTACCACAAGGAACATACGATCTATTGTACAACTTTTCAATAACTTATTTTAATGTCTAGCTACAAATCAGCTACCCCCTAAGAAGAGGAAAAATAGACAATTAACTTGTAAAATAATGGTGCATGAATAAAAAGAGAGACTCTTAAAATGTACTGTTCTGTGAATAGTATTTCAGATATTCAAACAAAAGTGAAAGAATTCAGGAGGTACAGATGTGGCTGTGCCGGCTCAGAGACAAGTAGCCTCTCCTTTTTCCAGTCAGGGAACATAAGAATGGCAGAGTAAACTTCCATGCACTAAGAATTACACTGAACAGTGCTCCTCATTTCACATCACTGCGGAAAAAATCTTGCTTGCAGAATAAGAATAAATACAAAAGAAAAAAAACCCACCTGCAAACCACAAATCACTGCAAAACACCCAGTTTTGCTAAAGAACCACTAATGACTGTAACTTTCAATCTCCTAATAAGCAAGCTGTGGCGTTCTGTGAGAAACAAACACCAAGAGTTCACACTGAATTTATAACATGATGTTTCCTAAGCTAAGGGTCAAATTCATCCCAATACATGTACTTTACTGGAATTATACCCTGGACGAAGTTATTTATCTAGATTTCTTTTATGCTGTTGTTTTTCTTTTTAACATTTGATTTGTATTTCTTTTCTCCAGTATTAGCCTTTGCTCCTGCCAGAACTGTTGGCAGGCAGGAAAAAAAAAAAAAAAAAAAAAGAGGAAAGGAAAAAAAAAAGTAGTCATGATTTACGAAACCGAATTTCCCAGATAATAATAATAAAAAAAGCGATTAAGATCTAAACAAAGGCTAAAGATGGCTTACGCTTAGCTCTGATGAGGTCCACTACCTCATTACCCACAACTGAAAACTTCTGATGCATTTTGTTTCAAGGGAATCCAAAAGTCCTTGCTGTAAAGCAGGCTGGGGGGTGCAGGGTCCATTCACTCTTTCTGTATCACAACCATTATGTAAGAAGTATAAAACACTGCCTTTATGCTGCCAAACCACAATGACTCCTCTCACATCAAAGGGGTTTTGCCACTAGGGTTTTTTTTTTCTCTGAAATTTATTCAAGCCAAGGGCAGGGAGACAACAATTCATACACACTAATTACACCTAATTATCTATTCCTTTTTTTTCCCCCCTTTCCACCAGCTTCGGCCAGTGTTATTTGCTATCTGGGTTTCTCACAACCTCCCCTTGCCCTGTCCATCCAACTCAACAGCAAAGTCTTTGAAAAAAACAGTTGTGGCTTCTTAGAATTTTAACAATATAAGGTTCAACTTAAATTAAATTATTCTATTATTAGTTTTGACACATTTATGTGTTAAATATGAAGGCCTCTTGGTTAATTTGGCAAATTCCTCACATCTCTTCACAACTAGAATTGCTGGTAACACCCTCTCTTGTAGGAGCTTCTCCTCATGCTTTCTTTTCATGATCTAAATGAAATGTTTATTGGATTAAAGTTCTTCTCTGCAGACCTCCACGGTAGCCTGTGACAAAGAGCTTAAAAGCTTTATTAATTGGCTTGGGCTTTTCAGGGGGAGGCAGGACCTCATTTCACATTACATCACAAGCAAACAGAACTGCCACGTGTAATTAGACTAATTTACCCTGATACAGCAGGAATCAACTATTTCATATCTATGATATGCTTTCATTTACTCATTTTAATCAAGAAGCAAACAAAATAAGAAAGAGCTCAGGAGATCCTAACAATTTAAGAAAGGGAGAAGACAGGATACCTGGCACAGAGTTACAGAAGCAACTATTTCATCCTAAGATTAAGTTTTGATCTGCATCTAAATAAACTGTCTAGGAGAAAGTGTCTAAGACAGATATAAAAAGTAAACAAACTGAACAATTCATCCCCGAGAACACAATAAAGCAATAGGTACATTATAAAATATTGTAACAGTTACATGCTCTGAACCAGAGAATACAAGTAATATTTGTGTTTAAATTTAAAACACACACAGAGGCTTAGAAGGCTGAATGCAGAAGGGATTGTTAGCTTCTAATCTGACACCTTGCTTTCTTTATACAACATTTTTTTATTTAATAGTCTCACAAATTTATCAAACTAAGATTTCCCAGGAATTATACTGAGGTTCAAAAATACTTGCAGCACAAAATACTTGCAATCATGCTGTATTTCCTATTTTTATTTTTTCTATGTTTAATTAGGTACACTTCACAAAAGATGAGCACTTCTATTACTTGCACAGAGAGAGAACAAGAACAAATGCTCCTTCTACTTAGGAGTTTGCTTGGTTACATACTAAGAAGGGAAACAAAAGGCCCAACATCTTCAGTAATGAAAAAGTCAATTGATAGGCGAAGCCATCACAATATCAAAGGCTTAATCCCTGCAATTCTGACTCAGGTGACAGTTCACAGGGGTCAGAGTGGCTGACACTGACCTCAAAAGCAGGTTTTAACTATTCAACATACTGAAAACTGCTGGGCTATCACACCATTAGACTGGAACAAACTGACAAATCAATTTCATCAAGGAGATGACTTTTTTGGGAGAGGGGGGAGGAGAGAGGCAGATCCGTCACTCAACAAATCCCTGCATTTCTCACACAGGTGGTTGGACAAAAGCTGACTGCATCATCAAAGACATTTTATATCTACCAAATGCCTTTGTACAAAACTAACTCCCACAATTTCCTTAGGGGTAGCTCTAAATGTTTTTAAAACAAGTATTTTTCACATTCTCATACTAAGCTATTGAAAACTGAAAATGCTTTTAAATTCCTCAGTTTCTTGCTTTGTAGGAAAGGGTATACTTTAATTAAAATCACAGCCAGCAACATTTTAAATAAATAATCATTAAGTGACTTCAAGAAAGATAGGGCAAAACTGTGTATAAATAATGCATTGCTTTCTATTTGAGAGGAGTGTACAATGTTTACTTATGGTTAAAAGTAATTTTAACCAAATAGTTTTAAAATAAATAATTATTTGGTCTTTAATAGCAGAAGAAAAAAAAGATAAAAAAAGACGTTGAAAGTAATTTCATGTCCTACTGACAATAGATTTCTGAGGCTGATTCCTCCCCTTTACTCAAAGCAAAATGCAGGCAGCCAAAGACAAATATTTTCTTCCAAAATTTGGCCTTTTAAAGTTATTTTCAGACTAAGAAGGGTCCTAAAACTTTTTGACATTCACTTAAAATTTAGACTAGTACTAGTCTACTGCATGAAGAAAACCTGACAAAACACAGAATATACTTGGTACTTCGACACAGCTTGACATTTTGAAGCTTCATGCTACTCTTCCACAAAACCTTTGGAATCTCAAGAACTGCTCACTCAAATTACAGACTCTACACAACAAATTATTTGAGGAGCTTTCCTTCCTGATTTTCCAGAGAATTGAACTAGCCACTGAATTAGAGTTAGGATTTCAGAATGGTTAAGGGTTGATGTAAATGTCTTCATTAAATGTCTGCCAAAATGAAAATGTTGCCAAAATTACTGCCAAAACACTAAATTAAAGCATGCCTTTTTTTGCTGTTTTTTCCCAAGAGCCTCACATAATATCTTACATCAAATTGTTAAAGATTAGCACAATGTTGATATGCTTGGGGGCAGGAAGGCTCTGCAGAGGGATCCTGACAGGCTGAATCCACGGGCCAAGGCCAGTGGTGTGAGGTTCAACAAGGCCAAGTGCTGGGTCCTGCACTTGGCTCCCAACAACCCCAGGCAGCGCTACAGGCAACAGAATGGCTGGAAAGCTCCACAGCAAAAAAGGACCTGGGATTAAAATTTCTCCACCAAAAGGATTTGTCAAGCATTGGAGCAGACTACCAAAGGAAGCAAGACACCATCCCCAGAGGAAAAACAATGCAGATGTGACAGACCTGGGGACATGGTTTAGGATGGACTTGGCAGTGAGGGCTCAACAGTTGGACTCAACAGAATTCAAGGTCTTTTCCAATCTTAACAATTCTGTGATTCCAAGATACATAGCTTTATTTGTAAATCAGCTTTAAAACATTTAGAAACTTCATATATTTCTTTTAGGTTGAGAGTAACAATTTTTGGAGTGTTTCTGCTCTCTGCATTTGAACAAAGTAATTGTGAGCAATCAACAGTTTTCTCAAGAACAGTCTTCAAAAAAAAAAAAAAATCACATAGGAATTCCACACACTTTAAAATGCTCAGCAAGAGGTACTGTGAGATTAAAAACTCAATCAGAAGAGACTGAATCAAATTACAATTATAGAATTAAAACATTTTTCTTCCTAATACTTCTTTTCTCTGTAAAGCTCTATCTTTGTAAAATTTCATGGATTGAAGAAGCACTCTTATCTGTTGCAGAAGCTAAACCCTTTCTATGGCATGTGTCCCAAAGAATCATAGCCACAACAATGAACTGATCAATTTGAAGTCTTCTCCTGTTTATAAAGCTTTGAGTTACAGGATTAAAGAATCGCTGAAAAAATACATCTCAAACTATTTAATATTTCAAAAGAACACTGGCATAAGATCAGAATTGAACAGGGAGTGCCCACAGGGCAAAAAAAGCTGCCAGTGGTGTTTACTGAGCCGCCCAATGACACAGACCTGGGGCTTTTATGTAGCTACCACCTGTAGGATCTGAAGTTTTCATGTGGCTCTAAAAATTGGAACTTTTCAGTTGCAACCTCACATAATAGTCATTTGGCACAGTAATCTACCACCTAGAAAGACAACACGGACAAACTTTGGAAGATAACTGTATCTTCCCTAGAGTGCTATTTCACCCTTTTGCTTATTCCACGGAAACTGGGTTTACAGTTATCATTGTAAGAAATAGAACTCAAACACAGGTACTGGAATTACACAGATGGTAGAAAATAGAAACAAAATTGAGGATGAACAAAGGTAACTCTAGATCTGGGGAAGAAACCATTACTTATGACCATTTGAAGACAAGAAAAGATATTTGTGTAACAGTTACCCTGTATCTAGAAAGTACGTGTTCCACTGACAAGGAATGAAAAGAGCCTGAATTCTATTTCAAGTGAAGCATCTCTTCACAGAAATATACTGCCAATAGTTTCCATTCATTCCACCTTCCCAAGAACATTTAAAAGAATTTGAAACTCCTGTGTTGAACTTGAACTACTTTTAGTGCTCAAGTCTTATTTTAAGATTGATGATCACAGAAGTTAATTACTGAAAAAAACCAAACAAAACCAACCCACATATTCACTCCCACTAAACCCCAAACAAAAGCCCTCTGGGAGAATCTGAGCCCAGAGAAAACTATGACAGGAGTCCCAGCTGCCAAAGCCAGTACCAGGGGACAGGTCAGATGAGATTGACATTACCACAGACACACATGGCTTGGAGTGAGGGAAAGTTTGAGAAGACTGTAAATCAAACATTTGCAAGCAACCAATACAGTGTTTTCATTCACGTTTTCATGAAAATCCTAGAACAGAATTACGCACAGAATCCATTTCCTAGTCACAGAATTATGCACAGCTGAGGCAGAAGCTACTTTATCCATTCACACCAATGCCATCACACAGATTCCACACACATCAAGGAGGCCTAAATCTGCGTTTCTGAAACCACCAAAGCCAGAATATCAGTGTAGTTCTATCCACACCTTTGTAACGTAAAGGTTAATGGTTAAAATCTTACTCTAGAATACATTCCACTGTGATTTTTAAATGCTGACTTCTGCTATATTGAATTAAAAATGTAGATTTCGTTATTTTTTTTATTAATAATTTTAACACCATGCCCTTATCCTTCCACTTTCCAACTAGGGTCAGAGAAGCATTTGCAAATAAGTTTGCTCTGATCTAACTTTTGGTAATTATATCCTTGGGAAAGAATAATGTTACACTGGTAATATTTATTAAAGTGACATTGAAGGCACATATATTTAGAGCAGTGTTAAAACACAAAGGTGCTGGGAAAAAGAACGTCAGGAAATTCAGTATTTTAGAAAGGCCCTTGTGAATTATGTTAACATTTGCTTCTTCCTTCATTTATTATGATGATAATATTCATTTGTCTCTAGTCTGGGTTGTGCTACTTGTTTCTTTTTGCAGTACTCCACCCTCTAGACTAAGCCACCTCTACTGCTTCTCTCAGCATTCCATCTGTTCCCTACTAAAAATTTTTATTACCTTCCCAGTCCTGATGAGGTATTCCGATGCATAAACTACATTTCACATTTTTTAATTTAGCTAGCTAAAAGGACAAAAAAGGAAACTATAAATAAGCATACATGATAGGTATTCTTAAAGCCTGACAATCACTGAAATGAAAGAGCCATGTGTTTATCAGGGACAAATCTTGCAGTCAACAAAGAAAGACATAGAAAATAATGATTTGCCATGGTTGCTGCATTTCAAAAAGCAAATGCATATGAAACTACTTCTATGTTTGAAAATACTCTATGACTGGGAGCTCTCATCCAATGCAGCCAGCTACAAAATAAACCCTTTTCAAGAATCTGAAATGGAAGTGGGTTGTTCATTTATTTTTATGTTCCTTACTTTTCTGAAGTCATCCAGGTAAGAACCACTCTCACTGGTAAGCTCTCTGACTTTGTACACAGCCATTCTGAGATGTACCAGAGTGCCATACTCATGTCAATGGCATATTAACTTTTAAACCTGGTAATTGTACAAATGTCAACAGTGGATGGGATTTTCAAAGGTTCTTAGCCAATTAAGCAATCTTAGAATTCTTAAAGGGCCCACTGAAAATGCTAGGCATTGTCAGCAGCTTTACTGCTGACCACCTGAGCAGAAACATCCAGTCAATGCATCAATTCAGCAATTCCAAATCTCCTATCACAAAGCCAAACCTACCTACACTCTACCTTACAATTATTTTATTCTAGATACCAATATAGTTAATATTATTTATGTGTTTATTCTAGCAATACTTCTGTGAAGTAGGGAAATGCTGCTATTTCCATTTGATATGTCATGTCAATCCAGGCAGCGCAGGATCGAGACCTGTATGTTAGCCCCCAATAACATAACAATACAATTCTAGCTTGTGAATAAAAAATATCTGCAACTTGGCCAGAACTTTTAAGTGTCATTTCAGCTTATATTATTTTTAACAGCAAAGTAAGTGCCAATTGTGTTATTCACAGAGAAAGGATCCTCCCTTTTCAATTTAAATGAAACTATTATAGTTTTTGACCTCCCACAAGACAACATGCAGACTAAAGGAAGCCTGCTTCAGAGCCGTTGCTTGTTGAACATTACATGAAGCCCCATAAACAGCCATTGAAAAAACTACTTACACATAAGAAAGACCCAGAAACAAGGTAACTGAGGGGTAGGAACAAACCCTACTTTCCTTACATCAAAGTGACAGCAAGCTGTTCTAGCATTATAAATATAAGATATCCACAAGTAAAACACAGTATAAATATTAGAGGGACACTATGTTACACAGCATACCTGCACCAGCAGGAAAGTCTTATTTATCCAAACAAACATTTTCTGCTGCCTTAGACAAAAAGGTAATTTTTTTGTCATGCTAAGGAAGTCCAGCTTTAAAACCATGTTAATTCCAGGAGCAAAAAATCCCTTCTTGCCTTATCTTCAATTAGTTTTACTCAGAATTGTTAGAGCAGATATATTTAATGTGGAAAATTGCATCAAAGCAATCCTCTACAAATCTTCTACAAATTGATTAATAAAGCAGGCAAAACTGAAAAGCATTGAACAAGTGGTTCTCCTTACCTTCAGCACAGCAATGAATGGTACAAAATTAGCCCTCTGAAGACCATTTTTATAGAGATCTGAAAGAAAGGAAATCAGTACCATTTTGCTACTTAGTCTTAATAACTTCAGTTTGTCTTCTAGTCTAGGAAATAAAACTCAATGCTGCTAGAGACAGGAGGAGGAACAAAAGGCAGAAAATGAGAGCTAAAATCCATTTCTCTTATTTTACTACATAAAAATTCAATACAATCTTAAGAAGAACGGAACATCCTGAGAAGTGTGAAAACAGCAGGGAGTAAAAAATTACTTACATTTCTAATGACATATAACTAATTCTAGCAGAAGAAATTAGAGCAGCATCTGTTCTAAAGAAAGAGTATAAAAATTATTTGCAATGCTGGGTATACATTGGTATAGCTTGTAAGGCCAAACTATGCAACTGCTAAACCCAAGTATTTGGCAGAGGACAAAAACCCCACATAAACTAAAAATACACAATTTGTCTTTATTAAGTTAGCATAATTCTTATTTTATGTACTATGGTACATTTTATCTTCTAGAAACTCTGCTAGGTGTCCCCTCCTCAAAAGCAAGAAAAAAGATCACCTCTAAGGCCAAAAACCTAAAAATTAAATTAATATGTAAATTGAGGCAAAGTTGCTAAAAATACAACCGAATAAAGAAAAAACCAGTATGTTATGTAACAAAATGCAGATCTGCATCATCAAACAAAATCCAAATTAACAAAAACTGCAAAGCAGCATTTTTCATCTTACATATCTCTATATTTATACAATATAAACTTTTCTTCTCCAGAAATTAATCAATTGCCCAGCAAGTTCATAACACAATGACTTCTTTGAAAACATAATCACTTAAAACTGTATGATGATCTGCTCTTTTTCATTAATATTCGGAAGCCTTATAAACAGGCAGCTTAGCACTATAACTGACAGAAGGAATGAATAAGAGAATACAGACAGCTGGCAGAGATATCACCAAAATTCCACACAAAGCACGTGCCAGGTTATGATTATCCTTTATATTCCCCATAAGGTCTGAAGGCTACAACTACACTAAAGCTTTTATGCTTTACCAACACCTCATGGTGGACAGAAGATGCTGAATCCATGAGACAGCAGTAGGGCACCTACAGAATGGTTTTCACAAAATTGGATGTGTACATGGAAACATTTAGAAAAGTTATCAGTATAGGCAATTCCATTACCCTAATTACTAACAAAGTTCTAGGAAGCCATGTATCATGCTCATTCCCAACTCAGAAAATCAGGATGGTCATACATTTGTTAATATATATAGCAATCAATTGCATATTTACTTGCAAAAATTAGTGAACATGTAACAGTAGTGTAAGACAGCTACTCCCATTAGTTCTTCTAGCTAATAGGACTGTGAGCTTTGTATTATGTCTCTGTTTCATGAGATCAGAAAAATAAACAGTAATTTTGGTGGAGAAATAAAGCCAGGACTCCTCAAATACAATCTCAGTATTTCCCCCCACATTCCCCCAGGGCAGGAGTTCAACAAAGTTATGTGCATCACTAATGGTCAGCAGCTGAGCACTTCTGCTCTCTAATGAAAAAGCCACTTCTCCTCCTTGTATCAACAAGAAATAAATTTCTCCATTCAGTCTTAAACCTTGGTGTGGCTATTACACTAACCTAACTCCCTTTCCTGCAGGGGAATGTCAGACACACCCTGAGCAGTTACAAAGAGTGACCAAAGAAGAGAAAGGCATCAGCCAACACCCAACTCAGCTCTGGAAATGCTGTTTTTGTCATTCCCTGAGGTACTTAAAACAGGTGGATGTATTTCAGGTTGATACAGTGACTTAATATATAAGAAAAACAACCATACAACAATAAAGACATCTTGATTTAAAACATTGCCTACAATCCTTAAGTTATCGTAAAAAATTCTCCTGAACTTTAAAGAGCAGTGCTTCAAAAAACCAAGGATGGCTCTCAAGTGAATAAAGCACCAGCATTCAGTCTTTCTGTAGTCAACACAACTACAGTAGTTACAATTCCGTCTTGTTTGTGCAAAAAAGGAAAAAAACCCACTGGAAAATAATTTTCTACCCTAATAAAAACATTTAGGTGGGTTTTTTTGGTTGCTTTTTGGTTTTGTTTTTTGCCAAGATAAAGTTCATTGTAGAATTACCCATCATTAGTGATTGTCTTTCACTCATTTAATTTGGGTATGAAAATTAATGGTTGTTACAGTTAACACTTAGGGTAACACTTCAGTATTTGAAATTGATCAATCTGAAATGTCATGCAAGTTTGTGCATTATGCTAACTGCTAATGCTATACAATACAAACATTTTTCTCCTTTACAAAAAAATTACAGGTTAAAACTCATACAGATTTGGGAACTTTGTAGAAGGACCTACTTAACTAGTCTCTAGAAATGACTAGTCACTATAAAAAAAGAGGTAGAAATGGAAAAAACTCTCCACTTAATTCTCTCAAACCAGCTTGTAAGAAGGTAAGAATAGTATCTTGGTAAGTGGCTCTCCTTCAGGCTGGTGGACCACATCTCTAAGTTTCTGATTGAGAAACTGGGAAGGAATGGATATAATTTCCCTTCTGATCTTTTCCTATCCTTAAACACATGCAGTACAGGTAATATTTTACCCCTCCTAAACTGCCCTGTGTCCAAACACCCTCTTACTGGTTTGGGTAGAGTAGAGGAGATCAGAGAAAACAGAAGGTTTTGAGAGTGGTGGAGGAAAGAACACTCCAAGTTTGAGATATAGGAGGAGTAGGATGAAGTAAAAAACATTTCCTTCTTTAAGAACAAGAAAAAGCAGGAAACAAGCTGGAATATCTCTGATTCTTGCAGTCTATAGAGTTCATTAGTATTAAATACTGTATGATATAAATACAATTATTTGGTAAGATACTGAGATTCATTGGATTGGGTAACACTGGTAGAATGTTTGTTTTTACCTTCTGGCGGCCTGTTAGATGTTGCCACAACGACAACCCCATTTTGGAAGAGATTTTCAAAAAGCTGCTTCAAAATCATGGCATCAGCAATGTCAGTGACCTGAGAAGACAACACATTTGTTATATCTTGCTTTCAGCTTCTGCTGCAATAGATCTGCAAGTGGCT
Organism: Taeniopygia guttata; assembly: GCF_048771995.1. NCBI lineage: Eukaryota > Metazoa > Chordata > Aves > Passeriformes > Estrildidae > Taeniopygia > Taeniopygia guttata. Next base: position 46,112,186 of record NC_133027.1, on the reverse strand, counting down.
TTGTAGCTAGGAAAATGCTTGTTAGTGAAAGCCATGGAAAAAGATCCTAATTATTGCTTGGTGAGAAAAAAATAAAAGGGATAATTAATAAGCAGTGAATGTACCACAGTCTTTCAAAACTTGCCCACTCTTTATTGCAGAACTCCACCATTTCTTTACCAATTGCTAAACGATTCCATGTTAACTTCTATTATAAAACTACAGGTGGGAGACACAGAAAACAGACCTAAACATTTAAGAGCCTACTTAATTAGGAACAACATGAAAAAAAACAGAAGATAAAAAGAGATACACACCGGCTGTTTTACATTTCTATTACCTTTGAGGCAAAGGTTTGCAGAGGTGAATTTAAAATGGTTATGGGACTTCAGAAATAAAGACAAGTAGCCAACTATACATAATCAGCTGCTGTTGAAAATAGAATGATATGACATAGATACTATTGTGTGATTGTTGCAAAAAACAATTCAACAGATGGCCCATCACAAAAATAAGCAATTTCATTGTTCTTTTTAAGTGCCTTCTATTACTGTCCATGAATAATCAAAAGGCAGGCAGTCACTTCCAGCACAGTCAGCCTCTTCTAACCTTCAGGCACAAAACACGAATAAAAAATAAAAATGGGTAGGACAACTGACACTGGGGAGGGGTAAGGAAGAAAAAATGACTACAAGATAAGCCATTAAGTAAAATTTCTTTTAGTATATTAATTTTAGCTTAACAGATTTGCTTTATAGTGCCAAGAAATAAAAAGATACAGGAAAAATGCTGTAAATAAATATATCAAGTTTTTCTGAAAAATCAGCAATTCATATTTTAAAGGAGTTCACCATCTTAATACATAAACCACCTTTATGATCATTACACTTGATTTTCCTGCAGACCCTGTGGTTATTATAAAGACACTTGTTGCATTTTGGCTTGCCAAAACAGTCCCCAGTTCTGAGGAAATAAACCAGTGGTGGCATGCTGGGAGTTATATATACCCATTACACAAGAGATTGGACAGATTGCTGTGCTTTCACCACCTTAGATGTGTATGCTGTGATGGCAACACATATGCAGGAAGTTTTACCCAGCATAATGTTTTCTTCTACTTCACATCCCTCCATCCCCCATAATCCTCCCATTTCTAAATTACTTTTCTGTGCAGAAAAAAAAAAAAAAAAAGATAATTCTACACTAGAAACATAGGTAAAAGACTTAGGTTATACTTCTGGCAGCTAGTTGAAGCAATAACGTTCTTAATGAACGATATATAAACCCTTGTTTCCTTCTTCCAAAGGTTTTTTCCATTTTGTTCTGTGAATACCTTAATAGGGATTTTCTTTCCTTTATATAAAACAAACTTTTACACAATTACACATGCCTCAGATTTGCATATCTCTAAGAGCTGATATTAAAAAAAATTAGTAATTTATTATCACAACATATGTTTTATACATTTGTTTATGTTTCCTTATCAATAATTTCTTTCTTCTGGATGCTAAAATTTAGGAAATTCTCTCATTCCTAAAAAAACAAGACACACAAGGAACCATTACAGATGTGCATCTTAGCAGTAACTGAATTTCTTGCACCACAAAGCACACCTAAATGCCAAGTTTCAAAATTCTATTATGGAAATAATTTTGTTACAAACCTTTTTGTTTAATACTACTACAAAGCATGCTGCCTTTAGCAAGCAGGGAATGAAAGAGTATTAATGCTCACATAAAACAAAACAATAACATTCTCCTGTTAATGAGAACTGTTTTTTGATGCAGAATTCTGAGCTCCATTACAAAAAAAAAACCAAAAAACAAACAAAAAAATCCCTCAACAATAACGTACACAAGAAAACACCAAACAAACCTCTTGAAAGTTCTGTCAAAAAGCAAGAGCCATTTTGAGGACCAGGATGCAAATATGAGCTCTTTTTATCTAATACACTTTAGGAGAAATAAAAAAATTCTACAAGGTGAAGCAGGTAAAAGACTAAAGGATTGTAAGTGCTCATGATTTTTACTGTATCCAGCATTTACTGCAACTGATAATAAAAGCAAAGTCTACAAATTACCAATAAGGAGAGCCTGCTAGGGGAGAGAATGGAGAAATTTCATTAGCATTTAAGAGAAAAAAGAAAAAAAAAAAGCAAAGACACAAGACTAATAGTTAATTTACATGTTTAAGTGCCTGACACTCAGTCAGCCACTGATTGGTACAGTTCCATGTAACGAACGACAAACATAAGCATGTATTATCAGCAATTAGTATTAGCACAAAAGTAAGAGCCTAATTTTTATTAGAGGCTTTCAATAGAATGCAGGTGAGTAAAACCTCCCTAAATTGTTACTTCAAATGGTACTCCAAATGGTACCATTGGTACCTTAAGGCTAACACTGTATCGTCGCTCAGCTTCCCAAGGAGGGATGCTGGGTTCATTATCAATGCTAACACAGGCTACAGTCTCGTGCCAAAATTACAGTTTCTAATCACCTCTGTAGAGTTATTTGGCCACTGCCCAGCCCTGTGTTCTGAAATCTCATAATTACAAATGGTTTAATTTTAGTCTCTTTTCTTCAAAATGAAGACATTTTCAGAATGGCTTAAGAGTTCTGTGATTAAAAAAATACTTTAATATTTCCAGTAAACTTTGCATGACAAAGATCAGTAAAACATGCTGACAGCCTAGGGCTCAGGCAACTGCTGACATAATCCTGCTTCAAACAAACACAAGCATAGTGCCATCACTGAGATCCTGGCCATCACATAGTATTTGCACAAAGAAACATTAAAACTTTTTTGTTTGTTTGTTTGCTTTGTTCCAAAGCAATACTTTGGAATGGAAAAATGCTTTTAAATGAAGTACTGAAATATTCTTCTAGATCAATTACTCAATTCTCCACTTGCTTAACAGTTCTCTGGGTTTTGCAGGAAGATTTACTTCAGAATACTTGTGTTTTGCTTTAGCACATTGTCAATGAGGAAAACGCAACCTCAACAACGCTTTTGTCTTCTGAAGTTCTGCATTTGATTTCCTCTGCAAAATGAGCATTAACAATGTGTTTTGTTGTTCCTGTTTAAAATATTACTCATCCATGTTTCTGTTCTTAAGATAAATAAATAATTAATTTCAACTTATTCTCCTTTTTTTATGTTCAGCAGGCATCTGAAAGCAACTTGAAGTGTTTAAATCTCAACAGTTTTCTGATGTTGTCTTCACACACTATTATTATGCCAAAACAACCTCACTTTTCATCTGTCAAAACAGAGAGTTGCTTTGTCCACAAGTCAGAGCAGTGTATGTTCTCAGTCTGCAGCTCTTTCTGGTTTCATTTTAATCTAGAAATTCTTTAAATACTAGTAAATTGGACTGCACGGAAATAAAGCCATGATCTCCACCGCAGAAATGAGCTGCAAACATCCCAAATTAAATATGGCTCCTTATTATTAATGTTATTTTTGTCACCATGTGAGCTCCTCTTCCCGTCACTGCACTACTTTAAGCCTATTTAAGCAGAGGGTTTCTTATCCCAAATTCAGTGCCTTCTACAAAATTTCAGAAAGCTGGAACTCTTAAACAGGCAAAACCTGTGTAGAGTTCCACATTACAGAAAATCAGGCAAGAAATCCAGCCATTCAGAAATCTGTGAATTTAGAAAATTAGTATATCCAAACCAAGTAGATTTTAAAAATTCATTTATTAATGCAAAATCTTGGAAACACATTTTAAAGTATAGTTCTTGAATTAATTTCCCAACTGCAACAGTTCTACAGAACAGGTGATTTTTACAACTGAAGTCATTGGTGTACCTCAAGCAAGTCAGCAGGGGGAGCAGGCAATCAACTTGGGAACAAAATATACCACAGTCTCTCCCTTTAAAATGCGGAAATACAACAGTCTATAAACACTGCAATACTGCAACCTGAAAGCAGTGAGCATTTATACAGAAAAGCAAGTGTTTACACTAATACATGGTACAGCCATTTTCTACCATTTGAGCATTTAATGCCATGACAGTTAACACTTCCTTCTCCTGACCTTCCCATTTCCTCATAGTGTAAGTACAATTGTCTCTGTATTTAGATTTTACACTCAGGTTTTGGAAGCCCAGCATAATCATATTCACTGGACAGAGCACAAATTAAATGACTGAACAGCAGCAATTGCAATGACCCCACACATTCTGAATCCCCCTCTGCTTGAAAAACGCAAGAGAACATGAAATAAGAACAACTGTTACATGACCAAAATTCTCTTCATGGAAGCCAACCATAGAACAGTTATTTCCTCAAGTGTGCAGGTGTGCAAAATAATAGCCAGGAGACATAAACTGCTCCATCTACTTCAGAAATGTATTAATTTAACACTATAACAGACAATTTCACTTAATAGATTATTTTACTATTGGTGATTTGAGAACTAATATAGACCTGTTCATATCTTGCTCTGCATTTTCTCTCTGAATTAAAAAAAAAATCTCAGCTTTTGGTTAAAGCTGCCAAATACCTCTAGTTTTTGATTAAACATTTTTATAAAGAATTTTACATTTAAGTTTGTGACATGCCCTTAATATTCACAAGCTGTGTAAAACAAATTAAATAATCAAGTTAGCTTGGGCAAGATCATTTTATAAACTTATTTTTAATCTTCACATTTAATTCAATAGAAGTTTCTTAAAATCCTTAATCATATTGAGAGTGTTTGTTGCATTATATGAACTACAAAAGCAAAGATCAGTGGCAAGCAAGCAGGTGGCATTGTACAGACTCAGTACAGGAGTAGTTCCTGTCCTGAAGAATGCATGAGCCTCTAGACAAACTCTAATACCTCCTTATATGATCAATAACCAGACTGGTAAAAAAAAGCACTGTACGGGGACTTATGCTGCTAACTTGCATCTTGTCTACTGTGGAAAAAAAAACCCAAACCCCACCATCTTCAAAACTGTAAAGTGACTTTTAGTCTTTAACTTCTACAGGTCACTACTGGCCAGTGATACAAACACTGTATTAGCAGTAACAAATACTGTATTTTAAGATGAAAATTAATTGTATGAAGTTTCCCTTGAAATGAAGGAATAATCTATGACTTCCTACCTGAAACTCATCAAAACACAGGAGAGCAGCCTCTTTGCTTATCTCCTCTGCCACAGGTGCAATTGGGTCATATGATTTGGCCATAAATCCTGCTTTTCTCTTTGGTAAGTTCTGCTTAAGGCGATGTATTCCTTAGATGACAAAACAGAAAAAAACAAATATTTCTTATTTACTTTTCTAAGATAGGAAGAACAAATTATTTAGCTAAATAAAAAGTAAACTGGTCCAGTAAAAATAAGAAAGCTTCAAACTTAATCCAGTTTCAAAAGGGTAAAACACTTTTCAACCACATCCACAAAACAGTTAAAAGCTCACAGATTTTGTGATTCTTATTTTGTTAAGAAAGCTGTACAACACATGTCAAAACATCTTGAATGCTATGCACCTATACTTTATCTTGTATCAACTGATACAAATTGCAGTTTTATCTTGCTCCAAAGGTATTTTTAGGATGCATTTAGCTAAAAGAAGACAGACGTAGTAACACAGTTATACTTCAACATGTGAGGATGAGGATAATGGCACAAGGTAAGATTATTAAATCCATACCTTACTGTCTCATGGATTGTATTGCATCTGACAATAAACAAAGATTCAGAGGAAAAAAAGGATCCTGCAGAAAGAAGCTACCTTTGTTAAGATTAAGTACAAATGACAAGAAATGGAAACAAAATCTCAAGTGACCCAGCAATGATAGAAAAGTGGGCATTAAAAAGTGGCTCGAGTTATTTACACCAGTGAAAACTTCCCAAGAAAGCTGTCATAACACTTGTAAAATACAGCAATAGATAATAATTTGACAGTATTATAAGGTCACAGAATTTAGAAACAGAAACAAGTTTTAAAATATCTAGAACAGTGTGCCTATCAAAACAAAGCACCTTATTCAGATGATCAGAAAATTTTCTGAAACTTAGGATGCACTTCTTTCTGTTGCTTTTTTCCTCTAAATTACTGACAATTTTACTAAGTTACTCAATCAGAATAGTTCCAATTGTGCTTGGCATTTATATCTGATTTAGTTATTGCTTATTCAAAATACAGATTGAGTTTAACCTTTACATTTTCAGTTTTAGCAATTGCCTTCTTCAGATTTCAGGTAAGCTAATTGGCACCTAGAAAACATTTAGTTAAGGATTTCCTTCTAAGCAATATACTCAAGTTATATATACAACCAGGTATGTACATTTTTCTTTCAGAAAAGATACTTGAGAGATAATATGCAATTAATATATATGTTGATATGATAAACAATGCTAACATGCTTTCACTTTTCTCCTATTTTTTTACTTTTCTTTATGCTTAAATATTTAAATAAAATTACAGTGATTAATATGAATATGAAACAGACTTTTTAATTGATAGTGTATTTTATAAAATTCTTGTCAATACCTGTGTCTGCACTTACTCTGGTGTACATCCAACATGAAGCCATGAAAATGGACTCTCTTTTTCCTTTCTACTTCTAAGTGAGAATAGAACATGTCCATCACCATTGTCTTTCCTGTGCCTTCAATTAAGAACAATAAAAAACACTCAACAGGTAATTAAGAGCAGTATGTACTGATTACAGTCACGATTGTTAGCTTGGCCCTAATGAAACTATAATTTTCCACAGGGTAAGTACAAGACCAGACTGCTGTGAGAAACAGTTATGTTTTCTGTTCAACACCTTGGAAGAACTACATTTTTATTTTTCTGTTTTAAAATACAGACATGGCCCAAAGGTTGCACAAATTACTCCCCGCAGATCCATAAAACATGCTAGTATTTCATTTGGAAAGCAAGTATATTTTCATGCTGCACTGTTACAATTAGAATATATGAACACTCTCCCACAATTACTTCCCAAATTCTTAAATTGCATTCTTAAATATTAGAGAATGGGTAAGACTGAAAACAACTACACATAGTAATGTAGTCCAATCAAACAGCTTCCAGCATTCAGAGTGTAATTATATTAAATAACATCATAATGTTCCATCCAGTAAAATTCATTAAACCAATAAAGCTACATAAACATACAGCTTTCAGACACTTCAGAATTCAAATAGACATGAATTTAGAAAAAAATCCACTGGATGCAAATTATACTTACCAACATCTCCATAGACATAAAGACCTTTTGGGGGCTTGGTTTTGGCAAAGAGCTGCAAATCAAAAGAAAAAAAGTAAACATAGATATGAGGTAAAATAAAAGCAAGCACATGGCTGTGATAAAGTAAGAAAGCAGCTACACTTAACCACAAAGCAGCACTGAGCAGCAAAGTGTAACCTTGACTAAATCATTAGCTCAGAACTCGTAAGTAATGTTGTCATTGTGCAAATTCTATATAAGAAGCAAAATACACATGCAGGGCTTGGGATTTGGGATTGCTTTAGACCATTGTGAAAATACCCCCATCTCCAGCCCTAGTACATGTGCTTTTTTTATCACAACACATAAAATGATTCAATGTTTCAAATCCACCATCATCAAAACAAATCCTTTGCCTCATTAAGCCATTTGATCAAATAGTCCTAGGAAAAAAGAATATAAAGTTAAGCAGTATTGTACTATTCATAAATATATGCACTAAATACCTATTACAGCAGGTCTGCTAAAGAGATAAACTATTAGGACTTAGAAAATCAGGACTGCAAAGCCCACAAACATTGTAGATACTAATCTCTCAGCTTTAAATATTAAACCCAAAATTATCTCTGGTTTAAATATGATTGAAATCAATGGAGTCACAGTAAAAATATGTTTCTATATACACGTGCATCTGTCTGTATATGTATAAATATATAAACACATAAAAATATACTTTCAAAGTATGCCTTATATTAACCATTTTTTCAAGAGAGTTACTTTCATCTCAAATGAATGTTGCTTAAAAATTTTAAATTTCTTAATATTATTCAGGACATATGTTATGACACCTAATATCTATTTTACTCAAGTATATATTTTTATGTAAAAACTTCCAGTAATGCAAAGGCTTTCAATTTGAAATAGTCCTCTTTCCCTCTCCCCCAGTACTGTGCACAGCCACTTCCAAGTACAATTCACAAAAGAAGCAGTTTCTAAAAAACTGGATATCTTAATAAAATTCAATCAAATCCATGAAACTGAATTGACATCCACAAAACACACTGCAGAAGAGTATTTGCTTATTTTAAAGTGCTCCACTTTCAGAGCTCTATGGGCTGAGCCAACACAGAAGAAAATTAAAATTGCAACCATGTGGTCTCATTTGGATCCGGGTAATTGCTAAACAACTTGAATCTAAAGCACTTTTTCAAAATACTGTGGAAAAGAAATAGAGGAGTCAGTACAAAACCCTAATTAAATATAAAAGAAAATGCATGACCAAGAAGTAGAAGGGTAATATCTTGGGTCTACAGTACCAGCTCACTTAGAAAATATGCAAGCATGGCTCTTAAACAAGAGCCCCGTTTTGATTTAATTTAGATCTCTATTAATAGGGTAATCAAAAATTTGTATCATCAATCTGTGGCTGGAAAGGGTTTCTGATGTTTGGAAACTATTCCATTAATTGACAAGGCTGCAACTATTTGCTAGTACTTTGAAAGCACTGTAAAACAATTTAATTGTTGAATATTTTCAGTGAGTACTTTTAAAGAGCTTGTGTTCAATGAAACTACTGATGCTAAAAGTTACAGGAGAAAAGAAGAAACATACAAAAATACAAATGAAACATTTTCAAAAGAATCTCTATGGATTTAGTTTTAGATTACCAACAATCCTTTTAACAATATAACAGACTATCATATTCAATTTATTACACAGCAAGGCTGTATTGATGTGATTTGCAGTTTCACAAGAAGCAGCACAAAGCTAGAAAAACAAATCAGTGTGTAGAGTAAAGCTTTACCTGTTTTTGCAAAGATTATACAACCAGAACAAATAATAATGCCTACATTTTTATACCAATATTTTCATTGTTAAACTTTTATTAATTACATTTAACTACGTTAACATTTGTCTTTTTACGCATACTTATTTCCAGATAATGTTACAGAAAAAGGAACTTGTGTTTTGACTAAAGGAAACAAATATAATGGCTTGGGCTCCATAAAAGTTGATTTTAAAAATTAAATTTGTTTCCCTTTGAACACAGAAATTTTTGATCAATATCTGATTGCTAAAAAGGATGGATACTATGGCAGATCCAAACATATTTGTTGATCATCTCTAAAAACAAATCAAATGTCAGAAAACATCTTGTCCTGTTTCAGCAATTAAAGAAGTTTGTAGGAAATATTTTACATATACTTCTAAACTTCCCACTATTGACAGCTTTAGGATAATGATTTCCTCATTCCTGTCAGATATTGTATAACTGTAAGAACTTGTTTTTATATTCTTTGATTGTTTTGGTTTAGTTTTTTCTTAAATAAATTTTATTTCAAAAAATAAAGCTTTATTGGTAGATTTTTTTAATACTGAAAACTCAGACAGCCTACCATTCTAATACTATTTTGCATTATTATAAAATGGATTTTTTTTCTTTTTGTTTTAATTATCCTAACGCATTTTTTGAAGCCTAGAAGTTGTCTAAGAAAAAGGGAAACTTCCACTAGGATTGCTGATAAAATCCCATCAATGTTTCATTCAATTTAAATCACAGCAAGCAGTCAGTCAATGGTATGTAGGGGCAAAGAAAGCAGAATACTGATCTTGGTTCTATGCAAACATACACTGCAAGAAGGAGGGGGGAGATCTAAAGCAGAAGATCATCCAATGACCATAAAATATGGACAGTCTACTTTATTTCAGGCAGGAAAGGGAGAAAAGTAGGAAAGGTAGAAAGATAAACTAAATTAATGATTTCTCCTTGCTCATTTCCATATTATCCTGAGGTACCTTTGGGGTCTCAGCATAACAATGTTAAATTTGTTGATAATATGTTCTCTTTGGCAACAATGGTGAGATTTAAGGATGTTAAATTTAATATTTAAAAGGTACTAACCCAAATATAATAAGTGATACACAAAATTTGAGTTTGAAGGGGAGAATATCTTTAGTAACATGCAATGTCTTCCCACCTTGTCCCCAACTCAGACATCAGAAGTAAGCAACTCATTTCCTGGCAGTATTTACACCCTGACTGGAAAAACTTAAATGCCAATGCATGTCAATACTCAGATGATTAATTAAAATACACAAAATTCAAGAGACAAGTCTCCCAACAGCAGATTTTTTTTAAAAAGCTAACAAAACTGCCTCGTTGTCCCACTCTTTCAGCACTCCTTTTTGGCTGCTGTTGTAGCTGAAGACATTTTCAAGGTCTTGAATGGTGTTTACTATTGTTCATACCTCTTTTCAAAACATGACCTCACTTATAATTGAGCTTATTTCAAGTCATTAGTACAGCAACTCAACAACTCTTAAGATGTCCCAGTTGGCATTATTTTGAAAAGCTGGAGATCTGAAATGCCTATGCAAACTCTTACGGCCTTGAACTTTAATTCAGAGGATCTCAAAATATCTCAACACACAAGGCCATGCTTTCACCAAGTTGAAGATCAAAGTCCTTGTTCAAATTTGAGGAGTAATTTTAAAAAACAGAAGCCTACTTGGCTGGCAGCAAGATTAATTGTTTTTTCCCCTGAGATTCATTCTAAGCTGATGCCTCAAAAAACCTACATGGTAACAAAACAGTTTTATTACCATGAAGAAAATGGTGTCTGGTGTGTCTCTGTGCCCCAGACTACACATTTCAAAAAGATTTGGCCTGTGAGGTAACACAAGTGTTCTGGATGAATAAAAACCTGAAAGGCCTCTATTGTATCTGATATAAATATTTGCTCCCTAATCCTACTTTTACTGTATTTTAGTGAATAAAACTATTTAGAGAAGAAGTGACAAAAGAAGAACAAAGCTAAAACCAAAGCAGACCATTTCTGCAACGGTTCAGAAGTGCAAGAAATTTCTATTTCTGGACTAGTTTCTGCTATTTTGGAAGAGGCTTCTGCAATTCTGTCACAGAAGAAATCAAGCAATAAAATATGGAATAACAGACTACAGAAGAGGCGGGTAGAGAGAAATTTCTCTTCCACCGCCCCTTCTTCACCGCAACCTCTCAACCACATTCTCTTCAATAACAGAGCCAGGAAAAATGAGCACACTTGAAATGCCAAGCACCACTATTTTTTTTTTTATTTTGTAAAAGCTGCCAGTAGATTAATTTCTTCTCAGTACAGGAGATTTCATACTAAAAGTGGGCTATTCAAGTTGCTAGAAACCTCCTGAGAAAGAAAGAAATCACCTTACAAAATACTATGTATAACTGATAAAGTATTTTATTTTTTCAAAACATATCCTTAATTAGTTTAAAATACATCAATTTGTTTAATTTACATCTATTAAAACTCACTGAGTACAAAACAGAAAGGAAATCCAATGGTTTCATTACAAAAACATGACAGAATTCAAAGTTACAAAGTACCTGGCCTCCATGAGAGGAAAATGCCAATGAGCTATTCACAAATAGAGGATTTACCAGTATCAATAATATTTCCTGGAGAAGCCTCCTACTGGTCATAGGAATGAATTCCACCCATAAACCAATACAAATCCTATTCAACCCAGGCCAACTCCAGGCAGCAGTACTCAGCACCAGCTCCTCTTGGCATGAAAAACCTTTGCTCCAACTGAACAAAGTCTGCAGCAGCATCACTACACTGAAAGTCCATAACAAAAAACCAAGTATATTGCTTACTTAGGAAACCCCTCAACAGATGTAAACATATGATAAGCATATGATTTTACCAACTACCTAGTCACATTTGTGATGTATTCTGGGGAAACCTTCATTAAGATGTTGATTACAACTTTGCTGAAGCAAAACCTGGCCTGCACTAGAATTTAAACTATCATCTGTTTAGCTTCATTTTATCTCATAAGGATCTCTGTTTGACTGGCAAATTGCTTCCTCAAAGCAGAAGAGGAACAAAGCTGTTGTGACTTCTTCTCCCTGAATCATGATTTCATTTAATTACACAAGCTAGCAGATTTTAACAGCTTTATGCAGAAGTCACTGCTCTCCTCCTTTCCTGGGGTTTTGATGTATGGCATGGCACTACAGTGCTCAACCTGTTACCAGTCTTAAGATTTCCATAGAAATATCAAACTCTAGAAGACAAACCTCAAACTGAAGTAACACTTACCCCTGTAGCAAGTAGTTCCTCAGCTGCTTCTCACTGACTCATTAGTTCATCAGTGAGCCACGCAACAATTTTCAAAAGTTGGTTTAAAATTAAATCAATTTAGAGAAATGCTTTAAAGGAAGTAGTGAAAAACACATTCTCAAGTAAAAATGGCATTTAAGTTAGAAAGTGTCAGTCTGGCTTTACTGCAATTAGCTCTATTGCATAGGGACATAGTAGCATCATATTCCCTAAACAGAATAAGGCTGGTATTTGTTCTCTGCAATACAAGCTTTCTTCCCTATTCACACTTCCCAATCAAAGAATCACTAAATAACAAACTCACATAATACTTGATCTACAAAGCCATGACACCTGCTCTAACAACTTAACAATGATTTGGGGCACTCCAGTTAACACAAGTCAGCTCTCAAAATAATTCTCCAGGGCGGTGCTTTTAGTACTTAATATCCAAATGTCCACAACTTCTTGCCAGAAAAGATCAAAATGCTCTTGCCTACTGATCCTCAGCTTTGACAGTAAAGCCAGTGCCTTCATCATAACATTATTTTCTCAGGCTTTGGCTCTCTGATCTCATGCTACATCATTTAGTCTTGCCCTGCAACCTGCAAACAAGACAGTATTTGTGCTAGGTAAGAGAACAATCTGGTATGGTTAGGTAACAAGTTTAACAGAGCAGCATATTTAGATTTATGCCCATGAGATGAGGAGTGTTGTGCAATGAATGCTTAAAAAGGGTGACGTGGAGATTTGTTAGCAAGGACTACAAAAGACATTTATTGACCATAAATGTTAAAGTTACTTCTGATGAAATAAAAGCCCTGAAGTGGTGCAAGAGAAGGAGAGAAATCAAAACAAAAACTCAAGAGTCTAGCTGGGGAAAACACTGACAGATTCCCTCCTCCCAAGGACAAGGAGGTCTCTCCAGTGCAGGCTGGGAAAGTGCAGATAGACAGCAATGTATATTTTGCCATGCTTTTTCCACAGCACTACACTTTTATCATCAGACTTAGTCAAACATCCCACTATTGTTGTTTCATCCTATCACAGCTTACAACTGTGCTGACTGAAATATGTTAATCAGGTGCAAATGAAGCACATTCACTGGGCATTCAACTTTTGTGCACATCTATGCTCAATATTTAGCAAAGAAGTAAATGTCTTATCTGCTTTGCTGGATGCTACATTTGGTTTTCTGAGATATAAACTCAGATCTACAAAACAAGAGGCAAGGAAATCTGAAGAGCGAATTCCCACATCAGTTCAAGTTGATTTCCATGAAAACATGCTGTACCAGTGGTATCAGTATTTGCAGGTGCAAGGCCACCAGAGCAGCAATCTGAGAATAACAGCATAAAAACAAGAGATGTGGAAAATACTGTAAAAGAGAGTCTAGAAAACATTGTGTCAAGAGCTTCAGGGAAAAGTTACAGAGATGCAACAGCTGGCTAACAGCACTATAATTGTCAAAGCAATGTGCAACAGGACTATGTCTAAACCTTTGGAAAATCCTTTGAAAACAAACTGTGATGCCCCCAAAAACACAACAAGGGTGCAGATTATGCTAAGGCCTTCTTGCCTTACCTCACCTGGAAACTACCAACATGGAGAATAATTGTTTTTAAAAGTCATGTCTGATATATATTATAATGTAGAATTATTTGTGGAATATCTGTTAAAACACAAAACATCAGTGTTCAGTTTATATAATCTAAACACACAAGTATAATACCAGTACTTGAGAATTAAAACCTGGTTTAGGCCCCTCTATCCTACAGCCAAACAACATTTTTGGAAAAGTAGGCAGTGGACATAACTAAAACTACATTAGATTTTCTTACAGAATTATTTCAGTAATATCTAATTTGGCTACTTCTGTAGTGCCATTGGATTTTACAAACCAAAAAAGAAAGAAGAGAGACTGAAACATGAAGAATGATCTATCTGAAAAGACACATTTGCAAAAATAAGATTTGTGATCTTGACAGAAATTTATGCATTTTAAGCACATTCTTACGAGCAAATATAAATGAAAAAAATATTTTTTATCATTATAAACCTCACCTTGGAAAGAACATTTTTTGAATCAATGCTGTAGCCTTTAAGGCTCTCATGCAATTTCTGCAGGTGCTGCACAACTCTTCTTTGTTGCTCATCATTCTTCAGCTCTTCCTGCTTAATCAAAAAGTCATAATGTTCTAAAGGTCCATTGCAAACGAGCAAGGCTCTGGCATGAGCATCTCTAGGAGTACCAGGGCCTGTCTTCTCATCTGCCTGAGCTGTGTAGGCTGTAAAAATAAAAGCAGCCAATTAATAGAGAAGTTCTTAAAAGCATCTCCCTATAAACAACATATATTCCTAACAGTTTACACAAAGACATATATATACGACAACAATTTACCTATATAACCACTGGTTACCCCTTCATTTTTCATTAACTCAATTTCTAACTTTACTCTAATAGCATGTTTTAACACTCCTTTATTTTATTAACAAGCACACATTCTAAGAAGTCCAGCTAGAGAGTTGGTAAGATTTGGCTGAGCTGCTGCAAGGGAAATTTTGACCTTTTTTCTTTTTTCCAAACTGGGGTAAAACCATTTAAAATTTCCAAAGTGCATTTCTCTAAACAGATAATCCTTTAAAACTTCAGAAAATACTTAAAAGTCAACAAACAAGAGACCAAATCAGGAGTTCTGTAAGGATGTTGAAACAACCTGTCAAACACCACACTATGCAAGGCAGCAGCTGTGAAGCCCTGCAATGCTACAGCCTGATCTTCTGGCATTATCTTCTACCTACAAAAGACAGGGAGGAGCCCAGATAGAAACACTGTCAGAAACAAGACATTAAAAAAAAACCTCAGAACTGCTAGACGTAAGACATAACTAGGAAAAGAAAGAATGCACAAGATTACAAAGAAGGCTTGCCAAATCATTAATATCAGAAACAATGGCATACATTGAAAAGCTGCTAAACATCTTCTTTGCTTCCAGTGTCATTTAACAGGTTAAGTATAATAAAGAAAAACAGGATTTCTTAATGGATAAAGGAAAAGCATGTTAAGTGCAGTAACGTTTTTGTCACAAAGCATTGCCATCTATAAAGCAGGAAAGTTGCAAGTGAAAGCACTTTTAAGCAGGTAAAAAACAGCTGGAAAAAGGATATGTAATAAGTAATTACTACAGTTAAACTAGGTGTATATCTGCAATGGAGTTTCATAGAGGGCTCAGGATCTCATCTTGGTGCAACCCTGAATCTCCCATCCATGCCATATATGGCAAAATAGACAGACTGGGAACACAAATAACAGAAAATCAGGAGAGGGCTGCAGACTCTCTGGAAGGCAAGTAAATTCTGACAAACTAGACAAGCAATCTAACAAAATTAGGATGTAATTCAACAGGGACAAAGCATGTTATTTAGAGGAAATAACTATCTCAGGAGATGGGGAATGACCAGTTGAAGAGTACCTCTATGAAAAAGGATCCAACAGCAACACTGGATCACAAAATGCCAGTGAGACAGTATCATAACACTAGTAGAGGAAAAAATAAACTAAAATATAAAAACACGAGTACTTCAATATAGACACACATGGAGGTAAAAAAAAAAAAAAACCTGTTGTCTTCAATGCTGGTATAGTCTGCCCTGGAAGACACACTTCAATTTTCACACCAGATGTTACGGGAAGCACGAACCAAATGAGAGAGTAAATGGACATTTAAAGGACTGTCTTTTAAAATATGAGTCACAATCCACAAAAGGCACAAAAAGACTTTTAAATAGTTATAAGGAAGATAGAATATTAGAAAACAATAAAACTGAACTAGTAGATTGAATTACATTCACTTATTGCAAGTAACAGCTTCTCCATAAAAAGACAGTCACTGTTTATATCTGCAGCCAATAATTGCACCATATTCTCTTGTTCCTGGAGGAACTGAGTTGCTGCTTTGAATTGAGAGTAATTAGCTCATCCCTATCCAAAGAGAGCACATAAAGAAAGTTGAGTTCAAAGTCTGCTACTGCAAAAATATGAGTAAAACCTGTAGAGAAGAAAAACATATATCTGTCTCCAGATACATACAGGGTATTGAGAAAATGAAAGGAAATTGTATTTATACAGATAACTTGATAACTGTAATTAAGGTAGTGAAATAGATTAATAGTCTAGAAGCCGTAAAACTTCCAACAATTTCGGGTGAATTTTAAAAATAAATTTTATGAAAATCTGTCAGGAATAGGTCAGTAAAACCTGACCTGCCTCTGAAGGGAAGGGGAAAAGGCAAAGATCACACAATTATAGAATGGCTTGGGTTAGAAGGGAGCTGAAGTATCATCTAGATCCAATACTCCTGCCCTGGACAGAGACACCTTCCACTAGATCAAGTTGCTCATATGATCTCTGAAAACTTTTTCATCTTGTTTTCTACTATTCCACTCCCCAGAAAAGTCAACCTCGGTCCTGTGACCCATACCTCTGAACTATCTGTGCCTTGGCAATACATAGAAGTTGATGGCCCCAAGAGTTCCAGTGTGCCCCCTTATACCTATAAATTCTTAAGTTCCTACTGCTTACCACAGGATCAAAGAAAAACAAATGAGCTGATTTAGGGGTAAGAAAGGGTTTGTGGCTCCTGACCTTCCTGGCCATGGACAAAGCACACCAGTAGGACTGCTCAGAAGCATGGGGCTTGTCTCAGATTACATGTTCTCACAGCTAACCATCCTGGGAGTGGGAGAAAATACTCTGTCATTAACATGTGGCAAAGATGGAGACTATGCCCAAATGGCCATAGAGGGTGTCCTGGCACAAATCACTCACTGTTCTCCTAATATTGAACACTGGGATTTAAATATCACGGGAGTACACTATAGTACACTACCAGGAGACACCCAGTAACTGGTTAAGTGATAAACTCACACCTGTAGCTGCAAAAAAAAGGTAGATGCTACTGAAGAGCATGTGGGGTTTTTGAGATAAGTCAACAGAAGGTAGCTGTACAAGTGATATAATATTCTATGAGACAAAAAAAATTGTGTACCTTCCATTCTAACCTGCATTTTGTGGAACAGATTGCAAAATCTATCACTCAACTGTAGGAATCACCCATGATTCAGTGTACTAACAGCCCTCAGTAGTCATAACAGCCCTCAGCCCTCTTCTCCACATTGCAAAATACAGGTTTTCGTTTATTCCTTAGTGTTTCATTATCTAATCTTAGTATTACAGAAACTGCAACTCAATTATTTATTATTTTTCCTTCTGAAGTCTTCAAGTGTCACACACAGAAAAAGCATCCTCCACACCTATGTAGTATTCTGGATACAACTACAGAAAAGCACATTAATGCACTGTTCACACAGTTTTCCACAGGAAAGTGTAAAACTTGACATGGTTATCCATAACCTACCTTTCCCAACTACAGGCTGCAGGACAGTGTTGGATGTTACCACACTTAACCTGACATTCTCTCCGTCTTTAGATTGGACACCAAGCTTCAACTTTTTTCCTAAATTCCTGTTCCCAAAACATACATATGATAGTATAATCTCACTTTATTTCATACTGTATAATTAGGTCTTTGTATTTGCCTTCCTGCTTACACATACAAGGATCACAGACACAGCTGCAGTGAAGACCTACAGTGATACACCAAAAAAAAGAGAAAGAAATCAGAGGAGGAAATCTCACCAAGGCAAATAAAACTTATTTTAAAAAATGCCAATCTGGAATTATAAAAAAATTTCTTTCAAATGGGGAACTTAAGACATATTTGGTAAACTGACATTAATTTACCACTGCAAAGATAATTAATACCTACAGAAAATTATAAAACGTGCTCTTAACTGCAAGGACTTTCTGCTCTGGAAAAAAAACAGCAAATTGGAAAACTGATCAGTGTGTTGTTGAATTTTTCTACTGCTGCTTAAAACTAATGTCTGAGATGAACACCAAAAAGGCATATGAGTTTCAATGACACAGCTTATGAAAGCAACAGTCACTTCTGAGGCAGTCACTAGAGTTAGTAATGCAAGAAGACAAACTGACATGGAAGTTGAGCTGTGGCATACCAAAACTGATCCTGACAACAGCCAAGAGGTTGAGAGTACAGAAGGGTAACCAAGCTACAAAGTAGAGAATTAACACTTCCCCCTTCCTTCTTTGCTGTAAGGGTTAATTACTGTTTGTCTTAAAAATAGAGAACATTTCCGACTGCAAAGAACTGCAAAGAGTTGCGAGAACTGCATCTAAACCAAACTCATGTTGGTTACAACTGCACCAAAATTAAGTACCCCAAGATCACCCAAGTGTCACCTTTACTGACAGTCACGATCAAGAATCTGGAATAGCTTCTACTAAACCAGTGTTAATGTAAGGTACAAGGATCACATCTGTTTCGTTACTGCTTTGCCAGCACAATCTGCCTTGAGAGCTTTTCACAAACCCTGAAATTTGTGTGATGAGAGGAAAAAAAAAGTAATAGAAGCCAACTTTTAAAAACTGTCATGTTTTCAATAATCCAAGCTGAAGTTCAGAATATCAGTTTGGGTCACAATGAAGCCAAACTGCTTCAAACCTTGAAGCTCTTTGTGTAAAGCTGTTAAAACTGCCTATGAAGCACAACTGCCACAACAGAAAAAGAGGACTTGGAAGTCAGAGGGCACTTTCATCAACAGGCAGATGGTGGTATCAGAGACCTAAACTCAAGATCAAGCTGGTAACAGAACTGCTGCAAAATGTTTCCTTCTTCGATGACACCACAGTGACGAGGAAGGGCAATGGTACAGTCTTGTAGCTCCAAAGGTTATTTTCCTGCGTGAAAATAGGAGCAAAGGTGGCAAATGATCAGAAAGAATTTTATTTCACGCTAGTATCTGTAACAACAATAATGTTCTCGTGTCTCATCTTTGATTAAATATATATGCAAGTTTCACAGAATCAGTCTCAAACAAGTGAATTGCCCCATGATGTACAAGGATTTGGATAAATTAAACACATGTGTTAAAGTTAAGCACAAAGACTTGCCATGCAAGCTTCTTGGGAAAGAGATCATGTGCTAGGTATAAAGTTAAAAATACATTTATAGTCCTATAATACAAATGCTCCATTCAAAATATTGCACTATGACTAATGACAGGAATGTAAGAGGAAGTGATCTGAAAAATTTTTTTACTCTCCAGTGCTTAACAGAAAGCTTAAAAAGTCTAAATCCAACCAACCATACTGGGGGGGGGGGGGGGGTGCATAC
The DNA here is from genome assembly GCF_048771995.1 of Taeniopygia guttata. Lineage (NCBI taxonomy): Eukaryota > Metazoa > Chordata > Aves > Passeriformes > Estrildidae > Taeniopygia > Taeniopygia guttata. The sequence goes on along the minus strand of NC_133027.1, from coordinate 46,092,669 downwards.
ACACTAAGTTATTTGCATGAATTGAAGATGTTAGGCCAATATCATGTAAAATTCATAAAAGCCCCTAACTTGCTGAAATCAGTAGTTAAACCAGAAGAAGCAGCTTGCAACTAAGACATTGACAATGATTTGCATTTTTGTCTCATTATATGACCTTAGATAAATCACTGAAGGCCATTCATTTGGTCAGCATATGATACATGAGCTGGAACTAGAATTCTACTTTTTGCATACATGCCTGATACATTATTCTGCTAGAAGACTACTTGTATTTTTTTCCATGCACATCCCATTTCACAACCTGACCTATAGATGAAAGTAGGGAGACGGAGACGAGAAGCACACCAGTGAAACTGGAACTTTACACAGATACAACTTGACATGTCTTTCCTTAATTAAGGAAAAGGTACACAACTGTACAAAGCAAATCATAAAAACAAAGAATACAGTAGAAACCAGTGATGATAAAACCAAGACTTTAAATCAATTCCATGATGGCAGCCCATCCCTACAGTCTGATGTCCTCAAACAACATAAGCAAGGACTACCTATTCTTTTACACGGAAGCTGACAAACTGCCTAAAGCCGCTGGATTTACTCAGACACCTTTTTCTAAATGCTAATATGTTGGTTATAAAAAACAACCTACATAGAGTCTGAGTGTTAGACCAATATAAAATAAAACACATGCAACTACAGTACCACAGCGCTTGCCTATTTTTCTTAGGATGCATAAATATTCTACAATCACAACATAATGTGTGGATGTGAACATTTATCAGTCCTGGGACCCACCAGTCACCAGCTGAACTCTCACATCTTGGCCAGACTGGCAGAGGACGATGAGCTCTCACTAAAGAAAAACGACCTCTGCTCCTAACCTAAGCCTCAAGTTAACAAAACTCCATAAATTTTTGCACTGAAGAGGCTTTCAAAGCAAGGCTGTGAAGACAGAGCACGGCTGTCGTTTGTTATACACCGGAGGGTCCTTGACAGAGAACAGTCCCTGAGTCCCTGAGACAGCCCAAGGCCCGGCCAAAGCGCTGGCAGCCACTGGTGCACTTGCCGAGCGCCGGTGCAGCCGCGAGGCTTTAACCAGGCATGGCACCGAGGCCCTATTTCCCAGGGGAAAAGCGGCATCACCGACTCGGGAAGCCACGGGCCCTCTTCGCGGTCAGCCGGTGACCGGAGCCGACTCTCGGTGCCGGCCCGGCAGGCAGGTCCCCTGCGGGGCTGGGTCGCGGACAAGCCCAGGCCGGGAATGCGAGGACACCGGCAGGTCACGGCAGAGCGGCGAGGCGTGTGCGTGTCCCGGGGCTGCCGCGGGCCCCGCCCGGCGCCGCCGCCACCTCCCCTCCGCCGGGGACAGACCCGCGGCACCACGGGGAGGGAAGGCACGCACCGGCTCCTGCGACCGCTCCTCCTGCGCCGTGCCCCGGCAGGCTGTCACCCGGCCGGGCCTGGCGAGCCCCGGAGAGCCGCGGCGGCGGCGGCGGCACTGACCTCTGTGCGGCGGGAGCAGGGGGCCGCGGCGCCCCAGAGCCCGCAGCAGGCAGCGCGCAGTAGCCAAGGGCGACACAAGGGCCGCCATCTTCCCGGCGCGGCGGCGGCGGCCGGGGCGCGGGGCGTGCTGGGAGATGGAGTCCCGCGGAGCTGGGGGGAGTCCGTGCGCGGCCGGTGCTGGGCGACCCGCTCCCGCCTGGGTCACGGAATCACAGGGTGCATTAGATTGGAAAAACCCTCTGAGATCATCGAGTCCAACCTAGGACCGAACACCACAATGTCGACTAGACTATGGCACTAAGTGCCACGTCCAGTCTTTCTTAAAAACCTCCATGAAGGGTGACTCCACCACCTCCCCGGGCGGCACATTTCAATATCTAATCACCCTTTCCATGGAGAAATTCCTCCTCATGTCCAGCCTGAACCTCTCCTGGCGCAGCTTGAGGCTGTGTCTTCTCATCCTGTCACTGGTTGCCTGGGAGAAGAGGCCAACCCTCACCTGGCTAAAACCTCCTTTCAGGCAGTAACGGAGAGCAATAAGGTCAGCCCTGAGCCTCCTTTTCTCCAGGCTAAACACCCTCAGCTCCCTCAGCTGCTCCTCACAGACTTGTGCTCCGGACCCTTCACCAGCTGCATTGCCCTTCTCTGGACTCATTCCAGCTCCTCAATGTCCTTCTTGCACTGAGGGGCCCAGAACCAAACACAGGATTCGAGGTGTGGCCTCACCAGGGCAGGTACAGGGGGACAATTGCTGCCCTGGTGCTGCTGGCCACACCATTGCTGATACAGGCCAGCATGCTAGTGTCCTTCTTGGCCACCTGGCCACACACTGGCTCATGTTAAGCCGCTGTCAACCAGCACCCCCAAGTCCTTTGCTGGTCCCTGGTTCCTTGCCCCTCTTTTCCCCCCAAAATGTGCTGCAGGCAATGTGGGAGGCCCTGAGGAGCCCACCTGCCTGGCTGCTCCAGGGCCACACTCCCTGCACAGACATTTCATCCACTTGGTACAAATCCACTTTCCAAACCCACCTGGAGCCCCACATATCACCTTACAGCACTACCCATGCACTCCAGCTTCCTCATCAACCTCAATACAAGGAAGAGCTTATTTACAATGAGGATGGCCAAGCACCAGAACAAGCTCCCCAGCAAGTTCATGGGCTCTCCCTCTCTGGAGACACTCAAACCCACCTGGACACGCTCCTGCGTCACCTGCTCTCGGTGACCTTGCCATGGACGAGATGATCTCCAGGGTCGCCTTCCAACCCCAACTATTCTGTGACTGTAATTTGCATTGTGCTGCACCATGACTGTACTGGGTGCCACAGCTGTCATCGGGGAGTTTTGGCAACTAAATTTGCATTTGTTGATAATTTGTCTTGTGCTATTTGCTTTTATCTCTAAAAACATGGACCATAAAATACTAAGGATAGATATTCATAAAATATTAAGGACAAATATCCCTGGCCAGAGTTACAACCTATCTGCACATCAGCAGTATCAGCTTTATGTCTATCGGTATAATTTTTATGCCTATGAACGTGTATTTAAAATGCAACAAGATATGTAAACATAAAAGCAGATTTCTCTGGAGATAATTCAAACTCTAGAGGCTGATTTAGTCTCAGTGTCTGCTTAGCACACAGTAAACCTTCTCTTTGGTATCAGTTCAAATACCCACGTGGGATTTCTGAGAAATCCTTGGGAGAATGATGACCACCTTCCTCGTTTGGTTGGTACCTGACTGCCTTATCCAAGCACCTCCCCTGCAACTACAAAGTTCTTTTGACAGAAAGGCACTGTGAAAAAAGCCTGCACTCCAAGGGAAGGGCACTGACACTCAGGAATCACTAATCATAACACTCACACATTGGCCAGCCTGTCATTCCTGATAGAAATGCACCCAAAGGCCAGGATGGGGCTTCAGCAGATGTTGCCTGCAGAGTGCATTGTGCACGAAATAGTTTACAAAGTGTCTGTTCCTGGTAAAAGCACCAAGGAAGAGTTTAGACTGACTTTTGGTTTTCCAACATCAGAATTCCTATATGTCATTCTTGCATTTAATTTCTGTGCAACATGAGAAAGTGAGCAAGTAGTTTTCATAAAATATCAATTAACTTTTTTTTTTACAAAAGTATTGAAAAATGTTGCTTTAGGGTACTATAGAACAGCTTGCAAACAAAAGTTGATTATATCCTGAATAGTATTTCTAATTCTAAAAATAATGTTTATGATCTTGAAAATATTAGCAATGATTGAAGTTACACTCTAAGATGTTCAGCTGTTTAAAATACGTAGTTGCTCCAGACACATCTTCAGCGCTATATACCTAATTAAGTAGTGAATTAAAGTGCCTATTTATCACATCCTAAAAGTGCTGTTTTCAGTGCATTTTTTTTCATCTTTCCTCTATTGGGCATTTATTGGTTTTGACTCATTCCAGCATATTATAGCTATCAACACCTGTGCCCATTTAGGAATGAATTCCAGTACAAATCATAGTGAATTGAATAGACAACTCAAAGATGCATCACAATTGTTGCAATATATTTAGAAACTCAAACAAGGAAACAAACAAATTCTGTAAAAGTGATTTAAATAACAAATAACTTATCTTTATAAACAGCTTATCTCCTTGAGAACAAAGAATAAACAAGGCAACAAGAGCTGGGTTTTCTTCCATTATTAACTCAGATCACAATATGAATGGGTGAAATGTCAAGAATAATTGGAGAAAATGACAGTATAATCTTCAGCAAAAACATCTGATTTATTTAAATTGTCACTGTTTTTTTCTTAACCTTGCTATGCAAGGCAGCATAGAAAAACTTCTCATTTGGATCTATTTGGACATCTTTTACTGAAATGAATAAACCCTCTGCAATGCTATGAACCTTCTATACACTGGCCAACTGAAATGCCACCATGCACTGGACTGCAGATCACAGGAACTCACTGTCCTTTGGCTGTAAGCACTTGGCAAAAGCAAGTTTTGGTCTTAACCTAAACAAACAGGACTTTCAAGTAAATTTCTGTAGATTACCATGGTTAATATCCTGTAACAGATGCAGATCCATTCTGTGGCACTTTTATACCCTTCATTTCCTGTACCTGTGCCTTTGCCCACCTTCAAAAATGTGGCATTGAAACTGTGTAGAAATTAAATTGGCACTTGTTCAACCCTACTGCATTATTACTCTGCCAGCTAGTCAAAAGTGGCCTGTAACAGGAATAAAACAGGAATAAAAATGAGGGGTAAAATCAAACCACTCCAGATGTCTTCTCTGGCCTCTGATGGTATAACTGCACCGCTTTTAGAAATTTGGATGTGCTGAACCTTATGAGGATGGATGTGTCCAAGAGTCTTTGGGTCTCTGCCAGAACCATTCTGAATTTTGGCAGAAAGAGGGCTGGGTTTACCTGACTGCAAGAATCCAAGATCTTCCCACCATGGGAATTATCTTTAGTTCCCAAACACAAAGACACTTTTAATATAGAATTGACCATTTAGCCTACTCTGCAAAAATGGATTTTGTGGGTAGTTTTCATCAATACAGTTTCCATCCAAAGTAATTTTCCTGGGATTATGTCAAGACACTTAGAGGTAGACTTGATATTAACCTCATTTATTTTGAGTCAGTCAAATATGCTGTTAAAAGTCTACATTGCTTATAAAGCCTTGGGTTAACAAAGCCAAAAAAATGTTCCCAAAATTAGAGACTTACAGCCCTTTTCACTATGTGTTTGCAGTTTGCATCTCAGTCAGCTCAAATAGCTCAATGCGTTAGAAATTCACTGCAGTATTTCAGCTACACAGTATCTCTCAGAATAGGAGTTCACAGCAAATATATGTATATATAAATGTAGATATTACAAAATATATTTAGAAGCTTAATATTATTATCTTTCAGGCAGGAGCACAATGCAGACATTCAAACATCGTGTTTCAAAGCACTGGCAGCTACTGCCGGGATCAGGAAGTCATTTTTCCACACAAGGCATTTCACAATTAGTTCAATGCCTTGTGGGTTTTGCCTTATCCTGAGTCAGCATTCCCCACAAGTTCTGACAAAATACGCCTGTACTGTCTAAAATGTGCTAACCTGGACACTTGTCAGAAAGGCTGGAGAGTCTTAACTAGATAATGGAGAGACTTGGTTCCCTTTCCTTTTAAATGTAACTCCTTCTTTCAAAAAACAAAGAGAGAAACAAAAAACTACCAGAGAAGTATTACGGCCCACAATTCCAGAAGTAACCATCCATTAATATTGCTTGTCTCAGTTTGTTCTATGAAACTCTGGTATCCATTTTGCCACTTGAAGTTATGCCAGAAAATCTTTGTGTCATGGTTTAATAAACGAGGTGTAATAACAAATCACTGAGTACCTGATTGTTAAAGAATTTAGGTTCACTAGGATTTTCATGTCACTGATATGACAGAATATACTGACTTGGAAGGGACCCAGAAGGATCAATAAGTCCAGTTCCAAATGCCTGACTTAATCTTTGAGCCTACAAACACAGCTGACCTCTCTCCCTTCAGATTTGAAATTTGGCCCAAAGTGCACATCAGAAACAGAATTAAAACTTTGTTTTCTGAGTTTATGCCAACCTTCATGCTGAGAAATGAACCTTTCTAGCATGAAGGAACAACTATATAGCATAACTCTAGTCTCATGATCACCAAAAAAAACCCTGGAACATGATTCAAAGTTAACAAATGCATTTTCTGAGGATTGGAAGGAAACAAAGAGGCTTGAAGAACTCTGCCTTTCCCCTACCTTCATTCCTTCTCCTTGCCTTATTAGCCAGTGTGGCATTAATGCTTTCTCGTGATGTAACAGGGGCGCTAGTCATGAAGCTGAGCATCTTCCCCTTCGTCTCCCAGGTCAGAGGAGTTGTATTTGACTTCAGTGGGAAAAACAGAGATGGGACACCTCATCAAATCCCTGCAGCCCCTTTATATACCCATGCTGTTGACAAGTGGGGACGAAAACAGTCACTCCCTATAGCCTCCACAAGGCTCTCCACCACCAGTCATCCCTGATAGGAAAAGCAGAAAGAACAGTGGTGCTGAGAAGGTGTGCTGTGAGAAAAGCATTCAACTTAAGCCTCACCCTTAATATCTACCCAACATGAGAACAAATTCTTTATTCATCACAGACACAGCAGCTTCCCAGATGTACAGTACTGGATACTTTTTTGTTGCTTTGAACAGATAGCAAAACCATGCTTGGCCAGGAGACAGAAAACATATTATAGTTAAGACAACACCAGTGCTCTGTTTCTTTTTCACATTTGCAGTTAGATGTGGCAGCACAGGTTGTGTAACAAACAAAAGCTTTTCCAGATGCATATGTAATCTCAGTAGAATTAATGAGTTTTCTCTTACCTTGCAGCACGACCAGTTTAATAACTAGTATAACTCAGGTAAATCTCCTCTTCATTCCTGCTTTGTAAAACTCTTGCCAGCCTCATTTCTGTTTATAATTATAAAGTGAATAGTTGGCAGCTATTAGTGGAAGAAAGGAAGGTGATCTAGTACGTGGGAGAAATAACACTGAAGGACTGATGACAAGCAAATTCACAGAAAACTTACCAAGCAAATCACCCATGGTATACTGGTTATATGGGATGAACTATTTTTGAACTTTGGTATCATCTCTGCTTTCTGATTAACCTTTTATCAACAAAGACAACAGCTAACTAAACTTGCCAGATGTTAAATTTGTGTCTCTTGGATGTGATTTGTGGGCAGCCTGCCATTTTACCTACTGTCTATGCAGATTTTTGGAAAAAATATCACTAGCTTTCACACAGTCTCATTCAACCTGGATAGTAAAGGAACATTACTAGAATTCTTTCATAAGAAAAGATGGAAGGAAAATTATATATGCATTTAATTATTGTAGGGGTACTTTCAACAGGTATTTTAAAAGTCTGAAGTTCTCCAAGACGATAGAAAAATTTAGAAGTAATAGCGGATTGATATAAATCCAATTCACTGATGTTCTAGGTAACCACTGCGCTACTTTCGGAAATACTTCTTTTGTTGTAACACACTACCATCTTAATCAGATCATGAGAAATAAAGACCTTATGTATTGGAAGGGGACAGCTCTGCTTCTCCCTTTCTCTCACTGTCTTTCTTGCTCTCTCAAGCCATTTTACTAACTTACTTTGTAAACAGATTTTTTCTTTGCTATCCTTTAACTCTTTAGCTTTGCAAGCTACGAGGACATAAAATCTGGCCCCGTTAGTATTATTTTTATTAAATATGTAACATCTGTTAAAATTGCAGTAAGTTTTAGAAGGTTTAAGGCTACCACAAAGTACAGCGTCACCTCGATTGCACTTGGGTCAGTGACTTAAGACTTTGTTTTCAACACAAAGCTTTTGGTGGGCATCTCCACCAGCTGACGTTTACAGCGGGCAAACGCTTTGATTCCTTTTGCAAACATCTTGCATATACAGCGTTTCCCACCCAGCCTCTCCAACCCCCGAAGAATGAGGATGTGCGGGAAAAGCCGAGCCACCCCCCCCAACTCCACCCCCTCCGCTACCCGCACCCAGCCGAAGGGGCGGGCGGGCCTGACAAATCAGCGCTCTCGGCCAGCGCGGCGCGCTCCCAGTGCCCGCCGGGACATGTAGTTCAAAAGCGGGCGGCCGCGCCAGGCATGAGCCAGCGGGGCGGCCCTCGAGAACTACATTACCCAGCGTGCCTTGCAAGCGCGAGGGGGTGGCGGGCGCGGGTGAGCGTAGTCGGGCAGTCAGCTGGGCGCGGGGCGGGCGGGGCGGGTGGCGGCGGCAGCGGCGGCGCTCGGGGTTCGGTCGCTGGCTCAGGGGAGAAGGCGCCCGCTCCGCCATGGCCGAGACGATCGCAGACACCCGGCGGTTGATCAGCAAGCCGCAGAACCTCAACGACGCCTACGGGCCGCCCAGCAACTTCCTGGAGATAGACGTGGGCAACCCGCAGACGGTGGGGGTGGGCCGCGGCCGCTTCACCACCTACGAGATCCGCGTCAAGGTGAGGGAGCGCCGGCCCGGCCCGGGAGCCGGGCTGGCGGTGTCGGGCTCCCGCCGCCGTGTCCTTCAGGGCCCGTGTCACGGCTACCGCGGTGCGGGGCGCTGGGGGCGGCGGCAGAGCCGCAGTGCACTCTTATCCTCGGCCTGGGGTGATACCTCTGTGACGGGCTCCCGGTAGCTAAGGCGACATAGCTCGGTTCAGCTAACCAAAGGACAAGTGTTCTTTCGGCTCTGCCGTGTACAGCTTGCCCTCAGACTGAAATATCGCTGTAGTGTGAGCAATTGCTGGTCTGACTCCAGGTAAACAGAGGAGAGCAAACTCTCCAGTCTCTGAGATGGAGTAATATGGGTGGATCTGCCCTGAAGAGGAGGTCAAGTTCAGGATTCCAGCGGCCTCAAAAAAGTACATAGAGAAGTGAGCACATGCGCTTAGATCAGAGCCAGCTGAAGTGATAAGGTGTGTGTGTGTGTGGAGGAGGGCTTCCTGGTTTTTTTGTACCTGAAATAAAATTGTAGTGCCTAATAAATAGGGCTGTTTTTCACGATATGCTGCTGTCAAATACTTCTTCTTAATAACAGTAGAATGCTTCCTAGCTAGAAGGGCTGTGTTCAGTGACTTGCCCCAAAGGCTAGTAGTCTTAAGCTTCAGAAAAACTATGTGAAGTCATTACTGTGTTTCCTGGCCTTTCTAGTTTCATAAACAGGGCCCAGAGGAAGGGTCAAAAAATGCAATGTCTGCAGCACATTCCTTACCTGTGTCTGGTAGGGCCTTGAGGCAGGGAACCCTTTTACATCTACATTGCTAGAAATAAGCTGGGTTAAGAAAGTTGGATACTTACAGATGAGGGTTTTTTTAATAGTTTGTAGTTTAGTCTGCTACCTTGTATAGCTTTGCACTGTTATAATTGAGCTCTGTTATAATTTTGCATTGTTATATACGATTGAACCTGGTCAGTTGTTATAGTCAGTAATAAAGGATGAAGCTTCATTGATTCTTTGCAGACATTCTCTGCGATATGTGTTCTTCACAGCAGAGAAGGATACAGGTGAGGGCTGCTGCTTCAGTCACTAAAATTCACCAGACAAGACTTAACCTTGTGTGAATTGTCTGGTTTTAAAGGTCTAAGTCCCTAGCTTTGTGTAACCTTACTTGACAAAGAAAAATCACCTGAGATCTAAAGCTACTAGGGAGGATACTTCTTTGTTTCTGATGCCTATAAACTGTCATGTTCAGTAGCTATTCAGTAGCTATTTCTGTGTTTCAGAGTGTGTCTATGGGGCAGGAAGAATAAACTAACACGATTGTAGCTTATGTTTGGCCTCGGTGTGAAGTCAAACTAGAACTTGCAGATTTGTGTTGCATTGCACTGCCCTTATCAGAGCCCTAGCAATCCACTTAGAAGAAAGATGTAATTCTGTCTTGCTGGAAAGTATTTGTACCTGAAGTTCCTGATGACGTTTCTTTCCATGAGACTGAGCATTTGGAATGCTTGGATCCAGGGAAGATGATCCAAAAGGGACTTGGCCATGATATGGCCTTGGGAATTATGTCAAACTTCCTGTGATTAAAAAAATAACAATTTTTTTAAATACTTAGCTGAAGTTCTTCATCAGAAAGGGAAGCAGGAAAACAGGTTTTGAATCAGATTAGTCTTAGCCCACCTCGTGTTTGGGGTAGAAAATTCTGGATTCCTGTTGTAATGAAGACCAAGAATGATTTGAACAAATGTACACTGTGATAGTACTTGTGACCTTCCTCTGGTTTTCCTCCCAGACTGACTACTATGTAAACATTGCATCCTCCACCCTCCCTGCTTGCATCTGTGCATGCCAGTGTACAGGACTGTCTCTTTGATCATTCCCTTTCCAGCTGTGCACTGCCAAACATAGTTCATAGCTACATGAACTTGGGAATTGTGTAAATTTGTGTTTTATGTCTCTGTGTGCTGGAAGGCTACAGAGCAGGTAATACAAGTCATGCAAAATTATGTTCACTGTCTAAACTTGCATCAATTAACTGCTTCTCAGAAGAACGTGGACCATGTCTCTAATACACGAATTTCAGCACAGAGGAAGAATTCAAACATGGATTGCTGTGGTATTGTATTTGTGAAAGATAGGCCTAGTACCATAAGCTGCTTGTTGGAGTGTGGCTGGCAATAGCCACGAGTGGCCTCTGTGGTTTGACAAGTGCCTGTGGTCACAGAAAGTAAGAAGATAGCAGCTGATGTGCAGTTTCCCTCAACAGTGCTGGTAGCAGCAGCAGAGCAAACCTGAGAAGATGGTGTGAGTTACCTGTATCATATCTGAAGGGCTGTGTCTTCAAGTAACACCAGCAGTAAAATGTTAAGCATGCAGAAATGGATGGCTTAATTGCTGCCAAATTCTGATGAAAGCTAAAGGACTTCAGCCTCATGTTACAGCTGGAGATCATTCTAAGCCAGGAACATTGTCAGAGAGGACACTGAAATTCAAGTTTGTGTTGAGACAATTACACTTGTACCATTGTCATGGTGTTTACAGACTCTGTAATTCTATCTTTGTCTGAATCTCAAAGCTTCACTTTTGGGTTTTTTTTGGAAAGAACTTGCTAGCAGACTCTTGAAATGATATCTCATAAAAAGTATCTTGCAAAACATATTTGTGTTAAATGCAGAGTTTCCCCAAAACTTTCATTGGCAAGCTTTCTACTGGTACTGCAGTTGAAGCATATTTGTTGCCTGGAAAGCAGCATGTGGAACAACTTCATGCTTTAGTTCTTGTAATGCTGTACTCATCAAGTTCTGGTGGAAGTCAGAAGGCCTGATGGGGAACTCTAAGGTTTTGGGTAGACTGCTCAGCAGTTCGCTACTGCATAAGCAAGGCAGTAGTGTTTTGGAACTTAGGAAGGTTTGTCACAGTGAGTAGCTCTGTGAAGAGTGGCTGTGTGTTAGGATAGTTGCATGGTGCTTTGACAAGCATTTAAGGAGACTTGAGAGGAATGCTGCAGATAGACCCTATGCAGCACTTCTAGCCAGGCAGCTTACTTCACAGATGGACAGTTGGCCAAAGCATTGACTTTTTGAGCCTGAGTCTGTGCATTAAATAACAGTCTGTTCTTGGCAAGCTGGACAAGGTGATGACAGAAAGCTTTCCACTGTAGCAACCGCTATAAGGCACACAGTGTGGCAATGTGCCACTACAGTGCAGCCTAGCAATGAAAGTCAAATATCTTGCTTGGAAATAAGTGATAGAAAATGCCATCCTACTGTGCTAAAATAGCAAATTTGCATAGGTCATATTTTTAACAGGGTGCTTGAGAATTTGCTTTTCATCAGCAGCATCAGACAGAACATTTGTACCATTCTAAGGTGTCCTTAGTGTGTGAAGGCTTAGGGTGAGTTAGACTGGGAACAATGCAGCAGGGTATAAAGCTCTAAGTGCTTTGTCTAGTGAAATAAAACTTGATAAAGTACTTATTTCATCTGAAGGTATCTAGATGATCACAATATAGTGATTGTGCAGCATTTAATACTAGCATAATCAACTAGACTGCCTGCTAAAGGAATACAGTAAATTACTTAATTGCCCTTTCCTCTTGAGGAAAAATGTGAACCAAAAGTCAAGTTCTCAGTGTAAATACCCCTGCATGCTGTTTCTCGTAAGTCTTTATTAGCTCTTCTTATTATTAAACCTTTTCAGGGTGGGCTTGTTCAAGTCAACACTCTTGAATGAGGGCATGGAAATACCTTTACTATGTATGGACTAAGAGTCAGTTCTCTCTCTGAATTCCAGGAAGCAAACAGAGCAAATTACAATTATCATATTAGCATCCTACAGCATGTGTTAGTCCTCAGTCCAATTCCAGGTATCATTTGTCTTCTACTGTAGTTGAGACATAGTTTTCTTGATAAGTGGGTCAAAAGGAAGGTCTTTGCTCAAGCAGATTCTGTGCAATAGCTTCAGTTGTTAAATCCTTTAAGGAGACAAGACTTAAGCTTTACAAGCTGACTGATCCAGTGGCTGGTGTCACATGTCACAGCCATACACCATGTAAAGGCAGTGCCATAGGAGATGAGCACTTTGGTTAAAATACTGTCAACAAAGCATATGGATATCCAGGAACTTGCTACATTTTGGGAACTATCCCTTTGCCAACCCTGAGAATAGCTCAGTTAGTTAGAGCATGGTGCTAAATAACATAACACCAGGCTTGTGGATTCAAGCCCCATATGGGCTGTTCACTTAAGAGTTGGACTTCATTATTTTTGTGGATCTCTTCGAACTCAGAATATTCAGTGATCTGGAAATAAACTGTTAACACTATTTCATCTGGTTTTGTTTCTGTAGAAGTAAAAGTGACTTCTGCACTGCCCATTTCAGTTGGATTTGTCACCTAGACTGAAAGGTTAAATTATCTGCTTATGGTTAGTGAGAACTTGCAGAGAAATCATTGATATTCAAACTGACAGAAATATAATAAAATACCTGTTAGAGGAGCTATTAGTCCAAATAGTTAAAGAATTCTTTTTTTTTTGTCAAACTAAAGCCAAACTAAAAGCCTTTGTCATCTTAGCTCTGTTCTTTAACGTTCAATGGCCTCTTGTTTCTAATCAGTATTACTAAATTTGGTACTAAAGTATTCCTTTGCTTTTTGGTATTCCATAGTGCAGTTGCTTGTCTTGTGGGAATGTCTTGCTGTGCTTCCATTGTGAAATGCAATAGTTGGGTGTTACTAGTATTCCCTAGGGCACCAGTCAGGTTTCCTGTATCTTCTGAGATAGACTTCTGTGGACCTGCAGAGGTGCTTGACTGTGTAGGTCCAGTGTGGGGAAGGAAATGAATACACAGGCTGTGAAGTGCTTGCAGTATTAAGAATAGTATTGGTTTCAAGGAATTGGGGAAGTTTAACTGAGTACTGCTGAACTCAAATTGCTTTTGAAAGTCCTCTCTCTCCTTAACCAATTTTTTCAAGACCTAGTTTGGGTACAATATTTACATTTCAGCATGTTTATAGTGGTCTGACTTGTGATTCATTGATTGAAGAATGATCTGCTGTGATCAAGTCAGAGTAAGACAGAAAATGAACTGAAAGTCAAACTTGTTCAGAAAGCACTTATCTTGTGCCATGTTTTGCAAACTGGTGCTCTTTAATATGTTTTTGAAATGTTTTGTCCTTGAACAGTTCCAGATGTCCTGTCCTTCATGTTTTGCAGGGTTTGAAGCTGCAGATTCTTCCCCCACCACTAAAAGAATCAAATGTGCCATTCCTGTAGTTGTCTTCAGCATTATACAGTTTAGTAGTTGAAGCTTGTGGAGGAGTCATGACTAAACACTGACTCAGTGAATCTGTGTTTACGGATGCATAATCAGCAGTAATTCTCTATTTCTCTACTACCACAAGTCTTGCATAACACTGCAAGTCTGCTCTAACTGTAGTAAATTATGCTTTTAAAACCCATTCTAGATACTGCTACCAGTTAGGTATTCTCAGACTCCTCTACAAAGAATAAAAATGCACTGAATTCAGGTGACTGTTTTCTGTTCTACAGCCTGAGTACTGCATCCTCACAAACATTAGCTGTTCCTTCAAGCAGTAATTCAGAAAAAGATAACTAGAAGGCTAAGAATTTCCAAGGGCACTGATAAGGGAGACAGAGAAGTAGAATGGCTTGGATGAAAGAAATTTCCAAAGCAAGGAAAGTAAATTTACTCTTGAGCAACTGGGGTGTTTTTTCTGTACAGGTTTGTAATTAAACTAGGTTCAAGAGGCTGGTCCAAAGGTACTGAACTAGTTTGGCATTGATACCTGTTACTGTGTAAGTAAAACAACCAAGTGTCTGAATAGTGCTTCTGTTAATATATTCATTTAACCGATGACTTGCACTCCTTTTATTTTAGTGCATACAGTGCAGGCCTTGATTGTCATGTTTTAGGATTGCACTCTAGTACAGTGCAGAACAGATCAAATCAAATGGAACAATGACTAATCTTTGTAGGACAGATGGCTGTAGTCCAGGTAGGCATGTGATGCCAGGGAGTTTTGATATGTGTTTATTTTTAGATGGCTTGCTGAAAAAGTGTCAGCTTGAACTTTAGAGCAGTCTGGTATCTGCTGCTTCTCATCTGGGGAAACAAATGATGCAGCAGAGGCTTGTGTCTTCTAACAGTAAGGGAAGTATTTTATTTAAAGTTTCTTCACTTGGTAAAGCAATGTGAGTTGCACTACTGGAGGCTGTTTTAACAAGTGCATAATCCAAATACCCTGCGGAGCTGTAACATTGAGTAAAGGGTCTGAAGTTGCTATTGTTGATCTAATTTCTAACCTAAAAAGGATGGAGAAGCCCTAACCTTCTAGTCAAGGTATATAAAACAAGTGTTTTACCAACAGATCCATAAAATGTTCCTTCTATGGCTATTCCTTAAGAATCCAATTCCAAATCTATGTTGTGCCCCAGAAGATTCTCCCATATGACAGTACAGTTTGTATTGGCCACAAAGCCTATTTGAAAGTATAACTGTAAGCTAGTGTATAGCAGCTTTATTCTAAAATCCAGAAGAAAATGAAGCTACATATTAAGTGGTTTAGAGCCACCTCTAGACCTGGAAATAAAGCTTTAGAGATTATTTCTATAGGCCTAAGCTGTAGCACCCTCTGAGTGTTAAGATATGCTGCAGATTAATGAACAGGAGTTGGAAGCCTTTCTATAGCTTTTAGTGGCTACTTAGGAGTGTTGGGTTACTGCTCCAGTAAAACTGGAAATATGAAGAGAATTTTTTGCTACTTAGTAGACCCATTTTTAAGCTAGTTAACTTACTGCTTTTTTTCTTGTGTATTTCAAGTATAGGGATGCTATACACTCTCTAGCTCACGAAGCATATCAAAAGTTTAGTTTTTGATAAAAAATTAGCAACTTCAATAATTCACTGAAATTTTTTTATCCCCATTTGACTGTAGATGATAGATGTCAGAAATTATGCTAAAGCATCAACTTAATGTGATCACTTTTCAGTCATTCCTAATAAGGAATGAGTAAGAACATTACAGTAGGTCAAATCAGAGCCATATGGCTGTTATACCTTGAGTTGTGTAAAAGTAGCAATCCTTTCTCTTTCAGATGAATATTTGGTATTTCACAGGAGGATTTGACTTGCTAACCCTGATCTAGTTACTAGTTCTGTCTGGGTGTTGTAAAAGTCTTTGTCCAAATGTGTCCTCAAAGCAGGCTCCAGTTTGTATTTTTGGCTTCTGAGCATGAAGCCTGAAGAATAAAGAATCATTAAGCAATCTCTGTTTCTCGACTCACCCTATTTAGAGTCTTAACTGTGACATACCATAATTCAGCTGTTTATGATGTTGTTGAACTTGTTCAGGTGATGATAGATGCTTTTTGGCAAAAATATGGGCATCCCTATGCTCATTTTTCAGAGAGCAACTCTGGACTCAAAGCACTGGATTTGGCAAAGGTTATGATAATCTCTGTCATTATGTTGCTATTAGGATTTCACTGTCTTAGTCTTCAAGGTAAAAAACATCCTGGCTCCATAGCTCCAGTACTGCAGAGTGGAAAGCTTGAAAGTTCTTGGTATGGTTTAAATATCAGCATTTTTTAAAACTTCCATGGTCAGATTTTTCAGTGTTCTCTTTATTATTTTTTTTTTATATGATATACCTTCAGTAGATCTGGACACCAAATGGAGAAAAGGGGAGATAGAACTCTGTTTTGATGAAAAGGATTGAAACTTAGAAAAATAACAGTCTCTAGTCTGACATTTTGCAGTGGGGAAGGAGCTTTTCTGCAGTAATATACCCAGCAAAAATCTAAAATTCTAGAAACTGAAGTTTAAAGCATGTTTTCCTTCTTTCTTGCTTTTTATAATTGTAGGAAATTGAGAGGTAGCTGCTTATGTTGAGTCGGGAAGGAAACAAACCACTGGCCAGATTTCTGCAAAAACAGTGGACTGCTGGAGCCAGTTTCTTGTACTAAATGACAGCAGGCTCTTATGTTAAGAAAATCATAATACTTATTTTTTAATCCACCCTGAATGCTATTTACTGTGATACCCCAGAGCTCCCTTTGACTGTAAATGTAGTCAAAGGGTGTAGGCACTTGACAAAGATTACAGCTTGCATGAGACAGTCAAGATACTTGAATTTAGCTTCTGAGAGTCAAAGCCACAAACTTTTATCAAAAGTGAGCTGTGTGCTTTCTTTCACTCTATTTTAATGGAAATAGAGTTCTCTCAAGGCTACCATAACCTACTTGAAAAGATGACATCAAAGTAGGTGCTGTGGCAACAGTGCAGCTTTATTCTCAGTCTGTTAGGAGTGGAAGATATGGGCAATGTTTTGAGTGTTGTGGTGGCGGATGAAGAAATTAACCCAATTTACCTCAAACTATGCTGAACAACAACATCTGGGGAGTTTGCTATTGTGGGGATGGACTGGGCTGCAGTGTCATACGATCTTGTGGAGTGTCAGCATGGTCTTTGAAGGAACCCAAATGCTATTTGCATTTGATTTATGTCTGGAAACAAATTTTTAGGAGCAAGTGTGACTATTTGCAAGACTTTTCCACTCAGTGGACAAGCTAGTCTAAAAACTAAGACTTAAAAATATTTAGAATTATTTTATTAATTTAAACTAATTATAAACAAATTACTGTAGTTTTCTTCCTGTATTTAAGGTAATTTTTTTACCAGAATGTCTGTATGGGATGACTGTCTGAAACTGAATGGACAGTAATGACTACTAATCAAACTACTTGCATTCTGCTTGTGGAATTCTCTTCACTTGCATACAGAAACAATTTTTGCAGCTTCAATCTGGTCATAGCTTGGGGAGTGACTGTATTAAGAGCTGGAAGACTGTTATCTGGTTATCTAAGCCACTGGTTTAGGATTGTCATTTGCTTCTGAGGTGAACTGGGAATATCCTGAATTTAGAGTCTGTCTCAAAGTTGAATATGTTACAGTAACATAAATGAAGCTGAAGAAACATGCTTACTGTGAACACAGATTTTGTCCTGAATTCTGTTAGTAAGGAACAGTGCTTCTCATTTCTAGTTTGTCAAGCACTAGCCAAATGACTGTAGAAAGTTTGTTTGGCATCTGAGTGGACAAATGCAGGAGTGACTTAAGGATCTGAGTTTATCACCTGTTGTTTAATTATGTAATGTAACTTGGCACCAGTTTTGACAGTATTTATTTTGGTGTACTGTCTGGCCATTAACTGCCCCAGCAGAATACAGGCTGCTTGACAGTTGTCAGAGAAAACCTAATAGTGTCTACATATAGTCTAATAAAGAGACAGTGCTACACAAAATCTGTCTTGACTTTCTATGGCCTTGAATTTTGGGCTGTGTGTGACTTCTGCAGAACTGGTTTGTTTGTCCTCCTACAACAATGCTTTATCTGCACTTCTGACTAGTGACTTACAGTTGCCTAACATCTGGGGTGATGCATAGTTATTTCAGGTTGAGAGCTTGCATTCAAACTGCTAAGCAGCACGATTTTGGACTAGGAAGCTGTTGATTTTTTTTTTCAATAAATGTCATAATTATTACACTGCTGAAGAAAAATAGCTGCAGAAATTATGCTGAAATTATTACAGGAATGAACTGTGCTCCAGGGGCTGTTCCATGTTTCATGCTGTCATGAGTTTTGTGATAGTAGACTTAGCAGCTCAGCAGGCCAGAAGGTTGACACTATAATGCTGAATGAGCATAGGCAGAAATGCTCATAAAAATGAAACTAGCCTGCCTTAAAATTTTGTGCCTTACTCTTGTCTCTGTTCTAGCAGACAACCAAAGTACAGGAAGTGCTCAGAATAGCTGGTGGCACCTTAGTGACTGAACAAGGATAACTCAAGATAAAATGTCAAGCAGAGAATAGCATTTTTGATAGCCCAACTTGTCTTGAAATGACAATTTAATAGAAAATGAACGTTTCTGTTGACTCTTCAGGATTGTCTCCTTCTACCAAATTCTTGCCCAGTGAAAGCCCATGCTTCAGGAGACATCTGGCTTGCTTAATGAAAGCTCTATCCATGGGAGATGGAGGTGGTAGGGTGTGCAGAAACCTATCCTACTGAAGCAAAGGGTGGTCTGCTCAAACAGGGCAATAATCCTTAGTGACAAAGGCCCATACAGTAACTTCAGATGTGAATATAGCCTGAATTTAAAATTATCTAAGTTGTAAATAGGTTAAGCAGTATAAAACAGGACTTTCAATTTGCATTTTTAAATAGATCCTTCCTAACACCTGCTTACCTTAGGAACACTGTTCTTTCAGTACTTACTTCTAGAGGAAGGAGAATTGCTGCAGTTTCTGGGTTTAAAGAAACATGAGGTTTAGAAATTTATCTCAGTAGATAGCTTTAGTGCATATCCAGACCAGGTGAACATGTGCTTTGTTTTAGAATATACTTGTCAAGTTGTGACTTGTAAGACACTTAATTTAGTTGATGCCTTTTGACATACTTTACAATCTGAATATTTATAGTACTTATGAACAAAATTTGAGAAGATTTTTCAACTCACAAGGAAAGCAAAGAACTCTCCTTTTCTCCAACTTGCTAGCTGGGTTAGTATGTCAAATGTTGAAAAGGGAATGTAGAAGGTAAAGTGAGCTCAACTGGCACTTCTACCCCCACATTGTACTTGTAAGCCTGATATGTTATTTAGAGATTAACTTTATAGACTTCATGCCTAGAAGCATGAAAAGAGTTCCTGAAGACCTGAGAACTTACATTTTTTAGCTGCTTTTATCCAGTTCTAATCCCTTTTTTAGTAACTTGAGAGGAGAAATTAATATTTTCTGCAGGTGAGAACCTATATGTTAAATATTTTAAAGGACTTTCTACCTGAGACACTGACAAAGAGTTGATGTTGTACTGTGTAATGGTGAACTTGGTTTAAAAAACAATAGCTGAAATCAGAGGAAAATAATCCAGTACTTAACTTCTGGGAATCTCGTTCATGCATTTTGAGGAACTTAGCTACATTCACTCTTGAATATAGTATTCTTACTATTGAGACAAGAGTGTTTGTTTATAAAGCCTGACTTCTGACGTAAGTCTTAAATGCAATTTTATTATTAGTTGCTAGCACAATCAACAATATTTTACTAGGGAAAGAGAACTTGAATGCTTTTAAACATTTAGCAATAAGATACCATAACAAAATATTGTTCTATGCTTTATGACTTGTAAATTATGAACATTGCATAATGGGAAAGTACACAACTAACTTATCAAGTAATTTTTGTGTGATATCAAGTATTTTTGTGTGATCTCAATACTTATCAAGTATTTTTGTGTGACAGCAGTACTGGCTGGCAGCAATACAATGACCCATAATCATGGACCTGCCTAGTGCAGTATCTGCAATTAAACCTGTTTTGAGCAGCCAAAAGTATTCCCTAGTGATAGCTTAAGCATATCATGCTACAAATGATATTGTACAGGGGTATCTACTCAAACAGTGGCCAGATCCTGAGTTAGGTGGCCTACAAGATAAAAACCAAAACAACAAAGAATAAAAGGCAGTAGCTAAGAATGACTACTGTGCATCTGCTATCAGGAAAGCTGGAGGTAACTTTAGTCCCAAGTCAACATCAGCTTCCTTAGCGTGCTCCTCTAGAGGCTTCTTTAAAAGTATACAAAGACTGTTATTTAATTTGCAGTCTGACCCCAGTAGTCATTCTTTTAGGAGGTCATAACTCCTAGGAACAATTTTTTAGTGTTCTAGCCCGGATGTCATTAGGAGAGGATTCTCTCGGTGTCTACTTTTAAAATAATGTGTGAGTTGGATTGCAAAAGTGGGATAACACTGCACCCCAAGAATGAACAGAAATAATGCAGGTTCTCACGCAAGTTAGTATAAGGACTTGTAGCAGGGTGCCTGTGTATTTAACATGGTCTTGTGCTGGATTATAACCTTGCTCCCATGTGATGTCCCTTTCCAGGGTGTTAGGTTTGGGTGCTACCTCCTAGCCTTGTTCAGCAAAGCTCTCCATAACCATGCTCTGCTTGATTTAACTCTGGAGTCAGTCTGATCTCCTCAGCACTGAATGTTGTAATGAATCTCAACCTTATGGCTTCTCTGGAGCTACCCAAACTAGCTTGTGCTATCAAAGCTTTATCAGTTGGATGGATTTACTGTAAGACTTACAGGTTTTGCTTTTGAACATGTTGGAGGCCATGTTGTATCAGGGAGTAGAAAAGTACAGGAAGTTTGGTTAATGTCCTATGCTGATATCTGAAACATTCCCTTGAATGCAGTAAGAGAAACTTGTGTGGAATAAGAATTTCTTCCCCCTTCCCTCCCCACCTCCAACTTTGTATATTTTGGGAATCCAACTCCCAAGACAGTAAGAATAGCAGACGCTTCTGCAACCTTAGAAACATCTCCAGTGACCAGCAAATCAGATCTTCTGCTTGGTGGTATGATCACAAAGTACCAGTAATTGAGATACCATATAAATGGGCTATTTATATTTACCATATAAATAGCAATGCAGTTCGAGGCACAGCTTACTTACCTAACTTAGAGCCTTATCTCTATTTCTGTATCTTGAATGTTTCTCAGTACTGCTGTTGTTGCTTAAATGGAGCTACTGTGTAATTTAACAGCTTGGTTCTTTCTTCTGCTTATCAAAACTTCCAATTTGTCTAATCAATAGCTTGTGTTCTTGTTTTCAGACAAATCTACCTATCTTCAAACTGAAAGAATCTACAGTCAGAAGAAGATATAGTGACTTTGAATGGCTAAGGAATGAACTAGAAAGAGAAAGCAAGGTGGGTAAAGTGAAAACTAAATACAACTCTTCATAGACATACAGTCATGATGCTGAAATGTATTCATTATGTTATAAAGCATTTATCATATAAAACCAATACTGTGGTTGAAAATGCCCAGAAATAAACCAGTGTATCAGTCTTTTTATCAAGCCTCGGTGCTGCAATGCCAGAGGATTTTTGTTTTAATAGTTTTGAGTTAATTCAGGGATAAACTACTTGATTTCAGCTTACCTGTGTGGGCAAGTACTGTTCTTCTCTTTTTATACTTTATTACTTCAGTGGTAATGTGACTGGTGAGTTGGGTCTTCTGGGAGGAAGAGGTGGATGAACTTGCTTATAGGCTGCACTTAAGGATACTTCTGTAAATCTTTCAGGTTGTGGTGCCACCTCTACCAGGAAAAGCTCTTCTCCGCCAGCTCCCCTTCCGAGGAGATGATGGTATATTTGATGATTCCTTTATAGAGGAAAGGAAGCAGGCTCTTGAACAATTCATAAACAAGTAAGTGTTGGATCTAGTTATTTAGAGACAAACCTGGAGCTCAGCCCTAGAAAATTGAAGTTAAGCTACTAATCCTCCTAAGGATGGTAACTGCACTAGGTTCAGAATATTGACTTCCGTATAATCTTGCAGTAGGATGTACTGACATTACTCATCCCATGTTTAGTTTGGATATCTTAGTGCTTACCTGAACAGCTGAAATGACTGTTGTTGTTAATTTATGCAAATTGCTACTAAAATTATAGTGTTCAAAAAAATTCTTCTTTATAATTTCTGGAAAAATATCTTCCAACTGGTGAACAGTAGAGCTTACAGTGGACTTACAGCAGTTTACTTTGATTGCAGATGTGAGGTATTATAAGTTTGTGTGATGATGCCTATTTTCTCTAATCATCTTGAGAATCTTTCTGAAGATTCTGAAGTAAAAACACTAGTCGAGGTATGCAGAACTTAAGAAAATGTATTTGTCAGTTACTGTTAGTTCAGACATGTGTCTTGGAGATGCAAGTGTCTAGTTGACTAAAACAGTCTGTCCTGTCCAAGTATGTGTGACCATATGAAATCTCTGAAATTTTTCTTCACATAGTTGCTTCTTGACTCATTTTAGAATTGTTCTGAACTGGTAAAATGCTTCAGACTGCTCTTTTTGCTGTTCAGAGACAAGTGGAATGAACTTCCTAGGCATCCCATAGTAAGATGGAATGTGTTTGGGTTTTATTCATGCTGTAAAATCAAGACAGTCATAACTGTAAAGTACAACCTTTATCCATGCAGACTTGGAACTCTATCTTAAATGGGGAAAAAGTGCATTTATTGAAAGTTTTGTATGCTGAGTCTAGCAATATGCATGGAAGAGGACTATTGCTCTGAAGCAGCTGATGTGAAACAGTAATCTTACCCTGACTCTGAAAAACTCCGTATAGCTGAAGAAATGGAATGGCCAGTTTATCAGTATCCATTTTTCAGTCCTACTCCAAGTAGATTTTGTGGAAGTGTAAAACTTCTCAGTTAATTTTTCTTCCTTTAAAACATAAACAGAGATTAATGTAGATATTAACGTAGGGGTAGAGTTGAGTACATCTGGAATAAAGCTTTCCAGGCACAAATCATAGCAGTTTAACTCATCAATTCTAATGGCATGACCAACTCATTAGGTAAATATTACTAAAGTTTTGAACCATGGTGAAGCTGTAAGGCTTCTACCAAGTACTGTGGGTACTAGTGAACTCATACCTGAAGGTCTTTGCATAGTACATTCATGTCATTGCATAATCAAAGCTAATCGTTGCTTCTAGAATTAGAGTCCCTCAGATAACTGATACCACTGGAACAAAAAAAAAAAGCTTGGTACACTGATGCTGGTTCTTAATATTCAAGAGTGTGAGATGGGTTTTATTGAGAAGCTTTGTCCCTCTAGATGTAAAATCTGAATCACAACAGTGCAGCTTGAGTCAGCTCTCTTGGGTCACTTTGCTGGCACCACCATCAATACTACATGCAGTGACATTCACAAGGGTGGTTATGTCTCAACGCTCTTGTCTGCCTTGACCTGCCTCTGAGATACATGAAAATTCATGAAGTAGCAACCGCTATATGTAAAGGTCATCTTGGTGAAAACTATTGAGGGAAAGCCAATGCAGAGTGAGGTATTCCTATGAAACCAAGAGCTGAATCAGAGATCAGATCTAGTTCTGCAATTCAGCCATCAATTTTCAAGCCTTCCTGAAAAGAAGAAGGGATTTGCTGTTGCCTCATCCTCTCCTATATATCTTTTCCTTGAAGTTTAGCATCAGTAACTTCATTCTGATGGGTTAAGAATTTCCCAACTATTTGCTCTAGATTGTCATCCTTGTGAACTAGTGCTTGAGACTGCTGGCCTTTTTCTAGAATCTGGCAAGATGGATATATTTTTATAACTGCTCTTGAAATAATCCATCAATCCAGAATAGGAGAGCTCAGCTTCCTCATTATAGGTCACCCTCAATGACAAGTGAGTAGTGACAAGTGAGCGTGTTCTGTGGTGAAATAAGCACTAATAGATAAATTTTAAGAAGGTGCACAGAAGTGCTTGGAAGTCGTACTGAGCCATTGGAGCTGAATATGTATTGCGTGTGTTCAACCAGATGCCTTCCATTATGGGTAGAATTGTTCTGACAGATATGGAGGCCACAAGGTTTACACAAGCTGCCCTGAGGGATTTTCTCTCCTAAAGGAAGAAGTCTGTCTTGATTGACCAACTGGATATAGTTTTTTTCAAACCCAACTGTATTAGGTATTTGTGTCCGTAAACGATGAACTTTCAGCTATCTGATTCTTTTGGATTTTTACCTACACAGGAGTCTACATGGCATTTTAAGAGTTCAAGGGCAGTACTTTTGATTTTCTTCCAAGTGAGTGTCTCTTAATTCAATTTCAGCTCCTTTACTGTTACAAGGATGTTTTTTCAGCTTAAATTAAATCTACAGTAGAGATGCTGCTGTCTCCTAGAAAAGGCAAGCTCTGTTTCCTGTGTTTGCAAGCTACCACATGTGCAATGAGCAGAAGGGCCAGTAGTCCCTGGCTGTGTGCAGTGCTGTCCATACAGGCCAGGACATTGGTTAGGGTCCAGTCTCTCTCTGGAGCAGTGCGCTGTCTGGAGCAGTGTCTGAGCCTTCGGAAAGCCTTCGCACCCCCTGCTGGAGCCGGGTTTCTGTTCTGCCACAACGAGCTGCTGCTCAGTGACACTGAAAACAGAGGGGATAAGTGGCCTTTAGAAGGGTGGCCCATGGCAAAGGTGATAAGACCTTTTTAAAAAAAAATCCTCTTGCCTTTCTTACCTCTGTATTTCCTGATGCTAGAATGAGCACTTACTTTGATAGTCTCATCAATTGCAGGTGACAGATGATGTAGCATGCTTCCAAGGGATCAGAGGTAGCTCAGGGTTCCTATGGACTAACTTCATCTGGGGAAGCCTGATAAGTCTTGCTACTAGACAGCATTCTAATTGCCAACAGTGAAGTAAAAGTGGGATCTGTGTCCAAGTGCAGAGCAACAGGTTATTGGTACAAAACCTTGATCTGCAGGATAGCTGCAAGTAGGCTCATTTGGTTCATACTAATGCTTGGTTTTTTTCTCTCCAGGGTTGCAGGCCACCCATTGGCACAGAACGAGCGTTGTCTTCACATGTTCTTACAAGATGAAGTAATAGATAAAAACTACACACCATCCAAAATAAGACATACTTGAATTTTAAAAACATCTCCTCAAATATTAGTGGTTCTTATGCTTGTTTTTAAGAGGTTGTAGTTTGTCTTAGCATGCTGAGGATGAACAGGCACGAAGTCTCCACTAACACCAGTACACTGCTTGGTCTTTGCATATGCTTTATAGCATTTAAGAACTCACTAGTCTTCTAGCTAAATCCCTCTGAATCCTTGATTTAAGAGTATTATACTATGGAACCATCCATCCCTTGCAATGTCTCACAAACCTTTCCACTATTATTTGCAATGAATTAACAATGTTTACTGACTTGGCCTTACTTGAACTTTCACAACTGTAGTGTCACGTGTTCACTTGTATTTGACTAAACTGCTATGCTGTTTCTGAGGTAGTCACCTGTCTGAATGTCTGTAGAAAGACTGCTTTATTTCTGATATCCTGTATGAGAAACACTTATGCAATTGTCTTCAAGCTTGTAAAACACTTTATACTGAAGTAATGAGGGAATTATCTTTATATTCTGTAAGAGGAAAAATTGAATTTATATATTAAAGTAACTTGTCTAAAGTTTTGAAATAAAAGTGAAAATGCACTTCAAATGTTTTGTCACTCTTGACCTTGAGTGTGGAGTGTCTCATGCTTTCTCAGGAGGAGGGGCTTGACTATGCTAAGTGAACTGGTGTTACAGCCTCACTGTGATGTTCTTCCACAATGTAGTTGTGTATCACTAACAGCCAGCACAAAATACCCTTAGAAGCTGTCACTCACTCTGCAAGTGTTAAAGAACACGTAAAGGTATAAAAGGCTGTTCCTGTGTTGTGGAGCTGAAGTTGGAATACCACTCATGGTAGGCAATCAAGAGATCTGTGACTTTAATAACTTTGGGAAAAGAGTACCTTTCTACCTGACAGGCATGAAAAGCATCAGCTAGGTAGTGAAAACTATGCCATCCTATAGAGAAATGAATGTTTGCATAACTTATTTTATAACATCATTCCTAGCTTAAAATAGCTCTGATCTACAAATAGAATTAGGAAGATGCTGCTGTAAGATATGATCATAGTCCACTTCCTTGAACACTGAAGGAGGAGTGAGCAGTAGCATTGTGCTGGTTTGACCACTGGTGCAATGCAGGTGTTGGGTGGCTGAACTGCAGTTCACAGGCAGCACTGCTGAAGTTGTCTTTTATACAGGAAGTGTGCTAGAGAAGCTTCCTTAGTCTTCCAAATGTGACATAGCCTATCCAGATGCTCTTGACAGCAGATTGCAAAATATTCTAGTAGCAATCTGCTCTAGTGTTTCATGCTATTTGGTAGCTACATGTTGGCTTAGACTCAGCTCTGCTGCTTTTTTCCTTCTTATGACACTTACCTCTGTAAAGAGCATCCTACAAACTTCCTGACAAAATCAGTACCTTCTTTTAACTAAGACCATTAACCTCATTTATGAAAATCTGAATGTCAAAGACTGAGCTGACAAGGCAGTGGTGGCTGGCTGGATTACACATAGTACTAGTGATTAGCTACACTGAATAGATGGATGTTTGAATAATTGCTTTGAATAATTTAAATTTAGGTGGAAGCCTCATACTTAACTGAGACTGTGCTGATTCTCTCAAACCCAAGGACCAAAACTGACAGTCCAATTGCAACCCATGGCTGTCACTTTTCAAGAAGTTTTTGATAATGTAAATAATTTCCAAATTTCTCTCTCCTTGTTGAATCACCCCTAAAACTTGAGTTATGCTTGAAAAGGGGGGAAGAAAGACTAAATGTAGAGGGAAAAGCTGCATGCTTCATGTCAAATATTCCTCTTTCCAAAGTGAGGACTTCAGAGCATTAATCTCTTAGAACAACAGAGGATTTTCATAGCACTTTGGGATCTCACCTAGCCTTAAGTCCTTCAAGGCTAGCTAGAGACCCTAATTCTAGTGTAGTGTAACTGGTTGTGCTTCCGTGCAATGTGCAGCAGTGGGACCAAGACATAGCCTGAGATTAGCTGTGCCTAAACCATAGGGAACTGGGCATTGTTCCCAGCTTGTGAATCTGCTCTGCAGCTGGGCCAGATCTTGCAGGTAAGAGGACAAGATATGGATGTGGTCCCATTGCCCTGCCTGCTTTGCCAGTATACTCTGTTTTGTTCTCTAGTCAGGGCGATGTAGGGGCTACTGCAGGGTGTGATTGCCTGGTTGCCTAGCAGGGTGGATGCAGTTCATGTTTATTGCTACTCTGGGACAGCAGCATGAACCATTGAAATGAATGTTCTGTGATGGATTCTGTGCAGCACTGGGTTCTACTTCTCTAGCTCATAGACTGAATTGTCACAGAGTAGAGAACTGCAATTGATTTTTCTGCTCTGTTCGGTTCTTTTTAGTGTAGAGAGCAGAAAATAGTTGAAGATTATTACAGGTGCAAGAAGAATGGATTATAAACAGTTTGTTGGTTTCTTTCTAAGAATGTGCTCTGCCCTGTGGTAAGTGCATTTTTAAGTTCTCCAAGCTAGTTAGTATAGAAGATACTTTGAGGTCCCATAGCCTGTGACTCATCTTCTGTATTTATGGTCTGTGTTGGAAAAGATAGAATGTGAGACCTAGCAGGCTGCAAATAGAAGAGAGCTGGGGTTAAAACTTTGACCTCTGAAACATGTGAGATTTTTGAACTTGGAAGTCAGCAGAGCTAGGATTTCACTTGTGACCTGTATTCCTTGACACCGCAAACCAGTGAGCCATCAATACTCACAGTATATTTCTACCTGTCACTTTTGCATGCATGGTTCTTCAGTTACTCATTGCCATATGAACAATACATTTCCCTCCTACTATTGCCAAGTTGTTGTGTTGATTTGGAGTTGTTTCCCTCTTTCTTTGGTGTGATTATGCAGTTAGACACCTTAATAAAACCTCAGTCTTTTTAATTGAAGCAATGCTTTTATACTCATCACCTTTTGTTAGCTGTACAGTTCACCGATATTAAAAATTGTAATAACACGCAACAGAAGGTACATACTGGGGTAGACCTCTGATGCACTTAGTGTTGTATCCTAGAAAAAGCTACCTGTCACCTTCTTGAGAAAGGTGACAGCTGGTATTTATTTGGATTACAGAAAATAGCTCCATGTAGGATCTCACAAGGCAGGATCACTCCTTTAATGTTTGTCTAATCTGTTTTTAAAAACCTCTGATGATGGAAACTCCACAGGATCTAGGGCAATCCGTTTTAGTAAATTTTCTATTCCCTGGTAAGTAGGGGGCAGTGAAAGAAACTGATTAAGGACAACGAATAAAAGAACAGTGGAAAGTAATTTAAATTCAATATATTTTTATTCTTTGTAAATACAATGAGTACAACTTTTTAACTTCACAAATCAGTTAATCCACTTTGTACAAGAAAAGTTTTACTCATTCTATGATAGTTCAAGTGCTGATCTTTCTCAGTGCTAGTTCCTAATAACAAATCAAATTTTGAAAAGGACAGCAGCTATCTTTAAATGGTTTTTTTCTACATTATTCATACAACAAATAAGCAGCTTATAACATTTTTGTGTGTGAGAGGGTGTAGGCGAACAAGGCTTCAAAATTAGAACCTGGAGTTTTCTAAAAAGGCATTGGAGACTTCTGGAAATTGTTAGCATTTTATCAGTCAACAACCTTTATTTCTTTGAAATAAAATTCCTTCCACTGATTTTTTTATAGTCATTTCATTTCTCTGCACATCTCATTGACAAAGAGTTTGGCCACCGTTGCCTTTGGTTTCAGCACTGTGCCAACAGGACAGCCAGCAGATCACTGAAGCGGTCATCTCCATTGTATTTGGTTTTGCTGTTTTAGTCTTCCTTTCTTGTGTTGTCTCTTTTCAGGTGTGTGTGTGTGTTTGAATGTATGTCTGTGCATGGAAGAAGAAGGAGGGAAGGTCGGGGAGGAAATGTATAAAGCTCTTCTGTCTTTGAGATGTTAGCCGAACAAATTGTGGTGACATCTGCATCAAAGATCACCAGTTCATTTTGTAGGAAGAATGGAGCTGGGGTCATAAGCTACCTTTTAATCAGTTCTGAAGGCCACTTCATGATGCATTATAGCAGAAGCAATGTTTTGGTAACTTAGTCTCAAATGTTGCCTATCATATTAAAAGCATTTTCCCAACATAGGCTACTTTTAAAACAATTCTGAAGGCCACCACATCTTGTGTTATAACAGAAGCCAAGTTTGGTCACCCGGTTCCAAATACTGAACAAGCTAAAGTACCTTCTTTCACATTTTGTCTCAGATCTGCCAGTTGAATGAGAGAATAGCAGAGTCTTTGTTAACTATGACTGGCATCTGAATTGCCTCCATCCTGTAGTAACAGGAATAGCAGCCAAATTCCAACCACTTTCACTTTTTCTGTAGAACAAAGCATTCTCTCCATGATCTAAATCACTCCGTTCAGAGCAGCAGAATCATATCTACTGGGGTATTTTTTGTCAATGAGTTTAAGGACTAAACATTCCCAGGCTTATGCTTCCTGTAGATTTTGTTAGTTGAGGCTTATTCTCCATAGATAAAAGTTCTTCTCAAACTGTCCATCCTGATTGTTTATTTTAAGGTAATTTATATGTCACTGGATTTGTACATATCTGAAAGCAGTCTTGTAATTGGTACATTCCCAATTGTCTTTTTGAAAAATACTTCTTCTATTGTAGATGGACTAATTGAACGTAAAGCTGGTAAAAGCAATAGAAGTTTTCCAAAACGACAGGGTTGTGTGGGATACCTAGAGACAGAGAGAAAAATTATTTCATTGAAGTTTTAAAGTATTTTTTCAAAGGAAGGACTTTATTTTATAGAAAAAGACCAATATTTACTTGATTGCATGGGTGAAGCTACCTATATGTCCCAGTTTGAGACAAATTTGGGAGGGAACCAAATAATCTCAACCTAAGTGCAGTCTGCATGGTCTAGAATGACTCAGAATCTAGTGGGATACTATTGTCACCCCAGGACACTGTGCCAAAACCCTGTATTTTGTACTTGCGTGAGCAAGAAGGTTGGCTCCAAGGAAAATGCTCCATGGCAGTCAGCAGAACATAGGACAAGGTTTCTGAGTTTTGTTTAGCTCCTTTGTTCAGTCCCCTAGAGCAGTAGGAGTACAAAAACTGGATCTGTTCTGATGTGTCCCTCATACAGCAATGTTCTCAATGCAGTACAGGGAAGAGCTTGACTTGTAGCAACTGTGCTGTCATTTGAAGTTCAGTTTAGAACTAGCTGGATTGTCATGGTAATCACTTTGCCCCCTTTTGGTCAGCAGATATATTGAATACTAATTGATATTCATAAGGAAAGTTTGTGTTAAAGAAGCTGTGCTCTTCCCTAGGTAATGTGTTCGTGTATTGGATGTTTTCCATCCTCTCTCCCAGCTTTTGAAGCCAGCACAGCATAAGATGTGCATTTCTAGCTGTGCTTATGCTGTCTTTACTACAGTGATTCTCAAACTTCTGCTTACAGTAGTCTCCCTAAAGGGAAGTGTAGGTTGTTTGGAGAAACATGTTGCTTCTTCAGACTGCCCTCCCTTGCATCCTCTTGAGAGTGACTCCACTGGGATCAAAGGGCTGATACTGGAATGACATAGGCAGGAGGATGAAATACCCAAGGCTGAAAGCCCTCTCACAATGGAGTCTGAGTGAGAGTCCTGTCAGTGGACTGCAATTTTCCCTTGTAAAAGGATATTGTTTACAACTTACACTGGATAACACAGTATCTAAATACATCCAGCAACACAGAAGTGCTGTGGAAAAGTTGTTCCCTTGGAAGGGAAGATGTGGCTATGTATTCCTCCCTGATTTCTCTTTCCAACAGGCCCTGTCTCACTTAAGGTCTCCAGGAACCAATCTTCACAGAAAAGGTCTTCCTTAAGAGCAGGAAGACACTGCAATGTAGCAATTGCCATTTTTGCTTTGAAGCAGCCATAACTGGATGGAATTTGCATGTTTACTTCCATCCCCAGTGCAGGCCATTCCCTGTAGACTCATAGAAGTGCTTCAGAGACTGCTACCATCTAATCTCTGGCACTGATAGGACTTCTGCCTGACAGAACTACTATGATAGCAAATCAAAGTTTCAGAGGGAAAAAATTGTATAAAAGTTCCTCTTCTACTGCTCCATCTCCAGCTGTTTTAGTCTCACAGAGTCCACTGCAACTAAAGGACTTCACTGCAGCACCACAATGAGATTCATAAATTCTGGGGTTTTTATTTGAACCTGATCACAAACTCCAGACAGCTTCTTGGAAGAGCCACTTAAGCTCCTTGTGTCCTGATTTCTGCGTCTGAAAAATGGAGGAGGTTATATAGGAACTGGAGATTATGTTTGAAAGGCACTCATACTGGTCTGAGATGCAATGTTTTGAGCATCACTTTTAGTGGTATTTGATTGAATAAAACTTAGAGGAAAGGTATCCCTCTGAACTGCAAAGTGTTGCACAGCCATTATCACTTACCAGAG
The DNA here is from genome assembly GCF_048771995.1 of Taeniopygia guttata. Taxonomy (NCBI): domain Eukaryota; kingdom Metazoa; phylum Chordata; class Aves; order Passeriformes; family Estrildidae; genus Taeniopygia; species Taeniopygia guttata. Next base: position 46,061,185 of record NC_133027.1, on the reverse strand, counting down.
GAAGAGCTGTCCTTTTAACACCTTTCTGTTTGTTTAAAAACACCTATGTGCTGGAGCACACTTGAAGAGCAGCAACAAAGGTGGTTAAGGGTCTAGAGCACAAGTTCTGGTTAAGGATCTAGAGCAACAGCTAAGGGAGTTGTAGTTGTTTAGTCTGAAGAAAAGGAGGCTAAGGGGAGACTTTATCATTCTCTAACTGAAAGGAAATTGTAGTGATGTGGGTTTTGGTCCCTGCTCCCAGTCACAAACAATAGGACAAGAGGAAATGGCCTCGAGTTTCACCAATGGAGGTTTAGTTTGGATATTAGGGAAAATTTCTTTCCTGAAAAGGTTGTCAAGCATTGGAACAGGCTGCACAGGGAAGTGGTGGAGTCATCATCCCTGAAGGTCTTTAAAACATGTGTAGATGTGGCACTTGGGAACATGATTTAGTGATGGACTTGGCAGCATTAATGGTTGAACTGGATGATTTTAAGGGTCCTTTCCAACATTTTTTGTGGTTCTATTTCAGAAATCCCAGCAGGCTGCCAGCCAATGTATACTCTCTGTAGCAGCCTAGTCCCCATTTCAGTCAGTGCAAATGCCGCCTTCCGTGCAATGAGAGCAGGATTTTAGCCCTACACCTGCCAGAAGCACTGACAGAAGACACCACTTACCTGGTATGAATGTAGCTGTTCAGGGTGAGCTGGGCTTCGTCTTGAAGGGCTGCTATGGCGGCCGCATTTCGGAAACTCCTCAGTTCAGAACCACTGTGTGTGGGCACTGGAAAGCAGATCAGTTACTAGTTCAGCTTGACTCTTGGGTGGATCAAAACAGTTCAGCTAGTGCTATCAATGGAAATTAAATGTTCCCATTAGTTTCCCAGCACTCCACTGTCAGCCCTTTCAAAATGCAGCAATGACTATTGGAATTCAATACTGGGAAACCTGCTGGGTGATACAAAGCTATGCCTGGGTAAAAACATCACGTTAAATCAGCAGCCTCATAGTTGTCAGACCAGACAAGCAAGAGATCCTTTCTGCTTACCAGCTTTAAAAGTGACAATGCATTTGAGACAGGCAAATTCAGTAGCATCTAGCCGAAGTTGTCTAAATCTAGCCACAACCTCCTGTAAGGCCTGTATTTCTGAAATAATTTTATTCAGCTTCTGAGAATCTGTATTGTCACTATTCATGCCTGAAACAGAAACAGATGAAATAAATAATATTAAAGGCATTTGCTTTATTTTATATTGATTTCTGACAAAATCCTCTGTATCAATGTCCTCTCTATTGTCACACTTGTCTATCTGGTTCCATGTAAACTGACTATATTGTATGAAAGTTAATATAAAATCTTCTCTTGGATGATAACAAACACAGTAATTTGCATTTAAATGACAATGCAAGCAGTCATGAATACAACAAAACAACATTATTTGCATTTAAATATAGATTTATAAATGACAGGTATGCTCTATTGTTCAGTATGAATTTGTTATTCTTTACATGTTGTTCTTTTTTCTGTAATGTATTTTTATGGTAATTTTTGTAACAAAGTCATTAAATTGTGCAATTCTTACCAGATACAGCCAGTAGAGTGTTAGCATCAACTGGAATGGCCCATTGTGCTATTCCTAGAACAAACAGTTCTCTCCAAGCATCTTCCAAAAGCATCAGCTGTCATACAATAGATGTACAATATAACATAGTGTATAATTTATAGATTTATAAACAATTTAAATATGTAAATTTCTGTTATTTTAAAAACTACTTTAAATGCCTGTCATGGTATTTCCCCCACAGCATTCATTAGCTTTTCTCTTAGCCTTTTGAGAAGGTGTCTAGAAATAAGTCTATGCATTGTAGAAAAACACTGAGGGTTGGCTCACTGTGCACCATGTTGTGGACCAAAAGGGAAGAGAAAGAGAGAACTCTTTTTCTGGAGCATTTGCTCATAACTTGACCACACCTGCTTTCTCAGCATGGTATGGGTTCTCTTCTCCTCCCCCTCAACACTTATGCAGCTGTTTTAGGACAGGTCTTTTCTCTTGCTTTCTGGAGATTACACTCCTTTCCCTCAGGAAGGCAGAATTTTGTGAAGAAAAGCCTGGATAACATCCTGTATCAGTGTAGGGAGCAGTGCTTTAGAGCATACATCCATCTTATAACTCCTTCCTTACTAAGCCAGTCTCTGTATCTGTCAAGCACAGCATCTGGACACACGAACAATTTCTCAGTGTCATTTGTTTTTCTGCTTTTTTGCTTAAAATCACTCAGAAATTCCAGGCACTAGGAGCCGTTTCCTTTCAGAGATGTGAATATCCAGGCACCTACACTGACAATTGCTAGTTCTCTGCAGTTTTTCCACACTGCTTCTCTGTATGGAGGATGTCTTTTTCTCTGTTTTCTCTGAGGCAATGCTTGTGATTTCCCTGAAGAGGCAGTGGTACATCTGAAGAGGAGACAAGACTTCTGGAAATGCAGACTGGCAAAGCCAGAAGAGACATGTTTAATCTTGAGGGCATCTATGGATTGTTAGCTTAGACCAACTCTTAAGAGAGGTTTGGAGGACCTCTGGTTCAGCTGAGGTGCGTGGCCAAAGGGCACATGGTGGTGCATACGTATTGCTGAGACCTTGTGTCACAAAATAGGGTGGGAGAGATTTGAAGGGGTGAGAACTGTAGTGGGCTCAGAAGATACCTTCTAGCAGCTCCATGCAGTGAAAGCAGATTGCCCAAAACTCAAGCAGAAAAAATATGAAGCCACCAAACCAAAACCCCAAAACCTGCAATCATTGATGTTACTGTGGTCCCTGAAACTATCAGCAGCTTAGCTTCTTAGAAAAAGAGGAAGGAGAGTATTTTAAGTATGTAAACAGACTGTAAAGAAGAACAAAGTAAAAAAAAGATGCTGTACAAAATTAATGATTATATCTTTGGAATCAGATATGTGAAAGTAGTAGGTGATACAGAAAGCATCAGTAAAAGCAAATCCAAACTATGTGCAAACTCTTAACAATATTGCTGTTCAGGAGAGTTATTACTTGTTGCCAGCCACTAGGACACCAGGCAATGGGCAGAAACTGCACAGGAAATTCTACCTGAATATGAGGAAACACTTCTTTACTGTGCACCAAGCACTGGAACAGGTTACCCAAAGTGGTCGTGGTGTCTCTCTCACCAGAGATATTTAAGAACAGCCTGGACACAGTCCTGTGCCATGTGCTCTGCGATGACCCTGCTTGAGCAGGGAGATTGGATCAGATTTGATCCCCGATGCCTCCTGTGATTCCATGATTACATGGAATGGTATCGGATGGTATTAAACCATCCTGTTCCAATCTGAATTCTCAGAGTGTCTGCTCTCAACTTGTCATTGCATGGTTATGTCTATTTTATGCCTTTTTGCCCTGTGTGCTTTGCAGAACTTTTCCATAACCTAAGGGAATTGTGACAGGAAGGTACTCGTGTCTCTGCATACAGTTGCTGTTTGAAACACTTACATTGGATTTTACAGTACCAAAAACTGCCCAGATTATTGCCTAAAATGGAGACGGGGAGGGGATGCTATGTCTAGAGTGTGTTGCCCATCTCAGCTTTCTTCTAAGAGCAGATGAATTTACTCTAAAGTTTCCTAACCACTGCAGCCTGCAAACCCAGTCCCTCCTCTGGATAATCCCACCTGATGGATGTGCATTTTCTATGTCATAGAAAATGATTCACCAGCCTTTCATTTGCTTTTGTCATTTGATTTAATTTGCTTTTTTTTTTTTTTTGTCATTCATTCATGCAGATACAATGGTAATGAATGGTCGTTCCTTGAAGATATCAATTTCATATTTTCTTTCCCACTAAAGTCAGAAGACTTTAGAAATAAGAGACTATTCCAATAGCTGAAGCTTTCTTCATGCCTATGCATATGTCTGTAAAACCACCAATTAAAATAATTCATGCTGAAGTCAAACTCAGCCCTCCTTCTTAAAAGAAACAACAAATATCAGGCTTTCTGAACAACTGTTTTTGCTTCTTTATCAACCCCATCTTTGGTGTGACCTTTTGTTGGGGACCTGTATTGAGCCAAACTGTCTCACAGATGACGTGGGCAGATGTGCAGGCCAGCAGCACTAGAAGCATGACATTTTTTGTTGTGTGGTTTCTGGTTCAAAATTGACTTATCTGTATGAATCTAGGGAAGAGACACAGCCTCTGTTTTACCAGAGGTAAGCAATGCAGCAATGCTCAGACTTGTGTTTTATCAGCAAATTGGTTTCTATTTATTTCCCTGCCTTCAAGATAAAACTGCCCCAGAGTCCTGAAATTACAGTGCACTTGCCTTTTCATAAGAGCACAAAAAAAAAAAAAAAAAAAAAAAAAAAAAAAAAGCAGAATTCAGGAAAATATTTTAGTGTCTCCTCAGCCAGATGTCAGGGATACCAAGAGAGAAATGCAGACATTTACAGCTGGGCCATTGTCAAATTAAATAAAGCAATAGCAATGTTATAAAAATCAACTGTATGATTATTCATTAAATAAGGTGATTAAAATCAGAATTATTTCTTCTCCAGCTCTCCTAAGCATTACAGGGGAATCATGCAGAAAGAGGCCTAAATCAAAACTTTTGAGCTGAGCAGCTCTGAGTTTTGAGGAAGCTGACTTGCAATAAGCTGCAGCAAGTGAGAGTGATGTTAAGGAAAGGCTGGGTTTTTAATATGTTATTCACTAAGCTTAGTCCCTGCTATGAAAGTGAAAGAGGTAGTGGATTGTTTAATGGGAGCACTGTGGTGCCTATGGTAGATAAGCAGGCTGTGCTGTTTTGCTGTTTGAGGTGTGCTTGGTCACATGCCATGGAGATCTCTCCTGCTTCCAGATCCTGCTGTCTCATCCTCTGCACACTAACAGAGATGATGGTGTGGGGAATGCCTCCCTTTTATGTCAGATAAAGACTTTGCCTAGGGAGTCTCCTGTGGACATCACCCAGTCTCCTCCTGTGTGCTGGGGCTGCTGCTGGAGCAGCACACCTGCTTCTTGTCCCTGACACTTGGGACTGTTTCTTTGGTTGCTCACTGTGACAGACCCTGTGCTCCACAGGATTACTGGCAGCAGAAGACATGATTAGAGAGCAGCAGGCTGCCACACTGGGATTGTTGTTTTCCTACTGGCATGTGTGACCTTCCAGGCCCCATCTCATCTCTCCCCTCATCCTCACTGCGTAGCAGGACTGCAGGTGGAGCTGAGCAGCATTCCTCTTTGACTAATTTCACAATAAGGATTTCAAGACATGGGTTTGGTGCTAGAAAATGAGCATTTTTATATACCTTAGCTTTATAACACATTGTGACCATCATTATTTACTTTAGATTGAAAACATTATTGGTTTCCTAGGAAGCTCTTTTCTTGTAGTTCAAAATACATATTATCATATCAACTGCAACACTTGTAATGTGCTTCTAGGGAGGGGAACTAGTTCCTCTGATGACTGCTATGTAACATCTATGGCACAGTTTTTCTAGTTACCATTTTGGTAAATTAGCTCAATCATATCAAAGTAATAGATGTCTTTTATGATTGGAGCTTTGTGTAGATTTCCACCCTTCCATCTTACAATTATCTGATTACTTTTTTTTTAAATTGGTGCATTATACAAAGCACACTGAGTCTTCATCAAGAATCAAGTCATTAAGAAATTGTTTCATCTTGTATGGCTCACCTATGATTTACTTGAGGCAAAGGTAAATTATCATAGAGGAAAACAAAACGCATTAGGGAACATTTTAATTAATGGTAAAAAATATTGGGGGTTGTCCAAATACTACTTCCCCCATATTGATGTAATTGTAAGCCAAGGCGAATAAGGAAAAAGATGTTGTCTGTGTAAACAGTTGAGAAGAGAGGAGAGGAGAAGAAGAGGAGGAGGAGCAGGAGGATGAGGAGGAGAGGGGGAGGAGGAAGAGGAGGAGGAGGAGGAGAATTGGTCTTCAGAAACAACCTCAGTCATATCCTGAGACCATAAATTTAACTAAGCATTTCTCATCCCTAAATAGCAAAGTAAGATGCTATTCCTCCCCATTTTATGGAAGAAAAACTTGTCCTACAAGTAGAGAAGCAGTTTGGGCATACTAAGTTTGGTCTTCAGCCTGGTGATTTCTCCTCTAGCACTTGTCCTTCCATAATATTAGTTTTATGTTAGATTCCTTTTTCCTGGCTTGAATTTTCATTTTCTTCATGGGGTAAAAGTTGGAGGAAAGCAGTTTCTAAATCACTGCCTAGTTTTCAGGGGCAGACTGAAACGCTGCACTGAACTTCAGCGCTGCTGAAGTCCATTACAGATTTCATGATCTAGGGCTGGAAGTCCAGGACCCAATGTGAAGTCTGAGCCTTCTTTAGCAGGCAGGCCAGACCAATACCACTCCCACTGCCACTGCCTTACCTGGTCTTGTAAGGACAAGGTGGAGAAGGCTGGCACACTCTTGGCCCACTTGATGCTCATGAATAGAAGTCTGGCTGCTGACTCACAGACAGATTCAGTGGCCACTTCGTAGAGATACATAGGGGTACCGTTGACTTCATGTGGGTACTAATGTCAAAGAGAAAATAAAGCCATTTCATACAGTGTCACCAAGGCAGCCTGGTCATCCTCTGCCCTAAATTCCGTGCTCCTGCTCATGCCCAATAACAGAGTGTGCACTCTCGTGTTCTGCAAGCAGAGGGCTCACTCCAAACTGCTCCTTGCTGCTTATCCATGTGGATGAGCTGTCCTAAAGAAACTGTTCAGAGCAGGAGGTTGAAAGGAGAATGAAATTATTGCATCGGGGGAAAAAGCATGCCAAAGTTATGTGTCGTGCTTTACTCTGTTACACAATAGAACATGTCTGATAGCAGAGTTAGAAGAATAAAAATTTGATTAGCAACATGTAGTTTGTAACCTTGCTTCCAGAAGCTGATTTAGCATTCCAGCCCTGCTCAGCAAAGCAGTAAATATTTATTTAGTCTAAACCTTCATCTTGCTTCCTAACTGCAACATGTTGTAAGTAGATGCACAGAGCTAAGCATAACTATCTAGAGGCTGTGTAGGGTTTGAATGGAGTTATGTTTTCAAGTGTGTGCTACATTTTCTTGCCAAATAATTTCTGAATCGACATTTTTCAAAATTACTATGTAAAACTATTATTTTGTGACCATGTTTATAATGGGTTCTTCCAAACTACATACCAGCTCTGAAAATGCAAAACTATTTAAGTAGTTTCTTTTGTGATTTTATAGATGCTATGAAGACACAAAATACCATTGCAAATGGGCTAATAAAAAACATCACCTTTCAGCTAATTCCTGTGCAGTTGAGGCTTCCACTGGGCTGCTTAGGAAATGTCACAACCAAGAAGTGCCAGCTTAGCCAAGTTTGAGTTTTGTGTCTGTGGGGACAAGCTGCAGGCTTTGGTCAGTACACAAAGTACTTTCTGAGCTAAACCATGGAGACTGGCATTTCTCTGAAGAAAACTCATTCACAGGGATTGCATTCCTTGTGAAACAAGGTTTAAAACTGACTTGTGGATGCACTCCAGGCAAGAGGAGCATTTCTGCATCCATGAAGGTATAAAAGTGTATGAGACAGGGTTTGTATGGAGCAGGTTATCAGTTGGTCCTGCTAAATACCCCTTCTCCAGAGGATGTTGCACCTTATATTCTCACAGCTTTTAGGGGTGTAACAAAACTCCCCACCACAACCCACAAAGCTTCAAGCTTTGCTGTTTTCTTTGCTGTCTACCCCAGAGGCAGGAAGGAGCCGACAGGTTGCAAGATCCTCAGCAGCAAGGTTTGCAGCCCGCCGGGGACCAGGGCAGAGGCTGACCTTTGGGGTGGGCTGTGCCAGGCCCACCAGAGCCTGTCTCTCAGGGGTGCCAGTGACAGCGGCCAGCTCCAGGCCATGGGGCTCTAGCTGGGAGACGGCGGTGAAGAAGGCGGGTGCTGGCAGGGCGGCAGTGGGGAAGTGCGGGGCTCCGCCGCCCTCCTCCTTGTGCCCGCGGAAGTAGAGGGCCACCTGCTTCCGTATCGTCGACGTCCGGGGGCCCCGCTCGTGTTGCACCGCTGTGGGACATCAAAGAGAGGGCAGGGAGTCACCTCGGGGATCTGCGCTGGGTGCCCCGCACTGCTCGACCGGGCTTCCCTCCCTCCCTGCAATTTTCTGAGGCCAGCCCTGTGCCCCCCTGCCCGAGGGGCGTCTGGGGAGAAGTGTCTGAGGGCTGCCGCAGGATGGGAGGGTCATCCGTGGCCGGGCCAAGGAGACACCGGAGTGACGCAGCGCTCCTCAGCTCAGAGCAGCTCCCTCCTGCTGCCCCGCCACCCCAGCCCCGGGAGAGGGGGAGCAGGTACCATCTTTGTTCATGTTGACCTCCAAGCACTTCTTCAGCCGGCAGGCTCGGCACTGGTTCCTGTGCGTCTTGTCCACCGGGCAGCCTCCCTGCAACACAGCCAGCCGTCGGGCCGGGGGCAGCAGCGCGGAGGGGCCGCCCTGCGTGCGCCGTGCGGGCCGCGCCAGGTGCTCGGCCCCGGGACAGGGCGGGCCGGGCGGGGCGGGCCGGGCCGCCTTCAGCACCCGAGACAGCGACGGCGGTGCCGCCCCCTCGGGGCGCCCCGCTGCACCGCGCATCCCTCCGCCGTCCCAGCCTCACATGCCCGCGGGAACGCTCCGGGAGTGGGAAGGAGAGCGGCCGGAGCAGAAGGGGGAAAGCGGGGCTGCCTCCGCCTGGGCACGGGCACGACCCGCCGGCCTGTAAACCCATGGCTGTCCATCGCCTGGCTGTGCTGAGGCTTACCGGGAGGCTGCCCCTCTGTCTTCCCATACCCAGGCGGTGTGCTGGCTGTGCCCTCCCCCTGCCCGCATTCCTCCTTCTCCCTGCGCATCTCCTCCATCCTCCCCGGTGGGCTGGGGCGGGGGAACGTGCCGGGGGAGGCAGGCTGGGGCACCCAGCGCACGGCCTCGGCCCGGGACCTCCTGGCAAGGGACGGTGAGGCTGCGTGGCTGCTGCACCTTGCTGCAGGTGTCTCTCTGTTGGAAGGGCCCCTGGGGAAATGCAGGGTAGGGGGTGCAGGCGGTGAGTGGGCTAGGCTGCGGCTGGTACCTGATTTCCTGATTTGCAAACATAGGTCCTATTCCTCCTGATGCTCCGCTTGAAAAATCCCGAGCACCCATCGCAGGCGTAAACCCCATAGTGCTTTCCGGAGCTGCGGTCCCCACACACTTTGCAAGGGATGTCTAAAATGCGACCTGAAAGCAGAGACGGGAAAGAGGGAGAGAGAGAGCTCTCAGCAATCTGACCTCCGGAGGGATTAGCCCCAGAGCCGCAGTACAAGCAAATAATGAAGTGATTTTATAGCCAACTTTCTTTTCCTTGAGCAAGTGTCAGTTTTCTACAATGAGCATTATTCATGCCCCGCTACGTTTATTTGGATCTTCTATAATCGCCAAGACCCATTTTGGAAAGGAAGATTACAGCAGCAGGAGCAGCAGTGTTGCCTGCGAGAAGTGAGGATGAGGGGGGAGGGGAGGGAATTCGGGGGGTTTGGTGAGGGGGCTGTGTGTTTCTCTGGCTTTCTGGCGCTCGGCAAACAGGACAGCAGGAGAGCAGTCAGGAGACCCATGCACAGAAAAACCAAAACCAAAACAAAATAAAATGACCGGGAAGCCAAGCAACCTCCTCTCCCCGCTAGCAAGCCTGGCGAAGTGGGGGCTGATTTTCACGGCAGAGAAGGCATGCCATTTTCTTCACCCCAAAACCTGCAGCAAAACTTTCCGTCTCTGTTTTGTGCGCGGAGGAGTCAGCGGACGCGTGAGCCTGGATTGCGGGCAGTGTCCCTCCGTCCCGCTCCACCTCGCCCGCAGCCTCCGCTCCGCCGGGCGCTGCTTTCGCACCGGCTTTGACTAGAATTGCAAATACTCTCAGGGACATGTAAAAACTCATTCAGAGACGATTGTAGCCCTGTTTAAGAAACCCGCCAAAACTCCGCTTGGCTTCTGCCTTTTCTCCGTTTTTTTTTTTCTTTTTCTTTTTCTTTTTCTTTTTCTTTTTCTTTTTCTTTTTCTTTTTCTTTTTCTTTTTCTTTTTCTTTTTCTTTTTCTTTTTCTTTTTCTTTTTCTTTTTCTTTTTCTTTTTCTTTTTCTTTTTCTTTTTCTCCTTTAATTTTTTCCTTCATTTTTTCCTTTTAATTTATTTTCATTTTCATGCTTATTTTCCTTTTCGTTGCTCTTTTTCCTTTTTTTTTTTATTTTATTTTTATTTAATTTTCCTTTTCCTTGTTTTCTTTTTCTTATTCTCTTCCTTTTCCTTGTTTACTTTTTATTTTTCCTTTAATATTTCTTTTCTTTTTCTTTTTATTTTCCTTTTCCTTGTTTTCTTTTTTTTAAATCTCTTAATTTTCCTTGTTCTTCTCTTCTTTCTCTTCTCTTCTCTTCTCTTCTCTTCTCTTCTCTTCTCTTCTCTTCTCTTCTCTTCTCTTCTCTTCTCTTCTCTTCTCTTCTCTTCTCTTCTCTTCTCTTCTCTTCTCTTCTCTTCTCTTCTCTTCTCTTCTCTTCTCTTCTCTTCTCTTCTCTTCTCTTCTCTTCTCTTCTCTTCTCTTCTCTTCTCTTCTCTTCTCTTCTCTTCTCTTCTCTTCTCTTCTCTTCTCTTCTCTTCTCTTCTCTTCTCTTCTCTTCTCTTCTCTTCTCTCTTCCCTCTGCCTCAAACAGCCTTCTTCCCTCTTACCAGAACTTAAGTTAGAAATTCAGTCCCTCTCACCAAACCTTGATCTCCAAACTCTAATGGAGGGCTCTCGGGGCCGCTATATTTATTTGGAAGGAGTTCAGGGACAGCCCCGGCTACGGGTGGGTGAGGACGGACGGGGGAAAGCGGCAGCGTGCGGAGCAGTGCCGGGGGGCGGGAGGGGGGCAATGGAAACAGGCCGCAGGGGCTCCTCCCGCTCCCTAGAGAATTTAGGAGTCCGAGATACTTTCAGACATGTCTGCGCTAAGGTTCTAAGACAATGCCTGCTGGCAGACAATAGGGACATTAGATAAAGTGTTAACTTAATGATTTTGCCCATTGAAACTCGTTTGACTGCCTCCAATGAGCACAAGCTGCCAGCTTCTCCCCTAAATGAAACCCGACAGCTGCTATACACAACACGGCGAGAGGGACGGGGATTAGGTTAGGGACTGCGAGAGGGAGGGGTGGCGGAGGGAGGGAAGGTGGGAGGGGGGAGAGAGGTTAAAGAATAGAAAACTTTTGCGCAATTAATAAGGAGCGCAGCTGAAGGATGCCCCCCCGCACACCACTGCCTGCGAGAAACCGCAGCTTTGGAGCTGCAGGTAGGCGCCCGTGAGGAGGGCTGAGGCCAAGGCACGGTTTCTGGGAGTGTGTAATTACAAGCCCTCCTTGCCACCTGCCTATTGGGGCACCAGTGACCCGTCAAAAAGTGTAGCATGGGAATTCGGATATCGCACAATGCAAACGGGGGAAAGCGCCCGACTTCCCTCTCCAGCCCTTAGCATCCACGGGGAGAGAGAGGATCCACACGCACGCACACAAAGGAGGAGGAGGAGGGGCAGGCTGGGGGTGGGGGGAGAGACACTGAAGCGGTACGTGCAGCGGTGGTGCATCCCGGTGCCGAGCCCGGCACTGCTGCGCTGCCCCGCGCACCCCGTCCCACCGCCGCTCCCCTTCCCGCGGCAGCGGGCCCCGGCCTCGGTCGCGCCCCCGGGCCCGCCGTGTGACCGCCACCCCCGCGGGGATCCGGGCAGACACGGGGTCCCCGCTTCCCCGGCCGGCCTGCGGCGTGGGGCGGCCGGCTCTTCTGCCGGCGCTAAAGTCGGCCAGTGGAGACGAAGAAACTTGTGTTAGTTTTCCCCACACAGATTTTAAGTTCGGGAGCCGCTTTGGGGGAAAGAAAAAATCCTATACACTATACATGTACATATCCACACCATGCATATAAACATACGGCCCATATATTTCTAACACGTCCCCGTATTCCTGCCATAAATCGCGAGCACCTGGAGCACCTCGCTAAACCCACAAAACCACGTTTCCAGCGGCCGGAGCAGGGTGGCCGGTCTGCTCAACTCCGTGCCCCCGGCGAGGCGGTGGACGGGGAGGAGGGCACGGCGGAGGGAGCGGCTGGAGCCCCCCGCGTCGCGCGTTTGCGGGGCCGCTCCGTCCCGCCGCCCGCCCGGCCGCGCTCTGCCCACCCCCTCCACCCCTCCAGACCCCCAGCTCTGCCCCGCGGGGGCTGTTATGAGAAAACTTTCTTGCAGGGCAAAATATGAAATAAATAGACGGGTAAGAGGCAGGGCAGGGGGTGGGAAGGAAAAAATGTAAGCTTGACACGGGGTCATGCGATAACTGATTAACTCTGTTTAAAAGCGCTCCCGTTCCCCGAGGTACCGCTTCGTCTCAGAAGTTTTAGCGCTAAGAAAATGGGATTTCTGTTCAGCAGGGAAACCGTTTTGAACATCCCACGACAGGGGGTCCTTGGGGGCTTTTTTTGTGTGTCATAATTGCTTAAAGGATATATGGCAGCCCCGATTACTGTAATTACCATCAGAGGCTGTTGAAAGAAGTTAGTCTGGGCTCGGGGGACGGCGGGATGGGGTCTTGTTACCACCCAGGCAGACATCGCAGCTGACATCGCTGGGCGCCCACCGGCGGGTAGAAAAGCCAAGACGTAGCCCCCTCGCCCGGGAGCCCCTCAGGACCCCCGGGACGAGCGCCCAGGCCCTGGGACAGCTGGTCGGGCTTTTGCAGGCTCTTCCGAGGCCGGCTGGGCTCGGGCCCCGGCGCTGAGGAGACCCATCGTATCCCCATCCCAGTGGGGCTTGACTGAGTCGGGTCTCGGGGTCCCTTTCAGGAGGTCCCCAGGGGTCAAGGGGTCATCAGTGAAAGCGGCGGCGGTGGCCGGGGGGTCGCTCAGCGCCGTGGGGCCGGAGGAGCGGTCCAGCCTGGAGGGTTTTCACGTCCGCAAAATGTCTCCGGCAGAAGCTCCGCCGCCCTTCGGGGACAAGACTCCCCGGTGCTTCCTGCCCCTTCCTCATCACTCAGACACCTGCCAGGAGCCCCGACAACGTCCCGGCGCGGCTGCCCACGGGCCCGATCCCGCTCCGGCTGCCTCGCACGACCCGGGCAGCCTGGACAACGCAGTCGGCCAAAGCAGTCCCGGCCGCCGCAGGTTTTTTAGCCCCCGTCCCCTAGCTAAGCTTAGTACCTTAGTACCTCGACTGCAATTTTATTTCCTTCCTCGCGGGGCTGGGGCAAAAGGATGCCGCGCTCAGCTCCGCGGGGGAAGAGGACAAACCGGAGAGCCGAAGCGGCGGCAGCTCGGCCGCAGCGCCGGGGGCTCCGCGCCGCCGCCTCCTCCACGCGCGCCCTCCGCGCCGCGGCCCCCGGCTGCCCCCCGGGCCCGCCGCCGCACCCCCTCCCTCCTCCCCGGCTTCCCGGCCCCCGCGGACAAAGGGCGGACTCGGGTCAAAATAATGGAGGGCAGCGGCGAGGAGAAGGCCGCGGGGCTGGCGGGGGGCGGCCGGTGGCAGGTACCACGGCGGGAGGGAGATTTGCCTCCCTTGGCCGCCACGCCGCAACCCCGGGAGCCTGTCGGAGCGCAGAGGAAATAGCTGTCCGATCCATCACTTGTCAGACATTAAATTGGATTGGGTATTTTTTCCCCCTTTGTTACTGACTCCATCCATATTACAAACTCCGAAAGTCCCATTAGGATTATACGAATTGAGCCATTCTGTAAGAGCGGTTAGTCATGCTTTAAATTCCCCAGTTATGAGGTGCATGGATTTAGGATTAAGGAAAATGTGACTTTTAAGTTGTTTCTGCTTTCCTCGTTGCAGGATTATTTGTTGTAACTGGGAATGGTGTGCAAAGTATTGATTTAAATCCTCCTTCGACTGAGTTGCTTACGCGATTCCGTGTAATTGAGTGACCGGAGTTTCAAACTCTTAAAAAGAAATCATTATGTCGCAGAAGATTGCATAAAGTCCGTGAGAAAACCAGCACGTTTGAACGCCGAAATGCCTTTTAAACCCAAACCTTCCCCCCGTCACCTTTGCGCCGGAGACCCGCACGTAACCGGCCGCGTCCCGGCGGGACCAGCCCCCTCCCCGCCGTCGGCGGAGTCTCCTTCCCGGGTGCTCGCTGCCCACGGGCTTCTGCCCCGGTTCCTAGCCCGGAAAACCGGGGCATGCAGCTAGAAAACGGCTTTTTGTAAGCCTCAGGCCCAAACTCCATCGGGGCAACCCCGAGCCTATATATTCGTTGCCACTCCGGTTGGAAATATACACTTCTTTTTCAATTGGGCGCGGGGTGTGGGGGGGTGCAAACCCAAGCCACAACCCCCCCTCCCCTTCCTCTCCCTCCCCTCCACCTCCCGCCCCCCAGGCCAGGCTGCAGCCGGCCTCGGAAAGGCTGCTCGAAGCCTCCACCGCGTTATTACCCACTTGTTGATCCCGCCGGCTTGCTCATGCTCGAAGCCCCCGTGAGTCGCTAAACTCGGGGCGAAGTGTCGGCGCCGGGGCGAGGCGGTGCGGCCCCCTCGGGGGCCCCCCTGCTCCGCGGGGCAGGTGCCTCCCTTGGGTGCTCACTGCTGGCTCCGCCGCGGGGGCCGGCACATCCTCGCCGCAGCCCCGCTCCCCCAGCGATGTCCTCCCGAGGGAAGGGGACACGCTGCGGGGACGCGGAAAGGGGGTGGGGGGAAGAAAAGTGGAGCAAAATGGAAAAAAAAAAAAGAAAAAAAAAAACAGGAAAAAAGAAAAAAAGCCCAACGAAGTGACCCAAAGTCGGCGGCCGCTGGCTGCCCCTCTGCGAGTAGATGCTCTCGGGACCCTGGGAGGGTGCTGGGGGTGCGACTGTGCTCGCCACCGCGCTCCTGGAAGGCAAGCGAGAGCCACAGCAGCCAGGACAACAATGAGGCGAAGGAGAAGGTAGGATAGGGAGCGGGGCTCTGCGCCGAGCGCCTCGGTGCAGCAAGCAGGGAGATCAGAGCCTGGAAAAATAATGGAAGGGGGGAAAAGGCGTCAGAGGAGGCAGTCTCTGCCTCTCAGAAACTGAATGGTATAAAAAGGGAAAGGTTTCCAGAAGTTCATTACACTGGCTGACTTCGCGCTTTGAGCTCCAGGCTTCGGCCCCTATAATATCAGCAGAGAGGCTGTGACAGGCAGCGGCGGGGAGGGGAGAGGGACGCCCCTTGCCCACTGAGCTTCCCTCGCTTTCCCCCCAACTCCTGCCGCCGCGTGACGTCACCCCGCGCTGGCGAGGGGAGGGGGCAGGGAGGGGGTTAAATGCTAATGATATTAATGAACCCCCGAGCGGCTTCCAACAAAATGCAGCGGCTGCCGAGACGATTCCGCCTCCTCACTCGCCTTGTGCCCTCGCTGTCATAAAAAGCAACAACTCTTCACAGCACCCCCGCAAAAAAAAAAAAAAAAACAAACACCAAAAAAAAACCAAACCAAAAAAAACCAAAACAAAACAAAAAAAACAACAACCTAAGACAACAACAGAAAACACAACAGAAAACAAAAGGAAAGCAGAAAGAACGGATCAAGATCCCGTTTCTTTTGCATTTTCCCGTGCTGAGGTGGAGCCCGCCTGCGATTCGCCCCTGCCCTTGCCCTTGCCCCGGCCGGGCAGCGGCTGTGCTGGCAGCCGGCGGGGCTGGGCGGGGAGCGGGTCGGGGCTGTGAGCCGGGCCGGGCCGAGCCGGGCCGAGCCTCCAGCCTTCCCGCCGGACAGCCGTCCTGCCGCGGGAGCCGGAGGCTGGCCCGCGGGGAGCAGGGCCGGCCGGCTCCTGGAGGCGCACGGCGGCTCTACTCCCTCTCCCCGGCACCGCGACTTGTTGCACGGCGGCCGTGCGAGGAGCCCGCCCGTGCCCGATGGAGTTGCTCCGACCCCCGGGCACTGCCGCCCTCGCTGCCCTCAGCAGCTCGCCACCCCCGAGCGTCCCAGCAGCGCTGCCAGAGCCGCGGTGCAGCGGGGCGGAGAGGGGCCAGAGAGGTGGGACCCTTTCTCAACTCCGATTTCACCGAGAGGCTGCCGAGCTCTCCCACTCCTGTTGGGAACGGAGAGATAAGACTGCTAGAGCAGCCGAGGGATGGTGAGAGCTGCGCACCTGGGGAGGAAGGGAAGACTGCCTCTCCTGCCGATGCATGCTGGGGCGGACAACGGCACCAGAGAGCAGGGGCGGCAGGTGCTGTCCCTCGGTCCCCCCCTCGGTCCCTTCTTTCTCATCCCTGTCACTCGTGTGAGGTGTTGATGCTCCACAGCTGACTTGTTGGTTGTGACCCTGGGGGAATGTGGTGTTCAGCCCAGTCTCAAACACACTGTCCCCGTCCTCCTCCACTTCATACTTCATCCTCACACCTTCTATCTCAGGTTATGGTGATTCCTCTTGTTCTGATACTGTAAGTGTGTTGCAGAGCTGCACGACTCTGGGCAGCACTGGAATCCCAATGACTTTCTGCTCTATGCTCCCCACGAGACCAGTGCGTCCACAACACAGAAGGAAGCCTTGAACCAGGACAAGCCTGGTCCTGCCTAACACTGTGGGACATGGTCCAGAGGACTGGGAAGTTGCTCAGGGAGATCTCAAAAAGCAAAGAAACTGGTGGATCAGGGAATGCAGACAAATTCACTTGAAATCTGCTTCCAGGGTGGCAGGGAAAAGTTCACCTCCTTGAGCAATGTGAAAAGCAACAGGGAAGGAGATGCTGCATTAGCAAGGTCTGAAGGCCAAAAGAAAGAGGATTAAATGGCAGCAGGGCCCAAATCTGGCCCTGGGCATCCGCTGCTCTAGAGATGCAGATCTCTGGCCTTATAGCAGCCACAGTTATTTGTGTTGTAAACTTAAAGCCACCTCAAAAACACTGCAAAGGCTGATCAGACCATGTCCATGGGTTTCAGGTGCACCTGAGAGAGGCTGCTCTGAATGCAGACAGGGCTTTACCTCCCATGTACAGAATCAGGCTCTGCCAGGAGAAAAAAAAGAAGAGCTCAAACATCCCACCTTTCCACCCAAAACTCCACTAACATAACCCAGACACCCAAAGCTGGCTCTGCATGCAGGCTCAGGCTGCGGCAGTTGCTGTTGCAAATCATCAGTCTTTCCCTGTTCCCTGGGCTGTGCCTGGCATTGCTTTGTAGACCTGTACCGGCTGAGATTTGTCCTTTGTCTCTTCAGAGCCTTTCCTGTGGTTTCTGTGATGGACAGAGGTATATCAGCCGTGAAAATGAAGGCAAGACTACTTCCAAGAGTACAGGGAAGAGCTCCCTCCCACCTCCAGCTTTTTGCTGCAGGTTCTATCAAAGCTGTTTCCAGGGCTATTTGGACAAAAAGTATTTCAGCTTCCAAAAGGTGAGAAATTACACTTAACATTTAGTATTTGTAATGATTACTATTATTGCCATTTAACATTTACTATTATTGTCCTGGTTTTTGATGGAGTAGTAGTTAATTTTCTTCATAGTAGCTGGCATAATGCTGTGTTTGGGATTTAGGGTGAGAATAATGTTGATAACACACTGATGTTTTAGTTGTTGCTCAGCAGTGCTTATACTAAGTCAAGGATTTTTCAGCTTCTCTGCCCTGCCAGAGAGGAGGCTGGGGTATGCAAGAAGATGGGAGGAGATGCTGCTGAGACAACTGCCCCAAACTGGCCATAGGTGTATCCCATATCATACAGCATCATGCTGAACAAAAAAGCTGGAGGGAGACGGTGAGGGGACTGGCTGGGCAGCAGTCAGCTGATGGTGAGTAATTGTCCATTGCTTTTACTGTATACCCTTTTATCGTTATACTATATTCCCTTCCTTTTCTGTTTCTTTAAGCTGCCTTTATCTTAGCCCACAAGTTTTACCTTTTATTTCGATTCTCTTCCTCACCCCACTGTGCTGGCAGTAAATGAACAGCTATATGGTGTTTAGCTGTCTGTTGGGTTAAACAGATTTTGTTTATTAAGCAGGCCTGCATATACAGAAGATACTAATACAGCAATGAAATTTACTGTCTCCTTGTACTGCCTTGGAAGTACAAATAGTTGTCAATCCTGCAACAGGAAACGGCATGTGTTCCCTTCCAAGTGTATCTCCTTCAGGACCCCGGACTCTGATTACTGTTACATGATGACATTTCTCAACACTGTGCCATGGTCTCTTGCCAGGTATCTTTTCTTCTCTTGGAGTATTAGCAGCAATAAAAATCCAATGTGTGACCCATCTTCAAGTACAGCACTCCTTCTGCCTTTATCTTGCTTTTCTCCTCTGGTCTTTGGATGGAGAGCCAAAAGGTCTTCAGTGAATAAAAGTAAAAAAATGAAAAAGTGAAGAAGGTCAGGTGAGGAAAAAAATTAAGATGCCAGAGGTGTGTGGATATAGCAGCAGAATATATGGAAGTGCAGTTTTCATCTGTTCCTCTCAACAGGAAGCAGGTGGGTAAGATCAGGCAAATCTAACATACCTGTTTTCTTGGAAAGGTGATAAGGAGGGAAAGGATTCTCCCTCCCTATTTTCTCCTGGGAGGAGGAGCTGCTCTGACTTTGGGATACTTGAGAAGCTATCTCCACTACCCTCCTTCGTGCATGTGCTGGGTGATATCCAGAGATGCCCCTTGGTGCCCTAGGCAGCCCTATTCAGGGAGCTGAGTACAGCAGCACCCTTGCAGCATAAATACCTTCAGGGTTTAGTTCTTTCAAATCACACCAGAAATCTAAGGTGCCTTCCCTTCTTTGTAGGTCACAGTCCATGTTTTTGTGGCACCCACTATTACAAATCCCTTCTCTGTATCCCCCTGAAGGCAGATGGATGAGCAGCATCACTGTGAAAGCTGCTGAAGGGACCATGCTGCTCCTTGGCTGTCCCACCACACTCCTGGTCTGTGACATGGCTGTGCTTGGTGCCCAGCTCGAGCTGCTCCCTGTGTGGAAATGCACCTAACAAGCTCTTTTGGGGTATTGAGTTTTTCTTGGAAAACCCCTGCCCCATAGATGCGTTCCTGGGAGGGCCCTGCACTGTACAACTGGCAGTGGTGGCATTGGCCCTCCTCTTGTCTTTCCTGGGCCATCTCATTGTGCTGATTTTGGCCAAGGTAAGTAATCTTCACAAGAGCTGGCACAGACCTATGTTTTGGATTTGTGCTGGAAACAGTGCTGATAACACAACGATGTTTTTGTTACCGCCAAGCAGCATTTACACAAAGTCAAGGCCTTTTCAGCCTCTCACCCCATCCCACCAGAGAGGGGGTGGGGGTGTGTGAGGAGCTGGGAGGTGACACAGCCAAGACGGCTGACCCTGACAGACTAAAGGGATATTCCAAACCATATGGAATCATATAAAGCTGGGGGGGGGAAGGAGAAAGAGGAGGATGTTTGGACTGATGGCATTTGCCTTCCCAAGTCACTGTTATGTGTGATGTGCCCCTGCTTTCCTGGGGACGGCTGAACACCTGCCTGCCCATGGGAAGCAGTAAACGAATCCCTTGTTTTGCTTTTCTCACATGCATGGCTTTTGCTTCACCTACTAAACTGTCTTTATCTCAGCCCATGAATTTTCTCAATTTTACTCTTCCCATTCCCTCCTGTGGAGTGGGCAAGTGCCTGCATGGGGCTGAGATGCCGGCTGGGGCTAAACCCCCAACACACCTAACGTAGCAGATCCTGGTGGCTGAGGGCGTTATGTGGCAGCTGCCCTGGAAGCCACCATGGGTGCCCTGGGGCCAGGTGCCTTCCAGGGCTGCAGGATCATGCTAAGAGCCCCAGCTAACTAACAAAATCCATAACAAAACAAAAATACATCACAGTTTGGTGAATTTTCTCCAGGTTAATCAAGAAGAAGCTTTTTCCTTAAAATGTGAAAATCCAAGGCACAGATAGATGACTTGGTGAAGTTTGTCCTATGAGCACTCCCTCTCTTCTGGTACAAGAGGGATTTCCTTGTGCTCATGTGCCCTCTGTAAAGCCAAACCACCTTCTGGCTGCAGCTGGGGATGACTTTCCCTGAGCTGGTGGCACTATATGTTCCATCTCTGCATGCTGAGGTGTCCCACAGTGAACGTACCGGTTACCTTTGGCAGGTTTGGGCTTGAACAGATCCTAGCACATCTTCCATATGGGGTAATTTATCCAGCAATGCTCTGGAGAAGACCCGTGATCCCTGCAGATGCCAGTGAAAAAGTGGTGCGTCTCTCCCTTGTGTGTGTGTGCTCGGTTAAGTAAGATAATGGCTGCTAGCAACAGCGACCATACAGCTCAATTTCCACATGTGCATCTGACAAGTGCACACCAGCATTGTGCAGAATAGCAGGGAAATTTATACCTAAGAGAGATAACTGGGGAAAGAGTATCGCTGTAAGTCATGGCACTTCTCCTCAATACTTGTATTCAGGGGTGGAACAAGCCTGAGTTCACTTGCAGCAATGAAATGCCCCATTAATCACATATGCCTTTGAAAGGGATATGTCAGGCTTGGCTTATACGCCTACATTGGTACCTGATCCCATCTAGACAATGCCAGACAAGCGCTTAACAAAGCGGCTCTAGTTAGTAACTTGACTTATTTGTTAGTTTGCTAGTTAGATATAAATCAAAGTGTCGTAATAAGCCAATGATGTAGCAAAAGCTGCAATCTAATTTAGAGAGAAACGGCCTCATTTTAGTTTTCCTGACATGAACACAAAAGACAGTATCAATACTGAAGCTGGCAGAGAAACAGCTGTATAAAAAGAAGTGAAAGGTCCAAATAAGAGGGCAAATAAATATATTATAAACCTAATAAAAGAAATCTTAAAATAAAATTGGTCTTTAACAGTTTTAATTTGTCAGCAAAAGAATTCTGACTACAAGGAATAAATACATCTTGGAGCTGTGCTGTAACAGTTGAAAATCATTTTATCAGTATAGCAAACAAATAGCTCTGGCTGCATACTAAGTACTTGGGTGCGCACGGGAAAGACTTGCCTCAGCTATGACCCTGATTGATAGTCCTTTCAATGTAAAAATTTCTGGTCTCCCAAATTTTGGTCTCCCAAATTTTTGCTGTAGAAGCCTATTAACAAGCTAACCTTTGAGGCAATTGCAAAAAATACTATTAGTGGCAGCAAAGAATGCTCTCAGGAAGAGCTGTATTTCTGGCTGGCAATATAATGGCTCAGCTCCGTTGATTTCAATTTATCTATATCTCTTGATTTTGGCTGGAGACTAGATCTGTGGTATCTATTTTGGGAAATGAATTTAAAAACAACAACAATAAATACTTCCAGATGCAGCATTGAATCAGCAAATCATATTCAGTGCTGCTTGAAACTATTGAGTCAGTTGGTGCAGAGAGATTTTTAAGAAGATACGTACAGTTTAATGACTGACTAAGAAATTTATAGACAGGCTTGCTTTATCTCTTGCTTCATAAAATATAGGTCACAGAAGTATCCTTGCAGGTAGAGCAGCTAGTGGAAAGTCCCAAGCAGAGGAGAGCACAATATGCATCACCCTGCAATTAGCTAAATGTATTATGAGGTTGGTCGGGGTTTTCTGCCTTTTGAGATTTTAGATATTGATGAAAGCAAGAGGGTGAACTTGCAAAACCAGTGGCTTGAGCCTATGTAACAAAATCTAGCACTTCTACCTCTAAGGAAAGTGGAAAGCAGAAGTCTGCCATGTTCCTTTAGAAATTGAATTAATCCTGCAGCTATTTACACTTGTTTTGCCTGAACAGAAAATGTAGTCCAGTGAAAACACACCACTGAGGCAGATTTTGATCCCGCAGTCTTCCCTTGTAAATATGAAATAAGTAGTATTTTAACCAACATTGTCAGGATTACTGGGGTGCACAAGAGCTGAAAATGTGATGTGAACAGTCAAAGTTTTAGGCAGCTTATTTGACTGGAAGAGTCCTGTCAATCCTTAGCTAAGATTCCACCATTAAAATTCAATGCATATCCTTGAACCTGTGATATATTTTGGTGGTTTAGAAACCCTGGTGCGTAGAGTGATTTCTTCAGTGTGGGGCCCTCAGATGCTATCAACCCAGGGATTCTGAGCTCCAAGTGCTCTTAAAAGAGACTTCATATTTTTACTCATGCTCTCAGATGATTTTGCCAGATACAGTTTTGCTGCAATTATCAAAAAAACATTTTATCACCAAAAATATCAGGGAATTACAGGTGCATATATATAGGAGATTATATCTCTTGGGTGAGGTGTGATCCACTATCTCTATGTCCCTCTTTTTTATGAAGCATGGCTCTATTAAAGGAATATAAATCAGGAGAATGTGTTATAATAATGCCAGGGCGGGGTTTTACCTTGTACTTTGTTCTTCATGCTGCAGAACAGAGCGCAGAGTGTTGAAGCATTGAATCAAAAACTCCGAGGATTGGCATCCATGCCAATGCATCCATGGAATGGTGCTTGTGTATTAATAACAACTAGTAATGCTTACCTTAACTATGCTTTTCATAATTACTCTGTTGTGTGACAGTGCTGACACTGGTAAGCAAAGTTGTGTGGCAGACCACTTAGCAAAATCAGTAGAAATCCAATGTACAGATTATTGCTCAACAATGGTTTTATTCCAACCAAAAGTGCAGAGATTATGCTCCATAGTAAATCATGATGCATATTTACATATGCATATTTACATGATACAAATTTACATATGCATTTCCATGACAGTTTAGGGAGTGAGGCCTCCACTGGAGAGATGACATATGGAGAAAGCTGTGTTTGCATGCATTTGCCATTGTACTTCTTGACTTTCAGGTCATCTAAGTGCACTGTACCATTACAAGTTGTGTCCATCCTTACTCACCTGCCCTTATGGTCTCTTAAAATTCTTCTGCAAATGGGGAAGGTCTTAGCTCCTACATCTGCCTTCTGGGAGTGAGGATGCTGCTGCTCTGCACCTCTTTGTCCCCTGTGGTGAGAACCTAGAACATGACATCCACTGGTGTGCATGTATCTTGAAGTGTGGAGCCCAATGTATATGTTTTAACTCAGACTTTTAAGTCAGTTCCAGTTTTAATTCAAAGCATTCTATTTCTCTTGGAAACCAAATCACTTGGAACAGACCTAACCTACTAGTGAACAAACCCTGCTTCAGGCTGAGTTACAATTAGATTGCAGCCACTTGTGCCTTTTTCCCTTTCCAAAGAAGGTCTAAGCAGGTTTAGGGGAGCTTGGTGGGTAAAAAACAGGCTGGTGACATTTTTGATGTCAGTTTAAACTCAGTCTTCATATCTCTGTCTTTCAGGAAATGCCTTGTGAATGCCATCAAATAAACAACAGTGGGCTGGGCTATACTCAAACAATGAGGTTCTTTGAGTAATGTAGGTAAACTCCATTTTAGATACAGCAAGACAAAATACTCTGACAGAAGTGCTGGACTGCCTGTCACCCAGCAATGGAATTTCCAGAGTTTGTTTCAAAATTTTAGGGCTACGTAGCTGCCTTGCATCCATTTCTCATGCCCTACTTTTGGTCAGACGGTTACAGCAGATCTACATGAGCAAACTGTATTTCTTCAGCTTAGTTTGGGCGGCCAAACTGCCTGAGTAGCAGCAGATAAGCACTAAGATAGCAGCGGAACCACTTGTTCTCCTATGAATTTGGCTCCTTTGCCATGCAAAGGCCTCTGGAAAAGAGCAGTCTATACTTTCTGTGTAGGTGATTAGATGATGGTTTTTCATATGCAAAAGTCAATCCATGTCAGGCCGAACAACATTTCCCAACCCTTCCTAGGGAAAAACAGGGATCTAGATTTCAGCACCCTGGTGCTCACAGGAATGTGCTAGCCCCTCACTTCACCTGCCCAGTGGGTGTAACAGAAGGTGGAGTCACAGGTGAGAGTATGCATATTTTTCAATTTTTTTCCAAAATTTGTGCTATTAGAGATTGGGAACTTTCCAGTTGCTGCTTTCTGTTGTGAGGGCAAGTCTAGAAGAATCTGTCTGCATACGGATGTGGATTTACTGGAATCTGCACTGTGGAGAGAGTTTCCTGTATGCTTTCCTGTTCTGGTTTTGGAGTATGGGAGGAAGTTTTGTGGGGAAGAGCAGGTTCCATGCATAAGCCAGGGATATTGGGCAGTGCTATGCTCTGAGGGTGGGAGCAAGAACAGTGCCTGTGAATAGCTGCAGTTTGCAACAGAGCAGGTTGAATCTGTCTGTGCAAACAGACCTCGATGTGTGAAGGGTGTACCCATAAGTAGCGCAGCAGCATCCGTGTGGGAAACACACGTGTTTGTTTCCCCTTTTCCTGCCTAGAATATAAGCCCCACTGCACTGTGCATAGGAAAAGGTACACAAGCCTCTTTGCAAAAGAATTCTTGCATTGGCTTAAATGCAGTTTTTGGTGGTAAGACCATAGAGAATGAGGCCTGCTCCTCTCAGGAGCTGCTGTTGGAGTATTTGAGGCTGAGAAACCCTAGCCAGCCTAGCACATTGCTGTGTAGCAGGCATGACAATGCCATGTAAAAGAAGTTCCCTGAAAGGCTTTCAGAAGTCAGAGCTGCTATACAACAGCCTGGGAGCTTGTTAGCTCCCTTGCTACATCTGCCTTGAGATGAACAAGAGCCCCCATCAATGCCATTTTGCCCTTCTGTACCTCAGGCCTGGCACCCACCCCACCTGCTCAGTTCAGGCTTACAGACAGACAGACAGACAGATGGACAAGGATGCACTTGCTCTTCCCCCCACACTTCTTTTTCTCCCCTTTTTCCTCCATGGCTTTTTGCTTTTAAAGGTTGCTGCTGACAAATCTATCTATTTGGGGCAAATTGTCAGTGAGAAACTTCCGCTCGAACTCTTTGGGACAAAACTGCCTCTTTGAAAGGGTAAATCCCGTTGCATGAAGGTCTGAACAATGGCCAAATGTGTTGCTGCTACTGCTGCCGCTGCTGCTGAGGCCGGGGCTGTGACAAAGAGCGGATTAATTGGTGCCGCGGCTGACTGGTTTGAGATGGCTCCACTCAGCCCGCGCCGCGGGGAGCCCCATTGACTGGGCCCCGAGTCCCACTTTTCACAAACTCCAAACAAAAGTCAATTTCTTTTTTATAAGGCGAGGGAAGAAAAAAAAAATCAGTTCATGTTTGAGCTCGGGAAGTTGACTTGTTGGATTATAGGGCGTCATGCTCTCTCTGTCTGTCTCTCCCATGCTTTAAAGTTGCTTCTCCCACTAAGAGAAGAGTGAAGAGGGGAAAATGGAAGCAAAAGGGAGACATTCTCATCGGTGTGAGCATGAGAGTGGGCTCCAGGAATAGAAAGCTACCAAGGACCCTGAACTATGCAACTGTGCTGGGAACGAGGCAGGGGCTCTTCTTTGGGGGTTTAAACTTCTTCAGCCATCTGATGCTGTTCTGAAAGGTACCTGCAGGACATTCAGTCCTTAGGCAGATAGTCCTGTCAGGGAATGAAACTGAGTCAACATGGTCAAAGTCAGCATATCCATGTGGTACTTCATTGTCCGCAGTGTCTCCTGGCTTTTTCCATCAGGGAAGGTTTTCTCATGTGGGAGAGGGCAACACAAATAAGTGTCCTTCTTGAATAACCTTTAACTTTCTCTGGCTCTAAGCAGGTCAAACAAGGAAATGTAGAATGAGATTCCCAGGAGGTATATTGCATGCACTCAGAAAAACTACAATATATATAGGAGCAATCAGAGAAAGAGAGAGAAAAAAAGAAAGAAAACTAGGGGATTACTCTTGTGCATACAGATGTTAATAGCCATTACCAAGTTGGCACAGTTTCTGCAGCTGAGGTTATACTGGAGCATTTTGGGGAGTTAATCCCTGTAATTGCTTTGATAATCTTGTGGTATTTAAGGTATCACTTAATCAATATTTAGCTTTTCTTTTAGAAAATAGCGATCCCCAATAAAAGAGTGAGGCTATTATCAGATGTAACTGCTGACCCTCTCCTCCTGGAGGTGGTATAGTATCAGATCTCCAGGTTACCTGCAATTTATTTGCATACATTCTGTCTTTGAAGGGGGATATTTTGCATTGGATTCTATTTCTCCTTTTTCTGCAGAGTTGATCCTTTGATCTAACTCTCACTAATTGTTTTGACACACAGGGGAGGGAGTAAGGCATCCAACAGTTAAAGTTAATTCCCTTGATTTTTTTTAACACTGTTTTCTGCAACTTATTCTAACTCTAATGGAAAATACGGTGTGATTTATCATCCACAGTTTTGCTGCAGACTACAAGGAGAAAAGCAGCTTGAGTAGTTAGAGAAAAGCAGTTAGAGTAGAAGAGTACAAGAGTGCAGCATTTTTATCTGATGAAATGATAATTCTTGTGTGTTATATCTCTGTGCATTTTGCTCATGAACTTTTGGTATTTTAAGGTCCACATAAGGTGATTACAGGTTACATTCCATTTATGTTTTAAGTAGAGCTATCTTTGTAAAAATACAGCAAGAGCCAAACAGTAGGAACATCTGTTCACATTATCCATATAGCTCTGCAAGTATAGCTTAACTTGAAAAGAGCCTCTGGCTTCACTACTGAGCTGGAGGATTTAACACCACACTACACACCCCCCTCCCCCGAACCTTTGACTGTGACCTTCGCTACTCCACTACATTTGCTTTTGCCCTCTGGATGTTCTTTGACTTTTGGCTAACCTGACACTGGAAAGACTCAGCTATCTTCCCAGGCTGATCCTCTTTTTGTCTGTTTTATATGTCTGTATATAGTTCTGAATTAATCCATCTCAGATTTTATCAGTGAACACAAGAAACGGGAATCAATAGATCTGTAGAAATGTGATTGGTTTAATTTATTCTCCTTTTTCTTCCTCCTTGCAAAACTCCATCAAGGAAATTCCAAAGATATGAAAGTGAAATTTCCTTTGTTATACATTAACCTGGTATAGAGGTCTATAGGAAGCAAAGAGATCCTGTGCTGGAGTTTTCCCTACTGTTGGGTATACCCTTAAAATTTTCATGGTTTCCTAAGAGGAGCTTCATTAGTGTGCAGAAGACAATACAAAGAATTATCGTTTTCATTGTGCCCCTATTCTGGCTGTCAGCTACCAAGCTTTTAAACGACAGGAGGCAATTTTCAGCACAGCAGCTGAGTTGTGGGGAACTCCAAGGGAAGAAATGGTCTGATACGTCAAAGGTATTGGAAAAATCAAAGGGAAAGAGACTGGAGAAGAGGTGGTAAGAATTGACTAGAAGGACATCATTAGTGATTTTAGAGAGAGCAATTCCTGCAGAGTGAAGTGGCTGGAAACCAGACTGCTGAGTGTCAGAGAGGTGAGTTCAAGAGAATGGGAGTAAACTGGTCATTTGAAAGGATAAGAGGTAAGGAGATGAGAAAGGCATAATGGTATGTAGAGGAGGGTTGTTTTTGCAGAGACTTCAGAGGCTTTTTTGAAAACAGACGAAGAGGGTGATCCATAGAAAGAGTCTGCTGGTGAGTCTGGAGAAAGAAAGTGCTAATGAAAGAAGGAGTAGCAATGGGGGAGGCTGAAGGGACCCTAGCAGGGAGTGGGTGAAGAAAGGATTTTTTTCCAAGCATAAGTGCAAAGAGGATGAACACAAGGGTCTAGAGAAATTCACCAGACTACATGCCTGGAGGAAATAAGGCAGGATAGAGGCTGGAAGAGTTAGCAGTTAGTGCACGGGGAAGGGCAACAATGGAAGCTAAGAGAAGAGCTGGGCTAACTATCACCAGGAGTAACAAAAAAGAGGGGAAAAAAAGACAGAGTAGCCAAAAAGTAACTGGACAATGCACAAGGTGTAAAAGGCGGAAATGACTATGCAGTGAGGTCAGTGACTCTCTGCTGAGCTAGCAGCTGAAACCGGAGTTCTAAATATCAGACTAAAGCTGCAAAAATCAGCAAGACAAAACCAAATCAGTGACAGCGAAGATGAAAAGGAATAGTTACCAGGATCATACTGTAAGGCAGCAGATAAAAGAACAGGAGAAAGAGCTGGTACCACAGCTGGCAGACATAATGGAGGCCACAGTGAGGCAAGGAGAACTGGGAGCACAGCAGTGCCATTATGTACAAGGGATTTTGATATATTAATCTAGTTTGAGGCATGGCCATAAAGGTTTCCAAAGCCTATAGTCCTGATTCAGTGCATATTCAGTTGGGAAGTATAAAGGATGCTCTTAAAATGAAACAATGGTATATAGGGAAGAATCTATGGATTCCTTTTTTTATTTTTCATCCATATAAACCCTTTGGAACCACCAGAACTTGTCAGGTATTTGGATTTGGATCTTGGAATGGATCTCTCTTCTAAGCCTATCATTTTTGCTTCCTATCTAGAGAGTCTAGCGTTTAGCAATGGCTCTTGCACGAGGACTGAGCAAAGTGCTTTCCTTTCACTACACATTTTCTCTTCAGTGCCCAAGATCAACATACAGGTGCCTATATCAACCAGGAGGCACTCAAATAACATTATTTTGGGGATAAAGTATTTACTTTTTCTTCCTGTCTACTATGGGACAATGCTGAGCAGCTCAGTCACCCTTCCTGTGTCTCAGACTGTAAGTCTAGTGCAGCTCATGCACAAAGTTCTGACACTATACATGGGTCTGTGGAGAAATAAAAAGGAGAGCTGTGCTTTTTTCTACCTTTAGAGCTGTACAGTTGGTTTTGGGCTTCTAAGAGAAGCAGACCTATTGTGTTGAAACTTTACAAGGGTGATCTGTGCATGGGCACTCTGTTTGCTGGCATAAGTTAGGCAACAAGGTGGAGCTGATTTTTCATACCTTTTTCAAGTCTTCTGCCTCTCAGAGCCCAGGCTGTTTCTGCCGGAGCACCAAGCAAGGAAAGAAACACTATATTCTTCCTGCAAATGAAACATATTTGGTATGAAAACCACCAAGAAGCAGCAAATGTACAACCTTGCTGTGTTTCGTGTAAGGTCATATTTGAGAGCTGAGCTCACTCTAAAGTTGCAAAGGACTAAGACTGATATCTCTCTTTCTGTTGAGTCCATGGGCTTCTCACCCACAGAAAAGTTCAGAGGATGGAGAAAGCCCATATAGGCCTCCTGGGCTGGGAACCCAGCTCATCACATCCCTCAGGGCTGAGGACAGGGCAAGGTGGAATTTCTAGTTCAGGTAACAATACTGGACTTGGAACATTTACAGTATCTCAGGTCCAACTCCACTTTTGCCAAGGCAATGCATTCAATGAGCTGGGTTGGACCTCACTCCAGTTTGACCTAAAAAGGATCATGTTTCTGCTGTGACAAAAAAATTAAATGCGTTTTATGTGCCCTGGTTTACACTCTCTGTCCATAAATCCTTTTTATGGTTATTTTTATGATATTCTTATTTCTAGATTACATCTGAGTATAATTTAATTTAACTGCACACTCCAGGATCTACACTATCTGGTAAAAATAATTGATTTCATCTGGAAAATTAACTGCAAGGAGGCATCTTTCACAAACTGTGAAAAATTACTTTGATATCAGAGTCAGACAGGTAATTCCAGTTCTAGGTACACACAACCCAGTATGTTGTGTCAAGAAGGTAATAATAAGCGTCCTGGCTGCTGTGAACTATTTCCACTGATTATTCATTCAATTTGAAATAACAAGTTTTAAATTGTTATGTTCATTACTGAGTGCCCTGGTTTTGGCTGTTACAGAGTTAATTTTCTTCCTAGTAGTTGGTACAGTGCTGTGTTTTGGATTCAGTTTGAGAATAATGTCGATAACACACTGATGTTTTAGTTGCTGCTAAGTAGTGTTTACCCAAAGTCAAGGACTTTTCAGTTTCTCATGCTCTGCCAAGAGGAGATGCACTAGAAGCCAGGAGGGAGCAAAGCCAGGACAGGGGACTTGAACCAGCCAAAGGGATATTCCATGTTATAGAACGTCATGCTCAGTATACAAACTGGGAGGAATTGTCTGGGAGGGGCTGGTAGTAGTTTGAGAATGGGCTGGGATTCAGTCAACAGGACTAAACAATTGTATTGGACACCACTTGTCGTTCTTGGGTTTTATCTTTTTCTGTCTTTTCACTGTCCCCCTTTTCTTTACAATTATTATCATAGTGTTACTATTATATTTTATTTCAATCATTAAACTGCTTTTACCTCAACCCATGGGTTTTAACTTCTTTCTGATTCTGCTTCCCAACCCCACTGGTGGGAAGTGTGAGTGTGTGAAAGCAGCTGTGCAGTTGCCAACTGGGGTTAAATTATGACACAGAGAAAAATGTTTTACATTTTATTCTACTGAATATTAACTAGGTTGTCCCAATTAATTAGTCGTTGGATTACTTAAGATGCAAAGAGCAGTTAAATGAGTATTACAAGAAATCAAAACTATTTTTATCAGATTGCTACTGTATAAACAAACAGAGTAGATTAATTTTACTGGACTTCAAAAATCCAAATTGCAGACTTGGTTATGTTCACTCCCTTTTTGCTGAGAAAAAAATATGTATTGTGATGCACTTCTCAGATCTATTTTACACTTTGATTTTGGATTAAATTAATTACTTCATAAAAATACCAATTTAATAGATGCCCTGTTCACTTCCTGTCAGGTGAATTCTAGACAGGTCATTGAAGGCCTTACTGCTTAGGAGGAAAGAAAGGGCAGAAAATGGAAGAATGGAAAAATCATCATCTCCTTACAAATGGAAAACCAAGGTGTAGAGGGACTGAATGTAGGATTCATCTGCCCGCAGACAGGCATTTGCATTACTAGCTGCAAATGTTTGAGTTTTGTATGTGGATTTTTCGTCGTGAATCACGGAAGAATTCTCCTGGACCACAGTTCATTCTTGCTGTACCAGACATCCAAAACAAGAACTTCTTGGTTAGTAGTCGTATAATGTCTTACCTTCCACTGACTCTCAAGGTATTCAGTCTCACAAGGCTCAGGTGCAGAAAATATCACATGGATATTAAAGGTCAGGTGAGATGAATCCCCCTGGCTCCATGTCACATGGGAGTTTTGTTTTGGTGTCTGAGAAGGAGCCCAGTTTTCCTGAGAATTTAACAGTGATCTCCAAAGACCCCTGGTGTTAGTACCAATACTACTTCTGAGGGAGAGCCTGGTGTTGGGGACCTGGAAGTTTTCATAAGCTATAAAGGGCAATACATAACCACTCATGTGGGATTGCTCGTCTTTCCCCTGAATGACCAGGAAAATCATTGCCTGGTGGTGTTCAGTGGGTGCAAGTTATAGCCCCAGGCCTCCATTAGTCCTCCAGCTGTCCAGAGATAGAATTCCAGAGGGAGGGAGGGTGAATTGATTCTTTTCTGTATATTGATCCTATACCTGTAACTTGATTGGTTTTCCCCATCAATCAGTCCACATGATGCCAAACATCCTTCAGGACATTGCAGGCAGAAACATACAAGGTGTGTCCAACCGAGGATATTTTTGATAGGTGGCATGATTCAAATCTCCTCAGAGATTTGGGTCTTGCTTATCCACAGCCAAGACATTTCTAGAGCAATAAAGGGACCCTTGGGAAGATCATTAATATACTTTGCGCCACTTCTTTGGAGAGTAAAGAGCTGTAGATGTCAATGTACTTGCCAATAATTCTACTAGAAAATATGTACATGGTGGCAGAATCAAACCATCAAAATAAGAATTTCAAGAACTCTGACTCTTGGTCAGGCATGTTGCATTTTGCATGACTGCAGCTTTCACACCTGGTTAGTTCAAGGCCTTTTGGATTTTTTAAAATGCTACTTCACTGGCACATAACTTCTCTAAAGAGGGAGAAACTGCATCAAGGTCAAAGCAGACATATTCCACTGTGAAGCAATGGCAGTGAAGGATAAGTCTGGAGATAACCTGATTTTCAGGCCTGTTTTAATTGCTATATCAGGCTTCTTCCTCACTTAATCAAAATTCTCCAAACCCTACTGTTTCAGGCTTTTTTTCAATGTAAATGTTAAGCTCAGTTAATTCTGTCCAAGAATTTTGGTTGCATAGTCAGATATTTGTTCAGGGACATACATTTGTATGTTTATATTGGGGAACAATTATTACTCTCTTCTATTCCTCTCTGTTGTTCTCTGCTGAGTAGAAAAAACTCAGAACAATTAATTTCACGTCTCTTCTGTAAGCCAAAGAAACACTCTAAATCTTTACTTTCAAGAAGCAATTAACTTCAGGTTTATTAGTCAAGTTATGCTATGAAGTTTCAATCTTTCATTGTACACTGTGAATTTTAATTACAATTTATTAAAATAATTTAATTGACTTCAGTCAATGGGCGTGAATGAGGGCAGAATTTCCCTGAGAAAGCTGTAGACAGAAGAAAAGGCCACCCATCCTAAACGCCTTCTGCCTGCCCTTTTTTTGGGTTGCATCAGACTGTTTGAAAGAAGGCTGCATTTATCATCTTTGATGCCTCCAGCTCAATGGTCAATTCATATTAGATTCCACAAAAGGCAGTGAACCAAATTCATCTCTGATACAATTCCATTGACTTCAATGGTCTTACCACAGGGATTAATCTGGCCTAATATTATAGTGTTAGAATGTGTGTGTGTGTACTATTAGCCCAGGCTCTTTGCTGGAGATCATGCCGTGTAAAAGCTGGTGGCTGTTGCAGTTGCAATTTGCTCAAGAAATCCAATTCCTTTTGAAGGAAGGATTGACCTACTGAAGTTCTCATTCCAAAAAAAAAAAAAAAAAAAAAAAAAAAACCAAAAACAAAACCAAACCAAAAAACCCCCAACCCCAAAACCCAAAAAAAACCAACAACCAAAACCCCCTCCAAATCTCTAATCAGTTTGGGACTGCAGCTGAATTTAGATGTATATTTGCTAATTTGGTGTATTATGCATGCAAATATTGGTATAAAATGTGTTTCAATTATTTTCTAAGGCAGGGACCTATGCATTCTGCACAGTCACAAAGAGTTTAAATGGAGTTATTTTTCCCTGCCTATAATCGTTCTCCCTTTTAAGTACCCAGGCAGAAAAAGTAAGTTTACTGCTTCTAGCACAATGGCTCTCTTCACTTTTAGGTTTGGGAGACCTGGGTGACCTACGAAAGTTAATTAGAAGGTTAACAAAGACTAAGGCAGAGTAGAATACAGCGCCTCTCCTCCAGCCAAAGATGTCATCCATTAATTAGGGAAATCGTTAAGGTGGCCTTTATTGAATCCGTAGAAAATTGTCAGTTTGCCGTCGACAGTTTTGATCAGATTTTCCTCTCCCCAATAACACCACCCTTAATCGTAGGAGCCGCGCAGGGTTCGGGATGGGCCGGGAGGGGTGCGGGGAAAGTGTGTGCGCATAGGGGGAGTGTGTGTTTCAGCGACATTACAGTTAAACAGCCGCCAATTGTGACGGCTTTGATTCTCAGGCTTACATGGCATACTTATTCCATGATGTAATCTTTATTGAACCTGGAAGCTTGGGGGTGGGGGGCAGGGGGCAAGTGAAACTCACTGCTGCCGCTGCCGCCGCTGCCTCTCAGCCGCAGGAAGCCCTGGGAGTTAATATTGCAGTCATCATAGGCAGAGCTGGCTGCTTTTGCATGGTAATACGCTATCTGACTCCCCTCTCCTACTCACTGAAGAGTGTCTGCTCCCAGCCATGAGAGCAAACAGCCATCTGCACAACAGACCCTTCACTTCTCCAAGAATACGTTCACTTTAAAGTTGAAGGGCCTTTTTTGTAGATCTTGGATTTTTTGTATACTCTCTTTTGCAGCTACAGTACCAAATTGGTGTTGCTATGGAGAATTTCAAGTGAAATGTTGGACAGTCTTGGAATTTTAACATGTATATTTTTTAACCTGCTGGGAGAACTGGCTAGCTGGAGTTTTTACTGGTTTAGTTGTGACAACTTTCCCTACACGTTGAAGGAAGCTGTGTCAAGGACAGTGGCTGCAGCGAGTCCAGCCTGTTCAGTGTTGAGACCAAGAAAGTGACCTAGCACTGAAGAAGTGTTTTGTTTGGACATGGGAAGCCATTGCTTTCCAGGAGAGGAAGGCAAAGACAAGGACTACTGCAATCTAGGATGTTTACATCTAAACAATGCTGTCCTAGTTCTAATGTGCTGGAAACTATTGCCTGGAGCCATTGGTTTGAGGGTTTTAAACATGAGGAACCAAGAGCTGTCTGGATAACTAGAAGTCTATATCCTATACAGCATGTGGCACAAGATGTCTCAGAAAGATTTTAAAAGTAAAACAATTATATTAAAGAATACTACTTTGACTGGTGTTCAGGATAAATTAAGCACAATTCTGGGTTGTTAAGACAAACATACTATTAAAAATATCTTGCACTTATTCTTGCACCTCAAATTCTGGTAAAAATCTTCTTCATGTTAGCATGAATTTCTCTACCAAAAAGAATTTGCATGTAAAATACCAAGAAAAAGCAAGTTTTTTATATTTACAGGGCACATATCTGCCTCATTGCTTAGATATTGCTATACAATATATTATTCATATGTATATATAATATATGTATATTATAATTCAAGCTCTCTTAGAAAATAATTCAAATTTGTGTTTTTAGAATGCAGAAGATGTCGTAAGTATCAGCACAGAAGCAGTAGCAAAGAAATGCTGTGCTGCTTCTGGTATGCTCCCTGTGACCCTCAGGTTTTCTGCATGCTTCCTGTGGCTGAAGGGAGTCGTGGTTTGATCTGGGACAGAGTTTGTTTTCTTCCTAGTATCTTGTACAGCACTGTGGTTTGGATTCAGCCTGAGAGCAATGTTGGTATCACATTGATGTTTTAGTTGTTGCTAAGTAGTGCTTACCCAAAATCAAGGACTTTCCAGTTTCTTATGCTCTGCCAGCAAGGAAGCACAGAAGAAGGCAGGAGGGAGCATAGCCAAGACAGCTGACCCAGACTAGCCAAAGGGATATTCCATGCCATAACACATCATGCTCAGTATATAAGCTGGGGGAGTAGTCTGGGAGGGGCTGATTGTGCTTCAGGGATGAGCTGGGCATTGGTCAGTGCATGGTGAGCAATTGTGTTGAGTATAATGTGCCTCTCTTAGGCTTTATCTCTCTCTTTTTGTTGTCTTCCTTTTCATTACTACTATTATTTTAATTATTACTATTACTATTGTTATTATTATTTTATTTTAAATAGTAAACTATTCTTATCTCAACTCATGGGTTTTATCTTTTTTTCCTATTCTCCTCCTCCCGGCACTGGGGTGTGTGTGTGTGTGAGTGAGTGGCTGCCTGGTCCTGGTTGCCAGCTGGAGCTAAACCATGTCATGGAGATGGAACAAGGTATATTCCATGAGCAAGGCTTTCTCCATGTGTTGAACGGCTCCCGGAGACTTGTGATTTGAACTGGAGAGACACCGTGTTCTCACAGCTCTATTTTGGACATTTTTCTGGTTTAGGCTAAGAGACAAACTAACTCACCCATCGTGTAACCACTGAGATCCCCAGATAAAGTGCCATAAGAGGGTCACCCACTATTATTCTTTTATTACAGAGTGGCAGAGGTTGTTCAAGAGTTACACGGGATTTTTATACATTTTCCTACTTCCTTTTGTCTTCTAGTAGCAGTCCTGTAGCTTTGAGAGCTTTGGACTCTGACTAGAATGAAGTTCCTAAATTTAAGGTGGCATCCCTGGAGGTTTTGGAAATCATTCTGGGTAGGGCAACACAGGGTCTCTGTTGCTTAGACATGTTTTCAGGCCACTACATTTTCCTTATAGAGAACTCATGTCAGTGTTAACTTCCACATTCCTGCAATGAATTTTCTGGCACTATGGAACATAATTTGTACAAGACCCCTGGTAATCAGTGCATTACTAATGAAGGTATATGAGCAGGATCAAATCTCAAGTGTGGGAGGAGCTTATTGTACCTACAGCTATAAGAAACATACCAAGCAAGAGATTATGATGATTTAGAGATTATTTTTTTTTCAGCTGATGGTCCCGGAGTTGCAGACCAAATGTGTATACTCTGTATGGAATTTTACTGCATTTTCCATGTGATTTTTTTTCCTCTTGGCAGCTGTGACTTGGCAGCAAAGCAAACAAGAGTCACTGCAAACACAATTTTACAGTGATTTCAGTTAATACCGCTTTGAAAAGGCTGGTAAAAGGTGCACACATACTGCTTTTAAATGATATTCTATATAGCAATGCTTAAAAGTGACAGAGAGTTTACTGGCTTTGAGAGGTTTTAACTCAAGTGGTGCAGGAAAGAACCAGTTACAGGAGACAAGTCAACAGAAGGCCAGTCAAAACTGATGGAAGTTCTCTGAAGCCTGGTTTTGTCTGCTTGTGCGGTTTCACCCCCTGCTATCTTTAAAAGTGCCATGGAAGGTACTTCAGAGAAAGTCTGAGTATCTAGAAGGTATAAAATCCCAGTTAACTATAGTCATCTGCTCCTGTTTTTGTGTCCTGAGTGTCTTTTTCTATTCACAGTGGGCAGGGACCACTTGTAAATCTCACTATTTTGACCTGTTTCAGCCTCCCATGCCAAGATAAGATGAATTGTGCCCTGAACACGCCTACTCCCCTCCTTGGAGTACAAAAAGGATCTGGAGAATTCATCTGAGTTAGACTCATTCTTGAAACTGAGTGCTTCATCTAAAACAGAAGCAATTTCTTGTCAAGGGACTCCTGAATATGACAACCTGTGGGAGGAATGGAGGACCACTGCAGAGCTATGAGGTAGAAAACGAGCTGGGTAGAGAAGGGAAGACAGCTGGCTATGCTGGGTCTATGCTGGAAGGGAATTCACTCCTGGAATATCTCAAGATTATTTATTTTTTTAAATGAATAGATAGATGGATGCAAAATAGAACAGCATCAGCTACAAAGAGTAGGACGGGACTATTCAGGAACAGATGTTGGCCTTTATAAATAAAATGGATATGGTTTGTAATTGTGCAAAATGCTTTTAAAGGTGAATCGGAAGCATTTCTGCTTGAAGCCAGGAGTTCATTACATAGAAATACAAAAAGGGGGAAAAAAGTACCTCTTTCCCTTACTCGCCACACTCTGACCATGAGACTCCAAAGTTATAGG
Organism: Taeniopygia guttata; assembly: GCF_048771995.1. NCBI lineage: Eukaryota > Metazoa > Chordata > Aves > Passeriformes > Estrildidae > Taeniopygia > Taeniopygia guttata. Next base: position 46,024,213 of record NC_133027.1, on the reverse strand, counting down.
GTTGCCAAGTAGGCAAATGCAATTCCAGTTTATATCAAATGAGCTGTTTCCAGTAGAGAAAGGAAAACAGGAATGCTGTGCTCTGCCATGCACTGAGACTTCCTGTGGAATTCTATGAACAAAACCTGCAGAAATGGAGGCTATCACAAGTGACTAAAATAAGGTCTAAAGGCCCAAGAAAAGAGCATGAGACCTTGCAGAAGGGATTAAAGCAACATCTGAAGGCTTTGCTGAAAGGCTTAGGAGATGGCCTGAGACTGGAGGTAAAATTTTTTAGGGGCAGCAGAAGCTGGAACAAGTTCAAAATAAATGAATAAGGAACCAGTAACCAGATGGCTGAGGACCAGCAGCTTTTCCGGGGACAGAGGAGGCCAAGGAATCTTTGGCAAGCTTGGAGGTTACTAACTGAGCAGGACAGCAGTGAGGACTAAAAAAGCTAAAAATACCAACAGCACAAGGAAATCAAAAAGTTGCAAAAGTCAGAAACCTGATGTGGAATTAAGTTTGTCAGTGGACTTCTACTGCCTAGCTTTATAACACTGTCACAGCTGCAGAAACAGGAAAGAAAGAAGTCAAACTGTACCAATATATAAGAAACTGGCTAAAAAATTGCAGTGAATGATCTGAGAAGGCATGCCCAGAACCCTTGTGTCAGAGAAGACGGACAGCAACAGTGTTTCCTGGGAACCAAATAGGTCTGAAACATTACCTGCAGAAAAAGAAAAAAAAAAAAAAAAAAAAAATGAAGCTTAATTTCCAAACTGGGGCACACATTCCAAAGCCAGAAACCACCCCAGTAGACTGGGGCTCACTGGGGTCTCAGGGAAGAGAAGGGGAGAATCTACCCAAGCTAGGAAGAACCTGAGGAACCTTCCCTCCTGGCACACCTCCAGCAAAGTCTGCCAAGATGCTTTGGCAATGGACCAGTTTAGAGGGACTCAGCTGGACTTGGCCTGGCCTGCAAAGACCAGCAAAAGGAGGCCAGAGCCATTCTGAAAGGTGCTGGAATTTGTTATGGGGCTCAGCTGCAGCTGTGTGCTGAAAGAGGACATTGCTGCAGGGCATAGAGAGAGGAGCTCAGTGCTGCAGACACCAGGAGTAAGAGCAAGAGTCTGCACACGGATGGGGATCCTCCTTGTGGCACTTTTGAGTGATTAGAAGGAAGGATAGAGGTTGTTTGTGCAAAGGGGAAAATATTTGCTAAGTCCTGTTGACCGCTCATTTAAGGGGAGCAGGTAGAGAAATACCACAATGACTACAGCCTGGAGTGTGGCCAAAATTGAGTAACTGGTGGTACCCAGTGAAAGCCCTTGCCCAGCTTTGAAGGGGAAAAGGTGCAGCTTATTGACCTGAAAGTACAAGGAAGTAGAAGGGTCAGAGACAAAAAAAAAAAAAAAAAAACCACTGAGGAGGATCCAAGATGCACCTCGAGATCTGGGAAACCCTGGCAGTGAATGCTGCTGTGCATCAGGAGAAGTGCCTGCATGGGCAGGTTGCTTTGGAGCAGAAGTGCAGGTTTGAAGCTAATGCTGTGGTGATCCTCGCTTACCACAGACTGGCTCCATCACAGAGCCCCTGAAGTGCTCCCAAGCTCATCTCCTGCCAGAGAACACTACTTGGGCAGCAACATTAGTGTGGTGGGCTGTTTGGGCCAGAGAGAAGCTGGCTAAATGTTATATGAAGAAAAATCCCCCAGGCTGCAGGCAGTGCAGATTTGGAGGCCAACAATTGTTGCAGTCTTCCTTGAGCCAGAATTCCTGCTAACACCAACAGAGCCAGAACATATGGTGATTGTGCAGTTGTGAGTTATGAGCAGCAAACAGAGAGAGTGTGAGTGCTGGGTCAGATGTCTTTTTAATGACTCTAGTTAATGAGAAAACTGTGAAGGTCTGCCTCTGGTAAGGGATCAAGGATAGCTCCTCTGTGTCCTGAAGTCACTTGTTCTACTTCATAATGAAGACTCAAGGCTCATCTTTAGAGGCAATGACTCATTAAACTGCCCCACACTGTCTGGGGAGAAGGCATTGTACAGACCACTGAAGACCTAAGGGTGCCTTCAGCAGTAACTTGGACATCATCCACAAGTCTGGTGAGGGGAGGTGGCACAGCATGCCCTGGGACAAAGTAGAACGCTCTAAAAGAAGCAACACCATTGTAGGTGTGGCCACTGCCGTGAGAGAGTAACACCTTGGCTATTGCAGTCTGCTTTCCATGCTTAGTTTTAAGAAGAGTTGGCAAGTGGCAGTGGAAGCAAAGAGCAGGAGTGAAGGGCAGGAGACAGCATTTCTACTGTGTCAGTAAGCAGCACTTGAAAGTGCCGGCTTCTGGCTGACACTGAGGGATCTTGGAAGCAGTCACTGCAAAATAGGTCCCTCTCAGCCTGTCTGCTCTGCCGAGATGGCTCAGGGCACACTCAGAGGCTGCTGGTAAGAAAGGCTGCATTTACAACTAGCCTGGGATCAGATCAAGGCTACCACTGAACTTGAGCTTCCTGAAATGAGAGTTGCTCTGAAAAGGGGCTCCTTCTCATGGACACACAACCTGGCAAGAGAGAGTTTTCTCTAGAAAAAGGAAAAATATGGCTGTGCACAGGACTGGGCGATTTCCCAGGTAGACACAGATGTGCAGAATTTTGTGGGGCTCTGAATTTACTACGAAGACCTTATTTGTGAGTTTGCCAATATTGCAGACTCACTCTATAAACTGTGTAAGAAAGCACCAACTGCAGTGGCATGAGAGATTTAACCACTTCAGAATTAGGGTTTCCTTTTTCTTGGCAGATCCAATTTTAAAACCCCATAGTGGTTTTTTTTCTGGGCCACTCTGGACCCAGATGCAAGTCCCTGCAAATGGGAAGCTGCTCTGAAAGAAAAAATATGTAGGTTATATCAATGTGAGGATTTTTATTTAATTTATAAAGTTAAAGATTTATAAAGTTAAATATCAATGATGGTCTAAGTAATTGAAAGCCTTAATAAAGAGGAGTTCAGAAAGGAAGGTTGCCTACAAGCAGGAGAAGTAGTGGCATATACAGTCACACCTACTCCCTGGAATAAGTAAGGTGCTGCAGACAACTTGTCCCTGCTGCCTACTGGAAGTCAGTTTCAAATGTTTTCCTGAGCCAGATTGCTCAAGAGGGGCACTGTAGAAGAGAAGATAGTCCCTTGACTTCCATAACACGGTTCAAAGTTTTCCAGTGTGTGTCCTGAAAACTACTCTAGGATCAGAAATGCTGGATAAATGTAGATACATCCCAAAGATTGTGCTTTGGATGTAATGCATTGAGAAACTAGCAAATTTATTGGCAAATGCTGTCATCCTTGAGTACTGGAGAATTGTCACTGTCAAAACTGTCATTGTCTCATTAAAGAGTAAAGTATGTAAAAGGTGGGAAAACTTATCCAGAAAGGATTCTGGTACAAGCTGATGATCCTAAATATCTCACCACTTGGTCCTGAGTTATACATCAATTTTGAAGCTGACAGACATTTGGAGAATGCAAAAAATTTTGGACAAACTATTAGAAGATTTGTGATCAGTGAAACACCAGTAAAAGACATAAGAAATTGGGCAAGAAATGAACTCCTTGCAATAATTAGGTGTTGGGATGGAATAGACATACAGAGTAAGGAAGATGCTGGCTGACAATTTATTAGGGAAGGGATGCAGAAAGAGAGCCCATGACTGTTTCAGTCTCCTGAACTTCTCCTGCGGACATGAACACCCCCAATGAGGAAGACAGCCTGTTACATGTTGTACGTGGCATGTATTGTACAGCTGAGGACTGTAGGTCACATCATCAGCTGGAAGAGAGAAGCACAGCTTCATTTACTTTCATGGAACAGCACCCACTCCCCCCAGCTGCAGATTCACCTCCTCTGTGCTCTTCTGCTCCATTAAGGCAGCAGTTTTTCCCAGCAATTTTGTTTTCTGGGTGTTGCTTTTTGCTGTGAGCATTGGGAGAAGACTAAGTGCGTCCTCCAAGGGTGGACCTTGGAAATAGTTGAAAACATAACTCCTTACACAGCCACCCTTTGCCAGCTTCTCGTGCACCTGAGGAGAATCCAGCATATAGTTCTCTTACTCTGCTTCAGAGAGGGATCTGTCCTCATGACTCCTGCCAGCTCTGCAGTGTGTGTAAGACCTTCATAGCAGTCTCTGTAAGTAGAAAATTTTGTTTGCTTTTCCAGCAAGTGAAAAAAAAAAGCTGAGATGGATCCTCAAAAGTTACCTTATTCTTATCAATCTAAGTCACTGTCTAAACTTCCAGATGACATAGACAAAATACATTTATGAATAGAGTGAATAAAATGTAACCCCACCTGCTGCAGTGGGAATGGATGAGAGGAAAGACTGGGAGGGGACAGGGTAAACTGAGAACATGATGTAGGAGACAAAGAAAGGCAGAGACCACTTTGTCCACTGTGTCCTGTACATCACCTTGCCCACTAACTCTGGCTCCTGAGGGACTGTGGGGCTTTTCTATGGCATCTAAAACTATGGAGGGGGTTTTGATAGGCCCAAAGATATGGAACTGTGTCCCTTGAGCTGGGGGAATTTGGGAGGGGCAGAGGCACTCACAGGGAAGGGATCTGAAGTTGGTAGGTACAGACCGAGGCAGGGTGGGAGGTAGGAAGGCAATGAGGTTATGTCATATTTGCAGTAGTAAGAGACAATTCTGGGTATGGCAGGGGCCCAGCTGGTGTGGAAAGGAGAAATCTCTGCTTGGAAGGAACATCTGCAGGAACGTCAATGTCTCTCCACTCTGAGTCTGTTCAGTGATGTCTTCTGGTCCATCAGGATGGGGGAAGTAGTACCATTGGGAAACCTTCTCCTTACCTAGCCCTGCAGGACTTACTGCCTCAGCTCTCAGTCCTTGATCTGGAGTTCCTGGCAGTCCTAGAGGAGCTGGGACTCCTCAATGTACTGGGGAGAGGGGGGAGTGTTGCATACCTGGGAGGGCTGTCCTGCTCCAGGGAGGCCCAAAAGAGATAGAGGCTTGCACTGAGAACTTGCTGCTTCTTAATCAACAGACCTTGCTTGAACAGCCAGTGGAACAAATGTCACTTCCCGTCGTGCCATATTGCTTACAGTGTTGCCACATAGCAGATAAACTGAAATTCTAAACTTCCCAGGTCATGAACTCTGGGCTGTCTCAGTCTGTGCCAGGGCACGCCAGAGCTCAGAGCACAGCTAAGCTCCCCGAAGCAGCGATCACACCCACAGCCCGTGAAGGTGCCTCACTGCTCCCTCCGCAGGGCTGTTATCCAGGGAAGCTGAGGAGGATGTGTTCTTTAACTCCGGTGGGCTTGGGATCAGGTTCATATTCCTTTTGAAATCCTTGCCACATGTGCAAACAAGTTGCACTGGGTGGTGTAATTTGAGAACAAAATTAAATGAAGAGGTGACGTGCCAACAGCGTACACAAAACAAGGGAAGCGTTTCCAAATCACAAGCTGCCACGGAGCAACGAGTTTTTACATAATAGCAAAATTAGGGTTTGGATGACTGGTATTCTTCAACAAACTTTTCAGAAATATTTCCTGGAGCAAACCCAAAAAGAGAATCCTCATTTACCCTATTCCTTTCATAAGTAATTGAATTCACTTGTTTAGGGTTTCTGCCTCCTCCACCTTTCATTCAGCGGCAATGTGAATTCTGCTAATCTCTCTACAAAACAGTCAATCTCCTCTAGTCTCACTAACCATCATTCAGCCACCCAGTAATGAAAATTTGCTTTGATCCTCTCTGTTTGCTTCATCTCCAAAAAAATATCTCCATTTAAAAAAAATTTAAAATCTTTAATAAATTATTCGACCCAAAGGAATGTGTATGATTAGTTCAGTGGATTTCTTTCCCCCTTGCACTGGGTTGTTTGAGCTAATAAGATTGCAAAAGTGGCTCAAAGCTTCAGGAATGGGTATACAGCATTAACATGAGTGTCCATGTGTCTAATGCAAGTCACAGAAAATTACATAGAGAAGAAGAGGGAAAATGCAGGGAGCATTTTCTTTCTGGATACCATATTTATGAGTAAATGTGAGTTACAGATTTTTTCAGACTGCAGCCGTCCTGCTGCAAGCGGCTACCAGTGCTGTATTCACAACGTATTAACTTGGATAAGCAGAATGGTGCTTTCGACATCTATTCGGGGAGGAGATCTGAAAACCATCTCCCCAGGAGATTACATTACTTGTCAATCATCTCTCTACAAGACAGAAAACTTTCCCCACATTTTGGGATGGGGGGGAAGGGGACAGCTTACTGCAGCCTGTCCACCTTCATTGAAAGCATACTTTTCTACTGGTTCATTTTCCAATATGAATTTTCACATCAATCAGCAAAAATTAAAACCCGTTCAGAAAAAACACACCTGCAATCCTTCTTTTTTGTTCTCCTTGGGAAAAGTACAGAATTGCAAAAAGACTGAAAAATATTGCACTTCTCTCTGAGAAGAAATAAATAAAAATTAATGCCTCCCAGTCTTTTTTTTTTTTTTCCTCCTGCTCTGTAGAAGCCACAAACACAATCATGTCTTCACTGGTGAAAGTAGGTGGTTTTTTCTCATTCAGCTTCCTCCCTTGGAAGGGAGTATAGCCAGCCTTATACAGCACAAATCTCCATTAATTTCCATGATGAATTTTAACATGTTGATTTCCTCCTGCCTCCAGTTCTGAGCCATCAGATCATGAGATTTGCCTCTGTAAAATACTCTGTAACACCTGGAAAAAAGTTTCTGTGCTTTGAAGTAATGTAGCACTCTTCAGGAGAGAATAGGAGGCACACTGTAAACACTTGGAGCCAGATCAAGGGAACACTGCTAGTGAGTCATTTTACTTGAATGAAACACACTTCCATTCCCCACACAAATATGTGTCTATATGTGTGCTTTTATTTTCCTAGACACATTAGTTTTAGTTATTTACCCATTTGTGCTCCAGATAATTACATGCTGTGGATTCAATTGGATGCAGATTTATTCTTCACTTCCTGTCCTAAATTCTCTGCAATTAAACAGCTGCTGTGTGCTTGGTGTAATAAATTTACACAAAATCTGGGATGGTTTGGCATAGCAGAAAGGTTGTTTGGCATGGGCTTAGGACGGCTACATTACAACTGACAACCCCTTTGCAGGTTATGCTTTCTCTCCCACATGAGAATTGCCCTACTGCAACCAGAACAAACCATTTGCATGACAGAAATGTTTACAAATTTATAACTTGTTTTGGTTGGCTACATAGAATATTCTGTCCCAATCTGGAAAATAACATTTTCTTAGCTTTCCTGAGCTAAGTCTTTCAGAAGACTTAGTTGAAAAAGAATAAGAAAAACAGATTCTCCAGGAAGCCTCTGTCTGCAGAAATACCTCCACTTAATTTTATCAGGTGGAGCTTTCTCCCACTAATTGCTGAGAAGTATGGGAAATAGAGGAGAGGCCTTCTCTACCTATTTCTGTGTATGCTGTAGTATTTTGCAGCATGCTGCCCTGTCATTAATCAAACACACAGATCAGACGGTGATCTCATCCTTTGCCAGGGCGCTTACTGGCCTCCAACCTGTACCGATCCACCTCTGTCAGGAACAGTTCTCACACCTCCAAAACAGGCATCTCCCCTTTGATATACACCCATCATCCACAGAGCATCCCCATCTCCTACGGAATTTGTGGCCTCAAATGGCTGTGGTCTGTGTGCCAGCGTGAGCAGCACTGTTCTTTTGGGGGAGCAGATGTAAAGTCTGCTCCAGTGGGGCCTGCAGACTGGAATTAGAGATGTACTTCTGTTTATGAGTTAGCACACGTGTCTTTTTGTTTCCTGATACCTTCTGCATAATGAAGTCAATGAGAGTTAAACTCCTCAGCTGTGATTCACATATTCATTAATCTCTCGCAGTAACAAGTACAAATTTTACAGCACATACAGTGAGCTTATTACCAGTGTAAACAACTTGCTGCATCCAAAAAAAGTATTGCAGGAATTAGGTCCCATTGTACTGAAGGAAGGAAGGGTTATTAAAAAATGCTGTGCACTGCTACCTAGGCTCAGATGGCTCCGATCTGGTTATTGCATGGCAGTAATTCTGGATCTTAGAGCAAGAGCTGCCCACATAATTTCCACAAATGTCATTGGGGTTTGCTGGGGCCCCACAGGAACTAACCAAGGGATTTAGCCAAGCATGGGAGTCACTAAAAAATGCCTAGAGAAACAACATATCTGAGTGCAAGAAGCATTATTTATTTAATTTATCAGTCTGGGGGTGAAATGATGCCGAGGCAAAAGTGGAGAGCAGATCATGTGTTTCTTCAACAGGAATCCCCAAGGCAGACTACTTTTCAGGGTTCACCCCACAGGTCGACTTTTGGAGTCACATGCAGAGTCATGTCCCTTCTCAAAGGGCTCTGATGGCATTTTTGTGCTGTATTTGCTCCCAACCCATCTCCAGAGTTAAGTTATTGTGGTTCCCTTCAGAAACCCACACATGGTACCCGTGCAGCTGCAGGACTGCAGATGCCTCCAGGATTAAAGAGAATGTGACATGCCCAGGATAATCTTCCATAGGAAAGGCAGAATAAATACTCTTCTTTTCAAGAAGAAGCATCCATCTCATTATTCTCACTCTTTCCACAGCCTGTGACTGTGTCTACCCCTTCCCCGATAATATCCAAGTTGCTTTGACTTAAATAAATAAGTCAAGCACCCCCTTGGCCATTTGAGAAAGGATCATTTTCCATTTTCCAAACCATTTTGACTCAGGTTCTCTACAGGTTATGGAGCATTTTCCCTTTTCTCCCACCTCTCTGTCCACCGAGTTGAAGAGGAACAGGATCAGGCCCATGATATGATAAATTTTTTCTTGTGTTTTATGCTTCTCAAAGGTTCAACTTTAATCCACATTTTCTTCCTCCTGTGAAATGCTTCTGATTCCGCTTTGAGGGAGCTCTGAAGAAGATTAAAATACTGAGTGCATGGGAACAGGTAGCTGGTTATAAGCTTGAGGCTGCCTATAAAGATGTATGGCGAGGAGCATCTCTGCAAAGGAGGCTGGCATGTTTAGTGACATAAAGTGGCTTGACTGTTAGCTTCTTTTTTTTTTTTTTCTTGCTAAATGACAAGACAAAGCCACCTCTGCTCTCCTCCAACTCCCCTCACCCTCCCAAGCCATCCCCTTCCCCCTAGATGCTTGGTGTTTCTTCTTTTAGAGGGGAAAAGAAAA